>NC_084465.1:57942696-60589363 GCF_027409185.1 Cynocephalus volans | reverse complement strand
AATTGAAATGGTAGTTCTTCAATCTCTTTGCTCCCATAAGTCTCCATGGCCATTTCCTCAGTTCACACCCTACCATATTTCATCTAGATTACTTCAGAGTCTCCCTGACTTCAGGCTTGTTCTCTTGTGATCCATTTTTTCCAAACTGCTGCCCAGAATGATTTTTTAAGTGCAAATCTAAAAATGCTATCCCCTTTAATGTCTTGGCTTTTCAGTACCTTTAGGATAAGAAACCCCTCAGCATGGCAAGTAGGGATGAGCTCTTTTTCTTCTCTTCATCTCTTGCTCATCTCTGTTTCAAACCAATGTCCTGTCCAACTGAATTGTGCTTCTCTGCTCCTTGGCATATTGGCTCCCCATTTCACCTGGACTATTGGCTTTCCTTCTCTGTTTGGCCAACTCCGCCTTCGGTAATAAGCTTAAATGTTGCTTCTTTCCGGAAACCTTCATGACATCTCCTACAGTCTGGATTAGGTATCCTGACTATTTGCTGGAATAGCACTCTGGGCTTATCTCTATTGTAGTTCTTATCACACTAGAGTCTAATTTTATACTGAACTATCATCTTTCCTTTGTTTTTCTATGAGAATTATGAAAGGAAGAATCTCGCTTTCTACCTCTGAACCATAATGACCAGCTTGTTCTCTGGCACATTTCAAGAACTCAATAAATATGTATTAGCCTGTTTCTGTTGCTTATAACAAATACCTGGAATCAAGTAATTTAGAAAGAAAGCAAAATTTATTGCTTATGGTTTCTGAGGCTGCGAAGTCCAAAGTCCATCTGGTGGTGATGACAATGACCCAGGGGTCTCACATTGCAAGGTGGTGGAAGCAGAGAGAGAGGGAGAGACAGACTCTCCTCTTCTTTTAAAGCCCTCAGAACCTGCCCATGACCACCATTTTTAATCCATTCACTATGGCATGGTCCTACAGTATAATCACCTCTTCAAGGCCCCACCTTTCAATTACCATAATTGGATTTCCCACCCTCAACAGTTACAGTGGGGAATTAAGCTTCTAATATATGAAAACTAGGGACATAATTCAAGCTTCACTGAGTTTTGGGGGGGCATAACTCAATCCACTACAAAATAGTTGCTGGATAAATGGATAAAGAATGCTTGACAAGTAACGAAAAAGTCTGACAGTAAAGCACCACCCCTCTTAATTTGAAAACTGGGCTTGGTTCAGTTTTTGCTGCATGATTTTATACTTTATGGTAATACTCCCTTAATTTCCTAATTCTCATCACTGTTCCACTAGATTTCTTCCAAAACAAAAAATAACACAAGTATAAACCAAACCATAGGCAAAATCAGGAACAATAGCAGAATTTCCCTTAAGTGTACACTAACCTGAATCCAATGGTCATCACTTTCTTTGTAACTTACTTTATCTTATTGGTTACAAAGACTTGGAACCCCAGAAACCATGGATTATTTAGTATTATGATGACATTCATATAAAATACACAGGGATCTGAATGTTATACACCACCCACTCATCACAAGAACTCTTTTCTCAGGAATACAACTTAAGTTTATGCTTTTAAATGGGTTATTATTTCTTTGAAATTCGGGGTTAGATACAGTTCATTTTTGTCAGTGTGTCTGTGCTTGTAGAAATCATGGAAATGAAACAGAAGAGCATAAAGAGAAGATACAGTACAAAACAGGAAAACCCAGAGGTAAGATGTTACCCACCATTGAAATATATGCCAGAGACTTCGTGATATTTCCTCAGGCATGTATTAGGTGCTAGGCTGTTGCTCCATTTGCTCATGCTTGCCAGCTGCTGTTGGCATGAATTGCCCACCCCACCTCACCCCTCAGCCAACCAAACCTTTACTAAATGAAATATGGAGCCATTGATAAATAATGTAGGCACATTGTAAAAAGAGCACATTCATTTCTTATTGATGCTGGGACACATCAATGTCTTAGTCTATTTAATTTTATTAATGTAGCATGGTATAGAAAATGTCCACAGGAAAAAAGCAAATGTAATTGAGATATTTATATACAGTGTCTTTTAATTTTACAAACTGATGGGATATAAGAATTAACCTAGATGGCTCAATCCTCTTGGCCAGTTGGAGATCCCCTCTGATACACTGAACTGTAGGTCCCATAACTTACATTGAAAAACTTTCCACATTGATGGAGTTGCTGTATCAGTTTTGTTATAGCTCTAATTGTTTGAAAATTTTGTGAGAAGAAAATCATCCTGTTTACTGCGTGGGTGTGTTAATCCTGCTATGTGAATGCTGTGATAATTGTGCTGCCTTAAGATGTAGTTGAATATTGATCCATATTGTGGATTGGGCCAGAGGAAACAGAACTCAGTTTCTCTTGACTTGGACTGCCAAAGGAACAGTACATTATATATAGGCAGGGTGGGATTTAGGAATTGTGAGGGGTCAAATTGTGAGGGACCTATGAAATTGTGTTTGTTCTTGATGGCTAAAATGTAGATAATTCCTGAGAACATGTGGAATCAGAGGGGCCTGGGAGCTCTGAGAACAGGTAGCCCAGAACCCTGGGCTTCTTATTTATACAGTTATTGTGCTCCCTGTGATCATTCTTCCTCTGCAATCATTTAGTATTTGCTAAAGTCTGATTGAAAGCTTTAATCTGTCTAAATCATGCTATAGGATATTAGGAAAAAGGATTTTGTCCAGTATTATGCAGTAAAGTGGATGTATTAAAATAGGAGGAGACCACCCCAAGCTGGCATAGTAGGGGCAGCTGGAAACAAGCAGTAAAGAAATTTTAGGGGAAGGTGAAACTTAGGAGGCAGAGGCAGTTTTGTTAGTTGTTTCACTGACCACAAGACTAAATCTTGGGGTTTTGGGTTTTATATTATTAAAATAGGCCATATTGTCTGAAGACTGTTCTTTACAACTTTCTTATATGTTTTGTTCACAAAGTAATTCATCTCTCTGGAGATAATGTGAATAAAGCCAATAGCAAATACACATGATGGGTCTTAAAACATGTTACTCTAATTGTGATATTCCTCTTAAATCTTTTCTTTCAAAAAGACTATGTTTCCTTTTCATTGCAGCATTATTCACAGTAGCCAAGATACAGAAACAACCTAAGTGTCTATCAATGAGTGAATAGATTTAAAAAATGTGGTATATATACACAATAGAATACTATTTAGCCTTAAAAAAAATCTAGAAAATTCTGTCATTTGCAGCAACATGGATGAACCTAGAAGACATTATATTAAATAATATAATGAAATAAGGTACAGGGAAACAAATACAAGTACTGTATGCTCTCACTTACATGTGGAATCCAAAAAAGTCAGACTCATAAAAGTAGTAAAGTAAAATGGTGGTTACCAGAGATGGAGGGTGGAAGGCAGGTGAATAGAGAAAGGGTAGATGTTAGTCAACAGGTACAAAGTTACAGTCAGATAGGAGGCATAAGTTCCAGTGGTCTATTGCACAGCAAGGTGACTATAGTTAATAATAATATATGGGGTATTTCAAAATACTAATTACCACTATTTGATCATTCTACAATGTATACATGTATCGAAACATCACATTGTACCCTATAAATATATACAATTATTATTTGTCAATTTAAAATAAAATAAAATAAAATAAAATGACCATGGTTCTTTCAGCAATCCTCATACTTTGTGGTTCCTATGTGCTTTATCATCATGGTTGCTCATTTCTAGAACCTCATATGCCTTTCAAAATATGGCATGCAGAACTGCTCAGAATTCTTCCGTCAGCTATGGGACACTGCAGAGGACAGTGGGACCACTGCTTTCCTTGTTCTGCACACTTGATTTCTATTAGTGAAGCCCAAGTCTGTATTTTGATTTTGATTTTTTTCTTCAGTTGCAACATAGAGAATTTCCTAAAAAATATTGTGATTATCTTCCCCTATGGGCAAAGAGAGAGAGAGAGAGAAAAAAAAGGTCATGTTGAAGATATATTTTTAAAATGCATGGCTTTGAGTAAATAAATTAGAGATAATTTGTAGTGATTAGTCTGATCTAGCCACCAAAATAGTATGATTCCTACTTTTAGGTAACTTTGTCTTCCTTGGCAAAATAAGTCAGTTGAACTTCTCTGGGTAGGTTTTGGGAGTAAGGTCCCAATGAAGTATGAGCCATGGGAGAGAGGACCAGGGAAAAGCCTCAGTTTCTAGTGGAGAGGATCCGGGGGTTGGGGAGGTTGTGAGGAGGGAGAGGGACAGGAGTGGGGCGTGGGCAACTGGTGCCAGTGTAGTTCTGTTTTCTTCCTAGTCTCACATACACAATATAAAGATTGCTCTTCCTTTCTAAAATATTGTGCTGTTTGGTTTATTCAATTTGCCCAGGCGGGTGAGGTAGGATTTGGCTAAGTGGCTAATTTCCCTCTACCCCCAATTTCTCTAAATAGCTTAATGTGATCACCCTGAACAATGTTCGGCTGTATTGAATTTGCAGAAAACTGAAATTCTTAAATCTTTTTCATGGGAAATGCTAATAAGGCAGTTCCTTCAGCCTGCATTCGTATTTGTCAATCTTATTTTTTTTCTTAAAAAAGGCGTAGTTCTCTGTATTTAATCAAAATATTTGTGCATGTGTGTATTGTTAGTTTTGTCACATAATAACAACTTATCAAACTCTTTTAGAATCCACATTCATTCATTTATTTAAATATATTTCCTTCCACAAATTGACAACATTTATAGATTTAATATGCCTGTCACCTATGTATTCATTATGCTGGTCATTGATAAAATGGTCAGACAAGAGATTACAGCCCCATGGCAAATCACTACAGAGTGAAATAAATCAAGGGTTACATGCAACATTAATCAATATGATATGGACCATTTACCTAGCCATTAATATATACTTCTAGCCTGTTATTCTCTAGTCTACACAGTCTATCTTGACCACAGTGATAATAAAAGACTTTTCCAAAAGCTCTGTCAAATCAGGAAAACTAACACTTACCACAGAATTTCAGAATTAGCAAGGAGCGTAAGAATCATGTACCATATTCTGTTTACCTCGGAGAAAATATTGATCTACTAACTACTAACCTTATCATGAAAGCAGAAATGGCTTACACGGCAAATATTCTGACTCAAAAGCTCCATATCACCTTCTAAGGGATCAAAATCTCCTTAAAGGTCTGTTCTAGAAACAAGTACATAACAGTTTTCATAACACATCTATATGTCCTTGTTGAAAAAGTGGATAAATATTTGTCCATGTTTAATGTCTATGATTTCTCAGAGATGATGTCTGGAATGTCGTGATTATATCTGTAAATTCCTTCCAGACACTGGAATATAAATAAGTTCCTTAAGCTTGGAAACATGAAATCATTTAACATAATTAGGTGTGTCCTTAAGATATTCTTAGCCACCATGGAATCACTGTCAGCCATGTACTGTCCTTCCAATGTGATGATTTGCTTTGACAGAAAAAGAGAAGCAATGTTAACATGACCTTCTCTGCTTGGAGGAATGGGTTTAGCCCATTCTTTTCTTCTTGTTTTAAACATAACTTTAAAAATGCTTTCACCTTTCTTAGCATTATTCATAAGCCCGAGTTATTGCTTCTGCATTCCTACACTGTTCTTAAAGGTGTGTACCATCTTTTGCATTCCATTCATAGTTGTGTACTTCTTCCACCTGTTGAACATGACCTTTAAAGTGTTTTTTCCCCCTGTTTATAAAAGGAATGTTTAATGAAGAAAATTTGAGAACCAGAGACGAAAATAAAAATCAACTGTAATCTTACCACTTAGAAATAATAATTATTTATATCTTAATATACTTCATTTTTATGCATGTATATTATAAAGTTAGGACCATATTAATATTTTTATCCTGGATTTTTACCTTGTAAGATTTTCCCCATGGCATGCAATATTTTTATACAACAACATTTAATTATTTCAAAGTGTTTTATGATGTACACTAAAAGCCACTCACCAGTCTCTTTCATGGGAAATTTAGGCTCTTCTAATTTCTCTCTCTTACAAATAAAATTGTGTTGAATATTCTCATGTTTTAAAATTTCCACCTTATCAGACAGTTCCCTACCAGCTACAATAATTTATTTAGACATTAAAAATTTTTTTTCTCATATGGTCATTGAAAATTATATGGTCATAACTTAAATTTAGAGTTTCCCATCCTTTATGAGCTGTTTTCATCTTAAAGAAAGTCTCCTTGCTATTTTTGACGTTTAGAAATCTCCTTTCCTAGATTAGATTATATTTATCCATCTAGACGACATACTTATCTTTTCCTAAGCCACTCCTCAGTTCCCCAGTAAGTTCTTCCTTCTCGGCTAGACTGAAAGTTACAGAGTAATAAAGTTTTAGAATTGATAAAGAACTTCATAATTTTCTTTTGTGACACCCTTGTTTGCAGACAAATATGTTATTTTTCTGTGGTCTTCTAGAAGAGCAAATTAATAGCAGAGTGATGTCTTCTACAGGTTTGGTGACAAAACATGCCTGGCTGCAGCAGAAGGCCACTGGGCAAAGAGAAATCTGGAGCTAGAAAGCATGGTTTGGTCAGGTGATGGGAACATTTTCCAGATGATGGTAAGGAGAGTAGTATGTCCTGATTGACTTAGCAGAGTCAAGAAGGTCCTCAGCTGGCAACTGCAAATCTATGTCTGCAATTCCTTCCTGTAAAAGACATACTTTTAAAAGGTGTCAAGGTGCCAAATGGATTAATGCTTAAACTAGAAATCTTGTTCCAAGTAAGGTCTTTAGTGGTAAACGGAAATTAAGTGGAAGTCAAGTCAGGTAAATGGGGAAAGGCAGAATAGGTCGGTAAAGACTCGGGAAATGGTAAGCACGCAGATGCCTAGGGCTCCAACCAGTTACATCAACACTGTGCTTTGGGCTACTGGTGAGTTTAAATTTATTATATATGTGCTGCCCCAATCAAGATTGGCTTAAGAATTGTATGAAGGTGAGAATGCAGGTTAAAGGTCTTGGTGCCTACTCTTGTGAAGGACTAGACTGCAGAAAAGGCAGGAATGACCTGGATTAGATGCTCTGATTTTGGCCTGCAGAAAAGGCAGGAATGACCTAGATTAGATGCTCTGATTTTGGCCCAAGGAGATTTCCACAGATGAAAAGATAGTTAAATACTGTCTCTTTGTTATTACTTTACCCCACCTATTAAGGCTCTGTTAGAAAAGCTCTATTCATATACTTCCTCTAAATATATGGCCTACATTATTGCCTGACTCCCATTAGCGTTTCTGGCTCTTTCCTTTTAGGCCTAGCCAAATAAATTTTGCTACAGTTATGTATATGATTTTTAGTGAATCTCTGCATCTTCTTAAGAGAGAAGCTAATCTCTGACTCATTTTAATTTTTTTAACAAGGTATACCTTTTAATTTACATATTTTAGTCATTAGTTAGTTATACCTTTAAAATTAGAATACACCTATGAGACTATATCTGTCTTAAAAAGATTTATTATGTTTGTTAGATTTATTTTCTCTGCCTTGGTATATTGATTTAAGGATGTGTTTTTCAAAATCCCCACATCCTGCTGTTTTTCTATAGAGAGATACTTGGTCTTTCCCCTTTCTGGTTATTCTATGTTATTATATCTATCGTTTTCCATGGTATTCAGCCTTATACTTTTATTGAAATATTTTTTTCCACTGCTTCAGATTTTAATCTAAAATCTTCTCCATCAGATCAGCAGCTCTTCTAACAGACATTTTTCTCAGGTCCTTGTGAGATGTACTTTATCCCTTGCCAGAAGCTACATCAGATACATTGGTAATCTTTACAGATTTTCTTGGCTTGGAATTATATAAACATATTGATGAAACTCATGTAGATTCTGCTGGGAGCTTTAGCTTAGGAAAAAAAAAAAAAGGCCTAAGGCTTAAGAATTTTTTTTTCCCTAGTGGGAGAATGCACTGCCAATGCAGTTATGTCCTTCTTTTGATATTTGAGACCTTATTTATTCCTCTTGCTTCTGTTTATTAAGACTTATCTTTCATGTCTTTCCCATTGTTGAATGAATTAACAGAATAAAGACAATTTTTAAAGAGAACTTAAATCTCGTTTTTTAAAAAAGCCTATATTGTGAATTATTTTTATTTTTGTTTCATGAACATATTTCAGAGAAAAAATTCGAAGACATTAGAATATTTAGAAAAATTTTAAATAAATACAATGCTTACTTTACCAAGAAGAATCTTGCTTTACTCTTTTTTCTTTGGATTTAAGTCTTTGCCCAGGAAATAGGTAAACCAAACTTGACTAGAAATTAATCTAATCATTATTCTACTTAGAGAATAATTCTTTAGGATAATGGTTTCAGAACATTGATTACAATACTTCACCTTCATTCCTAACCCCATTTGCAAGCCCACTAAGGACAAGATAAGCCCAGATCTGACTTTACTCTTTGTGTTAGTATTGCTTTTTTAGGACCACTGATAGGTTACTAGCTCTCATTACACTTGGGTTTTGTATGCTGGTTCTCAGTCTGGGATTGCTTGAGTTTTAACTTCTGGCTGTCTTGAGGCTTCCAACTCAGGCAGACACAAAACACTTTGGAAGTAGGAATGTAGTGTTTTCCTTAAAGATTTGTAACTAGTGGAGCAAGGCTTCTCACATCTGACCTGTTACAGAGGGTGGCTTAGGTCCATAAATCCTACTTGAATAAGGTTGTATCTTCCTACAGAAAAACTAAAGAGTAAACTATTCAGCAACTATCAGATCACCTTGATTGTACTTGTGGTTCCTCAAGAAACCATGAGGATGAAGTATTTCATCAAAATGTAGACACACGTTGAGAGACAGAGCGAGCGCCCGACCTGGCACAGCACTGTGAGTGATCCCTGGCACAGCTCTGTTCGGGGGGTGAATGCCCACGCGGCTTCCGCCTGCACCACCAGGCCACTCACTGCCCCGGTGCTGCCTCCATTTTCCCAGGTGCGGGCAGCTCCGCCCTGCTCGGCCATCACTGAGCCCATTTGCTTGGCCTGGCGCGGGGCTTTCCGGACCCTGCGGGCCGACCTCCTCTCCCACTCCCTCCACGGTTCTCTGGCAGGACTGGGGGTGTGGGGCGTCCCGACAAGTTTTGGGAGGGCTAGGAAGTACGGGCGGGCGGGCCGACTGTCACTCCACCACACCCTGGACTCCGGCCCCGGTAAACTTCCTGTTACTGGGAGGCAGATACCATCTCTGCGACCACCAGTTTGGAAAAAAGCCTAACGAATTTCTGGTTGGGAATAGTGTGTGGTAGGAGAGTTCCCAGGTCCGCTTGAACCTGCCGGAGAGCAGGCTGCAGGCGGGCACTAGACTCGGTTTATACCGGGGGGATACAAAGGTGAACAAGACCCGAGAAAGATCTACACAGTGCTACAAAGGCACCCAGAGAGACCGGTCGTCTGTGCCTAGCAGAAACCTGGTAGACTTCCTGGGCGAGGCGGTGCTGAGCAGGGTCTTGAAGGCCCAGCTGATAGACGAGGGGTGCAGAAGACACGCCCCAGCCCAGCACAGTGTGCACAGAGGGGGGAGACGTGCGGCCAGGGAGGCGGAGTCTCGACAGAAACCACACACCCGGTGGGGTCGCCACTGCACGATCTAACAGCCTGGGCCAGAGCACACGGAACGGGGAGAAGTCCTGTACAGAAAGTGAAAGCTCAACAGAGATCACACACCCTGTGGTACGTGATCCACCAGCCCAGCAGAGTACAAGCTGACCAGAAAGGTGGATCCCCGGAGAAGCCCAAGACCCGAGGCAACCACACACACAAGACACTAGAGGCCAACTGAGCAGTCACGGTGGGAGCCATACCAAATTGGCAACCACAGCAACATCCTAGTTAGCCATTAGTCTTAAACCGGTGGACTGTGAAACCCCCTGCCACAATGAATAAACACCAAAAAAAAGACACCAGAAATACAAAAAATCAAGAAAGTACACCACCAAAAGTTAATAAATCTCATACTCTAGATCCTATAGAACAAGAAGCCCTTGAAATAACTGACAAGGAATTTCGAGTGATAATTCTAAGGAAACTGAATGAGATACAAGAAAACTCAGCTAGACATCATGATGAAATGAGGAAAAGTATACAGGATCTGAAAGAGGAAATATACAAGGAAATCAATGTCCTGAAAAAAAATGTAGCAGAACTTGCTGAACTGAAGAAGTTATTCAGCGAAATAAAAAACACAACGGAGAGTTTAACCAGCAGGCTTGTCGAAGTTGAAGAGAGAACCTCTGAACTTGAAGATGGGCTGTTTGAAATAACACAAGCAGACAAAAAGAAAGAAAAAAGAATCAAGGACATGGAAGAAAATCTGAGAGAGATATCAGACAACCTCAAGCGCTCAAATATCCGAGTCATGGGTATTCCAGAAGGGGAGGAAAATGGAGATTCCATTGAAAACATATTCAAAAAAATAGTGGCAGAAAACTTCCCAGGTATAGGAAAAATCACAGATCTTCAGATCCAGGAAGCTCAACGATCTCCAAACGTATTCAACCCAAAAAGGCCTTCTCCAAGACATGTCATAGTCAAATTGGCAAAACTCAGAGACAAAGAGAGAATCTTAAAAGCTGCAAGAGAGAAGCGTCAAATCACCTATAAGGGAGCCCCAATCAGGTTAACATCAGACTTTTCATCACAAACCCTAAAAGCTAGAAAGGAATGGGATGATATTTTCAAAATACTAAAAGACAAAGATTGCCAGCCAAGAATACTCTACCCTGCAAGGCTATCCTTCCGAAATGAGGGGCAAATAGTATATTTCTCAGACAAACAAAAACTGCGGGAGTTCACTACCACAAGACCACCCTTACAAGAAATCCTCAAGGGAGTACTGGGGTTGGTTCCTGAAAAATAACTACCACTGCCATAAAAACCTAAGAAAAATCTAAACCCGCTAGTACAATAAAAATGGCATTCATGAAGAGAAAACAAGCTAACAAAAACACTATCTACAACCTAAGGAACCAACAAACACAGAAAACAAACAGTAAATCAGAAAGCAAGGAACAAAAGACACCTAAGACAACCAAACAACCAATAAAATGCTAGGAATAAATCAACACCTTTCAATAACAACTCTTAATGTTAAAGGCTTAAATTCCCCAATTAAAAGACACAGACTGGCTGACTGGATCAAAAAGCAGGACCCAACTATATGCTGCCTACAAGAGACCCACCTCACCCATAAAGATTCACACAGACTAAGAGTGAAAGGATGGAAAAAGATTTACCATGCAAACAGAAAAGAAAAACGAGCTGGAGTAGCTATTCTTATATCTGACAAAATAGACTTTAAACTAAAAACCATAAAAAGAGACAATGAGGGACACTACTTAATGATAAAAGGACTGATCCATCAAGAAGACATAACAATCATAAATATGTATGCACCCAATGTTGGAGCAGCCAGATTTATAAAACAAACTCTATTAGACCTAAAGAAGGAAATAGACACTAATACCATAATAGCAGGGGACCTGAACACTCCACTGTCAATATTAGACAGATCATCTAGGCAAAGAATCAGTAGAGAAACACAAGATCTAAACAAGACTCTAGACCAATTGGAATTGGCAGATATCTACAGAACATTCCACCCAACAACCTCAGAATATTCATTCTTCTCATCAGCACATGGATCATTCTCCAGGATAGATCACATATTAGGTCACAAATCAAGTCTCAGCAAATTCAAAAAAATTGGAATTATCCCATGTATCTTCTCAGACCACAATGGATTAAAACTAGAAATTAATAACAAACAAAACTCTGGAAACTATACAAACACATGGAAATTAAACAGCATTCTACTTAATGACATATGGGTCCAAGAAGAAATCAAGCAGGAAATCAAAAAGTTTATTGAAACTAATGAAAACAATGATACATCATACCAAAACCTGTGGGATACTGCAAAAGCAGTATTGAGGGGAAAATTTATTGCATTAAATGCTCACTTCAGAAGAATGGAAAGATGGCAAGTGAACAACCTAACACTTCACCTTAAAGAACTAGAAAAACAAGAACAATCCAATCCTAAAGTTAGCAGACGGAAAGAAATCATTAAGATCAGAGCAGAACTGAATGAAATTGAAAACCAAAAAACAATTCAAAAGATCAACGAATCAAAAAGTTGGTTTTTTGAAAAGATAAATAAAATTGACAAACCATTAGCATGGCTAACAAAAAAAAGAAGAGAGAAGACTCAAATAACAAAAATTAGAAATGAAAAAGGCGATATTACAACTGATTCATCTGAAATACAAGGAATCATTCGAGACTACTATAAACAACTGTACGCCAACAAATTTGAAAATCTGGAGGAAATGGATAAATTTCTGGACACACACAAGCTCCCAAAACTGAACCGTGAAGACGTAGAAAATCTGAACAGACCAATAACAATAAAGGAGATTGAAGCTGTTATCAGAAGGCTCCCAACAAAGAAAAGCCCAGGACCAGATGGATTCACAGCAGAATTTTACCAAACATTCAAAGAGGAATTGACACCGATTCTTTACAAACTATTCCAAAAGATTGAAACGGACGCAAATCTCCCAAACTCATTCTATGAAGCAAACATCATCCTGATACCAAAACCAGGTAAAGATATAACCAAAAAAGAAAACTACAGGCCGATATCCTTGATGAATATAGATGCAAAAATCCTCACTAAAATACTAGCAAACAGAATACAGCAACACATACGAAAAATTATTCACCACGATCAAGTGGGATTCATCCCAGGGATGCAAGGTTGGTTCAACATACGCAAATCAATAAATGTGATACACCATATTAATAAACTCAAACACAAGGACCATATGATCATCTCTATAGATGCTGAAAAAGCATTTGATAAAGTTCAGCACTCATTCATGACAAAGACCCTCTATAAGTTAGGTATAGAGGGAAAGTATCTCAACATAATTAAAGCCATATATGACAAACCCACTGCCAATATCATCCTGAATGGGGAAAAGCTGAAAGCTTTTCCTTTAAGAACAGGAACTAGACAAGGATGCCCACTCTCACCACTCCTATTCAACATAGTGTTGGAAGTACTAGCCAGAGCAATCAGAGAAGAGAAGGAAATAAAGGGCATCCAGATTGGAAAAGATGAAGTCAAACTGTCCCTGTTTGCAGATGACATGATCCTATATATCGAACAGCCTAAAACCTCTACAAAAAAACTGTTGGAATTGATAAATGATTTCAGCACAGTAGCAGGATACAAAATCAACACACAAAAATCAGTAGCATTTATTTTCTCCAATAGTGAACATGCAGAAGGAGAAATCAAGAAAGCCTGCCCATTTACAATAGCCACCAAAAAAATAAAATACTTAGGAATTGAGTTAACCAAGGAGGTGAAAAATCTCTATAATGAGAACTACAAACCACTGCTGAGAGAAATTAGAGAGGATACAAGAAGATGGAAAGATATTCCATGCTCTTGGATTGGAAGAATCAACATAGTGAAAATGTCCATACTACCCAAAGTGATATACAAATTCAATGCAATCCCCATCAAAATTCCAAAGACATTTTTCTCAGAAATGGAAAAAACTATTCAGACATTTATATGGAACAATAAAAGACCACGAATAGCCAAAGCAATGCTCAGCAAAAAAAATAAAGCTGGAGGCATAACACTACCTGACTTTAAGCTATACTACAAAGCTATAATAACCAAAACAGTATGGTACTGGCATAAAAACAGACACACTGACCAATGGAATAGAATAGAGAATCCAGAAATCAACCCACACACTTACTGCCATCTGATCTTTGACAAAGGCACCAAACCTATTCACTGGGGAAGGGACTGCCTCTTCAGCAAGTGGTGCTGGGATAACTGGATATCGATATGCAGGAGAATGAAACTAGATCCATACCTCTCACCGTATACTAAAATCAACTCAAAATGGATTAAGGATTTAAATATACACCCTGAGACAATAAAACTTCTTAAAGAAAACATAGGGGAAACACTTCAGGAAATAGGACTGGGCACAGACTTCATGAATACGACCCCAAAAGCACGGGCAACCAAAGGAAAAATAAACAAATGGGATTATATCAAACTAAAAAGCTTCTGCACAGCAAAAGAAACAATTAAAAGAGTTAAAAGACAACCAACAGAGTGGGAGAAAATATTTGCAAAATATACATCTGACAAAGGATTAATATCCAGAATATATAAGGAACTCAAACAACTTTACAAGAAGAAAACAAGCAACCCAATTAAAAAATGGGCAAAAGAGCTAAGTAGGCATTTCTCTAAGGAAGATATACAAATGGCCAACAGACATATGAAAAAATGCTCAACATCACTCAGCATCCGGGAAATGCAAATCAAAACCACATTGAGATACCATCTAACCCCAGTTAGGATGGCTAAAATCCAAAAGACTATTAACGATAAATGCTGGCGAGGCTGCGGAGAAAAAGGAACTCTCATACATTGTTGGTGGGACTGCAAAATGGTGCAGCCTCTATGGAAAATGGTATGGAGGTTCCTTAAACAATTGCAAATAGATCTACCATACGACCCAGTCATCCCACTGTTGGGAATATACCCAGAGGAATGGAAATCATCAAGTCGAAGGTATACCTGTTCCCCAATGTTCATCGCAGCACTCTTTACAATAGCCAAGAGTTGGAACCAGCCCAAATGCCCATCATCAGATGAGTGGATACGGAAAATGTGGTACATCTACACAATGGAATACTACTCAGCTATAAAAACGAATGAAATACTGCCATTTGCAACAACATGGATGGACCTTGAGAGAATTATATTAAGTGAAACAAGTCAGGCACAGAAAGAGAAATACCACATGTTCTCACTTATTGGAGGGAGCTAAAAATTAATATATAAATTCACACACACACATACACACATACACACACAAACCGGGGGGCGGGGAGGAAGAAGATATAACAACCACAATTATTTGAAGTTGATACAAGAAACAAACAGAAAGGACATTGTTGGGGGGGAGGGGGGGGAGGGAGAAGGGAGGGAGGTTTTGGTGATGGGGAGCATTAATCAGCTACAATGTATATCGACAAAATAAAATTAAAAAAAAAAAAAAAATGTAGACACACGTTGAGATTTTGGGCACTATTATAGCAACTAGTTTTATTCTAATTTATATAGGGATACAAAATAAGTAATACATTGGTGTCAGTGAGCTTACTATCTATTTGTAGAAAGAGAATATGTACAAGTTATTATAATGGAAAACATTTATTGTAACTATAAGAGGTATTAGGAAGCAAGGAAGAGATGAGTCCTGGGCTTAGGGATAGGAGTCATATTTCTGAGAAGGATTCTCGAGAGAGAGAGTGATATATGTGTTGGAACTTAATAAATGAATATAATTTAGTCAGTTACAGAGGGCAGGACATTCTATGCAGAAAGGAAAGTGTAGTCTGAGAAAAGTCTTGGAGTCAAGAATCAGTGTCATGTATAGTGAATAACGAGAAATTTAATGTTTTTAGAAGGTAATATTTTAAGAAGGAATGATGGAAATTGAAGTTGTAGACATACCCAGGGATCAGGTTTTTGAGAGTCTTGTAAGCTGGTGTAAATAAACTTTCTAGCCTGTGGATGATGGGAAACATCTAGGTTTTTAGTAGGTGAGGTGACATTGACAGATTCACAGTTTTAATAGATTTTTCAGTTGTAAGGATACTGGCTGTGGTGATTTAAAAATGAACTTGAAATTCTTTGATACTCCTTCTCTTAGAAGATAGAGCCAAATTCCCCTCCCCTTAAATGTGGGCTAAACTTAATGACTCACTTCTAACAAAGAGAATAAAATGGAGGTAATGGTGCGTGACTTCAGAGACTAGGTCACAGAAGTCATTTTGGCTTCCTCTTTGTTCTCTTTTCCTGGATCACTGACTCTGGGGAAGACAGCTGCCATGTTGTAAGGACATCCAGGAAGCCTTGTTGAGATGCCCATGTGGCAAGGAGTTGAGGCCATCTGCCAACAGCCACATGAGAAAACCATCTTTTTCAGTCCTTGTCAAGTCTTCAGGTGACTTCTGCCCTTCAGAAACTGTATGAGATAATAAATGTTTGTTGTTTTAAATGGCTACATTTTGGTGCAATTTGTTACATAACAATAGATAACTAATACAGTGGTTTTTGAGGGGAACAGACTTGAGTGCAGGCAGATAAGTTAGGAGGCTGGCTAGTTGACAAGGTTAGAAATGATAAGGGTCTAGTTTAGGGCAGATAAGGTGGGCAGTAGGCAAAAGATATAAAAATACTAGGAGTTAAAACTCTCTTGGACTCAGGGAATGATTAAAAATGAAGATAGAGGGAGGAGTCAAAGTTGATGTAAATGATACCAGTAAGGAAGTATAACAAGATACAGAATTGGGGAGCTTGCTGTTTCAGCGCAGTTGGAGCCCTAAAGCTGATACAGTACTACAGATAACAGCTTATCTATGTAAGGCATGCTGAAAGATTGTGAAATTGGTTTTGTAACCCTTAGTTTATCACCTTTCTTGGGAATAGAGAGGTGTCAATATTGATCTAAGAGATATTGAAGAGTAGATACTGTTAGGGAATGCTGTCGGTTTTCTGTGTGTTCACACTATCCATATAGCCATAAAAAGGGACAGGAGTGTTCTGTGCAAGGAGAGAGAAAAGGATTTGTGAAAACTACCTAGAAAGCTTGATATGAGTCCCCTAAAGTTCAGAGGACATGGTCAAAAGTTAAGGGCCTGGCTGGAGCTGGCAGAACAATAAGACAATGGCATGCTTTGGGAGCTAGTTGCATTTCCACTATTAAAGGGTAAAGGTGTATTTCCCATGTTCCAGATGTGTTCCCTCAGCCAGTGCATGGTCTCCTTAAACCTGCCCCTAACAACCACTTGGGATGAGGTGGCATCTGGAGGTAAGGCACTGTGCCATCTAGTAAGCTGCAGATATCCACATTACAAAGACAGGGTAAAGTAGGCAAGGAGAAAGTCCTCTGAGGACCTTAAGCCACTTTTGAATATATATTATGCACAGAAGAAACTGATGACAGGTCACAACTGTTCCTGCAAAGATAGACTTCTATTTCCTATTTATCTTTTTTTCCCAACATTCCCTACCTCAGCCCAGTTGTGGAGGAACAAGGCACTATCTGTGAAATGGGGGAGGAGGTAGAGTAGGAAAAGAAAAGATGCTAGTTGCAATCCCTCCTCCACTACAGGCCTCATATATGTCAACGGTCCTGAGCTGGAGAAAGGAAGAAGCTTTATATTTGCTTAATGAATTTCACACTAGACTGGACAGGACTGGATCCTTTTTAGAATGGACTAGCTTTTTTTTCCCCTTCATGTAGTCACTATGATATATATGTTTTTAATTTAACATTTACTTGGTTGACATTTGATTTAAGTTTTAAGAAATGAATAGGTTTTAGGTTTTTTCTTTTTTGGCCAAGAAATAAATAAAAAAAAAGATATTTCATATTTCGGTCAGATATTTAGGGGTTTAAATATATTTCATGAAGGCTGCATTTAAGATAAACCTTGAAGGACAAGTAGGATTTTTGAAGGACACACTGGGATAGTATATACCCTGTCGTGGACATAATGTAAGCAATATCTAAAGGTCAAAATAAAAACAAAAGAAAACAAAACAACACAGTTTTTGTTAACTGGGGAGTCATCCAGTTAACAGTTTGGAGAATATTTAAAGGAATTAGAAGATGAGCATAAAATGTAAATTAGGGCCACTCAGTGAAAGAGCTTGAAAGCCTGGATAAATCAGTAGGAAATTGGGAGCCAAGAAAATTTTAAGCAGGGGAAAAGCATGATTAGAGTGGAAACTTATGAAGATTAGTCTGATAGCTGTACACTGGATGGTGAGGACAGAAAAGACTAAAGGGAACGAGTGAAGTTAGAGACTCTAGCAATACAACACTCGAGGAGATTTTTTGATATAATTAAAAAAATACTGAGCATGTTTTTAGATAGAGAAGAAATTAATCAAGACGGAGGAGAAGATATAAGAGAAAATGGAGAGTCAATAAGAAATTTCAATTAGTATCATTTTTATCCTGTTCATTATTACTACTAGTCAGGGTTACACTTTTGGAAGATAAAATAATGCTCATTCTATACAGATGACAGCAACTCACCGCTAAGTCTTACAAGGATCCACTCACGGGACATAGGGAAACATTAAAAAGAAAGCTGTGTGGGCCGAGCCCGTGGCGCACTCGGGAGAGTGCGGCGCTGGGAGCGCAGCGACGCTCCTGCCTGCTGCGGGTTCGGATCCTATATAGGAATGGCCGGCGCACTCACTGGCTGAGTGCCGGTCACGAAAAAGACAAAAACAAAACAAAAAAAAAAAAAAAAAAAAGAAAGCTGTGTGAAAAAAAGTAGCCAAATGTGAAGTTTCTAGCTTTAGATCTGGCTGACCTGTTCCTACAAATAGAAAGATGTAATCATGGACAGTGCTGAGCAGAGGCACTCAGCAGCAGAAGCTAACTACTGTGTCTTGCGTTCTTGGTTTGTAATATCTGTTCTTTCCCTGTTTATTAATGTAGTATTTCTCAGTCTTGGCCATCTATTGGAATCACGTGGGAAAGTTAAAAAAATACTGATGACTGGGCCCCAGTGATTTCAATTTAATTGGGGTGGGGTGGGATGTGGGCGTGGAAAGTTTTGAAAGGTGATGCCGCTGACGTGGAGAACCACTGTTTTAGCACATTTACTTTGGGCTTCAGTTTCTCCATTAGAGATTATATATTCCATCTAGGTACTTTTCAAAAGTTACTTGAGGAAGGTGTGGTCACTAGCCAAAGTCTTGGGAGTCAGAGGATTCTATGGAGAGATACTCATTCCTTTGGGGTAGTGCCAAAACACAAAACTACAACAGAGTTACTTATAGATCTAATTGGCTTTTATTCTCGACTCATGAATCAGGACAGCCTCCATTGTATAAAACAGAATGAAAGCCACTGGACAAGAGCAGAACAGTGTGTTTTGTAAGGTGCGAACAAGGAAACAGAACAGTAGGAGAAAAAACTGATTAAGATCAGGGTACTTCAGATTTTTTTTTTTTTGTAAGGGTTAAAGCAGAGATTTCCTTATTATGCTGACTTAGGAAGACTGGAATTCCTTGTTTTCAGGAAAAGCTGGCCTGCAAAGTTTCAATTTGATTATGTGGCGTTTGACATGAGTGACTCCATTTTGGTTTGTTTGGTCTGGTCTGTTGGGTCCTAGAGCAGGAGCTCAGTCCAAAACAATGGCCTCCCATAATTTTTGTTTAACAGTTCTAAGACAGGAACTTTTCTCTTATTTCTTCTGTTACCTGGCTGAATCTAGGCTTTTCACCCATGTTTGTAAGGAACCAACACTAGGAGGAGCTTATCCTTTGGACTTTGTAAAATATATCCTTAAGGGAAACCTAAGTGTAAGGCAAAAGCCTCCTAGGAAGTAGACTTCCTCCCCTTTCTAAAAATCACCGTCTGATGGTCAACCAGGTTGCAGGAAAACTGCAGTGGTTTGCTCTTGGTTGAGCAGACAGTCTGCATGGCAGGTGGAAATGAGTCTCTTCTTCAGTGAGAGTTACTCTTCCAGGGTAGGAGCAGTCAGCCACACAATTCTATCTTCACAATGTTTCCTCAGGGTAGGTCTATACTAGGCCAGTAACTAACTTCCCTCTCCTCCTCCTCCCCTCCGAGATTTCCTGCTCTCTAAAGAAGAGGTCATTAGAAAGTGTGAGAATTGCCCAAGGATTACATGAAGTTGTGGCAGCTAAAGTGAATGCCTCATTAACATGTGAGAGAAAAGCCCAAACAACACCATCAAAGGGTGTTAAACCAGCCCAATGGGGTGGAGAGGGGGTGGTTAGAATTAATTTAAATCACTTTAAAGTGCATTTGAATGAAAGAAGAATTATTTCCCTAATGGTTATTTAGCCTGAATGTGGGTGAAGGTGTGTGCATTTTCATGTGAATACAACCATGCTGATTACCTAAATTTGTTCCTAACTGATGGCCTATACAATAAAAACAAAATTAAAAATATTTTGACATTTCAACTGTTCTTTGGAAATGAGGGGAATCCCAAGGAAGCACAGTATTAGAAGGAGAATATCTGAAGTGGCATATTATAATGTGCTACAGTACTGTGACAGCACAGTAACAATTGAAATAATGAACACACAAAAAACCAGAGCACCAACTATAAGAGAAGCAGATCTGAGTTAAGAATCTAATGAGATCTCTTAGTTTTAATTTGTATCCACAAACTGGATAAAAGTTTCTCACCAAACAGGGTCTGACTTGGAGGGTTGGGGGCTGGAGGATGCAGAAATGAAAAAAACAAGCAGGAAAAAAAAAAAAAGGGGTGGGGGGGGGGCTCTGATTAGCTACCAGAATTCCCTTCCAGCCAACAGTTTGGCTCCCTCCAGTGTCTGCTTAAAGAGCCTGTTGTTTATTGATTGGGTGAAAGTGACTGAAAGGCTTGGCGGGTAATTGTTATAGCTGCAATCCAAAAGAAATGCCAGTTACTATTACAAGACTTCACGCCTTCGTGGCATCTCTCAAGAGCATTTGAGGAGATGAAAATGTTCTTCAAAGGTCCCTGGAGATTTGGGCCTAGGCAGAGGTGACTCACAAACAATTGGGACCAATGTACATGAGGGATTGGTAGCCCATTGCTTGAGCACACTTGGTTTACCTCTGCTGTCCATCCCTACTTCTGAGAATATGCTCTGAGAGCAGAATAAAGCAATGTAATCCTCCACTCTCCCCAAGAGTAGCTGAAATGTTATGTTGTGACTATATTGCAAATGTGGTCACAAAGAGAGATAATATAATCAATTAGCTTTGATAAGTGTTTATTGGAATAACCTACCTCTACTTGATGAAATCAGAAAAATGCAGGGAGCACAGCAAGCTAAGGAAAATCCTAAAGTATAAACTAGGATTCTTACTGTTATTCCTAACTTACTGGTATTCATAACTTACTTACTGGTATTCCTAACTAAAAGCAAAGCAATCACTGCTTAATATATCTTAAACCATAGGTATTTCCTCTCTCTCTGCTTTAGGGATCTAGTTGAATTATCCACAGTTTTATGCCTTTACTTAATTCTATAACAATCTGGGCCAGTCAGGCAACTCAATTATTTAGGTCAGATGTGCAAGTTCTGCATTGTTAGTTACCTGGTTATAGGTAGTACATCAGTGATTTTACAAAATAATTTTGAGAGATTTTGACATTTGCAATAGAGAAGATCCACGAGTCTTCGATTTGATAAGTTGCTTCCTGCTGCCTCCTTCCTGTCAGAGGTACTGAGCTAGAAACTGAAATCAAACTTCCGGAAAGAAATATGCTTTATATAAATGTTCCTACTCATATTATTTCATAGTCTCCTATGACAACCTTAGCGTCAAAGATTTATTCTGGGTAGTTAAGTTATACAACAAAATATCTGATGTGAATTTTGGCAAGAAATTCACTAAGTGGGTAACTTGCCAGGAACAGGTATCCATATGGAATAAACAGAAGTCATGAGAAAGGTAAGAGCATGCTCACCAGGGGCTGCGTCTCCAAATTAGTTTCCTAATTTGCCCTGATGAAATATCATTAAGCTCATCAGAGCCTCAATCTATCTTTTTGGTAAGATGTGTTTCATAAACAAGCCAATTTTCTCATGAAAAAAACAATGGCTGGTTTGGATACTACAAGTCATTATGAAATAAAGGGTTCTGAAATGTGAAGAGCTATTTTGGGGAATGTGAATAATTCAAAAAAGAAAAAAAGCTGGCTTCAAAAGACCAAGCTCGGTTTCAGTAACTTCCAGAGAGGGATATCCACTTTTAAATATAAACCCCCTCAATGAACAATGCCCAGGCTTTAGGCAATAAAATACCATAACCATATTCCATGATTACATATATAAGTTCTAAAGAGACTATTTTAATTTTCTTAAGGTTAATGTGTTAAGCTTGAGAGAGGCAATGTTTTGTGAATGGAGTCATGTTTCTGGTTGTAAAGAAGCAGTATGATTTCTTGAAGTATTTTTCCAATTGCTTCTATGAGTAAGATATTTTCTGGAGTTGATATAGAGAAAAGGAAAACTAATCAGATAATTTTCTGTGGCGTGAGATGCAAGATTTTCTCTATAAAATGGGCTATTAATTCCCAAAATTTTATCCTAGATTTCTCTTCTTATTAAGTAAGGCTTAAAACCTCTAAGGGCTTATCTGACTTTCAATATCTTGTGCTTTTGTAAAATACATTTCAACTTGCTCCTGTAATTAACATTAAGTTCTTATTTCTAACTTCAAGGCTCTCAGAAAGTTAAGATTACGATAGAGTTTAGATAAAAATGATTAGAGGGTAAGAGTACTCACAAAATGTGAATGACAGAAAATATGTCTAACAGCCAACATTATCATGTATCCCTCAAACTTGTTCTTCCTAAGATTTTGCCAAATATAAGTAAATGTCTGACACTCTGAGTTAACATTTAAAAATATGCGTTAGTTTCATAATCATTGCAGTGCAGAAGTTATTAAAGCTACAGCAATTTAGTATGAAAGAAACCAGGAAATTTTCTGCATTGTTTTGCTTATTTTGCTTCCTTATACCAGATGAAGATTTATATAAAATCCTCATTTCTTTAATTTTAGATTGCACATACAGTCTTCATAAACAGAAGAAATATAACATATGATTTATAGAGAAAACTATAAAATTCACAGTAGGGTCTATAAAGAAAACTCCATAAAGATAAGTAGGAATCATTTGATTAATTGATGTATTTCATTAATATCCATATGGGATTGTAAAAAGAGAGTTGAATTAGTGCGATTTATAGTGGGGTATTATAACTATCGAAGCAAAGAACAAGAAATTTATGTCAGGGGATATTATTCTAGGTGCAGACTTGGTTCAGCCTTTGTAAGATTCAGTGAACATTTATTGAGCACCTACCTAGTGCCAGAACTTAGTAGGTATTTTTACATTTATTACTTTCCATGATCTGAGCAACATTGTGAGGTAGATAGTATATTGAGGTTTGGAGAAATTTAATACACCTTTCAAGATAGTACATCTTATAAGTGATGGAATTGGGATTCGTAGCATGTTCTCCCAGCCCCAAGTGTGGTGCTTATCTATCTCACTATGTTTTCTTTCTCAAATATATTCAATTTGGTGGAAGAAAACAGAACTAAAAGACAGATTTTATCATGTATCAGGTAATAGTTTGACTAATGAAAAATGTACCTTTCTAAGCAGACTTTCACAGCTACCACAGTTAATGATGATATCTAGAATAAAAATCTTGTATTCTAAAACTTAAATTAGTCTTAGCTATCCCTCTCAGAGAGTTGAGAAAGAGAAACAAGAAAGCTCATCTTTATAACATTGTAAAAGCAGTTTGCTTGATTGGTGTTTGAATGATGCTGGTCAGACCCTCCAAGGCTAAGGCCGGCACTCATCATCTATCCTAGGAGGTTCAATTAAGAATGAAATTAACCTGTGTGACTTTGAGTTTACTAGCACACAAGAGGGGGTGAGTACATAGTTGAATTTTGTGGTTGTTTTGGTGACCCTCCATGGGCTTCTCAGCCAAATGCAGCCTTCATTTGCTTGCACCAGAGTTGTGCAGGCTGTACTGGGTAGAGATGATTTTGTCATCTCTTTTGGATGAGCCTTGAGTAGCTTCTGAATGCATTCTTTGTTCCAAAATTTCTAAGACACAATGGATAGTCATCAACAATGGCTTGTTTCTTTTTGGTATGTCAAAACAATTGAGATAAACAATGTCTAGAATCTGATCTCTGCTTCTAATACATAAATATTTTTAGGCTTTCTGTAAAACGAATGATATATTGATGTCATAGTAGGCACTCAATAAATGCTCATTGATTGTGTGCCCAATTGATCTGTTGAATATGTCCTGAAGAATTGTTCAGGCATCAAGATGATATCTAATATCCATAACCCATACATTACCAATTTTTAATTACTAAAATTTTTCTTTAAATTATCTGCTTTTCATCATTTCAACATCTGCCAGCTTTATTCTAGCTACCATCTTCTGTGTTCTACACAATTGCAGAAGTCCTATAATTGGCCACCTATGTCCATTCTGACCTCTGAACTCCCATCCATTCTCCATTCTAGGGAGGGTGTATTTCTTTTTTTGGAAACACGAACAGATGACCCCAGTTCTGCTTTAAGTACTTGAACGATTTCTCATGGTCCTTAGGATAAGGACAGCCCTCAATACACACAGTGCTGCTCACTGTTCTTGATATTCCAGCCACATTGAGCTTTCAGTTCCTCACAGGAGCCATGATTTCTACTTTCACAGGATCTATGCTTCTGCTGATCCCACTGAATACAACTTGATTTCCTCTCCTCTTCATTTAGTTAAATCTTGTTGATTTTCTAGTTGTCATTTTTTTTTTTCATGGAAGCCTGACTTCTATATCAAACCCTCTTACTATATGTTCCCACAGCATTGTATATCTCTTATTTTTAGCATGTATCATAGTTGCAATTTCATATTTCTTTGAAACATTTGATTAATCTCTGTCTCTCTCACTAGATAATAAGCTCCCTATGGCAGAGAATTAAATGGCTTACCATTACTCTTCGCCTAAAATCTTACATATATAAAAAAGAGAACTTCTTAACAAGATCTATTAGGACTTTTGATCTGGGCCCAAGACTACTTCTTCAATCTCATCTTCAAAAAATTATAAGACGTATAATTCAGTCAAATTTAAGAAATATGTATAGATTCTCTTTTGATCCACGTGCCCGTCCAGGTATCATTCCATTCTTTTTTACCCACCATTAACGCAAAACTATGCAAATCAGCACTGGTCTATTTCTACTTCCTTGAATCCAATTTTCTCCTCAGTCTCCTCTAAACAGTTTTCTATCTCCCTACTCCATATTAACTTCCAGTGGCTTTCAAGGTACTAAACACATAGATCCCATTAATTTTCAGAATCAGGATGCTAAATGCATTGGTACCATCAATTTTCTTTCCCAGTTTCCCTCCCAGCAGCATTAATACAGTTTACTACTGCCTTCTTTTGGGAAAATTTTCTTCTGCTTTGTCTTGGCTTGCCTTTTATATCATGAACCACTCCTTATCTCTATCTTTTGATTGGACCTTCTTTGTGTGACCATAAGTAGCAGTACTCCAGGCCTTGGTCTGAGATTCTCTATTCTTCTGTATTTGCATTTATATGCCAAGTGATCTTGTTGATATAATGGTCTCTGTTGCTAGATAAAAAATAGCTTATAAACACATTTTGAATTTTTAGTTAAAGGTCATTGAGCATTTGCAAAAAATATACTGTTTCATTTTCATTAATTGCACTAATATATATTTCTTTAAATTAGCCCCCAATTTGGGACAGTTTTTAAATTTAATGTGCTGCTATAATTCATTAGGGCAAAAACTAAAACAAATGAGAAACTACAGCAAAAAATCTGAATGGATAAGTTCTCTTTAGAAACAAATGCTAGGTTTGGTGGCCCTCATAGGTATTGGGGGTTAGATGTGCTGATACTAAAGTATTACGGCAAAAATACATAAAAAATAATTTAATATTATGTTTAGAAAAAAATCACTGAAGATTATGTTTTATATGAAGTTCATAGCTTCAAAAATTCATCTTTAAAAAAGTTAATTACTTAGCAGTCATGTTCTAACAGACAATATCAAAAATATTTGGGGAAATGAGAGGAATGTTTGAGCAATGACTGTCATAACAAAATTCTTTTTAATATGTAAACCTTAGATATACATGAAATCAAATATTAAAATAATTTTTTTATTAATTTCACCTTGGTGTTACAAAGGCAAACACTATAGAAAAATATTAAGACTTTATCACTGAACTATAGTAATATACCCTGTCAGTCAATGTAAGCAGCTCATTGTAATTCAACAAATATTTATTGAGAGCTCATTGTATCCAAGGTCTTTATTTCTTCATTCCTTCCTCCATTATTTTATTATTCATTTAATAATCACTTACTATTTTTAAGGCACTATCATAGATTCTGGCAATGCAGAAATGACTAGGATATAGCTTTCCCTGCAAGAAATGCATAGAGATTAATAAGACATCATTCTTATTTTAAAACAGGAGTAATAAAGGAATTGAGAAATAATTTCTCATTCTGGTAATAGGTGTTTTCAAAGCAAGTGATCTTGGATTTTGAAAATAAATGAAAGAGGAGAGTTTATCTTTCCATTTGTAGCAAGATATGAAGCATTTCTAAGTAAATTTGGTTAAGATATTTACAATTATTTTTGGAACATACAGCTTATAAGACAGGTAGATAATGTGGTTGCAGCTAGTATATTTCCTTAACTCTGATACCATTTATTATAAGATTTACTAAGAATATAAGAACAGCATTTTGGAAAAAAAAATGCATTATACAAAATATGCACATAAATTGAATTATATCTCAACTACAGAAACATTAAACTATGAAAGTGCCTATTATGCTTTCTGGATGAATTATTATAGACAATAAATCAATTTACTAGTTGATGGTAGTTTCCAGCCTTGTTTGACTTATTGACTGGTTTTATGTTTTTTGATGTCATTTAAAAAACACATCTCACAATTAATTTCATTACAATATTGGCAGCAAAAAATGCTTTTTATTCTGGAAAATTTGGATTTGTCCCATTTACATTTTCCAGTGCCATTTGACTCAGAATACTTTTTCTTTTTAAAATTGTCCAGTAATACTTTACTTCCCTAATTACACAATTTTTTTCTAACCTTATAAAAGAATATTAGAAAATATGGCTCTCTGAATCTATATTCCATTGAGTAACTTGAATTTTTAAAAATCCTGAGCACATGATCATTAATAAGTTAAACGCTGCACATAGCTTATTTACTATAAGTTCTGTGCAACAAGACCATAAGATACTTGAAGTCCAATCTACAGATCCCCAGCACCTAACAGAAGGTCTGCATATACAGCAGGTGCTTAGTAAATGTTTCTGGGAAGAATGGATAAATGTATAAAAATATACTAAGTTAAAGTAAATGGAGAAATTTTTACATGTGCTAAGATATTAAGGACTTGACTCCCAGAACATTCTCTTGGTAGTCATCATTGTATCTTATATTGCATCATGTTTTTCTTTTTAAAAACATTAATCAAATCTAGTTACTAAGGAAAAAGGAGAGGTACTTTGGGGTGACTCTGAGGCCTCTGTCCGTGGTTTCTGGAAAGTCAAGGAAGTCCATTCTCCTGTAGACTTTAGTGACGCATTTCTGCCTGTAATATTTCATGAGGGACCATGGTGCCACTTAACTTTTTTTCCCTAATCTCAAAAAGTAGAGTTTTAAAGTTGTAAATTAAGATCTTTGTTTTTTCCTTGCCATTCTATACTCAGTATCTAGCATAGTATCAAGGTTGATATATGTGTTCAATTGACACCTGTTGAATGAACAAATAAAAAATGGCATGACTAAAGAAAAGTAACAATAGAATTAGCATCATAAGGTCAATACTAACTAGCTAACTGAAATGATATACACATGCATAGGAATATCCAATCTAAGTCAGAATTCCAATGCTTTAATTTTTACTGTCAAAATTAATACTTCGCAATGTTGCAATTTTCAGCAAATGCTCAAACCTCCTCTTTGCTAGAACTGCGTAGTCTAGTTGATACTCAACGATAAATATAATTTTCACTAAGTACTTTTATAATCAAAGCAACTAATGAAGCCACGTGAAACACAAGCTTTATATGTCTTCATAGATGAGAAAGTTTGGATTTTGCAGTCAGACTTCTGATGTCATGAAGAATGTTTCTTTGGGATTATTTAAAACAAAATTATCAAAATAAAGATTTCCCTTTTTCTTTTGCTGATAGATTACTTTGTTCATCTTTCCTCTTTGTTTTGGGAATTAGGGCTTTCTAATGAGCCCATTTGGTGTTAAGGACTATATCTAGATATTTAGTTTATATTACAAACAAGCAAAAATTCCCAGTCTTTCAGAGATCTTCTCCTAGGATACAAGAAAAAGCAAAGTTCAGCCAAATTGCACAATTAATTCATGATCATTTCTGAATAGAGAGAAAAGGGTGCTTTAAGCTGTTCTGTTCTCCTCCTAGGGATTTAAGGTCAGTTTCAAGAAGCAAAATTACTATTCTTTCAAAGTTGTCTCTCCTGATTTGTATTCCTGTAATTTATCTCCTCAGGACCTCTTCCTTTTTAACTTGTAAACTCAGCTTAATAAATCAATTCAAGGATTAGCTACATATATGTGTGTGTGTGTGTGTGTGTGTGTGTGTGTGTGTGTGTGTGTGTGTGTGTGTGTGTGTGTATACATATATTCTGATAGCTAGATGGACAAATAAAGGAATAAAGTAAGACAGTTTCCTTTCCTGACCAATGGTTTCACCAGTGTATCAATTATTTTTATTTTACACAAAAGAATCTGAGACTAAATTTTTTATTCCCCAGAAAATAAGGGAAGTGAATTTTTTTCTTTTTTGCTTTAAATTATCTCTCCCTGTCTCTTTTTTATATAAAGATTAAAAACATTGTCTTCAAGCAGTGGACAAATTCTGGAGATCAAAGGAACAAGTAGTTTGTAGAGAACTAAGTCCTTAGAATATGGTTCTTTCAGTTGCAGCTGACTCTAAAGTTATGAAATTAGAAAACTTTATGCTAAAATAAGAAACACAAGCAATTAAATATATCCTGCTGAATAATTAGCAAATCAATCCAATATTTGACTATACTAGTGTTTTTAATTTTTAAAAAGAGTTCAGAATGTCACTAGATTTTAAGTCGTTTTTCATTTTTGAATCAAGAAATGTAAGATAGTTGTTCTAAGTGATTTTTGAATTTGGAATAATTTCCCCAAGTTGTTCCAAATAATAATAATGCTTTCCAAGAGAGGGAGTATAGTCAACTGGTCAAGTTAAAGAGTTCTGAAGCCTAACACCAGGTCTAAATCTTAGCTGTACACCTACTATGTAAATGTGTGTTAGTGCCTCAGTTTCTTCCACTGTAAAATGGGGATAATAATAGTACCTTCCTTGTAGGGCTATTGTAAGGATTAAATGAGTTAATATAGATAAAGCAAACAGGTCGCTGCCTGGCATATAGTAAGCAGTCAATAAAATTATTGTTATTCACTATATACTTCTTATTCTCCTAGAAATGCTGAAGAGAATATGTGTGAATCACATTTATTTTATTTTGAGAAATGTTGTAACTGAGTTTGCCTTAAATGGAACACCTTAGGGGTATTATTTACTGGTGGTGGTGAGAATTAGAATTATCAAATAAGATTTATAAATCCTCTTCTATGAATAATGTCTGAAATGTGCTTTTATTTTTGAGATTTGGGGGAAGAGGTAAATCTTTCTGGAAGCTGACTTTTTTGGGAAGTTTATTCAACTCTCAGTTTTTATGGTTGTTTTCCTCTGTTTCATGTTACTTATATCTCACTGCTTAATATGAAGTTAACAGGTGAAATGGTTGCATAGTAGGACAGGTTGAGGAACAAGGAAACATATTTCTAGCACTGTTATTAATGCCTTTGCCACTCAGCAGCAATTAAAATTTAAATTTATGAATAGGTCTCAATTTTTCTTTGAGCATAATAGGGTACTGATTCTGACATGGGATGCTGAATCTTGCCTTCTCTATTGACAAAGTTTACTTATAGAAATTATGTGGCTAAAAAAAAATCTTAATGAGTTCAATACTCCAGTTTCAATGATAAGAAAAATGAACTCCAGAGTGATTTAATTAACCACTATTCTGTTTATTCAATAAATATTTATTGACTTTCTACTATGGACTACTTGCTTTGCTGGGTAATAGAGATTTAGCTGCAAATAAGGCAAGGTCTCTGTCTGTTTAGCACTTAAAATAAAGTGTGATAAGGGAGGTACAGAGAGATTGGAGAGAACATCGCAGCAAGAACTGACCTACTGTAGGCAGTCAGAAGTGGTATAGAATTTACACTGCACCCTGAAGAAGGGTTTGAAGTGGAGTAGTGCACTGGGAAGTTACACAGTCTACGGGAAAGCCTGGGGAGAGAGAGGGCAAAGCATGCAAGCCGTTCGGTTTGAATAGAACAAAAAGTGTGAGGGGAAAACACAAAGCTGGACATATATGTAGACCACAGTGAGTCATTTAACCATGTTTTGATTATCCCGAGAGCAATGGAAAACCTTTGGAGAGTTTTAAACAGAGATTAACATGACCAGATTTGTATTTTTGAAAGATAATTTTGGCTATAGCTGGGTGGATAAACTTAGAGGGGTAAGAGAAAAGTCAAGGAGGCTAGCGGGTGGCTCTTGCAGAGCCCTGGGAAGATACAATGGTGGCCTAACCTACCGTCTATGGATAATGCTATCAAACAATAGCCACATAGAAAATATTGACTTTATTTCTAAATCTTGTTTTCATAGTTGGTATTTTGATTGTTGCATTTTCCTTTGACCCAAATTGCTGAAAAATAGCCTTTTTGAAACCCCTCCTTTTTCTTTATTAAACAAGGAATTTGATAAAGCACGACCTTTTCTTTTGTAGAAGGAAAATGATTAGCTTAATTGTTTTGGCTGGTGTTCTTCACCCAGTAGCTAATTCCTACCTATCAGGCACTATTCATCTTCATGTCTATAAGATTCATTCCATGTTTTCTATTCCCATTGCCTCTGCCCTAGTTTAGGCCATCATTATCTCTCACCTGGACTGTTGCCAACTCATCTCCCTGCTTCCCAAACCTTTATTTCCTTATATTTATCTTCACATTGTGCTTTCAGATGCCTCTGCTCAAATGCCTTCAGAGGTTTCCCTCTGCCTAAGGAGAAATGTTAGCTACTATTTCATGTGCTTTTAGAGCTTTGCCTTCTACCTTTGACCACCATACACCCTAATCTTAAACTAAGCCAGATCACATGCTACTCTCCAAATAAATACCACACACTGTTTCTTTAGCTTTGCATAAGTCTAGAATGGCATTCTCCTCTTGAAATCTTAACAATTTTTCAAGGTCCAGAACAGAAGCAAATTTTCTGTGGTATCTTCTACAGTTATGCCAAACAGAAGTATTATTATCCACTCAGAGGTCTCATAGCTGAGCTACTGAAAGTTCCTGTTAATGTAGTTATATATGAACATATCTCATTTCTCCTATAGTAAGTTTTTACGGTGTGCACAGTGACTTATTCTTTTTCTATCCTCCTCAGTACCTTGCCCACTGCATTGAAAGTCAAAGACATGCAATAAAGATTTATTCCATGAAATTGATGTCACTTTTTAATGTCAAGTTAAAAAATTTTTATATGGAGTTATTTTGCTTGAGACCCAAAATGACGCCAGGAAAATAGTACAATTTATGGATTAAAATTAAGAGTGTAACAATAAAGTGCAACATTCTTCATTCATTAAATATGTGCTAAATATTGTTATATGTTCCATGCATTATAGACTCTGCTAAAAAGAGCAGACAAGTTAATTGTCCTTTTGGAACTTGTTCTAGTAAGGGAGACACATAAATATTTCAAACACATCTTAAATTATTTCATTGATTTCTGTAAGTCTTTATACAGATAGCCACATATAAAAACATGTTTGGGGGTTATTAAAAAAATTCATAATCTTTTTTACTTAGAGTGTTACTATGATTTGAATATGTTCCCAAAATTTCATGTGTTGGAAACTTAATTCTCAAATTCATATGTTGATTAAAGGTTGGGCCTTTGGGACATAATTAGGATAAGATATAGTCATCAGTGTGGCATTTCCATGATGGGACTGGTGGTTTATAAGAAGAGGTAGAGAGATTTGAGCTGACACTCAAGCTCTTGCCCTCTCACCACATGATGCCTTCTGCCATGTTATAACATAGCAAGAAGGCCCTCACCAATGCAGGTGCCAAGCTCTTGGACTTCCCTGCCTCCAAAACCATGAGCCCAATAAACGTATCTTCTTTATAAATCACCCAGTCTGTTGTATTCTGTTACAGCAACAGAAAACAGACTAACACAATTGTATTACTACAGTCATACATTCAACAAGCATCTATTGGTACACTAGTACCCAGGCACTTTGCTAAATCCTGGTATTCACAGCCAAGGAGGAAACAACAGATATCTAAGCAAGTGAATGCATTACATTCTGCTGTGTCCTATGGCCCAAGTATGTTCCAACAGAAGAGCATATCAGAAAATGCTTATGTGCACCAAAGAACATAGCATCACAAAATGGGCTAGGTCTGACCCCAGGCTGGGAAATATAGAGGATGGGAGAAGGACCAGCTGATTAGATGTTTTGGTAGTGGAGCAGTAAAGAAGAGATATTGCTGCGTTGGACTGGTCCACATGCCTAGGATTTTTCCTGCAACAATGTGTGAATGTTTCCTGTGGATTAACAGCCACAAGTGAAAGAAACCCAGCCCATGTGAGAGAACTGAAGGGAAAATGGGAACTCAAAAATATGAGTCTAGGTGGAGTGTACTGCTGAAAGAGTAAGAACTGAGGAGGTGTGGTCAGACCAAAGAAAATTTGTGTCAAGGAAACTGAGGTGAGAGACCTTCAGCAATGAAAAGTCTCAAAACACAACACAGACACACACACACAGACACACGCACAGAGTCAGAAAGAGAGTTAGCCTTAAAAATCTGGGGACCCAGAAAATGTGAAACCTATCAGGTGAGAACTTTTTTTCCCCATAACCATCCTGCTTGTGCTGATCCTCCACCTTTAGCTCGGGAGGAGTCAGAGTTAGAGTTAGTAAGAGTAAGAAAGAAGGGTGGATGATAGTACAGTGTCAGAGGTATTTGAGCTTTCTTTCAGCTTCTGACCTTAAATAAGCTCCTTTGGGGATAGAGAAAAGATTCACTTTAATGTTCAAAGTTTCAACGATTATATTGGTTTATGCAGACTAATTTTTGAATGGAGACTGCCTGCCAAGTTAAGGTTTATTGTTTTATTACACAAGTGCAATGTATTTTACTGAATACGTTTTAAAGGGGCAGTGAGAAATGGAAATAAATTTGCTTTCTGATTTCATTCTACAAGTTATTATTCTGCCTACCTGTCTTAGTTCACTTTCTGTTGTTTATAACAGAACACCTGAAACTACATAACTTATAAAGAAAAAAATTTTATTTTTTACAGTTCTAGAGACTGGGAAGTCCAAAATCTAAGGCCATATCTGGTGAGGGCCTTCTTGCTGGTGTGGACTGTCTGCAGAGTCACAGGGCAGGGCTTCACATGGTGAGGAGGCTGAGTGTGCTAGCTCAGGTCTGTCTTCCTCTTCTTACAAGGCCACCAGTCCCACTCCCACAATAATCCATTAATCCATTAACCCATTAATCCATTCATGAGGGCCCTGCCCAATTAAAAGCCCCACCTTTCAATAGTACAACATGAGGAAATAATTTTCAACATTAATTTTGGAGGGGACAAACATTCAAAAACCACAGGACTACTTACTACTCATGCCAGAACAAAATTTCACTATTCAGGCCTACATCTGATGAGGACTATATGGATGTTTTGGATAAAAATTGGTTAAGGTGGAACAGAGGAAAATATCATTTGTTTGAACTTAGAAGAAGTAGGACTTTGAAATTTGACTTAAATTTAGGTTTGTAAAAAGGAGAAAGAAAATATGTTCTAAATGAAGATACAATTGCCAAGGTTCTCAGGGTCTATCTTGAGTGCAACAGAAAGGTCTGGATAGAGCAGATTTTTGTATTGAGGAAGACAGATCTGAGCTAGCACACTCAGCCTCTTCACCATGTGGGGAGGGGAAACAATGTTTTCCCACATCCCTAGCTCACACGGGTATAGCTATAAAGACAAGTCGAGTTTTAAAAGATACATTGGGGGCTTAATTGTAAAAGGCCAATGGGCATGCTAAGAAGTTCTTTTTCAGTGATGAGTTTATATTAAATGCTTTTAAAACCTGGGAAAGGAATGAAAAAAGTCAGTTTTTCATCGAGCTTAATCTTGTAGTGATGTTGCCTTTTTCAGCTTATTCCACATTTTTAAAAATATCATACCATCATATTTTCTCATAGCACCTTAGTTCTCTTGTTTATTGTCTGACCCTCACTATTTGGCGTTAGCTGAATGAGAATAGAAATCTTTCTAAATTTTTATTGTTGTTCACTACTGTAATATCTCTAGAATGGTAACTCAGTACACAGCAGGCACTCACTAAATATCTGGTAAGTAAATAGTTGATAAAGGGGAGACAGTGGAGGCAATAAACTGTTAAGGAAGACTGAGAGAAGAGCGATGGTAACCTGGGCTAAGGTTCTGGCAGTGGTGCAGAGAAAAGAAGTTACCATACTACTTAAGTTATGAAGGGGGAATCAACACAGACAGAAGGGAAATGTCATAGGCAATTCCAAGATTTTGAACAATTTTCTGAGAAAATAATTGTGCTGCTCCTACAATCTAAAAATAAGAAGGAAGGAGCTAGTTTGAGGCGGAGATGGGCTCTTGGTTTTAGCTATATGGAGCCTGCTGAGTTAGCAGAAGAGCTATCATCAGGTAGAAGTAGCATAACCATCACAGAGGCCAGGAAAGCCAGGATCTGCTGGAGACACAGTATCACTTCTGACAGTTTAACATTTTGTGCCTGAGATACCTGAGTTTTAAAAACTGAAACATTTTTAAGCTTGGGAGAGTGGTGGTGTGGCCTGTTTTTTCCTGCTTTTCTCTTCATGAAGTGGGTTATCCAGGGTGGAATTGGAGTGAACTCAAAGAGGTATCATAGACCCCCTAGGAGGTGAAGCTGGTGGCCCCCTCTGAGCCTCCCCCACTCCTTGCTGCCCACCCCTCATTCCGTCTTCAGCATTTTCCCCATGTGGCTCTGAACACTGCTTAGGAAACTATCTTTGGCAGTTTTTGTGAGAATTGCCAGCTCCAGCTAAGCAACCATTCACTTGAACGAAGTAGAAGCTGACTGGAGAATGTGTAAGTTGCAAATGAGGTTTCCCCTTGCTCTGCAGATGCAGAGGGCAATGAGGAGAACTGCGAGAAAACAATGTTTCCCCACATCCCTAGCTCACAAGGGCATAGCTATAAAGACAAGTTGAGTTTTAAGTGTGCAGTTATCTGAATCCAGAAGAGTTTCTATTCTTAGAATTAATGTTTTCATTAATGATGCTCTTCAAATGCCAGTAGCTTCTCTTTCTAATATCTCAATATCACAATTATAAAATATAGGATAAAACATGAAAAATGAGGAAAATTTCCTAATGAGACAATCCAAAAGATATATGTATTGTATGTGTTTCTGTATATTATGGAAATTTATGATAGGTAGTGGAAGAAAAATTGCTTTGCAATGAAAACAATATGAAGTTTCTAGAAAATCAATCTATTCGTACAACTCAAAGCTTTATTTGTTGAACTTATTAATTAATTAATTAATTAATTCTCAGGCTGGTAGAATTTATCTTAGATGACTGGTTAATCCAATTGGAATAGTCTTGCTGTGGGGAATAATTCGGTACAAGCAATTCATTGGATGTTCTCTGTAGGACCATCTTTCTATGTGTAATTGTTATAGACTGAATGTTTGTATCCCTCCAAAATTCTTATGCTGAACTCTAACCCTGAATGTGATGGTATTTGGAGATAGGACTTTTGGGGAATAATCAGGGTTAGATGAGGTCATTAGCGTGGGGCCCTCATGATAGGATTAGTGTCCTTATAAGAAGAGTGAGACCAGAGCTCTCTCTTTCTTCCTGCCATGTGAGGACACAGCAAAAAGGTGGCTTGCTGAGAACACGGCCCTCACGAAGAACCAATTTTGCTGGCACCTGGATCTTGGACTTCTCAGCCTCCAGAACTGCCGCAAATAAATGTTTGCCATGTAAGCCTTCCAGTCTATGGTATTTTGTTATAGTAGCCCATGCAGACTAAGACAGCAATGTTTCTCAAACTGGAATGTGTGCAAGAATAATCTAAAGATAATTAAGCATGTGGATTTCTAAACTCCAATCTCAGCAATTTTTGTTTTGATAAGTCTGGGATACCTCTGTCCCAGAATTATTCATTTTAAGTAAACTTCAAAGTGATTCTGATGCAGGCTCTTCTGGGCAATAATTTGACAAACACTTTTTACAGCAGAGGTAAGCAGATGGATGGGAAGGAAAGAGAGAGGAGAGCTGCTCTGACTTTGTCCTTCAACTTCCTCACTCTTCCCTACCTTTTCAACCTTTCCATCTGAGGAAAATACCTGAAACTACCAGCTTCCTTCCTACATCACATAACAAACACAAAGTTAAGATGTTAGAAGAAGAAAAAGTGGAGAGGTTGAGCACTCTGTTACATCTCAAACTTTTTCCTACCAATGTTTCATTTGTTCAATAACTACAGAGGGTCTATTTCCTGTCAAATTATTGCATTATGAGTGTTCAGAAAATTATAGCTCAAAAGGGCTTGTCTTAGGCAAAATCGTGAAGTAGGCAAAAATTCATAAATTATTAACTACATACTCTACCTACTCCCCACCAAACTGGGAAAAGCTAGCTTTTCTGAGAAATTAGCCTATAAATTCAGAGGAGGTTAGAGGGTTAGCACACTATGTGGACCTAGAAATATATGTTCTTTTGTACTTCTTGGATGAAATACTTTAGTTTAAAATTTGGGGAGTTTAATGAACCAAAGCAGGTACTGGAAGAGATTTTTTGGGAGGTGGGGGAAGTAAAGATTTTGGCATTCCTCAAAACATTTTCCCCAAGGGCAGGCCTTGAGCAAAGTCTATGGAAAAGTAGTGTTAGGAATTTAAGTCCCATGTCTTGACTCCGTATCAATTCTAAATTTAGGTATGGCCTGGTCACCAGTTTATCTGGACTCGACAGAAATCACTGGGATTAATGCATCAGCATGTAGAGGGTCTTTGCTTTTTCAGAAAAATAAGATGTTTCAAAATAGAAACAGTTAATTATATTCTCCAGACCTCATTTTCTCCTTGAGGTAGACACAAATTCCAACTGTTTCTGACCTTGTACTGCCATCTCTCAAATTGGCATGTATTTGACATATTTTGGGAAAGCAGTTGCCACTATGTTGTATTCACTAACACATGGTGCATTGAAACTGTTAAGCAAAATACAAAATATTACTAATAATCTATCTGCTATGTCTTATTAACAATCAAAAGAAACAGCCTCCACCAGATGGAGGGACAGATCTGTGATATCTATTCATTTTTTATGTCCATTAATTACTTTAGCAGAAATCACAAATTAGAGAGAGACCCACAAGACTCATGTTTCGGCTCTTTAGTTGTTGAAAAGAAGTATAAATTCATGCAATCAAGACAGCAGGATTCCTGTCTATGGGGAAGCACCCAGGTCAGAGAATCATGAGATGTCGTTTTCTCAGAGCAACCCAACCGAATGAGTCTTTGGAATCACCAGTATGTCACTTTGCTTCTCCTATTTTTAGTTTGTTTAAAATTTACAATCCCTGAACCCCTTCAGTTTCATGCTATTGTACTTATTACGGATAAATGTCCCAGTGCATAAAATGCCAAGTTTCTTACATAAAGATGAACCATTACTACTTCAGCTGGGTAAAAACATTTCAAATTTTTACTAGTTTCTGGACATGTTTACCAGTTGGTTTTCACAATGGGAAGTAGTTAGGTTGTAGGAGAAAAGAAACATCAGCCTTTCAGCTTTAACAAGCATAAATGCTATTCACCTCCGTGCCGGCTATTCATGAATCCATGTTATTGCCACTGTATTTAGTTTTACAGACTGTGATGTTCACTGAAATCAGGCTCCAGGATATATATTTCCCTCACATTTTCAGACTGGGTGTTTATTTCTTGGCTTGGTAATAAATCTGTCAGCTTCATAGATTTTTCTGTTTCTCAAATTTTTTTCCTTAGTCCTCACTAATTATAAAGAATGTTTTAGTTGATTTCTTTCATTTGCATTTCTGTGCCTCTCAGAGGGGACTGTGTGTGTCTGGGGGTGGAGAGAAAACAAGGCTGTGGAGTCCCTTTCACTGGTCATTGTTCCCCTTCTTTTCCAAAGTATGTCCTTCTACTTGGAGCTCAGAAAATATTTGTTGAATGAAATGAAACCCAGCAAAAACCAAAACAAAATGAAACAAGCAAATGTAAATTGGGAGACAATACAGCGTAGCAGAAAACAAAATAGGCCTGGGGTAAGAAAGTAAGTTTTGAATTCCAGTTCTTGACTTGTTAACTACGTGAACTTGGGTGAGTTATTTTATCTTGCAGGGCCTCCATTTTCTCTTCTGTAAAATGGGAATCATAGTATCTGCCTAGAGTTTTTGTAGTATTAAGCCAGATAATCCATGTAATGTTATAGCAGAGATCTTAGTACAGGGCAGTTGGTTAATAATTGTCATCTGTTATTATGACATATCATTAGTTTTGTCACCTCACAGCATCCAGCAGTGTCTCCACAGAGCATTAGACTAGATGAGGGTACTTCAAAAAATTCATGGAAGAATTTATATTATTTTTCAACTCTTTTTTTCCATGAACTTTTTGAAGTCCTCAGTATATATTTAAAATCTTAAATCTGAATTAATTTGTTAAATGAAGGAATAGACTTTTCACTCAGTTGATGATTGTGGTAAACTCTACTCTAGAATTTCAAGTTTGATTTTTGGAGCACCCTCAACTTTGCAAATTTTCGTGAAACTTTGTGTGTGTATTTTAACATTTTTTCTGCCCCTACTGTATGCCCTGAATCTCATTTTGGTCATAATAGGTACTTAATAAATATTTGTTGACTAATTGTTTCCCTATTAGCCACATTTTCTTTTTTATGATAGTGTCTTTTTTCGGGGAGTCTCCTCAAATTGTTACACTCTTAATACTCCCACGCTGCAGGTACAGGTTGTATTTTTTTTTCAAACTATGTATTTAGTATTGTAGTTTTGAAAATTTCTGTCTGTTTGGTGGCTATCTATGCTCTTCCAATTGAATTTACTCAAACATTCTGTGTGTGTGTGCATGTGTGGTTTGTGTGCACAGGCAATGATAGCGAAGTAAATTCTGACAAGGAATTAAAGACTAGTGCTACCTTGGGCTAGACATCTTCTCTATATATGGCTTTATTTTCAGACATGGCATTTTAGACTATGCTCATATAAATGATATCTAAATATTTTCTAAATTTATTTCCCTCCTTAAAGTACAGTGTACAATTTCCAATTACACCATAGAAAAATGACTCGTTTGATGAGGAAATATTAGATTCTGTGTAGACATGTACTTCTTAGAATGCCTCTCTGTTTCAGGGAGGAGTCACAAGTATATTAATGGCCTACTTTTCTTGTACCAGGAAAATTGATTTTCCCTTTGTTTCTAAGGAAAATCATTTTGAGGGTACTCACCACTATGTGATAATTGGCACTATAAAAACACTTTGGAGCTTCAGGAGGGAGAATACTAGTTTAAAAATTATTTATTCCAGGGCCAACCCTGTGGCGCACTTGGGAGAGTGCGGCGCTGGGAGCGCAGCGACGTCCCTCTGCGGGTTCGGATCCTATATAGGACTGGCAGGTGCGCTCACTGGCTGAGTACCGGTCACGAAAAAGACAAAAAAAAAAAAAAAAAAAAAAAAAAAAAAATATATATATATATATATATATATATATATATATATATTTATTCCATGTAGTCTAATCTTATTTTCTTAAAAATACATTAAGTTTTGGAACGGCTCTTCTCCTTACTGTTTCTTTAATTTAATCCTCATGAATCTTTCTACGTAACATTTCACGCTCAACAAGCAGTAAAGTAGACAGCACTAAATCATGTTTTTAGCTGCTGATTCACCTTACTCTTAGTCCTATATTTTCTGGACTTGCCAAGTGTAACCTAGGAATTAATTTCCTGATTTATATATTTTACTACTCTACTGTCTAGCAGGACTTAGAGAAACAATTGAGTGGGATAGTGATATTTGCTTCAGAATCTTAAAGAAGCCTACACATGGATGTCTTAGAACCAGGTTTTAAATGAACAAAGTGAAAAACTGTTTTTCTCTTGTGGTTATTTCAGGCTTTTATATTTTTAAAGTAACCTTCACATATGGTACCTCATGTAAATCTAAATATATTCCACATTGATATATGCATGATTTAAGGTTACTTTTCATGATAAAGCACAGTGAAGAATTCAGCCTTAGTTCTACTAGTTTTTTTTTCCAGATTGCTTCAGTATAAAAGGGCGACTGCAAATTTTAACAGAATTACTATGTTGTGTTAATGTACACATCTAAACTATATATGCTATTAAATTCCTAGCACATTCTATTAATTATGGAAATCACTTTCATTTCAATAGTGGAATTTACATGACAACAGCTTCCAAGGCTCAGTGGAGCATCAGACTAGCATGTCACAGAATTCCCTTGTAGTGTGGGTGTTGGCAGGGTTCCGTTGACAACAAATTTGCAATGAAAATGTCTCATAAATTTGCATCCACATAGAACATTACTTGGAAGGGATCTTCTTGTTATTCAGATAGATCATTAATGTCAGAGAAGGAAATTTCCTCACTCTTACATTAGTAAAATAGATTATTAGTAATATATTGTCATACTCATATATATTAATGATCTCAAAGATGTGTCTTAAATATTTAGCAAAGGTGTCTGGATATAGAACTGTTGCCTCTGTGTGCTCTCCTCTAACTGTGCAAAGCTTTTGCATTTTGTAAGTCCTATATAAGTGTTGGATGAAGACTCTAAATCAGACAAGAGGATGGACTAGTCCAGAAGGGTTATAATAGCGAGTAACAAGATGAAATAGAATCAGAGGAAAATTAGGCTGAATATCACAACAAAGTTCTTAATAGGGAGAACCATTAGACTGTGAAATAGTCTTTCAAAGAGTCTGGAAAAGTCATTATGTGAGCCATTTAAAATCAGACTGGACTGAGGTACTCCAAAATACAGTGTGCTATGGGGACCACGCCTACAAAGTGGAAGGAGGGGGATGACCTAATAGTTTCTGCCGTCTCAGTGATTGCTATGATTGTACTCATTTTATGTGTTCAGTCTTGGTAGATAGTCTTCTATCATTTTATGCTACTTCTTGGGAGCAATTTCAATAAATTCATCTAATTCAGAATTGGATGCATTTAGTAGAGTCTCAAAAGACGTGAGAATGCACAATAAGCTCAGTATAAAATATCAAAGTGAGACAACTATGAGTAAACACCTACTCCTTGCTTGGGAGTTACTCTTAGAGAAAACAAGTCTCATTCTGGAATGCTGGCCACATTCCAGTGTGCATACACGCATCCTGCCCTTCTGGTTTTTCAATAGAGATTAAGTATTAATCTTCATTTCTTTTGTTTAATGGTATTTTGGGATGATGTAGAGTGCAAGAAAACAAATTGAAACGTTTTATCCCCAAGCCAAAGGGATAGATTTTGGCAGGAGGTAGCTAGAACCCTGGAAAAAGATCACGCTTTTGTGTGACTGATCACGATTAGAAGAATGGATAAGAAAGAGAAGATGGTTTAATTTGAAATAAATAAATAAATAAAGAGTCCAACATGAAATAATAAAGAGGTAAATGTACCCAGGGAAATTGTAAAATGTTATTGCTGGGAATCTTCCAAAATAAGACTGTCCTCAATTTTGTTTGGCTTCAGCTGATCACCTATTATGAAGCTGAGAAGTGAGACAAGGTGACCTTTTCACAATGATCCCAGTTCTTTCATTCAATACAAATATAAATTTCAATTTAAATAAAAATAAAGAGCACTCAATTTTATGCTACCTTTGCATTTTTTCAACTTACCAATTTTAATTGCAGTGCCATCAAATCAGATTGGCTCATCATTTTGATATTTGGTAATTGTGGGGTAAATCATCTGATTTACAATCACTTCTTTTCATATATACACTGCAACTTTTAAAAATGTCTATCATGCACAAATGAGTGGATCACAGAGTATATTTTTATTATTTATAATATTATCTATTCACATAACTTTCCACACATTTTCTCTACTTTCTAATCACATATTCCTAAAATGTGAAAAATACCATTTAATGGAAATAAATAGAGAGCTGTCCCTTTCCTCCAAGATCCAAAGTTTAGCTGTTTTTCGTGCTGGCATCATTTTCTATGATTTAGGTTTTACATTTCAATGGTAAGGGTCTAGCTCACAGAACTAGACGTTTTGTACCTAGATTTTTTTGAGGGAGAGGGGGCTTATGGATACTAAAAGTTATTCTTATCATATCTTCTTTAGTCCAGAAAATGTAGATATTCTGAAATTTTCATTGTTTTATTTGTAAAAGTATAAGTTTCAAGACTTCCACTCCTTATTTCCCATCCTGAGCACCTATGTTACTCTGAACACAAATCAAGACAGCTTTAGGGCATATCTATTCAAAATAACCGTGTACTACTGCTGGGAGATCAGAACCCCGAAGGATGGACAGCTGAAGCCTACAGGTGTGAGAAATCTTTGTAAATATAAGACATTGCCACGATGAAAGGGAACATACTGCTTTATTAAAACCTGGTGTACAATAGCTTCCAAACCTATTCCAATTCAATTAGGCTGTTTTTTAGAAAAAAAGGCATATAACAATATAGAATTATAACTAATAAGTAGAGTGTCCTAAACATCTTTGGTAGGGAGTGTTATCCACAGGAGTTTGGTGTAATGGCAATATAGTTGTTTTTAGTAATTCCTATATTAAATATATTTATGCGAACAATTAGAGTTCAGGTTAGGTAGCAGCCTTAAAATGTATGATCAAATAAATCAAAGAAGACTTAGGTAAATAAATAATGCTTCCCTCCAAATGGATGCTTGTGATTTTTCTCAAAGAAACATAATATACTCTACCAAACAGTTCTACGAGCTGGTAACACAAAGAAATTCAAGTAAAGAAACTCAGAACGAATGAACTATTGCTGAGGTCCTTAACTCACACTAACCTCAACTCACATTAACCTCAACTTTGAATATACCAATATTTAACTATCTCTCTATATACGCCAAACATATCTATTACTATTTAAATAACAGGGGAAATATTTTATAAGCAAATTAGTTGAGTACTTGACCACAATTCTTTAGAAGTGTACAGTTTTGATTTCAAAATTTACAATGCTCTAAAATACTTAAAAAGCAGGAGCATACCCCTCAATATATCTATCTGAAAGTGCTATACCCTAAAGAATCTTCCACATTTGCTAACCCAGGGAAGAACTGGAAGGAAATCTAAATAAAATTCTTAAGAAACAAGGTTATTGGATATATCCCCTGGTCTATTTTTGGATCGCGAATCTCCCGCCCTCTCTGAGTTATCTCACTGTCAGATAAGAAAATGGAACAGGATCGATGAAGAGATACACTACTAGTCTGGCTTTTCGATTTTTTCGCTCAAGTCAAAAGGAGCAAAGGGCAGCGAATTAGGGCTCCCTTTCAAGCGTGCTTGTAGGAGGGCGAAACTCTGGCCGCCTCTGGCTGCAGAGCTCATCCCGGCTGCACCACCGACCAGGTCCCGCTGACCGCTGCCCACCTCGCCTGGCAACCTCCACACCCACATGCAACCGCCAGTGTGTCAACCAGTCCTCGCAGGGTTTCCTGTGCACAAAGCCTTACGAGCCCCCAAATGGAAACGAATCCTGAGCCCAGAGCAGAGCTGGCGGTGGTTGGCTGATGAGACTGGTCTCTCTGGGGGTCTGCGAGCGCTGGTTAGTCCCTTCACCTCCCGCACCCTGGCCGCAGATCTGTGCCCTGAAATCTGCCTTCTCCCGGAGACACAGACGTGCGCGCACACACACCCACTCCCACTCACGCACACCCACATCGCCTCTGCCCCCACCCTGCCCACCCCCGGCAGAACCGAAGGGGCTGGTCCGTGGTCTGCCTCAACTTTCCCGCCTGCGCCTGCCCCACGCGGCACCCGAGCGTCCGCGCCCTCGCTGGGCGCCCTCCAGAGGGACACGTCCCCTTCTGGGCCCCTTACCTCGCACCGCCAACTCCCGGCAGGAACTGGAGCTGACCGCGGTGGCAGCGGCGGCGGCGAGCCTGCACCCGGGCTCTGGCTCATGGTTGGTCCTCCTCATCCGACACAAAAGAGGTAGCTTGCTGGCTTTGTCCTTCCCAAAGCCAAGGGAGAACTTATTTTGCCCCCGAAATGGCCAACTTGTGCGCGCAGCTTCCTGTCACAGTGCCCTCTGCCCCCGCCCCCTCCCGGCTGCGCGCTGGACCACGGCCCGGTGGCAGAGCATCCGTCCAGGCCTCCGAGTCAGGGGCGAGAGGGAAAAGGGAGGGGTGGGAGAGACAAGAGGGAGGAGGTGGGGAGAAGGGGGGACCTAGGGGTCTTCCGCCGAGGGGAGGCGAGCACGTCTTAGCCGAGCCCCCCACCTCTTCTCTTTACAGGCAAACCCACTTCCTAGGCGTGGAGGCAACTTTCCTTCACCTTGGCCAGGCTGAAGCCGCCGCATCTCATTGGGACTCTCGGCAGAGGCACGGACCTCCTGGCATCCTCTCCTCCTCCTTCTCTCTCTCCTTTCCTCCCTCTCTCGCTCTCCTTTTCCCTCTCCCCCTCCCCCTTCCTCCTTCCTTTTATAGGGGTGTATCTGCAGAGTCTTCAGTGAGCCAGGGTACCTAGACAAGGGGATTGGCACACGGAAAGCCAGGGCGGTTTTGCAGGCTGCTTTGCCTCGCTCTGTTTGAAATCCTTAGGCAGTGCGTGCAAAGGTCGCTGAATTTCGGAGGTGTGGGGTGGAGGGGCGTGGGGCTGTAGGGAGGGCGTCGGCTCCAACTTTGAAGCTCTGCGAGAGCTCTCGGCCTGACGGTGAGCAGGGACTAACAGTCAGTCCTTGGAGGAACTCTCCTGTGGTCCCCGAGCAACGGGCTGACCGCATGCTAGAGGAGACAGGGAGAGCGGGTGCAGAAAGGGAGCGAGCGAGCCAGGCAGGCCGGTGCGCAGCGCTGCCCCACACGCGGTGCAACTGCACACTGCGAGCCCCCGGAGAGGGCTTGTGCGGAACAATCTCTGGGTCAGGCGGGAGGGAGACGCTCCTGTTTCCTAGCAACCCTCATCAATCTTCCCCGGATAGCTCCCTCTGAAGGAATTCGATTGGACAGCCCCTGGAGAGAAGCCACACCCCTTCAGGAATGCTGGCTGCTGCTTTTTCGCATTCTCCCAAATTTCTTGGGTGGAATAAGATTAGAGATGGGTGCTGAATTGTCTCCTTTCTTATTTTTCTGTGCTGCCACACCGCCCCCTTGTAGCTACCCCCCACCCCCACATTAGTCCTTCTCTAGTCCTACTTTTGGTTAGCAGACACAGTCATGTTCTCTACAGAACCTCTTTTTTCTTCTTAAAATTAATTAAATAAATAAAAATCTTAAATCGATGACGTAGGCACAAAAAAGAAAAAGGCACACTGAAATAGCTTTAATAGGCTGCGAACTACAGATAACATTCAAAAGGTAAAATTCCAGGCCTCTTTCTATGTTTAGAAACACACTGGGTTTGATTTCAAAATTGAAATTCATTCATTTTTCCACCCTGATATACTAACTTTGTATTAACCAAAGACAGAGTTATATGAACCAGACACGATTAAACAATGTTTTAAATATTACAATTATTCCTTAATATTTAATGTTAAGTTGTTTAACAACTGCTGTCTTCTGTAACCTAGCCAGAACATTTAAACTACAGAAACAGATTTACTACTGACTCTTTAAGAGGGCTAACAATATTTAAAAGACATATGTACTTATATATTTCATTGTGAACGCCACTAAACCCGGAAATTTGAATACATTATAAATGAAAATGTTATTAAATAGTGAAATGCTAAAACTGCTAGAAGTGCCCCTTTTAACACCATTATTTCTGGAATGCAATAGCATTGCTGAAATAGAAGCAAAATTACTCTTCCTTTATATTTCACTACTATTATCTAACGTGTACAGTTGAAAACAAACACATTAGCCCTTCACAAGAGAGAACTTTTAACAATGTCTGTCCAGTAGACAACTGTACATCAAGGAGCAATGACATGAATGATTGGGAAGATAAAGATTTATACATTGCAAGGGCTTCAGGTACTGATGAAGCCATGTTGGCAGATTTTGGTCCCCTTCGGAATGTTCGAGAAGATATCATTATTCAATTCCAGGATCTTAACAGAATCAGTTGGGATTGAGAGAAGTAGAAGAGATCTGATGTTTTCATCTCATTAAAAAAGAAAAGTAGCTGTGTTTGCACAAAAGAAAGTGCTGATGTGTAGGCTGAACTGCATCTCTATAGCCTGTATCTAGGCTGCTTAACACACTAACGCTTACGATGAGTAGAGGCTGAAATTCCAAAGCAAATTATCAGTCTATTATCAGATCTGGCCTTATAGGACACTTCTTTCCCTCCCCTCCTCCACCATACACACAAAGAAATGATGAATGAAAAAGCTTCTCCGCCTGGTGGGAGCAGATTACCTGAATTTAAATACTGAATTTGCATCACCTCCTAGATATATATAGCCTTGGACAAGTTTCTTAACCTCACTGTATCTCATTTTCATCACCTGTAAAATGGTAATAATAATTATTCATATCTCAGAGTTGTTTCATAGATTAGTAAATCCATTTAAGCTGCATATGAGTATTAGTTACCATTATTAGTCTCTGGTTTATAGTTAACTGATGGTATTTTAATTGTCAAGCATATAAGCTATTTAATTGAAAGCAATTAATTAGTCTTGAACTTTAAATTCATCATTGACTAGGAATACAGCTCAGCGTTTAATGTTTATTTGTGTGTATTGTGTGTTTTCAAGTTGCTCTTAAAAGCCTCAAGAGATAGGGCTAAGTAATAACCTCTGACTAAATGACACGTCAATTAAGAAGCTACATTCTCCCTCTCCCCTCACCCTCCGTAAGTATTCTAGCTTCACTTCTAAACGATTCTAGTTCTCTTTTTAAAGTAACTCTGATGTAGTATGTTTATCCTTATCAGTCTTCTGTGACTCAAACACTTGTGTTTGGGCTTCTAGACTACTATTTCTAGTTCATATTTTTTAATTAGTTTGCTTGAACTTTACTAATCCATCTATATTTGTTTGAATAACTAATTATTAGGACCCTTACATTTTACATCCAACTTCTGGTATAATAACTTTTTAAATATGGTCCATAAGGCATCCCATCCATCATTCAGAAATAGCATTGAGAGCTGACGTACTGTTATCATTAATTACATATAAAGTGCTTTCCATGTCCCCATTCTGATCCACAGTTCACTCTCACTAGCATTTCCTTTGGAGCAAATCTCCATTGGTTCAATCCAGAAATCAATTTCATTGCTGGTTTCTAATACTAGTCAGAGACATACAACTATTTTAATCACATAAGATGGTCAGGCTTCCAGGTTTTACAGAATAGTCCTGGTTTATGTCTATTGTCTGTGTGTATTCATAGTCCACACTTTATTTCTCAAAAGTGTCAGGTTTGGGTATTAAAATATATGGCTACCTGAACCCTTTAATCATCTGGCCATATCTCTTGCTTCAGCCTTCACTTGCTTCATCTGCCCTGTGACTGCTAAATTCCTCTGTGTAACTCTTTTTTCCCCAGAATATTACTGATCAGTTCTGGAGACTTAATTCTTATATCTTTGTAAATATGTTATATATATATATATGTATGTATATATATGTGTGTGTACATACAATATTAAAACTTTTCTTTAATTTGCTAATAAGCATGTCTCATTTATTTTTCAACCCCTTTTGAAATATGTTTCCTCTTGGAGCATCTGTAAATTCTAATTTTAATTACTGTTACACAATATAAAAATAAATGTGTTCTGGTCTTGGTTTTGATAGAAGCTCCAAGGCAAAGAGGTGCCAACTACTCTATATTTTCAAAGTGAAAGTTGTCAGACCCCACTGGGCTGGATTTGAGAGGGGTATTCATAAACCATGTGGAATATAAAAGAGTTAAAGTCTAAGAAGCTGGGTGAGGGAGGAAGTTGGAGTGTAGAAAGTTTTTAGTGTGCTCTAAATATACAGGTTCAGGGTGAGGTGTGTGTATACTTTCTACTCTAATGAAAGGTGCTGCTGCTATAGGGGAACCATTGCTACGTTCCCCTGGAGTTAGGGTGATATAGTAGACTACTTTTTAATTCACAGCAGAGAAATAGAAAATGCTGTGCTACATCTGCCTCTCAGAGGGCTGAAAGAAAAGAGGACGAGTAACTGCACTACCATCTATGACAGGTAAAAGGGATGGGTTTCCTATGCGTTGTATGTGGGGAGACTAAGCACAGGGCAGATGTGTTTTCTTAGCTCCCACCCAGAAGGGCTTGGTGGAGAATCTGTGGATCGCAGTCAACAGTCTCTGGAGGGCACAGGGCTGCAGTAATGTAACCTTGCATGTTGTGCTCTGCACAGAGGCACCAGGCTGAGGGGTGAGAAGGCGCTGCTCTCCTAGGCTCTTGCACAGGGCTGCATCAGCCTGATGGGAGGGCATCTGTTTGAACTTCATCAATCTGAAGGGGCCACCTTTCCTAATTCACATAAAGGGTGGTAGGAGAAGCTTGAAAGTGAAGTGCAGGCAACCAGGGGCTTTGGGTAGAGCGGTAAGTGGCCACTCATGAATGGCTCACCAGAATCAGGTCAGATTCTTCAGTGAGAGATCCCCAGAGCCTAAGGGAACTGACTAAATTGGATAAGGAAAGTCAGCTTTGAAAACCTTCTAAATCCAGGAAAAAGCAATGCTAGATCAGTACTGAACAAATAGGACTTGTTTTGGTCCCCTCGTACCTTCTATCTCTGACCTCTTTAACTTAGGGGGATCAAAAGCTCCAGCTGCTGATGGAGGTGGAGAGAGGATGAGGATGAGGAAGCTGGCTGAGCAGAGAGAAGAACCTGGAAGGTCCTATTGCAGGCTTGCTCTTGCTGCCTTCCTAGGCAGGGTGAGGGGAGAAGCATTAACTTAGATGGATGTTGGAGTTTTGATTATTACTCTGCCTGAGACCTATGACACCTGAGTTTGTGGGCTTTTTTTTTGGTACTAAAGTGAGAGGAGGAATTTTTATATGAAACAATCTGAAAGTCAAGACACTAGCCTTGAATTACATCCAAGGGGCTAGAAAAGAACAAGCCCCATAAGCAAGATATGCAGGAGCAATGGTGAGAAAAGACTGAAATTGTTTTTGTGGTGCCTTATGAGCTTCACTTGTTAGATATATAGATGTCCGATCAATATTTTAGATTCTTCTGCATTTTTTCCCTGTTTCTCATGGGAGGTGCGAGATTGGGGAAGAAATAGCCCTTGGCTATTTACTATGTGTTTTGCTTTGTTGTTGTCCTGCATGTTGTATAGTTAACACCTGAATTAAGGTCAATTGTAAACTGAATGTTTGGATATTAAAATACCTATTGGCCATAAATTATTGCTTTGGAATACTTAAAATTTCAATCATTAAATAAATACTAATAAAAATAAATGAATAAATACAAATCACTATTAATAAAATTAGTGGGTTCTTTGGTAATACTAATCATAAGTAATGGAAGTGCTTATTTATCTTCCACAAATAAATTGGGTGTTCCAAGAGGGCAGGCACTATGGCTGTTATATTTTCTTTTGTATTCTGGGTACTTATGGAAATAATGTGTGTGTAGGGGGGGCAGGAAGAGGTGGGGAGAGAAGGGCTTGCTCAGTAGACATTTGTTGAGTGAGTGAGTCAACCTTTAAAGATCACCTTGACTTATATTTCATAGATGAGTAAACGGAGTTCTGAACATAGCTGGGGTTCCTGAATTTCTATATAAGAGGAATTTGGAAGTGTTAATCTGGTTCACCAGACTAAACTTCACCAGGAGAGGAAGTGTTAGTGCTATTCACATTTCTATCTTGACTGCCTAAAATTGCGTGGCAGGTTATAGAGCTCAAAAGGCATCTGATGAATGAAAGATGAAACGGTTCAAAGATCTTCCTAGGGATTTTGTCTCAATTCTGTATTTTCATAATATGCAAACTGTTTTTAGTTTTAGGTTCTTTAAAAATATTTTTTTTTGGAGTAGGGGTGGGATAATAGGATTTTAGGAAGATTATAAGCATTGTAGGAATGTTAAAACCTCTAGCACAGCCATTGCTTGGAGGAGTTAACTCACACAGACAATGTGTGGTGGAATCACTGCTATTACTCTGGGCTTGTGACTGCAGTTTAAATAAATGATGCAGAGCACAAATACCAAAGGAGTTCAGAAGCATGTCAGCTAGGTTTGCTTTTCCATCTATAAATGTATTCTTAAAGATTTTGGCATAGGTTTTTATTGTATATTTTAGATATAACTTATGTTGACGCTATTAATTTTGGTCTTATGTTGATTATTTCCTCCCTGACAATTCAAATTTATTTTTCATACCTGAAAGTGATGGCATACTGATTATGTCATCCCTAAATCAGCTATTCATTTCAAAGCAAGGTCTGATTAGTTATGTATGTAGATATGTATGTATGTATTCGCATAATATTAATTGAAAACTATCATGGGCCAAACACTATGTCAAGTACTTGAGATACCAAGGGGATGAGATAAGAGCCCTACTCTTGAAGACTTCTCTTCTAATAATCATAAGCAGAAATGTCAACAATTTGTTAAAAATAGGACATGATGGAATATGTAAGAGAGGTCCTTTAGGAAGAAGAGTGACCTAGCAGAAGTGGCCATGATATATTACTCAAGATAAAAATCCTCTCTCAAGTGGCCTTTGATTTTGATGACCCAAGGCAAGAGTCTGCTGTTTTGTGAGTGCTCCACTTCAAGACTAAACTTTGAAATACACGTGTTTACCTGTGAATGGGGATGATATCAATTAGAAATGCTTTTTGACTGCAAGTAACAACACAAGAAGCAATGGCTTAAACAAATAGCAGTTTTCTAGCCTGCTTATTTTCATATATCAAGACTATGAAAGTAGGCAGCTTTTGGGGTTGCTTCAGTGGCTCAGTGTTGTAAGGGCCAGCATCTCTGTCTTTTCCTTTATGTCACAAAATTGCTGCTCTAGATCCAGCTATCACATCATCAACTAAGGAGGCAGGAATAAACAGGACCAGCAGTGTAAGCTATATTTGTCCTGTGTATAATCTTTCTCAAAACTACACAGCATAGTACCGTATATGTCTCACTGGCCAGATCTGTTCATATGACTGCCCTTAGATGCAAATTAAGTTGGAAAAGTGTGTAATTAGCTTTCCAGCCTCTTTAGTGTAAGACATCAAGGAAGAGGATGAATGAGATTGGATGTTGGGCAAGCCAGCCAGCAGTGTCTGATGCAGGGCGTAATCTCACTATTTCTCTTTTCTTAAACCTTTTCTATACTAGAGATAGTTTTCCAGCTCATAATTTAGGTATTGATGTCTGATGTATAAGTGTTGTATACTAAGATACCTGTAGTGGTTTTGTTCTTGGAGATTCTTTCAATAATAAATATTTATTGAGGGCCTACTCTGTGCCAGGCAATGTGCTATAGCTTGGTATACAAAATAAATTAGTTCTGTAGCTCCTGGTATTGTGGAGCATATAGCCAGAGAAATGCTTTTAATCAAAATGGAGCGCTATTTCTAGGAATGTTCTAACCATAGCCCTTATGAATATGGAAGATGTCACAAGCTCTCAGTTTTGCTTTTCTGATTATTTTACTCTAATTCACAATATTCTGCTTTTTGACTTTTTTCCCCCCACCACTTTGGAAATATTCTTTTCATTAAAACAAAAGCAAGCAACCCCAAAGCTTCTATTCCCTACCTCCTCATTTCCTCTATGTTCATAAATGGATCCATTTTCTAGCACGATGGGCAATTTGCCTGCTTGATAAACCTTTTGCCATAAGGAAAATCAAGGCCCTTAATAGTAAAGAAATATTTTTTTCTGGTCTAGTGCAAGGACATCTTTGGAGAGGAAAGATTCTGGGTGAAGAAACCACACAAATGTAAATGTAAGACATTAAGATTGACTATCACTTTTAGGACAGAATTAAAAAAAATAAATTCAAGATTTCAGAAAGTGTTTTTTTCAGGAAAAACATGTTTAGCTTGAATTATCTTGGCAATTCAGTAAAAACCTTAATTAGGTAATCATTTCTATTCTCTGGTTTGGCTTGGTAGTGGCGATTTAGTTATTGAGAGCATGATACTTCAATTAGATGTAGTGCCAAATTAGCAGTGACCTATGGCAACTTTACCTCACCAAAATTAAAAAATAAGTCCACACTGCTCAAATTAGAAAAAAAAAAAAAAAAAAAAAAAAGAGTGAAAAGAAGGATCAGATTAAAGTTCTGGGCAAATGTTTATTAAATCATGTGTTAGTCACAAATCTTTACTCTGATGATTCATTATTTTTCCTAAAACACAATTATTTTGATTCTAAAAGTTGCAGAATAAATGTGTTCTTATTAGTTGTAATTAGAGAGTAATGAGAAATTGTCTTTCATATTTGTGGTTTGCAGGGATGGAAGGGCAAATCCCCTTTTCAAGTAAATTATTTTTGTTCTGGCAAATCCCCTTTTCAAGTAAATTATTTTTGTTCTTTTTAAGTAAATTGTTTTTACTCCTCCAATAATAAAGTTGCTTTTGCCCATCCTGACTCTAAGGAAGGGTATGATTTCTTAAATGATGTTCGAAATACAGGTATAGATCAGAGAACTGAGGAATAAGAACACCAAAAGGCTCATAGAGACGTCAGTTAGTCCAGAGCTTCTCAAAGTGTTTTTTTTTTTCTGCCCAGAGGTATATCTAAAATTATCTTGAATTCCGTTGTCAGCTGTTAACTCCATCCTTTTTCATCCACCGAGGGAAGATATTGGAATGTAGGTGAGTAAGAGCAACTCCACTCCAGGAACATCCCTCTTTCCCTACTACATAACTATACTGATCTAGCCACCACACATTCTACACAAGTATTGAAAATCAATGTTGTACCCCACATGCATGTACAATAAAAAAATGCTATGTGCAATAGAAATAATCAAAAAAAGGAAAACATTCAAAAGCCTTGTCATGTTTTCATAAGATAAGAATAGATGATTTTTTTTCATTTTTTTCCCTCTTGCAGAAACAATTGTGGTAAATCTGTGAAGTCCATGAAGTCCTCCTTAGAGGCCTCTCCATATTTACATTATTAATTTTCTTCTTTTGAATGGCACTTTGAGTTTTGAAAATACTTTCATTTTTGGAATTTACCACAATCTTTGAGTTTAAAAAATCCTATTGTCCATATTTTCTAGATGAGGAATCTAAGGCTAAAAGAAATTAACTGACTTATTTAAGGTCATATAGTAAATGAGTAGTAAAGCCAGAACTTCAATCCAGCTAATTGATTTTTACTCCAGTATGTGTCCCAATATCCCCCCTTCCTCTCATTGCCCCTGTTCACTGGATGATGCCTTTTCTGCTGCATCTGTCCCCACTGCAAACTACTCTGTGTTGATGGGGACTCTACATTTAGGTTGTTTCTTGTAACCCAACCTTTGCTCTCCTCAACATTCTGCAGAGCGTATGTTTTCCACAGAGCTTTAATCTTCATTAGCTTTGCAATGTGTAAGAAAATATAATCAAGTAAACCTAACCCCACTAAGGACTTCAATAGGTACAGTATAGATTACCTCTCCAAGGTAAGTTTTAACTTTAAGGAGTAAAGTTTTACTGAGAGTTTCAGATACCTTGGAAAGTAATGGGATTATAAACCTAATTAATGGGAGTATGGTGATAGATGTTTATGTGATCTAAAATTAAATAATCAAGTCAAAATCTTATGAGAATATTAGGTCCATGATCTCCTTCTGTCTCCATGATCTAATCCTCATAATAATCTATGAGGAAAGGAATCATGTCTACTTGTTCAGTGTTCTTTGCCTAGAACCTACTGCAGTGTTTGGAACATATTTGTTGAATGAGTGAATTTCAACAATATTGCCAACAACCTGCTTGATTATAACCACAGAAGAATAATAGGATATATAAAGTTTGAAATGTAAACTGTGATAATGTAATTATGTCTTAGAGATGAGATAAACTAGGGTATCTGTCAGGATTGACTAAATTCTGCTGTGATAATAAACAATCCCAAAGTCTCTTGGCTTAAAACAACTCTCATACTATATGTTGATTGAGGGTTGGCTATGAGCTCTGCTCTATGTTGTCCTTACTCTGGGACACTGGCTGATTAAGGAGCCATGATCTGGAACATTGCCATTTGTGGCAAAGAGAAAGAAAGGTTTGTAGGGTCTCACACCAGCACTTAAATGCTCTGTCTGCATAGATTTTACGTAAAACTCAATGGCACAATGAATTCCAGACCACAAGGGGGCCTGAGATGTAATTCTACTCTGTGCCCAGAGGCCGAGAACCTGAAATAACTGCTGAACAGCACTAATGATGAACACAAAGGTAAAACAGTATTTATCTTGTATGGGAACTGTTTTTGTATTGCATATCCCACAATATAAAAAACAAGTATTTCTATTTTTTGGCTATTTTCCACAGAGGCACTGTACTAGTGGTTTACATACATTGCTTCATTAACTCATACAACAATCCTGGGAGAAAGGTGGTATTATCATTACTTTTATAAATATAAAGAAACAGAAATGAAGTGAGGTTTAGTAGCCTGCCCACTTGGTAAATGGTGGGGGCCAAGATTAGGTCTCAGGTGTGTCTGACTCCAAAGATAATGCCCTTAATAACTGAGTGATATTGCCTCTATATAATACCTTTGAATCCTTTAGGCTCCATCATTCAGTTACTGATTTTCTTTTGATGGTCATTTTCACTGGGTCCATGAACGTCCTTTTCTTCATAGTGCTAAGAAAACATGCTTTTTTATAAAAACGAATGAAATACTGCCATTTGCAACAACATGGATGGACCTTGAGAGAATTATATTAAGTGAAGCAAGTCAGGCACAGAATGAGAAATACCACATGTTCTCACTTATTGGTGGGAGCTAAAAATTAATATATAAATTCACACACACACACACACACACACACACACACACACAAAAAAAAACCGGGGGGGGGGAAAGAAGATATAACAACCACAATTACTTGAAGTTGATACGACAAGCAAACAGAAAGGACATTGTTGTGGGGGGGGGGGAGGGAGTAGGGAGGGAGGTTTTGGTGATGGGGAGCAATAATCAGCCACAATGTATATCGACAAAATAAAATAAAAAAATAAAAATAAAAGTAAAAGATGAGGAAACCGAAAAAAAAAAAAAGAAAACATGCTTTTTTAGAAGTCAATACAAATTAGAAAATGAGCCGTCTGCTCTTGCTATAGAGACTAAAATTATAATATTTCTGATCTAAAAGGAAAGTTAGCATGAGACCATTCAGACAAACAAATGGTCAAGACTGATTAAGCTTATTAGGTCAAATATGAAATTGTGTTGTTCTGTAAAATTAAGTTCTTGATCCTGATATTGGAAGAAGGGTCTGGGGAGGTCTGATAGCAGGCTCAACCCACCAGTCCTCTTGACTCCACCACAGGAAATAATTTAAGAGCAGAGTCACAGTAGAAAGTTGAGAACAGTTTTAATATAATGCATAGGAGATACAGATTTCATAGAGAGAGTGCAGCCTAGCTCCAGAGACTGAGCAGGACCCACACCAAGTTTCACACAAAAGTAAGAAAAATACACTTTAAGTTCAGTACAGAGTACAGGCTAGCTCAAGAGAGTGAGCAGCAACCTGATGAAAGTAAGCTTAACACAAAAGCAAAGCATACACATCCCAGCCAGCGAAGTGTGAGTTGTTCCCAGGAAAGTGAGCAACAATCACAGCCAGTTTAATACAGAAGGAAGAAATACACATGTACAGTGTAGTACAAAGTGTAGGCTGGCTCAAGAGAGTGAGCAGCCACTTGATGAAAGTAAGCTTGATACAAAAAGAAGGAAATACATACTCAACAGGCAGAGCAGGCTGGCCCCAGAGAGAGTGAGCAACAGCCCTGCCTCCTACTGGCATTTGGCTTTTATAGTTGCCCTATCTGATACATATTCAATTAAGGAGGTGGTTCCCTGTTATGCAACATAGTCTTGCACATGCTCAGTTGCCCTTTCTTTTAGGGTATGTTCATTGGTCAGATTCTGTCACACGCACTGAACGTATTCAAGGGTATTCTGTGATCTTTAGCACCCCTAATGGAAGGTCATTCGAAGGATAAACTCCAATTTATGTAACCCCTCTGTACCGAGCATGCCTAGCCACTGGATTTGCATAAGCCAGCCCCTTGCAGTCTCAATTTCCCCATGTTGGTGCTGAAAGAAGTCCAACAAGCAACAGTAACTTTCCTTTAGGGGAAGGCTTAGAGGAGGGGCCTGAGACCTCAGGAGGTGGCCTGAAACCCAGAGGTGAGTCCTGAAACCTGAACCCAGCGAAACTGAGCACCTTCTATCTCCATCTTCTCTCCATTGACTATATAGAATGTTGGTTCGATGTTTGAAATTTGCAAACAGTGGTTCCGAAATGTTTACTAGCTTTAATTATTCTCTTAGAATTGAAATTTTCCTTTAGCAACAACATAGTTTCCGATCCTTAAAAATAAACGTTACCTTATACTTAGAATTTTTTCCTGTGGAACTTTTTTTCTATGAAGGACAGATTTTTCTTCATATTATAAGTTTTAAAATTCCTTAGGTATTGTCTTCTGTACTGTTGTAAATTTCTTGAAATACAACATTAATTTTTGGCTGGGTGAGGAAATCCCTTTTCTCCCAGTTTCGTATTTCCAAACACTCAACAATGAGTGTAGCCCTGCCTGGCCTCTCCGCCCTCTCTCTGCTTCCTAGGGGAGGGGCAGTCAATTATCATGGAACTAACATACGTGGGAGAGTGAGTGGGGCTTGTGCAGCTTAACCGCTTCCCCTTACTTTGTGTGGCATCTGCCTGCTTGCAGAGATCCTGTTTCATATTTCTTCCACTCTAAGACACATTTATTTTTTTTTAACATCTTAACATCTCTGAATAAGCATATATCTTACAATTAATGAAAGGTCCTAATTTAAATGACAGGCAAAGTTTATTTCCTTCTTAGTGGTATGTAATATAACAGCATGCTTTACAAACCTGGCATCTTTTATTAGATAAAATGTGGTATTCTTTGCTCCCTAACATATGGCAGATGACCTGACTATGAGGTGCAGTATTAGGAGTGCATTGTGGCTACATATCTAAGCTGTGACCCCAATAGTTTTCTCAGAAATAAAGCTGGTGTCTCCATCCTCCTGACTCATTTGATCAGCTCTCCGTTGGCTCTGAGCTTCAACAGGGGGAGAAGGGTGCAATATATTAAATCTGTAAACCCTCGGATCTTGTACGTTGGACCAGACATTTTGACAATAGGTAGGAGTAGAAGTTGAGGAGAAAGAGAACTGTGAAGATCAAGGCATATTGCTGAAGAAAGACCCTATGTGATCCAAAGGGTGGCTTTAGGTTTTGGTTTACCAAGCAGGAATAGAGGTGGGAGTCATGGATTTTTGACTTTTGTAGGTGGTAACTTTCTATAGCATGCCAGATGGCTACTTTTTATAATTTTATTATTGGTCTTAGCTCATGCACCCTGGGTGGGTGGCATTAGTCCTCAGGCTTTAGTAAATTGGCCAGGTGAGATTTTGATTTTGATGGGTCACTGAAGCATATTAACTTTGTCCCAGGAAAGTGACAGTTTCTATTCAGTGAAGGCTGCAAGCACCTGTGCCTTAGACAAACTCTAGCTGTACAGGTGACCTCAGCCATTTCTGGATATGGATGCCTTTAGGTGAGAGTGTGACAGCAAGAAATTGAAATTCCTAGCTAGGCATAGCTTGGCCTGATATTTCAGGTGAAGCTGAGTAAAGATTAGTCTTCTCAGAACTTGAAAGAAGTAACAATATTTGTTGCTTTTAAACTGTGAGGCAGCTGAGTTTTGCATATCCCACAGAACACTAGTGAGGTTCTGGCTTTGCACTGTCTGTGCTAGGCCTGTGTAGGCAGTGCTAGACCAGCTGCCCAACATTCTGTTTGTTTTTATGTCCTGTCACCTATCTTCAAGGACAAGAGAGAAAAGTATGGAAGGAATAAACTCTGTGGTCTCCAGTTGGATTGAGATTTGTTAAATAAACTTTGGCTGTGTATCCCAATTTCAGAGACCCAAGTTATGGGTTTCCCAGCGAAGTGTGATAGAATTTTATAAATGAACAATTAAAAATGAATGGAAACCCTTATAAACAGAATATGTTATCCTCTTGGAATGAGGTACAGATATAGCTCAAAGTTAAGTTGTTGCAAACCCACAATCTAAGAAGGCAATTGCCTTTTAACTCTAGAAATCAAGTTAACTCAGGCAATTAAAAAGCAACTGGAATGATTAGTTAAAAACAAAATAAAGAAAGACGGCTAAGTAAGCCAAAGAGAGTTGCTTATTGAAAAAATTGATATTTTAGCCAACAAACTAGACAAATATTTTCTTTCATATCTAACAAATAATACTAGTCAGATCTAAAAGGAAAAAGAGGCTAGAACTCAGGGGAAGAGGAGAAGAGACTTATGGAGTTCATGAAGGTGGGAGTAGTTGCGATAAGAAAAAGAAGGGACCCCTCTGACCGTTTCAAGCCCTGGTCATTTCAAGGCTGGCCCTGGTGAGCACACAGAGCAAGAGCTGGCAAAAACCGCACCTGTGCCCTTTTTGTGAAGTTGATTGGAGACTACAGGGGAGAGGAGGGCCTTTGTAGACCCCCAGGTCTGCAACACCACTGACAGGGTTCACGTGGACCCACATAGGAGCAAGGAGCCATAGACAACTGAAAAAAGGAGCCACTCAAAGGCCAGTGGGTCATCGCAAGGCAGTGACGCATGGCCCACCCCATGGGAAGTGTTTGAAGTGTGGGGTCGGGGGAGACCAGCCCACAAGGGGAACATTGGGGCATGGACAGCTGACCTGCCCTCTAATCAGCACAGGACGACTCAGTGGAGACTGGTCAGGAATATAGAACAGCAGGGGGTGCAGTTTGCTGAAAAGACTGGGGCCCAGACCAGAATCTCCACACAACTCAGGTGTATCGGATCTCACAAGACCTGAAAGTGCTTAAAAGGTCAACAGTTAAAACCTGAGCTTCACAAAAAGCCTTCCCTAGGGAATCAGCAGCAAAGCAACAATTTAGCTCAACCACAGAGCTCAAGTGCTGGAACATAGCAAGTTCCCCCATTTTAGAAGTAAGCAAAGGACAACAAATTGGTTCCAGTGCAGTTTAAGTGGTGGGGGTGGCTAGTAATCCAACACGGAAGTGAAAGAAAAAACAAAACACCCACAGATCAGAGACAAAGTTCTGATGGTAACCAGTAAAGGTCTAACACCACCAAAGAACACCTGTCAAACCTGAAAGAGCTGGAAGTCCCCCGGGGCTCCCAAGCTGGGGTGAGGGGAGTCCAAGGGCCTCAGCCACCCCCCCCACGTCTGCATTCAACCCAGTGCTGACCAAGCTGCTGCCAGAAGTCCCCAGGCTCCTGAGCCAGGGTAGGGGGGATGAGGGCCTCAGCCATTCCCTCTGATGTCCATGTCCAGCCCAGTGATGACCAAATTACCTCCAGAAGCCCCTGTGGAATTCCAAACTGGTGAGAGGGGGCTGAGGGCCTCAGGCACCTCTGACATCCTCATCCAGCCCAGTGATGACTGACCCACAGCTGGAAGCCCCCCGAGCTCCTGAGATGGGGTGGGGAGATGCCAAGAGCCTCTGCCATATGCCTCCCTGACATCTGTATCCATCCTGGTGATGACCGACCCACTGCTGGAAGCCCCAAAGGCCCACAAGCCAGGGTGGGGTGATGAGGGCCTCGGCCATGACCTCTGACATTCGCATCCAGCCCAGCAATAACCGAGCCACTGCTGGAAAACCCCTAGGCTCCCAAGCTGGAGTTGGGGGAGTCTGTGGGCCTCAGCCACGCGCCCCCACTCCTCACCCTTTGCAAGCAGGCCAGTGAAAGGGCTGGCTGTGTACCTGTCCTGCCCCCTCACCTCTACCTCCATTTCCCTACCCCCTCCTACTTGCTCATCCCACTGCTCCACAATTACATCTTTAAATGTAAAAATAATAATAATAATAGATAAATTAAAAAAAAGCAAAACCAACAAAATAACTCAGACCTGCAACAACAACAACAAAAAAATTAAAACAAAAAATCTAATGTCATAGTCTCTGGCTTTTTATAGTCAAGTTTAAACTGTTTATATTTGCAATGATTACTAACATGTGGAATTATTTCTGTAATGTTCTTTTTATTTTCTTTCTTCCCATGTTTTTTCTTGGCTTCTTTTTCTGTTGCTTTTCTGTCAACTGTTAGATTGATGACATTTTCTTTGTCTTAACTCTGTTTTCTCTGCTAATTTGGAAACTACATATTTTTATTATTTTAATGGTTACCCATAAATGAAATATTTTTTTCTTTATGAAATATTTAAAATATATAAACAGCTATACAAAACAATAATACACTCATCAATGTACTTATTCAGCTTCATTGGATGTTAACATTTGGTCATGTTTGCCTCAGATTTTTTATAAAAAAATAAAGCATTACAGAACAGTTGAAAACCCTGTGTACCCATCTCTGATCCCACCTCCCTCTTTGTTTCTGGAGGCAACCGCTAATATGAATTTGGCATTTATTATTGTCATCCATTGACATATGTATGTCTCCATGACTAACATATAGTGTTGCTTTGTGGTTTAAACATCTTATATAAATGATATATGTGTAACTCTACTACTTTCTTTTCAATACTATGTTGAATTTTATTTATTTTAGCTCTGGTTCATATCTTTAATTGTTGTCTAGTATACATTGAATAAACATGTCACAATCCATTCTCCTGTTAATGGATATTTGGTTGTTTCCAATTTTTCACTGACACAAACGCTGTTGGAATAAACTTTCTCATACATATGAAAAAAAAAATAAAAAAGGAAAAAGAGTTGAACTAGGCTTAACTGTTGTAGGAAGATAGAAGGAAAGGAGATATATTGGTGTAGATGTTACTTGGGCAGAAAGGATATCTGGGACTCAAAGAATTCTGACAGAGAAAGAATAGCAGGGGCTCAGAGAGTAAGATTGAATAACTGTGATAAAAGGAACCAGTATCCAACAACTATGGAGATTATCTTTTTAAAGCTGAAGAACAGAGAATCCCTGTTAAGAATAATTGAGTAAAAATACCTGGAAGATTAAGATGGCAGTGACATTTGGTAATAAGAAAATTTGGGCACATTTAAGAAGAGAAAATTAGTAAGATCAGTGCAAAATATTCAAACCATTAGTAAGTGAATTTCAAAATGACCATTACTGTAAGGGTGTAGTCAGGTATTGCTTTTGTTTTGAGGGAACATGCTTGAGAAATTTATGAAGTTTGTATTCTACAGCAAGGTACAACAAAATAAGACAGAGCAACAATAGATTGGACTTTGTCTATATGTCAGTCTGAAGAGAGATGTTCTACAGGTTGGGATTATCCAACAAAGAGTATGAAAGAGGACAAGATATTTTGTACAGACCCAGACTCACTGATTTTATATCTTTTACTGTGGGAGTCTCCAAAAGATAAAATCTGGAGAAGTGTATTAGAAAAGCAAGCTTCTTGTCTAGAAAAACATAAAGAAAGCCAACAGAAGTCATTGATACTCATTAAAAAGTACTAGTTGTATATCAAGTAGAGAAGGAAAAACACCCAACTCAAGTAAAAATCAAAGTGTTACCAGTACTCCTCAGGGCAGTCAAGGTCACAAAAAGTAAGGAAAATCTGAGAAAATGTCACAGCCAAGAGGAGCCTAAGGAAACTTAGCAATTAATGTAATATGGTTTCTTAAACAGAAGCACGGAATAGAAAAAGGACAATAAGTCAAAACTAAAAGCATCTCAAGAAAGTATTAATAGTGGTTAATTAATTGTGAAAAATGTACTGCTGATGTAAGATGTTAATATCAGGAGAAAATAGATATGGGTAGATGGGAACTCTATGCTATCTTTGCAACTTTTCTTTAAATCTAAAACTTGTCTAGGATAAAAGGGTTCATAAATAAATTGTTATAAAGTCAGATGGGACTCTAGACAATTGCAAATGGAAATGCTAGGAATGACAGTGTTCTGAGAAGCATTATTGGTCCTTGCTTGGCTGTGAAGGGCAGGACACAAGTGCCAATAGCAACCTTAATATGGACATCCATTGATAATGATTATTTATCTGAAACAACTGTGGGGAAGAAGGAGAACCCTTTCTAAGGAGACAAATTTTAAAGTATTCTATAAGAACAGGCAATAGAAATAGCTACTGAGACAGAGGACTGAAAGTATCCATTATAAGCATTATGGAGGTTGTGTCATTAAACAATGCTGACAATTCAACGCTGGGGTGCCAGAAATGCAGGGCTCAAAGGGGACATCAAAATTAACAGGGTTTGGCTGGCCAGTTAGCTCAGTTGGTTAGAGCATAGCCTTGTAATACTAAGGCCAGGGGTTCACATCCCCAAACTGGCCAGCTGCCAAAAAAAAAAAAAAAAAAAATTAACAGGGTTTGAGTATGCTGAATGGGAAAGAAAGGCTCCTGAAATGACAACCTGCCACTATTGCAATTTTCCAAACATTACAAAACAACAGAAAAAAAAAAAAAAACTTGAGGGTGGAGATGGTATAATTGGGTGACTTTTCCACCTGATAAATTTATTATTATCATTTCCCCTTTGGTGGAACTGAGTTTAATCTCATAGATTGTATATTCTGGACATCTCTCATAGACTGACTGACATCTTGGGAGGACTGATACCAAGATTCTCTCTGTCTACTTTATTTTCCTCAGACACCATTGAGATCCTATTGTGATATTTGGCATTATTAAATAACAAGTTTGGAGACATAATTTTGGCTGCAAGAATTTTTAGGAGCTGGGTAATGGTTTGTTTTCTAAATTTCATTCATATGGGGCAAATACTGTGATAATCTTTTGTCCTATTAACTTTTAGACCCTCTGAGAGGGTAGCTCATGAAAGACTTACTGATAAGCATTTTGCATCTCTGAGAGAATTAATCAAGGCTGGAGCTACCCATCCTGTTGAGACTGAGTGGAATGACATTGAGGAGAATGCATTTTGGACAACTATTTCTTGGGGATTTTAGCTCAAAAGGGGAATGAAATTTAATTTCTTTTGACTATGAAATGCAAGAGGATTTTTGTTTTTATACTATAATTTCCTCCTAAGAAATTTTAATGAGGGTTATATTTAGGTTGGGACATACCTGTATTTCTACTTTATAGTTGGAAGATCTTAATGTTATTTAATCATATGAGGGGTCTTCAAAAAGTTCATGGGAAGATTCATATTATCTTTTAATGCTGTTTTTCTATAAACTTTTTGAGGTACCCTTGTATTGTAGATCTTCTGATAGGAAGTACTGAATACTATGACTGGATATCATTTGGGATGCAGAATAGAAAATGTATCAACTTTCCTCATAAGGTGACAGCGTGGCTTGAGATTAATATAATTAATGTACTGTCAAGATATTTAAAATTTTAAATTTGTTATCACTCATTATTGTGGGGAAAAAAAGTATATCATGAAACCAGGTGTATATTTACCTAAATATTCAAAATCAACATTGGAATAGCACTTTAAATTTTATAAAGCAATTTCATGCATGCTATCATTTGATTGATTCATCTAGCCATCCTTTCATCCAACTATCTATCCCCTTACCTACCCTGAATACATGCCTTATCTTCTCAAGCTTTGATTGGCACTAAGCAAGCAATAAATATTTAATGAGTACACAAATGAATGAGTTCTGTGATAAAAATGCAAATCATTATCTACATTTATAAAAGCATTTAAATGTAACTTATAAGATTAACAATATCATTTTACATTTGTGTTGCATAATAATGCTGTAGGGAGTATTTTAAAGAAGGAGAATATGCTGCTGAATAAAATCAGATGACTTTCTCAAGATCACATTGCTAGTATGTGGTGCGCTGTGGGTCACAGACGGCTTTTTCTCTCTTGAACAAGGGCACATTCCACTACACAGCACACATCCATGGAAAACATGGTTCTAGATTTTTTTTTCTTCTGTGGTTCTGGTTTTCTCCTTCCTTCCTTCCTTCCTTCCTTCCTTCCTTCCTTCCTTCCTTCCTTCCTTCCTTCCTTCCTTCCTTCCTTCCTTCCTTCCTTCCTTCCTTCTTTCATATATGTGAAGATATAAATAAATCCAAGGAGAACGACTTTTTGACTGGTAATAATTTACCTTCCTTAAGGTGTTCAGTGGTGACATAATTGATTTTGTTACCATTGATTAAAAGTCACATTAAGTTTAAAACCATTAGCTGGGCCCAGAGATAACATTTTCATAATGACTTTTAATAAACATGGAAGAAGTGATTTCATTGCATTCATAAATTTGATTAATGATATTTTCCCAGGACCGAAATAAATGAGCTGCTCCTTTGCATGTTTAATTACTATATTACAGGTAGATTCTCCTGTGATACACATTTGGATGGGAAAGGAGTACTCCAGATATGAGTCTAGTGAACAACTTTAAAAATATATACTATTAGTAATTTCAGAAATCTCTAAACAGTATTTTCATCTACAAAAAAGAGAAGAACATTTTGATTCACTTAGATTTTTTACTGTGGTGAAAACTTGAGATGATCTTTTTATATTAACATATTGTTCCAATCAGATATTTCTGAACCTTTGAAATTTCCCCTCTAATACTTTTTCTCTATGACTCTTTCGCATCTCAGTAAATGGCAACTCCATTCTTCCAGTTTTTATTCTTAAAATTTTGATTTAATACTTGACTCCTCTTTTTCTCTTCTGTCAGTTCTACCTTCAAGGAAAACCAGAATTTAGCACCTTTTCACCACCACCACTGGTCTCCCTGCTTCTGCTTTTGCCTTTGTTCAGATTGTGTCAGTCCAGTGGCCTATGTAATCACATCATGTCATTCTACTCAAAAATTTCCAGTGTTTCTCTTTTCATTGGAATAAAACCCAATGTCTTAACTATGACCAGCAAATCTCTGTATGAACTGTTTCCACCACCCCAGTCATACTACTCCCTCAAATTGTCTCTCTGACTCTAAATACTGCTCCCCAACTCCACTCCAGCTATATTCAGCCTGCCAAGTGTGTTCTATCCTCAGGGTCTTTGAACCTGTTATTTCCTTTGTCTTGGGTGTTTCCTCTGTTTCCTGCATGACCAACTATCTCACTTCTTTCTAATCTTTACAGTAAAGTCTCTGGACATGCTATCTAAAATGTCAACATATCCCTCTCTCCTGATTTTTTTCCTTAATATTTCTAGTTATGTAATATACATATCATTTATTGACTCATTTTCTTGGTTGTCTTTATCTCTCGATATAATGTAAGCTCCAGGAAGGCAAGGATTTTGCTTGTGCACTGCTAAAACAGTGCTTGACATATAATAGGCACTAAATAAGTATTTGTTGAATAAATGAGTATGTTTATAAAAATAATTTTGATCTTATATAACCTTTTGTGTCAATTCCAAGATATAGGAGCATAAGTATTTAGCTCATCAGAGACTTGGTAAAGTCTTTATTCTAGTCTACAATTCTAAGAGAGCTATTTGCCCTAGGGAAAATGGTATAGAGCTACAAGAGTCAATAAATTCTGCATATGCTTCTTAAAGCTGGAACTCTTACTTATCAGTAAGCAGAGTTGAGAACATAAGGGTAGATACTAGAGTGTTAGAAGCATGCGTAGTGAACATCAAATTCCCCCAAGCTGAGAATTGTAAAGTCATCAATCTTAAGCTTCTTACAGAAAGCAGATGGCTCCCAACAAGCCATACACTGAGATCCCAAGATTCATGTACTTTCAACTCCAGGACAGGGAGGAATTCCCTGTGGAGTAACTGAGAGCTGGCCATACAGCTCCTGGGATGCTGTTAAGAAGAACACACTTCAGGAGGACTCCCTGAAGTGGAAAGAAGGTGGAGACTATTAGGTGGTTACTACATCCTCACCATAGGAGAGAGATTGGAGCACCAAAACACTGTGAAGAGCTTAGCAGAGTACATGAGGCAGCAGGAGAGCCCCGTACTGGCTCAGGGCCTGGGAGGAATGTGGCAGTGCCCCAGGAAGAAAACCACGGCAGACACTGTTGGGAAACAGCAAACATTGGGAGTCCAGTCAAAATGAGAACGTTTGGTTCTTAGAGTTGCTGATGCTGTTTATTATGGCCTCTGGAAGGCTATGGTTCCCAGATATGGAGCCTGAGGTCATCAGAGAAAATACACAATGGAATACTACTCAGCTATAAAAACGAATGAAATACTGCCATTTGCAACAACATGGATGGACCTCGAGAGAATTATACTAAGTGAAACAAGTCAGGCACAGAAAGAGAAATACCACATGTTCTCACTTATTGGTGGGAGCTAAAAATTAATATATAAATTCACACACACACACACACACACACACACACACACAAAACCGGGGGGGAGGGGAAGAGGCTATAACAACCACAATTACTTGAAGTTGATACGACAAGCAAACAGAAAGGACATTGTTTGGGGGGAGGGGGGAGGGAGAAGGGAGGGAGGTTTTGGTGATGGGGAGCAATAATCAGCCACAATGTATATCGACAAAATAAAATTAAAAAAAAAAAAATAAACAAAGCTAAGCTAGAAATGGAAACTACAACTCACATGAAAACCCGTCTAGCCCTTGGAATATATTGCATCCTTCTAGGTCCAGCACCACGAGGAAAGGCTCATTGCACAGGTGGGGAAAGGACACTTGTTGAGAGAAAACCTGACCTCAGGATGTGTGACCTGCATTCACACTACCTCTGGGGACACTTTATAAATGTGATAAAATATTGTGAATATTGTAGGAGGGTTTCCAAATGAAAGGCAGCTCTTAAGGTGAGGGAGAGCTTCAGGCACTTGACAATTCAAGTTACCTTTCCTTACTCTTTTGTAAATTGAACCATCTTTACATATATAGCTGCCAGGAAGAACAGAGTTAAATTTTATTCACTCAACAAATATGCATTGAAAATATACCATGTGCTGAGCATTGCGCTCCTGTGTAGTATCTGGATTTTTAAGATCAAATTATTATTATCTTTTTGCAAAAAATTTTTTATTGGTTATGAATATTCATGAGATACAAAGCTGATTGTCACCCCTTGTGCCCATGATGTGGGGGCCAGGCCAGATTCATACTGGCTGCATATCCATTACCATGAATTGCATTTGTATTCTGTGTCCCCCACCCAATTATCCCCAACCTTCCTCTCCCTTCCCCTTTCCTCCCCACTCAACTTTGTAGCCCAAAGAATGTTCTCTCCTTCTGCAAGTCCAATGTACTACCATGGTCTTTCTTTCCTTCCTTCTTTCTCTCTTAGCTCCCACATATGGGTGAGTACATGCGGTATTTATCCCTCTGTGCTTTTCTTATTTCACTTAACATAAGTTTCTCTTAGCTCATTCATGTTGCTGCAAATGGGAGTATTTCATTATTTTTTATGACAGAGTACTATTCCATGGTGTACATATACCACAGTTTCCTTATCCAATCATCTATCAATAGACATGGAACCAACCCAAGATCGAATTCTTTTTTCTTTTCCTACATTCCCTCCTGCCACCCTTAAAAAAAAAAAAAATATATATATATATATATATATATATATATATATATATATACACCTAAAAATATATGTATTTTACATATGGTATTATATATACTCAAGGCACTTTCAAAAGCAGATTCATAGTTTCTAAAGTCTCTTTAGCTACAATCTCTCCTCCTAACTTTAAAGCCCCTCACTATGTTTATTATTGAGTAGGCCCTAAAACGTTATTCCTCAATTCAGTATTGTTAGTTATATTTGCCAGAGCACCATCTTCTATCAAGATTTAGATAATAAGTTTATTAAGAGCAGTCAGGCCCTTTATTTACACTTCACTGAACTCATATCTCATTTTATAGTTCCTCATTACACATTTGCTTTTTACATTTATAAGTATGTGGATAAGTGTGACTCTGCTGCTTTTAGGTATAAACAATTACAGCCCATTTTAAAGCATTTGATTCATAATATATTTTAAAAGACTATTAGCTATTGAAACTGTGCTTTATTTTTTGAGAAGTCTAGTAAAGCTCACTCCCATCTTTATCTCCCCCCAAAATATAATTTATTACAAATTCTTTGAAAATGATGTAGACTTTGAGAATTTGGCTTTGGCAGGCTGGGACTGGAAAGAAAGAGGCCAGAAATAATGTCCTTTGGATAAAGGTTTGTTCATGTTGATTAAAATCCACAAAGCCTATGATGGAGTATGGTTGTGTTGTCCCCTCCAAAACTCATGTGGAAATTTGATCCCCAATGTGGCAGTGTTGGAAACTGATTGCATGGGGGTGGATCCCTCATGAATGGATTAATGCTCTCCCTGGGGGAGGGGGGAGTAATGAGTGAGTTCTCGCTCTATTCGTTCCTGCAAGAGCTTGTTGTTTATAGGACCCTGGCACCTCATCTCTCTGTCTCTTGCTTTCTCTCGCCATGTGATCTGCTTGTACCTGCTGGCTGCTGCCACTTTTCCTCCATGAGTAGAAGCAGCCTGAGGCCCATGACAGATGCAGCTGTCCCAGAATCATAAGCCAAATAAACCTCTTTCCTTTATAAATTACCCAGTCTCAGGTATTCTGTTATAGCAACACAAATGGACTAAAACAGAAAATTGGTACCGGGGAGCGGGGTGTTGCTATACAGATACCTGAAAATGTGGATGCATCTTTTGAGCTGGCTAATGAGCAAAGGTTGGAGGTGTTTGTAGGGCTTAGAAGAAGAGAAAAAGATGAGGGAAAGCTTGGAATGTCTTAGAGACTTAATGTGGTGGTGAGCAGAATGCTGATAGAAATGTGGATAGTAAATGCCATGCGGATGATGAGGTCTCAGATAGAAATGAGGAACTAATTGGGAATTGGACAAAAGATCACCCTTGCTGCACCATAGCAAGGAACCTGGCTGCATTGTGTCCATGCTCTTGGACTTTGTGGAAGGTGAGACTTAAGAGTTGTGAACCAGAGCATTTGGCAGAAGAAATTTCTAAGCAGCAAAGCATTAAGTATGCTGCATGGTTGCCTTTAAGAGCCTACTCTGAGTTATGGTGGCAAAATCATGATGTAAAGCCAGAAATTAAAAGGGATGTAGAGAATAAAGTTTTGGAATATTTGCAGCCTAGCCATGTGGTAGAGAAGTGGAGAGCAGGAGAAAAATGCAAGTGTGAAACAGATAAACTGTTTGCTAAAGACATTTCTTGGCAGTGAGGCAGCCAGATGCTAAGAACCAGGACAGTGGGAAAAATGCCCTAAAGGCATTTCAGAAGTCTGGAAGGGTGCCCCACCATCACAGGCCCTGAGGCTTAGAAGGACAGAGTTGTTCCAGAGGACAGACCTGAGGCACAGCTGCCCTCAGGAACCTGCTCCCTGCATCCCAGCTGCTCGGACTGGAGCAGCCTCAAGGGTGGTTCATGCAGCAGCTCTGGAGAGTAGAAGCCTGAAACCTCGGTGGTGTCCATGTCGTGTTAAGTCTGCAGGCTGGCAGGACTTGAGTGCAGTGGAGGCGTGGCAGCCTCCACCCTGATTCCAGAAGATGCATGGAAAAGCCTGGAAGCCCAGGCAGAGACCTGCCACAGGGGTGGAGACACTGTAAAGGCCATCTATTAGAGCAATGCTGTGAAGGAAAGTGAGACTGGAGCCTCCGCAGAGAGCCCCCATCAGGGAAATGTCTAGTAGAGCCAAGGCAGCAGGGCTGCCTGCAGGACCCTGGAACTGCAGGGCCACTGGTAACGTGCAACACTGGCCTGGAAAAGCTGCAGGCACCAGTGCAGCCCAATGGGCTGTGCCTGGCAGAGATGTGGGTGCGAGGCTGCCTGAGGTTTTGGGGGCCCAGATGCCCAATTATGCCCAGGATGTAGGACTTGGAGTCAAAGAACATTATTTTGGAGCTTTAAGACATAATGTCTGCACTGCTGGGTTTCAGACTTGTTTGGGGCCTGTTTTTCCTTTCTTCTGGCCTATTACTCCCTTTTGGAATGGGAATGTATACCCGATGCCTGTTTCACCATTGTATCTTGGCAGTAGATAAATTTGGTTATGTTTTTCAGGTTCACAGCTGGAAGGACTTTTGCTTTTGGCCTCAGAGGAGACTTTGGACTTTGGACTTTTAAGTTGGTGCTGGAGCAAGTTAAGACTTTTGGGACTATTGGGATAGAATGATTCTCTTTTGTATGTAAGAGTGACATGAGTTTTGGGGGGCCAGAGGCAGAATGATGGATTTTGGATGTGTTGTCCCCTTCAAAACTCATGTGAAAATTTGATTCCCAATGTGGCAGTGTTGGAAACTGATTGAGTCATGGGGGCAGATCCCTCGTGAATGGATTAATGCTCTCCCTGGGGGAGGGGGGGAGTAATGAGTGAGTTCTCACTCTATTAGTTCATGTGAGAGCTGATTGTTTAAAGGACCCTGGCACCTCCTCTCTCTCTCTCTCTCTCTCTCTCTCTTGCTTCCTCTCGCTACATGATCTGCTTGTACCCGCCAGCTGCCTGCCACTTTCTACCATGAGTAGAAGCAGCCTGAGGCTCATGCCAGATGCAGCTGTCCCAGAATTGTAAGCCAAATAAACCTCTTTTCCTTATAAATTACCCAGTCTCAGGTATTTCTGTTATAGTAACACAAACGGACTACAATAACCTGTAATTTTAATGGATTAATTTTTTAACTTCATTATTATATAGGTAGATTAATTCAGATTAAAACTACTTATATTTTCAATGAGATAACAAGATATTATATTTCCCCTTCAAAGAATAATTTAAAAAGTAAACTCAAGGTGTTAACTATTCTCTGATCTTGAGTTTACCCTATGGACAGTCTCTGTGGGTTTGAGCTTTCAGTTATTTGTGTTTTCCTTGTACTTTGCACATTTTGTTTTCAGTATAAGGGTTCAAGGATCCTAGTATAAATTAAATGATACTAATGTGCCAATGAATAAGAGCACAATTTATTTTCTAACCTTGTATGGTTTCCAGCCACTTTTCTCAAAAACTTTTTTAAATATAAAGATGTAGATAGTACAAAGCACGAAACTTTTTAGCTTGAATGTAATACATGTTTTAAAAATCACATGGAGTTAGTTTACGTGCAAACATAAGGGATATTTCACATCATGATTTTTTATTCCTTTGTTCTAACTATTAGTAAAAAAGAATGATATCTATAAAATCCAAAAGTAGAGTAATTTTAGAAAAACTGAACAATGCATGTTAATTTTATCTCTGAAGCAAGACTGATTTTCATAAATGAAAGTGCCTACATAACTTCTCAGATTACCGTAACAGAAAAATAGTTAGTTTACCAGAGAGAATACATTTATGGCAGGGACTGGGAGAGGACATTCTCAAGAGGTTTGACTAACTGCTTGTGGCTCTAAAGTGTGATGAAGTGTCTTTTCCATAATTGGCAGTCAAACACTTTTAAAAAGGTACTCAGCTTACCAGTGAGGAGTGAAAGCTCTAGGTATAATTGGACAGAGAAAAGCCTAAGGGCTTTTTATTCACCCTGCCCCCATGGCTCTTTACATCTAAGGGACTGTGACTTCCCGGGGACTGGGATTTCAGACTACAGTTTGGCTCATACAGTCCTGCTCAGAACTCATATCGAACCTGCTCCACTGTGGCTTCTCACATGCTATTGCAAATATATATGCTCTATTTATCTCTCCATTATCACATAAAATATCTTAAAAAAATCAAAATACTTCATGCAAATAGTTAAAAAATGAAGTGGGAGAGGAACACCTATAATAAAAACAGCTACCTTCGTCATTCACGCTGCTCAGCAAAGCAACACCTTTTAATTGTTTTCTTGTTTTGAGGTCCTCTGGTATCTTGAAATAGTATGTTTACACTGCTATTTCTTGAACTATCAATTTTAGAAATAATTTATTTTACTCCTATTATAATACAAGAGAATTTTGCTTACTTCTATCACTGTCAACTTTGTGATGTAGTTATATTTCTAGTTTTTCCTGATGAAATTTCTAACAATATAAAGAATATCTATAATATAGATCTCTTATTTCAACTGTAGTCGATATTTCTTGGATTTGTACTTTAAAAAATAAGACTATTAGTACTCCTGTTCTTTTGACCACCTTCTTTTCCATTTCTATCTCCCAGCTTCTGTCAGACATATGTTTATGTTTGCATTGTCAAGGATCGCTAACTTTCAGATTCTGTTGTTTTTTTTGGAACAGGATGTTTTTTCTGTAGTTAGTTCTAAAAGTTAAAAACTAATAAAATGCATTTGCATATGGTTATGCAAATATTGTTCAGTGAAGAGCAAATTAATTTGCTAACATATACTGTTCTCTGTAATTCCAGTTGTACATGCTCATGTCTAATATCAAATTCAAATGTGTTCTTCCTTATCTAATTTTTTGAGTTGCTGAAAACCATGCCACATTTTAGTTTGTGTAGAATGTGCATAAAACAAATGTACTTCACAGGGCCTGGTTTTCCAAAGCCTTGCAGTTTCAAATATTGACCTTTCAAAGGACAGGAAATTTTCCCCAGGCTATAAAGTCTCTGTTGTAAGATAAAGAATTGTAACACAGCAAGGTTGCTGGCTCAAAGACAGGTTACTGATTGATAGGTAAAGATACTGGTAAATTGCTGTAAGAAGAGAATGTTTGCTAAAATCAAGCTTTTGTTAGTTGATTGACTTAATTGCATGTTACCAGCTTCTATTGTTAAACTTGTCAAACTATACTTAGCAAAAACCCCACCTATGTCTCTTCCTGTAACTTCTTGGCCTGGAGAATAAATGCAGGAGGAGAACCCCAATTCGTGGTTAATTTCCCAAATGAAAGGAATGCCTCACTCTTGAGGGTTCAGGGAAATTAACCCCTTTTTGAGGCTTCTTACTGCTCAGAAGAGATGGGCTTTGAGTCATCTTTGGTGGCTCTGTCACCCAGGGGAAAAGAGGTGACAAATCCATGGGAGACAAAGCAACAAGTTTGCATTATATTCCAAAAGCAATCTTCTTATACAGTTTTTTATCTTCTAGAGTTTTTGATTGCCTTTTTTTCTCATTGAAAGAATAAACATATTTCTTTATTACCATTGTAATTTCCTTATTTTCTTTCAGCCTCTCCATTTTCTGTCTATGTATTAAAGAGCATTCTATTTTTCTAGAAGCCTACGGGCTTATTAATCTAATTTGAAACCATTGCCTTATATTTGAACCGTGATTTCTGTATAGTTTCTTGATTTTGCAGTTTCTTTTTTTTTTTTTTTTAATTGTTAAAAATGAATTTATGCTATATTACTACTTGATGAGCAATTATGCAGGTATTAAAAACAATTAGGATGACTATAAGACAGGAAAATGACAATATGTTTAAAAGTAATATAAAATCAAATGTACAGTAATGAAAACTAGCTTTAAAAACTATGCAGAGAATTAGTGAAAGACAATAAAAACGTTAACAGTGATTGTATTAAAGCACTGGCAGTGTGTACCTTTTATACCTTTTAAAAATCCTTACCAAATTTTACTTTTATAGGGAATAGTGCATATATTACTTTTATAGGGAAAAGCTTATGTGTGTGGTCTTTTCCAATTTAGACTTTGGAAGGTGCTACAGCCTCTTGTTATCATGATAAAAAGGTTCTTGGGAACCTGTGCCTCCAGAATTTGGTCCAACCATGCTAATGAGACAAAGCTTCCAGGGCCCCCAGAGTCCTTAGTTAAACACCAATGTTATCCTACCCTAAACTGCCTGACCTTGCCTAACTCCTAAGGAGACCCCAAACACCATCTGAAACATAGGATTTGATCAATATGTGTTCTCAGATGCCACTTTAATCAAGTTTTGCACTATACAGTGTTGAGCGTGGAAGATGGTGATTGTTTTCAAGCAAATTCACCAAGCACATGTTCCTCCCTGCCCCAAGGTGAATAGCCTGAGCTTCCAAGAACAGAAAAATGCTTTCCTTCCCCAAGGAATCCCATTCCTGAGCTGGCAGGACAAAATTTCAGGAAGAATGACTACAAAGGAGAGGGAAAACTAGTGAAGGGAGCCAGCTGGATTTTTGAATTCTTCCCAGTGAAAACTGGAACTAGACATATAGGTATCTCTCCTAATGGCAAAACCCAAATCCCAGCCATTCACACTGGAAGCCAAACCATCTCCCCATGAAGACTGACAGCCAATGTTCATTTCATAACACTCATACTGGCAGTGCACCCATAAGCTCAGAAGCCTGAGCAGTTGTGGCCACCACACGACAGATGCAGCCTTCAGGCGAGAACCCTCCAGGGCCTTCCTCTTCACTGGCCCCTCAGCTGCTGCTGTGTCTGCCTGGCCATAAAGGAGCAACCAGTATGTGTATGGCTGTATGGCATGGAAGGGGCCAGAATAAGCAACAAAGCAAATCAGAGGTGGGTTCCAGGGCTGGGTTGACATGGTGGCAGGACCAGACATGGCACACAGTAGGAACACAGGGCTCTGCGTCTTCCATTAATTCTTCTCTGGGCGGTTTCTGTTCAGAACAGCTTTGGGGGCAAATTCTAGTTTGTCCTTAAGGCTCACCACCTGGGTGTGGTCCTTGCCTAGCAGCTCATCCAGTTTGCGATCCTCCCGGCGCTCTGAGATGCTTTTTTCCTCCTCCACAGGCTGGGGATCTTTTCCCCTGATGAACCATTCCAGGTGGTAGCCCACAGCCCCGACCACAAAGGCCACAGGAAATGTGACGTAGGGAGCATAGGTACGTACCATGGTCCAAAGCACAGGCCACATGACATCTGCAGCCCAAGCCGCACTCTCCTGTCCGGTCCCCGCTCTCCGCCCGTTAGCCGGGAGCACGGACCGATTTTGCAGTTTCTAATTGCTTATCATTTACTTTGTATCTTTTATATCATCATCTATCACTTAAACTTTCAATAATAGTATTGATTCTACAAAGTTATGTCTCCCTCCCTCCCTACCTTTTTGTGTGGAGAACTACCTCTTCAGCATACTCTGTCTTTCTACTCCATTCTGGACTGGTTGTGATCCAAAGTGGCTTAGACCTATCATCTTGGGTTATCATTTCACTGTTATCATGGTTTGGTTGACTGTTTCCTAGATTCCATGATTTCCTCTTTTGTGGTTTACAACCTAACATTGCTGTTGTACACCCTCAGGCATACCCTCCTGATACATAGTGTGTGGGAGATAAACATCTAATCATGTTTTTATAACAATGTTTTTATCTTAACCTCACACTTGTCAATAAGTTAGGCTGGAATCCTAGACTGAAAATTATTTTCCCACAGATCTTTGAAGGAATTGCTCCAATTGGTTAAAGTTTAGTGTTGCTAATAAAAATTCTGATGCCAGTGTTATTATCTACTCTTTGGAAGTACTCTGTTCTTTCTGATTGTTTGTGGCTCCCTTCTGAAAACTTTAAATTATCCTTGGTAGTTTGAAAGTTCACAATGATATATTTATTTTTGTGCCTTCAAAAATTCCTCCTAATTGAAACTTGGAATTTATATTTTGAAAATTCGAATATCTGCATAACTCCAAACTGATTTTTTATTTTATTTCTTTGCTTAATTTCTCCAAGATTTTATTTTTATTCTGTATTCCTGAAAGTACTGTTAATTGGATTAGCTGGATTCTTGGATCAAACCACCTGGATCTCCTATCAATTCTTTCCTATTTTTCTTATCTTTATTTCAAACTTCATACTGAAAAATTATGTATTTATTTTTTAAAATTTTATTTTATTGTTGTAAGAACACAACATGAGATATACTCTCTTAAGAAAAATTTAAGTGTACAATACATTATTGTTGACTACAGGTGCAATGTTGTACATCAGATCTCTAGAGCTCATTTATCTTGCTTAACTGAAACTTTATGCCTGTTCATTAGTAACTCCCCCTTTCCTGGGGAAAGGACAGTCTCTTTAATAAATGGTGCTAAGAAAACTGGATATCTACATGAAGGATAATAAAATTAGACCCCCACCTCACACAATATAAAAAAATTAACTGAAAATGAATTAAAGACTTAAAAATAGACCTGAAACTATAAAAGTACTAAAAGAATAAACATAGGGGAAAAGGCCTAAGATATTGGTCTGGGCAAATATTTTTTGGATATGATCCCCAAAGCACTGGCAACAAAAGCAGAAATAGACCAATAGGACTATATCAAACTAAAGAGCTTCTGCACAGCAAAGGAAACAACATCAGAGTGAAGGGACAGCCCATGAAATGGGGAAAATATTTTGCATAATACATCTGATAAGGGGTTAATACCCGATATATGTAAGGGACTCAATAGTAGGAAAACAAGTAATCTGACTAAAAAATGGACAAAGAACCTAAATAGATATTTCTCAAAAGAAGACATACAAGTGGCCAAATGGTGTATAAAAAAATGCTTCAAACTACCATCAGGGAAATGAAAATTAAAACTACAATGAGATATCACCTCATATAATTTTCCCCCTCCTTCCTTCCCTGAGAACCACCATTTCTTACTCTGATGCTATGAATTTGACTATTTTAGATACCTCGTGTAGGTGGAATCATACAGTAATTTTCTTTCTGTGACTGGCTTATTTTACTTATCATAATGTCCTCAAAGTTCCATGTTGTCACAAATGGTAGGATTTCCTTCTCCTTTTTTGAGATTAAATAATATTCAATGGAATGTATATGCCACGTTTTCTTTATCCATTCATCTATCAATGGACATTTAGGTCGTTTCCACATCTTGGTTATTATAAATAGTGCTGCAATGAATATGGGAGTGCATATATCTCTTTGATATCTTTGTTTCAATTACTTTGTATATATAACCAGGTGTGGGATTTCTGGATCATATGGTAATAACATTTTTGATTTTTTCAAAAAACTCGATATGGTTTTCCACAGTGGCTGCACAATTTTGCAATCCCTCCAACAGAGTGCAAAAGTTTCAATTTCTCCACAACTTCACCAGCACTTACTTTTGCCATCCTGCCGAGCATGAGTTGATAGCCCATTGTAGTTTTAATTTCATTTCCCTGATGATTAGTGACATTAAGCATTTTTAATAAACCTGCTGGCCATTTGTATGAATTCTTTAGAGAAATGTCTTTAATTTCTCAGCCCATTGTTAATTAGGTTATTAGTTTTTTTGCTATTGAATTATAGGAATTCCTCATATACTTAGGAGATTAATCTCATCAGATATATGGTTTGCATATACTTTCTCACATTATGTCAGTTGCCTTTTCATGCTGTGTATCCTTTATTGCACAGAAACTATTTAGTTCGTTGTAGTCTCACATGCATGTTTTTGGTTTTGTTGCCTATGCTTTTGGTGTTATATCCATGAAATAATTGCCATGACCAATGTTATGGAGCTTTTACCCTATGTTTTCTTCTAGAAAGTTTACAATTTCATGTCTTACATTTAAGTCTTTATTCCATTTTGAGTTTTTTTTTTGGTGCGTGTGTGTGTGTGTGTGTGTGTGTGTGTGTGTGTGGTGTAAGATAAAGGTACAATTTCATTCTTTTGCATGTGTATATCCACTTTCCCCAACACCATTTATTGAAGAAACTATCCTTTCCACATGGAGTATTTTTGACATAGTTGTTGAAGATGAATTGACTGTATATACATGCTTTTATTTCTGGGCTCTCTATTCTGTTCTATGGGCCTATGTGTCTGCCTTAATGCCAGTACCATACTGTTTTGATTATTGTGGTTTTCTAATGTATTTTGAAATCAGGAAGAGTGATACCTGAAGCTTTGTTCTTCTTTCTCATGATTAATTTGGCTGTTTGTAGTCTTTTGTGGCTCTGTATTGTCTTAAGCTGTTCAGGCTGCTATAACAAACTACTGTAGACCAGGTAGTTTATAAACAGCAGAAATTTATTTCTCACAGTTACGGAGGATGGGAAGTTTTAAGATCAAGGTAGTGGCAGATTTCTGTCTGATGAGAACCTTTTTCCTGGTTTGTAGATGGCAAATTCTTGCTGTGTCCTCACCTGGAGAGAGGGCTCAATGAACTCCTGTGGGCCTACTTTCTTTTCTAGTGTGGATAACTTTAATTTATTTTACTTGCCTATTTGCTCTAGTTAGGACTTCCACTACTATGTTGAATAGACATGGCAAGTGTTGGTATCCTTGCCTCATTCATGATCTTTCAGTTTTTACCTCTGAGAATGATGTTAGCTGTGGATTTTTCATAAATGGTCTTCATTATGTTGAGGTGATTTTCTTATATTCCTAGTTTGTTGAGAATTTTATCATGAAACAATATTAAATTTTATCAAATGGTTTTTCTGCATCGGTTGAGAAGATCATGCAATTTTCACCCTTTACTCTGTTAAGATAGTGTATAACTAATAGATTTTTGTATGTTGAGTCATCTTTGCATCCCAGGATAAATACCTACTTGATCATGGGCTATGATCCTTTTATGGGCTATTGCATTCAGTTTGCCAGTATTTTGTTGATTTTTGCATCTATAATCATCAGGGAAACTGGCCTGCACTTTTCTACTCTTGTGTTTCTTTGATGACAGCATAAGGCTGGCCTGATAAAATGAGTTTGAAAGTGTCCCTCCTCTCAAATATTTTGAAAGAGTTTGATAAGAAAGGATTAGTGTTAATTTTTCTTTAAATGTTTGCTGAAATTCACCAAAGAAGTCATCTGGTCAGAGATTTTCTTTGTTGAGAGTTTTCTCATTATTAAATAAATCTCCATCCTAGTTATAGGTCTGTTCGGATTTTCTATTTTTTGTGATATAGTCTTGTTAGGTTATATGTTTCTAGGAATCTTCATTTTTTCTATGTTATCCAGTTTATTGTCATATAGTTTTTCATATTAGTCTCTTATAAACCTTTTTATTTCTGTGGCATCAGTTGTAATGTTTCTTCTTTCATTTCAGATTTTATTTATTAGAGTTCTCTCTTTTATTTCCTTAGTAAGTCTAGCTAAAAGTGTAAATTTTGTTTATCTTTACAAAAACAAATCTGTTTCATTGATTTAAAAGTTTTTTTGTTTTCTATTTTATTGGTTTCAGAACTAGTCTTTTGTTATTTTCTTTCTTCTGTTAAATTTGGACTTCATTTTAATTTTTCTAGCTTCTTTAGGTGTATTGTTAGGTTGTTTATTTGACATATTTTTTATTTTTTAATGTAGTTTTTTTCACCATGAACTTTCTCCTTGCTACTGCTTTTGCTGTATCACATAAGCTTTGCTATGTTTTCTTTTTGTTAGTCTCAAGGTATTTTATAATTTCTCTTTTGATTTCTTCTTTGACCTAATGGTTGTTCAAGAGTGCGCTCTTTATCCAGTTTTTTTTCTGCTATTGATTTCTAGTTTTTTTTCCACTGTGGTCAGAAGAGATATTTCATATGATTTCAGTCTTCTAAAACTTATTAGGACCTGTTTTATGACCTAACATGTAGTTTATCCTGGATAGAAGTTTCTGTGCACTTGAGGAAAATTTGTATTCTGCTGTTGATGGGTGGAATGGACTGTATATGTGTATAATGTCCATTTAGTATATAGTGTTGTTCAAGTCCTCTGTTTCCTTATTGATCTTCTCTCTGGTAGTTCTTTGTCTCTTGTGACAGTTTTTGACCTAAAGTCTGTTTTGTCTGATAAGGATAGCGACTCCTGTTCTCCTTTGATTACTATTTGCCTTGAATATTTTTTTCTATCCCCTCACTTTCATCCTATGTGTGTTCTTAAATCTAAAATAAGTTTTTGGGGGTTCTGGTCAAGGTGGTGGAGTAGTCGGTTCCTGGTGTCACTCTCTCCCACAGGGTGACCAATTTTCAGCTTTTGAGGAGCAGCAATGGAGCACCTGAAATCTGTGCTGGAGAGGACAGGAGCTGCCTGCCACGGGACCCCAGTTCAGGTTGCTCCCCATTCCATAGAGAGACTTTAGAGCTTCTGGGCCCACACACCCCAAGACTGCTGGCTGGAGAAAGCAGGAGGAGCCGGGGTGGGACTTCTGGCACAAGCCATCCTGTCTCCATGAGTGACTTGAGAGGCTCTGGGTTCCCAAACCCTGAGCCCAACTAGCCAGTGAAGGCAGGAGGGGTGGGACTTCCAGTCCAGGCCAGTTTCTGCTGTCCAGAAGCAGCAGTCCCTTCAGGATCCAAGCCAGACATCAGAGTGAAACAAGTGGACTGTGGTACCACCAGCCACAATGACAAAACACCAAAGGAAAGAAACCAGAAATATGAAAAATCAAGAAAGTACATCACCACCAAAGGAAATTAATAACTTCCAAGTGCTAGATCCTATAGAACAAGAAGTCTTTGAAATGACAGACAAGGAACTTAGAGTAACTATTCTAAGGAAACTAAATGAGATACAAGAAAATGTGAAACAACACAATGAAATGAGAAAAAATATACAGGATCTGAAAGAAGAAATGTACAAAGAAATCAATGCCTTGAAAAAGAATGTAGCTGAGCTGGTGGAGCTGAAGGAGTCATTCAATGAAATAAAAAACACAACAGAGAGCTTAACCACCAGACTTGAACAAACAGAAGAGAGAATTTCTGACCTTGAAGACAGCCTGTTTGAATTATCACAGGCAGACTAGAAAAAAGAAAAAAGAAACAAAAAAATTGAAGAAAATTTAAGAGAGACAACAGATGACCCAAAGCACTCAAATATCCAAATCATTGATATTTCAGAAGGGGAGGAAAAAAGAAATGGCATTGAAAACATATTCAAGGAGATAATAGCAGAAAACTTCCCAAGTATACAGAAAGTCACAGATCCCCAGATTCAGGAAGCCCAAAGATCACCAAACACATTCAGCCCAAAAAGGTCCTCTCCAAGACATGTGATAATCAAACTGACTAAATTCAAAGACAAAGAGAGAAACTTAAAAGCTGCAAGAGAGAAGCAGCAAGTCACCTATAAAGGAGCCCCAATCAGGATAACATCAGAGTTTTCATCAGAAACCCTAAAAGCCAGAAAAGAATGGGATGCGATATTCAAAACACTAAAGGAGAAAAATTGCCAGCCAAGAATACTTTACCCAGCAAGGCTATCCTTCTGAAATGAAGGACAAATAGTATATTTCTCAGATAAACTAAAACTGCAGGAGTTCACTACCAAACGACCAGCCCTACGAAAAATTCTCAAGGAAGTAGTGGGTTTGATACCATAAAAACAACCATCACTGCTATGAATAAACAAGAAAGAAAAATATCTACCAGCAAAACAAAAATGCTAACAAAAGAGAAAAAAAAAGTTTATCTACCACCCCAAGAAACCAACAAATACAGAAGACAAACAGCAAATTTGAAAGAAAGGAACAAAAGATATTTATGACACCTAAACAAAAATCTGTATAATGCTAGGAGTAAATTAACACCTTTCAATAATAACTCTGAATGTAAAGGGACTAAATTCTCCATTCAAAAGACACAGACTGACTGACTGGATTGAAAAGATGGACCCAACAATATGCTGTCTCCAAGAGATTCACTTGACCTGTAAAGACACACATAGACTAAGAGTGAAAGGATGAAAAAAGATATATATGCAATCAGAAATAAAAAATGAGCTGGAGTACCTATTCTTATATCAGACAAAATAGACTTTAAAGCAAAAACCATTAAAAGAGATAAAGATGGCCAATATATAATGATAAAAGGATCTGTCCATCAAGAAGACATAACAATCATTAATATATATGCACCTAATGTTGGAGCAGCCAGATTTACAAAACAAACATTATTAGATCTAAAGAAAGAAATAGACACTAACACCACAATAGCAGGGGATCCAAACACCCCACTCTCATCTAGATCATCTAGGCAAAAAATCAGCAGAGAAACACAGAATCTAAACAATACTTTAGACCAATTGGATTTAGCAGATATCTACAGAACATTCCACCCAACAACCTCAGAGTATTCATTCTTCTCATCAGCACATGGAACATTCTCCAGGATAGACCACATGTTAGGTCACAAAGCAAGTCTTAACAAATTCAAAAAAACTGGAATTATTCCACGTATTTTTTCTGATCACAACAGATTAAAATTAGAAAACAATAATAAATGAAACTCTGAAAACTATACAAACTCATGGAAATTAAATGACATTCTACTTAATGACATGTGGGTGCAAGAAGAAATTAAACAGGAAATCAAAAAATTTCTTGAAACTAATGAAAATAATGACACATCATACCTAACCTGTGGGATACTGCAAAAACAGTACTAAGGGGGAAATTTATTGCATTTAATGCTTACTTCAGAAGAATGGAAAGATGGCAAATAAACAGCCTAATACTTCACCTTAAAGATCTAGAAAAACAAGAACGATCCAAACCCAAAGTTGGTAGATGGAAAGAAATAATTAAGATCAGAGCAGAACTAAATGAAATAGAAACCCGAAAAACAATACAAAAGATCAATGAAAGAAAAAGTTGGTTTTTTGAAAAGATTAATAAAATAGGCAAACCTTTAGCAAGGCTAAGAAAAGAAGAGAGAGACCCAAGTAATAAAAATTAGAAATGAAAAAGCTGATATTACAACTGACACTTCAGAAATACAAGGAATCATTAGACACTACTATAAACATCTATATGCCAACAAATTTGAAAATCTGGAGAAAATGGATAAATTTCTAGATGGATACAAATTACCAAAACTGAGCCAAGAAGATATATAATATCTCAACAGACCAATAGCAATAAAAGTGATTGGAGCTGTTATCAGAAGGCTCCCAACAAATAAAAGCCCAGGGCCAGATGGGTTCACTGCAGAGTTCTACCAAATCTTCAAAGAGTAACTGATACCAATTCTCTATAGAATGTTCCAAAAGATTGAAACAGAGGCTAATCTCCTAAACTCATTCTATGAGGCAATATCACCCTGATAACAAAACCAGACAAAGATGTATCAAAAATAGAAAACTACAGGCCAATATCCTGATGAATATAGATGCAAAAGTCCTCAATAAAATACTAGCTAACAGAATACAGCAACACATACACAAAATTATACACCATGATCAAGTGAGATTCATCCCAGGGATGCAAGGTTGGTTCAATATACACAAATCAATAAATGTGATACACCATGTTAATAAAAGCAAAGATGAAAACCACATGATCATCTCTATGGATGCTGAAAAAGCATTTGACAAAATTCAACATCCTTTCATGATAAAGACTCTCTACAAATTAGGAATAGATGGAAAGTATCTCAACATAATTAAAGCCATATACAATAAGCCCACTGCCAAAATCATCCTGAACGTGGAAAAACTGAAAGCTTTTCCCTTAAAAACAGGAACTAAACAAGGATGCCCACTCTCATCACTCCTATTCAACGTAGTGTTGGAGGTACTAGCGAGAGCAATCAGAGAAGAGAAGGAAATAGAAGGCATCCAGATTGGAAAGGATGAAGTCAAGCTGTCTATTTTTGCAGTGATATGATCCTATATTGAACAGCCTAAAGCTTATATAAAAAAACTCCTAGAGTTGATAAATGATTTCAGCAAAGTTGCAGGTTACAAAATCAACACACAAAAATCAGTAGCATTTCTATACTCCAACAGTGAACATGCAGAAAAAGATATCAAGAAAGCTAACTCATTTACAATAGCCACCCCCCCCCCCTAAAAAAAAACTTAGGAATAAAGTTGACCAAGGATGTGAAAAATTTCTAGGAAGAGAGCTACAAAACACTGTTGAGAGAAATTAAAGAGGACACAAGAAGATGGAAGGATATCTCATGCTCTTGGATTGGAAGAATAAACATTGTGAAAATGTCCATATTACCCAAAGTGATCTACAGTTCAATGCAATCTTTGTCAAAATGCCAATGACATTTTTTTCTGAGATGGAAAAAATTATCCAGACATTTATATGGAACAACAAAAGACCACGAATAGTCAAATAAATCCTGAGCAAAAAAAAATAAAGCCAGAGGCATAATACGATCTGACTTTAAACTATATCACAAAGCTGTAATAACCAAAACAGCATGGTACTGGCATGAAAACAGACACATGTATCAATGGAATAGAATAGAGAACCCAGAAACCAACCCATACACCTATAGTCATCTGATCTTTGACAAACGGAGCAATTCCACACACTGGGGAACAGACTGCCTCTTCAACAAATGATGCTGAGAAAACTGGACACTCATATGTAGGAGAATGAAACTAGACCTGTACCTCTCACCACATTCCAAAATCAACTCAAAATAGTTTAAAGAATTAAATATACATCCTGAAACAATAAAACTCCTTAAAGAGTACATAGGGGAAACACTCCAGGAAGTAGGAGTGGGTACAGAATTCATAAATAGGACCCAAAAAGTACAGGCAACTAAAGGTAAAATAGACAAATGGGATTATATCAAACTAAAAAGCTTCTGCATGGCAAAAGAAACAATCAACAGAGTAAAAAAAACAACCAACAGAGTGGGAGAAAATATTTGCAAAATATAAATCTGACAAAGGATTAATATCCAGAATATACAAGGGACTCAGACAACTTTACAACAAAAAGCCAAATAACCCAATTAAAAAATGGGCAAAGGAGCTGAATAAGCATTTCTCAAATGAAGATATATGAATGGCCAAATAGGCATTTCTCAAAGGAAGATATACGAATGGCCAACAGACACATGAAAAAGTGCTCAATATCACTCAACATCCAGGAAATGCAAATCAAAACCACACTGAGATACCAACTCATTCCAGTTAGGATAGCTAACGTCCAAAAGACTGAGAATGATAAATGCTGGAGAGGTTGTGGAGAAAAAGGAACTCTCATCCATTGTTGGTGGGGCTGTGAAATGGTGCAGCCTTTATTGAAAATGATATAGAGTTTTCTCAAATAATTACAGATAGATCTACCATATGACCCAGCGATTCCGCTGCTGGGAATATACCCAGAGGAATGGAAATCATCATGCCATAGCAATACCTGTACTCTAATGTTTATTGCAGCTCTATATACAATAGCCAAGAGCTGGAACCAGCCAAAATTTCCATCATCTGATGAGTGGACAAGGAAACTGTGGTGCATTTACACAATGGAATAGGACCCTGCTTAAAAAAGAATGAAATACTACCATTCACAACATGGATGGACTTAGAGAAAATTATATTAAGTGAAACAAGTCAGGCACAGAAATTGAAATACCACACGTTCTCATTTGTGGGAGCTAAAAATTAATAAATGAATAAACACACAATCAAATAAAGGGTGGGGGGAAGAAGACAGAGTAACCACAAAAATTTCTTGAACTCTTTAAATCAAGTGTACAGATATGATGTGTGGGGGGAGGGGATGGAAGGGGGTGGAGAGAAATGGGTAAATGGCCATGAAAATCAAGTAGAATGTCTTTTGAGAAGTAAAATGAAATAAAAAAACAAAGAAAATAAAATAAGTTTTTTGTAGAGCATATAGATGGGTCTTCTCATCTATTCAGCCACTCTATGCTTTTGCTTGAGAGGTTAATCCATTTATATTTAAAGTAATCATGACAAATAATTTTTTATTCCCATTTTGTTGTTTTTTGTTAGTCTTGTAAATGTTTTGTCAGTCTTTTTTTTTTCCCTCCTGTCTTCTTTTGTGTTTTTTGATTTTCTGTGTTAAAAGTAATTATTCATGCGGAAGATTTATTATTTCCATTTTATTAATTGTTTCCTGTTAGTCCTGTTGTTCTTTTGTCAGTCTTTTTCTTTCTTGCTGTCTTCTTTTGTGTTTTATTGTTTATTGTATTTGTTTTGGTTCCTTTCTCTCTTTTGTGTGACTTCTATAGGTACTCTTTTGTGATTACTTTAGGGCTTACACATCTCATAGGTATAACAGTTTTAAGCTCAAAACAACTTAATTTCAATAGCCTACAAAAATTCTGCATTTGAACTTCTCCTTCATACTTTATGTTATTGTTTTCACAATTTACATCTGTTCATATTGTGTATCTTTTAACATAGTTTTTAGTTAGAGTTATTTTTAATACTGTTGTTTTCTAACTTTCATGACACAATTAAAAATGATTTACTCAATGCAATTGTAATAACACAGTATCCTATATTTGCCAATATATTTTCCTTAACCAATGAGTTTCATATTTTCTAATGCTATCATGTCACTGTTTAGCATTCTTTGTTTTGACCTGAAGAACTCCCTAGCATTTATTCATACATTTATTTATTTATTCATTCAATCATTCAATCATTCATTCATTAATTTTTTCATTCATTCATTTATTTAACTTCTCAATATACATTATAGTTGATTTTCATGCCCCCTTACCCATTCCTCTCCACCTAGCATTTCTTTTAGGCAAAAATCTACAGGTGATTAACTCTCAGCTTTTGTTTGTTTGCCTTTATTATTTCTTCAGTTTTGAATGAAGTTTTTCTGTGATTAGTATTTTCTGCTGGCAGTTCTTTCTTTCAGCATTTTGAATATATCAATATAATCCCTCTGGCCTGCAAAGTTCCTGGTGAAAAATCTATTAATAGTCATATGAAATTCCCTTGTATGTGACAAGTTTTTTACTTTCGAAATTGTATCTTTGTCTTAATCTTTTGACAATTTTATTAAAACATGTCCTTGTGGGCCGGCCCTGTGGCTCACTTGGGAGAGTGTGGCGCTGGTAGCGCTGAGGCTGTGGGTTCGGATCCCATATGGGGATGGCTGGTGCACTTACTGGCTGAGTGTGATGCAGACCACAATGTGCTGAGGGTGGCAATCCCCTTACCAGTCAAAAAAAAAAAAATGTCCTTGTGTGGACTTTTTTGAGTTCATCTTATTTGGTGTTCTTTGAGCTTTTTGGATCTGGATGTCTGCTCCCTTCCCAGATTTTAGACATTTTCTGCCATTACTTCTTTGAATAAGCTTCTTGTTAGAGTGCAGCCTTATAACATCAAGGTCAAGGGTTCAGTTCCCCATACCAGCTAGACACCAAAATAAATAAATAAACAAACAGAAAGAACTGAATAAGCTTCTGATCCTTTCTTTCTCTCTCTCTTTTTTTCTTGGAATCCTGTAGCACATATATAGGTCTTCTTGATGGTGTCCCATAAGTCCCTTATGCTTCCTTCACTTTTTTCCCACTCTGTTCTCTTTTTTATCTCCTGTAAATTATTTCCATTGACCTGTCTTTGGGTTTGTTTCTCATTTTTTCCTGCTTTATCTAGTCTGCTGTTGAGTCCCTTTAGTGAAATTTCTAGCTCATTTTGTGTGTTCTTCAGCTCCCTAAATTACTTTCTGTTTGGTACTTTTTAATATTTTCTACCCTTTTTTGAAATGCTCACATTTTTTGTGCATTGTTCTCCTTGATGAGCATCTTTAAGAGTTATTTTAAATTCTGTAAGGTAAATCATATAACTGTTTCATTTGGGTTGGTATCTGGAAATTTATCTGGTTCTTTTGATTGGAGCATCTTTACTTGATTCCTCATTTTTCCTGAATCTCTGTGTTGTTGTCCACACACTGGACAAAGCAGGCACCTCTCCTAGTCTTTGTGGACTAGTCTTGTATGGAAGAAGACCCCCACTAATCATCCTGGCCAAAGATTCTGGGAGTTTCTATCAACTCTCTTTCTTCCCAGGAAGAAGCAAGTAGGTAGTTTTTGTCCACTCACTCTGTGCTGAGCCAGTAGTGGTGAGCTATGTGGTATACCAGCCCAAGCTGCCATTTCTATACTACCCCTTATAGCTAGTCTGTGCTGGACCCAGCAGAACTTCAAAAATGGCAGGTTGGTTGCCAGGTTTTGGACATCCTCAGATAAACTGGGATGTTGGATACTTGGCTCAACTCTTTCTTTTCCCAGGGGAAAAGCTGAGAGCTGAATTTTTTTTTAATCTTCTTGTTCTGTGCTGAGCAGGAAGAAGGATCTATGGTGTCTACCAGCCCAAGCCACCATCTTCATTTTCCCCTAGGCAATTAGACTGTACCAGATCTGTTAGAGCTCCAAAACTGAAAAGAAAGAAGCCAATCCTTTGGAGAGCTCCTTCAGAAAAGTAGGGACCCTGAATGTGTGAACCAACCCCCTTTGCTTGCCTTAGAGAAGGTGGGATCTAGGAGGTCTCTTCCTGAATATATGGCACTGGGTTAGGAGCAGGGACCTTGGCAAGAAGATGTCCCAAATCTCTCTAGTTTTGGGTGAGTGTGGCTTCACATTTACCGAAGGTGCAGGAAGCTTTAATCTGTAAATTATTGCTGGGTTGATGTGTTTGTGGGGGGAAGGTTGGTGCCAGGCTTCCTACTTCACCATCTTGATGATGTTAAAAATTTTATTTTTAAATCATAACTTTAATTTATAAATATTTAACTTTATTAGTATGATAATTTGATTTATTATATTTTCTTGAGTCTCACTGAGGATGGTGATTTTTTTTTTTTTTTTTTGAGCTCATTGTTTCCCTGGATTATATCTGTTTCCTCCTTGGTCAGTTCTCCTGCTTATTTATCTTGTTATTTGTCTTTCATGTCAAATATTATCACCACCCAAAATATCTAGAGATTCTTTTTGCTTGTTTTTTTAAGAGTGCAAGAATTATAAACTCTGTGTAAGTGAGGGAGATTTACTGAGTGGTTGGTTTTACTTTAGAATGAGTATATGCTAATTTATGGGGCTCCTAAGCTCTAAAAATTAAGAGGCATTACTTTGGTATGCAATACCCCCAGTAATTTGCTAAATTCTGTTCCCACAGTTCATTCTTTTTTTTTAATGTTTAGTAAGGATATTCATGAGATAAAAGCTAATTTTCACCCTTTGTGTCCATGATGTGAGGGCCAGGTTCATACTGGGGTCATACCCATTACCAGAAATTACTTTTGTACCCCATGTCCCCAACCAATTATCCCCCAACATCCCTCCCCCTCCCCCTCTACCTCCACTCCTCTTTGTAGCCCTAGGGATGTTCACTTCCTCTGTAAGACTACCTCACTATTGTGGTCTTTCCTTCCTTCCTTTCTCTCTTAACTCCCACATATGAGTGAGTACATGCGGCATTTATCCCTCTGTTCTTTGCTTCTTTCACTCAACATAAATTTCTCCAGGTTCATCCATGTTGTTGCAAATGGGATTATTTCATTCTTTTTTATAGCAGAGTGGTATTTCATTGTGTATATATACCACAGTTTCCTTATCCAACCATCTATCGATGGACATTTAGGTTGGTTCCATATCTTGTCTATTGTAAACAGAACTGTGATGAACATAGGAGTGCATGTATCTCTTCAACATGATGATTTCCACTCCTCTGGGTATATACCCAGAAGAGAGATTGCTGGATCGTGTGAAGATCTACCTGTAGTTGTTTGAGAAACCTCCATACTGTTTTCCATAATGGTTGTCCTAATTTACAGTCCCACCAACAGTGCAAGAGTGTTCCCTTCTCTCCACAGCCTCGCCAACATTTGTTATTCACCATCTTTTTGATTATAGCCAGTCTAACTGGAGTGAGGTGGTATCTCAATGTGGTTTTAATTTGCATTTCCCTGATGACTGGTGATGTTGAACATTTTTTCATGTATCTGTTGGCCCCACAGTTCATTCTATTCACTTAGCAAATGCAGCAATTACACAGGTTCAGACAATTGAAAGGACTCACAGGGTATGCTCAGAGAAGGCTTTAATGAAAGTAAAGGAGATACTGTACAACATAAGAAATAAGGTGCAGGCAATTATCAAGCCATCTGAGATTTTCAGGTGCAGCTCACTGGGATCTTTTCTCATTTACACAGGATGTGCTTCATTTTCACATTGTAAATTACCAAAATATGCACAAGGTATCTTGGTTTCAAGGGAACCCAAGCACAATTAATGAAGGGTCTTTATTCTACACGGGTAGGCATTCTGGAGATACTCAAAGAGCTACCCTCACCTAGCTGCAAATTAACCCTATCACTACTCAGCAAAGAACCCCTGAATTCTATCTAAAACAAATAACTGGTTGTGGACCATTCTGTGTGGGGGGTTGGCTGTTGGTATATAGAACTTTAAATAACTATGTTACAGCCCTAATTTTTCCTCCCAATCTCTAGTGTTTCACCATATCTGAATCCAGAGCTTCTCTAAGGGTTTGGCAGGCAATTTAACCCTTCCCTCTGCTACATGTATTCTAGTCTATGTTTCCTCTACTTGGACATCTTTCATACTTCACATTAAAATTTTTTTTTTGAAATCTCTTGAATATTGGTGAAGCAATGCTCTTTTTATTCATTTATTATCATTTTAATAGATCTAGGAAGGCAAATGAAATAAATGAATGTATTCAGTTTTTCCTCTTGAATAGGAAATCTGTTTTACTTTATAAAAGCATTTTATAGTTTTGTATGTTGGTTCTAATTAGTATTTGAGAGAAGAATACATAGGGGAAGGGAAGTTTTAGCTACCACTTTAGCAGGGGATGATGGATTTTTCATATCTCAAGCTAGAACTCTGTCATTCATTTATTTATGAAAATTAATATTTAAAATAGTGTTTTTATTTCTTAGCAATATTAGAATATGCCATACGTATTACATTAAGCGCTAACGTAAGCTTTAGAAACATTAGGCTTTAGTGGTCTGCTTGGAACTAGATTTAGCATTGCTTTTTAAGCAAATAAAATAGTGTACTCCGATTTCCAAATAATAAGATTTGCAAATGAACTTTTAGAACAAAAACTATTTGTCATAAATAACTCCTTGGTTAAGCTGACAATTGTCCATGTTGCAAAGTTATTCTAAATAAAAAATAATTTCTGTAACAGTCTGTCCAGGCAGGAATCATAGGTTTCTTTTATTTACTATAGAGTGCTCTAGCAGTTGAGATGTTGGTTATTTAGATGTAAAGAATCTGTTGTGTCCTTAAACTGATCTATAATCAAAAAATGTTTAGCCTAGGATTGTTATTGGTAAAGATACATAGAGCCATTTTTTTGTAGTTTCTCCTCTTTTGGTCTGCTATATATCAAATGGAGATAAAAAAACAAAACAAAACAATATACGAATATTCTCATTAATTCAAGGTGTGAGGTTCCCTGGAAAGAAATGCAATTATACCCAAGAGGCAGCCAGATTTCCGAGCCTAAATTTGCTACTTTGGGTGTTTTCACTATTTTGTTCTGTTTATTTCAGATTACATTCACACAGAGAGACCATCTGTATATATACCAGGGTGAAAATATTTAACCAAGATTTTATTACTACCGGTTAAAATGAAAAACTATACTTCTATATGGGTTTAGTTTATCATTGTTTTTGCCTTTGTTTTTATTTATCAGGTGTTCAGAAGGTTTATTTAAAGATGTATCTTTTTATATCTATACCTGTATCTTGTAGTAACCAAGACTACAAGACTAAGGCATAAAAATTAACCTTAGCGAAAGCAAAATTCTCCTTATCACTAAAAATCTTGAAATGAGAAATAATCATTATATTTGATGAAATACAAATTAGCAATAAGAAGGAAAGAGTTGAAACATATTTATGAGACAGTTCTGATTCCTTTAAGGCCATTTATTTTTATAAATTAAAAGTTAATAGTCTTCTTACTATGAAAATATGCTATTTAAAAAGCAAAAGGTCCATTGCTAATTCCTAATCCTTCTCTACTTTTCTTCTATGGCTAACTGGTAGCATAAATTTATATTCCCATTTTTTTAGGCCTATACAAACATGTGTATGTATCCTTTTTTAGTAAAAATTAGAATGATTATATACAGATTGTTTCACAGTTTATTGTTCACTTGACTTATCTTAAACATCTTTTCATATTAGTATCTATCTACCTTCTTTTAGTTTTTAACAGCTTTATTGAGGTATAATTGACATATGATAAATTGCACAAGTTTAAAGTTTACAACTTCATAAGTGTAACATACGTATATCCCTCTGAAATCATCACTACAACGAAGATGCTGAAAATATCATTCACTGAAAAGTTTCCTCATTTCACTTTGTGATCTTCCCCTTCTAAACCTCCCTGCAATCAACCCCTCCAGGCAACCCCTGAACTGTTCTTGTTCACTATAGATTCATTTGCATTTTCTGGGATTTTTTATAAATGGAATTATATAGTAGCAGTCTTTTTTTTGGTCTGGCATTTTTCACTCAGCAAAATTATTCTGAAATTCTGAAATGTTGATGTGCATCACAATGAGGCTTTCCTTTGTATTTCTGAGTAGTATTCCACTGTATGGATCTAACAATTTGTTCATCTACTCACCCGGTGATGGACATTTGGATTATTTTCAGTTTTTGGTTGTTACAGACACAGCAGCTATGAACATTTGGTTTAAGTCTTTGCTTGGACATATGCTTTCACTTCTCTTGGGTACACACCTGGAAGTAGAATGTCTGGGTTATATTGTAGGTGAATGTATAAACTTCTTAGAAGTTGCCAACAGTTTTCCAAAGTGGTTACAAGGGAATGAAAATTCCAGTTCCTTCCTACACTTGACAGCATTTGACATAGTCAGTCTTTTTAATTTTAAGCATGCTAATAGGTGTGTAGTAGTATATCATTTGGGTTTTAGTTGAATTTTTCTAATCACTAATGATGTTCAGCATATTTTCATGTGCTTATTTGCTCTCCATTGATCTTCTTGGCAAAGGTATGCACAATCTTTCAGAATCAGATGTTACTTTCTACAAAAAAGTCATAGTGCAATTTTGATTGGGATGATTGGGATGATGCTGAATCTATAGATCAATTTTAGGAAGGTACATATTAACAATATTTGATCTTTCAATTTATGAACAAAGTATGTCTCTTATTTGTTTAGATCTTTAATTTCTCTCAACAAAATTTTGTATTTTTCAGTATATGGGGTTTCCAATTTTTTTGTATTTCTTTTTCCATTTCTTTTTTTCTTTTGTAGATTTATCTTTAAGTATTTCACAGTTTTGATGCTATTATGTTACTGATTTTTAATTTCTATGGCCAATTTTTTATGGCTAGTATGTAGAAATACACTTGATTTTTTATATGTATGTTGCTAAATTCACTTATTTGTTCAAATAGCTTTTTTTTGTAGCTTCCATAGGATTTTCTACATAGATAATTAGGTCATCTGCTAATATGGATGGTTTTACTTCTTTCTTTCCAACATGTTTGACCTTGATTCTTTTTTCTTGTCTTATTGCCCAGGCTAGAGGCAGTGAGTCTCATTTTCCTGTTCATAATGTTAGAAAGTGTTTACTCCTCACTTTAAGCATGATGAAGCCTTAAGTTTTTCATATATATATATGTTTTATCAGATTGAAGAAATTTCTTTTTATTCCTAGTTCACTGAGAGTTTTTTCAGGATTGTTTGTTAGACTGTCCAAAGCTTTGTATTCTGTAATTGAGATTATTACATGGATTTTCTTTTTAAGTCAGCTAATACGGCGAATTGTATGTAGATTGATTTCCAAATGATAAATCAACTCTTCATTCCTGCACTTATTTATATTGTATTATTCTTTATAAGATATTTATTTGATTTGATGTGTTAAAATTCTGTTAAGAAATTTTGAATCTATGGTTATGAGGGAATTGGCATGAGGCTTTGTTTTCTAGTAATTTTGGATTTGGAATGAGAGTAATGCCAGCTCATAGAATAAGTTGGAGAGTATTGCCTTCCTCTTCAAATTTCAATTTAGGATTGGTTTTGTTTTTCCATAAATATTTGCTGGCATTCACTGGTGAAGGCCTGTGGGCCTTAATGTGTTTCTATTTGGAAAAATTTCTAACTATAAATTCAAAAACTTTAACATAAGATTTTTAAAGTTTATCTACTTATTCTTGACTAAGGATTGGAAATTTGAGTTTTTCAAGGAATTTGTTCATTTCATCAAAGTTCTTAAATTTATTGGCATAAAGCTGTTCATACTATTCCTTTATTGCCTTTTAATACCTATATAATCTTTAGTGATGTCACTGCTATCATTTTTGACATTCTTAATTTGTCTTTTCTTTTTGTTTTCTTGATTAGTTTGACTAGAGATTTCCACTCAGCAGAAAATCTTATAGGAGACATTGTATAAATAAACATCGTGTATGAGGTCTTTAATTTTTTTTTTATAAAGACATTTATGGCTAGAAGAAATCTTTCTTCAATTGTTACAACATTCACATTAGATAAAATTTCAAGTGCAAGATATTTCTTCAGATTATTCAGTTCTTATATCTGTATTCATTACTTCAGAGGAACATTTTTTACTAAAAATGTTGATAATATATCCTTTCTAAAATGTGACTGTATCTTCCCTACAAAATTTTTATCATTAATATTTTTTCTTCAGAAATATAAGAATTAAGTGCTCATGTAATTTTATGGATAAAGAGATTATCCAATTTAATAGATATGCATTTCTTTTCCTAGGGGAACACTTCAAGATTTAAAAAGGTAAAAATAGAGAAAGGACATAATGCTGTGAATCATACTTTATTAAAAAGAAATATTTTACAGTTGTGTACCTCTTAATTAATAAACAAGCTAATAGGATTTTGTAACTATGCCTATTGGCTTTCTATTCCAAGGCAAATGGCATCAATTTTGGACTGTGTAGTTCAAAGCAGAATACCTGGAGAACTTAAGACCAGGGACAGATCAGCGTTTTGTGGGACCTGTAGGTTATTCAAATTCTTGGAGCAGGGAGCTCTTATGAGAAAAAATACAAAATTAAAGCACAAAATTTATTATAAAAGGGTATATGTTTAGAATGAGAATAACTATCACAAAATACTACAAATTTAAAAAGCTGACAAATAGTACTAAGCATCAAGAACACAAATCCAAAAATTAATACATGTTTTTAATAATTAACTGCTTAGCATACCTCTATTTTCCCATTCCCCTTCTATTTTGATGCACACTTTTTTTATATTTGCTTCTTCTTTCATGGATGTTGAATTGTTCCAGCATCATTACTGGAAGAGATTTTCCTTTCCTGGATGAATTTCACTAGTGTTCATGTCATAAACCACTTGACTGTATAAGTGGGGTCTATTTTTGAACAACCTCTTCTGTTCCATTCATCTATTTGTATATCTTTTCACCATTACTGCACTGTCTTGATTATTGTAGCATTATGGAAATTATGGAAATTTCTGAAGCCAAAGGCTAAGTCTTTCAACATTGGTCTTCTTTTTCAAGAAAGTTTTAGCTGTCCTTCGTCCTTTGCTTCCCAAATACATTTTTAAATTATCTTGTCAATTTCTAGAAAAAAATAACATGCTAGAATTTTGATTGCGATTACATTGAATCCATAGATCAAATTTGGGAAAATTGGTATCTTAACAGTGTTTGTACTTTCAATTTATAAAAATGGTTATATGTCGGCTTATCTAGGTATCTTTAATTGCTCTCAGCAAAGTTTTAAAGTTTTAGTATATAGGTTTTTTATTTCCTTTTGTTAAATTTATCCCTAAATATCTTCTCCGTTTTTTTTTAACTGAAACATAATCGATTGTCCATGTCTGTGCGGTACAGTGTTGAATACCAATACCTGTGTGCAATATGTGATGCTCAAATCAGGATAATTAGTACATTCAACATTGCACAATGTAATCATTTTTGTGGACCTTTGCCATTACTTCTCTCCCTCTCCCCCTTTCCTGTGTCTGGTGGCCTCAGTTCATTCTCTCCTTAAAAAAGATCAATGAATTAATGTGATTGTTGTATCTTTCTTTTTTTTTTATTTGTTTATTTTTTTTTTAGCTCCCACTTATGAGTGAGGACATGTAGTATTTCTCTATCTAAGTCTGGCTTATTTCACTTAACATAATTTCCTCTAAGTTCATCCATGTTGCTGCAAATGTCAGAATTTCATTCATTCATTTTTTTTTATGGCAGAGTAGTATTCCATTGTGTATATACACCACCTTTTCCTTATCTAGTTATCTGTCAATGGACATTTAGGTTGGTTCCATATCTTGGCTATTGTAAGTAGAGCTGCGATAAACATGGGAGTGCAGGCATCCCTTCAACATGACGATGTCCATTCCTTTGGGTATATACCCAGCAGTGGGATTGCTGGATCATATGGCAGTTCTATCTGTAGTGGTTTGAAGAACCTCGATACTGTTATCCATAATGACTGCACCAATTTATGACTCCACCAAGAGTGTAGGAGGGTTCTCCTTTCTCTGCATCCTCACCAGCATTTGTTATTCTCTGTCCTTTCGATAGTAGCCAGTCTAACTGGGGTGAGATGATAAACATCGTGGTTTTGATTTGCATTTCCCTGATGCTGAATGACGTTGATCAGCTTTTTCATGTGTCTGTTGGACATTTGTATATCTTCCTTGGAGAAATGCCTATTTAGCTCCTTTGCCCATTTTTTTTAACCAAGTTACTTGCTTTTTTACTGTTGAGTTGTCTAAGTTCATTGTGTACTCTTGATATTAATCCCTTGCTAGATACCTAGTTTGCAAATATTTTTCCCATTCTGTAGTTGGCTATTTGCTCTGTTGATTGTTTCTTTTACTGTGTAGAAGCTTTTTAGTTTGATATAATCCCCCCCCCCTTTTATGTTGCCTTTGTTTTTGGGGTCTTATACATAAAGTGTTTGTCCAGTCCTACTTCCTGAAGTGTTTCCCTATGTTTTCTTTTAGGAGTTTTATAGTTTCAGGTCTTTTATTTAAAGCTTCAATCCATTTTGAGTTGATTTTGGTATATGGCAAGAGGCATGGGTCTAGTTTCGTTCTTCTACATATGGATGCAGTATTAGTCCATTTCTGTTGCTTATTACAAAACACACAGAACTGGGTTACTTATAAGAAAATTAAATTTATTGCTTACAATGTCTGAGGCTGGGAAGTCCAAAGTCCAGGGAGCACATCTGATGAGAGCCTTGGTGGTGGTGACAGTGATGGCAGAGTATAACATTGTGAAAATGGTGGAGCAGAGAAAGAGAGAGAGAGAGAGCAAAAGAGACAAAGACAGACAGACTCTCCTTTCTCTTTTTTTTAAAGGCCTCAGGACCATGGCCCTGACTACCATTTTTAATCCATTTACTATGGCATTGTCCTCACAATCTAATCACCTCTTCAAGGCTCCATCTTGCAATTACCATAATAGGATTTCCCACCCTCTCAACAGTCACAGTGGGGGACAAATTTCTAATACATAAAACTTGGGATACACAATTTAAGCTTCAGTGAGGTTCGGGGGGGACATAATTCAATCCGTTACAGATGTCCAGTTTTTCCAGCACCATTTATTGATGAGACAGTCTTTTCCCCCATGTATGTTTTTGTTGCCTTTGTCAAAGATCAGTTGGCTGTAAGTATGTGGGTGGTTTCTGAGTTCTCTATTCCATTCCATTGGTCCTAGTGTCTATTTTTATACCAGTACCATGCTGTTTTGGTCACCATAGCTTTGTAGTATAATTTGAAGTCAAGGTGGTGTTATGCCTCAGGCTTTATTTATTTATTTACTCAGAATTGCTTTAGCTATTTGAGATCTTTTGCTGTTCCATATGAATGTTAGGATAGCTTTTTCTATTTCTGTGAAGAATGTCATTGGTGTTTTGGGTGGGATTTCATTAAATCTGCAGATTGCTTTGGGTAGTATGGACACTTTCATACTGTTAATTCCAAGAGAATGGAATGTCTCCATCTTTTTGGGCCCTCTTTAATTCCTTTCAGCAGTGGTTTGTAGTTCTTGTTGTAGAGATCTTTCACTTCTTTGGTTAAGCTGATTACTAGGTATTTTGTTTTTTTTTTGTGACTATTGTAAATGGACTTGCTTTTGTGATTTCTTTTTCTGCCAGTTTGTTGTTGGAGTATAAAAACACTACTGATTTTTGCATGTTTATTTTGTATCCTTCAACTTTACTGAAATCATTTATCAGCTCTAAGAGATTTTTTATAGACTCTTTAGGCTTTTCTGTATATAGGATCAGATCATCCACAAACAGGTTGGGAATTTTCTTCCTTACTCTATTTTGGCTATCTTGGGTTTCTGCATTCTCCAGGAGTTCCACATGTGTCTGTCCCTTGATCAAGGCAGCTGTGTGGGCTTCACAGTAACCTCCCACCCCCAGGTGTACTTCCATAGGAGGCAGTGAAATTCTCCCTCTGGGTTAGGCCACTGGGTCATGGTTGTGCCCACTCACCTCTTTCCCTGGGCTCTACTGGTGACCCTCCTTGTGTCAATGCACTTGAGTGGCTGGTGGGTCACCTGCATGGCAGTTGTGGCAGATGTGGTGGCAGTGGCTGCTGCTGTGGCAGTGGTCTGCCCTTGTGGTGGCAGTGGCAGCAGTGACAGTGGTTATGGTGGACAACCCGAATGGCAGTGGAGTCTGTGGTGGTGGTGGGCCATCTGCATAATGGCACCCCCCTGTTCCTGCCATCCATCAGCATGGGCTGCCCTTGGATCCTGAGGTCCCCATGTTCCTGCTGGCTGTCAGCAGGGGCTGTCAGTCCCTAAATATTTTTGATGTTTAAAAATTTTGTGTTTAAATGTTCATTGCCAATATATTAAAGATATAAGTTGTGTTTGCTGATTAATTCTGTATCCTGCAACATTAGTTTTAGTAGTAGTAGTAGTAGTAGTAGTAGTAGTAATAGTAGTTGTCATCATTTTTTGCAGATTTCTTAGGATTTTCTACCATCGCATCAACTGTGAATAATGACAATTTTCCTTCTTTCAAATCTATTTGCCACTCCTCACCCCTGCATTCTTTCACTGGTTAGGAACACAATGTCATATTCAATAGGTGTGGCTAGATCAGAATCCTTCTCTTTTATTTCACCTTAGAAGACAAATATCTAATATTTCACTGTTAAATATATTAATTGTAAGTTTTTGTAGATTATCCTCTTTGTCACATTGAAGAAGTTTTCCTTTTTCTAGTGTGCAGAGAGATGTTACAGGAAATTGTTGTTTTTTCTAGTCAAATTCCAATTTTCATCTGCTAACATGACTGTAGAATTTTTTTTGGCCTTAAGCTGGTAAAGTGGTAAATACATCAATAGATTTTCATATATTAAACCATCCTTGAATTCTTGTGGTAAGCTCAACTTGATCATGGTATGTAATGTTTATATATTATTGAATTTAATTTCTACTTTTAAGGATTTCTAAATATGTTTTCTAGAAGGATTTTATCTGTAATTTATTTTCATGTAATATTCTTTTCTAGTATAGATAATGAGAAATACTAGCCACATAAAATGAGTAAATGAGTTGGTAACTGTTATTTTCTCCTGTATTTTCTGAAAAATTTTGTGTCAAATTTGTATAGGTTATTATTTATATGTTTACTGAAATTTACTGGTGATGCAACCTGGGCCTAAAGAGTTTTCTTGGGGACGGGAAGTTGTTTAATTATGGACTGAATTTCTTTATTGAGTAGAGGGTTATTTAGAGTTTCTTTTTCTTCTTCAGTCAATTTTGGTGATGTGTGTCTTTTAATAAATTTTTCCATTTAATCTAAGATGTTCAATTTATTGGTATTATTGCTCAGGATACTCCACTGTTATACTTTTGATATCAGTAGTATCTCTGGTTATGGTCTCCTTTTCATTCCCGGTGTTAATATTTTGTCTTTTCTCCCTCTCTCTTCTTTTTTTGAAAATCATTCTAGCAGTTTATTAATTTCATTAGTCTTTTCAAAGAACTAACTTCTAGTTTTGCTGATTCGTCTCTATTGTTTTTCTGTTTTATAGTTCTTTGTCTCTTTCAATTTTTGTTAGGATTTCTTTATTTTGTCTCTTTTATTTACTTTGAGTTCTATTTTTATTTCTTTCAAGATTCTGAACTTGGAAATAGGAGTTATTGCTTTACACCCTTCCAATTATCTAACATAGCATTTAAAACTATACATTTCCTTTAAGAACAGAATTAGCTTCATTTCACAAATTTTAGTTTGTTGTGCTTTCATCATCTAAATGGATCTGTTTTCTAATATCCAGATATATACAATTATTATTAGTCAAGTTGCTTTGGCTGGTATTAGCATAACATTTCCAAGGTTCTTACGCTTAATGCTTATGTGGCAAATCTTAAAAAATCCTTAACTTTTAAATTTTTTGTAATTTTATGTTTACAGTATTTATAATTTTTTCTAAATGGACACAGTTTGGTCTTACTTTTTTAATCCAGATTTATGTTCTGTGTTTTAAAGGAAGTGTTTTGTTTTAAAAATTTTGATATCATTATTGACATGCTTAAATTAAAGATTTCTGTACCATATTAGTATTTGATTTTTTTATTGTCTTATCTGTTCATTGTTTCTCAGTTATTTCTTATTGCCTTTTTTGGGAGATGTATTAAATATATTTTTAGTATTACAATTTACCTCATTTAATGGCATTTAATTATTATATTTTTGTGTTTTTTAGAAAGTTTCTTTAGATAATAAAATGTGCATATGTAATCAATCACAGAACATATTAAAAATTCTATTCCATGAAAATTTTACGACATTTATAAAATGTATTTTAAATTGTCAGATTTAAATTTTACTTCTAAATATTCTATAAAACCTATTTTTTGTTATTATTTTTCATTTAAATGGATAGTTGTCTTTAAGGAGACAACTAAATATGTGTGTAAGTACAGAAATAATAACTTTAAAGGTCCTTAATATTTACTAACCAATTTTCTTTTCCTGGTATTCTTTATTCCTTCTTATAAAACCAGATTTTAATCTAATACCATTTTCCTTTGGTCTATAGAAATTCTTTTAGTGTTTTTTTGTAATGGAGACAAATTCTTTCAGGTTTTTACTCTCTGAAAATGATTTTGTGAGGGGTAACTTTTACTAATGAGATGGAAAAAAAGTAAAAAAAAGTCTGTATTTTAGCAGGCGTTTTGGAAATAGGCACTCTTACACTGCTATAAGGAGCAGAAAATGAGAACTATTTGAATTGTGTTTTGACAATTGAAAGTGTTTTATCCTTTTCAATTAAAAGTTAAAATTCTTGGAATTCATAAGAAAACTCAGATGTGTGAAAATATATATTTACAAGGGTGCACATTGCAACTTAATTTTTTAATGGCAAAAAATGGAAATAATCTCAGAATTTTTTAGTAAATGACAGTATACCCATATGATGAAATATAACTATTAAAATTCATGCTGCTAAATACATTGCTAGAGTTGGGAAAATGCTAAAAAGCTGCTATATATAATATAAAATAACTTTAAAAATAGATGTGTTTTTGCCTGCCTAGAAAAAAAAAGAGACATACATCAACTTTTTGCATTGGTTATTTATTCTTTCTTTGTGCTTTTTTGTGTTTGCCAAGTTTTCTGCTCTGAGTACGTAATTAGGCAAAAGTCCTCTGGTATTGATTCAAGGAAGAATTATCAAGGACAGTAGGAAATATTAAATATACTGTAGAATAGAAAACAACTAAGAAAGAACTCCTACTAACCTTTGGATTCTAGATAATTCTCTAGGGAGCATAGATATCTATCTCGCCTTAAAGGACAAAAATGAAACCGTTAAATTTGTGTTTCCTAGCTTCTCTCTTGCCTCCATAATGAGCTGTGGTAAAGGGATGAAAGTTCAGTTGAGAAAGACGTAGAAGCCACATACAGTAATCCTGAATACAAAAACCAATTATAAGTGGAAGTGTCTTTAAATTTTATAGCACTAATGAAAAGCCTGGTTTATGTCTTTACAGGTTTCCAAAATGTTTTGCAGGTAGTATTTTACATTTTCTGGAATGTGTTATGATTCTTTTTACTAGAGAACTGGAAACTAGAAATTGTTAGCTTTGTGATCTGAAATGAATTATTTTGGCCTGAGGCTAGTTGACCTGTCAGGGAAATGGTAATGAATAGAAGATTCCTGTGTTCCATACAACACTTCAATTTCTATTTTTATCTGTGCCCACATGCATTACCTTAAGAAGGACTGTGCCATTGTTCATTTTAAGGTCATGTAGTATTACGGGAAATTGGAATTTAGATCGTATGACAATAAGTTAATTGCCAACTCTATTCTCCTGGTGAAATAAAAAGTGCAGCGAACTGATACTTTGAAAGAGAATTGTGAAGGGTGCTTATCTTACTTTAATACATTTGGATATTTTGTAATATTATTAAAGTTACTTAGCTCTTGATGGCTGCCAGCAGAAAAAGGTATGATCCAATTACTGCTTAAATGATACTATTTCCGTTCCTAGTAGGAACAAATTAGAAGCACTTTATTAGATCCATAAAGGAATTTATAGGAAAACCTAAATAAGACGAATGTATGAGAATATAAATTTTTAATTTATATGTACATATATTTTTCTCCCATTTAACACTGTATTGTGAGCATTACCTATGGGAATAAATATATTTCAAAAGCATTATTTTTACTGAATGTGTAACATTCGCCTAAAGCAGAAGCCTCTCCTTTATCAGTCAGTGGATTGCTGATGAACCTTCTACGCTTCATCCCAGAACAATATGATAACGTGATATCATAAAGCTACATGAGTTGTAAGATATAATTTTATGAAACTCCCCAAGTGACAGTGGTTGTACCATGAGTTTACAAAAAAGGGCAATTTCCTTAGCAACTATTTATTTTTAACGTGTGGATACTCTATGTCATATAAATAACTATATTTTACTTCTTGCCTGCTAGAAGACTTAAATAAAGTTATGACCTATCTCTATAAGCTATATATAACTTCACTTAGTTTTCCTATACCTCAACCTCACCTACTGTAAATTTAATTTTAGCCTGTCATGTTTATGTATCCTTATGTGATACATTAAATTTGTTAAAAAGTTAGTATGTAAATAACAGTAGAAAAACAACAACAATAAAAATTACCATAAGAAAATTACCTGGCCTCTCTGAATATCAGTTTTCTCATCTGCAAAATGTAGATAATTATTCCAATGTTTTAGGGTAGGGTTATTTTGTAGTTTAAATTAGATAATTTAAGTGAAAGCCTATTACAGAGCCAAGAAGAGTGCAGTATTCAAAAGGTGTTTTCCTTCCATTCTTTCTTTGGAGACAAAGCCAGAACATAAATTCCATTTTCATTTGGCTAACACACTTGCTGTTAAGTGGAACCATTCTGAAACCATCTCAAGTAGATGATAACCTATCCATTGTTACCCATATATTGGTATTTTAAATTGAACAACTTTATATATAAAAATCATTTAAAAATGCTAATAAAACACAAGTCTTTTTAGTTTTCAAGTGGTTGGGTTGGTAACATACAGATCAATGCTATCTTTTCTTTACTCTAGAAAAAGGTAATGATTTCTTTAGTAGTATAATCCTTAAATATAATAAGACTATGATTATTCCTATAAAATTTTATACAAAAGTTAAGATGCCTCACATCTTAAATATGTATAAAAAATATATAAAAATGATCGAGGGCCGAGCCCGTGGTGCACTCGGTAGAGTGCTGCGCTGGGAGCGCGGCGACGCTCCCGCCGCGGGTTCGGATCCTATATAAGGATGTCCAGTGCACTCACTGGCTGAGTGCCGGTCACAAAAAAACGACAAAAAAAAAAAAAAAAAAAAAAAAAAAAAAAAAATGATCGAAAAGTCAGTGCAAAGCACTTCAGGTCCTAAATAATGTAAAATGTATTATCAATAATGAAATAATAAATTCATAAATCAGGGATGAATGTACTTATAAAGAGATACTTTCCATACTACATATGTGTGTGCTAATTTGCTTTTGAAGAGTAAACAAAAAAAGAAAGAGAACTGGTTCAATAAGCTGAAAAAAAATATTAAAATTCCTAAATGTTACCTGAATTGAATTATTAGTGTTTGATTAGCCTGCAGCTAAGATCTCTTTTATTTCTTAAATTGAAAGTGAGTGAGAAAAGAGAAAGAATGAGACAGAGAAAGAGAAGGACAGAGGAGATCCTTTAAAAAGAGAAAAATTGTGGTCTGAGAAGATGCATGGGATAATTCCAATTTTTTTGAATTTATTGAGACTTGATTTGTGACCTAATATGTGATCTATCCTGGAGAATGATCCATGTGCTGATGAGAAGAATGAATATTCTGAGGTTGTTGGGTGGAATGTTCTGTAGATATCTGCCAATTCCAATTGGTCTAGAGTCTTGTTTAGATCTTGTGTTTCTCTACTGATTCTTTGCCTAGATGATCTGTCTAATATTGACAGTGGGGTGTTCAGGTCCCCTGCTATTATGGTATTAGTGTCTATTTCCTTCTTTAGGTCTAATAGAGTTTGTTTTATAAATCTGGCTGCTCCAACATTGGGTGCATACATATTTTAAAACTAGAAATTAATAACAAACAAAACTCTGGAAACTATACAAACACATGGAAATTAAACAGCATTCTACTTAATGACATATGGGTCCAAGAAGAAATCAAGCAGGAAATCAAAAAAATTTATTGAAACTAATGAAACCAATGATACATCATACCAAAACCTGTGGGATACTGCAAAAGCAGTATTGAGGGGGAAATTTATTGCATTAAACGCTCACTTCAGAAGAATGGAAAGATGGCAAGTGAACAACCTAACACTTCGCCTTAAAGAACTAGAAAAACAAGAACAATCCAAACCTAAAGTTAGCAGACGGAAAGAAATCATTAAGATCAGAGCAGAACTGAATGAAATTGAAAACCAAAAAACAATTCAAAAGATCAACGAATCAAAAAGTTGGTTTATTGAAAAGATAAATAAAATTGACAAACCATTAGCATGGCTAACAAAAAAAGAAGAGAGAAGACTCAAATAACCAAAATTAGAAATGAAAAAGGCAATATTACAACTGATTCATCTGAAATACAAGGAATCATTCGAGACTACTATAAACAACTATACGCCAACAAATTTGAAAATCTGGAGGAAATGGATAAATTTCTGGACACACACAAGCTCCCAAAACTGAACCATGAAGACGTAGAAAATTTGAACAGACCAATAACAATAAAGGAGATTGAAGTTGTTATCAGAAGGATCCCAACAAAGAAAAGCCCAGGACCAGATGGATTCACAGCAGAATTTTACCAAACATTCAAAGAGGAATTGACACCGATTCTTTACAAACTATTCCAAAAGATTGAAATGGACGCAAATCTCCCAAACTCATTCTATGAAGCAAACATCATCCTGATACCAAAACCAGGTAAAGATATAACCAAAAAAGAAAACTACAGGCTGATATCCTTAATGAATATAGATGCAAAAATCCTCACTAAAATACTAGCAAACAGAATACAGCAACACATAGGTACAATTATTCATCGCGATCAAGTGGGATTCATCCCAGGGATGCAAGGTTGGTTCAACATACGCAAATCAATAAATGTGATACACCATATTAATAAACTCAAACACAAGGACCATATGATCATCTCTATAGATGCTGAAAAAGCATTTGATAAAGTTCAGCACTCATTCATGACAAAGACCCTCTATAAGTTAGGTATAGAGGGAAAGTATCTCAACATAATTAAAGCCATATATGCCAAACCCACTGCCAATATCATCCTGAATGGGGAAAAGCTGAAAGCTTTTCCTTTAAGAACAGGAACTAGACAAGGATGCCCACTCTCACCACTCCTATTCAACATAGTGTTGGAAGTACTAGCCAGAGCAATCAGAGAAGAGAAGGAAATAAAGGGCATCCACATCGGAAAAGATGAAGTTAAACTGTCCCTGTTTGCAGATGACATGATCCTATATATCGAAGAGCCTAAAACCTCTACAAAAAAACTGTTGGAATTGATAAATGATTTCAGCACAGTAGCAGGATACAAAATCAACACACAAAAATCAGTAGCATTTCTTTTCTCCAATAGTGAACATGCAGAAGGAGAAATCAAGAAAGCCTGCCCATTTACAATAGCCACCAAAAAAATAAAATACTTAGGAATTGAGTTAACCAAGGAGGTGAAAAATCTCTACAATGAGAACTACAAACCACTGCTGAGAGAAATTAGAGAGGATACAAGAAGATGGAAAGATATCCCATGCTCTTGGATTGGAAGAATCAACATAGTGAAAATGTCCATACTACCCAAAGTGATATACAAATTCAATGCAATCCCCATCAAAATTCCAAAGACATTTTTCTCAGAAATGGAAAAAACTATTCAGACATTTATATGGAACAATAAAAGACCACGCATAGCCAAAGCAATGCTGAGCAAAAAAAAATAAAGCTGGAGGCATAACACTACCTGACTTTAAGCTATACTACAAAGCTATAATAACCAAAACAGTATGGTACTGGCATAAAAACAGACACACTGACCAATGGAATAGAATAGAGAATCCAGAAATCAACCCACACACTTACTGCCAGCTGATCTTTGACAAAGGCACCAAGCCTATTCACTGGGGAAGGGACTGCCTCTTCAGCAAATGGTGCTGGGATAACTGGATATCCATATGCAGGAGAATGAAACTAGATCCATACCTCTCACCGTATACTAAAATCAACTCAAAATGGATTAAGGATTTAAATATACACCCTGAAACAATAAAACTTCTTAAAGAAAACATAGGAGAAACACTTCAGGAAATAGGACTGGGCACAGACCTCATGAGTACGACACCTAAAGCACGGGCAACCAAAGGAAAAATAAACAAATGGGATTATATCAAACTAAAAAGCTTCTGCACAGCAAAAGAAACAATTAACGGAGTTAAAAGACAATCAACAGAGTGGGAGAAAATATTTGCAAAATATACATCTGACAAAGGATTAATATCCAGAATATACAAGGAAGTCAAACAACTTTACAAGAAGAAAACAAGCAACCCAATTAAAAAATGGGCAAAAGAGCTAAGCAGGCATTTCTCTAAGGAAGATATACAAATGACCAACAGACATATGAAAAAATGCTCAACATCACTCAGCATCCGGGAAATGCAAATCAAAACCACACTGAGATACCACCTAACCTCAGTTAGGATGGCTAAAATCCGAAAGACTCTGAACGATAAATGCTGGCGAGGCTGCGGAGAAAAAGGAACTCTCATACATTGTTGGTGGGACTGCAAAATGGTGCAGCCTCTATGGAAAATGGTATGGAGGTTCCTCAAACAATTGCAGATAGATCTACCATACGACCCAGCTATCCCACTGTTGGGAATATACCCAGAGGAATGGAAATCATCAAGTCGAAGGTGTACCTGTTCCCCAATGTTCATCGCAGCACTCTTTACAATAGCCAAGAGTTGGAACCAGCCCAAATGCCCATCATCAGATGAGTGGATACGGAAAATGTGGTACATCTACACAATGGAATACTACTCAGCTATAAAAACGAATGAAATACTGCCATTTGCAACAACATGGATGGACCTTGAGAGAATTATATTAAGTGAAACAAGTCAGGCACAGAAAGAGAAATACCACATGTTCTCACTTATTGGAGGGAGCTAAAAATTAATATATAAATTCACACACACACACACACACACACACACAAAACAAAAAACAAAAACAAAAACAACACAACAACAAAAAAAACAAAAAACAAACAAACAAATAAACAAAAAAACCAGTGGGGGGAGAAGACATAACAACCACAATTATTTGAAGTTGATACGACAAGCAAACAGAAAGGACATTTTTGGGGGGGAGGGGAGGAGGGAGAAGGGAGGGAGGTCTTGGTGATGGGGAGCAATAATCAGCTACAATGTATATCGACAAAATAAAATTTAAAAAAAATAAAGAAATTTGATCAATAAAAAAAAAATTAAAAAAATAAAAAGAGAGAAATTTCTCATTGTTTTGAAAATAAATGCCATCATAAATTTATATGTTTCGTAAGTAATAGTGACCATGATTTAAAAAATGCATCTTTATTAAGAATGTTATACCTACACCTTGAAACAGTGCTATAATTATGATCTCAATTTGATGAACATTTGTAAATAACCTGGCAATTATTCTTGCTGTACTGCATTTTCTCTGTTAGCATTTATTATTTAAGTAACCATAATACACAAACACATCTTGACAATTTTTGTCTTCGTAAAATATTACCTATTTGTAATTATAAAAAGAAAATATGATCAAAATGAAATTTCCATGTTCAGACAAATTCTTAGTTTATAAATTAGTACTTGAAATAATTTGAGTAGTCTTTAAGTCCTCTGAATTATTGGTACATTAATGGTGGGTAAAAAATAGGGCTCTTAGTCACAGTCATCAATATTTTCAGAAGAGTTACCAGTGTTTATATATATATATGAGAGAGAGAGAGAGAGAGAGAGACAGAGAGAGAGAGAGAGAGAGAGAGAGAGAGAGAGAAGCGAGCAAGCCTGTGTCAGAACTCCATTTTCCTTGGACCACTGAGAATTATTTAAATATTACTGGGTAGATTAAGTTTGCTTCTATCAATTAACAGATAATCAGTAAATATTTAGTACATGGCTTCCATGAGCTCAGGACAAGGCTAGATTAGGGATACATATGGATAAGGCATGAATTTTACTTTTAAAATATTTGCATTTAAGATACTGTAATTACCCACAGGAAATAATGGTGAAGAGTAAACACTGGTTTCTGATCACACATACAGCAATTTGAAGGCACCTATTTGAAACTTTCTAAGTATTTAGGCAAGAAAGATGGATCTCTCTGGTCACCCAGGCTGACAGTAAATAAGATGGGTCCTAATAAAGCCACCATTACAAACAACCCAGTGAATACTTCTTGTGAAAAGTAAAATTTGATTATATTAAGATATAAAACAAAATTCTTCCAGTAGATCACATTCTTCTTTCTTTAGCATTATAGCTGTAAAACTAAAATGTTTGCGGAGAATGTGTAGCTGTGGATAACCCTGTCTGAATTTAGTCAGAGAAAATTTCCTGTGTATTGTCTTCCTCTTGGATTCCATATAACTGGAGAAAAATATCCAAAATTTGCTATCTATGAATTTTGCTAAGGCTCTATGCCTAGTGAATGGGTAATTAATAAATACCTGATGCTGATACACATACAGCACTTTCTTTTAAATTAGTCAAAAGGAGTCATTTAAGATTTTTAAATTAAATAAAACTTCCTGATTATTACAAATATAAGCAACTCACATGAGTAGGTCACATTTGAAAAGGGTTTTAGGAATCATTATGGATTTTAACCTGGATCAGAGAAGACTTAACATATCTCAACCAGAGGATACTTATCGATAACTAATTTTGTTTGGTACTGGGTATTCTTTCTTTTCTTTATGATAAATCAACTGGTTTATTATACACATTCATTAAAAATAACTATAAGATGCATATAACTTGAAAAATACTTTTCGTACAGTGTCAAACCAAAAAGAGCTGGATATAAAAGTGTACAGATGATGAAAACCTTATTTTATTTTATTTTAACCTTAAAACAGTGATTTCATAATCTGAAAATTTCTGTAACAATGTGGGAAACCTATTGGTCTCTTGTCTATTTTGCTCAGACCCCCAAACCTTAATTGCAAATTGTGTCCTCCTCCTGTATGTCTACCATAAATTTGCATTTTGTTTCCATTATCATGAATTAATTTCCTTTAAAAATTTATTTTATTTTATTTTTATTATAAGTACCTTATAACATGTTGTTGGAGGGGAGGGGAGGAAGGGAAGTTGGCTCCATCGCTGACCAGGTTGAGGTCTGTGGTGGTGGGGCTGAGGCCACCCACAGACAGCTGCCACCTCAGGACCCCAGGGGCTTCTGGCTCCAGTACTGGATATTCTTGGGAGCAAGTGTGGAATGTGGATATTGTTAAAGAATAATACTTTAACAGACACTGCTGAATGTAGTGATACAATTTTAAATTCTGAAGCCTGTTTCAGGTGCTATAGTCTTAAGCTTTAGAGGGACACTTTCACCTTAAATTTTAGTCTTTTATCCATACACAGATCATTGTTCGTGTTCAAACCAGTAGTGAGTGCAAAAACAGTGTTATATGGTAAGTCTTTACAACATCATTAATATTCTTGATATTATCATCTTGACTGATTTGTAATTCATTAACAGTATATATATGTCATTGACTTACATTCTGACATGAGTGTGGTGGTGTGTGTTGGACTAAATTTTTTTAAAACTAAACAAAAAAACCACTTGTAATAGCCAGATACATGACAAGGAAATATGTCATGTAGGTCTTAATGAATTGCTTCTGGTGGCGATTAAGTTGGTGACATGGTTGTGAACAAAGTGAATTATAATATTTCATGACATTGATTTCGTACCTTGTCCTGGGGCCATGCACTAACATGGTCAGGAACAGAAGTAGATTCTTGGGCTATAATTTCTTACTATACACCTCTCAACATAAAGATCTCTCTCACACACATACATATACAGGCTGAGGCTGTGAAGCAGGATGGAGGAAATCTAGATTTTTCCAAATTATCAGATTTATTTTATTTGTCCCATGGTCATAATCTTGCCTGTATTGCACATTCATTGGTTGAAATTATTCTAACTAATTATAACTGAAAGTAAAACAAAAATTTGAATATAATAGAAGATCAATACATAAGTGAATGTGAGTAGAATTGATGTAATAATGGACCATGCAACTTTAGAACATTCTATAAATTTCAAAAGATCTTCATCTGCATTTTCTTTAAAATGAAAAAGAACTCTATCAATTGGGAGACCTTGTTAATCTTATCTTACAGATGAAGAAACAAAAATTTTAAGACATTGAAGACTGTATAGCTAGTTAGTGTCAGAGTCAGCACTAAAAATCTTCCTCCTGATTTCTACTCCAGGGCTTTCTCCCTTACTGTGATTTAGTATTCTTAAAATATACTTTCCAGTTGAATTATGCCAGTTCAATAATTTCTAAAAAATTTGTTTTAAGGCTGGATGAGAAATGGGTTTGTTATAATTCATAATATGTTTATAACATGTTCATGTTTAATTTTTCTTCAGTTTGTCTTAATTATTCCAAACAGTGTGTGTCTGCATGTGGTGAGAGGATATAGCCAGTACTAGATAAAACAAAAGTGGTAAGTTCCAGGTCTCAGGTGAAATTCTAGAAAACATTACATAAATGACAAGTTTAAGTAATTATAAAAGAATGTAAAGATAAAAGTAATTATTTTTAAAAATAATTATTAGAATACTACATCAGGAGGATTTTTTGACATAGATTATCTATTTTTCAGTGAGGAATTTGACAAAATTTTTCATTAAGATTAAAAGGCTTAAATTTGAGTTAAATAATATTATTAAGTTGATTAAGCTAATAGTTTAATGGTGGTCAGGGTGTGGTTCTGAGGGCTTTAAAAGGAGAGCATAGGAGGAGCTCTCTTTCTCTCTGCTCCACAATCTTGCAATGTGAGAACCCTGGGTCACTGTTGCTGTTACCAAGGCCTTCATCAGATGTGTTCCCTGGACTTTGGATGTCCCAGCCACTGAAACCATTTAAAAAACTTACATCCAGTCTCCTCGAGTTCCAGTCAAGATGGTGGAATAGATGGTTCCTAGTGTCACTCTCTTCCACAAAGTGACCAATTTGCAACTATTAGAAAGCAACAACAGGAAACCTGAGATCTGTGCCAGAACAGGCAGGAGCCATGTGCTGCAGGACCCCAGTCCAGGCCAGTGTCCACAGCCCAGAGAGGCCTGAGAGCTGCAGGGCCCACATGCCCTGAGTCAGCCACACTGGAAAAGGCAGACACCATGGGACCTCCAGCCCAGGTTGGTCCCCACCACTTAAAAAGACTTAAGAGCCTTTGGGCCCACACACCCTGAGACAGCTGTACTGGAAAAGGCAGGCACCATGGGACCCCCAGCCCAGGATAGTCCCTGCTGCCCAGAATTGGCAGTCCCTTCAGGATCCAAGCAAGACATCAGGGTGAAATGAGTGGACTGTGATACCCCCTGCCACAGTGACAAAACACCAAAGGAAAGATACCAGAAATATGAAAATCAAGAAAGTACGTCATCACCAAAGGAAAATAATAACTCTTAAGCTCTAGATCTTATAGAACAGGAAGTCTTTGAAATGACTGACAAGGAATTTAGAGCAACAATTCTAAGGAAACTAAATGAGATACAAGAAAACTCAGACAACACAATGAAATGAGAAAAAATATACAGGATCTGAAAGAAGAAATGTACAAAGAAATCAATGCCTTGAGAAAGAATGCAGCAGAGCTTGTGGAGCTGAAGGATTCATTCAATGAAATAAAAAACACAACAGAGAGTCTAACCAGCAGGCTAGAACAAGCAGAAGAGAGAATTTCTGACCTTGAAGATAGCCTGTTTGAATTAACGCAGGCAGACCAGAAAAAAAAGAATTAAAAAAATTGAAGAAAGTCTAGGAGAGATAACAGACAACTGTAAGCACTGAAATATCCAACTGACACCTCAGAAATACAAGGAATCATTAGACACTACTATAAACATCTATATGCCAACAAATTTGAAAATCTGGAGGAAATGGATAAATTTCTGGATGCATACAAATTACCAAAACTGAGCCAAGAAGATATATAATATAATATCTCAACAGACCAATAGCAATAAAAGAGATTGAAGCTGTTATCAGAAGGTTCTCAACAAAGAAAAGCCCAGGACTGGATGGGTTCACTGCAGAGTTCTACCAATTCAAAGAGGAACTGATACCAATTCTCTACAAACTTTTCCAAAAGATTGAAACAGAGGCCATTCTCCCAAACTCAGTCTATGAGGCAAACATCACCCTGATACCAAAACCAGACAAAGATGCATCAAAAATAGAAAACCACAGGCCAATATCCTTGATGAATACAGATCCCAAAATCCTCAACAAAATAGTAGCTAACAGAATACAGCAACACATACACAAAATTATACACCAAGATCAGGTAGCATTCATCTCAGGGATGCAAGATTGGTTCAACATATGCAAATCAATAAATGTGATACACCACATCAATAAAAGCAAAGACAAAAACCATATGATCATCTCTATAGATGCTGAAAAAGCATTTGACAAATTTCAACATTCTCTCATGATAAAGACTCTCTACAAGTTAGATATAGATGGAAAGCATACCAACACAATTAAAGCCATATATGATAAGCCCACTGCCAATATCATTCTGATATGAACAGGAACTAGACAAGGATGCCAATCTCACCACTCCTATTCAACATAGTGTTGGAAGTACTAGGCAGAGCAATCAGAGAAGAGAAGGAAATAGAGGGCATCCAGATTGGAAAGGATGAACTCAAACTGTCCCTGTTTGTGGATGACATGATCCTATATACTGAACAGCCTAAAGCCTCTACAAAAAAACACGTAGAGTTGATAAATGATTTCAGCAAAGTTGCAGGATACAAAATCAAAATACAAAAATCAGTAGCATTTCTATTCTCAAATGGAAAACATGCAGAAAAAGGAATCAAGAAAGCTACCCAATTACAATAGCCACCAAAAAAGTAAAATACTTAAGAATAAAGCTGACCAAGGATGTGAAAAATCTCTAGGAAGAGAACTACAAACCACTGTTGAGAAAAATTAAAGAGGACACAAGAAGGTGGAAAGATATCCCATGCTCTTGGATTGGAAGAATTAACATTGTGAAAATGTCCATATTACCCAAAGTGATCTACAGTTCAATGCAATCTTCATCATAATTCCAATGGCATTTTTCTCTGAGAAGGAAAAAATTATCCAGACATTTATATGGAATAACAAAAGACCACGCATAGCCAAAGCAATCCTGAGCAGAAAAAATAAAGCCGGAGGCATAACACTATCTGACTTTAAACTATATTACAAAGCTGTAATAACCAAAACAGCATGGCGCTGGCATGAAAACAGACACATGTATCAATGGAATAGAATAGAGAACCCAGAAACCAACTCATACACCTATAGTCATCTGATCTTTGACAAAGGCAGCAATTCCACACACTGGGGAACAGACTACCTCTTCAACAAATGGTGCTGAGAAAACTGGACACTCATATGTAGGAGAATGAAACTAGACCTGTTGTACCTCTCACCATATTCTAAAATCAACTCAAAATGGATTAAAGAATTAAATGTATTTCCTGAAACAATAAAACTCCTTAAAGAGTACATAGGGGAAACACTCCAGGAAGTAGGAGTGGGTACAGAATTCATAAATAGGACCCAAAAAGTACAGGCAACTAAAGGTAAAATAAACAAATGGGATTATATCAAACTAAAAAGCTTCTGCACGGCAAAAGAAACAATCAACAGAGTAAAAAAACAACCAACAGAGTGGGAGAAAATATTTGCAAAATATAAATCTGACAAAGGATTAATATCCAGAATATACAAGGAACTCAGACAACTTTACAACAAAAAGCCAAATAAGCCAATTAAAAAATGGGCAAAAGAGCTGGATAGGCATTTCTCAAAGGAAGATATACGAATGGACAACAGACACATGAAAAAGTGCTCAATATCACTCAACATCCAGGAAATGCAAATCGAAAGCACACTGAGATACCATCTCACTCCAGTTAGGATAGGTAACATCCAAAAGACTGAGAATGATAAATGCTGGAGAGGTTGTGGAGAAAAAGGAACTCTCATCCATTGTTGGTGGGGCTGTGAAATGGTGCAGTCTTTATGGAAAACGATATAGAGGTTTCTCAAAAAATTACAGATAGATCTACCATATGACCCAGCGATTCCGCTGCTGGGAATATACCCAGAGGAATGGAAATCATCATGCCACAGCAATACCTGTACTCTAATGTTTATTGCAGCTCTATATACAATAGCCAAGAGCTGGAACCAGCCGAAACTTCCATCATCTGATGAGTGGACAAGGAAACTGGTACATCTACACAATGGAATACTACTCTGCTATAAAAAAGAACGAAATACTACCATTTGCAACAATATGGTTGGACTTAGGGAAATTATATTATGTGATTAAAGTCAGGTACAGAAAGAGAAATACGACATGTTCTCACTTATTTGTGGGAGCTAAAAATAAATAAATAAACAAACACAAAAATAAAGGGTTGGGGGAGGGAAGAAGACTCAACAATCACAACAATTCCTTGACAAGTGAACAGATATGATTATGATGTTATGGGGGAGGGGAGAGAGGGAGGGGGGAAGAGGAACGGGTAGAGGGTTATGAAAATCAACTACAATGTATACTGGGAAGTTAAAATTTAAAAAAATCACTTACATCCTCTAATAAAGTTTTTTACTGTTTCCATATTAATATGTATCTTTTGTCAGCTATGTTTCTACACGCCTTATATTTCTGTTACTACTGCGACTTATACAATTTTTAAATTGTATTTTTTAATTGGAAAAAAATAAAAAAATAAAGAAATAAAGAAATAAAATAAAAAAATTGTGCCATTCATTTACATATTGTTCTTGCTGCTTTCACACTACTAAGGCATATTGGAGTGGTTGTAAGAGAGGTGATATGATCTCTGAAATATTTGCTATCCCTTTACTGAAATACTTGCTGATTCTTGCTCAAGATCATAGACATGATTATTTTCTTTTCTTGGAAAAGGAGCTGAAAATTAAGGTTTAAATTTGAGTTAGAAAATATTATTAACAATATTTACATACTTACAGCCGATTATTGTAAGGAGTGATGATAAATAATAATTTGGGTGGAGACTTAAAGAGGCATATGGAGAATTTCAACACTTTGTTTCCTTGTTAAAAATTGTTTAATTTGGGATGACCTATTTTCACATAATTTGAATTTTAAACAAATGGCCTTGATGGCAAAACACAGACACCTGTCACCATCACCACTACCAACGCCACCACCAAAATACAATGCAGAATTCTTCTGAGGACCCCAGTTCCTGGAAATGAAATCTTGTGGAATTTATCATGAGCAAGGTACTAGGAGAACACCTAGTTACAAATAGTTTATAAAATTAACAAATTCTGCAAGGAAGAAAAGCATAAAAACTCCTTTTTGATTTTAATGAAATAGCTAGCAATATTTTTAAAAATTTTATTTATTTTTTGTTGCAACATAGTTGATTGCACATATTTGTGGGGTACAGCAATGGATATCAGTACCTGTGTGCAATATGTGATGTTCAGATCAGGATAATTAGCATATTCTTCATTATTCAATGTAGTCAATTTTCATGGCTCTTTACCAGTTCCTTTCTTTCCCTCTTCCCCCTTCCCTTCTCTCACTTCTGGTTACCTCAGTTCTGTTTTAGTTTTTTTTTAACTTTTAAAAATTTATTTATTTATTATTATTATTGTTATTTATATTCAAATATGTTGTTGCAGAGGAGTGGGAGGGGGAGGGAGGAAGGTAGGAAAACGGAGGTGGAGGTGAGGGATGGGGTTGGCGTGATTGTGGAGGACAGAGAGGTGTGTGGCTGAGGCCCTAGGATCCCGCACTTCCCTGTCCCCCCTGCTCAGGAGCCTGGTGTCTTCCGGTGCTGGGCCAGTTGTCACCAGGCTGTATGCGGACATTGTGGGGGCATGGCTGAGGCCCTTGGCACCCCCCACCCTGTCTTGAGAGTTCTGTTTTCTTTTAAAAGTTCAATGTATTATTGTGATTGTGTATCTTTCTCTTTTTTTACTTGTTTATTTATATATTTATTTATTTTTATTAGCTCCTACATATAAATGAGGACATGCGGTGTTTCTCTTATTTCGCTTAAAGAGGACAGAAAAAGATGGAAAGATATTCCATGCTCTTGGGCTGGAAAAATTGACATTGTGAAAATGTCCATACTATTCAAAGCAATCTACAGATTTAACACAATCCTCATCAAAATACTAATGACATTCTTCACAGAAATAGAAAAAACTATCCTACCATTCATATGGAACAACAGAAGACCCTTAATAGCCAGAGCAATCTTAACCAAAAAAAAAAAATAAGGCTTGAGGCATAACACTACCTCACTTGAAATTGCTAGCAATATTTAAAAACAATTAACACAAAATGGATTTTTCCTAAAATTTTCTATACTTCACAAATATTTAATATACCTTCATTTTGGGATTTCAATAAAACATAATGTTAATTAAGCCATATAATTTACTTAGCACAGATTTTTGGGGCTTGTATGGCTATTCTTTTCTGAAACACAAGAGACATATATTCATTGCTATTTTCAAAGTGAGAAGGTGGGCTTATCTTTCTAGCTTATGTATTCCTGAAGACCCTAAATAACTCTAAGTATAAAATGCTGAGTCCAGGCACTGGAGTTTTAGTCAAGGAGACATTTACAAAATATCTTTTGGTCTGATATTCTTAGTTTTATATATTTTCAAGACAGATGTAATGTCTATAATTTGTGAAAGAAAATACTCAGAAATCATTAAGGTGCCATTCATTATTCTGTTACATAATTTCATTTTTACTCACCTTCCTCCCAGAGGCTTATTTTTTCTGGATGTAACACCTTTGCAGAAGGGAATGTTTTGTGTATCACATAAGATAGAGCTGCACACACAAAGAATAGATGCCTTTGTAACATCTTAGTAACGTAAACTACCTCTAAGAATTGTGCAAAATAAATCTACTTACTGTATGGTTGCTAATTCCTAAAAGAAAGTGAGGGATAATGACTATTGAAAAATAAACCCACGGGTACATTAATACAAATATTATTTCAAGTTTTCCTTGGAATATGTTTAGGAGGTAAGATCAAGAAAAAGACATACTAATGCATCTACCTGTGGTATCACCCATATGATAGGGACTGGTCTTGTGACTTCTGGCTTTTATCTACCTCTATTATGTTACTAGGAGATAAGATGTTTGGAAATACCATCTTCAAAGACAATTGGCTAAAGTCAGAGCTGGCAAAACTGTTAGGAATACTATTTATCTCTATTGGAATTTTTAAGCTCTCTGTTTGATTGTGGTTTTGTAAAATGAGAAAACTTCACAAGTGAGCAAGGAGGTATTTAATTAGCAGTTTCCATTTGAGATGCTTGTTTGTGGGCTGTGGGTAATTCCCCAAGATTTACCTGGTTTTAGATGATATGTTCATTCAAATAATTCAGTTCCCTGTTCTGATTCTTTGTTTGCTGAGCCACTTTACTAAAAGTTGGCAATATAATTTAAAAATTATTAAAAATTTATAAGGAATTTGGCATTCCAGAAAACTTGATTCTGGGAATGATGTGTTCTAAGTTTAGGGGTTAGCAAACTATATCCTGTGGGCCAAATCTGGCCTACCACCTGTTTTTGTATGATCCATGAGCTGAGCATAGTTTTTACATTTTTTAATGGCTGAAAAAAATCAAAAGAATAGTAATATTTTGTGACATAAAAATTATGAGAAATTTAAATTTCAGTAAATAGATAAAATCTTTTTGGAAGACAGCTGTGCCATTCATTTACATATTGTTCTTGCTGCTTTCACACTACTAAGGCATATTGGAGTGGTTGTAAGAGAGGTCACATTATCTCTGAAATATTTGCTATCCCTTTACTGAAATACTTGCTGATTCTTGCTCAAGATCATAGACATGATTATTTTCTTTTCTTGGAAAAGGGACTGAAAATTAATAATCTAACATTTTTATTTTTATTTATTTGTTTTTATTGGTTATGAATATTCATGAGATACAAAGCTGATCATCACCCCGCGGGGCCCAAGACACGAAGGCCATATTCATGCTGGCAGCATACCCATTACCATAAACAGCATTTGTACCTGTGTCCCCCACCCAATTAGCCACAACCTCCCTCCCTTCCTCTTTCCCACCCACTGCACTCTATAGCCCAAAGAATGTTCTCTCCAGCTGCAAGTCCAACGCACCACTGTGGTCTTTCTTTCCTTCTTTCTTCCTCTCTTAGCTCCCACATATGAGTGAGCACATGCAGTATTTATCCCACTGTGCTTTGCTTATTTCACTCAACATATACAACATTTTTAGAGTGAAAATGTTGGAGGAACAGGTGGGGATTGTAAACTGACCTAGAATAGGACGGCAGTATCTTTCTTCTTCTAAGATTATTTTTAGTTTCATTGTGACCTAACTGAATAAAACACTACTTGGGAAACTGTCATCATCTGAAAAACAACATCTGAAAATTTTGAACTTTAACATTTATGGTTATGACTTTAAGATAGTAAGTTCTCTAAAATATCAAGTAACAAACATCACACATCCCTAATATCTCACATTTAGAAAATTTTATATCTGGTAAATATAAATTAGACTTTTGTTCCTAAAATCCCATCTCTCATTATCCACAGTGAAGAATAAACAGCCAGGAAAAGAGATTGTTAGACTAGTCGCTCTGAACAAAATCCTGTTATGTCAAAAGCCTGAACCATGAAACTGCAGCTAGGCAGCCTTGGGTCAAATTCAACCCACAGACATATTTTTTTCTTTCTTAGACTCTACTTTGCCTTTGAAACATTTGAAAGAGTTGCCAACATATAAAAATTGGAAGATTTCACTTAACATTTTGGCTTTCTACGCTTTCAAAAGATCTAATAATGCTGAACACACATTCCCATGTGGAATCAGCCGAGTAGCAGCTGACCTTTTCATAGGAGGCATGATTTCTTCAGTGAACCACAGTTCTCAGCTGTGTGGCATCACTCATTTTCATTGCCTGCCTGGCCTATGAACTGCAGTTTGTGAGCCTTGCACTGGGCCATTCAAAGAAACTAACCATAAGGCAGGGAGAATGACATTGTTCTAGTTTAAAATAAAAGCAACGAATAAGACAGAAAACAGTACCTGCCCTATGAATAAAATGAGAATTTCCTATTAATATAAGGATATGCAGATTTTAAAAAAGTTAAGTAATATGAAATCAAAGCAAGATTTCAGAATATACATAGACATTAACAAAAATGAAATACCTATGCAATACAGCTAAAGTAGTGCCCAAAGGAAAATTTGTCATCTTAAAAACTTATCAAATAAGAGACTTCTGGTCAAGATGGTGGAAAAGACCATCCCCAGCATCATTCTCTCCCACAAATCAATCAATTTACAATTATTAAAAAGCAAATACAGTGAAGCCGGGGCCACTAGAGCTCAGGGTAAGAGGAGCAGAGACCTACAGAGTGCATGAAGGTGGGAGAAGCCACGAGGAGAGAAAGGATACTTTGACCATTTTAAGCCCCAGCCACTTCAAGGCTGGCTCTGGTGAGCACACAGAGCAAGAGCTGGCAAAAACCACATGTGTGCCCTTCCTATGAAGTTGGTTTGAGGTTCCAGGAGAGAAGAGGGCTTTGGTGGCCCCCAGTTCAGCCAGACCACTAATAGGGCTCCTGTGGACCCACATAGGTGTGAGCAGCCACAGACAACTGAAAAAAGGAAAAAAACTTAGAGGCTGGTGAGTCATTGCAAGGGACTGGAGCATGGGAAGTGTTTGGTGTGCAGGTGGAGGAAGAGATGGGCCCACCAGGGGGAGCACTGGGGCACAGCATGGACAGCTGATCTGACCTCCAATCAGCATAGAACCACTCAGAGGAGACTGGTCAGGAATATAGAACTGTAGAAGGTTCAGTTTGCTGTAAAGACTCAGGCCCAGATCAGAGTTTCAACACAACCCAGGTGTACTGGACCGCACAAGATCTGGAAGTGCTTACAAGGTCAACAATTAAAACCTGAGCTGCACAAGAGCCTTCCCCAGAGAATCAGCAGCAAAGCAACAATTTACTTCAAACACAGGGCTCAAGTGCTGGTTCCCACAGGAAGTTTCCCCATTTTAGAAGTAAGCAAAGGACAACAAATTAGTTCCAGTGCAGAGTTTAAGTGGTGGGGTTAGCTAATAATCTAACACAGAACTGAAAGAAAACCCAAAAATTCATAGACCAGAGAAAAGTTCTTTTTATTTTATTTTATTTTATTTATTATGAATATTCATGAGATACAAAGCTAATTGTCACCCCTCGTGCCCATGATGTGAGAGCCAGCTTCATACTGGCAGCATACCCATTACCAGAAATTGCATTTGTGCCCCAAAGTTCTGATATTAATCAGTAAATATCTAACACTGCCAAAAAACACCTATAAAACCTAGAAGGACTGGAAGTCTCCTGAGCTTCCAAGCCAGGGTAGTAGGGGAGCTGAGGGCCTCAGCCATGCCCCCACTAATAATGGCATCAGCCATGTTCCCCTTACGTCTGCACCCAGCCCAGCAATGACCACTGAGTCACTGCAGGAATGCCCCAGGCTCCAGAGCCAGGGTGGTGGAGGGCCAAGGTCCTCAGCTATATTCCCCTGATGTCCATACCCAGCCCAGTGTCGACTGAGCTGCTGCTAGAAGCTACCTGGGCTCCCCTGCTGGAATGAGGGGGTTGCCATGGGCCTTGAACATGCCCCCCTCCTTCCTCCTTCTCCCACCCTATCTTCCTCTCCTTTTCCTTCTCCCCCCCCCAACTACACAACATCTTAGAAAGTAAAAAAATACAAATAAATTTAAAAAACTTATTAAACAAAAAAGTAAAAATCCGTGTATTAAATATTAAATTAAGTAAAACAAATATGCATCTGACAAGGGACTAATATCCAGAATATACAAGGAGCTCAAGCAACTCAATAATAATAATAATTATAAGAACCTAATTTAAAAAATGGGCAAGGGAACTGAATAGAAAATTATCACCCAATGGCCAATGAGTATATGAAAAATTGCTCAACATCACTAATCATCAGGGAAATGCAAATCAAAGCCATATTGAGATATCAGCTCATTCCAGTTAGACTGGCTATTATAAAAAAGACAAAATAACAAATGCTGGTGAGGATGTGGAGGAAGGGGAGCTCTTATACATTGTTGGTGGGACTGTAAATTAGTACAGCCATTGTGGAAAACAGTATGGATGTTTCTCAAACAACTACAGATAGAACTACCATATGAACCAGCAATCCCACTACTGGATATGTACCCAAAGAAATGGAAAATATCATGTCGTAGGGATACCTATACTCCCATGTTTATCACAGCTTTATGCACAGTAGCCACAATATGAAACCAACCTAAATGTCCACTGACGAATGATTGGATGAAGAAAATGTGGTATATATACACAATGGAATACTAGTCAACCATAAAAAGAATGAAATTCTGCCATTCGCAGCAGCATGGATGAACTTGGAGAAAATTATGTTAAATGAAATAAACCAGGTGCAGAAATAGAAACACTGCATGTTCTAACTCATATGTGGAAGCTAAAACGAAAACAAAAATAAAAACAAATGAGCAATAATCATAAATGGAACTGTTAAAAGGAGAGAGAAGAACTTGGTTACCAGAAGTGAGAAAGGGGAGGTGGGAAATACAGTGAGAGGCCGATTAATAGATACAAAATTACAGCTAGGTAGAAAAAATAACCACTATTATTGTACAGTTGGCCCAGGAATCTATAATTAACAATGATTTACTGCATGTTATGAAACGACTAGGAGAGAGGAGATCAAATGTTCACATCACAAAGAAACGATTAAATTTTGCAAGGATGAGTATGCCATTAGCCCTGATAAGATCATGACACATTATTGTAGAGCTAGGGCTAGGGCTGTAATGGAAAAATATAGCTTTAACCTGCACAATTTGTTAGTATAGCTTTAACCTACACAATTTGCTTTTGCTAACGCTTGCTAAAACGGGGAAATATATCTAAAGGCATTTTAAGTAGAGCAGCTTCTAAGAGGCCATGAAGAGGTCAGGCAGGCCCAGATGCACATTCCAGGAACCAGTCAGTCCCAAGAACTAACCAGCCCCCTTATCTTCAGGACACCTGGACGAACCCAGAGAAGATAAATGATTGAAAAATGTGTCATCTCTTATTGGGGTGCTAGCCTGTTGAGCCTGACCATAAATCTTAAGGCACCTCAGCTAATTAGCAGCTAGTCCTGTTATGAAAGTCTGTCTAAAGAAACTGTATAAAAACCCTAGTGTTAAAGAACACGGGCCGCTTTCCAAAAGGCAAAGCATCCCCAGCATGCTGGAAAAATAAAATTCCTCTTGCTGATTGCAACCGTCCTGGTCTTGTGGTCTTTGTGAGGCGAGCCACTTCAGCATGTAGGATTTGTGCTTGATGCACGGGTCTTACAGGGCTCACAGACCCCTCGAGCCCGTCGTCCAGACTGGGTCACAAACCCTCCACACACAGGTCTATGAACTAGGTAATAGGAAAAGATCCTAGGAGCTGTGGGTGAAGAAATAACAGGCTTTTTTCAGAGCTAGGAGCAGCCGCCCTAATGGCTTCCTGGAGCGTCTCAAGAAGCTTCGCGTATCTGTGCCCTTAGTCCTTTTATACTCAAGTCCATAATCCAAAACACCTTCAGGGATGCAGAATCCAACCCCAGAATGTGAGGAACAGCATTGGAATGGCCCTACTGTCTGTAATTTTCATACAGAAAACCAGACTGGGTGGAACTGCGCATGAGCAATCACATTAGACAATAACAAGGAACACCTGTGCACGCGCGCGTACCCACATCAGGTGCTGGCAAGATTACGAACATCTGAGGGACCCTGAGCATTTTTTATATTTTCCCAACAATTATATACATGTTTTGAAATATGACTCCATACCCCATAAGTGTATATAGTCAATGTTTCAATTAAAAAATTAATTAAAAATAAATAAATAAATATACCTTTAAAAAGTTTGAAATAGGAATTAGAGGTCAAAAGAACAGAAATTAAAATTTGGAAATGGAGAAATAGAACTAAAGCATATATAGAGAAATAGAACTGAAAATATATAAGTGGTGATTGTTACAGAATAAATATCATATGCGTTGTTAAATTTATGGTGTCATTAGGTTTTATACCGTTGACACACAAATTTACATTATTAAATGTTGGTATTATACTTTCAACTTTTCCTACAGCAGGAGGAACGACATATCCAAATTCTTGTCCACAGAGTCATAAATATTTTTGCTGTTGCAGAATTTCTCCATAACATCTATTTCATTATTTAGAACTTTGATTTTTAAATCAAACACACTTTGTTTATTTACTTATTTTAAAATTTATAGTTCTGAAATAAGTACCTCTTTTAACTCTGGTAGACCTATATAGCCTTTAGCAGAAAGACACATTTCTACCTATCGTTAGTAGTTAGTAGTCAAGAGTGTGTGTGATTTCTCTTTCAAAATCATTTATGGAAATATTAAGAGGTGATCTGTACCGAAAGGTGCTTTTACATATGATCAACTGTATTCCTTCACACCCTGAAGTTTTAACTTTGAATATTTACTTTGTTTCTTTCCTTATAATGTCATTCATTCCTGTTCCTTGTCTTTGAACTATTATTGCTTTTTCAGAGTTGACCACGTATGAATTTTTTTTACAGACTAATTCTAAATTTCTCAAAGTAATTTCATTGTAATTAAATTAATGTGACTACATACTTATGGAGTATTTACCAAGACACAGTTATACTATATTTATGAAATATTTTAAAGGTCTGAATGAAAGTTATTTATTTTACAATTGTTACTAATATTTTTTAACATTTGCTTTGTTTTACCTATAACATCTATAGTAGGAGTGGTTGAGTACTTACTATGTATCAAGCACTGTGACAAGTTATCTATATTCAACATCTTAATCTTCAGAACAACATTATAATTTCCATTTTATAGATGCATAGAATGAGACACAAAATGGTTAATCAAGCTCTTTGCTCATTATCACTCATCTTGTAAGTTCAGAACTTAGATTCAAACCCGGTGCTCTGACTTATAATCATTCTGCTGAACCACTACTCTTTACCTCCTCATAGAAGAGCCTCTGAAAATATTTTTGTGTGTTTCCTCAAACTCTACATCTCTTCCCTAAAAACAATATTTAAGCTTTCTCTCTTTTATCTTTCATTATTCAAAGACATACTGTCATTTCATTTGTATCATATTATCACTTGAATGACTTTCAGTGTTGTCTCTTTCTAGAGTCCAAAGAAAGATTTGGTTTCTCTGATCCTTTGATAAATCTGGACCATCTTTAATCTTGTGCTGTGTCACTACACTAAAAAGCCACTACAACACCTAGCACACCCCTTATCTATTCACGACCTGGCCACATGCATTCATGAAGTGGTAAAGTCACTTATTAAGAAGTCCCAGTGACCTATAATTAGATTTTTCTTTCTTCCCTGGAGCATTTGCCTTTAATGACCTTGATTTTTATCTGAAGAAATTTTTACTATTTGTAATTTTAGTGTGTACTTTTACATAAGCTTATTTAATAAAGTTCTAAATTTATTTGGTCTCTTTGATTCTTCTTTTAGTATATCTTTTCTGGCAGGAGTTTATTGTGATTATTCATTTCCTTTGCTTTAGCTTTGTTGTTTTTGAATTGCTAAAAGTTTCAGCTCTGTCTTCCCTTTTTTTCTCAGAATGTCTTTCATTCCCTTTTTATTTTTATGCTACTTCTTTCTTACTTGTCCTAGCTCTTCTTTTGTTCTGAAATACCCTCCCCATTTTCCTTGTTGTTATTGAGGATTAGGTTGTTTGGTTTTAGAACTCTTCTAAATGTCTCACTTCCCATTTTTCTCTTTTTCTTTATCCACTTTCTCTCTCTCTTTTTTGCTTTTGCATGTTTGCTTTGTTTTATTTTTCCTTTGTTTTGCATGTTACATCTTGGTCAGCATTTTCTCCTTACTATGAAAACAGGCATCATCCATCCTTTTGGATGAGTTAAGAAAAATAAGGGAAGGAAATGGATCAAGGAAGCTTCATCTCAACAATTCCATTTTTCTCCATTCTTCCTAGTTTCTTCTGTTTTTAATGATCATGCTTAGTTATTAAAAATAATAAACAGTTTCAAATTGAAACTCAAACATATGGCAACAAATTACCTAGCAAATTTAACCAAGCATACGTCTGTGTGCCTTTAGAAAGAAAAGAGAAATTACAAATGTACTCCTAAAGAAAATCTTCCTCTTTTTCTATTTACTTATGAGGATACTATGGGCAAAGCATCCTTTATTTTGAAATAATATTCTTTGTTCTTTGCTTTCTTCATCTCCTAGGATTATTCCTAAGATCATGATGCAGTCTAGTGAAGGTCTTGGCTACTGCAGATCAAATTCTGTTACAGCAAAGTCCAGTGAGATTTTATTGTTTTCAACATCATTCAAAAATAAATTAGCTGCAAGTTGAGGCTGGGAAATATTTTTATTATTGGCCTTTTCATTCCAAAAGTATGTGAAAGAGAACTGCCTCTCCTTCTCCAATTTGAAGCCTTTTCAAGCTAGTTAAAATGCTGTGAAGGAATGAAATGGAGATTCTAATTTTTTGTTATTGCTGCCGTCGGCAGTCTTCGCTGCATGGACTCCAGGTACCTTATGAGTATTTGTACCTCGAACTTCTTCTATGTTCCCTCTACACCTGCCACGTGTGCTGGAAATAGAGTTTGTGCTCTCAGTGATATATAAATTGAAAACAACAATATTAAGCTCAGATGGAAACATTATCCTTTTTGGAAGCATGATAGGAATGGATGGGGCAAGATGTACTTTGCTTCCATAGCTTGAGAGGCAGATGAAATAATAATGCTCATAATAACAATGCTAATAATGATAAAAACAAATATCTATTGAATGCCTACTAACTCTGTTTTTTATTAAGGATCAAAGTAATACTAACAATAACAATAATAAAGATAAAAACTAATATGTATTTAATATCTACTATTAACCAGGTTTTGTGCTACGATCTTTATAGGCATTTTTTTTCTCTTAATCTTTATAAATATCTTATGGCGTTTTTGCGAAAAAATTTGCTACAGCCAAGTAACTTGCCTAAAGCCATTTAGCTGGTAAATATTTGAGATGAATTCTATATCTATGTCTGTCTGACCCCAGAAACTAAATTTCTCAATTCCTCAATATTCTTTCAGTACCTGCTATTGAGTACTATATGCCAAGTATTAAAAGGTATGTTCCTTCCCTTTTTAAAGCTGTGGGGTGCTGGTAATCCCATTTTTTCATATATTTTAATTACCGAATAAGAAAAAGTATACGAATTAGATGAGACATAAAGAAAAAAATATTGCAAGTCATGAACAAATTGTCCTCTCCATCTGGCTCCCTCCCCAATCTCCTAAATAACAGATGTACACAAACCAAGCAGAGAAACTTGCTTCTCCTGTTTGTTTGAAATATAACATATGATGCTTTTCATTAGATAGACTGCATTCTAGGAGTTTAAATGCTATTAATTCTATTATTTGATTACATTTTAAGTCACCATAATGTGTCATCTAAGAATGTAATTGCTGTACTATTGTTAGTGGGAAAAAGCAAGTTAGAGAATTATACGGAAGCAATGTAATGGCCCCATAGAGCATGAAGAAAAAAAAAAAACCAGGAAAGAGTAATCAGTTTTCTGTACTGTGAAAGGCTAAGGTGTTCTAATCAGTTTCTTTCTATTACTTTGTATGCTGTAAGTACTATGACTCACTTGGGAAGTTTTTGTTTTCATTCTGAAGTGGTTTTGCCACATCAGAACTTGTATAAAATAATAATAGTTTTTAGTCCATTTTCATAAAAGTAATTAAATTTCAAAACTTCTTGCTGATGCAACAAGCCAAGCAATAAATGGAGAGAAAAGGCCACAAACACAAACATTTAATTAAATATAATGTAAAGTTAGCATCTTCTATGCTAAGGAATATGCAGGTGAAATGTGTGGAATTAATCATGTTTAAACAACAAAACGAAAAACTTAAGGGAAAAATTTTCTATTTCTTACTAGTTATAGAGGTACAAGAACATTATTTAAAATAGCCACAGTCATGCTATTATAATTACGTTAGATAGATTAGCAAAGACATGAGAAAGATGCACTCTTTAAGTACTTTAATCCAGGATGAATCATATCTTTTGGAGAAGTTAAGATCATAAATTCATAACCCTGAATTATTCCATAGAGTACTGTGTAGAGAAAGAGGATGCATCTTTTTTGTATCACCTAAAGCCCATCTACTTGAAGGGTATGTTTCTTTTGTAGATGGAGTGGAGGAAGAACAGCAAGAAAATATATCTGGATGGTTGATAGTTTTCAGAACGTAAAAATCTGTTTCTAAGTGATGCTACTGTTGCTGTCAACTAGAAATTTATGTGTCGATGGATTTTGTGCCATAGGCACATGGGTAGGGACAAGTGTTAGTATGCAGTTTGTTACTGATAAGCATTTATTTTAGGTTTATGGATTTCCAAATAAAACTTGAGATGGAGGGATTGAGTTTCAGTTGCTCCAATTGTCAATTAATGAAAGCTTCAAACTTTTGTGTAAAAAAAAAAATGTGTGTATATATATCTATATATCTATATATAATACACACTTACATTGATTAACCCATTTATCACCTTCTAATCCAGACTTTCCAAATTAAGCAGAAAAGTATTATGAAATTTCTGTCTGATAACACCACACATACACACACACATACACTTCATAGATTTTTATTATTGTGTATTGTGTATTGTGTATTGTGGATTTGGATTAATGTATAATGATATGTATCCATCACTATAGTATCATTCAGAGTAATTTTACTGCCTTAAAAATCCTCTGTGTTTTGTCTATTCATCCCTCTCCACCACTTCCCCCTCCCCCTGATCCCGGGCAAAAACTGGTCGTTTTACTGCCTCCGTCCATAGTTTTGCCTTTTCCGGAATGCTATATACTTGGCATCAGACAGTATGCAGCCTTTTCAGATTGGCTTCTTTCACTTAGTAATATGCATTTAAGTTTCCCGCAGGTTTTTTCATGGCTTGATAGCTCATTTCTTTCTAGTGCTGAGCAATATTTTATTATCTGTTATGCCAACAGTTTATTTATCCATTCTCTTACTGAAGAACATCTCTGTTGCTTCCAAGTTTTCGTAATTATGAATAAAGCTGCTGTAAACATCTGTGTGAAGGTTTCTGTGTGGACATAAATTTTTAACTCCTTTGGGTAAATATCAAGTAGTGAAATTGTTGAATTGTATGGTAAGAGTATGATTAGTTTTGTAAAAAACTCCCAAACTGCCTTCCAAAGCAGCATTTGCATTTCTGCCAGCAATAAATAAGAACCCCTCTTCTTCTACATCCTTGCCAGCATTTGGTGTTGTCAATTTTCTGGGTTTGACAGAACCCAGAGGTGTGTAGAGCTATCTCATTGTTATTTTAATTTGCATTTTCCTAATGACAAATGATGTGCAGCATATTTTTACATGCTTATTTGCCATCTGTGTATCTTCTTTGGTGAGGTGTCGGTTAAAGTTTTGGCTCATTTTTTAATTTTTTTTTTCTTATCATTGAATTTTAAGAGTTCTTTGTATATTTTGAGTAACAGTCCCTTATCTGATATGTCTTTTACAAATATTTTCTCCCAGTCTGTGGCTTGTCTTTTCATTCTCTTGACGGTATCTTTCACAGAGCAGAAATTGAGTATCCTAATTTTAATCATTAAATCTGAAAAAAATGTAGCTTCTCTAATCTTCTCTTGGCTACAGCCTGAATTTATGTTTCATTTCTTCTCACTGGTTTAAATGTTTTTTGGAAAAAAATATGATGTTCTGTTTTAATTCTTTGGAGGGTTGGGGGGCAGAGGGAAGAGACAGAGACAGGGATGAGAGATTGATTGCAGAAAGTAACCAGAAGAAAACACATCAAAATATTAATAGTAATTCTGAATTTAACTATGTGTGATTAATTTTTTTTAATTTTCTGTATTTTTTCAAAAATTTCCACAATAAACATTATTTTTTATAGAGAAAAATTACTCACATGAAGGCATTCTGAGAAAACTTGAAGACATAGTTTAAAGCATCTTTTATCTAAAGATTACATTACAGGGTATAAGTTATGATAGATCAGTGCTATCACATATAAAGAATTATGAGCCACATAGGTAATTTTAAGCTTTCTAGTAGCCACATTAAAAAGGTAACAAGAAACAGGTTAAATTAATTTTTAAGAATATAATTTTGTTTGATGCAATCTCACTTATTTTTGTTTTTGTTCCCTGTGTTTTGGTGTTACATCAAAAAAGCCATTCCCCAAAACTTTGTCAAGAAGTTTTTTCCTTTGTTTTAGTCTAGTATTTTTATGGCTTCAGGTCTTATGTTTAAGTCATTAATCTATTTTTAGTTGATTGCAAGATGAGTCTGATTTCATTCCTCTGCACGTGGATATCCACTCTTCCCAATACCATTTATTGAAGAGACTCTCCTTCCCTCATTGTGTGTTCTTGGCACTTGTTGAAGATCAGTTGACTTATTTGTGGGCTGTCTATTCTGTTCCATTTGTTTATATGTCTGTTTTTATGCTAGTACCATACTGTTTTGATTACTATAGATTTGTAATATATTTTAAAATCAGGAAGTGGGATGTCTGCAGCTTTTTCTTGCTCAAGATTGTTTTTGCTATACAGGGTGTTTCGTGATTCCATATGAATTTTGGAATTTTTTTTTATTTCTGTAGAGAAAACCATTGGAATCTTGATAGGCATTTCATTGAATCTGTAGATCACTTTAAAAGCTTCTGTGCAGCAAAGAAACAATCAACAAAATGAAAAATAATCTATGGAATGGAAGATAATATTTGCAATCCATGTATCTGACAATGGGTTAATATCCAAAATATATAAGGAACTCATAAACTCAATAGCAAAAAATAAAATAAATCAATTAAAAAATGGGCTAAGAACCTGTTAGACATTTCTCAAAAGAAGACATAAAAATTGTGAACAGATATATGAAAAGGTCCTCAACATCACTAATTATCAGGGAAATGAAAGTAAAAACCACAATGAGATATCATCTCACACCTGTTATATGGCTATTATGGAAAAGGCAAAAGATAACAAGTGTTGGTGAGGATGTGAAGGAAGGTAAACCCTTGCTCATCGTTGCTTAGAATGTAAATTAATACAGTCATAATGGAAAATATTATAGAATTTCTTTAAAAATTAAAAATAAAACTACCATATGATTCAGCAATCCCATTTTTGGGATTAACACAAAGAGCTATATCATCATCCCATGTTTACTGCAGTATTATTCACAATAGCCAAGATGTGGAAACAACCTAAGTCTATTGATGGATACAAGAAATGTGCTACACACACACACACACACACACACACACACACACACACACACACACACACACACACACACACACACACACACACACACACACATGTATATATATACACACCTCACTTATATGTGGAAACTAAAAAAGTCAAACTCATAAAAATAGAGATTAAAATAGTGGTTGTTAGGGGATGGGAAGTGGGGAAAATTGAGAGATGTTGGTCAAAGGGTACAAAGGTACAGTATGGTGACTATAGTTAACACTGTATTACATACTTGAAATTTGCTAAGAGAATTGATCTTAAGTGTTCTCACCACACACACACACACACACACACACACACACACACACGCACACACACATGCACACACACACACACACACAATCTTAACTATGTGAAGTGATGGCTACGTTAATCAGCTTGATTATGGTAATCATGTCACAATGTGTATGTATACCAAAATATCACAATGTATACTTTAAATATACATCATTTTTATTTGTCATTTATACCTCAACAAATGGGGAAAAAAACAATGACTGGCTTATGCAATAAGCAAAAAATAAAAACAAATTAAAAAATAGAGTCACTAATACAACTTTTTCAATCAGTTTAAGACTATAGGACCATAACTCAAATTCATACAGAGATCAAAACATCACGTTATACACCTTAAATAGCTAACATTTTTATTTGTTAAGTATACCTCAATAAAACTGGAAAAATATAATTTATTTAACCTAATATGACAAATATTATCATTTTAATATGTAATATGTAATCAATATAAAATTATTAATAAGACATTTTGCATCTTTTTTTTTGGTAATATGTCTTTGAAATTTAGTGTGTATTTTTACCTACAGCACATCTTAATTTGACCATACATTTTCCTTGAACTATATGATCTATATTTATATTTCATAAAGTTTACAACTGAAAAAGTAAATTTACCTACCCAAGTTGTTCAAAACATATTTAAAAATTTTCAAATGAGTGAACTGAGTACAAAAAAAATTTTTTCCTTTAATATTCACATTCATATTGACAACATTCATTAATTTTCTTTAGAATTGATTTGATTTTTAAGAACAACATATCACTATCAAAAATACATTTTTTCAAATTAAAAAAATTCAGTAATTCTTGTGCCAACACAGTATTAACTCCAAAAGATTATTACATAAATTTAAAAAAACCCTAAATTTATCAGTATCAACAAAACATTCATCAAATTTTTTTTGCAATTTTGGCAGCCAATTTACATGATGTCAAATAAATATTTTCTGTTAGAAAAATGTGTTGAAGCATTGTTATTGATTGATACTATGAGAAATTTTAATCTCAACATAAATTCATGTAGCCCTTTAGGCCATAGACCACTTTTTCTTTCTTGTGGAACTTCAAATTTAACTTATATGCAGTTTTGTATTGATGAGAAAAGTAAATTATACTGCCATTTTTTGTCATCTGTTATTGAATATCTGGTGAGCATTTCCTTTGTTTCAAGAAATCTTGAATTGGAGGCAACAGAACAGTAAATCTTGCAATACTCATTCAGAATTCAGCTAATGAGCATTGGAAAAGAAAACAAGATCATCAACTTCATTATATTACATATATTTTCATTGTTTTGAGCATTAGCAATGATTCATAGCATTTGTACACACATACATGTAAGTATGTGTATCCAGACATTTTTTATAGAGTCTATTTTAGAAAATTGAGCCCAAATATTTTCAATATTCATTATAGAGTAGAATAAAATATCAATCTCTCATGTTAAAATTCTAATAAATCTAGATTTTTGACCTAATGTAACTGGAACACTGTCATGATAGAAATGAACATTTTCATATTTAGCTATAATTCTTTTTTGACAGATGTAAAAAATTCAAAATTATTTCTGCTACAACTTCAATTTTTTAGGTAGTGAACTGACAATCTTGTGTTTTTTTTTGTAAATTGTACATCCTTTGAAAACCACCCGAAAATACTGATCAAGCCATGTGTCTGATATTGTATGATTCATCCAAAGCTAAAGAAAAGTATTCATTATTTTTAAAATTTTGAATCAATTAATTGTCTAACATAATTATCTGGGAACAATTGCAAATCTTTCACTTTTGTAAAATATCTTTTTTAGTCATATAATTTTCTTACAAATTTCTAAAACTAAAATGATAATTTTTTTACCATCTCTTTATCTAATAATGCTTTCTTTGTTTTGCAACAATACAAGCCATTCTATATGTTGCCAAAATTATAAGCTCATATTTTGTTTAACATCATTCAAAATTTTTTGACATTTAATTCTTTCTGCCATTAATTTAATTTGTTTTATCGACTGTTTTGAGGAAGTTTTGAAAATATGTTTAGGACAACTTGGGCTTTTCAATTTTTATCAAAATCAGTATGTATTTGCTAAAAATGCCTTTTAGTATTGTCTCGTTTATTATTTTTGTTTTTTTACATGATAAACAACTTTCTTTTATTTTGATATGGCAAATTGCAATTGAGATTCATTGTGAAACTTGTAACATACTTTGTCTCTTTTTTCTTTACTGTTTTTGTCATAGCACCAGCTTCTTCATCTTTCCTTAATTCTGTGTCAATTATAAGCCTATACTTCAAATTTAAAGATGTATTTATACTTATTTTTTAAATTATAACATTAATTTTTGTTCTAATTAAAATCATAATGAATATTTTGATTTAATACCCAATATGATTTGCATACATATCACTTCAACTCATGCTGACTGCATATAATATTCAAATAAACATATTGCAATGTCATATTCCTGCATAGAAAAGACTATGCATTATTCAAACTGAATCAATCCATTGGCACCAACTAGATTAGTATATTAGTCCATTTAGTGTTGCTATACTAGAATACCTGAGACTGGGTAGTTTACAAAGAAAAGATGTTATTTAGTTCACGATTCTGCAGGCTGGGAAGTTTAAGAGCATAGCACCACGTATAGGTGACTTCTAGTAAGGGTCATATGCATGGTAGAGAAGGGGAAAATTGGCATTTGTAAAGAGATCACATAGGGAGAGGGGAAAAAAGAGACAGTGTAGGAAATCTAACTTGCATTTATAACAACCCAATCTTGTAATAACTGACAGAGGGAGAACTCACTCACTCCCATTGGAAGGCATTAATCTATTTACAACGGATCAACTGCCATGGCCCCAAAATCTCCCACTAGGCCTCACCTCCTAACACTCCCACATTGGAAATCAAATTTCAGCATGTCCTATAGTAGTGCTAGGTGTCTACAATTAACTATAATTTATTGTATGTTTTCAAATGGCTAGAAAAGAGGAATTTAAATGTTATCACAAAGAAATGATAAATATTTGTGGTGATGGATATGCTAAGTACCCTGATTTGAGCACACATTGTATACAAGTATTGAAATATCACTGGGTACCCCATAAATATGTACAAGTATTATGTGTCAATTAAAAAATAATTAAGAAGTTTAACATGAGTTTCAGAGGGGAAAAACTCAAACCACAGCAATCAGTGATGTGTTTATGTGTAATAAATGAAACAGTGTATTTTTCCAACATGTGAACTGCAGTACAGTAATACCTTATTCTATGCAGAAGTTGAAGAAATGGAAAATTTGGTCCTACCAAAAATTTTCAGTTTTAACATTAAAATTATATTAATTAAAATTGTATTCAATTCTATTGATTAAAATTTTACTTTTATTAAGTTAAAAATTTATTTTCTCGATGGCCGGTGTGCTCACTGGCTGAGCGGCCGGTCACAAAAATGACAAAAAAAAAAAAAAAAAAAAATTTATTTTCTCGGTTGTACTACCTTACCTTTCAATGGTTCAAGAGCTACAAGTGGCTCCATATTTCAGAAAACTGAAGCATATTCATTTAAATACTGAATAAAAAACTCACTTAGATTGAAATATTTAAATATATTGCATAGCATTCATTCTTTTAAAATCTTTTCTGATGATTTAGGTTATTAATCTTTAAACTATATATACAAATCATAGTATCGTTCATATACATTGCACATGCAGTGGTTGCATATCCCTTTGTCAAATTATGTTTATTGTATATACTCATTGTTTCCTAAGAATACAGGTACTCATATGCTTTTAGAATAAATTTTCTCATCTGTTAATTGGGGATAACAATACTATTATCTCCCTAATAGGGTTAAATGGTCTAGTGAACGTAAACCTCTATGAACAGTATCTGACACATTGGAAACTTAACAATGAATTCTGTGTATGCTTAAACTACATTAGTCATTATTATTATTGAATGTTTTTCTCAACACCTAAAAGCAACAGTCAAAATGTCTTTTGTTTTTAGTGTGATTACTCCCAATAACATTGTTACTCTTATTTCTCTTCTGTTTCTATTTTTCTGAAAGATAGAAAACAAGCTAGTTTCAATTGTGCATTCAACAAAATTACATGGTTCTGAGCAAAGAACTGAGGATTTCTTTTGTGATCAAAGAACATATGCTTAGAAATTACTTGGCTTATATATTTACAAATATCTGAGTTTACCTGGTAAGTGGTTTTCAGATAGATAAAGCATTGCTATATTCTGGTACTCAAGCATAGCTTATGAAAGGAAAGTTTTCTATTTGGAAATATTAATGGGTTTACCATATATAAATGAGAAAAAGCTTGGAGCAACTAAAATGTCCAAAGATAAGGGGCTGGTAAATAAATCGCAATGCGTAATATTGAGACACTGGAGTACGAAGAAGGCCTTAATCTGTTTTTTATTTATATTTGTTGACAAATGATATATTATTTAATGAATGGAGCATATTAAAAATAATATATATGGTATCATCTGATTTGTAATATAGATATACTGTGTGTAGAAAAATATGAAAGGCTATATACCAAAGGTCAACATTAGTTATTTCTTGCTGGTGGAATTGAAGGTGATTTTTCTTATTTCCAATTTTTATATAATGACCATATATTGCTTGTATAATAAAATAATACATTATTAAAGGGAACATTTACAGAAAAACTTTTGAAAAACTCTGTTTGTCTTTCCTTGCCTTCTTCAATTTTATTTAGAATTAGGAATTTTCCTAAAAATGATTTAAGACTAGTTTTGGAATAATAATTTAATTTTCAGGAGAGGAATTTCTTATGAGACTTGAAAAATGCTGGGTCAATAACCTACACATGGTTGGACAGTTTAGATTCGTAACAGAGGTGATTTTTAAAAAGTGAAAAATTTCACTTTCTTGGCACCCTTCTTTCATTTTATTTTGACTTTATGGCAAAATATACAATTCCAGTGTTTTCTGAATGATACCCTTTTGTGTAAGGTAATGGATAAAAGATGCAGTTTGAGAAAAATCCTGAGAGCTTGAAAACTCGGAGAAATACCTTTTGAAAAATATCATTTAAAAGATAATTCTTTATTTGGACAAAGAGATTGTTAACTGACTATACAGTATATATATTCCGGAGTCCTGAGAAGTTTTTCTGCCCTCCAGGCTTTTTTGGTGATGTATTAAATTTCTTCATCAGGGAACAAAGCATTTTATTCCAACTTGATTTAAGGCTTTAAAGTTTCAAACTAAATTTAAACTAAGGGACAAATGACAGCAGGCCAAGCTCTTTATTTCTACAGTATTCTGCATCTTGAAATAATTCCTTCACTGGAATGTGGAACAGATATCATCAGCCTTGTTCATAGAGCTGCTCAAATAAAAACAGTTCAAAGTACAGGGGAGAAAAATGTGATTTTTAGGGGGCAAAGAGAACAGTTTTTTCTTTCTTATTTTCAAAGAGAGTGGTGTACTGAGATAACATAAACTCCTTAGAAATACAGTTTGATGAAACTATCAGTAAATGATCATTTTAAGCAATTGTATTTGGAGAGACAGAATATTACCTGTAATTTGTGTTAACATTTCAAATATAAGGAGGTGATCATTCCCTGAGAAATGTGAATAATGTTGAAAAATTGGGAAAACAAAAGATCAGTAGGTAAGGCAGGGTCAGGACACATTTCCTTATAAATAGGACCACTTCTAAAAACTCTCATAAACAAATGTTTATATAGAAAAATTGTAACTCAATTCAGGTCTGCTCTTGGGAAAGTTTGGAAATTTTTATAGACAAGATGGTTTTCTACCAAGAAGATCAAAAGTTAAAATCTGAATGATAGGGAGTTTTAGGCGAACACTTCCCCTCTAATGTGATTTCAATTGTGATTGAAATCTAGTAGCTGAAGCTTAATCCACTGATCCTTTTAAAAATGCAAATAGATCTCTCTTCAAATATATATACATTTGTGAGAATAAAGAATACCCAGAGTTTTAGTGTATGTAACACTGATACGTGTGTGTGTGTGCACGTGTGCATGCACGCATCTATGTGTGTCTGTGTGTGAGAAACAGAGAGCGAGGTAATGATAGGGGAGGTGAGCTATCAATGAATAAGAATAAGACAGAAAAAAGAGGCTGGGACTCACAGTTCCCGATTCTTTTGCTATATTTCTCTTTGATGATACTTAAATTTGAAGGTTAAGTCATGGGACATAGTGCTGGGGTCTTGTTTCTGCCCTCTCACAAATTATAGTTTGCAACCTCTCTTTTCTGTTTTCCAGTCAATGATTTCTAAGCTTTGTGCTGGAGGAAATATAAAGAATAGTCATTCAGCAGGGACTGTTTATTTAGTGCCCTCCAGGGTGTTGAGAGCTGAATCAGAGAAAATTTATGGCATTAGACACTCAAGCTTTGATGCTGGCTCTGATATACAGAGCCTCTTGACACATACTTCCAAGGAAAATTTATACCTCTTTTTAATGTTTATTAGGAGAAGAAAAATATTTAACCAGCTTATTAACGTGTTTTTATGTCTAATGCACTTTTTCAAAAAATCAGATTTATTAAGGTATAATTTACATATTGTAAAATTCACCTTTTTAAGTGTACAGCTTGATGAATTTGACAAATGTATATAATCATGTTCCCACCACTACAGTCAAGATAGAGAAGTTTTACCGTGTCTAAACATCTGTGCTTCTTTGTCATTAACTCCTCCTCCCCACAACCAGCACTTAACAACCACTGATGTGAATTAAGTTGCTGTAGTTTTGCCTATCCCATAATATCATATCAATGAATCACATGTTATGTGTCTTTTGGAGACAAGCTTCTTTCACTAGCATAGTGCATTTGTGATTAACCCGTGTTATTGTGTGAAGCGGAAGTTCATTGGTTAACATTGCCGAGACTCCATTATGCATATATTGGTTTGTTTACCCATCTGTGATTTCCAAGACTTTGAGGTTGTTTCCAATTTTTGGCTATTGTGAATAAAGCCAACTTAAATGTCCATGTACAGATTTTTAGTATTTGTGAACACAAGTTTTTATTTCTCTTGATAAATATTTAGGAGTGTAATTATTGGGTTTATGGTAAATGTATGTTAAAGTTTATAAAAAACTGACAAATTGCATTCCAGCCAGCGATAAATGAGAGAGTTCCAGTTACTCCACATCCTTGCTAGAAACTTGGTTTTATCACTATTTTAATATTAACCACCATTATAGCTCTATAGTAGTATGTCATAGTAGTTTTAATTTCACTTCCCTAATTAATAATGCTGAACTTGGTATATACATCTCATTTTTGGTGAACTGAATGCTCACATCTTTTGCCCATTTTTATTGAGTTGTTTATTATTCAGTTGTAATTTTATGTATGTACTCATAAGCAGTATATACATCAGCACACACACATACTTGTATACAGGTCTTTCATCAGATATGTGTTTGGCTAATATTTTCTTCCAATAAGTATTTTGTCTTTTAATTTTCTTGATACTGACTTTCCAGGAGAGGTTTAAAATTTAATATAGTCCAATTTATTAGTTTTTTCTATATGGCTCATTCTTTTTGTGTCCTATCTAGAAAAATATTTGCCTAACCCTATGTTAAAATTTTCATTTATTTTTTTATTCTAGAATATTTATAATTTAGGGTTTACATTAAGTTCTATCATTCACTTAAAGTTGATTTTTCAAATATGAGGTATGGATCAAGGTTTATTTTCTGTTTTATTTTGTTTTACATATTATTGTCCAATTGTCCCAGAATCATTTGTGGAAATGACTTTTAACTTTCCGTCAGAATTTTTTGGCACTTTTTTTGAAACAAAATTGACTTTGTATGTGTTGATTTATTTCCGTATTATCTATTCTATTTTACTGGTCTATGTCTATTATTATGCCAATGCCACACTGTATTGATTAATGTAAACTTATACTATGTCTTGAAATAAGGTGGTATCAATATGAATCTCCAAACTTGGTTCTTTTTCTACATTGTCTTAGGTCTTTTGATTTTTCATATAGATGTTAAATCAGCTTGTCAATTTCTACAAAAAATTCTGCTGAAAATTTGATTGTGATTGCACTGAACTTTCAAATTAATTTGGGGAAAAGAGATCTCTTAACAATATAGAGTCTTTTAATCCATGAAAACAGTACATATTTCTAATTATGTAGATATTCCTTATTTTCTCTCATCAATGCTTTATAGTTTATAAATCTTGCATATTTTATTAGATTTATCCTCAGACAGTTTATATTTTGACACTGTTGTAAACAGCACTGATAATTTAAAATGTTAATTTTCAATTGTTTACTTTCAGTAAACAGACATACAGTTGAATTTGTATATTGCCCTCGTACCCTGTGAACTTACTAGTCTCATTCCTTAGTTGCGATAGCTTATTGATAGATTCTTTGGGGTTTCTTATCTAGACAATCATGTTGTCTGTGAATAATGACACTTCTATTACTTCCTTTACAGTAGGTATGTCTTTTATTTCTTTTTCTTGTCTTACTGAACTCACTGGTACCTCCACTGCAGTGATGAACAGTGAGGATGGGAGAAAATATCCTTGATTTGCTCTTGATCTTATTATGATAACATTCATTTATTTTTACAATAAACTATTATGCTATAGATATTTTATAGATGCCCTTTATAAGGTTTAGAAAGAATCTTTTCTCAGTTTGCTGATACATTTTCTTATGAACAAGTGTTAAATTCTGTCAAATGCTTTTTCTGTTTCTGTTGCAATGGTCATACGATTTTCTTTTTTTAGTCTTTTCAACAGGTAATTTTAATGATTGCTTTTTGCAATGTTGAGCCAACTTTGATTCTTGGAGTATACTGCACCCCACTCGATCATGATATGTTAACTTTTTATACATTTCAATTTGCCAATATTTCTTCAAGGAAGTTTATGAGGGATATTGGTCTTTAGGTTTTTTATTCATTTTTTTTTTTTTTTTTTGTTATGAAGACAATACTGGCTTCATAAAATGAATTGGAAAGTGTTCCCTCTTTGTCTATTTTCCTATTTTCTGGGACAGTTTATGAAGGTCTTCAAAGTCAGATTCTCTAATAGATATAGTGTTACTCAGATTAGCTCGTTTTTTTTTTTTTTTAAGTGGGATTTGGAATTTTGTGTTTTTCAGAGAATTTGCCTTTTTCAAGTTATGTTATAAAATTTAAGGGCATGAAACTTTTCACCATACTTCCTTATTTTATTTTCTAACTTTTGTAGGAACGGCAGGATTCTGTGATGTCTCTTTTTTATGTGCTTGTTATTAGTAATTTGTTTCTTAACCTTTTTTTTCTTTGATTATTTTGGCTAGAGATTAATCAATTATATTGGTCTTTTCAAAGAAACTGACAAATAATGATATGGGATTCAAGCAGGCTTTCTTCAAAATTTAGTAGTCTTGGAAAAAGTTCTTATGGTTTGATGCTGCCATCCTGTTCCTAAACAAAGAATTTGTGTAAATTCTTGAAATCATTGCAAGATTAGCCAAAGTATGGTTTACTGCTTGCATGACATGTAGACAGATGATAATTCCTCATGTAGATATTTTTGTTTATGTGCTATAATCTGTGGCTGCTGTGGATTGAATGTCCTCCCCAACTCATTGAAGCTTGACTTGCACTGTAACAGTGCTAAGAGGGTGAGAAATCTGGTTATGGTATTTGAAAGGTGGTGCCAATGAGAGGAGATTATATTGTGAGGACTGTGTTCTTATGAATGGATTAATTGATGGGCATGGTTCTGATGGCTTTATAAAGAGAATAAGTGAGAAGATTAGCCCACTCTCATTCATGCCATACTCTCATGATGTAATGCCCTACGTAGTTGTAGAGCGTCACCACCCAGAAGGTCCTCACCAGATGTGCCCCCTGGGACTATGAACTTCCCATCTTCCAAAATTGTAGGAAATAAATTTCACTTCTTTTTAAATTACCTAGTTTCAGGTCTTCCATTATAAGCAACAGAAACAGACTAACATGGTTGACAATAGATGTAACTTCTGTTTTCTACCCACCAATGCAAATGGGACAGCTCCAGTTTGGGGAGTCCCCCTCCCTTTTCCAAACTGCCCTATAAAATCTTTCCTGCTTCTAATAGGCTTCAGAGCACTTCCCAACTTCTTGGTTTGTGTTTCCCCAGGTTGATTTTCATGTTTGGCTCTCAGTAAAACTTTATAAATTATTTCTTCCTTGACAGCATTAACTTTGTCCATCAAAACAGAGAAAGGTTTTATTATAATTTTTTTTCTATTTTACTTATTTATTTCAATTTTATTGATCTCTTATCTTTATTTTTCTCCTTTGTGTTTTCTTTGGATATATTACAATTATTGATTTTGATCTTTATTGTTTTCTAATGTAAATATCTAATGTTATAAACTTCCACATATTTCTTCAGAAGTATGTCAAAAAGTTTGATATATTGTATTTTAATTTTTATTCAATATTTGAAACATTTTTTGTGATTTCTCATTTGACTGATAGGCTGTTTAAAGTGCATTGTTTAATTTTCAAATACTTGGGGATTTTCCAGTTATCTTTCTCTTTACAATTCTTCATTTAATTTAATTGTTTTCATTAAATATTCTTTATGCTATTTTAGCTTAAAATTTTCTGAGAGTTTTATTATTGCCCAATATATGGTCTATATTGGTACATGTGCACATGAAATGAATATATCTTCTGTTATTTTGAGGGGAAGTGTCCTGTAAATATTAAATTGGTCAAGTCAGTTTTTAGAATTTTTCAGGACTTCAGATACTTATTGACTTTCTGTCTAAATATTATATTATATATTAATAGAGGAGGTTGAAGTCTCCAAGTACAAACATAAATTTGCCCATTTATTTTGTATCAATGTTCATCGTAAGTATATTTGAATATAGCTTATGTATTTGTTGAACACACATTTATGATTTGTATGTCTTCTCAATAAATTAACTGCTTTAATGTTATGTGACCCATTTTTTTATCCCTGGTAACATGCATTGTTCTAAAATCTACTTTTTCTTATTTTAGGCATTTCAACTTTCTTTAATTAGTTTTTTGCATGCTATTTCTTTCCATCTTTTTACTTTTAACCTATCTATATTTTTATATTTAATATAAATTTCTTGTAGGTAACATACAGTTGAACCTATCTTTTAAATTCACTTGGTAACTATGTCTTTTAACTAGCAATTTTGAACCATTTGCATTTAATATAGTTACTTATATATTTGCATTTAAGTAAGCCATCTTGCTTGTCATTTTCATAAATGTCTACATTTTAATAATTTTTTCTTAGTCTTATTTGTATTAATTATAAACTTTTTATGAGTACATTTTGCCTACACTATTGCTTTATTAGCTATGCCTCTTTTTTATTTCAGAGTCCTTTACGTTTCTTTAACTTATTATAATCTACCTCAAAATATTATACCATTATCATGTAGTGTAAGTACACCATAACAACATATTCCTACTTCCTCTATTTTATCTTTTGTGCTCTTATTGTTGTAAATTATGTTCAAACATATTTCATAAAACCCACAATGCATTGTTATAATTTTTTATTTTAGACAATTATAATTTAAAGGAATTAAAATAAGAAAAATGTCTATTATACTTACCTTTAAAAAAATTATTTCCAATTCTCTTCTTTCCTTTGTGTAGATCTAAATTTCCATTTTTTTCCTAGAACTTCCTTTAACATTCCTTGTAGTGTATGTCTACTGGCAATAAGTTATTTCTGCCTTTATAGGTTCAAAAAACATGTTTATTTCACCATCATTTTTCATCTATGTACTAAAATGTACCTAACCTATTATTGGGGTGGAGGAATGGTCCAAGAACTTTTTTTTTTTTAAAGAAAGTAACATATTAGTGAGACCTGCAGGCTAAATCATAAGTGCAGTGAATGTAGACAAATAATCCATGATGAAAGACACAAATGTTTTTTATACAATTAGCCAAAAAAATCAGCATGTTCGATTTTTCAGGGGACCAGTGTTCGAATTTCTTGATAAAATCAGAAGGCTTTGAACTGACTAGATTTTTGGTCATATTTGCTATATAGTCATATTATAGTAGAATTATAGCATGTACTATTGTATTTCACAGCAGATAAGCAAACTGGATAAGTATTGTTTTCCAAAATTAGTACTTATTTTAAAACTGGATTGGGCTCTTTAAATGGTTTGTTGTCAACCATGGGATTTCTATGAAGTCATCAAGAACATATTCATTACATAGATTACGTGGTATATTTTTAATGTACTTTAGAACAAATGTAAGGCAATGCAACATTTCTTGCTCATTCCTCTTCAGTAAAGGAGCTAAGATTGCAGTCTTTTCTCTTTTTTCTAAACATCATCTATAGAATTGGCAATTGCAAGATATTTATCAGCTTCCAACTAATAAACAATTGATAACTTAGTAAATAGTGTCACAAATCCATTTGAAGTTTGAACTAGCTAGTCTAACTGTTCTCATTCAGGAGTGTGGCAGGGGAGGTGGGAGTAGAAGAAGAGGGACTTATTTTTTCCCCCAGTACCAGTATCTTCTCACTCCAAGATATCTGATTTTGTAAGTTCTAATTTAAAGTGGCAGCAAGTAGGAAAGAAGATGCAAACACCCAGGAACCATGTATTTCTGTTTTGCTACTCTTCCTTTGAGAGCCATTTTCTTGACAATTGTCAGATACCAGATTAACTTCACAATCCAGTGGCATTATTTAAGTGCCATACCTGTTTTTTCTTGCACTATGTGCACTTTGTAAGAATCAACTCTAGCTTCCAAAATTTGGAAACCAGAGCTCAGCATCACTTAATAACATCACAGATTAAGGGACAGAGTCAAAAATTATTAACTAAAGTGTTCAGGATAGGCAATGTTAGGTTAAAGTGTGAGAGATGGTGCTGGTAAAGTTATAATCTGGAGAAGGGCTTTGGAGAGTAGAGATGACATGGTTGCTGAATTCTGCTGGTACTAGTGTACCAGAAATGAGGCTTGGAGGAGAATGTGCTATGAGAAATGACTTATGCATATAATATTGTGTTATGTAATTTTCACAGCACTCCAAAAAGGCATCTTTTACAAGTCACATTTTATGTTTGGGATTATTTAGGCTTAGAAAATTTGCATATTTTATTCAAAAATATACTAGTAGAGACAGAATTGGAATTTGCACCCACATGTGACTCCAAAACTCATGTTCTGATCATTAAAAAGCTAATATAATTCACTGGATCAATGCACACTATGTACCTACAGTGTCAAATAAAGTGATGGAGCTTTAGTACATAAAGATAAGTAAGACATTTTTATACCTTTGAGTGATTTATAGCCTCTTAGAGAGCTAGCTGGTGAACTGATAGTGTAGGAGAGTTTTGAGGTCTATGACAGAAGCAGCATCACCTGCCCAGTGAGTGCCCAAAAGAGGGAGTGACCAATCTGTCCTTGGAAAAGTAGGCTCAGAACAGACCTCGTGGCGGCTGTGATGCCTCAGCTGAGCCCTAAAACATGAACCTGTGTTCAACAGTCCAAAAACTTGATGATAAGGATAAGAGAGGTTATTTCAAGGAAAGTGTGCAGCTTGAGCAAGGCACAGAAATGAGAGTTTTTCAATGGATGCCTTACAATAGATTAATTCATTAGAATAGCTTTGGTGCCCTGAGGAAATGGGACATTCAGAATCACTTTTGATGCCTTGTAGAGCACAGCTTGGTGAAAACAGAACCAGGTGATGCACACAGTGGGGTGATGTCTCTCTGACATTGTATATACAGGAGGGACTCTTCACTGAACAAAATAATTTTGGGCGAATGTGAAAACTAGAGAACAGATTTTTGAATCTTATAAAAAATTGAAAATGCTAGTTTGAGCCAGGAAAATAATGAGGTTCACCTGGCATTAGTAGACTCTGTAAGGACATTTAGAACCAAGTGTTAAGGCTTTAACACATCACAACAAGAAAGGTTATGCATAAAGCAGATAACTTGCAATTTCTAAATAATATATATATTCACAAAGTTAAAATCTTGATTAGGAAGAGCAGAATTTCAGTTTATAAATTTCAATAGTGAAGGGATAGTTGAGAAAGAAGACTGAAATGTGATCGGGAAACTGCTTAGGATAGTGGTTCTCAAAGTTGGCTGCACATTAAAATCACCTGTGATGCTTTAAAAAAATCCAAATATCCAGCTTTCACCCCATATTGATTAAATTAGAATATCCGGGAGTGCTATCACCATTTTTAAAGATCCTCAGGTGATTCCAACATGTAGCAAAATTTGGAAAACAGTAGCCTCGGACCAACATGTACTATACTTTATTTCCTTAGGTTAACTGTATGTAGCAAAAATTTCAATCAAAAAGAAATAGTGATTTCTGGGTTCTCTATTCTATTCCATTGATCCATGTGTCTATTTTTATGCTAGCACCATGCTGTTTTGGTTATTATAGCTTTGTAATATAGTTTAAAGTCAGGAAGTGTTATGTCTCCAGCTTAATTTTTTTGCTCAGGATTGCTTTGGCTATGCATGGTCTTTTGTTGTTCCATATAAATGTCTGGATAGCTTTTTCCATCTCAGAGAAAAACGTCATTGGAATTTTGATGGGGATTGCAATAGCCAAGAGTTGGAACCAGCCAAAATATCCATCATCTGATGAGTCGATAAGGAAACTGTGATATATCTACACAATGGAATACTAGTCTGCTATAAAAAAGAACAAAATACTACCATTCACAACAACATGGATGGACTTAGAGGAAAATTATAAGTGAAACAAGTTAGACACAGAAAGAGAAATGTCACATGTTCTCACTTATTTATGGGAGCTAAAAATAAATAAATAAATAAATACACAAACAAATCAAGGGTGGTGGTGAGGGGAGAAGACAGAATAACCACAAAAATTCCTTGAACTATTTAAGTCAAGTGTACAGATATGATGGGGGGGGAGGAAAGGGGGTGGAGAGGAATGGGTAAAGGGGCATGAAAATCAACTACAATGTATATTGAGAAGTAAAATAATAAAAAAGAAATAGTGAGAGAGGCCACTTTTCTTCTTGTAAAACTACTCATGAATGCTGTTGTCCAAACCAGGACCTGTAATGCCTGATGGAACTTTAGAAGCATGCAATCTTTAAGTTGCTTCTCCCCCACCCTCTGGCTTATATTGGCTAAGTAGCTGTGCCATCTTGTCAATCAGTATATATCTCAGAATAAGACATGACCGATGACTCATTATCATGTTCTGAAAATCAGAGATGACAATGCATAGCAAGTACTATTCACATGGCAGGTTTCCCAGAACACCTAAGCCACAAGAAAATATTATTGCGAATTCTCACTTTGTTTTGTAGATTGGTTGGGACAATGGCCTTACTATTCTTTTTATGAAAGAGTAAAATAAGATGTAAGGAACAGAAATTAGAATCCAGGTTTATTGATTTTCATGCCCAGAAAGCATCTGTTGTCCCTGCACTGCCTGAGAAGCCAAACCTAAGCTGAATTACTCTCATGATTAAAACTGGGTGACAGAAATGCTATTTATAGGGTAAAAAAATAGCAAAAAGCAAGCTGAAAATTTTGCTTTGCAAATTTACTCCAAAGGTATCATATTTCCAATGAAATGACTGGAAATTAAAGTAGGGTTTGTGAGAAGGCAACACTTAAAATATGCACTAAAGAATAAAGCTTATTATTCCTAAGGATAATTCTAAGTATATTAATCCACATAAAAACCAAGAAGAATTTGTTGCACACCTATAATATCCTTAATATTCACTGGGCACCATGGTGCAAATAAACAGAAGACAGTTTCTTTGTATAAAGAGGATGCAATATATTGAAGACGGTTTGTTGTTATAAGAAGGTTTCAGTATATTGGTAAGCTAATATAGCACTTGCTATAAAATCACCATATATGGTACAGTAATAGAGTGTATAGATTCTGGTGAAGCTAATATAAGCAACACGATCTCATTCCATCATAGTGTGAAAGAAGTCACTTATCTTTTATAACTTTTCTTCAAGAATATAAGAAAATTAGTTAATCTCGTAGTTCAGAAGATATACATCCAAAGAGTCTGAGAAGGAGGAGATATGTACGAGGAACACTAAGAAGTTGTTTTTTTTGTTTTTGTTTTTGTTTTGTTTTGTGTGTGTCTAAATGGAAGGGAAGGGAAGGCTTTGGAGGAAAAGAGAGCTCCTTGAGCAAAGTATCAATAAACTTCACTCAACTTCTTCTAAATTCCTCCTCATGTTATAACACACAATGAATAGGGTGGGAAAAAACTCTACATGTCATGCCTCTTTAAAAAATTTTTTAAAGATCAGCAGTTCTTCCACCAAACTGTGAGTTCGTTAGGGTATTCTCAATCCACCCATTTTATTGTGCATTTTTTTTTTTTTTTTTTTTTTTTTTACCTCTTTAAATATCAGTTCTGAAGATAATTGACTTTGGGCTGTGTAGAACAAACTGAAGATTTAAATTCTTTCATTCTGATTCAAAATTTAACTCCTTTTACTTATCATTTGGATACTTTGACATTGTATAGGTACATCTTATATTAGTTTGGTAAATAATTCATTGAAAATTCACTATGGTATACAGTGGTCTTAATGATGTGAGGAAATTCAACAACACAAGGAAGCATTCTGTTAAAATAAGCCTCCAATGTACTAGTAGAATACTACCAAGTAAGAAATGAGGCAGCATATTTTTTTTTTTATTTTAAATGCAGTCTTTTTTTTTTTGACTGTCTACTTGAGAAGACTTTCAAATGTGCATTTTAGGTCTGTATTTTTCTGTTTCTTAGAAGGTATAAACTCTTGGTCTTAAGTGAAAAATCATAGTGCCCTCAGTTTTGTTTACTTTCTATAAGGTGTGACTTGCTTTCCTTTCTGCAGTTGCAGTCGAAAGGTAGATTGTAGTAATACACATCTCTGGATTGTTTAGTTAAACTGGAAGATTACCCTTTAGTATACTTACTTTAAAGACTGAAGAAAGTCCTGAATGCTCCAAAAAAGTTTAAAGGAAGTGTAATTTCTTTTTACATAGTGCTAATAGGGAATCCCTAAATATGGACCAAAAATAGAGTGTATTCAAGTGTAAAAATAAATACCTGTATGTACTTTTATATGAGTAGACATAATGCAATTTGACAACAGATTATTAGGTATTGATTTTTACTTTTTTTAATACTCATTTTAGGTACATCCATGGAACCTACACCACACTCAAGATGCTGAATATTCCCATTACCCTCAAAAGTTCCCTGATGACTATTTGCAAAAAATCCCCCTCCAAATCTAGACCGAGCAACCACTGATTGCTTTCTGAATTTTCCAGAAGACCTAAGCCCCAAGAAAAATATTTTTTTGTTTTGCCTGTTCTTGATTTTAGTATAAATAAAATCATGCACTATGTATTCTTTTGTGTCTGGCTTCTCTGTCAGCATAATATTTTGAGATCCATTTGTGTGCGTTATTAGTTCATTCATTTTTATTGCTGAGTAATATTCTATTGAATGGGTATGCCAAAATTTGTTCATCCATTCATTTGTTGATGGACAGTTAGGTTGTTTCCCAGCTTTGGGTATGAATAAAGCCGCTGTGAACATTTGTGCACAAATATCTGTGTAGACATGTGTAGTTATTTCTACTGATTGAGTAATTGGAGTGAAATGGCTGGGTGGTGGGGAAGTGGTTTTACTGTTTTACATTCTCAGCAGCAAACCATGAGTGTTCTGGCCACTCCATATCCTCACAAAACCTGGTATGAATCTTTTAAATTTTAACTATTCAAAAGGATCTTTTTACACTTATATTTGCATTTTCCTGATCATATAATATAAAGAACCCTTTCACGTACTTACAGTTTTTTTTATATATCTACTCTTGTAAAATGTACATTCAAACTTTGCCCACATTATATTGTGTTGCTTCTCTTAATAATGAGCTAGAAGAACTTTTGAACATATTTTGGGTACAATTTCTTTGCTAAATATATGTAATAAGAATATTGAGAATTGCTTTCCTATCTATGAATTGCTTTTAGTTTTATTTTTCATTTTAATGGTGTCTTTCAAAGATCACAAGTTTTTAATTTTGGTGAAGTGTGATTTTTCAATATTTTGTTTGAATCGTTATGCTTTTTTCTGTTCTGTCAGAGAAATCGTTGTCTAATTTAAGTTTTTCTCATGAATTTTAGGACTACAATTCATTTCAACTTAATTTTTGTGTATAGTGTGCAGAGGGTGAGGTTCCTTCTTCCCCCTATAAATACCAGATTTTTTCCGGTATTATTTGTTCAAAAAATTATTCGTTCTCCATTAATTTAAATTGAAAACTTTGTTGACAATCAATTTATTATATGAGGGTTCTTCCAAAAGTTCATGGAAACATTCTTATTATGTTTTAGTTCCATTTTTGAAGTACCCTCGTATCCACGTTGTTCAATTTTTGGATTCTCTATTCTGTTCCATTGACCTATTTGACTACCCTCACACTGATACCATACTCTGATTATTATACATAGGTTATCTAGCATGTAAATGTAACTGTATTACATATCATATCTCGGTTACTTGCGTTATATTTCCATAAATTTAAAAATCAGCTTATCATCAGAAAAGCCTGCTGGGAATTTGATTGTGATTGTATTGACTCTGTAGACCAATTTAGGGAGAACTTATGTATAATATTATCAAGTCTTCTAATATATTTTAAGTTTTGGATGTTTTAGCCAAGTGTAGTTTTGATTTTATTTTCCAACTGTTCGTTGCTAGTGTATTGAAATACAATTAACTTTTGGATACTATTCTTGTACCTTATAATCTTGTAAAAATCACTTACTTGTTGTTGAAACTTTTTTGTAGATTTCTTAAAATTTCCTATATAAATGATGATGTGAACTGTGAATAAAGAGAATTTTACACCTTTTTTTCAATCTTCATGTCATTTATTTCTTTTTATTGCCTTATTGCACTGGCTATGACTTTCATTGCAATGTGGAATAGAAGTGTTGAGAGTGAGTAACCTTTACTTTTCCCTCATCTTGAGGAGAAAAGATTCAGTCTTTCATTCCTAATTTTTTTCATAGATGTTCTTTATCAGGTTCAAGAAGTTTCTTTATATTCCTAGAGCTCTATTTTAGGGAAAAGTTTGTATTTCTAGTATCTATTGATAGAAAAATACTTTTCTATAGTTTGCTTTCTTGTAATACCTTTGTATGTTTTTGATTTCAGGGTAATGTTGGCATCGCATGTTGAATTGTGAAGTTCTTTTCTTTTTCAATGTTTTCTGAGAAATTTTTGTATTATTTCCTCCTGAAATGTGTGACAGAATTCACTGGTGAATAAGCCTGTCTTAGTTTCACCCAGCAAATGTTGGTTGCATTGTGTGTTCATTATTGTTCAATTCAATGCATTTACTAATTTTCCTCTGTGATTTCTTTTTAGAATCGATGATATTATTTAAAAGTGTGTGGCTTAATTTCCAAATATTTGGGGATTTTCTATATTTGCTAGTGACTTCTACTTTAATTTCACTGTTCTCATATTTAATTCACTTTAAATTTATTGAGACTTACTTTATGGACCCCCAAATAGTGTATTGTTAATACTATTCCATGTACACTTGAAAACAATGTGTACTCTGCCATCATTTGGTGGCGTGTTCTATCAATGTCAGTTATGTCAAGTTGGTTGACAGTTTTGTCCAAATTTAATATATCCTTATAGGTATGATGATTTTATATTTATACTATTAGTTACTGAGAGTGGAGCATTGAGGTCTACAACTTATAATTTGGATTCCTTTACTTCCCTTTCATGTTTTTCAGTTGTTGCCTCATATATTTTGTAACTCTTATTAGTGGCATATACATTTAGAATTTTGATGTCTCCTTGATAAATTGACTCTTTATCATTATAAAATGCTTTTCTATATCCATGGTGATATTCTTGTTATGAAGTGTACATTTTTTACATTAATATAGCCATTCCAGCTTTCTTATGATTAGGGTTTGTGTGGTTTATCTTTTTCCATTTTTTATCTTTAATCAATGTCTATTTTTAAAGTGAATTTCTTACAGCAAAATATAGTTGGGTATTGATATTTTTATCCAATCTGAAAATTTCTGCCTGTTTTTTGGAATGCAGAACACTTACATTTAATGTAATTATTGGTATTGTATTAAATCTACAATATTGTAAGTTGCTTTTTATTTGTTGCTTCTGTTCTTTGTTCCATTTTATCCTTTATTCCTGCCTTGTTTTGGATTGAGTATTTTTAGTATTTTTAGTATTGTATTTTATCTGCAAAATTATAAATCTTTAACTTATCACACTCTACTTTCAAATATTGTTATTCCACTCACACTTAATATAAGAAATTTATAGCAGTGTAGTCCAATTTTCCATTTTGTCTTTGAGCTATTGCTATCAGTTTTATTTCCACATAAGCTATAAATTCCACAATGTTAGGTTTATTTTTGTTTGTTTGCAATAGTCAATTATCTTCTCAAAAACTAAAAAGTGAGGACATTTAGAACACATATATGCCCATAGAGTTTGATCATTCTGCTGCTCTTTATTCCTTTGTATAGAACCAAATATTCATCTGACATAAACTTTTCTCTCCCTGAAGAGCTTTCTTTAATATCTGGCCCTCTACATTGATCCCTCTTTCACAAATTTCCAAATTTTCTTTGACTATTAAATAATTTGAATTGTTATTTAGCAGATGAAATTATGTGGGATGTACTAACATGTATCTGTAATCATTTAATAGCAGCTTACTAGTATTCTAAATGTGAGGGCCTTTTATATATGAATTTAGATTTACAATTTGGGAACAAGTTGAAAGACAAGGTGTGTTTTGCTGCATTCGTGAGTTGGTTATCCACTTACTGTATCATCTAAAATACAGCTTGAAATTTTTCTGGGAAAAATAAACCTTTATTGCACTTGCCTAATACTTGTTGAAAAGATTTAAGGAATAGACTTTTAAAAAATCTGTGAATTACACATACTGAAGAGAGATATTTCTTCCATTTAGATATCTAGTAAAGTGCTAGTAATTTTTCATGATGTAGATTCAAGTTTACCTGGTAAGGTTGTCAATTTATGAACTAACTTTATTACTGTTTATTTTTTCCTAATTGGTGCTATATGTGTCGCTTTGGTTTCAACTTAGGAAAAATCATAAGAGGCTGTTCTCAGTAGGAAAATAATGATGCGAAATTGCTTCATATTTCATTACTCTCAGGGAATAGAAATAATCATTTTAGATGAATTTGGGGCAACTTTTTATGAGGAGAGAAAGTGTAAGGACTATAAACCTAAGATAGTACATAGAAATTTAAAGACAGCTGAAAAAATATGTTTAAGAATTTCTGAACTGGTTTATTGATGTGGAGAGCCTAGTTACATGCTTTTCCTTTTTTGTTCTAACTACCTCAGTTTATTTTGTTTGGTAATTTCTAACAGTTAAGAAAAAGGAAGAAAAATATGCTAGGCTTTTTATATTATCTTATTCCATTTTTCAACAACATTTAAATAAATAGGTAATATGCACTTTTAGAGACATATAAATTAAAAAAGCTAGGAAGATAAAATGACTTGCCTAATAGATGGAAGATCTAGTATTTAAATTCATGTTTTTTTATTCCCCTTATATCATCCACAGTCAGTAATAAAAATATATAATTTAATGCTTCATTTTCTAAATTTAACTTAATTTTTCCCTCCTTTCTAGTTGTCTCCGACCTTCTCTTTGTTTCTCTCCCTTTCCTTCCACACACTTGTAATGATGGTTGATGAATAGAATCAGTGATTTGTCAGGGCTAAAACCCTGGAGTTTTTCTTTTCTCTTCTCCATCTTACTCACCCCACAGCCATTTGGTCAGGAAATCCTGTTGGCCCTTGCATCACAATACCGTTAGTTTATGACCAGTTCCCACCACCTCTAGTAAAATAATATTACCTCCGTGGTCTGAGCCACTGTTACTTCTTTCCTTGATTCTTGCATTAGCCTCTTGTTAGTAGTCCCTGCTCCTGCATCCTATTTTCAAGACAGTAACTTGAATACTTAAGATGGGATCATGTCAGTCTTCCTTATTGGCTCTCATTGTTTCCAGGTAAAAGCCACATTCCTTACAATGACCTCTAAGGTCCTATGGGGTTGAATTCATCTCTCTCACCTCATGTGCTATTCTTCCAGTTCATCTTGTTTATTCTGCTCCAGGCTTAGAGATCTTCTTTATCCTCCTGGAGCATGCTTGTTGTGTTTCTGCCTTAGGGCCTCTGTGCTGGTTGTTACCTATGCTTGGCATGTTCTTTCCCCAGATATCTGTACAAATAATTACTTCACCCTCTTTAGGATTTACTTAAATGTCTCTTTTAAACCAGCTGTACCCTGACCACTGTATTTAAAATTACAATCTATACTCCTAATTTTCCCTATCCTCTGGTATTTCTTCTTTCTATAGTATATGTTACTTTCTAACATACTATATAATTTAATTTTTCACTTTCTTATTATTTGTCTCTCTAAACCCTTTATTGCAAAATATAATCTCCAGATGGAAGAAGAGATCCTTTTTCAATCAATAATCTCTCTACTATTTAAGAAAGGTTTGGAACATGGTACATACTCAGGTAATATTTGCTGAGTGAATGGATAAATGCTATAATAGAGGTAGTTGTCTAAGTGGAGAGTTGTTAGAGATCGAGGTGTGGAATAGAAGGTGGGAGCAGGGAAGAGTGGGGAACTCCAGCTTTAATTCTTGAAATGGGTGACTTAGATCCAAAACATATCTATATAACTTAGATTGGAAGGGATATGACTATAACTGCTGAAATGCACAGGTCCTCATAGGTCCTTGAAATAACAGTGGTCTGGAAGGATGTCTTCTTTTTCAGATGATCAGTTAAATATTTGAACCAACAGAAGGAAGGAGTGAAATCCTGAAAGATCTCCTTACGTTTAGCTTGGATTATGGCTGACAGCACATCTTACTTTTTAGAGATTTTACTATTTAAAAAAAAAAAGGAAAAAAAAGTGTTTTCTTTATGAGATCCAAGAATAAGTATTTTGTCATTTTAGTACTTTTGAGTGATAAGGTTATAGGAATATAGGCACTCCCCTGACAACCCAATGTATTTTATGGGGCGAAAAACACATACAAATAAAAGCAATTTATTCTTCACTATCACAAGATGCCACTGTAGAGAATCATCTGGGGTCAAGAGGTTGAGAATGTGTTCCTGGAGGCAAATTGTATTACTTTATGTTCCTGGGCAATAGCTATTCAACTAAGGAAAACTATCAGAGACAAACCATGTGAAGAAAAGCAGTATCCTTCATGTTTTCATTCAAAATATGCCCTTTTAAAAATAAAGTTTAGTAAATATATATTAAATTAAATTGGCTCTAAAATGGCCATCTTAAAACATGGGTCTCAAACCAGTTGCAAATATTTTTTAACATTGTAGAGGTTGGTGCTAAACTCATCTTCAACAGTGAAAAAATTGAAAATACACTCTTTGTAATTAAAATACCCTCAGAAGAATCTAGTGCATTATTGGTTTTCAGTTACCTTTATTACATATCATTTACAAAGCTGAAGAAACATCTGTCTCACTCACAATGTATAGCAGCAACATTCAGGTACTTATTACTTTAATAATTTGCAGTTGAATTTTCATGCATTAGTAGATATCAATTTTTGAGCTTAGAAATAGAAAATGTTTTCTTCTTTATCTTAACCTCTGATTTCCCACAATTTAAGACAATGCACAGATGAGATATTCCCATCATTACATCCTAACTTTAAAGAATTTCCAAGACACAAATTTAGAAAATTCTATATCTCTCAACCTGTCTTGATTGACTTTAGGCACATACTTTCCAACTTCCAGATGATGAACTTCCATATGTATTTGTTTCTAAAGTTGATCTTAAAATCAACTGGATTCATAATAATTTTTCTCCAATTTTACAGCACATAAGCATATCCCTCATCTACCCTAAATCCTGATAATGGACATTACCTCTCAACTAAGGAAATACTTTTTAAAACTTATTTTTTGCTGCCATATGTATTTCTGTTAAGTGTGAAGCATAGCTTTGAAAATGGGGTATTGCAGCATTTAAGGTATGTCTGAATTCAGATATGTGGTAGAGAGGGGTGATGGAGGTAATAAAAATTTTCAGTTAGCCATTTTGCCTCTTCCATCCCTTGACTATTTTCAAAAAAATGTCTAGCTTTGGAGCAAAGCAAGGAGAATAATGATCAGAAGTGGTGAATGCTAAAAAGGCCTTTTACATATATTTAAATATAACTAATACTTGTCAGTTCTTAATATTAATTCCTAAAAATGTCATGGATTAGTAATGCTGACTTTCAAATATACCTAGAATGATTTTGGAATGTTGAATTTTTTTGACAGCACATTGGATAAAACACATAGACAAAATTTTGTGTAACTTTTTTCAGAATCAGTGTGTGATTATATGCCAAAATGTTAATACAAATTTAGTCAATTATCTTGAGATAACAGAAGATATTTAATATTTTCTAATTTCTATTACTGAAACCTAAAATTTATGCCAGTTACCAGATGGCTTAGCTACATAGATCTTTCTCTTTCATGAAATATAAAGGCACTGTTTGTACATTATATCTGACAAAAACTAATGGAGTTATTTTTTATTTTTATTCTTGGTTCTAACTTAAGTAATCCCCAAAGGCAAATAACAGGGTTACACACACACACACACACACACACACACACACACACATTTACTAAAGGACTACCGTACCTTTTTATTATACTTCTTACCTCATAAATAATTTAATACATTTAGTTACACATTACATGTGGATGCATCTGTCTCTCCAGATTTTAGGGTGGTGGTTTGCCCTGTGGCGTCAGTTCTCTGATGTGTGTAAGAGAAGTCATTGATTTTTTTTTTTTTTTACCTTCCCAAATATTTTTATTTATTTTATTTATTTTTTTCTTATTATTTATTTATTTTTTAAATTTTCTTTTGTCGATATACATTGTGGCTGATTATTGCTCCCCATCACCAAAACCTCCCTCCCTCCTCCCTCCCCCCTCCCCCCCAACAATGTCCTTTCTGTTTGCTTGTCCTATCAACTTCAAGGAATTGGGGAAGAAGATATAACAAGTCATTGATTTTTAATTTGTCTCACTTTTCCATTCTGGGTTGGTGTCAGTTGATTGATTTTTCTCCTCATTATAAGGCATATTTTCTTGCATATTTGCAAGCTTCATAATTTTTTTATTGGAGGCCAGACATTGTGAATTTTACCAATTTGTTGGGTGGATATTTTCATAGTCTTATAAATATTCCTGAATTTTCTTATGGGTTGCAGCTAAGTTACTTGGAAATTGTTTGATCCCTTCGGCTCTTGGATTTTTTTTAGGAGGACCCACAGCAGAGTTTATTTCAGACCCAATTATTGCCACTACTGAAGCAAGACACTTCTGTGTATCTCCCCAATGCCTATTGGCTCTTGAGGTTTTTCAGTCTGGCTGGTGGAGATGAACACTGTTTCTGGACCTGCATGAGTGTTTCTTCTAATCCTTTCATGTGATTATGTGCCTGATTTGTCTAGTTTCCTCACACTCGTGCGCCGTTTAGTGGTTAGCTGAATGGTCAAGTAAGAAGATCCCTACGGTTCTCTTTTTGTGCAGCATTCTCCTCTCTGCTACTCTTTCTTGAGAATTGTAACTGCCTTGATCTCATTGGACTCTGAGCCCCTATCTCCAAATTAGGGGTCTGCAGAACTCTGCTTGCCCTCCTGCTCCTTGTGCATGTCCTGGAAGCTCTTTCAAGGCAGTGAGCCGGGGCGATCACTTGTTTCTCCTCTCTCAGAGATCCCTATCCTTTGTTTCCTAACGGCCGGTATCTTGAAAATAATTATCTCATGTATTTTACCCAGTTTGTTGGTTAGTAGGTGGGTAATTCTGGTCCCTGAATGTCACCTTGGCCAAAAGTTAAAGTTCACATGTAACTACTGAGCATTTGAAATGTGGCTAGCACAAATCGAGATGTGCTGTTTGTTTAAAATACATACCAGATTTTTGAATTGTTAGTATCAAAAATAGTGTAAAATATCTAATTAATATTTTTATAGTGATTACATTTTGATATGGTAATATTTTTAGTTATATTGGGTTAAATAATATATATTATTAAATTCCTTTTACCAGTTTCTGCTTTTCAAAATATGACTGTTGGAAAATTTAAAATGATATATATATTTCCATTATATTTCTATTGCACAGTACTGATTCAGACATTCCCCAGAACATCATTTTCACTCACTGTATTTGATAATATCATATTAATAGTACCTGAGGATCAGGAAATAAAAAGTACTCTACATGTTGGTTAAAGTACTTGTGCTCTAGAGAGTGAGACATATTATGTAAAGATTTAGGGACCTGCTATAATGATGATGTTTTTAGGGATCCAATACTCTGTGGCATGCTCTTACCTATGATCTTGTGGTGGGTTCCTATCACCAGAGGACGTAGGTAGAAAATACCTGGACCTGGTTCATGGGTGAGTTAGCTTGATAAGTTGGTCTGAGCCAAAAATGAACTGCTTCTGCACTATGACAGATATGACCCTTAAAAAGAGTACTCAAGGGAAATCCTACCACTGGGCATATCCTTAAGCAATACACTGATTTTTTACTTGGTTGGGAGAGAGAATTGTCCTGAGGTAGAAATATATGTGGAATCCTTGGCTATGACAGCTTGCCTAATTAATCAGGAGCCTGGAAGGAAAAAGATTGGGCGATTCAATACAAAGAGTTTTAAGAAAGGATGGCTTATGGGAGTGAGATCAAAGTTTGCAGATTTTTGTATCCATAGAAATGTCCATGAAACAGCATTCAAAATATAGGTGGTGGTGAACAACCAACTGGATATGATGATTTGTCCAGCCTCTGTCCTCATGCTGTTCAGTGACTGTGTTACAGGACATTGAATGGAGTGATTATGGTTGCAGGATGAAAAATTTGCCTAGGCCCCAAAGTATGAGTCCCTATCATAAGCATCATGTAGCTACTGCTATAGCTGAATGTTTGACTTCTTGGCAGCAGAGCCCATACTGGGTTATTGAGGACACCAGTTAGTCCTCTGTGACAAGGGGATTTTATCCAAACTGTTCTATTTTTGAGGGGCAGATATTTGTCTTTTTGTAATGGACATGTTCTGGGTATGAGTTTGCTTTCCCTGACTTCAGTGCCTCAACCAGCACCACCATCTGAGGGCTTGGACATTCTGAATGTTTTACTTTAGCATTTTGAGCCTCCATATGACATCGCTTCTGATCAAGTGACCCGCTTTGCAATGAAGAACTGACAAGGGGCACATGACCTTATTCACATTGTCCAGAAGCTTTGGACCTGATAAAATATTGTAATGATTTCTTAAATGTATAGAGGAGGATCCAGCTTAGGCATATATTTTGAAATAACAGACATGTATGCTGTATCTCTGATAGAATACTTGGGTCCAGGTACCAATGGATGCAACTAAGAGTCTACCCTCTCACCATAACTCTTAGTGACTCACTTGGAGATTTTGTGTTTTACATCCCTGAAAATTTAGGCTCAGTATGACAAAAGTTTCCCAGGGAAAGGATACATTTACCAGCAGACATAGTAAAGTTGCAGTTTGTCTTCTTCCAGTGAACATAGGTAAAGAAACAAGGCAGAAAGGCCATCCCATAATGCTAATGGCTGAAATCCAAAATTAAGATAAAAAAATCTATGCACATAAAAATGTAGCATAAATATTCATGAGGTATAATCTACTGGGAAATGTTTTTTATAAAACCAACTCCAGAAGAAATGGAAAATATAGACCTATCATAGAAACAAGTTTTAATTTTTAATTAAAAAATTTTGAGTCTGATTCTCTGATTGGTTTCAAAATAGTCTAGTTTTACCTCTTAGCTTATATGGAAGACATTTTTCAAAAATTGAATCAGATTATTTTGCAGTTCTGAAGTTTTGACAAAAACATTTAAATCATGTAAGACACAATTATTTTGTAAAAACAAAATAATCTGCAGAGGAGTAATGAACCATACAATACTTTCATTTTCCTGATTCTTCCTGAGTGTGTCAGTTTAAATTAGCTGCTTCTAAAGGAATCAATGACAAGTATGATTATTAGACACTCGATACTTCTTATTGTATTTCTGTATCTCGGAAATTGAGAAAGCAAAGGAATCATGTCTGAGTAAAAAATCCTTTCACTCCACTTGTACTTTATGTATCTAGCCCACAACAAGAGGGTTTTTGTCAGTCTTGGATGGTCTGTGGAGAAATAGCTAGTGAAATGGATAACACGATAGATAGATTTATGACAGGAAAGGAAAAAGTAGAGAGTCAAGCATTTTTTCTCCCTCTTCACTCCAATTCCTCCCAGGATTAGTAATAAAATCCAGTTATTTAGACTCATTTTTAAAAACACTGAATGAAAATTTAGTTTAAAAGATTCAAACTGTTTTTAGAGAAAAATGTATGAATTCTGAATGGCTTTTGGAGAAAATGTATGAAAATATAATAAGAATTTTTTCATTGAAACATAATTGATTATAATATTTGTAGGGTACAGAGTTGACTATCAGTATTTGGGTATAATACGCGATGATCAAATCAGGATTATTAGCATACTCATCATTCCAAACATAATTACTCTTTGTGTCCATTACCTAATTTCTCCCTAACTCCAGTCCTCCTCCCCCTTTCCCACCTCTAGTAACCATTGTTCTGTTCTCTCCTGAAAGTTCAACATATTATTGTGGTTGTTGTTTCTGTCATTGTTGGTTTGTTTTTTTCTTTATTATTTAGCTCCCACTTATGAGTGAGGCTGTGTGGTATTTTTTTTTCTGTGCCTGGTTTATTTCACTTAACAATTATCTTTCTTAAAAATTATTTTTAATTATTTTTGTTTATACATATTTATGGGATACAGAGTTGACTCAGTATTTTGTACAGGATGTGATGATCATATCAATATTATTAGCATGCTCATCATTACAAATTGTAATTACTTTTTCTGTCCCTTACCCAATTACTCCCTATACCCTCTCTACCTCCCCGTTTCCCGCCTGTAGTCATTGTAAGTCTGTTCTCTCCTTCTGAAAGTTCAATTTTTTTATGGACCTTCCTTCCTTCCTTCCTTCCTTCCTTCCTTCCTTCCTTCCTTCCTTCCTTCCGTCAGTCCGTCCGTCTTTCTTTCTTTCTTAGCTACCACTTATGAGTGAGGACATGTGGTATTTCTCTTTCTGAGCCTGGCCTGTTTCACTTAACATACTTTTCTCCAAGCTCATCCATGTTGTTGCAAATGGCAGAATTTCATTCTTTTTGATGGCTGAGCAGTATTCCACTGTGAATATATACCACATTTTCCCTATCCAGTCATCCCTTGGTGGACATTTAGGTTGGTTCCGTATGTTGGCTATTGTAAATAAAGCTGTGATAAACATGGGAGTTCAGGTATCCATTAGACGTGATTTCCATTCCTTTGTTTATATATATCCAGAAGTGGGATTGCTGGATCATGTGGTAGTTCTACCTGTAATTGAGAAACATCCATATTGTTTTCCATAACAGTAGTACTAATTTACAGTCCCACCAACAGTGTAGAAGAGTTTCCTTTTCTCTGCATCCCAGCCAGCATTTGTTATCTTCTGTTTTTTTGATAATAGCAAGTCTATCTGGGGTGAAATGATATCTCAGTCTGGTTTTGATTTGCATTTCCTTCATGCTGAGTGATGTTCAACATTTTTTCATGTACCTGTTGGCTATTTGTATGTCTTCTTTTAAAAAATGTCTTTTTTGCTCCTTTGTCCATTTGTAAATGGGATTATTTGTTATTTTACTGTTAAGTTCTTTGAATTCCTTCTATATTTTGCATATTAATCCCTTGCCAGATGTACTGTTTGCAGATATTTTCTTCCATTCAGTAGGTTGTCCTCTTGGTCTGTTGATTGTCCCCTTTGTTGTGCAGAATTAATGTGAAAATGTCTGTACTACCCAAAGTGACCTACAGACTCAATGCAATTCCCACCAAAATACCAATGCTATTCATTGACATTAGTATAATGACATTGATATAATCATTGATACAATGACATTGATACAATCACTTTTGTTTATTTTTTATTTTGTTGCTTGTTCTTTTGGGGTCTTATTTGTAAAGTCTTTGTCAAGTCTTACATCCTGAAGTGCTATCCCTATTTTTCTTCTAGGGGTTTTGTAGTTTCAGGTCTTATATTTAAGTCTTTAATCCATTTTGAGTTGATTTTTGGTATATGGCAAGAGGTATGGGTCTAGTTTCATTCTTCTACATATAGATATCCGGTTTCCCCAGCACCATTTATTGAAGAGGCTGTCCTTTCCCCATTGTATGTTCTTGGTGCCTTGTCAAATATCAGTTGGCTGTAAGTATGTGCATTGATTTTGGGTTCTATATTCTGTTCCATTGGTCCATGTGTCTGTTTTTATCCCAGTACCATGCTGTTTAGTTTACTATAGCTTTGTTGTATCATTTGAAGTCAGGAAGGGTTATGCCTCTGGCTTTTTTTCCCCCTCAGGATTGCTTTGGCTATTCAGGGTCCTTTTTTTGTTTCATATAAATGTTAGGATTTTTTTCCATTTCCATGGTATTTTGGTGGGGATTGCATTGAATCTGTAGATCACTTTGGGTAGTATGGACATTTTCACAATGTTAATTCTTTCCATCTTTTTGAGTCCTCTTTAATTTCTTTTAGCACTGAGTTTTAGTTCTTGTCATAGAGGTCTTACACCTCGTAGGTTAAATTTATTCCTAGGTATTTTATCTTTTCAGTAGCTATTGTAAATGGGCTTGCTTTCTTTTTCTGGTAGTTTGTTGTTGGAGTATTAAAATTCTACTGATTTTTGTATATTAATTTTGTATCCTGCAACTTTCCTGAAATTGATTATCAGTTCTAAGAGTTTTTTGGTAGAGTCCTAGGTTTTCCTGCATATAGTATCATGTCATCTGCAAACAGGGACAATTTTACTTCATCTTTTCCCGTTTGGATGTCCTTAATTTCTTTTGCTCGATTGCTCTGGCTAGTAGTTCCAAAATTATGGTATATAGGAGTGGTGAGAGCAGACATCCTTGTCCTGTTCCTGTTCTAAAGGAAAAGCTTTCAGCTTTTCCTCATTCAGGTGATATTGGTGATGGTTTTGTAATATATGGCTTTTATTGTGTTGAGATAATTCTTTTCTACACCTAATTTGCTGAGAGTCTTTATTGTGAAGTGATCTTAAATTTTGTCAAGTGCTTTTTCTGCATCTATTGAGATGACCATATGTTTTTTGATTTTTTTGATATGTGTATCACATATATTGATGTATGTATATTGAACCATCCTTTCATCCCTGGGATGAATCCCACTTGATCATGGTGTATAGTTTTTTGATGTGTTTCTGCATTCTCTTTGCTAATATTTTTGAGGATTTTTGCATCTATGTTCATCAAAGATGTTTGCCTGTAGTTTTCTTTTTTTGTTGTATCTTTGTCTGGTTTTGGTATCAGGATGATGCTGGCCTCATAGAACAAATTTGGGAGAATGACTTCTGTTTCAATTTTTGGGAACAATTTGAAGATAATTATATTAATTCTTCCTTAAAAGGTTGGTAGAATTCAACAGTAAAGCCATCTGGTTTTGAGTTTTTCTCTGCTGAGGGACTGATGATTACTACTTCCATCTTGTTGCTTGTTATTGGTCTGCTCAGGTTTTCTATTTCTTCTTGGTATAGTCTTGGTAGTTTTTATTTGTCCAGAAATTTTTTCATTTCCTCCAGGTTTTCAAATTTGTTGGCAAAAAGTTGTTCACAATAGTTTGCAATGATCCACACTCAAAAGACATAGACTGGCTGCATGGATTAAATTATAAAACCCAACTATATGCTGTCTACAGGAAACTCTCCTTACCTGTAAAGACTCACACAGACAAATAGTAAAAGGATGTAAAAAGATATATCACACAAATGGAGACCCAAAACAAGCAGGAGTAGCTATTCTTATATTGCATAAAATAGACTTTAAAACAAAAACTATAAACAGAGGCAAAGAAGGTCATCATACAAAAATAAAGGGATATATCCACAAAGAGAATATAACAATCATAAATATATACATGCCCGACATTGGAGCACCCAGATATATAAAGCAAACACTGTTAGACCTAAAGGAAGAACTAGACCCCAATACAGTAATAGTTGGGGACTTGAGCACCCTCTGTCAACATTGGATTGATCATCTAGGCAGCAAATCAACAGAGAAACACAGGGTTTAAACTACACTTTAGACCAATTGCACCTGGCAAATTTCTATAGAACATTTCATCCAACAACTATAGGATATACATTCTTTTCATCAGCATATGAAATATCCCCCAGGATAGACCACGTTAGGTCACAAATCAAGTCTCAACAAATTTTAAAATATTGAAATAATTTCAAGTATGTTTTCAGATCATAATGAATTAAAACTAGAAATCAATAATAAGCAAGACTTTTGAAATTATACAAATGCATGGAAATTAAACAACATGTTCCTGAACAACTTATGGGTCAAAGAAAAAATTAAACAGGAAATCAAAACAATTCTCAAAACTAATGACAATAAAAATATGTCATACTTAAACCTATTGGATATTACAAAAACAGTACTGAGAGGGAAGTTTATTGCAATAAATGCCTCCATCAAAAGAATAGAAAGACTCCAAATAAACAACCTCAAATATTACATCTCAAAAAACTACAAAAACAAGAACAGTCCAACCCCATATTAGTAGATAAAAGAAACAAGATCAGAGCAGAACTAAATGAAAATGAGACCTATAAGAAATATATGAGAGAGCAACAAAACAAAAAGTTGGTTTTTTGAATACACACAAAATTGACAAACCATTAGCTAGTCTATCTAAAAAAAGAAGACCCAAATAACAAAAATCAGAAATGAAAAAGGAGACACTACAACCGATACCACAGAAATACAAAAGAGCATTAGAATTTAATACTTCTAATTCTCATTGCTAAATGTTTTGATGAGTATGGTGCAATTTAAAATACCATAATTAACCAGATTTTTTTTCTAAGCAAGTATGTAGAAATGGCTATTTTTGAATTATTTTTCTGCCCACATAAGACTAATGTTACAGTTAGAAGTCCTTCAATTTTATAGATATGCCTCTGATATATATAATTTAAAAATTATTCTATCAAATAAAATCACTGCTCTAACCCACATGAATTCTAAAATAAGTCTATATCAACTAAGAGCAGACTTCTTACGTAATTATGCCATGAGGCAGTTGTTTTCTGGAATTTCTATATGTCACTCTTCTGAGGTTGCGTTATGAAAGAGATATTGAAATGAACATGATAATAAAATTAAAGAAATATAAGTTAGCAAATCATTTTAATTCACAATCTACAGAAAGAAGGTAGTATTTTGTGTTTAGTGTTGAAGGCAAGAGCACTTATTCTACACTATTCATGTTTTCAAAGGAAAGGAGAAGGAATTTCCTTTTTACTTCTCACGACCGATATGTATGGGGAACACAGCTCCAACTTCTTGCAGCTCCATCTCTTACTGCATCCCTGGGAAGAGAAGTAATATTTTTGGTTGGTGAGTTGGGAAAAGGAACTGAGATATTCAGTGTGCCCACTTCGAGTCTTCTTTGTATCTATCTGCATATTGGGAATGCATTCTGGTCAGTTCTCTGCCTTGAGATAAAGTGCCTTCCTCCACGGGGTGATCTGGATGGTCTTAAATTATGCCAGGAACTCGGAATGCAATGCAAAGGCGAAGCATTAGCAAGCCTGTTGTAACCTCTACACTTCCCTGCCATTTTAAAAAAATCTCTGTTTGAGTTCTGTATTTCTCATTGTTTCCAAACTTGAAAAGAAATAGGGTGTTACTTATTGACCCTGAATCCTTCAATACAAAGCATGCTTCACTGTCCTGCTGAGAATGCTGTTTCCTGCAACAAATAAGTGAATACTATGAGGATACTTCAAAAAGTTCATAGAAAAATAGAATTAAAAAATAATATAAATCTTTCCATGAACTTTTTGAAGTACTCTGTTTAACTTAGACTCCATATATGAGGGTACTTTACCAGATTACTATTCTAACATGATTTGGGGTTTGATTTTATGTTTTTTCCCTGTTGAGAGGGCCAACTAATTTTAGTGCATTTGGGAACTTTTGATCTGATTTAGTAAATCAATACCTGGTTAAAAGGGGTAAAATAGGGAAAATTCCTCATTGCTAATGGAAAAACACTGCAATAATATGACTCACTCATAATGGATCAGCAGTATCATCCTCAGAACGAAGACAGTGCTTTGCTTTAGTATTTGTAGACCTACCTCAGGGCAGATAAATGGATGCCCTGCTTTCCTAAGATTTCTCTTAGCCCCGATTGAGGGAAAAATGACATTCATATTTATTTCATACCCAAATAATTGACTGTGTGGCCCTGAATTTTCTTGTTTCCCCGGCTTACAAATGGAAATAGCTCACAAAATGATGAATCTCATAACAGATTATTAAATATTAACTCTGCAGTTTCACTTATCTAAAATACATATTCTAGTTCAGTAGCTAAACTTTATTTTCAGGGTAAATGAAATCATCACTTTTATAGTTATGATTTTAACAGTTAGCTTTCTCTGGCACAGATTTCTTTTTCAAGCAACGTGTGGATAGAAGAGTTTGTTATTCAGCGTAGCTCTGAATCAAATAGTATGCAATGCATTGTAAGTATTTTCCAGGCAAATGTACATTCTGGAGTGTGTGTTAGAAAATATGAGAGTTAGTGTCACGGCAGTGGTGAGTGTTAGGGTGACCTACCACAGTGGTCAATGCTCTCCTTATGGAGTACTTTAGTCATGGATGGATGAAGATATAATGAGACCTGGATTAAAAACTCTGGGGATGCATAAATTCTAATATTAATTACAAAGAAAAAGACAATTCAAGTTTCTTATGTGATAGAGTGATCATCTAAATTATGATTTTTATAAACATATCTTCAGAATTTAGACATTTCCAGTTATTTCTATAGCACTAATGGGATGGGGCTTCCTCATGGCTTTTTCAGAATGACTTAAAGGTCTTACAAAGAACTATTCCTGAAGGATTAGACATGAAGTGCACAAACTTGATCTTGGCACTACCTTTCAGGATTGAAGGAGAGGGATTGTGAAATATATTGCACAATATATATTACTCAGATCATGTTTAAAATTATTCCAACAAACCACAATCTGAACCCTCAGGAGAGGATATAGTAGACATATTAAAGAAGCATATAATTTCTGATAGAGAGAAACCCAAAGTCAGTACTATTTTATAACTCTTACTTAAGAGTTCAATTTGTTGGCGGTGAGTAAAGGGGGAGAAAATTTGAAAGTATTTACCCCATTTGGGGTCACTGCTAAAACCCGGAATGGATAATAATTGTTTGAGCATAAGGCTAAACCAAAATATTCAGACAGGATAAATAATAATAATAGTAGAAATAGTAGTAGTAGTTGTAGTAGCTAACTATTTTATAACACTTTCAACATACCTAACATAGCTCTAAGCTTTTTGGTAAGGCATATTTTCCTGGATGGGCATCATAGCATCAGAAGGAGAGAATGTTGACAGGCTTAAAGAACAATTGGTGGCTCCAAGTCATCTTAGGGACATTAAAGCGTCAGCAGAAGCTACGGATTAAATAAAAGGAAAATGTTGACATCATAAGGAAGCCGAGAGAACTATGTTCATGAGCACACATGAACTATCCTCTGAGGACATTTAAAAATAGTTATTGATAGTAATTCTGAAGAGAAGGATCAGAGAATCTATCACAGTAAGTAGACATTATTTACATTTAGGTTTGCAAGACCTGTAGATAAACATTATGTGAAGGATAAATCTAGAAAGATCTTCTGAACCAGGAACCACCATTCCATTCCATTTGCCTAAAATGTTCACTTCTCCGTCACTGATTTAGATCTGGAAATGTTAATAATGGGAACTGAGGATGTCATCTAGGTTGCTCCAGCCTAGTGTCTTAGCTCTCTACTTTATGTTTCTTCTGAGTAAAAACAATACTAATTGCTGTGATAAAGGCAAAAAATAGTTCATATATATTCCCATTTATGTTACATAAATTAATGAATGTCAAATACTTACACTGCTAATTATCATTCTGGCACCTCCCCTTGGTCAGCACTCTAGAAGATATCTGCTATCTTGTGAAGTGCCTTCCATATGCTCCCAAAGTAGTATTTCAGTGTAGTATATCATTTATATTTAAGACAACACATCTGAAACTTAAACTGTAATTTGTTATAATTTGACCCACTATTTTCTAGTAATAGTCTAATGAACAAATAGACAAGAACTTAATTTATATACTCATTACAGATAATACATCATATAATTGGAGGGCTAAATGAATTACACAGAACTGAATTCAATGTGATGAAGTAAACATTAGAAAACCAAATTTCTTTGTTCTTTGGGAACTTTCATTTAACTTTCAGAAGAGGAAAGACAATAGATGCAAATATTTTTTAAATTATCATTCTGAGACTTACAGAAAATTTCTTATATAACAACTCCAGTGCTAAACATGGCCAAATTACTCTTCTCATTTGCCTCTTAGCTTAAGAAAATAATCCTTACAAAAAGTACAATGAAGTGATGAATGGGGATGCTGTACTACACTGGAGAAAAAATGAATTAACCACAATAAAATTATGCTTTTGCATTAAGGTATGTCTTTAATGAAAGTTTAGTTTACAAAAATCATAATGCTAATGATCTTAATCATAGGATATTTAAATCTATAGTGTGCACTATGTTTCCTATCACCCTCATAAAGAGGAGTTATTTATAATTTCTTGGGGGCATTTGAACATTCTAAAGGCATTTTCTGCTTATGTTGAAAGACTACTCAGGAAGTACAACTGTTTGCAGTGTCATTGGTTCAATCACTGGACAGGTCAATTTGCTTTGCTTACATATGAACTTTGCTCCAGCCACCGGCTACACCTGTAATCCTCAAAGCCTTTTGCCCTTGTTGCTTTCTCTCTTCAAAATTCTCTTTCCCTAAATCTTCAGGAGTCTGGCTTCATGTACATCATTCTTGTCTCAACTCAAATGTCAATATCTCTGTGAGACTTCCACTAACTCCTCCATCTAAAATAACAATTCTAGCCACTCTATTTTATGATAATGTCTTGGTTTTCTTCATTTTATTAACTACTACTTATATTTTTATTATTTTTATTTATTTTTAATTGCTACATAATGCTGTACAGATTTATGGGGTACAGTGTGATGTTTTCATACATGTAAACAATGTGTAACAATCAAATTATGGTAATTAGCATACCCATCACCTCAGACATTTATCATTTCTTTGTGGTATGGAAGTTCAATATCTTCTCTTCTAGGTATTTTGAAATACAAAATATATTATTGTTAACTAGTCACCCTACTATGCAATGGAACACTACAATTTATTCCTTATATTTAATTGTAACTTTGTACCTATTGACCAACCTCTCACCATTCCCCATCTCCCTACTGTTCCCAGCTTCTGGTAAGCACTATTCTACTCTTTACTTCTATGAGATTAACTTTTTTAGATTCCACATACAAGTAAGATCATGTAGTATTTGTTTTCCTGTGCCTGTCTTATTTAATTTAACGTAATGTCCTGTAAGCTTATCCATGTTGCTGCAAATGATAGAATTTTATTCTTTTTTTATGATTGATAGTATTCCATTATGTAAATATGACACATTTAAAAAATCCAGTCATCTGTTGATGGACACTTAGGTTGAATCCATATCTTGGCTATCGTGAAAAGTGCTGCAATAAACATGGGTATGACAACATCTTTTTGACATACTCATTTAATTTCCTTTGGATATATACCCAGTAGCTTGATTGCTGGATCATATGTTAGTTCTAGTTTTAAGTTTTTGAGGAATCTCCATACTGTTTTCCATAGTGACTGTACCAATTTACATTCTTACCAACAGTGTATAAGAGTTCTACTTTCTCCACATCCACACCAGCATTTGTTATTTTTTGTCTTTTTGATAATAGCCATTTTAACTGGGGTGAGATGATCTCTCATTCTGATTTTTATTTGCATTTCTCTGATGATTAATGATGTTGAGCATTTTTTTGTTTATATACTTGTCGGCCATTTGTATGTCTTCTTTTGAGAAATGTTTATGCAGATCTTTTGACCATTTTTAAAATTGGATTGTTTGTTTTTGCTTTGGTTTGGGTTTTATTATTCATATTATTTTGCAATTGAGTTTCTTGAGTACATATTTTGGATATTAGCAATCTTGGGGGGAAAAACAAAGTTGGAGGCATCACACTACTTGACTTCAAAATATACTACAAAGCTATAATAATCAAAACAGCATGGTACTGGCACAAAAATAGACACATAGACACATAAAATAGAAAGCCCAGAAATAAAGTGACACATTTCCAGCCAATGGATCTTCAACAAAGTTGCCAAGAACGTATATGGGGGAAAGGACAGTCTATTCAATAAATAGTACTGGAAAAGCTGGATATCCATGTGTAGAAGAATGCAGCTAGACACCTTATCTCTCATCCTTTGCAAAAATCAACTCAAAATGGTTTAAAGACTTAAATGTAAGACCCTAAACTATGAAACTATGAAAAGAAACCATATAGGAAATGCTTTATGATACCGATCTGGGCAAGAATTTTTTGGGTAAGATCTCAAAAGCATAGGCAAGAAAAGCAAAAATAGACAAATGGGATTACATCAAACTAAAAAGCTTCTGCACAGCAAAGGAAACAATCAAGGGAGTGAAGAGACAACCTACAGAACGGGTAAAAATATTTGCAAACTATGCATCTGACAAAGGGCTAGCCACTACTTATTTATTCAGCAAATATTTTTTTAGTGCCTTCAGTATTTCAGGCACTGCTGAAGCAACTGAGGGTAATGCAACAGTGAAAGGAGAGTTTGTTTGTTTACTTTTACTGTATTCCCAGAAGGATGTGAGCTTAATGAGAGAAGGGATCTTGCCTTTCTTGTTCTTCATTGTATAGCCAGTTTCTAGGACTGAGTAAATTAGCAGGTGCTCAATACACTGTTGAATGAATAAGTGAATGAAGTGACTAAAGCTTTCAATTTGCCTATATCTCATGGACTTACCAGAATCCAATGCTATCCACTCCCTCTGTAAAAAAAAAAGACTGAAGACCCCTGAAGCACCATGGTAGTGGATTATTCCATCTGGTTACTTTGCCTTTATTAGTTGAGCTTATCCAGATAGTTCTGATTTTTCTCAAACTTATTTATGGCAAGTGTTAGAATTTTTTACTGGCGTGTAACAAAGCACCATAAACTTAGTGACTTAAAACAAGACATTTATTACCTTATAGTTTCAGTGAGTCAGAGGTCTGGGCACAGCCTAGCTTTGTCTTTGCCTTCAGAGTTTCTCACAAGACTACAATTAAGATATTGGCCAGGGTTGGGTCTCATGTAAAGGCTCAACTGGGAAAGGATATGCTTCCAAATGTATGTGTTCGTGGTAAAAATGAACTTCCTTGACAGTCATAGAAAGAAGGGCCTCAGTTCCTAGCTGACTATTGTGGCCTCCAGCCACTCTTAGTTCATTGCCATTTTGGCTCTTCTAACATGGTAGCTTGCTTTACCAAAGCATGTAAGACAAGAAGGAAACAGAGTCTAATAGCAAGACAGAAGTCATAATTTTATGTAGGTTAATCATAGAAATGATATCCCATCTCCTTTGCCATATTGTATTGATTAGAAGCAAGACACTAGATAGCCCATACTCCAGGGAAAGGAATTAGACAAGGGTGGTGTGCATCACAAGAAGCAGTAATCATTAAGGGAATCATAAAGTCTTCCTGCCACAACAGTTGCACATGTGGTATTTTAATCAGTTGGTTTACGTAATAGTGAAAAAATACGATAGATGAGTGGGAAAAGAGTTTTTGGCATAAAAACTGTTATTTGCTGTGCAAAGGCATGATAAATTGAATTTTTTAAATAAAATGGCTTTAAGTTATGTGTGGCTAGAGTGCTATAAAAAACAATAACAATCTATAATTCAACATACAGATTTTTTCACGTGTCTAATTTCCTGTCCTACTTTAAATAAATGCAAATTTGAATTAAAAGTTACAACTGATCTATTATGCATGTGACTTACACATTGGAGACAGTGTAGAAATTTCATCAACCACACTCAGAAAAGACCTGCCATTGCATCAAAAATATGAGAAACCCAAATGTTTTTAACAATATTGCATTTGGTGTAGCTGTTAAAAAAGAAATCATGGAATCTACATACTAAATGCTAACTGGGAGAAACTACCTACTGATATGTATGTGTCTTGGTGACTTACAGAAGACTTACAGTCATTTGTCAATAGAGAAAATTGGATCAGAGAACAACTCTACAAAAGTGGAGAAATGGGTCTAAATGAGAATGTCACATTCACTTACAAAAATAATGGCATAAAAATCAGAGCACACAGCATCTAGAATAAGAAATTTAAAGAAGAAACCACAGCAGCCAGTTGCAGCAATGCAGCTTATATCCAGAATTGCTATTTTTTAAATCAGAAAATCCTAGAGCTTTAAAAACATAAGTTTTTTCTCTTTACCAATTTACTGTAGCTCACAAAAATCAGCATGAATGGACTCTGAATTATTCGAAGAAACATGTGAAAAAAATAAACTTACATGAAGAGCCAAATTATTTTTAGATAACACACCTTCATAACTCAATGTGAAAAATTTAAAACAAGGCACCATAAAGACTTTATTTTTCTCTTTAATGTGACATTCTTGATTTAGTCTCTATATTATGCAGTTCTAGAATGTTTTAAAAAGGTGATGCAGGCAAAATTTTTTCAATTTTGGAAAAAATACAAGACAAGAATATACAGATCTTGAAGAATCATTAAGATTCATTAAACAAAGACTTTTATAATGCATCACTATTATGGATTTAAATTCCTATTCTAGCCTTTGATAAATATAGGTGAAAAATATCACCTGAGGGTGATAATTCTATAACATTGAACTACAAGAAATAATTAAGATTGTAGAATATTAACTGATTTGGGGTGAATTAAAGATTGCAAATGTTTACCTGAAGACAACACGTAAGAGGTCGTGGTGAATGTTGGAAAACAAAATTATTGAAAATGCTGAATTCCTATATGTATCAACTAAAAAAAAAGTTAAATATAAAGAAGCTATAAAATTGAATTCAGAATCAAAAATTGCTAATACATTACTCAAAAAAAAAAAATCCATAGATGTAATTATATGTTATATTGCCTTACAGCTGAATGAACCAACACTATTCTGATAAAATGTTGGGGAGAAACTCCTGAAGAAACGTACTCTTTCTAAATAACTTAATATAATTAATATCATTAAATAAATAAGTTAAATAAATTTTAAATTAAAATATTGTATCTTAAATACTATTAAAAATACCCTTTTGACCAATATTTTACATTATCAGAACATGTAGTAATCCAAATAATACTAGATATAAGAACTTCTACTGATACAGCTTATAGTCATACTGGACAGCTGGCTCAGCTGAAACCTTAGTGACATTTGTGAAAATGTCACTGTAGTTTAGCTGCATGAAATACAAAAATATGACACTTTTGATAGAAATAGGAGTCTCAGACAAGACTCCTATCATAGTGGCTAACTAAAATAGTCATGTTGAAGTGATCTTTTCCATTAAACGGAGAAAAAGGAAAACATTTTTTGGATATCACTATTTAATTTGCAGTGGTTGGTTAAAATCTGAATTCACAACAGACTTGAAATACTTAATGTTTGGTATATAATATCAAGTGCAGAAGTGTAAACTCTATAAAATTGTGGAAATGGCATCATTCATTAAAAAAAATTAAACAGCTGATTATAGTGCTCAGGATTGGTTGTGTCCTTATCATTTATTCTGTCTTTGTCCTCCCATGCAGTAATCACAACCACTCAGCAAAATCACATCCCTTTTGCAGAGTAATTGATCAGGGATGAACAAGTGACCTAAGTTGGTCCTAACTGAGCGAAGTTCAGAGCTTTTAATCCATGGTTGGGGAAGAGAAGTTATCTGTCTTTTAGAAGATCTGCTATGTGGCTGTTGGGGCCTGTTTCAGTCAACTTGTTACTATAATCCACACCAGGCTTAAAATTAAATGTACGTAGATGAGGCCAGAGCAGAGAGCATCAGAGAGAAATGGAGCTTAAGATGTGAAAGCCATAACTGACAATTCTACCACTGAGTGTTTCAGTAATAAGAACTGAAATATGTGTAAGATCATTTAAGTTGTATTATATGTTATTCTAAAAAAAAAAAAATCCTTATATAGTAAACAAGTCTTAAAGACACTGAAAGAATCTTACAGGGTTGAAGACGAGCACCTGAGATTTCCCACAGTGACTAAAGACGGGAAGGTGGCTGTGAGTCGTGAGCTGCAGAGGCTGCTGCGCAAGTGCACACCATCACCAACGTGTGTCTGGTAATGACAGTGCTGACAGAACCATATTTCTGGTGGTGCTGCTGCAATTTAAAGCTGATTGCTTTTTTTAAATTTAATGGTCTATTCTGCTGGAGACATGGAGAGGTTTTAACTTCAAAATAAACTGTGCTTCTACTTGTCAATGCTATTTTTCTCCCCACCGTGATCATCTTTGGCTAATAATATTAAATATTTATTGGAGTTACACATAGCTGGGAATTATTAGTGACTGACCACAGCTATCACACATACAATATTTATTATCTATCTTTAAATTATTGATTTGATATTACAAATGTACAGGCACCATAATAGAATGAAAGTTTAGCATTTTTTCCAGTTGACAGGATTGAGTAGAAATGCTTTACTCCTGTTCTTTTTTCTTACTGTAGGAAGCTGACAATATGAGTAAGCTGTATATTTTAATTTCTTTTGATAATGTCTTGCCAGATATCTAGAATCATATATGAAAGACTGAGCAATAGGCAAAATAACACTAATAATGACAAATGATAAAAATAACAGCTAACACTTAACGTGACATTTATTATGAACCAGGCACTATTTTAACACTTTCCATGTGGTAGCTAATATACTCTTTAAGACAACCTCAAGAAGTAGATACTATTATTTTTTCCTCTTTACAGAAGGGAAAGTTAAGGCACGCAGAGTCAAGTCACTTGCCTAAGGCCATGAAGTTTAAAGATGGCAGAGCTGGGGTTTGAACCCAAGCAGTCTGTCTCCAGAGCCCCTGCACTTAACCACTATAGCACACTGCACGCTACACTTGTAGTTCTAAACATCACCTGGTTACGGCTAGTCTTTCTCGAAATTAATCCAAAGGAATTTTGTAATAAAATATAAAAGATTCAAACCATAACGTGATTCCAACAGAGAAGGCATCCCTCATAATGGGTGTCAAGAGCAAGACTCACCATTTGACTGCATCATATGAAAATATTCTGGATGGGTGGTGGCTGATTATAATAACTGGCGACCACTTTGTGGTGGGAGACCCTCAGAGGACATCAACTCTGTGATAAATGTTTAGAACTTAGAATTTTCAGAACTTAAAACTATTTTTGTGGGCTTAATTAAAATGGAGTGGATGATTTTTGTCATCTAAACACTTGGCATTTTAAATAAATTACAAGAAGCTAGGTCTGTGTGAGTATTTTGTGAATTACGTAGAAGAAAACTGACACTGAGATTGTCTGGCTCGAAATGTAACACAGCAAGTACACTGTTACAGGATTTTGAACTTTGACTCACAGGAAGTTTGTGATATGGCAGCCAATGTAAGTTTTTAAAAAAGTGACCAAGTCATTTTCAAAATTTTATGATTTTGAAAACAAAAAAAAGTTAAATTTTGCAATATTCAGATGTGGGTAAATTTTCATTGAAATAGGTATGCTCCAGAATGGATGCTCAGAGGAGTAGAAAGTCTGACACTCAGTTGCTGATAATGCCAATGAGAAAGCAGATGGGAAGGCAATAAAAGCACCAATTTGACTTCACAGGAAGTGATCTATCTTCAGATTTTACAAGATCATGTGGCTTCAACTGCCAACTTACATAATTTTAGTAACTGTGATTGAAATTATAGCCAAGATTTCCTTCCAAGCCCTGGCCTATATATCCAGGTGCCTATTGGATATCTACATGTGGTGAAGTAGATGTACTCCCTTGGCAAATATCACAAATTTTCATTTCCATTTAAACTTTTAAGGCTTTAACTGGCTCTGTAAATTAAAATGTTTGTGTTTTCCTTTAAATGTGCTTATTCTTATTATAAGCATTTTATAATTTTGTATAAATATCTATTTTCTCTGAATATTTTGCTTCCAGTAAAATGCTTTCTAACTATTTAATACAGCAATTATCAGTGGATTGGCATAATTGGTTTTATTGACTAGTAAAACTTACTGTCCATGCTGATTATCTCAGACTAGCAAAAGTAAAAATTATTAACCATTCTCAGGGGGAAAAAAGAAAGAAGAAGCCTGGAATGATCCTTGATGCCTCTACCTCCTTCACGGATCACATCAAATTGGAATCTAATTCTGTATATCTCTCAATTCTGACCTTTCCCTACAAGTTCACCACCTTAAATTAGAATGTCATTTTTTGCATGAGTGAGGGCCATAGTTTTCCAATAAATCCTCTTGCCTCTACTTTTGCCACCATGCAAACCATATTTTTCCCAGCTATTAAAGTAATACTTGTATACATCAATCTTATCCTGACAGTTCCCTATGTACAATTCTTTATTTGCTCTCTACAGCTTCTGAACAGAGTCAATACTCCTGAGGATGACACACAGGGCCCTTCATGATCTGGCTCTTGTACGGTGACCAGACTTATCTGCCACAACATTCTGTATAACCGTCCTTCCTTTCTGAAAGCAATCCTACAGCTAATTTCAAAATACTTATTCCTCCTATAACCTACCACATTCTCCATCTTTTATCTCTTTTCACTGTGAGTGTTGGTGTGTGCATACCCAATAGTGCAATAAAAATTCTATTGTGATGGTTATATGTTATGGTGAAATTTGTGATTTTGGGGATCTAGGATTATTTCCTGGGAAAGCTTTTCTTCAGGTAAGACCATATCTGAAATAATCGTTAGTTTTGGGTGACAAATTTTAAGGAATAGAACAACAAACCAGAGCAATTAGAAACAAGTAAGTTTTTACCTACTGTTTTGAAAAGTGGTGCCTGTAGACTTTACTCAGTTTCTTATTTTCCATGTGCTTGGACTGTGATCTCACAAACTACACATTTTCTCCCCTTGTCTCATGTGACTAATAGTATATATAAAAAGGTGATTAATTAAGAAAGTGAAGAAAGTGTCTCCATTAAGTTGTACTATGCCCTATTGACTGTTTCATTTATCTTTAAGTAGTATTGATTTTTAATGTTTAAGTTCAGCATGTCTAAACAAGTCTTTTTTGATATTTTGAGTTTGGGCTGTTAGCTTAAATTATCCTCAATTCAAATTATTTTAGCTTTATTTTATATACCTAACTGTATATACTTTTCATGCTACTGTATTTTAATGAACAGCTAGTTTCTTTTTTAAATAAGCAGTTTAGAAAATAAGAAATAATGCATAAGTAATTTAAAAATCACTCAATTCTTACACTCAAACATACCTCTTAACAACTATTAATTTTGGTATACTTATTTTCAGTCTGTTTTCTTAGACATATATGTTTATTTTTAAATAGTTGCTATTTCACCTTAACTATGAGTTTGTATTTCACTGTTTTCAGTTAACATTTTACTATATGCATTATTACATGTCATTAAAAAATCTTTCTAAATATGTTTTTATTAATCCACAATTATTAAGGACATGATATTCTGAGCTATTAGGTTTTTAAAATTTATGTATAAATGCCTTTTATCCAGAAGAATGGATGGAAGTTGGCAGCTCAGTAACTGCTATCCTAACTAACTTGGATAGACATAACTAGAGAAAGAGAAATTTAGGACAGAAAGTTTAAGTCAGCTCTGAACCATGCAGGATTTCTCTGATAAAGAGTCCAACATCCACTAATTTTCTCTACCTCATTTACATCAATTTTACTACTCTCTCTCACCTGTAAATCTCCTTTGCCATTATCCTATAGCTCCTTCTTAAAAATAAAAATCACTTGACCTATTTTTGTTGTAAATGCTAATTAAATTTCATGTTATTAAGCAGAATGTTCCTTAATTATGAGTTTCTTAATTAAGGATGATTATTGGACAATAAACTTTCTCATTGCTCTCTAAAAACAGAAATCACCAGTGATTAAAAAATTGCTTCATTCTTGTCTGGCTTATAGGCTTTTAAAGAAAAAGGGCTGCATAACTTATTTTATATATGTTAGCAGCTTAGCACACTGCAGACACTTATCCAATAGCATTTAATAAAATACAATTAAAATTTACTTGTTTTTTAAAAATATGTGATAAAAAAATGAAAGAAGAGCATAGAAGGAAAAGAGATGAGGAAGTTAGAAAATGGGTAGACAAAAATGAAAGTTGGCATGCGGATGTTTTGCTACATCTTTTTGAACATATTTTCCTTCCTGGGTTCTGCAAATGTGTGAATCCAACCAAGATGCATAAGCCAAAATCAACTCAACTTAGATCATTTCTCTTAAAGTAAAAACAGACAAAATCATTTCTCCTTTAAGAATTTACAATTAGAAAATGATGGGTAGAATAAGTAGTTGTACATCATTTTTTAAATGAAAATAACATATAGTCTATTTTTAGAAAACAAACCAAATATAAATTTTTTAAATGAATCATTTTGGTTTATGAAGTTAGTTCAGAAGTAATCTGGCCTCCTAATTAATACAATATTCATTGGGGGATAATTTGAAAAGTACAGAAAATAAGATCACCTGCACTTGTCACATGGAAGTAAGCAATGTTAACGTTCTGTTTAATATCCTTTATCTTTTACCCATATATGTTGATGCACATTTCCCAAATAAAACCGGGATTATATCATACATATATTTCAACTAGAGCCTTCACTTCATATGCTTTCATTTTATTCTCATGGTTTTAAACATTAAATAGTTTTCCATATTATTTTAAGAATACTGTTGATTCGATATTTTAAAACCAAAATATGCCAGCCTGGAAATGATCTATATTTTAATTTTGATTAAAGTATGTTATGCCTTCAAGTTTTAGGTATTTCAGGTTATATATTTAAAAACCAATTAAGATAAATTTTATGAATGCCTAGCAACAAGTCAAGGGCTATTTTCAACTCCTTTTCTCACTAATATTTGGTGGCAGGGACAATTTGGACATATAAGGGGAAATTTGACTTTGACTGTACTACTCATCTAAAGGTGGGTTGATATGAAAAGTGAAACTTTCAGAAATTTGTATTTGTTGACAATACAAAAAACCAGCAAACAAACAAAACAAACAAATCCCAGCACACATGCACACACACACACACACACACACACACAGCCAATGAGCAGATGAGCCACTTACACAGATAGATTGAATTAATTGGAGCTATCTAGTGATAAGCCAATCTAACAACAATAGCATCTTTTACACATATAGAGCCAATGTCTCTTTACTAGTAACCAGGCATATCAGCCTTGGCCAGGCATTAGAATTACCCAGTGAGTTTCTAAAACAAAGAGCAGTCCAACTCTACCCGCTAAATTTGTTGGTGAGGGAGCCTGAGCATTGGTATGTTTTAAAATGTTGCCTGATGTGATAGGTTCTGAACATAACTGGAGACATTTTAGGCAAGGCCAAGTACAAAATGGCTCCAACCCCCCCTTCCCTTTATGAGAAACCTCATGATTTCTGAGAAACAGAAACGCTTTTGCTTCTGCAAGGGTGCAGTTCTACACCTTGGTTGCATAGCTTCTGCATTAGCATAATGCCCCTCCTTGATTGTATCAGCCAGCCCTTGGTGCCCTATATAAGCTCTCTCACCCTCACACATGGTGCTGTCCTCCATCTTGGGGGAAGCCCCACTTTGAGTGCAGCCTGGCTGATTCTTTTCCTATAATAAAGCTTGATTGGTACCTGGCATTTGGCTCACTTTCTTTCACGATGATCTTTACATTTAGCCAGCGATGCGTATTGCTTAACAAATACTAAATTGCAGGATTGGATTCTGAGAGCATAAAAGTTAGTTTTTTTTTTCTCATCAGAGGGTAAACAAAAGGAATAAGATGAAGGTAATTAACATGGTAAAAAAACTTTTTAAAATTAAAAAAAATATTTTATCTAACCCAATACAAACAAATATTATCATTTCAATATGCAATCAACATAAAAGTTATTAAGATATATTTTACATTCTTTTTTCATACTGTTTTTGAAATTCAGTGTATATACACTTGCAGTGTATCTCAAATAGGATTAGCCACAGGTAAAAATAATTTTTTATGTTTACCTGGGCAGATATCATCTATTCAACATTTATAATAAGCACAGAACATTTATCTCTAGAAAAGTTTATATTTAACCTGCAAACTTTAAAAAATAATATTACATATTTGTTAATATCTGTTCTTTATTGATGGAAAATGTCCAGAATTCAAGTAATTTGCTTTTCATATTAAAGAATAAATCTATTTATTTACATTGAAAATGGTTGACCTCACAGAGTCTCATATTTATCTACCTACGACAAAGGAAATAGTCATTCAATTTTGTGATGTTGTGTAAAAGTATTTCAAAATAGTTATTTTAAAATGGAGTTTTTATATCTTGAACAAAAAGACCTTTTTTCAAATTTGTGAGCAATAGAGGTAATCTCAAATAATTAAGTGTCTTTTTTGGTTAAAATTTTATTAAATTGACTAGCTGTTTTAAATTGAATTGATTTAAGCTTAATCCTTTCCTAAATTAAGTTAATAAAAATGTTCCAAACTGATTCTAAAACCATTCTGAGAAATACTGGTAAATCCTTCTATAATTAACTTATCTAAAGCAAGTTCAGAATGAAATTTGCTTTCTGGCTTCTCTACCACTGCCAAGAAAAATACTCCCAAATCTGATTAACCAAATGCTATTTGCCTATATTTTATATTAAGCTTTCCAAGTAACATAATTCCAATAAGTTTATTTAATCACTAGTTCTTAAGTATTAGTGTTCATAAGGAGACATTTAGGGGTGTTGGTTAAAAATTCCGATTCCTGGCTTCCAACTTGGAGATTCCTAGGGGTGGGGTCAATGAATCTGCATCTTTTAAGCAAACATATCATCTACTCTGATGGAAATAATAGTGACTCACACTTGAGGTAAGGTTCATCTCATTGTCCTTTTCCCCAGATGTTTTGGGAAAAAACAATGCTGTGAAGCCTATTTCATAGGTGTTTGAAGGAAAGTCGATTCCCTGTTTCTCTTTTTTTCTCTCTTGAAAGTACAGAGCTGTCCTTAACAAGGAGTATGCCATCATTTGTGCCCTGTGATTTTTAGGGCAATTCAATCAAGCTTTGCCTTTTTCCCCAATAATTTACTCTTCTTTCTTTTGTTGAGGTTCTTCATATCCAAAGGTAAAGCCTGAAATGTGTATTAGCACTAAGGCTTAAATTAGAAATACCCATAAGAATAATGCATATATTTAAATTTGCACTTAAATGTAAATGAATGGAATGTTTTCTGGAAAATAAGTCTAGTGGGAAAATGAATGTAAGGGCGCTGATATGGGATATAGAGAACAAGCGGGACACTGCAGGGATGGGAAAAGTGGTTCAGAAAGCGAAGTCTGCAAATATTGAGGAAACCATTCCAGACTAACAAATTTTGCTGTTTTTATTTAGTATTCTCCAGCTATCTATAAGTCCTTGAGGACAGTGTCTCTCTTATACTTCTGTGAATTTTCTTGAACCTTTCTATGTTTGACACATAAAAGGCAACAACAAATACCTGTTTGGTGATTTAAATAATAAGGCCTTGGGGTCACTTTAAACTCTGTTCTCTCTCGCTTACTCCACCTTCTGCTTCCTAATGATTTTATTATTGACATCCCACTACTATTTTCTTGCTCAGTGGTCTAGTTATTTCCTGCCTGGTCTTCCGGACTGAGTCTTTTTTCTTCTCAAATCTGTCCATATCAAGAGCAAAGTAACCTTCCATTGTCTATAATAGTATTCTCTGAACTGTGTTCCTGGGAACTTTATTTCCAGAAAATGGAATTCTATTTGAATTTGCCTGTTCAAATAGGTTTGAAAAATGTTTCTTTGTGATTTCCTAGAGCCTTTATATGCAATATACTCTCCAACCCCTTGAATGTGCTATTCAGCATTTCCCAAGCTTATTTGACTGGGAGTTTATCTTTGTGGAACATTTCTTGGTCTACAAGAAGAAATATACATTTTTACTGTGGCACACAGGCCCTTTCAGGACCCTCCCACTGCCTATGTATCTGTGCTCTTTTTCAACACTTTCTCCTGTACATTCCACAAACAGTAATTCTGAGCTTCTTTCAGTTTCTGAGATGTGCTATACCTGTGTGTCTGTCCATGCTTTTGCAAAGTCTCTGCCTGGAATGTCACCTGATTACAGCTGTCACTCCAACCTTGATTCTCCTTTACATTCTTAGGTTTTTATTTTTTTTTGAGAGGCTTATATTTATTCTCACATTCATGTTATACTTCTGCTTTCACTACATCATAATTACTTCTGCTACATGTCTTTATTGGAGCACACGATGTGGTCTGTTTTTTATGGATACTTGGTTCTTTCTCTAGACTAAGCTTCTTTTTTTTTTTTTAATTTTATTTTGTTGATATACATTGTAGCTGATTAATGCTCCCCATCACCAAAACCTCCCTCCCTTCTCCCTCCCCCCCTCCCCCCCAACCATGTCCTTTCTGTTTGTTTGTTGTATCAACTTCAAATAATTGTGGTTGTTATATCTTCTTCCCCCCCCCCCGGTTTGTGTGTGTATGTGTGTATGTGTGTGTGTGAATTTATATATTAATTTTTAGCTCCCACCAATAAGTGAGAACATGTGGTATTTCTCTTTCTGTGCCTGACTTGTTTCACTTAATATAATTCTCTCGAGGTCCATCCATGTTGTTGCAAATGGCAGTATTTCATTCGTTTTTATAGCTGAGTAGTATTCCATTGTGTAGATGTACCACATTTTCCGTATCCACTCATCTGATGATGGGCATTTGGGCTGGTTCCAACTCTTGGCTATTGTAAAGAGTGCTGCGATGAACATTGGGGAACAGGTATACCTTCGACTTGATGATTTCCATTCCTCTGGGTATATTCCCAACAGTGGGATGGCTGGGTCGTATGGTAGATCTATCTGCAATTGTTTAAGGAACCTCCATACCATTTTCCATAGAGGCTGCACCATTTTGCAGTCCCACCAACAATGTATGAGAGTTCCTTTTTCTCCGCAGCCTCGCCAGCATTTATCGTTCATAGTCTTTTGGATTTTAGCCATCCTAACTGGGGTTAGATGGTATCTCAATGTGGTTTTGATTTGCATTTCCCGGATGCTGAGAGATGTTGAGCATTTTTTCATATGTCTGTTGGCCATTTGGATATCTTCCTTAGAGAAATGCCTACTTAGCTCTTTTGCCCATTTTTTAATTGGGTTGCTTGTTTTCTTCTTGTAAAGTTGTTTGAGTTCCTTATATATTCTGGATATTAATCCTTTGTCAGATGTATATTTTGCAAATATTTTCTCCCACTCTGTTGGTTGTCTTTTAACTCTTTTAATTGTTTCTTTTGCTGTGCAGAAGCTTTTTAGTTTGATATAATCCCATTTGTTTATTTTTCCTTTGGTTGCCCGTGCTTTTGGGGTCGTATTCATGAAGTCTGTGCCCAGTCCTATTTCCTGAAGTGTTTCCCCTATGTTTTCTTTAAGAAGTTTTATTGTCTCAGGGTGTATATTTAAATCCTTAATCCATTTTGAGTTGATTTTAGTATACGGTGAGAGGTATGGATCTAGTTTCATTCTCCTGCATATGGATATCCAGTTATCCCAGCACCACTTGCTGAAGAGGCAGTCCCTTCCCCAGTGAATAGGCTTGGTGCCTTTGTCAAAGATCAGATGGCAGTAAGTGTGTGGGTTGATTTCTGGATTCTCTATTCTATTCCATTGGTCAGTGTGTCTGTTTTTATGCCAGTACCATACTGTTTTGGTTATTATAGCTTTGTAGTATAGCTTAAAGTCAGGTAGTGTTATGCCTCCAGCTTTATTTTTTTTGCTGAGCATTGCTTTGGCTATGCGTGGTCTTTTATTATTCCATATAAATGTCTGAATAGTTTTTTCCATTTCTGAGAAAAATGTCTTTGGAATTTTGATGGGGATTGCATTGAATTTGTATATCACTTTGGATAGTATGGACATTTTCACTATGTTGATTCTTCCAATCCAAGAGCATGGAATATCTTTCCATCTTCTTGTATCCTCTCTAATTTCTCTCAGCAGTGGTTTGTAGTTCTCATTATAGAGATTTTTCACCTACTTGGTTAACTCAATTCCTAAGTATTTTATTTTTTTGGTGGCTATTGTAAATGGGCAGGCTTTCTTGATTTCTCCTTCTGCATGTTCACTATTGGAGAAAAGAAATGCTCCTGATTTTTGTGTGTTGATTTTGTATCCTGCTACTGTGCTGAAATCATTTATCAATTCCAAGAGTTTTTTTGTAGAGGTTTTAGGCTGTTCGATATATAGGATCATGTCATCTGCAAACAGGGACAGTTTGACTTCATCTTTTCCAATCTGGATGCCCTTTATTTCCTTCTCTTCTCTGATTGCTCTGGCTAGTACTTCCAACACTATGTTGAATAGGAGTGGTGAGAGTGGGCATCCTTGTCTAGTGCCTGTTCTTAAAGGAAAAGCTTTCAGCTTTTCCCCATTCAGGATGATATTGGCAGTGGGTTTGGCATATATGGCTTTAATTATGTTGAGATACTTTCCCTCTATACCTAACTTATAGAGGGTCTTTGTCATGAATGAGTGCTGAACTTTATCAAATGCTTTTTCAGCATCTATAGAGATGATCATATGGTCCTTGTGTTTGAGTTTATTAATATGGTGTATCACATTTATTGATTTGCGTATGTTGAACCAACCTTGCATCCCTGGGGTGAATCCCACTTGATCGTGATGAATAATTTTTCGTATATGTTGCTGTATTCTGTTTGCTAGTATTTTAGTGAGGATTTTTGCATCTATATTCATCAAGGATATCGGCCTGTAGTTTTCTTTTTTGGTTATATCTTTACCTGGTTTTGGTATCAGGATGATGTTTGCTTCATAGAATGAGTTTGGGAGATTTGCGTCCGTTTCAATCTTTTGGAATAGTTTGTAAAGAATCGGTGTCAATTCCTCTTTGAATGTTTGGTAAAATTCTGCTGTGAATCCATCTGGTCCTGGGCTTTTCTTTGTTGGGAGCCTTCTGATAACAGCTTCAATCTCCTTTATTGTTATTGGTCTGTTCAAATTTTCTACGTCTTCACGGTTCAGTTTTGGGAGCTTGTGTGTGTCCAGAAATTTATCCATTTCCTCCAGATTTTCAAATTTGTTGGCGTATAGTTGTTTATAGTAGTCTCGAATGATTCCTTGTATTTCAGATGAATCAGTTGTAATATCGCCTTTTTCATTTCTAATTTTTGTTATTTGAGTCTTCTCTCTTCTTTTTTTTGTTAGCCATGCTAATGGTTTGTCAATTTTATTTATCTTTTCAAAAAACCAACTTTTTGATTCGTTGATCTTTTGAATTGTTTTTTGGTTTTCAATTTCATTCAGTTCTGCTCTGATCTTAATGATTTCTTTCCGTCTGCTAACTTTAGGATTGGATTGTTCTTGTTTTTCTAGTTCTTTAAGGTGAAGTGTTAGGTTGTTCACTTGCCATCTTTCCATTCTTCTGAAGTGAGCATTTAATGCAATAAATTTTCCCCTCAATACTGCTTTTGCAGTATCCCACAGGTTTTGGTATGATGTATCATTGTTTTCATTAGTTTCAATAAACTTTTTGATTTCCTGCTTGATTTCTTCTTGGACCCATATGTCATTAAGTAGAATGCTGTTTAATTTCCATGTGTTTGTATAGTTTCCAGAGTTTCGTTTGTTATTAATTTTTAGTTTTAATCCATTGTGGTTTGAGAAAATACATGGGATAATTCCAATTTTTTTGAATTTATTGAGACTTGATTTGTGACCTAATATGTGATCTATCCTTGAGAATGATCCATGTGCTGATGAGAAGAATGAATATTCTGAGGTTGTTGGATGGAATGTTCTGTAGATATCTGCCAATTCCTATTGGTCTAGAGTATTGTTTAGATCTTGTGTTTCTCTACTGATTCTTTGCCTAGATGATCTGTCTAATATTGACAGTGGGGTGTTCAGGTCCCCTGCTATTATGGTATTAGTGTCTATTTCCTTCTTTAGGTCTCATAGAGTTTGTTTTATAAATCTGGCTGCTCCAACCTTGGGTGCGTACATATTTATGATTGTTATGTCTTCTTGATGGATCAGTCCTTTTATCATTAAGTTGTGTCCCTCATTGTCTCTTTTTATGGTTTTTAGTTTAAAGTCTATTTTGTCAGATATAAGAATAGCTACTCCAGCTCATACTTTTCCTTATTTCATCATGATGTCTAGCTGAGTTTTCTTGTATCTCATTCAGTTTCCTTAGAATTATCACTCGAAATTCCTTGTTAGTCATTTCAAGGGCTTCTTGTTCTATAGGATCTAGAGTTTGAGATTTATTAACTTTTGGTGGTGTACTTTCTTGATTTTTTGTATTTCTCGTATCTTTTTTTTTGATGTTTATTCATTGTGGCAGGGGGGGTTCACAGTCCACCGGTTTGAGACTAATGACTAACTAAGATGTTGCTGTGCTTGCCAATTTGGTATGGCTACCTCCGTGACTGCTCAGTTGGCCTCTAGTGCCTTGTGCGTATGGTTGCCTCGGGTCTTGGGCCTCTCCGGGGAGCCACCTTTCTGGTCAGCTTGGACTCTGCTGGGCTGGTGTATCATGTACCACAGGGTGTGTGATCTCTGTTGAGCTTTCACTTCCTGTGCAGGACTTCTCCCTGTTCCATGTGCTCTAGCCGAGGCTGTTGGATCGTGCAGTGGTGACCCCACAGTGTGTGTGGTTTCTGTTGAATCTCCGCCTCGCAGGTCGCACGTCTCCCCACTCTGTGCGCACTGTGCTGGGCTGGGACATGTCTTCTGCAACCGTCGTCTATCAGCTGGTCCTTCAAGACCCTGCTCAGCACCGCCTCACCCAGGAAGTCTACCAGCTTTTTGGTAGGCATAGACGACTGGTCGCTCTGGGTTGTAGCACTGTGTAGATCTTTCTCAGGACTTGTTCACCTTTGTATCCCCCCGGCATGGACCGAGTCTAACGCCCGCCTGCAGCCAGCTCTCTGGCAGCTTCAAGAGGACTTGGGAACTCTCCTACCACACTATTCCCAACCAGAAATTGGTTAGGCATTTTTCCAAACTGGTGGCTGCAGGGATGGTATCTGCCTCCCAGTAACAGGAAGTTTACCGGGAGCCGGAGTCCAGGGTGTGGTGGAGTGACAGTCGGCCCCGCCCTTACTTCCTTGCCCTCCCAACACTGGCTGGGGACGCCCCACGCCACCAGCCCCGCCAGAGAACTGTGGAGGGAGTGGGAGGGGAGGCCGCTCCACAGGCCCCGGGAAGCCCAGCACCGGGGCAAGCAAGTGGGAAGGCTCAGTGAGGAGCCGAGCCGAACCGGGCCGGAGCTGCCAGCACCTGGGAAAATGGAGGCAGCCCCAGGGTGGTGAGTGACCCGGTGATGCAGGCGGAAGCCGGGTGGGCGTCAGCCCCTCAAGCAGGGCTGGGCCAGGGGTCACTCACAGGGCTCAAACAGCCCATCTTCAAGTTCAGAGGTTCTCTCTTCAACTTCGACAAGCCTGCTGGTTCAACTCTCCGTTGTGTTTTTTATTTCGGTGAATAACTCTTCAGTTCAGCAAGTTCTGCTACATTTTTTTTCAGGACATTGATTTCCTTGTACATTTCCTCTTTCAGGTCCTGTATACTTTTCCTCATTTCATCATGATGTCTAGCTGAGTTTTCTTGTATCTCATTCAGTTTCCTTAGAATTATCACTCGAAATTCCTTGTCAGTCATTTCAAGGGCTTCTTGTTCTATAGGATCTAGAGTTTGAGATTTATTAACTTTTGGTGGTGTACTTTCTTGATTTTTTGTATCTCTGGTATCTTTTTATTGATGTTTATTTATTGTGGCAGTTGGGTCACAGTCCACCGGTTTGAGACTATTGACTAACTAAGATGTTGCTGTGGTTGCCAATTTGGTATGGCTACCTCCATGACTGCTCAGTTGGCCTCTAGTGCCTTGTGTGTGTGGTTGCCTCGGGTCTTGGGCCTCTCTGGGGAGCCACCTCTCTGGTCAGCTTGGACTCTGCTGGGCTGCTGGATCACAGGGCAGTATCGCAGGGTGTGTGGTCTCTGCTGAGCTTCCACTTCCTGTGCAGGACTTCTCCTTGTTCCGTGTGCTCTGGCCCGGACTGTTGGATCATGCAGTGGTGACCCCACAGGGTGTGTGGTTTCTGTAGAGTCTCCGCCTCCCTAGCCAGACGTCTCCCCACTCTGGGCGTACTGGGCTGGGCTGGGACGTGTCTTCTGCAACCGTCGTCTATCAGCTGGGCCTTCAAGACCCTGCTCAGCACTGCCTCACTCAGGAAGTCTACCAGGTTTCTGCTAGGCTCAGACGACTGGTCACTCTGGGTGCCTTTGTAGCAGTGTGTAGATCTTTCTTGGGACTTATCACCTTCCTCCTGGTATCGCGGTTATTTGTGTACTTGTCTTATCTCCCACACCAGAGCATGAGCTCCTTGGAGGAGGAGCCTGCAACACACGGTTCACCTTTGAATCCCCCCGGTGCGGACCGAGTCCGATGCCTGCCCTCATTCAGCTCTCCGGCAGGTTTAAGCGAACTTGGGAACTCTCCGACCACACTATTCCTAACCAGAAATCAGTTAGGCATTTCTCTGAACTGGCAGCCACAGAGATGGTATCTGCCTCCTGGTAACAGGAAGTTAACTGGGGGCCGGAGCCCAGGGTGTGGTGGAGTGACAGTCAGTCCAGCCTGTACTTCCTTGCCCTCCTGACCCTGGCCAGGGACGCCCCACACCCCCAGCCCTGCCAGAGAACCGCGGAGGGAGTGGGAGGGGAGGCCGGCCCTCAGGCCCTGGAAAGCCCCGCGCCGAGGCAAGCAAGTGGGAAGGGTCAGTGAGCAGCCAAGCCAGGCGTGGAGGACAGGCTTGGCCGAGCCGGCCGGAGCCTCCACCACCTGAGAAAATGGAGGCAGCCCTGGGGCCGGTGAGTGGCCCAGTGGGGCAGGCAGAAGCCAGGCCGGCGTCCACCCCCCTAGCAGGGCCAGGCTGGGGGTCACTCACAGGGCTGTGCCAGGTCGGGCGGCTCCCTCTCTGCCTCTGTGTCGTCACTGTCTCCGTTCTTGGCCACCACCGCCTCGGACTGCTCACTCAGTCCCACGGCACGGCTTGGGTGCTCCCCGGAATCTTCTTTTATGCGGGCCTGAAACCTCGAATACTGAATAGGGCAGCTGGCTGTCTTCAGCGTGGTCTCGGCCTCCGGGATCCTGGCAGCGTCAACAGCAGCCCCGGCGCCGTGTTCCCTGTTTAGAGACTCGCTTTTGCAGTTAAGAAACAGTTCTTTTCCTGCTCCATACTTCAAAGCTGTTGCCTGTAGATGAGGAAGCTTCTCCTGCCATGGGCCAAGTGGCGGTCTGTGACCAGCCACCAGCAGCGGTCCTCCCTTAAGAGACAGCAAGAGGAAGGTCCACAAGTTTCCCGCCTCCCTAAGGCCCAGTGGCTGCCTTTTCCACCTCAGCTACTCTGCGCCAACCGCCGCAGCCACTGCCATCTTAGGATCCACCCGAGGACCTTCGAATGCCTTTTTAGTTATATGTTTTTTTTTCTTCCTGGCATTTATTAGAAACCATTAGTGGATTAGTGCTGTCTGTTATTGGATCACAATAGACAAGTGTAAATTTGTCCATTTGCTAATGATTCCCCCTAAAGCTAATGCATGGTACCCCAAAAGCTAATATAAATTAATTTATATTATTAAATTTTTTATTAAAAAATAAAATCATTGTATAACTGATTGGAACTAGAGTTAATGAAATGGTGAGAAAACCATATTAAACTGCATTTTAAAATTGCATATCCCTGCTTTCTATGAAGGATCAGACCACACATTCTTATACATATGAAATGCATAGAATATAGACATGATAAACCTATACACGAACAGACATTTTTTCTCATTCTTTCATACACACATTGTGAATAAAATATATCAGGTCTTAATGTCAGTCATGTATTATGGAAATATTTACTAATCATTTTTTGATTAACAAGTACTTCATGAGATGTACACCTTCAGGAAGCCTGTCTTCTAGAGGGCAAGGCAGAAAATAACCAAGTAAAAGAATAAACAAGACAATAAAAGGTTCTTAGATGGAAGGTAGAAAACAACAGAATAATGCAATAGAGATTTATTGTGGATGCTGCTTTAGATTAATAGATACACATATGTATACTAAATGGCAGGACATTTGAGGTGAGACCTAAACTATGAGAAAGAACCAATGAGGGGAAGGCTTGGCAGTAGAGGGAGCACATGTAAAGTCTGTAGGCGGGAAAGGGCTGGACATGTTCAGGGAAAGAAGGAAGGACATTTTGGCTGCAGTGCAGTGACCAAGATGGGATGCTGAGATGATGGTAAAGAGAAAGTAGGAGCCACTCTGGAGGCCTTGTGGGCCAAACAGGATTCTAGGTTTTATTGTATGGGCAACAGTGAATATTTGATGGGACCCATATAAATTCCTCAGTGATGGAAAATAAAGGCTTGGACCAAAATTTTGTGGGATGGACATACCGAAGATATATTTTAAAGGTAGAACAACATTGACTATGCACAGTTCTCATGTTGATTTACTTAACTATTCTCTTTAGAGACTTTAAACATAGCATAAAAGGTTGTTCCTTTTTTTATTGGTTATGAATATTCATGATACAAAGCTGATTGTCACCCCTTATGCCCAAGGTGTGAGGGCCAGATTCATACTGGGAGCATACCCATTACCACAAATTGCATTTGTACCCCGTGTCCCCCACCCAATTATCCCCAACCTTCCTCTCCCTCCCCTTTTCTCCCCCACTCCACTTTGTAGCCCAAAGAATGTTCTTTCCCTCTGCAAGTCCAATGTACTACTGTGATCTTTCTTTCCTTCCTTCCTTCTCTCTTAGCTCTCACGTATGAGTGAGCACATGCAGTATTTATCCCTCTGTGCTTTACTTATTTCACTCAACATAAGGTTTTCCAGGATCATCCATGTTGTTGCAAGCAGGAGGATTTCATGCTTTTTTACGGCAGAGTAGTATTCCATGGTGTATATATACCATGTTCCTTTTGAATGTCCAAAACATTAGCTTAGAACAAGGATTATTTAACACTCAGGGAGATCTTCTTGATAAAATCAGTCATTTAATAAGGATGGTGGCAAATTGACAAAAACACTTTAAGATCAGGTATTTCAGCATGTGAATATTAAGTTTAGTTTCCTACATCATGGTATAGTTGAAATACTTCTGCAGAAAAGAATTTTGCACATACCCCTACACACACACCCACACCCATGTCTTAAATCCATCAGATCTTCAGGAATGGAGGCATCATCTGCTAGCATTTTGGCAATTTCAGGAAGAGCTGACAATTTCACCTCCATGGTCATAGGGATATGTGCAGCGCCAAGGGACATGTGCCCATCATCGCCAGGTTAATTGCTTCAACTTTGAACTGACAGGATGAAAGAGGCACAAATTGTAGTGCAATGGGGAATGGTACAGAGGGTAGAATCTTGGGCCATAAACTTTGTGATAAGACATTTAACAGTCTGCCAACAGAGTTCAGTCCCACTCTATTTTATTTTAACGATTATTTGTACATGTTTGTGGGATACAGTGTGTTGTTTCTATACATGCATATACTATATGTTAATTCACTTATTGTAGATAGCATAGCTTTGTACCTGATAGTCCATCACTTCCTCTCTTCCCTGCTTCCCTTCCCTTCTTGGCTTTTGAAATCATTATTCGACTCTCAACTTCTATGAGAACCATTTATTTTTTTTTAGCTTCCACATATGAGTGAGATAATGCACTATTTGCCTTTCTGTGTGTGGCTTACTTCACTTAGCATGATGGTCTATGGTTCCTTCATGTTGCTGCAAATGACAGGATTTCATTTTTTTTTAATAGCTGAGTAGTACTGCATTGTGTATATATATGACAGTTTTTTAATCCGTTCATATATCGATGGGAATTTAGGTTGATTCCATCTCTTGGCTATTGTGGATAGTGTTGTAATGAACATGGAAGTATAGGTGTCTCTTCTATATATTGATTTCATTTCCTTTGGGTATATACCTACTAGTAGAATTTCTGGGTCACAAGTTAGTTCTATTTTTAGTTCTCTGAGGAACTTCCATACCATTTTCCACAATGGCTGTGCCAATTTACATTCCCACCAATGATATAATAGGGTTTCCTCTTCTCCACATCCTCACCAGCATTTGTTATTTTCTTTCTTTTTGGTAATAGTCATTCTAACTGGAGTAAGATGATATCTCATTACAGTTTTAAGTTGCTTTTCCCCGAGAGTAGTGATGTTGAGCATTTTTCCATGTGTGTGTTGGCAATTTGTTTATCTTCTGAGAATGCCTGTTCAGGTTCTTTGCCCATTTTGGAATTGAGTTATTTGGGTTTGCTGTTGAGTTGTTTGAATTCCTTATATACTCTAGATATTAGCCGCTGTCTGAAACGTTCTTTGAAAACATTTTCTCCCATTCTGTAGGTTGTAATTCACTTTTTTGATTGTGTCTTTCGCTGTTAAGAAGCTTTTATATTTGACGTGGTCCCATTTGTCTATTTTTGCTTTAGCTGCCTGTCCCTTTGTAGTCTTGTTCAAAAAAGAGCTGCCTACTCCCCTTTGGAGTAGCATTTCCCCTATGCTTTCTTCTAGTCGTTTCATAGTGTTGGGTCTTAAATTTAGGTTTTTGATCCATTTTGAGTTGATTCTTGTGTATAGTGAGAGATAGAGGTATGGTTTCAGTCTTTTGCATGTGGATATCCAGTTTTCCCAGCACCATTTATTGAAGGGGCTGTCCTTTCCCTATTGTACATTTTTGGCACCTTTGGCAAAAATCAGTTGGCTGTAAATATTTGGGTTTATTTATGGACTCTCTATTCTGTTTCATTGGTCAATTTGTTTTTATGGCAGTACCATGCTGTTTTGTTTACTATAGCTTCATAGGATATTTTAAAGTCCAATAGTATGATGCCTCCAACTTTGTTAATTTTAAGATTGCCTTGGCTATATGGGGTCTTTTGTGGTTCCATACAAATTTTAAGATTTTTTTTTATTTATGTGAAGAATGTAATTTGTATTTTGATAGGGATTGCATCAAATCTGTAGATTGCTTTGGGTAGTATGTATATTTTGATATTAATTCTTCCAACCCAGGAACAGGGAACATCTTTCCATTTGTTTGTGTCTTCTTCAATTACTTTCACCAATATTTCATAGTTTTCATTATAGATGTCTTTCATCTTCTTGGTTAAATTTATTTCTAGGTATTTTATTTTTTTGGTAGCTGTCATAAATAGGATTACTTTCTTGATTTCTCCTTCAGCTATTTTGTTCTTGACACAAAGGAATGCTATTGATTTTTGCATATTGATTTTGTATCCTGCCACTATACTGAATTCATTTAATAGTTCTAGCCATTTTTTGTGGAATATTTAGGGTCTTCTATGAATATGATCATGTCATCTGCAAATAGGGATGATTTGACTTCCTCCTTTCTGATGTGGATGCCCATTCTTTTGTCTTATTGTATAGGCCAGAACTTCCAGTACTATTTTGAATAAGACTGAGGAAACTGGGCATTCTTGTCTTTTTCCAGATCTTAGAGGAAAGGCTTTCAAATTTTGTCTGCTCAATATTATTTTAGCTGTGGGTTTGTCTTATATGGACTTTATTGTGTTGAGGTACATTCCTTCTATACCTAATTTGTTGAGTGTTTTTATCTTGAAGGGGTGTTCATTTTTATCAAATGCTTTTTCTGTGTCTATTGAAATGATCATATAGTTTTCTTTTCTTCATATTGTTGATGTGATGTATCACACTTATTGATTTGTGTATGTTCAACCATCCTTGCATTCCTGGGATGAATTCCACTTGATTATGGTGAATTATCTTTTTAATGTGTTGTTGGATACAGTTCGATAGTATTTTGTTGAGAATTTTTGCGTCTATGTGCATTAGGGATATTGGTCTGTAGTTTTCCTTTTTTGTTGTGTCTTTTTCTGGTTTTGGTATGAAGGTAATTCTGGACTTGTAGGATGAGTTTGGAGGTATTCCCTCCTCTTCAGTTTTCAGAAGAGTTTGAGAGGAGTTGGTAATAGTTCTTTAAATGTTCAGTAGAATTTGGCAGTGAAGTCATTTAATCCTGGGGTTTTCTTAGTTGGAAGACTTTTTATTATAGCTTCAAACTCATTAGTTGTTATCAGTCTACTTATGTTTTCTAATTCTTCATGATTCAACCCTAGTAAGTTGTATGTGTCCAGGAATTTATTCATTTCTTCTAGGTTTTCCAGTTTGTTAGCATATAGTTGTTCATAATAGTTTCTATGATCCTTTGTATTTCTGTGGTATCAGTTGTAATGTTTCTTTTTTCATTTCTGATTTTATTTATTTGAGTCTTTTATCTTTTTTTCTTAATTAGTATAGCTACAGGTTTAGCAATTTTGTGTATCTTTTGGAAAAACCAACTCTTTGTTTTATCAATCTTTTGCATTGTTTTTAAATCTCTAATTCATTTATTTCTGCTCTGATCTTTGTTATTTCTCTCTTTCTGTTAATTTTGGTTCTTGTTTTACTAGTTCCTTGATTGGTAATGCTAGGTTGCTTATTTGAAGTCTTTCTACTTTTTTTGATTTAATGTAGGCATTTATTACTATAAAATTTCATCTTAGAACTACTTTTGCTGTGTTCCATAGGTTCACTTGTTGTGTTTTCATTTTCATTTGTCTCCAGGAATTTTCTTTATAATTTCTTCTTTGACTCATTTGTTGTTTAGGGGTATGTTGTTTAATTTCCATGTTTTTGTACAGTTTCCAATATCCCTTCTGTTATTGATTTCTAGTTTTATTCCCTTGTGGTAGTCAAGATAGTTAGTACAATTTCAATGTTTCAAAATTTGTTGAGCTTTGTTTTGTGTCCTAATGTATGGCCTATTCTGGAGAATGCTACGTGCTGCCATGAAGAATATATATTCTGCAGCTGTTAGATGAAATGTTCTATAAATATCTGTTAGGTCTAATTGGTATAGAGTGGAGAGTACCTCTGATGTTTCTGGGTTAATATTTTGTATGGATGATCTGTCCTTTGCTGCAAGCAGGGTGTTAAAGGCCTCAACTATTATTGTTCTGAAGTCTATTTCTCCCATTAGGTCTAGTAATAGACTTAATGTGCTTTATATACCTGGGTGCTCTTGTGTTGGGTACATATATATTTAGAATTGTTGAACTGATCCCTTTATCATTATGTAATGACTTTCCTTATCTTTTTTTTTAACTTTCCTTGACTTGAAGTCGATTTTATCTGATATAAGTTGTCTAGTCTTGCTCTTTGTTGATTTTTATTTGCATGAAATATCTTTTTCAATCTTTTCACTTTCAGTCAACCTGTGTCCCTTTAAGTGAAGTGAGTTTCTTGTAATGAACATATTGTTGGTACTTGTTTTTCAATCCATTCAGCCACTGTGTGTTTTTTAATTGGGGAATTTAATCCATTGATATTTGGAGTTATTTGTTTGTTGTTTAGCTATCCAGCACAGGAATCAAATTCTGGATCTTGTATTATCACTGCTGAGCTCTAACCAACTGAGCTAACTGGTCAGCCATAGAGTTATTATTGATACATGTTGTTACTGCCATTTTCTTACTTTTTTCCTGGTTGTTTTGTGGATAATTTTTTCTTTTTTTCCAGTCTTGCTCTCTAATAGAGTATTTTGATTTCTTGCTATTTATTTTTAGTATGTTTATTATAGGTATTTGTGTTTGGTTACAGTGAGGCTTACAAAAAACATGTTATAGTTATAACACATTATTTTAAATTAATAACTTAAATTGGTCACTAAGAAATGAGAAAGAAAATCAAAGCCAACTGTACACTTTGTCATCATTACTCCCCTGTTTTTAATATTTTATTGTTTCAAGTTACATCTTTTAATATTGCATAGCTCTCATATGATTGTTGATTTTGTTATTATCTTGTTGGGTTTGTTCTTTAGTCTTCATAGTAAGAACATAAGTGTTTTTTTTACCACCCTTACAATATGGGAGTATTCTGAGATTATCTGCATATTTACTTTACTAGTGAGTTTTGTAGCTTCAAATGTTTTCTTGTTACACTCTAGCATCATCTTCTTTCAGCTTGAAGAACTCTCTTTAGTATTTTTGTTAATTGGGTATAGAACTTATAAATTCCCTTAGCTTTTGTTTGCCTGGGAAATAATTAATTTCTTCTTCATATTTGAAGGTTAGTTTTGCTGGATGTGGAATTCTTGGCTGACAGTATTTTTCCTCCAGCACTTTGAGTATATCATCCCACTCTATTCTGGCCTGTGGGGTTTCCACTGAGAAATCAGCTGAGAGCTGTATTTGGGCTCTGTTGAATGGTATATATGTGTGTGTGTGTGTTTTCTTTTGCTTTCAGTATTCTTTCATTGCCTTTGGTTTTTGATAATTTTATTATGATGTGCCTTGGGATGTTCCTTTTTAGATTGAATTTGATTGATGACCTCTGAGCTTCCCATATGTGGATGCCATCATCTTTCTCCATACTTGGGAAATTATCAGCTATTATTTTCTTGAATATGGTTTCTAGATCTCTTCTTTTTTCATCTCCCTCAGATACAACAATTATATGGAGGATATTTTGCTTGAAGAAGTCCCATAATTGCTGCAATTCTGGTTCATTTTTTCTTATTCTTTTTTTCTTTCTGTTCCTCTGATTGGATAATTTCATTTGTTCTGTCTTAAATCTCACTGATTATTTCCACTGTATGATTAAGTATGCTGTTGGAGCTTTCTATTGAGTTTTTCAGTTCAGATAATGTATTCCTTATTTCTAGAATATCTATTTGCTTTTTAAAAAAACTGATTCTATTTCTTTTGTCAAGCTTCTTGTTCTCCTTCTGGACTGTTTTCCAAATATCATTTAATTTTCTATCTCTATTTTCTTGTGACTCCCTGAACATCTTTAAGAAAATTTTTCTGAATTCACTGTAAGACATTTCATAAATCCACTGTTTTTCTGGGTTCATTACTAGTGCTTTATTGATTTTCTTTGATGATGTCATATTTCTCTGCTTTTACTAGATCTTTGTGTCTTTATGTTGATCCTGAGCATTTAAGAAAATGGTTTTATAGGTGTTCTTTGGTGGTGTTAGACCTTTTTGGCTCTATGTCAGAACTTCCTCTTTGGTCTGTGGCTTTTGTTTGTAATTCTATGATGGATTAATAGCAACTACTATGATTTAAGCACTGCACTGGAACTAATTTGTTGTCCTGTAGCTAATTCCTGGATATGGGGAAACTTCTTGTGGGGACTTGAACTTGAACTCTGTGCCTCAGTTAATTCTCTGACTATAAAAACTTTTTGCAAGAACCAGATTTTAGTTTGTATCACTTATTAAAATTAAGCAAGCTAGTAATTTTGTTTTGATCTTTTAACAGTCATTGAAATCAGCATATATTTAGACTAACTCAGAGATGTTGGTCAAAGGATATAAAATTTCAGTTAGGAGCAATACGTTCAAGAGACATATTATACAAAATGGTGACTATAGTTGATAACATATTATATTTTTGAAAAATGCTAAGAGAGTGGATGTTAAGTCTTCTCAACACAAAAATGCTAGCTATATGAAGTATGGATAATACATATGTTAATTAGCTACATTTAGTCATTCCACAATGTACATATACTTTAATTTACTTAGTATTTACTGTGGTAAATCTTGGAATTTGCTCCATCCAGATAGCTCTGTGAAGGCAGAAGCTTGGGGCTATATATTTTTTCATTATAGAAAGTATATACCCACAAGTAATAGAAACAACAGTACTGAAAGCCTAACTGCTTTAATATTTTTGCTTTCTCAAATGCATCCATTAAATTCTCAAGGTTTATATTAATCTAACCAACACAATTCAGAATTAATATATGCTGAATCTAGAGTGTTTCTTAACCTTGAAATTATCAAATCCTTGTTTTCTTGGAGTGTATTCAATTAGACTGTATCTAAATTAGATTGATTACACTTTACTTCCTCCAATAACTTTCATAAGTTATACCAAATTATATTAGTTTTCCCTAAATTTCCACATTATAAATAATGTCTACTTTCATCCCTGATGAGGGATCTATGGGAAAGTAGATTTTTACGCTTTACTCCTGGTTGTAATTTTAAAGAAGTCTTTTTTTCGGGATACTCAGAATAATGGCACCTAGACACCTCAGTGTTTGTAACTAAAACTGGTGTAAGTTTATACCCTTATGAGTAAGCACACAACTAGAATAAAGATTTTCTAATGCTTCTCTGAATTTATGTGGTGCCAAAACATTGGTTTGCTTGAAATTACTTATTCGATTTAAAAGCTGTGTCAAGCTAACCCTTTCTAGATTACATTGAACAGAGTTGCCATGGCTCTAAGCTTAGGGTAATTATGAAAACATATATTTTCAAGACACTCCTCTTGATAAACATATACTTTTATTTGACTGTGCAAATCTTGAAAGACATTATTCAGTGACGGAGTTGAAGTGGTTGTAGTTTGAGAGGTTTATTTTAAAAGTTTTGTAATTAATGGAATGCCTTCAGCTGAAGGTTAATTGTAGATGAGCAAAAATTAAGCTGCCCTTAAGTAAATTGTCATTGATAAATGTTGAGAAAAAGAATAATTAATAAAATAAAGGGGTAGTTTTTAGTTAATTCAGTTTCTTCAGATCTTGCTGTTAGATCTTTGTTCAGATCTTTGCAGGCAGGATCCTGGGTTAATCATTGTATGGGACAGTGAGCTGTACAAATCATAGATGGTGTTACCAACTCCAGTTTATTCATTAAAGCACTTTTATTAATAAAGAGACGCTGATTTTGGAGGGAATATTTACCATGTTAAAATTCATCACAAAGACTGGAGAAACAAACGAAGTACATCAATATCTAGCACAGTGCCTGCCATTTAGGAGGCCTTCAATATGCACTATTGAATATGAATTCATTATAGAATGTCAGTGGCTTAATCACCTCAAACAAACAAACGAAAAAAACCCCAGCTCAAGATAGGAAACATTATTTGAATGAAACCTATCTTTATTAGAATATTAAAACAGGTTCTTTAGCAGCTTTGAAAACAAGATGCAGAGATTCACATTAAATAAATAGTTATGCATTCTTTTTTAAAATTGAGCTTCTTACCTTGTATTATTGTTTATTTGCTTACATATTATTTTATTAAAATAGGTACTTAAATAATAATACTATGTCATACTAACTGCTGGACAAATAATTATTTTAGCCTCAGGAATGGAACACCATCTTGAAGTGGCATAGAAATCTCAAATTGAGGTTATTGCCCAGTTTATTTGATAGGAACTACACCCCAGTGACCTGCAGGGATTTGCCAGACCCTTTATTATTGAGCAGTGGAAAGAAATAATAAGAAGACAAAGGGAAATAAACTAAAAGAAAGATTCATATTGAAAAAAATAAATTTATGGAAAGGTGAAACTGAAGAGCAGTTTTAGAGACCCTACTAATTTGGCATTTCTTTTTAATTGGTGTGAAACTTCTATGCTATATAAACAGAATTTGCCTTAATGTTGCATGTACAAGTTTAACTTCAGAGCATGTATCAAATGTATCTGAACATCATCATTTTCCACCGTGTCTAGCAAAGAATATCTGTAGAAAAAATATCTGAAACATAAAAGGTTACACTAAATTAAAAAGATGTTTTTAAATCTAGTTTAAAAAGATGATTTTTAAACTACTGTAACCTTATTATTTTGCTCCTTAGTGTGCTTAAGTTTTTTGATTTATTGGTTGATTAGAACTGACCTCCACTTTCACTTTTACAGGACAATGGCCCTTGCATATTGAAGGCTGAGTGATTCATTTCAATTCAGTTCAATACACACTGAGCAAAGCACTTACTAGAATCAGTGGGGACTAAAAAGATAAGTGAGACACGAACTCTGCCCTGTAAGAGCTTACAATTTAGTAGGATTGAAAATCAAAAGGATATGTTACAAGGTTTTAGGGGTGGGAGAGATTGTATTTAGCTGATGGGGAATTAGGCAATGTCTGAAAGGAGCAGCTGAATTTAAGGTACCACTTAAAAGAGAGAAAGTGTTTGACAAGTCAAAATGAGGGAGAGAGAAGCATTGAAAGGTCAAGGGCAAAGTGTCTTTGTAAACCCAAGACTTATTTAAGAAATTTTAAGTGGTTCTGTTTTGGAGGGTATGTTGAAATACAATATAAAGTTTTATACTTATTTTGAATAGCTGAATAACACCATTTATGAGTTTTATTTTTTTAAAAGACTTTTTTATTTTGAAGTAATTGTGGACTCATAAGAAGTACAGTGTGCAAAGAGTTCCATGCACCCATCACTCAGCATCCCCCAACGTTGGCAACGTATATAGCTACAGCACAATGACAAAGCCAGAAAATTTACTTTGGTAGCTTCCTATTAGCTAGAATGCAGAACTTATTCAGTTTTCACCATTTCTAAACCTGCATTCATTTGTGTGTGTATAGTGTTTTTACATTTTCATCAGGGGAATTGTACAGTGGCGGTGGGCTTTAAGAAGGTGATCCAGCGGCAGTGTACAGGCTGGACTGGAAGTGGAAGGACCAAGTCTAAATTACAACAGTGCAGAAGAGATATAATGAGAACTTGGAATAGGTGACGTCCAGCCAAGTGTTGGATACAGAAAAAATACTTAGTGTATCAGTAAGGATTTATATTTTCAAACTGCATTTTTTCAAACACAAAAAAGGCTATCCCTTTTCAATTTGGCAATGTGTGTACACTGGTGGGAGTTGGAAGAATGCTAACACATAGTCAGAACCCAGTGAAATTCTCAGTCCAACACACTGAGTAATATACTGCAGAAGCCCAGTAGGAGATTTGAGAAACAGGACAATTGTCAATTGGAGTGAGGTAAACAGTGGAGGTAGGGGAAAGGTCAGATCAAGAACCCAGGGCAGAAACAGGCAATTAGAGTCTATTGTGAGAAAAGTGAAAAGGGATATGCTTCCTGCCCTCAGTGCTAGTGGCTCATCATTGTTTCCACTTTAGCTCACTCACAGCTAGTTGAAATTTCAAACAATTTTTTTCCCAAGACTGCAATTCTCTTTTATTTAACATGAGGATTGAATAACTTTATTTCCCCTATGTCTCAAAATCCCTTAAAAAGGTCAATATTTGGTGGGTAGACAAACTGGGAGTTGCAGAATTTAGATAATGTCATTTGCTGGCTGAGGAATTATGAGCAACGTATTTAAACATTGTCTAAAACTTGATGACCTTCTCAGTAATATAACAGTGTTGGAGTCAAAGGGCTCTTTTCATTCTAACACTCTCAAAAAAATCTCATCTTATTAATTCCCATATACTTTTCTTTTTGTTACCATTCATCTTTTTTATTCAGCATTTGGTATAGTGACTGACACACAGTAAATATTAGATACATGTTTCCTCAATAAGTTATTTGGAGAAACTTAAGTACAAAAAAAGCTTCTTTTAAATACTGTAAGTAGTTTTTAGATCTCAACAGTAAAATTGTTTAATCATGACATCTTTGTGACTTTGCTTTTTTGTCCTTTATTTTTTATGTGTTGTAGAAATATGTAAGTCATTTAGTCTCTTTTGAACCCAATGTTCTTGCCTGTGAATATCAGAACTGAGCTTCTAAAATTGCTTCTGTCTTTAAAAATCACTGGTATTAATTAGCAGAAAAATTTTGTATGTTTTATGCAGCAGTGTTTCGTGTTACATTTTTCTTAGTCCCTTAACTTTTGTGTAATGCACTTTTAATAAAATAATACATTTAAATTAAATATATCTAAGCATTTAATCATATTACTTTGTAGTAAATGTAATGAACTAAAGATAAGAGCTAATATTTAGTGAGTCTAAGCGAACATTTAGTGAATGCTGTTTGAAGCACTGAGGTGTCATTATTACACCCATTTTACAGATGTGAAATCCAAGGCTGTAAAAGTTAAATAACCCACCCAAGGTCAGACATCCAATAAAGGATGCAGCCAAGATTTCAACATATGTGTTAAGGGCTCTAGAGCTGTGTGGTTAACTACCACTCTACACTGTATGTCACTATGTGGCACTTCCAAGGTGAAGAAAAAGCCCTGAGCAATATATTTTGTACTAGGCAGCAGGGCAACGGTTAAACATTTGCTTGCTAGCATACAATAGCTGGAACTCTGAAATTTTATGGACAAATTCTCTAGTTACTGCCCCTAGAATATCTGCCTTGTGCTGTAAACCCAATTTGCACTTGAGGACAGTCCAACCATGGGATTAGATATTCACAAGTCTCTTTTCAGCTGATACAAAATTTTCTAAACACTATATCCTTCACATTTTCTTGCTACTCGGGAAAGTAGACTTCTGCTAAGAGGTTAGAGGAAAATAGTTTATATATTCGTGAGTTTGCTAGAAAGAATGAACATCATTTTCAGGTGTGGCCTGTCTTCACAATATCAGTATATAAAATAAACAGATCCAATTCCATTTACACTATTGACTCATTATATGATTTTTTATAAACAAGTCAATCTTCAGGTATTAGAATGAGCAATCCCAGTTTTTTATTTAATCAAACAATATGTTTTGGAGTCTCTCTACCCCTCTTTCTCCTCAAGGAAATAGTTATGCTGTATTGATCATTTGGTTCTTATTAATATGTATAGTTATAAAGTACTTAATAGATCGTCTTAAATTTGTGTTTTAAAGCATTTGAAATGTCCCAATTCAACAGATAGTTTAATCGTTAAACTATTTTTTTAAAAAAAGCATCTGTGTGAACAAAACAAAAACAAAATGTGCCATTGAACTCAGACCTCTTCTTCCCTAGAACATTAGATCCCAAATGCCTTATATAGAAAAATAATTCTTTGGGCTCATAATAGGCGTTACTCCAAAAAGTTTGACGGACTAGTTAACTAAGGTTAAACAGATTTCTCTATAACAGAACTTCTTACTCTCTTTAACATCTAATTTGTTTAATTAAGTACTTTCCAAACCTATTTGACTATTATTGAACATTTCATCGGTATAAAGTTTCGTGGAACCCTAAGACTATTTACACCAGTAGTCTTCAAATGCAGCTAGAGATTAAAATCACCTAGTGAGTTTTTGAAGCATATTCATGCCAACAGCAATCAAATCTGAGTCTTTGGGGGGTGGGGGCCTGCAGTAGTCAGGAAACCATAATGACCTCCTGAAGATGTCAGTATCCTAATTCCTGGAACCTGTGGATATGTCACATGGCAAAGGGGGATTAAGGTGGTAGATGGAAATTAAGGCTGCCAGTCAGCTGATTTTAAAATAGAGATTATTTTTGGATATCCAAGTGGGCCCAATGTAATGACAAAGGTTTTTAAATGTGGTAGAGGAAGGAAGCAGAAGGGTCAGCGTCAGAGTCCATTGCTGGATTTGAAGATGGAAGAAGGAATGCAGGGGGTGTCTGGACACCAGAAAAGGTAAGAAAAGGGATTCTCCCCTAGAGCTTCTACAAAGAAACACAGCCCTGCTATTAGTCTAGTGAGACTCATTTGGCATTGTTGATCTCCAGAATTGTGAAATACTAAATTTGTGTTGTTTTGAGCTACTAGGTTTGTGGCAATTTGTTATAGTCACAATAGAAAATGAATACAGGACTTAAGCATCAGTTGTTTTTAAAAACTACCAGGTGATCCTCATGTTCAGCCAGGCTGAGAACCACTGATTTTGATGAATGGCTAGGAAGTACTTGGACCACTATGTGAGGGTGTATGGCTCATATTGGGTAAATTTCCTAGGAAGCTTTTTACAAAACACTAATATCTGACCCACCACCAAGGATTTAAATTCACTTTCAAAATATTAACTTATTTAATTCCCATAACAACATTATAAGATAGGAATCATTATCAAAATCACTTTTTTTTTTAAAGGAAGTTGTCCAATGTTACCCAGCTACTAATGGTAAGCTTCAAACCCACACAGGCTGGCTTCTATGAGTATAACCACCATCATGTAGATTTACTCTTGGGTACAGCCTGTTTAGCCCTATTGTAAACATCATCATTGTAATTACTGGTTATTTTCTGAGTTTCCCTTTCACAGGAAAAGCAGCAGATTAGAAATGAAAGGTGCCAGTCGAAATAAAAACACTCACAGCAGTAAACTGATTCTGAGGGCTGAGAATGAAAAGTATAAAATCCTTCCATGTTTTAGAGTCATGGAAAACTAAGGTCTTTTATGGAGAGTGTAAATGTTACTACATGCAGCAGTATTTATTGTTATTGGGGGTATCTGAGTAGAAATGAATTAATCTTAACAACTGATTTATCAGGAAAGTCATTTTTGTTCTGTATACTTCATTCATAAGAGCATGTATGTATTTGTAATTTCCTAATAGTAATATAAATTAAATAAATATTAATGTTGAGAGAGATAAGCATCAACTGTCTAAGTATTTAAGAGGGGGGCCATGAGTTTTCAGAATAATTCAATAAAATATATTACAGTATATACATATGCCGTGTACCATATGGAAAACCTGCCTCTTTGCATATCAGACCTATTCAGTTTTTTTTTTTTTAATCAAAGGCCATTCAGCTGAAATGTCAACACACTTTGACATTTTGGTGACATACTTAGGAGACACACAAAGACACCAAAACGAATCTATAAAATCCAGTAGAAGATTTATTTATAAAACATTCAGATTGTAAGAGTTAGGAAGACAAAGATAAATAGCAAAACCAATTCCCTTGTGTTCAGGTACTTGCCATTTCTGTTCATTCGCATTAAAGACTATAATCCTAGTATATGTTAAATCTTTCAAACTTCCACTCTTTCATTCCTCTGGGTGTTGTAATAAAAAGAGCACTGAACTAAAGACAAAATGCAAGCTAGTTGTGTGACACTAAATATAAACCATAAAACCACAGCAATTTCCCTGATCTATAAAATGAATGTTGCATCTGCTTTTTCTACCCCACGAGACTGTGAAAAATCAAACGTCAATGTTTGGGTAAGTTCTTTTAAAATAATAAAGCACCATTGAAATAATGTTTCACATAATAATCTGAACTACAAGAGCTACCTATCCCTACATAATAAATTACACCCAAAATTTAGTTGTTTAAAACTACAATTATCTTACAGTTTCTTGGGTCAGAGATCTGAGCAAGGCTTAACTAAGTCCTGTGCTTCAGGGTCTCTCACAGGTTGCAGTCAAGGTGTCTTCTGTGGCTATCATCATCTCAAGGCTCATTGGGGAAAAATCTGCTTCCATGATCACCCACATCGTTGTTGTCAGGCTTTAGTTCCACACCAGTTGTTGGATTGGGAGCCTCAGTTTCTCACTTGCTGTTGACTGGAGACTGTCCTCAGTTCCTTGACACATGGGCCTCTTCAACATGGTATCTTGCTTTATCCAACTTTGCAAGCCAAGAAGGCTAAATAGGAAGAACACAGCAAGACAGAAGTCAATGTCTTTTGTAATGTTACCTTGGAAATAACATCCCATCCTTTTTGACTTGTTCTATTCATTAGAAGCAAGTTACTAGGGTCATCACACATTGATGGGGAGGTAACAATATGATGATGTAAATAGCAGGAGGTGGGGATCATTGAGGGTCGTCTTGAATGCTGCCTACCACATGGATCATTTCCCTAAACATATATTCCCTAAACGTATCTTGGGCTTGGCTCCCTCTGAGTTATCCTCTGAGGATTTCCTTTATTTTGTAAGTTTTCCTTCAAACACAGCTCAGCCTTCAAAGTACAACTCAATTAAAATCTCCTTTTGTGAATTTTCCTTTGAATATCTTAGTTAAATAGGATCTTCCCAATGCCTAAATTCCCAAAGCATTTGAAAAACATCTTATATCATATACCATTTCCTGCTTTTCATTACGGTATTCATTGCCTTCAAATTTATCCATTGATCAGGACCCTAAAGGCAAGGATTGGGTCTCGTATACCTTTGTATTCTCCCATGGGGTGGAGGACAATAATTGTTACAAAAATGAGCAATCTGTATATAGTTATTAGATTGAATTGAAACAGTTTTTCATGCAAAGGTTAAAATCAGCCATATTGTGATCTTTTTTCTGCTAAAGGGCTTACTTGAAGCCACCCAGAATCAATCAATTCTTTTGCTTCTGAAATACACTTGTTTCAAGGACTCTTGCCAATTTTTTGTTTTTCAAAGGACATTTGTGGTCTGCTCTTCTAATGGCTTGATTCATCGAGAGCATGAACCTGCAGAAGATAATGGAACCATTTGACCTCAACAGTAAGGGCCCAGATTTTCTGGCGCCTATGAATGATAAGCGCATACATTTTTTTCCAAGAGCTTTTCTGTGGCCACACACTTTCAGTTATTAAAATGTTCTAGAGCAAGTTTAATTATATGGTAATATTTCCCTTGAGTATATAGATTTAATGAGAAATCTCTCATTTATATTAACTTATTAAAAAAGGACCTAATATATGGGTGATTATTTTTCAGCCATCCTCTTTTTTGTGTATATAGACTTATACTCCAAAGAAATCACTTAGATAATAGCGTGGATATAAAGAGTGTCTGGGGACCTATGAAATTATATTGACATAGTAGAATCTTAGCCAAGAATTCTACTTTGGGGTATTTATTTTTATGAAATTGGGCCTAACTTTCTTACTATAATATCTTAGAAGCTAATGGACAATTAATTCATTTCAGTCCAAAAAATTTCAAAGATTTCACTGGCCTTTACTCAAGAACACTGATATGGTTGATAATCTGTTGAAATTATCCCCCAGGGGTTTTTGGTTTAGACTCAATCTGCTTTTATTTATTTATTTTTTTACTAAACTTAATCCAAAGAAGGTTGGGGGAGCAAATATTTCAGGGCAGATCACTATTAAGTTCTCTACAAATCCCTTCTCTAATCCTTTCCCCACCCCCACTCTCTGCTGTCATTGCTTTTTATTCTGGGGAGAATTTCAGGAGGTCTGGATTGAATTTGGCTTCTCCTCGGGGCTTTCTTCCATCAGTATTCCCTGTATAGGAAAAGGCCAATGTTCAAAGTCAATTTTTTGGCTAAGTAAATGGAATGTAATACATTTGTTCAGTGGTCCATGTACTCCAAAGCCTCATGGGGTTTGATTTAGTATGCTGACTGCCAAGTCACAGGAAACAGATATTCTTCCTGTGATAATTCACTGTGTCTTATGCTTCAATGTTATGCTTTGGTGTAGGCAGGAATTATGAACTCATGGAAAAATAAAATTAGGAAAAAAATTGGGAGGTACGGTTTTAGTTGAGGTCCCATTAATAGTTTTCATTATATCATTGAGTAAGTTATTATCTCATTCATTTGACAAATAATTTTTAAACATTACTATAAGTCTAGAATTGTTTTAGACAATGGGGAACAGCAATGGACCAAAAAAAAAAAAAAAAAATTTCCAGCTGTCATGGATTTCACATTCAGTCAGGAAATAGATAATGAATAAATAATCAAGTAGACCTGCATTATGCCAGCTGATGAAAACTGCCAAGAAAAAATGTATTGTAAAGCAACAGAGAGTAACAGCTGGAGGTAGGGGTGTGTGCTATTATAGATAGGTAAGAGCGTTTGAGCAAGAAGAAGAAAATGAGAGAGTGAGTTCATGTGAGTATTTGAGTAGAGGGAAGTACTGAAGTGAGCAGAGCATACTTAGACACTAAGGTGGGGAAATTTGTGCTTAAAGAACATTAAAGAGGCTAGAATGGCATATGGAAAGAAGAGTGAGAAATGAAATCAGAAAGGTCGAGGTGTGGGTGGATCACATTGGGATTGGTAGGCCATTGTGAGGACTTTAAATTAGATTTCAAATAAAACAGTAAGCCATTAGAGGGTTGTACGCAAAGAGACAATCTGTCATGGAGTTTAAAAGGATCAATCTGCCAGCCAGATGGAGAATAGAATTCAAGAGAGTAAGGTTGGAAGAAAACAAGAGGCTATTGTAATGAACCAGGTGCAAAAATGGTGTCTATTGGGCTGGGACAGCAGCAATTGGGGTAGAAGAGTGAGATTTATTATTCATGTATGTCATGGTGTAAAAAACGATTTGCTGATGGATTGGACATATGGGATTAGAGGTGAGGTCCCAACAATGACCCTAAGACCACAACTGGAAGGGTGAAGTTGCCATTATATAGATGATAAGGTGGTGGGAGGAGCGGATAGTGGAGAAGATTAGGGGGCTCAGTTTTATACAATTTTTTTTCTTTTTTTATTTATTGAAACATAGTTGATTGTACATATCTGTGGGTATGGGGGTGGATATCGATACCTGTGTGCAATAAGTGATGTTCAAATCAGGATAATTAGCACATTCAACATTGGCCCTTTACCAATTCTTTTACTCTTTCTCCCCCTCCCCCTTTCCCACTTCTAGTAACTTCAGTTCTGTTATCTCCTTTTGAAAGTTTGAGGTATCATTGTGATTGTTGTATCTTTCTTTCTTTTATTTATTTGGTTATGTTTTTAGCTCCCACTTATGAGTGAGGACGTGGTATTTCTCTTTCTGTGCCTGGCTTATTTCATTTAACATAATTTTCTCTAAGTACATCCTGCTGCACATGGCAGTATTTCATTCATTATTTTATGGCAGAATAACATTTCATTGTGTATACATGCCACACTTTCTTTATCCAGTCGTCTGTAAATGGACATTTAGGTTGGTTCCAACTCTCGACTAGTTAGAGCTGCAGTGAACATGGGAGTGCAGGTATGCCTTCAACATGATGGTTTACGTTCCTTTAGATATATACCCAGCAGTGGATCATATGGCATTTTAATCTGTAGTTGTCTGAGGAACCTCCAAATTGTTTAACATAATCGCTGTACCAATATACAGTCCCACCAACAATGTAGGAGGATTCCCCTTTCTCTGCATCCTTGCCAGCATCTGTTATTCTCCACCTTTTCAATAATACCCAGTCTAACTGAGCAGATGACATCTCGATGTGGATTTGATTTGCATTTCCATGATGCTGAGTGACGTTGATCATTTTTTATGTGTATGTTGGCCATTTGCATATCTTCCTTTGGGAAATGCCTATTCAGCTCCTTTGCTCATTTTAAAAATCAGGTTATTATTTTACTGTTAAATTGTTTGAGTTCCTTTTATATTCTGGATATTAAATATCCTTTGTTAGATGCATAGTTTGCCATTATTTTTTCCCACTGTGTAGGTTATCTTTTCATTCTGCAAATTGTTCTTTTGCTGTAAAGAAACTTTTTAGTTTGATATAATTCCATTTCTTTGTTTTTTCTTTTGTTGCCTTTGCTTTTAGGGTCATATTTATAAAGTCTTTCCCCAGTCCTACTTCTTGAAGTGTTTCCCCTATGTTTTCTTGTAGGAGTTTTATAGTTTCAGATCTTATATTTAAGTCTTTAATCCATTTCAAATTGATTTTGGTATGTGATGAAAGGTACGGGTCTGGTATCATTCTCCTACATATGGATGTCCAGTTTTCCCAGTACTGTTTATTGAATAGGCATTTTCCCCCCCAATATATATTCTCGGAGCATTTGTTGAATATCAGTTGGCTGTAAGTATGTGGGTTGGTGTCTAGGTTCTCTGTTCTGTTCCACTGGTCTGAGTGTCTGTTTTTATGACAGTATCATGCTGTTTTCATTACTATAGCTTTGTACTAAAATATGAAGTCAGGTAATGTTATGCCTCTGGCTTTATTTTATTTTATTTTTTGCTCAGGATTACTTTGGCTATTCAGGGTCTTTTGTTGTTCTATATGAATGTTAGAATTGTTTTTCCTATTTCTGTGAAGAATATCAATGGTATTTTGATGAGGATTGCATTGAATCTGTAGATCACTTTGAGTGGTACGGACAGTTTCACAATGTTAATTCTTCCAATCCAAGAGCGTGGAATGTTTTTCCATTTTTTTGTGTCCTCTTTAATTTCTTTCAATGGTCATTTATAGTTTACATTGTGGAGATCTTTCACCTCATTGGTTAAATTTATTCATAGGTATTTTATTCTTTTGGTGACTATTGTAAATGGGACAGCTTTCTTGATTTCTTTTTCTTCTAGTTCATTGTTAGAGTATAAAAACACTACAGATTTTTATGTGTTGACATAGTATCCTGCAACTTTACTGAAATTGTTTATCAACTCTAAGAGGTTTTTTGGTAGAGTCTTTAGGCTTTTCTGTATATAGGGTCATGTACCCTGCAAACAGGAACAGTTTGAATTCTTTTCTAATCTGGATGTCCTTTACTTCTTTTTCTTGCCTGATTGCTCTTGCTATTACTCCTAATGCTATTTTAAATGGTGAGAGAGGGCATCCTGTCTTGTTACTGTTCTGAAGGGAAAAGCTGAAAGCTTTTATTACTCAGGATGATATTGGTGGTGGGTTTGTAATATAGGGCTTTTATTGTATTGAGATACTTTCCTTCTATACCTAATTTCCTGGGAGTCTTTATCATGAAGTGATGTTGAGTTTTGTGAAATGCTTTTTCTGTGTATATCGAGATAATGATATGGTTTTGTCCTTGAGTTTCTTGATGTGTTATATCAGATTTATTGACTTTTGTATGTTGAACCATCCTTGTATATCTGGGATGAATCTCATTTCATCATGGTGTAATTTTTTTGATGTGTCACTGTATTTTGTTTGCTAATATTTTCTTGAGGAATTTTGTGTCTCTGTTCATCAAAGATATTGGCCTATAATTTTCTTTTTTTTGTAACTGTTTGGTTTCAGTATTAGGGTGATGCTGGCCACATAGAATGAATTTGGGAGAATGGCCTCTGTTTGAATTTTTTGGAATATTTTGAAGAGAATTGATACTAATTCCTCTTTAAAGGTTTGGTAGAATTCAGCAGTAAAGCCATCTGGTTCTGGGCTTTTCTTTGTTGGGAGACTGCTGTTTACTGCTTCAATCTCTTTGCTTGTTATTGGTCTGTTCAGGTTTTCCTTTTCTTCTTGGTTCAGTCTTGGTAGTTTGTACGTTTCCAGAAATTTATGCATTTCCTTCAGGTTTTCAAAGGTATTGGTGTATAATTGTTTATAATAGTCTCTAATGATTGATTCTCTGTATTTCTGTGGTATCGGTTGTATTGTCTCCTTTCCATTTCTAATCTTCATTATTTTGGTCTTCTCTCTTCATTTTTTAGTTAGCCTAGCTAATGGTTTATTTTATTAAAAAATAGATCTTCTCAAAAAAGCAGCTTACCATTACATTCATCTTTTGTATCATTTTGGGGTGTCTATTTCATTTAGTTTTGATCTGATTTTAATTATTTCTTTCCACCTAGTAATTTTAGGTTTGGATTGTTCTTGTTTTTCTTGTCCTTTGAGGTATAGCATTAGGTTATTAATTTGAAATCTTTCTATTCTTTTGATGTAAGCATTTATTGCAATAAACTTCCCTCTTAGTACTGCTTTTGCAGTATCCCACAGATTTAGGTATGACATGTCTTTATTTTCAATAGATTTGAGAAATTTTTTGATTTCCTGCTTAATTTCTTCTTGGACCCATAGGCTATTCAGGAGCATGTTGTTTAATTTCCATGTATTTATATAGTTTCTAGTTTTGCTTGTTATTGATTTCTAGTTTTCATCCATTGTGCTCTGAAAAGATACTTGAAATGATTTCAATTATTTAAAATTTGTTGAGACTTGATTTGTGATCTAAATGTGGTCTATCCTATAGAATGTTCCATGTGCTGATGAGAAGAACATATATTCTGTGGTTGTTGGATGAAATGTTCTGTATGTATCTGCCAAATCCAATGGGTCTAAAGTGTGTTTTAAATCCTGTTTTTCTCTGTTAATTTGTTTTTTGGAAGATCTGTCTAATGATGAGAGGGGATGTTCATGTCCCTCACTATTACCATATTTGGGTCTATATCTTTCCTTAGGTCTAACAGTATTTGCTTTTTATATCTGGGTGTTCCAATGTTGGGTGCACATATATTAGTGATTGCTATGTGTTCTTGCTGGATAGATCCCTTTATCATTATATAGTGGCCTTCTTTGTCTCTGTTTCAGTTTTTGGTTTAAAGTCTATTTTATCCAATTTAGAAATAGCTGCTACTACTGGTTTTTGATTTCCATTTGGCTGGTATATCTTTTTCCAGACTATTAGTCTGTGTGTCTTTACAGCTGAAGTGAGTGTCTTGTAGACAGGATATAGTTGAGACTATCTTTTTAACCCAATCAGGCAGTCTGTGTCTTTTGAGTGGGGAATTTAATCCATTCTAATTTAGAGTTTTTACTGAAAGGTATTGTCTTACTCCTGGCATTATAATGATTTTTATATGGATGTTTTAAATATCTTTGTTTCTTTCTTTCACTTTTATTGCTTGTCTTCAGTATTTGTTGGTGTTTGGAAGGTGGTAATATAAGATTTCTTTCTCTTTCTCATTTGCGTTTTTGTTCTACCATTGGGTTTTGTTCTTTCTTGTGTATTCATGTAAATAATTATCATTTTTTTTGATTCCAGATGCAAAACTCCCTTGAGGATTTCTTATAGGGCTAGTTGTATGGTTGTGAACTCCTGTGGTTTTTTTTTTATCTGGAAAATATATGATTTCTCCTTCATTTCTGAAGAGTAGCCTTGCTGGGTATAGTATTCCTGGCTGGCAGTTTTATTTTCTTTTAGTATTTTGAATATATTATCTCATTCTCTTCTGGCCTGTAGAGTTTCTGTTGAGAATTCTGCTGTTAGTCTGATGGGGTCTCCCTTATAGGTGACTTGACACTTTCTCTTGCTGTTTTTAGGATTCTCTCTTTGTCTTTGAGCTTTGCTAGTTTGACTATAATGGGCCTCAGAGAAGACCTTTTTGGATTGAATCTGTTTGGGGATCTTTGTGAAGGTCTGTGTTTTCCCCTATACATTGGACATTTTTCACTATTATTTCATTGACTATATTCACAATAAATTTTCCTTTTTCCTCCTGTTCAGGAACACCCATGATTTGGATGTTTATGTGCTTACGGTTGTCTGCTATCTCTCTTTATTTTCTTCATTTAAAAAAATTCATTGTTCTTTTTCTTTTTTTGTCTACCTGAGCTATTTCATAGATACTGTCTTCAAGATCAGAAATTCTTTCTTCTGCTTGCCCTAACCTATTACTTAAGCTCTTGGTTGTGTTTTTTTATTTTGTTGAATGACTCCTTTAGTTCCATGAGGTCTGCTACATTCTTTTTTAGAGTATTACCCTCTGTACATCTCCTCCTTCATATGCTGGAGAGTTTGGCTCAGTTCAGTGCCTCCTAACTGCATCTTCTTGTATCTCATAGAGTTTCTTTAAGATTTTTACTTGGAATTCCTTTTCAGTCATTTCAAGGGTTTCCTGCTCTATGGGGTCTGGTACTTGGGTGTTATTGTATTCCTTTGATGGATTCATATTTTCTTATTTTTGTGTTTCTATTATCTTTATATTGATATCTGCTCATCCAGTAGAGTAGTTGCTTCTATTACTCTCCTTCCTTGAACTCTGCTGATGACCCTCCATGTGTCAATGCAGTCAAGTGATTGGCAGTCTGCATGAACAGTGGCAGTGGCTGCTGCATCTGCCACTGTGGTAGCAGGCCACTCTTGCATTGGCAGTGGCTGTGGTGGTAGCTTCGGTGAGCTGTCCACATGGCAGTGGTGGCTCCAGCAGTGGCAGGGTGCTCACACAGCTATGGTGGCTGCCTGGCAGTGCCAGTGGTGGTTGAGACTACAGCAGTGGAAGTTGCAGCAGCCACCCACTTTGCTGTGGTGTCTGCAGAGGTGGCCTGTGCAGCTACAGTGTCCACAGCATCAGTGGTTTTATCTTATGTTGGAAGTAGTAGTGTTGGCAGCATTCTCGGCAGCAGCAGGGTTATGTCATGTGGGTGGTAGTGGTGCTGGCAGCTGTAACTACCTCCCTCACAGCAATGGTGCCAAGTAGCTGCAACTGTCTCCTTTGCATCTGTGGTATCCTTGGCAGCAGTGGGGTTAACTTGCAGTGGTGGCAATGGCAGCAGTGGTAGCAGCCATTTCCCTCATGTTGTGGGGTCTGTGGCTGCAGTGATGGACCACCCATAGGACTGATGGCCTGCAAGGAGCTGCTCCGCAATGGGTGATGGTTCTGATACAGGACAATGGCTCTGGAAACTGTGGCTGTGGCGGCAGTGGGTCCATTTCAATCATCTGTGGGAGAAATGTGCCCTGAGCACTGCTAGTCTGCCATTTTCCTAGAAGTCTCTAAGCTCTCTCCTCTCTGAAATGAGAAGTTTCTTCTTCACAGCTTCTGTTGTGCTACTCCTGTGGCAGCTGGTCATGTGTCAGTGCCCTCCTTCTGGTCAGGGTCAAATGCAGCTTCTGTCTCCCATCATTGTCAGGTTCTGGGTGAGGATCTGCCAGGACATCTTCCTGATGAACTCAGAGCTGGGAACTCACTTGGCCACACACACACACCACATATTTCTTCAGCAGCCCTTTCACAGTGTTTTGTCAAATAATAGCACTGCCGAAGCAATGACGGAAGAGTCAACACTACACATCTCACAAGTCCAACAGGAGGAGGGGGCTTCAGTTTTATACATTTTAATGGTGAGATATATTTATAAAAAATGTGGAGATGTTAAAATCATAGTTGAATATATGAGTCTGAAGTTCAGGAGAGAGGTTCAGAATAAAGAAATAAATGTGGGCATCCTTTGCATTTAGGTAGTATTTAGAGTCCAGGGACTGATTGAAATTATCTAAGAATCAAATATATGGAAGAAATGGAATTTCAAGGCCTGAGCTCTGGAACATGCTAACATTTACAGATAAGGTAGTTATGGAGGGATCCATCAAAAAGGGGAAATGAAACAATATATAAAAGATTTGAAAGATTTATTGAAACCTTCATACATACTAGGCAATGTGATAGTACTACGATACAATGGTAAATAAAATAGTTTCTGCCCTTGAGGACTTCAGAGTTTACTGGTGCTTTAACAGAGTTATTTATATAGCGGGTTATATAGAGTATGCTCTGGGCTCAGGGAAGACAAAGCTGCTATCTCTGACTTTGGATATCAAAAATGTTTCAGAGAAAGGTGACATCTGAGCTGGCAGAGAAACATGAGATTGATTGAGTTTTCCATGTGGATCATGGAGTGAAGGACATTTCAGGCGCAAGAAACAGCACGTACAAATATGCAGAACTGAGCACATAATGTGTTGGTGGAAGTGTAAGAGGGCAGCATAGTCATAAGAGAAACACAGACTGGAGTCACAGTGAACTGGCATGTGTCACCTATTGGCTGTGTAATTACCTTATCTTCCTTGGCCCTTTGATTCCTCATTTGTAAATCATGGTAATAGCTTCCTTGTATAATTACTATGAGAATTAGGAATGAGTATCTAGTACTCACCTCCATGATTACAGCACGGTAGCTGCACAATACATGGTAGCTTTGCTGATATTATTATTATTATTACATCTACCATGATCCAGAAGAGTTTGATTGAACACCAAGACTGAAGGAGTTGAATCTTTATCTTTACTTCACTGGGGAGAATTTGAAAAATGTAAGCCAGAAGTGTTACGATCATACCTTTATTGTAGAAAAATACCTGTCACAGTTGCAAAGAATTAGAGTGGAAAGGAAGGAGGAATGAGGAGAGAAAAGCAGGAAGGGAAAGAATGAGGGAATAAAGGAGTAGTCAAGGAAAGAAGGGAGTAGTGCAAAAGAGTAGAAGGAAGGAAAAGAAGCACAAAAGAGAAGAAAGGAAAAAAATAGGTTTGAGTGTTAATGTGCCATCCACTAGGCAAAGTGCCTTAATGTGCACTACCAATTAATACTCGGAATCCCATGAAATAGGTAGTTTACCCCCATTTTACACCTAAAGAAATAGATTCACAGAGGCTAAATGATTTGGTCAAGTTTTCCCAGATAGGTAGCAGGCTGGAAGCTGGTGTGCATGGGTGGTGGAGAAGAAAGCCAGTACTTAAAACAAGGTTGTCTGACTCTAAACAGTAGGTAACTATTTACTAATGCTGAAGTCCAAGCGAGAGCAGTCAGAGTGGGTTTGTAGAGAAGGGGATGAATTTGCTGAAGCAGAGAGAGAACCAAAGAATCTCAGCTGAGGAGGTGCTGAAGTAAAATTTTTCTAGCTTGAATAGATTGGATATATGGTGATTTCATTCACTGAAGAAAGCTGGGAGGGACAGTGAAGGACTTTGCAGCTTAATAAGATTAAACTATCTTTGATGGCTCAAAATGACTTGTTTAAAACAATTGGATCTACTGAGCCCTTTGCCTATTAGTTCCAAAAATTCTGGTCCTTGGGCCCCTGGAATTTTGATCAGTACCATAAAATAACAGAATGTTTTTCTCTTCAATTTACTTTAAAGCAAATGGATTCAGCCTTTGGAATTTATTTAGAACTTTGAAGTCTCATCATTAGTTTTTGAAAGCAGTCTCTCTTTCCATTCCTGAAAGATAGAAACTGTGCCCAAAGGTAGTCCTGTCCTAGAAAACATGGCTCAGAAATTTAAGTTCTGGGGATTAGTAGGATGTAAGCAAAGATAAGGCTTTAGCAATAAGGTGATTAAAATAATTAAAATAAAAAGGTAATTTAAAATTTCTGATGCTTGAAGCTGGAAATTTTTATACAGAGCTGAAGTGGTTTTTTTTTAATTGGTTATGAATATTCATGAGATACAAAGCTGATTGTCACTCCTCGTGCCCAAGGTGTGAGGGCCAGATTCATACTGGCAGCATACCCATTACCACAAATTGCATTTGTACCCCGTGTCTCCCACCCAGTTATCCCCAACTTCCCTCCCCCTCTCCCTTTCCCTCCCACTCCACTTCGTAGCTCAAGGAATGTTCTCTCCCTCTGCAAGTCCAATGCACTACCATGGTCTTTCTTTCCTTCCTTCTTTCTCTCTTAGCTCCCACATATGAATGAGTACATGTGGTATTTATCCCTCTGTGCTTTGCTTATTTCACTAGACATAAGTTTCTCCAGGCTCATCCATGTTGTTGCAAGTGGGAGTATTTCATTCTTTTTTATGGCAGAGTAGTATTCCATGGTGTATATATATCATAGTTTCCTTATCCAATCATCCATCGATGGATATTTAGGTTGGTGAAGTTTTAATGATCAGACTTCCCTCCTGAGTTCCAGAGATAAATATCTTTCTACTGCAAACATCTGTGTGAATGGTCCCCAGGAACTCTGAATGACTCAGAGGCAACTTAAGTCAGCATCTTTAAAAACTCACTATAGGTTTCGTCAGCTCTCTCTCTCTCTCTCTCTCTCTCTCTCTTGCTCTCTCTTTCTCTTCTTTCTAAAAAGCAAGGCTTAATGAGAGGCATAAACATCCAGGCAGCCAAAACACTTTAATTTTTCCTTGACTCCTCCATTTCCTTTAACTTCTTCATTCCTCATACTCATATCAAGTCCAGCCTTCAGTTTTCTGAAGGCATGCTCAGCTTTCCTAGTTTACCTAGACCAGGATGAATACCTGTACTTAACCTCCACTTTAGAGTACTTGCCATATGAAGTACCCAGAAGTGAGGTATGAAGTCTACATGAAGTATGTGCAGTGGATCTCACATATATTCTTTGTACCTTACTTATGAAAAAAGATGTCACTGTTTGAAGAGAAATGGGTTGCCTGTAAATCCACTTTGTTCTTTCTATAAGCTTCTCTATGAGAAGAAGTTGAGGTAATCTTCAATACTAATTAGGAAAAACTTGAAAGAAGGCTCTTTGATACTTTTATAATACTTCTAGGTTATACAGTGTTTCTGAGAGATTATGTGATTTTTATGCAGCAGTGATACATTAAAATATTATATTTGGCTTTTTATGTTTAATCAGTTATTACTAACCGTAATATTTACTGTAGACTCACCAGACAGGCCAGAATTATATATTGAAAGGTCTGGACTGTCCTTGCTACAGGGGAAGTAAATGATCTTTTGGAATTATAGGGGAAGAGAAGAAAGCTTTCTATATGGGTGGAAAAATCAAGCAAATCCTTGGATACCTTATCCACACATTCTTCTGTTTAAAAGGTGTAAAGTATTGGTCCATTAAAGAAAATTGATTGAATGTTAAGAGAGAGGGAGAAAGACAGACAGACCGAGGAGAGATGCTTTGAGTTTGGAGAGATAAGTAGTCTATCATAAACAGCTGAAATTCCTGAGACTGGAATACTAAAGACAGGAGGGAGTGACACATTCTGAGATTTTGAGAATTGGTCTTTGAATCAGTGAAGTGTCCCTGGAGTGACAGTCTCCACAGTGATAGCTGTGTGGGTCTCTGAGAAGCCTATGTGTTGAGAATCATAATTTGGGGGCTTTTGAAAAGGTCCCATGGCTTGATATGGAACTGACTGGAGGAATGCAGAGATGGCTATCTTCTAATCAATTGTTCCTCAGGTCTGGCCGAAAGCCAATGGCTACAATGACCAACATACAGGAGCATGGAGGGGACAGAGTTTGATTTTTCAGAATTGTGTAGGCTTCAATGTTCTTGTATGATCGATAGTGGGAAGCGAGACTTGAAAATGGATTGATATTGGCTTTGTCAACTGTGTTGATTGGCAGCTAGAATCTGGTTTTTAGTTGATTATAAATAGTACAGTAATATGACATCTGGCATTCTGAATGTTGTGGAGCAATACTGACTTATTATACAAAAATATTCATAATGATCAATAGTTCAGCTCAAATCAGATGTCTAGAAAAATAAATGGCTCATTTTAAATGTGAATGAGGTATTTAAAAACATGAGCTCTTGAGATTTTGGTAGCACTAATTTGTTTTTTAGCCTGAGGAATAGCGAATTCAAGCTTTTTGATGCCGGAAAACAATTAACTCTGGATATTGTCCAGACACAATACTGAAGTCTTTCCAATTTTACTTCATTTGTGTACCTCCATAAATCAGTATCTTCAATGCAGATGAATTGGTTTTCTTACTTCATGTTCATGGCTGGAAATTCCAAATGCTATTTCCTAAGACATCACTTTGCTGTGGGAATTAATAGGATAAAAAGTCAGTGACTAGCTTTCCCTCATCCTGGAAATGAGGCTATCTTTTCAGTTTAATTACACAAATATATGCTGACTGCCTACTATGTGCATTCAATATCCTGGCAGTGGGATCTAATGTAAAGATAATGGGATTGAAACTTACAGCATCTAGTTTTTTAATCCATGCTCAAATATTTGCCAGATGAGTGTCTGCCAAAAAGTCATTTAACTTCACTTCCTACATTTATGTTGTTATAGCAGTAATGCCTATCTCACAATGGTGTCACAAGCAAGATAATATTTGGAAAAACTTTGTGTATGTAAGGCTCTTTGTTGTTATCATGTGCAAGACTTTCTGCTCTGCTTTCAAAGTGTAATTTTGCTTATTTGTTCAGTCTATAAGATGATGCAAAATTATTACCCCTACCAGTCCTTGTAATTCCACAGTTCTCCCTAAAGAAGAGACTTTTGAAATTCACAAGAGGCATTTTTGAGAACAATTTATTCAGGAAATATAGTCCTTTCAGTAAGATGTGGTTAAGCTTAATCCACTGCATATGGGATCTATAATAATAATATAGAAAAAATAAACAATGATTGTAAGTGGAGATATTAACAAATAAATAGCTTGTTTAAAAATCACAAAACGGATCACAAGTAAAAATGTAATAGAACTGATTATATTGTACCCTCCATAAGGCTAGGGATCTTAACTTGTTTATTTTTATTTTCTCAAAATAATAAGCATTTCATAACCTTACTGAATTAAAAGAATCCTCAATTTCCAACTTATTTGCCTGAACCAGTGGTCTTCAAACATTAGCTTTAGTGCGATTCAGCATCATATATTCATCATCTATGCTAAAATGCATCCTGCTGGGCTTCACTCCCAGAATTTCTGATTCAATAGGTCTGGAGTGGGTCTGAAAATTACGCTTCTAACAAACTCTCGGGTGATGCTGACACTGCTGTTCTGAGGACCACACTTTAAGAACCAACTGTTGTTCTCACACTTGGAGAACCAAATACCAGTTTACTAACTGGTCTGAAAGTGAGATATGTAGGAACCACCTGGAAAGTTTTTGAAAAAATACAGATTCCAAGCCTTGACTTTAGATTCTGCTTCTGTAGGTCTTGGCTGTGGAGTCAAATCATCTGTGTATTTTAAAAGCTCCCAGGACATACAAAGAAGCCCCATTTAGAAACTACTTCATTTTGTCTCTATGAAGTGTTTATACATAGTAAGTCACATAGGCTTTTCCTAGGATTGAAATGTTCAGAATAAATCTAACAATAAAACATAATAAAATATCTCCCTGATGTAAAAGGACAGAGCAATAAATAGAGCTAGTTCTTGTTTAGAAAAATATTGGTTTGTTTGATTTTGATTAATTTTAAGACAACTGGACTTTTGTATTTAATATATGTCCCCTTCAAAAGGATGATGACATTGTTTTGGGTTTTATATGTCCTTAAAAGCAAGGGGAAGACAATATGTTAAGATTTTACATATACATTGTAACATACAAGGTACTTTATGATAATTAATATTTAATTAATAGTATTCTGTATTTATCTCTTAAAACTTATTAAGCAAAATGTCACAGAAAATATCTGGTTTATTTTGAATTTATGAAAATTACCTGCAGAATAGTCATCTAAGACATGAGAAATGAGGCAGGTGAACTCTCACATGAGAACATTTTGGTGATGGATTGTACCCAGTTACTTGCTAAAGAGTACCATAATTAATCATTTATCATGGCCCTCCAAACCTTTGCTGTTTATACTTCTCCATATCAAATGTCCCATCGACATGCAAAGGTGATTTTGTTTCATAACCAGTAGTTTTGTAAACTCCACATGGCAACATCCAGCATCAAACTTTATCTTCTATAGTATATCTTCAGAAAGTAAAAATTCTAAACCAGGATTTAGCTGTAAGCTCAGCAGATAATGAAAGAAAAATCTAAGCTTGCTCTTTCATAACTATTTCAGTTATGCAATATGGAAATAAATAAATGTTTATTTTGGTCAACACAGCAAGCAGGTGTGGCTTGAAGATAGGCCAGGATGAGCTAAATATAGTAAAAGGTGGTGTTTTTACATAATTACTTTTCTGACTATCATGAAAATTTATATTGCACATTATGAGATTAAAGATTTTGCACAAATTGAAGATTAATCCAGGGAGTCTTATTTTACAAGTAAAATATACATACTTTTTAGTTTTGTTTTTAATTTCACCCATTCAGGCAGGATGAAATAAATGATGTTTACAATTTCTTTTAGAGTTTCTTTTACAATCAAGCTTAAAAATTATTTCTATCACTACTGCTACTAAAGATTCTATTCCTTGTGTGCCAAGGATCTAAATTTGCCATATATTTGATATGAATGTATAAAAATCATATTATAATGCTGGAAAATTTGGTTTAGGAAGCATTAGAAAAACCACACCTGGCAAATAATGTATTTTCCATAAATCTCTGCTTCCTTTTTCTAAACAATAATTGTGCTAAAGTAGGAAATAAACACTCCTTCCAAAGGGTCACATTCATCAACATACACATCACATATTTATGGGCCAAAGTCACAGTGTTATGTGGTGAGGCAATGCAAAGATGTCAAGATGAAACTCTTGTCTTCAAAGAACTTATCGTCTAGAAGGTAAGGCAGGGATGTGCACGGATGATCAGAATGGAGCAAAGTACCGCTGGGCAAATGACTAGGAGTCAGTGCAGGTTTCATGGGGATATGCTTCTCAAGTTAAAGGATGTAAGAATGTTCAGTGCAGCTAAGATGAATGAAGGAATATGCACTCAGAGAAGAGGTTCATGGGAGAATATGGTGCATTTGAATAACAGCAAGTTGTTCTTGATGGAGGGAAATGGTGGGTGCTACCTTGGACAGAGGGCAGAGAGAGATCAAATTGAGAAGGGCCTCACCTGTCTTGTATGTTAAATCTAGGATCATTTATATTTATCTCAGTTAAAGCCAGAATTATCTCTCTATTAACACGGTGGGAAGTTATGTCCCAAGCTTTTGCTGGCCGCTCCCAACTTCATCGTTTTCTTTGCAGGTACGGATAGAATCCACACAAGTGCCAGTGTTGCCAAGTCACGTGTGAGAAGGCGACCACTAGGTGGCAGAACTGTCTTATAGTCTACCGACACGACCAAAGTTTGATCCCTTGACACTTCCATCCCACTCTTATTCAGAGAAGGGTGGCTGCAGACTAATGCTAGGATTTTGGGATTGTCCAGAAGCTTTGTTGGAGGTTGAACAGCAAATTAAAGGAACTTCTTATGACTGCACGCTGCACCCCATCCCTGTTCTCTTTCGCTCATTCCAGTGGATATTGGTTACTGGATGAAGTACAGAAATATATCTTAAATTACTTATCTAATTAAAAACACAAAGCTCATACATCAACAGACATGCCATATTTTTCATATAACTAACTTATAAAAAACTTAGCAGAGTGCAAAAGTGAAACACAATGTCAATCTAATTTCTTTTTTTGTAAAATTTTTCTACTGCCAACATAGAATAAACCCATCACCATCTGGCTCATCAGTGCAGCAGAAAACATGGGGTCTAATGGTATTTTGTTAGCAAACTCTTGTAATTGATTTATTTTTCTAATCTACCAACTGGGTTGATACTGAATGTTTTTGGTTATATTATTTGACTGATCTTTGTTGTTGTTCTTATTTTAGGATGCAATCAAAGTCCAGGTAATTTCAGATTTGTCGATTTAGAATGGTAAAGTGTTGAGAACAGGTCAACAATACTAAGTAATTCAAAATTTCTCTTCAATATAATGCAAACATGTTTAAATTTAGGTAGCCTCTATGTTTAGTCATGGAAGATCTGCTTATTTTGGCTCTCTTTTAGTTAAAGGTACGTTGATTAGTTTGATTCATTCATTAAATCCATTAATCAAATTATTAATTTGATTAATCATGCCTAAGCATGTTCCTTTGGTGATATAGTAATTATTTCAGCCTGGTTGTATATTAACTGCTCAGGAAGGAGATAATTAATAACCTGAAGAGGTAATTATTATCCTGCTGCCCCAGGTTATTATATTCAAAATAGTTTTAGATCTAAACTATATAGGCCTCTTTTATTGGCATTTTCAGCACAAGAAGAGAATTAAGGGAATGAGGTCTTATTTTGCATGTGTGTACAGGCATGCAGGTATGAAACTTTCTAATATTCCTAAGTGAGAAAAAAACTTATATGTTAATATTTTAAAATGTAGAGTTTAATTTTTTTGACCATAAATTCTGTAAAAACTGTGTTCTAATTAGACTTTTATATATGGAGAGACTTTTAGACTTCTCTTTAAAGTCAGTTAATCTGTAGAAACTATTCAAGGTATACACACACACACTACTAATTTTAAATATAGTAATCCCTATATTTTTATGACCTACAAGCCACCAACAATGTGTACTTTCGAATTACACATTACTGAAAAGAACTATAATGAATCATTGAAATCTAAAACTGTTTATGCTATAAACTTATTATTTGTTCTGTTCGGTTGCCTACTGTAGTGAGTCCCTATTTTTTAGAAACTTGTTATCTTTTGTTGCAAGTACATAATTACGCAAGGCCTAGGTTTCCCCCCTTTCAAGAAAGCATTAAAGGGGATTGTAGAGCTATGGGGCCAGCATATTTGCTATGACCATATTCTTTTCCTTTTCTTTTTGTTTTTGGTGGCTGGCCTGTTTGGGGATTGGAACTCTTGACCCTGGTGTTATGAGCACCATGCTCTAACCAACTGAGCTAACTGGCCAGCCCCTCCTTTGCATTTCCTTTCCCCTCTCCTTCCCCTTTCTTTTCTTTCCTTCTTTGTCTCTTCCTTCCTTCCTTCCCCTATCTCTTTCTTTTTTCTCTTTTTTTCTTTGTACAATCAAAAAAATTAAAGAGCTGGAATGGGAAAAATGTGTTTCCCAAACTTTTCCGCCTTCTTATTTAATAGAAAATAGGTCTAATATACTGAAAGCAGTATAAACTATAAACAAACTAAGTATATACAACTTATTTTAATTAATGCTATGGGGAAAACAAAGCTTTTTGTTGAAAAATAACAGCTTTCTGTATTTAGAATCTTTATAGGCTGGAATTTTCAGCTTCTAAATAAAACGAACATCTATATGATTTTAATAATATGCAATGTGTTTCTTTCTGAATATAAAATCTCCTTTTTACCTCATCTGTTGTATATGAAATAAATGAACCTTTGGCTATCTTAAGGAAGATTTAAACATATTTGTACACGTATACAACTGATGTTAAATGGAAGTGAAATGTAATGCCTCGTGTTGGCCCTATTTCTAATTTCCTACTATTGCTTTAGGAAAAAGGAAAGCTACCTGCTACATGTTTGTGTAGCATAAAACCTGATATAACTCTGCCTGCTCTTCAGTTGCTCTGATAATACGATTCTGGATGAAAACTATTGATTTTTGGCTTACTAGGTTGTGGAAATTATTCTCTCTCCGGCATTCTTGAGGAGTACATCCCAGTTTCATATCTTTCTACCTAGAGACAAAGTCATCAATAATGTATTCATCTGGTGAGATCCTCATCCTATTTTTAGATGCTTCCAGTAAATACATGTCTTGTACACTACCACTCCTACCCAACAGAACATGCCATAGTTCTCAGAAACCTTTCATAGTCTTGGTAGTCAAATAATAGATTTTGGCTTAAAGGGTAAAACTAAAGTACGAGATACATAGGAAAAAATTTGCAAATATTATTGCTCTAGAGGGCCTTTCAGAACTGTCTATATTTGGTTGTTCTGTGTACATATGTATGTTTTTTGAAAGATACATATTTTTTAAAGTTTTCATCATATGAAATATCTATCATACTCAAATATAGAGAAAATAATGTCATAAACCCAACCACCCGGCTTTAAAGAACTATCGACTCAGCCCTCATCTATTTCCTAACACCCAGGTCATTTGAAAGCAAATCTTAGACACTTTACTACTTTACTAGTTTATCTATAAATATTTTAATATATATTTCTTGGAGATTTAAAACAAAATGACCATAATAAGGTTAACACACCTAAAATTGATAAGAAATAATACCAAATGTATGGCCATTGTACAAGATTTTGATTGTCCTATAAATACTTTTTACAGTTTATTTCTTCAAATAAGGTATCAAATAAGGTCTACACATTCAATTGATTAAGCTTCCTAAATATTTTTTAATCTTTAATCTTCACTGGTAGAATAATCCTGTAAATATATCTTTTGGAGTTTCTCATAGCCAGTACTTTAGTGTAACTCTGTCCCCAGTATTTCTTGAAAGTTGGTACACAGAGCCAGAAGCCTAATCAAAATTGGCTGTGAAAAAGAGAAAAAAAGGAAAAAAGGAATTGGGTAAATATTTTTGGCGAATATACTTTATATGTAATATCATTTTCTTGTAGGCACATAGTGCCTGCTTGTACCATTTCATCTAATTTTAGCAGTCATTAATGATAATGGATTATGTTCATTATTTCCTTTGGGGTTGTAAAATGAATATATTTTAATTTTATTATTCCCTTTTTATTTATGATCTAGAATACCGATACCTCCATAAAGAGAAAACTTTCTTCATATTTCATCAGTATGTCTTTACCCTGAGGAATGGATAAATGCTTGCTACATTCCCTTTTTTGACTACTTTTAAGAATGTATCTGCCAAAAATAAAATAAAATAAAATAAAATAAAATAAAATAAAATAAAATAAAATAAAATAAAATAAAATAAAATAAAATAAAATAAAATAAAAAAGAATAGTATCTGCCAATGGTGACCAATCCTTCAATGGTTATTATGAATTTATGTATTTAAACATTCTTGCTGCTGTGTTTCAAACCATTGTAGTTCTCGTCTTTAACGATAGTCTATTTGCCCTTCTCTTGCATAAGGAGCTCTCATGCTCCTTATGTTGGCTCTTGGTTGGGCCATTTGTCATGACTCTAGTAATCATTGATAGCTTCTTGTTTTCGGCTATGACAAAAATTTCCAGAGAGATTGTGCCCATTTCCTGTCTCAGACAGATTCAGTTTTGCCCCCAAGAGGACCAATTGCTTTTGGCAGGAAATAGAACTTACAATAATTAAAGATCACAATCTGGTTACTAAGGGTCATCATTACTACTGGTTGATCATTATTTCTAGGTTTTTTCAGTGGTCAGAGCATGAAAATGTTTGTTTACTCTGTAAAGACTAACATTATAAATTTATATTAATAATTCCATTTCAGTTTAGGCCTGCAGAGTTTTATGTCACCTCATCAATCTCACGTTTCCATCTTTGATGTATAAAATCCTGGATTTCAAAGACACTAACAATTTCTTAATTTCTTTATCACACAGTATGCACTATGCAACTGTATAAGAATAAAATATACTAACACTGCCACCAAAAATACAGTTAGTGAAAACAGTTTAAGAATTTCTTAAATACCTTCTTTTTTCTTTGGCTTTGTGCATACCCCACTTTGGATGTATGAAATTATTGTGTTTTAAAGTAACTTGAAATAGTTTCTCTTTGTGATTATGTCATCAACTTAATGAACAGTTAGGTTTATTAATTTCATTGCAAATCAAGCTTTTTGAGATCATTTTAAAATTTATTTTCTTTCGGTAATCACGTAGCACATTTACAGGATTCCAAATTAAAATCTATAAAATAGCGTATATCGAAAAGTCTAGCTTTTGTCACTGTCTGCCACATCCTATTTCTTCTATTTTTAATTTAAAAATATGGTTTAACCTTTAATTATCATCAAGTATGTATACTTATTTCTATCTCCCTTTCTTAGATACCATTTTTTCCATATTTTTTTCATCATGTAAAATATACTCGCATATGTAGGAGATCATTCAGTCATAGTACTGATATATATATATTTTTTAACAGCTGCATAGTACTCCACTCTGAGGACAAACTATAGTTTATTCCATCAGTCCCCTATTGTGGGGCATTTTCTGTATAAAGATCCTTGTAATATGACTTTCTAAAATTTTTGCCAGACCTTTGGGGTTGATGTCTAGAAGTAAAATTGCTGGGTCAAAGGCTAAATGCTTGCATAATTTTGCCAGATGTTACCTCATCAAATTTCTTATATGAATTATACTATGCATCCCTACCAGCAATGCATGAGAACACCTATTTTACCCAACACAGTAAAACGTCAGAAATTTTGGTGTTTTTCAATCTGTAGGTGAGAAATGGAAACTCATTTAGTTTTCATTTACATTCAGTTAGAGTAAGTAAGCTTGAGCATCTTCTCACATCATTAAGGGACATTTATATTTCTTTATCTGTGAACTATTGGTTAATATACCTGCCAATTTTTCTTTTTCTTTCATATTTTTGGAAGCTTGTGCATTACAATGACATTAGTATTTTATCTAAGATATTAGTTGGAGGTATATTAACATTATGTCATTATGGTGTTTCATTCCACATATTATGGTGGTTTTTAAAAATTTTTTTGCTATGAAACATTTTTATTTTTATATAATCTTTTTGTCAAATTTATCAATATTTTCCCTTGTGCATATGGATTTGAGTCATTATTAAGGAAGTTTTCCAAACACTAAAGTTATGGAGAAATTTACCCATATTTTGTCTATTGTTTATACGGTTTTATTTTTTATGTAAAAATTTCTGATCTCTGTGGAATTTATCCTGATGAATAAATATAAGGAATGGATCCTCTTTTTTTCATAGCTATAATGGTATTAATTACACTTTTGTTGTGTACTAAATTTACATACAATATTGGATCAGCTCTGAACTTTTTACTCTCTTCCAGTAGCCTGTTTTCATCTGCTAATATACAGTTTAATTATGGTGAATTTATAATATTTATTAATATCTGATGAGGTTATTCCTCCGTGATTATTTTACCATGGGGGGGCGGGCTTTTGGTTTTATCCTGAGTATTCTTGCTTGATTGTTTTCTAGATGAACTTTTCAGTAGACCTATCTAGCTCTTCAATATTTATTTTTATGGGGATTGTAAATTAACTCAGGGAGACAGATATTTTAACTATGTTGAATCTCCTATGTTAAATATCCAGATATCGTGGTATATTTTAAATTCATTTTCTCAATTTAGTTTTATCTCAAGAAGATACGTATTTGAATTTTTGGTATTTTTAACCCCTTTCTACTGCAAATTTGCTGCTTTTAACTTACAATGAAATCCTTCACATGTAAGCATCTATAGTTCAAGGTGTTAAACTCTAGTATTGTTTCTTTTAGCATTTCTGAACCTGTGTGGTTGAAGGAATAATTTTGTCTTACCAGTTTCTCTTTCATAAGGTTTTTCATGTATTAGAGACTCTATTATGGTATTGAGAATCAAGAGACCTGGATTGCAGAACTGGGTCATTAATTAAAACTAGAGGTGGAACTTAGTGAAGGAAGTCACAACCTCCTCTACTTTCATTCTCTTATCTGTAAAATGAGATGTTGCAGAGGGGATGCATGTTATTATTTAGGGGTAGATTCAGTGGCATATAAAACTCAACTGACAGTGGCTTAATCAAATAAGGTGTTGCTGTAGATTGGATGCCCACCCCTGCCTCCCCAGGCTCATTGAAGCTTAAATCCTCACTGCAATTGTGGAGGGTAGGAAATCCTATTGTGATAATTGAAAGGTGTGGTCTTGAAGAGGTGATTAGATTGCAGGATGATGCAGTAGTGAATGGATTAGTGATAGTGATCAGGTGTGTGGTTCTGAGGACTTAAAAAGAAGAGTGCATGAGGAGCTACCTCTCTCTCTGCTCTGTCATTTTCTACCATGTGAGAATCCTCCATTACTGTAAAGTCACCACCAAAGAAAACCCTCACCAGGTGTGCTCCCTGGACTTTGGACTTCCCAACCTCTGAAAGTGTAAGCAATAAATTTCATTTTCTTACAAATTACCCAGTTCCAAGCATTTTGTTATAATCAACAGAAACAGACCAATACAGTTGTTTTGTTTTGTTTTTTCACATGGCAAAATGTTCAGAACTAAGAAATACAGGATTGATTTGGTAGCTTCAGGAAGCCATCAGGACTCAGGTTCCACCTGGCATTCTGCTCCACCACCCTTAAGAGTTATTCTTATACTTTTGTTCTTATGTGTATAACCCAGTAGTCAAAAAATGGCTTCTGACTCCAGCATTTCGTCTCCATTTAAAGAAAGAGGGGGAAGAGCATAGAATAAAAATCACAGTCAAACTGCATCAGTCTTTTATGAACATTTTCCTGTAAGCTTTGCCCAGTCATTTCTGCTTATATGAGGGTACTTCAAAAATTTCATCGAAAGTTTCATATTATCTTTTAATTCCATTTTTTTATTGAAGGATAATTGACTATTTTTGGTGTATAGGGTTGACTACCATTACTTGTGTACAATATGTGATGATTAAATCAATATTATTAGCATACTTATTATTACAAATCATAATTATTCTTTGTGCCCCTTACCCAATTTCTCCCTAGCCTCCCTCTCCCCTCCCCCTTTCCCACTTCTAGTAACCAGAGATTTGTTTTCTCCTTCTGAGAGTTCAACGTATTATTGTGGTTCTTTCTGTCTTTCTTTCTTCCCTTTTTTCTTAGCACCCACTTATGACTGAGGACGTGGTATTTCTTTCTGTGCCTGGTTTATTTCACTTAACATAATTTTCTCCAAGCTCATCCATGTTGCTGCGAATGGAAGAATTTTGTTCTTTTTGATGGCTGTATTTTTCCATGAACTTTTTGAAGTACCCTCACATCTCACTGACTTGTGCCATATGGCTGCTCTTCATTGCAAGGGAGGCTGGAAATTGAAATGAGATTATTACTTGTTTATTTGTTGGATGTCATCTGAGAGCAATGCCATGTCAAGCAAAATTATGATTCTGTTAAAAGAGAAGGTGAGAAATAGATCTAACAGTTTGCCACAGAGGACTATAAGATCTCATGCTTTTATATACATATAAAAGCATGCTTCAAAACGTTCATGGAAAAATACAATTAAAAGATAATATGAGCCTTTCCATGAGCTTTTTGAAGTATCTTCGTATATCAAAATAAAAATAAAGCAAAATTTTACCTTTCTTCCTTTCTTCTTAATATTGCTTTACTCATTTATAAAGGGTCTTTCTTGTAAAGAACCCAAGCTTGTACGCATTGAACTTTTAAACTGTTTAAATCACTTTCAGGTGATGAGCATTTTTAAATGCCAGGAATCGGAAGAGGGAGTAGAAGGAGTGGAGGGTGGGAGGGGTGCTGGACACACAGAGGAAGGAGGGACGGAAAAAGCAAGAACTGCTCAAAGCCTAAATATGAGAGTTCTAGCTGCTCTGTACTCTCACGAATGCATCAAATTGTCAGTCTTTTAAAGTTTAGCCGTCTAATTAATGTTTGGCTGGATGTACTGAGTTACGAAAGAACCGAACTCACAACCGTCCCCGGCAGTTGCAGTTTTATCTTTCAAGAGTAGATTTCTCGGTGGTCTCTGCTTGAGTTCCCGCCATGCTTCTATGAGCTCTTCCCCAAACATGAATAATTCAGATGTCAGCTAGAGGTTTGGGGTCTCAATTTTCAGTTCTCTTGCTGCCAGGATTTCTTTAAATTTCCAGCTGTTCTACCAGTCCTCAACTCTGTTCTCTGGCACCTTGAGCTGGTGAGGCTAAGGTTTTCCATATCTCCTTTTCCTACCCCTGAAAGCTGAGGTGGTGGAAGAGCCTTCCCACCCCCCACCTTTTTTTCTTGCCTTTGTACAATGGTTTGTACCTTTATATATTTACCCGCAGTTCCCAAACCTACGTTCATTTTTCTCCATTCCAGTGGCAGTTTAAGAATAAACTCTTCTCTAGCTTCTTTTCTAAAAAAATAATTCTAATGACTTTAGTTTTTCTTTTTTAAAAAAATTTTCCTTTAGATTTAATCAATATCTGACAGAAGTTCTGCCTGACCACTTTACTTCACCATCTTTACTGGAAAGTTCCCCAGGTTCCAGCTTCTTAATTCTATTCATTGTTGTCTTCTACACTTTCTCAGTATCTCTCCTAGGATGCAGGATGCAGAATCTAGATGCTACCCGCTTCTAAAAACTTATACATTTGCTCTTAGTTTTTGCCCTTAGTCCCATAATTATGAATGCGGTATTTTCCAGAGGGTTGGCTTTTCATGGAACAGGAATGACCTATGATATTTTGTACACGTTGTCACCCCAATCTCTATAATTAGGTTTAAAACCAGTGTTCAAAAGTTTATTAACCAGTAATGAATGTGACCAAAATAACGTATTAATTTTAAAATCTAATCCAAGTCCTGGGGGCTATGCAGTTTAGAATAAAATGCAAAGTAAAAGAATATCTTTCCTTTCTTGGGATATGGATAATCCAAAGCAAAAGTTAAAATTTAGGCAAAATTTAACTGTGATGCTTCCCTTTTTCCCCTTCTTTCTTCTGCTTCGCTATTATTCTGTTGCTCTATATCCTCACTGCAACCCACATTGAGGTCTAACTTGCCTCCTGGGATTATCCTTACTTCCAAGTTATTTACTTCCACTCTGCTTTGATAAGAACTCCAATTCTCCAATGCAGTTTATTTCTGCTAAGTGTTTAGGAGGCAAATTTCTTCACATTCCCAGAAGCATTTTCATTTTTAGAAGATGTTTAATATCTCAAATAAATTTCTAATTGAGAACAGTCAATGATATAACAGAATATATTAAGTTATTCAGTTCACATGGGAAAGTGTATTTGGAGCTGAGGGCAAACTCGTAGGCAGTCCCTGACTGGGGATCTCTACTAATGGTCAGCTCTCCTGGAGTGTTCCTGTTTTTTTAACCTTTTCTTACTTATTTTCATTTTAAAATCTGAAGATTTGTTAAAAGCTTTGTGTTTGGTTTGCATGTCTAGTTGATTGTCTTGGAACAGCAGACTATGGCAGTGACTCTGGGGATTCATGGGTGGTAGATGGCAGGTGGGAGTAGGGGGTAGTGAGAGGCTTATTTGCATATAGATGAACTTTCTCTGGAACTTCCGTATCCCCTATTCTGCTGTTTTTCTCTACTCTCCATACCTCTTTTCAGGCTTTCGGTAGATACATTTCTCCTCATTGAGAAAAAGAGATTGTTATTATCTGTGCTTCTGTTGATGACTTCTCAACATATCTGGGGAATAGGTCACTTTCAAAGTTGAATTTGGCACTTCAAAATTTTACTTTCACCACTGCAATGTGCAGTTAAACTGATATAAAACAGAGCTGTATGATCAACCATATTCTTCTTTTTGTTCATAATAATTCCTAACTTTTGCTTTAATCACTTTTGCTTTTAAGACAGCTTCTAGTTTATCACTGTGACCCACCATTTCTAATTATCCATTTAGTGGTTTTTTTTTTTTTTTTTTTTTGTCTTTTTGGTGACCGGCACTCAGCCAGTGAGTGCACTGGCCATTCCTATATAGGATCCGAACCCGCGGCGGGAGCGTCGCCGCGCTGCTAGCGCAGCACGCTACCGAGCGCGCCACGGGCTCGGCCCTAGTGTTTTTTTTTTAAAGTTTCATTGTCTTCTCTGAGGTCTCATGGAATTTTATCCTCTTTGGTTCTGCGAAGCCATGTTGAATTCCCATAGTAGCCTTGGTGGTCCAGCCTCCCTTTCTCTGGGTCTCGCATTTTATGAAGTTCATGAGAACTACCTCCTTTGAGCATTACCTACTTTGTTATACAGGGATTGAATGCAATGTCAGACACATGGCTGTTCTAACCTCACATGAATTCTGATTTTTCATCCTGAAGGAGACCACAAATCCTCTTTTGCCACAGATGATGCAACACAATATCATGTTTCAGGATTGCTAAGTAAATTACAAAGCAATATCATATATAGTTAACATATATGTCATTCACTGTTTTTATACTCTTAATATGCATTGCTCATTTAATCATATAAATAATGAGATGGGTATTGTAATTATTCCCTTTTAATGCAATAGAAATCTAAGCAAGAGAAGTTAAATGAGTTAATCTAGTCCACAAAACTACTAGTTAACAGAGTGAGATTCAAACTCAGGAAGTTTGGCTATGAAGCTTGACCCTTTACTCTTAAACTATATGATGTATATAGAGTTGTTTGCTTTAGATAAACTACCCAGAGAGATGCTAGTATTAACATCATTTGTACATGAGGAAGTAGCTATGAAGTTGGGTTAACTTATTACTCCCTGTCACATGATGAAAGCAGTTTGATGGGAAAAGTCTGTTATGGCCAGGAATTTGTGTTGCTTCTTCACTCTGTACAAAACAAGAGAAAGAATTTCAAACTGAGGTTATGACAGTCTAAGCCTTGGAAGCCACGGCATTTGAAGAGTACAGAAAGGAAATTAGAAACATGACAAATACATTTATTAAGAACAGAAACAAATTCCTCCAGCAAACAACATTCTCCCAAGTGTTATAGCAAGTACTTTGAAGCCTGCCAGTAATAATCACTGACAAAATATACTGTGTAGTGTGATGCTTAGTTGTTTGTTTAGACTAAGTATATTTGACTATTTGAGAACCACGACCTGCTTAATCAAGCCAGTGGCGCATTCAGCCTCAAAGTCACTCCATTGGAAAAGTGAGGCTTAGCCCGGAAATTTTACCTCAGTAAATCCTTCATTAGTTAAGGATGTTTTCCCCTTTGTAAATATTGCACCCTATGGAGGGAGAACATATAAGTCTCACTCATTATTCAGGCTCTGGTGGAACTAGTTAATGCAATCCAATTTCTGGCCAACTGAGAGGAAGTCCAGATGAGGAGGCAGAGAGAGAGAGGCAGTGCAATGCATTGAAAATCACAGGTTTTAAGGTCAGAAAAGCAGGACCTGAATCCACATCTGTCACATATAAGCTGGATAACAAGGAACACATGATAAAAACTCAGTTCCTTTATCTGTGAAATGGGTATGATGACATTTAACTCCAGAATTTATTGTGATGATTATATGAGATAGCACACATAAAATACCTAGCTTATGATATCTACCAAAATGCTAGTTCTATTTTGTCCTAATATTTCCCTGGAAGATGTGTTGTAGAGGGTAGTCAGGTTGCTTCTGACCCTAGGTGTTTGGGTTGGGGAGAAAAGGGGAAGAGGAAGGATAAACAAAACAGGAGGATAATGAGGTTATAGGTGGCAAAGAAAAAATTCAACTATGTTGAGGTTCTGTTTATGATTAGACCTGATTCTCTCTCTCTGTCCCCTTTCTCCCTCCCTCTCGCCCTCCCCCCTTCCTCTCTGTCCATCTCTCTCTCTGCCTTACCAATCTATTATCTATCACTTTTATTATTTTTTCTTCCAAATTTTATTTTATTTTGTCAATATACAATGTGGTTGATTATTGTAGCCCATTACCAAAACCTCCCTCCCCGCTCCCTCTCTCTCCCTTTCCTCCCAACAATCCCCTTTCTGTTTGCTTGTCGTATCAACTTCAAGGAATCGTAATTGTTGTGTCTTCATCCCTCCCCCCGCCCAGGTTTTATTGTGTATTTATTTACTTATTTTTATCTCCCACCAATAAGTGAGAACATGTGGTATTTCTCTTTCTGTGCCTGACTTGTTTCACTTAATATAATTCTCTCAAGGTCCATCCATGTTGTTGCAAATGGCAACATTTCATTCGTTTTTATAGCTGAGTAGTATTCCATTGTGTAGATGTACCACATTTTCCGTATCCACTCATCTGATGATGGACATTTGGGCTGGTTCCAACTCGTGGCTATTGTAAAGAGTGCTGCGATGAACATTGGGGAACAGGTATACTTTCAACTTTATGATTTCCATTCCTCTGGGTGTATTCCCAACAGTGGGATAGCTGGGTCGTATGGTAGATCTATCTGCAATTGTTTGAGGAACCTCCATACCATTTTCCATAGAGGCTGCACCATTTTGCAGTCCCACCAACAATGTATGAGAGTTCCTTTTTCTCCACAACCTCGCCAGCATTTATCGTTCAGAGTCTTTTGGATTTTAGCCATCCTAACTGGGGTCAGATGGTATCTCAGTGTGGTTTTGATTTGCATTTCCCGGATGCTGAGTGATGTTGAGCATTTTTTCATATGTCTGCTGGCCATCTGTATATCTTCCTTAGAGAAATGCCTACTTAGCTCTTTTGGCCATTTTTTAATTGGGTTGCTTGTTTTCTTCTTGTAAAGTTGTTTGAGTTCCTTATATATTCTGGATATTAATCCTTTGTCAGATGTATATTTTGCAAGTATTTTCTCCCACTCTGTTGGTTGTCTTTTAACTCTGTTAATTGTTTCTTTTGCTGTGCAGAAGCTTTTTAGTTTGATATAATCCCATTTGTTTATTTTTCCTTTGGTTGACCATGCTTTTGGGGTCGTATTCATGAAGTCTGTGTCCAGTCCTATTTCCTGAAGTGTTTCTCCTATGTTTTCTTTAAGAAGTTTTATTGTTTCAGGATGTATATTTAATTCTTTAATCCATTTTGAGTTGATTTTAGTGTATGGTGAGAGGTATGGGTCTAGTTTCATTCTCCTGCATATGGATATCCAGTTATCCCAGCACTATTAGCTGAAGAGGCAGTCTCTTCCCCAGTGTATAGGCTTGGTGCTTTTGTCAAAGATCAGATGGCTGTAGGTGTGTGGGTTGATTTCTGGATTCTCTATTCTGTTCCATTGATCAGTGTGTCTGTTTTTATTCCAGTACCACGCTGTCTTGATTATTATAGCTTTGTAGTATAGTTTAAAGTCAGGTAGTATTATGTCTCCAGCTTTATTTTTTTTTGCTCAGAATTGCTTTGGCTATGCATGGTCTTTTGTTATTACATATAAATGTCTGGATATTTTTTTTCCATTTCTGAGAAAAATGTCATTGGAATTTGATGGGATTTTCATTGAATTTGTATATCACTGTGGGTAGTATGGACATTTTCACAATGTTGGTTCTTCCAATCCAAGAACATGGGATATCTTTCCATCTTCTTGTGTTCTCTTTAATTTCTCTCAGCAGTGGTTTGTAGTTCTCATTATAGAGATTTTTCACCTCCTTGGTTAACTCAATTCCTAAGTATTTTATTTTTTTGGTGGCTATTATAAACGGGCAAGCTTTCTTGATTTCTCTTTCTGCATGTTCAATATTAGAGAATAGAAATGCTACTGATTTTTGTGTGTTGATTTTGTATCCTGCAACTTTGCTGGAATCATTTTTCAACTCCAAGATTTTTTTGTAGAGGGTTTAGGCTGTTCGATATATAGGATCATGTCATCTGCAAACAGGGACAGTTTAACTTCATCTTTTCCAGTCTGGATGCTCTTTATTTCCTTCTCTTCTCTGATTGCTCTGGCTAGTACTTCCAACACTATGTTGAATAAGAATGGTGAGAGTGGGCATCCTTGTCTAGTTCCTGTTGTTAAAGGAAAAGCTTTCAGCTTTTCCCCATTCAGGATGATATTGGCAGTGGGTTTATCATATATGGCTTTAATTATGTTGAGATACTTTTCATGTATACCTAACTTGTAGAGAGTCCTTATCATGACTGAGTGTTGAATTTTATCAAGTGCTTTTTCAGCATCTATAGACATGATCAGATGGTCCTTGTGTTTGATTTTATTGATATGGCCTATCACATTTATTGATTTGCGTGTGTTGAACCAACCTTGCATCCCTGGGATGAATCCCACTTGATCATGGTGTATTATTTTGCATATGTGTTGCTGTACTCTGTTAGCTAGTATTTTATTGAGGATTTTTGCATCTATATTCATCAAGGATATTGGCCTGTAATTTTCTTTTTTAGTTGTATCTTTACCTGGTTTTGGTATCAGGATGGTGTTTCCTTAATAGAATGTGTTTGGGAGTACTGCCTCTATTTGAATCTTTTGGAATGGTTTGTAGAGAATTGGTGTCAATTCCTCTTTGAATGTTTGGTAGAATTCTGCTGTGAATCCATCTGGTCCTGGGTTTTTCTTTGTTGGGAGCCTTCTGATAACAGCTTCAATCTTTTTTGTTATTGGTCTGTTCAGATTTTCTACATCTTCTTGGTTCAGTTTTGGTAGTTTGTATGAATCCAGAAATTTATCCATTTCCTCCAGATTTTCATATGTGTTGGCATATAGTTGTTTATAGTAATCTCAAATGATTCCTTGTATTTCAGAGGTATCAGTTGTAATAAAACCTTTTTCATTTCCAATTTTTCTTATTTGGGTCATCTCTCTTCTTTCTTAGCTAGCCATGCTAATCATTTGTCAATTTTATTTATCTTTTCAAAAAACCAACTTTTTGATTCATTAATCTTTTGTATCATTTTTTGGGTTTCAATTTCCTTAAGTTCCGCTCTGATCTTAATGATTTCTTTCTGTCTGCTAACTTTTGGTTTGGATTGTTCTTGTTTTTCTAGTTCTTTAAGGTGAAGTATTAGGTTGTTCACTTGCCATCTTTTCATTCTTCTGAAGTAAGCATTTAATGTGATAAATTTCCCCCTTAGTACTGCTTTTGCAGTATCCCACACGCTTTGGTATCATTGTTGTCATTAGTTTCATGATATTTTTTGATTCCTATTTGATTTCTTCTTGGACCCATATGTCATTAAGTAGAATGCTGTTTAATTTCCATGAGTTTGTATAGTTTCCAGAATTTCATTTGTTATTGATTTCTAATTTTAATCCATTGTGGTCTGAAAAAATACATGGGATAATTCTAAGTTTTTTGAATTTGTTGAGACTTGATTTGTGACCTAATATGTGATCTATCCTAGAGAATGATCCGTGTGCTGATGTGAAGAATGAATATTCTGAGGTTGTTGGGTGGAATGTTCTGTAGATATCTGCCAAGTCCAATTGGTCAAGTATGTTGTTTAGATCTTGTGTTTCTCTGCTGATTCTTTGACTAGATGATCTGTCCAATATTGCCAGTGGGGTGTTCAGGACCCCTGTATTATTGTATTAGTGTCTATTTCCTTCTTTAGGTCTAATAGAGTTTGTTTTATAAATTTGGCTGCTCCAACATTGGGTGCATATATATTTATGATTGTTATGTCTTCTTGATGGATCAATCCTTTTATCATTATGTAGTGTCTCTCATTGTCTCTTTTTATGGTTTTTAGTATAAAGCCATTTTATCAGATATAAGAATAGCTACTCCAGCTTGTTTTTCATTTCTGTTTGCATGGTTAATTTTTTTCCATCCTTTCACTCTTATTCTACGTGAGTCTTTATGGGTGAGGTGGGTCTCTTGAAGGCAGCATATAGTTGGGTCCTCCTTTTTAATCCAGTCAGCCAGTCTGTGTCTTTTGGTTGGGGAATTTAATCTTTTTACATTGAATTGTTATCGAAAGGTGTTGATTTGATTCTAGCATTTTATTGATTTTTATTTGGATGTCTTAGGTGTCTTTTGTTCCTTTCTTTCTGATTTACTGTTTGTTTTCTGTGTTTGTTGGTTCCTTGGGTTGTAGATAGCCTTTTATTGTTTGTTTGTTTTCTCTTCATGGATGCCATTTTTATTATACTAGTGGGTTTTGATTTTTCTTGGGTTTTTATGGCAGTGGTAGTTGTTTTTCAGGTACCAAACCCAGTACTCTCTTGAGACTTTCTTGTAAGGGTGGTCATATGGTAGTGAACTCCTGCAGTTTTTGTTTGTCTGAGAAATATACTATTTGCCCTTCATTTCGGAAGGATAGCCTTGTGGGGTAGAGTATTCGTGGCTGGCAATCTCTGTCTTTTAGTATTTTGAATTTATCATCACATTCCTTTCTGGCTTTTAGGGTTTGTGATGAAAAGTCTGATGTTAGTCTGTTTGTGGCTTCCTTATAGGTGATTTGACACTTCTCTCATGCAGCTTTTAAGATTCTCTCTTTGTCTTTGAGTTTTGCCAACTTGACCATAACATATCTTGGAGAAGACCTTTTTGGGTTGAAAACATTTGGGGATCTTTGAGCTTCCTGAATCTGAAGATCTGTGTCTTTTCCAATAACTAGGAAGTTTTTGTCTCTATTTTGTTGAATATGTTTTCAATGCATTCTCTTTTTTTCCTCTCCTTCTGGAATACCCATGACTTGGATATTTGAGTGCTTAAGTTTGTTTGATATCTCTCTTAGATTTTCTTCAATGTTTTTAAATCTTTTTTCTTTTTGTCTGACTGTGTAATTTCAAACAGCCCTTCTTCAAGGTCAGAAGTTCTCTCTTCTACTTCTGCAAGCCTGCTGGTTAAACTCTCTGCTGTGTTTTTTATTTCATTGAATGAATTCTTCAGCTCAGCAAGCTCTGCTACATTCTATTTCAGGGCATTGATTTCTTTGTAGATTTCTTCTTTCAGATCCTGTATAACTTTCCTCATTTCATCATGTTGTCTAGCTGAGTTTTCTTTTATGTCTTTCAGTTTCCTTAGAATTATCACTTGAAATTCCTTGTCAGACATTTCAAGGGCTTCTTGTTCTATAGGATCTAGAGCTTGAGAGTTATCACCCTTTGGTGGTGTACTTTCTTGATTTTTCATATTTCTGGTATCTTTCCTTTGATGTTTATTCATTGTCGCAGGGGATTTCACAGTCCACAGGTTTCACACTATTGTCTGGCTAGGATGTTGCTGGGGTTGCCAATTTGGTATGACTACCTCGGTGTCTGCTCAGCTGGCCACTAGTGCCTTGTGTGTGTGGTTGCCTTGGGTCTTGGGCCTCTCCTGGGAGCTGTCTCTCTTGTCAGCATGCACTCAGCCAGGCTGCTGTGTCATGTGCTGGCACCGCAGGGCATGTGGTCTCTGCGGAGCTTCCGCCTCCCCTGCTGGACGTCTATTATCTATCACTTTTAAAAACAGATCTGCATTAGATTAGTGGAGAAGAAAACAAACGAAAAAGTGAAAAGCATTTCTAGAACTTTCTTCCTTGCTTGTCTTTAGAGAAAGAAAAGAGAGAGTAAAAGTTGACACATTGTGAATGTATCAAATGGTCTTTCAAATCTCACTAGACACTTCGTATTATACCCAACCTTCCCAGGTTTTTCTTATGTATTATTTTCTTTTTCATAAATAAGGTTAAACAATTAAATTAAGATCATAAGGCTCTCAAGTACATTTATTACTATTATCAGCATGGAGCAGAGACTTAAGCTAACAGGAATGGAAATGCTAATATCAATCCACAGGTGTGGACGTCTAAGGTGGTGGGGAGTTAGTGGGTCAGGACCTTCTATGAAATCACCCTCACAAAGGTAGTAATCACTGCCACTTGTGCATGCTTTGTGACTGGTTCTAGAACAGCTGACTAAATTGCAGCTTCCATTTCTACCTTCCACTCTCTCTTTGATTGTTTTATTTCTTTTTTTCTCCTAGGAAAATAAGCCATTGGGTAGAAAGACCAAGATCTTTCCAGAGGTTTCTCTGAAGGTAAAATTTCTAATTATATTTAGGAATTTTAGTATTAAATTGACATAAATGACATCCTAAATACTTTTTTTTTTTTTGTCTTTTTCGTGACCGGTACTCAGCCAGTGAGTGCACTGGCCATTCCTATGTAGGATCCGAACCTGTGGCGGGAATGTCGCCGCACTCCCAGCGCCGCACTCGCCCGAGTGCGCCACGGGCTCGGCCTCTTTTTTTCTTTTTTGAGTTCAATGTATTTAGATTTCGGTTTTCTATTTGACAAAACTTAGTGACATATGATGCTAAATCTCATTTAAACTGAAGAAAGCCATTAAGGTAAGTTCAATATAGAAACCAGTAGCACGGATCCTGACACTTTTACATCACTAGCTCCTAAGGAGATCAAGTTAAGGTTTCATCAATACTAATGTTTTTCTTCTTTTATATGCTATTTTGGGTCAGTGCTGTTGTGAAGATATTTACTACAATTTGATCTAACATTTTAAGATAATGTTAAATATTGGAGATGATAACCTCCAAAATGGTGTCATATTTCCAAATACACATCTAGAAATGCATATCAAAATCAGATGTCATGTGTCTTGCTCTCTAGAAACATGGGTCAACTCAAATGCATTGACTCATACATTAGAAGATGAACATAGAAGGAATGATTTACTGGACTGACAAAAAAATTATTTACCAGGGTGACAAAGTGATATATTTGGGCATTTCTCTTTCTCTTTATTATTACTGTGATTCAAATGTTTTTTGGGAGAGATAAAATCAGTTTTACCAATGTAGCTAAAATACATACACTTTAAAAATTTTTTGTAAAATTCGGTAAACTTATATGAAAGTAACCCATTGTTATTTCATATGTTATCATTCATCCAGCAAAGCATTTCCCATATCCAGACCTTGGGGTGGAAGGATGAATTAGACAAATGGGGTTCTCTGTCCCCATGAAGTTGACATTATTTGAGGGTGAGAGACAATAACCAAGTTGACAAATACATAGGTAATATAATTTCAGATAAGGTTGATAACTATGAAGAAAATAAAGCAAAGTAAAGGATAAAATATAATCTCTCTATGGAGGGAGGCTGCTATTTTAAATTGGGGAGTTAGAAAAGGCCTCTTAGAAGGTAAAAATTGACAAGGCATGTAAGTGGAAAGTATTATAAGGAATTGTATTTAACTATGAAAAATGCAGTGTAATGTTGTGATAATTATTTAAATGATTTAAGTAATTATTTTGACTAATCTTGGTCTGTATAGATAATCCATCATTTTTTGTCCATTTCTAATGAATTATTCAGGTGTTTGTCACCAATCTCTAAATTCATAAATAGCTTTCATGAACACTGTTTTTCTTCCCCCTCCTATGCAGCCCTGAGATTATCCTCAGTCCCAGGTATAAATGGTTGGGAAATATTGCTTTGGATGCCAAATTATTTGCCTTCCAAGGTAACTACATGTCATGGTTGAGTCTTAATTGGGTATAAAAATGTAAAAGGAAGATTAGAGGTTCAGAACTTAGTTTTTCCACAGCATCTAGTAGTTTCTGTATCTGAGATGATTTTCTGACCAATTCTTTCTTTTCCTATACCAGATGATAACCTCCCCACCACCAACATTCTTCATTCCCCATTTATTTTTTTAAATTCAATCTTCAAAAAAATGACTTCCTGATCTTTAATATGTTCTCCTTAGTTGATGTAACCATTAAAATACTCAAATGGCTATCTGACTTCTATCTCTGTTAGTTATTGCAAGACCTAGATTATAATTTTCACGAAAAATATTGTGACTGAAGATATTCACAAAAAAAATTAGCACAAAGTAATGAAAGACAATTAACTGGAACTTTCTCATTTAATTTAAGTTCCTCTGAGACTTATTAGCTTCCATTGTAATGGTGTATTTTCCTATTGTGGACACATCAGTCTAGAGAGAGGCAACTGATGTGTTTCACACCAGCTACCAGAGAGCTGTGTGTAAGTGCTTCCCCTATTTGCCAACTAGTAATTGGTCAAATGGTTCCTGCAAGTTCAAAGCTGTTTGATCTATTTCTGAAGCTCAGTAACAAAGATAAATTTAAGGGATGACAGCACGAATAAAGGAAACATCAAACGTGTAAAGGGCCAGAAAAACTAGAAGTTAAAACATCAGAAGCAGTACCTTTTTGCAATGTTTAAAATGTCTTAATATTAATCGGAGCATCAAAAGACCGTTGTTCTGCTTCTATGTTTTTATCCTAATGTCAGGAACACATTATGTTTTTCTAATGTAAATCAGTGAGTTAAAAAGGAAAAAAATGCTATCAAAATGTTTGGCCATCTGATCATGGAAATCTTTTGAACATTCGTATATCATATGGATTTTCAATGTTGTAAACACATATGCACGTTTTTTCACAACCATATGTGCAGAAGTGTTGCTAGGCAACAAGTTTTGTGACTATCCACATCCATTTTTATAACATCTCTAAGAAAATACCCAAAATTGTGTAGAAAATTTTAATATATTAAAATTAAAGTATTTCAAAGATTTCATATAACACGACCCTAAGTGTCTGCGACAGAACCATGTTCCAATCTGAGAGACTGAGGTGAAAGGCACTCTGCCAGCAGCACAGAGTTTTAACATTTTCTTAGGAAAACACACACACACACACACACACACACACACACACACACACACACACACACACACACACCAGTAAAACAAACAAAAAAAACTCTAAAAGAGATTCCTAACAGAAAAGATAGTTTAATCAGAAATAATGCTGAAATCTTAGACTTAATATTCCCTCAAAGCAATATAGCTGGCATTTAATTTAATTTGTGTCTGTAGTTAGATTTATAGTTTATACATAGAGAATAGCTTTTGCTAAGGTAACCATTTGCTTTACAAGGGAAATTAATTTCAAAGGAATTGGGTGACCCCAGTAAGAAAAGATCATGCTACACTTCTAAATTAAAAACAAAAACCTCCTTTTCTTTCTTTTTTCCAATCGTCCCTCCCACCATCTCCCCCTCTCCTTCTTTTTCTTTCTCCTTCCCTCCCTGTGTTTTTCTTTCAGAGATTTACCATGGTTTCTTTGTCTCTCTATTTGCGTGGCTATACATTGTACAGCTCTCCTTGCTATTAAAACATAGTTTTGTTATAATTCACTACTTTTAAATGCAGAAACTTTATTTTATGTGGTCAAATATTTTTGACAAGGATACTCAGTGAAGTCACATTCAGTGATAGGTTGGGCAAAGGACATAAAGAAATATCATGATTTGTAAGAATGAATATGCTAATAAATAAAAAATAAAAAATAAAAATGCCGTTTTGAAAAATTGGTTGGAATATGATAAATGCAACTCTGTGCTTCATCCCTCTGAGAACAATTTGATGTTTCTTGGTTGTGTTTTAGGAAATCAATGTATGTGATTTACAAAAGGTTAACTGTGATCTTTCACCTACTCTCACACCAATATTTTTCAATATTTTCTGTAGGGTTTTCAACTTTCCAGTCCTACTCTCAGTTCAAACTCCATGACTAAACCCAAACTTCTTTCCTATATTCTTCCTCCTCCCCTGGCAAAAACACCTATTTCTCAACTTGTCCATTTCCTTCTACCATTCCACTATCTCAGACCTCCACCCCCTTTGAAAGAATTACATTTGATTATAATTCCTTTCTAGCAGCTCTAACCAATCTGTCTCCAAACTCTACTCTGACATCCCATCCTGAGAAAATAAAATTCTTTCTTCCTATTATGTCTTTTATTTTATTTTTTATTTATTATTAACATATTCATTCTTACAAATCGTGATATTTCTTTATGCCCTTTACCTGACCTATCACTTCTGACACCCCTTCCCAACCTTCCCCCCATCTCTAGTATTCTTAGGTTTGTTCTCTCCTTCTGAGAGTTCAACGTATTGTTGTGGTCTTTTCTTTCTTCCCTTCCTCCCTCATTCCCTCCCTTCCTCCCTCTCTCCCTTCCTTCCTTCTTTCCTTCCTTCCTAGCATCCAGTTATGAGTGAGAACATGCATTATTTCTGTTCCTTTGGCTAATTTCACTTAATATAATTTTCTCCAGACTCATCCATCTTGCTGCAAATGGCAGAATTTCATTCTTTTTTATGGCTGAGTAGTATTCCATTGTGTAGATATACCACATTTTCCTTATCCAGTCATCTGTTGATGGACACTCAAGTTGGTTCCATATTTTGGCTATTGTGAATAGCTATGTCACTACTTTTCTCCATTCTGACTGATCCACACGATGCAGGAGAGCTATTTGTATTTAATGTCGCCAAGCCCTACTTTCTACCTACTCCTTAACCTGTTGCAAACTGGCTTATGTACCCACCATCCCTTGTAATAGCTAAATCCAGTATAAAATTTTTCATTATCCAACTAAACCTCTCTACTGTAACGCCTTTGATTAGTCCTTCCTTTTAAAGATTCTGCACTTTGTTTTCATGACCTATTAGGCTTCTGGTTCTCTTCATATCTCTCTGACCATCCTTTCTCTCATATGATGTACATGAATTGGATAGGATCCAAGAGGGACCATCTATAGCTGCTGCTTGTAGCTTTTGGAAATCCTCACAGTTTTAACCTTGGCTTACAGGGCTGAGGAGAGCTACCTATTCATGAACAAAAACATATAAAAAGTAACAGAGGTTTTAGAGAATATGGTACCTTCAGAAAAAGTTTAGGGAATATGGTACCTTCAGAAAAAGAAACAGGTTGGAGTAAGATCATGAAGAATCTCAAATGCCATACTAAGATCTTGAACTTTGTCCAGAATGCTTGGTGCTACCATAGATAGATTCTAAGCAGTGAAGTGATAAAGTCAGCTTTGAATTTTAGAAAGACCATGCTCATGAAAATTTGGAGAAGGAGTTGAATTTGTATAAGACTGGAAGTAGAGATAATGTGTTGGGTTATTTTAAAATCCTGAGAAATTAGGGACGAGAATCTACACCAGAACTTTGGCAATGAAGTCAAAGAGAGTGGAAGAGATTTGATAGCTATTTGGGTTGCAAAACTGAAAGAACTTGAAAACTGATTGGCTATGGAGTGAGGTTGAGAAAAAGACAGCAGTTGTGAAGAACTACCATGTATGAATGCAGTGGACTGAATTATGTCTCCCCCAAACTCCCTGAAGCTTGAGTTGTGTCCCCCAAGTTTTACGTATTAGGAGCTTTGCCCCCACTGTGACTGTTAAGAGGGTGGGAAATCCTATTATGGTAATTGTAAGGTGGTTACCATCCCGCCAACAGTGTTAGGAAGATTCCCCTTTATCCACATTCTCAGCAGCATTTGTTAATCTCTGTCTTTTTTATAATAGCTGGTCTGGGGTGAGGTGGTATCTCAAAGTGGTTTTGATTTGCATTTCCCTGATGATTAGTGATGTTGAGCATTTTTTCATATCCTTGTTGGACATTTGTATGGATAACGTTTTTGAAAGAAAAATGTTGAATTTGGTTTTAGTCATGATTATAAACTGCCTGAATAGCACCCAGGTGAAATTGTTCAAGAGGCATGTGGAAAACATATATAGTGTTTAGGTGGTGATTTCCAGTAATGAAGATTGGGGTGGTAGTGGAATAATTAGTATGTAGGTGGCAGTTAAAGACAAGATTATAGAGTCAGGACTAGAGTGAGAAAATAAGATAGCTGTCTCAGTCAGGGCAGATGTGTTTATGCTACATTAACAAGCCCTCAAACCTCAGTGATATACAATAATGAAGATTTACTTCTCCTTTTGCTACATGTCTGTTGTGGGTGGGTTTTGACTCTGCTCTTATCTCTGGGGCACAGCCTTCACTGACAATTTTTGTGTGGAACATTGTTTATCATAATGTAGAGGAAAAAGAATGTGACAAAGCATGATTGGGCTCTTACAGCTTTTGCCTAGAAGTGACACATAAAACTTCTCACACTTCCGTGGTCAAAGCAAGTCACAAGGCCAAAGTGACTCATGAGGGATAGGGAAGTATAATCCTTTCCTAGAGAGGAAGCAAATACTTAGTTGACAACAATGAAATTTGCCAGGATTGCCAAGTCAGAACCCTAGAGAAGATAAACATTCAAGTTGCTCCTGAAAAAAGGAGTACCTTTGAAGAAAGCTGAAAAGTGGCCAAAAATATAAATAGAAAACTCAGAAAAAGTATTTTTTTTCTAAAATGGAAAAAAATTTTGATTATAAATTCATTAATGATTTTTGGTTTATGTATAAGTTGTACATTTGCTTTTAATACTCATTTGTAATTGGAATATGGGGTAATATTGCTTGTTATCTTAAAGATTTCTTGCAGGATAATTACCCTGCAAGATGCGTTGCCACAGGCAAATGTAAAGCAAAGTGTAAAGAAAAGGCATTAATATAGGATTTGGATACACCGTTTTAGGAAGGTAGAGATACTCTCTGAATTTCTCTTCATGTTATAGTTAAAACGTGTTTTTCTAGAAAATGTAAAGTTAGTTTTAAGTTTCTCACACTTTGTTCTTGTTGAAGGCCTTGGAACTAGGTGGTGTTATTTGTTTACCTCTTCCATTTCGGGCAAAATAATAGAGCAGCTCCCACAGATGGAGGTAACTTTTTATATCTTTTTTGTATGAAATATGATGTTAATTTCTTTAGCAGGTGAATAAAGTACTAATCATTTTTTTACTGTGAAGAGCTGGGAAAACTTCCAGGATTGAGACCTGAATTCCTGAATTTGCTGTTAATAAGGGAACAGGGAAACATTAGAGAGTCGGAGGTGGTTCTGCCTTATTCTGAAATTAAATGTGAAATCAAGAATCAAGATCTTAGATTTTAGAAAATCTATATTCTCTGAACCAGTAATTAGCTTTGGTAACTCTGCAGAGTCTTTTTAAAATTATTCTTTTAATTTTTTATTGTATGTATTTAAGGTGTACAACATGATGTTTTGATATACATATACATAATAAAACAATTGTAGGTAAGCAAATTAACATATCTGTTATCTCACATAGTTATCTTTTTTTTTAACCTTTTTTTTTTTGTGGTAAGAGTACCTGAAATCTACTTTCTTAGCGTATTTCCAGTATATGAGTATAATGTTAACTATAGTCCTCCTGCTGTACATTAGATCTTTTCTTACTCATCCTGAATAATTGCAAGTTTGTACCCTTTGATCTACATCTCTCCATTTCCTCCCTCTCCCTTTCCCTGGTAAACACTATTTTACTCTTTCTATATATTCCAAGTTTTTAGATTCCACATATAAGTGAGATCGTAAAGTATTTTCCTTTGCATGTCTAGCTTCTTTCACTCACCATAAGGCTGAGTCTTTGTCACCAAATAAATCATGAATTAACTATTTGTGCATTAAAAAAATATTGAGGCTCTATGGGAATCAACTGTGAGTAAAAGATTCAAGGTCCCTCCCCTCATGGAACTTACATTATAATTGGGAAAACATAGGTTAAGCAATAAATCATACAATTAATAATTAAATTATATTAGTGTTAAGTGTCAGGAAGGAGAAGTTCAGATCTCAAATAGTATTTAACTTGGTCTGGTTTTATTGACAAAGTGATCTAGAGTGGATGATTGGAAGAATAGGCATTGAAAAGGAAGAGATGGGGGCAGGGTGTGGATTAGGGTTACGTGTGGGCAGAAGGAATAGCAATTATGGAAGTGAAGAAAGCACAGTGGCCTGGAGGATTTGAAGACAGCAAGTTTAGGAGAGAAATGTTGGGAAGATGTTTGGTGGCCTGAGTTTAACCTGATCAATCAGGCAGCACCAGATCATGGGGCACATTGTGGTTCATTTTGTATTTTATTCCAGGGCCATGAGAATCTTTTTTATAAGGAAAGGGAGAGACATATTCACATCTATGTTTTGCATAGATTATTCTTTTGGCTGAGGAAAAAATGGATTAAAGAAGGGCAGGAGTGGCCATGACAACTGAACTTAGGTAAGGGATCATGGTGGAAAGACAGGGATGGAATCCAGAGATGTCTCAAAAACAGAGTCCAGTGTGCTCCATGATTGATTAGATAGATGTGGAAAGTGAAGTTCTAAGAGGGATAGATCAAGGATGACCGTAAGATTTCTGTCTTATGTAACCATTCAGGTTGGAGTGACCATTTCCTGAGGAGGAATGCCAGAGGTGGACCAGGTTTCTGAGAGAAAATCTGGATTCTGTATAGTTGATATGCAAAGGCATTCCTATGGTAGAAACTGACCTTTAGGTGAGTACAAGTACAATTCAGCTCAGAAGAGAGATCTAGAGCCTACTCTTCTCTTTACGCCAACATCAGAATTTGTGAATTCTAGGGAAAATTAATTTATTGTGAATGTCCCTTCTATAATATCAATTTAGCCATTGTCGGCCTACTAGAATTCAGAGAGGATTTTGAGGGAATATTCAGATTGGTTGGGACAGTTGATTTTTGAGAAAAGACTTTGGTATTAAGCTGTTTGCTACCAACAGCCTCTAAATTTATTCATGGCATACAGTTGTGGTGGTGGTGGTGATGATGATGATGATAGTTAAAAGTAATTAAGTCCTTCCTATATTCCAGGCAGCGTTCTATATGTTTTACATATATTAATTTATTTGTCTCACCCAAACCCTAGTGACTATTATTATCTCTATTTTACAGATGAAGAAAATAAAGCAGAGATCTTCAATACTTGTCCAAGTGTACACAGATAGTAAATGAAACAACCGAGATTTGAATACAAATAGTATAACTGCAGAGTATAAACTCTTAAACACTTCATTAGGGAATTGGACTGTAGTGAATTCTAGTGTGTGGGGACTGAAATAATTTGACTGAAGAAAGGCAGATGTCAAGGAATACAGTTGTGACTTTGGGACATAGTATTTTAATAAAAAGCTAGTAGCTGCTTCATAAAGTATCTCCTAGGTCTGTTAAGGATGATGCTTCCCAGAGTGAGTGGCCCTGAGTGAGAGGTTGGTGAGGATTATTCCTCAAGAGTCCCACTGAGGCATTTTCCTTAGGAATCTCCAGGCTAAGGGTTGTGAGGGAACCCTTTGTATATTCCTCTTTGTATTTCCAGTGTGTGAAAAGGGGTTTGATGCATGGCAGATACTGAGTGTCTAGTGGATAAATAAGTGAATCAATCAACTGTTCTTGTCACTTACAAGTGCATCCCAGGTGTTTTTCTTCCTGGTAAGGTGTCCAGGAAGGAGATAAACTATAAGGTTGACGACTGGGTCTGTAGTCAAAATTCTCAGCTTTTGCACAGCAAAGGAAACAATCAACAGAGTGAAATGGCAACCTACAGAATGGGAGAAAATTTTTGCTAACTATGCATCCAACAAGGGTTTAATATCTGTAATATACAAGGAACTAAAACAATTACACAGCAAAAAACCCAATAAACCCAATTAAAAAATGGGCAAAGAGCTGAATAGAGATTTTTCAAAAGAAGACGTACAAGTGACTAATAGGTACATGAAAAAAATGCTCAACATCACTAGTTATCAGGGAAATGCAAATTAAAACTACACTGAGATACCACCTCACCCCAGATAGACTGGCTATAATCAAAAAGATGAATAACAAACGCTGGTGAGGGTGTGGAGAGAAGGGAATGCTCCTGCACTGTTGGTGGGATTATAAATTAGTAAAACCATTATGGTACAGTATGGAGGTTACTCAAACAACTACAGATAGATCTTAAATACGATCCAGAAATCCCACTTCTGGGTATATACCCAGAGGAATGGAAATCATCACGTCTAATGGATACCTGCACTCCCACGTTCCTCACAGCTCTGTTTACAATAGCCAAGACATGAAACCAACGTAAGTGTCCATCAATGGATGATCAGATAAGGAAACTGTGGTATATATACACCATGGAATACAACTCTGCCACAAAAAAATGAAATTCTTCCATTTGCAACAACATGGATAAGCCTGGAGAAACTTTTGTTGGGTGAAATAAGCAAAGCACAGAGGGACAAATACCACATAAACCCTCTCATAAGTGGGAGCTAAGAGAGAAAGAAAGAAGGAAAGAAAGACCACAGTGGTGCATTGGACTTGCAGAGGGAGAGAACATACCTAGGGATACAAAGTGGAGACGGGGGGTAAGGGGGAGATGGAGGAAGGATAATTGAGGGGGGACATGGGTACAAATGCAATTTGTGGTAATGGGCATGCTGCCAGTATGGATCTGGCCTTCACATCTTGGGCACGAGGGGTGACAATCAGCTTTGTATCTCATGAATATGCATAACCAATAAAAAAAATTCTCTCCAGTTATTCAGAATTCTCATCAACTATAAACTAAGAACAAAGCAGGAAATAAAACAACAATAACAAAAGCTGAGTTTTCTTGAGAAACTTGTACTAGATTCAAAACAGCTTTGAATATCCTTAATGATGTATCAAAATCATATTCACTGCAGGAGAATGATAACATTTTATAATTATTTATAGATATCCTCCCAAATTCTTCCAAAAAATTTTTTTATTGGTTATGAATATTCATGGCATACAAAACTGACTGTCACCACTTGTGCCCAAGATGTGATGGCCAGATCAATACTATTAGCATGCCCATTACCACAAACTGTGATTATTCCCCGTGTCCCCCACCCAATTAATCCCCGACCTTCTTCCCCCTCCCCCTTTTCCCTACTCTACTCTGCAATACTAGGTACGCTTGCTCTCTCTGCAAGTCCAACACACCACTATGGTCTTTCTTTCCTTCCTTCTTTCTCTCTTAGCTCCCAATTATGAATGAAGACATGCAGCATTCTTCTCTCTGTGCTTGGCTTAATTCACTAGACATAAGTTTCTCCAAGCTCATCCAGGTTGTTTCAAATGGCAGGATTTCATTCTTTATGGCAGAGCAGTAGTCCACGGTGTATATATACCACATTTACCTTATCCAGTCATCCGCAGATGGGCATTTAGTTTGGTTCCATATCTTGAATATTGTAAATAGAGCTGCAATGAACATGGGAGTACAGGTATCCATTAGACATGATGATTTTTTTCCTTTGGGTATATATCCAGAAGTGGGATTGCTGCATCACATGGTAGTAGATCTATCTGTAGTTATTTGAGGAACCTCCATTCTGTTTTCCATAGTGGCTGCACCATTTTACAGTCCCACCAACAGTGTAGAGTGTTCCCTTCTCTCTGCATCCTTGCCAGAATTTGTTATTCACTATCTTTTTGATTACGGGCAGTCAATTGGGATGAAGTGGTATCTCAATGTGGTTTTAATTTGCATGACCAGGGATGTTGAACATTTTTTCATGTGCTTGTTGGCCATTTGTATGTCTTCCTTACAAAAACGTCTATTTAGCTCCTTTGCCCATTTTTGATTGGGTTATTTGTTTTTTACAGTGTAATTGCTTGAGTTCCTTGCATATTATGGATATGAATCCTTTGTCTTCACTTAACTCTCACACCATCTGCTGCAATGCAAAGGGAAGATCAGGTTGTCACCAACTTATAAAGGATGTAACCTGAGCAAGCAAAGAAGTGACTTCCTCATTAGTGAATGGAATAAAATCTAGTTGAATTCTTTAATCTCATAAAACCATACCAGGTCTTTAATCCTAGTCAACCAGAATGATTCTAGAGTAAAAGACACTGCCCACTGTCATGCACTGTAAGAAAGCTATTATGGTGCTCAGTTTGGTATAACTTTTGGTTTTTACTTTTAAATGCTTCAGGCCTGTTCATTTATTGCTTTACTCGGTCTACTCAGTCCCCCATTGATTCTAGGGACTGCTGGACAGTGACTTCTGAGTGAATAGATGCTCTGAAGTTTATGAGTTGGCCAGTTTTAATGTCAAGGACGATATATTTTAAATTACGTCTCTTGAGTAGCAATTTGAGTTTATGAGAAATATGTTCTTAATCTAATATGAGTATTATTATTGTTTGATTTGAATTTGTAAGAGCAAAAGCATAAAGTTTTTCTCCAAAATCGTCTTATCTTATTGAGATTATCTCATAAGGAGATTCATTGTTACATATTACTCTGCATGTCTCTTAGCTTTCTTTTTCAATGCAGTCACATAAGGCAGTAGATGTTCACATTTGATCTTGTTTGGGGAATAGATTTGGCTTTCTGCTAATAAAGATTTATTGCTATAACTTATTTTAAATTCAGTAAATTATTGATTTGCTGTTGAAAGATTTCTATAAGAATTGTGCAGGGCTATATGTTTGGGGTCCTAAAAGAAATATCATACCTATGGGCAGAAGGAAAGAGAGGAATGAAAAAGAGAGACTGAAAGATAAACAGGAAGTATACACTTTCCTAAATTTAATTTCCTTTAATATACATTAAAAGGTATATTTACTTGTATGTCATGAATTGCAAATTATAAAATTGTTCTTCTAAAAGTTTAAAGAATGTTTCTTCTCTTTAATTCTGCACGTTTTGGCTGTTGATTTTTATTTCAAGGCCAATTAAAACATTATTTATGTAGTACACACTGAAGTTATTTTCATGCCTTTTAAAAAATAGAAAAGCTATTGCATCTGTGGTGGGACTAATATCTGGAGTATTAGAGGAAAAATGGAGATAAATTCTATAATTTATCTGACTTCCAGATTTGATCACTAGAGTTGAGGACTTTAAGGACAAGATAGGAAGAAAGGTAAGTTATGGGTGTCGATACTGATTCAAGATACTGAGATGGCTATGTACCATTTACAGTGAAATCGATACCTTGCTAATACATCTTGCTTGTACATTACGTATTTTTTTAAACCTCTCAGAGTTCATTTATTCACAAATAAACCTACTGACTAAAATCAAACCTGTCAGAGAAGTTAAATTACATCATAATATAGTGAATAGAGTACCAAAGCCATTTTCCTGATCTGCCAATTACTGCTGTATCTCTGGGCATGTTTCCTAATTTGTATATTTCAGTTTTCTCTTCCATAAATGGGAAGGTTTGTTCAATGAACAATAATTTCCTAGTAGGTGGTATGTTTCAATGTAAGTATATTTAATTTAACTTTGATTCAGGTAATTGTATGTATTCATAGAATCTAAATTGGTAGAGGAGAAAAGATCTTAAAAATAATTTAGTATGAGGCTATTTCAAAAAGTTGGTGGAAAAATAGAATTGAGAGATAATATGCACCTTTCTGTTAACTTTTTAAAGGTACATTATGAATTAATGTGTCAAAAAAAAAAGAAAAAAGCCTTGAATTCCTTGACTCCAGTCTCTTATCCAAAGATTTCAATAGATATAAAGACAAATTTGTCTTATTTACCATTTTAGGTTTCCAAATTACTTTAAAACACACTGTTTAGAAGTCAAGCAGAATATTGCTTTTTTGCTCTGGAAGTAATCCTTTTGAAAACAAGACAAAATAAAATAAAAGAAAAAAACTAACCTAGCACCTGAACTCTGTGAATTTTCATGTTGCTAGACAACTTTAAGAAAGAAAAGTAAGAGGTTGAGAAATGAAAGCCAATTTAACAAGGACAATTTTACCTGGCAGTACTGTTTATCTCACCTATATAATGGCCTAGTTAGAGGTTTTATTTTAACAACCTATTTATTTTAGCAGTGCTTATATCCTGAATGAATTTGAAAGTGAGTAGATTTGTCAGAAAGTTCTAAAAATACATTTTTAATGATGTGTTTGAAACATATAGATGTCTCAGGAATAAAAAGCAAATGTCTTTGTAATCTACAAAAGCCCTTTTCACAGTTAGTAAGAGAGGAAGGCATTACCACCTATACATTTGTTAAAATTATAAGAAAACATGTACATTAATCTTTGGAGCAATTTTAGAGGAAAAAGTAAACTGCTATTTATAGTGATGCAACTGTAAACCAAGAGATGACATGTGAGACTTGGCTAAAAGGTATATAGTTTTGTTTTAAACTGAACAGTAGTCTTATGGTTGTTTGTCTTCTACAGTTTTCCTTTTTGTAACACTCAGGTCTACAGAGAAGAAAGACTGTCTTCTATCTATGATTAAGTGGCAGACGAATGGGGTAATTTAATTCAGAACTAGATATTTGCTCCTGATAAAATGGTCATTTTTAGCACATATAAATGTGCTCTGAAAACTGAATGCCAGATTGCATGAGCACTGCTTCCAGCATTTAAAAAAAAAAAAGTAAGAGCGAGCAAGGACTGAACAAATAAAATCTTAGAACTTTGGTGTGAGGCAGACTGTGAAATAAGAAGTAGAGGATTTAGGACAAGTTTCTGAAGGTGAGATTGAGATGGTATCTATTATAGCTTTGGTTTCCTTGGAACTAGATGCTAAAATAGACATTCTCAAGCAAGTGGTTTGACAAGAAGTGCTCTTGGGACCGGTATCTGTGAGGGTAATAAGTTTGGGCAGAAGGAGAAGTTAAACTGTGTTAAAATTGCAGCAGAGACCTCATCTGATGCAAGTGGAATGTGGATTTGGGATGGCCCTTCAGAGGTCATGCAGTTCATGCAGGTTGTTCCTGGGAAGAGGATAAGGCAGCAACATTCAGAGGGCAATTTGGCTGTGAGATCTCAGCAGTCCCTGCATCTGGGGAATGAGAGCTTGTACTTTAGTGGGGCTCTTGCTAAGTACTCTGTGTAGAAGTGCTGACTTTATATGAGAATAAGATACCTAGAATTGCAGAACCTAGAATTTCAGAAACTGGAAGCACTAATTTCCTCAAAAGGAAATCTGGACTCTTTGAAAGCATGATCTCTTTTACATCAACAGTTTTGGTTCCATGTATTCAACCTATTAAGGAAGCAAAACTGTCATTGATTTGGGGTATATTCTGAGTCCTGGACAATGATGCTCTTACTCTCAAGATGATCATTTCCAAGCGGGTAAATGCATCTTCCAAAGGTTATTTGTTTTATTAGGCCAGTAGCTTCTGTGTGATATAGTGTGTGATAGAACCACTGTATCCCATGATCATGTTCCTACAGCCACATTTCCTTTGTTGGGAACAGGCTGTTTTCGTTCAACATGATGTTATATGGGATCCCACATCAGGAGATCAAATATTCTATTAACTCTCAGATAGTAGCATTCCCTGAGGCCCTTTGAGTAGAGAAGCAACTATTTCCGGAATATGTGTTGATTCTAGTCAAGATGATTCACTGTCTTTTCATAATGGTAAGAGTCCAATGTAATCAACTTGCCACCAAGTTCTTAGTTGGTTTCCGGAGGGGATGGTGCCATGCTGGCAGTGGTGCACTAGAGCTGGCTCAACTTGTCTGCAAGAGCTGATAGTGCACAACTCTTCACACCTCTGCATTCAGTGATGTCAGGCTGGCAACTTGAAATTTATCATGCTGAGAGTATTAATGCCACAAAAATCAGGGCTCTTTTTCCTAGATAACCAGTTGTTAAACATTTACTTGCACCTCACTGTATTTTGGAAGCTTAGTTCTCTTGTCAAAAATTTGAACATTTAGTATTGAAAGAAGCTAAATCAGCCATAGCAAGTGGGAGCCTATGCTATTTGGTCCATGTATAGCTTCCATATCTTCCATGAAATCTACTCTATTTGTGAGCCCAAAGCACTGAGGTGGCCAATGACAGAGGCTGGCTGATATCTAATGGTAGTCATTACTCCTATGTCGTTACTGCCACTTCTGTGGTGGATCCTTTTGGGTTGGTGTTAACATATAATACAAAGACCCACAGAAGTTCCCATAGATCCTACATGTCTTTTCCCTAGATTTCCTAGTCTTCCAGTCTTTCTTTCCACGTCCATAGCCCAATAACAAGATTATTCACCACTGCCCATGAGACTATAGATATTCTTATTTCAGGCCATTTCCCCCCCCCCACAATAAGGATAGTCTCCAGTGCTCAAACTTCTGACCGTGGTGAGCATTTCCCCTGTAGGTGACTTTCAGAGCCACTCCTGGGTGAAGGTGACTGAAGATGACCTACAGGAGCAGTTATTTTTTTCTCTCAAATTCACATACTGAGCTGATACATCTATGATCTAAGTTTGGCATTCCTTTCCTTCATCACCTGATCATAAATGTTCCTCTCCTGACATATAACCATATTGTGAGCTGAAAGAGAGTCACCAAAATCTGTTTCACCTGTTTGTTAACAGACCCTTATTCTCTTTGTACCTGCTTATGCCAGATCCCACATATTTCATTTCTGTCTTATTAGGGACTGTTGTTGGGTTCACTCTATATTCACAACTCATGCTGGGACACTGACTGTGTGGACATTTGACATATCAGGTACCCGATCTCCACCAAGACCCAGAAGGGAAATATAGGCTACTTTTCAAACAAAATCTAACTTTCTGCAGCCCTTGATCAAGAACCCCAAAAGCCTATATTGTGGTTTTCCTGCTGGAAAATTCTCCACATTGCATTTTTCTCCGTGACATATACCTCTAAAACCATAGGGTCTGTTGGGTAATGTGGCCCAAGAGGCAGGGCTTCTTGCACTGAAACCTGGTCCTGCTGTCAAACATTATTATTCTCTGGGTCCACTCAAAGGTGGTAGCCTTTTCTGTAACTCAGTAAATGTATTCGAGCATTATTCCCAAGTTTCATTGTACTGCCTCTAGATCCTGAAGAGTCCAGCCAGGTATTATGTGGTTTCCTTCAATGGTGGGTGATGGAGTTTGGATGTGTTGTCCCCTCCAAAACTCATGTGGAAATTTGATCCCCAATGTGGCAGTGTTGGAAACTGATTGAGTCATGGGGGTAGATCCTTCATGAATGGATTAATACTCTCCCTGGGGGAGAAGGGGTAGTGAGTGAGTTCTCGCTCTATTAGTTCCCATGATAGCTTGTTGTTTATAGGACTCTGGCACCTCCCCCCTCTCTCTCTTCCTTCTTCCCACCATGTGATCTTCTTGTACCCGCCGGCTGTCTGCCACTTTCCGCCATGAGTAGAAGCAGCCTGAGGCCCGTGCCAGATGCAACTGTCCCAGAATCGTAAGCCAAATAAACCTCTCTTCTTTATAAATCACCCAGTCTCAGGTATTTCTGTTATAGCAACACAAAACAGACTAAAACAGTGGGAGATATGAAGCAATAATTTGTTCTTTACAAAGTACATGATCCGGCATGCCCCCATTCGCAGGACATATACAAACTTCTCTGATGCAAATCTTTTCTAAAGTGCATATACCTTATGAAGGCCTCCAACATATTTGGCACAGAAGTGATTTTTGGCTGGATTAACAAGCTGTCGATTGGTTTGATTAACCAAATTAGCAAAACAGATATTTGGCTTGATTAATATGTTGTCACCAATGTATACACCAATGTGACATTCTGAAGACTATCTAAATGTTGTAGGTCAATTCAGGCAGTATTATAACATAGTGCAGGACGGTAAACCTAGACCTGGGGAAAAACTTGAAATGTACACTGTTTGATTTCCATGAAAAAATGGAAATTTTCTTGACAGGTATAAAAAAAAGTGCGTTCCTCACTGAGGTCTGTTGATCTTCTCTAACAAAAATAACATGTCTGTCCCAGAAGTTGCAGTGGGGCTATTCCTTGGTTGACTTTGCAATAGTCCATTGTTATCCTTCAGGATCTGTCTGGTTTGTGTGAGGGCCAGCATGGAAAAATACGTGGGAATATGACGGGTGCCATCAGCTCATTACCTTTTCAATATTTAAATGATTCTCCTTGAGAGACAATGTAGTTTTCAAATTTCATATTTTGGCTAGTAGTGGGGTTAGTTTCAGAGGTTTCCACGTGGCTTCCTCCACTATGATCATGCTTGCCTCACAAACCATGGAACCAATGTGAGAATTCTGCTAACTGCACTATATATTCAATCCAGGTATACATTCAGGGACCAGGGACATTACTGTAAGATATACTTGTGGACTCAGTGAACCCACAGAACCCAGACCTAGGTCAGGACACAAACAGTTAACTGACTTCCTCATTCCCTCATTCTAACAGAGGTGGAAGTTGGGGGCTGGAAATGCTTGTACTTCAAGGTCAATGTAGACCGTGTGTCCAAGAGTCATTAAAAAATCTGCCTATTCTCCTCTCCTCAACTTAAAGATTCTTGAGTGAATGGCCATAGATCCCTTTGGGAAAATGCTGAAGGAAATTTTACTAAATACCCTTACTGCAGTAAAGCAGAGTCCTTCTTGGGGATCTGGCCTGTCTTCAGTCAAGGGGTTCTGGACTTGAAAACTGACTCAGGTCTTGATACTCTGTAAGGCATTGAGTTTTATTGAGGCATCCACCCTCAGCCTCCTGATCATCCAACCTTGGTTTTTAAGAATTGATTAACCAATACCCTATCTTGTCCCTAGGGACACTGTGTCCTTTTGAGCATTTCCAAGGCTTTCTATAAGCCAGGTCACCCTCACTGCCAGTTCAAACTTGTTCTCATTAGGATAATTGCTTCAATTTTGTGTGTGATGGTTAAGTAACACCATATGGCCTCTATTATTTTGGGATTATATCATCCCCATTGCTATCAGGGAACTCATTTCTGTAACAGCATCTCCTACTGTTATTGATGCCCTACAAAGGACAGCCACCCCAGAGCTTCTTAATAATGCTGGCGGATTCATCACAAAGTTCTTATCTCTTTGGTAAACAGGATCCTCCAGGCCCACTCTGTGAAACATCGTCATTTGGTGGGCTGTCCAGCTTTAGATGGGATATCTACTCCAGTATGTCCACTTCTCTGGTCTTTTGAACTATTTTTCCCCATCTTCCTTGGACTTTTTGTCATTTTTACTTCATTTACTGTGGACCACCACTTTCTCCATGCTTTCCAGAGCCATTCTAACAGAATGTTAGCACTTGTCTCCTAGAGTCCTTGCCAGGAATTTTAAACACTGAATCATGGAGAGTGCTCCTGCATCAATAAATTCTAACTTCATGTTCAAGCAAGTGGAAGGACACTAGCTATTAACAAAGAGCCATGAGCCACTTTTGCAGGGCCAGAGGGCTCTAGAGCATGTGGGAATTTGATATATTTTATCTTGTAGATACAGATTTTTTAATCTTCATCTTAGATTTTCACTTGTTCTCAATCATGGATCTGACCTTGGCAGAATAGACTTGCTGGGGTTGAAAATTCAGTCTTCTCAGGAACATTTCTACCCTTTTAAGTCCTGGGCCTGATCCTCAGCATTTACTATCTTAAAGATACAGGAAATAAGATTCTCTTTGTATTTTACCAGGGAGGTCTTCTGGCTTTCATACTTTGCTTAGAATTAGTAACTAGTCTTCCACCTTTCTTTTTATATTTGTTCTCTAATATATCAATTGTACCCAGCCAGAGCCATTTGATTCTATAGTCATTATAATTGCTACTTCCCTGAAGTTCTCTAACTTCTGAGAGATTACACTGAGCAGAGCATTCCCTTCTTACTCCTATCCCAATTCACCAGTGGGGAAAGCCACATACCAGGGTCTAGCATTGTTTTCATCCAACACCTCTTGCTGTGAGATGTGAGAAAGTATCTATTAACATTGTTTAAAAACAAGAAATGCAAACAAAGTAACATGTGAACAAGGCAGGTGAACATTTAAAAATATCAGGTTAGTAACATTTACATATATGATTTATTTAATGCTTTACAGTTTTAAGACTTAAATTTCATTTTTCTTCATCTTTGAAATGGGGGTGTCATGTACCATATGGAGAACCTAGTTATAGCAAAAGAAAAAAAATTCCTTGATAGCCAAAATATTTCAATGAGTAACTTATAGTTAAATGCTAAACAGCTTACATAAAAATTATAGACATAACATTTGTCTAAAGAATCTCAAATTTGAATAAAATTGATTTAAATAAACTCAGATGGATCTCTTTTTCATATATACCACATTTTCAATGTGTCAAAATAACTTTCCCTGTACATTCTAATGTGCCTTTTTGATGCTGATTGAAAGTCACTACTTTGTCCTGCCAAGTAACATTTGTTATCAAACATAACACATGCCACTAAGCATTTTCAATTCCAAGGGTAAATAGAGACCAATTTTTATGCTTTCAGCAGGTATAGTTGTCCTTTAGCAATAACTACTGTGGATATCATTCCTGCGTAAACGCGTGGGTGCTCAGAAGCAATTTATTTTTGGTATTAAAACAACTTGAAAAAAATAATTTTGTTGATTTTGAAAAAAGGTCATATCTTTTAATGGAAAATTCTGATGAATGCTAAATAAGCCTGTTTAAAGTTTTGGAGCACATGATATATTAATGACCAAACCAATGTGCATACTGAGAACACTTCCCACTTAAGATTCTCAATATGAAAAGTAAAAACAATTTATCTCACCCTCCACTGTGAGACATATTGCTGTTTTAATGTTACTATTCTCATGAAATTACCTTTATTTATTCAGTCTTTATACAGACCTTCATTTAAGACCCTCCATTAGTTTTACTTGATTGACTTTCCAAATGTGTTAGCTTCATAACTTTATTTTTCTGCCACAAAGTTCTCCCTGTGAAGTTCCATGGCACTGAGTATAAAGTCATTTACTGGATATAAACTGAGTTACTAGATGTGGGGTGGGCGTCACTGGTGTTACACCTGAAATGTCATGACCTCCACATTCTTGTGTAGTGGGAGTTCTGCTGTTAGTTCTCACTTAATCTGAAAGTTACTCTTCACAACGAAAGAAGTTAGAGGTAAAAGTTTCCCCCATCTCTTCTGTGTAGGCAGAACCCAGAAACAGATGGCTAGAGAACACAGTGTCCTAAGATTAGAGACAGGAAAATTCAGGTCCTCCCAAATAGAAGTCAGTCCGCAATAGTAATGCAGGCCAGATATTTTATAGAGCATAACGGGGGGGGGGGGGGGAGAAAACTAGCTTAATAATCACTTTGATTAAAATAAAACTGTTTTTAAGGTGTCCTTGAAGCAGAGACTGAAGAAAAGCTACTATGCAGGAATGAAGACACACAGCACAGAATGGTGTGGCGTGAGGACATTGTGAGAGGATACTGAAGCCCAGAGCAGAGACTGTTCTCACAGGGCTTTCATCAATTCCTGATCAAGTTGGAACTGGAAATTGGAGATATACCGAACTCAACTCTATATTCTATATGATGCATGACATTATACTTTTGTTTACTTTAGGTAGTACTTATTACATGAGGGTACTTCAAAAGGTTCTCGGAAAAGTTGAATTAAAAAATAATACAAACCCTCTATGAACATTTTGAAGACCCCTCATATGGTATGAATTCTGTCATTCTCAGAAAATCCATTTGTTTTCCATATATAGTACCGAGGTCAGGAGAGATTACCTGGGTTATACGGGTTTCCTGACAATTTCAAGTACACAGAGAGAATAAAGCCAGGTCTGTAGTAGCTACTGCACCATGCTGCCTTAACCATCTTCTGTTCGACTGGTTTTCTATTGATTTGATGTTTTCCCCGATTTTCTCCTCATGCCTCTGCTCAGGCTATGCCATTGCCTGGGACAACCTTTCTGCCATTTGCACAAGTCACTATATTGCCTATTTTTTATGGACTAGCTCAGATGACATTTATTCATTCCTTCATCCTTCAGATATACATCAAGAGCTTCTTATATGGTTAGAAGTCATCTGTTAAGACCCATGGAAAAATAAGGGAATGTAGACACAAGCAATGAAAATTTAGAAAGTAAACTGGAAGTACAGTAATAAAATTGTTAATGAGTTTTTATTGCGTATAAGTCAGTGGAAAGGAGAAAAAGAATTAAAGATTTTTGTTTTGCTTTTTTCTGCAGGACATGACACCTAAACCGTATCTTAAGAGGTGATGTTAATTAGCTGGAGAAAATGGGAAAGTATAAATAAATAGAGAAACATGAAGAAAGGCAGATATATTGTGGAGAACTGCAAACAATTCAGTGTGAGCCAAGGGCTCACCAAAGAACTGAAACTGGAGAGAGAGAGAAGGTTTACTGCATAGAGGTACAGGAAGATAATATCATGGAATTTGAGTTCTAACTTCTAAGTTATTGGGATTCACTGAAGTGTTTAAGCGAGAGAATGGCAAGATTAAATTACCAAGAACAATTATACTTGCAGTAAAGTAGAGGAGAACAAATATGGCTGTAGGAATGGTAGGCGGGGGGTATTGTAGTAGATCAAGTAAGAACCAATGATATACCTGGGTAGGATACAGGAGGAGAAAAAAGTTAAAGGAGGAAGATTATGAATTCAGACTGGGCATGTTGAATTTGAATTGCCTATGCTACAGAAAAACAGAAATCTCATGGAAACAGTTAGACATAGTCTTAGGGACTTTAAGAGGAAACACTAGCTGGGAGATATTGACTTAGTTGTCATCAACTTATAGATGGAAGTTAAAATAAAGTCAGTTAAGGCCACCCAGGCAGAGTTAAAAGAATAAAATTTTAAAACAACAAAAAATGTTCTTAATCTTCCCAGTTAAAAGTAATATTTACACTCAAGGATATCAGTAGCATTTTGGCAGGGAGTAAAGTAGCCTGCCACAGGTCATATGGTTTATAACAGTGAAAGTGAAGTTCGCGTACAAGGCTTCATGCTGCCAAACATGTATATGTGCCTACTAGAATAACAAGATAATTCAAGTGAAATTATTTTTAACTAGAATCTTTTAAAAAATGAGATAACAAAATTCTTTATTTTACTTTTAATTTCCTGATGTAGAGCAAGTCAAACATCAGAATTAAAGGAAAAACATGCATGCAACATTCTAATCCTGGTTCTGAATTCAGAGCCACAATTTTTATTTCAAGCTGCATAACATTTTTGTCCTTTTTAACTCACATTAGCCTTTTGGGTGACTTTGAAAAGTTGATAAATCTTGTTCATTTCAATTATTTTAAAATCCAAATGGATAATTGGATCAAGATTGTCATTGTATTAGTCCATTTTTGTTGCTGTAACAAAATACCTGAAACTGGCTGATTTACAAAGAAAAAATGATTGCTTACAGTTTCTGAGGCTGGGAAGTTCAAAGTCCATCTGGTGGTAGCAACAGTGACCCAGGGGTTTCACATTGCAAGATGGTAGAAGCAGAGAGAGACACAGACTCTCCTCTTCTTTTAAAGCCCTCAGGACCACATCCCTGACCACCATTTTTAATTCATTCACTACTGAACGGTCCTACAATCCAATCACCTCTTCAAGGCTCCACCTTTCAATTAACATAATAGGATTTCCCACCCTCTTAACAGTCACAGTGGAGGCTAAGTTTCTAATACATAAAACTTAGGGGACACAATTCAAGCCTCACAATTCGAGCTTCAATGACTTTTGGGGGGACATTATTCAATCCACTATAGTCATATTTGTTAAAAACAAAAATATTAGAGATGCACATTTGGAAAAAAAAAGACATAATTGCTGGAGAGAGAGCTCTTTTTTCTTGATGAGCCAAGAGTAAGACGCTTATTACTAAATTATGTTTGATTTTGTCTGTATTAAAGTTTGAAGAAATCATGGAGTAGAGTGAACATATGGATTGAAAAAGTTGATATTATCCACACATTTCATATATTTATTGAAGTGAGTGAAATATTAAGATAATGCCAACTGTGTGTGTATGTTCAATTTAGCATTAAATTTCTCAGTGATCATTTAGTCATATATTCAAAAACTTTATAACAGGCACATAAAAGTATTATGCGTTATAGTAGGATATGTTGAGGTGTCCTCAAAAATTTGCCAATTATTTAAATGCCATATAGATAAAATAACTATAGATCTAGTCAAGGCAATCATGATACTATGTTAATTAGACCCAAGTACAATCTATTAGTTTGATTCAGTTTTCAGAAAAAGTAAGGCAATATTACCTAAAATGCAGTGATTGCAAAAAAGATGCTCAAATAAGTTGGTATCAGTATATTCTGTACAGCCCATTCAAGATCTGTAATATTGGGTTCATTTTGGGCCTATTTGTTATTTAAACAGACAAACAGACAAACAAAACACTGACATAGCTCAAGAGGAAAGTGACTGGAACAGTGAAGGACCAATGGAAAAACCAAGAAACTCTGCCATTTGAAGTTTTTGGAAAAAACTAATGGATGTGTGGTTAGAAATGACAAGACTTGCTGAAGAGCTGATAGTTCTATCTTCCAATAACTGATGGGCTGTTATTCAGAAGAAATTATGCTTTTTCTTATCACTCTAGAAGTCTTAGGTGTAAAGATTTAGAGTAAATGAAAATCCTGGAGCCCACCAGAGGTCTGCTTGACCCCCAACACTGAAATTGATTTAGATTGACTTTCCTGGAATACATTTAGGTGCTGTCACCTTTATTTCTACCTGTTCATGAATACGTAGCCCTCTGTGCATTTCCTATAGATTCACTTTTGAAATTTGTGTCCTTATGAGCATGCCTTGGCTTCTTTATTTTCCCTTTCCTTACTTTCGGGGATGTTCCTGGTTAAATGTCCTTTTAGGTCTAGAACCGTGTTTTCTTTCAGAGTCTTAATCCACAGCATAGGAACAATTTGTTGTTTAATGAGAACCAGTAGATACAGGTCTTCTAGACTCCTATTGAGAGGACTCTGTAGTCACTAGAGACACATTTCATCTTTCTCTATATCAGATTAATATGTGCTATAACTTTAAGGGAGAGTGTCTGGCCGGATCTCAGATCCTTCTACCCCTTCCTGTGCAGGCCCTGAGTCAGGTAATTGAAAGAAGTCCCTGGCAGCTTTATGCAAGGTAGACATAATTTATTCTTCAGATGTGAGCTTCAGAGACATGTTTTATCCTCAGACATGAGCTCTGCCTCTACTCTACTGATGCCCCATGCTCTGCCCTTCCTCTGTGCACTGCCGACCAGCAGTTCAGAGCAGTCACCTTTTATACTCTTAGTACACAATAGTGGTTGCAAGCCGAGCATTACATAATTACAACAATCATGCTGAATCAGTAAATGGGCATACATGCACAGTTACACTACTTTTATAGCTTTTCTAGTGAATGTACTGAATCTTGCCCATTTATGATAGATGTAAGGCGAGTGAGTCTGACTAAACTTTGTCTACTTTCCTTATAGAGAGTATAAGGCTGAATTTATGTTTCTAAAAACATTAGTAAAATCTGATATTATGTTACCTCATGTTCTGGCCTAATAGCTTCAAATATCTTAGATTTAAACTTAATTAAAATTATAGTTGACATCAGAAAGCATCAATTTAAAAAAAAAAATCCCTTTTATTTATTTTTGGTGGCTGGCTGGCACAGGGATCTGAACCCTTCTGCCTGATGTTTTAGCACCACGCTCCAACCAAGAAAGCACCACTCTCAATAGCACTTGATGCAAAGGTCTATGTGATAAGCAAATAACAAATTCTGGGTTAGTCATTAGACAGCCACTTTGTAGATAAGAAAGAATATTAGATTATATCAGTTACTGTAAAATTTAAATTAAATCAGTACTTCGGATCAAATCATTATTAAGTCAAATTGCTGTGTAAGTATGTTTACTTAACAAGACTTTGCTATAGTGTTAAATGCTGGTCATAATAGTTTGAATTACTTTTGTCATCCTAAAACTACAAACATTTTTTAGGAGGGACTACCTTCGTTGTAATATTGGGTTTAAATGATTGGGTTTTTATGCCTAAATTATAAAGATGTTTGTTATGTTTATTTTACTTGTAAACTTGACTATTTCTGATTTCACTAGTTAGCTCTAATGAATACAACCAATATAAAATACTGTGTGATTCTCTAAGAATTAAAAGATTGAAAAAAGCTATTTTATAAGTAAAAATATTTTACTTTTACAAGTAAAAATTGGTTTATAACAATCAAGTGATTTGCTTTAAAACCCAAGTGGGACTCAACAGTCCCCAATAGAGGGATTTTTTCTTTCTTTTGCCAAATAAACTTTGAGACAAGTTTTGCTTCTACCCCAAAATAAGATACCAGTGATGATTTTGTATACACTCGGCTCATTCCATTCTCTTCAATCAAAAAACATAACAATAAGCATTGCTTTCTTTTGCTGATTGTATAGTTGGGTCATAAAATAGGTGAGAGAAACCTTTTATATTGTCCTCTCAATATATAGATGAAATTCTAGGCCTAGAAAAAAATGTAACCTTAATTTCTGTCTGTGAGATGAGCAGGCCTTCACATGAACACTTTTCTGATACTTACAAAAACCTGACAAAAGAGAATATATGTGCAAAAGGAATTAAGTTTCAGGTGCAGTTCTAGCAAACTATATATATATATATATATATATAAATATATATATATAAATGTAACCTTAATTTCTGTCTGTGAGATGAGCAGGCCTTCACATGAACACTTTTCTGATTCTTACAAAAACCTGACAAGAGAGAATATATATGCAAAGGAATGAAGTTTCAGGCTTAGTTCTAGCAAACTATATATATATAAAAATCAAAGTGTGGAAAACATAAAACCAGTAGTAAAATGTCTCTCTGGGGATGATACTACCACAGCAATATTTTCTGAACATTTTAATGACTTAATTCAGAAAAGCAATTACTAACTGAAATGGATTTTAATGCCAATGAATGTGAATATTATGGGATGCTTTCTAAAACTTTAATTTACTGAGTTAGTTTTATCTAGTGCCATTTCAGTTGTATCAGATAGCATTAATTTAGATAATAATTTGCTTTTGCCAGCCATGGTTTTGCTTGCCCTGTGGGTGAGCACAAACTGTGTTGTGTTGAGCAGCATAAGGTTTCATGATATGCCACTCAGACTATTCTGACTGGTAATAATACTATATTCTTATCTAGAGCAAAAGTTCTATGATTTCTAGATGAGGACACCCTTGTTCCCTAAATACCTTGATAATTTCTTGAAGCTCTGTTTCTCTTTGAATTGTCCTATTAAAGTGACACCTCATTTAACTTCCAGTAAAGAGATTGAATTGACACAGGATACTTGTGCTTGTTTCATAAGCTTAGACGTCTGCATTTTGTTGGAAGCTGGACACTCAGTAAAGGTGTTGAAATAAAGTTGCTTTTATTTTTAGCATTCTGAAGTCTTTTGGGGGCAGTTGGCTTTGTAATCTAACCAGATTTATTTTTTTAACACTTGGGCTTTGTATTTCTCCTCATGGTTTAAATGAGTGTTTCTTGCTCCAACTGTGAAATGCATTTTAGGTCTTCATTGTGAAAAATGCTTCCATAATGTTAGTCTATATCTGTTCACCTTGACATGTTCACAATCACATTCACAGTCAAGTAACTGGAGACAAAAAAGGGAGCCCCACATTTTCAAGCTCAGACTTCCATCAGTAAAATCCCCAACACCTATTTAATAGCACAAACATTTTAAAGCCTATTCACATATATTAATCAAGATGATTAAAAAATTCCTGAACAATTTATGAATTAAGCTATGATCCTTTTCTGTGCCACAATCTAATTTTGTATATCAATTGTCCCTGCATATATCAACTCAATATCCTTCAAAAAATTTTATAGTTGTTATCCCAGATAAATCATCTGAAAAAACTTGTGATGTCAAGGAATTTAAAGTACATTTCTGAAATCATGTTTATGATGCACCTTCTGGCATGTATTTTGCTTATCATTTAGCTATACTTTTGTTCAGTTAAGAGTCCAAGAGTTTAAAAAAATTAATGCCAAATATCAGCATAAAGCCTGATATTCCAAGGACTTATGAAATAAGTACCCAGCATTTCTAAATCTGAACTGCTTAGCTATATTTTAACTTTCGTATTATGTAAATTTGGACAGACACAAGTTTATGATTTTATGAAGACCATGAGAGCATAAAATGGCATTCTATCCTAAGTCAAAGCTATGTGATTGAGGAAGCATAATAGAGTTAAATTGAATAGTGGACAGGGCTGTTTTCCCAGGACTGGAACAGTTTTTCTGGAACTGCTCAAATTTGTCAGCTAACCTTTCATACCCAAATAGTATTACTATATCGTTCTTGGCTTTTGGGTACAAAAACTTTAATCTCTTTGGAAGTAATCAAAATTAGTGTATCAGAACTTCTCACTGTGTAAAGTAAAAACACTTTTCTCTAATCAATCTGAAGGTTTATTAAGGATTTAGGAACTTTAGTGTAATGCCCTTTAATGTTATGTAAATCTTGTTTCTCAACACTGGAGACTAACAGTATTGTGGTTGATGAGAACAGACATGGTTCAATATAAATGTAATTCTCTTCTCTAAAGATTATTCCAACATACTAAATACACTGTGATTATAGAAGAATACCTTTAAATCAAAATAAAATAAGCCAATAATGACTGTAGAAGGTTCCTTACATAGTGTATCAGTCAATCCCAGCCCCAAGCAAATATATCTAACACTGACTGCATTGGTCCCTGCTCTTGACATTGTTCTACGTGATCCTCTGTGGCAGAAACTAACTGAAGGATGATGTTTTAACCATGTCTTCTTTTTCTCTTCATTGCTTTTCTGTCTCCTTATTTTCTCCCCTACATTCAACTTAGAATGAAAGACATTCATTGTTTCTAAGTTGGCTAATACGAATCGATTATCTTCTACTTTGAGGGATCAGTGGAGCAGTCTGCATATTTTTCCTCTGCTAAATACAATTTCTCTTAGGCTTCCAGGAGAAGAGATTTGTATTTTATTGCAATAAAATTGATAGTGTTTCAACATATACTGCTTCTCCTCTGTTTTTGGTGTTTCAATAAACTATTAAGTTAAGAAGCATCTGCCCCTCTCTTATTTTTTTCTCACAGCAGGAATTTGTTTTCATTAAATCTCATGTTTATCAACTTTGGTCCCTGTTTTTCACATTAACTTATATGCAAGGATTGAGAAATGACTTGTACATGGCTTAGAAATTGAGCTAGTCAAGTCACTAGAGAGAAAAGCAAGCCCAAATTCTTATGATTTAAACTGTATTTTAGAAATTGTCTTTAGAAAGTACTCATTATTATTCAAAGACTAACTTGGTTACTAAGTGTAGATACACAATTATAGCTTCATTTTAAATAAAGTTCATTATAAAGTTTGCAGTTATTCTTGGTGCTAATTTTAATCTCCAGAATAAAAGATTTTTTAATTCTGAAATCATAATAAGGTTTGTCTAATCTTAAAATCTTCACATATTAGACTAAGTTTTGCATAATTTCTATCACCTCCTCTCCCAACCCCAGTATAGATTTTAATTAAGAATTTTGAAGAATGTCCTTTCTTAGGGAGAAGCATGTATAAAGAATGTCCTTTCTTAGGGAGAAACATGTATTTTAGGCTGTAAAAGCAAAAGCACCCCACCCACACATGTTGCTAACCAATTAGAAACAAGTCAGGAAATGAACTCAAGTCTTAGATGGTGTGCCCTATTTACATGATTATACTCTGGGCTATTATCTTATTTCTGGTCCCCTTTCTATTTTCTTAGTCCCTCAAGAGAATTGGAGAGCAAGAAAAAGAATGAGAAAGACTGATTGCCATGGATTATCATTTTGTTTTTAATTTTAAACTTCAAGTTCACATTCTCATTTGAGTTTCCTCTACCACTGAGTTCTTTCTCACAGCCACTTGGGAAATTTGAAATGCTAGATCTGCTTTTCTGAAACACAATGTACTGAAATAAACACAGGGACAAATTGTAGAGACTTGATGATGAGAGAGGAATAAATTCTTTCCTTTTAAGCAAATCCACTTGGGATTGAAAGTTAAGAGTAATCTATGAAAACATTCAAATCATACTGGGTTTCTAACTGAATGACAAACTATAGAATAAAAAGAAAATAAATCACTGAAAATGTGAAATTCAAAATGTCCAGCTGTTCTACAGATTTTAAAAACTCTGTCAGACGAGTTTTAAGACAAAACCAGAAAGATTAAAGAAGTTAAACCTCTACAAAATTGCCTTAACAACTATATAGTACTGCTTTTGTAGGTATATTTTAGGGGTGATCTTAAGCAATGAACAATGTAAGGCACCAGGTGCTTTATAAAACAAGTTTTATTCTAATTCATTTTAATTCACTTCTATGAAGAAGGCTTTTCCTTTTTTTCTTCATGATTTCTTGCTAAAATAGAAAAGAAAATAAACATTTTTTTTAATTAGGAAAAAATTAACAATGCTTTAACATCAAGAAGCAGCTTCCTGCCAAAAATGAATAATGCTGTTTCTTTACCGTATACAGGCATTCTAGATTACTCTAAAAGTTTCTGTTGAAAAAAAGCAAGTTATAATATTTTCTCATTTTATTAATTTACTGTTCTTATACCAAATATAACTCTCATACATTTAAGACTGAGGAGATTGAGTTAAAAGTCAGGAGGACTGTGTCAACATGTTTGCTGTTAAGGGAAAAATAAGAGCTTCAATTAATAATATGACATGCCTTACCATGCAAGCAGGTGGTTCTGAGCTCTGTCCCAAGTTTGTGATCCAATATCAGGCCAATGTGTACTGTAAAATTTAAAAGCCAATCCAGAAATTCCCTCAAAATCATCCATAGCCAAGTAGAAATTTCCAATCTTACAAATAGGCTCATGTAGTCAGTTGGCAATGGGCGAAAACAAACAAACAAACAACCCCCCCCAAACCTAAAAAAACACCATTGCAGATTGAATTGCATTTTCATGTTATCTTTGCAAATACAACTGTATGGGCTTTTCAACAACATGTGAATGTATCAACTGTACTGGCCACACACTGAAAGAAGGATGGCGATAAATCTTCCCAGAAGAATATTTTGGTGAGCTAAGTCAGAGTTTTTAGTCATAGTGGTAAAGAACCTAAGCATCAAAGTCAGTCAGATTAAGGATCAATAGCCCACTCTACAATTCACTGGTTGTGTGACTTATGGCAATGATAGTACTTACCTCAGTGAATTATTATGAGCATTAAATGAGAGAATGTATATTTTGCTTTTTGCATGGAACCTAATCCTTAGTAAGGGTTCAGTGTATGTGCTGCTGATAAAAGATGGCTACAAGTTCTTTGAAGCTCATCCCATCAAGAAGTGGGGTATAGTTCCTTTCCCTTGAATCTGGACTGGCCCACCTCTGGCTTTTCTGACCAAGAGATTATGGCAGAAGTGATATATAGTTCTACACTCAACCTTTTAAAGGGCTACCAGTTTCTTCTTCAGTCTCTTGGAGCCCTGAACTGCCAAAAGAGAAGTCCAGGTCACATGGAGGGGCACTGAAGTGTCAGATATGTGAATGAACAGGTCATATAGTACATATATCTCCCTTGAGTCTTCAGATAACTCCAGCCTCAACCTTTATATTGCAATAACATTAGAGATTCCCAAGTGAGAAACATCCATTTGAACCCAGTTAATCTGCAGTACCATGAGAAATAATCAACTTTTGTGTTAAGCTATTATATTTATTGGGGTTGTGACACAGCAATAGATAATCAAAACATTATGTTATTATTACTATGGACAGAATAATGAGAAAATCAACTTAAAATTTACTCATTCTCTCTCTCTCTCCATATATATGCACATATATAGGTATATGTGTGTATATATACACACACATATACTATCTATGCTCTTCCTATTCTTGTCACACTGTTCCAGGAATTTAGCAGTGAATAAAACGAAATTGAAAATTGAAGCTCTCATGAAGTTTGCAGTCTAGTTGGGAGCAGAGCAACACTGGAAATCTCTAGTATTGAGTGTTCTGCGGTAGAGGGACTGGTTTTGACCACAAGTTAAGATTTATTTCTTCTTGTACAGAGACTCAGGGTAGAATGCAAAAGTAAAATTCCAAGGATCAAATAATCCACAAATGCTATATTTAGTTCAGCTATAGAATAAGAAAAAGAAAGGAAAAAATTTTTTTTAAAAAAAGGAAATTAAAAAGGAAAGTACCTTATGTTGTTAGCCTGCATAAAAGATATTTCACCTTCATATTTTCAATTATATTTATTTACATCACTTTCAGTAAGTGTATTCAGTACTCTTAAAGTGACATGAAAAATACAATTTTAATAGTTGGAGTCAAAGTTTCTTCCAATGAACTCGCTCTACTAAGTTAATGGAGGGTGGAATGTGAGCACCTGAAGAAGCAGGACACTAATAAATCAACATAAATTCAGTAGTTGGGGAAAACAAAGGACAATAGTGAAGAAAGAGAGATAGGAAAGAGAGGCTAAGCATTGGGGTTAGAGGCTGAACCTTGAGGAGAAGCATGTCCAGTAAGAAATTTCTAACCATGGACAGCCATGGGAAGCATAGAAACAGGGTGTATTAATCAGGATTGTCCAGAGAAACAGTAGATTTCATATACATAGGTATATTTAAGAGGAAATTTATTACGAGAAGTTGGCTCACATGATTATGGAGGCTAAGTCCCAAGATCTACCATCTGCAAGCTGGAGACCTAAGAAAGCCAGTGGTATAATTTGTTATGAGTCTGAAGGCCTGAGAACCAGGGGAGCTGATGGTATAAATGCCAGTCTGAGCGTAAAAGAAGAGACAAGATGTGCTAGCTCAAGTAGAGAGGCAGTAAAGAAGGAGCAAATTCCTCCTTCCTCCACCTTTGGTCCTATTTAGGCCTTCAATGGATTGAATGCTGCTCACTATTGGAAAAGGCAATCTACTTTACTGAGTCTACTGATTCAGATGCTAATCACATCCAGCAATACCTTCATGGACACACCGAGAAATAATGTATAACCAAATATCTGTACAACCATCCTCTGATCCAATCAAGTTGATATAAAAGTAACTATCACAAAGAAGTATCTTTATTAAAATTTAAGTTCTTTCATCTCTGTAGTGTGTATTTCTGTGGTTTATATAATGTTTTTTTGGTAGAAATCAAGGGTAAGAATTTGGTATCTGAATCAGCATAGAGGAGAGAGAAACAAATGGGAGAAGATGGTGAGATGCAAGGAAATTTGATAGAGAACCAGGGCCTAAATGAGAAACTAGACATAACAATGAGTGTAAGCTTTTGATAATTTGCCAGAGTTTTAGAGAGAGCATTGGATTTTACATAAAACATGAGATAGAAGATTGAGGTAATTTTATCTAAGCATTCAAAGGCAGGATGTCATTAGCTGACATCTTCAATACATCTTATACAAGGGGACATATGGTACAGAAAAATTTAAAAACTAATCCTTGAGAGAAAAGTTTGATAGTGGGCGTGGTGGCAGGAAATTAAAATTTATTGCAGATAGATCTACCATACGACCCAGCTATCCCACTGTTGGGAATATACCCAGAGGAATGGAAATCATCAAGTCGAAGGTATACCTGTTCCCCAATGTTTATCGCAGCACTCTTTACAATAGCCAAGAGTTGGAACCAGCCCAAATGCCCATCATCAGATGAGTGGATACGGAAAATGTGGTACATCTACACAATGGAATACTACTCAGCTATAAAAACGAATGAAATACTGCCATTTGCAACAACATGGATGGACCTTGAGAGAATTATATTAAGTGAAACAAGTCAGGCACAGAAAGAGAAATACCACATGTTCTCACTTATTGGTGGGAGCTAAAAATTAATATATAAATTCACACACACACACACACACACACACACACACACACACACACAAACCGGGGGGGGGGGTAAGAAGATATAACAACCACAATTATTTGAAGTTGATATGACAAGCAAACAGAAAGGACATTGTTGGGGGGGAGGGGGGAGGGAGAAGGGAGGGAGGTTTTGGTGATGGGGAGCAATAATCAGCTATAATGTATATCGACAAAATAAAATTAAAAAAAAAATAATAATAAAAAAAAATTTATTGACCACCAATTAATCACTAAGCACCATGCTAGGTGCTTTGCATATTCTTGTCTTTTGAATTTAACAAGGACTCTCTGTTAGCTATTATACTCTACATGTGACTGACACTTAAGGGAGCCGAAAAGAGATTGGTAACCTAGCTGGCAAGTGATAAAACTGGATGTTTTGCCTTCACAGTCTTTGCCCTCTCTTTGATACCTCATTCTTTGTCATGAACATATGAAGTTATGACTGTAATGCCAAGATGCCTCTGAATGTAGACTCTCACCTAATCCTAGGAAAATTTTCTCAAATATACTCTTTTATCAGAGGTAACATGAGACAACAAATAGTGACATTACTGGTCTTTTTAATGACAAATTCTGTGATTATAAATAAATGGGACTTACTGCCTGGCTGGACGTCCTTCCCTCTCCTTCTTGGATTTTTCTCTTTAATTCCCTCCTGGGAAGCTTTACAGAGACTGATGAGCAAAATAACACAGTGGATATAATTTATAATTAGCTTTATTTTTTCTTCAAAATCTTCACATCCTCTCAGGAATATTCTTTATTTTTTTCTCTCTCTGTCGCATCAGGTGTCAATGCTGTCAACATCACATTTTATCAAAGCCTTCCCTGAGGTGGACAGATTCGTGTCTGACCCTGGAATTTCAGACATTATCCAATGCTCTGGGATAGTGTGAATAATCAGGGCCCTTTTTTTTTTGCACATCAAATCCAATTTAAAATCACCAAAAAGAACTAAGTAGAAGTTAAAGTGGGAGCAATAGAACAATAGAAAAAGAATATTCATAAGAAAGCATATGCAACAAAAATATTGAAATAGAGGTTAGTCCTTTTACTGTTTATATTCTATTTGTTTTTGTTGTAAATTCTCGAAGTATTCTTGGTAAAGCTTCTTTGACACAGTATAAAAATGAGCAATAGACAACATTATAGGAAATGGAGTATATGTTTCTCTGAGCATCTGGCACAGGCATCTGTTGAAGATGGGACACCAGCTCATTGTTCTTTTCCTATGTGGAAGGTCTAATTAAGTAGCAGACAACCCTAGAAACCCAAGAGTGTAGTTTAAATCAGTATCCAAAGGTTTATATGTGCTACAAACCTCTTAGATCAGTAATACTGAAGTGTGAGTCTCAGCAAAACAAGTTGGAACTCTCATGCCTTGAATATGCAGAAGTTGAAAGAACTTTTATGAGGCACTATGGCTAGCTCCAAGGCATGATAGAGAGTGATGAGGCTAAAAGGAATATAAGTTAATTTCTTAGCTAAGGCTGCTATTTAAGGATGTTTAAACTAGCTCAGGAAGAGTTGTCTAAACTTTTCTAAATAATCCACAGTGAGTGAGATTTTGTAATAATGTCTCATAAACTTTATAATTAGGGAGTTTTGTCTATTTCTAAATTCTTGTCCTTCCTTCCTTCCTTCCTTCCTTCCTTCCTTCCTTCCTTCCTTCCTTCCTTCCTTCCTTCCTTCCTTCCTTCCTTCCTTCCTTCCTTCCTTCCTTCCTTCCTTCCTTCCTTCCTTCCTTCCTCTATTTGGTCTTATGCATTTATACTAAATTGCTGCTCGTAGTCAAATGTATATTTAATTCCATATATCTAACTGTCCTCTAACAATCCTTCTCCTTCAATTAGCTCATCTCTTGTCTCAGAAATTCTTTTTCAGAAGTTTTCCTCATAAGATCAGTTTTTCTAATCTCTGTTTGCTCTTTTCAGGGGACCCGATCTAATTTTCCTCATCTTACTTAGCTATCAGACACAAGATATATGAGTATTAGACATAGAAAGAGTCTCTTGATGTTCACAGAATGAAATAGTCTTTGTGCTCACTTTCTTATCAATCAATCATTGTCTTAGAAATTGGAATGGAAGGTTATTTTTGTCTAAAATTCATCAAAGTATCACTTTGATATGTGGGAATTTATTTTTTCTGTACAAATAAATATTATTAAAAAGAAAATAGAACATTTCTTGGTATTTCTAAAAATTTTATAAACCAAACTTTGGAGTAAAAATGGAACAGATTAAAGAAAGTGGTGAGTAAATCTGAAACCATGGACTTGCTTGGCTCAAGATCTGCAAGTGGGCAGTGCTGCCTAGGAATTCATCTCTTGGTGTTAATTTGGACTGTAAGTATAACATTGATGATGAGCAAATAAACTGACTCACTTCATGAAACCAGAGACTGATAGACAACCACCTCCACCTCCAACAAAGAAGAGGAAAGCAAAGTGGCATCTGATATATACTGTCCAGACTTACATTATTTTTTATTCAAAAGTGTAGGATTAGTGAGGAGGTAGCACCTAGATAACACTATTAAAGAAAACATTGGTTCCATTATTGGATGTACAATACACACAAACTGTAAAAGGCACCCTAAATCCCTACTTAAAGACCTGTCTCTTAACTTGGAGCATGGGGAAGTTGAGGAGGTGGAGGTAATTTCAAAATTACTAGACATAGGAGAGTGTGCAGAAAATGAGGTGAGAGGATAAGAAAAAAGGAAAAAAAAATTCAAAACTCATGAAGACCAAGGATTTAATGATGTTAACAGGGAAAACTTAAATTAGTAAATTAATACAGGGGGAATTATGAAGAAATAGCATACCAAAAAAACCAAATCAACAACCAAAAGAAAAGCAAAAAAAGAAATTTACTCTAAATAAAATCAACTTTATAGAAGTTTAATAAAATTTAAAATGAGATATTTAGCCTGTTTAAACACATAAATTAATAAATCACACCTAAATAAAAAGTGAAGCAAAATAGGCAAACATAAAATATGAAAATGTTGGTATGAGAGAGAGAGAGCAAAATAAATATCTTAGAAATAAATCAATGTCCTCATTCAAATAAAAAAAATAAGAGGCAGGTAAAGCTCTAGAGTGGGCATAAAATAGGAAAAGTAAATAAGATTACTAATGAATTCATACAGAACACATTACTGATTTAAAAAAAATACAAAAAATAAATCAGAGTCATGGAGGATATGTTGAGAGATTCCAAGAGCTCCAGAAATAGAAACAGAAAAAAAAGCAGTATTTGAAAAAATAATAGCTGAGAATTTTCAAATTTTGAAGAAAGAGTTAGATCTCTAATTTGATATATCTCCTAGAGTTCTGAGTACTACAGAAATTAAAAACAAACCCAAAACATAATTTAGACACATCATAGTTGAACTGCAGACTATCAAGGTTAAAGAGAACTTTTTGAAATCTGCCAGATGACTGACAAAATAATGAGAATTAAGCAGACAGCAAACTTCTCTTCATCAGCAACAGATGCTGGAATGCAATACAATAGTATTATCCATGTTTTGAGGAAAAATAACTGTCAACCTAGAAATGTATATCCAGCTAAATTATCATACAAGATTAAGGGAAAATGAAATGCATACTGAGAAATAGAAATATTATGACATTTTAAGAGCCAGAGAAACTTGTTAAAGAACTGTTAAATTTTTTCTTCAGTGAAAATGAAAAGGAAGATGTAGGATATACAAAATTACAGAGTAACATGGTAATTGATAAAATTTTGATAAATTTAATTTACTCTTGACTATAAAAATAATACCTGTTTTTGCTATGAAAAGATAAAAGTAAAGCTGAGAAAAATAATAAAATAGTGGGAGTATTCAGTGGGTGCCATAGGATGCTAACATCTTTGTGTTGAGAAAGAGGGAAGCTTAAATAACTTTAGACTTTAAAAAATAAGTATGGGGCCGACCCCGTGGCTCACTTGGGAGAGTGCGGCGCTGGGAACGCAGTGGCGCTCCCGCCGCGGGTTCGGATCCTATATAGGGATGGCCAGTGCGCTCACTGGCTGAGCGTGGTGCAGACGACACCAAGCCAAGGGTTGCGATCCCCTTACCGGTCACAGAACAGGAAAAAAAAAAAAAAAAAAGTATGCCTGTTAAAATGCAAAGTTTTATTAAATATTAGAAATAAGATTGATATTTTTCCAAACAGCTGGGAACTTAGAAAATGCTATTTTCCTCTCAAAAGGCAGAAAAGGGGAAAATGAATCAGAAGAAGATGATAGACATAAAAAATGAGATGATAAAAGAAGGTTCAAAATTAGCAGGTTTCAAGAGTAATGAAAATGGATTAATACTCTCTAAGAAAATCCTTAAGATCCTTTGTCGGGTCAGCCGTTGGCCTACCCGAACAGCCCTTGCCTCGTTATCAGTCTCTCCCTAGGTGTTCCTTCTGGTGGGCGAATGAATTGCTCGGATTCCTCTTTCCCTCCGGTTCCCATTGGAAGGAGATGGGGGGAAGAGAGCTGTGAAGAGAGGTGAGCACAGCCGCTGGCCCCAACCAGCTCGTTAAAGGACACTCAGATGCAGCGGGGGTTCTGTCGAGCAGTTCCATTTATTATCACACGAGCACTTGCTTTTAAAGGCAAATGGGGAAGGGAGGTTTTTACATCCTCCAATCAGCTTAAAGGTTAGGAGAGCATGCATCCTGTCTCAATGCCTAGCTATTGCAATCACACGTATTTGGGTGACAGAGACACGAAGGGTTACTCAAAGCCCATTTCTCCAGAGCAGTGAGAGGCCCAGAAGGGGTTAATTCCAGGAGCAATTCCTTCAAGAGAGAAGAATATGTAGGAAATAACCCCAAATTAGGTTTTCTCCCAGTTTTTATTCTTCAGGCAAGAAAGTTACAGAGAAGGAATACAGGTGGTTACAAAAGGAACAGAGATAATCATCATGGCAATGCTCAGTTCTCCAAGAAACTTAAAGAAACAACTGAAGACAAGATGTAGAACATTCCCCAACCAGTAGCTTTGAAGCTTTTAGCTCACGTACTTTCCCATCATCAGGTTTAGTTGCACTGAGGACAACTGCCCTTAGAGCCAGCATTTTTGTGTTTTACAATTTTTTTTTATCTGCAACAGAGGCTTTAGTCCTGGGAAAGTTTTCTGTTTTTCCCAAGCTTAGCATTTCTATGTGCAATACAAAAAAGTTAGGCTATACCTTAAACCAAAGGGCTTCAGCCTTGCTAAAACTACATTTGCTTTATTAATGTTGGTATCCTCCACATATCCCCCTTAACTGTTCCTTCTCTGTAACTTTCTTGCCTGGAGAATAAAAACTGGGAGAAAACCTAATTTGGCGTTACTCCTAGGAATTCTTCTCTCTTGAAGGAATTTCTCCTGGAATTAACCCCTTTTGGGCCTCTCACTGCTCTGGAGAAATGGGCTTTGAGTAATCCTTTGCATCTCTGTCACCCTGGGAGAGGTGACAGGAAAGGACTGAGGAAACATTATTATGCATTCTTGCTGTGATTTTACAGCGTGCTTTTTCTGGGGAGGAAGAAAAGGGCTCCAAGTATGAAAGGATTCCAGTTCAAGCAAAGGGTTCCAGGTCTAAAAAATGACTTAGGTCTGTAAACTGGACAAGGTCTCAGAACTTCTCATTGGAGTGATCCCTCTCAGCATCACAGTTGTCCATTCTTGTACAAGCTGAGTTGTACTCCTGGATGCTCATCTGTTTTGCCCCTAGGATTGTTACGGTTCTGTCAACCTGCTCGATAACTTTCTACATGCAGGGATTTTTGGCTTCTACTACAGCTGGCTTCTGTTGTCACAGTGTCTTATGATCCCCACCACTATCAGCAAACCAAGTTCTGTGAAGGTCTCTCTCATTCTCAGCTCTGGTGGGCAGAAGAGAACCACCGGTTAACTCTTTAAGTGTGTATGCTTCTCTCTAACAGTATTCCTCGTGGCTCCGTGTCTTCCTGTGGAACAAAATCATCTGGTGGGTGTTTTGAACATACATAGCATATTTATTTAAGAATGCACAGTACTTGAACTTTTAAATTTTTTCTTCCATCATCTGTCATGGAAATTCAACTTCACTCAACACAGGTCTTCCTTTTACTTTTTCCTGTTAATGAGAAACCATCTCTTGAGGTCTTTGCTTGTGCGAAATCCTTTATCTCAGGAGACTGCTTCCAAATCTGTAAACTCTTCCTTATCTAAGTTTTTGTTCTGGACTGCTTGAACAAGCGCAAGGATCTATTCTCATGTACACTCCTCCACCACCTGAAGATACAATAGGTCTCGCAGTTCCTTTGGGATATAGGACCTTTCCTACCTTATCAGGCCCTGTATGTCCCCAACTAGTCTGTGCTATGACATACACCTAGCTACATGCCTAGTAGTCAGAAAGGGAGGTGGAACAGATCCTTAGGGGGAAATCTGTTACCTCGAGAGGAAGAGGCCTCTGTATTGTCCTCCAGCATGTGGAAATGCTACCTCTTAATAAAAAAGGTCAGCAACTTCTGCAGGTTCAGAAGTTTCAGAGGAATCTGGAGTGTCTAAAATTTTAGGGTATTTCTCTCCGATGTTTCCATCTCATGTGTCAGGCTCCCAGGTTTTCCCAAACAGACTCTAATCATGACCTAAATGACTTGCATAGCTTGGCCATTTAAACTTTAAAAGCTCAGCCACTTGAAATATTTTCTCCTGGGCTTAGTCTTCTGCCCAGAATATAATAATTTCTTTGCACTTCTTATGTAAGAGATGAGAGCCTTGTATGCTGCTAAAGAGATCCTCTTGCTTTTATACTTGGTTTTAAAATACTTGATAAATGCCTTCAGCATTTTATGATCTTTCTCAACAGCATTAATGATAGCAATAACCATCCAAACCCACTGCACTTGTGATTATTTCCTCTGTAAGTTTCAAATGCCTGATACTTTGTACCAGATAATGCATTCCCTTGACAGTGTACTAGCCCAATTTACCACCAGTAAAAGCTTTAACCACTAGAATTCCAGGGTTGTAAATTATTGGTATACCATCCCTAGGTTTTGGCATCAAGGAGCTTAGGTATTTAAAAAAGGTATACTCTTGTAAAAGGTAGGAATCCTTTATTTTACAAAGCATATTTGACTCTCAGTATTGTCCTTTCCTGGCCACTGAAATAGGTGATCAGCTTGGAAATTCTGAAGATAGAGATAATGGAATCTGCATGGCAGACAAGGCTGTCCTTCATAGTGCCTGCCTCCCCTGCTGATGTTCTCAAAGGGAAAACACACTTTGAAGAAAGATTTTATTCTTCCATTTGTTTTTCACCCTGCCTGTCTCCTATCCCAAAGGTGATGATCAGAAATGCAATCACTTTGTGGTTTATAATTTAAACACTGTAGAGAAGGCTCTGAACATTGGCAGTAGAGACGTTCTATGTCCTAACTGAAACGAAAAAAGACATTTTGAAGTACACTAGATGTTTTGGCTGAGTCACAACTTTCAAACAGCAGGTGATCTTTGCTACAGCTTACAGAAGCCTTTAAAATGGGTTCTGGAGTTTTATTTTCTTCATGCTGCATATGGATAATTGAATTGCAGTTTGCTAACTGAGACAGCACTAATTGGTTTCATGTATACCATTTTAGCATTTTAAAGGAGGCTTGGGTTTCTTTAGCCATTGAAAAATGAGATATTAAAGGAAGAAAGTTTCTAGAAAGTGCATTTTTAGACTGAAAAATTATAGCTTCTGTGATTAGAATTAAGCTTATTGAAAGCTTTAATGATCTCTAAATGAATTTTTTTCTCCAGTCTTGATGATGTGGTTGAGAGCATTGTTTCTTTAATAGTAATACAGCAATAATGATAACTCATTGAACACACACCATGCCCTAAGCATTATTTAGAATATTATATGCATTATCTCACCTAATCTTATTTTATACTAGAGAAAACTGAGGCTTAGGTAACTTGAATACAGCACCCATGATTGTTCAAGTGGGAACGGATGGTGCTGCATGGTGAATCCAGGTCAGTATGGCTGTAAGTCCAGTGCTCTCAACCAGTATGCTAAAATATTCCATGTAACACCATTGCCTCTTTAAATTTTCAGCTCCTAGTACAGCATCTGACACTTAAGAAAATACTCAACACTGTACAAGATAAATGTCCACAGAGCTAAATGAAATTGTAGACCTGAGAAATGATCATTAAATACAATTGCATAAACAGAATTACTTGGCTTCACTAAGCATATTTTAAAGAGCTCTTCCTTCATTTACCTCTCAAACTGCTTCTTTAATTTTCTGTTTTCCTAATATTTATTGAGGTATAATTGACATACAATAAACTGAACATATTAAATAGCATCGTTTGAGATAAGTTTTGACATATTTGTTTGTACACCCAGGAAACTATGACCAAAATCAAGAAGTGAGCATATCCATCACCTGGAAAATTTACTTGTACCACTTAATCTTTTCCATTTCATTCTGTCCCCATTCTCAGACAGCCACTAATTTGCTTCTGTCACTATAAATTAGTGTGCATATCTAAAACTTTATATAAATCGTGTAATATAACATGTTTTGTTTTTGCCTGGATTATGTTATTTATCATAACAATTTAGAGATTCACCCATGTTGCCGCATATATCAATAGCTTATTTCTTTTTATTTCTGAGTAGTATTCCATTGTATGTATATGCCACAAGTTCTTTATCAGCTTACCTTTTAATGGACATGTGGTTGTTTCTAGTGTTGTCTATACACATCAAGCTGCTATGAACATTAGTATAAACATGTTTGTGTAGATATATGCTTTCTTTTTTCTTTTGGATATATCCCTAGGAGTGGAATGGCTGGATCATATAATATATGCATGTTTAAATTTTAAAGAAACTGCTAGATTGTTTTTCAAACTAGTTGTACCATTTACATTCCCACCAAGTGTGCTGAGAGTTCTAGTTTCTCTGTATCCTCAATAATTCTTGATATGTCAGGTTTTTAATTATAGACATTCTAATAGGTATGTAATGTTATTTTAATGCTGTTTTATATTTCATTTCCCAGTAAATTATGTGGGACATCTTTTCAGGCGCTTATTTGCCATGTGTCTTCCTTCTTTAATGAAGTTCACGTTCAAATTTTAGCCCATTTAAAAAAAAATGGGTTTGTTGTCTTGTTATTGGATCTTGAAAGTCCTTTATATACAAGCATCCTGTATACAAACCCTTCAGCAGATATGAGTATCTGAAGTAATTTTCCAGTGTGTGGCTTGTCCTTTTAATCTTTTAATAGTATCTTTCAAAATGCATAAGTTTCTAATTTCAACCAGATTCCATTTATCAATTTATTCTGTGGAACGTATTTTTTGTGTCATAACTTAAGAGTTTTTCCCCCAACCCATGGAAGCAAATATTTTTTAAAATCGCCATTGAATCTTTGTTGAAAGTTACTTGTCCCTCTATGTGTGGGTCTGTTACATTTCCCACTGTGTAATGGAGATGAAAAAGGATTACTCAAAGCACCATGAATGGGTTGAGAAACCTGAAGGGTCTGCATCCCAGAGAAAACTGGGTACAGCAGCCATTCAAAGTTAGCTTCTATTTTTTATTGTAAAGACATGGAAGTTTCACAAGAAAATTTAGTTGATTCAATCATTATAAAGGGAAACAAGGACATGGGCAGTGTGACAAAAGTTATCTTTGGCTAAGTACAGCTTAACAATGGAAACTAGTAACATCAGTAAAATAAACAAAGTGAAATTCCAAAGTACAATTAGTGAAAAGCTAAGCTGGTCAAACTGGCTCATTATCTAAAGTATAACTTCTCCTTAAGCAAAAGTTACATTCTTATGATAAAATCTAAGGACAGTTATCTCTAAAGTTTCCCCCAACAGACAGCTTGCCTCTAGCGAATATTTTTTTCATGTCTTTTCCTTCAGCAATCCTTAAAATCTCTTAGCAGCATCAGTATGACAACCACCTGTTAGCTCTAAAATTATTAAAGTATATGATCCCATACCTAAGCAGTGATTAGAGTTGATTAAATGGGCTGTGGCCCAGCTATCTGTGGACTGTATACCCCTATGCAAGGGCTTTTGCCCCAATACGTATTTACCTAAAAATTCTATTCTGAAAACCAAATGAGAATCAACATTATTTAATTAGAATTGATTAAATGGGCTTTTTTCCTCTATCTGTAGACTTTGGTCTCCTATCGGAGGGCTTTTGCCCTATCTATGCATTTACCTAAAAGCCCTATTCTAAAATCAAATGAGAATTAAGATTTCTAACCCTCCACATGGGTCTATCCTGGATTATTTGTTCTGTTGTATTTATTTCTTGATCTGTATTTATGCCAGTACAGTGCTCTCTTCATTACATAGCCTTATAGTAAGTCTTAAAACTACATAGTACCATTTCTCCAACTATGTTCTTCAGGTTTTAGATGTTTTAGGCTTTTCTGGGTCCTTTGCATTTCCATATGGATTTCAAAATCAATTTATCAATTTCTGCAAAAACCTGTTGGAATCTGAATTGGGGTTGCATTGAATCTATAGATCAATTTGGGAGAATTAACATCTTAATAGTAGTGAATCTTCTGGCCCATGACGATGCAAATGATCTTTCTATTTATTTAGGTTTTTAATTTCTCTCACCAATATTTTGTAGTTTTTATTAGAGGTTTCACATGTTCATTTAAGTATTCATAGGTATTTTATATAATTTGATACTATTGTAAATTATATTTATTATTTTCAATTTCTGATTGCTGGTATATAGGACTCCAACTGATTTGTGTATATTGATATTGCATCTTGCAACCTTGCTAAACACACTTATTAGATCTAGAAGCTCTTTTTGTAGATTCTATAAGATTTTCTACATTTACAATCATGTCATGTATGAATAAAGACAGTTTTACTCCTTTTTAAATCTAGATGCATTTTGAAAACCTCTAATGCAATGTTTTACAGAAATGGTGAAAGCAAACATCATAGTCTTCTTCCTGAACTTAGGGAGAAAGCATTCAATCTTTCAAGATTAAGTATGATGTTAGCTGTGTGTTTTTTGTAGAAGTTCCCTTCTATTCCAAGTTTTCTGAGAGATTTTTTCAGGAATGGACTTGAATCATGTCAAATACGTTTTCAGTGTCTATTGATACCATCATGTACTTTTTTTTCTTCAACCTGAAGACAAAGTTAATTACATTGATTTTTGAATGGATGAACCCAATGGATGATGAGCCCTACTTCTGGATGTCAGGCTTGCTCTGTTTCTGACCTGGTTGTCTGGCAGTGGGGTCAGGGCTGAGGACCTCAGACCCAGTCTCTCAGGATCCCCAGGCAGGTGTCGGGATGGCTCTGTTGCTGGGCTGGATGTGCGGTGGTGGGGACGGAGCTGAGGCCCACTTTCCCCTTCTGTCAGGGCCTCCGGGCAGGCTTCAGCCTGGCTTTGTTCCTGGCTGGAAGCCCATATATCTGATTTTAGGTGACAAGAAACCTCCAAGAGATTATTAATATCCTATGTCAATAGAGTTACTATTGTTAGAATTACCTTTAGGAAATCAATTCTCCTTCTTAGTTTGTAGAATGGTATACAATCCTTTATTGCATTTTAATTATGTTTTAATTATGGAAAGCTAATTCTTTATAAAGTTTACTCTGTGCCAGGTAGTGTTTGAGGCATTCTAGGTATATCAACTTAATTAGCGGTAGGGACAATCTTATGAGGTAAGCACTGCTATTATCTGTACTTACTTAAAATTGAGGAAGCCAAGGCAAAGAGAGACGGATGTAGTTTTCAATTAACTGGCATAGCCAGGATACAAATTCAGGCAGGGCTGCTTGAGTTTGCACTGCGAATGAGCATTCACTTCTGCTTACTAGAAGTGGTGTGTGATGATTGCCAGCCCAAGTGAATTATAAACACTTCCAACACTGACTAACATAGTGGGCACTTAACTCTCAGGACATAAATACCTATTCAGATACTCGCCAACTGAATACTTTGCTTTAGAATTCTTGAGGATGATAAACATGATTTATGTAATAACATAGGTGAGGCTGGGGTAACACAAATCCGCAAAGATTTTGATCATCTTCAGAGAAGTCCTGGCCCTACTCTGATTCCTATTTCTTTCTCACTCAGACTTCCTGATTTATTATTGTTTATAAATTCTTCAACTACCTTCCAGATTGAGAAATATTTTCACAAACTATAAAAATTGTAGGTGTTTTTTTTAAAAAAATGCACCATTTAGTTAATGCCTAAGTTAGATAGATAGTTTTTGTTCGAAATACATATATGTGAGTGTATATAAACATGTGTGTGTATAAATATAAAGAAATGGGCACCTTCAAAGGAGCTCTATAAATTGTATTGTATTTGATCCTGTCCGAAGTCCACAAGATGAACATAACAGAGACTTGAATATATTCCAAAAATACAAGAAATTTTACCAACATTTTAAAAATAAAAAATAATGACCATCTAATAAAAAAAAAATCTCTGCCATGTAAATGAACTATGTGGGCACACTTAGAGAATGCAATATTAAATGAAGAAAGTAGGAGAGACTTTTGTGAAGTCAACTACTTGACTTCCTTTAAAGTTTCCTTTATATAAAGTAACCAATTGAATTAATTTCCTTACCCCAATAAACTTACGTACCCCAAATTAACTGTGAATTAACATTTAGGAAAACAATGCCCCTTAAGTCCAGAGAAGAATCAGAGGAATCATCTGCAGTATCTGAGCAAGATGGCAGCACACTGAAGACTTACACGTTTGTCTGGCAACTGCATTGACAGCTTCATTAAATGTTTCATTCCACATCACTGACAGGCAACTGATTTCCTCTGAGGTTGCAGGAAACCATTAAGCTTTCATCAAAAGGAACTTGATCTCCTGCCCAGCTCTCCACATGTAGTTCTCCACATGCAGCTTCTACCCTGTATGCTGCCACTTATGTGGGAATTATCAACTTGAAGAACCATTTTGCCAGAAAGAGTTACTAATTTATGGCCAGAGAAGGAGAAAAAAATGCTGATAATTTTATTTCATGAGCCACTAAAAATAAGAAGAAATATCTGTATAAATTTTCATATTATAGGCATGTAATGTTAATCTAGAACCAAGTTATCTACTTGGCACTTTGGCTTTGGATGGGCACATTTGAAGCTCTGCCGGGTACTACCACGTATGTCAAACCCTGTTGTCTCTTCTCAAAGGTGTCTGGCTGCCATTCTGCTTTCTTATGGTCCTGCTAACTCACCCTCAAGGAGGCCATATGCCGCTTCTCAGATGCCCTGAAGTTGTGAGATGTGGTAACGTTTCCGCCTATGCCATGTTCTATATAAAAGGAGGATGCCTCACTTCTTTCTATGTTGTGCTCTGTTAAAGAGGTTTGTACTAGTGTGTCTATGCTCTTAAATCTCCCAGTTATTTATGAAAAGGATAATTTTCATTTTTCTGTCTTGTGGCCCTACTTCCTGTAGGAAGAATAGGCCCAAGAAATTTTATTGCATGAATCCCAACATACTTTTATATTTATTTTTCTTCTTAATATATTCCTTCTTAGAAGCTCCCTAGACCTTCATTTTAGTGTCAGATGGATACAGTTTAGATTATCCACCTTCTGTAGATGCTGTCTCTGGTGGTGGTGTCTCCAGTGACTGATGCTGGCAACCGTGGTTTTCAGTGCACAGTAGCAATTACACATCGCTTCCTCACTCAGAATGATGGGGTTTTAAGTGTGCAACTTTAGTGCATTGTAATTGTGAATGATAGTAGGTGTTCTTTGACGTTGCTTGTGGATTAACTGCTGTACTTTTTATAAGGATAGTGCTAATTTACTTTAAAAAAAATTAATAGACTATTTTTTGAGAGCACTTTTAGGTTTACATAAATTGATCATGAAGCACATGGAGTTCCCACAAACTCCCTCCCCCCGCACCACATAGATTCCCCTATTATTTACATCTTGTATTGGTATAGCCCATTTGTTACAATTGATGAACCAATACTGACACATGATTATTAACTAAAGTCCATAGTTTACATTAGGGTTCACTCTTTGTGTTCTACATTCTGAGGATTTTGACAAATGTATGACATGTGTCCATCATTACAGTATAATACAGAATAGTTTCACTGTCCTAAAAATCCCTTGTGCTCTGCCTGTTTGTTCCTCATCCTTCCCTCCCTTCCCCTGGCTTCATAGTTTTTGCTGCCTTCCAGAATGTTGTATAGTTGGAATCGTACTGTATGTAGCCTTTTCACATTGGCTTCTTTCATTTAGTAATTTAAGGTTCCCACATGTCTTTTTTTTTTTTACTTGCTAACATTGGGAATATTGTGACCATGTTTTCTAAGAGTTCAGGAAGAGAATGAGACTGATTACAACACCAGTGCCAGCATCACCCAGGCACCACTGAAAGAGAAGACTAAATAACTGCATTATTTTAATGACAGATGGAAGGACTGGGTTAGGGAGATAAATAACAAAAATAGAACATTTATGGTTGGGCATGGTGCAGAAGGGGAGATAACACATGTGGAGACTGAATATCTCAAGTCCTAGATGAGACAGGCAAATATGCCTAAATAAATCCAAAGTGTTTTGTCACCTCAAAAGACATCAGTGCTCAGTTGAAAATAGTGGCCACTGATTTAGCTGGGAAATACCACACTAATGAACCTGCATTATCATATTATTCCCTTGATTAATCTATGAAACTCAGTAAAGTTACATTTCCTGATTAAGAAGTTGCAACTAAAATACCTTGGGGGAACAAAAGATAATTTGGGGAGACTGGGGGGAGTAATAGATGTATATTTCTCTCATTCTGTGGGTTCTCTTTTCATTTTCTTTAAAAAAATTTATTCTATTATATTTTTTAGATGACACATAAAAATTGTACATATTTATGGGGTATAGTGTGGTATTTCAATGCATGTATACAATGTGTAATGATCAAATCAGGGTAATTAGCACATCCATCAGACATTTATCATCACTTTGTGTCAAGAACATTTAAAATCCTCTCTTCTAGCTAGTAAAAAAGACACAATAACTTGTTGTCAACTGTAGTCACCCTACAGTGCTGTAGAACATCAGAACTTATTCTTCCTATCTAGCTGTAATTTTGTACCATCAACCAACCTCTTCCTATCCCCATCTCCTTGCTACGCTTCCCAGCTTCTAGTAACCACTATTCTACTCTTTACTTCTATGAGATCACTTTTTAAACTTCCACATACCAGTGAAAACATGCAGTACTTATCTTTCTGTGCCTGGCTTATTTCACTTAACATTACGTCCTCCAGGCTTTTCTAGACTGCCAAGAATGATAGGATTTCATTTCTTATGGCTGTATAGTATTCCATTGTGCATAATATACCACATTTTCTTTATCCATCATCTCCTGATGAACACTTAAGTTTATTCCATATCTTGGCTGTTGTGAATATTGATGCAATAAACATGAAAGTAGAGATATTTCTTTGATATACTGGTTTCCTTTCCTTTGGATACATACCCAGGAGTAGGATTGCTGGATCACATGGTGGTTCTATTTTTAGTTTGTGAGGAACCTCCATACTGTTTTCCATAATGGCTGTACTAATTTACATTCCTACCAACAATAGTTTGTAAAAGTGTCCAAAAGGGAATTATTATTATTATTATTATTATTATTATTATTATTATTTTTAATCACAAATGTGTTAGCCCCTTACACTATAAAGCTAATTCTATCAGATCTTAGTAGGCAGTTTACTTTTTAACATTGGGAATATTGCAACCATATTTTCGTGTGTGTGTGTGTGTGTGTGAGTGTGTGTACCAAATTGAATTAAGCTCATTAACATTTATTTTTAGGACTGATAGGTTTAGTTTTGACAGTAATTTATTATTATGTGCCTTTGGTGTGTTTGCTATGTTTCTTTATCTGTAAGATGTGCATTTTCTGCCCTTTTATTTAAATGAATTGGGTATTTTAGAAGGTTGAAAGGTTTGTTATTAGAGCTACTTTTGTACTTATGTCTGTTTTATTGAGTTTGGTCTCCTGTTTTCTTATTTAACACTTTACTATCAGCTTTATCAGTTTTTTGGGGAGGGTTGTCCTTTAACACACACCTATTGTCTACACAAAAATTAGCTTTTTGTGGTTTTCTCTTTCCCCTCCCTTCTCCCAATTTTTATTGCATTATTTCTGTGTTATTAAGATAGGTATTTATACTGTAGTTTTCTTTCCCCTGTCCCTACCTTTATGGACGTATTCATATATTTTAAAAATGCTTACTGCCTATTCTTTTCTGAACTTTTTTTTTTTCTTTTTGGTTGTAATTTGACTGGATGAAACTCAGGCTATTTTTTTAAAAAAAATTTCTCTCAGTTTTTATCAATTTTGATTTTGTTTTAATTTCTGACTCAGGGTAGCTTTTCATATCTTCAAATACACGTTTCAAATTTTTAATTCTGTTTGGAATGTAGATTTACAGTTTTCTTTTAATTGATAGTGGGATAAATTTATGTTGCAGCTCATTTAAGTTGATTTTCTGCAATTGTTCTCTATTAACTTTACTTTTCTTGGTTTGTTTTTAATAATATCCAGGTATTTTATATGAATTTTATTTTAATGGCACCCTTTCTGTCAGTCTAGCAAAAAATCAAAACTTAGTGTCTTTTGTTTTTTGGTTTTGAAGGAGGATGAAGGATTGTCAGTCCTCAGATTTTGCATCTCTTTGGTCTTGCAGAACCCTAAATTTTCCACTTTTTCTTATTTTTCCTTTCACCACCTTGCTGGAGGATGCTTCCTACTTTCTTTTGACTGTTTTGCTCCCTGGAAGTTATGTGTTTGGAAGACTTTTGTTCCTTTTAAATCATGCCTGGGTTTTTGTTTTGTTTTGATTTTGTTTTCATTTTAAATCAGCTTCCCCCATTAGTTTGCCTCTTTGAAATGAATGCCTGAAATAGATTCTGTCTCTTTAAATTCTGTACCTGTCTCTTTATGGTGTTTTGCTTTTTAAAAGCATGGACAAGTACTCTGAAATCGTTTCCTTGCAGTTTATTGTGATCTGCTTCCCCCCGCCCCCCCCATACCTTCTAGTTTAGTGTGGATTTAATTTTTCCAGTGGTTGCTTCAACTCACCCTTAAGCTCCTTGTCCTCTGAATTTCTTGTATTTTTTTTTCCCCCTCTTTTGCTTGCCACAAAGCTCCTAATTGCATTGGGAGGGTGGGAGCATGTGCTACTGCCATAGGATTATTCCTTGTATTTTCTCTTTTTCTTCACAGTAATTTTTATTCCCTGTCTTCGAGTAATGTTGAGGGTGTGGTTTTGCATAGATGTTTCAAAAATGTGCAGTGCAGTTAATTCCTGTTATCTGAGAAGAGATTCAGGAATTTTTTTTACTAGATAGTATCTGTTGTCTTCAGGCACCTTTCTTTGGCAATACAGATCCCTCCAATATTTAGTAAGCACCTATACATGTGCTTTTGGCCAGTTCAATTTCCTTTTTGGTCTCCTTGTCTCTCCCTTAACCCAGTGTTGGCACTACAGGTGTGAATGTGAAGGCCATTCTCTTAATCTGATTTTGTGCTCCCTGATTCACTTTATGCAAGTGAGAGACTTTTCTAGATCTTTGTTGCCCAAAGCCATTTAATATTTTATCTCTTTTGCTGGGGTCTGAAAATATTCACCTTCTCTAGTTCTTCAAATCCCTGATATTCTTTTCATTTTTATGGGCTGAATGGCTCATTCATTTTTTCTTAACTCTTTTGGATTCAGCCAGTATTAGCATGCCCACACTAATGCTCTGATTTTAAAACCACTTTTGGTAGATTTCTTAACTCACTAAGCCGAGCTGGCCTCCCATGTTATGGCAGCAACAGTCAGTGCTAAGTGTTTAACCATTGCCTAACATGGATCACAACATATCCATCCTTCATTATTAATTTTCTTGTCACCGTGTAAACCATGGTTCAACAAATTATTGCCTTTGGGCCAAATAGGCCTTTGGCCTGTTTTTGTATCTAAAATATTATTGGAACATTGGAACACAGCCATGCTTAGTCATTTATGTATTATCTATGGCTGAGTAGAGGAGAATTGAGTAGTTACAGCAGAGACCATATAGTCCTTAAAGCCTAAAATATTTATAAGTTGGCCCTTTGAAGAAAAAGTGGATCAACACTGCTCTAAGCCATTGCCACATACATTATGTTCTTGCTACAGAAGAACACTACCTGAAGTACAAATTTCTGGATTATTTAGAACAAGGCATTCTGCTCTGACTGAGGGATCCTGAAATCTCAGGGGCTTAACATCATAAAAGTATATTTTTCTCTAATGTAAAGTCTAATGCTAGTTGGGCTTCTAGACAGTTCTCCAAATGGTGACTCTGAAATTCAAACTTCTTTGATCACGCGACTCTGACATTTTGCAGTTCTTCATTGCCAGCCATACAGGGAAGAGAAAAAAGGGAAGAAAACAAAATGTATCTCATCTTGGCATGGAAAATATGCCCAATACTTTCACTCCTATTCTGTTGGTCGACCTAGTCACAAGACTGGTCTTCTTCTTGCAAGAGACACTGGGAAATGATTTTACAGGTATAATTCATAATGATTCTCTTGGTTTCTTTAACAGGAAGCTGCCCCAGAATAGCTCCTTTATCTCTTTGCTTCCAGTTTTATCTTTGTTTATGGATCCAGAAAAGTTCCCATACTTCATGTTGGGATCAACCATACCTTTATATATTTATTTGTGTGGTGATTTAAAAATATGTCCACAAATTCTTCAGTGTTCTTTCCTTCAAGAAGTGGAGCTTAATTCCCATCAACTTAATTTTTGGCTTTGTGTAGTCTTCTAGGTATCTATAATATTTGGAAACTGATATGTAACAGATGCTTCTTGTTATTGAATGAAAAACAGGAGAATTTTGTGTGATTTACTAGAAAAACATATCGCCACAGGAATAAATTCATGAATACAGTACTCAAAATGAGCTGCAAAATAGTTATGGATCCAAAACTAAGAAAACTCTGCAAATAGTAATAGAGAAACAGAAAAAAAAATATAAAAATGGCAGTATAAGAAATAAGGTCATGAAAAAAAGAAGAGGAATAGATAAACCTGGACAAAGAAGCATCTGGAAGCAAGAAGAAAAGTGGAGGATTCTTACTAACGCTGAATTAAAAAATTTCACTAGATCCCTAGAGAGAAAGTAAATATTGACAGAGTGTATCCATATTTGGTTGCATGTATTAATACTTTATTTAAAGTCTTCTTTATAAAACCCCAAGTTGAAGAACACATTGTTTTTCATGTTAGCTGGTGTTAAGCACGAAGAAAAATTTAGCATTGTAGGGGAGATGGTGAACAATTGAGAACAGAGCTCTTTATATTAAGTGACCAGAAAAGCCCTCTCTGATAAGAATACTTTTGAGTTGAGTTCAGCAGGAAGTGAAGGACTGAGTCCTGTGGATACCTGGAAGAAGACTGTCCCAGGCAGAGGGAAAGTTAAGTGCAAAGGTGTTGAGGTAGGAGCATATTTGGCATGTTTAAGAAACAGCAAGACATCCAGAGTAATAGATGGAATGAGCAAGGGGAGATCGACATTAAATAAAGTCAGAGAAATGGTAAGGATTATTTGTTGTACGTGAAGGTAAAAAATTATGTTTAACTCTCAGTGAGATGGGAAATTTAAAAAAAAGCAAAGTTCAAAGCAGAGAAGGGAAACTATTTGGCTTATTTTTAAGGAGGGTGTTAGGATGTTATTGCAGTAGTCCACATAAGAGATAACTGTTCTACTAAGGAGACAGCGGAGTGGAAAAGAAGTGGTCAGAAACCTACGTGTTGTCTTATAACTAAATTATGTAGAATGATATTGTATCATTCCAAAACAGTATTCATAGGTAATCCTGTAGTACCAATAGATGGTCAGTTACACAAGAGAAGGCATCTAGAATAGTTACTGTGATGTATAAAATCTTAATTATTTGTAGAATGAATAAATAAATAAATAAATGACTTAAAGAATGAATATGTGATCCCTGCCCTGTCAGCCATCAAAAAATAAATCGGTGAATACCTCACCATTTATCTTTGTTGCGACCAGTTATAATACGATCATCCATTTAAGATTACTACACTATATTTATCTGCATGTACCAATTCTGCATGTCTTTTTCTGTCCATATTCACCATGTTCTTCAGAGTTAAAGGTTAGGGCACACCTTGATGAAAAAATAAGCTTCATGAGCCTAGACTCACTGAATTTTATGTAATTGCTAACTAACTCACCAGATCTTATAAGCAAAGTAATATTATATCTCCTGAAGAACTCTATTGCAAGGACATCATAATGTGAGTTGTATGCAGTGTTTGCTTTTTTTTGCGTTGGCTCATAGAAAGTCATAGCCAATCTCTCGAAATCATTCAATAAGCAAGTCAGAGTATAAATCAGTAAACAAAACTGGTAATAATGACTTCTTATTTAAAAGACAAACTTTTACATAGTGGGAGTGAACCCTATTTAAGCACAATTACATATCCATAAAAATGCATGTACACTATTGTAGCAGCTTCAATATTAACACAAGTTTTACTTTTTGCATTTGTTAAATGTATTAATTTACATAATTCTTATCGTCACTGATCATCCTGATTATTTGTAGAGATTATACTTTGCATTGATTCTATATCCTGTTTAAATGTTTCGAAACAATTCTTTAAAACCAATATGAGTTCAAAACACAAAACTTTATACGTGCATAATGGTAGAATACGGGAGATTTTATATAACTCAATCTAATTAATATTTCCCTTTGTTCTAGTAATAAAATCATGTATTGTGGTTCTGTGAATAATGAAATTTGAGCTTGTTTCAAGGAGAGAGCAATTCTAACCGTTTTATGGTCGAGCTCATCCTTTATTTTACCCTTCAGAGACCATAAGATGACTAGGGCCATAATAAAGTTGAAGTGACCACAGTACTTTAATTAATTTAGAGCCAGGCAGAGAAAACTGAGGAATTAGCATTATATTATGTTCCCCAAATTCCTATTGACTTCTGTGTGAGCTGGGATTAATTTTCTGCAGGGCAGAGCTGACCTTGTTTTGATTTATGATGGAGCAATCCTCTTTTCTAAGGAAAACGTTAAATTAAAATAAAAATATCCATAGTAAACAATTATGCCGGTAAAAAATATTCTCCATCAAAATCAGAATGCTTACTCCGTAAAAAGTTACTCTTTCTCTTTTCTTGGAATGCTTTGTTGTAATGCTTAGAGAGATCATTTTTGTCAATATAGGGCTTGTATTGCATTTTTCAAATTTTGTAAGCTGAAAGTTCCTTAGGATGTGTAGATTTCTATTTGTAAATAAAGACCATAAACCATCAAAAACCAACTATGTAGCAATGGCTAATAGATAATGAGAGAACCCTGATAGATATTAGAGAGTAGGGATTTATGTTCTATGATTTACCTTAGGACACATGTTAGTCTCTGTTTTACACTCCATATGATAGAAATGTCTAACATTTACTTATTTCACAAGGTCTATGAAATACTGTGATAGATTTTATTTTATTTTTTTAGATTTTCAAAGTGAAAGATCGAGCAGAGGATTTAATGAAATAATATTAAACTGTGTTTAAGAAATTTTGCTTGATGCTCTGTGGGATGGAAAGAAATGTCTGCCCTTAAAGAAATCATAATAAAATTTGAGAGACAGAACAAAAGCACAGAAGTTAAAAATCTACAAAAATACAAAAAGAGTTTATTTTTTCAACATTAGAACACATATCACAAAGCAGTAGTAATTAATCAAAATTAATATTCCAGATAATAATTCCATTAAAATCTCAGCATTTGGAGAGTTTATTTCAGGAGTGTAGTCACATGTGATAGAGAAGCTATAAACCATAACAAAGTAGTATATTTGCAACAAATTTGCCACAGCTGAGTCTAAAGATATAAATTCAACTGACTCACACAGCATGGGGACAATTTAGTTGTATTAAAAACTCCTAGTGGTTTTCAAGAAAAGCACACTATATATTCATATTATAATTTTTACAGTGCCTGCAGAAACTAATAAAATCGGGCTTATCATCTTACCTATACTTCTATCACTGACAGGGAGAAACATGGTAGGGGAATTGATTCTATTGATTTGAAGATATTCAGCATTTTTCTCAATCTCCTTGAAAACTGGGTGTAGAAACATCTAAATTAGTGTGTGCCTTTTGTTCATTACTGCTGAAATCCTAATTTAATTTAAAGGATAATTGGTATACTCTTCATCAGAGTTAATTTAAAATTCTACTTCCTTAGCTAATTCTTATGGTTTAGATGGCCTGTTTGTTTCCTCATTTTAAGCAGCCTGATCCATTAAATATTTTCTTTCCTTGTCTGATGAATAAGACAAAAACCTGAAACTCTTCATTATGATTTTTCCTTTATTTTGCTATCATTTCACGCCAACTATTGATGTAAATCAAAAATTCTCTTCAAGCAAATGCCTAATATAGACTGAGTTGGTCTGTGGCACATTTTCAATCAGATTATTTATAACAGTTTCTACTAACACAGACCTCTACACAAGCCGAAAACCGTACACAAATTTGATGGTAGTAGAATTTAAATAGTAAAGTCTGTGCAATTGATTTCCACTGCCCCAGAACAAGAAAGATCATGATTTGAATGCTATATAGACTCAATCAAATATAGGAAGCCACTTTGTATCCAACCCGACTACCTTCCTACTAGTAGCCTAAGAAAGGTCACTTCAGTTCTTTACCACTCAAGTCTTGCCTGATTAAATGCTATTATATTTAAGAAATCCTTCATGGGAACCTCATAAAAATTAATAAGTAAAATCTATAGGTCAATACAAACTTCTTTGGAAAGTTTAAGTTCATCAGACAGTGGAAGACAATACAGTGTAAAAATGGCACTTTGACTGCTAATAGTCTTTTGCATATCTCTGCCCCACTGATAGATCCCTCTAACTATATTTGTCACTGATCTTTTTGACCTAGCTATACACACGATGACCTTCTATAAGCACATGATCTCTGAGACTTTAAAGTCTAAAATGAAAATAGTGGTGCTGATCATGAAGGCATCTGATATTTCTGCAGCAGGCAGATCCTGGAGCCTAATTCCCAATGTTAAAATGTTCAGAAGTGAGTAATGGGAGTAGAATTCTGTTCAATTATGAGTAGGTGGAAGAATATACATTTAGAAAATTTGCTAACTATTTATGATGCCAAGCTTTCAGTTAGATTCCCTATTCTTTATTTACATTTGTACACAATTCTCTTAAAATACATGAAAGAGTGAACTTCATCAGAGCAAAAATATTTCTAGCACAGCATCACTTCTCTCATAATGTGGTCTGAAAAAAAAATCACTAAAGCCAGCTATAAACACTCAATGTTGTACCTTATGAGGACGGATTATGCAAAATATGGCCTCATCTTTTACTTTTTTTTTCATTTTATACATTTAAAAAAATAGGTTACTGAGGGATTTCTAGAAAAATGGGTATAAACCAATTTGCAAAACCCGATCTCAAAAAAAAAAAAAAAAAACCCAAAAAGGTGGCATCAGCTTCATTATGGCTTCTTAGTGAAGTAGTTAGCAAGTATAAATTAGCTGAGAGCCTTGCCATAGTGGTCATAGAACTCTGTGACTTAGATTGAAGACAGAAGCAGAGTGATAAAATGACATAAGGACAATTATCAGGAAACAATTTAAAATAGAAGCTAAATAAAATCCTAGAAAATCATATTAGCATCCCCAAATTTGAAAGCATGAGGACTAAAGGTAAAGATGAACAGTGAGAAAGATGGGCATTACAGTTGGAGCTCATTTCATTGCCATGGAGTAGAAAGTTCAAAGACTGTAGCAGCAGGGATATAAAAACAAGTATGAGGCCTTAACAAATACGGGCTGACCTGGCTTCCCAATGTGCAGTGAGATATGAGGAGGTAAAGAGGCAGGTCACAGGAAAATGGAGAGCTTTCTGCTGAGAAATACTTTTAGTATATAGTATCACAGTCAGATTTCTCAATAGTCAGTGAAAAATGTAATTGCAGAGAAACCAACATAATGTTTGAATTTTTATGATCAGAGTTTCTTTAAAAATGGAAGTTTTATGCCAATATATGAGAGAAGTTTTTAGAAGAATATTGATTCAATAGGCAGAAAATATTGGAAAGTCTAGAAATGTTTATGCTGTATATGTTGAGAATTCAGATAATACAAAACCAGATACGGAAATCTGGCATTTTATGCAATGGGTTTAAGGAATAAAAGTAAAAGCATAGAGAGACAGTATTTTTTCTCATGATTGCCTAAGGTCTCAGCTGCTTCTACAGACATATTAAGAGGCTAAGTATATGAACTAATGACAAAACTGCATCACCAAAACTCACATTAATTTCTCCAGAAGACCTTCGCCAATGTTATATGTAGAGCAGAAGAGATTATTAAGTGTTGTTACTATTCTTCCACCTATACTACCACCTACTTCCCTGTGACAGTGGATGGGATCAATAAAATGAGAAGAATAATTACAGAGGATTAATTTTATCGGAGATAAATGGAGGTTTGAGAGAACTAAACCACTGGGCTCATCTTGCATTGGGAAACTAACATGAATTATGGAGGCATACAATTGCCCAAATGACTAAATATGCCTCCGAATAACATGAGGGAGCCTTTGTATAGTGTTATAACAAAAATTAAAAATGAATAAATAAACCGTTTCACTTCTGGGAAGAGGTAGTAGATGTATTTTCCCTTATTCCTCCAGCTAACCACAATGAAAAACCCTGTGAATTATATGTAAAACAAACATAAAAAGACTGAAAAGTGGAAAGAAGTCAGACAGGCTAGGAACATCAGAGGCCCAAGAACCACAAGGTGAAGGTGTGAGCAGAAGAGGCCTCGTGGGGAGCCGAAACTCCCACCTCCTCCAGCAGTAACAAAAGGAGAGTCAGAGAAAGCTACCTAAGACCACAGGGTTTAAAATGGTCCAGGGTCTCATTATATAACATCTCAAATATCCAAGTTTCAACTGAAAATCCTTGTCATGCCAAGAACCAGGAAGATCTAAACCTGAATGTAAAAGGACAATTAGTAAATGCCAATACCAAGATGGTAGACATATTAGAAGTATCTGAGAAAAATTTTAAAGCAGCCATCATAAAACTTTAGCAAGCAATTATTGGCACACTTGACAGAAATGAACAAAAATCTAAGTCTAAGAAAATAAATAGGACACATAAAGAAGAATCAAATGTAAATTTTAGAATGGAAAGATATAATAACCCCAGTTTAAAAGTCAATGGATGAGCTCAACAGAAGAATGGAAGGATAGAGGAAAGAGTCAGAAAACTGGAAGACGGAACCATAGGAATTACCAAAGCTGAACAGAGAGAAAATAGACTAGGAAAAAACAGAAACAAAAACAACGCTTCAGAGACCTATGGGAGTATGAACAAAGTCTAACATTTGTGTCAGAAAAGTCCCAAAATGAGAGTAGAAAAATGTGGGATCTTAGGCCATAAAACAAATCTCAACAAATTAAAAAGTAATTACAATCATACATAGATTGCTCTTTGATTACATCAAATTACACAAGAAATCAGTACCAGAAAGATAACAGGCAAACCTTCTAACACTCAAAAAACTAAATAACACAAAAGTAAATAATTCTTGAGATATTACATAGGGAAGTAAAAAAAAAAAAAAAAAGTAGGGATGACACCAAATGCTGGTGAGTACAGACAAAAATGGGATCACTTGTACATTGCTGGTGGGAATCTAAAATGGTATAGCCACTCTGGGAAATGGCTGGTTCTTAAAAAAAAAAAAATGCACAGTCAATTAGAAAAAAAAAAAACTAAACTAAATATGCAACTACCAAATGACCTAGCAATTGTACTACTGGACATTTATCCCAGAGAGATAGAAATTTATGTTCACACAAAAACACGTACACGAATTATTTTAGCTATTTTATCTGTGATAGCCAATAAAAGAAACAGTTTGTGAATGTACAAATGTACCTCAATGGTTGAATGGTTAAGCAAACTGGAACATTCATATGACACCCGGATAAATATCCACAGGATTATGCCAAAGGTAAAAAAAAAGCAAATCTCAAAAGGTTGCATATGGTATGATTTCACTTATATAACATTCTTGAAATGATGGAATCATAGAAATGAAAGACATATTAGCGGTTTCCAGGGACTTAGAGGGGTTTGAGTGTGGAAGGGAAGTGGGTGTGGCTATGAAAGTTCAACAAAAGAGATCTCTGTGGTAACGGAGATGTTTTGTATCTTGACTTTTTATGTCAGTATCTGGGTTGTGATACTGTAATATATAGAAATCAAATAGATGATATGCTTGTAGATTAGAATAAAAAAGGGATTGTATTGCTGGGAAAAGAACTTGACTTAAAAAATAAAATCAGATATTAGAAAGAATGGACTCTATATAAAGGAGTTGAGTATGTCACATAGAACCTGGAGAAAAATCCCACAGAATAGAAAAAAATAAAGGAGGGAAGGAAGGAAGGAAGCAAATAATCTGATGATATTTATGGAGGACAAATAATGAAAAAAACCCCCAATATTTGGATAAGGTGGGCCCTTAAATTACAGAGGAGAACACAAGAAAAATAAAAATAATTGAGAGATATAAAATATGAGAATTATACTATAATAAAGGGAGAGCTCAATCTGCTGATCCAGAAGGCATACTGCTAAGAGAAAAATAGTGATAAAAATGATCATCTGTTATTTAGGAGGAAAAGGTACTAGGAATTTATATGTATAAATTTTTGAGAACTTAATCAGGTAAAATAAATGCCGAGGAGAAAGAATCTAAAGAAAGAAAGAAAACAGCAGAACTTTGGAATGTTTTTATCATTTTATTCATAAGATGAGTATAGCCAAGACTTCAGAATGAATCTAAGATATGTTATGAGTTTTAGTTAAAACCACCTGTACCTATTCAAATACCCATTGTCCAAGTAAGTAGACCCTCAAATTACATAAATAAAATATTAACGAAAAAATGTACATACATAGCTGAAGTAAACAGTAGTGGCATGACCTATCCAGTCTGCTTTTTTGTTTCTCAAAGTGTGGTCCATAGACGAGCAGCATTTCAGGGACCTCCTCAGGAATGAGCAATCTCAGGCCTAACTTGAAACTTGAAAATTCATGTGCACATAGTGAAAAGCAGTGGTTTAATTTGTTGGTTTAATTTGTTCTACTTTGGGGGAAGATTTGGAGTGTATATGTTCTCAACAAAAATGATTTCAAGAAGAGAAAGAATGTGATTATGAATAAAGCATTAAAAGCTTATATATTCAAGGGGAATTTCTGTTACTACTATTCAAGCTAATGTAGGTAATACATATCTTATAATTATCCCCATTTTCTACTATTCAATATCACTTGGAATGTTGGGTTCTCCTAACAGGCAAACTAGAACAGGTTGTCAACATCCACCATCATTAGAGAAAGAGCCATATTAAAATATATTTGGGATGTTTTGAACATCAAGAAAAAGGAATATTCCAGCAGAAAAAAGCATTTTAATTAAAAGAGGTAAAATGAGACTGTCTTCAGTCTCTCCCAAGCAACAACTGGTCATGGAAGCTATAAGAGATAGCATAGGTCCTGTATGATCACCTGGATACTCAATATATTCCTCCCTGCTCCAATGTTACAGAAACTCTCCTTCTGGTGCTCACAGTCAATTACTTCCATCCAAATGGTCACTCCTTTCCTTGACTTCTTGTCTCAGCATGAAGACATGAAAGAGACTGGGTAGCAGGCATAGCTTAACACATAATGTAACACTTACAGAAGCTCTGTTTTTTTTAAATTTTTTTTTATATTCTGGGATCAAGGGACCGAAAGCACAAATTCTTCATGAGTTACAGGGAATGATTATAAGCAGGTCAGTCCTACTTACAAATTTTGGTTCACATTCTACCTATTGGGAGCACCATATAGATAGACTAATTATTGTTGACTTAGAGTATTGATTGCATCCTTGTGGGTGGCAAACCATCTTCATAGGAAATATCTAACTTCCCCTCTCAACTGCACCTTAAAAATGCATTCCATTATTCTATCAAGACAGCATTTTCTGGTGGTACAATATGTAATAGCAAAAGTGGATCCCTTGATCTGCTACACATCATTTACTATAAAGTGGGTGCCTTCGGTTTGATTTATGCAGTGTACCTGGTTTGTAGGCAAGATACTCTGTATACCTTTGGGCAGAGGTTCAGGGATATTGAGCCAATACTCAGAATATTTTTTGATTCTAGTCGAGAAGAATCACGGCTCCTTTCAGTAGAGACTGGGTCCAATGTTATCAACAGCCACCCTAAAGCAATGGTATTACATTATGGTGGCCCTATACCTGGCAAATTTAACTTTATCAGTAACAGAAGCTAGGCTAGCTTTGGTGGATAGTAGCCAGTGCTATTGGATTCATGTGCAGACTGTGTCATGGATATCAATTGTTATTATAGATATCAATATCATGGGCCCATGGGTGTGAGATGACGCAAAGGCATCAGAACAGCATTGGTGGATGGCTTATGAGTCTGGGCCTTTTGACTTTATAGGTCTGACAGCATCAAGCTCTTGAGGGTCAGCTCTGGCTGCATGGTTACTTGATGTCACCTGGTCAAATATTCCTTCTCATCCTGGCCAATCAGAATAATAGGAGCTGGTTTTTGAATGGTATTTAGTTCTCTGCAAAAAATAGTGTGGCCTTGCTCCAGAACCACAAGCTTGCCCATAAGTTGTATATTGCATTTTTTGTACCTCAAATATCTGTATTACTTTTAGATCCTCTAGGTCATATGGCCTAAATTGGCTGTGACCTATCAACAGTTAACAATTCCAGCACCTGAGGAATGACTATCTCAATCCTGAGGGTGGATCTTGGAGTTACAGCACAGCCCATTACCAAGCATGTGATTATTGTCAGTGAAAGAGCACATTAGTATAACTTTTTTTAAATGAGAGTAATTAGACAAAAATTATGAAAATGTAGTATATTCATACTCTTTAACCAAACAATTCTAATTGTTCTGAATAGAAGGAACTAGTACTTCAGTTTACAGGAAAAAAAATGCAACTATCTATTATAAAAAATTAAATGCACATGGTGTATTTTTAAATTAAATAATAAAATCCATCAGGAAGGGAGAGCTGATGTTATATATTTATGCTCATTGATATGGAAAGATTATCATGATATGTGGAGTCAAAAAGGCTTATTATTCAGCAACATGTAGAGTATTATTTCACTTTATATATATATTTCTTTACATATCTATTATATTTTTACAAACATAAAAGCCTTTACTGCTCAGTGACAGATCATAGATCTTCTGGAGATTTCATTTGTCTTTTTTTATAACAAACAATTTAGAATATAGGCAAAGGGCAAGAAAAGACAATTCACCAAAAATGATATACGGATGGCAAATAAGCACACAAAAAGATGTTTAACACAACTTGCAAACTGTGATCACAATTATGTATCTCCACATACTTATTACAACATCTGAAATGAAAAAAAAAAAGTAACAATACCAAGTGCTTTTGCAGATACAGATGGGAATCTAAAACGATATAGATAACTGATGGGAATATAAAATGATATAGTCATTTTGGAAATAGGATGACAGTTTCTTAAAAAAAAAAAAAACTAAACACACAGGTTAACATATGACCCAGCAATCACACTTCTGGGCGACTATTCCAGAGAAATGAAAATTTATATCTATGCAAAAATTTATATGCATTTTTTGATAGAATCTTTCTTTGTAATAGCCCCAAACTGGAAACAACCAATATATCCTACAGTAGGTGAATGGTTAACAAACTGTGGTACATGTACGCTGTCAAATACTACTTGGTTGTAAAATGGAACAAATTATGACATATGCATCACTTTGGATAGATCTCAAGGGTATAATGGTGAGTAAAAATAGTCAATCTCAAAAGGTCATATTCTATGTGACTCTATTTATATAATATCTTGAAATGACAAAACTATAGAGCTAGAGAACCTACTAGTGATTGCAAGGACTAGGAATGGTAGGTGGAAGGAGGTGGGTATGACTATAAAGGAGTAACACGAGAGAGATCTTTGTGGCAATAGAATAATTCTGAATCTTGAATGCAGTGGTAGTTATATGGATCTACACATGTGATAAAATTACATAGAACTACACATCCATCTTATTTCAATGTCAGTTTTCTGGGCTTGACATTATACTATAGATGTGTAAAACATGATCAGTGAAGGATGTTGGATGAAGGTTACATGGGACTTTTCTATACTGTCTTTGCAACTTTTTGTGACTCTAAGTTATTAGGAAATAAAAAAATAAAATATGTACATTCAAATTTTGATGAGTACTTTTTATTTTCTAAATAATAAATAAGCTCACTGAATTCTTGTTTTCTTTTATAACCTTAACTAAATAAGGGTCTCGTTAGGAATATTGCAAAATAGAGATTCAATAGAATGTCTTAGAAACTATAGTAAAAGAATAAATGCAAAGGATTTCAGAGATTTTTTCCTTTCTTAGTTGACTTTCAAAAACCAGTAGATAAAAGTGATTAACTAGAAAATAGAATAGGGCTATAAATGAAAAAAATATTTAAAACTTTTCATACTTAGTTGTAAGGAAAAAAATAAATACACATTTATATATGATATAGGCTTTTTGTGAATTTTCTATTTTATGTAAAATTCATGTGAAGTGTTATGGTTAAATACACTCAGTGACTACAGCATATGAGATTTGAGTTACATAAAACCCAGATTCATTTAAAAACTAAATAATGCCTTTCCAAGTCATTCTGTTCAATCATTTTGCTATGTCTTTTAATGATTTAAATTTAATTATCTTTGATCTTCCATTGTGGATTTTTTAAGCCAGGATGTCAGAAAACTGAGAAACTTAGGCTGTACTATTGTTTCAAAAAACAAACCAAAAACAAACAGAAGAATGCTGTGCTATGTATTAAAGAGTTTACTTTTTACATTAACTTTTTAATCTATATTTTCAGGATACCTTCTACCTATCTATTTCTTCTGATAGCTGCTGAATCCTGGTACCTTTTGTATAAATAATGGCAAATGGTTAAGTAGTATTGTCCCTTGGGGAGAACTCAGAAACAGCAACAGTAGTATCAGGAGTGCTGGTGCCCTATTGCTTATCACATTTTGAAGCAGTTCCCAGAAATTTGGTTTGGTTTTGAGGAAGCGTTTCTAATATCTGAGTTCTGGTTCCTTAAGCTGAATCATAATGAAAGTCTCAAAATATTAGTTAAAAATAAACACAGAATTCTAATATTTTTTTCCTGCAATCCAAGCGATCATCTTGCACAGTTTTTTTGAGCACCATTTATTAGTTTTATGGTATGACGTCATTTGCTGCTGTGTCAGTCTTATTCCCTATCAATTTATTTAGATAACAAAAAAAATCTGACATGAACACTCATGTTTACAATTTTGAAATTTAAAAAATCAAAATATAGTTTTTATTTCAAGTGGTGTCTGATGGAAAAAAACATAAATGGTCTGGACATTGATACTGATCAATTTTAGATTCAGATTCAAATAGCATTTACTGAGCAGTAACAAAGAGATTGTTAGTTTATTGAGCACTCTACATGATCTATTTTAAATAATACTCACATTATCTATGTGAGGTATGCACTACTAGCACCTTGATTTTACACAAGAAACTGAGACTCAGAGAGGAGAAACAATTTCTAAATATTCTACACATATAAAGAAAAGTAACCTCTTTTCAGTTGTGATTAGTTTTTTCAGCCTTTTAAAATGTATTTGATTACATGTTTATATAAACCCCTAATTGCTGCATTATACACAACATAATTACAATAATGCAATAAGATTGATTTGTGACTACAGTTCATGGAGATCAGACTAATTACTTTGTATTTAAACCACCAGCTGTAGAAAACTGGAAAAAGAAATATATCTCTGTTTTTTGACTGATTGTAATTAATTCACAAAAGACATTCCATAGACAAATAACTATATTTATATCCATAGCTACGTCTGTATTTATCTGCAAATTAATGTAGATTTCTTTGGGGTCTAGAATTGCTATAATATGCCTATTTTCAAACCAACTTGTGAATTATTCTTTTATTTAGGTTTGGTCTATTGGAGAATCATCAATAGATCTCACCTTTCAATTTTTAGACTACAACACAATCACTTTACTATCCCATTCAAAGCCTCCCTTCAGGCCATTTTGCTTTTTATTTAATCTCTCGCTCTCAACAGAATTGCTTCAATTTTCCTACTTTAAAACTCTTTTATCCTTTTTTTTCCTTTTAGTTTAAAATCATACTTGAAACCTTATTAAATTCAATAATGCATTCTATTTGGTCAAGATAGATAACTAATAAAAGTGGTTTAAAAGGGCCTAAAATAAGGTAGACAGACTTCTTCAACATAAAGTGCTATTGTTAAAATTTGACAAGAAATAGAAATGTAACAGAAAAAAATTAATTGAAATTCTTTTGGCAAAGACTGAGAGAAAATGATGTCAAAATGGAGTCTGAAAGTTTAATTATGCATTTATTCATTTAAAAGAAAAGATTTTTAGACTGAATCAAAAAACAAAGATATGCTGTTTAGAAGAATCAACTTAAATATAAAGTTAGATTCATACAGGTTCTATCTCTAGACACACCGAAATTAAGGTGTAATTCATAAACAAAAAGATAAGTAAGATATCCCTTTATATTTGGAAATTAAGCAATGTACTTCTATGTAATTAATGTACGAAAAAATTTAATAGGCAAAAGTAGCCAATACAATCTTGAAGAAAAACAAAATGAAAGGACTTATTCTAATGTATATCAAAAATTATTATGGCTCCACGGTATTAAACAATGTGCTCTTAGTGTGAGGATATACAATAAGAGCAATGTAGAGAGTCCAGGGAGACCTCCATATACAGAAGTACTTGATTTACATAAAAAGAAGGGCTTTGCAGAGCAATGGGGACAGAGCAATTAAAATTGTGCGGTATCAATGGACTTTAGGAGAATGGAGCAAGATGGCAGAATGAAACTCTTCAGTGATCACCCCCCTGCAGAAACATCAATTTGAACATCTATCCGTGCATGAAAATACTTTCACAAGAGCTAAGGAAACCAGGCGAGAGATCACAGTAAATGATTATAGCATAATAAGAAAAGACACACTGAAGAGGATAGGAAGAACAGTTTTACATTAACCATATCACTCTTTCCCTAATCCCAGGTGGCACAGTGTAAAGACCTTCTGCTTGGAGGAAAGAGAGGGAAGTCAGTGCAAAACTTTGCTTTGGTTCCTAACAATGAACCCACCACAATAAAACCCAGAGCAGGCAGACGATCATGGCCTCATATTCTAGGCTGGTGCCAGTGGTCTCAGACTCTAGACCTGTTCTGGCATGAGATGAAAACCCTGAGAGATGAGATGAGATAGCTCCTGTAATACAATTTGAATTTTGGCCTGCATAAACATTGGCCAACTGCAGGAGGCTTGGGTTATAGATGAACCTCAGTGAAAGAGAGGTAACAGAAGTAGTGGGTTTTGGGTGCCAGCCTCGGCAGCAACAAAATTCCAGTCCAGTGCTGAGCCAGCCTCTGGGACACAGTATTTCAGCCCAAGCCATGCCAGTCATGACAGTCCTGAGCTTAGGGCACCCCCACATGTTACAATGGCTGCAGTGGTTTATACCAGACAGTCTGCTCAGAATCTCTGGAAAGGCCTCGTGTTGAAAGATGTTCCCAGACAAAGCAAGTCTACGAAGACTGGAGTAAACACCTTCTTCTTCACAGATATTGATGCACAACAATACAGATCAAGAATAATCAGGAAAACAAGACATCACCAGTGGACAAAATAAGTGCCAGTGACTCACACTGAGAAGGCAGAAATGTATGAAGTGTCTGGCAAAAAAAATTCAAAATAGCTGTTTTAAGAAAGCTCAGTGAACTTAAAATAAAATATAGAGAAACAATTTAGAAATTTATCAGAAAAATTTGACAGAGGGATTGAACTAATAAAAAATCAAACAGAAATCCTGGAGTTGAAAAATACAATAAACAAAATGAAAAATGCAACAGAGAGCATCAATAGCAGAATTTCCTGAGCAGAAGAAAGAATCTGTGAACTCAAGAACAGATTGTTTAAAAATATACAATTAGAGGAAGAAAAAAATTTTTAAAAATAAAAGCATTTGGAATTTGAGACAGATCAAAAGAGCACATATATGAATAGTTGCTGTTAGAGAGGGAGTAGAGAAAGATAAAGAGGTAGAAGTCTTATTTAAAGAAATAATAACAGAAAACTTTCCAAGCCTGGAGAAGAATGATATACATATCCAGGTACAGGGAGGTCAAAGGTCTCCAATCAGGTCTACTTAAATAAGATTACTCCAGAGCATATTATAACCAAACTGTTAAAGATCAAAGACAAAGAGAGGATTCTAAAAGCAGCGAGAGAAAAGAGTCAAATCACATATAAGGGAGTTTCAGTATGCCTAGCAACAGACTTCTCAGCAGACACCTTACAAGCTGGAAGAGAATGGGATGGTATCCTTAAAATGCTGAAAGAAAAAACAAACAAACAAACAAACAAAAAACTGCCAAAAAAGAATACTGCACTCAGCAAAGCTGTCCTTTGGAGATGAAAGAGCAATAAAGACTTTCCCAGAAAAACAAAAGCCAAGGGAATTTATCACCACATCTGTCTTAAAAGAAATGTTAAAGGGAGTTCTTCAAGCTGAAAGAAAATGATGCTGGTAAGTAATACAAAAAACACGTGGGAGTACAAAATTCACTCATAAAAGTAAGTACACAAATTCTGAATACTCTAAATAAATAAATTCTCTATATATACCATATATATATGGTATATATAGATTCTATATATCTTTAGTATAAATATTAAAGAACAAAACTATTAACAATAATAACTACAATAATGTGTTAATGCATATGTAATATTAAAGACTCAAATGGTTACATCAAAATTCAAAATGTGAAATGTGAGGGGGCATAAAGTTAAAGTGTAGAGGTTGTTTTTTTTCAGTCAAAGTTAAGCTATTATCAGCCTAAAAAAGTCTATAGAACTATAAGACATTTTTTATAAGCCTCATGATAACCACAAGGCAAACACCTATAATAGACACACTAAAAATAAAAGACAAGGAATCAAAATATACTACCAGAGAAAATCAATTAACCACAAAGGAAGACAATAAGAGAGAGAAAAAAAGGATGGATCTACAAAGGAATTAGAAAGCACTTAACAAAATGGCAGTAGTAAGTCCTTACTATCAATGTTTGCCTTAAATGTAAATGGATTGATTTTTTCAATTAAAAGGCACAGTGTGGCTGAATAAATAAAAAAACAAAACCCAACTATATACCACCTGCAAGAGATTCACTTCTCCCGTAAGAACACACATAGAATGAAAGTAAAGGGATGGAAAAATATTTTTCATAGAAACCAAAAGAAAGCAGGAGTAGCTATACTTTATCACATAAAATAGACTTTAAGTCAAAAACTGGAAAGAGATGAAGAAGGTCATTGTATATTAATAATGGAGTCAGCTCAGCTAGGATATATAACAAATGTAAATATATATGCACCCAAAATCAAAGCACCTAACTATATAAAGCCAATATTAATAGATCTAAAGTGTGAGATAGATTGCAATACACTATTAGTAGGGAATTTCAACACCTCCCCTTTATCAAAGGATAGATTATCCAGAAAGAAAATCAATAAAAAAACACTAGATTTAAACTGCACTCTAGACCAAATGGACTTAGACATTTGCAGGACACTTTATTCACAGCTGGAGAATACATATTCTTCTCAAGTGCACATGGAACATTTTCTAGAAGAGATCATATATTAGGGCACAAAATAAGTATTACAAAGTTTAAGAACATTGTAGTCATATTAGTCATATCAACTATCTTTTCTGCAATGTTATAAAACTAGAAAACAGTAACAGGAGGAACTTCAGAAACTTTAAAAATACATGGAAATTAAACAACGTGCTTCTGAGTAACAAAGGGGGAATTAAAAAAATTGAAGGGAAGTTAACAAGTTGCTTGAGACAAATGAAAATGGTAATACGACATGCAAAAACTTATGGGATACAGTAAAAGCAGTTCTAAGAGAAAAGTTTATAGCAATAATCATATCATAAAAGAAAAATATAAAGTAAAAAACCTAATGTCACAACTTAAGTAACTAAAAAAAAAAAAAAGAATAAGCTCAAAATTAGTATAAGAAAGGAAATAATAAGGATCAGAACATAAATCAAGTTCAGATGAATTATTTCAATGAGAGAGTTAAAACAGTAGTCTTTAGAACATAAGAAAGAAAAATAATTTCATGAATTTGGTGCAAGGAAGGATTTTTAAAACCCGACATAAGAAGGTCTGAATAAAGAAAAAGATTGATAAATTAAAATTCAGTACTTCTGTGTTGTATGAAAGGAGAGAAGGGTAGCAGTCCCCTTGATGAGGATGGAAGAGGCCCTTGGGCCTGACAGCAAGTATATGGTTAAAGCATTGCCACCTACTGTGTGGCATCTAAACATCATTTTACAGAACTGAGGCTACCAGAAGTGGAAAAGGGGGAGGAGAGGGGATAAGGGAGAAATCAATAAAGGGCCACAAAAAAATGGTAACATTGTATAATATTGAATATACTAATTATCCTGATTTGAGCATCACATATTGCACATAGGTATTGATAAGCAACTCTGTACCCCACAGACATGTACAATTATGTTGCAATTAAAAAGAAATAAAATTTAGCACTTCTGTTTATGTAAAGGTTCTTAAGAAATTAAATGTAAGACCAATAGTGGGAGAAGAAAATAGCAAAACATATAAGCCACAGAGGCTTATATGCAGCACATATAAAGAAATTGTACAAATTAGTAAGAAGACAATCACTATATACATATCAGAAAATGTATAAAATAATTTTTAAAACCCAGACATTTATAGTAATATTAAAAAGTAACATTTTAGTAGTATTATAAATTTCCAACAACAAATGGATAAATACATTGTAACATAATTATACAAATATGATATAGCAATTTAAAAAAAGGTAATACAATGGTACTCAACAACAGGAACAAATCTCACAAACATAATTTTGAGACACAGAACCTAGACACAGAAAAATATGTGATGCATGATTCTTGTATTTAAAAAGTCCAAAAGCTGGCCAAAAAAACCCCAAAACAAAACAAAAAAAAACTGTGTTGTTAAAATCAGGATAGTGTTTACTTCTGAAAAATAGAGTGGTGATACTAGTTGAGAGGAAACACACGGACTCTCCCGAAGTGCTGGTAAAGTTCTATTGTGTAAGGATCATGTTATCATAACTCATTGTGCTGTACACATGGGACTTAAATACTTTTCTGTATATATTATGCATCAATATGAATAAATAAAACTTATTAGGCAAAATACAAATATTAAAATGTAAAAATAAAAAAATCAAGTGAACTCATAGGTAAACTGATACAGACTAAATCAACATCTCCAGGTCATTTTTTTTCTTATTATTTTGAAAACAGTCAAACATTTTGATAATGCCCGGTATGGACTGGAACAGGGATTAATATGCCAGTAAAACATTATTGGTGAGAATATAAATTTGTGAAACTTGTTTGGAAAGCTGTTTAGCCACAGCTATCAAATTGAAATGCCCATTTGTTTAATGAGAATCTCCACTGCTAGGATTTTTTTCTGTGGATATATGTACACACTTCACTAGAGACCTATACACATCAGTACATTATAACATTGTTTTAAAAATAAATGTCTAGAATAAACTTAACTTCAAAAGGTAACAAATTAAATAAATTTTGGTTTAATATGCTAGGCCCCTTTAAAACTGGTAAAATTAATGAATTTAGAAAACGTTAACAAGCATATATAAGGAGAGCAGAGAGAGAGGTTTCTTTCCCCCTAAATATATAAAATTTTCAGAAGGGTACAAAACAAACTGATGAAAATTTGCCTCTTGGATGTATTACTGTGTTTGTGTGAAGAGGAAAAAGAATCGTTTTAATTTTTATCATCTATACTCTTAATACTTACAAATGTTTTACCTGCTTTATTCACTATTTTTTAAATTTAAAAATTAATTTGAAAAGTACTCTAGCTCCCCCAATCCTACATAATTTTTGGATGGCTTAATAAACATTGCCCATATAGAAGTATATATTCGAGTTTCTTATATATTTTGGCTATCAACCCTTGTCAGATGTATAGTTTGCAGATATTTTCTACCATTGTGTAGGTTGTCTCTTTACTCTGTAGATTGGGTTCCTTGGCTATGCAGAAGCTTTTTAGTTTGATGTAATCCCATTTGTCTCTTTTTGCTTTTGTCGCCTGTGCTTTTGGGATCATATCCAAAAAATAATTGCCTAGACCAATCTCATGGAATTTTCCCCTATGTTTTCTTCTAGTAGTTTCAGAGTTTTGAGTCTTATATTTAGGTCTGTAATCCATTTGAATTGATTTTTGTATATCAAGAAAACAATTAAAAAAGGGGCAATGGACCTGAATAGGCATTTCTCAAAAGAAGGCATAGAAATGGCAAACAGGCATATGAAAAATTGCTCAAAATCATCATTCATCAGGTAAATGCAAATTAAAACCACAATAAGATATCACTTCACACCTGTTAGAATGGCTGTTATCAAAAAGATGAAACCTAGCAAGTGTTGGTGAGGATGTGGAGAAAATAGAACCCTCATACACTGTTGGTGGAAATGTAAATTAGTACATCCATCATGAAAAACTGTATGAATGTTCCTCAAAAAATTAAAAATAGAACTACCATATGATCCAGTAATCCCACTACTAGGTATGTATCCAAAGGAATGGAAATTAGTATGCCAAAGAGATCTGTACTCCCATGTAGCATTACTCATAGTAGCCAAGATATGGAATCAACCTGAGTGCCCATCAACAGATGAATGAATAAAGAAAATGGGGTATAAAAGGCAGAGGGGGAGGATAAGGGAGGAATGGGTAAAGGGCCACAAAAAATGATTGCCTTGTATAATATTGAATATGCTAATTATACTGATCTGAGCATCACATATTGCCCACAGGTATTGATATTCAACTCTGTACCCCATGAATATGTGCAATCATCAACTATGCTACAATAAAAAAAGTTTTAAAAAGAATGACGGAAAAAAAAGAAAGAAAGGAAATGCAGTATATATACATGATGGAATACTATTCAGCCATAAAAATGAAGGGAATCTTGTCATATGTGACAACATGAATGAACTGGGAGGACATTATGTTAAGTGAAATAAGCCAGGCACAGAAAGAGAAATAACATATAATCTCACTCAAATATTGAACCTCGAAAAAGTTAATCTCATAAAAGTAGAGAGTAGAATGGTGGTTACCAGGGGCTGGGGTGATTGGGGAAGATTTAATCAAAGTATGAAAAATTTCAGATAGAAGGAATTACTTCAAGAGATCCATTGTACAACTTGGTGACTATAGTTAATAGTATATTGTATTCTCGAAAAATGCTGAGAGTGGATGTAAACTGTTCTTATCACAAAAATGATAACTATGGAATAATGCATATATGTTAATTAGCTAGGGCCCGCTGGCCGGTTGCTCACTCGGGAGAGTGCGGTGCTGATATGTTAATTAGCTAGATTTAGTCACCCACAATTTACATATACTTCAAAACATCATGTTGTGCATGGCAAATACATAAAATTATATCTGGCAACTTAAAGAAAAGAATAAATCAAAAAATAATTATGATTTGTAATGACGAACATGCTAATAATATTGATTTGATCACACATACTATACACAAATACTGATAATCAATTCTGTATGCCATAAATATTTATGAAAAATAAATAACACTGAAGACAGGAAAAATGTATATATTTGTACATCACCATTTTCTCATGAGTTCTTGACTAGTGCTCATGAAAATGTGAATGAAGAATAATATCTCAGAATGTATATCAGGAATAATTTCAACTATAATTCTGGAGGAGAAAAATGTCACAATGTCAATGGTGGTTTTATTTTTATACACAAGATTTATACTTTTGATATTTTACAGATTATATAAAATAAAACTGTAATTTTTTATTTAAAAAAAACAAAGCATTCTTCAATTTCTACAGAGATAAAGGAAATAAAACTGTTTATTTGGCATATTTTCAGAACTATTATTCTGTCATACACAGGGTAAGGTCTGCGTAAAAGACATTTAGCATTAACTACATAAATAAGTTGGCCATTAAATAAACCAAATGAGTAAAATGTTGATTCAATTTTAAACTGTTATTTGCATTTTTTTGTCTATTAGATCATATATATTTAAGATGATGGTCTAACATTTAGCTGGAGTTTACTGTCTTTAAATTTTTAAAGATGTTTGATTAGGTAGAATAAATAAATCCACATATCCTTTATTATCTGGTGTATATTTGTCATTGGTACTAACGTGGTGGTGCTTTCAGTGATATATTTCAGCAAGATTTAGCAAATTTAAGATCTGTAATAAAGTAAAAACAATGCTGTTTTCCTAAAAATTTAGGGTTTTGCTATATGCTCTCTTAAAAATTTCTGGAAATGAGGCAGTAATTTTGGTTACAGCTTTGGTATCACCACTAGCACAGCAAGTATCTATATGTATGGTTTTTTTTTTTTTTTTTTTTTTAACAAAAGCCTGAGGGAAAGGTTGCCACTTGGGTTCAGAGCCATCATTCATCTATTCAAGCTTCAGAAGTGTCTCTGCTTTCTTTGTTCTGCAAGAGACTTACTGGAACCACCGCACACTGTGTCAAACTACAGGCAAATCCTTTATCAGCACATCCTTTTGAAACTGTCATTGAACTGCATGGACCTAAGGAGTGATAAGCATTAATAATACCCTGTCCCTTTTATCCCTTCTGCCTTTCAGGCTTTATTGCTGGGTTCTTTATCTAAACTTAGGTTTTACAGTCTAGACAAATGCTATTCTCCCTGCCTTCAAAAGTGGTGCTTAACCTAGCTTGTATAAATGTGTAAGGGTTTTAAAAAACTACTTATTTTCTAAAATAATCAATACTTTCTTGTAAATGACCTTTGGCTTTTTTTGGGAAGTTTCAGTTTCAGTATCATAACATATCTGAAATGAAACACATCATAGAATAAAGTTTCTTATGCCTCCAGAGATTGATATATGGCTTTCTAAGGTGTGCATTCTAAGTTGTCATTACATTTGCCTTTTTTATTGGAATAAATTATGCACACATACATGCAGACACACAGACATACTTAGTTTGGTCTTAATAATGTCAAGTAATAAATGAATTGTGAATTGTCCCTGGATAATGCTTAAAGGTTATAGCAAAAATATCTTTTGAGCCTTTTTTGGTGAGAAGTTTGAAATTATAACTTCTTTTATATTATCAATATTTGTATACTTTAGGTATATTAAATACAAAATATATAGTCAAAACCACTATGTACAAGTCACTTTATATAATTAAAAACTAAGTGCATTATACCATTTTATTTTGCATGTACATGAAACAGTAAATTCTTGGTTTGCAGAATTTTAATTTAAGTTTTAATTGTTGTTAAGATGTTTGTTATACAAGTAATACTAAAAAGAGCTTATAAAATATTTTCCCATTCCTAGCAGATATTTTTGCATGTTAAACATGAAGGAATTAAGCATAATTATGAAGCTAGATAAATTATATTAACCATATGTCACAGTGATGTGATGGTGGATAAATCATAAACCATAAAACCTTCCTAAGGCATCTATCATTGCTAAGCTTTTATTTAGAGTTTTCATTGAAATCAAACTAAGGATTCGATAAGACTTTAAACATTTCTATTTCTGACTTATATGACAGGTGATTTTTTTTTTTTTTTTTTGTCTTTTTGTGACCGGTAAGGGGATCGCAACTCTTGGCGTGGTGTCATCCACACCGCCCTCAGCCAGTGAGCGCACCGGCCACTCCTATATAGGATCCGAACCCGTGGCGGGAGCGCCGCTCTGCTCCCAAGCGCTGCACTCTCCCGAGTGCGCCATGGGGCCGGCCCATATGACAGGTGATTTAAATATAAGCAAACTAACACTAACAGTGATAAACAGACTTTGAAAAACATCATTTTTGTCTGTTATGTTTTTACAGATTTGCGTCCTTTAGCATATGTTTAGGAAAATGTGTCCTTTGAAACTATCTTGGCTTAAGAATGTGTGAGTGAATGTTTGTGCTGTGCCTGTGTGTGTTTTACAGAAGCAAATTGTATTCCTAAGACATAAGTAACCCGAAGAAAGTGAATAGTCCTTTGTTGAACTCTCTCTCTTCTACTTATCTTCGATCACACAGTTGATCATGTGAAACAATATTCTCATCAATGTCCTTAGTTCCTTTCTATGTCCCTCCTCCAGCCAAACCTCCCAAGCAAAACTCCAATAGATCAATGGTTAAATTAAAGTTTTAAAGTTTTTTGTCTGTAAAATTAAAATAATGCACTTTCTACTTTATAAATATGAACTACTATCAGTTTATGGTACATAACATCAAGATCATTAGCACTGTCCTCAATCCTTTTCTTGATTTTTATTAGCTACAGTCATAACTGATTTCCTTTCTTCTGACTACAAGGCTTTCTTTTTCTCCTCACGTCCAACATGCTCCCTTACTGTAGGCAAATTTCCTTGCTTTCTGCTTTATTGAGAAATTCAAAAAAACCATCATCTCTCAAAGTTTCCTGCCTTCTCCACGAATGTGTATACAAACATATCTGTCTTAATTTCATTTTTAATTTTAATTTTTCTTATGCTGACCAAAGACAACCACCTCAATTAGGCTTTCAACGTAATTGCTTCTCGTCAGTCCTTCTCTTTTGCGTCTTCACTGGGTCTCAGTCTCTTCTATGATAAAAGTCACCCTTTAGCTTTTGTCCTTGTTTTTCATGTCATGCAATCTCTCTTCCTCATTCAATTCAAACTTCTCAAAATGTGTATTTATTGTCTGTTTTCTCACTTCCCATTTATGCACAGCCCACTGAAACCTGACTTTTGACTCTGTCACTCTCAAACTGTCTTAATAAGGCCATCAACAGCCTCCTCTTTATTTGCATCTTTTGACCTCTCTCAGGGCATTCAACACAGTTAATCATACCTAAATGGACACTATTTCCTCGTTTTTAATTGAAAAAATTTAAAATATATTTGTAAATGTAAATTTTCAAAGAATAATATTCACTCATTTCAACTGCATAGTTTGATGACTTTTAGTAATTATGTATATTTAACCATCATCACAATTAAGATTCAGAATAAATAGTTCCATCACCCTCTAAAGTTTCTGCTCTTGCATTCGATGCTCTTTACTGATTCTGGCCGCAGGCAATCACCAATCTGACTTCTGTCTTTACTGTTGGAAAATACCTAGGAGCTTTATTGCTGGGTCCTATGTTAAGCTTTCTAAGAAACTGACAAACTGTCTTCCATAATGGCCATATGTTTTACGTTTCCTCCAGTAATGACTAAGCGCTCCTTTTGCTGCATATCTTGGCCAAAAATGCCATTGTTTGGTTTTTGTTGTTGTTGTTGTTTATTTTTAGCTATTCTAAGTGTGTAGTCTTATTACTGTTTTAATTTGCATTTTCCTAGTGACAACTGATGGTTGAGTATCTTTTAATATCTTATTTGTTATCTGCATATCTTTTTACCAATAACAAGCTGTTTTGATTACTGCAGCTTTATAATAAGTCTTGCAAATGTACAGAAGTTTTTTTCCTTTCAAAACTTTAAAGATTTCACTCTACTCTGTTCTTGCTTGCTTGAATGGCTTTTGATAAGAAATTCACTGTGATTTTTATCCTGTTCTTCTATGTAAGGCATTCCTCCTAGTCCGCACTGGCTTCCTTCAAGGTTTCATTTAAAAATTTTTCTGTTTCTTTAGCAGTATAAATACAATATTCACAAGTGTGGTTTTTGTGTGTGTGTGTGTTTATTTTGCTTGAGAATCACTGAACTTCCTGGATCTGTGGTTTTGTGTATCTCATAATTTTTTTGATAATTAGGTTAATTTGTTTTATTTTTTATTAAGTTTTAAGGAATTCTTACAAATTGATTTTGTTTTGTCAATATGCAAAACTCAAAATAAAAACAACACGACAAAATACATTTAGAAGTACCTATATTCTATCTTTATCTCTTCTACCTTGTTTTCTCTTTCTCTGATGGGCAAAACTGCCTTTAGTTTTTGATGTGTCTTTACATTTCTTTAATTTAATAAACTTTATTTTTTAGAGCAGTTTTGGCTTCACAGCAAATTCGGCAGAAGGTACAGATGTTCCACATTTACCTGCTGCCTGCACACATGCATAGTCTCCCACACTATCAATATCCCCTACCAGAGTGGTGCATTTATTGTAATTGATGAATCTACATTGACACATCATTATTACTTAAAGTCCAAAGTTTACATTACGGCTCACATTGGGTGTTATATATTCTATGACTAGGACAAATGTATAATGACATGTATCCACCGTTATACTATAATTCAAAGTAGTTTCACTGGCTTACGAATCCTCTGTCCTCCGTCTAGTCATCCTTCCCCCTTACCTAACCTCTGGCAAACATTGGTCTTTTTACTGCTTCCACTGCTTTGCCTTTCCAGAATGACATACAGCTGAAACCATATAGTAGGTAGCATTTTTAGATTGGCTTCTTTCACTTATGGATGTGCATTTAAACTTCCTTCTTGTCTTTTCATGGACTGATAGCTCATTTCCTTTTAGTGCTGAATAATAACCCATGGTTTGGATGTACCACACAGTTTATTTATCCATTAACCTACTGAAGGACATCCTGGTTGCTTCCAAGGTTTTGCAATAATGAATAAAGTCACTATAAACATCCATGTGCAAATTTTTTGTGCGTACATAAGTTTGCAACTTTTTTCGGTAAATACCAAAGAATGCAATTGCTGGATTGTATGGTATGAGTATATTTAGTTGTGTAAGAAACTGCCAAACTGTCTTCCATAGTCGCTCTGCCGTTTTTCATACCCACCAACAACGAGCGAGAATTTCTGTTGCTCCACATTCTTGCCACCGTTTGGTGTTGTTAGTATTCTGGATTTCAGTCATTCTGATAGTGGTATCTCTTTGTTTTAATTTGCATTTCCCTCATGGTATATGATGTGGAGCATCTTCTCATATACTTTTTTGCCATCTGTATATCTTCTCTGGTGAGGCATCTGTTAAAGTCTTTGGGCCATTTTTGCAATTGAGTTGTTTTCTTATCATTGAGTTTTAAGACTTCTTTGTGTATTTTGGTAACAGTCCTTTATTGGATTTGTCTTTTACAAATACTATCTCTCAGTCTGTAGCTTATCTTTTCATTCTCTTGACAGTGTCTTTCTTATGGCAGAAATTTTTAATTTTAATGAACTCTAGATTATCAATTTATCTTTTATAGATCCTGCCTTTGGTTTTATATCTAAGAAGTCATTACTAGACACCCAAGATCATCTAGAGTTTTTCCTATGCTATCTTCTAGGAGTTTTATAGTTTTGCCTTTTTCATTTAGGTCTGTGATCCATTTTGAGTTGATTTTTGTGATGAATGTAAAGCCTGTGTCTAGATTCACTTTTTTTTGTATGTGGATGTCCAGTTGTTCCAGCATCTTTTGTTGAAAAGACTATTCACTCCATTGCATTGTCTTTGCTTCTTTTTAAAAAAATCAGTTAATTATATGTATGTGGGCCTATTTCTGGGGTCTGTAATCTGTTCTATTGATCTATTTGTCTATTCTTTTACCAATACAACTCTGTCTTGATTACTGTAGCTTTATAGTAAGTCTTGAAGTTAGGTAATGCCAGTCCTACAACTGTGTTCTTCTTCAATATTTTGTTGGCTATTTTTGGTCTTTTGCCCCTCCATTTAAAATTTATGATCAGTTTATTGATATACATAAAATAACTTGCTGGGATTTTGATTAGGATTGCATTGAACACACAGATCTGCTTGAAAGAACTGGCATTTTAACAATATTGTCTTTCTATCAATGAACATAAGAATATCTCTCCATCTACTGAGTTCTTCTTTGATCAGAGTTTTGTAGTTTTCCTCATAGAGATCTTGTGCATATTTTGGTAGATTTATACCTAAGCACTTCATTTTGGGGGATGCTAATCTAAATGCTTTGTGTTTTAAAATTTTAGTTACATGTGTTCATTGATGCTATATAGGAATGTGATTGGCTTTTATATATTAACCTTGTATCCTGCAGGCTTGCTACATTTGCTTATTAGTTCTTGAGGGAATTTGTCAATTATTTCACTTTTTCTAGACAGACAATCATCTCATCTGTGAAAAAAGACAAATCATTTCTTTCTTCCCTAACAATGTATCTATTACATCCTTTTTTGTCTTATCGCATTAATTAGGACTTCGAGTACAATGTTGAAAAGGAATAGTGACAGAGGATATTTTTGCCTTTTTCCTGATCTTAGTGGGAAAACTTGCAGTTTTTAACCATTATCTATGATGTTAGCTCTAGGTTTTTTGGTAAGTTTTCTTTACCAAGTTGAGGAAGTTTCCCTATATTCTAGTTTACTGAGAGTTTTTATCATGAAGGAGTGTTGGACTTTGTGAAATACTTTTTCTACATTTATTGATATAATATGGGATTTTTCTTTAGACCGTGATGGATTACATTAATTCAATTTTGAATGTTGAACCAGTCTTGCATAATGGAAATAAATCCCACTTGGTTGTGGTTTATAATTCATTTTATACATTTTTATATATTTTTGGATGTGATTTGCTAATATTTTGATGAGGATTTTTGCATCTATGTCTGTAGTTTTCCTTTTTTGTACTGACTCTGTCTGGTTTTGATGTTGGAGTAATGCTGGCCTCATAGGATGAGTTTGGAAGTATTCCTTCTGTTTCTATGTTCTGAAAGATATTATTGAGAATCAGTATAATTTCTTCCTTAAAATATTAGGTATAATTCACCAGTGAACACATCTGGTCCTGGTGTTTTCTGTTTTAGAAGGTTGCTAATTATTGATTCAATTTCTTGAATCCTCATGGGTCTATTCAGATTGCTTATTTTTTCCCATATAAATTTTGGCAGATTGTGGCTTTCAAGAAATTGATCCATATCATCTAAATTATCAACTTTGCAGACATTGAGTTGCTCATAGTATTTCTTTATTATCCTTTTAATTTTCATGGAATCTATAGTAATGCCCCCTCTTTCATTTCTTATATTAGTAACTTGTTTCCTCCATCTTTTTTTTTCTTAGTCTGGCTAGAGTCTTACTAATTTTACTGATCTTTTAATATTAATTTTTAGCTCCCACCAATAAGTGAGAACATGTGGTATTTCTCTTTCTGTGCCTGACTTGTTTCACTTAATATAATTCTCTCAAGGTCCATCCATGCTGTTGCAAATGGCAGTATTTCATTCTTTTTTATGGCTGAGTATTATTCCATTGTGCAGATGTACCACATTTTCCGTATCCACTCATCTGATGATGGACATTTGGGCTGGTTCCAACTCTTGGCTATTGTAAAGAGTGCTGCAATGAACATTGGGGAACAGGTATACCTTCTACCATATGACCCAGCTATCCCACTGCTGGGAATATACCCAGAGGAATGGAAATCATCAAGTCTGATTTCTTTTCTTTAAATTTATTTAGCTGTGTTTTATGAACCAGAATGTGGTCAATCTTGGTGGATATTCCCTTTGAACTTGGTAAGAATGTGTATTCTGTTGTTGAATGAAATACTATGTAGATGTCAACTGTGTCTAGTTGACTGATTGTGTTGTTGAGTTTATGCTCTTACTGATTTTCTGCCAATTGGATCTGTCCCCTTCTGATAGAGGGGTGTTGAAGTCTCCAACAATAATACTGGATTTATTTATTTTTCCTTGCAGTTCTTTCAGTTTTTGCTTTATGTATTTTGATGCTCTGTTGTTAGGCCTATACACATTGAGGATTATTTTGTCTTCTTGTAGAATTGGTCTTTTCATCATCATTTTGTAGTGCTCCTCAGCATTCCTGATAGCTTTCTTTGCTCTGATGTCCAGTCTGTTTGAAATTGATAGTTACTCCTGCTTTCTATGACTAATGTTAGCATGGTGTATCTTTTTTCATCCATTTACTTTTAATTTATGTCTTTGTATTTAATGTTGTTTCTTGTAGACAACATATAGGTGTATCTTATTTTTTTGACCCACTCTGACAATCCTTGCCTTTGAATCAGTGTATTTAGACCACTGACATTTAAAGTAATTATTGATATAACTGGATTAATATCTACCATATTTTTTACTGTTTTCTATTTGTTGCCTTTGTTCTTTGTTCCTATTTTTGTCTTCCACCCTCTTTTCTGCCTTTTGTGGTTTTAATTAAACATTTTATATTATTCTATTTTCTCTGCTTCTTAGCATATCAGTTATACTTCTTTTTTTTTCTTTTTTTACTGTTTTTAGTCCTAGAGTTTGCAATGTACATTGACAACTGCTACACAGGAAATGTGAATACCTTATTAATAGCAAAATAATCACAATTCCTCTCTCCCAGTTTTTATTTTACCCTCACTTATTTTTTCTCTAATGCTCTTTCTCACTTTATGTAGTTCCTAGTTTCTGACCTCTATCATTTTCTTTCTCTCTAAAGATTTTCTTTTAATATTTTTTGCAAGGCAGGTCTACTGGCAACAAATTTCCTCAAGTTTTGTTTGTCTGAGAAACTCTTTATTTCTCCTTCACTTTTGAAAGATAATATTGCAGGGTACAGAATTCTAGGTTGGTATTTCTCTCTCTCTCTCTCAGCACTTTAAATATTTCAATCAACTCTTTTCTTGCTTGCAGGGTTCCTGAGGAGATGTTGTAAGTAATTCTTATCTTTGCTCATCTATAAGTAAGCCATTTTCCTCTCTCACTTCTTTCAGGTTTTTTTAAAAAAAATTTTTTATCTTCTGCAATTTGAATATCATATGCCCAAGTGTAGTTTTGTTTTGTTTTGTTTTTTTGGCATTTATCATCCTTGGTGTTCTCTGAGCTTCATGGATCTGTGGTTTGGTGTCTGACAGTAATTAGGGAACATTCTCATTCATTATTGTTTAAACCATTTCTTCTGTTTCTTCCTCTCTTCTCTTTCTTGTATTCCCATTGCGTGCATGTTCCTCTTTTTAGTTTTCTCACAGTCCTTGGATATTCTGTTCTGTTTTTTGTTTGTTTTTCTTCAGACTTTTTTCTCTTTGCTTTCCAGTTTTGGAAGTTTCTATTGCTATTTTTCAAACTTAGAGATTCTTTCTTCAGCCGCATCCAGTCTACTAATAAGTCAATGGAAGGCATTCTTTATATCTGTTACAGTGTTTTTGATGACTAGAATCTTTTTTATTATTCCTTCTTTTTGATTCATTTTTAGAATTTGCAATTCTCTGCTTAAATTTCCTGTCTGTTCTTGTACACTGTCTACTTTATCCTAGATCCCTTAACATATTAGTCATAGTTGTTTTAAATTACCAGTCTGATAATTCCAACATCCCTGATGTATCTGAGTCTAGTTCTAATGATTGCTGTGTATATTCAAACTGTGCTTTTTGCCTTTTCTTATATTTTGTATTTTTTCCTTGATACTCAGACATGTTGTACTGGATAAAAGGATGCAAATAAGCCTTTAGTAATGTGGTGGTAAGGTGTGGGGGAAGATGATTTGTTCCATAGTCCTATGATTTAGGGCTTAGTCTTTTGATGATCTTATGCATCTGGACTGTTAACTTCCTAAGTGCTTCTCAGTGTTTGTTTGTTTTCTCACCTTCTTAAGTAGCTAGGGTGGGATATACTTGGATATTTTGTTTCCTTCACAAGGAAATGTTGTGCTAGTTGGAGTTGAGTATTTCTCTTTCGCCAGGTCAATTAGGCACTGGTAAAACCCCATCAGATTAGGCTTTGGTTAAATAGTTTTACCTTAGGGGAGATCTTGTTAAAGAGACAGAATGCTCTGGCATATTACAAAATTTCCATTAGTCCCCTCTCCTTGCCGGAGCTTGAGAGTTTTTTCTCAATATTTACTGTGCAAACCTGGTTGAGTTCCTGCAGGTAAAACTCACAAAAGTGTAGGACCTCTGATGTCTGGGTCCCATTAGAGTTTTTGATTCTCAGACTTGTCCACAGTGAGCCTCCAGCACTTTATCAATTACAGTTCAGATTTTTCTAACCTTGCTCTGGTTCCATGGAGCCTTTTCTTGTGGGTTTCTGCTCTAGTAAGTTGTATTTGTTGCTATTCATCTTTCTGTCTTTCCAATTTGGGGGGCAGTGGTTTGCCCTGTGACTTCGCTTCTCTTACATATCTAAGAAGAGTTGTTGACTTTTCAGTTTTTTCATGTTTTTACTTGTTGTTAGAATGGACTGACAGTTTCCAAGTTCCTTATGTGCTGGACCAGAAACTAAAAGTCTCCTCTAATTTTAAAACTTCTCTAGTGTTATTGCTTGAAGTATTTCTTCTGCTACTTTCTTTTTCTGGTATTCCAATTATGCTTATGTACACCTTTTGATATTGTCTAGAAGTTCAATAGTTCTTGCATTTTGTTGTGTTTATTTATTTATATTCTTTTTTCTTTTTGCATTTCAGCTTTGAAAGTTTTTATTTACTATCTTCAAGTTCACTGATTCTTTCCTTGGTTTTGTCGAATCTGCTAATGAGCCCATTGAAGACATTCTTTAGTTGTTTCTGGGTCTTCGTAATTTCTAGTATTTATTTTTTTACTATTTCCATTGTTATCACATCTACGGTGACAAAAAAAAAAATTAAAATACTTGTCTGATAATTCCAACATCTGCATAATATCTAAATTTGGTTTAGATGATTGCTTTGTCTCTTCACACAGTGTGATTTTTTTGTTCAAAGTTGGTATGTTGCATCTTTAATAGGTACTGAGTTAACTAGGTCTTAATGTGAGAATATAGTTAATCTGCTTAGGAGTTGGGCTTTGTTTAGGTATAGGTAGCAGCAGCTTCAAGTACCTCTACTGTCCTTGTTTTTTGCCATGGCTCTTGGTTTGGGGACTTGTCTTTGCACTGATTCTCAAAGAGAGTCTGTATCTTGAGGCTCTTTCAATGCCAATCCACTGTTATACATGAGGCTTGTTGGTATATAGGGTGTAGAGGAGAGAATCACTTTACAGCCTTCTGATTAAATCTCAGTCTAATAGTTTTCCAGTTCAATAATGCCTTGGGAGTGTGGATTTCTCAAGTGTTTTGGTCCCTTCTACAGTGATACAACTTTTATCCTGACCCATACTCCTGTCCTAGCTTTACCATTCCTGATCTATTTTCTTTAAGCCCTATCCCCTGTTAACGATTTCTTCTTTTCATTTGAGTTAGTTAGTTTGGAAAGGGCAAACTGTTTTTTAATTCCTTTTCTCCATGTAAGATGAACCTTTGACTAAGTGTTTCCCATAAGAGAAAGACTTCATTGTGATGGCTCCTGAAGAGTTTCACAATGGTTTCTCCTCTTCTCCCTCTGATTGGGTCATGAGGATAATTTTCTCAGATTCTTTCTTTGAAAATGTAGTGGATTTCTGGAAGAACAGCTCATAAAATGTGAGAACCACTTTATGATTGTGACCACCAACAGTGTTTCTTACTTTCCATGTAGTCCACACTTAGATTCCAGCTATTTCCCAGATTTTTCAATAAAGTTGGTGGAATTATCTCCATGGCTTCTGTGCTTCTGCTCCAGGTAAACAACTCTCAGATGCTCTACCAGTTTAGTTGTTCTTGTCTCTCCAAATATTGGGATGGCTGTTTGCTTTGTGACCTCAGTTCTCTGATACAACCAAAAACGTTGTTGAATTTTAGTTTATCAAGATTTTCTTATTGTAAGGAAAGAGTGCCAACTTCTGAGATCTTTACATGTTGGATCTGGAACAAAAAGTCTAGCTGTTCCTCTTTTTAATTAAATAAAAATTACCTTTAAAATTATTTCAAGGATCTAATTTACTAACTACAAATTGTATTATATTGCATGAAATGTAATCATTGAATATGATGGTGTTGTTATTTGAATATTAAACTTGTAGAAGTCTGAATTTCCAAACATTTCATCCATGCTTGGGATTAGAATAGTAAAGATGATTGAAAAAAAATATATTCCAATATGTCAGTTTATAAATAATCTAATTCGTACTGTCTCACCTCTTTTAGCAAATAGATTATTAAAGTCTAAGATTTATTTACTTTCAATTGTCTCAAACAAAAAAATTTCCACTACTGTCTTTGGAAGATTAATTAATAACCCAACAGATTTTTTAAAAGTCCTATGAATTCTACCTCTGTTTCTGCTTTAATCCTACCCTAAAGAATTCTAATGACTTTCTTCTCTTGCATTTAGGCACGATTAATACAAATATTTTTTTCTTTTTCTAACAACTCACACCTCACCCACACGTACGATATCTTATAAGGTTGCCGACTGGTGAGCATTTTATCTTGGCTTCTTTCTCTCCAGGCCTCTTGGGTTCCTCGGGATTCTCTGTCTTACTGAGTTTGGCCAGACTAAAATCTTGCTCCAGACCTCGGTTGACTTTAAATCATACATCTTAGTATTCGGTACCTGCTATTTAATGAGATCTCAGTTAATTTCTGATAGATTAATACATAAATCAATCATCAAGTCCTCTCTGAACCTGTTTCTACTTCATACTTTTCTTACATCTCCATGTGTTAACTTGACATCAGATTTTTTAATTTCTATCTTCACCCACTGTTACCTACCTTCCTTAATTTCTACCCTGCTGTCAGAACCAGGTAAATAATCCATGCAACCCAGGAATATTTTATGAAATTATACTTTGTGAATAAAATAATCTAGACAGGTTGAAAAAAACATGCCAAGAATCTGTTTTTTTTTTTTCTGGAGGAGGTTAGAGATACATATATTTATCTAACTGTACCAGAATCTATTTTATTCCCTTTTGTGCATAACATATAAGGATAATGACTTTTCTTCTCTTTCTATGTTCTATAAAAAGAAATAAAATGACAGAAATTGGGTAGGTTTGCCTTGTAAATGTAATGACTGTTGATTTGCTGTTAAGGTAGAAGTGCTATTTTAAGTAATACAAAAAGTTCATTAGACATTTTATAATGGAAGGTAAAAATTTTTATGAAAAATGTAAAATACAATTCCAATTTTAATGAAATGCAAAGTAATTACAAAGTGAGTTCAGAGTTCAAAAAAGTTATAAGCAAATAGACAATATTTTCTATTTTTAATCATTAAATTTCAAATCCATTTAATACTTTTCTGCAGGAATTGAAGGACAAGAAAATATCATGGAAGGATACAAAGAAAATAGTAGAAAGGAAGAAGAAAAAGGAGGAAAAAATAAAAATAAAAATAAAAAAAGACTACCGCAGGAAAAATTGTTTATTTCAGTTTGGTTTTTTATTTTTTATTAATATGATAATCTAAGCTTAAAAATCCTGTTGAAGTAATGTGTGTGTGTATATATATATATATATCTTTATAATTAACTAATTAATTTTTGATAGGACTTAGATCTGCTAATCCTATTTAGTTATCAAAGATGCTCACTGGCATCCTAAGACCACTCTATGGGAACAGTTGCTATCATGGTACCCAGGGCTGTCATTTTGAATTTCCTGTTCTTAGCAATTTTATAAATACAGTGTGGAGCCATTTGTTGATGCACAGGAGGGAGCAATGTGATGAGCAGGAATTACTCAGATCAATGCAATATTCTGCAAGGTTCAGGGGAATGTGCATATTCATCACTGACACAAATTATACATTTTTTCTCAGGGTCCAAAGTGAAAAAAAATTTATCATCGAAAAGCTATTTCAGCTAGGAAGGTACTATGCATTCTTAGACAGCCTTGAACCATAGGCCAAGTTTCTTAGCTCTTGGGGGGATGGTAGTGAAGTTTTTCCAAAGAAAAAGTATAGCTGTCAAAACCCAGAAATTCTGAGTACTGGTCTTTTTTCCCTCCTAATCCACATTACAGAAGACTACCAGATCTTGTGACATACTTGCCTTGGCTTGAATATTGTATTTTTTCATTGTCCTGAAGTTTCATTACTTTTGGTGCTGAAGGCAGAGTTACCCACCAGAAATATCTGATATGTGGGTTGAAAGATTTGACTGATTCTTTGCATCCACGAACATGGTTACAAGAAACCCTTATGTACCCAAATATACCTTTATAAATATTGAAGATCTGCCATCTTAATAAGCCAGGAATGTAATCAAAATCCCTGCCGATGTCATAACAGAAACAGAAAAAATATAGCGATCATAACACCTTTTAGAGAAGATGTAGAGAAATAAGTCAGGAAGTTAAGAAAGACCCCCCACCAAAATGGCTAATTGAATTTCTATAGAAACACTAAATAGGTGGAGGAATAGAGTCAGTACAAAAAGGCAATATTTAAAATAACGAGGAATTAAGTGAGAGTGTTTTTGGAATATGCAGGAGAAAGCTTTACTGAAAATATAGCAGAAAATTAATATGTGGATAAAAAAAGAGATTTTTATCACCAGAAACTGAAATGAAGAGAGAAATTATTAAGATTCTATAAATTTCTAATGATTTATAAAAAAGGGGGACTTCAGCTTCTAAGCATGATGGAGTAACAGGGAAGAGATTGGCATTTCCATTTGAAGCGACTAAAATTTAAAAAAAAAAAGACGTTCAATAAATTAGAAATCATGCAATGAAGGAAAAGAATTCCTGACATATGGGAAATAAATTGAGTGGGCCCTACAATTCCCCAGCTTACTGCTATGAAACTTTCTAGGCCTTAATGTGAAAAGGGGTAACCCAGGTAGAGGAGGTGGACTCCCTGAGTTGAGGAGATGGATTTGAGAGTCTAGAGAGAACAAAGTAGTTGGAGGCTGTAGGGCAGAGTATTGGAGAGGAGAGAATTCTTGATATCTACAGAAGGTCCCCTAAGAATAACTAGCAGGGTACTGATCACCATATGCATGTGAGAAAACTACCCAAGTCTGAGAAAACAACCATCTAAAAATGTAAGAAAAACAATTCAGTTCTCACCCAGGGCTTTGCTATTGCCTGTTTCACTAGCCAGAGTAGAAAACCCCCATTGTATAGAGAACTCTGAAAGGCCTTGATTTAGTGGTTGGGATAACTGGCTTCAAACATCACTTTGGTCACGCCTAACAAATTTTAAAAGCCATACTCATAAAAGCTGAACGGTTTCCAAATAACTTAAATGTGTCCTAGCACAATGCTCAAGAATATTTTTAGGTTCAGAAAATTATATAAATTATCAAGCACCCAACAAAGTGAGAGTCACAGTATCTTTCATCCAATCAAATATTACCAAGCACTCAAAAAGCAGAAAAATACAACCAGAATCACACCTGACCCAGAAGTGACACGGATGATAGGATTAACAAAGAAGGAGATCAAAACAGTTATAATAACTGTAGCTTATATGTTCCAAAAGCTAAAGGAAAGGTTGAACTTGTTACAGACTGATATAAAAGATAAGAAAAAGAACTGAATTGAACTTCCTGATGCAAAAATTATGTCTGGCATATGATAGGACTTGTTTAATCACAGAAAAAATGATTCATGAACTTGAATATGTAACAATAGAAACTGTTGAAAATAAAACATGGAGAGCAAAAAAGAGAGAGAGAAAAAAGAGAACATCAGTTAGCTGTGGTACAACTTCAGTCTATTATAGGTATAATTGGAGTCCATGAAAGAAGAAAGAAAAATATTTGAATAAATAATGGCACACCAATTTTCAAATTTGATAAAAACTATAAGCCCAGAGATTCAGATGTTTGAGATATACCAGTCCCTAAGAACACAAATATAATTGTACCAAGAAACACCAGAATTTCATGGCTCACAGTTATAAAAATGCAATTTTAAAGACATGGCAAAAATAAAAAAGAAACATTATGTATAGAGAAACAAAAATAAATAACAGCAAATTTCTCATCATATTTGAAGCAGCCGAGAAGACAGTCTACCAACATCTTGAACATACTGAGAAAAAAATTTGCATCCTAGAATTCTATAATCAATGGAAATATCTTACAAAAATAAAGGTGAAATGTTTTTTCAGGCAAATAAAACCCAGGAGAATTCATTATTGGAAATTTTACCCAATAGGATCAATACAAAGAAATGAAGAGTACAAGACATGTTAAGTATGTGGGTAAATATATAACATTTTCTCCTATCACTTAGGGCTCATTAAAATATTAAACCTTGGGAGAGTGTGGCACTGGGAGCGCAGCGGCGCTCCTGCCGCGGGTTCAGATCCTATATAGGGATGGCCAGTGCGCTCACTGACTGAGTGTGGTGCAGGCAACACCAAGCCAGGGGTTGTGATCCCTTACCAGTCACACACACACAAAAAAAATTTTAAAAAATTTAAAAAATAAAATAAAATATTGAACCAGAAATAACAGTGGTACTGATTAAACCAAAAATAACAGTGATAAAAAACAGTGGGGTTTATAACATATTTAGAAATTAAGTATATGACAAAAATAATACAAAAATTGGGAAGGGAGTTAAAGAAGTATATTACAGTGATGTTCTTACACTATTTGCGAAGTGTTATGATATATTTAAAACCCTAAAGTAACCAGTAAAATTACATAAGAAGGAATTATATCTAATAAGTCAACAAAACCGATAAAGTAGAATCATTAAAAAATGCGGTCAACAGAAATGAATTAAAACAAAAAAAGAAAAGAAAAAGATAACAAAGAACAGATGGGACAAATAGAAAATAAATAGCAAAATGATGAATAAACTTAACTTCAACAATAACAATATTAAATGCAAATTGTCTAAACACCACAAGTAAAAGGCAAAAATTGCTGGATTAGATAAAGAACTTTATATGTGCTGCCTATAAGAAACTCACTATAATATAGAGAAACAAAATGGTTAAAAGTAAAAGAATTATAAAATATATCCTATGTGTTTATTGCAGCACTATTCACAATAGCCAAGATATGGAGTCAACCTGGGTGTTCATCAACAGATGAATGTATAACAAAAATGTGTTATATGCACACAATGGACTACTACTAAACCATGAAAAAGAAAGAAATCCTATCATTTGTGGTAACGTGGATGAGCCTGCAAAACATATGTTAAGTGTAATAAGTTAGGCACAGAAACATATGTTTTTACTCGTGGGAGCTAAAAAAAAATAATAAATTGAACTTTTAGAAGTAGACAGTAGAATTGTGGTTACTAGAGGTGAGGAAGGGAAGAAGGGAGGAGAGAATAGGAGATTGGTTAGTGGACACAAAGTTATACCTAGACAGGAAAAATAAATTTTAGTGGTGTGCAGTAGTGCTGGGTATCTATAATTAATAATTATAATATGTTCTCAAATGGCTAGAAGAAAGGAGCTCAAATGTTCTCATCACAAAAAAATAAGGTTTAATGAAGATAAATATGCTAATTACCCTAACTTGATTATTGCAAATTTTATACATGTATTGGACTATAACTCTGTGTTTCATAACTATGTACATTCAATATGTGTCAATTAAAAAATAAATTCTTCTACTAAAAAAATATACTATTAACACAAATTAAACAAAAGATGGCATGGTTATATTAATAACAGACAAAGTAAGGTTTTATAACAAATAATATTCACAGACATAAAGAAGGTAATTTCATAAAGATGAATTGACCAGTTAAAAGGATATTACATCCTCAATGTTTGTACGCTTGATGAAAAATGCATAATTGTCAACCCAAAACCTAATTCTTTAGGACCAATAAAATTGATACAACTCTAGCCCAATTGTTCAGAATAAAAAAAGTCACAAATTATCAATATCAGGAATAAGAGACGTGGTGTCACTCTGCAGAATCCATACTTAATTAAAGAAAATTCAGAGAATATTATGAACAACTCTATGCCATAAATTCAGGAACTTAGATAAAATAAACATACTCCTCATAGGATATAAAATACTGGAGCTCATTAATGAAGAAACAAATAACATGAAATGTATACATCCTTTGAAAGACACAACCTAAAAAAACTCACTCAAAAATAAAGATAACTGTTGCTTTGTGTTGCTTCGCCCCCCATGGATTTGTCACCCCACTTCCCCTGGGTGACGGAGACGCAAAGGATTACTCAAAGCCCATCTCTTCTGAGCAGTGAGAAGCCCCGAAGTGGTTAATTTCCCTGGTGGGGTGACAAATCCGTGGGGGGCAAAGCAACGCAAAGCAACAGATAACTTGAATAGCCCTATATTTATTGTGAAATTAAATTGTAGTTAATAAACTTTCCACAGATCAAACCTCAGAGTCAGCTTTACTGATGAATTGTACTGAAAACACAAGGAATTAATGTCAAATCTGCAGAAAATTTTTCAGAGAATTGAAAAGGAGTGGATGTTTCCAAACTCATTGTATAAGGCCAGCATTTTGGTAACACCAATACCAGAGAATGACAATATAAGCATATAAAACATGAATATAGATGCAAAATTTCTAAACCAGTTTAGCAAAGCTAATCCAACAATATATTAAAAGGATAACATATCATGACTACATGGAGGTTATCCCATGAAAGGAAAGTTGGCTTAACTTTCCAATAACAATGAATGTAATTCACCACATTAAAGTGAAAAAGGAAAAATCCAATTATCATCTCAACAGACACAGAAAAAAAGTTTGACATAATCCAAAATCTGTTTCTCCCAGGATACTGGGAATAGAAGAGAACTTATTTAAACTAATTAAGTACATCTACAAAAATCCAACAGCTAATATCATACTTAATGACAGAAAAATGAATGCTTTCCCTGAAAGATCAGGAAAAAGACACGTGTATTTGCTCTCACCACTTCTATTCAACATTATACAGAAGGTCTAGCCAGTGCAGTAAAAGAAAATGAATTAAAAGGAATTTACATAGAAAAGGAAGAGGTAAATATCTTCATCTGCACTTGATACAATCATCTCTACAAAAAATTTGATGGAATCTTCAAAAGCAGTACTAGAACTTAATATGCTAGTTAAGCAAGGTTGTGGACTATACAATCAATGTACAAATCACTGTATGTAACAGCAGTGAAAAACAAAATTTTAAAACACCACTTAAAATTTCATAAAATAATGCAATATTTAGGAGCCTATCTGACAGAAAATGTGAAATGTCTGTACACTGAAAACTGCACAAATTGTTAAAATTTGGAAAATTAAATAAGATAAAAATAAATGTAAAGTTATAACATATGTATGATTTGGAAGACTCAACGTTGTTATGATGTCAATTTTCTACAATTTTATCAATAGCTTCAATGAAATTCCAATCAAAATTTCAACCAGCTTGTTTATAGAAAGTAACAAGCTGATTCTCAAATTTATTTAAAAGTAAAAACAATTCTGAAAAAAAAGTTAACAGATAGTGTGTGATTTCAAGAGATACTATAAAGCTATGGTAATCAAGACAATGTGTATTGGAGGAAAGATAGAAAATAGATCAGTGGAACAGAAGAGACCAGAAATAGACCCACCTATATATAAATGATTTTCAACAAACGTGCAAAGGCGATTCAGTGTTTAAAGGATATTGCTTTCAACATATGGTGATGAAAAAATTTTGTATCTATATGCCTCCCCACCCCCCCAAAAGAACTTCAATCCATACCTCACGTCATGCATAAAAATTAATTTAAAATAAACTATAGACTTTATGCAAAACCTGAAATTATAAAACTTCAGGAAGAAAATGTTTTTTTTAACTTTTTAAATTGACAGGTGAAATTGTATGTATTTACCATGTACAACATAATGTTCTGAAGTACATGTATATTTTGGAATGACTAAATCTAGCTAATTCGCATATGGACTACCTCATACATTCATCATTTTTGTCATGATAACACATTTTATCCACTTTCTTAGCATTTTTCAAGGTCAAGAAAATATTTCTTATACATGACACCAAAAACATAAACTATAAAGTAATAAAGATTGATAAATTGGATTTCATCAAAATTTAAAACTTCCGCTCTTCAAAAGACACTGTAAAGAGAATAAAAAGTCAAGCCACAGAGTGGGATAAAATATTTGCAAATCATATGTCTGCTAAAAATCTTGTAACTAAATTATACGAGGGTACTTCAAAATGTTCATGAAAAGATTTATATTATTTTTTAAATTCTGTTTTTCTATGAATTTTTTGAAGTACCCTTTTACTTCTTTATAAACTCCTGAAGCTAACTCATAAGTAAATAAACAAACCAATTAAAAATGGCAAAACATTTGAACAGGCACTTTACAAAAATGATACACCGATGGAAAATAAACTCATGGAAAAATGTTCAACATCAGTAGTCATTAGAGATGATTAAATTGAAACTGCAAGGAGATATCACTACATACCTACTAGAAAGAATAACGTTAAAATGACTGACTGTACCATGTGTTTGCAAGAACGTGGAGAAACTGGAACTCTATACACACCTTATGGGAATGCAAAAATTAAATATCTGCTTTGGAAAATAGTGTGACAGTTTCTTAAAAAGTTAAAAATCACAGTATAATCCAACTATTCTACTCGTAAGTATTGACAAAGAGAAATGAAAGCATATGTCTGTATAAAGGATTGTACATGAATGTTTACAGAAACTTTACTTGTCATAGCCAAAAGGAAAAAGAACCTAAATATCCATCCACAGGTGAATTAAAAAAGTCTGGTGCATCTCTGCAATGGACTACTACTTAACAATAATGAAGAATGAGCTATTGATATTCACTACAAATATGCTGTGTAAAATAAGCCAGGCTTAAAAGAATAGGTATTGTATGATTCTGTTCTTATAAAATTCTAGGAAACTAATGTGACATAGAGAATATTAGTAGTTGTCTGGGTAGATATGGAGTAAGGATATGGGGAAGGCGCAGTAGAGAAGAATTACAAAAACTTTTTGAGAGTGGTGGTAATGTTCATTTTCTTGATGTGGTGATGACTTTAGGCAGGGTTGTGTGTGTGTGGGTGTGTGTGTGTAAAAACTGATCAAATTGTGTAATTTAAATATATCTGGTTTATTGTACGTCAATTATTCCTCAATAAAGCTATTAGAAAAAACAAACAAACAAACAAACAAAAAACAGTGAACCTGAGTAGCTGGAAAGATATTTGCTTACATTGGGAGAGCAGAGCAAGCGTTGGTGTGGAAAAGTATCCTACTGTATTCTACTGAGGATCAGAACATTTAAAAAAGCAGAAAAAGATGTTGTTATTGAAATAAAGTGGACGTCGATAAATTTAATAAATGCCAAGTTACAGCTGAAAGCTTCTGAGAGGGTGGATAACCAAATGCATTGCATGACAAACATGACATATAGAATATTTGCATTGTATTACATTTTCTTAGCATTTTAAAGAGTACAATATATCATCATAAGTTATATTATTCATAAATCTGTATGAAATGGACAATTTCATAGTCAGTCATATATTCCATAATAACAAATACTATAATAATCTGTAGTGATTTCTGTCATGTTTTAGCCTTCAAATACTAATTAAGATGAACAGTATTGAATTAAAACTGTTAGACTATAACTCAATTAAGTATGAACTAAATCATTTAACAAATTTCTCCTAATAGTATAAGACCACTTCAGAAAACACACATAGGTAGTCCAAGAAAACAATTGAAAACCCCTTTCTAAGTGGAACATTTTTTCCCCCAAATACTATCTACATATTCACATTATCATGCAAAAATTTAAAATATGTAGTAATTTATGTTACACAAATTAGAGTATGCATTGGGTTGGTTTTGTGTATTGAGTTGCTGATTTTACTACTATTTACTAATATTTTCAACTCCCCTCCATTTCTAGGTATAGACATTTATGTATAGTGTACACTTCACTAAGTCATTGACCTGTGTATGGAAGAATGTTTTTAGTCTTTAAAAAGCAAGTGCAATCCTAACTTAGTAGTATGTATGTGTTGTACTACTGACCATTGGATCTGAGAATGAGTAACCTCATAATTCTGTAGCTCCTATTCCATTGGATGGTAACTGGATTTTTATAAAAATCACCACAAAGGTTTACAAGTTGCGATCACAAAAACATAATGTAAAAATTGAGATTCAGGCTTAAACATGAGTTTGATTTTTTTATTAGCATATTCATTGTTATAAATCATATATTTTATGCCCCTTTCCCAATCTCTCCCCCTCCTCTTTCCCGTCTCCCCCTTCCCCCTCTAATAACCATAGATTTGTTCTCTCCATCTGGTAGATTAACTGTCCCTCTGTTGGTTTGTTGCCTACATGATCTGTCCAGTACTGGGACAGGTGTGATCAAGTCCTCCCCTATTTTTGTAAATCAGATGCTGCTTTTATTACTCTGGAGTGTGCTTTATGGCGAGAAAGGACCTCTTTTTTTTTTTTTTTTTTTTTTCTGTCTCCACTGGTGCCTGTCCTTGTGTCAATGCAGTTGAGAGTCTGGCGTTCCATCTGCATGGTGGCTATCACTGCTGCTATAGAGACTAACTGCTTTTGTGGCAGCCATGGAAATTGTGGTGGCTATGGTGGGCTACCTACGTGAAAATGGTGTTTTTGGTGTGCTCTTTACCTGGTTGTGCTGGGTTCAGCTTTCCCCTGCTCCATACCTCAGGACTCCTGTGCAACCCAGCATGGTGGCAGCAGCTTGCCTAGTTGTGGCTGGGTTCAGCTTCCCCCAGCTGTAACTACCTCAATCTACTGTTACTTTTAATGGAAAATTTGTTTAGAAATCATTTTAAAATAAGCTTTTAAAAAAAATTGAGTTATACAAATTAATTTACTAGCTATCATTATAGGTGGTTTACATTATAAATATATTTATATAGTTACATTTCTTATTAATTAGAAATACTGAAGAACAAAGTGTTATACATATATAAGTACAGTAATGTCTTTAAGAACTGTGAAGGTTAATTCTAGGTGTCGACTTGATTAGATTAAGGAATGCCAAGAAACCTGGTAAAGTTATCTTTTAAGGTGTGTCCACAATGGTGTTTCCAGCACAGATTAGTATGAAAGCCTGAGTGGATTGGGTGGGAAAGACCCACTCTCAATGTGGGTGGAAACCATCCAATCTGCTGAGGCCCAGAAAGAACAAAAGACAGGGAAAAAAGGCAAATCTCTCCCTCTACCTGCTGGAGCTGGGATACACTCTTCTCTACTGTCCATGGACATCAGAGCTCAAGATTCTTCAGCTTTGGATTCCAGGACTTACACAAAGAACACCATTGGCTTCCCTGGCTTGAGGCCTTTGGACTTGGACTGAGCCATACTATCGGAATCCAGTTTGCAGATGGCCGATCATGGGACTTTTCTTCACAATCACGTGAGCTAATTCCCCTAATAAATCCCCTCTCATACATATCCCATTGATTCTGTCTCTCTGGAGAACCCTGACTAATACAAGAACGAACTTGCATTCAATTTATTTATATCTCATCTTTTGTGGATACCTATTATAAATTACATTTTGTTTAAGTATCATTTACCAATTGGAAAAATTATCCACTCAAATTATAGTAATTAAATATATGAAAACTAATTGCAAATACTGGATCTTAAGTAGCTGATTTTGAGCAACAGATATAGGTGCCAATTCTTAGTACTTGGAATCAAGTTATAGGCATTATTATACCTCATCAAATGGTTTGGGACACAGAATAATCCTTTCAATTCTAAATTTATTTATTTATTTATTTATTTATTTTTAAATTTTATTTTGTCGATATACATTGTGGCTGATTACTGCTCCCCATCACCAAAACCTCCCTCCCTTCTCCCTCCCCCTCCCCCCCAACAATGTCCTTTCTGTTTGCTTGTCATATCAACTTCAAGTAATTGTGGTTGTTATATCTTCTTCTCCCCCCGTTTGTGTGTGTGTGTGTGTGTGTGTGTGTGTGTGTGTGTGTGAATTTATATATTTATTTTTATCTCCCACCAATAAGTGAGAACATGTGGTATTTCTCTTTCTGTGCCTGACTTGTTTCACTTAATATAATTCTCTCAAGGTCCATCCATGTTGTTGCAAATGGCAGTATTTCATTCCTTTCAATTCTAAATTTAGATGGTCCTCAGAATTTCTCTGAAATGTAAATCAAAATGGCAAAAAAAAAAAAAAAGTATAAAATTAACCCAAAAGAAACCTAAAAATTCAAAGTGTGGACTAGTGACTTAACTCTGAGTTCTGGGTAGTAAAAGGACTTATTCACACAATTATATGATAAAAAGTTTAAATAACTGATTAATGTGACCCCAAAATGTATAAAATATGACCATTTAACTACGGAACAAGTATATTTTATACTACACTTAAAATGAATCAATAAGAATTCCAAAAAACCCAAATATAATTAAATCTAACAAGTTAGTTCAATCATGGGCAAAATAAGGATGAACTATTATTACACAAGGGAATATACTTAATGGTAAATTAATGCTTACATTCTGCTAAGTTAATTGTGTACCACCTCATTTACTTGAGAAAATCTTGCATCTTGTTTAGTTAATTTCAACGAAGTTTTAATTCTTAATTAGGGATAATTGAGAATTTCCTTGAAAAGCTGGATGCATTCATTTCCAGTATACATCATGGCCTAATTCATTTAAATCTTGGCATCTATGAATCCTCTCCATTTGTGGCAAAATTGTTCAGGGGGTAAAGTTCTCAGCTAGGATGGGATAATAAACCACCAGAAGGGCAACCCCAATTTTGCTTTCCCTGATGTTCCCTGCATTTCTGTAATCAACTTAACCTTTCCCCTAGGTTACCCAGTCCAGACAGTAAATTTGCAGGACAAGTTTACTTCCAGGTAACTCTTTTATAATGAAATTTGCAAGGTAGTCAAGTCCACACTACTTAAAGAAGGGATGCTTTTCAAAGTTCTAGGTATTCGTTTCCAAGGCATTTCCTAAAAGGATTTTTAAAATGTTCAATATTTCTAAAAATTGAAACATAAATGTTCATATCTGTGGGCTCCAGTATTGAATATCAATACCTGTGTGAAATATGTGATGCTCAAATCTGGATAATTAGTATATTCATCATTGCACAATGCATTCATTTTTTGTGGCCCTTTACCAATTTCTCTCTAACCTCCCCTCCCCCTCCCCCTAAGTTTTCAATGATCGTATAACAGGTAATTCTAAGTGGCTATTATGTATCTCTGTGTGTTCTTTTTATAGAAATACATGTGTGACAGTGTAGGTTGTAGTTTTTCTAACTTCCTTCTTGTCTCTAGTGGCTTCTGTTGGAAAAGATTAATACAAGGTGAACGAATGAGACGGGGTTCTTATCAAGCACAAATTCTCATGTTTATTTAGCAATAATAAAGTTGAAAAGAAGAATCACACAGAATTTTTTTCATTTAGCTATAAACAACTGAAGTTTCAAAAATAAAAATCTTTCTGTTAGTTTTGCATCTCTTGCTCACTCTCAGTGGATGTAAAATTGATGGCTTATTGTCCATAAGATATTCAATTTTAGTTGTTTTGTTCAATATTAGGTTTTGCACTCATCTATACCCATCTCCTCTCTCCTCCATCACCTCGCTCATTCTCTTTGTGTAACAAAACAGTTTCAAGACAAAAAAAAAAAAAAAAAAAAAAGGCCATAGACTTAGGTTAACGTTGGACATAAAGTCGTTACTTATTTCAAATGTAACTCAAATCTAGGGCTAGTTAGCCTCCAGACTAACTAACTGAGGAAATATTGAGAAATCATTAAACCTAAAAGCTAAGATTTGTATATTAAATAATTTTTGTTATTTCAAATAATTAAAAATAGTATTAGAAATTAAACTAGTTCCTTATTTTTTTCCTATCACATTGGTGCACAGTAAACAGTGGGCTGATGTTCAAGTGAAAGAGCAATACAATAGGGCTAAGCTTTGAAAATTCATCTTTTAAAAATACATTAACACTATCAGAGGAATTTTTTGAGGGGGGGTCCAAATCAAATATTGAGCACTGACACTTGGTTTCCCTTTCCCACCTCCTTCCCAGAGGTTTCTGAGCATGGAAATTTTTCTCTAACATATAGGTGACTATGGATAGCTCGTAGAAAGCAGTGTCAGTAAAATCTCTCTCTCTCTCTCTGCCTTTCATAACAGATTTCAGGCATCGAGCCATTTCTTTTTCTATTTTGTAGGTACTATTTTCTCTGTTTTAGCGATAAGCATGTATAAACAAAGAAGCAAGTCCTGGTTAATTTATACTAAACTCTATCACTCCGAACTTGCAAGGATTATGTTAACTTTGTTTGATTTCTATGCTTACTTTATAGCTGAGTATTATGAAACTAATGTGAGTTTAGTCACCAGTGGATGTCTTTAATAATTCATGTAGAACATTCACAATGAAGATGCTTTCTATGACCTCCCTCCATGAATAATTCTCATAAAAATTAAAAAGTCCACTAGTATCAGAAAATGTATCACTGAGGTTGCATTCAGGTGCAAGGAACTGAAGTCGTGAGAAACAAGTTCACAAACTCTGAAAAGAGTGTGGAAAGAGACTTCTTGTTACCTTCCTGTTGTGCCATCTTTGGGTATGGCTTTCATCTTCATTGAGGCAATCTGACTATGGCACCTGTAGGCATTTTTCTGTCCAGATGCTTTTTCATCTGGACAGGAAAAGCAGGAAAAAGAATGAAAGTGTGAAGACAAAAGACAAGCCCTGACCTGCAAAAGTAAAACTTTATTGTAAGTGGTACCTAATGCCTTCTGCTTACTTTTTGTTGAGCAAAACCATGTCCTGTGGCCACTCCTAAGGGCAGGAAATCTGGGAAGATAAATATTTGATTTGCACATATTGCTAATTTGGACAAAATTGGGGTTCTTTGTTAAGGAAAAATAAGATGGATAACTACTTTCTGTCTCAGAAACCACTCCTCTCCTTAATTTCTTAAAAAAAGTTGGGAGATTTTAAATTTTTATTAGAAGATACTTGGACATTTTATGATATTAAATAATTAAATTAATGTTCCTTTCTTCAATAAAACATTTTCTGCTTTTGTTCATTTATGTCAGAGAGCTATGAAAATAATCCAGTCACTCTCATATGATTAAACAAGTATTATTACTTAAATATGAAAGTTTTAATTGACTGTACAAATCCCTTCTCTTCTGTGTCAAATAATTTTATAAGAAAAAATTCTGCTAGCAAACTAGTGTCACTGCTAATGTATCTCATTCTGTATTCTCTCTGATGATACCATGTTGAGCACAATAACAGTGCAATTATATTTCTAAGCTGAAATAAATTGTGCTCATTATTTTTTTTCTGAAGATTACACTGGGATTAGTCATTTTTTAAGCCCATAATTATATGGTCAGTGTGATATTAGATATGCTGAATAATTTAATCTGAATGACTTTGTGCATAATAACACTTAGGAAACCTATTGTTTATATACAAAAGTCATTACAAAAATTCTACTGGTGAATTTTAGGCAGGAATCATTTGGAAAATTTTGATGTTTACAAGAAGTATACTTAAGATACAAATTAAAAAAATAAGAGATACTTAAGTGGCTGGCTTTCTGGAGAAGAAAAGATAATTGTGATGTATTCCCAGATCCTTGATTCACTTATGGTATTTTTCAACTAATCATGTCAAGAAAATTACATCCAATTGCCATTTCATTTTACAAGGATATTTGGTGCCTAATGGCATAATAGGTACGTAATGATAGTTGATATTTTGTAATGAAGATATTTTCCAAAAGGATTTGTCTTAGTCTTTTCTTTGAAATGGCTTTCTCATTCATAAAGTGATATAATCTCTGTCTTACAAATGTTAGAAAATATTATCAACATTTTTCTTGAGCACTGCTTGTAGCATATTTTGAACATTATGTTTTAATCGACCAGCAAACGTTTGGAAGTCTTTATGTTTTTATCAAGAGATACTTCTTTTTACACATCTTTGTTTCCGTGTAATGTATGTTATTTCATTCCCCTAAATTTTTATGCTCTAGTAGTATATTAAAAGGACATATAAGCATTAGGGAGTTAAAAAGGGGAAATGTCTCCATTCACCTAATTTTATTGTCATATTATTGGTAGCTTTAAATACTGTGTCTACTTTTCTGATTAGAAAAGTGATAATACCCATTTTAGAGAATTTAGCAAGTAAATAAAAATATGAAAAAGAACATTGACATTTTCTTTAACACTTTTCTGAGATATCACTCAACATATTCATATATTTTCATTTTTCCTCTGCTTATAAATAAATATGTATATAATAACCACAATTTGCTGAATATTCATTTTTCTAATTTTTTCCCTAAAACTTATCCCAAGTGCTTGAATGGTTCCATACTCTCTAGTATTAATTTCCTTATTTACTAATTTACTCATTAAACATTTTTTGGTGCCTACAATATATCAAGAAATGTGCTTTTGCTAATGTTGAAGAGAATAGACCAGACCCTCGTGATCATGCATTTTGTATTTCAGTAGAAGGGAAAGATAATTAAAGAGAAAGAAAGAAATAGTCTGATAATTTCAAATAGTTATAAAATTAATAAAAATAATAAAATGGATGATATGATAGAGACTGAAGTGCAAAAGCCCTGTATTAATAAGCTTGGCATGTTCAAGGAATATGAAAAATGTCAATGTGGCTGGGGCTTAGTTATCAGGTTTGGGATGATGCATTTAACTGGTGTATTACTTTGAGTAGTCAAGCTTTTGCTTCTGATTTTAAATTTCTAACTCTTAAATGAAAATGAGTCTTATGAAATAAGCTGATCTTTGCACAATTGAATATATAATATATGAATTCAAGTATATAGTAATAATTTAGCCAGTCTGTTATTGCTGCATTGTAGTTTATTCCCAATTTTACACTAAATAATGTCATGTAAACTTATGCTTAAATCGTTATCTGAGTTTCTGCTTTTTAAGGTAGAGTTCTATAATGAAGATAACTAGGTCAAAGTTTATAAACTTTTTGAACATTCTTCACATTTATTTTCAAATTGTTCTTCAGAAAATTTGTGTTCAAGGACACTTCCAATATCAATATTAAGGGAGCTCAACTCACTGCATCTGGAAGCATTTTAATATTTTTAATATTCTACCTTGTTAGGAAGGTAACATGAAATTGAACCAGAATTTATTGTTTCATGGTCATTAATTTTACAACAATATAAATATATCACGAGTGATAAAGACATAAATATCCATATTACCAAGTGAAGCATAACATATGATTTTAAATGTTTCTGAATAAATGGGAAATTGGAAAATTGGAAAACAACAAACAGGGAAGGAAATGGAAGAACAAATTTGGTGGTCAAACACTAGTAATTTCTTAATAGTCTGAATCTTGAATTATGAATCAGAAATTCATAAACCCTTTAAGAAATAACTCAGCTATTTTAACCTCTCAGTCCTATCAATGTTTCTGCTCTGATATCAATAATAAAGGAAAAAAAATTCCTCTCTGCCTATATTATAATTAATATACAAATAACCTTAAAATGTTTTTGGATATGGTAAGGTATTAGATATTGCTCATAAATTTCAAACAATCACATTCTCTGATTTTGAGATACACTTTTGACCTTGACTAATTCAGAAATTACAAAGGATTTTTACGTTGCGCAGATGATATGTGACAATCAGAAGTATGACCTAAGAAAACGGAAAATGCATAGAAAACTTTTGGTTGCTTTGCATGATTATTTCAGGGAAAGAATTTGGAGTCTAATGAGTACATTACATCTGTGGCTGTCTTGGGGGAAAGACATTTTCCAATTGCATTAGGTGGAGAAGGAAAGGAAGTCTTTAATACTAAAAGTTCTTTCAAAGTTAAAATATCAAAATTCAAATACATAACACAAATATGGCAATTCTAACACTAAGTTTGTCTTTAATTAATTAATAGAAAAATGCATAATAACTGCCAGATTAGGGAATTATTTATCACTTCTCTTCTTTAAAACATCAGGGCAGAGGAAAATAAGATAATTGACATAAAAAAATTTGTTACCAACCTGTTTTTCACTTTTTGTTTTAAAGTTCTAAGCTGTCAACAAAATAATATATCCATTCACTATCACCTGATGTCTGGATACAAGATTGAAGAGCTGTCTTTTAAAATCATAGTCTTTCCTGGATGGTGAATCAGATTTGAGAATATAGAGAATTGATAGCAGGATAACAAGTTTAGCTTAGCTTCTTCTTTACCTAATTGTGCTGAATGTTGCTTATTGTGGCATATGTTACTATGGGGTTCAAATAAGCTGATACACTCGTTCAATTTCTTCCAGCAGGTGACCACTCCATTTTTCTTTTTCTTCAGATATCTGTAATAGTTTTGGTTATTTTGCTATATCCCATTTGTTATAACCCTATATCTCCTTCACCTTTGTGGTGAATGTGCTAAGTATTAACGTGCTCGCTAGTAAAACAAGTAAAGTAAGAAGACCAAACCAAGAGAGGACAAGTGTATCACTTTCAGCATCTGCCATATCTGAGGCTGGATTTAGATGCAGAAGCAGCTGAAACTCAGAACCAAAACTTGAATCCTTAGGTTCACATGTGGACTTCAGTACTTTGGAGAACTAAGGAGGAATGAAACATTAAGATATTGGCCATTAATTATGAAAATAATCAGGAATTCAGCAAATGGAGTTACTCAAATGAAAGTCACACAAAAGAATAAATAAGTAAGAAAGATTATTTTTTACAAATAGGATGAATGTTATATAGGGCAACATCTTTAGAAAGGAATATTTGAAACAAAGAGCAGATTTCTGAGCCAGCACTAGTGTAAAAACTCTCCATCTCAAAAATGTTACTTTTCAGCTTCTGTGATTAAATAATGCACCAATAAAACATATGTATACCTATTGTCTTTTTACTTTCAGGTTTAAACAATTTGTCAGAAAAAGAAACAAAAAAACTACTTCCAAAAAGTTACCTCCCAGAAAGAACCAGACTGAGTTTCATTGGAAAATTCTACCAAACATTCAAAATTAGGTAATTTTAATGCCACTTAAATTGTTACAGAGATTTAAAAGGGGAAAAAAACTTTAAGAGCTTTTTCTATGAATGTTGATGCTATATCCAATCAAGATCACACACAAAACATTCAGATCATCCCTACTTAATCCTGAATAAAATATTATCAAAAAAATCTAAAAGCATACTAAAAACAGTAGACCACGATCAAGTAGAATTTATTCCAGAAACCCAAAGATGGTTTAATACAGTATATTTATTAGTGTAATTCCTATTATATACACAAAATACTTTCAAAAAGTTTAGTAACTATTTTTTGAACAAAGCACCAATAAAATAAAAATTATGGTGACTTCCTAATTTGATAAAATCTATATACTTCAACTTCAAAGCCTGAATCTGACATTGGAAAGAAATAGAGCTATTCTCACTAAAATAAAGAGAAATAGCACTATTCTACTGTCTACTCTGCTATTTAGCATTAAATTGTAGTTATTATCCAAAACAGTGAGAGAAAAAAATTGTAAGAGTAAAAAGTGGAAAAGAAAAAAACACTTAATTATCTGATTGTATAGTAGAGTGTCTAGAAAATTCAAGTGAAAGATTAAAAGAACTATTTCAAAGAGTAAGAACCAATACAAACATTTCAATAATGTATTAGAGTATAAAAAAATAGGGAATTCAAAATTCTTCATATATCCAAATAATAATCTCAGAGAAGAACTTGTTTAAAAAAAACAATAAAAGATTATACCTAGGATTAAATGTGCAAAACTTATAGAAGGAAAGTTTTAAACTCTTTAGAAAAACACAAAATTAGTTTTAAAAAGATAAAAAGAAAGTCCAGTTTGTTGGGTATAACCATCAAACATTATGAAGAAATCAATCCCCATAAGAGAACATATAAATTTAATGTAAATTTGTCCCAATAAAATTACCAATAGACTTACTGGATTTAAAAAAGTTCATTATGAAAATCACATGGGAAAAAATAACAATATGACTAGGCAAAGAAACCCTAAAAAAGAATATTAAGAAGGCAGGCAAGGGAGGATTGGCCTACCAGATATTAAAAAAGTAAAAATTCTCCTATAAAAACAATATGGTGTTCATACATTAATAATCAGGAAGACCACTGGCACCATAAAGTACAAAAATAGACCGAATATATATGGAAGTATAGTATGGTATAGTACACACACACACACACACACACACACACACACGGGGAAAGTACAGCTTTTGATTAATGTTTTGAAGACAATTTGATAATCTTTTTTAAAAAAAGGTAAAGTTGAATTTATATATCATACCTTTCACTTAGATTGTTACAGCATGTTACAGCTGTGTTGCAGCAAACTCTCAGGGAGAGGCAGGACACCGAAGCTTGTAGAAGGAAGCCGAGTTTATTGATGTTAGCGATGGCTCAGTGGACTCATGTCACAGCAGGGCTACCTCTTTTATCTTGTTATACTTCCAGTTTTTTACATTGGGGTAAAAGGGTGACCTTATATGGTTATAACTTCCATTTGAGTGGGAAAAATTCTGGGCGCATTAAGACATTACAGCAGGGCATGACACAGCTGGGCATATATGATAGCAGGGAAGGGTGCAGTCAGGAGAGCACCCAGGAGAACATGGGTGCCTCATTCCCCCCTTTGATGCTTTGACTGTGGCCAGACATGACCCAGTCATACAGCATCATTATTATAACTTGTTAACAGGGGAAAGAGATAATGTGAACAGAAAAGCAAAACAAAGAAAAGAATCACCAGTCCCAAAAAGCAAAGTCCAGCAATTTCTGCAAGGACACATTTTCACTGGAGATCTTCAGACTTCTGCCATGCATAGACTAGCCAGCCCTCAGAGTGACTAGAGTAGGGCTGATGTCATCTGTAATCTCTAAAGCAGGCCTGGGTCCTTGTTTCTAGAGAGTCAGCTTGCAGGGTGAAGTGGGATGAGGAATGCAGTCCCAAGAAGTCGTGGCTGGTTTGAGTCTGCTGTGATGGATCCATGGAGTGACCTCAGCTACTCTGAGATTCTGAGGCAGCTATATCTGGCACAGACCTCAGGCTGCTTCTACTCATGGCAGAAAGAGGCAGGCAGCCAGTGGGTACAAGCAGATCACATGGCAAAAGGAAGCAAGAGGGAGAGAGAGAGGAGGTGCCAGGGTCTTTTAAACAATCAGCTCTCATGGGATCTAAAAGAGCTCTCCCCCCCAGGAAGAGCATTAATCCATCCATGAGGGATCCACCCCATTGACTCAAACAGCTTCCAACACTGTCACATTGGGGATCAGATTTCTGCATGAGTTTTGGGGAAACTCTATCATTCCAACACATCCAAACTCTATCATTCTGCCCGTGGGCCCCCAAAACTCACATCACTCTCACGTACAATATACAATCATTCCATCTCAACAGTCCCAAAAGTCTTAGCTTGTTCCAGTACCGCCTGAAAAGTTCAAAGTCCAAATTCTCTTCTGAGACCAAAGGCAAAACTCCTTCCAGCTGTGAACTTGTAAAAATCAAAACCAAATTTGTCTACTGCCAAGGTACAATAGTGGAACAGACATTGGGTACAAATTCCTATTCCGAAAGGGAGGAATAGTCCAGAAGGAAGGAGAAACAGTCCCAAACAAGTCCGTAACCCACCAGGGCAGACATTAAGTCTTAAAGCTCCAAAATAATCTTCTTTGACTCCAAGTCCTGCATCCTGGCCATAATGGGACATCTGGGCCCACAAAGCCTTGGGCAGCCTCATTCCCTCAGCTCTACCAGGTGTAGCCCACTGAGCAGCACTGGTGCCTGTAGCTTTTCCAGGCCAGTGTTGTATGTTGCCAGTGGCTCTACAGTCCTGGTGTCCTGGCAGCATCCCCACTGCCTTGGCTCTACTGGACATTTCCCTGGTGGGAGCTCTCTGTGGGGGCTCTGACCCCACTTTCCTGCTCAGCATTGCTCTAATAGATGGCTTCTATAGCAGCTCCACCCCTGAGGTAGGTCCCTGCCTGGGCCCCCAAGCTTTTCCATACATCCTCTGAAATCTGGGTGGAGGCTGCTCTGCCTCCACTGCTCTCATGTCTCACTGGTTAACGTCTCTCACGTCTGCAGACTTAACACAACGTGGACGCCACCAAGGTTTCAGGCTTTTACTCTCCAGAGCTGCTGCATGAACCACACTTGGGGCTGCTTGAGGCAGGGCTGCTCCAGTCAGAGCAGCTGGCATGTGGGGAGCAGGTTCCTGAGGGTGGCTGTGCCCCAGGTTTGTCCTACGAGGCAACTCAGTCCTTCTAGGCCTCAGGGTCTGTGATGGGAGGGGCGCCCTTTCAGAGTTCCCAAATGCCTTCAGGGCTTTTCCCCCATTGTCTTGGCAGCTGGCTGCCTCACCACCAAGCTAATGTCTTTACCAGCCAGTTTATCTGCTTCACCCTTGCATTTTTCTCTTGCTCTCAGCTTCTCTACCACATGGCCAGGTTGTGAATTTTCCAAATCTTTACACTCTTCTTCCCTTTTAAATTCTGGCTTTAAATCATACCTTTGCTGCCATAACTCAGAGTAGGCTGTTAAAAATAGCCATGCAGGCCTTTAAGCAGGAAGGTGGAGAACGAAGTAAGTTTTCCCAAGAATCAATATAAGGATATTGGTCAGGGTGGCCCTGAGGGTCATTTCCCATTGGCCAGTAATAACCCTTCTGGCTTGATGGATAAGGGAAAGGTCAAAGGACCCTTGAGAGGGCCATCCTACATTGACAGATGGCCAATCCACCTCACATAATGCCCTGAGTTTATCAGGAGATAGTTTGACACCATATAAGCCATAAAAGCCCTTTTTAAAATTCCTTAGCATACAGGCAAGGAGAGTTTGTTTGTTTGTTTGCTACATGTTCCTCCCATGTTTTCCACCTGTGATCAGTGTCACAACAGACACTGTATTCCAATCGCTTTGTCTGTCTCCAGCCACTCACTTTGCAGTGATATTTCAGATGCCTCTTGGCTTTGCTGAGATGGTATGAACCCCTGTCAGGACCTCTCTTGTGAGAGTCATGCTTATCCATATGAGATTTGCAATGGAACCATGGATTGGGGCTCTGCACTCAATTCGTTCATTGAAATACAGCTATGTGCATACATTCACCATGCGAAAATTACTGAAATTCTGACCTGAGAATGTGGTTTCCTCCGTGAAATGGAGTTCACCACCCCAAAATTACTGAAATCCTGACCTGACTGGGGAATGTGGTTTCCTCCATGAAAGGGAGTACTAAGACATTCTCCCCTTTGGGAGGTGATCAGACTCTCTTTCTACTCTCATGTGAGTAGGAACCTAGTGGGACCTGGGTCCTTACCTAGTCCAATGGGTGGAGCTCCCCTGGTCTGGTTCCTGCACCTCTTTGGGTTCCGTTGTGCTCTGGGTTTGACCTCCGTGTCCACCCGGCAAGGTCTTTCCCACTCATGGAGAACTCTCTGTTGGTGCCTGAGTGTGGTCTGTGTCATCAGGTGTCTCAGGGACTGAGACCAAGAGACAAGGGAGGTGGCCAAGCCACCATCTCCACCATCCTGGATGAGCCCCCAAAAAGTGTTACAGCATGTTACAGCCATGTTACAGTGAACTCTCAGGGAGAGGCAGGACATTGAGCCTTGTAGCAGGAAGCAGAGTTTATTGATGCCGGCAATGGCTCAGTGGACTCGTGTCACAAAGGCTGAGCCCCAAACATGGCAGGGATGCCTCTTTTATCTTGTTATACTTCTGGTTCCTCATACTGGGGTAAAGAGGTGACCTTATATGGTTATAACTTCCATTTAGGTGGGAAAAGTTCTGGGCCCGTTTAGCCATTACAGCAGGGCAGGACACAGCTGGGCATATATGATAGCAGGGTGGGGCACAGTCAGGAGAGCACTCAGGAGAACATGGGTGCCTCAATATAAACTCCAAATGGATAAGAGATATAAATGCAAGTTTTAGAAGAAAATATTTATTAATTACCATAAATGCAAGTTGGAAAGTTTATGTCTCAAAATTCAGAGGCAATAAAAGCTGAATTCATTTGACTACCTTACAAAAAGCTTTGACATAGGAACATACACATGGCCCCCAAAGTAAAATCAGAAGATACATTCAACTCTTTATTGTAAAGTTTAATCCCTGTGTTTTACCATTCATCTATCTATCTATCTAATCAGCTTTCTAGCTACTTTATTTCTTAAGAATAGTAAATTCTGATAGAAAAATAGATAAAAAACATGAAAATACAACTAACAGAATAGGGCAAATCACCCTTACATTTGTTAAAAATGCGCACATTCACTAGCAATATAAGAATTACAAAATAAAACCAAATTTAAAATTTTTCTCGCTTTTTAGAGTATTTGAAATTCAAAAAAACTGACAACATACTATACTGGTCTTGCAAGGTTGTGAGAAAAATCCACTCTCATGATTACTTGTATTTGTGAAATGGTGCAATAGTTACCAGGGGAAATTGAGAGCAATTAACAACAAAATGCTCAATAGATTCTCCTCTTTGACTTAGAAAATCCACCTCTAGAAATCTAACCTCAAGACAGTCTTCTGCAAATAAGGGGGAAAAACAATGCCATTGTTATCAATTATAGTATCATTTGAAGTAAAAATGTAAAATAACGCAAATGTCCAAATTAAAGCACTATTTAATTTTTTTAAATGGCATATTTGCACAATGGAGTACCATAGAGCTATAAAAAACAAGAGGATTTATAAGGATTTATACTTAAAAGGGTACATATATTGTTAAACTATAAGAGCAAGATACAGATAATGGTATATAGCATGCTACATTTTGTGTAAGAAATTAGAAAGACATATATAGATACATGCACATAATCGAATACACACACACATATATGTATGTACACACATCTTTAGATATTGATTTAAATTACAGAATGAATATTGGAAGGAAATCTTAATATAATTAAAATTTATCTGTATAGGGGTGGATGAATGTGGTATAGGGTAAAAAGTAAACATTTTTTGAGCATATTATCATATAGTTTCAATTTTTAGGATCAAGTAAATATTTTTACACATTCAAAAACGTTGATAAGAATGCTAAATCTAAAATTGAATATAACTGAAATAATTAATTCCATCTGTATGTAAAATTGTTAATACAAACAGATTGAAGAATACAGTCCTCTCATGCTACATTCTTAATGGGACTTATTCTAAGGACAGAAAAGAACTGCAGAGAAATATTAAAAGTCATTCATTAATTTTCTTATTAGTACTGTTACTGTGTTTTTACTCGAAACTTCTTTCATAATATTTTAACTTAAAGAAAATAGCATATGGCTTTTATACACTGAAAATGCCAAGAAGGAATGATATCCAGAAGTAACATACTTTTCCTTTTTAAGAGATGACCGGTAAGGGGATCTTAACCTTTGACTTGGTGTTGTCAGCACCATGTTCTCCCAAGTGAATCATGGGCCGGCCTTCAGAAGTAACATACTTTTAACTAGGGTGTAATAAATTCTAAATATCATTCTCCATTAAGAGAAAAATAACTCTTTGCAGAAATGCATGATTCTGCATCTGGTGCAGGAAAAGTAAAAGGTGAATGCTAAAGTGCTATGTCTACATGACAAGAGTGATACCTTGAAGGGGCTTGTACTGTTCAAATTTAGGAAAATTTTAATATCAAAAGGATTATGTAATGTAATGCACTGTAACAGCTATCTATTTATCTGGTCATCTATTAGTTAGTTAGCCATATGTGTGTTTGTAATATAACTCGAAAAAGACTCATTTGCCACCATTGAGGTGGATATTCCACTGGCTGTTACTTTTAAACTTAGTAATTAATAAAAAATAAGCATTTATCATGCCTTTGTATTAGGAACTACAATTCATTGCCACCATTCATATGATGTAAAGTACTTTTTTTAACAGAAGAATAAAATTAACAAATGGAATGTTTGAGTAAGAAAAATCAGTATTTTGTGATTCTCAGTAAAATAATTGCTTTGGTTAAAGATTCTTTATGAGTTCTAAAACAATTAGGCAAGCATTTTTTGAGAAGAGAAGGACTGTACATATGTGTGTTGTCAAAGTCACATATCCAAAAAAACCCATATCTTTATTTATTTTGTTTATCTCAAAAAACCAACTTTAAAACAGATGCAGTGACCATGACATTAACCAAGAAACTGAATTTAGCATTACAAGTCTGGATCAACCTGATAGGAAGGAATATGTAGCACAAAGATTAACCAATGGTAGATTTAAAAAAAAAATGAATAAAGGTTTATCCTGAATTTAATCAAACCTCCAGATACAAATTCTATTTTAATGCCAATATCAAAAATAGAAAATAGGAGAAAAAAAACACCTTAAATGACACACAAGAAAGCAGTCAGATGTACATTCTATGAGGTACCTGGCTTGATGTCAATCAAAATTTAATGTCATAAAAATAAAGGATTTGGGAGCTCTTCTGCACTAATAGACTAAAAAGATGAAATGACAAAATTCAAAGAATAATCCTTGATAGAAATGGTCAATGGAATGTGTCCTTATTTGCATAGCATATACTCTGCAATAATTAGGCATCAATTGTTACAATATCTTTAAGTCATTTTGAAATTACATTTATACATATATGTACACACATAAAGATAGATATATAAATGTAATATCTACATACACCCACATGTGAGAGTGTGTGTGTGTGTGTGTGTGTGTGCATGCAGAGAGAGAAAGAGAGAGGAAAAGAGGGAGAGAAAACAAATACAACAAAACATTAATTATTATTGAATCTAGGTATGGGTTATGGTATTCAATACATTATTGATGTTGTCTGTATGACTGGGCATTTGTATAGGAAAGAGTTGTGTACTCAGGCTAATTTCTTAGAAGCACTTGAATAGGCTATGTTTTACCTTAACATGCTATATAATTCAGTATAAATCAGTTTGGCTTATTAATTTTATGTGAAGAATCTCAATAGATGGAAAGTGTCATTCAATTTGGAAAGCTAAATAATTGCTTACAGAATAGATGGTATTGCTTGATTAGATGAAAGGAGCTTCAAGAATGCTTATTTTGGAAATAATCTCCATTTTGACATAGTTCCTTTGAGACGTTTACTATGACTTCAATTTGAGGTTTCTAAACTAGGAAAACCTGGGATACAGAGACTAAAATTCCTCTAGAATAAATGACTACTTTCCCTGTAGGCCCATCTGATGAATTAAGATTTGAGAAATAGCTTTACAAGATACATTTCAGGGCAAGGAATTAATGGTAGTCAAATCTTGAATTTACACATAATATCTCTGCTATTATTCATAAATTACACATTTAACATTCTCAAGGTCTCAGAACATGATCACTATTAGTTGATCAGAAACGAAAATGTGCATAGAGGATAGGGATCAGGGGGATTGGAAATGGTAAACGTATGTCTATTGACAGTAATGATATTTTGACAGGCAGAAAGTAGAATACACAAAAAAGTAAATACAATAACAAAATGGAAATCAGTCTACGGTCATGGAATATAGAGTTAAATAGTCCCATATATGTAAAAGGCCCCTAGAATATGCCTTTACTTAAAAAGTAAACATTAAGTATAGAATACTGGGGAGGAGAGCAAAGAAACCAATATATTCTAGAAATAATTTTAAAAATAGTATTTGCTGCAAGGTGCAACCTGTGAAATTATAATCAATTTGGATGAACCTAGGAAAGTGAAAGAACATAGAATAGTCCAAATAAATTACTCTAATGCTCTTAAATATCTCAAGTATATTATGTATATACTTCCTATCATTGCACTAAAGGAATAACTTCAGATAACTTTTTCTTTCTGTTTTTTCCTAGATCACTTGCATTACCAGGAGGTATGCCCAGTAAGTAGCCTTCATGGTTGCAAGGACTGATAGTATCTGAAAGTTAAAAAGTACCCAAATGTTCACTTATTCCAGACCCTGATAAAATCATGTAACTATTTATTATTATTAAAGACACCCAAAGAAGGTGATTTGGCCACATGCTTTCAATACTTTATATTCACATCCTGAAATTTCATTTTTATTTTCCTATCGAATTGCTCATTCTGCTGCTTTTTTACTAGGCTTACTATTTTAAAAACTGGTGTTTTCTAGCATCTCCTGATAATAGACTTCCTAATCCTCCCTACTCAGTAAATTAACTAAAAACAACTAAAACTTGGAAAACTAAGACTGCCAGCTAACCTACTGGTAGATGTGTCCGGAAACTCATGAGAAGAGCTAGCCAGGTAACTCCCTCAGTTATTATATGGTGTGATAATACCAAGGTCAATGGCTCAAAATCCCCATACTAGCCAGCCTCCAAAAAAAAAAAAAAAAAAAAAAAATAGCCATTACATATTGGAAACATTGTTTTACAGAAGCATGAAATAAATTATAATGTCAATATGCTTGCATTTTTTGCTAATTAAAGTAGAAAAGATCTTAAGAAAAGCAGTCCATTTTAGCAATGGTACAATGAAATGGGCCTTTCTGTAATTAGGTGGAAAAAGAAAAGAATGCAACATTTCTGAAGGATGATATGAAGAATTAGCATTACCAGTGTTCTCAGTCACTGACTTGTTAATTCCAGTGCTAGGAGATTTTTCTAAGAAAAATTAAGGATATTATGTTTTTTACAATTGGAAGTTCTTTCCACGGTTGTTAATTGGAGTAAAATTTGGAAATTGTTAAAGTCCATAAATAAGAAATGGGACACATCCTAAAACAGAAAATTATTCAGTCAATAGGTTAACTTTTGAAGCATATTCAATGTCATAGGAAATGCAGAGAGCTAAGAAAAGTGATTTTTATAAGCATAGGAAAAATACTGGAGAATATTAATAAAATGTAAATGGCAATTATATCTGGACAGTGAGAGACAGATCGATTTTATATTATCTTCTTTATACTTTTATGTATTTTAAATTTTTTCTACATACAAATACTTGTGGTATTTGACACGTAGAAGTCAATGTGATTTAAAGAATGAAGAGAATAATAACTGACTATTGCTTTGTTAATTTTCTGTGAGATACTTGGTAAATCACTTAATTTCTATTGCTTTCCCATTTGGAATTGTAACACAGGGAGAACTTCTGGGCACTACTAATTTGGAAGGTAACTTTGTGTTTAAAATAGGAACGAGCATCACCCCACCTTACTTTTGTTTCTTTGATGTCAGTGTGTCCTTGAGGATATAAACCAGGCTAGTATGAGCTGTTTTGGTTAAGAAATGACAAAGAACACCTTTTAAAAAATTCCCAAGCTGGCTTAAAAATATGAGATCTGCTTTAGGGTAAACTGAAGATTAAACACAAACACACACACGCACACACACACACTTTTCCTTCTCTAGAAACTCCCAAATAGCTAAGAATTCCAGACACTGGAAATCATGGTTTTATAGAACTAGGATAAATAAGATATGAACGATCTAAACTTCTACAAAAAAAATGTTGTGTCCTTAAATCCATTAAACTAAATTAAATCCAGTAGTTTTTGAAAGAGAGGGTTTTTTGGATGCTAAGTTGTCAACACTCACTAGGTTGGGAAATTTCTTTTCTGATAAAGGTTCTTACTTTGACACTGTGCCACCTTGGAAATCCTCTTTGCTTGAAAGTTAATGAGTCTTGCAAATCTTTTATGACCATGAGTTTCAAAGGCAGTTTATCAAAGCTCCCAGCAATGTAATTGTATGTATAGAACTGACTACACGGAAAGAAGTAGAAATTGGACTCAAGAAAAGGCCAATGTACTCCTACTAATGAAAGGTTAAAAAATAAATAAAGCTCCATCTGCAAAATATTAGCAACTTTTCTCAGAGTTCTTTCTTAAGTTTGTTTTCCTGAATAAAAATTTCTGTCTGCTTTAATAAGAATTTAATAATGCTATTTACTGAATTAAAAGATTTCCGTTTTCCCACCTTCTTAAAACAGACACACAGTAATAGAAATGTATGTAGGAGGTTTTTTCTGTTTATGTGTAGTATTCATGTCAATTATTTATTAACACATATTAAGAAATTACTATGGGCTATATTACATGTTAGATAATAAATGTTTCCAGAATATAATTCTAAAAGTTCTTTAAGTATCCATTGATCTTCAACTCTCCTGTACTTACTATCACTTTCCATATTTATTACTTCTATTTATTTCCTAAAATGCATAACACCTAATTTCTTTAATAAATTTTTCTGTGCACAATTGGTTCGTTTTACTATGATTCCTTTCGTAGCCCTTTGCAATTTGACCTCTTCTGCTTTCACATCACATAACTACTTACTTTTATGTGAAATCCTTCTGGAACAGTCTAGTGGTCTTTCTCTTGACATCCCTTGACACAGGCAGCTGCTGCCTTTCCCTAAAACTAGTTTTATTTTTAGTTCCATGAATTTGTTTCCTGACTCTCTTCTCTCTCTTTGTATTGCTCGTATTCTGTTCAGTTCAATCCTCTTCTTTCCCAGGCTATTGATTTTGATAGTACACCAGGGTTTAGTCCTAAAACATCAGGTAATCTCTTTCTACAACAACAATTTGGGAGAAATTATCCAATTGAAACTTGGAAACTTTCAAATATGTGTCTTCAAACTCAACTATTGACACTCAAATGTCATGCTCTAAATATTTTCAGGGCATATTTATTTGTATAATTTTATGATTCCTGAAACTTTGTGGAAACTAAACTCATCTTATTCGAAGAGCAATCACCTCTCCCCAAATCCCTGAACATCCCTAATTTCCTATTATGATCTATGTTTCTTCTTAATTAACCTGCATGTTTTTCTTCTTCATGAACATGTATTTAATTTTAATAATTTCCCAAGTCTACTATCTCTGTATTTCAAAATGCAGTTTATAAATTTTATATCTTTCACCATTTTTATCTACAATCACCACTCAAATCTTTTTGCCTACATTCTTTTTTCTTCCTTAGGTTTTTAAACACAGCTGTGCATTAGAATCATCTGAGGAGGTTTTGTTTTTTTCAAATTTGATATTGAGTTATTACTTACATAAAGTGCATAGCCCCTTGAGTATACAACTTACTAAATATTTACAAAAATATTGACCCATGTAACCCAGTTGAAAATATATCTTTCCAATACCACAGAATGCTCCCTTGAGCCACCTCTTAGCCGATAAGCTTGAGAAATACCAACACTTCATCCCCAGCCATAGAGATTTAATTGGTCTCAAGTGGGTCCTAAACACTGGTATTTATTTTTCCACACAAGGATATTTAATAATTTAAAAATATAGAGTAAGAAGAAATAAAAGGGATACATCTTATTGGTAGAGTACATGTGGATTAATCTGAGGCAGAATAAAGTCCTCAGGACATTTTGAAGAGGAGGTGGGAGTGGACGGAAAAAGACATAATTTAAGGTGCAGATGGTGGCATTTCATACCATGTTATATAAAACACCCCTGTCATTTATATTTTTTAATATGTTGTCGGTAAATTTGTCAGGAATAATTTAGATTGGAATAGAGAGAAAAATGAGCTTGTTTGTCCAATAAGATTTCCTTAGGGGATTATTACTATTATGCCTATGGCAGAGATGTATATGGAGTATTTACACCCATCTGTAGCAGATAATCATCCAGTAGAATAACTGTCACATAACAAGCACTTGATGCATATTTTTGAATAAATTAATAGCAAAGTGAGCGTATATTTAATGTCAAAACTGATATGTTTAAAAATAAATCTTACTGTTTATTTTTTATTTGTTCTTTTTTATGTATATTTACATTTTCTCTCCTTTACTTGCCTTCTCTTTGATAAATTGTTTTATTTTTCTATTTTCTCGCTCTACTAGCTTGTTAGTAATGTATTTTGTTACTATTCGTTTATTGGTTACTGTACAGACTAAAACATGTATGGAATATGAATTGATACATTTGTATTTCCTAGATAATGTAAAGAAGTTATAAAACCCTTAGCGTTATATGTTCCTCCTGCCTTGTCTGACATTGTTGCCATGTAATTTAATTCCACATATGTGTTAAGCTTGTGTTATGGACTGAATGTTTGTGTCCCCCTAAATTCATATGTTGAAGTCCTAAACCTCAATGTAATAATATTTGGAGATGGAGCCTTTGTGAGTTTTTGGGAGATTAGATGAGGTCAGGGGATTGAGACCCTCAATTGGATTAGTGGCTTTATAAGAAGAGAAATAGGTCACTTTTTTCCCATGTGCATGCACTGCAGAAATGCCATGTGAGAACTTAACAAGAAGTCAACCATGTGTGACCTGGAAGAGAGCCCTCACCAAAGCTGCTGGGACCTTGATCTTGGACTTCCCGGTAAGGACTGTGAGAAATAAATTTCTTTTTAAGCCAACCATTCTATGGTATTTTGTTATGTCAACCTGAGCTGACTAATATACCCCACAAGGTTAATTGCTGTCATTCTTTATATAATTATACGTATCTAAATTTAGTCAACTATTAATCTTTTCTGTTGCTCTATATTCTTTCTTGAATTTTCCAGTTTCCATCTAGGATCACTTTTCTTCTGAACTAAAGTATTACCTTTAGTTATGCTGATGACAATTAAAAAATGTTTTATCATCTGAAATTTTTTTGTCTTCATTTTTGAAGGACATTTTGGTAGAAAATATTACTCCATTATCTCCTATCCTTCATCGTTTGCTTTAGTAAATTACCTGCCAGTTTTATTACTCTGTTTTTTTTATTGGTTTTGCCTACTTGCTTTTGAGGTTTCTCTTTGTCTTTGGTTTTTAGTGGTATTCTTTGTTGTACCTAGGTATAGTTTTCTTCCCTTATCCTTATTGGAATTTATAAAACCTCTTAAATCTGTGTGTTGATGCCTTTCATTATATTTAGAAAATTCTAAATTATATCTTCAAATATTATTTCTGCCTCTTTATCTCTCCTCTGCTTCTGGCCCTCCAAGCACACATTCATTAAGCTTTTCACTATAACTGTATGCCATATGCTCTTTTCTGAATTTTTCATCTTTTCATCTCTCTCTGCTTCAGTTTGTATATTTTTGAACTAGCTTCCAGTTCAATAACTCTTTCACAGTGTCTAACCTGCTTTTAAATCCATATATTGCATTCCTAGTTTTAGTTTTTATTTTATTGTAGTTCTAGAACATAAATTTCATTCTATCATTTTTCACATCATCAGTTCTGTCCTTCAGTTATTCTTCTTGTAATGTATTTTCATATACATGTTACTTTAAGCCTGTATCTGTTAAGCCAATGCCTATCATTTCTGTGAGTTTATTTTGATTAGCTCTTTTTTTTTTCTTTTCAATTTTTGTCAGTGATTGTCTTCTGTCAATCCATTTTCTGTTGCTATTACAGAATACATAAAAATGGATAATATATTTAAAAAAAAGAAATTTATTTTTTACAGTTCTGGGGTCTGGAAAGTCCAAGAGCACGATGCTGGCATCTTGTGAGAGCCCTTCTTCCTCTGCATCATAACACAGCAGAAGGCCTCACATGGCCAGAGGCCAAGAACATCATGTATACTCAGGTCTCTTCAAATTCTTATACAGCTACCAATCCCTTTTTGGTAGGCCCTAACCTGATGACCTTATCTAATTCTAAGAGGTTCACCTCCAATCAACATGTGAATTTTGGAATTCTGGGGGACACGAAATCTGGGGGACACATTCAAACCATAGCATCTACTTTCATGCCTTTTAAAATAGTTGAATGTAAGATATGTGTATAAAAACTTTTTGACATAGTTTGAGGGTCTGACTGATGTTATCTTCTTTAGAGTGAATTAACTTTTGCTCCTTCAGGAAGTTTGGGCTTGGATAGATTACTTTAATCCAATCAGGGACTGAGCTGATATAAAGTTTGATCTTAGTTTAGAATGTTCTATTTCTGGCTAACCTTTATTGCTATGCGATAGCCTTCAGGAGTCTAATCTGGGAGTGCCTTTTGAATGTTCTTAACAGCAAAGTTTGTGCCCCTGACCTCACGAACTGCCAAAAGTTCTGCCAAGCTTCAGAGATGCTTCTCTTGTGTCATCAAAGGCCTGTACAGCAGAGGCTCTGAATTTGGGGGCAATTTTTCCTCCCAAGGGACATATGACAATGTTTGGAGACATTTCTGATTGTTGCAACTGTCATAATGTTAGTTGCATCTAGATGGTAGAATCTAAGTATGCTGCTAAACATTATGATCCATAACAAAGAATTATTTGATCCAAAATGTTTATAGTGTTATGGTTAAGGCACCAATCTTTTTAGAGGGAAAATAGCATTACATGTAGTGCTCACATTTTGGAGCATTTATTCCCTTTAGGATTATTATTCTTCAGGTTTTTACTACTTCAATACTTTCAAGCATGTATTTCTCAATTTTGCAATTTTTTCCAGATTTTCAAGTGTTTTCTTAAAAGGGTCACTCTCAATCAAGCTAATCTGCCATTGCTGAAAAAATAAAATCACAAATTCAGGTTAGAGTTTTGTTTATCCACAATTTCTGTGCAAAATAGAAGCAGAGAGGAGTGTAGCACTGGAAATGGATAATAGATTTAATCTGGAGCCAGGCTTATTAGATATTAAGGAACAATATATGACAGAAAGAATTTATGATGCTGGAGAGCATAATGTTGATCAAGCTAACTTTGAATTGTAGAATGATGAATAATATCCATAATGATCAAGAGGGTGGTCTCTGGTTTTAGCAAAGAGGGTGAGATTGAGACAAAGCTTGGAAGGCAAAGAAAAGGTTTTAGGTTCCCACCATAATATTTACATTTTAGATGCAACTTCACAATATTCTTTTACAGCTCAGATATTTTTAATGACAAAAGTGTCTGGTTTATAAATTGAAAGTTATCCCTCAATAATGGTGGGTACTAGTTTAAAGCCTAGCAGGGAGCTTTTAAAGTGCTGAGCTACAGAAATCCAATTTATTTTTTGTTGGCACTCAAATTTAAATTTAGTTCTTTTGCACTCCTTTTCAAAATGACATCATTAGAAGTTACTCTCTCAGGTACAGTACCCTGATAGCTTAGTTTATCAGTGTCTCACACAGATTCACTGTTCCAAGAAATGTTAAATTGCTCAGTGCCAATTCCACTTATCCCATGATTCCTTTTCTAGTTTGCATGACTGTATGAGGGGACTTAAAAGCCTAGGAATAAAAAAGATACACAAATTTTGGGGTGCAGCTTTAAAAGGTACAGCCTTAAAGGAAGGTTTAATAGTAGCGATGGCCATTATCGTAAATAGCTGACACATCTTGAGATCCATTGAAATGAGGTAAGATGAAAACATAATTAGTACAAGTATGAACACATCTAATGTTCAGATCTTTAACAAAATCTTTTTAGAGAATCAAATCATAGTGAGAAAAATAAAATTGAATAAGCAGATATTATCCATGAAAAAGTATACTCAATAAAAATTGCAGTTTGAACCAGAGAACCCTGTTACACATATTTGCCATCTACTTAAATTTTTTTTTTCATAGATAATGAAAAAGTTTAATAGTTACTGTTGGCCTTTGGTTTTAATAAAGTGGCTGAGATTATACAGTAAAGTATGGTGCAATTCTTGCTTTTACTGTTTTCATGTCCAATAAAAGATGATAAATTTGAGAGTTAATACCAACTTTCTACATACTACAAAACATTGCTCTTTTTTTGGTGTTATAAAGAAGCAGTGCTTGAATTGCTTTTTATTCAAATCATTTTAGAAGGTTGATAGGGAAGCTGAAATTGTAAGTATGAATGGGACGGTTATTTAGAAATTTGTAATCAACATTGGGAAGAGTCATTCAAACCAACCTGACCAAAATAGGAAATTTCTACCAACTCATGATCCAGTATAAAGAACAAAATCTAATTCTAGATCAACTTTCAATTCTTGTGTCATTTATTATGATGTGTGATTATTTACTGCTTTGTAGGGTTTTTCCTTCTTGCCCCCCCTTGATGGTGTCCTATTAACCCTTTAATGTCCTATATAACTTTGATTTAGTTGACTGGTTATATAAAATTAGGTATATCAGTATAATGGACTGCTATGTAACATTAAATATGATGTTTTGTAAGATATTTAATAACACGAAGTAATGTTTTATTATTACTGAAAAATATTCAGACCATATTTTTAAGTGAAAAATGTTGCTGCCCAGACAGAAAATATAGCATGGCAACTACAGCCAAGACCTTGTAGGTCTTGCATATTTTATGTGTGCTGAACTGAGTATTTGCTTTACATCCAATGATTTATTAAACATCTGTCTATCAATTACTCTATCAACATTTTTATAGCGATTATTTCATAGGTAATATTGTGCATGACTTTTAATTTCTTGTTTGTAATTTTTTCTTTTCAGGATTTTTCTACAAGATTAAAGTTGTCTTTAAAATTTAGAGTATTGGCTGCAAATGGCTAAGTATTATAATTAGTATACATTTTATTGGAAATTCTCATTTAAAATATATTTGGAGGGAAGTTTAAAATAAAGGCTAAAATTAGATACTTAATTTCTTTCCTTCACTTTTCTTCATATATGTCTCTCCTATTTATTTAAAATACCAAACGTTAGATATAAAATTATATGCTGGACTATAGTTGTTAATGATAAACTAAATTGAGAATGCAAATAAACAAAACAAAAAATCCCCCCATCTAGTATAATGATGAGGATCAAAATCTCGGTCACTGAAAGTAGCCTCTCAGTCTTTTTATCTGCCTTTCCTTCAGTGACTTAGTGATAGCTTTAATTCAACTATGAGAAATTTCTTTTTTCATGCCCTTGCAGTTACTTTTACCCACTCCAATAAAAGAAAATGCTTTATATTAAGGAAACAAGCAAATATAAAAGATAATTAGAGATATCAAACTATTTTCTATATGTGTCTGAAACAACTGTGACATTGTGAACATTTCCTAAATTAAATAAGTTACTAGTGGTCATGGGTAGTCCAATAAGTGCAAGAAATGTATTGGGGGCCTTGTGTTTAGTGCTTCAGATGTGAAGATAATTGGAGTGCTCTGTGCTTCCCGAAACTCATTCATCCGAAGTGTATTTTTGTTTGCATAAGCCCTGGTACAAACAGGCGTAAGGCTGTTATCTTCCCTCACATCACTGAACCATCAACTGTCATTGCTTCTGTTTCAGGCGTGTCTGTCTTGTCCAGACATCGAACATGTGCTGACTCTGAGAGCCGCTGCTTCCTTACCAAAGACAATCGTAGTTATTAGCAAAAAGTTGTTGTGAGGAAAACTTCCTTACAAAACATCAAAGACAATCATATCTATTAGCAGAAAGTGTATTTTTGAATTCTATTCTTTGTATATAGCTGTGTGATTATACTGTTTCTGGTGAGCATTGCTACCAATAAGTAAGTGCTCTCCCAACATTAAATTGTAAAGGTAAAGGATCCAAAACTTCTTACTAGGACACAGTGTTTTGAAATTGTCAGATTTCTTTAAGCTACCCATGACAGTAGGCTACCTGGTGTGTAGAGATAGAGCCTACACAAGTATACTCATGTCAGGCACACTTAATTGCCTTACTTCATGGAAATAAAGCACAATGGAATTCTCACCTAATCTTTTATTACTATTGCTTTTGTGTATTTCAGTGGGGGTAGGCAGAATATCAACAGGTATGCATTTTCCATTTGAATACCTGAGAGCTAAATTTATATACCTTTTTTATTTAGTGAAAGAGATTTCCTGGCCAAATTGTTCAGCAAGAATATTTCCCCCTTGTTTTCCATTTCTGAAGAGAAAGATCCCATTGTTGGGGGAAATTGATGTTAATTAATCATATTCTAGCAAGTTTTTTATTGTGTAGCTCATTTTTTTTGGAAAAGCACTGGTGGGGTTGAGGTAGGGCAAGAGTGAACACTGCAAACAAAGCTCGTTGTTCATGACAATACTGAATACTAATGCAAAACCATCGGAAGTTTTCAGTCTGTTTTCTGCTGGTTACATTTTACGGTTGATTAAAGCTGTCAGAACAACATTCAAATTAAATACAGAGGGAGGTCATTTAGCAATTGAGAAGTATACAGTCAACCAGAAGCCTGAGTGCTAATTATTTGAATCCTTACTGAAGCTTAACCATCTTGTTTCATTTTAAAATACCAATAGTCAATAAATATATGTGTAGATATGATTTTAGAAATGTAAATATCATAGTAGAGCCTTAATTTAACTTTTAACTGTTAGTCCAAGAATCCAGTATGAGACCTAAATTAATTCTTTCTACTAATTCCTAAATTATAAAAATTACAATAATTTAACATAAATGGTGATGATAAACAGTTTCAAAAAAATCAATCCCACTGAAGTTCTTACATCATTATAAGCATAATATTATTAATAAATGCAAGTATTTTATTTTCTCTTGAAAATTAAGTGAATCTTTATGGATTATATTCAAAGTTGTGTCTGCACTGAAATCTTTACTCATCAGTTCAAATATCTAAAGGGTTGTTATATATGACTCCTATAAAAGGAATAGTTCTTACAATGTATGGAATCTAGTACATGAACCAGCATACTCTAATGTAGTAGATACTTAATATTTGTTTGTTTGAAACTAGGGTAAGTGTGTGGATGTTGCAGAACAATGGATTTTATATTTATAATGCAAAGAAATAGGGCTGTCTAAAGATGAGATAGATGCCCTCCAGGGAACAGAGTATCTTTTGGAAAATTTTCAGTCAGTTACAGCTCAATGCCTTTATCAAATATCAAGTGCATCATTGATCTAGATGACTTTAAAAGTCTCTTCCATTCCTGAGATGTTTTAAACACACACAGGCAATAACTAATATATTTATCAAATTGTCTAAATCTATCATATCAATTTGCTTTTTACTCTAGCATTCTTAAAGGTCAATCAGAATACATTTCCTTTCTGTCTCTTTCCCTCTCCTTTCCCTTCTCTTCCTTTTGTTTAGAAGTTTCTATAAATGTCTGTGCTCCCTTTCTAAAAACCCAAGGGATGTTTACACATATGCTTACCATGATATTCCAAAGCTTTATTTGGTATTGTTAAGTCACTATTTTCAAACAGTTAAAATGCCATTTTTATTATATTAGGCTTAGATATGTAGATGCAAAATAGTGTCTGAGACCTGAATAGCTGGCAAGTGGTTTCTTTCATATTTCTAGGTTAATTTTGTACCTTTGGAGTTACCTGCTTTTGTGTTCTGGTCTCAGTACTGGACATGTCATACTCCTTGTATCTTTCTCCCATTGCCCTTAGGGATATTCCCAAAGGTTACCTGCAGAATCTGCTGTCTTGACTGTCTGCTGTAGACCTGTCACCTGGAATTAATAACTGTAATTAATTGTCACATTTTGAATAAATAAAAATCTGTTAATGTCAACTAGTAAATGAAGTGACAGAATTAGGAAAAGCATCATTTTGCAATTTCCACTGTAATAATTGATGCAGGCAAGGATTTTCTGACAGTTTTAGCTAAAGGGCAAGTTTACTCATCTATGATTTCAGCAAAACAAACTCACAAAATTCAAAATTCATTCATTTATTTATTTAATATTTATTGAATGATGTACTCTGAAGGCAGAACAGAGAAGTATAAAGTGAAAATTCCAGCTCTCATTAGTTTTACATTCAGTGGAAGGAGACAGACCCAAAATAATTAAGTTAAAAGATAGGATGTTAGATATCAGTAAGTGCCATAGATGAAAACAAAGCAAAATACAGGGAAAGCATTGCTGAAGAGAATGGTTCCGCTCACCTTTTTTTTTTTTTTTTTTGACCGGTAAGGGGATCGCAACCCTCGGCACGTTGTGGTCTGCACCACGCTCAGCCAGTGAGCGCACCGGCCGTCCCTATATAGGTTCCGAACCTGCAGCCTCGGTGCTCCCAGTGCCGCACTCTCCCGAGTGAGCCACGGGGCTGGCCCGTGAAGCTCAATTTTAAATAAGATAATTTAGGAAAGGCCTCACTGACGAAGTGTCTGGCGAAAGCACAGTACTTGGCACAGTGCAGAAGTATAATGTGGCAGAGTACTTACCTTTTGCAAAGGGAAAATTTTGTTTTTGCAGTGAAGAGATGGGAATGACTTCCTTAATCAGCATAGCTTACTTTATAGAGGCATCTGGCATTACTCACCATGCAATACAATCCGAATAATTTTAATCTGAATAATTAAAATTATTTAACATAAAAATAATTAATCTAAACCAAAAAAAAAAAAAAGCCTCAAAACATATATCTATGTTTAAGGAAATATAGAGGGGAGAGAAATAAACACTGTGAGGGAACAATTAGTGAAATACAGTGTATAGGACATTGTAAAAGGCAAAGCCTCGCACATTTCAAAAAGACTGTCAAAATAAGCTCTTAACAGAAGCAATTTCCTCAGATAAAAGAAAAATAAAACCTGGATAAAACACCAAAATCAACCATCTGGAGTTCCTGGAGATTGAACAAAGACATAGAGATTTTGGGGCAGAGTTAAAACTTGGAAAATGGATCAGCTTGTGGTGAGTTAGCCATTTGTGTAGATTTAGCTTGAAGGTGGACCATGGTTCATGATGGTGTGGGGAGTAGAAGCTATGAGAGAAAGTCCACTATGTTTCCAGCATGAAGAATTGGAGAACGGATCTTATGTTGGCCATAGCCACTACCTCCTGAGTGGCCTAGGAATCCTACAAATGGGAAAGGCTGAGAAAAGGGAGCTCCAGGTGTGTGTTTAATGACTGCCAGAGTCTCTTCCTTCCTTTTGAACTGTGTGTGTATGGGGGGGCACACTCAAAGTAGTGCAATTAGAAACAAATAATTTGAAATGAGATTTGAGCTGATGCCCAAAAGACAGAACTTGAAGTTACAGTCTAACCAACTTAGAAATATGAGAGTCTCTACATTATAAAAATAAAATATATAGGAAAAATTCAAAATTACTGACACAAGAAGAACTAGGGAAATATGACAGCATGTGCTTTAAAAAGTTAAGAAAATATGTGGTAATTCCCAGAGCAACAACTAAACACACACACACACACACACACACACACACACACACACACACACACACACACACACACACAGTTGTATAACTAAAAATCTAAGAGATAAACTAGTATTCTAAAATTATTCAAATAATCTAAAAGAAGAAAAAAAAGAGGAACAAAAGAAAAACAATAACAAAAACAAAGGGAAAACCAGTAAACAAACAGTCACATACTATGTCTAAATCTAATGCTTTTGATCTTAAAAGTTAATTGACTGGTCACTCCACAAAGAAAGCACTGAGTATGAGAATGCAGAAAGCAATCAGAACGTGACTGCATGATATCTAGAAGAAACTATATGAGGATACAGGTAAGTTTGGAGCAAATTGATGAAAAAGATAATATTCAGATAGTAAGTTTTAAAAATCTGGAATGTTAGATAAGTATCTGATGAAATAGACTTCAGGACAAAGAGTATTTCTAGAAACGAAATTGTACATTTTATAGTGATAAAAGGATCAACTCATAAAGAAGACATGACAATTATTGTGTATGGGGATAATACCAGAACTTTGAAATATATACAGTTACATAGGAAAAATAAGTTGTAGTGGTCTACAGTAGTGCTAGGCATCTATAACTAACAATATTTTTTATGTTCTCAAGTGGCGAGAAGAGAGGGGCTCAAATGCTGTCATCAGAAAGAAATGATAAATTTTTGTGATTATGAATATGCTGATCACCCTGATTTGATCATCACAGATTGTATACATGTATTGAAATATAACTCTGTACCCCATTAATATGTACAATCAATATGTGTAATTGATGAAAGATAAGGGAGACAACTTCTGATCAAGATGGCAGAATCCACAGTTCCCAGCATCACCCTCTCCCACGATCAACCAATTGACAACTATTAAAAAGCAACGAGCACCAAGCTGGGGTTGTTAGAGGAGAGACCTGCGGAGTGCGTGAAGACAGGAGAAGCCATGATGAGAGAAAGAAAGGACAACTCCAACCATTTAGAGTCCTGAACACTTCAAGGCTGGCCCTGGTGAGCACACGGGGCAAAAGCTGACAAAAGCCACAGCTGTGCCCTGCATATGAAGTTGCTTAGAGGCTGCAAGGGAGAAGAGGGCCTTAGTGGCCCCCAGGCCAGCAAGACCACTAACAGGGTTCCCATGGACATACATAGGAATGAGGGGCCACACTAAAAAAGGAGCCACTCAAAGGTCAGTGAGGAATTGCAAAGGACTGGTGCATGGCCCGTCTCATTGGAAGTGTTTGGAGTGCAGGGATGGGGGAAACCGGCCAACTGGGGGAACACTGGGGCATAGCATGGACAGCTGATCTGTCCACCAATACGCACAAGCCCACTCAGTGGAGATTAGTCAGGAATCTAAAACTACAAGTGTTGGGCGTCACCTCAGGCCGCTTGGGACCCCAACAGAATTTCTCTCCCCCCACCGCCGGGCTAAGACCAAAAGAGGTTACCCTCCCTCCCCTGGAGGACGGGGCTAGGAGGGATTCCGAGAGATGGGTGAGCGCGCCCCTGCCCACCCAGATAGGGAATGAACACATGCAGCAGGGGTTCTGTCAGGCAGTTCCATTTATTATTGTACAAACAGCTACATTTATATGTTTAGCAAGTGGGGATTTCCACATTAGAACCAATCAGTGAAAAGGGCAAATATGCACGAGTTTCATTTCTCTCTGCTTAACCTAAGTATCATGCACTGTCCACAAGTGCGGAAGAGCATAACTACCAATGAAAATATTTGCGGAACAAAGAAATCCCTGCCCTTTAACTTCCCCTGGGCGCCATCTTTTATCCGTTAGGCCAGGTGCTGTTTTAATCGGGGAGGTGTATGACCCCACATACAAGGGGTTCAGTTTGCTGAAAAGATTCAGGACTAGACCAGAGTTTCCACACAACCCAGCTGTACCAGACTTTACGAGATGAGAAGTGCTTACAAGGTCAAGCATTAAAACCTAAGCTGCAGTAAAAGCCTTCACTAGAGAATCAGCTGCAAAGCAGCAATTTAACTCAACCACAGAGCTCAAGTGCTGGTTCCCACAGGAAGTCCCCCAATTTTAGAAGTAAGCAGAGGACAACAAATAAGTTCCAGTGCAGAGTTTAATGGTCGGAATAGCAAATAATCTAACACAGAACTGAAAGAATAAACAAACAACCCACAGATCAGAGACAAAGTTCTGATATTAACCAGTAAAGGTTTAACTCCAGCAAGAACACCTACAAAACCTAGAAAGACTGGAAAGCCCTCCAGGATCCCAACCTGGGGTGGGAGGAGGGCTGAGGGTCTCAGCCACGCCCCTGTGACATCTGCATCCAGCCCATCCATGACAACCGAGCCACTGCAGGAAGGGCCACAGGCTCCTGAACCAGAGTGGTGGGGGATGATTGTCTCAGCCATGCCCCTGATGTCTGCACCCAGCCCGATGACAACTGCAGAGCCACTACCAGAAGCCCCCTGGGTTCCCCTGCCAGAATGAGGGGTTGCCACGGGCCTCGGCCACACCCCACTTCTCTCCTTCTTCCTCCTCTCAACCTGTCCCCTTCCCTTTTCTCCTGCCCCCCAACTGCTCCACAACACCTTAGAATGTAAAATAAGTAATAATTAATTAACATAGAAAAAGAAAGAAAAGGGAAACAGAAATTTCTGCAACTGCAGTAGGATATATTTAGCACATTTCTCCCATTAACTGATAGAAAATAATTAAAAATTAGTAATTATCTTTAAATAATTTCATAACTTGATCATTGATTTTTGGAAAAATACTATCACTTGTATTGATCTAATTGATATATATTTATAGATCAGTATATCCAAGAACTGTATTAGTTTCAAATGAATATAGCATATTTACCAATGTAGGGAATATACTGAACCCCAAACAAGCATCGAAGAATTTAAAAAATTTAAAATAATACAGAGTATGTTGTATTCCCATAACATAATTAAATTATAAATTTAAAAAAACCCATAAGATAACCAAGACAACCACAGGTATTTCAAAATTAAGCAAGGAAATTCTAAATAACTCAGGAGATGGGTTCAAAAAAAAATTACAAAGGAAATTAGAAAATATTTCAGACAGAATGATGTAAAAATACAAGATATCAAAATTTATGGGAGGCCAAGTAATGCTTACAGAGTATTGATTATATGAGAAAATAAAGATACTAAAACATTGCTGAAGTTCCTATCATAAGGAGCTGGAAAAAGAAGAGCAAAGTGAATTCACTTTGAGTAAAAGAAGTACATAATGGCAATAAGAGTAAGAATTGATGAAATAGCACAAAGATATGTAAGACAGAAGATTAATAATGCCACAACCATGTTCATTAAAAAGATCAACAAATTTGGTAAAACCTTAGCTAGAATGAACAAAAATGTAAGAATAATGTATGAATTGCTAATGCTAGGAATTAAATGGGATTACAACAATGGGTTCCATAGCTATTAAAAAATAATATGATAATGTTATAAATAATTTTATGCCAAGACATAAAATAATAGTATGAAAGAGACAACTTTTTGAAAAACTAATTTAACAAAATTGACACAAAATTAAATGAAAAATATAAACAGCTTTATATCTATTAAATAAGATGAACATTTAATCCAAAGTCTTCATGGGAAAAAACGCTCCAGGAGTAGATATTTTTATTAACTCTCTGAAGCATTCAGAGAAGAAATAATATTGATCTTTCACAAACTCTTTTAAATGAGCTCAACATTACCCTGACCAAAAACCTGACAAGGATTACAGAAAAATAAATTGATGGTTCAAGACTGTGAACATATATCTCTCAAATACAAAACAAAGATATTAGCAAATTAAATCTGACAATGTAAAATAAGCATAGTACATCATAAGCATGTAGCATATTATTACAGGAATGCATGGTTGGTTTAATATTTTAAAAATAATTAAGATAGTTTATTATAAGAGTAAAGATTAAGAGAAAACCCACTGATTATTAAGACTCACAAAATTCAATACCTGTTCCAATTTAAAAAACAAAAATGAAAATCAAAAACAAATGCTTAGCAAATTACAAGGCATCTATTTTAAATTATAGCAACCATTATTCTTAATGGTGGAATATTGGATGTTTTCTCTTTTAGATTGAGAACAAGACAACAATGCCCCAAATCAGCCCTTTTATTTAAAATTATACTGGACATTATAGTCATTGAGTGAGAGAAACAAACAAATAAATAAAAAGATAAACAAAAAGAATAAATACTAAAAAAAAAAGTGAAACTGTTTCTGTTTGCAGATTAAATAACAATTTATGTAGGAAACTTTTAAAAGTCTTTAAAACAACTTCTAATTAACATAGGTGAATTTAGCAAGGTTGTAGGAAGGACACCAGATTAATATAGAAATAACAGTTGCAACTTTATAGACTAGTCACAAAAAATTGAGAAATGAATTTCTTTTATAATAATGTGAAACATAAAAGATTTGAGAATTAATTTACTAAAAGCATGCACATTCTTTACAATAAAACTGTAAATGATTTCTGAGGAAAATTAAAGACCACATAAACGTTTAGATATCTCATGTTCCTGAATTGGAAGACCCACTCTTTTAAAGCTGTCAATTCTCATTATCCTAATCTGTAAATTCAACAGAATAAAAAAAACTTCCAACAGGCTTGTTCAGAGGAATATCAATGATCTATATCTGATATTTTTTAAACCTATTTTTAAAGCAGCTATTAAAAAAGAGAGGAAAGAACTTACACAACTTGATTTCAAGATTTACTATAAAGCTAAGTGATCAAGACAGTGTGGTAGTGTCAAAAATGAATAGACATATAGGTCGTTGAAACAGAATAGAGAATCCAGAAATAAACCCACTCAGATATGATCACTTGATGTCTGACAAAGGTAGCAAGTCAAGTAAATGCAAAAGTGTGAGTATACTAACATTTATAAAGCAAAAGTATTTCACAGGGCCTAGTTTCCAAAGCCCTGTAGTTTCAGGTTTAACCTAACTTTTTAAAATTACATATAGAAATGTTAAGCTTGCAAAAGTCAGGAAACTTTCCTCAGGCTAAAGTCTCTGTTGTGAATATAGAATTGCAACACAGCAAAGTTGCCGGCTCAAGGACAGACTAGTTACTTGATCGTTATGTAAACATACTAAGGAAATTGCTATAGGGAAAGAAAATATTTGCTAAGAACAAGCTTTTATTTGTGGATTGACTTAACCTTTTGCAAACTGCATTATGGAATGTCACTTTGTTATTTCACTGATGTTACCAGCTTCTATTGTTAAACTATACTTAACCATAACTCCGCCTATGTTCTTTTTCTGTAACTTTCTGGCTGGAGAATAAATACTGAGTCAGAACCCCAGTTCATGGTTAATTTCCCAAGGAGGAATGCCTCTCTCTTGAGGGTTCTGGGAAATTAACCACGTTGGGGTATCTCACAGCTCAGAATAAATGGGCTTTGAGTAATACTTTTGCATCTCCATCACCCTGTGTGAGGCAAAGCCAACAGGAAAGAAAAGTCTATTCAACAAATAGTGCTGAAAGACTGGATATCTGTCAGAACAACAACAAAATTACCCTTAGCTCACACCATACAAAAAAATGGATAAATCTAAATGGATCAGAGACCTGAAATAAATTCTAAAACAAAATTTCTACTAGAAAACCTACCTTTGGGAGGCTAAGTTGTTTTAGATTGGTCACAAAAAAGCACAAAAGAAATGATAAAAGAGACAAAAAGCAATAAAGTTATAAATTAGAATTAAAAGAATTTAAAATTTTTGCTCTTCCACAATTAAGAAAGCATCTGTTTTCACAATGTGTGAAATACTCCTAAAACTGAAGAAAAAAAAAAAAAAAGTAATGGAAAATGGTTTAAAAATGGGTAGTAGATCAATGGGTAAAATATTTCAACAGATGCCTCATGAAAGAAGATCTATGAAATGAATGACCATTAAATATGAAATTATGCTCAATATTATTAGTCATAAGGGAAATGCAAATTAAATCTTTATTGAGATGCTGCACACTCATTAGACTGTCTCAAAAGTGCTGTCAATATCTGGTTTTTGGTATATTCCGTTTTGGTAAGGATCTGAACAATTGGAACTCTCATAAAATGCTTGTGAAAATGTTAAATTATACATTAGAAGACACTTTGGGCAGCTTCTTATAAAGTTAAAAATCCCCGAACCATTCCACTCCAAGATATTTGCCAAGGAAAAACAATAAAAATGTACATGCACACAAATACTTGTCTGTGAATGCTTATAGCAGCCTTCTTCACAGTAGCCCCAAATAGGAAATAACCCAAGCAAGAAACTCTACCCAGCAATTGAAACACAACAAACTACTGATACGTATAACACCATGGATAAATCACAAAATCATTATTTTTGAGAAAGTCATTTATAAAATATATTTATTGTATAATTCCACTTATATAAACTCTATAAAATGCAAATTAATCTGTAGTGACAGAAAGCAGATCAGGGCTGTCTGGATAGAAGAAGGGATAGACTGCTGAAGGATGAGGCAAAACTTTTGGGGATGATGGAATATTTTGTATCTTGACTCTGGCTTTGTTTTCATATGTCAAAACACAGTAATTTATACACTTACATCAGGTGCAGTTTATTGTACTTAGATTGATTTAAAAAACAAAAATAAATATAATTTGCTTACCTAGAAAATTTTCAAGGAAAATTTTATTTTGGTCTAAGCAAAGTTTTGTTAGGCTTTACCAAATCTGAATTGATATAAAACCCTGATTTCTTTATTTTTACAATTAGCACAAGTTAGGTGTTTAACTTATTGTTGAATATATGAGTGAAGGAATGCTGATAATTTTCTTACCCAATCCAGTTGAAGTCAATGCTTCTTGCATGTTTGCACGTGCACGTGTGCACTAAACTTCTAAACTATGGGAGAAAGAGACTATTTAAAGACTATTGCTTTTAAATCACTTGTAGTATTCAAATGTTTCAATATTGTTAGGAGAAATACCTGATAAAGAGTAATGTTTAGTTTAAGACTGTAACTTCTATTGTTTTACAACTTTCTATGACAAATTTATCTTATTTTTATGAAAAAAACTCAAGCTCATGAAAAAAATAAATAAGTGAGAGGAGTATTGTTCTATGTTAAAAAGAGACTAAAGAGACATAGCAACCAAATGTAAAATTTGATACAAATGCTTTCTTGGGGAAAAATTTCATGTGGGAAAAATTGAATATACACTATTGAAAGACTCCCGCAGTGGGTAGTCAGTCAGTTCAGGGAGACCCTCCCAAGGAACAGCGAGACCACGGCTTCGGATGCAAAAACAAGAGGTTTATTGAACACACAGGTACCCGGGCGACTCAGTCTTTCGAAAGACTGGCGCGCCGAGTAGAGCTCCTGGGTCCTTTTTATAGCAAAAAGCGCGGGTACAGAAGCGAGAAGCAAGGTAATTGGTTAGTTTAAATCAAGCCAGGGGTGAACTTCGGTCAAGTGGGAGTCCTTGAAACAGCTGAGGGGCACTCTTGAAACTTTAACTGACTTGTCTATTTCTGGGAACTATCCGCCCTTTGCCTCGGGCCGGGGCCCAGGTGCATAACCACAGATATCCTGTTTGACTCTGTTCCCCTTGTTTCTTAACTTGACTTTTTGGCTGTATTTTCCCTATACTGCGGCTAGCTTGAAAAGAAAAAAGAAAAACACTTCCTTCATTCCCCCATTTTTTCTTGTGGATCGCTCTAATCTTAGAGCGGAATTAAAGGTTATCTTCGTCATCTAAGGTTTGGTATTTTTGTCTAAGGACCAGAATTTTAACTGCACTTACCCTATCATTGATGAATTGGACTAGTCTATTGATGACGTAGGGCCCAAGGGTGAACAACAGAAGGAGGAGTAATAGGGGCCCGGCGATGGTTGACAGTAGGGTGGTCAACCAAGGGGAGTTATTTGATCTGGTTATAAGCATTTTCATAGTTTGAGTCAGGAGGCCTGACTCTTTTAGAGGCCGGTGCATCAATTTCTGGAATATCCCAAGCCTCGAGACCCGCCGCCAGGGCACATATATCAGGTTTAAGATCGGGCCACCAAGTCCAAGGCGGCTGGGTAGCCTGTTTGGTCCAGACAACTTCTCCAGTTTGGGACAGTACCTTCCAGGTGAGGATCACAGGCCGGTGGGGGTTCTTACCCGGTGGACTCATTTTTCCGCCGCCGAATACGCAGCTTAAGAGGATGATCAGTCCTTTCCAGCTCCCAGGTCTCGTTTGGTGCCGGGGGTGGTGCAGGCTTGAGATGGGAAGCATGGACCCAGGCAGCGATGCCATCAACTTTTACTGCGGTCGGGGTGGTCAGCAATACCAGATACGGGCCTTTCCACCGAGGCTCAAGGTTGCTGGGTCGATGGCGTCTGACCAGCACTCGGTCTCCGACCTGGAACGGGTGGGGGACAGCTATGGTACCGGGCTGATATGCCTCTTTGATCTGGTCCCAAATCTGGGTCTTCACAACTTCTAGAGCCTTTAAATGGGTAAATAAGACAGGGAGAAAATTATCATCGGGACCCAGTGTTTCTCCCAACTCAAGTATGGGGGGGGGTCCCCCGTAGAGGATTTCATAGGGAGTTAGACCGTACTGGCCAGGGGTATTCCTGGCTCTGAACAGCGCTAAGGGAAGGAGGGCCACCCAGTCTTTTCCACCGGTCTCTAAGGCCAATTTAGTTAAGGTCTCTTTGATGGTTCTATTCATTCTCTCTACTTGACCTGAGCTCTGGGGCCTATACGCACAATGTAACTTCCAATTTATCCCCAGTTGTGTGGCCAGTCCCTGGCTTACCTGAGCAACAAAGGCTGGGCCATTATCTGACCCGATCACCTTAGGGATCCCGAAACGGGGCAGGATTTCTTCTAGTATCTTTTTACATACAGTCAGGGCCGTTTCAGTTTTGGTAGGGAAAGCTTCTACCCATCCAGAGAAAGTATCTACAAATACTAGCAGATACTTGTTTCTATACCGGCCAGGCTTTACCTCTGTAAAGTCTACTTCCCAGTATACGCCGGGTCGATCTCCCCGTTGTCTTTTTCCGGTCTCTCGGTAGGTGGTAGCCGCATTAGTCATGGCGCAAGCCGGACACCGATTGGCGACTTCTTGAACGGTGGACCGGAGATTCGGGATGGAGAGGCTGGTGCGGCTTGCCAGTTGAAGGAGCTTTTCTGGTCCTAAGTGTGTTAGCTGATGTAACCGCTGAATGAATTCTTTTCCCTGGTCAGGAGTGAGCTCTCTTGGCTTGGTCCTAGCTTGAGCAGGCTCGATTGGCTCTTGAAGCTTTATAGTTTCTGCTAGCACCCTGACCGACAGGGCGGCTTGTTTTGCAGCCTCGTCGGCCCTCCGGTTCCCGGCCGCCACAGGGTTATTTCCTCTCTGGTGGCCCGGGCAGTGGATAATGGCGACCTGCTTAGGGAGGTGAATGGCCTCTAGCAGAGCCAGAATTTCTTCCTTGTTTTTAATGTCTTTTCCAGCCGAAGTGAGCAGTCCCCTCTGTTTATATATTGCCCCATGAATGTGAGCAGTGGCAAAAGCATACCTGCTGTCCGTGTAGATGTTGATGTTTTTTCCTTCGGCTAGGCGTAATGCCTGCGTCAAGGCGATTAGCTCGGCCTTCTGGGCTGATGTCCCTTCTGGCAGGCTGCTTGCCCATACCGTCCGTTTGCCATCTACGATGGCGGCCCCTGCTCTCCGCTTACCTTCCACAATGAAGCTGCTACCGTCTGTATACCAGGCAGGCACTCCGGGCAATGGCTGGTCCTTCAGGTCCCGTCGAGTCCCAGCTTCTTCAGCAAGGATTTCTGAGCATTGGTGTACTGGGGTGGATTCTGACTCGACTGGTAGTAGGGTAGCTGGGTTCAGGACAGCAGGGGGCGCGAAAGATATCCTTTCGTTTAGCAGCAAACTCTGGTAATGAGTCATTCTGGCATTGGTCATCCACCGATTGGGGGGCTGCCGCACAATACTTTCGAGGCTGTGGGAAGCAATCACAGTCACATTTTGCCCCAAGGTTAACTTATCAGCGTCTTTGAGGAGGAGTGCCACTGCAGCAACCGCTTTTAGGCAGGTTGGCCACCCACTGGCCACTGGATCCAGTTTTTTTGATAGATAAGCTACTGGCCGTCGCCATGGTCCTAGGGTCTGAGTAAGCACTCCTCGGGCTACACCGGCTCTTTCATCTACGTATAGAGTAAATGGTTTGGTGAGGTCTGGGAGAGCCAAGGCGGGGGCAGACAGCAAGGCTTTTTTTTTTTATGTGGTCAAAAGCCTTTTGATGCTCCTCAGTCCAGGTAAAAGGAATGTTTTCCCTTGTCAGGGGGTACAAGGGTGCAGCCAGGGAAGCAAACCCAGGAATCCAGAGCCTGCAGAATCCGGCAGTACCCAGAAATTCGCGGACCTGCCTGGGGGTTGTGGGAGTAGGGATCTTCATAACTGTAGCTTTCCGGGCCGGGGTCAGCCATCTTTTTCCCTCCTTGAGCAGGTACCCCAAATAGGTGACCTCTTTCTGGCATAACTGGGCCTTTTTAGCTGATACCCGGTACCCCAACTTACTCAGTTCCTGCAAGAGCTTCTGTGTCCCTTTTTTGCAGCCTTCATATGTGGGAGCCGCCACCAGGAGGTCGTCCACATATTGGAGTAATGTGACCTGGGGGTTGAGAGCCCTAAAAGGAGCTAAATCTCGGTGGAGGGCCTCGTCGAAGAGAGTGGGAGAGTTTTTGAACCCCTGTGGCAGCCGTGTCCAGGTCAGCTGACCTGTGTTACCTTTTTCTGGGTCTCTCCACTCGAACGCGAACAGTGGCTGGCTGTTGGGGTGTAGTCTGAGGCAAAAAAAGGCATCCTTGAGATCCAGGACTGAGTACCAAGTGTGACTAGGCGGAAGGGAACTCAGGAGGCTGTATGGATTTGGGACTGAGGGATGAATGTCTTGCACCCTTTTGTTAATTTCTCTCAAGTCTTGGACTGGCCGATAGTCATTGGTCCCTGGCTTTTTTACTGGTAGCAGAGGGGTGTTCCAGGGCGACTGGCAGGGCACTAAGACCCCTAGGTCTAAGAACCTTTGGATGTGGGGTCTGATGCCTTCCCGGGCTTCTTTAGTCATTGGATACTGTCGGACGGCCACCGGTGAGGCACCCGATTTCAGCTCTACTACTACTGGTGGGACGTTATTGGCCAGTCCCATACCTGTCTTTTCTGCCCATACGGTGGGAAAAAGTTGGAGCCAGGATGGGTCGATGGAGGGAGAGGCCGGCTTTTCATACAGCCGGTATTCTTCTTCTAGGTTTAGGACCAAGCACATGGTAGAGTGATCTCCCCATGTTACTTGTGGGCCCTCTGTAGAAAACTGGATTTGAGCTTTTAGTTTGGTCAGGATGTCCCGGCCCAACAGAGGAGTAGGGCACTCAGGTATGACCAAAAAGGAATGGGTCACTTGCTTATGTCCGACCCTTAAAAGTCTCTGTGTGGTCCAGGGGTAGACTTTGCTGCCGGTCGCTCCTACTACGACTGTCCGCCTGGACCCTACCTTCCCCATGGGTTGGGTCAGTACCGAATGTTCAGCCCCGGTATCGACCAGAAACTCGATGGGGGTCCCCTCCACTGTCAATGTTACCCTAGGTTCGGGGAGGGGGTCCGAACCTTGACTCCCCTAGTCGTCTAGGGATAGAACCCTAGCTTTTTTGTCGTTTTTCTTTTTTCGGGGGCATTCCCTTGCCCAGTGGCCTTTCTCTTTGCAGTAGGCGCACTGGTCCCTGTCGAGAGGAGGCCTTTTGTCCCTAGGTGTCGGTCTTGCCCGGTTGCTCAGGGTCCCTTTCTGCTTATCTGTAAACCTTTTATCACTTACTACTGTGGCCAAAATCCTAGTTAAATTTTTTTCTTGGCGTTTATCACGCCGCCTCTCTCTCTCTTCTGTCTCTTTTTTTTCTCTTTCCTGTCTTTCTTCTTCTGTTTCTCTCTTGTGGTACACCTTTTCTGCCTCCTTTACTAAGTCTTGTAAGGAAAAGTCTTGGAGCCCCTCTAGTCTTTGTAACTTTTTCTTGATATCTGGGGCTGACTGGCCGATAAAGGCCATGGCAACTGCCGCCTGCTGTCCCTCAGAAGAGGGGTCAAACGGAGTGTATCTCCTATATGCCTCCATCAGGCGTTCCAAGAAAACCGAGGGGGGTTCTACCGGTCCCTGCAAGACCTCTCTTACCTTAGCCAAATTGGTGGGGCGCCGGGCTGCCCCTTTGAGACCTGCCACTAGAGTCCGGCGGTAGACCAGAAGACGCTCCCTACCTTCGGCCGTGTTGTAATCCCATTGAGGTCGATTGAGGGGGAAGGCCTCATTAATGAGGTTCTCGAGTTGTGTAGGGGCCCCGTTGTCCCCGAGAACGTTCTTGCGGGCCTCCAGAAGAATCCTTTCTCGCTCTTCAGTGGTGAAGAGGATCTGGAGTAGCTGTTGGCAATCGTCCCAAGTGGGCTGGTGAGAGAACATAAGGGACTCAAGAAGTCCCGTGAGTCCTGCTGGTTTTTCAGAAAAAGAAGGATGGTTAGATTTCCAATTATAAAGATCTGCTGAGGAAAAAGGCCAATATTGTAGAGGGACCAAGCCATTAGGCTCAGCTGGGGGCCCTATGGCTCGGAGGGGCAAAGCTACGGTGGAGTCAGGACCGGAGCCGTCTCTCGGACTGCGAGGTTGGCGGCTCCTAGTCCCCGCAGCCGGTCCCTCAGGGCTAGGATCACCGGGCGCTCGGCCTGGTGCCGATCTGTTTCCCTGAGGGGCCAGAGGGGGCAGCGGAGCCGCCGGGTAAGGTGGGGTTTCAGAGAGAGAAAATAGGTCATCTGGTGTCGGGAGGACGGGGGGTTGGGGAGGGGCGGAAGGCTTCCTTGTAGGTGGCCTTTGAGTATTTTCTGATCCCGAAACAACAGCGACTTTGCTGGAGGGTGGCACCCAGGGAGGGGGATTCTGGGCGAGGTCTTGCCATACCACGACATAGGCAACCTGGTCCGGGTGTCCTCCGGTCTCCTGAAAAACAATCTTTTTAACTGCAAAAATGACAGTAAGATCAAAGGTTCCCTCTGGCGGCCAACCTACGCCGAATGTGGGCCACTCAGACGAACAGAAAGTCTGCCATTTTCCTTTTTTGATCTCCATGGACAGATTGTGAGCCCTGGCTTTGACATCTTTCCAATGATCTAGAGTAAGGGAGAGGGGCGTAAGGGCACTTTGCCCCATCTCGAAAATTTCCAATAGGGGAACGACGACGCAAAGACCTATCACAACTAAGACAAAAAGAAACCAGAAACGGCGACGAGACCGAGTGCCGTAGAAATAGAAGAAAGAGTCCGATGGCAGAGCGCGCCTCCCGAGACGCGGTGAGACCAAAACACAATAATCCTCTGCCAAGGGGTCCACCAGGCGTCCCTGGTCCTCCCCTGATCCTGGGACGTCTCCCAGGATTGCCGGGTGGCGAGCCCCCGAACACGTCTGTTCGCTACCCGCACTTCGCTCCCAGAGCGACTAACCCGGAACAAACTGAAACCAAAATGCGCGCGCTCAGAAAAGACAGTCGAAATCACTGAGTCAGACACAGAGACGAGACACAGAAACGAGACACAGAACGACTGCTGGCCAGCTTACCTCCCGCAGGTGGGTCGGTGGTCCCTGGGTAGGGGTCTCCGATCCCGGACGAGCCCCCAAATGAAAGACTCCCGCAGTGGGTAGTCAGTCAGTTCAGGGAGACCCTCCCAAGGAACAGCGAGACCACGGCTTCGGATGCAAAAACAAGAGGTTTATTGAACACACAGGTACCCGGGCGACTCAGTCTTTCGAAAGACTGGCGCGCCGAGTAGAGCTCCTGGGTCCTTTTTATAGCAAAAAGCGCGGGTACAGAAGCGAGAAGCAAGGTAATTGGTTAGTTTAAATCAAGCCAGGGGTGAACTTCGGTCAAGTGGGAGTCCTTGAAACAGCTGAGGGGCACTCTTGAAACTTTAACTGACTTGTCTATTTCTGGGAACTATCCGCCCTTTGCCTCGGGCCGGGGCCCAGGTGCATAACCACAGATATCCTGTTTGACTCTGTTCCCCTTGTTTCTTAACTTGACTTTTTGGCTGTATTTTCCCTATACTGCGGCTAGCTTGAAAAGAAAAAAGAAAAACACTTCCTTCACTATGAATTAGTTAATGTTCTTAACAGTGATAGTTATGGGTATGGATGAGAAAGTCCTATTCTTAAAGACTTCAAGGTGAAGTTCTATAGATAAAATATCATAATGTTATAAATTATCTTCAAGTGGTTCAGGAGGAAGGGAGAGATAAAGCAAATATTAAAAAGACTTTGACATGACTATATTTTGTGAATAGTATAAGTGCTTATTTTTTTTCTACTTTTATATATTTGAACATTTTCATAAAAAAAATTTTGGAAAATGTAGAAATTCTATTTTCATTACGTAAACAGATAAAAATCATTAACTAAAGAAATAGACTAACCAAGAAGTCAAAAGTTGACTCTCCCAACTTAAGACTGACTTTTCACTGACTAGATTATTTAATTTTTCTAGGACCGAGGATCATTATTTTAAGTAGCTGGAACCAGCTATTAGTGAAGCATGTGAAAAAAAAAATTGTTGAAATGCTATGGTTCACCATGACTACAGCATAATTTTACTACTAAACACCATCAACCAGGATATTTTTATGTTGATAAGATTTCAAAGTTTTAAAAATACTATCAAAAATAAAGTAAATTATTACCTTCTTACAATTTTAGTCAGGCTTACAAGCATTAGATGCCTATACATATATCATATAAATATTTTGAGAATTTTATTTCGAAATCACTAATTTAAAAAATAGGCAAGATTAATAAAATTGTGACATGGTAATTCAAAAATTTCTCAAAAAGTTTGTCATCTAACATGACTACCTGGTTGTCTCTAACTCAATTCTGAAAGTTAGGGTCTTGAAAATAAAATTGTAATACTATTTTCTAAATATTTGTAAATGGTTATATCTCCCATCCTCCATTTCTACCATCAATAAATGTGGTCTATGTTTCCTCCCTTTGAATCTGGGCAGGCTTATGACTGTGGACTATGGTGGTCATGATCTATGGAGCCTTTGAGACTAGGTCATAAACTAAGTTGATTCAGCTTCTGCCTTTTTTGGGACTCTTGCTATTTGAAACAAGTTATCATTCCACAAAAAGCCCAAGCTGAGGCCCACCGGGAAAGGAATAGAACACCGGACTATTGCTCTCACTGACTTCCTAGCCGGCAGCCAGCACCAATCTACTAGTTCTCTGTGAGTGAATCCTCTTAAGAGCAGGTTCTCCAATACTGTGCTGGGCCACCTGACCTGATGGTGCTGAAACAGAGACAACCTGTCCGCATCATCGCCTGACCAAACTGCGGATGTGTAAGCAGAAAAACTGAATATTGTTGTTTTGAACCTCTGTGTTTTGAGGTGGTTTGTTTGTAATTGTCAACAAAGAATTTAATCATATACCAATTGAAAATTGTCAACAAAGAATTTACTCATATACTAACTGAAGGATAAAAGTACCTTCATAGATGCTACAATTTCTTTAGATGTATCTTACTAGGGAATGCAATGAATAATGCCATTTTCTCTTCGTGGCAGATATCATAACAGTTGGCAATATCTATTCTTCATGATATGCATGTATACATATGTAGTGCATTTTGTGATGTAAAGAGACTTTTATGAAAGGTTCATGAAATCTTGTACTTACAAACTATTAAACATTGAATGAGTTATTGACCTATAAGTGGTCAAGGGAATATTCTCAGGACTCTCACATAGGCTATTTAGAAATTAAAATTAGATAAGGTATTGGAAACTGCTTCCTGAATTCTAGGGAGCTATACAAACACAAGTTTTTATTAAAATTAAGATTATTGGAAAGTTACTCTATTAATCTTGGTTTTTACTCTGCTCTTTTAAAAGCCCATGCTGAGAGAATTAGTTTGAACAGTCCAAATGAATTAAGTCTAGATTAGAGCAAAAAGTCTTGGATTGTTTACAGGTAGGTGCAAAAGATTTTGCTTTTTCAATCTAAGGGAAATTGCTTCCTTGCCTACATCCTGAGAATAAAAAGCATGAGGTTCAAAGGGTACTCTGAATTCTGCTGTGCTCAATTTAATCCTGCCTTTAGAATTCCAAACAACTTTCTTCTTGTGTCTTAAAAATGTTCACAATCACTGGATAACATTTTTATATATTTCAGTAATACACTCTTTCAGTTTATTTCATTTCCCATGAGGAAGTTGTAAAAGTTCTAGCTTCTTAGTAAAAACTTGCTTCTAAAAATACATCTTATCTTTTAGAAAATACACAGTTTAGACATATTCCAAGTGGGGGAAAAAAACCAAAAAACAGCATATAGTTTTATGAGAAATAATGAATACTATAAATATTTAAATATTTTTGAGGATACTTGATTGCTACCCTAGTTTAGGTGATTTTGTTCCTACTGGGAAGTTACAGGATTTTTTTCCTGTATTATTCATTTATTTATTTAGCTATTTTGGAAATGTTGGATGCAGATTAGCTGGCTCTTTTAATAGGCAGTCCCACTCTTTTTCTGGGATGATGTTCAAATAGCAGAATTATCATAAATGGGCATGCTCCAGATGATAATGAATATTTTTGCAGAGACAGAATATGCAACTCTGCAGTTTATTCTGAATTTTGCAAATGGGTATCTGAAGGGCATTTATTATTTTGGTGACCTGAAATTCTAAAGATATAAATAAACTCAAATTGGCAATCTCTTAAGATTGGTAGGAGCTAAACAATCCATTCACTCACTCATTCGTTCATATACTCATTAATTCAGCCATCCCTTACTTTATTATTTATCTTCTCTGTGCCAGTCACTGAACCAAGTGCTGAGGTTGTGAAGATGTCTGTGACTAAACTCTTTCTAAGGGAGCTTGCAATATTAAGGGGAAGACAGATATGAATGCATCAGGAGGAATTAGTCCATTTGTTTGCTTGGGCTTGGCTGCCATCAAGGATCAGGAGGCCTTCCCTTCATTAATTGGCATTTCTGCACCCCAAATAAGTTAGTCTCATTCTAGAGAGTCAATGCCAAAGGGTTCTTACATTATGACTTTCTATGTCTTTAAACGACCATATGGCTTAAAAACTTTTAATAAAAAATTCTGTTGCTTTAGATGCTCAAAGTATCTGATCTTTGTTGTTAGCCATTCATGTTTGTATAATAGTTTTACCTTATGCTTAGTGACATCTTTTTAAGCGAACAAACTTCTTTCGCTATTTTCCCTTTACTCCTATTTATTTTCTCTACGCGTTTAATTTTTTTTATCTATCTTTCTACAGAAAGCATATATACATTGTAGAGCTAGGGCTAGGGCTCACAGACCCCTTGAGCCCGTGGTCCAGCCTGGGTCACAAACTCTTCACATGCAGGTCTACAGAATACATAATAGGAAAACGTCCTTGGAGCCGTTAGTGAAGAAATAATATGCTTTTATTCAGAGATAGGAGCAGCCGACCAAATACGACTTCCCTGAAGTCCTCTCGAAGCTTCGCGCACCTGCGTCCTTAGTCCTTTATACTCAAGTTCATAATCCAAAAAACACCCGGATGCACATGCGGTCTCACACCAGACAATAACAAGGAACACCCGTGCGCATGCGCACACCCACCTCAGCTGCTGGGCGAGACTCCGAACATCCGAGGGGCCCTGACCATATTTTTCCCTATATTTTCCCAACATACATTTATGTTTTTCTCATGCTTAAATACTTTAAGTGCATATAACTTTTTGTGGGAGTGGGGGATCCTGTGTTTGATCTCACCCATAAACAAGAAAATTTGCACTAAGCATTTACTTCACAGGGAATCTTCTAAAAACCTGAGATTACATTTATTTTAATTTTGTATATTGTCCTTGGTCCTAAACACTCTTTTTGGGAAATTCAGTAATATTACACATGAAACACATGGACTGGACTATTAATTAGTAATTTTTTAGTTGCATGTGTAAAAGAACCCATCCATAATGCCAAAAGGGGCATTTATTGACTCACGTACCCGGAAAATCCAGGGATGGGACTGGTTTAAAAAGTGGCTTGATTCAAGGTCTAGATAATGTCATTCGGTTGTCTTCTTTGTGCTAATTTGAGGGTTAGGAGTGAAATTTGGTGATTATCTTAATCAAGGCCTTCTTCTGGATCTGAGAGTTGAATTGATTCAACCCCTCAAAACTGTAAGTATTGAGAATGGGAGAAAGATGGTTCTATTTATCAGGAAAAAGGTGTGAATGTTGGATACTAGCAGGCAAAATGACATCTCTTATTTCTGCACCAATTTGGCAATTTTCTCTATTCTTCTAGTAAATATCCCCACTGATATAAATTCTAGAAATAAACAATTAGGAATTTTTCATCGTATCTTTTAGAAGGATGCACAACAGAGCATCTCAACTAAAGTATGAAATTATCTTTCATACCAATCATCCTCCAGCACATGTCTGAGTCAATCTATGCCCTTTCTATCAGGGAAGACTCCAACCTTGTCTCTGTATAAAAGTTAAAGAACATTTGTCTAGGTTAGGACTCTCGTTAGTTAGATCACGCTTCTATAGAGAAGATAAACCCCATGACTTTCTTTTGTAATCAGTTCTCGAAATACATTCCAGGGTCCTTTGAGAGCAAAACTCTCTAATGTTCTTTGACTTTGTCAAGTTTCAGGTAATCTCCTGAGTATTGAAAGTTACCAGTGAGTTTGTCAATCCTAGAAAAAACTAAGTCAGTCGACATGCAATCATAAAATTCCAAGATCCAGAAATGATAAAAGTGTTTCTGATTTTTTTTATTTACTCTACAAGTATAGAACCTAAAGGAAATAAGTTCTCTATCAGGCACTTGAGGTATAGAGGTCACTATTTTCATGGGGCTTACATGCTATGGGAGGACAGACAATAATGAGTAGATAATTTCAGAAAGACACAAATGCTATATAGAAAGTGAAATAGGGTGATGTTACAGAGAGTAACTGGATAAGAAATACTAATTTAGAATAGGTGTTCATGAAAGATGTCTCCAAGTAGGTGATATCTCAGCCAAGACTCGAAAAATGAGAAGTAGCCAACCATGGAAAATCTGCGAATTAAATATTTTAGGATATACTTCACAATAAATAAATATCATGCCCAGGGAATTGGAAATACAAAGATAATGTCTAGACCTCCAATAAGGCATTGACATTGTTTGTATAAAAACTTGGTTTAGGAAAAAAAAATCTTCTGAATCCAATATTTTAGTCTCTTTTCAAATATGGTATTCAAGCTAGCAGAAAAAGAAATCAAGAAAGCAAGCCCATTTATAATAGCTACCCAGACATTAAAATGCCTAGGAATAAGTTTAACTAAGGAGGTGAAAGATCTCTAAACAAGAACTACAAATCACTGTTGAAAGAAATTAAAGAGAATGCAAAAATAGAAAGATATTTCATGCTCTTGGATTGGAAAAATTAACATTGTGAAAATGTCCATACTATCCAAAGCAATCTACAGACTGAATGTAATCCCTATCAAAATACCAATGACATTCTTCACAGAAATAGGAAAAAAATCCTAACATTCATATGGAACAACAAAAGACCCTAAATAGCCAAAGCAGTCATGAGCAAAAAACATAAAGCCAGAAGCATAACATAACCTGACTTCAAATTATATTACAAAGCTATAGTAACCAAAACAGCATGGCATTGGCATAAAAACAGACACATGTACCAGTGGGACAGAATGGAGAACCCAGAAATCAATCCATATACTTAGAACCAACTGATCTTTGATAAAGGCACTGAGACCATACAATGGGGAAAGGACAGACTTCAGCAAATGGTGCTGGGAAAACTGTATATCCATGTGTAGAAGAATGAAACTAGGCCTGTACCTCTCACCATGTACCAAAATCAATTCAAATAGATTATAAAGACTTAAATATAAGAGAAAATCTAAAACTCCTAGAAGAAAATATACGGGAAACACTTCAGGAAGTAGGTCTGGGCAAAGACTTTATGAATAAGACCCCAAACAGGTGACAACAACAACAAAATAAACAAATGAGATTCTATAAAACTAAAAATCTTCTACATAGCAAACAAAACAATCAACAGAGTGAAAAAACTACCTATAGAATGAGAAAAAATATTTTCAAACTGTACATCTGACAAGGGATTAATATTCAGAATATACAAGAAACTCAAACAACTTCACAGTATAAAAACAAATAATCCAATTAAAAAATGGGTAAAGGAGCTGAATAGGCATTTCTCAAAGGAATACATACAAATGGCCAACAGATACATGAAAAAATTCTCAACATCACTAAGCATCATGGCAATACAAATCAAAACCTCATCGAGACATCATCTCACCCCAGTTAGGCTGTTTATTATCAAAAAGATTGAGAAAAACAAATTCTGGCAAGGATGTGGAGAAAAGGGAACTCTTCTGCACTGTTGGAGGGACTGTAAATTAGTACAGCCACTACTGAAAATGATATGAAGGTGTCCTAAACAACTACAGATATACTGTCATATGACCCAGCAATCCCACTACTTGGTATATACCCAAAGCAATAGAAATCATCATGTTGAAGAAATACCTGCATTCTCATGTTTATTGCAGCTCTATTTACAATAGCCAAGATTTGGAACCAACCTAAATGTCCATCAGTGGATGACTGGATAAGGAAAATGTGGTAAATATGCAAAATGGAATATTATCCAGCCATAAAAAAGAATGAAATTCTGCCATTCTCAGCAACATGAATGAACTTGGAGAAAATTGTGTTAAATAAGCCAGGTACAGAAAGAGAAATACCACATGTCCTCACTCATAAGTGGAAGCTAAAAAATAAATTAATTAGAAAGATAGAAAGAATAAAAGAAAGAAAAAGAGAAAGAAACGACAATCACAATAATACATTGAACTCGCAAAAGGAGAGAACAGAACTGTGGTTATCAGAGTGGGAAAGCGGGAGGGAGAGGAGTTAATGAGAAATTGCTTAAGGGTCACAAAGAATGATTACATTTTGTAAAGATGAGTATACTAATTATCCTGATTTGATCATGATGTATTGTATACAGGTATTGATATATACCCCACAAGTATATATAATCAATTGTTTCAACAACAACAAAAAATAAATTAAAAAAAAACATGGTATTAAAATAAAATGATGTAAATAAAAACCAGTGTGGGATAATTGATGCTATTTATGGCCAAAAGCAGAGGATTAGTTCCTGCACTATGCTTGTGGCGTCAATCTATTGTTCCAAACCCTGGTTTAGGTCCCTGATAAGATTAGGCTGTTATGTCTTAATTAGTGTCTGCCTCTGAGAAGTAACTTCTTTCTTAAATGTCTGTATCAATTTGACAGCTTTCTCTACTTTAGATATTCTAAAACAGCTTTAGCTATTACAAGAACTTTTGAGACTTTGAGGTATATAATTTATACTGGCTTAAAGGAGATATGTTTCCCCTCAAACTTACTCTGTCAGTATTATGGCCATTAATGACAATAATGTCTGACTCTACATATAAAGGAAGTGATGACTTAGCTGGTAAGTTTAAGATAGAAGAAAGATGTCTGCAGCTCCAAATACAAAGTCCAAATAATTCTCATCAATTCACTCAAAATGAATTTTTTGAACTTTAGTCGATATGCTGGTATTTGCCTTTGTGGCATTATATCTGGGCAATCAGGGATTTGATTACCTTTTCCTGATATGTTAAAATCTCCAATAATACAAAATAGTGAACTGAAAAATGTCAGGGAAGTAGCATATCTCAATGAGCAGTTACATGCAGTCACATACAAACTTAGTAAAATAACATCTTTATTTTTTTAACAACACTTGCTCTTGAAATAGTGTTTACATAAAATGTCAAGAAGAGGTTTTACATTAAACCAGAAAGCAAATGATAAATGTAAATTAGGAAATGTTACTGCTTGTAATATGACAAATTTAATTCATTAGGTTTCTGTCACTTTGAGGCATTTTTCTAGGTGATTTCAAGTTTTACTTTATTCAATTCTTAAAATATCTTGATTAGCACAATTTATAGAAGAAGAAACTGAGGTTCAAAGGTTACACAAGGTCACTGTGGCACGCTGAATAATCTTTACATACTCCCAGCAATATCCATATTCTACTTGCTGTAAGAAGTTGCAAAAGCTATGGAAACAGGCTGGCCAGTTAGCTTCGTTGGTTAGAGCACAGCCTTATAACACCTATGTCACATGTTTGGATCCCTGTACTGGCCAGCTGCCAAAAAAAAGCTATGGAAACAGATTCACCTCTAGAACCTCCAGAGGAATGCTGACACCTTGGTTTTTGGTCGGGTAAAACTGATTTTGGACGTATGACTTCCAGATCTGTAAAATAATAAATGTATGTTGCTCAAAGCCACCAAGTCTGTGGTAATTTATTAGAATAGCTATAGGACACTAATAAATTATAAAGATAAAAATGTTGAATACCAGATTAGAGCCAACCTGTCCCTCTATTGTCTTTGTAATATATGTCCTTGGTTTATTACTTTTTACAAGAGACTTTGTAGTTGCAGATTTACAGCAATTGCCTGGATAAATTCTTCAATTTAATTCACAATTTTATGAGAATATCAGACTTTGTAGATCTGGTAAACACATCCACTTAAAAATATCAGCTCCTTCATCAAAAATTGGATTATTTCTAAAATGTTTTGAAGAGTGGAACCCAAGTCTTGGCAAATTATTAATACTATTTATCGTCCATTTACCTTTAGCAGAAATTTAGCAAAAATAGACCCTTTAATCTGTTAGATAGGCATAATTTCCAGGCTCTTTAATTTCTCTTGTAAAAATCAGGGTCTAATATTTCGTATATGAAATAACACAAAATGTGTTATTTTGTCAATAATGTTTGGTGGTGTAATGAGTCCACCAGTAATCACTGTTATATTGTGTTTTTGAATCGATGGGGAGTTGTGAAGAATATCTTTTGTTTACTACCGTGGCAAATATTAGAAAGATAGGAAAGGAGAGAGCTTGACAGCAGAGCCAGAGGAACAAAGGGCACATCACTAATAAATCAAATCACCAATGGCTCTCTTGAAGCTGAACCAAATACTGGAAGATCTCTTAATGCCTGTTTCTGGGAGAGGGAATAACAGTACAACACAGTCCCTCAGGCCTAGAGAAAGACCTACTTCTTGATCATATTTCAGGAAAAGAAGAGTAACATGGGATTTGAACCTGAAGAACATTTATGAGATTGTACATTTGAATGGGGTGAAAAGATGGGGACAGGATCTTAGAAAAGAAGGCATAGAGCTGAGGAATAGGTATGGGAAACTTAAGACTGAGAACTCAGTAAGGGCAAAGACTGCACCTTATCATGAAAAAGCAATAATTCAGTGTCTTGTGATATGGCAAGGACTTGTCAAAGTAAACTTAATAGTCAGAAATGAAACAGCACCACGTTGGAATGAGCAGCAATGATAAGGGTGAGCACGAGGAAGTGCGATGATTAGATTCCTTCTGTTTCAGGTCAAGTTTGGTCTCAGAAAATGGAATCAAACTGAGCTAGGGGTGGTACTCAAGAGCACTTTTCTAATGTGAAAAGCAAATTTGCAGTTCCAAAGGTTATGAACTTGGCTTGTTCAGAAGTGCTATACTGTTTCATTACGTTAAACATTTTAAAATTTATTGAATATATTGGCAGTTTAATGTTATAAGCCAATCTATAAGCTCTCAACATAACCCCAAAGTCTTAATACTTCTTCAAAACGATAGGAGAGCCTGTGTGTAGGAATGCACCCAGCAAAGGGAATGGGCATAATGTAAATCTGAAGAGATAGGCAAGGGCCAGATCCTTCAGGGCTCTGCAGGCCATGAGAAAGAGTTTGGACATTATTCTTAGTGCAAAGAGAAGGCACTGGAGAATTATAGGTAGCAGAGGTATATTACATAATCACATTCTTAAAAGATCAGTTTGATGGTTCAATGGAAAAAATGTAGGGGACAGAAGTGAAAAGAGAAGCCTTTTAGGAAGTCATTGCAGTATTGTAAAAGCAAACTGATGCTGGATTAAACTGAGGTGATGATAGTGGAGTTGAAGAGAAGTAGAAAACTTTATGATATATTTTTAAGATAGGGCACCAGAATTTGCACGTGGCAAGTCACATATGAGGGGTCTTGAAAAAGCATATGGAAATATTCATATCGTAATTATATTTTTCCATGAACTTTTTGAAGTACCCTTGTATAGGTGCTTGTATACACATGGGAAGAATTCAGGGTAAAATACTTGGGAGATGTGTCTAAGCATTCACTGAAATAAGAAAGATTAGGGGATAAACAGGAATATTAATTAGTGGATTGATTTTCGGTAGGAAAAGAGGGAGAATCAAGAACATGTTTTGTGAATTTTGTCATGCTTATAAGGCATTTGAGTGGAAAAACCAGTAATCAATGAGATGTAAAATGCTGTAGTTCGGGTGAGATATATGTTTAGGAATTACCATCTCCATATACAGTATTTAAAGCTGTGTGAATTTATAAAATCACCAAAGGAGAGCAGGAAATAAAACAGAGGCCGGCAACAGAGCCTAAAGAATCCCTCCCAGAAGGTGTCAGCAAATAGACTGAGAAAAAATGAAAAATAAAAAATAATAGGGAAAAAAAATGAGAAGTCATAAAAACTGAGGGAGGGGGTCTTTTAGGAAGAATTCAATGGTCAAGTTTAATGAGAGGTTGCCTAAGGTGAGGACACGAAACTATTTCATTGGAATCATCCAAAGGAAGGTTGTTAATCATGGTGACAAATGCAGTTCCAGTGGAATATGGAGTTCATGAGCCAGATTGGAGTAGGTTGAAAAGTGAATGTGAAGTGAAGCACTGGAAAAACGTACAAATGATATTGTTGAGTTTTGCTGGAAGGGAAGTACAGAAATTGATTGGTTGCTGGAAAAATAGGCACCCATTAAGGGAGAATGCGTTTTAAAGTTGGGGGATAACAATGTAACAATGGAAGAAGCTGATGGAGAGGGAGAGACTGATGATGTAGGGAAAAGGAGGTACACCTGGAAGGGGTAAGACCTTGAGAAGGCAGCTGGATCTGCAGGTCCTGGATCTGCAGCTCACATGGGGGTTTCCCTATTAAAAAAAAAAAAAAGTTATATTTCCTCTATTAGCACAGAACAGAGGCAGCAGAATGTGGAAGCAAACACAGATAGATTTTGTGATGGGAAGTTGAATTCCTCCCAACTGATCACTCCTATTTTCTTATTTAGTTATCAAGTGGAGTCATTAGCTGATATAGAAAGAGGGCTATGAAAGGTTTGTGAAAAGAGTTTACCCCATTGAAATGTCTATCGCACCAAGAATAATACTTGGCACATAGAAAGCCTCACAATTATGAGTTGATGAAATGAAGGAACCAAGAGAGAGAGACAGACAGAGACAGGGAGAGAAAATTGTCATCCCGGAAAGTAGAAGAGTTGACTGACAAAGGAACTGTAATAAGATTGTGTAGCAGATTGCATGTTTAGTTTCTGTTTACTTCATCCTTGCAGGGCTTGGATCATAAGTGGGTTATTGTTCTACACTAACAATGATGTTCTGACTTCATTTGTCAATGATTGGTTTTGACACAGGAAGGAAACTAGGTTTGGGCCAATGACATACAAGAAGAATTCTTTTGGCGGTTTCTGTTAAAATTTTCTTGCCTTTAAATATAGATGTACATAGCAGGTGGGGGTGGAATGGTTCTTTTCTGCCTCTGGACAGAGGTGTGTTAAAGGATGATGAGGGAAGCTAGACAAAAGGTCTATGATGACAAAGTAGAAAAATGAAAAGGAATTAGGCCTAGCACCAGCATTCGAACACAGCAGAAGTGCCCCTGCTGTGGACCAAAATGTTTAGTAATTTTGAGGTCCTGGAATATGGCAAACAAACAAAAAATACATTTGTTAAAAAGCATATGGGTATGTTTGTCAATAGGATTTTGTGCTCAGCACTGGTAAAGTTTTTAACCCATACATGTAAATATCACCTCTCATGAATAATGTTGGGTTGCCACAGAAAACACAGGACACCCAGTGAAATTTAAACTTCATATGAACAATTATGTCCCTTGTAATATTTGGGATATACTTTTTCAAAAATAACATTTGTTGTTTATTTGAGATTTAAATTTAACTGGACATCCTGAGTTTTATTTGTTAAAGCTGGCAGAGGCCTTTCTCCCTCTGTTGTTCCATGTCTTTAACAGGAAAATATGATGGCATTCAAGTACCGTGGATTATGCTACTACTGGTGTTAAAGACAAACATTGCTCTGGAGTATAGAGAATATTTGAGCAGAAAGTGCTTAGGTGAGAAAACACTAATACTTCTTTGTTTTTATTTTTAACCTACAAAATCATTTTCATATAGCAAAAATGCAGTAGATTTCTGCACAAAATGATGGCCTTACCCAGTAATGCCAAGCAGCTGTTTTCTTTTTTCCTTTGATGGTTTCCATTATAATTCTGGAGGTACTCATAATTTAGTGCAATATTCACATTTGCAGGTAATACCTGGGGGATACATATTAAACAGTCTTTGTTTTTATTAAACCATCTATACTGTGGGTCCAGATGTGACATGAATGGAGCATGACACTGATTCTTCATATTGATCACCAGATATTCATTGAAAGCTATAATTCCAAGTAGTTTTATTACTTTTTTTTGTAAAACTGAATTAATTTTCTAAAACACAAATCAATATCTAAATTTTAGTAATTATTTAATTTATTAATTACATGTTCTCAATATTCCCAAAGATAGTACATAGCTAGCAACATACTAGATGTATAGGAAAAAAGTTAATTCATTACACCCAATAGATGCCTTATGGTATTAGGAGTTCTTTCTCTCTTGTGTCACTAGCTGAGAAAGGCTCATTTTCATTTAATGAGCAGAATAGTGCATTAGCCCTATAAGAGATTGTTGGAAAATAAATCATAAATGGGTTAAAGCCCAACAATTAGTAAAATAAACAGTTGAGATGGCTGATATTTGAACTAATCAGAGAAGGAATACATTAGCTACTGATTCTCTGGATTCTTGGAAAAAATATACATATAATCACATTATATTATATTTATATATATTCCTTAATATATCCTATAATACAGGTGTGTGTATGTGTGTGTATATATATGTATAAAAGTTCCACCAGAAATATAAATTCAAATTGTGTTTAGTTCCTACAGAAATGTCTTTATTCCTTTACAATATATATTTGGCCCCAATTATTTAACACGTGCTGTATCCATGCCTTTGCAATATGACTTTGCAACTTCTCCCATCAAGAAGAATATAGTTCCCTAGCCCTTAAAACCAGGCTTCCCTTGGAATTGTTTTGGCCAATAAAATATAGCAGAAGGAATAATTAATAAACAAAAAATAAAGTTTATTCTTGAATCTGTATACTATCATTTGAATTCAGCTACAAGCATTCAGTGCTGGATTTTAAAGAAAGAACCAGAATTCAGAGGGTTTTGTCTTCAAATGATATGCATGTTTTTGTATTTGGTGGTTATTTTTCCTATTTCTTCATTTCCTTCACTACTTCCTATCATGCTTCATTCCAAGCAAAACACTTTCACGGTTTAACAGCTTTATCTTTAAAATAAATCATAGCAACTTCTTTTCTGTCTGAATTTTTCACTAGAGCTTATCAAAAAATTGTCAAGTCAGCAACCGAACTACATATACCAAAACCTGATAAAATTGAGAAACTGAAACTCTTGATCTGTTATAATGATGTCTTCAGACATATTGGCTAGAGCCAGCTACAAAGTAAGAAGATTATTTTTCTCAGTGATGGCATTTAAAAAAATCTTTTAGGCATTTTCAGGTTACAACCTGACAATTTTTAGTTTTAAAATAAAAACTGTAATCATTGTGCTATGAAAAAGTCTACTGTTTTTCAAAACATTGTCTGGGAAGAGTGAGATTATGTTTATTTAAAAAACTGAATTGTAAATTTATTTTCATGATTAAGAAGAAATGTTCATTTTTAGAGAGTGATCTTACCTGCACAGCATATGAATATTGTCTTTAAGTATTTAGTGTTGTCTTAATTTAAACATTAAAAATCAATATTTTAGGATCATAGCAAACACTCATTCATTTAGAAATAGAAAACATTTATTTCAAAAATAAATGTCTAAATAAATGTTTGAAGTCATTTTTGATGTCTCTTTGTGTGCAATTATATGTTCACAGAATTTGAACCCCAAAATTTAGTGGGAAATCTGCAGTCTTTCTTTCAGGAAGACACAGTGGCAAGATGAACAAGGAATATTCCTGTGATGGCATTGTGCAGAAACTTCTTTGCTTTCAAAAAAGTTTGTGGATGCCAGAGAACCAGGAATTCAAGGCACCCAGAAGACTTGTTATTACCTCCTATATATGGTCAGCTCCTAGATGTATAACTACTCCAAAATAAAATTAAAAATTCAAGAAAACTTCAAAAAAAGATATCATCTAATACAATGTCTGCAAACTCTGAGGAGGAGTGAGGTGGAAGGGGGCGGGAAGAGGAATGATTTGTTCTGTAGGACACAAAATCAGGCAGAGAGATTTTCCTGGAAATAATACAACCATCCATATCCACCAGACACTATGATGGGAAGACAATAATTGACGGGAGTGTCTTCTATGTGGGGAAAAGAGGGAAGCAATTGAGAACCACTGTGCTATGTAAAGCAGGAGAGAGTTACACTATGAGTCACTGGGAAATGTATGCAACAACATGCCTTGAACTTGTTAAGACAAGTGAACAGATATGATGTTGATGGGGGGGGGGCAGGGAGAGGGGGGAAGAGGAATTGGTAAAGGGACACAAAAATCAACTACCTTGTATATTGATAAACTAAAATAATAATAAAAAAACTAGTCCTTGATAATAACAGTGATTCATTTGGGGGTTAAGAATGATTTCTCTCCAGATAGGAAAACTGGAAATCTGGGTGGTTATGATTCACCTTCACTGAGGTATACACACATTTTTCTCTTTCATTTCCTTACAACCACTGACTTAGAATATTAGAACTCAAAAAATAAATTGGAATTTATTAGAAGAATTAAACATTATAATAGAAAACATACACTTAATACAAAGGAGGTCAAAGGAGGAGAAATGAAGGAACAACAACAACAACAACAAAAGGGGGGGAATAGAACTGCAAACATATTAATAGTCATATATTAAATATAAATAGATTAAGCATTGATCAAAAGTCAGAGATCTTCAAATTGCATTTTAAAAAACAATTCTTATTATATCCTGTCTATAGGAGACAGAATTCAGATTCAAATACACAAATACATTGTAAGTAAAAAGATGGAAAATATATCATTCAAACAGCAATCACAACTACATTGAAGTGACTATACAAATATCAGACAAAATAGACTTTAAAACAAACAAAAAAATACTACAGACAAGTAGGGATATTTTAAATAATAAAGGGGGCCCATCCACCAGGAAGATATAACAATTATAGACAAATATGCACCTTACATTACAGCCCTCCAAATACACAAAAATTGACAAAATTGAAGGAGAAAAAGAAAATTGAGCATAATAGTTAGGACTTCAAACTTTGTTTTCAATAATGTACATACATGACAGCAAGGCAGATGATATCAAGGAAATAGAAAATTTGAACAACATTGTAAATTAACTACACTAAAAGACATATACTGAGCACACCATCCAACCAGAGAGGAATAAATATTCTTCTCAAACTAAGCCACTTTTATCCAGTATCAGCTTTATTAATAATGAAAGTGGTGATTTTGAGATCTGTAAGCTGATATGGGCAGAGAGAGATGTCATTTTTTGAGCCCCACTCCAAACCCAACATTTCATGTAAACACTGGTGTGCTGGTGATTGCTTAATGGCAGGGATGAGCTGAGCATAACCTGTATTTTTTATCAGTTTCTGCTGCATAAATATTCCCATGCCCACTATGGGCATTTGCTAGCTATTAATATGGCATCACAGTGTTGGGAAAAGATGCTCACAATCAGATATCATCAGCCAATATAAGTTGGCCCTGACACACTTTTAATATATCTCACACATCTCTAATATAGGTCTTTTCCTTAATGTAGTTTTCTAAAAATTGTCTTCTAATATAATCAAGATATGTAGTTGCTGTGAGCAGAGAGTAAAAGTAAAGAATATTCTGGTCAAGCTCTGTCGTTTTTGTTTCTGAAATTTTTTTTCTACCTTGGATGCCATTTTTAGTTTCTTTTTTTTTCCCCAGGTATTAATGGCTCAATTGATGCAATGAGAAGCATACAGAGTATACAGATGTAAATATCCAAGCTGGAGCACTGATGATACTTTACAAAATCATACTGGCAGAATAATTATTTATATTAAATTATATATTTTTTTAAAATTTGAAATTTCCAAATATAGTCAACAATAAACAGAAAAGTAAACAGAAGTTAAGAGAACTTTGGGCTGGCCGGTTAGCTCACTTGGTTACTTGGTTAGAGCATGGAGCTGATAACACTAAAGTAGAGGATTTGGATCCCCTTACCAGCCAGACTCCAAAAAAATGAGTACCTTATATTTCCAGGACCCTGATTCAACAATGATCAGGTTTGCAACAATTTGTTTTATCTATCACCTTTTCCCCAAATTATTTAAAGCAATGACATTATGCCCTTCAACTCCTAGACAATTCTATAAATATCTCTGAAAATTATGAAAATTTTCTTTTTGGGAACAATTCCATTGTCATATCTAAGAACATAACAGTAATTTCTTGATTTTTTAATTCTAGTATATATTCATATTTCCTCAATTGTCTCAAAAATGTCTTTTTAAAGTCAGTTTGTTTAAATTAGTACCCACTCAAGTTGCAAGGTGGTTAAGTTTCTTAGGTCTGTTAATTTAGACGATATCTTCTCTCCAACCTCTGCTTTCTTTAGTCGTACGCCCTTACCATGTTGCAAAAAACAAATCAGTTGTCCAGTGGTAGACACTGCATTCTTGATTTGTCTCTCTTTCCTTGTGATGCCATTTAAATTGCTGAAGGAAAAACTGGAAGTGGCAGCTAGAAGTTTGCTTAGATACAGTTTCAACTTTGGTAATACTGTTTCTAGGAAGTATTATACCAAAATACCTAGTTTTCTCACTTTTAATAACAATAAGATTGATCATGGTTCCTGGTGGCAAACAGCCTAATTTCTCCTTTTTAAAGTTCTCCACCAATCTTTCATCTAATTGTTTATGCTTTTCCATGAAACAATTATTTCATTTGAGCATCACATATTGCACACAGGTATTGATTGCCATTTTGCAATTTGCCATTTCACAATTTGTAATGAAATAATTCTCATATTATTCTCGTATTTATTCCTCACTTATTAGCTAAATTGTTCTCTAAAAAGCACTTTTCATCATTAGCAAGGACTACTGGCTTATGGTAAAATACAGTTAATATAAGAACCCTGGGGAAGATATTAAATTTTCCTTTAATTGACTATTCCAGGGTAAGGAAGTGGTGCTCTAGATGCCTACATGGTAATCAATAAAGTTTTTGTTTATGTTATTTGTTGTGATTGTTGTTGTTTGACTACATCTTTTCTTCAAGTATCTTCATTAACTTACTTTGTTTTTCTCTTTTTTTAAATTTGTTGAAACATAGTTTCTTATACATATCTGTAGGATACACAGTTGAATATCAATACCTGTGTATAATATATGATGATCAAATAAGGATATGGTGATCATTCTTTATGACCCTTGACCAATTTCTCACTAGCCTCCCTTCCTCTCTCCTTTTTCCATGTTTAGTAACCACAGTACTGTTCTCTTCACTTGAAAGTTCAGTGTATTATTGTGTATGTGTCTTTCTTTCTTATTTATTTGTTTAAAGAATCTCTTTTTTTAACTGAAACATAACTGATTGTACATATCTATTGTGTACCACATTGAATATGAATACCTTGTGCAGTATGTGATGCTCAAATTAAGATAATTAGTATATTCAACATTGCACAATGTAATCATTTTTTGTGGCCCTTTACCAATATCTTAGCAACTCCCCTTAGCCTCCCTCTTTCCCACCTCTGGTGGTCTCAGTTCTGTTTTCTCCTTTTAAAAGTTCAACTTATTATTGTGATTGTTGTTGCTTTTATTTATTTATTTGTTTATTTATTTATTAGTTTGTTTGTTTGTTTGTTTATTTACTTAGCTAGTTAGTTAGTTAGTTATTAGTGCCCCATTATGAGTGAGGACATTCAGTATTTCTTCTTCTGTTAAAAATATATTCTATGTATACAAATCAATAGAACCTGCTACACAATTTTCCCACCTTTGTTCAGTTGGAGATTCTTCATTTTAGTCCCAAAGTATATTTTATATAACACTATCAGGCTTTATTGTTCCTTTTCTTTCTCATTAAAAATATCAAAACCTCATCTGAAACATTTCTTATACCAGCCCTGGACTCAGCCAATATTTAGATGCACTAAATTTCAGAAGTCATAGTTTTGGAGATAAGAGCGCCTATCCTACTGGGCTGTTATTGTTTCTAAGCTTTTTGAGTGGACAGAGCTAGGATATATGAGCTCATATAGATATTTCCGAATCAATATATCATTACAAATTTTTAAGATATATCTGTGTACAGCATGTGATGATCAAATCAATATTATTAGCATGTTCATCATTACAAATTGTAATTATTCTTTGTGTCCCTTACATTAATTACTACCTAACCCCCTCCCTGTCTGCCTTTCACTCCTGTAATAACTATAGGTCTATTCTCCTCTTCTGAAAGTTTGATGTTTTATTATGGTCTTTCTTCCTTCTTTCTTTCTTAGCTCCCACTCATGAATGAGGATATGTGGTATTTCTGTTTCTGTGCCTGGCTTATTACACTTAACACAATTTTTTCCAAGCTCATTCATGTTGCTGACAATGGCAGGATTTCATTATTTTTTTATGGCTGAGTAGTATTCCATTGTGCAGATATACCACATTTTTCCTTATCTAGTCATCTGCTAGATGGACGTTTAGGTTGGTTCCATATCTTGGCTATTGTCAATAGAGTTGCAATGAACATGGGAATGCAGATATCCCTTTGTCTTGATGAATTCCATTCCTTTGGTTATATATCCAGAGTTGGGATTGCTGTATCATATGGTAGTTTTATCTGTAGTTATTTGAGAAACCTCAATACTATTTTCCGTAATGACTGTACTAACACACAGTCCCACCAATGTGTAGAAGAGGCATTATACTACCTGACTTCAAACTATACCTCAAAGTTATAGTAACCACAACAGCATGGTACTAGCACAAAAACAAAGGCATGGACCAATGGAACAGAATAGAGAACATAGAAATCAACCCAGGTACTTAGCCAACAGATCTTCAACAAAGGCACAAAGAACATACATCGGGGAAAGAACAGCCTCTTCAGTAAACGGTGTGGGGAAAACTGGATATCCCTGTGTAGAAGAATGAAACTAGGCCCATACCTCTTGCCATATACTAAAATCAACTCAAAATGGATTAAAGACAAATATAAGACCTGAAACTATGAAACTCCTGAAAGAAAATATAGGGGGAACACTTCAGGGCGTAAGATTGGGCAAAGACATCATGAATAAGACCTCAAAAGCACAAGCAACAAAAGAAAAAAATAAACAAATGGGACTACATCAAACTAAAAAGCTTCTGCATAGCAAAAGAAACAATCAATAGAGTGAGAAGACAACCTACAGATTGGGAGAAAATATTTGCCAACTATATATCCAACAAAGAATTAATATCCAGAATGTACAAGGAACTCAAACAACTTCACTGTAAAAAAACCAAATAATCCAATTAAAAATGGGCAAATGAGCTGAATAGATATTTTTCAAAGAACATACAAATGGGCATCGGGTACATGAAAAAATATTGAACATCAGTAATCATTAGGGAAATGTAAATCAAAACCACATTGAGATATCGTGGTTGATATAATAGCCCAGCTAGATTGGCTATTATCAAAAAGATAGAGAATAACAAATGCTGACAAGGATGCGGAAAAAAAGGAACTTCTCTAATTATAATTTATTTTGATGTTGTATTTGTATCTTATTTTCTTACACTAAAAACCTTGGATCCTAACACATTAGAATAATTACTTATCTGCTATATGTGTGTGTATGTGTATAAGTTAGATTCAGAATAATAATACCAATCAATACAATCACTGAAAACCAAAAGTGGGTGAAGTTTGAGATTTCTTTACAGTTTTAATTTGCCTTTAGACTGCATTCCATTTCAGATATACATTCAAAATATTAAATCTTAAAGTCACTCAAAATTGTTATTTTTTTGGTGACTATACAATCAACGTGATATTTAGTTTGGATATATAAATTTGATTTCAATTTTAGAGATTGTACTATAGTTATTTTAAAATTAATTTTAATGAAATAAATTTTAAATATGAAATCATTTACATAATACCAAAGTCAAAACATGTAATCAGTACGTGTGCAAAGAATACCAATTTTTATAGTTAATCCCTCTACCTTGTTTCCTTCTTTCTCCACAGGTAATCATTTTTATGGTTATTTTTCCAGGATTTCATTTTGCGATTATAAGAAAATATATGTACATATTTTTATTCTTTCCACCTTTTACACAAATTAGCATTTGCTATATACTATTCTATACCTTGTTGTCTTCAACCTACTAACATAACCTTTTTAGAAAAATCAATGACTTTGAATTGGAGAAAAAGGTACTAAAATCTTATGACCAAGGGCATAATTATATAACATAACAAAATCTATTGAAATGTGTTTATCTGAGTTTGCAGTCCTGTAGTTATTCTTAGAATCTCTTTGATCCTACATGATGCTGGTATCCTGTAAACTACAAAATGTACCTACTGGGGTATTTTAACACAGTCATCCTCCGTAAGTAATAAAAAGCAAAAACAAAACCAAAAAGCACTATTCCTCTTATCTAGCTAATATCTAGTAAATTTGTATCCCTTAACCAACTTCTCCCTACCCCCGACCCTTCCTAGCCTCTAGTAACCTCTATACTATGCTTTACCTCCATGAGATTAAATTTTTTAGCTTCTACATGTGAGTGAGAACACGCGGTATTTATCTTTCTATACCTGACTTATTTCACTTGACATAATGTTTTCCAGTCTCATTCATGTTGCCATAAATGACAGGATTTTATTATTTTTTTATGATCCTTAAACAATGGAAGTTAGGGGTGGTTATCCCCTGCACAGTGGAAAACCAACTCATATCTTTCCCCTAGATCGCACTGCAATGCAGTGGGAACCAAGAGCTCTGTGGGGAAGGGGGTAGGTGTGTGGGTGCCTTGTTAGTTAAGGAGTTAACTACTTAACTACTAATAGCCTTCTGTTAGATTGGCTAGTTAACCATTTGGTTATATAAGTATATAACCAAAGTATACCATGTATACCCCTAAGTATACCATGCATTCATGACAAATGGAAGCCAAAATTTCTCAACATATTTATTGAAAAAAATTCTGTATGTAAGTGGACTGGAGCAATCCAAACTCGTGTTGTTCAAGAGTTTGCTGTATTCCATAGTGTATATATACCCCATTTTCTTTACCCATTCATATGTCAATAGGCACATATTAATTCCGTATCTTGGCCATTGTGAAAAGTGCTGCAATTAATATGGGAGTTAAGATATCTCTTCAAGATACTGATTTCCTTTTCTTAGGTTATATACCCAGTAGTGGGATTGCTCAACCATATGATAGTTCTATTTTTAGCTTTTTGAGAAATCTCCATATTGTTTTCCATAATGGCTGTACTAATTTACATTCCCATCAACAGTGTATTAGAGTTCTCTTTTCTCCACATCCTCACCAGCATTTGTTATTTTTTGTCTTTTTGGTAATAGCCATTCTAAATGGAGTAAGATGATATCTCATTGTGGTTTTGACTTGTATTTCCCTGACGATTAGTGATGTTGAGTATTTTTTCATATATTTGTTGGCCATTTGTATGTCTTCCATTTTTAAATCAGATTTTTTGGTTTCTTTCTGTTGAATTGTTTGATTCCTTATGTTCTAGATATTAATCCCTCACCAGATGAACAGTTTGCAAATATTTTCTCCTATATTTCAGGTCATCTCTTCACTCTACTGATTGTTTCCTTTGCTGTTTAGAAGCTTTTTAGTTTGATATAGTACCATTTGTCTTATTTTGCTTTTGTTGCCTGTGCTTTTTGAGGTCTTAACTATAAAATCTTTGCTCGGAACAATGTCTCCAAGGATTTTCTTTATGTTTTCTTCTAGTAGCTTTGTAGTTTCGGATCTTACATTTAAGTCTTTGATCCATTTTGAGTGATTTTTGTACCTGGTGAGAAACAGGAGTCTAGTTTGATTCTTCTGCATATGGATATCTAGTTTTCCCAACATCATTTATTGAGGAGAATGTCCTAGTATTCCACAGCACTGTTGGGTAACTATAGTAAACAATAATTCATTTATTTTTTTTTAAATAGCTAGAAGAGAGGAGTTTGAATGCTACTGACACACATAAATGATAAAGATTTGAGGTAATGGATATGCTAACTATCCTGAATTGATCATTACACATTTTATGCATGTATCAAAATATTACATTGTACTCCATAAATATGTACATTATGTGTCAATTAAACAAATAAATAAATTTAATTATAAAAAATAAGTAATAAGAAATAAATAACAATTTCTACATAATATGGAAACAGGCATGTGAGACAGAGATCATTGAGCTGGACTTGCTTTTATAAAAACAAAAAAATTCTCACAATAACTAACCTACATCAGCAATAATGGTATTTAATCCATTCATGAGCCCTCATGACCTAATCACCTCTAAAAGGTCCTGCTTCTCAACACTATTACAATGGCAATTAAATTTCAACATGAACTTTAGTGTGAACATTCAAATCACAGCAGTTCCTAAGAAGAATACCACGTGCTTGAGTTGAGGGAAAATTTTAATCCGAGAGTCATGAGAAAAAGGTAAATTTGTTTAAAGTCTCTAGGAATGCATATAGCAAAAGGATTACCTTGTGCTTTTGACAATACCTGAAAATTTGTGAGCTGGAACATTATGATTTAAGGAACACAACACTTACCTGTTCATTTTCACTTAATTTCCCTGTTCAGCAATGTGAATCAGCAAACATCACGTCAATATGCTTCTTAGTTTTTAGAAACTGTTTCCTCTGGTAATTAGGTAACTTGGGATAAATATACAGAGGTACATAAGTAACAGGAATTAGAAAGTTTTGAGAGAGTCTAACTATCCCTGAAAATCTCTTTTTTGTTTAATATATTTTATATTTTTCTATGCAATTTTATTTATATTTTTTGTGTGAAGAAAGAATTTGCTAAAGCAAAACTGAATGCAATTCTATCTTTCATGAATTGTCATAAATTTTGAATTAAGATGGACCTAAAGTAAGTCTTTACTTATTATTAATACTATTTCTGGGATAAAGAATTACTTCAAAGTATAATTACTTCAGCATTTTATTCTAAAGAGTTCTGTGAACTATGAAAGGATAATATAGAACAACCTTCCAAGATACACTTATTATCCTGTACAGCCAAGACTCTCTCTCTCTCTCCACCTCGTACACACACGCACACACAAATTCATTAGTTATTTGGTAAATTTTATTATTTTAGATTTTCAAATTGACTTTATTTGGATTAAATTTATTTTGATGAACTTAATTATTAGAATCAGCTTCCTAGGTTAGTTAAATCAGCTGGCTGTTGGCCAAATCTGCAGTACACATGGTGTGCAGCTCAGAGTAAATGAATCAATCAGTATCCTAGATGAGACTAACGTTGAATGCTCTGTGGTGCCAGTGTGTTGGCCGTGCTCAATGCCATCATTTTTACTTTTATCATCTGTCTCAGTAAAATAATATTCCGAACCTTCAAGAGCAGGGTGAATAGAGATGATGTTTGCTGTTGGCATGCAGCTAATTTCTTTGTTTTTATTCCCAGTAATTCACTTCTAACTAAAATCCACTCTAATAATCATCAAGAACAAATAACAAGCATCCATACTTTTCAAAGAGAGTTTCAAATATACTATCTACCTTAACAAACATTAGTAAATAAATAAATAAATAAATAAATAAATAAATAAATAAATAACTACTGGGTCTAAAATTTGAGGATATATATATCTATATCTATCTATCTATCTGTATATATATATATATATATATATATAGTTCTACAGGTATGTTTTGAAATTTCAGGAATGGACAAACGCAAAAGACTGCTGGAAATGCTCAAATGTATACCTTTGTGTGTAAAATGACTCACAATGGTAGGTGTGGAAGATAATCTTTTTAGTGAGGTGAGAGTTATTTTGCTTTAGGGTACTCATTATCTTGTCCCAGTGCCTGCTTCAAACTTTCCTATAGCTGCACATAGCTATAAATTCAAGCTCTTTATCATGGTTACAGTCCCTCATATTCTAGCTACTTCTCACCACTGTAACCTTAATATCTACCCCTGTTTCCCTCACTTACTCAGCTCTCAAACCTCAAAATTATGTCACTAATGCTTACAATAGTTCCTAGCACTTAACAGATATTTGCTGAATAAAAAACATTTGCTGAATAAAAAATAAGGAAATGATTCTGAATTGATTAAAGATTTAAGATTCCTTTACTTTTACTATTAATTCTGGGGGGCTTCGGTAGTAACTCTTAGTGTAACTTTTTTTCTTGTATGAATAAGTGTGTGTTATAATAGTTATTCATGGAAATAAAGCTGCATTCCTTTAATGAAACTTGATTCTAAAATTCATGTGAATTATTAAAATGGTTTTGTATTACAAAAGTGGCATGCAAGCAATATTTACGTAATAGTGAGTTTCAAGGTAGTTAGTTAGTTGTGCTCACTTGGACCAGTGCTTCTCAACTATAAGCATGCATAAAACAACAAAAATCTGTTTGATATAAAAGATTTCCGGGCATGCTACCCAGAAATTGTCTTGGACAGACTGGACCAGGGCCTAGGAATTCTAACAAGCTTGTAGGTAATCCTGATGCTGCTGGTGCACAGATTGCAGTATAGATTTCACGATTTAGATACTTCTCTCTAGAAAATGATCTTGCAGTTGCATGAAATATAATAATGATGATAATGTCTAAGATGTACTGAGAACTTACCATATGACATGTATTAGTTATCCAGTATATAGCATATATATATCATGAACATATATTTTTTCTCACAGTGATTTTAAAGATTAAGTACTATTTTTAGAGACACAGAGATATTAAGTTGCCTTGTGTTCCCTCACTATAAATGGTTGAGCTAAAATTTATCCCAGAGTGCACGATGCTAAACACTGTGTTAGGATGCCATTCTGATACCACATTTAATTCAGAGGTTGACAAATAATAATAATAATAATGATAGCTAACATTGTGTTCCCATATTGTTAATACTTACTAAGTAGGTACCATGTCAAGCATTTAATATACAATGCTTTAGTTTATTATCCCAACAGTCACATGAATTAGAATATTATCTCTTTTATAACTAAAGATATTGATTCTTATGAAAGTTACATAACTTACATAAGGCTTCACAGCTAGGAAGAGTTGGAGCTAGGGCTGCAAAACCAGTACTTTTAAGTACTACAATATTCATCTATCAAAGTATCTCTAATACTTAAGTACACTATTCCCATGACTCTCTGTACACTTCCTAATATAAAATAGTTAAGGATACAAACAGGGTATATAACCTTTTACTTCTAGTGTCTGGTAAAGAGCCTGATGCACAGCAATTGCTAAATATATAGTGAATCCTGAACTAACATATGATAAAGCTAAAAATAGGCCTAGGTGTATGAAACCAGTCCACATAAGAGGCTTAAGTAACTTCACAGGTGCAAAGAGAAATACAAGAATTCTGACTCAAAAAAATGTTCAGTGTGATTTGATGAAAATTATTACTTGGTTAGAGAATAACCACCAGGTAGAAAAACATAAAAAAAAAAAAAAAGAATGCTTTTGTCATTAGAAAAAAGTAATTATTCTGTGTTTTGGTATTAACATGTCTCTAGTTATTCCTTAAAATGGGATTTTCATAGTTATGTAACTAGAGCTAGCATTCAATTAATACCTATAGTTTATAACAAAAATTCATAATTGATGGGAATATATGATACAGGCCTAGATTAGGTTTATCCATTGAGCTTCAGGAGCAATGGCAGCCAGAACCCCTAGGGATGGGAATTCATCAAGCTCTAGCATCAGTATTGTATTTAAGGGCTTAATTTAGGGTTATAAAAAGATGCATCCGCGCTAGAACTAAGGAAATACCATTGCCCTTCGAAAGTTAAATTATCAGAGTAAGATGGATGGATGAATGGTGGATGGATAGGGAGATAGAGATAGAGAGAGAGATAGAGATGAGAGAGAGAGAGAGAGAGAGAGAGAGAGAGAAATGTTTAGCATTTTTCAGATACAGAGGATTCATAAACAGGTCACAGCCTTTATAGCTTAATGTAGTCACATGTTTAAAAAGTAACTTTGTAAAGTTAGAGTGTATTTTGTGATATTGAAAGGAAGAAGAAAGCAAGGAAAACATCAACAAAGGGAACAACTTTGCAGGTGATGTTGTATTTGCTGTTCACAGGAAAGGAAGTCTTAGCTGACAGATTTCAAACTTGCCAGTGTTGATGGCAAAGATAAATTCCAAGCGGAAATGGCTCTAGGCGATTTTAGGTAATAGGCAGTGAGGATTCTAGTACCTGTGGCAAAATTATACCGTAATGTACTGCCATTAACATTTGCCTTATAGAAGTCCTGTCAATGTCCTTTTTAGTGACCACCTGATTTCTATGTATTCAGATTACAGAATTCAGACTTTGCCTGTGGTACTTTTTCTTTTTTATTTCTGCAAATACTATTTCTCATTTTAAACAAAAGATTTGGCCTTTTTAATATTTTTGCCTTCTCTATAGGTTGACTAAAGGAAAGAATATGGTGATTATGCCAATACATATAATTGCCATCTTTTTGACGTTTATTTATTCTGTTTAAAATTGATTTGGCATTCTGGTGTCTAACTTAGTGTCAACTGTACCTTAGCATTAGTCGTTTTCTCCGGCATGGTCAATCCTGGGCTTTTACAGCAGTATGTATTCAGAGAAAGGACTAGATAATAGCAAGCACTAATAATAGCAAAACTTCAAAGAAAGGACTAGCTAATAGAAATCCTTTAAAGAAAAAAATAGAAAAAGTCATTCTTCCCTCAGATCAGAGCTTTCTAAGCCTTCCAAGGAAGTGTGAATATAGGCAGAGCAGGTGGAGGCATAGTCAGAAAGGACCAGCTTCAAATGAAATGTTTCTTTAAATGTCCTGTTTCTTAATAGAAAATCATGCTTAGTATGAATTCTATTTAGTAATATGTTTATTTAATATGCTTTTTAAGTAATAATAATGGCTTCCATTTACTGAGTGCTCAGTGTGTGCCAGAAACTGTGTGAATGCTTTACACAATCTTCTTACTCAGTCCAAGCAGTTAATTAATGAATATCTCATAAGTGACAGGGTCAGAGTTTGAACTCAGACTTATCAGACTCTGCAGGCTATGCATTTAATATTACCCTTCAGAATGATATGCCAAATTTATGACATAGTTTTCCATATCCTCTAGATCACGGATATTTAAAAAGTATACAATACTTCATATTTGGAGAATTGACTTAAATGTTTAAATTGTCAATTCCTCTGCCCCATCCAGAGAGATATGGAACATTTATCCAGTGTGCTCCCAAAGGATGAATATTTTTAACACAGAAGCCTGGTGACATAATGCAGGGGGTCAAGAGCTTCACTTTAAGAAATCACATGCTTATATGTTTTTCTTCCATCTCTTTTTGTATCAGCAGCTCAGCTCCCCAACTTGTCTTTTCTTTGTGAAGGAAAAATCAAGCTGTTACATCCTGAGACAAGTCTCACCTTACCCGGGAGGTGGCTAAGATGAAGGGGAAGGAAGAGAATGAATGGTGACAGGCACAGCAGTGTGTCTCACTGGCTCCTCTTGCAAGACCACTGACAAGGAGCTAGTTGCAAATTTTTTAAAAAAACTTTCTCTGCCTTGGCAAGCAAAAATTCCTACTGCTTATCATGTGAACATTTTTGTGTAAAGGTATTTTTCATGAAATTATGGTGATTCTCTGTCTTGGAAAGGTAATATTGGTGTCTGGAGGAGAGTTGGGAAGCTAAGGATCTATGACTCATTGCAGTAAATTAATTTTTCTCCAATTTCTTCTGCTAAGAGGTAGTGAGAATTTTTTTAGAATGGGAATTTTTTTTTGTATATATGTGTGAGAATGTGATATCTAAATCTACCCTAAAAGACCACCTAGATTGCATATGCTTTAAAACCAGACAATTTTAACCATAATATACTTATGTTAAAATAACTCACCTTTTAGTAGAAATGTTGGAAATCAGCCAGGAAGTTATACATATTTTGGAAGTATTAAAGCAGCCAAAAAATTGTCAACCTCTATTTGAGAAATTTTAAAATATCTTCGTAAATCTATTTTAAAACCTCTAATCGTAATTCTATTGACCACTGAGCTACATCAGTGGCTTTTGTAAAAATATGTTCCTCTGAGAGTGAAGAACTGCAGCCAAGTTGTTATAATGAAATTTACTTAAAAAACTTTTCACCTACAACTTTTTTTCCCTTCGGGTGTGTTAGTTTTATTTTTAATTTTTAATTTTTAAATTTGTATTTGGTGTATGTATTCATGGGGCACATAGCTGACTGTCAGCATCTATACCCAAAATGTGGTGATCAGATCAGTACTATTAGCATGCCCACTAACTCAAATTGCAATTATTCCCCCTGTCTCCCACCCTGCCTCTCCCCAACACCCCTATTCCTCCCCAACCCCTAGGTCTGTTCTCTCCCTCTGCAAGTCCAACACAACACTGTGGTCTTTCTTTCCCTTCTTCTCTCTCTCTTAGCTTCCACTTATGGTTGAGGATGTGCAATAAATATTTTGCCCTCTGTGCCTGGCTTACTTAACTTAACATAATTTTCTCCAACCTCATTCATGTTGCTGCGAATGGCAGAATTTCATTCTTTTTTATGGCTGAGTAGTATTCCGTTATGTGCATATACCACATGTGCCTTATCCAGTCATCCAATGATGGACATTTAAATTCATTCCGTATCTTGGCAATTGTAAATAGAGCTGTGATGAACATGGGAGTACAGGTATCCCTTTGACATGATGATATGCGTTCCTTTGGGTATATATCCTGAAGTGGAATTGCTAGATTCTATGGTAGTTCTATCTGTAGTTTGAGAAACTTCCATACTATTTTCCATAGTGGCTATACTAATATACAGTCCCATCAACAGTGTAGAAGAGTTACCCTTTCTCTGCATTCTCTCCAGCATCTGTTATTCTGTCTCTCTGATTATAGTGAGTCTAACTGGGATGAGCTGATATCTCAATGTGGTTTTAATTTGCATTTCCATGATTATTACTGATGTTGAGCGTTATTTCAAGCACCTGTTGGCCATTTGTATGTCTTCCTTCAAAAAATGTCTGCTCAGCTACTTTGCCCATTTTTTAATTGGGTTAATTGCTTTTTTACTGTATAGTTATTTGAGTTCTTTGTATATTCTGGATCTTAATAACTTGTTGGATGTATAGTTTTCTTCCATTCTGTACATTTTCTTTTTACTCTACTGATTGCTTACTTTGCTGTACAGATATAATCCCATTTATTAGTTGGCTATAATCCCATTTAGTTATCTTTTCTTTCGTTCTTGTGCTTTTATAAAGTCTTTGCCCAGTCGTAAGTACTGAAGTATTTCCCTTATGTTTTCCTTTAGCAGTTTTTTTATAATTTCAGGTCTTATACTTAAGTCTTTAATCCATTTTGAATTGATTTTGGTATATTGCAAGAGGTGAAGGTTTAGCTTCATTCTTCTGCATATGTATGTCCAACTTTTCAAGCAGCATTTATTGAAGAGGAAGTCTTTGCCCCAATGTATGTTCTTGATGCCTTTGTCAAAGATCAGTTTGCTGTAAGTACCTGGGTTAATTTCTGGGTTCTCTATCCTGTTCCATGGGTCCAAGTGCCTGTTTTTATGCCAGTACAATGCTGTTTTGGTTACTTTGGCTTTACAGGATAATTCGAATTCTGGTAGTATTATACCTCTGACTTTATTTTATTTATTTATTTATTGCTCAGGATTGCTTTGGCTTTTCAGGATCTTTTGTTTTTCCATGTGAATGTTAGGATTTTTTTTTTTTTCTATTTCTGTGAAGAATGTCATTGGTATTTTGATGAGAACTACATTGATTCTGTAGATCACTATGGGAATATGGACATTTTCACAATGTTGATTCTTCTAATCCAGGAGCATGGAATGTCTTTCCACCTTTTTGGGTCGTCGTTAATTTCTTTCAGTAGTGATTTGTAGTTCTCTTTGTAGAGATCGTTCAAATCCTTGGTTAAACTGATTCCTAGGTATTTCGTTTTTTTGCTGACTGTTGTACATGGGCTTGATTTCTTGATTTCTTTTTCTGCTAGTCCGTTATTTGAGTATAAAAATGCTACTGATTTTTGGGTGTTGATTTTGTTTCCTTCCACAATACTGAAATTGTTAATCAGCTCTAAGAGTTTTTTTTGTAGAGTCTTTAGGTTTTTCTATACATAGGATCATGTCATCTGCAAACTGGGACAGTTTGACTTTGTCTTTTCCAGTCTGGAGCCCTGTATTTCTTCTCTTGCCTGACTCCTCTGGGTAGTACTGCTAACACCATGTTAAATGAGAGTCATGATAGTGGACATTCTTGTCTGAAAGCTTTTCCCCATTCAGGATGATATTGGTGGTGGGTTTGTCATATACAACTTTTATTGTATTGAGATACTTCCCTTCTATACCTAACTTGCTAAAAGCCTTTATCATGAAGCACTGTTAAATTTTGTCAAATACTTTTTCTGCATTTATTGAGAGACTCATATGGTTTTTGTCCTTGACTTTGTTGATGTGGTCACATTTATTGACTTGCAAATGTTGAACCATCTTTGCATCCCTGGGATGAATCTCACTTGGTCACACTGTATAATTTTTTGATGTATTGCTGTATACTGATTGCTAGTTTTCTATTGAGGATTTTTGAGTCTATGTCCACAGATATTTGCCTGTAGCTTTCTTTTTGTTGTTGCTGTTGTATCTTTGTTTGGTTTTAGTATCGAGGTAATGCTGGCCCCATTGAATGAGTTTGGGAGAGTGGCCTATGTTTCAATTTTTTGGAATAGTTTGAAGAGATTAGGTTTAATTCCTCTCTAAAGTTCTGGTAGAATTTAGCAGTAAAGCCATCTGTTCCTGTGGTTTTCTTCGTTAGGAGATCGCTGATTACTGCTTCAATTTCATTGCTTGTTATTTGTCTGTTCAGGTTTCCTGTTTCTTCTCGGTTCAGTCTTGGTTGTTTGTATGTGTCTGGAAGTTTATCCATTTCCTCCTTTCAAATTTGTTCACAAATTGTTTATAATAGTCTGTAACAATACTTTGTATTTCTGTGGTATTGGTTGTAATATCTCCTTTTTCACTTAATGATTTTTGTTATTTTAGTCTCCTCTCCTTTTTTTCTGCTAAACTAGCTAATGGTTTGTCCATTTTGTTTATCTTCTCAAAAAACCATCTTTTTGTTTCATTGATTTTTATATCAATTTGAGTCTCTATATCATTTAGTTCTTCACTGATCTTTATTTCTTTATTTCTGCTAACTTTGGGATCAGGTTGTTCCTTTTATTCTAGTTCTTTGAGGTGTAGTGTTAGGTTTTTTATTTGAAATCTTTCTAATTTTTGCTGTAAAAATTAATTGCAATAAACTACCTTCGTTATACTGCTTTTGCAATATACCACAGGTTTTGATGTGATGTATCTTTATTTTCATTGTTTTCAAGAAATTTTTGGATTTTCTGTTTAATTTCTTCTTGGATCAATACATCAAATAACTTCCATTTATTTGTATAGTATCCTGAGTTTTGCTTGTTATTAATTTCTAGTTTTAATTAGTTGTGGTCTAAAAAGATACTTGAGATGATTTTGATTTTTTAAAATTTGTTGAGTCTTGGTTTGTGACCTAACATGTGGTCTATCCTGGAGAATGTTCCATATGCTGATGAGAAAAATGTATATGCTATGGTTGTTGGATGAAATGTTCTATAGATATCTGCCAGGTCCAATTGGTCTAAAGTGTGGTTTAAATACTCTCTCTGTTGATTTATTGACTTATTGCCTGGATGATCTGTCCAGTGCTGAGAGAGGGGTGTTCAGGTCCCCTGCTATTATTATATTGTGGTCTATCTTTTTCTTTAGGTCAATTAGCAGTTTCTGTCTATAGCATGGTGCTCCAATGTTGGGTGCATATATATTTACGATTGTTATGACTTCCTATTGGATAGATACCTTTATCATTATATAGTTGCCTTCCTTGTTTCTTTTTATGGTTTTTGTTTTAATGTCTATTTTATCTTATATAAGAATAGCTACTACTGCTCTTTTTTGGCCATTTGCATGGTATATATTTTTCCATACCTTCAGTATAAGCCTGTTTGTGTCTTTACAGGTGAGGTAAGGTTCTTGAAGACAGCATATAGTTATGTCTAGCTTTTAAATCCAGTCAGTCAGTCTGTGTCTTCTGAGAGAGGAATTTAATCCATTAACATTTTGGGAGGTACTCATGTCATTTTATTGCTTTTTATTTAGATGTTTTAAACATCTTTTGTTCCTTTCTTCCTCCTTTTTTTGATGTGGTAAGATTTAGTTTATTTTTTCCTTCTCTTTTACATTTGTCTCTTACCAATGTCTTTAGTTCTTTCTTGTGTATTCATGGTAGTGATTACTGTTTTTCTGATTCCAGATTCAGGACTCCCTTGAGAATTACTTGCTGGGCTGGTTATGTGGTGATGACCTCCCACAGTTTTTGTTTTGCTGGGAAATACACTATTTCTCTCTCATTTCTGAAGGATAGCCTTGCTGGGTATAGTATTCTTAGCTAGCAGATTTTTTTCTTTTATATTTTGAATATGTTTTTCCATTTTCTTCTCACCTGTAGAGTTTCAGTTGAGATATCTATTGTTAGTCTGATGGGGACAGCCTCATAAGTGACCAGATGCTTTTCTCTTGCCACTTTTAGGATTCTATCTTTGTCTTTGAGCTTTTCCAGTTTGACTACAATGTATCTCTGAGAGGAACTTTTTTTGGGTTGAATCTGTTTGGGGAATCTTTGAGCTTCCTACAATTAAAGCTCTTTATTTTTTTATTTTTATTTTTTAATTGGTTATGAATACTTATGGGGTACATGGGGTACATAGCTGACCATCACCAGTTGTGCTGAAGATGTGATGTCCAGATCAATACTGGCGGCATGCCCATTACCACAAATTGTGATTACACCCCACATCCCCCCCAATTAATCCCCAACCTCACTCCCCGTCCTCCTTACCCCTACTCCAATTTGCACCCAGGTATGTTCTTTCCCTCTGCAACTCTAATGCACCACTGTGGTCTTTTCTTCCTTCTTTCTCTCTTAGCTTATGAGTAAGGACATGTGGTAGTTTTCCCTCTGTGCTTGGCTTATTACACTCAACATGTCTCTCCAAGCTCATCCATGTTGTTGTGAATGGCAGAATTCCATTCCTTTTTATGGCAGAGTAGTATGGAACTGAAGTTCTGTGTCTCTCTCTATATCTGGGAAGTTTTCCATTATTATTTCATTGACTAGATTTTCATTGCCTTTAGCTTTCTCCTCCCCTTCTGGTACATGCATGATTCAGATATTTTTGTGGGTTAACATGTCTACTAGCTCTCTTAGACTTTTTTCATCTTCAGGATCACAGATACATTTTTTCTGTTTGCTCTAATCTGCTGCTTAAGCTCTTGGTTGTGTTATTTATTTCACTGAATGAATCCTTCAGTTCCAGGAGTTCTGCTACATTCTTTTTAAAGGTATTAATCTCTTTATAATTTTTTCCTTCATATCCTGGATATTTTTCTCATTTCATAGTGTTGCCTAACTTAGTCTTCTCTTATCTTATTGAGTTTCCTTAAGATTATTCTTAGGATTCCTTTTCACTCAGTTCAAGGGTGTCTTGTTCTTTCAAGTCTGGTACTTGAGACTTAATCTATTCCTTTGGTGATGTTGTATTTTCTTGGTTTTTTTATTTTATTTTTTTTACTTCTAATGTCTCTACATTGATTTCTGGTCATCTGGTAGATCAATTGCTTCTTCTATTACTCGGGAGTAGACTTTGAAAAGAAAGACTTAATTCTCTTTTACCAGGCTCCTCTGGTGACTCTCCTTGTGTCAATGCAGTCAAATATGTGGCAGGCCACCTGCACAGTGGTCATGGCTGTGACTATGGTGACAAGCCATCCTTGCAGTGGTAGAAGCTGTGGTGGTGGCTGTAGTGGACCATCTCAATGGAAGCAGTGTGGGGCCTCCCAGTCATGGCAGTGCTCATTCCTGCCTTCTGTATGGGTAGGGGGAGTCTGCCCAAGGCTTTTTCCCACCTGTGCCTCCTTGGTCACAGTGGGCAGCCCTGGGTCCTGCCCACTTTGTACCGAGATGAGAAATCAGGCTCGGAAGGCTTTATTTGCACAGGAGCAGCATGGGGCCCCATGCAGGCAGCACGGGGGAGGTGTAGGCATGAGACCTAGACTAGCACTCCACCCACGGGATTGGGCTTATATTTCTTCTTATGGTGAGTTGTGTTGTTCTGATTGTTCATAAGTTGGGGTACTTAACCAGAGGAGATTTCCAGAAGTAATTTTAGTTTTCCTTCTTTCTTCCTGAGAGAATTCAAAGGTTTGTGTATATTCTGGTGGATAAGGTGAAAGTTGGCTCTGGGGGCCATTATTTTGGACTAATACCTTGAATATTGATATCCCAATAATGCATAACCCATGACTAATTTTAATTCTTCTCTTGTAGAGGCACTAACTTCTGTGCATGGATGCAAAGCCACAATAGTTACCTATAATAGTGGAAAACATCATCTGGCCCACTGTTAAAAACTAGCCTTCCATAATGATACAGGGCAAAAGCAAGAAGAAAATGCTGTTGAAGCTTGATAAGACAAGTTCTCTAGAGGGGAAGCTAGATCTACCCTCTTTTTAGTAGGCTATTTGGGAATGAGAAAAGATACTTGATTTCATGATAATTAGGTAAATGGGGTCTTGTTAATTTATCAAAAAATAGTACTACATTTCGGTTTCAAGTATATGGAGCAAGTATGATCTTTGCAATTATAGCTCTAGAAAGCTGGCTATAAAAATGTGAGTAGAAAAATGAAAGGTTAGTCTTCATCAGAGAAGCTTTGTTAATCCCACCCTGGAATGCAATAGAGATGACACTATTGAAAGAATTAACTGGAACAGGTCTCTGGAGCCACACACATTAGTTCAATACTAGCTTCATTCTTGTATCACATTCAACAAGTTATTTAACTTCTCTGTGCCCCAATTCCTCATCGGTAAAACACAGATAATAACATTACTTGTTTCACAATGCCTGTGTAAGATTACACGAGTTACTGTGTGAAAAGGGCTTTGGATAATTCTTGGCACATAGATAATGCCATTCACGCTCTGTATTGTTTGTTTCATTATTAGTTTATTATCATTTTACTTATGACTGTCCCAATAGGACATACATACTTATATATCTTGAAAAATTAAATTAAAATTAAAATTATGTAGGTGAATAATATCATGAGTCAGCTTGCCAGATTTAACAAATAAAAACACAGGACACCCACTTAGATTCGAACTTCATATAAGCATGAAAACCTTTTTGGTATAGTATGTCCCAAGTATGTCATGCATACCTATGCAATATTCTAACATCTTTTCAATGTCCTGAGGAAGTCTTTTCTGTTTTCCTTTAGTTTCAGCATATGTACCAGATTTTTTTCCTTGACCTGGCTTGAGAGAGAATCTTTTATATGAGCCAGATACTATGATCAGGGACCTGGAGTGTTCCTTTAACGAATATTGAGTCATGGCATTATCAGTTCCACCTGGAAATCTTAGAATGAGGTATACAGTTATCTCCCAAACCAAGAGGGGGGTTGAAAAACTGTTAGAATGCAATCCAGAAGCTTCCAGAAGAGAGACTGTGCAATAAAGGGCAAACAAAAATAATAGAGAAAGAACGTAGCAAAGAGATGGGAGAAATAAAAGATTAAATTCTCAGTAATGCTCTGAGTCCCTGGAGCCAGCAGACTGGATTTGATATACCGCTGGTTTTTCCAGTTATAGAAGCTGTTAAATTCTCTGTTTAGTCAACACTTATTTACATTCAGTCCCTAACATTCACAGCTGAAAGAATCCTATCTAATAAGGCAAGTAACTCTCATCTTTAAGGCTTTTTATCTACAGACTAGTTCAAAGATAGTGGGGTATCTGAGAAAGGGAAAGAAAATTAATATGAAAACACAAACTTTGTTACTTCATGATTTTACCTGACGTTTCTCCTATAGTAGTTATGCTATAAGCTTCTCAACAATTTGGTTATCTATTGCTTCATGACCATGCCAAAGCTTGATGGCTTAAAAAAATAATTTATTATCACTTATAATTCTGTGGGTTGACTGGGCTCATCTGACTGGTTCTTATTTAAGGTCTCTTGGCTGCTGCAGTAAGATGGCAGATAAGACTGTAGTCGTCTGAAGGCTCAGCTGGGCTGGACATCAAGAAGGCTGACTCATTTGGCTAGAAGACATCCAATATGGCTGACTCATGTGGCTAGAAGTCAGTGCTTGTGTTGGTTGGGAGTCCAGGTGGGGCTACTCACCTGAGCAGCACGTAGCTTGAGCTTCTCACAGCATGGCAGCTAGGTTCAAGTGCAAACATTCCAAGAGACCCAGGTAGAAGCTGCAGTATTTCTTATAATTTAGCCTTAAAGTCATATAGCATCACTTCTTCTATATTTCATTAGCCAAAATTAAGTCATAGGATCATTCCAGATATAAGGAGAGGGGACTGTGCAAGGGCATGAATACAAGAGCACATAGTTCATGGAGCAGAAGGGAAGGGGTAGAGGTGCATCTATGAAGCCTCGATACCACACTATGCTAATTAAAATAGTGATTCCCATTACTCTTTCACATTAGAGTACCAATCACAAAATGTAATTTCTTTAATTATTTGTTTCCTTTCATATCGTTTACTATTCCCAGATAGAAGGTAAATTCTTTGAAGGGTCTGATGACATCTACACTTACCCCAGTGCCTATTACAATGCTTGCACATAGTAGCTATTATTGAGAGAGTAATACATAAACTATTATAAGAATGAATAAATTGTTTCTTTAAACTATGTCTGTTGGGCTTTTTAAAACTGTATATACTCAACTTACTGAATTACATTTTTATCCTAGATGCATGCTATTAATCTACAGAGCAGGGTAACTAAACAGGGAATGATCAATTGTTCTAGATTGATTTGAAGAAATTGTTTTGGTGTAATATCATAGTGAAAGTATATGAAGAACTCAGACTGAAGCACTATTATATGAACCTGTTTAATTATAACACTAAAAATTTGAGTAACTTTTTTCTTTTACCATTTGAATAATTTTAGGCTTCAAATTAATTGATCCACTCTATTTGTTACCTCGCTTTTGTAAGATTATCAGAAAAACTTGGAGGTGTTCCACAATCCCAAATGAAGGGGATTTGATAGAAGCAGGGGTCTTAAGAATGTTATAATTAGGGATTGTTGCTTTGCCTCCCATAGATTTTCCACCCCTTTTCGCCTGGGTGTTGGAGCCGCCAAAGATTACTCAGAGCCCATCTCTTCTGAGCAGTGAGAAGCCCCAAAGGGGTTAATCTCCCAGAACCCTGAAGCGAGAGGCATTCCTTCCATTTTGGAAATGAACCATGAATTGGGATTCTCTTCCCACATTTATTCTCCAGACCAGGAAGTTACAGGGAAAGAACATAGGTGGGGTTATAGTTTAACAATATAGGCTGGTAACATTCAGTAAAACAAGCAAGATGACATTCCATAATGCAATTTGCAAGAAGTTAAGTCAATCCACCAACAAAAGCTTAATCTTAGCAAATATTCTCTCTCCTTACAGCAATTTCCCAGTATCTTTACATATCATTCAGTAACCTCTGTGTCCTTTGAGCCAGCAACCTTGCTGTGCTACAATTCTTTATCTTACAACAGAGACTACAGCCTGGAGAAAATTTCCTGTCTTTTGCAAGGTTAACATTTTATATGTACTTTTAAGAAGTTAAGCTAAACCTGAAACTACAAGAAACTAGGCCATGTGAAATATATTTGCTTTGTAAATGTAAGTATACTCCACAAGTTATAATATATGTCCTTGCCTGTGAGTAGTGTTCAATTAATAACAGTCATTGTTAATAGTGTAATTATTACTTAGTAAATATTCAACAAATAAAATGAAACTAATTTGGTATGCTAGATCAAGTTGCAAAGATGTAGACATTCTGTATAAGTGTGTTTAAACCAACTCATGCTATTTTAGTTTTCCTATAAACAGCATTTTTATTTTCTCGAAGAATCATCAGAAATACTTCACAACAGCATATAGCCCTCAGAAACATTTTGATAAGTTGAATTAGACAACTGGAGATTTCAGTTCCCTAGAAATACACATACTTATAAAGCATAAATGGATAAAAATTGCTGGGGCAATTTGTGTTTGGGTTTTGTCAAATTTTTAATGTTTGCAAAATTGTTTGAGGCATTATGTGACCTAGAACACGGTTTTTTTTTTCTGTCCCTTGATTGGTGCCTCAAGATTATCAGAGTATAGTCGCAGCATCATTCTGGAATCTTTTCTCATATCTCTAATGTTTTCTTAATACTGTGAGGAAGGGATTTTTGGTGGTTGATATCATGCTGGTCAGTATTACAATTGCTATGATCTTATGCAACAAGAAAATAATAGGGCTTTGCACAGACCTTTGGGTTTTATAAATTAACTTCTACAGTTCGAAAGTCAGATGACCTTGGGTCTGAACCTCACTTCTGGTACTTAATATTTAAATGCTTTTCAGCAAGTCCCTTTACACTTCTAGGACTCAATTTTCGCACCTGAAAACTAAACTTTATAACAGCACTTGCTTTTTATGGTTGTTGTAATGATTAAATAAGTTAACATGTATAAGGTACAACATTGGGTACATAGTAACCAATATGTAAGTATAAGTGATTATGATTATGATTACTGTCCATTGATCCTAATCCACAATTTTCTGAAGAAGTTAGCCCATTTTATTATGTATTAACTTTACCCACTCCCAATAACTGAGTAAAATCAAGTTCAAAGAAAGCAAAATGACCGGCTAAGAGCCACTGAGTGGCAAATCAGTAAGCCTCAGGGCTTACAATTTGTAACTGGAGTGAAGAAGCAGGAATTGTTTTCTGGGGAGATGCCAAATTTTTTTTCTGTGTTTTCAGAATCCATGGTTAGCATACCAGGAACACAGTACAATATGAGGTGCTTAGTCTCAAATTGGGGAATTCATCTCTATGAACCATTTTTCTTTTATTGAAAGTATAGACAAACCACATATTTTTAATTTTGGGCCACTTCTTGGTGCTCCAGACTCGAGATTTTCTAAAAAATATTCTTAGTTTACCTAAGCTTGTATTTTCAGACATAAGCTGTTTCTGTTGTTTCTTCTTTTTGTTTCTTTTCTGTCTTTTTTTTTTTTTTTTTTTTGTGGTGGTGGTTGTTGAGTTGTAGTTTTCTCTCCTTCTACTACTAATAATTCATACTGACCTAGATAAAAGTTTTCTCTGCAGGTAGGCAGATAGGCAGGCAGTAATTAAAGATCTGACTGTATTAGAGCGGCTTATATCAAAATGTGATTTACTGTACTTCTCAGATAAGGGTTTCTCTTTGGTCTCTGGTGAGGTAGAAATTACCACATCATCTCTAAACTCCAACAGCTTATATATGGAATTTGCAAGCAGGCATGCTGTTCAAGCACAAATTTGATGCCTATGTTTAGACTCTTTATGACTATGCTGGAAATTCTAAGGCAGCATCTATGCAGTGGAAAGTAAAGATATGACACAGAAACATCATACAAAGAAACTGCGGAGGTGATTTTTACATTAATGTTTTACTTGGTCAGTAAGAGAATCTGAAATATCTCCAGCCTCATGAAAGCAACTCCAATTAAAAAGGAAGAAATTAATGTACATGGTCTGATTATGTTCGACTATACGAGGAATTAATTATATATTACGTCTGTGCTATTGAACTTACTAATAAACAACTGTTCCTTATTTACTATTTATTAATTTACTATTAATTCTTTCACAGGAGATAGGTATGGTGCTGGACCACACAATAGACACAATAAATTTCTACTGACTGACTAATAAATTTAAAAAGATTTTTGGAAGTGTGTGAAATAAAACAGTATAATAAGTTAGGCACAAAAAGGTTAAGGACATACTTTCAATGAAGGAAAAAAGTGCCTATATATTGTAAATAATAAAAAAATTGATCATATATGTTTAAAAATTAGTTTGCTCTTTTGTAGGAAATATATTGATACTAAAGTGCAATCTTATTCCTATACCAATTGAATATGTCACTTACCATGGCGGCAAGGAAAAATGCTGTTTATGAAACTAAAAGTTTATGTGTATAACAAAGTATTTCATGTTTTTCAAAGAAGATCTGAATATAGGTAATGATTTTTTAGTAGAAAAGTCACCATTTTATATTTGGTTATTACACAATATGGAATTTAAAAAATTAGCCTACCAATTTCTGTCTTATAAAAAATTCTTCATACTTAGGTGGCTTCAGAGGCACAATGACATATATAAATATGAGAAATTTTATGTAAATTTTATCTGTGTAATTCTAATGTGAATCTAAAATGGACTCACAGAGAGTATACTAAGCAGTTTCAGAGACATCTAAGTGCAAACAGTGTGACAAAGCTTCTTTATCATGGGGAAGTTGCCCAAAAGTCCTCAATTTTCTTCTCATCCAGTTTAGACTCCAACATTCATCATTATATTTACTCTCTGGAAAATACACTTAACTTCTTTGCCCACTCTCTCTCCACTTTGCTGCTTTTGCAAAACCTTGGCCATGGTAAATCCTCCCTATTGAGTTATGAACAAAGGAAAACACAACTGAGGAGACTTATCTCACTTGAAATTCATGACCGCTATTTTCAAGGGTGAACTTAATGCTCTTTTTCAGTTCTATAAGATATCCATATTTGTTTAACACTCCCTCTGGAAGAATGAAAGAAAATATATACATAAGTATATTTCCCTTCTGTTCTCAGACATTGAGACACTCTTCCCTGATCCTTGACTCAACTGATTACTTTGTTTCTGGTTCATTGAGAAAATAAAAGCAATCAGAAAACATCTCCACATATTCTGGTCATCATATCTACTTACCTGTATCCATACTACCATATTGTACCTTTCTTCCTATTCTGAAGGATAAACTGCCTGTGATCCTATACTCAAGGACCACCCTGTGCATTAGATTTCATCTCCTCTCTCCTCCTCACAGACATCGCTCCAGCATTTGTGCTTTCCCTCCTGAGTCAATAAGTTTAATCTTCCAGTGGATCATCCCCATGAGAATATAAAGCTGTATAATTTTTCCTATCAAAAACGAGCACACATATGAATTTTAAGATTGTGATTGTTGTATTTTTATATTTCTGTGAAAAATGCCATTGGGATTGTGGTAAGGATTGCACTGAATCTGTAGATTTTGTTGAGTAGTATGGACATTTCAACAATATTAATTCTTCCAATCCATGAACATAGGATATCTTTCCATTTTCTTGTGTCTTCTTTATTTTATCAATGATTTTTATTTTTCAGTGTACAGATCTTTCACCTCCTTGGTTAAATTTAGTCCTGAGCATTTTTACTATTTTTGATGCTTTCTTTTCTTAATTTCTTTTTCAAATAGTTGTTAGTGTAGAGAAACATAACTGATGTTTGTATGTTGATTTTGAATCCTTATTGTATTTGTTAGTTCCAAAAGTTTTGAAGGGAGTCTTTAGGATTTTGTACCTATAAGATCATGTCACCTGCAAACAGAGATAATTTTACTTCTTCCTCTTAGATTTGGAAGCTCTTTATTTATTTCTCTTGCCTAATTGCTCTGGCTGGAAATTCCAGTACTATGTTCAATAGAAGTGGCAGGAGTGTGCACCCTTGTCTTGTTCCTGATTTTTAGAACCATACCCTAATGAATGGTCATGGACATGGTTCTGAGGGCTTTAAAAGGAGAGCATGTGAGAGTCTCTCTCTCTGTGCTCCACCATTCTGCCATGTAAGAATCCTGCATTACTGTTGTCACCAACAAGGCCTTTAGCAGATATGTTCCCTGGACTTTGAACTTCCTAACCTCTAAAACTGTAAACAAAACATTGTTTTCTTACAAATCACCCAGTTCCAGGTATTTTGTTACAAGCAACAGAAATGGACTAATACAGAAAATTGGTACCAGAGGAGTGGGATGTTGCTTATAACAAATATTTGAAAATGTGGAAGCAGATTTGGAACTGGTTGTTGAGGAGAGGCTGGAGGAATTTGGAGGAACAGGTTAGGAAAAGCATAGATGTTGGTGAGGAAAGTTTGGAACATCTTAGAGACTGGTTAAATGGTGGTGACCAGAATGCTGATAGAAATAAAGACTGTAAAGACCATTCTGAGATCTCAGATATAAATAAGAAAGAGTTTTTTGGAAACTGGGGCAAATATCATCCTTGCTATGAACTGGCAAGGAACTTGTCTGCATTCTTTTCATGCCCTAAAGTTTTACAGAATGTGGAACTTCAAGGTGCTTACCCAAGGTATTTGGCAGAAGAAATTTCTAAGCAGTGAAACATTCAGGAAGCTGCATGGCTATTTGTAACAGCCTACACTGAGTTATGGCAGAAAAGGCATGATGCAAAGCCAGAATTTATAATTAAAAGGGAAGCAGAGTATAAAGATTTGGAAAATTTGCAGCCTGGCCATATGGTAGAGAAGCAGAGAGCATTTTCAGGAGAAAAATGCAGTGGTACAGCCCAGGGACTGTTTGGGAAGGAAATTAGTACAAAAGAAAGAGATTATCAAGAGAAGGGAAAAAAGGCCCTGAAGGCATTGCAGAAGTCTCTGGGGGCTTCCATCACAAGCCCAGAGGCCTAGGAAGACAGAATGGTCTCAGGGAATAGGGCTGAGGTGCCCTCTATGGGTTCACTGCCCAGGGCCACCACAAGAAGCTGCTTCCAGCACCAGCACCCTGGTTGCTTTGGCTGATCTAGCTGTGGCTAAATTGGCCCCAAGTGTGGCTAAACCCACAGTTTTGGAAGATACAAGCCAGAAGCATTGGTGGTATCCATGTGGTGTTAGGTCTTCAGGTTTGCAGAATGCCAGATCACTGAGCCTTGGGAGCCTCTACTGCAATTTGAAAGGATGTATGGAAAAGTCTGGGGCCCAGGAAAAGATCTATCACAGGGGTGGAGTCACTGCCAATAACCTTTGCAAGAGCAATGCCAAGTGGAAATGTGGGTTCAGAGTTACAGCAGAAAATCCGCACCAGCACCATGCCTAGTGGAGCCATGGAAGCGGAACCATCACGGAGACCTCAGATCTGTAGAACTGTCAGCATGAAATGCCAGCCTGGGCGAGCTGAAACATTGCCAGAGACAAGGAAAGCCATAGGAGTGGAGCTGCCTGAGGACTCGGGAACCCAACCCCTGCACCAGCGTGCAGAGGATGTCAAACATGTATTCACCATACATAATTTGCCAGCTTTAAGATTTGATGCCTGCTTCCTGGGTTTCAGACTTGTTTGAGACCTGTTACACCTTTCTTTTGGCCTATTTCTCCCATTTTGAAAGGGAATATATACCCTATGTTTGCCTCACCATTGTATCTCGGAAATAGATAACCTGTTTTGATTTCACTGATGGGACCTTGACGTTTTGGCCTTTCCAGTTGAAACAAGTTAAGACTTTGGGAATGGAATAAATGTAGTTTCCTGTGAGAAGAACATAAACTTTGGGGGCCAAGGGAAGAATGATATGGATTGAATTGTGTCCCCTAGGTTTTATGTATTAGAAGCTTGATCCTTACTGTGACTGTTAAGAGGGTGGGAAATCCTATTAAGGTAATTGAAAGGTGGGGCCTTGAAGAGGTGATTAGATTGTGAGGACTATGCTTTAGTGAATGGATTAATAATGGTGATCATGGGTATGGTTCTGAGGGCTTTAAAAAAGAGCATGTGAAATTCTCTCTTTCCTTCACCGTTCTTCCAAGTGAGACCTCTGGGTCACTGTCACCACCACCAAAGCTTTTACTAGATGTGTTCCCTGGACTTGAGACTTCCCAGCCTCCCAAACTGTAAGCAATGCATTTAGTTTTCTTACAAATTACCCAGTTCCAAGTATTTTTTTTTATAAGCAACAGAAATGGACTAATACACTATCCTAAAGAAAAATTAAATTGATGCCATAGATATTATTGAAATTTCATGCAGTATTTCTGTGCACTAAACACTACTCATTTGATCCACAAAAAGTAGGTTCTTGATTTTATACTTAACCTATATTTACATTATGTAAGAGATTGTTTTTAATTTTTTCCACCTAATATTTTTTTTTTAACTTATTGAGCATTAAGATCATGCCTCAAAACTCTTTTTTAATATGTCTCATGTCTGGACATTGCTGAGCACAATAAGCTCTTAGTAAAGATTTATTATATTTATTGATTGACATTATAAATTTTCCTTTTACTCTCAAATAAAACATAGCCACTCACATTTTTATGTTCTAAGTTACTTACTATGTTTTAAGGAGCTTACTACAGTGTTCTGAATGAATATACAGAATAATAAAAGTCTCACTTCTCAACCTCATATACAAATTTATAGTCAGACGGATTTAAATCTGAGTAAAAAGACATGAGGGCATTTTGTTTATATCCACTGTCCCTTTTTTATCTCCTCGTATAATGGTCTAGGGATTTCTGCTAAGCATTTGCGAACATTTGGTCTTTCCATATCAACCAGTCCATATTGAGAGTATACTAGTATCACTATTATCTTTAATGACAAGGCAAAATAGTTTCTTTTTACCTTTTAAACTAATTTTTGGTTTTCATAATTATTGCCTTTAATCATCACTATCTTTGCCTGGAGCTAGTTGATTTAAATATTAAATTTTAAAGAAAAATATCAATTGGGAGAATCTTATCTTGCTTTGGGGCTAAAGATCCAACTGATTTTACTTTTTATTCCTTTAAGCAAAAGAAATGTTTTCAAAGATACTGCATTCTTACAAACACTTGAGAAAGTTGACAACCTATATAGAAACAAGACACCTTTATTGTTGTGCTGGGTTTTCTTTCAGTGTTCTAGGAAAGCAGAGACCTGGGCTGTGGTCCTGTGGTCCTAAACAGTAACTATATGTAAAGTAAAAAGTTTTATTTATTAAAGAGGGATAAATGTCAAGCTGTCAGTTTTTAAAGCCTTCATTTGGTCTTTAATTGGGCTGAAAATATTATTTCATGGCTCTTAGGTAGCCTGAAAACAGTACTTTTTTTACAATGATGGATGTTTGCTTTGGCACAATATTTCAGCATGGCACGAACAAATCTTATTTGCCATTGAAATCCATGTTATTCTCATGTAACTGATATTTTGTTTGATTTTCCCATTTTAGATGCTGACCAAATGTCATGCTCTATTTGTTTGATTCCTTGAACTTTTTCAACCTCTTGCTATATTTTTCCTATACAAATCTATTTCTCTTGAAGGCTTGAGTTTTAGCATAGCCTTATTTGGGGAAGACATAAAACTGTGAAAATAAAATTTGCATCAATAAAAGATTATAAAACTGGGCCATTTATATCCACTTTCTACAGGCATACAGTGAACAGAGATAGTTTCCTAGGATTAAGGACATTACTAAAGCTAAAGCAGAAGATACTAGTGGATTTTTTAGTATTTTCCACTACTGGAAAGGAGATAATGCTAAAACTGAAGCTTTCCATGAGTCGAAAGAAATAAACAATATAGGCAGAGAGATCTAGATATCTTCTTAAAAAATTAGTACGTGGCAAAGATCACCTGTTTCATAATTTCAACATTTGAAATAATGGGGGGCTCTCACAATGATGAATCTAATTTAACTGCTCATAAGTGAGCCTTTAATAGGTAATTAAGATAGACATATTCTTCTGTCTTTCATTCTTATAACACATTTTGCAAAATATACATGTGATTTTATTTGCTAATTCAGAACTCAAAAGACATATTCCTTTTAGGTACTATGACTAAAAGCAAAAGCTGCCATTGAATGAATGGCAGGTAAGGTAGCTGCCAACATCCTGAATATTTCAAACTTAATACAAGGTATTATATAAATTATTCTATTTTTCTCTCTCTAGAGAGAAAGCACATTCCCAGAAAACGCAATAATTTTAGCCGTGAGATACTTAGTACTACTAATTTATTACAGTTGTAAACATATATGGTTTTTCATCAAGAAATTCAAAATTCTTTATTAGTGAAGGCTGTGAATCAGAATCACCTTTTAAAAATTATTGAAGGCTAGCACACATACAAAAAAGTAAACAAATTATAAGCAAAACAATCAATTTTTACAAAATGAACCCTTCCATTTACCAGCCTCCAGATAGAGGAATAGAATATTGCTAGCATCTTAGAAAATGTCACTACATCTCCCCAAGAGTAACTTATTGCCACTTCTAGTTATGGTTAGTCAACTTTAAATACATGAAAAGGCACAGTATGCACTTTTTTTTTGTTTCTTTGCTTGACGTTTTTGGCATTTATTCACTCTGTTGCATGTAGCAATGTTCCTTCATTATTATATTACACAGTATAGTATTCCATTGTATAAACATAACAAAAAAGAATTATCCATTTTATTGTTAATGAGCGTTTAGGTAATTTTCAGTTTTCCTATATTAACAGTGGAAAATAAATATTTTAAATGTTGATATTGGTGGATAAATACACACATTAATTTAGGTCAATGCCTAAGAATGAAATTGCTTGTCATAGGATATGTATTTGTTCAGCTTTAGTAGATATTGCCAAATGATCTAACAATATTCCAAAATGGATGCACTGATGTACATTTCTACTGTTTAAAAAATTCTGTTGCTACACATTTTTGCCAATACTTAGTACTGTTGTTTATTTTTAAATTTAGCCATTTTGATTGCATGTAGTGGTATCCTATTAAATTTTTAATTAGCGTATCTCTGAAGACTAATGAGGTGGAACAGCTATTTGTATATTTTATTGGTTTTATACATGAACTCATTTGTAAGAGCTTATTCAAGTCTTTTGTTCATTTATGTTATGCATGTCTCAATTGTTTTTATTGATTTGTAGTTTATTTTATGTTATGATTACTAATCTTTGTCAAATATATGAATTGCCTATTACTTCTCCCATTCGGTCTTGACTTCTCATTTCCACATGAGATCTTTTAATAAGTAGATCTTTATTTTAACCTAGTCTACTCTATCAAAATTTGTTTTAAGACTAGGCATTTATATATAAATTTGTTTATTTATTTTGCTAAATTTAGAAATGTTTACCTACCTGAAGTGTATGAAAATATTCTCTGATATTTTTATCCTGAAGATTTCTTGCTAAGGTCTTTACATTATATCCAGAATTATTTTCATGTAAATTAAGGTTTACATTTATTTTTCTCATATGGATATTTGATTGGCCCAGCACACTTATTGAAAAGATGATACCTTCCCAAATGAACAACACGTCACCTTTGTCATAAAATCAGTGACCACAAATGGTTGTGTTTCCAGACTATTCTTCTACTCTTCAATTTTTCTGTCTTTGAAATAAAGTATTAATATCAATATTAATATTAATATAATAAGTAAAGATTAATACAAAAGAGTCAATACTTATATTAATGCTAATATTATTAATATTAATAATATTAATATTAATAGGGCATTTATTCCTCTAAAATTTTTTCTTGGCTGTTTTGCCTCCCAACTCTTTTAAAATAAATGTTAGAATAAGATTGTTAGTTTTCATTAAATACAAAGTGCTGGACTTTTGAGTGCAATTATATTGAATTTATAGATCAAATTAAGTTGGATCAATATCTTTATCCTATTAAGTCTTTCACTCCATCCTATTAAGTCTTTCACTCCATCATCCTTATACTTAGATCTTCTTTAATTTAACTTAATGCTATCCAGAATACAGGTAGTTGCATATAATATATTTTTAGGGGTTGGATGATGTTCTCTTCCTGCAGCGAATGTTTATTACGTGTTGGGCACATAGAAATGACAAATTCTAATCTGGATGGCAATTTTCAGGAGACAGTCTAACTCTGGTTCACCCAACTTCTAAGATATAGCCCTCCAAAAGTCTTATTGGAGCTCCTACTTCAGTACAGGTCCTGAGCTCTTTTTGATTTCTCAGCATTATGAGCTTCCCATGTCCTGCCCTGTGCAGTTCATGAAGTGTTTCAGGCTCAAATTCCTGAACCTTGCTTTTTTTTTTTTTTTTTTTTTTTGTCTTTTTTGTGACCGGCACTCAGCCAGTGAGTGCACCAGCGATTCCTATATAGGATCCGAACCCGCAGCGGGAGCGTCGTCGCGCTCCCAGCGCCGCACTCTCCCGAGTGCTCCACGGGCCTCAGCCCCCGAGCCTCGCTTTACTCAGAAATGTTGGCTTTCCCAAATTTGAGATCTTGGGTTTAATATATAACCAGTGTTCAAGAATATTTTATTTGTGCTTAAAAATAAATTGTATACTCAAGATTTATTTCAGAGTTTAATTTTTATATAAGTATATTTTTAATTTATTAGATATTTTAGGTCTTTATGATTATTGTTATATTTGTTTACTTGTTCTGTTTTGCATTGAGAGAAGTGTGCTAAAGTCTGAAAGAATTTTTCATCTATTTTGTTGACTCTAGGTCTGAGGACAAACATGGTACTACACATAGGCTGCAAGTGGCATTTTCTCCTTAATAGAAATTCAAGGCCGAGCCTGTGGCGCACTTGGTAGAGTGCGGCGCTGGGAGCGCTGCGACGCACCCGCCGCGGGTTCGGATCCTATATAGGACTGGCCGGTGCACTCACTGGCTGAGTGCCGGTCACGAAAAGGACAAAAAAAAAAAAAAAAAAAAGAAATTCAAAAGCAAAATATCAGATTGTTTTCAAAATCTAATTAGTAAATAATTTTTACATGTAAGTAAAACTTAATAGAATCTGTCTTGGTTTTGTGGGTTTTCAAAAAAGCAATGAAAAGTATCTTATGTTAAGTACTAGCTACAGCTCTATGTAATCTATTATGAGTCCATTAATCTGTTTGCTTAGAAGATCATACTTGCAATTATCTATAGACTTTGCTCCAGGCTTTTGGATTTTGAAAAGAATAAAACAGAAAATTTGAGCCACACTGGAGGAAAAATTGACATTGCAAGGACAAATCTGTATGTGCTTTTGTTTTGTTTTTGTGTCAGTGGTGGAAAATACTAACTGCTTATAAAAGATTGATTTTGTCATTTTGGGCAGGAGAACTACCAGGCCTGACAAGAAACGTATTTGAAGAAACTGTTCATAATTACTAAAAATTAGCTATATTGAAATATAGTGAAGTCACATTGGGGAGAAAAGTAATTGAAAAAGTGCTAAGGATTAGAGTACTATAAAACATTAGTTTTTCAACTTTCTTTTTTTAATACTTTGAATCCTTACATTGGGAATAAGAAAAGCATATTTTATAGAGGATTTCTATTTGAGATCACTTGAAATAGTGAAGTTCCTAGTTAGAGTTCTTTTCTTGAAAATTAGGTGAAATGAACAGAATAATGATAGACTTTGGATGTGTTGTCCCCCCAAAACTCATGTGGAAATTTGATCCCCAATGTGGCAGTGTTGGAAACTGATTGAGTCACGGGGGCGGATCCCTCATGAATGGATTAATGCTCTTCCTGGGGTAGGGGGGAGTAATGAGTGAGTTCTCTATTAGTTCCCATGAGAGCTAGTTGTTTATAGGTCTCTGGCACCTCCTCCCTTGCTCTCTTGCTTCCTCTCTCTTGCTTCCTCTCACCATGTGATCTGCATGTACCTGCTGCTGGCTGCCTGCCACTTTCCACCGTGAGTCAAAGCAGCCTGAGGCCCGTGCCAGATGCAGCTGTCCCAGAATCATGAGCCAAATAAACCTCTGTTCTTTATAAGTTATGCAGTCTCAGGTATTTCTGTTATAGCAACACAAAATAACCTAAAACAGAAAATTGGTACTGAGGAGTGGGGTGTTGCTATACAGATACCTGGAAATGTGGATGCAGCTTTGGAACTGGGTAATGGGCAAATATTGGAGGAGTTTGGAGGACTTAGAAGAAGAAGAAAAGATGAGAGAAAGTTTGGAACATTGTAGAGACTGGTTAAATGGTTGTGATGAGGATGTTAATAGAAATGTGGACAGTAAAGGCCATGTGGATGATGAGGTCTCAGATAGAAATAAGGAACTTATTGGGAAATGGACAAAAGATAACTCTTGCTACACTATAGCAAGGAACTTGCCTGCATTGTGTCCATGCCCTTGGACTTTGTGGAAGGTGAGACTGAAGAGTTATGAACCAGAAAGCTTGGCAGAAGAAATTTCCAAGCAGCAAAGCACTAAGGAAGCTGCATGGTTACTTCTCACAGCCTATGCTGAGTTATGGTGGCAAAAGCATGATGTAAAGCCAGAATTTAAAAGGGAAGCAGAGTGTAAAGATTTGGAAAGTTTGCAGCCTGGCCATGAGGTAGAGAAGAGGAGAGCCAGAGAAAAATGCAAGGGTTAAACAGATAAACTGGTTGCTAAAGACATTATCTTGGCAGTGAGGCAGCCAGATGCTAAGAACCAGGACAATGGGGAAAAAACCCTAAGAGCATTTGAGAAGTCTGGAAGGGTGCCCCACCCATCACAGGCCCTGATGCCTAGAAGGACTGAGTTGTCCCAGAGGACAGACCTGGGGTGCAGCTGCCTTCAGGATCCTGCTCCCTGCATCCCAGATGCTCTGGCTGGAGCAGCCCCAAGTGTGCTTTGTGCAGGAGCTCTGGAGAGTAGAAGCTTGAGACCCCGGTGGTGTCCATATTGTGTTAAGTCTGCAGGCCATCAGGATGTGAGAGCAGTGGAGGCATGGCAGCCTCCACCCAGATTTCAGAAGATGTATGGAAAAGCCTGGAAGCCCAGACAGAGACCTGCCACAGGGGCAGAGCCACTGCAGAGACCATCTACTAGAGCAATGCCAAGCAGAAATGTGGGGTCAGAGCCCCCACAGAAAGCCTCCACCAGGGAAATGTCTAGTAGAGTCAAGGCAGTGGGTCTGCTGCCAGGACCCCAGAACTGCAAGGCCACTGGTAACATGAAACGCGGGCCTGGAAATGTTGCAGGCACCAGCACAGCCCACTGGGCTGTGCCTGGCAGAGCTGTGGAAGAGAGGCTGCCTGATTCTTTGGGGGCCCAGATGCCCAATTGTGCCTAGGATGCAGGACTTGGAGTCAAAAAAGACTATTTTGGAGCTTTAAGACTTCATGTCTGCCCTGCTGGGTTTCAGACTTGTTTGGGGCCTGATTTTCCTTTCTTTTGGCCTATTCCTCCCTTTTGGAATGGGAATGTATACCCAATGTCTGTTCCACCATTGTACCTTGGCAGTAGATAAATTCGGTCTTGACTTTTACAGGTTCATAGCTGGAAAGACTTGCTTTTAGTCTCTGACGAGACTTTGGACTTTGGACTTTTAAGTTGATGCTGGAGAAAGCTAAGACTTTTGGGACTGTTGGGATGGAAAAATTGTATTTTCTTTGTGAGAGGGACATGAGTTTTGAGGGGCCAGGAGCAAAATGATGGAGTTTGGATCTGTTGTCCCCTCCAAAACTCATATGGAAATTTGATCCCCAATGTGGCAGTGTTGGAAACTGATTGAGACATGGGGCAGATCCCTCATGAATGGATTAATGTTCTCCCTGGGGGAGAGGGGATTAATGAGTGAGTTCTCGCTCTATTAGTTCCCACGAGAGCTAGTTGTTTATAGAACCCTGGTACCTTCTCTCTCTCTCCTTCTTCCTCTCTCTTGCTTCCTCTCTCCATGTGATCTGCTTGTACCTGCTGGCTGCCTGCCACTTTCCACCATGAGTAGAAGCAGCCTGAGGCCGGTGCTGTCCCAGAATCATAAGCCAAATAAACCTCTGTTCTTTATAAGTTATGCAGTCTCAGGTATTTCTGTTATAGCAACACAAAATGGACTAAAACAATTAAGTCCCTCATCAGGTTACTAATTAGCAACAGCATGTAACAATTTTATTAAATATAACTTTTGCAGTTGTCTACTGAATCTAGATAGTACTTATCCACAATCAAATCAATTAATCAATAATAGAAGAAGCATTCACTCATGCAACTTTTTTGTTTTCAATTTGTCTATTAGTCTATTTCTGTTGCTTATAACAGAATACCTGAAACTGGGTAATTTATAAAGAAATGAGATGTATTTCTTACAGTTTATTTTTGAAGGCTGGGAAGTCCAAGTTCCATGGGGTGCATTTGGTGAGGGCCTTTGTCTTGGTGGTGATTCTCTTCAAGGTACCCGGGTTGTCACATGGCAGAAGGGTCCCAACAAGGGAGCTAACCTTCTCACTCACTCTCCTTATAATGCCATCAGGTCCATGCTCGTGATAACTCATTGCTTCATGAATGGATTAATCCATTCACGAGGGCGCAGTCCTCGAGATCTAACCATCTCTCAAAGGCCCCACCTTTCAAATACCATAATTGGATTTCTCACCCTCAACACTTTTACAATAGAGATCAAGTTTCAAACACATGAACTTTTGGGGGACATATTTGACACAGTAATTTGTAAACAAATTTTCCATATAAAGTAAATTAACAAGAATGACGTGTTTTTTCCACAATAGAGTAAATGATACATTGGTTCTGTAGCCTTGTAGAAATTTGGTATATGTATATATGTAGGATTTTAAACAATTTAATAATGCTCTGAGAGAGTACAGATAGAATCCTGACTATCGATTAATATTTTATGATGTGGGTAAGTTATTAAGTCTCTCTGAACAGTGGTTTTTATATACTTGTGTATACATATACACACACAGTTGTGTGTGTGTGTGTGTATATATATGTGTGTGTATATATATATATATATATATATATGAGCTACATATTTGGGATAGATACAGAAACATGTGCAAGTGTATTTATATGTGTGTATATATACATACACACACACATATATGATCTATATTTGGGATAGATTGCTGAGTTCCTATAGAGATAATGCATGTAAAGTATTCAACACAGAGGTTGATACACAGCATGCTTCTAACAAAAAAAGGTCTATTATTAACATTTTCCAATGTGTGGTCCTATTTCTCAATTACAGATACTTTTATTAGATCTCAAAACTTGAATTTTTAAACAATTTTCAACCAAGTCAACTTGACAAATACAAAAATATCCAAACAATTAATTTTTTCCCTTTCCTTGACACTCTTAACAGTGCTCTTTTCACATTAGATGTGTGAAATGATAATGCTGCATATTCTCACGCCTAATTGATTACTTAACCAACTGTTTCAGAAGGGCTTAATAATAAATGAGAGAGAAGTGAAAATCATTTTATATTTTGAGAACATGCTATAATGATGGTGATGCATATATTATTCATTTTAATTTGAATGACACTCTTTAATAGAAATAAGGCATATAAATGGTTTTATAGAAATCTTTCACATGTAAAACTTATGAAAGATCACCATACGCCATGCTATTAATTGATTAGAAAAAGAGCAAAAAATATTTTCAGTGTAAACTAGAATTGTTACAAAATGTTTGTTTTCCATTTCTGTGTTTATATTGGAACACTATTTGCATATATGCCTCACTGCTGAATTTGGGAATGGGAGATATACTCTAGTTAATGGATATTTAACTCTGCCAGAAAACCATGTACAGAATTCATAGAAAAGTTGAACACCAAGATTTATTGCCACTATGTTGCAAATGTGGGTTACATAAATAATATCAGCCCAAATTTATTTAATCAGGAAATACAAAGGAATGCTATAAAACTTTTTGATTTAAAAGGAATTATAGGATACTATTGACGCAGGAAAAAAGGAAAGCAAGGAAAAATGAATGTTAACGGTGTCAGTTAAGGATTAAAAGGCAATAGAAATGTTCAGTAACACACAACAGGATGCTAAATCTCACTGATGATGTTGAGAGGCAATACTCTGAATATTTCAAGTTTCTACAAAATTGGATTTTTGTCAGCAAAAATTACTGGCAACCTGTGCTCAAGTACTGAATGACAGACATATTTTGGAAGTTAGATATAATGAATTGCTACTGAAAATTTTACACTTTTTTTACATTTCAAATGATAATAAATTTGATCCTAAATGAAATGGATCAATTCCTTGAAAGACACAATCTACCAAAACTCACACAAGAAGAAATAGAAAATCTAAATAGACCTATGCGAGGGTACTTCAAAAAGTTTATGGAAATATTTGTATTATCTTTTAATTCTATTTTTCCCCTGTATCTATGAATTGAATCAATGGTTAATTATCTTCTAAAGTAGAAAACGCCAGGTCCAGATGGAATCACTGATGAATTCTACCACACATTTAAGAAAGAAATTATACCAATTCTCTGTAATGTCTTCTAGAAAGTAGGAGCAGAGGAACTAATTCCTAACTCATCCTACATTCCAGCATTACCAGAACACCAGAAACAAAGACATTACAAGAAAGGAAAATTACAGAAAATTTATCTCATAAAGAAAGAGAAAAATCCTTAATAAAATATTAACAAATTGTATCCTACAAAGTACAAAAATGATTATATAACATGACCAAGTAGGGTGTATTTTAGGTATGCAATTCTATTTCAACACTTCAAAATCAATTAAGGTAATCCATCACATCAACATGTTGAAGAAGAAAAATTACAGGATCTTACCAATTGACGTAGAAAAAGCATTTTACAAAATCCAACACCCATTTGTCATAAAAACTCTCAGCAAAGTAGGAATAGAGGTGAAGTTTCACCACTTGATAAAAAGCATCTACAAAATGCCTACAGTTAGCATAATATTTTTTTTAAATTAAATTTTTTTGTAATGATTGTACATATTTGTGGGGTACAGTTATATTTCAATACATGAATACAATGTATGATGATCAAATCAGGGTAATTAGCATACTCATCATGGAAAAAATTTCTTTGTGTTGAGAACATTTCAGCTCATCTGTTCTAGTCATTTGAGAACATACAATAAATTATTGTTAATTATAGATGCCTAGCACTACTGTAGACCAATAGAACTTATTTTTTCTGTGTGGCTGTAATTTTGTATCTGGCTAACATCATGCTTCATAGTGAGAAAATTGCTTTTTCTCTACGATCAGTACAAAAGCAAGGATATCCTCTTTCACCACTCTTATTCAACATCATGCTGGAAGTGTTAGTTAATGCAAGAAGACATGAAAAAGAAAGAAAGTTATACAGATCGGGAAATAAGAAATAAAACTGTTGTTCAGAGATGACGTGATTACCTATGTAGAAAATCTCAAAGAATCAACAAAATATCTCCTGGTGTTAATAAGCAATTATAGTAAGGTTGCAGGATATGAAGTTAACATAATAGAGTCAAAAGTTTATGGACTATAGTTCCAATGAATGATTGGAATTCAAACCTGAAAACACAAAGGGTAATAAAAGTCTAGAGACTGCCCCACCTACTCCACCCCTTTCCATAGCAAAGGCCATTCACTTTCTCTCTCCCCAGAGAACAGGATGCATAGTTGTGCTAAGAGCTTCTATATAAGCTTGTAATATCATAATTCCAAAGTTCTCCTGTGGTGCAAATCCTGCACATGCAGGGACACTTGGTCCACTGACATTGCCTTGTGGGAAATTGGAGTACGGGGAATCAGCATAACATGCTCTGCCAATAAAGAAAATGTCTGCTCCCTGATCCAGATGTCTTTTTTGCTTGCAAGTAAAGTCACATATTAGACTCTTCGAAGTGAACTTAATGTTATGGCAAAGAGGATGGGATATACTTGCAGAAACATGGTTCTAAAGATGGAGGTCCTGCATGGCAATGGGAATTCGTGACAGATATATTGACATGGCTTCAGCAGCTTTCAAAATTAGGAGGGGGCTAGGTCTCCCTATCTCCAAAAAGGACTGGAAATTCTGCACATACAATCAGTCAGGGAGGGGATGGATTCAATTGTTTATAGTTGTTGGATAGAGAGACCCAAGTCACCATCGTGCTCGGCCTAAAAGAAAAGGTTTAGACCAGATAAAAATGTTAAAACATCTTGTAATAACGGTGTTTATCGAGAAAATTAGAGTTCAAAGATGTTAAATTATCTACTTAACTTAGGAAAGACACTAAAATCTAATGAATGTCCTCTGTCTGCCAAGCACCGTGTCAGAAGCTTTTGTATATCTTACATAATTCTGTGCCAGAATCAAGGCAGGACTTGAACCCAAATCTTCTCATCTTGGATTTGGGTGTTTTTCTCCATGTCAAACTGCCTCTCTTAGGCACCGTATCAAAATCTTGCTTTATGCTACAAAACAATTTTGCTAATTTATGCCGTCTTTCAATTTTCATCAAAATGGCCTACTATCTATCATTTTAAAAGTCAAGGTTGATAATGTGACTCCTGGTGTTGATAAGGAGTGCTGCAAAGATTAATGACCTTGGTATTCTATTCTGTGCTAATTGCATAAAGAGCCATGTTGATGTGGGAAGTGACCCCTGCAGGCCATTTTCCTCTCTCTCCTTGGGAAGCCCACCACCTTTGAAGCCTCCAAGATTTTTGACCCTTGCTATGCTTGATTTATGTGAAAGTTGCTGAAGAAAGCTTAATTGTTCCAAAGCCATTACTGGGTAAACATTCTTTGCATTTGAACAGAAATACATAGGTCCTAAGGTGCTAACCGGTCAGATAGTTGTGTTGAATTAAATATAAGAGAACTTTGAAGACAATAATTATTCAGAAAATGGTAGTGTTTTAAAATACTCTCCTACCAAAGATGCACATTCCATTCCTATCCACAATTACTTTGAAGTGAAATGCTGATGAATCTTTAGTCTAGCTCTTTGTATTTCAAGTTTGTGTTTATACCATTTTCCTTCTATTATTATTTTTATTCTTTCACAACCTTCTTTGTGAAATATTTTCTTTTCAATTATCTTTTGCTAGGAAACTAACAAAATTTCCTTTTTTCAAGGGCATTGTCTAGTCAAGAACAAATAATCTAAAACAAAATATTATTAACCACCTCAGCCATATATATGTGCTCTCCTAAACTACAGCCTCTCATATAAGCATACCCTGCTGGTAGTCCATTCCCTAACATCCCATCCCAACTATATTGTCTAGAACAGCAGTTCCAAAAGTTAGGCAAAATCTTTCAGGGAGATAATAGTAAAGGCACCTAAAAATTATTGAGTGCTTCTGTGTGACATATATTAACTTATTCATCTTCAGAGCAGTCCTGTGATGAAGATAGGCATCTTTTTTCAAGTCTACAGATGGGGGAAACAGTGGAGACTCACTATGAGAACTCTCAGAGCAGGAGGACTAGTTATCATCACCTTGGGAAACTGTGATCTTGTTCCTTCTTCCCTCTGTATGTGTTCCTAGAAGCATTTTAAAAGTCCAAGTTCTATTCCCACATGCAATTGTAATATCATAATTTGTTTAAGTCTGCATGTTTTGGAGTCAAGCTAGCACCCTCCTTATTACCTTGTTAATTTGGGGCAACTCTCCAGGCCTCTCTTCTTTATCTTTAAAATGGGTATGCTGATACCTTGTTACAGTGTTATTGTAAGATTGAGACACTGAATGCAAAACTAGTGGAACAGCATCTGTCCCATGTGAAATTCTCAATTAAAATATTCCTGTTTATTCGTAAATGTCACAAATGCTCTATGGAATTGGGCTTATTGTTTTGTGAATCTGGGAGTGCTTATATTGGGAATTGAATTGCATGCTATGAACTTCTAAGATGGATATTGGTTATTTGATTTGAGACTGGTGTTTTCTTTCTTCCAAGAAGCCATTCTCATAGGCCCTTTTATTCATGCAAATATAAGAAAAGTACCTGCCTATTTTTCTTGGGCAAGCCATAGATTCAGGAAGATAACCCAAATGCAGAGGATTCAGACTGTTATGCTAGGAATTCTATTTAGTAACACAGATTGAGATCATTAGCAGGGCTGTGTTTTAACTTTCAAGGGTAAAATGAGTATCTAGGAATATAATTAGAATGGGTTAGGCTTTTTCCAATAATTTCCCACAATTGAAAACATAGCATGAGCTAAAAATTGTAAGGCTGGTAATTTCTCACAAGGGATCAGAAGCAGAAAATAGAAGCTTAGAGAAGGAGTCATAGGGAGGTCTCATTTCTTCCTCTCACACTAGATGAAAAGACTATGAAAAGAAAGTGAATGGGGCTAGTTTCAGTGCAGTCTGGACTGATCTTCTTTATGGAGTTTCATAGAACTGAATGAGATGGATTTGGTATGTGTCCTGTGAGCTAATGAGATGGGTAAGACAGTATGCATAGCTAGAAACTATGGTTCTTCTCACCTTTCCAGACTTCAGCAGGTAAACACTATAGTCCAATCTCAGTCCCACACTGGCAATTTAGGGAGAAGAATGTCTTCTTCCCCAGAACAAAATGGGAATATTAGTCGAGATCTTAAGTGGAGGACAGCTTTGGCCAGTTGTCTAGCCATCCTATTGGGTTACATCCGCAGCAGAGACAGCATAGTGGCAGAAAGATGTGATATTTGTGCCAGATTAATTATCAGTTTATTGGTATTTGAAGATCCATTACAAAAGAGGATAAAGGGCCGAGCCCATGGTGCACTCGGGAGAGTGTGGCGCTGGGAGCGCGGCTACGCTCCCACCACGGGTTTGGATCCTATATGGGAATGGCTGGTGCACTCACTGGCTGAGTGCCGGTCACGAAAAAGACAAAAACAAACAAACAAACAAACAAACAAAAAAAAAAAGAGGATAAAAACAAAATCAATCCTATCTTTATTTTATTTCCTTGACTAGAAAATAGATGATGGTAAATTGTATTGCTGTAAACTAGCCTGTGTCATTGCAATGCTATTCCAAGGTTTGAAAAGTTAAATCTGCAGTATTCCACATTTTCAATAGAGAAACTACATTGATCCAACTGCTTTTAAGAACACAGAGAATTTTGAAGTCAACTAAAAACAGTATATTGTGATACCAGATCAGAATTGAAAAGATTTTCAGGGCTAGCAGAATATTTGTACACTTCCTTTAGAAATCTGTGATTATGTTGCTTGGATGCAAGAAGTGACAAGAATATTAAAATGGATGTCAAATAGTTAAGGTGATGTGTCAGAAGGAAAAAAGAAGTATTTAATTCCTCTTGTGTGGCTGTTTACTTAGGCAGTAATGGAATAAAACCTCGAGCTTTATAGATATAGGAAAGACCTTAGAAATCACCTGGATCAGTAGTTTTTAAACCTTTATTTCTCCCAATTTAAATCATATGAAAGTCTATAAACAAAATAGCTAAAAGCAAACCTGTTTTATTAAAATAAGGGTCCCACTTTCCCTTGTTTTTCCCCTTGCTTCCCCAAAGCACATAATCAAATTGGGAAAGTGAAAGTGGAAAAAGAAGGGAGAACTTTAAAAAATATTTCTGTGCGTGGGCTCTAAGTCAGTTTAATTCATAATTGGAAAGCTCTTCTTGTGGTTCCAGCACTCTGCTCATCTAGCTATGGTTTTGTATTTGTTGCTTAGTGAATAAATACATGAAACAGTTATTGATATATCACACATATAATTTTTCTTTCTTTGGATTGGTTAGAATGAGGAAATGGTTTATGTCGTCAAACTAATATGTATGCTCATCTATGTTCTCTCTGTACTAAAAACAACATTTTCTCAGAAGTATTATTTATTATTTTGATCTTGTCACTTAACACTGAGAGAAACTCGTGACGGAAGAACTGCATTAATAGGAAAAATAATATTTCCCCAAAGTCCAATGCCTATTTTGTGCAAGTAAAAATTGCTAAAAGCCTTATTCTTCTGTGTACTAACACATACAAGTGTCCAAGAGCACTGCTTCCATACATATACAAGTATAGGCATGCAAAGTCAAGATATTTGGCCTTTAAAAATCAACAGAAATGCTGATGTATTTTGAAAGACAGCTAGCAGCAGTAAGGCACCATGAATGAGGCAAACTCATTACAAGGAATTTTGTGGACTACAGATTAGTTTATTCTTCTTATGTATTTGGAGCAATAATGTTAAAATGTTTAACATTTACTAGTGGTTTCTCAGTTTAGGAAGGGCCAAGGAACAGACAATTCAATCCACAATGTACCATAAGTGGCTATAGCATAATTTATATGTTAAGTTTATGAATGTGTATCTTTTGTATAAAGGTAATGATAGCTTCATAGAATGAATTGAGAAGTAGTCTTTCTTTTCGATTTTTGGGAAATGGTTCTGTAGAATTGGTATTATTTTCTCTGAAATGTTTGGGAAAATTCATCAGTGAAGCTATCAGTTTTCTTTGTGGGAGATTTGAAAATATAAGTTGGATTCATTTAATAGGTACAGGGACATTCAGATCATCTGTTTCCTCTTGGGTGACCTTTGGCTGTTTGTGTTTTCAGGGAAGTTTTGAATTTCATTTAAATTGTCAAATTTATTTATAGTTGCTCAAAATATTCCTTTAGTTTAATTTTAATATAGGTGGAATTTGTAGTATTATCAAATATTTGTAGAATACTTTGGTGAACACTTCTTGGCCTAGTGCTTTCTTTTTTGGAAAGTTGTTAATTATTGATTCAAGTTCTTTATCAGATATAGAGCTATGCTAATTATCTTTTAACAAAATTTAAGTAAATGCTTATGCATTTACTCTTGCAGTTACCAATTTTGTTGCTCTTCATTCCTTTTTGGCAATCTATATTTCTAATTGGTATCATTTATATTCTTCATGAAGGATTTCCTTCAATATTTCTTATAGTATAAGTCTGCTGGTGATGAATTCTTTCAGCTTTTACATATCTGAAAAGTTTTCATTTGCCTGTGTTTTTTTCAATAGTTATTTGTGTTATTTTTTTTATATATGAGGGTACTTCAGAAAGTTTGTGGATTCATATTATCTTTTAATTCTATTTTTCCACAAACTTTTTGAAGTACTCTCATATTTCTATTTTAAATAGCTATTTGTTTAAAAGATTCTAGATTGACAAGATTATTCTTTCACTGCATTAAAGTTGTTTCTCCACTCTCTTTGCACTTGATTTTTTTCGGATTTTGAAAAAGCTGCAGTCATCTTTACATTTATTCCTCTGTATACAATGTTTCTCTGTTTCAAGCTGCTTTTAACATATTTCTTTATCACTGGTATTGCACAATTAGTCATGGTGTGCTTTACTGTAATTTTCATCAGATTTCTTGTTTTGGGATATCATTTATATTTTTGGAGAGTTAATTATTTTCATCAGATTTTGAACTTGAGGGGCTATTATTTCTTCAAATATGTTTTTCTGCTCTTCTGCTTTTTTTCTCCTTTGGAGACTTTTCTCACACATATATTGGACTGCTTGAAGTGGTCCCACAGTTCCCTGATTCTGTGGTCTCTTTTGTATTATTGTTTTTTTTTTTTTCTCAGTGTTTAATTTGGTTAGTTTACACTGAAGTCTTTAAAGTCACTGATCTTTCCTTTGGCAATGTCAAATCTGCCATTAATCATACCCAGTGTGTTTTTTATCTCATACATTGTTGTTTTAATTTTTAGAATGTAGATCTGGGTCTATCTGATATGTTCCATGATGTTACTTGACTTTTTGAATATATATACTGAAGTCATAATTACTTGTTTAATCTTTTATCTGCTAATTTCCAATATTTATGTCAATTATTTGTCATTTTTGATTGAGTGATCATTTTCTCTCACCAAAGTTTGCATTTTCCTGCTTCCTTTTGTACTAGGCAATTTTGTATTTAATGACAGACATCCTGAATTTTACCTTGTTGGGTGCCAAATATTTTTGAATTTCTGTAAACATTCTTGAGCTTTTTTTTTAGGACCCAGGTAAGTTATGTGAAAACACCAATGACTTTGGGTCTCGCTTTTAAGATTCGTTAGGCAAGATTGGAGTACCATTTAGTCTATGGCTAATTATTTTCTACTGTGGAGGTCAGGCCATTCTATGTACTTTACCCAATATCCTCTGAATCATGAGGTTTTCCAGTATCACTGGTGGGAACAGGCATTATTCTCAACTCTGTGTGAGCATTAACTCCTGTTACTTCTAATTCTTTTATGTGTTTTCTTTCCTGGCTTTCATTTCACAAGCATGTCTTGGTAAGTACTCCGCTTCAAAGGAACCCTCTCCTGGTCTGGGGAGCTCTCTGTGAAACTCTTTCCTTGCTCTCTGGAACTCTCCTCTATGCTATGAACTTTTGCTGCCTTGATCTCCTGGATTCTCAGCTTTATGTTACTTTTGTAGGGAATCGGCAGGTTTATACCTGGGTTTATCCTTTCCATGCCCCTGCCTGAAATCTCTCTTAATGAAGTAAGCTTGGGTCTTCGTAAGGCTCACCTTGTTTTGTGTCCCATTTCCAAGGAATCCCTTTCCTTTATTTTGTGTTGTCCAGTGTCTTGATAACCATTTTTTCATAATTATTTTTTGATTGCTTCATTTGGAACCATAAATCTGGTTTCTGTTTTTCCATCTTGACGAGAAGCAGAAGCTCCTTATTTACTTTTATTTTCACTTCTTATTGATACCTCATTTATTTCCTATTGGAGCCATTATTAATCCCTTTAATATCAGATTTTAAGTACTACTGTTTTTTTTTCCTAGAAAATGTTTTCATTTTGTTCTCCTGTTTAATATGTTCCTGAGCTGAATATAGAAGAAAAGATTGATAAATTACTTTCACACTTGGAAAATCAAAGATATATTTATATTGACTTTGGACCTTTTATTTATTGTGCTACTGCATTTAAATGTCATTCTTTTTGTTTTTCACTCTTATATTTCTAGGTATTTTATCTGCTTGGGACTTGTGATTCTTTGTTTAATTTTAATTGGGTCTTTGCTTTACTTTGGTACTTCAAATTCATGACAGTTCTACTTCATTCTTTTCTGCTATAATCTGTTCCATACTCTCTCTAATCTACCATTTGAAAACTACCATTAGAAGTGTGTTGGGCCTCTCCACATTCCTTTCTCCTTCCTAGTTTACATTTGTTTATCTTTCTGTGCCTTATTAATGTCTACTTCCTCATTTCTAACAATTCTCTGATTTTCTTCAATTGTTTATAACCTTCTTATGTTATTTTTCACTATTTTTTATTTTTTTATTTATGTTTATTTTTAATTTATTTACTTAATTTTTATTGAATCAAAATTGATTATACATATTTTTGGGGTTCAACATTGAGATACATTGATCAAATCAATATTACTAGCATATATATTGTTACAAATCATAATTATTCTTTATGCCCCTTGTCTCTCCATCCCCTTTTCCCTCACTTCTCCCCACTCTAATTACCCTATTTTTCTTCTCTCCCTCTGAAAGAATAATGGTTACTCTGTTGATTTGTTGCCTAGATGATCTGTCCAATGCTAAGAGGAATGATCAGGTCCCCCAATATTACCATAGAGCAGATGCTTCTTCTGTCACTCTGGAATGGGCTTTGTGAGGAGAGACATCCTCTTTTCTTTATCTCTGCTGCTGACTCCCCTTGTGTCAATGCACTCCAGTGGCTGGTGGACCATCTGCATTGTGGTTGTGGTGTCTAGCCACTTTCGTGGCAGCCATGGTTCTTGTGGTGGCTGTGGTGGGCCACCCACATGGAGGTGATGTTTTTGGCATGCTCTTTTTTGCTGGCAGTGTACCTGGTTGTGGGGAGTGTTCAGTCCCTGCTCCATGCCTCGGGTCCCCAGGTGGGCCTTGAGGCACTGGCATGGTGTACCTGGTTGTGAGAGGGCATGTCCGGTCCCCAGCTCCCTATCTTGGGTCACCAGCCTGGCCCTAAGGTGCAGGTACAGTGTGCATGGTTGTGGGAGGGGAGTCCAGTCCACAAATGCATGCCTTGGGTCCCTGGGTGGATCCCCATGTGAATTTTTTATTATTTTTTACATCATTACCTATACAAGGGTATTTTTAAAAGTTTGTGGAAAAATAGAATTAAAAGACAATTTTTCTACTAACGTTTTAAAGTATGCTAGTATTTGTAATTTCTAGATGTCCATTTTGTTGTTGTATATAAAGTATTAAAATTTTGTTCTCTTACAGAATTTCTATTTCTTCTCATGTTTGGGCAATGGTTGGGATTTCAAATTTTAACGGGAAATGTGAAAGGTCAGCAATTAGCAAAGACTGGTATCAAGATGAGAAATCGGGCTTGGAAGACTATTTGCACAGGCAGAAGCATGGGGGAGGTGTAGGCACGAGACCTAAGCTAGCCCTCCCCACAAGGGATTGGGCTTATATTTCTTCTTATGGTGAGTTGTATTGTTCTGATTGTCCATAGCTTATGTTAATGAGGAGTTAAATGAAATATCCAATGGGAGTTATTGAAGCCTTATGTTCATTAGGTGATTTTTTTAGGTTTATGATTATTGGTTCCCTTAGTATGTAAAGTAGGGTTTCAGAGGGAACCAATGGCATGGACTTCTGCTGCGGTTATGAATTCCTTTGTCTTTTTATTTTATGGGGAAGTCCTGTAGGCCGGAAACACCATTCTGAGTATCTTTGGTACCATCTTAAGTAGTCCTCCCCAAACCTAATAAAACGTTATTATTTTTTCCATCCATATTGTAGGGGAGAAAAAAATACCTTTTCCTCAAACACCCTAGGTACATGACTGAGGACCCTATAACAAAAGACAGATTAACAAAAGAAAAGCATAAAAATTTATTTAGTATATGTTCTATATGACAAGGGAGCCTTGTAAGGAAATGAAGACCCAAAGAAATGGTTAAGTCTGTATTTCTATGCTATGTTTGATAAAGAGTAGGCAGTCATGTTGAAATATAATAGGATAAATGGGTATGGTCTAATGGTAATAAACTGGGGAAACTTAGCAAGATCTGTTTGCTTAGGTTCTTGTCTGTGTTTCTTCATTTTCAGAGATAGGAATATTCCTTTCCTCCAGGTAGAAGGAGGTCATCTCTCACATGAGGGTCTGATGGGCTGTTACAGGGGGAAGGTTATTTTTACCTCTCCCTAGTGTCTAAGACCTGCTTCATGGGAAAGAGTGTGAAAGGTAAGAATGACCTTCCTGCTTTGCTTTTCTCAGATTTCTTCAGCTTAAAATATTTTGGAGTAGTGTGCCCTGAACCTCATCAACAGCCTAACATAAAACTTCATTCTGTAGTTTTTCTCCTTCCTTTACAAAGATTATACATCATTTCAAGTGCTCTGGCTTTATGAGTGGCCTTTTTATTTCTAGCCTGCCTGCCCTCAAGACAGCATCACTCTTCCCTGCATTCCCAGACAAAAATCAAGCCCTTAGTCTAGTAAATGCCTTTGTCTAATGCTTGGCAAGGGTCACCAGTATCAGTTTGAATTCTCTGCTTTGAGATTAAAAACATATATATATTTTACAAAGTTTCCTTTTGTCAGTTTTTTGAAATTGGGCATATAATAAATTTTTGTTATGGTATACAAATAATTTCTATGAATTTTTTGCTGGAGACTGATCCATACCAGGTCCATCTGTGAAGGTTGTTAGAACACTTCATATCAATTTTTACATACCTTATTTAATTTATTCCTAACAATGATCCTATAAATATAGGTTGATAGAGCAGAAAACTGAGGCTTAGACATTTTAAATTACTTGACCAGAATCACACAACATTAGTGAATCTTTTAACTGTGATTTAAGTCCAGGTTAATGGCCTGTAATGGCTTTGCACTTAGCCATTAATCTGTGTAATAATAGCTTTAAGAAACAGGGTATTTTGACCTCTAAAAGATGTTCTTTTCTAAAGGGAGAAAAGACCTCACCTATTTGACCCACACTTGACAGATGAATCTCAGTCCACTCAGTCCATCCTATATTGCTTTCACTTTAAGTGTGCTGGGAAACCTGTTTCAATAGTAAGAAAGAAGAGTTTTCTGTAAAGGAAAAAAAAAAAAAAAGAAAGAAAGAAAGAAAGAAAGAAAGAAAGAAAGAAAGAAAGAAAGAAAGAAAGAAAGAAAGAAAGAAAGAAAGAAATAATGTTGTAATATCAGATTCGGCAGCTGGATCAAGCTACAGTATTTTAAATTCCAGTGGTGGTTAATGGAGAACTTCTTAAGAAAATTCTGTAAGTTTAACTTAATTTGTGATGTGCTAAAATCAGACTACTTGAAGGTACCCATGGTCGTTCTTGATATTAATCTTGAATTAAATAAGCTTCTGCAAATACTGAATTGCTTCTATAGTGTTTCTTTTTGAATTTTGTAGAATTTTCCAAAGAGTTTCTCAAAATCACATACGGTTCAGAGACTCCCGCTGAACTTACATGGGCCTACACATTCATGTCCCTCTGATACACTCACCGATGACTGCTTATCTGAACTGAAGTTCTTAGTCGAATGAATTTCACTCTTACTTTCTCATCCATTCCTAATTGAGAAGATAACACTGTTCATTCTATAAAGAAAATGCCCTAATAAAGATAGAACTTTCTAACATTAAAAGTTTATCCTAAGTATTTGCCAATTCTCTTCAATTGCATAATGTATCACCTGCCTGATTACCACCTTGGATGAGTACATCATTGAATGAAAAACACTGAAGAACAAGAAAATGGAATTTTCCTATGTGACAAAAGTTAGAGACGCTTATGCAGATGCCTATGCAAAATATAAGTTTATGCATATGTTTTTTGGTGGTATTCTCATAATTTCCTAATTTTGTATTTCCTATCGTAAACTTTTTGTGTGTATGTAGTTAGGTGATATTTGTATTGTTAAAAATCTCTGTGTTTATTAAACAAGTATCCTACCGAAAGATTGTATCAGTTTACATTTCCAACAGGATTCTATAATCACAAACATCAGGAATTATTTTATTATTCCTTCTTAATCTTGGTCATGGATAAGGTTTCAGGTCCTCTAAAAAAAAGCTTTTGCCTCTAAATTTTAACACATCAAAGACCTAGAGTAGACATTTTCCCCCCTACTATCTGCTTTTCTGAACACATTGCATCTAAAAACGTGATTGACAAAATTCTTTTAGAATTAAAATGAAATAGAAGGCTTAAAGAGTTAACTAAATATTATAGAATGCAATGAAAATGAATGAGAACATGACAAAAACAACAAGGGAACTAACTGAGAATCTAGCACAGTATTTATAAAAAGGGACATAAAGACACATGGTGAAATTTCAGAAGGATTATAGGATATGAAAATGGAGAGAGAGAAAAAGTCATTTATATATAGACAGTACTTAGAATGAGTAATATCAATTATTTCAGAAATCTATTAAGAATTATTTCAACATATATTTTCATAAGTTGTCAAATTATTAATCATGTATGCAACAGAAATAAAGATATTTTCAAACAGAAAAATTTCAGGAAATTTACCTTTATTATGACTTTCTCTTAGGAAGTTGCTTGAAGCTGTGCTCTAGCAAAATTAATAGGTAAACTAAGAAGTAATGAAGTCATGAAGAGTGGAATCTAAGAGAGATGGTTTTTAGGAAACAATGGATCCAACCTAAGAAATTAAAGGAAAGACATTCCAACTGTTAAGTCACAGATTAGCAGTACGAGTATGTTAGTTTAAGACTGGAGGGTAATTGCCAAGAAAAAAAAGTTAAAATGATCTAAAAGAGTTACAAGTTGACTGTTTAGATTGTGGGGACCAGTGAGGGTGGAGTGAGGGGTGGCTCATTTTTAAATTGATCCCCCACAACTATTTAATTTTTGTTTATTGGGTATGTATATATTACTTTTATATTAATTAAAGTAAATCTCAAAAAACACTGATTTAATTGAAAATGTTCAGTTTTAAAAATTAGAAGCCCATGTTCTGACTGCTGCTTTCCTCCATGAGTAGAAGCAGCCTGAGACCAACACCAGATGCAGCTGTCCCAGAATCGTAAGCCAAATAAACCTCTTTTCTTTATAAATTACCCAGTCTCAGGTATTCTATTATAGCAACACAAAGATGGACTAATACAGTATCCAATTAATGTTGGTAGTAGTGGGATAGGGGAGTGCAGAAGTTTTCACGTATGTTCATCTTAAAAAAAATTGTTTGCCAGGAAAAGAAAAGAGAGGGACATGAACATAAGAAATGCTTAGTTTCAAATTTCCCAGGGCTCTAGCATTTGTCCAAGGACCTGAGTTGGAAAATTAAAAAAATATATGAAAGAAACAGTAATTATTGGAATTCCCTAAAAATATTTGGAAAAAAGTAGTCCCAGGATTGCTTTTTGGATGTGTTGGTTTGAGTTAAAGTCTCAGGATTCTTGTTTTACTAGTACAGAGTTTTTATAAAAAAGAGGTAAATAAAAGTAAATAAAACATCAAATTATAAGCCTTTCCCACATGTGACTATATAGCTTAAAGACCTATCTTTGATGAAATAAACTCTGTGGGAGGTAAGATTGCAAGGGCATTAGGTGCTGAAGATGGGATTTTTAAGGGACTCCTTATTATTTAATCAGAAAATTAAGCTAGGTGGAAATGTTAAAAATGAACTTGATAGTGGGAGGAAAGCACTCACGTCATTTTGATTATCAAAAGAACAATATGATCCTCAAGAAGATAAACATTTTCTACCAAAAACAACTAATATTTAATCAGCAGAATAAGCTATTTTAGCATTTTGCAAAAGTTACATGTGGTGTCTTCCTCTATTTGCAGGCTTCTGCATTTAGTGTTAAACAATCTTCTATTTTGCCAAAGGTATTATTTTTTTGCTGTTCTATTTAGTCATAGAGGAATATGATTCCAAAAAGTCAGAAACAAGAAAAAATTTATTTTCTTCTTCATATAACCACTCTCTGGTACTGTTTAATGATACTACATTGTGTGCTTTTACAAAGCAAATATCAAAGACATAAGGTCTATGTTCAAAGCAATCTGATAAATTAATTGTCTTAGAGATTTTTTACAGGCTAATTTAGTAACTTTTCAACAGATGGGTATGTAGTACCAATAAAAATACTGGTTTTGCCTTCCTGAGTTTGGCAGTACTGCAAATACTTCCAATGGGACATTTTATCATTTGTAATGAATTAACATCATACAAAATGATGAGTCATATGGAGAAAATCAGCTGGGATAAAGCAAGTCAATAAACATTTAACATTAACAATGTTAAAGATATGACATGAGTGATTCTGTGCCATAAAAGTCATCACAGAGATCTTTACAGTCCTGAAGGGACCTTTGAAAAGTTTTTTTTTTTTTTTTTTATGCTTTCTTATATACCAAAGGAGAAGGGGGACATGTGAAGTTATTTGGAGTTATTGACAAACATATTTAGAGAAGGAGAATGTAATACTTTTTTCTAGGGTTTGTAACGAGTAATTGGGGAATTTACTTTCTAAAAATAGAATCTTTTTGAGAGATTTCAAAAAGTGATCTACAGTTTTTGACCAGTCTAAACATTATTAAAATCCCCATAAATGAAATTAGTAGTAGCATTAGAGGAAAACTACACTGTGGAATTTCCCAAGAATCTAACAAACAGCAACTATCCTTATATATATAGCAGTCATCAATAGAAAAATCATAAGATTTTAGAAACAGATTTTTTTTCATCGTAGGGATCATTAAATTCAATATTCTACTCCTTACATCATGCTGCCTTAGTCACTCAATAGGAGATATGTGATCCTTGAATAAGGACAAAACCACAGTGATGCATCTTTCTTCCCTACTACCCTTCCCATTCCCATAGCGTCCAATACACACTACTTATAACTGACCAAGTTTATGGAGACCATAAAAGGAAATTAAGAAGGTACTATACTAAATATCTACTTTTTAATTTTTTTGCTGAATATACATTTTCTAAAAGTACGTTTATCCATACAATTATATGTCAGTATTTCAGTGTTAGAAATTTTTTGTTTAAGCTTTTTTCATATTTAGTCTAAATATACTTTTGTTTCACTGTTGGCCATTGGTAGTTTGGTAAGATCACCATCACTGACTAATGCTCGTACCTTTATAAATGATCAACAATATTTTATCACCTTTTTCTTGTTCTGGTCACTAAGTGTTTTCCTCATTTCATCGGATTGTTTCTCTGTATTTTTTAGAAGTTTGCTGAGCTTCCTTAAAACAGCTATTTGGAATTCTGTGTCAGGCAGTTCATTTATCTCCATTTCTTTAGGGTCTTTTTGTTGTCTGTCTGTTTGGTAATGTCATGTTACCCTGATTGTTCTTGATCCTTGTGGTCATGTGTCCATTTCCACATATTTAAAGAAGTAGGTTCTTAAACAGTTTTTGCAGAGTGGCTTTGTCTTGCCTGGGAAAGCCCTCTGGGGGTGGGGTGGGGGTTAATACCACTGGAATGAACCAGAACCTCAGGGGAGAGGTGGTTGACACGGCACTGGGTCATGTCTGAAACTAGAGGCTGCTGAGACCTGCCTGCTGCTGCTGTCTGCCTGCCACACAAATCTGAAGTCTGGGGCTGTGGGATCCCAACTGGCACTGGGGTGGGTCTATAGGCTCAGTCAGCAGACACTGGCCTGAAAGATGGGGGTTGGGGGTACAGCCTGGTGCTGGGTTGTACTGTGGTGGGCCCAGTGTAGGGTCCAAAGCAAAGTCCTCTCTTTCCCCCAAGCAGATGGTATCTCCATGCTTTGTTGCCTGGGAGTGGGGTAGGGATAATGCAGGTAATGTAAAATTGTCCTTCCTACCCTCTTCACTGAATCTTTAAAAAATTTTTTATTTTCTATTATTGTGCTACAGCTGGGACTGTGATCTCTCACCTGGTTTCCTTAACTCTTGTGAAGGAATTTTTGCTTGTGGATAGTTGTTCAAATTGATGTTTCTGTGGGGGATAATTGCTGGAGAATCTTATTCCTCCATCCTTCTCTACCTTTCTCTGATATTTTCTAACATAAAACACACATGCAAACAATACTTTTGGTCCCACTTCTCTCCTGCTATTTTTCTACTCTGTTTAACAGCAAATCACTTCAAAATAATTGTTTATATTTACTATTTGTGGTTCTTCTCCTCTTATTTTCACTTGAAGATATTCCAATAAGAATTTTACCCCAACTAATTCGTCAAAATCACCAGTAATCACTACATTGTTCAATCCAATAGGAGTCCTCAGTTTTTGTCGTCCTTTACTTATGATCATTGTTTTACATGTTAATCACTCCTGTTTTCTCAAAGTACTTCTTTGATTGTATTCCAGGGTACTTCACTCTTCTGTATCAGTGGTTACTCCTTTTCAGCTTCAAAACATCTCAGAATTGTAGAACTTTTGGACATAGTCCTTGGAATTTTCTGTTTTTTCCATTATATAAATCTACTCCTTGATAATCATGGCTTTAAATATTATATACATGTCAATGACTTATAAAAGTATTCTCCAGCCTGGACTTCTCCCCTAAATTCTTGAACTTCAGACCTATACAATACCACACACTCAATATTTCTACCTAAGTATTCAAAAGGCATCTCGAACTTACCATTTCAAGAACAGACTCATCATTTCCCCCAAGGCCTGCTTCTCTTGAAATTTTCCCCATCTTGATTACAGCCATCCTTCTACCTGCTTAGGCTAAATATCTTTTTGTCATCCCTGATTCTTCTTTTATAACTAACATTCAGTTTGGCAATGTATCCAACCAACTCCACCTTCAAAAGATATTCAAAATTCAACTAATAGTTTACTGCCTCCCACACAGCAACATGATCCAAGCCAACATCATTCCTAGTCTGAATAATTGAAATGGCCTAATTTTGTTTTGTGCTTCTGATCTTGGCCCCTGCTGTGTATTCTCTACACACCGTCTGTTAAAAAAAAAAAAATCTATCTATCTATCTATCTGGCTGGTATAGGGAACTGAACCCTTGACCTTGGTGTTACAAGGCTATGCTCTAACCAACTGAGCTAACTGCTCAGCACTGTATCTTTTGAAGTGTCAATTATATAATGTTACTCCTATGCTCTAAACCCCATAAATAGCTTCCCATATCACTCAAAGACTGAGTAAAAATCATTGCAGTAAACTACAATGTCTTTTGAGATCTGTATATTCCCCCTCCGACCACATTACCTCTCTGACCTCATATTCTATTATCATCCTTCTTATTCATTCTGCTCTGGCCCCACTGAATCTTTGTTCTTCAACCATACTTGGAAATATCTACCTAAAGGCTTTTATTTACATCTATTTTTTATTTGTTTCGCTTTGTTTTTGCCTAGAAAGCTCTTCTCTCAATGACGCCCATGGTTAGCTGTCACCTCCTTAGGCTTTGTCCCCCAGATACTTCGTCAGTGAGACCTTTCCTAATTATGATATTTAAAATTGAGCTTCACCACTTTCTTCAGCAATGTTTTATCTATGTTTTGATTTGTTTTCATCTATGGCACTTACTGATATCTAACATGGTATCTTTTTACTTAATCATTTTTGTTTCTTGTCTATCTCCTTCCACTAGAATGTAAAATTAATAAGAGCTGGGATTTTCACTTTTTACTTCTCTGTTCTGTCTTCAGAGTACATCTTTGAATAAATATTCATTGAATGAATGAATAAATGAATGACTTTTGAATTTTGTGAGTGTTGTTTTGCTGAAATCATAGATAAGTAAACTTGCCCATTAGCTAAAACTGTCAGAGCAGATTCCAGCATAATAAAGGAGTAAGAATATAAGCTTCCTTATCTTTAGACATCCTTACACCTTAATGTTTTATGATTCTTTGGAGACAGTGCATATATTAGCTAAGAGGAAGAAATCACAGAAGTGCTTACTTTCTCTTTCTTCTCCTCCAGGTGACAATAGCATAGGAAATATATTGATGATGCAGAAATATAATTCTGCCTCACCACAGCAGAGCACAATGGACCACAGGAGATCTGAACACTTTAAAGCATTAGGAATGTCTTTCGTAAAGGTTGAACAGCAGAGTGATAACCATTCTAAAGGACTCATGCTGTGTAGGCCAATGGCTGTCTTTAAAAAAAACATAATAGCTAACTGATAACCACACTGATTAATTTTATATATATATCAAATGTAAAGTTTGATGACAAGATGGTTTGGCCTTGCAGTTAGTATTTGTGAAAAGAATACCTCATGTCACTGGGTTGCATTGTTGAAAGTCTATTTTTATCAAAAGCTATGGCCACATACATTACATTAGACACTTTGGGGATCTATAAAGTTAATAGTCCAAATGAGGTGTCTATCCTTTGTATGTAGAGAAAGATTTTAAACAGCAGGAGTACACAGTCTATGGGTGCTGAAGAATAAAAGCAGCAACAAGAGATGTGTGTGTGTGTGTGTGTGTTGAAGTGAAAGGAACTAGAAAGAGAAAGCAGAAAAATATACATTACTTCACATTCATTTCAGTAAAAAAAGCATGGTATGTGAAAATTGATTTATCTGTGTAGAGATTTTACATTTCCAGATTCTCTAATTCATTTGATTTTTTAAAAATAGCAATATGGTATGCTTTATTAGAAAACCAAAGAAAAGGTATACCTGATTTCCTATCAGGTCATGAAAGCTAATTGAGTAGATGAAAACTGTGTAGTTTTGTGTTTGAATTTGAACAAAATGGGAATTCACAGAAGTGAACAATGAATATTTTCACTTCCATGCACTGCAAAATAACACATGTAACCAATAGGAGGAGGAGCTAGCTGGTGCTAATGCAGCCAGTTCCGTATTATGCGATAAATCTTTTTTTTTAATTGGTTATGAATATTTATGAGATACAAGGCTGATTGTCCCCCCTTGTGCCCTAGATGTGAAGGCCAGATCCATACTGGCAGCATGTCCATTACCACAAATTGTGATTGTACCCTGTGTCTCCCACCCAATTATCCCTGAGCTCCCTCCTCATCCCCCTTTCCCCCCTCCACTTTGTATCCCTAGGTATGTTCTCTCCCTCTGCAAGTCCAACACACCACTGTGGTCTTTCTTTTGTTCCTTCTTTCTATCTTAGCTCCCACTTACAAGTGATAAATCTTGTTCCTACCTTGAAACCATAAAATAACTCCACAATATTCAGAAAAAAGTCCTCTGGTAAACAGAACTATTTAATATCAGTGGAAAGAAGCAGGTCATGAACCAGGAAAATGTATGCTAATTTGCCTTGCCTGTTGCTTTTTTTCATAAAAAAATACCATGTCCTTGCCTAAGAATGGAAATGTTGAATTTTAGACCTTAGTGTGATTGGTAGATAATAGAGTAGGATGGCCAGATAGTGAAGTACTTGGCACAAGGTAAAAAAACAAAACAAAACAAAACATCTAGGCCAGGAGACTTTGTACTCCCAAACAGACTCCAGGGAATAAAGCAGCAAGAGTTTGTATACATATGATAATGTAGAGCACTGCAGAAAATAGCACAACCAAAACATGATTAAAAATGCATATACCCAGCAGGAAGAAACACCACTGTGGCTCAGAAAATAGAAAAAGTGATGAAGAGTTTGTACAGATCAGTATGTTCCGTATGGCACCAATACCACCTCAGTTGATCTTAGGTTTCAGAGATGCTCATAGGTTATTGAGAAAAAGAAAATTGCTTTCTCATCCTTTAAACATTATCATGCTTGATGATATCTGAACCTAGAAAACTAAGATCTTTGATGAAATTTTAACCGCTGAAGTGGTAACTCTTTTTCACTCGACAAAACAATTTCTTATAGAATATAGAGCCTTATGGTAATGCATTTTGGAAGATCATCTAAGAATATGTAGACTTAACTAAAGAATGTGTATTGAGCTCACTGTACTCCCTGTGTCCCTATGCATAGATCACATGGTAAAATGGGGTCTTTAATATAGTTTATTAGTACAAGAAAGAATTTTGATAACTTTGTTCAATCATAATATGTCAAGTATTTTTGTGACAAACTCAGTAGACCTTCTCAGTCAGTTTCTTTTTTCTGTTTTGCATTTAAGAGTCAAACTCTAGTGTTCATGATATATGCTATAACAAAACTTAGAGAAGCCTCATCCATGTAAACTCTACCTTCTAAATTTATTTGGCTACCACTTGAAGGTGATAAAAAAAAAAGGCCAACAAAATCATGGTCTGGTTGGAGTTACAGATTTAATTTTTGCATTATTAAAAATGTTTACTATGTGCTAGGCTCTGGGAAAACAATGATGAATAAGATAGATAACTTTCTAGCTCATCCAGAACTTTGAATCTAAGCTCTGTGAGATACATATAAGTTTAAATCTCAGTGATATTTATAATTACATCAGAGAATTTTAAGTTTACTAGATAAAGAAGTATAGGGGAGACATAGCACAGAGAAATGGGAGCTAAGCTAAGTTGGGATAGGTGAAGAGAAATAGACAGGGAGGCTTCCAGGAGGTAATGTGTTCCTGATGGTAACGTAAAGCAGGACACTTAATGGGAAAGTCTCCTGGATAAAAGGATGGCATAGAAGCTAGCCCAGAGGCTAGTGGAGAATTTAAAGATAAGAAATAAGTCAAGCTTTGATGGTTTTGTTTTGTTTTTTCTTTTTTTCATGGAATAGTGAGAGCTGAAATAGAAAAAGAGAGCAGTGGCATGGACATTTTATTCATGCACTGCATTTCTAAAGTGCTCTATATTTTTCAAAGATCCATCAAATAGATCATCTCCTTTGACCTCCTTTAACACTACTGTAATAGGTGGTGCAGTTAAAATTACTCTTTTTCACTGTTGCAGAAACTGAGGCTGATATGATCTTTCAACATCATAAGGAAGCTAGTGCTGTATGGAAATTAAACTCTTTATATCTTAACTCTTGGTCAAGTCACTGTTCCATGTTGTCTTCTCTCCACTTGTTCTCTGGATAAAGGTAAACACTGATCCTGATATATTTAAATTCTCTCCTTGCCATGGAAGTCCTGACAAAATTTATTGTAATTCATTGGAACTAAAAAAAAAAAAAAAAAAAAGGAAGAAATATAGGGAGGTCTCTCTTGAGGAACTATTTTACATTTTGCTTTATCGGAGTTTAAGTATATGTAGTATTTTATTGTACTATAAGACAAAATGCAAGGCAAATTCATTGTCAGTACTTAAGATTGAAAAAATCTTTAGTTTCTGAGTGTATCCTATAATTAGCATTTGATCTTGTAATTTTAGGATGAATTAATTATAGCATGTTGTATACTATTAGGGTTGCAGAATAATTTCATTTCACTTGCTAACAATGTGCAGACATTGAGAAAGTCAGCAACAAGTTGGCATGAAAAACAAAAGTATTTTATATCGGAGGTAGAGAGTGATTTCAGTTTGAAGATGGTGTCAGATTTTGGATATGGGAGGGAGGAAATGAGAAGTAGCCAAAAATTTACATATAATGTCATGATTTGAAAGTGAAAGCCTAGTTTCTTATTTTGGCTCCATTAATCTACATAAACAAACCATGTAAACTTTTTGTACAATAATTTTATCTGTAAAATTGGAGGGAAAATGACATTTTTACTTAATTCACAAGGAAATTATGGGAATCATAAAGAAAGCTCCTGGGAAAGTTTATAAATAGAAAGTATTATACAAATAATAAATTTGAAAGGGGTTTAGAAGAACTTGAATGAAGGGTAAGACAGAGATGAATTGCCCTATATATGGACTAAAAGAGATGGAAAATAAGAGTTTTCCAAAAAATATTAGAATTATCTTCTGAATTACATGGGGTTTCAGTTTAGAACTTTTTGGGAATCAAAATTTCATCTTAGTGCCTCAGAGTCTAGAAAATTATTAGAATAATGCATCTTGCCAGATTATCTTTTGTGTATATCATATGCTCATATTTCATGACTTTCATGGTATTATATATCTGTATATTACCATTTTATCAGTGTTTAACTTGTTACAGGTGATTAAGGACAACCTGTGATTCCATTTACATTTAAATTTATTTTAAATTTACTTGTGTTTGTTAATTAAAGATATATTTTAATGGTTTAGTAGTTGAACAATAATTAAAAGTGTTTGTTGAGTGTTGGCATATGTTTTGGTTCTGAAAAAATGAAATTTATAATTTAAGAAACACTGACAGCTACCTTTATTTAATTTATTAGCCACTCATTTACAAAAGCAAATTAATGACTGTGGCAGCACTAATCACAGCATAGGTGTTTGTGATGATTCCTAAAACAAGGCTTTAAGATATGACAATTTTCCTGATATATTTGGTATAGTTTATCACAAGAGTTATGAGCAAAGCTGCCATATAAAAACTGAGACCTTTACAGTCTGAGTTTGGCTATCCCTCCAATATTCTACGCAAACACAGTTTCTATTTATCATTTGTTTTCTTTTCCAAGCCACTACCAATTTCTCCCTGTACTTTTGTTTTCTTTGTCTTATTTACCATAGGAAAACTCCATCTCCCTAACACCTTATTCAATATTTGTCCCACTATTCCTGTAAGCTGCTCACCTCACTATTGCTCTTCTTTATAACCACTACCGGGCTTTTCCAATGAGCCTCAAGGTAATAATATACTATTAAGATATATTTTCTTCCATCATCACATGTTTCTGTAAGTAATAACTCAACTTCTTTGCTTTTACTTAAATTTGACTTTCTCCTCTAGCCCTCTCAACTGAGAAGTAGTCTGTTTTTAGCTTTCTCAATTCATTACAGCACTCATTAGACTGCCATGCTAATTGGAGACCACTCTTCAGCCACTAATCACTTTTTGAAAATCCTCACCAGCCTTAACACCAGCCCCTTCATATTCTTTGTCAACAACAGATACTCAAAATACAATCCCTTCTCCTGGATGACTTCACCCTTCTCCCATTACCAACTCCTATCTTGCCCAAATTATCGACAACTTCAATATTAGCAGCAATGACTCTTATGCTTCCTCACTCCCACATAATTTAATGCCATTTTTTCATACCACTTAATTTGTCCTGCCCTGGAGATAGGCTGTGTTTTTCATCACCTTTGGAAATTATCCACCTCAATGAGCTCACACTTGCACAACAAAATCATTTATTTATTAAATCTATTCTTTATTTTCACAGTAATTTTCAATCCCTTCCATTCCTCAATTAATTATTTGGCACCACATTATCTGATTGATTGATTGATTGATGCAGTCAATTATTATTAACCAATTGTCATTAATATATATGGTACTAGATTATTGGGATTTGAGAAATTTGAGATGGAAGCAAATAAACATGGTAACTTCCCTTAGGAAATTTAATTCAATAAGTTTTAGTAAATACAGTTTCTTTACTGTAGTTTATATCCAGCACAGTGCAAGACAAAAGTGTAGCTATATTAGTGGCAGTGGCTCAACAGGTGAGTCTAAAGCCTCAGGCCTGAACCCCAGAAAAATATGTGTGGAGTAGAATCTAGGGGATCCAGAAGTTTCAGTGTAAGAGCAGAGAGATCACAAGGTCTGTAGACAGTCTGAAACAGGTTAAAAGAATGATGTCATAACTGGGGACAAACAGTTTTTGCACCATGGCCCCTGGAAGTAGCTGTCAGAATATTGCCCCTCAAAGACTAAACAGGAAGTCATATCTTAGTGATAACCAGTACAAAATCCAGATTACACAGCTACACCATTGCATAGATGAGAGGGGAGCTGAAAAACAAAAGATTTAAGGCTCTTTTATCCCTTGCTACTATGAGAACTTTGAAGGATTTGGTATGTTCTGACATCATCTTAATGAAAATTAGGATAGGATGATGGCATTTGGAAGGCAGAATATTTACCTGACAGTGACATAGGTTTTTGTATTTGTGGAGAATGGGACGCCATCTATTGGCACGTTAAACTGTATTTTTATATCTCTCCATAGGACACAGCAAGGTGGAAAGTTGTGAGTAAATTTGGATCTTTTATGAAAAACAAAAACTAAACTTTCTATGCATGTATAGGGAGTATTATGAGTAAATTTGGAATTCTGCTATTAATACATATTTTCTCTTTAATACATAAGTATCTCTGCACTCTATGGACTTTAGTAAAACATGAGTATAAAATAAACATTTTCTAAGACACGTCAGAACTTATATAATCAAATGTATATTGTCTTTCCAAGTCATCAGCTATCTGACACTTATTTTCAATGCAGACATCTCTCCAGAGTAGCAACTCACTTGGAATCAGCTATAAAGACATCTTATAAGTTCTATAAGAAACATAGTTACATTCCTCTGTGGCCATATGTTGAATTTCTCATAATGTCGTCTCTTTTAGCATAACTATCTATCTACTGGTTTCTGCAGCTATGCATATTTTTAGCTTGAAGGGAGAATTATTGATAACCCATCTATCAACTAACACTCAGGAAAAACATAAAGCTCTGCTGAGAAGCTTGGTGTTTGCAATGATGCTGATAAAGTTTATCAGCACCATCAGCAGCAACACCCACAACACTGCCCTGCCATGAATTACAGACTTAATCTGTGTCAGGCATAGTGCAAAACCATTTACATGTAATTTTCACAGAGTACACAGAAAATAGAAATGATCACAATACTACTACTTACACTCGGAAACCAGAAATGGACAGAATAAGTACCTGCTCAAGGTAACATAGGTTATAAGAGGAATTCAAAGCCAATTTAGGATGACCTCACTGTACGATTTTCAGAATTTAGTTTTAAAATTTGCTCTTGAAATATCAGTGTATGTCTGAGTTTGATGAATACACTTTAGTATGATGCCAGAGAGTTTGGGAGGCAGGTGCAACTGAAATATTATTGCTTCTGTGGTATTATCATCTGAAGAATTTTTAAACAAGCAATTGCCTTCATATTTTAAGGAAATTTTGGATGTTCCAGAAGGAAATGCTATGGCTCTGTACCTTGAGGACTGTTAATGCCTTGTGGCTTGAGTTGGAATAACATTAAATGTTTTATAACGAGTCTTAAAAAACCAAATCAAAACATCAGAACAGCTGGCATTTATATCCTAAAGAACCAGGCAAGAGAAGAAGATTTTAGACATAGCAAAATAATGCCATTTGGGTTTTGAGAAGAATGCAAGAAGAAATGATTCAGGGAGCTATTCCATGTGTCTCATTTATTGATATTATGATTATATATTATGTTTGCCATTTGTTTGACACTGTAAATAGAAGTGCCAACAAATTTATTATGAAATAAGAAAATACAATTGATGATGCTAATGACTGCTGTATGGGAAAAATTCATTTGAAGAGTTATCAAAGTAATCTCAAAATGCTTGAAAAAAGCAGCAAGACTTTAATAAAAAGCAGAGTTCCCTGCTTCACCACATATTTAGAAACTGAATGCTTTTATTACTGGTTTTTGATTCATTCTTTTCTCTACTATGATAAAGATTTATTCCTCAAAAATCCCCAACTCCCTCACCCATCTTCCAAATTTAATTATGTCACTATTTCTAGTTAAACCAGAACACAAGTTTACTTTGACGTGACAATGTAATTTTTTCTCTGCTAAATTAGACAGTGTTCTATAACTATTGTGTATTTTTTGTACAGCTTCTTCTCCCTGTGAGTTCTTCCTCTCTTATTTTTAATTTACATTGAGTGCCTTAAGTTATTCTAAAAACTCTAGAAGAAATGAAATCTCTTGAATACCCTTTTTATTTACCAAACACCTACTCCTGTTTTAATGTAAACTTATTTCCATCTTTGGGTCTACTACTCAGAGGGATTGAAATTGTGATGTCATTTCCTTTGTGACATTCATGATTTATTTTTTTTATATTGCTGAGTATATTCGTAAGTAAATTCCTATTATAGAATGGGTAGAAGGAAGTTTTCTGCTTCCTCCCATGTCTGCAAATATTTTTATTGTGACTCAAACTTAATTTAAGGTATTGAATATTAAACACCTAGTTAAAAATGGTCTCTCAGAATTTAACAACCACCACGCCATTGTCATCTAATAGCTTGTGCTGGTAATGAGAATACTGATGTTAATTCAATTCTCATGACTTTGCAGGTAACTATTTGCTGAAAACTTACATCTCTTTACAAGAAAAAAACTTTTAAAAGTTGTTATTTTCGCTTTTTGCAATTTCACAATTATTTATCATGGTGTCAGGATTTATATTTTTATTTATTTTTATGGGCTTTGGAATGCCTTTTCAATATATAGGATATGCTTCTTCATTTTGCCCTATCTAGACCTTTATTGGACATATGCTAGACATTCTAGACTGATTTTCCATGTCCTCTATCTACCCCCTTATATTTTCCATCTGTTATCCATTTCTGCTTTCTTGGAATATTGCCTATGTTCCCTTTGTACTAATTTGTCTTCAGCAATCATAGTTCCATTCATTTTAACTTTCCAATACCTACCTCTGTCTGTCTGTCTGTCTCTCATTCCTTTTCTATTGGATAGAATCACACTTTGCAGGGAATAGGCCTTCTGAAATCTCTCTAAATATATGTCTTTGAGGAAGATTTTATTTGTTTATATATCTTGTTCTTTCTATGTCACATTTTAGGCTTTCCTTAGCTGTATGGTAATCATGACTTTCTGTTTATATTTAACAGTGAAACAATAAACGAATAATCTGGGAACACCGTGTACTTTGGTGTGGCTTATTGATTGAGGAAACCAGTGCTTCAGTGTGCAATTAGAAGATGGATCTGGCTTTTATATAAGCAATATCTAAATGCCAATATGTGAAGAATTCTTCTCCCCACCACGAACCCCTATGAGGTTCACTTTATTTCTCTTTACTTTCCTGGAGGATTCTGGTTTTCTATGTGAGAGGCATTGTGTCAGTGTTGGAGGGTGTGGTCCACTGTTCCAAACACCATTTCATTCATATTTATGTTTTTTGCCCTGTCTTACATCCACCCTGATTTATGCTTAGCATTTCTGAATCTTGATCTCTGGGATTCTCCATGGAAGAATGCTTTACTTTTGGCTCCATTCTTCTCCATAAGAACTTAGGCTCCATGTTCTTTTGCCTTCAATCTTTGGTTGACACTCATTGGTCTGCAATTTGGGACTTAGGAGGTGTTGAAATGTTTTCTCTCCTGATGATGCCCCTCTTGTTCTTTCTGTTGTAGAATTATGCCCTTTTACTTCATTTAATCTCATTCTAATTATGTGTTTTTAAAAAAGGAAAAGAAATATGTGTGATCAATTTATCTTCTTGAACAAGAATTTTTAACTACCATTTTGGGAATAGCACAAAGCTTGGTGCAAGAAGAATATAGCTTATGACTTTTTGGTGATATTCATCATAATATTATGATGGCCTAAATTATTTTTATTTCTCTAAATATACTTGGAGTTCTAATGGAAATGTCAAATAGCGCAATTATTACCTGAATAGGTTCTTTATTTCAAAAATTAAGGAGAATAAATCAATATTATTCTGTAGAGATTTTGTACAATAACAAAAAAATTGTCTATTTGGATGATTAGTAAATAGATTTCAGCAGTAAGTATCATGTTTTAGCATTTTTCAGATTTTTAATAGTGATGAAACTAAAGAAAACTTTTTTTCTGTTGCAAAAAACTGTTTGAGACAAGCAAAGGCAGAGATATACTTAACAGTTTTTTCTTTAAACCTAAAAACAAAAGGTCTGTTTTACAGGGATTATGTTGTTACCTATAGTTATAGCACCACATCAATAGTTTGCTTGAGAAGAACAAGTTTTAACTATTTAAAAAAATAAAGAAAGAACATCTTGTCATTACAGTGCAGCTCTGCTTTCTTCACAGAGAGAGTCTGGTGTCAGCAATTAAGGGAAAAAAAAGTCTGGATAATGCTACAAAAATAGCTACTTCTTCACTCGAGGACTAGTTCACTTGAGCATATTTTTAAACTGTGAAAGTGTGGACAAAGAGAGCATAAATCCTCTGCTAAGTAAAGAAATCTGACGGTTTAACAAACATTTCAAGACAGGATGATTCAGCTGAAAGATGAGTTACAGGAATTCTTTCATTTTTTTTCCCAGCTTTTTTGAGGTATAATTGACAAATAAAAAATTGTATATATTCAAGGTGTACAATGTGATAACGAGGACCTTGCCCTAGTGAATGGAATGATTCATTCATGGAGTAATTGGTTGGTGGTTTAATGGGTGTTCATGGGAGTGGGTCTCATGGCTTTATAAGGGGAAGTGAGAGTAGGTTAGCTCACTTGCTCAGCCTGTTCTGGACATGTGATACTCTGTGTTGCTATGGAGAGTCACCATCAAGAAAAAGGCCCTCTGCAGGTATGTTCCCTGGACTTTGGACTTCCCACCCTCTAAAACTATAAGAAATAAGTTTTGTTTCTTTATAAATTACTCAGTTTCAAGTATTCTGTTATGTGTAACTGAAACGGACTAATACAGTACACACACACACACACACACACACACACACATGAGGGTACTTCAAAATGCTCATGAAAAAGTAGAATTAAACAATAATGCAAATATTTCCATGAACTTTTTGTAGTACATGTCTATATATAATCAATTCTCATTGTGGGAGTTACATTCTATAAACTGCGAATGCTGAATTACTGTGAATGGGAATTACATAATACAGAACAATTGACCCTAAGGGAAATATAGAATTAAGTCCCCATGAGTCTCTGGTCACACCATTTTCATCAAGCAATCAATACATAACTTTATTATGTGAGGGTTTCAGTTAAATACTCTTTATTTGATATATACTGTTGATTACCATTGAACTCAAAGCCAACAGCACCATAACTCATGCTTGAATAAAGCTTATCTAGCACAGTATTTTCTCTGTGAGGCACATCAAAGCCTTCTTGCACTTAGGAACACTATACAACACTTTGGCATTATGGTTGGGGACCATTTTAGACAGCGAAAGTATGAACAGAAAGCACAAAAATGTGAAACTGTGGTACTAAATATACCATAAAAAGGGCACTTGTTGGGCCGAGCCTGTGGCGCACTTGGTAGAGTGCTGCGCTGGGAGCGCGGCGACGCTCCCGCCGCAGGTTCGGATCCTATATAGGACTGACCGGTGCACTCACTGGCTGAGTGCCGGTCACAAAAAAAAACGACAAAAAAAAAAAAAAAAAAAGGGCACTTGTTTATAGTACCAGTGTTGAAGCAAGAAGACAGTATATATCAGTATTGCCTGTGTTTCTACTATATATAAATGGAATCATAGTGTATGTATCACACGAAGTCTGGTTTCTTTTAGTCAATTTTTTAGTCATATTGTTGCATGTACTTATAGTTTATTTATTTTTGCTATGTAGAATTGCATTTTGTTGATATGCATTTGATTTGTTTTCAGTAAAGAGCTATTAATTATAGTGTTGTTCTGAGTATATATGTATAATCTAAGCATAAATTTAGGAGTGAAATTGCAGAGTTGGAGGGAATACACCTAATCATCTATAAATAACATACATTTAAAAAAGTGATTATATCAATTTACACTCCCAAAGGCAGTGTATGAGAGACATGGTTATTTTACCCACTTTGATATTTTTTATTTTTTTCATTTTAGCCATTTTAGTAAGTGTGTAGTGATCTGTCATTCCAGATTCAACTTTAATTTCCTTGATGAATGATTATGTTGAGCAGCTTTTCATGTATATGTTGGCTACTTTGATATATGTAATTGTAAAGTGCCTATTTTAGGATTTTGCCCATGTTTTTTATGGTTGGGTGGGTTCCATGACTTTATCCTATCAGTTTGTGGAATTTTTAATATAGGGACACTAGTCTTTTGTCTAATATTTGTCTTGGGAATTTGTGGTTTGCCTAGGCACTTTCCTAATGGTGAGAAAAGGAAATTTGAAATTTTATTAGAATATAGTTTAACATTGTTTTCCTTTATGATTAATATCAGATGACATTTAAGATATCTATTCTCCAGTATCTGTAAGATGTTATGGTCCCCACTGCTGAATGAATTATTGGTATTGGTGTATTGTCTATGTGCATCCCTGCTAGACTTTGTGCCCAAGCCTTGACAAGACTCACCGTAATTAGGGAAATCTTAGTGAGGCATCTAGGGGCAAAGGGAAGAAATCCCTTTTAATGCTCTGCAGTTTCTCTGGAAAATCACCTGATATACAGATTAATATCACAAAAAGGCATAGCAAATTTTATTTGATCATAGTTTCACATGACACGGCAGCCTACAGAATGAAGGCTCAAAGATATAGGGAAAACTTCTATTTTGATGCTTAGGCTCTATGAGGCAGGCACAGCCATGTAGAAATGTGATTGGACATGAAAAGTATGACCTACTGCTAGCTAACAGACTGAGCGGGAAAAGCCAGCAAGACCTCTTTGTTCAGATTCTTCTTGGCCTCTCTGTGTAGTATTCATTCCACCAGGGTATGGAGCCGGTTTTATGACCTACAATCATACAAGGTATGTCAGGGAATTTCTTTATGGCCAGCTCCAAGAAAGAAAGGAAGGTGGGAGAAGCAGGAAGATTAGAGTTAAATTTTAGTCTTCATGGCTGGCCTTTGGGGTAAATGGTCTGGTGTCAATGACACACCTTGGGGAAGAGGGATTCTAGTTTCTACGGATTGCCTCAGGAGACAATGAAGCTGCGATACAGGAGGACAGGAAAAGGTCAGAGTAAGACCTTGCTTTTGAGGCTGCTTCTGAGGCCTTCATATTGGGTATCATTTTCTGAGCCTCAACAGGCATACAGGAAACTGTGAACCTACCTGACTCATGAGCTATATAGTCAATTGCCTGCTGTTTGATGAAGCCGTTCACAAGTCTAGGTCTTATATATAAAAAAAGCCCCCATATGGGGAGGAAACATTTGGATAAAAATTAATTCTGCTCCTAAAAATCTTTTTGTTACCCATTGGATGTTCATCAAAAAAGGCCCCAGTGCTGAGAAGGGAAAATATAACTAACAAGCAGAAAGCATGGGTTAACTAAAATGTGGAGACTGACTGAACTGTCTGTGCCCTAGAATAAGCAGGTAAATGACCAACTGCCTACTCAATTCACCATAGGATGGCCCATAGCAATCCAGACACCATCCTAGATGGGCCTATAGGTAAGGGCTGCTACTGTTGTCAGAAGACCCCAAAGTGGCATGCAAAAGCAATGCTTTCTGCCAGACCCTCACTATGGACAGATTCCTGAGCCAATGGTGCAGGATGTTTTTGGCGGGTAGATCACATCGGGCTTCTCATTCCATCCCCACTGCAGTGGACACTTTCTCCAGTTTTGGCCAAGCCTTCCCTGGATGTTCTGCTTATTCAGGTTATGCTGTCCAGACCCTACAAGACCACATTTTTTACTGTTTGGGTCTTCTGAACACATTGCATCTAGTTAGCCTTAAGAATTTGTTGCCTAAGCTACACATCAGTGGACCAAATCATGGCATAGGAGGACTCTCTGTGCTCCCTACCAGCCCACATTGCGAGGGTGATTGAGCATTTTAATGAATAATTAAAGGACAGGCTTAAGGGGATGATGGATGGTGATAAGATAACCTTAACCTGGACTCCACATCTCAGGGGAGCATTCTGGGGCCTCAAAGTAGCAATTCCTTGAAAGGACATTTTTCATTTTCACCATTATGTTTGATCAAAATGTCTGCTCTGTTCCTTCAATTGTGTGTTCTTCTTTTAGCCACTTTCTTGGAGATGCAGAGGGATGGGAGATTAAAATGACTGTTAAAGAGCAAGGGGTCGGAGATTATGAAAGCCCATTTAAAATATTTTAAAACTTCTGGATATTGTGCTGACCAATTTTTAAGCATAATGTGTCTTTCTAGTTAAGCTGTATAAAAATGCAGCATTTTTCTGTAAAAAAATGATTACAGAAAAATCATGATTTTCTGTAATGGGGATGTTAAAAGAAGAAGAAAAAAAGTAAAGTTTTAATCATTAAATTGGACACAAAGATCACAAAATCTAAAACACTGGCAACTTGAGAAGCACGGGGGAGGGGAGAGAACATTAACAATCTTTGTTTTTCAGTGAAACTATTCTGTATGATCCTGCAGTAATGGATACATCTTAAATATAAAAACACAAAGACATGAAAGTAAAAGGAAGGAAAATTATAAATATGCATACATGAATCATAGTGTATAATGATGCAGGGACTCGAGTGACTGTCAAAATAAAAGAACAAATAGATTTCAAGACAAGAAGTATTACCAGATGCAAAAGTGACGTTTCATAATGATTATGGGGTTAATACACCAGGAAAACGCAATGTGTGTAAATGTGCATCACCAGATAATAGAAATAATGGAACTGCAAAATAAGTGAAGTATAATCTGGCAACACTATAGAGAAATCCATAATCATGACTGTAATCTTTAACAGCACTGTCAGTAATTGACAGACCAACTAGACACAACATCAATGAAGGATATGGAAGATCTGAATATCACTATCGATCACATTGTTCCAAATGATGTTTATAGAACACTATTTCCAATACCTGGAGGATACAAATTCTTCTCAAGTACACATGCCACATTTACCAAGAGACCTTGAGCTGAGCCATAAAACAAGTGTCATTCAATTTCAAAAAGAAAACTCTTACAGACTATGTTCTCTGACCACATCAAAAGTAAATTGTGAATCAATAAAGTTAGATACCTAACAAAGCCCCAAGTATTTGGAGATGAAAACAACAATAAAATCTTACTTTCAGGGCTGGCCAGTTAGGTCATGGTTTTGGATCCCCATGCAGGTCAGCTGCAACCCCCCCCCCCAAAAAAAACTCCTTCATCTGTGTAAGCCCCCTACCCTTGATAACTGTACTAGTCTGATTGGGCTGCCATAACAAGATACCATGGGCTAAGTGGCTTAAACAACAGGCATTTATTTTCTCATGGCTCTGAAGGTCCAAGATCAAAATGCCAGCATGGACACTTTCTGGTGAGGGCTCTCTCCTTGTGTTCAGATGGCTGCCTTCTCACTGTGTGCTCACATGACCTCTTCTTTGTGCATGAGCAAGGAGAAAGAATGTGTGTCTTCTCATAAGGACACTGATCCTAGCGCATCAGGGCCCTGCCATTATGACCTCATTTAATCTTAATTCCTTACTCCAAACACAACTACAAGAGGTTAAGGCTTCAACAACGAATTTGTGAGGGGTTTAGGGGGGGACACAATACCATAGGTTCATAACAATACCTAACCAAGTTCCTCAAAGTAATTTTCCATCTACTGACTCCCTCATCTTGCTCATTGGCTGTAAGACCCCAGCTGCCCTTGTTGTATTTGGAGTTTAGTTCAATCTCTCTGATTTCTATAGTCTTGACCCCTGTTGCAGTATCTTGAATAAAGTCTTCCTCAACTGTTTAAAAACAAAAATACCTCACTAAAAAAAAAAATTAAAAATAAATAAATAAATAAATAAGTAACCCATGGATCAAAGAAGACATCACAGGTGAAATTAGAAAATATTTTAAGTAAATTATAATGAACATATTATACATCAGTGTTTATAAGAAGCAGCTAAAATCATGCTTAAAGAGAAATGTATAGTTTTTATCTCTATAATAGAAAGGAAAAAGGCCTAAAATTAGTTATATGAATGCTCAATTACAAAGCTAGAAAGGAACAAGCAAATTAAAAGCAAATTATGAAGGGAAATAATAAAAATAAGAAAAGTAATCAACGACATAGAAAATGGTCATATTGTAAATAATCAAAGTCAAAAGTTTCTTTTTATAAACAGTTAAAAAAATTGATGAACATGTAACAAGACTGATAGAGAGGCAGATAGAGAGCCAAAGACAGAAAGGAAAACTAATTATCATTGTGAGAACAAAAGAGGGGCTGCCATCACATATGTAGTGGTAAAAAAAAATAAGAAAATGTATGAACACCTTTAGTATAATACATTTTTTTTAAGTTAGAAGAGTTATCAGAATTATTCTGAGCTCTGTCTTAGTCTTAGTGCTTTAGGACAACTAATTTCATATAAAAATGAGCAACAGAAAATGCTGACATAAAATCCCACGTAAAGTTACTATAAGGAAAATAAACAAAGAACAGAATAACGTTCCTATACATAATGAAGGTGTGACTTAGATTCATGCTCCAAAGCAGATTAAACCTGTAATCTACTATTTAAAAATGAAATCTCAAGAAATGAGAAGACAGTTCTCAGAAAAGAATTAGTAAAAGAAAAATATATTTATTATTATTTATCATTATTTCAAAAATGGAAATAAACTGGAAGAAACACAAGAGATAACAAACACACGTAATTCCTTAAGGATAACATAAGTTTAAACATTTTCTGTGTCCTTAATTTAAAAGGCTGTGTATTTTTAAGTTAATTAAGTTGAAAACCAATGTATAATAGGGAAATTGAACAACATCAATAGCTTGTTTTTTTAAAAGATGTAATATATTGGACAGCACCTTTGATAATTTGTTTAAGAAAAAAAAGAGGAAAAATAACACAAGTTATAACTATCAGGATTGAATGGGAAACATTATGACAGATTTAAACAGGAGATAATATAAAGCAATTTTCAATTTCTAAATTTGCTTAGAGAGTTGAAAATTAGGATGAATTGGACAAATTTTTCAAAAGTAAGTTGTTAAAATAACAGAAGAAACACAAAATCTCTGTATCTATGTAATTCCTAAACTGCTATGTACCAAGGTGCCCTGAGATGACACAGTGAACTAAGAGTGGTGACACAATATATTTTATTGTGTCACACACACACAAGATAAAAAGAACAACTTTATATACATTTATATGTGAAAGATAAGCTATTACAACTTTCAGAGGGGAATTTTGGTTAACATTTTTGTGATACTAGAGTAGAACAGGATTTATGTACAGTATGTAAAAAGTATTAACCAATAAAGGATTATAGTAAAAATAAGTTTTGTTCATAAACTAATTTTTCAAGAAAGTCAAAGTGAATGGACAAAGTGGGGAAGTATATCTCTACTAATATATCTGACAAAATACTCATAAACAGAACATATAGAGAACATATAGAAACGTGCAACATAATAGAAAATGTGAAAAATTTCTCTGATAATGTGGTAAATTCAAGTTAAAACTACCATGATGTATCAACAGAAATCCAGCAGGATGATGAAGATAAATAATAAATAATAAAAATACTGTGTTGGGGAGGATACGGAGAATAATAACTTCCATATATTCCTGGAGGGAGTATAAATTGGTACAATTATTTTGAAAATCTGTTTTGCATTCTTTACCAAAACCAGACATGTACATACTTCATGTGATCCTGGAATTCTGCTCCTAAGTATATGCCCAGAAGAAATGCACATGAAAGTTTACCAAAAGATATGTACTAGAATGTTCATAACTACAACATTATTGGAAATAGTAAAAAACTCAGAAATTAGCTAAATGCCTATCAAGAATAGAATGGATGAATGAATGTTATTATAGTCACACAAACTATAGAGCAATGAGAATGAAATACCTAAATCATGCAATACTATGGCTATATTTCATAAATGAAATGTTGAATGAAAGGTATTGAGCACAAAAATGTACATTATGTGTTATTCCACTCATACATTGTGCTAAAACAGACAAGATGTTTTAGAAGTCAGTACTGTGGATACCTTTTCACGAGATATGATTGAAAGGGGGCCTGAGAGATGATTTTTCAGGTGTAGATAATATTCTATTTCTTGATTTGGGTGCTATTTATGCAGATATATTCAGTTTGTAAAAATTCTAATCTGTCTGCTTCCTCTTTCAATCCTCATTGCTAGCAAAGGAAGCCATCTATAATTCATATCTTATGATGTGGACACCCTTCTTAAAATACATGCGTTTCCTCATGATGTTTCTTTTGCACAAATGACCTCACTCACGTGACTCTAACTCTTACTCCTTAAGACAGTTCAAGTGGCAACACTTCTGTAAATTCCCAAGTGACCCTGTGCTGCTCACCTAGATATATCAGATTGAATATAAAAATTCCAAGTTCCAGGTGTAAAAAAAAAAATTTGACTCTCTGTTATTCGGCGCAGTAACACACACATCTTAAAAAGGCAAAAATACGTTATAATATTTCTAATTCATTGAAGATCTGTGTTTTGAGTCGGATTCCAAAACTTACATGTAAGTATTTAGACAAAGTATGAAAAACTTTTTCACTATTCTTCTACCAGAAAGGATGATTAAGTATTCTGCAAAATCTTGTTTGCTTCTCTTCACCCACTTTCTTTAAACCCAATTTGTTTGCAGGGTTTATTTACTATAACTGGAATCTTGCTGTATTCTTGATGGTCATTGGGAAAATAGATGGAAGCAAAATGATTTCAAATTATTCGTTTAATTCTGTTTCACTTTGGTAATCCCCTTAGCCTGAGTACACTTAAGCAGTTGCGCAACATTGGTATGTATTTACTTACATATTACTTTTTAATGATGATTTAGCATATAAATTTTATCACATCTATTAGATTACCAACAATTTAGGATATTCTGTTCACTATGCTTCTCATAACACCTGTGAGTTCCCATTGACATGGACGACTTTTCTAAATGTTCATTAATAGTGTTTAGTGAATGCACATTGAAAGAGGGGAGTTAAAGCAGAATGATAGATGAATCCCTTACACATGAAATGTCCTCAGTTCTAAAAACATAGCAATAAATATTCTATTAGGAACAATAGTCTATTTAATCACATGGGGACAATTACTCTACCTTATTTGCTTAGTTCAAAATTTACTACCTGAGTTCCTGGTTGTGATGGGCACTTTAGAGCTAAGCAGAATCTTCTGAAGCAGTGTAAGAAATTTCAATTATTTGAGTTATTCAGATTTTATGTTTATAATAAGCCCAATCTGCAGGTATTAAATTCGCCAACAGGGAGCCTATCTGCTAGCTCATAAATGTCAGAGAAGCATATTGAAATTGATAAAGGAAAAGTAAAAAAAAAAAAAATTATGTAGGTGAAAGGGAGCTTACACCTCATTCCGCAGATCACTACTGCCTCAGTCTATGGAAGAATTTAAAAAATGAAAATGTGTTTACTTTCTACAAGCTTTCCAAAGAAGAAAATAATAAATGAAGGGAAGTTGTTTCCTTTTTATATTGTTCCACAAAATTTTCACTACAAAAACGTGTGATACATTCAACTAATTACATTTGTTTAAAAGGCTATAAATTAGAACCTACAGAGCCTTAATATCTACATCTCTCATATAATAATCTGTGGGTGAATATAACTCTAAGTTCTGGAGCCTGCTCAGTATCTCATTTTCACCCAAGGCCTTACTTAGTCCCAGAATGTTATCCTACAATTTAGTAGCAGAATTTTGTTTGCTGATTTCTTTAGTAAGTTTTTTTTAAACTTTATACCCATTAAGAATTCCCATTTTCAGATACAGAGCCTGATATGTTTTAGAATTTCAGAATTTGAGTCAGTAATAAATCTTTAAAAGGACCCTGGAAATATAAGAAAAAGAGAACTGTTGCTTTGGAATAAATACATCTTTATTTTTATGTTGTTTGTGATACTTTAAGGAATAATTTTTATAATACTTGACCTTTAAGAGCAGGAAAAGGAAAGATAATAAATAAATAAAGGAAAATTTAGAAACATAATAAAGAGGATAAAATTCTAAATAAAAATTTAGAAATATAACAAATGCTCACTCTGACATAAAAAGTGGCAAATCTGTTTTTTCAAGTTTGGAAATTTCCTGATGATTCTTCTGAGAGTATCAAGGAAGTATGTGAAAATGGAATATATAGGGTACAGAAGCTTGTACTCATAGGAACTTGTTTGTTGTACAAATGGTACCACTTCTCTATCAAGAAATTTGTTATGAAAACAAATGATCACATGTGCTCAATAATTCAAACCTTGTATTTATGATTGTCTATTTATCTGACTATTTGTGATTGTTAAATAGATGATTGCAAATTTGAAAATATAGTGACTTGTAGGGGAAGAAGAAATAAGACAATTGGAAAGATGAACAAAAGCTTAAACAGAAATTGAGACTCTTTGTTTACCCTTCAGTCAGTATGAAAACACAAAATACTGATCAACTTCATTGTTTCAGTCAAAGTATTTTGCAAATATAGTATTATGCCAAAATTTCAGCCTATGCCAAATGATCAGCATGTAGAAAAAACACGAAAAATATTTATAATATCTCGAAATGTGTTGTAAAGTGCCATTTTAAAACAAAAATACAGTCAGGTTTCACATTGTTTATTTGACCTTTTATTACCTCTCCACTGGTGCTGAATAAAGTATTGCTTTAAACTAGGTAAGAAAGCAGGATTGGGAGAGAGCAAGTAGTAACACAGTAAAGATTCCTTAAATCTAGATCTGCAGCCTGCCAAGAATGCTGACCAAACTCTTTACTACAGCACAGCTTGTGCTACTTGAATGCATTAAAAAAACCGAAAAACAAACCACGTAATAAAAGCAAAGCCAGCTTTAAAAAATCCAAACAAAAATAGTTTTCTGTGAAATGCAAGGTTTTTATGATCTTGGAAATACTCTGCTAGAAGATGTTTGTTTTGTACCACCAGTTTTCAAGAAAATTAAATACAAATTAGTGTGTTTTGCTGTATTTTGGATGCACCTAAACCAAATAAGTATTAAACTTAACCATCTAGTCGAGATGTTTCCTCTTACCATTAACCTCTGTTAAAACCTGAGTTAACTCAAGTTTTTCAGTTTTAAAATTCACTTTTTAGGTTTCAATGAAGCTGCTAATTTGGTATTAGTTCTTGAAAGCACATGAAAAGCCCAGAGAGTCATCACACAGATCAAATGCATATAAAAGCAGAATAAACCATTTGCCATCATCAAAAAACTGATTGTGTCACCTGAAACGAAAGTTTTCATTTCATTACAGTAAGTGAAAAATTACCTACAGTATTTCTGCTTATATTAAAGTTTTACTTAAATTTTGGAACTCCTACTAACATTTAGAAGGCACGGTGGAATTGTTTTCAATCTATGCTCTTCTGCATTCCAGAAGGCAAGTTTGAGGTTCTGACTATTGGCCAGGGCCTCCAAATGAAAACCAGACAGACTTTTTAAAAAATCCCTTCTACCTATTGGTCTTCCATGAAAGCATGCTTTGTTTCAGGGAAAGACCTTCAATCTAAAATGTTTAAAAATCAGTGGAATGAGATATCGGCAAATAGTCATTTAGCTGTTGAATTTTATTCTACGTAAATTATTTTGGCTTTAATAATATAAAAATCTTATGAATTAGTCATCAGCGTCTTTTGTTCATTTGGGTCTAGAAGCAGAACCCAACAATTAAGACAAATAAGAATTTTTCTCTCTTTAAAATCACACTAAATAAGGTTACACAGTGCTTTTGGTAGCATATTATACTTCATATTTTCAGCTCTCCCTTGGAAAACTAAGAAGAGAATGTGGACATTTATGAAGTGAGAAATGATAGTAACCAGCCAAAGATCTAAAATACCATGTTTGGTGCTGATGATCAACTCTGCTGTTTTTGAATAAATATGTAAGTTATTAAAAGACAACATAAATAAGCCAGGTTTTAGAGTTTTCTCAATATTGCTAAGGTGAACTAGGATTAAGTTAGGATCTGGAAAATCCAATTCAAATATACCAAAATTAATACAGCATACATATTTTGGGAATGTTATTCAGAACTACAGTCTAATTACCCAGTAGAGTCTCTTTCTCTGTGTCTCTCTGTGTCTCTCTTTCTCTCTCTCTTTCTCCTATTGAGTATTGCATATAATAAGCTATGCTGAGGACAACAGAGAATTTCGCAGCTTAATAATATATTGCAAAGTAAGTATGTGGGTAACCAAGGCACTCAGGTCAAAAAATAGAAAATGCTAGCATGCCATGACCCCTCTCAAACTCTCTCAATTACTATCATCCCATTTAACATTAGCCCTATGTTGATGCTTATAATAATTACTTCCTAATCCCTGAACACCATTGTTTAGTTTTGCACTTTATTTTATATAAATGAAATCATACAGGATGTATACTTTTGGGTCTGGCCTCTTTCATTCAAACTCATGTTTGTTTGATTCATTTGTGTTGTTGCATATAGCTGCTGTTTCTTGATTTTTAATGATGCATAGTAGTATTCCATTATATAAGTAAAACACAGTTTATTTATCCATCCTACTATTAAGGTGAATTTGGGTTGTTTCTAATTTTATTAGTACAGAATGCAGTCAGAATGCAGGTATGAATAATTTGGAACTTGTCTCTTGAACATGGTGCTGCTGGATAGAATCATGAGTGAAATTACAGGGTAATTTCAATTTTAGCAGGAAAAATAATTGAATCCATTTACACTCAACGGCAATATTTGAGAGTTCCTTTACTTCACATCTTTGCAAACTCTTGGTAGGTTTAGATTTTTCAATTTTAGTCATTCTGGTACACATTTGCATTTGCATCTCATTGTAGTTTTAATTCACATTTCCCTAACAGAATTCAGCATTTTTCACATACATAATAATCAGCTGAATATCTCTTTAAAAAATGAAGTGCTTGTTCAAGTCTTTGCTCATATTTCTAATGGGTTTTGGTCCTTTATTATTTATCATATATTACTTTATTATTCATTAGATATTCTAAGCATAAGCATAAGCTTTCATAGATATTGTAAACACTTTTTTCCCCCATTTGGTGCCTGGCATTTTCGCTCTTTAATGGTTTCTTTTCATGTACAAAAGTTCTTAGTTTTGATGCCAGAGGTATGTCAGTCTCAACACACCCTGTCCTCTTACCAGGTTCTTGACACTGCCTCAGGAAAGAATTCAAGGGCAGTCACAGTAGAAAGTGAGAACAGGTTTGATATAATGAATGAGAGATACAAATTGCACAGAGTGGGGCATAGCTCCAGAGACTGAGCAGGGCCCACCTCAAATTTAACATAAAAGTAAGAAATATACACCTTAAAGTTCAGTACAGAATGCAGGCTGCCTCAAGAAAGTGAGCATGTGCTGCTGAAACTAAGTTTGATATAAATAGAAAGAAATACACACTCCACAGGCAGAGGGCAGGCTGACTCCAGGAGAGTGAGCAACAGTCCCGCCTTCTGCTATGATTTGGCTTTTATAGTTTCACTACCTAATGAATATTCAATTAAGGGAGTGGTTCCCAGTTATGTAACAAAGTCTTGCACATGCTCAGTTGGTCTCTACTTGGAACATGTTCATTGGTCAAATCCTATCACATGCCCCAGGCATATTCAAGAATATTCTGTGCTCTCTAACACCTCTACTGGAAGGTCATTTGGAGAGTAACCCCCACCTTACTGAGCATGCCCAGTTACTGGGGTTATATAACCCTTCTCTACTGCGCATGCCCAGCCACTGGATTTGCATAAGCCAGCCCCCAGTGGTCTCTTTTCCCTGTTGGTGCTGAAAATAGGTCTAACTAGCAACAGTAACTTTCTTCTGGGGAGTACCCAGGGGAGGGACCTGAGACTTTAGGGAGGGGCTTGAAACCCAGAGGTGTGTCCTGAAACCTGAGCCCAGGGAAACTGAGGACCTCATCTCAGTTTTAAAGTAGATCAATTCATCAGTCTATACCTTTATGTTCAGTGCTTGTTTTTAATGTTCTATTTAATAAATCTTTGCCTAATACAAGGCCATAAAGATATTCCGCATATTGACTTCTGAGAATTTATTATTTTGCATTTTGTGTGTTGATCTATAATACATCTGAATTTATTTTTGTGTGTGGTGTGAGGTAGGCATCAGATCTTATTTTCTTCCATAAGGTAATCCAATTAATCTAGCACCATTTACTGAAAAGGACCATTCTTTCCCAATGCTTCTGATTGCCTGTATTTCCTAAATCAGACCCTAGATTTGTTTCTCCTCTCCCTTTTCAGTACCACTAGTCTATTTTTTTCTCTCTCTCCTCTTTTTTTGGATCAATAATACACAGTATTTATGACTGAATTTGTATCAAAACTTTTGATATCCAGTAGAGAAAATCCACCCCTATTATTCTTCTGTTTCACAAATGTCTGTTCTTGGCCTTTGAAATTTCATATAAATTTAAAGTCTTTTATCAAGTTCCACATGAAATCACACAAAAAGTTTGGAACATTGATTGTGATTACATCGAATGTACAGAGTAATTTGGGGAGTATTCACACTTTTGTAATATTGAATGATGTTTAGATATTGAGTTTATGATGGCCACGTCAAAACTTTATTCTCTGCAATAGTCCTTGCAAGATTAACATTATTTATTCACCAGTATAGCCAACTGAGTCCACAGATTACTTTGAGAAAGGATTTGATTTTATGAATTACATTTCTTTAATAATTATAGTAGTAGTCAATTTCAATTTTTCTGGAGTCAGTGTTAGTAACATATTTTCCTACGATTTTGTACGTGGTATACTTTTTAGAGTTATGGCATAAAGTTATTATAACATTTTCTTATAATTTTTTAAATATATGCAAATTATAGGCAGCAATTGTGTCTTTTAAAATTCTTGATTTTTTAAATGTTTTAGTAGTTTTATTTTCCTCACCAACCTTATTGCAATTTTGAAGAATCAACTTTTTTTTTTTTTGTCATTTTTTTTTTTTTTTTTTTTTTTCGTGACTGACACTCAGCCAGTGAGTGCACTGGTCATTCCTATATAGGATCCGAACCCGCGGTGGGAGTGTCGCCGCGCTCCCAGCACAGCACTCTACCGAGTGCGCCACGGGCTCGGCCCGAATCAACTTTTTAATGATCTTGTTCATTGTATGTATGTTTGTTTTCAATACTGGTAATTGCCATCCATATCTTTAAGTTCTTTTGTTTTACTTTTTGACTTAACTTGCTCTGTTTCCTAAGAGATGAATATTTTATGTATTCATTTGCAGTAGTTTTTTTCTTATATATGAATTTAAAATTATAAATTCCTTCTGAGCTTGGCTACATTTACAAGTTTTGAAATTCATTATTTTTTGATTTGAATTTTTAAAATAAAAATAAAAAATCGATTAATAAACCAAAAAATGCAATCAACTGTAGACTCTATGAAAAATAAATTAATTAAATGGTAAAATCTTTGACAAATTAATAATAAAAATTATAAATCCAAATAAACAACATTATAAATTGAGGGAAGGTATTTTAAAAATGAACATATTTCCATATATAGATTTTATACTAGTAAATTTAAAGTATAGACATAAAATAGACAATTCTATTTGAAAATATAAATTGCCAAATTGATTTAAGAATTACAAACTGATTATTTCAATAATATATAATAAAGATGAAATAAACACAAAAATAAAAAGATAAGCAAATATCCATAAACAAATACAAATACATTTGCTGAAACTGTGTGAAGAGAAATCTTGGAGATACATGGAATAAGGTGTCAAAAAACTCGTTGAACAATAGTTAGAATGCTATTTGCTTATTATGGCATATAGGTCTTACTGTTAGGAAATCCCTATGAAGAACATATGGTGATTTTAAAATGTCCAAATTAAGTTCGCATTAACATTTTGCTTTAACAGTGTGTTCCAGAATGGCAACTTTATATGCTTGAAATTGGAGCCAGTTCAGTTAGCAAGCAGTATTTATTTGACAGTTTTTATTAGATATTTTCTAGAAGCGCACACATAGAGAGAAGCATATTGATTTCCTAGGTTTAATAGGCAGTAGAAGAAGTGACAGTGATTTATTTATGAAACTCCTGGCGGGATGCAGCTTAGCCCTAGACAGGAATCAATGCTGTCAAGCAAAATAGACAGATTATCACAATATGTTTAGCAAATGATCACGCGACCTAAAGGCAAACATGTACTGAAGATGAGGGACAGTGCTGTGAACATGACTGGGAAGAATTTGTTGTAGACTATGAATGCTTTAGCTTGAATGTCTATGAACATAAAAAAAACATTGACATGGTTTAAGGAATAGTTAAAAGTTCCTTTCTCCTTAAGCATAGTAATCAAATTAAAATTAGCTTTGAACTTTAACAACATAACTGCTTAGGGGGAAAAAAACCTGTTTTTTTTTTTTTTAATGCATTTCTCTTAGAAAAGAAAAATAAATCTTAAGGAAAACAAAAGCAATCTTTTGACAGTTTTTATTGAGACATAATTGGTTAATATATATTTGTGGAGCACAGATTTGAATATCAAAAGTTGTGTAGAATATGTGGTGATCAAGTCAGGATAATTAGCATACTCGTGTTTACAAAATGTAATCTTTGTGACCTTTAACCAATTTCTCCCTAATTCCTCTCCCCACTTCTTTTCCCACCTCTAATAACCACAATTCTTGTCTCTGTCTCTGTCTCTCTCTTTCTTTTTCTCTGGACAGTTCAACATATCATTGTGATATTTGTTTCTCTCTTTTTATCTATCTATCTATCTATCTATCTATCTATCTATCTATCTATCTATCTATCTATCTATCTATCTATCTATCTATCTACTCCCACTTATGGGTGAGGACATGCAGTATTTCTTTCTGTGCCTGGCTTATTTCACTTAACATAATTTTCCCTAAGTTCATCACCTTGCTGTGAATGGCATAATTTCATTGTTTTTTTTAATGGCTGAGTAGTATCCCAGTGAGTATATATACCACATTTTCCTTATCCAGTCGTTCCATGATGGACATATAGGTTGGTCTTGACTCTTGTCCACTGTAAATAGAGCTCTGATAAACATGGGAGTGGGCCGACCCTGTGGCTCACTCGGAAGAGTGCAGCGCTAGGAGCGCCGAGGCCACGGGTTCGGATCCTACATAGGAATGGCCGGTGCACTCACTGGCTGAGCACGGTGCGGGCGACACCAAGCCAAGGGTTACGATTCCCTTACCAGTCACACACACACAAAAAAACATGGGAGTGCAGGTATCCCCTCAACATGATGATTTACATTCCTTCCGGTAATTACCCAGTAGTGGGATTGCTGGATCATATGGTAATTCTATCTGTAGATGTTTGAGGAATCTCCATACTGCTTTCAATAATGGCTTCACTACTTTACAGTCCCACCAATAGTGCGGGATGGTTTCCCTTTCTCTACATTCTAACCAGCATTTGTTATTATTCTCTGTCTTTTTAAATTATAGCCAGTTTGACTAGGGTGAGGTGCTATGTCAGTGTGGTTTTGATTTGCATTTCTTTGATTCTTAGTGATTTTGAGTATTTTTTCATGTGTGTGTTGGCCATATGTATATTTTTCTTTGAGAGATGCCTATTCACCTAATTTGCCCATTTTTTAAATTGTGTTACTTGTTATCTTACTGTTAAATTATTTGAGTTCTTTGTATATTCTGGATATTAATCCTTTGTCAGATGTGCAGTTTGCAGATATTTTCTCCAATTCTATAGGTTGTCTTTTCTCTGTTAATTGTTTTGCTGTGCAGAAGCTTTTTAGTTTGATATAATCTCATTTGTTTATTTTTTCTTTTGTAACCTGTGCTTTTGGGGTCATATTCATAAACTCTTTTCCTAGTCCTACATCCTGAAGTGTTTCCCCCATGTTTTCTTTTAGGAGTTTTATAGTTTCAGGTCTTATATTTAAGTCTTTAATCCATCTTGAGTTGATTTTGGCAAATGGGGGAGGTATGGATCTAGTTTCATCCTTCTACATATGGATGTCCAGTTTTTCCAGCAACATGTATTGAAGAGGCAGTCTTTTCCCCAACGTATTTTTTTTGTTGCCTTTGTCAAAGAACAGTTGGATGTACGTATGTGGGTTGGTTTCTGGGTTCTTTATTCTGTTCCATTGGTCCATCTGTTTTTATGCCAGTACCATGTTATTTTGGTTACTATAGCTTTGTAGTATAGTTTGAAGTCAGGTAGTATTATCCTCTGGCTTTATTTTTTATTTTATTTTTTTGCTTAGGATTGCTTTGTCTATTCAGGGCCTTTTGTTATTCTGTTTGAATTCTAGGATTGTTTTTTCTATTTCTGTGAAGAATGTCTTTGGTATTTTGATGGGGATTGCACTGAAGCTGTTGATTACTTTGGGTAGTATGGACATTTTACGATGTTAATTCTTCCAGTCAGAGGGCATGGAATGTCTTTCCATCTTTTTGTGTCCTCTTTAATTTCTTTCAGCAGTGATTTGTTGTCCTCGTTGTAGAGTTTTCTTGTCTCCTTGGCTACATTGATTCCTAGGTATTTCATTTTTTTTTTTTTTGGTGACTATTGCAAATAGGCTTCCTTGATTTCTTTTTCTGCTAGTTCATTATTGGAGTATAAAAATGCTACTGAATTTTGCATGTTGATTTTGTATTCTGCAACTTTACTGAAATTGTTTATCAGCTTATGAGATTTTGGCAGAGTTGTTAGCTTTTCTACATATAGGTCCTGTCACCTGCAAACAGGACAGTTTGACTTTGTTTTTCCAATCTGGATGTCTTTCTCTTGACTCACTGCTCTGGCTAGTAATTTCAATACTATGTTAATAGCAGTGGTGAGAATGGGTATCCTTGTCATGTTCCCATTTTTATGGGAAAAGCTTTCAGCTTTTCCTCATATGGATGATATCACCAATGGCTTTGTTGTATATGGCTTTTATTGTGTTGAGATACTTTTCCTCCATACCTAATTTCCTAAGAGTCTTTATCATGAAGGATGTTGAATTTTGTCAAATGCTTTTTATGCATCTATTGAGATAAATGATATGCTTTTTTCCCTTGGTTTTGCTGATGTGGTCTATTACTTGTTTTACTTGTATATTTTGATCCATCCTTGAATCTCTGGGATGAATTCCACTTGATCATGGTCTATAATTTTTTTGGTGTCTTTCTGTATTCTGATTGCTAATGTTTCATTGAGGATTTTTACATCTATGTACATTAAAATATTGGCTTATAGTTGTCTTTTTTGTTGCATTTTTATCTGTTATTGGTGTCAGGGTGATGCTGGCCTTACAGAATGAGTTTGGGAGAATAGCCTATGTTTCAATTTTTTTGAACAGTTTGAAGAGAATTGGTATTAATCCCACTTTAAAGGCTTGGTGGAATTTGGCAGTAAAGCTGTCCAGTCCTGGGCTTTTCTTTGTTGGGAGACTGTTGATTACTTCAACCTCATTGCTTGTTATTGATCTATTCAGGTTTTCTATTTCTTCTTGGTTCAGTCTTGGTCATTTGGTCATTTTATGATCCAGAAATTTATCCATTTCTTCCAGGTTTTCAAATTTGTTAGCATATAGTTGTTTATAATAGCCTCTAATGATTCTTTGTATTTCTGTGTTACCAGACATAATGTCTCTTCTCTCATTTCTGCTTTTTGCTATTTGAGTTTTCTCTTTTCTGTTTTTGGTTAGCCTAGCTAATGGTTTGTCTATTTTGTTTGTCATCTCAAAAGACCAACTTTTTGTTACATTGGTCTTCATATAGTTTTTTGGACTCTATTTCATTTAGTTCTGCTCTGATCATAATTATCTCTTTCCATCTATTAATATTGGGATTGGATTGTTTGTTTTCTAGTTCTTTGAGGTATAGTATTAGATTGTTTATTTGAAATTTTTCTCTTTTTTTGATGTAAGTGTTTATTGTAGTAAACTACTGTCTTAGTACTGCTTTTGCTATATCCCACAGATTTTGGTATGATGTGTCTTTATTTTCATTAGTTTCAATAAAATTTTTCATTTCTTGTTTAATTTCTTCTTTGACCTATAGGTTGTTCGATAATGTGTTGTTTAATTTCCATGTATTTCTATAGTTTCCTTAATTTCACTTGTTATTATTTCTAGATTTAATCTGTTGTGGTCAGAGAAGAAACTTGAAATGATTTCAATTTTTAAAATTTTGTTGATATTTGATTTGTGACCTAATGTCATCTATCCTGGAGAATGTTCCTTGTGCTGATGAGAAGATCATGTATTCTGTAGTTGTTGGATGAAATGTTCTATAGATATCTGCCAAATTCAGTTGATCTATTGTGTAGTTTAAATCCTCTGTTTCTCTGTTGATTAGTTGCTTAGCTGATCTATCCAGTGCTGAAAAGGGGTGCTGCAGTCCCCAAATGTTACCGTATTGAGTTCTATATCTTTCTTTAGGTCTAATAATGTTTCCTTTATATATCTGGGTGCTCCCATGTTGGGTGCATATATCTTTATAATTCTTATGTCTTCTTGCTGAAAAAATACATTTATTACTATATAATGTCCTTTTTTGTCTCTTTTTCTAGGTTTTGGTTAAAAGTCTATTTTATCCAATGTAGGAATAGCCACTCCTGCTTGTTTTTGGTTTCCATTTGCGTGGTATATCTTTTTCTATTCCTTCACTATTAGTCTGTGTGTGTCTTTACAAATGAAGAGAGTCTCTTATAGACAGCATATAGTTGGATCTAGCATTTTAATCTAGTCAGTCAGTCTGTGTCTTTTGAGTGGGGAATTTAATCCATTTACATTTAGGGTTATTATTGAAAAGTATTGTCTTATTCCTGACATTTATTGCTCTTTGTATGGTTAATTTGAATATCTTTTGTTCCTTTCTTCCCCTTTTATTGTTTGTTTTCTGTGTTTGTTGGTTTTTTGAAGTGGTATGGTATAGTTTCTTTCTCTTTCTCATTTGCATATCTGCTCTATCAATGGTGTTTGTTCTTTCTTCTGTATTAATTGGTGGTGATTATCATTTTTTGTGTTCCAGATGTAGGACTCCTTTAAGAATTTCTTGTAGAGCTGGTTGTGTGGTGGTGAACTCCTGCCACTTTTGTTCATCTGGGAAATACACTATTTTCCTTTCATTTCTGAAGGATAGCCTTGCTTGGTGTGGTATTCTTGTCTGACAGTTTTTTTCTTTTAGTACTTTGTATATGTCATTCCATTATCTTCTGGCCTATACAATTTCTGTTGAAAAGTTTGCTGTTAGTCTGATGGGGATTCCCTTATAGGTGACTTGACACTTTTTTCTTGCTGTTTTTAGGATTCTCTCTTTGTCTTTGAGGTTTTCCAGTTTGACAATAGTGTGTCTTGAGAGGACCTTTTTGAATTTAATCTGTTTAGGGAGCTTTGGCCCTCCTGAATCTGGAAGTCCATATCTTTACCAATACCTAGGAAGTTTTTTGTTATTATTTCATTGAATACATTTTCAATGCTTTTTCCTTTCTCCTCCTCACCTGGAACAGCCATGATTCAAATGTTTGTGCACCTAAGGAGGTCTGTTAGCTCTATTAGATTTTCTCCATTTTTTAAAAATTCTTTTTTTTTTTATTGCTTGGTTTATTTTGAAAAAGACCGTCTATCAGTGATTTTTTCTTTTGCTTGCTCTAGCCTGCTGCTTACGCTTTCATTTGTAATTTTTATTTCATTGAATGAGTCTTTCAGTTCAAGGAACTCTGCTGCATTTTTTTGTTTTAATAGTATTTATCTCTGTGTAAATTTCCTCATTCAAGTCCTGGATTATTTTTCTCATTTGATTGTGTTTCATTTCACTGAGTTTTTTAAAGATTGTTATTCAAAATTCCTTTTCATACATTTCAATGATTTTCTGCTCTATAGGGTCTAGTACTTGAGAATTATTGTATTCCTTTAGTGGTTTCATATTTCCTTGTTTTTTTTTCCCACATTTGTAGCTCTCTACTCTCTATATTGATGTCTAGTCATTCAATAGAGCAGTTGCTTCTTGTATTACTCTGGAGAGAGTCTTCATCCTGTAGATGTACATTATACTGACTGTTTAGTAGGATGTTTTAGTACTAGTTCTGAGTAGGTGCAGTAGTATAGTCTCCATGTGAGTACTTCTGCTATATTCAATGTTGGAGTTATGTGTGAGTGCTTCCATGGTGTAGGCACTGGGTCACTTATTGATTTCTTGCAGAGGTTAGTGACACTGTGTTGGGATGTCAAAGATGTGGGCAAGCTTTTCAAAGAAGTGCTTGGGTGCCTCCATACTCTTTGGCTGGGGTGGTGGCCCTGATGGATTGTTGGCTCCCTGGCTAGTTTCTTATGACCCTAATGGATGCAGTAAGTTATATTGGATCTCCTCAGCTTAAGTGAGTGATCCTGAGTGAGGTTTCTCTTTCCTCATTCTTATAGGCCAAGGCTTCTCCTGAGCTCTTGCTTCTTTTGGTTGGGGAATGGGTTGGTGGTGGCTGGGATTTTTTTTCTGTACACTATTTGTCTATCCTGGGTTTCTGTATTCTTAGGGTTCTGTATGTGTGTCTCTCCTTGGGTCCAGTCATGTGTGCTGCACACAGGTGTTATCCCTCCTGTGGGTTGGGCCACTGGGGCATAGGTCTGTGCTGGCTTACCTCTTTCTAGCAGCTCCATTTGTGACTCTTCTTGTGTCAATGTGTGGAGGTGGTGGTGATGGGTCCTGCATATGGGCAGTCTGACTGAAGCATTGGAATTGGTGGTGTGTACGGAAGGCTGCTGGTGATGGCCACCATACTGCAAGTAGTTGTGGACAGGGGTCCTGCACACAGTCAGGCTGGCTGGTGTGGCAGTGTGGGCAGGGATCCTGGGCATGGCTGGTCTGGTTGGTACTATAGTGCTGATGTGGATGGCTACTGGCAGCAGCAAAGGCTGAAATCATGCCTCAGGTGGCAGCAGCATGGGGCAGGGTAAAACTCACTTTGAGAAGGCAGGTGATGGTCCTGGATCCCGACAATGTCACTGGCAAGTGCAGTGGTGATAGAGGTGGGCCTGTTCTTCTTCAGTGGGAGGAATGCATTCTGGGTTCCTCTAGTCTGCCATCTTCCCACAATCCTCCAAACAATTTTTTAATCCTGAAGAATATTAATTCTTTACTGGATATTATTGTAAAGTTTCTTTCTGTCTAGTAGTTTTAATGATTGAGTCTCTAAGATAAAAAGAAGTCTTTGGTATTTCTTGTTGAAGTAATTGGATATTCTGGTAATACAGTCATAGAAAGAAGAACCAATTTTTCTTGAAAATCATAATGCAAATTCCCACCAATTATGCCCATGATACTTGACTCTATTCTACAAATCAAAAATCACATTCTTAGACTGTCACAAATCTCTACTATTCACAGATACCATATTTTGTCATACAAACTATAATAAATAGAAAATGTGTCTTTTCTAATTATGTAAAAATTAACATTAATGTTCCCTAAGTAAATTGAAAGAAATATTCTCCTTAGGTAATCTGAATATTTTAAAATGTATTTACATACTCTATTTTAATAACAACAATGACATTTGTTCTTTAGAATATAGAATCATTAGTTACCATGAACTAATGTACCTTTTCCAGATTTTATTGAGTTAGGTTTGAATTATAAAACAGTCCTGTAATTGACAGGAATCACAGATAGAAATTATCTGTGCCAAACACTGCCTCCTTAATTAATATTTTATTTCCCCCGACTGGTAAGGGGATCGCAACCCTCGGCGTGGTGTCGTCCACACCACGCTCAGCCAGTGAGCGCACCAGCCATCCCTATATAGGATCCGAACCCGCCACCTCGGCGCTACCAGCGCTGCCCTCTCCTGAGTGAGCCACGGGGCTGGCCCCTTAATTAATGATTTTTAAAGAGACAGTGGGAAAGAAAATAAAAAAGCTGAAGGTATAGACATTTCCAGGTCATAAATAAATTAGACCAGTGACCTTCAGATTTTTTTTGTTGTTGATGATAATAGTTTTCTTTCCTTTGCTGCAAAGCTCTTAATCCAATGAAATCTTTGGTGGTGATCCAATATGTAACATGGATAAAAGCAGAGATTCTCTGGATAAAGCAGGTCTAGGTCTCTCGGGTCTGCTTCGTGCACCAGAGGTCACACACCGTCCTCAGAGGATGGAATCCTTTTCTGAACTAGATGGAGGTTACTAAACGCTTTTTCTGCCTCAACACAGTTTTTCAATTAACCATTATTACTTGTACAAATAATGACAATTTCTTTGGTTATGACTATACACTTGTTAAAATGCAAATGTCTTTGAAGGGGTGATTAATTCAGTCCATTATCAGTTATTAACACCCTAGGATAAATTGTTGTCCACATTCTTTCCTTAAGGCAAGAAGTAAAGAAAAAATATTATAGGGGAATTTAAAGATATTAAAATAAAATTTCAGCTACTTCACAATTTCCGTAAAATGCAGGCCATCTGTTATATTAATATAATTTTAATTAAATTTTATTATAGGAATATGATATATAGGCTATTGGATTTGGAAAATACATAGAATCAGGAAATTGGAATCAGGAATAAAGACGTTTTGGTCTAGAGACAGGAAAGTTGGGATTGCAAATTCAGTGGTACGCATGAAAGTCTTGGTACTCGTATAGGGTTGGTGAGTGAGCAATCCTGTGGATCTTGGGAGGTAATTCTCCATGGGTTTCTTGTGATTCTACACATCTTGTACAACCATTAACAGCTTTTATTTGGACTGTCTTTTCGCTTTTCAAGGACTTTTGTGTAGCAAACAGCCTTGGAAGAGAGAAATAGTGTCTCCATCCAAGGCAGAGGGCAGATTAGTTTATTTACCAGATTAATAAATATAAGTCTCCTTCTGGGGAAAGGTAGGGGCAGGTTTTCTAACAGCCTCCTGATAAACTTGGTGGCTTTCCTTATGAAATTGGTGGCTTTCCTAATAAAATTGGTGGTTTCCTAACCAGCTCTAACCATATCAAGTTGCCTCCTGTGCCACGAGTAATAAAGTCCTTTGTCTGGCTCAGGAGTCTTGTGTCAGCATGTGTAAAATTGTGGCAGGCAGCTAAATCATTAGCTTCCAAGTAGGATAAAATAGCAGACCTTTTCCCACTTTTTATAGTAGTATGTGATACACAAAAGTCAAGAAATGAAAGCGTGACACCAAATAAATAGTGTGATGGGGCCTGTGTTGGCCAAGAATTGAAATGAAAATTCTACTAAAGTAGAGTTGAAGAGAAGGACAAAAAAAAAAAAAAAAAAAAAAAAAAAATCTCCCTCAAGTCACTGGGGAAAGCTCAGAGACTAAAAAAGAGAAGCAAATGTTCACCAAGCATTTTCCTTATGTCTTGAAAATGACTATCAGCCTTGAGGCTACCAGGTTTAGTGTTGTTACATTCTTTATCCCTATTTCTGCAGGTCATCACAAAGAAACTAGAATTCCCATGACATTCCTCATTGCCTTTACTCTAATAGTTATATGGCTCCTCTCTGTCTCCCCTGGCCCTCCCTGCATACAGTAACTATATTTCTGCTTTATATTCTATCCCAGAACACTCATGATCATTTGACATATTATGCATGTATTGTACTACCTCTTCATTTGACTTCTTTCAGTAGGATATAAACTTTGTAACAGTAGAGAATTTTGTCTGTTCTATTCACTTATTAATTTTCACTTCCTAGAATAGGTTCTGATAAGTCTTTCTTTTTTAGTTATGAACTGTCCTGTAACTAATTATGTTCTTAGCCCTCCACTTGAGTGGGACTTATTTGTCTTCCCATAAAATGCTGTAAATAAATGGTGTAGATGCAATTGGGACATTTAAAGCTGCCAGATTTTATTTTCTACTGTTTATTTCAGGTATACCAATTAACAATTACTGTGTATGAAACTCTGTACATTTAAGCCTTAGATTTATGTACCATTTTCCAACTTACAGAATCAAGATTCAATTGAAACCAAGTTAAATATTGATTTTTTTCCCTAGAATATAAAACTACATCATCATCTCCTGCTGGTAATTGTTTATGATTTGTTTACACTGGTTGCATTTAGTAATTAATATGAATAATTTAGTGAAAGGAAGAACAAATCAAAATTTTAAAAATGCCCAAACAACCCGGCTGAAATTAATGTAGGTACCACTGGGAAAATTAGATGAGCTAGAATTCCAGATTTAGTTCTATTCTATTTTTTTAATTTGTAGGAAAGAATGTTTTTATTACATCTTATGTGTACACAATATACTGTGTCTGTTAGAAAAAACTAAAATATGATCCTGAAAATATATTATTCTAAGAATACCTTTGTTTCATTATTTTTTCTTTTTCAAAAGATAATCTTCAAATTGTATTATTTAACTTATGAGGAGACTTCAATAAATTCATGGAAAATAGAATTAAAAGATAAAAGTAAAAAATTTAAACTTTATTTCTCAACTTAACTCCACCAAGTTTAAGACACTTTTGTAAGTAATCATACCAGCCATTTAGTCCATCCTTAAAGAACTGAGGGTCCTGAGAATTTAACTATGTAAATGCAGTCTTTTTTACATTATTAACTGAAGAAAAATGTGTGCCCTTTAAAGATTTTTTTAAGATTCGGAAATGAAAAAAGTCAGAAGGAGCCAGATCAGGACTGTCAGGTGGATTTCTAATAATTTCCAATCAAAACTCTTGCAAGCTTGCCCTTCTTTGATGAGATAAGCGAGCAGAAGCACTGCTGTGATGGAAAAGGACTGTCTGATGAAGCTTTCCTGGGCATTTTTCTGCTAAAACTTTAGCTAACTTTCTCCTAACACTCTTAGAATAAGCAGATGACCCTCCAGAACGTCAACAGACAAAATGCCTTGAGCATCCCAAAAAACTGTTGCCGTGACATTTGCTCTTGAATGGTCAGTCCACTTTTGCTTTGACTGGACCATTTCCACCTCTTAGTAGCCATTGCTTTGATTGTTCTTTGTCTTCAGGATCATACTGGTAAAGTCACGTTTCATTTCTTGTTATACTTCTTTGAAGAAGAAATGCTTCAGGATTTTGATCCCACTTGTTTAACATTTCCACTAAAAGCTCTGCTCTTGTCTGTAGCTGATCTGGGTGCAACAGTTTTGTCACCCATTGAGCGGAAAGTTTGTTAACTGTAATTTTTCAGTCAGAATTGTGTAAGCTGAACTAATTGAGATGTCTGTGGTGTTGTTTGTGCTGTTAATCATTGGTTGTCTTTAATTAGGGCACAAACGAGATTAATTTATTCCTTGCAAATTGATGTGGATGGTCTGCTGCTGCAGGCTTGTCTTTGACTTCATCTCCTCCCTTCTTAAAATGAGTTATTCATTTGTAAACTGCTGATTTATTTGGGGCATTGTCCCCATAAACTTTTCCCAAAGTATCCATGATGTCACCATTCTTCCATCCAACTTTCACCATAAATTCAATGTTTGTTCTTGCTTTAATTTTAGCAGAATCATGTTGCTCTGATAGGGGCTCTTTTTAAACTGATTTCTTATCCTTCTTAGTGCCTCAAACTAGAATCTGTTCAGATATATTATAACAAATTAGTAGGAGTTTATTTTGGTGGAAAAAAATTTGCAATTCATACACAGTTTTTTTTATAATACAATTTTCTTTGAATTTTTTGAAAAACCCTTGCCTTTTTGACTGTCAGACATTCACCAAGGTAGACTCTTAAAATTTATTGATAGCTACTATTATATTGCTCTCAAATATTAATTTAGTATTTCCAACTATATTTACAGATAGACACAATCATAAAGTACTCATTATGCTTGTTAATGATTAGTTGTCTAAGGATACATAGAAAAGAGAGTCACACCATTCCAGAGGCTCAGAAAGAAATTATTAGCCCATTATTAATTTACCTTTATTCTTTTAGGAACAGTCTAAGCAAAAAATGCCTGCTAGTCATGACCTACTCCAATTCAACCATCTTAAGCAGAAACTTTGGCTAAAATCCAGAAATAAACACTTGCATTTATTAGTGGCTCTAACTCAGCCAAGGTGACAACAACAAAAAAAAAAAAAAAGAAAAAAAGAAAAAAAAAAGAAAAAGAAAAAGAAAAGAAAGAAAGAAAGAAAGAAAGAAACAGAAACCCCCTTATAATCCATTCAGAAGGTAAAGCTACCATTGCACTATTTTTATTCTTCTGGTGCTGACAATTAATGATGGAAATAATAGAGTGAGTCCAGATGAGTGTGGAGTTTGGTTAATTAGCAGTTGAAATTAGTGGGGGAAGAAATATTTTGTTCAATAAACTGGCCTTAAGCTCTTTAAATGTCATGGCATGGTTTTACAATTATTCAAAAGAAATGTTAGTATCTTGCCTATCAGCATCCCTTTCCCATATCTCGTACCTGTTTTCCTTACAGGTCTATGTTCCTATTAAGGTGACAAAGGAATGTTACCTTAAAGTTATTTAAAATGTAGTGAATTAGTTTTATGCTAGAAAATCAATGTGTTAGGGGAATAGCTCATCAGAGAATTTGAGGACTTTAGAATTCAGGAATACTTGCATGATTTCATTCACAGTTTTAGAGCCCTGGATTTGAACATTTGAAGAAAGATATACCTTATTCAGCAGAAAAAATTATAGGTGGATGTGAATACTTACATACTCAAACCTCATCCATATACTCACATCACACACACAAGCACGCACACACACACACACACACACACACACACTTACATATATTCAAACTTACACACATATACAAAAACTCTTGCATATTTATATCTTTTTATAGACATTATTAGGGAGTTCCATGGACAGTTCTGAATTTTGTCTGGGGATCAGAATAAGTGTCTGTAATCCAACCAGGGGTCAGCAATATATGGCCCATGGGCCAAATTCAGCCCACCACCTGTTTTTATAAGTTAAATTTTACTGGAACACAGCCATACTCAGTTATTTTTTGTGTTGTTTATGGCCTTGTCTCTTCACATAGCAGAGAACTGACAGTGAGACGCCTATGCAGATTTTCAAGAGGCTGTCTCTAAATACAGGAGACTAGAACTTTTCCACCTACTGACCATGGAGCCATTAAGGATGCTAATCTCTATGCAGGGCCAAGGCTCTCTAGAAGGGGAATATGGAAAACAAAAGCAAAACAAACTTTCACCTGTGAAAAAAATCAAAGTTCTAACCTGTGCTAGAATTTTGATTCAGAGTCTGAATTTACATTGTCAAGCCAAGATAATATGATCAAATCAACCTGCTATACAGGGTTTTTGTTTTTGTTTTTGCTTTTCCCAATATAGTCCTCCCACAATTCCCATAAACTAAGCAATCTCTACTAAATATCAGTTCACAATCCAAAATGAAAAAAAGAATCCACAATGATACAGAGTCAGAAGATACACTCACAAAGCTTAAGGGAGGAACAGCATCCCAGGAACTTAAGAAATAGAAAAATCTGAGAAAGTGTATAAAATAAGCAAGCTATTATAGCTATAAAAGAAGAAACGTAATTAAAAATTTAGGCATCAAGAAAATTTCCAAGTGATTTGAAATATAACCAATAGAAATAAAAATACAGCTATTATAAAATAAAATTTAACAGAAAATGAGAAAACAAAGGATAAAACTGAAGAAGATCTTAATTGGTAAATGGCCACAAAAAATGTTTATATTGTGTAATGATAAAATTAAAAAATTTTTTAAAATAAAATCTTCATAAACTCTGACAAGTAAACTAATAATAGCTCTGAATAAATTGGTCTGAATGTGGCCAATAGGGGTTTAAAAGAAAATTTAAAAAATTGGAATATAAGAGGTTAAGAGACCTCAAAAATAGAATTAAAATGTACAATATAAATGTAATAGAAACTAAAAAAATAAGAAATTTGTAAGTCTTGGGAGGCAATATTAGGAGAGGTAATAACTGATAACTCTTCAGACCCGTTAAAAGAAAAATAAAGACAGGCATCATAAAAATGGCATAAACATTTAGACCAATGGAAGGTCTAACATTATGATAAAGTTCAGACACTGGAAAACATTTCCCATTTACTCAGTGACAATAACTAACAGATATTCATCTACAGCTAAGGTTCAAGATTAGGTGTAAAAAGAACATTTTCAGACTAAAGAATGAATGAGAGAGTTTACTACTTGTAGACTGTGGTTGAAAGAATTATAAAGAAAACTAAACCCAGAAAGAAGGAAAGGAATTTAAGAAGAAATGATGAAAGAATAAATGGTATTTTTAGAAAAAGGAAAAAATACTGTACTGTATGCAAATAAGCATTGACCTAAAGTAATAATACGTTTGTAAAAACAAATGGAATTAGATACATTTTTGATGAAAAGTAGGAACATATATTTTTGTGAATTTTAAGAATGGCTGTGAAAGGAAATAAATAGAAAATAGAACTTCCAAAGAGAGTGAAAAAATGGGATTAAAGATAATTGTTAAAGAGGGGTCTGAGCACATACATTGTATTTTTTTTGCTCCTGAGGCTCATTTAAAATGAGGGGGAGCATAGGTACTTGTATTAGCCAAGAAATCTGGGGACATATGAGTGGGTTGAGGATGGGCAATACAGGTTGGATAACACACTTAACTAATTTCTGAAAGAATAAAGTGATGGTTGACACCTCTTTATTGATGAAGCAGGGGAGAAAGTGGTAGATAATGAGCCTCTCTGGCCAGCACAGGACCAGAAAGTCTTCTGGATCTGGGTCTGCAGGAGAGTAAGATGGAGCATAAACCTATAGGGGTAGGAATATGGGTGGGGATGATTAATAGAATGCACATATGTAGAACAACTAGAATTAGTTGACTCCCCTCTAATTATACCCCTTGTATTATATCTGGCTATTTTATTTATTTATTTATTTATTTATTTATTTATTTATTTATTTATTTATTTACTTACTTACTTACTTACTTACTTACTTACTTACTTACTTACTTATCTATCTATCTATCTATTTATTTATTCTCTTGGGATGCTTTTTAAAATTAAGTTTATTTATTAATATTATTTTTTACATTCTATGGTGTTGTTGCAGAGCAGTTGGAGGTGAAGGGACGATGGGAAGGAGGAAGGAAATAGGGTGGGAGCAGGAGGAAAGAAGAGAGGTGGGGCTGAAGCCAGTGGCACCCCCTCATTCCTGCAGGGGAGACCAGAGGGCTTCCAGCAGTGGCATGGTCATTTCTGGGCTGGGTGCAGATGTCAGGGGATGTGGCTAAAGCCTTTGCCCTCAACTTCCCTGGCTCAGGAGAATCCGGGACGCTTCCTAAGGTGGCTCGGTGGTCATTGCTAGGCTGATTGCAGGTGTCAGGGGTGTGGCTGAGGCTTCCTGTGGTGGCTTGGTGGTCATTGTTGGGCTGGTTGTGAGTGTCAGTGGATCATGGCTGAGGCCCTAAGCCCCCCATTGCCCTGGCCTGGAAAAGCCCAGGGTGCTTCTTGCAGTGGCTTGGTAGTCGTCTCTGGGCTGGTGTAAGTGTCGGGGGGCATGGCTGGGGCACCCAGCCCTACCCCCTCCCTGGCTTGGTAGCCTAGGGGACTTCCATTCCTTCTAAGTGTTATAGGTGTTTCTTGGTGGTGTGAGACCTTTACTAGTTAGTATCAAACTTTGTCTCTGGTCTGTGTGTATTTTGGTTTTTCTTTCAGTTCTGTGTTGGATTATTTTCTGTTCCTACCACTTAAACTCTGCACTGGAGCTAATTTGTTGTCCTTTGCTTAGTTCTAAAATGGGGGAACTTCCTGTGGGGACCAGCACTTGAGCTGTGTGGTTGAGATAAATTGCTGCTTTGCTGCTGATTCCCTAGGGAAGGCTTTTTGTGCAGTTCAGGTTTTAATGGATGACTCTATAAGTACTTCTGTGTCTTGTGAGGTCTGATACACCTGGGTTGTGTAGAAACTCTGGTCTGTGCCTTTTCAGCAAACTGCACCCCCTACAGTTCTGTTTTCCTGACCAATTTCCACTGAGTGGTCCTGGGCTAATTGGGAGCCAGATCAGCTGTCCTTGCTGTGCCCCAGTGTTCTGCTGGTGGGCCTGTCTCCACCACACCCATGCTCTAAACACTTCCCCATGCACCGATCCCTTGCGATGACTCACTGGCCTCTGAGTGGCTTCTTTTTTCAGTTGTTGTGGCTCCTATGTGGGTCCATGGGAACTCTGTTAGTCATCCTGCTGGCCTGGGGGCCACCAAAGCCCCTTTCTCCCCTGCTGTCTCCAAGCAACTCCATCTGAAGGGCACAGCTGCAGATTTTGCCAGCTCCTGCTCTGCGCTCTCATCAGCTCCAGTCTTGAAGCAGCTGGGATTCGAAACGGTGGGAGTGGTTCTTTCTCTCATCATGGCTTCTCCCACCTTTGTGCACTTCATAGGTCTCTCCTCTTCCCCTGAGCTCTAGCCCCCTCCGCTTGGCTGTCATTGCTTTTTAATAGCTGTAAATTGGTTAATTGTGGGAGAGAGTGACACTGGCAACTGTGTCCTCCACGATTTTGACTGGAAGCCTACATCTGGCTATTTTAAACTACACAGGGAGTCTAAGTGATTTAGACTTTACCTGGGTTGGTGGAGAATTACAAGATTCTTTTTAAATTTGCCAAAATTCTTGAAAGAATTAGGGATCTAGGGTGGATGCTGGCTCCAATGTTTAAAGCCCTCTCCTACCCGACCTTGGAGAGACCCTCAGCCTAAACTCAGAATTTCAATCTTTCATCCTAAAATGAAATGGGCAGTCAGAGAAAAGAGGAATAATGCAGTATTCCAAAAATGTAATTATGTAAATGATATGAATTTGAGAAAGACAGAATAGAAAAAACATGGAGAAGGGGAAATAACCACTTAGGAAGAGAAGTGAGTTATAAAAGCTAAAAAGAAATGAAAATCTCAAAAAGAAAAAAAAAAAGAATCTGTTAAGCATCCTTGAGACTAGGTGGAAAACATAAATAAATAAGTCTGCACCTGGATACTTGACTTTAAGTTTGCAGAACACTAAGTTTCCAGAGAGGAGGTGCAGGTCAATTACATCAGATTTCATCAATCACAGTGGAATACACAAATAAAATTGTGCAATATCTTCAATACTTCTATCATAAAATATGATTTGGAACTTAGAATTCTATATTTACTGGAACCATCAAAATCAGAAATTTCACCTCCCACATGGTTTCTCTCTTCCTTTTTTCCCTTCCACATTCCCTATATCTTCCTCCCTCACTCCCTCATTCCTTCTTTCTTTCCTTCCTTCCTTTTTCTTTCTTTTTATCTTCATTTCTTTCTGAGGATGTTTTTTGAACATATAAATGAGGAAAATATGGGTTAAAAATAAAAATAAAGAAAAGCTATACCAGCTATAGTGAAATTTATGTAGGATTCCATGAAACTGGAATGGGCAACTTGGTATGTGAGCAAAGAAGTAGAACTTTAAAAAGATGTCTAAATTAGAACATGAATTGAGTGACCTCTAAAAAACTTGAAGAAAACTGGTTGGATACAAAGATATAAATGGGGTAAGTAAAGTCAGGCTATGCTAAAGAAAGCGCACCTTACTTCACTCAATAAGGACAAAATAAAGATGATTAGACATTATTCTTTTTTGGGAAAAAGAATAAGACAAACTTTATCCAAATATGAAATAACCATAACAAACCATACTTTTGAGACTCCGGTGAAATGAAAGAAAATAGAATCAATTTCAACAAGATGTGGGTTACATTATTCAGTATTTCAGAACTATGACTCTGGACCCACAGGAAAGGAAATTTGTCATCATCATACTACTGGCTATGCAAATGGTATGGTTAAAAGTCACACTAGTAAAAGCTATTTATTAGTTTTCACCTTGGTTGGAGACTTATTCAACATGGAAATTTTATCAATGTAGACAACATATTTGCAAAGGTATAAGAGCCAGAAAATGGAAGAAGAGGGAGGTACTATGAAGAAATTATCTTTATCTAACTGAGAGTCAAGGTAAGAGATACTATCTAAAACAGACAGGACAAGAAATAGAGGTTTAAACATTAGTAGGAGTCAGGGGATGGTGAATTTGATCTAAAGTCTTAGCCATCAAAACGATAAGTGAAGAGAGACTTCTCATTGATAAATAATAGAAAATAAAATAGAACATGCTACTTAGTGATATGGAGATAACAATAAAATTTCTGGGTAGTGGTACTGGGCTGGGGTGGAACTATTGCTTTCAATTATGATTTCTTTAGTACTATTTTATTTTGTACTATACATATATACATTACTGTGTTTTACACATAAAAAATAACAAAATAAATCAATGCATGGTACACATCGATCTTTTTTGACATTTTAATTATGAGGCTAAGATATTGCAAATATATTTAAACTATAGGCAATAAATTATTTTTAACCACAATGTAATAGTTTTCCTATGTGAATTTCAAAATTTTAAAATAAGACAAACGTAACTTTCAATAGTGAACTTTAAATAGCAATTTACTCACATGTTCTGCTTGTAATCAAATCTGAATTAATTTCCACATTAATACATTGGGTAATATTTATTTCTTTATTGAATTTTTTTGGTCTTAATTTCTCAGTGGGTACTTAACAAAGCTTAGCCCACACTGCAATGATGTTAGATACAAATAATTTATTAAACATAATTAATACACACTTCTACAAGTACTAAATAAGACATCTAAATAAATCAATACCAGAGGAATTGATATCAATTCAACTAGAAAGGTCTTCATTGGTTTTATTTCACCCAGGATTTATAATTAATCACCAAGGATAATTTTCTTGAATATGCATGCCAACCAATAACTCACATACCAAGTGTATTAGAACATATTTTTCCGCATCAAAAACTTATGAACATGTTTAGTATTTTTCACAAATATTCATATACTTTCTAATAAGCCCCAATATGGTTTTGGAATGTAAATAGGAAAATAAATGAGAAGCAGTTTTAGGATGAGTAGCAACTAGAAGGAAAATGTACAAGCAGGGTCATCTTCGTGGGCATGCGACCTGTGAATCACACAGGGCCCAGCCCTGAAATGACCCATGCTTGGTTTAATGTTCTGCTGTTGCTAACTTGTAACTATTAATAATTTTTAAAAATAGTGTATTAGTGTTCTCCAGAGAGACAGAAACAAAAGAATATGTACATAAATATGTGAGAGGAGATTTATTAGGAGAATTAGCTCACGCCAATTGTGAAGGCTGAAGTGTACTATAATAGGCTGTTTGCAAACTGGATGTCAGTAGCATGGCTCACTCCAAGTCAGGAAGCCTCAGAACCAGGGAATCCAATGGTGTGATTCTCAGTCCAGGGCCAAAAGCCTGAGAACCAGGTGTACCCCTGGTGTAAGCCATAGAACCCAAAGGCTGAAGAGTCTCAAGGTTGGATGTCCGCGGGCAGGAGAGAAGAATGCAGCACAGCTCCAGTGGACAGAGAGAGATTAATCTTTTCTTCCATTTTTATTCTCTCTAGGCCCTCGGTGGATTGGATGGTGCCCACCCATAAGAAGCACGGATCCTTTCCACCCTGTCGTCTCAGACCCACATGCTAATTTCTTCTGGAAACACCCTCATAGACACACCCAAAAAGATTGCTTTACTAGGTTTCTAGGTGTGCCTTAATCAAGCTGACACCTAAAATTAACCATCACACATAGGATTTTCATTTTGCATGAGGCCTTGCAAATTATATAGACTGGCATGTATGTAAGTGTTGATTTTAACTAATAGATGTGCTTAGAGAAATTACACAAGTGCACATTTCTGGAAGAAAATCTGAATTATTATTTTTATCCTCCTGATGTCTGGATTTTTTTCTCAAATTGCTTTTTCTGTGATTTTATTTCTTGGATGCCTCAAGACTGAAAGCAAATTGATATGAATAATGATTTTTACATGAAGTTTTATGTATTTAAAATAAATAATTTAGAAAAGGAAATTTTATAAAGGGATTAAATTTTTTTCTACCTTTTTGACTGAAGTATTTTTTGGTTTGTTTTATTTTATTTTAATGAGAAGCTGTAATTCAACACTCTTTAGCTCAGATGTGGGTATGGTGTCTAATATATGCACATGCAAATAGTTTCCTTTGAGATTAAACACTGAAGCATTTTTGCTTTATGATTTATCTTTATTAAGGAGATTTGACAACAAATTAAAAAATTTAATGTAGATTTGTTATTTTATACCCCTTGCTATGTAGGCTTTAGAATTAAAATATCAAAACTAATTTGCTATTTTGTTTCTTTGCTCTCAGAAAAGAAGAATCTAAGCCTGTTTGGAATATACTTCTTTTGCTAAACTACCTTAGTCTTAGTATATAAGGATCAAAGACCACGGTATATACCTGTGGTAGTCTCCTATCTCCTCCAATGGGTAGGGCATATGAAAGTCATTGGTGGTCTTTGTCTTTCAAGAATGCTAGTAAAGTGATAAATTAGTTGATCATGGTATCCGCTGAAAAATTACCAGCTCAGAATCTCACATTTTAAATAAATTTAATTATTAGAATTCAAGGACTTTAAGGTTATCTCATCTAAGTTTCTCCCAAGACTAGAACTCTCTGATTTGTTAACTACTCTTATAGTTAACCATATAGTTAGCTCTTATAGGGAGCACTTACAGGGTTTCACAGTAGGTAGCCCATCCCGTTACGGACCATGTTATCTTAGCTAAAGATAAGAATTTTCATCCTTCTTTTTGAAGGACTTTTCCTCTTCATGATTCATAACTAGTTAACAGACTTGTACTTAGAAACTAATAATACATAGGATATGTCTAAATATTTTCAACCTGAAAATGGAAAACTTGTCCTCCATCTCAAGCAAATGGCTTATTTTAAAAAGTTAATTTTCTACAATTACCAAAATAGCAGTTTCTCCAAAATAAGTCAGATTAAATTACTAAAATCACTCATTGTAGGAAACCCAGGCTTGGGAAATACAGTATGAGAAGAAACAGTAGGTATAGAGGACCAAAAGCATTATTTCCCATTTAGCATGTCCTCCAAGACCCTATTCCCCTTTTCAGATCATTGGGAGTCAAGGCAGAGCATGCTCATTTTACAAATGATGATGACAATTGATTGTAAAATTTCTAAAATAAATTATGCACTAGTAATATAAAACAGCAAGTTTATGGTCTCTGTGTTAAGATAAGTCAGATTTGAAAAGCAAATAAGTGAACTATATAAATCATAGGACTGGACAAGATGATCTTGGAGTCCATTTTACCTATAACTTCATGTGATTCTACTTGATCCTACATTGGAACAAGAGAGTTTCATAACAAAGCTTCTGTATAAACAAAGGTATTTGTTATATTATCATTATAATTCTCTCAACACCTTAAAACAGAAGCCTTAACACTAAAATACTATGTTTCACATTTTATGTGGATATATAATTTCATATTTTCTTATCTGTATAATTATACATTTTAATATCATCAAAGAACAAATAAAGAGTAAAAATTTGTAATGAAAAGGCATAATTTACTAATACAAGCTTAAATTTAAAACTTGTCATAGGTTTCTGACAACTACCCTGAGGTCTTTCTTAGAATGGTCGTAGGAATGTAACTGTTTTCTCTTTTCCTTCTCTTTGAAGGGAGGCAGTATTAACCCTGTGCTGACTTGATGCCAATAAATACAGGCAGTGGGTGAGGATCAGAAAGAGAGGCCAGAGACTATCATTAAGGGGATGTAGTTGGGATCAGAACATATAAAACTTATATATCTAAATCATGCTTTATAAAAATTATGTTAAGTGAAATAGTCAAGCACATAAGGAGAAATACCATATATTCTCACTTATATGTAGGAGCTAAAAAATGAGAACAACAACAAAACAAGCAAGCAAACAAACAAAAACAAATAAATAGTAATAATAAGTTGAACTATTAAAAGGAGACAGAAGAGCCTATGGTTACCAGAGGTGGCAAAGGTGAGGGGGAAGGAGGAATAGTGAAAGGCTGATTAATGGACACAAAAGTACAGCAAGATAGGAAAAATAAGCCCTATTGGTGCATAGTCAACCCAGAGATCCGTAATCGATAATATTTTACTTCATGTAACCAAATGACTAGAAGAGAGGAGATCAAATGTGCAACGATGAATAGGCTAACTACGCTGAATACAGCAACACACACTGTATACGTGTATTGAAATATAACTCTGTACCCCATCAATATGTACAATCAATATGTTTCAATAAAAAGTTTTTTAAAAAGAAACATAAAAAGAATATAAATCAAATCAAATAAATATCTATTTCTTCATCAAAAAAAATCATGCTTTTAGAAACATGGTCTTGTCTCTCCTGCCTTCAGTGTTTATATGACTGCAAAGGCAATCATAAAGTCTAAAATTTGAAAAGGGGGGATGACATCACTAAAAATAAAGAGAAAATATACTTAAAAGCGTTGGTTGTCTGCACACTTTCTGAAAATTTTTAATGCAAATATTAAATACATCAATTTATCAACCTCATTTTATGCTAAGTAATCTTGAAATTTTAAGATCCTCGTTACATGACTGTCAACACTCTATACTCTCCTCATAGCTGTGGTTGCAGTAGTATTTCTTTTTTTATTTTTAATCTTTGTTGTTAGTATTTTAAGTTCCATAAGGGAAGTGATCATATTTGCCTAACTCACTGGTATTTATCTATTAGGCATTCAAGCAATATTTGATGAACAAGATTGCAAACTCAACTGGTTTAGTTCACTACAATTTGGTCAAACTGTTATTTACTAAACACCTTCTATATGCTAAAATTACAAAGATTAATGGAGTAGGGCAATGCCAAGAAAAGTAGCTGAACTATATCTAAAGGCGCATCTACACTCCATATAAGGTACTATGGGAGCACAGGGTCACCCAGAACCCAGCCAGCAAGTTCCAACAGGACTTTCAGTCTAAACGGAATCCTGAAATACAGCCAAGGATTTTCCAGTTAAATAAGAATGATAAAAGCATTCCAGGACACAACAGTAAAACTAGCAATTTCAAAAGTATGAGAGAGCATGAATGTATGGAAACAATTTTAAGTAATCAGCTATTGTTTATTATTAAACAGTAGTTGAAACCTATTTTGCCAAATCTGTTTCTAATTGGAAGAGTTGAAACACTCCATCGCCTAGTTTTATATTTAACCTAATTTTTTTTTTTTTTTACCAAGAAAAAGTGTCATGCCATGAAAAAGAAGTAATATTATTTGTGAATATTTGGGCTTACAATAAAGCAGTAGAAGGAACACAATGGCTCCAAGCATAAAGAAGGCAGCTCTCAGAAGAGCTCTCAAGGAGAAGGCACACATTAGAGTTAATATATAAAATGAGTGGGAGTTTTTTGTGCCTTTTTTGCTATGTTGAAAGAGGTGTAAGTTATTTTCCTACATAGATCACATATATCCTCTAAAAACGGTAGTGCTTTTTATTTTTATTTTATTTTTTTTTTAATTTTATTTTGGCGATATACATTGTGGCTGATTATTGCTCCCCATCACCAAAACCTCCCTCCCTTCTCCCTCCCCCCCTCCCCCCAACAATGTCCTTTCTGTTTGCTTGTTGTATCAACTTCAAATAATTGTGGTTGTTATATCTTCTTCCCTGCCCCCCCCCCGGTTTGTGTGTGTGTGTGTGTGTGTGTGAATTTATATATTAATTTTTAGCTCCCTCCAATAAGTGAGAACATGTGGTATTTCTCTTTCTGTGCCTGACTTGTTTCACTTAATATAATTCTCTCAAGGTCCATCCATGTTGTTGCAAATGGCAATATTTCATTCGTTTTTATAGCTGAGTAGTATTCCATTGTGTAGATGTACCACATTTTCCGTATCCACTCATCTGATGATGGGCATTTGGGCTGGTTCCAACTCTTGGCTATTGTAAAGAGTGCTGCGATAAACATTGGGGAACAGGTATACCTTCGACTTGATGATTTCCATTCCTCTGGGTATATTCCCAACAGTGGGATAGCTGGGTCGTATGGTAGATCTATCTGCAATTGTTTGAGGAACCTCCATACCATTTTCCATAGAGGCTGCACCATTTTTCAGTCCCACCAACAATGTATGAGAGTTCCTTTTTCTCTGCAGCCTCGCCAGCATTTATCGTTCATAGTCTTTTGGATTTTAGCCATCCTAACTGGGGTTAGATGGTATCTCAATGTCGTTTTGATTTGCATTTCCCGGATGCTGAGTGATGTTGAGCATTTTTTCATATGTCTGTTGGCCATTTGGATATCTTCCTTAGAGAAATGCCTACTTAGCTCTTTTGCCCATTTTTTAATTGGGTTGCTTGTTTTCTTCTTGTACAGTTGTTTGAGTTCCTTATATATTCTGGATATTAATCCTTTGTCAGATATATATTTTGCAAATATTTTCTCCCACTCTGTTGGTTGTCTTTTAACTCTTTTAATTGTTTCTTTTGCTGTGCAGAAGCTTTTTAGTTTGATATAATCCCATTTGTTTATTTTTCCTTTGGTTGCCCGTGCTTTTGGGGTCGTATTCATGAAGTCTGTGCCCAGTCCTATTTCCTGAAGTGTTTCTCCTATGTTTTCTTTAAGAAGTTTTATTGTTTCAGGGTGTATATTTAAATCCTTAATCCATTTTGAGTTGATTTTAGTATACGGCGAGAGGTATGGATCTAGTTTCATTCTCCTGCATATGGATATCCAGTTATCCCAGCACCATTTGCTGAAGAGGCAGTCCCTTCGCCACTGAATAGGCTTGGTGCCTTTGTCAAAGATCAGCTGACAGTAAGTGTGTGGGTTGATTTCTGGATTCTCTATTCTATTCCATTGGTCAGTGTGTCTGTTTTTATGCCAGTACCATACTGTTTTGGTTATTATAGCTTTGTAGTATAGCTTAAAGTCAGGTAGTGTTATGCCTCCAGCTTTATTTTTTTTGCTCAGCATTGCTTTGGCTATGCGTGGTCTCTTATTGTTCCATATAAATGTCTGGATAGTTTTTTCCATTTCTGAGAAAAATGTCTTTGGAATTTTGATGGGGATTGCATTGAATTTGTATATCACTTTGGGTAGTATGGACATTTTCACTATGTTGATTCTTCCAATCCAAGAGCATGGGATATCTTTCCATCTTCTTGTATCCTCTCTAATTTCTCTCAGCAGTGGTTTGTAGTTCTCATTATAGAGATTTTTCACATCCTTGGTTAACTCAATTCCTAAGTATTTTATTTTTTTGGTGGCTATTGTAAATGGGCAGGCTTTCTTGATTTCTCTTTCTGCATGTTCACTATTGGAGAAAAAAAATGCTACTGATTTTTGTATGTTGATTTTGTATCCTGCTACTGTGCTGAAATCATTTATCAATTCCAACAGTTTTTTTGTAGAGGTTTTAGGCTCTTCGATATATAGGATCATGTCATCTGCAAAAAGGGACAGTTTGACTTCATCTTTTCCAATCTGAATGCCCTTTATTTCCTTCTCTTCTCTGATTGCTCTGGCTAGTACTTCCAACACTATGTTGAATAGGAGTGGTGAGAGTGGGCATCCTTGTCTGTTTCCTGTTCTTAAAGGAAAAGCTTTCAGCTTTTCCCCATTCAGGATGATATTGGCTGTGGGTTTGGCATATATGGCTTTAATTATGTTGAGATACTTTCCCTCTATACCTAACTTATAGAGGGTCTTTGTCATGAATGAGTGCTGAACTTTATCAAATGCTTTTTCAGCATCTATAGAGATGATCATATGGTCCTTGTGTTTGAGTTTATTAATGTGGTGTATCACATTTATTGATTTGCGTATGTTGAACCAACCTTGCATCCCTGGGATGAATCCCACTTGATCGTGATGAATAATTTTACGTATGTGTTGCTGTATTCTGTTTGCTAGTATTTTAGTGAGGATTTTTGCATCTATATTCATCAAGGATATTGGCCTGTAGTTTTCTTTTTTGGTTATATCTTTACCTGGTTTTGGTATCAGGATGATGTTTGCTTCATAGAATGAGTTTGGGAGATTTGCGTCCGTTTCAATCTTTTGGAATAGTTTGTAAAGAATTGGTGTCGATTCCTGTTTGAATGTTTGGTAAAATTCTGCTGTGAATCCATCTGGTCCTGGGCTTTTCTTTGTTGGGAGCCTTCTGATAACAGCTTCAATCTCCTTTATTGTTATTGGTCTGTTCAAATTTTCTACGTCTTCACGGTTCAGTTTTGGGAGCTTGTGTGTGTCCAGAAATTTATCCATTTCCTCCAGATTTTCAAATTTGTTGGCGTATAGTTGTTTAAAGTAGTCTCGAATGATTCCTTGTATTTCAGATGAATCAGTTGTAATATTGCCTTTTTCATTTCTAATTTTTGTTATTTGAGTCTTCTCTCTTCTTTTTTTTGTTAGCCATGCTAATGGTTTGTCAATTTTATTTATCTTTTCAAAAAACAAACTTTTTGATTCGTTGATCTTTTGAATTGTTTTTTGGTTTTCAATTTCATTCAGTTCTGCTCTGATCTTAATGATTTCTTTCCGTCTGCTAACTTTAGGTTTGGATTGTTCTTGTTTTTCTAGTTCTTTAAGGTGAAGTGTTAGGTCAAATTAATAACAAACGAAACTCTGGAAAATATACAAACACATGGAAATTAAACAGCATTCTACTTAATGACATATGGGTCCAAGAAGAAATCAAGCAGGAAATCAAAAAATTTATTGAAACTAATGAAAACAATGATACATCATACCAAAACCTGTGGGATACTGCAAAAGCAGTATTGAGGGGAAAATTTATTGACTTAAATGCTCACTTCAGAAGAATAGAAAGATGGCAGGTAGTGCTTTTTATATACATTCTCATTATATGGAATTTTTCCCCGTGTTGATTATATATTACTTTACATACCGTATATCACACAAATTATCACTAGAGAAATTACTTAGAACATTACAATGAAGGGGATTTTAAAAGTTGCTTCTCATTAATAAATTTTAGAAATAAAGAAGGAATATTTACTATTCTCTAAAATCTTTTTAACATTCTGCTGTAGATATTTTGAAATTCTTAATTTTTAAGAATAGGCCCTACATTTTTATTTTGCACTGGGCCTTACAAATTATGTAACCAGTATTGCTTCTTGTTTTTCTTTTGCTTAATACAGAGAATTAGTTGTCTTTTATTTGTTTGTTCTGTTTTGTTTTTAGTAGTCTCTTGTTCTCACAATAAAGATATATGAATGTGTGTGTGTATATGCAAGTGTGTGTGAGTGTGTGTGTGTGTGTGTGTGTGTGTGTGTGTGTGTACATATAGATGTCTATATTTTTTTTCTGTAAACCATCATGGTACAAAAAAAAAAGCTCTGAATTGGCATGATAATTGTTGGGTATCAGTAGCTTCTCTGATATTAAAATTAAAAACCTGACAATGAAAGAAGGGTGTTGGAGTTTATTATTAACATTTATTGGCCTAGGAAACTGCTTTTCTCATTTCTCAGACCACAACTTTCTCTTATTTAAAATAACTATAGATTTTAATCCCAAATATGCTATATTAGTCAGGGTTCTCCAGAGAGACAGAATCAATAGGATATGTTGTAAATATTTGAGAGTGAATTTATTAGGGGAATTAGCACATGCAATTGTGAAGAAAAGTCCCACGATAGGCCATCTGCAAGTTGGATGCTGGTAGCATGGTTCAGTCCAAGTCCTAAGGCCTCAAAACCAGGGAAGCCGATGGTATCCTTGGTGTAAATCCTGGGACCAAAAAGCCGAAGAGTCTCAAGTTCTGATGACCACAGACAGGAGAGAAGAGTGTATCCCAGCTATAGCAGCTAGAGGTGGAGATTCACCTTTTTTCTCTGTTTTTTTATTCTCTGCAGGTCCCCAGTGGATTGGATGGTTCCCACCCACATTGAGGGCGGGTCTTTCCCACCCAGTTCACTCAGCCTCTCATACTAATCTCTGCTGGAAACACCCACACGGACACACCTAAAAAGACAGCTTTACCAGGTTTCTTGGCATTCCGTAATCTAATCAAGTTGACACCTAGAATTGACCTTCACAGTATCTTCAGAGAAATTTCCACATTTAGTTAGAATGGCATAACTTGTATTAAACTAACCCTCCTGCAAGGAAATTAAAACAAACTAAATGAAGTTTTTAAAAAGTTATTTAAATGTATCAGAAGAAAACAAAGTCACCTTTGGACTTAAGGAGTGTAACTATCAAGGAAATACAATAAAATGATGCAAAAATTCTCCACATGGTTTTATCTTGAATTATTTATCAGCTCCTAAAGAGTACATGCACTGGGTGAGAGGCTGAGAAGGCATGTAATAGATATGAAAAAGACTATAACACTAAGTAGATTTTCCAGAATATTCACAGTGCTAGAAGACAAAAACATTCGTACCTCAATCTTGTAAGAATTGGAGACTGTGGTAAAAATTCAAGCTTTCAGTTGAGACTCTAAAAAAGGCATTAAACTGTAGGATTAATGAGAAAATGATAAACCAGAGCTGGCATAAGATAATCTGCCCATACTCCTGCCTGTGGGAAGAAAACTAAAACCACTATGGAGAAAAAAAGTATCATCTAGAGCCTTTGCTATCATTCATGCACATTGCATTAAAAAAAAATCATCAGAAATGAGAGGAAATAAAAACCAAATGTCAAAAATCAAGAACATAGATAAAGTAACAAACCCATAAGTAATACAAATACTGAAATTTTCAAATACTGAAATTTAAATATGACTAATAATTTTAATAAAGTATATAAAAAGATGAAGAATTTCACCAGGGAATTGGAATTCATAAAACAAGGAAGCAAACACTTTCTAGAAATGAAAAATACAGTCAATACAAGCAGGTGTTCAGTAGATAACAAAAGAGGGAATTGGTGAGCTTAAAGACTGATAATCAGAAAATATTCAGAAAGAAATACAAAGAAAATACAGAGATGTAAGTTACAGAAAAACAAGAAAGAGGCATAGAGATATGGTAGAAAGTTTCAAAATTGTGTAATTGTAGTTCCAGAAGAAAAGAAAGGAAAGAAAGAATTAATGTTTTAAGAAATACCAGCTGAAAATTTTCCATAGTTTATAGAACTCATCAAGCCACAATTTCAAGAAGCGATATAAATGAAAGGCAGTGTAAATCCAAAGAAAAAGTACATCTAGGCACATAATATTAAATCTTTGAAAACCAATGTTTTATTTGCTTTTATTAATTTAATTTATTGATGTATTAATTTAGTTAAGATATTTTATATGCCAATTGTTCTAAGCCATGGTTATACAACATGGATTAAAAAAAGACCAAACAAAAATTTCTGTTTAATGGGACAAGTGTTCTAACAAAGGGAGACAGACAATAAATGAGATAAAGAAGTAAAGTTTATATTATTTTAGACAGGGATAAGAGCTAAGGAGTAGAATAATTCAGTAAAGGGAACAGGAAGTGACAGGAAGATTGCTATTTAAGAAATATGAGAAAAGACCTGACAAGGAAGCCATGTTGACATCTGGGGGAGGGGAAGGGTTTTGCATGCCAAGGAACAACCTGTGTAAATGACATGAGGTAACTGCATGCTTGGTTTGTGGTCAGGGAAGAGTAAGAGGGTCTACGTGGCCGGGGCCAAATAAACAGGTGAAAATGTCAGATACATGTGGGTGCCAATTTATTAAGGCCTTATTATACTAAATCAATACTATATTAAGAATTTTTTTCTTTCATTTTTTTATTTAGAGTAAGATGGAAAGCTATTGGATAGCTTTGAAGTGACAAGTTACATGATATGACAATGTTTTTTTAAAATCACTCAGGTTGTGCTGATGATAGACTATAAGAAAGCAAGGACAGAGCTTGGAGACCTTTTTGAAGATTTATTTTTTACTATTTCTTGACTTCGCGAGTAACTGCTATGAGGTCTGCTGCTAATTAACTGTCATTTCTTTGAGGTAATTTGTCTCTTCTTTAAAACTAAAAATGGCTAATATAACAAGGCAGAAAATTGTAAGATTTGGATAAAATATAGAGTAATTAGAACTCATACACTGCTGGTGGGAAAATGAATTGTTCTAACTTCTTCAGAAAAATTTTTAGTTTTATCTATCAAAGATGAACATATGCATTCCCTGTGACCTAGCAGTCCACTTCCTAAATATCTACCAAACAGAAATATGTACATGTTTTCCAGAAGACATGTACAAAAATGTTCATAGCAGCATGATTGTTAATAAACCCAAACTGGAAACTATCCAAATGCCCATCAACAGAGAATGCATAAAAAACATTTCGGTATATTCATATAATGATAAATAATGCAGCAATGAGAATGAAGCATAACTATATGCAGCAACATATGTGAATCTCTCAAACATAATGTTTTGTCTGCTTGAACTGTCCCTTTTTTATTTGGATCCCCCCTACTTTCTTGTACCACAACATTTCCCAGACTTGTACTTTCCTTGTCCCAGCCTTGGAAACAACCATTTCTTTAGGGAGCCTTATTTCCTTTTTGTTTCAGCATAGATTTAGAAACTGATATCAAAGAGATAGATGAGTGTGCTCTTTTTACTCTGTCATTGTTCCCTGTGTCTCTCGAAAGAGAGAGGGAGGAAGTAATAAGTTTGAATTAGTCCATTTCTGTTGCTTATAACAAAATACTCAGAACTGGGTGATTTATAAGAAAAGAGGTTTATTTGGCTTATGGTTCTGGGACAGCTGCATCTGGTGTGGCCCTCAGGCTGCTTCTGCTCATGGTGGAAAGCAGCAGGCAGCCCGTGGGTAAAAGCAGATCACATGGTGAGAGGATGAGAGAGAGAGAGAGAGAGAGACAGAGAGAGACAGAGAGAGGGAGGGAGGGAGGGAGGGAGGGAGGGGGGGAAAGAGAGTCATAAGACAATAGTTGCCTTAGGTTAGTTAATTCGTTCTCTACTCCCAGTAATATGTTTTATCAATATCTTTGTTTACAGTTGGACTTTTAATATTAAAAATGCCTCTTTCACTTTCAATGCTTGTGGGCTTAAATTATACTAGGTCTGATAGCAGAATTGCTACCCCTGCTTTCTTATTGTTTCCATATTTTGCCTTTATAAGTCACTGTTTTAGGTCTGCCTCTTGAATACGACATGCACTTGAGTCTTGTTTTGTGACAAGATCGAAAGTCTTTTTTCTTTTAATAGGTAAACTAAGTTCATTCACATTTATTGATAGGCCTGATATGTTTGGTCTCATTTCTGTCATATTTTACAATTTACGATTATATGCCTTATGTTATAGTGCTGTGTTACTTTCTCTGTATGACGTGATTACATTTTCTTTAATTAAAATGTATTTTAGAAGAATAGTATTTTTGTCCTAGTTATTATCTTTGTACTCACACCCTTTTAATGCACTCAGTTCCCAGTTTTCATACTTAAACTTTTACTATCCAGTTTATCAGTTTTGAATGGTATCCGTTACCTCCCATTGTCTGTACAAGACTCAATGAGTTCATTCAAATTTCCTCTTTACATCTCCTTTCTCCTCCCATTAAAAAAATTGTATTTTGTCAGAACATATGCAAATTGTACATTAGTAGTCCACCCTCATTCCCACTTTTGTTTTAGCATTAAATTTAAATTGCATATATTAAAATACTCAGTATCAGTCTTTCTGCTGAATATTCCCCAGATGTTTCTTTTTTAGATGGAGCTTGTTTTAGTTTTCCTAAGAAAATCTCATTAGTAGAAAATTCCCTAAATTCGTCTGTGCCTAAACCTTTTCCATATCCTTTATATTTAAGAAATGCTTAACTAGATATAAAACTCTTGGTTCATACTTTCTTTTACTGCTTTTTTGAAAATCCTTCTCCATTATGGCCTTGCTTTGAATGTTGCTTTTAAAAAATTGAATGTCAATCTAATTATTTTTGCCTTGTAACTTATTTGATCTTTTTGACTAAAAAACTTGAATATTTTTAATCTCTATCTTCAAAGTTTAATGGTTTTACTAGGATATACTTCGAATTGATAATCATTCCAATTAATTTTCTCCTGTTTGTCCTTTCAATGTGTAGATTCAGGTCTCTATTTTTAGAAAGATATTGGGATTAGAGTTTAAAATATTCCATGTATTCCATTATTTTTCCCCAGCTGGTACCTATCCTTTCCTTTTTTTTTTTTCTCAGATGCTATGTGTTTCAAAGACTGCCACTTCACATATGAAGAACTTTAAATTTATCCCATGTAAATCACGCTATAATTTTTCCAGGACACCTTTAAGAAAACAACTATTTTCACAATTATAGTTAACATACTCTTAATGGTATTAGTTTTAGAATAATTTTATGCTATAGCTAGCTCCTTTCTTTGTCTCTGTCTCTCTCTTCCTGCTCTTCTCACCTCAAAGCCTTCCAACAGGGCAGGAGCAAGAGATATTGTGCACTGAGATTTGGTGACCTCTCTACTTTTTCTCTCACACCTTTTATTTTAGTTATTTTTAAGTTTGGCCATTCTCTATTTTCAACTTATGCTGAATACATGCTTTTGGTGCATTTTTTTTCTCTTCCTCTTCTTTTTCTTCTTCTCTTTTTTATTAGAAAACATTGGGAAACACAAACCTAGGTAGCTGCTAGTGTCTTTACTTGGAAGTCTCTTAAAAAGTATATTCTGTGATACAAACGCAAATCTATATATAGTTTCATCTTCTTTCTTTTGCATATAAATGAGATCACACTATGCATACTATTACATATTTCTCTTTTGAAATTATATATTTACCTTGGAAATATTTCCACAGCAGTTTAGACATATTTATTGCATATACAATGTAATGTATATGTTGCTAAAATTTTTCATGATGCAAAGTTAAAACAGAATTATGAGAAAAATAGAATTAGGAGCAGCCTACTCAATATCAATGAAAATTAAAACCAGAATTCTAACAACAACAATTCCTAAGGAAAGCTACTAGTACGATTCCTAAGGAATACTTAAAGTTAAGGTTAAAATTATCAAACATTGGAGCACTATAATAATATATGCTCTTACCTATAAAATTGTAAATCTACCTCTGTAAAAGGGGGTATGAGAATTTAGCCTGTTCAGTTGTGAGAAGATTAATGAAGACCACCCAATTACTTTCTGAATCAAAGCCTGTGGCAAAGAGAAAAAATGTGGAGTGAATTTATATCATATATGTGCAGTACTTTGTGGCTTGTTGCTTTCAGTTGACACTGTATGTTGCGTTTAGCTGCTGGTACTTGTTGGCAAGTTATAATATAAAATATTATAATGCTGGGAAAATTCTCCTATAAACCAAAATACATTTTATTTTATAGTGACATCATTCCTCTACTTACCAATCATATATGACTTTATTTGCATTAAACATACTGTATTCAATTGTAAAGATCACACACACATACACATACAAACACTTAAACTTTAATAGAATTTCAAAATGTTCTCCTTTTTCAACCATTCTCTACCTCACTTGCAGAAGTGCCTGATGCCATAAACTTCTAAGGCTCTTGCACAAGCATGCTCACCATTTGCAAAGGCTCAGTTATATCTTCTGTAGATTGTGATGACTCCATTCCATCAAGTAGTAAAAAACTGGTGTGGCTAAAACTAATAAATATGACATCACAGCCTCATGGAGGATTTTATAAACATTACTTTCGTGGTTCAGAATATACTACCTAAAATCATTTTGCTAATAATGGTAGCTGACGAATAACCTAACATCATATTTAGGAAATTGAGGACAACTGTGAAAGTTAGAGGATTTCTTGAGTCAGCAACACTGTCTGTCTTTGCATAGGATTGGTTTTCTCTTGAGACTAATGCAGAACTTACTGATTTTGTTTAGTCAGCCCACACTGATTCAAGGTTTCCTCTTATCAACACCCTTTCATATGTTCTTTAACAGAGGAATAAGGATTACAGAGTACCTCCCAATTTATTTTTTAAAACGGATATTTCAATGAGATGCTGACTACTTTTATTGGGAAAGATGGAAATTTCCTACAAATTTGAAGTCAGGTTAAAAACCTTAAGGTCATGTCTTAAACTGCTTTCACATCATTATCCACTTGTCCCAAAGGGCCTTGATTTTTGAGTATTGATTTTTCACGTAAACTATTTATTTTCATGTTAATTTTTCTACCAAAAATCTCTATACACCATAAGTAACAAGCCCTCTATTTCATAGTGTTAAGCATAAACTATCAAAGCCCGATTTTATTTATATTCATGAACTTCTTTTTAGATTAGCTCTCTTACCTCATCACTTTTTACTGTGATCACAGGATCTGACTATACATGTTCAATGATGAAACCATACTGATGTTACAAAAACTTCTAAAATCACAGGAGTTTCATTAACACCAGGTTTTTAAAATTGATTAAAATATGAATATTTTAATAGAATGTAGTAAAATTTATTGTTTTCTAATATAATATACAAATATTTCACTGGATTTCTTGCAAATATATGTCCTTCTGGAAATAACAAAGACATGTTAAATTGTACATAATTAAACATTTCATATCTTGTAAGGAGGTCAGGATACACTTGAGATGTAGAATGAGAATAAAAATAAGACATTTACACTAATTTTTCACTCTTTCACATACCTTTTCAAGTGCCTCCTCTATACCAGGCATATTTTTAGGCCCTGTGGCTACAATAGAGAAAAAAATTGAGATTTTTTTTCCCCAACAAACATGGAGCTTGCATTGTTAGGGGTGGTGGAAGAGAAGGCAATAAATCCCCCACCCACACACCCACTCACACACACACACATATGCCTGCACACACGTGTTATAATTAAAAAATAACTGGAATAGGCAAGAAATGTAGAACTAAAAGTCAGGTAACTTAAAAAAAATATAAGTTCCCAGAAAGGAGAAACTGAAAATCAATATTAGAACTCTTAGGTATAAGTGTTCCTGCATGAACTAATGATAGAGTAATTCATGTATAAGTACCTTCTTTATATGTGGTTTTATCTTTGATTAATAATTTTACAGTGACTTAAATTAACTTATAGAGTTCTGATGTACAGAACTGCTCTAGATGTTTTAATTGGTAAGTATATAAAAGAGTCAGATCACCTGTTAAATATCACTGTCCTGAATTTCATACATTTGACTATGAAAATTTTTAATGATTTTAAGAAAAGCCAATGAATATATGTACGTGGGTATATGAGTACATGCATACACAAGTAAACATACATGAATGTGTGTATGCATATTATATATATATATATATATATATATATATATATATATAAAATAAGGGACATATTTTTTCATCTTGTTTCTCAAAACAAAGCTTGGGTATAAATTATGTCTCCTGATGGACATTTATTTATGTGCAATCCTTTTTTTCTTATTACTATAACAACATTTATTCTGTCAACATGAACTTGGAATGTCTTTCAGATCGCCAATGTCTATTACAGGATTTATGTATTCATTCATTCATTCATCTATCAAGCACCTGCTAAATAAATCTAGCTAAAAAAATGAGTTAATTCATGCTAATTTTCATTAAGTACTAATATGTTACTCTTTTGGGGAAATTAGGTGAACGGAGTAAATCAATTATATTTTAGCAAGAGTTTTGGAAGACAATAATTTAACTCTAATGAAAAATGGTTTTAATGATGAAATTTTAGATATGTGCTGTGTCATTAGACTCGTACTTATATAAATGATCATTTTCACTTTTTACTTCCTGGTAAGGTTCACCATGATGATCATGTATGACATTTAACACCAGACAGTTTTGTATTTTAAGAATACAAAAGTTTTATTTTAATAATATGCATCACACAAACACACACACACATGAAATAATGGCAAATGTAAAAAAGAAGTTGAAGGATTTCCTTATCCAAGTTTGCATACTTACCTTTAGAGGGACAGAGAAAAACTACTCAAGAGAAGAAATTGGCTTGAAAAGTTAGAGCAAGTCCTATTAAATTCAATCGGATTTGTTTTTAAAACTGAAAGCCTAAGTACTGCTACATGCTGATAATAATAATTTCAACAAAACATGTATTGCTTTTAAACGCAAAAAAAACAAAAAAAAACAAACAAAAAAACCAAACCATCCCACACTATAAGCTGCTCCTTTGGTATAAATCTATACTATGGAAATGTAGAAACAAACATTTTTAAATAGCTGCTGTACTTTTCACATTTTGATTAGGTACTAGCACTGAGAAAAAAGTTCAGCACTTGGACTATTGTATGGGTAAAACTATTCTTGTACAAAGTGAATTAACTGATTTGTGAAGTTAAAAGGTTGTACTCATTGTATTTACAAAGAATGAAAATATATTGAGTTTAAATAAAACAAACAACCAAACAACAAAAAATACATAATTATTAAAGTATATTTTTTAAATGTCTGGATCATTTGTCACAAGTAGACAAAAAGTGTGGATCTCATGCATGTGTTAATTAGGTCAGCTATTTACAGAATATTGGGATTAAATATATTCAGCTATTATCTGGCTTATTAAACAGCTTAGAAGTTACAGAAAAGGATACTTAAATTAAAAGCCTCACTAATATTTATTAGTTGTTTATTTCTTTTTTTTTTTAAATTTTATTTTGTCGATATACATTGTAGCTGATTATTGCTCCCCATCACCAAAACCTCCCTCTCTTCTCCCTCCCCCCTCCCCCCCAACAATGTCCTTTCTGTTTGCTTGTCGTATCAACTTCAAATAATTGTGGTTGTTATATCTTCTTCCCCCCCCCCCGGTTTGTGTGTGTGTGTGTGTGTGTGTGTGTGTGTGTGTGTGAATTTATATATTAATTTTTAGCTTCCTCCAATAAATGAGAACATGTGGTATTTCTCTTTCTGTGCCTGACTTGTTTCACTTAATATAATTCTCTCAAGGTCCATCCATGTTGTTGCAAATGGCAGTATTTCATTCGTTTTTATAGCTGAGTAGTATTCCATTGTGTAGATGTACCACATTTTCCGTATCCACTCATCTGATGATGGGCATTTGGGCTGGTTCCAACTCTTGGCTATTGTAAAGAGTGCTGCGATGAACATTGGGGAACAGGTATACCTTCGACTTGATGATTTCCATTCCTCTGGGTATATTCCCAACAGTGGGATGGCTGGGTCGTATGGTAGATCTATTTGCAATTGTTTAAAGAACCTCCATACCATTTTCCATAGAGGCTGCACCATTTTTCAGTCCCACCAACAATGTATGAGAGTTCCTTTTTCTCCGCAGCCTCGCCAGCATTTATCGTTCATAGACTTTTGGATTTTAGCCATCCTAACTGGGGTTAGATGGTATCTCAATGTGGTTTTGATTTGCATTTCCCGGATGCTGAGTGATGTTGAGCATTTTTTCATATGTCTGTTGGCCATTTGTATATCTTCCTTAGAGAAATGCCTACTTAGCTCTTTTGCCCATTTTTTAATTGGGTTGCTTGTTTTCTTCTTGTAAAGTTGTTTGAGTTCCTTATAAATTCTGGATATTAATCCTTTGTCAGATGTATATTTTGCAAATATTTTCTCCCACTCTGTTGGTTGTCTTTTAACTCTTTTAATTGTTTCAGTTTATTTCTAAAGGAATATTTCTACCAAAGGAAATATAGCAAAGATAAGTAGAGAATATGCAAGAGAATTTCTTGGAAAATTAAACTTATAAAAAAAATAAAGCTCATTTCCCTGGTACAAACATTATTTTATTCATTTAGAGAAAATATGTTTTGCCCTTCTGCGCTTTACTTTTTTTTTTTAAGAAAACTTTGGATAACACATACACTCATTCTTTGCTAGCAAAGGAATGATAACTGTATAATATTATTAGATTTAAAATTGAAATACCAGTACACTAACTCTTCCTCCATGACCTGCCTGAGCTACCTTAGGATATTTCTCTCATATCTTTATGTTTTATAGATAAAGGTAAAAATTCCCAATCTAGATATGAACAGTGTGTTCAAATTGGTGTTTATAATTTTCATGTATTTTATACTTTTACTCTAATATGTTTATCCACAAAAGATATTTATTCTTCTGTGTATTCTAAAAATTTGTACTAATGAAACTTGATAACTTTTTTAACTTGCTGTTTTCATCAATACTTTATTTTAGAAATGTAGACATCATGATACATGTAGATGTTCTTAATTAATATTCTATTTCATGAGTTAATTAGAATTCACTTAGCTATATATGATTAAACAGTTCCATTTCTAGATAAACTGCATATAAAAGTGTCCTGGTACTTTATACAATTCATCATATTACATTATCTTTCAAGGTGAGGTAAAGTGAGAAAGGAGCTGAAATGATTACCACTCCGTTTTACTGTTTTCTCTGATTTACACTTAAATGGGAAGCACTTTTTACTACCATCAGTATGGCTATTTTTATTTAAGGATAGTTAAGATATGAATTCTGTGACTAAAATTTTAGGCACGTAAATCTAAGATATATTATCTCTTCTGGCCTTGTATTGCAATACAGTTGCTGGTGCATCTGTCAGAAATGTACAGTGCATTTGATCATAACCCTATAACTCTGATCAGAATCAATCTTTCACTGTGTTACCATTGGATGTTTTAGGTACCATGTGAATCTGGAGCTCAAGAATAATTCTTTGGCATAAAGAATATTTAGTATAACATACTTTATGACTGTCCCACGGATTATTGCGCTAGAATAACATTAAAATAGGTCTGTGCCTGACACAGCTTCATTATCCATTTCCTATGGAGGATCTTATAAAGATTCTTTCTTTGAACAAATAATCATTACTTAAAATTGAATTAAATTTTTATGTTTTTTCAAAAAGAGCTTTTCACCATATTTTTTTTACAATTATGTCAAGTATGCAAAGGAAAACTTTTATCCAGGAAGATGAATTAATTTTAACATACCAGATATTCTAAATAGAAAGTAAAACGCTTTTATTTAAAAAAATTTTTAAAAATTTCTTATCAATTCAGAATTGTTTGGATTCTTTTTTTTATCTTCTAATTATTAAGGGAACTTTTGCAAGTATGCAACATCAATGTTTATAATATGATTTACCATTACTTTTGTTCTATTCTTCAAACACAATACATTTTTCTTCCTTTTTATATCAGCTTATCCTGTAATTAATTATAGTTATAATTCTATTTTTTAAACATAATTAATTATACATATTTACAGGGTACAGAGTTGACTACCAGTATTTATATACAATCAGTGATGATCAAATCAGGACAATTACTATATTCATCATTGCAAAACGTAATCATTCTTTGTGTCCATTAACCAATTTCTCCCTAATCCCCCTTTCCTACCTCTAGTAACCACAGTTCTGTTCTCTACTTCTGAATGTCTAAGGTATTATTGTCATTCTTTCCTTCTTTTCTTCTTTCCTTCCTTCCTTCTTTCTTTTTATTTTCTTTCCTCCCACTTATGAGTGAGGACATGCTGTATTTCTTTTTCTCTGCCTGGCTTATTTCACTTATCGTTTTCTCCAAGATCATCCATGTTGCTGTCAATGGCAGAATTTCATTTTTTTTTTATAGTTGATCAGTATTTCACTGTATATATATATAAATATATCAACTTTTCCTTATCCAGTTGTCTGCTGATGGACATTTAGGTTGGTTCCATATCTTGGCTATTGTAAACAGAGCCGCAATAAAAATGGGAGTACAAGTATCTTTTCAATGATGATTTCCATTCCTTTAGGTATATACCCAGTAGTGGGATTGCTGGATTGTATGCTATTTCTGTCTTTCATTGTTTGAGAAAATTGCATACTGTTTTCCACAATGGCTGTACTAATTTCCAGCCCCACCAACAATGTACAAGGGTTCCCTTTTTCCTGCATCCTCACCAGCATTTGTTATTCTCTGTCTTTTTGATGCTAGCCAGTCTAACTGGGGTGAGATGATATCTCATTGTGATTTTGATTTGCATTTCCTTGATGATTAAAGATGTTGAGGATTTTTTCATGTATCTGTTGGCCATTTATATGTCTTCCTTTGAGAAATGTCTATTCAGCTCCTTTGTCTTAATTGATTTACTTTGGCTTTTTTTTTTTTTTTTTTTTTTAGTGTTGTTTGAGTTCCTTATATATTCTGAATATCAATCCCTTAACAAATGTATAATTTGCAAACATTTTGCCCATTCTGTAGGTTGTCTTTTCACTTTGTAGATTGTTTCCTTTGTTGTGCAAAAGCTTTTTAGTTTGATGTAATCCCATATGTTTACTTTTTCTATTGATTTCTGAGCTTTAGAAGTCTTATTCATGTAGTCTTTGCCCAGTCTTACATCCTGAAGAGAGCTTTCCCTATGTTTTTTTCGAGGAGTTTTATAATTTCAGGTCCATTTTCAATAGACTTTGGTATATGCTGAAAGATACAGGTTGAGTTTCATTCTTCTACACATGGATATCCAGTTTCCCTAACAACACTTATTGAAGAGGCTGTCCTTTCCTTAATGTATGTTCAGGGAGACTTTCTCAAAGACCAGTTGGCTGTTAAGTACATGGATTTATTTTGGGATTCTATATTCTGTTCCATTGGTCCATGTGTATCTTTTTATGTCAGTACCATGCTGTTCTGGTTACTGTAACTTTGTGGTATAATTTGAAGCCAGGTAGTGTAATGCCTCTGTCTTTATTTATTTATTATTTATTTATTTATTTATTTGCTCAGGATTATTTGCTTTGGCTATTTGCGGTCTTTTGTTGTTCTATATGAATGTTAGGATTATGTTTTTTATTTCTCTGAAGAATGCCATTGGTATTTTGATAGGGAATACATTGAATCTGTAGATTGTTTGGGGTAGTATGGACATTTTTACAAAGTCAGTTCTTGCAATCCATGAGCATGGAGTGTCTTTCCATCTTTTGGTGACTTTTTAAATTTCTTTCAGCAGCTATCTGTAATTCTCATTGTATGGATCTTTCACTTCTTTGATCACATTTATTCCGAGGTGTTTTATTTTTTTGGTAGCTATTGTAAACAGGCTTGCTTTCTTGATTTATTTTTCTATTTTATTGTTGGTATATAAAAACACAACTGACTTTTGTATAATGATTTCACATCCTGCAAATTTTTTGAATTTCTTTATTAGGTCTAGGACGTATTGTTTTTTTTTTTTTGGTAGATTCTTTAGGTTTTTCTCTGTATAGGATCATGTCATCTGCAAACAGGGACAGTTTGACATTGTCATTTTCAGTTTGGATGCCCTTTATTTCTTCCTCTTGCCTGATTGCTCTGGATAGTGCTTCCAATACTATGTTGAATAGAAATGATGAGAGTGGGCATCGTTGTATTTTTCCTGTTCTTAAAGAAAAAGCTTTCACCTTTTCCCCATTCAGGATGATATTGGCAGTGTGTTTGTCATGCATGGCTTTTATTTTGTTGAGATAAGTTTCTTCTACACCCAAGTTGTTGAGAGTCTTAATCATCAAAACATTGGTTAATTAAACTGAGGAAGATACAAATAAATGAAATATATCTCACATTCATGGATTGTAATAATTAATATTGTTAATATTATTAATATCATTAGTATTGTTAATTCATTAAGGAAATGCAAATTATAACTTTTATATGATATCATCTCACACCTGTCAGAATGGCTATTATCAAAAGACAAAAGATAGCAAGTGATGTTGAGGATGACAAGAAAAGGGAACCCTTGTATACTGTTGATGGGAATGTAAATTTGTACAGTCTTTAGAGAAGACTATATGAATTTCTCAAAAAATTAAAAGTCAAATTATAATTTATCTAGATTTCAAATCAGTTTATCAAAGAGATATCCACACTCCCATGTTCACTGCAGCACTATACACAATAGTGAAGTTATGGAAGCAACCTAAGTGTTCATCAATAGATGAATGGATAAAGAAAATGAGATACATGTACAGAATGGATTACTATTTAGCCTTCAAAAAGAAGAAAATTCTGTCATTTGCAACAACATGGATGGAATTGGAGGAAAAACTGTTAAGTGAAATGAGCTAGGCACAAAAAAGATTGCTGCATGATGTCACTTATATGTGGAATCTAAAACAATTAAACTCACAGAAGGAGAGAGTAGAATGGTGGTTACAGAGGTTGGGGGGTTTGTGGAACAGGAAGATGATGGTCAAAGAGTACAAAATCTCCATTAGATAGGAGAAAAATTATTTTTATTTTTAGTTTTATTGCACAGTATGATAAATATAGATAATAATAGAATATTGTACATTTCTAAACTGAGAGTAAGTTTTAAATGTTCTCACAATAAAAATGTTTATTTGAGCTGATGTATATGTTAACTGCCTTGATTTAATTATTTCATATTGTATTCATAAGTCATAATGTCACTTCTTACTTTATAAATTTAAACAATTGTATATTGTTGATACAATAAAAAGTGAATTTAGCAATATCATAGGCACATGGCCAAAATACAAAATTAAATTGTATTTGTACATCATAGATATGGATAACTGGAAAATAAAATTTAACATTCTCATATGTTATAACATCAAACTATATATACACACATATATTATGCAACCATATGTATGAAAAAAAAATATACATACATATATGTATATATGTACACATATATTTTGTTTTATATATATGGTTACATTTAACAAGCAATATTTAATGGTTCTACATTACTAATTATAAAACTTAAATAAAAGAAATTAAAGAGCATCTAAATAAAAAAAATCTTGGATTTGAAAACTCATTTAAGATGTATATTTTCTTTAAATAAATTTATAACAAGGCTCAGCAATTTTTTCAGTAAAGATAAAGATAATAAATATTATATGATTTGTAAGCCATAGGGTTTCTATTGCAACTATACCTATTCAACTATGCTGTTGTAGCACAAAACCAGCCAGAGATAATACATAAATGAATGAGCATGGTTGTGTTTCAGTAAAACTTTACTTCAAACACTGAGATCAAATTTGACCTTTGTGTGGTTGTTTGCCAACACATAAAGTATTGTACATAAAGTACAATAGGCAGTGTCATAACGTATTATACATACCTCTTCCCTAAGATTCCTCAGTTTTATTCCACTGTGATGAACGTATATGTACATAAAAAGCCTTGCATAACAGTATTTACAGAAAGCTTATCTGTACTGGCCAAAATCAAAAACAGTCCAGGTGTCCATCAACATTGCAATGGTAAAGTACGTAATATTTATATAATTTAAAAAATCCTCAGCAATAAAAAATAGCAACGTAGTGATGTATACAAATACATTTATTTTCATGTAATTATTATTTTAATAACATTTATTACTTGTCATTCAAAATAAAATTTAAAAATTAGCTAAGAAAAAAATCAAATTACAAAAAAAAAAAAAATACATACTTTACAATTCCCTTTATGTGAAGATCTAGAAAAGGTAAACTAAATAAATAAATAAACTAACCCACGGTGATAGAAATCTGGTTTGATTCCTTCTAGGGCAAGAAAAAAATTAACTGGAAAAGGGCATGAAGAAACTTTCTTGGGTATGGCAACGTTCAGTTTTGATAATTATGTGGGTTGCATGGAACGAATTCATTGTCAAAGCTGATTAAACTGTACACCTAAGATCTGTGAAATTCACTGTATAAATATTACAACTCATTACTAAGATTCTTTTTTTTTTTTTATTAAGACTTCCTCACCATCCCCCTTCCATAAATCAGGAGTTCTTATGCAATACAGGCTCCTGCTAACCCAAGCATATTACACTCTGCTCTTTGAGGTCTTCCTTAGGAGAATTCCTAACACAGTATGCACCTGCCAACCTACCAAGATATAACCTTAAAAGAAAATTTAATTTAATTTAATTTAATTTTTGGACACAAAACAAGTCTTAATTCATTTAAAAAGACTAAGATCATAGAAAATATGTTCTCTGACCAAGAAAGCAGAAGGAAATTTAGAAAATTCATTAATGTGTGGAAATTAAACAACACTTTCCTAAATAAACAGAAAAGTCACAGGGAAAATTAGAGAGTACTTTGAGATAAAAATCAAAGCACAACATACCAACATTTATAGGATGCGGGGCTCATAAGTGCCTAGAGGAAAATTTATATTTGTGAACACCTATATAAGAAATAAGAAAAATCTCAAATTAGTAATGTAAACATCTACCTTAAAAAATAGAAAAAGAAGAGCAAACTAAACCAAAATCAAATGTAAGTAGGAAATAACAAAGATTACGACCGAAATATATGAAATAGGAAATTAAAAAACAATAAAGAAAATCAACAAAATCAAAAGTTGTTTCTTTAAGAAGATCAACAAAATTTACAAACCTTTATCTGGACTGACCAAGAAAAAAGAACAAAATTCCTAAAATTAGAAATAGAGCAAGGGCATTATTACATTGTCATTATGGTTTTTAGTGGTGGTAAGATTTAGTTTCTTTCTCTTTCTCATTTTCAGTTTTGTTTTACTAGTGGATTTTGTTCTTTCTTGTGTATTAGTGGTAGTATTTCTCATTTTTCAGATTCCAGATGCAGGACTGCCTTGAGGATTTCTTGTAGGGCTGGTTGTGTGTGGTGAACTCCTGTAATTTTTGCTTGTCTGGAAAATACACTATTTCTCCCTCATTTCTGAAGGGTAGACTTGCTGGGCATAGTATTCTTGGCTGGCAGTATTTTTCTTTAATATTTTGAATATATCATCCCATTTTCTTATGGCCTGTAGAGTTTCAACTGAGAAGTCCACTGTTAGTCCGATAGGGAGTCCCTTATAGGTGACTTGACACATTTCTCTTGGTTCTTTTAAGATTCTTTTTGTCTCTGAGCTTTGCCAGTTTGACTATAACGTGTCTTGGAGAAGATCTTTTTGGATTGAATCTGTTTGGGGATTTTTGAATCTACCGGAACTGAATGTGCATGTCTCTTCCTATACTCGGGAAGTTTTGTGTTATTACTTTGTTGAATGTGTTATCCATACTTTTTCCTTTCTCCTCCCCTCTGGAACACCCATGATTCAAATGTTTGTGCTCTTAAGTTTGTCTACGAACTCTTAGATTTTCTTCATTTTTTATTTTTATATACTTTTAAACTTATCAATATACAATGTAGTTCATTTTCGTGTCCCTTTACCAATTCCTCCTTTTCCTCCCTCCCTCTCCCAACTCTCCCCATCAACATCGTATCTGTTCGCTTGTCTTAACAAGTTCAAGGAATTATTGTGATTGGTGTGTCTTCTTCCCTCCCTCCATTTATTTGTTTGTATATTGATTTACTTATTTTTATTAGCTCCCACAAATAAGTGAGAACATGTGGTATTTCTCTTTTTGTGCTTGGCTAATTTCACTTAACATAATTTCCTCTAAGACCACCCATGTTGCGAATGGTAGTATTTCATTTTTTTTTATAGCAGAGTAGTATTCCATTGTGTAGATATACCACATTTTCCATATCCACTTATCCGATGATGGGCATTTAGGCTGGTTGCAACTCTTGGCTATTGTAAATAATGCTGCAATAAACATGGGAGTACAGGTAGCCCTTTGACGAGATGACTTCCATTCTTCTGGGTATATTCCCAGCAGTGGGATAGCTGGGTCAGATGGTAGATCTATCTGCAATTGTTTGAGGAACCTCCATACCATTTTCCATAAAGGCTGCACCATTTTGCAGTCCCATCAACAGTGAAGGAGGGTTCCTTTTTCTCTGCAATCCCACAGCATTTATTATTCTCAGTCTTTTGGATACTAGCCATCCTAACTGGAGTGAGATGGTATCTCAAAGTGGTCTTGATTTGCATTTCCCGAATGCTGAATGATGTTGAGCATTTTTTCATGTGTCTGTTGGCCATTCGTATATGTTCCTTTGAGAAATGCCTATGCAGCTCCTTTGCCCATTTTTTAAATTGGGTTACTTGTTTTATTGCTGTTAAGTTGTTTGAGTTCCTTGTATATTCTGGATATTATTCCTTTGTCAGATGTATATTTTGCAAATACTTTCTCCCACTCTGTTGGTTGTCTTTTTGCTCTGTTAATTGTTTCTTTTGCTGTGCAGAAGCTTTTTAGTTTGATATAATCCCATTTGTTTATTTTCTCTTTGGTTGTCTTTGCTTTTGGGGTCGTATTCATAAAGTCTGTACCCAATCCTATTTCCTGGAGTGTTTCCTCTATGTTTTCTTTAAGGAGTTTTATTGTTTCAGGATGTATATTCAATTTTTTAATCCATTTTGAGTTGATTTTGATACAGGGTGAGAAGTACAGGTCTAGTTTCATTCTCCTACATATGAATGTCCAATTTTCCCAGCACCATTTAGTGAGGAGGCAGTCTCTTTCCCAATTGTAGTCTTGTTGCCTTTTTTCCTTTTTTTTTTTTTTTTTGGTCTGCCTGGGTTATTTCAAAAAGGCTATCTTCAAGATCAGAAATTCTTCTGCTTGTTGTTCTAGCCTGGTGCTAAAGCTATCAGTTGTGTTTTTTATTTCATTGAGTGAATCTTTCAGTTCCATGAGTTCTGCTACGTTTCTTTTAAAGGTATTGATCTCTGTAGATTTCCTCTTTCATATCCTGGATTTTTTTCTCATTTCATTATGCTGTCTAATTTAGGGCCAGCCCGTGGCTCACTCGGGTGAGTGTGGTTTTGACATAATTTACTCATATCTCAGTGAGTTTCCTTAAAATTTTTGCTCGGAATTTCCTTTCAGTCATTTCAAGAGTTTCCTGCTCTATAGTGTCTGATATTTGTAGTATTTCTATGTTGATGTCTGGTCATCTGGTTAGAGTAGTTGCTTCTTCTACCACTCTGGTGCAGGCTTTGAGGAGAGGGACGTCCTCTCCTTTTCCAGTCTCCACTGGTGACTCTCCTTGTGTCAATGCAGTTAACTGTCTGTCAGGCCACCTGCATGGTGGCTGCGGCTACTGCTGTGGTGTCATGCCGATTTTGTAGCAGTCATGGCTGTGGTGGTGGCTTTGGTGGGCACCTGCATGAAAATGGTGTTTTCAGTGTTCTCTCTTTCCAGCTTCCAGGTGGAGGGGGTGGCTGCCCTCAGCTCCTGCCAAGGACCTTAGGCCTTGCTCTCTTCAAGATTCCTAATAGCCAACCCCCCCCCAAAACATAAAAATAAGAACAATGATAACTTAAAAAAAGAAGAGATTCAGGAGATTGAGTGACAATAACAAAAAATGTAAGGAAAAATAATTTAAGGCTCTTATTCTCATGTTTTCCTGCTCACATATAAAAAATTACATCCTTGGCAATATTATCTTATATTTTCCAAAATTAGATGTGCTAGCTAAGCTCAGATGTCAATGTGCCTCCTTTAGTAACAGGAAACTATGGTGCATATGTGGTGGAATCTAATTCATCTGTATCTATTTATGCCTCAGACTTTCAAAATAGTTGATGATAGGTAATTTCAAAATCTTGGCCTCAAACAAAAATGGTTGTAGAAATAGATCTTAATCCACTTAGTAAATAATGTATGTTGTACTTCTTTTAGTAGAATGGCATAAGAAATAGGATTATATAGTTAAAAATGCATAATGTTGGAAGAGAACAAATAAGGAAGCAGTTTAATTTGCAACGTGAGTGAGTTGGGATGTTATATAGGTAGATGTATAGACTACAGCTTTATACGGGACAATCAGATTGTTATGGGTAGCACATGAACACAAACACTTTCTTACATAGAAATAGTAGTGCCATCTTGTACACTTATGAAGCAAATGTTTATCTGCCTCTGTTGTACCTTTATTACCATTACCACAATAAACAACTATTTGTTTCCATGCCTCTTCCTTTTCTTATTCCTTTTTCTAATTCCAAGAGAAATTCTTATATGACACTGCTGGCCTACTCACTATCAGAGCACAATTCCTGGTTCAATATATGAGTTTTGAATTTAATGAAATTTAATTGAAAGGGAAAATTAGTCTTTCCTAAATTCTAAGTACAGCAGAACAAGATTCTTTTGGGATCATGTAGAAAAAAACAACATCAAAGTAGGATTTGGAGACCATAGTGGTTTAGAAAGACCTTAGAGAACTTTGTAATAGCCAATGAAAAACAATTTGTTCAGAAGACTTAAGTATAATTTTAATAGCTAAAACAATAATGTTGACCTTTAAGGTGAAAACCTGTTTATAAACAAAATTTCATTATTCATTCTAGAGAAAAATTTAGAATAAAAATTATTGACTTGAATACATTATACAAATGTCTAATTCTGCTGTCAAAAGCATGATCATTTCTGGGACTGCATTAAGTAAACTGTTGGAGGACCCAACCATTTTCAGGTTAATTATTAAATTTTGGAATATTAACAATAGTGACAGATCAACTCCTTTTAGAGTGGAGCAACGGTATAATATATAGTAAATGGAGCTAACAATGGGGCTGCATTAAAGATTTATACAAATGGTTCAACTAAGGGTAAACATTTCATGAGAAAAATAGGTAATAACATTGCCTCTTAAATTCTACAAAGTCTTAAAATTTTGTTATTCTTACAGAAAATATCAGTTTTCACAGAATAGACTACACATTTCCAGAACTTGACATTAATTAGGCTGAAGACCTCTCTTTATTGACAGTTTTGAACTTTTTGGTTAACCATGAAATTAAATTTCATGAATATAAAGCAGTATAAAAAGTACTTTCCTTTCAGAGAATTAATTAATTTTATCATTTCCCTTTAAAATTTTTATCAATAGCAGTAACTCTTCTTATGTCATTCTATAAAGTAAAAACTGAGGTCAAGAACTGTGTTTTTATTTTTTTTTCTTTAGCAGACAGTTGATACTTAACAGAATCTATACATATTCTGAAATAACATAATTATTTATTCCTTGTCAATATAGAACATAAGAAGGATTATTCATTTCCTTTTTAAAATCAGAAGTAAAGTTTACATGCATAGAGTTAAATACAATTTAAGAATAGCATTTGTATAGATTATTATCATTCAACAAAGGCAAACAAAAAATTGACCTTGACAAGAAAGGTGAAAATTAAGTCCTTTTATTCATATATTTAATAAAAAATTTTTAAAAACTACCATGTATTCTTAAGCCATTAAGTACATAGAAATAGAAAAAATAATAAGGTGATTTTAATCTACATAATAACACCAGATGATATGTAAATCTTGGAGATGAAAACAAATAAAAATAAAATCAGGTGTTAGAATGTGTAGTGCAGAGCAGATGAAAATGTTATACTTTCTTTATATTTTAAATATCACATGACTGAAATCAGGAAGCCATAAGCAGCCAATATTTTATTAGAATCAAATTGATATATGTGCTTTTTATGACTACAGGTAGTTTGGTTCCTGAATGTTCTAATGCCTTCTCAACCCAAGGAAGAATAATTAATAATGCTCATATCTCTTTGAAGCTTTATTTCTTTTCTTTTCTTTTTTTAAAAAAAAATTTCTTGCATTGCTATTTAAATGACTAATATAAATATGAACCAGGGATCATTCACACAAGAAATGCTTAATAACAATTCAGACAAGTTAATATTATGAAAAATACCAGCAGTGGAATCAAAAGACCAAGGTCTTCTCCTCATCTTTCCTAGGCACTAGAAAATTACTCTACCTTTACAAATCTCAGTTTTCTAGATTGTAGAAACCTAGGGGAAAGATACTATACATTTGGTCTAACTCACAGCATTATTATAAGAACCATGCCACAAGTATTAAACTATTTTTTAAATGATAAGAACTTCATAGTACATGTAAACAATTGGAAAAGATTAGAATATTTGTAGAGAAATACTAGATTTAATTGTTCCCTTTCTCCCATCCTGTACTTTTCTGTAGCAAAACTAACCCAAAATTCTCAGAGGTCAAGAAAAATAACATATTTATCTCACAGAAGTAGAAAATAGAATAATGGTTACAAGAAGCGAGGACTGGGGTTGGGGGTGAGGGGTGAGGGGGTGGCAGGAAAAGGAGGAAAAGTTGTAGACTAATGGGTACAAAACTATGCTACCTACCATAAGTGAATCATTGTGCAGTGTATGCATGTATTGAAATAACACACTGTACTCCACATATGTGTACAAGTAAATGTTAAAATACATCAAATAAAAAAAAATTAAAACAAGAAAAATTTAAAACATAAAAAAGAATAACATATTTTAATCGGCTTATGTGAAGTCTGCTGGATTGTAGTAGCTGAGATACTTGGTTTCAATTCTTCTGGGCTCTGTTGTATTTGACTGGCTATAAGAAATTTGAATTGGGATATTTACTGAAAGTATTTCTGGGAACAACATTAATCCATTCAGAGGTCTTATCAATTAATTTTTTACACATTCTTCCTCTAATCTTTTCCTTGCCCCAAGAGGGTATATTAATTAGTCAAATGTTATTCACGCCATTTCCCAAACTCATCTATTATGGTTTATGCATGGGCTCAGCAACATGGACTTCTACTTACCAAGGCTGATCTGGTAGTGACCGCTGAGTGCCCAATCTGCCAGCATCAGAGACCAACACTGAGCCCCCGATATGGCACAATTCCCTGGGGTGATCAGGCAGCCACCTGGTGGCAGGTTGATTACATTGGACCACTTCCGTCATGGAAGGGGCAGCGTTTTGTCTTTACTGGAATAGATATTTACTTTGGATATGGATTTGCCTTCCCAGCACGAAATGCTTCTGCCAAAACTACCATCCATGGACTCATGGAATGCCTTATTCACCGTCATGGCATTCCACACAGCATCGCTTCTGACCAAGGAACTCACTTCACAGCTAAAGAAGTGTAGCAATGGGCTCATGCTCATGGAATTCATTGTTCTTACCATGTTGCCCATCATCCCAAAGCAGCCAGTCTGATAGAATGGTGGAATGGCCTTTTGAAGTCACAGTTACAGCACCAGCTTCGTGCCAATACCCTGCAGGGCTGGGGAAAAGTTCTCCAGCAGGCTGTATATGCTCTAAATCAGCTCCAAATATATGGTACTGTCTCCCATAGCCAGGATTCATGGGTCCAGGAATCAAGGGGTGGAAACGGAAGTGGCACCACTAACCATTACCCCCTTGGATGCATTAGCAAAATTTTTGCTTCCTGTTCCCACAACTTTAAGCTCTGCTGGTCTAGAGGTCTTGGTTCCAGGGAAAAGAATGCTTCCATCAGGAGACACAAAAATGATCCCATTGAATTGGAAGTTAAGGCTGCCACCTGGCCACTTTGGGTTCCTCATGCCTCTGAATTAACAGGCTAAGAAAGGCGTTACTGTGTTGGCTGGGGCGATTGACTACCAAGGGGAAGTTGGATTACTACTTCACAATGGAGGTAAGGAAGATTATATCTGGAATACAGGAGATCCCTTAGGATGTCTCTTAGTACTACCATGCCCTGTGATTTAGGTCAATGGAAAATTACAACAACCAAATCCAGGCAAGACTACAAATGGCTCAGGGATGAAGGTTTGGGTGACTCTACCAGGTAAAGAACCACAACCTGCTGAGGTGCTCACTGAAGGCAAAGGGAATACAGAATGGGTAGTAGAAGAAGGGAGTTATAAATACCAGCTTTGACTATGTGACCAGTTACAGAAATGAGGATTGTAATTGCTCTCCTTGTTAGAATAAGTCTCTATGTATATATACTGTACACATATTAAGCAATTATCTTTTTGTCCTTTTGTTCTCTATCATGTACCATGCGACTTACTGACTTTATTCCAGCATTTAAGTGTTGTTAACCTTACTTCATAGTATTTGCAATTTTAAGTTATGGATATGGGAGAAGGGTAAATATCATTTAAGGATTTTACCTTTTTCTTCTTGGAAAAGGATTAATGCATTTCTGGTTGTACGCAGGATAGTGTATCATGTTAGGTGAAACTCTTGTGTTATTGTACCATTTGAAAATTAAGTGTGATTTAAGAAGATAGTATAGACACCAAGTTGACAAGGGGTGAACTTGTGAAGGTTAATTCTAGATGCCAACTTAGTTAGATGAAGGAATACTGAGAAACCTGGTAAAGCAATCTTTTCAGGTGTGTCCATGAGGGTGTTTCCAGCAGAGATTAGTATGAGAGTCTGAGTGGCCTGGGTGGGAAAGACCCACCCTCAATGTGCGTGGGGACCATCCAATCCACTGAGGGTCTAGAGAGAACAAAAGACAGGGGAAAGAGGTGAAGCTCTCTCTTTTGATCCACTGGAGCTGGGATACACTCTTCTCTCCTGTCCGTGGTCATCAGAGCTCGAGACTCTTCAGCTTTTGGGTTCCAGGACTTACACCAAAGACATCAACAGCTTCCCTGGTTTTGAGGCCTTTGGACTTGGACTGAGCCACGCTACTGGTATCGAGTTTATAGACGGCCTATCATGGGACTTCTCCTCATAGCCACGTGAGCTAATTCCCCTAATAAATCCCTCTCATATAATTATAACATATCTTATTGATTCTGTCTCTCTGGACAACCCTGACTAATACAAACATTCCTCCTCTAACCTTTTCCTTGCCCCAAGAGGGTATATTAATTAGTCAAATGTTATTCATACAATTTCCCAAACTCATCTATTATGGTTTCATAAAAGAAACAGCTTCAAGTCTCCATCCTGGAAGTTAAAATATCTTCTAATGCACCTTACAAACAGGTCAACTATTTTTTAGTTTAACCTTTTCTTATTGTCATTAATGATATAAAATTAATAACAAACTTGAAGTAGTAACATTTTGTCTTGAAACTTCTTCTCCCAAAGAAAGTTCACTAGATTTATTTCCTACCTTCCACATTATCCCAGGAAAGAGTTTTATTTTGCCAAAGCAAAATATATGGGTCACCAGTTTTTCAGCCTATTATAAAACCAAAATTGATCAGCTCCTAGCCAGACTAACAAAGAAAAAATTTTAAGACAGAATTACAAATATCAGAAGTTAAAGAGTGGCCATTATGACTAATCCCATGAACATTAAAAGGCTAATAAAGTAATATTATAAATAGCTTTAAGCCCCACATTTTATAACTTAGAAGAAAAAGAATGTTCTATGAAAGACACAATCTTACAGAAACTCACATAAGGAGATATAGATAATCTGAATAGACCTTTATCTACTAAAATAAATAAATCAATAATTAATACTTTTCCCAAACAGGAAGAACTTATCCCAGACTGGTGAATTCCACAAATATTTGAAGAAAAAATAATACCAATTCTCTACAATTTGTTTCAAAAAATTGTAGCAGACAGAACATTAGAGGCTGACATTACTATAACAACAAAACTAGATAATAACATTATCAAAAGATGCAGAAACCCTCAAAACATATTAGTAAATCAATTCCAACCATGCATAAAAAATTATATATCATCAGCAAGTGGAGTTATTTTATAAATATCAGTTCTTTCTAATTTGGTCTTGAAATCTCTCTCTTGAGAGAGGCTATAAGTTCTAACCTGGCAAGACAATTAGTTAGGTTTAGGTATATCTGTCAGGTAAGACACAGAGGAGGCAACACACAAAACACATGAAATAACAAGCATTTTTATTACTTACAGATCTTAGAGAGACAGGACAGGATGCTTGCAGGGTCAAAGGGAAAGATGGAGCCATTTGGGACAGGCACACTCAACCAGCTGGTGGGAACAGTGAGGGGACCATGGGTTAAAGCCATTATTGGGGTCCAGGGCATTATACAAGCAGGTTTCCCTTGGGGATTTCTAGCTGGTGGGTTTAAAGCAAGTAGGCATGAGTTCTGTGGGGTTACACTGTGACTGAGAGGTGGTAACTGTGGCACATCTGTGCAGTGCCTGTGGGTGTGGGCAAGTCAAGTAGGTTGTGTCTAGCTGTCCAAACAGAGGTGGTCACCAGGAGGTAGTTGCATAAGGTATATATCTGGATTGACCACAAAGAGGAGCTAGGAGAAGGTGAAGAACTGGAAACTGTCAATGGTGACTGAGACTTGCATCTGGTATGAGAAAGCTAAGCATATTCAAAATAGATGTCAAGGCAACACAAAACGTTAAAAATTCACTGCAGGATTTATTCCAGGTATGCAAGGCTATTTCAGCATTCAAAAATAAATTAATGTAATCCATCACATCAATAGGCTAAACAAGAAGAAAAATCATATTTTTATAGTAATAGATATAGAAAAGGTATTTGACAAAATCCAATACCCTTTCATGATTAAAAAAAAGAAAAGAAAAGAAAAGCACCAAATTCTCATCAAACTAAGAATAAAGTGGTACTTCCTTAACTTAATTTTTAAAAACCAGGCTACAAGATGAATTTCATTCTTTTTTATGGCAGAGTAGTATTCCATGGTGTATGTGTACCACAGTTTCCTTATTCAACTGTCCATCGATCAACATTTAGGTTGGCTCTGTGTCTTGGCTATTGTAAACAGAGCTGCAATTAACATGGGAGTGCAGGTATTCCTTCAACATGATGATTTCCATTCCTCTGGGTATGTACCCAGAAGTGGGATTGCTGGATCATATGGAAGAGCTAATTGTAGTTGTTTGAGAAACCTCCATACTGTGTTCCATAGTGGTTGTACTAATTTACAGTCCCACCAACAGTGCAGGAGTGTTCCCTTCTCTCCACACCCTTGTCAGCATTTGTTATTCACCATCTTTTTGATTATAGCCTGTCTAACTGCGGTAAGGTGGTATCTCAATGCAGTTTTAATTTGCATTTCCCTGATGACTGGCAATGTTGAGCATTTTTTCATGTAACTATTGGCCATTTGTATGTCTTCCTTTGAAAAATGTCTATTCAGCTCCTTTGTCCATTTTTTAATTAGGTTACTTGGTTTTTTATTGTGCAATTGTTTGAGTTCCTTGTATATTATGGATATTAATCCCTTGTTGGATGCATAGTTAGCAAAATTTTTCTCCCACTCTGTAGGGCGTTGTTTCACTCTGTTGATTGTTTCCTTTGCTGTACAGAATGAAATTCTCCCATTTGCAACAACATGGATGAGTTTGGAGAAACTTATGTGAATGAAATAAGCAAAGCACAGAGGGATAAATACTGCATGTACTCACTCATAAGTGGGAGCTAAGAGAGAAAGAAGAAAGGGAAGAAAGACCACAGTGGTGCATTGGGCTTGCAGAGGGAGAGAACGTACCTTGGGATACAAGGTGGGGTTGGGGCAGGGGGGCGAATGGAAAGGGGGATGGAGGTTGGGGATAATTGGGTGGGGGACTCAGGGTATAAACATAATTTGTGGTAATGGGTATGCTGCCAGTATGAATCTGGCCTTCACATCTTGGGCATGAGGGGTGACAATCAACTCTATCTCATGAATATTCATAACCAATAAAAAATAAATAAATAAAATAAAATAACACAAATAAGCTACAAGAAAACTCTGTAGCTAATATCACACTTAACAGTGAGAAAATAGTTGATTTTCCCCTAAGGTCAGGAACAAGGCAAGGATTTCTCCTTTTACTATTTCTATTAAACACTGTACGGAAAGTTCTTTCTAGTGCAGCAAGACAAGTACATAAAAGATATATAGATTAAGAGGAAAGAAATAATGGCTAATAAAAACATATGAGAAGCTGCTCAACATCACATGCTGTCAAAGAGTTAAAATTACAACAACAATGCAATACCACTAGACCCCTGGAATGACTAAAATACAATATATTGACAACACCAAATGCTGATGAAGATGTGGAATAACAGGAACTTTCATTCATTGCTGGTGAGAATGCAAAATGGTACAACTACTTCCACCTGAAAAGCAGTCTGGCAGTTTGTCACAAAGCTAAATGCAGTCTTACCATAGCATCCACTGATCACACTGCTAGGTATTTACTCAAATGAGCTGCAAACTTATGTCTCTCCAAAAACCTGCACTTGAATGTTATACAGCTTTATTTATAATTGTCAAAAACTGAAAGCAACAAAAATATCCTTCAATAGATATATTGATGAACAAACTGTGCTACATCCATACAATGAACTATTATTCAGCAATTAAAGGAAATGAGCTATCAAGCCATAAATAAATATAGACTAATATTGCTGAGTTAATGAAGCCTGTCTGAAAAGACTGCCAATGTGTAATTCCAAAATAAGACGTTGTGGAAAAGACAAAACTATGGAGATAGTAAAGAGATCACTGGTTGCCAAGAATTGGGTGGGTGGGTACAAGCAAAGGGTGGGAGCTGAATAGGTGGAGCCCAGGTAATGTTAGGGAAGCGAGACCATTCTGTAAGATACTGTATTGGTGTATACTTGATGTTTTGCATTTGTAAAAACCCATAGAACTATATACAACTGAAAAGAGTAAGCCTTAATATAAACTATGTACTTTAGTCAATAATAGTGTATTATTATTGATTCAGCAATTTCTAGCCATGGAAAAGACTGTATTAATATATTCCAGTTTCTTCTTCTCCCAGTCCTCCTCTGCATCACTGGATTTAAACTTATGCCACTTAGGATAAATAGATAAGGATTTTTTAAGCCTTTGAAGTGAGATAGCTACCTGAGCTGTGGAAAATTACCATTCATGAGCTGGTGATTTTGTATCAACAAGTATTTTATAGCAGGATTATCAGTCTCATTTCAATTTTCACCCTGTTCTTTATCAACTGCCTGCAAAGCCCAAATGCCCATCATCGGATGAGTGGATACGGAAAATGTGGTACATCTACACAATGGAATACTACTCAGCTATAAAAACGAATGAAATACTGCCATTTGCAACAACATGGATGGACCTTGAGAGAATTATATTAAGTGAAACAAGTCAGGCACAGAAAGAGAAATACCACATGTTCTCACTTATTGGAGGGAGCTAAAAATTAATATATAAATTCACACACACACACACACACACACACACACACACACACACACACACACACACACACAAACCGGGGGGGGGGGAAGAAGATATAACAACTACAATTATTTGAAGTTGATACAACAAGCAAACAGAAAGGACATTGTTGGGGGGGCGGGGGGGAGGGAGAAGGGAGGGAGGTTTTGGTGATGGGGAGCAATAATCAGCCACAATGTATATCGACAAAATAAAATTAAAAAAAAAAAAAAAAAAAAAGCTCAATTCAACTAAGCCATTCTTTTTTTTTTCGTTCTATTTCTCTTAAATTCTTATTTTTATGTTGGCCATATTCTTTCTTTGAAATGGTTCAACCCTTTTCTCACCATGAAATCAAATACATGGTGTTTGTCGTAGCAGGTGGGTCATTTCCTACGAGTTCTATCACCCTCTGAACATGAGACTGAAATAAGGGGGCCCAACCAAAAGGCACTGCCTATATCACGAGGTTTTTATTAGTTTTCATCAGAACTATTTATCATTTTGGTCAGCTCAAATCTTGTCATCATCAACCCAATCCATTTACTTGTATGTGTAACATTTCAAGGGTTTCAGTGGATATTCCATTGTTTAAAGAAGGTGAGAAAGTCAAACAATTTTTTTCAGCATACTTTTTCTCTATTCATGCTAGATTCAGGCCTTTGCCTATTCCAAATGGGTCAATTTAATTACATTTAAACTCCGGAAAATTGCTTGAATGCTGAACGCTGCTGGAACTCAATCTGAACAGTCCATTCTGTTAATTATGTCTAAATTGTTAGTCTTCTGATCATTAATCAAAGAATCTGAGATAGCAAAGATTTATCGGGTATTTGCTAGTATTTTCAAGCAGTGTCACATTCCTTTGAACCATATCCTATTCATACGTTTCCATGGTCACCTCTCCATTACACTGTGTACCTAGGAGTGTGAATAGTGGTCAATGGCCATACACAAAGAAAATCATAACTGAACACTATTTTCTAAATTCCTAACAGAACCATATATTTACATTAAGACATTTGTTTAATTATTTCTGTTTTACCTAGTATGATTGACTATTATCTTTCTCTTCTGTTTTCAGCAATTTCACCTACACTAAAAGTCAGTTAAGCAGCAACCACATAGTAGTAGTGTCTGCCTTTTCTTATGAATTTACTTTGCCAATTCTGCAGGAGTCAAAACTTTCCATCCATAAATAAACAAACAAATAAATACAATCTGTGAAATTTGTCTCTGGAATTCCTCCACAGAAGTTTTACTACTGCATACTGAGAGTCAGTCAGCAACTACTTTAACATCAAAATCTCCTCTCAGGTCTTTCTTTCCTCTTTTTTGCATTACCACAAAGTGCTCTTGCCACGTTGAGTGTGAGGTCTGAAAGCCAATCCCGTTCATTGATACCAATCTGTAATAGCTGCAGAATGATTAAGTATTAGCAGTATTCTTAGGTTCTGATTGACAATCACACTCATGAGGTACAATACACTTAACACAGCACGTTTATTAGCTTTAGTAAAGGACAAGGAACAGGGAACACAACAAGCACAGCAGCAGTGGAGAACCGTCTCTTGACTCCCAGGAGTGGCTTCCTAATGTTCCAGAAAATGCACATTAATAAAAATACGACTGAGAATTGACACTGGATTTAATAACATGGAGGTGATTGGTTATTTTGACGAAAAAGTTATAGTGGCATGCTGGGGTGAAGGTGTTAGCAGAGAGGATTAAAGAGAGATAGGGAGACATCATGGAAACTATAGATAGCATTCTCTTTCAATGGGATTTTCCTGTAATGGGGAAGAAAGAATGGGCAGAATCTTGAGGTAAAGGTCAAATCAAGAACAGTTTTTGAAATGAGAGTGTTTCTGGATGGTAATAAACAAATTTAAAAGGAAAAATAAAATAAACAGGAGGAAGACAGAAACATTGCTAGAGTGATGTACTTGTGTAGGCAAGAAAGAAAGTACTGAGCACTGCTGGAATCCTTGGGATATTTCCACATTGCTCTTGGGTATCACTAAGCTACTTATTGTTATCTCAGACTTAAGAATTAAATATATGCTAGCAACTCTTTGTTTCATTGCTTCTATTTTGGTTCCTTTTGATTTTTCAGTATTATAATCTCTTGCTGAAATGTTTTCGGGTGAATTTGACTTGGAGAAATAGGGAGGCATACTAATCGCTTTCCCATTCCACGATTACGAAGAAACATATTCCAAGATTTTCATTTCTGACAGAAAACGGATAAAATCAAAACCACTATAAAGGATCCATACATAGCTCATATTTTCCAGATTTTTATTCAAGAATAAAGTCAAGTATAGCTCATGAAACAATGAAAATTTAATCAACCATCTCTGGTGAACTCTTATTAGCAAAGTAGTCACTGGAATTCCAGGTGTATTTCATATGCATGAGATGGAAGCAATCAGATGAAGGGGAAGGTTTACAGATTGGAGGAATGCTGTGCCTGTGCCATGTTCTGGTTTACTGCCCTCCCCACCGCCGTATTCATTCTTTTGATGTTTATACCACATTTGTTTTTGCTCTTGTTATTGATGCAATTAATAAGTTTTTAGGAGTCAAATATCCAGAGATAACCAGAGAGATGTAGCCCCATTACCCATCACTAGGATGGCATTAGAGATGCTATCAGCTGAACATTTGCTCTCTCCGTACGGGGCCGACCAACCCTCAGAAAGAACACGGAAGCCATACTTCTCCATTTCGATCATGTGCCCACAAGCAGTCTTGTTGTTGCCCCTAATCAGGCTATTTTAAATCCAAAGTTATTTAAACAGAGCTATATCTCTTGGGGCTGGCCAGTTAGTTCAGTTGGTTAGAGTGCAGTTAGACAACACCAATGTCAAGGGTTTGATCCCCATACTGCTCAGATGCCAAAAAACAAACATAGCCATATTTTTAATGCTGAGTCCTCAAATTTAGCCTCTTTTGTTTTGGTGTCCTTATAATAATATTGAATAAATAAATGACTGAGAATTATATTGATAATAGATTAAAGCAAACACAATCTGGCCACAATTACCAGCATCTAGTATTGAAGGAAGCTTTTCAGTCCAGCATCATTTTCTTTTGCCTTCCTGTAACGTAGGACAGATTTGGTTGTAGATGGCTGCATCAGAGTGCATTTGGTCTAATCTGGAATTCAACTTTCAAGCAACTTCAACATATTCAGCATTGTTATATGGCAACTTTACCAATAATTTAAGAATAATACTTTCCAACATATTATTTTTCTTTCCTATCATTAGCAAAATCTGTAATCTAATTCTAATATATAATTACCATCTTTTCAAGATTAAATTCTTGTTTTTCTAAATAAAAAAGAAGTAAATGATGGTTTGAAATTTGTCTGTCAAAATGAAATTTTGCCAAAATTGAATGTTCTATAATTTATATTATCAGCATTGTTTTGTCATTTCTTTTCTATTTGGTTCACTTTCACATGATACCATGAAGCCCAGCAGGCTAATTAATCTAGGTCACATAAGGTTAGATGGCTTGCTGTCACATTAGTGTTTCTACACAAATACCAGAAAAAGGCAGAATGACAAAAACTGCCATGGAACATGAGGTCTTCTAAATAATCCCTCTGTCATTTTTCAAATTGCTGCCTAATGCCTTCTTTAGAGCAGCAGCAAATGCCAAAGAAGACTGAGGTATTTAGCGGGGACAGAAGTAATAACCATTGTTCAACAGCAAGGGGAAAATAGATGACATGTTCTTTGGAGATGAAGAAAAGTAGAGAGAAGGGCCACTGATTATATCTATTATTTGGAGAAAATTTCTCTTTTCTCTGAACTGAAGCCTTCTGGAAGGTCGGCGTGGCATTGGCTTTGCCCAAATTAGGCTATTTGTGCGATGACCGAATTTAACAGTATGTAAGATCCTTAGCTTATTATGATTAAAGTAGCAGCCATCACTTTCTTGTTAACATATGAGCAAAAAGACTGTAGCATCAGCTTTTATTGATGATGACAATCAGTCTACCCTGGCAAGGTTTAAACACTTCATGGAAATCAAAACGTAAGAATAGAACTTAGATATCTGGTTGAGTTAATTGAATGTTTGTCTGTAAAGCGTGTCATAAAAATATTCATATATACATCTGTGAAGAAACCATTATTTTTGAGGTAGGTGCTCAAAAATATTTATTACGTGAGTCAAATAAAAATTTAGATAAATTCTGCTCTTACTGCCATTGTAATTTATGTAAAACAGTGCAAGATATTGGGGCAAGGTTTTCTGGACACTGTATAGGCAGTGCTGGTCCACAGAGAAAACTCTTTTGTTTGAATTTCTCAAATGCTTCCTCTACCAAACAATAATGGAAACATATTCTATAGTTAATATAAAACTTAAATATAACTATCCCTTCATAATTTTTTTTGAAACTTCTTCATACTAGGATAAAAATTGTTCCTCTAGAAACTGTGGTTTAATGGGAAAGGAAAAAAGGAAGGGAGAAGCCATAAAGCGATACCCCACCACCAGCTACTTGTACCTGACCCCACTTAGCCAGCTTTATTTTTCTCCAGAGAAGCAATCATCACTGGATCCTTTGCCCAATAATTCCTTTACTGGCTCTTTCCTTGTCACAGAATGTAAGTGCAAAGAGGGGAGAAATTTTGTTTTGTTAGCTGTCATAACTCCAGTAAAACTAGCATGTAATGCACCCTTGATAAACATCAGCTGGTGAATGAATAAAGGCAGAAGAGGTTATTGGGTGCCTAAAAATGATGGAGAAAAACACAACAAGTAATGAAGGCAAGTACTCATATAGAAGATCGACTCTGGTGATTTTTCTCTATACCTTAGCCTTCCTCAGTCTGTTACAGAACACTAATATACAGAGAAAAGATTTATATTGTAGGAGAATAAACATACTTCTGGGAGAGCAAAAATATGCAAACATGAGACAAATGATATAATAATAGGAAAATCTATTTCCACTTGAATCTATTTTCCGTCCAACTATTTTCCTTTTAGAGACAAGATGTTTTATTAATTATCTCTTTAACTCCTTGTGGGTCAAGATCCTTGCTTATCTTTATGGCATTCTGGTCACTATGGTTATTGTGATCCTCTGGCTGCTGGCAGTTAAAAACTCCCACGTCTCCTCTATTACTTTGGGGTTCCATCTTTTCTATTTCCACAGAGCAAAGCTTTGTGATCACCTGTCCTACTATCAACTCTTGCTTACAGAAGAAAACCACCACTGAATTTACTAGTGCTAGTGCTCCTTTTATCAGTGTTTCTTATGGCTTTAGTAAATGGGTATGTCCGCTGGGAATTCTTTCACAACATAATCTCTGGTGAGAGGTCTGTTCTCACATAATGTATCTCTTCCTCCAAAGTCACTTTTCTGAGCCATTTTGATCCCTTCTTGTTCTGTGTGCCAGGGCAACTCAGACATTTCCACTTTGACCAGTGTGGACAATTGTCTCCAGACTCTAAGAGCCGATCTAGCAGTGAGCCAGCCTGTTGAACTCCACGTTTGAGAAAACGCTCCCAAGTCTATGGCTTCTTGTTTAACCAGTCTCAAATTCTCTCCCCCACCCTTGATCAAGCGCTATTAAAATCCAATCACAAGAATGCTGCACTGATTCCTGCTGGTACATCCTAGCTAATTCTTTCTATTTCTCTGTAGTGCACATGCCCAGCCTGCGGAAGTTGATGATTAGTTCCAAACCCTGTTCATTCTTGTGTGTGCAATCCCTGTTTTCCATTTATTTTTACACTCTTCCCACTTCACTCCAGACCTGGCCTGATTGTTATTAGCATTGCAGAGCAAAGCAGAAATGTGGAAGAAATCAATATAAGTGCTCAATTTTTTATAACTTGCCCGAATAAGACTGACTCAGGCACTTTCAGGCTTTGAAAGAGAAACATATGCATGCATTAACCTAGCGAGATGACTTCCTTAAAATGAATGTAGCAAATATTTGTTTTTATTGAATGGGAGACTTCATTATATGACAATATAGAAAGCTAAGTCCTTTCTTTAAAAAATTGTTCACTTCAACTACATCCATTTATCTAAGAAGAAAATCCTAACCCTTTTGGTTATAATATAGAAATGAGGTGTCATGTTTAGGAAGAAACAAAATGCTTAGAGGAGAATTGGCTATAAACTAGAGAAGCCTAATAAATGAAAATTTTATTGGCAATATTTCAATAAAAATACTGTTGCATGTATAACAAAATCTGTGTATGTGTGTGTGTAAAATACAATAATAAAGCAGTTTTCTACTTAAGAAGGTGATGTTGTTGGGAATTTATTTAAGGTGTACAGCACAGGTAGCTTGCTTAAAGACAAATCCAGGCACTGACTTCTAAATCTTCTCTTTAGTATTACTTTGAATTTGAGTTGATAACACCCATTGCAATTAATGAAAATATTGTTTAGAAAACTAAATAGATTTTGCAGATTTAAAAGGAAAAACTCTATGCCTATTGAAGCTCTAGTGATTTGCTTTCTCATATGAAAACAGTATGTTGTAAAATGCATTTAAGCAGCTAATTTCCTTCTTTAAAATATAAAATTACTTCTTCTTGTTTACCTTTTGTGTCTTGCTAAAAAGCAACTTGAAACCTGCACCCTAGTAATGACAAGGTTGACTTTTTCTGTGTATCTGACAGGTGCTCTTTTTGCCATCACTCATAACCCTATATAACAAACACAAAGAATATTGTCTAGAAGACAAGATGGAGACTGGAAAAATGACAAAAACCATGTGACTTTTGAAATAAATGCAGAAATACATACATAAACATCTGGTCAGCCAGCCCCAAGTGATGATATCAATTGCCCGATGCAAATGATATACATTCATGCTTTCATTATTTTTTTAGAGTGATCCTGTCAAAATTATGTTAGTATACTTCTATGAAACTCTGTTCTTCACATCTGTGTGTGCTACTTGTTTTATGTTAGTATTCTACTTGTGTTATATAAATATTCAATTTATTACATTAAATGATTGTTGGTATCGATAGAAGTACTTGAGGAAATTTACAGGTTAAATTTTAAAAAATGAATATGATTTATTATAATCATGTTATATAAATAATAGGGATTTATTTCATTATTGAATTCATGTTTCATAAAATTACTCACTAAAGGTGTTTCTAAGTTTCCTTTTGTTGGTGAGGGGAGGGGTGGCAGAGGTATTTAGATTTGTAATAATAAGTGGTTTATAATAATAGGTTGTAATAGGTTTACGCAGTTATGATCCATTTATATAATGTCATTTTTTTTTTCAAATAGGGTAATCAAAGTTTTCTGTTTTTTCACCTAAAATAAAGGGTCATAGGCTTTGGAATTTTGAAGAATAATAATGACAAATTTAAACACTTTTTTAATCCATATAATTAATGTTTCCTCAAACAAGCTGGCAGCCCTGTGCATTCTTCTAGCAAGTCTATGATTGCTTTCTCTATTGTGTAAATGTTACAGGGGCCACTCAGCTCCTGTCTGAGGCTCCCCGAAATTGATATCAAATATGTAGGTCTGGCTGCCTGTCCCCAGACAAAAAACCAACAACCCCAAAGTCAAATGTTGGTGAAAATGGAAGTCAGCTTTTATTCAGAAATGCTGGTGACCTGACGAGAGATGTTAGGCTGAGCCATCTCTCTGGTAAACCTGAATGAGAATAACCAAGCTAAAGACATCTTAAAGATTCAGTTTTACTGAGGGGTTTTTAAAGAAGGGGATAAGAGAATGGAATGTGGGAAATGAAAAATAGGAGGGAGGGGCACATGAGCTATGAGGGGTCTGTGTCTATGAGTCAGATACAAGGTCTTGCCAAGGCCTCATCTGGTTTCTTCTTCCATCCTTATCTCAGGGTCTGTGTAGTAGCTTCAGGCTGGCTGGAAAACAACTCTGCATTCATGTAAATAATGTCATCTTGCCCCATTACCAAGGTTTGATATACCAAGTAACCATGAAAAAAGAGGGAACTCAGAGAAATGCATGACAAGAAAAATACTGTGCTCTTTTAAAATCTTTTAGAGCCCATCTGGTTTTAGGTCCCAACATGGCTTCAGTCCTGTTCACTCCAACATAAATGTGTAGAAGAAATATATTCAGCATGAATCAATTCCATCAATAGTATCAGTGAATAATCTCTACTTATATGTGTACAAAAAATATTTTGTATATTTAATTTATCGTATACTGATGATACGTTAAAGCAGAATGGCTGACTCTCCCTGAAAGAATAAGACAAAGAGATAAAGAGGGTCTGTGGTAGCCTTAATTTCAATATTTCAAGTTCTGTGGTTTTTTAAAATTTATTTGTTTTGGATTATACGTATTTATGGGGTACAGAGTTGACTATCAGTTTTAGTGTACAGTATGTGATGATCAAATCAATATTGTTAGCATATTCATCATTACAAATTGTCATCATTCTTTGTGTCCCATACCCCATTACTCCCTAATTCTCTTCCCCCTCCCCTTTTCTCACCTCCAGTAATTGTAGGTCTGCTCTCTTCTTCTGAAAGTTTGACATTTTATTGTGGTCTTTCTTTCTTTGCTTCCACTTACGAGTGAGGTATGCAGCATTTCTGCTTCTGTGCCTGGCTTATTTCACTTCACATAATTTTCTCCAAGCTCATCCATGTTGCTGTTCATGGCAGAATTTCATTCTTTTTTTTTATGGCTGAATAGTATTCCATTATGCACATATACCACATTTTCCTTATCCAGTCATCCACTGATGGACATTTAGGTTGGCTCCATATTTTGGCTACTATAAATAGAGCCACAATGAACATGAGAGTTCAGGTATCACTTCAACATGATGATTTTTATTCCTTTGGATATATACTCAAAAATGGGATTGCTGGATTATATGGTAGTTTTATCTATCATTGTTTGAGAAACCAACATACTGTTTTCCATAATGGCTGCACTAATTTACAAATTCAGTAAAGTTGCAGGATACAAAATTAGTACACAAAATCAGTAGCATTCTTATGCACCAATAATGAAAAAGCAGAAAAAGAAATCAAGAAAGCAAGTCCAATTACAATAGCTACCAAAAGAAAAAAAATACCTAGGAATAACTTTAACCAAATAGGTGAAAGATCTCTACAATGAGAACTACAAAGCTCTACTGAAAGGAATTAAAGAGGACACCAAAAGACTGAAAGACATTCCTTGTCCATGAATAGGAAGAATTAACATGGTGAAAATGTCCATACTATCCAAAGTGATCTACAGATTCAATGCAATTCCTATCAATATACCAATGACATTCTTCACAGAAATAGAAAAACCAATTCTAAAATTTATATGGAACAACAAGCAATCCTGAGCAAAATAATAAATAAAACCAGAGACATTACACTACTTGGCTTCAAACTGTACCACAGGTTATGATATTCAAAACAGCATGGTACTGGTATAAAAACACACATGGACCAATGGAAAGGAATAGAGAACGCAGAAATCAACCAAGGTACTTACGGCCAACTGATCTTTGACAAAGCCACCAAGAACGTACACTGGGGAAAGGATAGCCTCCTCAGCAAATTGTTCTGGGAAAACAGGATATTCATGTGTAGAAAAATGAAACTAGACACACACCTCTTGCCATATACGAAAATCAACTCAAAATGGATTAAATTCCTAAGTATAAGGCCCGAAACTATGAAACTCTTAGAAGAAAACATAGAGGAAACACTTCAGGATATAGGACTGGGCAAAGATTTTATGAATAAAACCCCAAAAGCACAAGCAGCTGAAGAAAAAATAAATGGAATTATATCAAACTAAAAAGCTTCCTTTCCCAGCAAAGGAAACAATCAACAGAGTGAAAAGACAACCTACAGATTGGGAAAAAATATATGCAAACTGTATATCCAACTTGGGATTAATATCCAGAATATACAAGGATCTCAAACAACTTCACTGTAAAAAAACAAATAATCCAATTAAAAAATAGGCAAAGGAGCTGAATAGACATTTTCAAAGCAAGACATGCAAATGACCAACAGGTACATGAAAAAAATGCTCAGCATCACTAATCAGCAGGGAAATGCAAATCAAAACCACGTTAAGATATAATACAAGTTAGACTGTCTATTATCAAAAAGATAGAGATTAACAAATGCTGGTGAGGATGTGAAGAAAAGGGAACTTTTCTAATTGTTGGTGGGGCTGTAAATTAGTACAGCTTGCTTGTTGCAAGTTCTGCTTGTTGATACTCTGAAATAGAAGCCTGGGTTCTAACAGCACAAATAAAGTTTTCATAAAGTAACTTTTTTCCCCAAACGAGTGAATTTATGCCTCAAACAAGGAAATTTTGCAAATAAAGGCAGCACTGTTACTTATAATAATAGGACAGGAGGAATAACACAGGATTGTCCCAGGTAAACATGACTTTATAGTTACTATAAGTACTAAAGATTATATGACGTTTACTAGTATATCGATTTACAAATTTGTCAGTCCCCACTGGCCTTCTCTTTGTATGTAGGATCCCTATTCTAGGGTATAATTTAAGCAGTATATAATGATGTTGAAGAATACAAATCATATAACCAGACTGTAGGTTAAAATCTCAGTTCTGCTGCTTGCTAGCTGTAATTGTCTTGGGCAATTTACTTAAGCTTGCAATGCCTTATTTCCCTTATTTATAAAATAGGACAAAAAGATTTCACTAAATAGTTCACGTATTTGTAAAGATTGAATTGTTATGTATAAAATACTTAAAATGGTGCCTTCCATATAGTAATGATTAATAAATATTAACCACTTATTTTCGGAAATATTCTTATAATAGATTTTTAATATAAAAAGCAGGGAAGAAAAAAAATAAACTACTGAATCTTTTTTTCTTCTTTCTTTATCTTATTTGTTCTTGGCCCAAGAGTTAATGGTATGCTGTATAGATACAATGAAGAGTGAAATTTGTCTGACTTCATGTGAGGTAGAGTCCTATTTTTTCTTAAGCTCACATCCCTATAGATTTTCATTTTCCTAACAACAGCTGCCTCAGTCCCAACTCTCTCTCCCCGAGGACCTTGGAGGTCATAGCTCAACTAGCTTACAGGTTGCAGATTGTAAAGCTATGTGAATCATGAATCATTAATTTGCATAATTTGAATTTATCCCTTTTTAGAACAGGGAGCTTGCCAAATGGCCTGCTGATGCTAGTGTAATAGGTATCATGCCTTTGAATATGTTATTATGTCCCCTGTGCTTTTGAAGCCGAATAATTCAGAATAGTGAGGGCACAGATATGTTACCTATCATCTGGCAATCACATACACCAATTTGAATCAGAGGTTAGTGACAAGAAATCAGGCTCCATGGCAAATCCATGCTGGTGACAATACAGCCTTTGGAAGTAGACAAGACAGAGGATTAGATGCTGGCATCTGTCCCTTGTCTGCAGATTCTGGGCCCCCTGGGAGGAACAGAGAGGTGTTTTCATCAACCAGCTCTATACTGTTTCATTGGGCACTGTTCCCAACCATGTGGCCTCTAAGTCTTATTTTTGGCCCACTTAGAGATTTTGTAAGCTATGCAATATCCTCTCAATATGCTACTTACAACAAAATCTGTCTCTGATTGATATTCTAGATTTTTATTCCATATGCTTTTTTCCCTTACACAACCTCATGAAGAAGCAAACAAGAAAGAAATGAGTGAAAATATATTTTTGAACACTTTCATTTATTGTCATGAGTGGAGATAATTTAAAACTTTTTCAAAAAATGTTATTTTTTCACATATGTACAAAAGTACACAATTATTTATACATTCATCATTACACGATTGCAGTCACTCATAGTCCTCCAAAAACCCATGTATACTCAAATTAAAGGTTCCAACAAATAGTTGTTTTCTAAAAGGATATATTTTAGGTTTTAACATAGATGCATTCATAAAAGCAGTACACACATAAGTCGTCTTTAGAAATTCTGTCAGATATTACTGTTCTTTGAGCAGCGTTTGTTGATAAATAATTCTTGGCGACTTTAGCTTGAAAAATCCCAGGGATCTAACAACAACAAAAAAATCTCACTATTAATTCAGATGACGCTGCCATCAATTGTTTCATGTCTAGAGCATTAAGATTTATAGCAAAAAAAACTATACGGAAATGGAAAATAAAGACAACTGAGCAAGTGTACTTAAAATGATCTAAGAAGAAATGTGTTTAGTCTCTAATTCCTTTCAACTTTCAGACTCAGTTACCAGTCTAGAGAATTGCCTGTTCAGGACCTCACACATACTAAACTAGTGTGTTCTTCTGAGTTGTCCTGCCTAAAGTAGCAGTTTTAATATTTAATATTTTGTATGTTAAACTAAGTATCTGTTGTGTACTTTCCTCCCCTTAAATAAGGCTGAAGTCACACAGTTGTAGGTAATTCATTTTGCAGTATCCTTTCACTTTATTTTTCATGTTTCCTGGCATAGGTACACTCCACATTCAGGGCTGCTGTCTTCACACTTAACTTTTGAAAAATTGCTTCTGGAAGAAAGTGATTTGAGGCAGTAAATGGCTTATGAACTAAACATGAGTTAAATTTGAACTGGACCCCTGATTTCCTGGATTCTGATTCTTTTTAATAGCTCAAGGAAATTCAATTAACCCAACTCTCAGAATCTAATTATATCCATTGTTTCAAATTGACACTCACTTTTATCTTTTCATTCATTAAACATTTGCTAAGTTCCTGTAACTGAATGTCTTCACAAAGAAACATGCTGTAGAAAATGCTTTTTCTCCCACATAACTATCCAGTTTATACAACTCAGTATTTTTCTAACCTGCTTTTGTTGGTTTATTTTCTCTCCTTTAATTCATTACCATTGAGAGGGACAGATATCATTCTAGATCACATCTGAAATCATCATATTTCCAAACTTTCCTATTAAAGCTTGTTAGCCCTCAATTTGCATAGAATTGAATTAGACAACACCTCCACCCAAAATCCAGATGTCTAGATGGTAGATTCAGAATATCAGAGCTGAGAGGATATGTAGAGGCCAAGCCAATCACCTCACATAAGAAAAAAGAAAACACAAAGCTGATTTTAAGAAAAAGACTTGACTGATATTATAATAATAATTATTGGCAGCAGAGTAGACTAGGACACAGGCTTCGTGACATTCATTCAAAAGTTCTTTCTATCGAAACTACTCCTCTGCTGCCATGGCCATATTTGCTTTGGAGTGTGAATTTTGACTGGAAAGAGCTATAAGGGTAATAAGAATATCTGTATCGTGACTGTAGTGGTGTTTACGTGGCTGCATATATTTGTCAAAATATGCCGAGCTGTCCACTATTATATATTAAAATGGATCCATTTTGTTGTAAAAATTAAATCACAAGAAAAAAGTATCAAAATACCAAAACACTTTAAAAATGTACATGAATTTTTATCTACAATATGCAGTTGTTCTTATCAAGAGCAAAGCCTCAGCAAACTACGCCTGAAACACTTGTTAGTTAAAAGGTTTTTTTCTTGTTTTTGTTTTTTAGTGCATGTGTTTGTTCGTTTACTTGGCTAGTCAGTTTTGGTTTTTGATTTTCAGATTTTAATTAAGGCATGTACATTATTCTTGTAGACACAATGCTATTGCACACTTAATAGACTACAGTACAGTGTAAATATACCTATTATATGCACTGGAAAACCAAAACTGTTTTTTTAATTCATAAAATGCCTATGATGTGCCAGGTACTGTTTTATTTTTACTTTTTTACTTTTTAAAATTGAAACATGATTGTACATATTTGTGGGGTACAGATTTGAGTATTGATACCTGTGTACAATATGTGGTGGCCAATTAGTATATACTTATGGGAAAACCAATTTTTGTGATTCACTTTATTGCAATAATCACTTTATTGCAGTGTTTTGGAACCAAACCTACAATATCTCTGAGATATGCCTGTACTTTTTCAGGTATTACTCTGCTCCAAGGGGACCACTTTAATTTGAGCATAGGGGCATTTGGCCTTTCTTAAAAAAGAAAAAGAAAAATTAACTGTCCACATCAAGTGTTGGTAAGGATGTGGAAAATCTGTATTTATCTTGGACAAATACCTAGGAATGAAATGTCTGCATCAGATGGTAAGTTTACATTTAACTTTCAGAAACTATCAGTTTTCCAAAGTGAATATACCATTTCCACCAGCAGTGTATGTTTCAATTTTCCAGATCCTTGCCAACATGATATAATCGGTTAATTTTTCTTTTTCTTTTTAATTTACTCATTTCAGTAGGGCTCTAGTGCTGTCTTACTGTGGTTGTGACTTCTGTTTTCTTACTGACTAATGATATTGAACATATTTTTATATATTTTTTTAAAATATATGCATCTTCTTTGAAGTATCTGTTCAATATTTTTTATTCTGTTATTTTCCTATTACTGACTTTTCATACCTGTTTATCAAATATGTGACTTACAAAAATATTCTCCCAGTTTTTGTATGTGTTTTTTTCTCTTAACACTCTTTTAAGAGAAGTTTTTAATTTTTAATAAGCATCAAATTTATCAAATTTTCTTATATGGAATGTGCTTTTGTAATATCTAAAAAATTTTTGCTCAACTCAGCATCACAAACATGATCTCCTATGATTTATTTTAGAAGTCTTACAATTTTAGGATTTGCATCTATATGTATGATCCAATTTGAATTAATTTTTGTATCTAACACAATGTATTTATCAAAGTCAATTTTTTTTAATGTAGGGATTTTGTATCGTTTCAATACCATCTTTTGAAAAGACTATTCATTCTCTCCTGAGTATACTTTGCACATGTTTCTAATCTGTTATCAATAAACATGTAAATCTAATCCTGGATTTTCTATTTTGTTCTATTGATCTGTTCTTGATAATGGTAGCACTATAGTGAGTCTTGAAACTAGATTGTGTTCATTATTGTTTTTAGATTTTTGGTTAATCCAAGTTCTTTGCATTTCTATTTTAATTTTATAATCAGCTTGTCAATATCTGTGGGGGAAAAGCCCAGCTTCAACTATGATTAGGATTGCGTTACATCTGACATTCAGTTTGGAGAAAATTGACACCTTAAATACATTAATGTTTCAACCCATGAATAAAATGTATCTTTCCATTTATTGAGGTCTTTTAAAATTACTTTTAACAATTTGTTTCTTGCAATTTTTAGTATACAAGTCTGACACATTTTCTGTCAGATTTATTCCTAAATATTTTATATTTTTCTGCTGTTGTAAATTACTTTTATTATTTCAACTTCTGATTGTTTGTTCATAGTGTATGAAAATACAGTGCATTTTTATAAATGATTTTGTGTCCTACAAACCTACTAAGCTCATTAATAATTCTAGTATGTTATTTCAGGTTCTATTCAATTTTCTACATAGACGGTCATGTCATTGTCTCATGTCAAACAAGTTTTATTTCTTCCTTACAAATCTGGATACCTATTTTCCTTGCCTTAAAGAACCGACTAGAACCCCCACTACAATATAGGATATAAGTAGTAAGAACAGACATTCTTATCTTGTTCCTTATCATATTCTTTCAGCATTAAGTATGATGACAGCTATAGGTTTTATGTAGATATTCTTTATCAGGTTGAGAAAATTTACTTTAATTCCTAGTTTGCTGAGAGTGTTTTTCAGGAAAGAGTATTGACTGTTTTTTCTAATGCCTTTTCTGCACCTATTGAGATAATTATAATGGTGTTCTCTTTAAATTTGTAAATACAGTAAATTACACTAATCCTTTTTGAATTTAAACCAACAATGCATTGAATAATTTGTTCTTAACAGCAATAGCAAAAAAAATAAGGCAGCTTCCTCAGTAATAAATAAGACTCCCCCCTGCAGTAACATTGAGAGTTAGTCAGGGTTCAATTGTTAAAAAAAACTTAGAGAACACAAAATGGAAATGCTCACTAATCTATGGTTTATTTTAGGAAAATTATACAATATAGCAACGGCTTTAAAATGTGGATATGTACCTTGGCCAATGGAAGCATCACAGACAGAAGCTGTAATTTTTCACCCTTTGTGAAAGCCATAATGAACATTCTTTCTCTTTCCAATCACAAACCACTCAGGTGGGTCCAGAAAACAGTTGAAACAGTAAACTCAAAATGGATTCTCAGCTGGAGTTTCTCATACTCCATTTAGTCAGGTAGGCATATTTCTTGCTATGTAAAGACTGCCAATGGCAAGCCTTCTAGGATTCACATAAAGTGCAAATCATCAAACTCACTGATATCAATAAACACCACTAACAAGCTTGTACAAGCCATTTCAAAACTTGTCACAGGCCCATTGCAGTAACTAGTGCATTTCATGCCTTAAGCAGAGGCCCTTGCCCTATAGATACTTCAACATAACAGCTGCGGTCAATTCCAGGCTTACAGAATTAACCCCTAACAACTCTACCACGTCAAAAAAAATTTCTCTGTTGCAACACACTCTTATTAATAGTCATCAAAATTAATCTGATTTATAATTATATATTTATTCAATGAATTTATATTTTTAGTTGTGATCCCCCAAAAGCAGAACTTGAGACAAGGGCTTGAGTGCAGGTGTTTTTTGAGAGAAGCTGAGCCCAGAAAGGAGATGTAGTGGAACAGAGTGATTCAGTGAATAAAGAAAATCCTACATCAGGATGCCTATATAGAAGGATTTCACATTAGTGAACTATAACATTTCTACTAGCAGCCCATGGGAATTATTCAAAGTGGATCCCAGAATTGTTTGCCTGATAGAGGAAAGTCTGGAGCATTTATGTGTATGCTGCTTTCTTTCACTGGCTGGGGTTGCTTCCAAGGGTTGCAACTCCCCCAAACTTCTGGTCAAGATGAGCTCAGAGGCCAATATAGTTATAGTGGTATTGAAGAAGATACTAGAGAAGAAAAGTGATAAGTTGCTCAGTGTATAAATTGAGACAGTGTCAGTAAACGGTGAGTCTGGACTCACCAGAACTGTCTACTGAGACTGAGGCTACTATCACTGATAAACTAAAGAGAAGCATCACAAAATATAAGACATATCTGTTGTTTATTGTCTCTTTTAAGATTGCAAGCCAGTCTGTGTGTGACTGACAGCTGTGACTTACTATTTTATTCACAAAGCTATGCTGATCTCCTAGCCTGATCTTAGCACATCATAAACAGTCTATACAAGTTTTTCAGAAGGAAGGAAGAAAGAGGAAAGAAGAGAAGAAGAAAGAAAGGCAGGAACATAGAAAGGAAGGAAGACGGAAGGAAGGAAGGGAGGAATGAAGGCAGGTGGAAGGAAGGAAGGAAGGAAAAAAGAAAAAAGGGAAAGATGGATGAGGGCACAGATGAAATTCCCACACAAAGTTATACATGAGTAACATGAGGCTGCAGGGGTGGCACCAGGAGGTACAATGATTGCAGAATTGGAAATTACGGTAGAGAGAAAAACAAATATAGAATAATCTCCATTAAGACTCCCAAATTTAAATGTCATTTACTTTACAGTTTTGAAGTAGTACTCTGGAGAATTAACTATTATCATTTCAATATCACTTAGCAGTATCTCTCAAAGTGAAATTATCTTTCATACCTATTCAGTCTTCTGGCACTTTTTAGAACTGAGATCACTTGGAAGAAGATGAAAAGTGTTTACTCTTCCTTTTTATTTTTAGGAAGCTTATAGAAATCCTTTCTGACAACTGTCAGATTTTCTACTGCTTTGTCAAGCGAAGTGATGGATAGCCTTACAGCCCTTGGGAATGCAAATTTCAAGCCAGCAATCAACTCTTGTAGCAACTCAGAGTACACAAGATAAACAGATGGTTCTATGTTCTCTAAGAAGTATTTGCATATATTTATTTATTTTTAGTGTTTACACACATTTTTTGTTTTGATAGATTAGTGCCTAAAAGCTTCATCGAAGAAAACTGGCATTGATTTGAAATGATTCGAATGAAAAAAATGTTATGGCTGCATTAGATCTAAGTTTGTTTAGTTAGAAAATAAATAGTAGTAGTATTTTGCTTTTAGTAGTCTGATTATAGATTTTGAGTCCACGTTTAGAAAGGACTCTTCTTTTGGAAATGATTATAACTAAACAACAAACAGAAGAGCAGAGAAAGTATTTCTTTCACATTGCTCTATTGTAAAGTTTCCTTAGATTCTGTTCTTATTTTCTAGGCTTTTTGTGAACAATAAAAAAGGAAATAATGAATTAATAATTACTTTGATAAAGGTTTGGTAAGATATTAATAATTAAATTAATCACAAACAACAGCCAAACCAAGAATGAGACTTTAATATATTAATGTTAATGTGGGTTTTCCAGATAATCCTTCTTTAAAGAAAAAATGTAAATTACATTATGTAATTTAATAGCATATAAGAGTATGAGGTAAGAGAAGCTATGTTAAATACTCATTTTACATTAAAACATGAATTAAAATTCTAAAAATAAGATTATTACTATTTTATATTTATATGTGTGATATAAAACCTAAGTAATTCAGTAACAATTGAATATTGGAATATCCTTAAATGGTGAATGAATGGATGAATGAATGGAGAATGAATGATTATATACCCAAATACATAAATACTGTTTAACAAAACTTTCAAATATCTAAAATAATACAGAAAATGAGAGAGAAATGATTGGCCTCTAAAAAATCCTATATTAATGAATGGGTGAAATTCATTTTTTAAAACTAATTTTTACTTTAAAATAATTTTAAATCTAACAGAAGAGTGGCAAAGATAATATACAGAATTACCTTATACCTTTCATCCAGCTTATCCTAAAGTTAATATCTTACATAGCCATGGAATAATAATCAAAACTAAAAAATTAATTAACCACGCTACACGATTTATTCATATTTCTTCACTATTTTCACTATTATCCTTTTTCTGTTCCAGGATCCAATTTAGTACCCCACATTGCATTTAATTGTCATTGATCTTTTCATCCTCCAATCCACAACAGGTCCTCATTCTTTCCTTGTCTTGCCTGATCTTGACTCAAAGAGATTATATTCACTCTCATGTTAATTTCATAATTAGTCACAATAGCCAAGATATGGAAGCAATCTAAGTGTCTACTAGTGTATAAATAGATTTAAAAATATGATGCATATACACAATGGCACACTATGCAGCTTTAAAAAAGGAGAAAATTTTGTCATTTGTGACAACATGGGTGGACCTGGAGAACATTATGCCAACTGAAATAAGCCAGGCACAGAAAGACAAATACCACATGATTTCACTTATATGTAAAAATTTAAATAAGTCAATTTCATAGAAACAGAGAGTAAGAAAGTGGCTACCAGATGGACTTCAACAGCTTTTTTTCAAGTTCATTTGTGAGCTGGCATGGCAGTTTATATTCTCTAGGAGTCCCAGACATATGGCAAGTGGTAAGTCTGTATCCAAGTGCTGTCTCTTTTCCAAAGGCCATTGATGAATGCTCTCAAGAACGATTGGAAATGAGGTATAAAAGTTCACAACTGAGAAAGACCCCATCTGAAACACAGGTGTATCAATCATTCTGCATTTCAAGGGTGGAATAGAAAAAGAAAGAGTGAAGTGAATTCCTCCTGCATTCCAGGCTCTAAAGTGAGGATGAGGCACTATGTATCTTTGTTTAGGAGAAAGACAATATCTAAGATCGTGTTTAGAGGAACTGATTAATTTTTTATTATAGTTTAGCAATGTTTCTATTTTTTTTGAGAACTTATGTTGGAATATGATGTTAATATCTTAATCTCAGTTAATACACCTGTAGAAAGCCTAACACTAGGAGACTAAGAACTAAGCCAAGGTACAATCTCTCAGTTATTGAAATGCATGTTAACGATTACCAATTAGAAATAGCCTCTGTAGTATTGGTCTTGCTAAGGAATGCTCCCTAGATTGGCTCCTAGAATCATGTGAGGGCGTTTATTCCTGTAGCTTCTCTTCCCTCAGTGTTATGAGGTTTGACTTCAGCTTGTGATTGTAAATCACCTTTACAGATTGTCTCTGTAAGAAAAAAAAGATTACCTCTAAGCACAACTCTCTTCCCAGGAGCATTGCACAGAATATAAGGGATCTTCAAAAAGTTCCTGGAAAGATTCCTGTTATCTTTTTTTTTTTTTTTTTTGTCTTTTTTCGTGACTGGCACTCAGCCAGTGAGCGCACAGGCCATTCCTATATAGGATCCGAACCCGCCGCGGGAGCGTCGCCGCACTCCCAGCGCCGCACTCTCCCGAGTGCGCCACGGGCTCGGCCCCTGTTATCTTTTAATGCCGTTTTTCCACAAATTTTTTTGAAGTACCTTGTATTTGTTTCACTGTGTACCTAAACTATGTGGGTATGAAAATATAAATGTAGAGTTAGTTAAGAATTAAATTCCTCTGCAGAATAAAGGAGTTTGTGAAGAGAAAAGAAGGAAGGAAGCAGCAAGTATGGGATGATTTAGCCTTTGTACTGTGTACGACTCCATTCATAACAAAAAAAATTCAGTAAATCTACAATAAAAGTATGTCTTGTGTGAATATTTTTTGATAGAGAAAAAAAAAAGGAGGCAACTAAAATTCAGGTGAACCTCAGCATATAACAGAACGAAGATGACACTTAGAGCACCATCCAAGAAGGAGAGAAGACCAGGAGAATGAAAGTGCTGAAGAAATTAGCAAAAATCTGGAGGGAACATGTGGACTTTCACAGGCCATGAAATTGGCTGGGGAATTTAAGGGGACTTTATCTGGATTTGTGTGCAAGGCCGCCTGCTCTCGTCTCAGGTCTGTTTGTTTACAGAATTTCTCTTTCTTATGAGAGTGAAAGTTGGGAATCCTACACTACCCTCCAACATTGCCACACTCCATCCACTTAGTATTCTATCTCATCATATAAGTAGGTTTAAATGTAAATATGTCAAGTTTGGGTAATGAGCAAACTTCAATCATAATAAGTAAACAATGATCATTGACCATGGATTAAGGCCAAATTTGATAATAAAATACCTGTAATAGTAGAATCAAGCATAAGTGCAACACATAAGTGAAGGCCAAAATTTGAAGACCTTGTATTGAATAGATTAGACATGGAAAGAATTCTGGAAATAAATACTTGAAATTAAAGATTTAGAAGATTAGGTTTCAAAGACTGTTTGCTTGACATGCAATTGGTGCCTGAATAGCTGGCAACAAACAGTACTTTAACTAAGAAGAAAAATATGTATCTGGGCTGAGAAAATTAAACTCATGAGTAAAAGGAAAACACAGAAACAGAACAAATCTTAGTGATAATAATCTAAGCCAGAACGGGGCTGATCTGGACAGCTACACTGAATATGTGTAAACTTTCATCTTATTTTTTTAATTGATGAATATTTTATGGCCTGACATGCCTTTAGTGTTCATTTCTCTTATGAACTGCAGAAAGAATAAAACATAGATGTGATAAGTTAAACTGAGAGCTATTTTTTTTTCCTCACACGACCAAAATATAAAAATCCTACCATTCTAAACCAGCCTGTCCATTCTTTTCTCATTCAGACCGACTCTCACCAGCAGTCTTTGCTTGAAAATGTAAAAGCTTGTGAAAGAATGGTCAAATATGAAAGAACATTAAACATCATCTAGCTCAGTAAACTTATTTTATGACTAAAGAAGCTATGACACTTAGAATTAAAAAAATATTCTATTTAGTGGCTCACAGTACAGGTTTGCCTGTTCCCAATATATTGGTCATCAACACTATTCAAATCAATCTCAGAAAAACACACATATATCCAGATTTTATCCTAAGTCAGAAAAATGTGAAGTTTTCTGAATTATGTTTACATTAAGTGTTCCATGAATGAAATTAAAAAACATATCACTAAATTTAATTTTTAACTTTTTGTTTGGCATCAATGTAAACCTGACAAATTGTGGGGATTCCATTTCAGATTTCTACTTAAGAGGAATTTGGGGACATTTATACATGGAATTTAACCTCATAAATAGCTGATTTCCCATCAATCAAAGACTGGTTCATTAAGGATGAGATGAAAGAAGACAATTATATTATTATAATTTATTTCTGTATATCTTATGAGGTACAGAAACACTGCTGCTAACAAATCTTTTGTACTATTTTTGACCTTGCAGCAACGCAGTGTTCAACCTCCTCTTATCTTCCTCTTTCCCCTCAAAACTGAAAGCAAATTAAAAAATACGTATAGAGTAATGCAAAGAAAAGAATAATCTCCAGGAGCCTACCTGTATGTATTTCTTTTCTTTTGAAGTTTTCTTTCTATTAGTCTGTTATGTAGGACACAGGTAGACCAATACATGGGGTGAGATGAACTTTGCTCTCTGAAGTTAGGAGTTCCGTAATACATTGCTTATTTAGCAAGATAGAAGACATGAAGCATAATCAAAAGGAAGATCTGTATGTTGACCCTTGTGATAATTACAATTACAGTGGTGTTTAGTTGGGAGCACCTAATTTATTAATGCATTGATTGCTGCATGAGAAAGCAGTCATTAGTTTCTGATTCTTCCAGATATTACAGAGATTCCCTAAAACTTGAAGCAACAGGTCTTGGGAATCCAAGCAATTTACCTAATTCCTTAGTGATAATACATTTTTCTTTGGAGTAAAGTCCTACTTGACAAAAAACAACAAATTGAAATTATAACCTTCAGCCCTAAAATATATATTTCTTTTGAAAAATAAAAATATTATAGAAGTATTAAGATTAGGTAATAAGCCTTAACCCTTCATACATTATGTGCTGTAAATAAAAATGAATCTATGGTTTTGATTAAACAACAACAATAATAAATGCAACAGCAACAATAGTAACAAAAATAAATTATAAATAATTCCACTTGAACTCCATTTTAATGTCAAATAGCAAAAGAATTTTATTTGTACTCTGCAAAAAAAAATCCTATGTATATAATATATGCTCAATAAATACTTATTGAGTGAAAAAAATCTATTTTGTATGTCTATCGCCAAGGTCTGGGTTTGAAGTAATATTTCCCTCTAAAATAAACTTTCATTACTTGGAGAAATCTTATTCTATCTCATGATGCAAAAAAAAGCAAGGTGTATCTGGAATACGTGCTTTTTGCCCAAAATATTTTTTATCCTAATTTAAACTTTATTAATAATGTAACATTAATGCTCATAATTTATAAACTTTTGATTTTGTTAGTGTAAAATGTATTCTTGTTTTACATATTTAGGTGGCATTGTAATAAAAATAAATTAAAGGAAAAAAAATTAGGTTATCATAAGTATTTTATCACTTAAACGTTAGCAACAGATATGACCCTTCATTTAATGACTCTGCATTGTCACTGAAGTCATGCTTCTTAGATAAGTCAAATATTTTATAAATTTTATTTTATTTATTTATTTACTTATTTAAAAATTTATTTTACTTCTCAATATACATTGGAGTTGATTTTCATGCCCCTTTACCCATTCCTCTCCACCCCCTCCCCTCCCCCTCACATCATATCTGTTCACTTGACTTAAAAAGTTCAAGGAATTTTTGTGATTGTTGTGCCTTCTTCCCCCCACCAACCTTTATTTGTTTGTGTGTTTATTTATTTATAGCTCCCACAAGTAAGTGAGAACATGTGGTATTTCTCTTTCTGTGCCTGATTTGTTTCACTCAATATAATTTTCTCTAAGTCCATCCACATTGTTGCAAATGGTAGTATTTCATTCTTTTTTGTAAAAGAGTAGTACTCCATTGTGTAGATATACCACAGTTTCCTTATCCACTCATCTGATGATGGACATTTGGGCTGGTTCCAACTCTTGGCTATTGTAAATAGTGCTGCAATAAGCATGAGAGTACAGGTTTCCCTTCAGCATGATGATTTCCATTCCTCTGGGTATATTCCCAATAGTGGAATAACTGGGTAATATGGTAGAGATCTACCAAAAATCTTTTAAAAATGTTTAAGATGGTTTTGAAAGGATGAACGGTCAGCTGATAGAGTCTCACACTGTTCAAATGGTTACAACTTGAGCATCAAAAACTAAAAAAAAAAATTATACCTTATTTAAATTAGGTGAGGGTATAAAAATCATGATACCAACTTGATAATCAAATAATTAAAATAAACATAAAAGGTATAAAAGTAGTTTTGAGGCAAAGTTTGATCATATTAAGACTGTTAATTTATAATAATTATATATGTATGCTGTAATATGCAGGTATTTGGTTTCTTGTATTATATTTCAGTTTATATAGTATAAATGCACTTTTTACATCTGGGTAAAGAGATATGTGGAACTGTGAATATATCAACTTGTTGGGGAAATAAGAAATAAATCCGTATTTAGGTATGTGGGATGTAGCAAAATGGTGAATTAACCAAATGTACCACAATGGAGATAAAATACAGAGAATTAGCCTCTTATGTTCTAGGAGGAAAAACCTCTTGACAAACACACTGAGGTTAAGTGAGCATAATAATGTAAATAGTAAACTGGGCCAAACACTGTGTATATGACTTGATAAACGTGAAAGGAAAGTGGATTGGTTGTCTCAGAATAGAATAAATGCCATTGTCTTACAAAGTTTTAGTAACATTACAAATGGAGACATTATAAAAGGGTAAGTTTCTTGGTTATTTAAGTACAAAAAGCCTAATGAACCATAATTTGCATTAATATGGAAGACTGAACCCCCACCCCTTTTTTTTAAACATAAAATTAAATTAAAAATCACTCAGACCTTGCCAACTCAGAATCTGTGAGTCGGTGTTCCTATTTCTTGAACTTTGTATATAAACACAAGTATTTCTAATGTCAGTAATATTTAAACAACTATAGAGATAGTGAAGAAATAAACCAACAGGATGCAATAACGTAGCGGCTATAATAACTTTAATCACACTTTAATAATTAGGTTTTTTTCAGATGTTTGAAATAGTAAACAGAGTTTGAATTTATGGTAATCATAATGTTGGAGAAACTTAATTAAATTTTAAATTAACGTTTGCTTAAGAATGACTGATAAAAAGTATTGATTTTAGTTTTATTAGCTGTAAACTTTATAATTAAATATTGAAAACAATATTTTATAAATTTATCACAGTGAGCATTAGACAAACTGTGAATGGTAAACTTTCCTGCACATACAAAGTCCTTTGGGCATTAATGTACTTAGTGTTGATGTGTACATGGATCAGAGAAATTTATCTGAGGGTAGAGAAAAAAACAACACAAAAAGTAGTAGGGTAAACAATGCCTGGAACTCATGTGAAGTTGGGAAAAGTCTTATCCCCACCTCAAAAGCGTCTGTCCTCAGTAGTTGGGCCAAATTAGCACTAAAACTTCAGACAGCTCTTACTATCCGCCACAAAAACATGAAAAATAAATTCAGAAGCATTACACCAATTCCAAGTAAGCTAACTGAAACTTAGAAAAAAGGTCAATGCTGTTTTGAAGAATAAAACAAAATCTAGCACTTCATAAGTTTAAATTTACATCAGGCATTAAATAAAATTTTTTGATCATACAACGAAGCAGGAAAATACAACTCTTAGCAGAAGAAAAATCAGTCAAGAGGAAAAGACCCATTGACAAAGATGATAAATTTAGCAGACAAGGACATTAAAAAAGCAATTGTAAATATCATCTACTTGTTCAAGATGGAAGTGGAGAAGTTGACCAAGATGGGGGGAAAATTGAAAGATGTGATAGACTTAGTAGAATTCATACCAATGAGAAAATTATCTGCAATAAAATGCATTTGATGAAATTAAAGTCATATTAGACACTGCAGAATAAATGACCGGTGTACTATCCAAAATAGGGGAAAAGAAAAAAAAAGACTTAAAAAAAAGAGCATCAGTAAATTTTAGGTATTAGATATATTCTAATATACATATAATTGGAGTCACAGAAGGGAGAATGCAGACAAATTATTGAGGAATAACAGATGAACATTTTATAATTTTGATGAGATTTATACATTAATTTATCCAAGAAGTTCAAAAAGCCACAACAGAAAATTTGAACAGACACTTCACCAAGAAAACACATGAACAAATGAAATACATGTTCAACATAGTTATTACTTAGAGAAATGCAAGTTAAAAATTCAAGGACACACTACTATATATCCCTTAGAATGACTAGCTAAATTTTAAGTGTCTGAAAGTGCCAGTTGTTGGCAAGAATGTTCACTAATTGGAATTCTTAGACATTTTTGGTGGTAGAACAAAATGACCCAGCTACTTTGTAAAACAGTCTATCAGTTTCACATACAGTTAAACATTCACTTTCCATATGATGCAGTAATTCATTCCTAGCTATTTTCCCAAGAGAAATGTAATCATATGTCTCCACACAGTTTGTATTCTAATACTTGTAGAAGTTTTATTACTCACAATTGCTAAAAACTTGAAACAACCCAAATGCCTATCAACTGTGAAAGGCTAAATACATTGTGACATATCAATGCAAAGGGGTACTATCCAGCAACAAAAGGACCAAAATATTGATATGCCCAACAACAAGAGTGATGTTTAAATGGGTTATGCTAAGTGAAATAACCCAGATACAAAATAATACCATACTGTATTATTCCATTAGTATGGAATTCTATAAAACACAGACATATAGTGACAGAAACAGATCAATGTTGACAAAGACTGGGCATGGGGTTAAGCGGTTGACTGCAATAAGGGATATGGTAATATGGGGATAATGAAAATGTTCTATATCATGATTGTGGTGGTGTTTATATAACTCTATTGATATATATGTCAAATTGCAGACTTAAAATTGGTATTTTATTGAATGTAAATTTACCTCAATACAGCTGATTTTTAAAATTATAAAATATTAAGTATACCATTAATATCGAGTTATAAAGCAGTTCTAAGCAGCAGTGCAGTAGCAGTTGGTAAGCTGGCTTGCTACAATGCTGTAATTTGTCCAATAAAGAGACAATTAGTGAAATGGATTTAGAAAATTTATTAATTACACCAATAGTAGAATTTTGACATTGGTCCCTAGGCAATAATTCCCACAGGGTAACATAGTAAGGACCAGGCATTTCCTCCCTACACAGTTGGGTTACATTACATGAGAAGAATCCCACTATTAGGAGTCTCTGATCTTATACAGGAACTGCTGATCAACTTGTCCATCCTTCCCTCTGGAGAGAGACATTGTCTTTATTACTTTGGAATGTAAGCAAATTTCTCTGAGGAAGGGAGGAAAGTGTCTATCTTTATGACTCTGAAATGCCTCTGAAGAGAGGCATATCTATATATTATTCTGGAGTGGAAACATGTCTGACAAATTGGCTGTTAATGCCTAGACATGAAGAGATTCAAGGAAAATTTCCTCCCAAATATTCCTCTCTTTTAAAAAAAACTTTTTTTACTTCATTTTGTCTATATACAATGTAGTTGATTATTGTGGCCCATTACCGAAACCTCCCTCCCTCCCCCCCCGCCCCCCCCAGCAATGTCCTTTCTGTTCCCTTGTCATATCAACTTCAAGGAATTGCAATTGTTGTGTCTTCTTCCCTCCCCCCCCCTATTTTTGTGTATTTATTTATTTATTTTTAGCTCCCACAAATAAGTGAGAACATGTGATATTTCTCTTTCTGTGCCTGACTTGTTTCACTTAATATAATTCTCTCAAGGTCCATCCATGAAAATGGCAGTATTTCATTCTTTTTTATAGCTGAGTAGTATTCCATTGTGTAGATGTACCACAGCTTCCATATCCACTCATCTGATGATGGACATTTGGGCTGGTTCCAACTCTCAGCTATTGTAAAGAGTGCTGCGATGACCATTGGGTAACAGGTAGACCTTCAACTTGATGATTTCCATTCCTCTGGGTATATTCCCAACAGTGGGATAGCTGGGTCGTATGGTAGATCTATCTGCAATTGTTTGAGGAACCTCCATACCATTTTCCATAGAGGCTGCACCATTTTGCAGTCCCACCAACAATGTATGAGAGCTCCTTTTTCTCCGCAATCTTGCCAGCATTTATCATTCACAGTCTTTTGGATATTAGCCATCCTAACTGGGGTGAGATGGTATCTCAGTGTGGTTTTGATTTGCATTTCCCAAATGCTGAGTGATGTTGAACATGTTTTCATATGTCTGTTGGCCATTAGTATATCTTCCTTTGAGAAATGCCTATTTAGCACTTTTTCCCATTTTTAATTGAGTTGTTTGTTTTTTTCTTGTAAAGTTGTTTGAGTTCCTTATATATTCTGGATATTAATCCTTTGTCAGATGTATATTTTGCAAGTATTTCTCCCACTCTGTTGGTTGTCCTTTAACTCTGTTTGTTGTGTTTTTTTGTTTGTTTGTTTTTGCTGTGCAGAAGCTTTTAGTTTGATATAATACCATTTTTTAATTTTTCCTTTGGTTGTCCGTGCTTTTGGGGTCTTATTCATGAAGTCTGTGTCCAGTCCTACTTCCTGAATTGTTTCTCCTATGTTTTCTTTAAGAATTTTTATTGGAAAACTTGGGTTTTGATTCAGAGTTCTGTACCACTAGCTATAACACATATGGGTAAGTTGTTAACTCAGCAAAGATTTCATTGTCTTTACCTATATAATAAAGATACTTGCAATCTTTAAAGAATCATGGAGGAAAAAATGTATAAAAATTTGTTTAGAAATATGTTTGAATGTTTAAAATTGACAGATTAGTGAACTTCAGAAATTAGCAATTTTAAGCAAAGTTAAAAGATTGATAGGTTTTGCTATACCAGTGAATCTGTATTTCAGCAAAGCATATAGAAAATAAAAAAGCTATAGACAAAAATAGAAAACCTAAACTGTATCATAGCTACATATTGATGTGTTAATTAATTTGGTTAATGGTTTGTTAACTTATCACTGTCATGTTAAATGTTTATCCTCAATAAATTTTCAGAAGAAGCAGACGGCATGATTATCAAATTATGGATGACAAAATGCTTGTATATAATATTGGCCATTCTATCTCAGACTGCTTTGCTCATCTGTGCAGGAGTAAGGTGGCAATCACAGAGATGGGAGTGAAAAGGGAGAACTAACAATAAAGATAAATCATGAAACCAATAGTCTGAATTTATTGTTTTTTACTCTTATACCAGCAGAAAAATAGAGGGTTTTATTTCTTTTTAAGGAATTCACATAAACAGAATAGAATTAAATCTAGTAAATTGAGTAATAATGCCTCTGAATAAAGCTCTTTGTAATCTCCTAGGATTTTGTAGTAGTTGATTGCTAGCCTAAGTGGCCTCTTCTCTTTATGTAAATATAATGCAAATCTGCTGGTCAACAAGCTCCACAGAGATAGGCAATGTCTCTGTCAACCATCATACTTAGTGGGAGACCTAGTAACAATATCTGACACATATCAGCTATCTAGAACTGTAATGAACCAAATGTTTATTTCATATTTATTATCTAACTCAAGAATGCTACTTGTGTAAGGACATTAATATAAAAATGGAATATCAATAATAAAATGATACAGGATGATGGAAAATGAGACTTAAATGACAAAAGAAGAATATTTGGACCAAGCAGGTAGGCCTCGCTGCGGCCCGTCTCCATCCCCAGCTTGGACGAGTGCATGCCGATCAGAGGGGCAATCTGCCAGAGAGGCCCAAGATCCATGGAGACTACGTGCCCTGCAGTGCCAGCTCACAACCAAGCAGGTAGGCCTCACCACTGCCCGACTCCATGCCCAGCCTGGCTGAGTGCGTGCCAACCAGAGAGGCACCTCCCCAGAGAGGCCCAAGACCCAAGGCAACCATGCACCCAAGGCACCAGTGGGTGACTGAGCAGACACTGAGGCAGCCATGCCAAATTGGCAGCCTCAGCAGCATCCTAGCCAGACAATAGTGTCAAACCAGTGGACAGTGAAATCCCCTGCCACAATAACTAAACATCAAAGGAAAGATATCAGAAATATGAAAAATCAAGAAAGTACACCACCAAAGGTTAATAACTCTCAAGACCTATATCCCATAGAACAAGAAGCCCTTGACATGTCTGACAGGGAATTTTGAGTGAGAATTCTAAGGAAACTAAATGAGATACAAGAAAACTCAGCTAGACAACATGTTAAAACAAGGAAAAGTATACAGGACCTGAAAGAAGAAATGTCCCAGGAAATTAATGCCCTGAAAAAGAATGTAGCAGAGCTTGACAAGCTGAAGAATTCATTCAACGAAATAAAAAACACAACAGAGAGTTTAACCAGCAGGCTTGCAGAAGCAGAAGAGAGAACATCTGACCTTGAAGATGGGCTGTTTGAAATAACACAGGCAGACAAAAAGAAAAGAAAAAAGAATTTAAAAGTTGAAGAAAATCTAAGAGAGATATCAAGCAACCTTAAGCACTCAAATATCTGAGTCATGGGTATTCCAGAAGGGGAGGAAAAAAGACATTGCATTGAAAACATACTCAACAAAATAGTAGCAGAAAACTTCCCAGGTGTAGGAAAAGACACAGATCTTCAGATTCAGGAAGCTCAAAGAACCCAACTGTATTCAACCCAAAAAGGTCTTCTCCAAGACATGTTATAATGAAATTGGCAAAACTCAAAGACGAAGAGGGAATCTTAAAAGCTGCAAGAGAGAAGCATCAAATCACCTATAAGGGAGCCTCAATCAGACTAACATCAGATTTTCATCACAAACCATAAAAGCCAGAAAGGAATGGGATGATATATTCAAAATACCGAAAGACAGAGATTGCCAGCCAAAATACTCTACCCCACAAGGCTATGCCTTCAAAAACAAACAAAAACTGCAGGAGTTCACTACCACATGACTACCCTTACAAGAAATTCCCAAGGGAGTACTTGGTTTGGTACCTGAAAAATAATTACCACTGCCATAAAAACTCAAGAAAAATCTAAACCCACTAGTAAAATAAAAATGCTAACAATAAAGAAAAAAAAAATTTATCTACAATTCAAGGAACCAACAAATACAGAAGACAAACAAAAAATCAGAAAGAAAGGAACAAAAGACACTTAAGACATCCAAACAAAAATCAATAAAATGCTAGGAGTAAATCATCACTTTTCAATAACAACTCTTAATGAAAAAGGATTAAATTCCCCAATCAAAAGACACAGACTGGCTGACTGGATTAAAAAGGAGGACCCAACTATATGGTGCCTTCAAGAGACCCACCTCACCTATAAAGATTCACATAGACTAAGAGCGAAAAGATGGAAAAAGATTTACCTTGCAAACAGAAATATAAACAAGCTGGAGTAGCTATTCTTATATCTGATAAAATAGACTTTATACTAAAAACCATAAAAAGAGATAAAGGGTGCCACTACATAATGATAAAAGGATTGATCCATCAAGAAGACATAACAATCATAAATATATATGCACCCAATGTTGGAGCAGCCAAATTTATAAAACAAACTCTATTAGACCTAAAGAAGGAAATAGACACTAATACAATAATACAGGGGACCTGAACACCCCACTAACAATATTGGACAGATCATCTAGGCAAAGAATCAGCAGAGAAACACAAGATCTAAACAACATACTTGACCAATTGGACTTGGCAGATATCTACAGAACATTTCATCCAACAGCCTCAGCGTATTCATTTTTCTCATCAGCACATGGATCATTCTCCAGGATAGATCACATGTTAGGACACAAATCAATTGTCAACAAAATTCAGAAAAATTTGGAATTATCCCATGTATTTTTTCAGACCACAATGGATTAAAATTAGAAATCAATAACAAATGAAATTCTGGAAACTATACAAATACATGGAAATTAAACAGCATTCTACTTAATGACATATGGGTCCAAGAAGAAATCAAACAGGTAATCAAAAAATGTCTTGAAACTAATGAAAACAATGATAAAACATACCAAAACCTGTGGGATACTGAAAAAGCTGTACTAAGGGGGAAATTTATCACACTAAACGCTTACTTCAGAAGAATGGAAAGATGGCAAGTGAACAACCTAATACTTCACCTTAAAGAACTAGAAAAACAAGAACAATCCAAACCAAAAGTTAGCAGACAGAAAGAAATCATTAAGATCAGAGCAGAATTTAATGAAATTGAAACCAAAAAAATGATACAAAAGATCAATGAATCAAAAAGTTGGTTTTTTGAAAAGATAAAAAAAAAATTGACAAATGATTAGCATGGCTAACTAAGAAAGAAGAGAGAAGACCCAAATAACAAAAATTAGAAATGAAAAAGGTGATATTACAACTGATACCTCTGAAATACAAGGAATCATTCGAGATCACTATAAACAACTATATGCCAACAAATTTGAAAATGTGGAGGAAATGGATAAATTTCTGGACACATACTAACTACCAAAACTGAACCAAGAAGATGTAGAAAATCTGAACAGACCAATAACAAAAAAGATTGAAGCTGTTATCAGAAGGCTCCCAACAAAGAAAAACCCAGGACCAGATGGATTCACAGCAGAATTCTACCAAACATTCAAAGAGGAATTGACACCAATTCTCTACAAACTATTCCAAAAGATTGAAATAGAGGCAATACTCCCAAACTCATTCTATGAAGCAAACATCACCCTGATACCAAAACCAGGTAAAGATACAATTAAAAAAGAAAACTGCAGGACAGTATCCTGGGTGAATATACATGCAAAAATCCTCAATAAAATACTAGCTAACAGAGTACAACAACACATATGCAAAATAATACAACATGATCAAGTGGGATTCATCCCAGGTATGTAAGGTTGGTTCAACACACGCAAGTCAATAAATGTGATAAATCAAACACAAGGACCATATGATCAGGTCTATAGATGCTGAAAAAGCATTTGATAAAATTCAACACTCATTCATGATAAAGACTCTCTACAAGTTAGGTATAGATGGAAAGTATCTCAACATAATTAAAGCCATATATGATAAACCCACAGCCAATATCATCCTGAATGGAGAAAAGCTAAAAGCTTTTCCTTTAAGAACAGGAACTAGACAAGGATGCCCACTCTCACCATTCCTATTCAACATATTGTTGGAAGTACTAGCCAGAGCAATCAGAGAAGAGAAGGAAATAAAGGCATCCAGATTGGAAAAGATGAAGTCAAACTGTCCTTCTTTGCAGATGACATGATCCTATATATTGAACATCCTAAAGCCTCTACAAAAAAAATTCTTGGAGTTGATAAATGATTTCAGCAAAGTTACAGGATACAAAATCAACACACAAAAATCAGTAGCATTTCTATTTTCCAATACTGAACATGCAGAAAGAGAAATCATGAAAGCTTGCCCATTTACAATAGCCAACAAATAAATAAAATACTTAGGAATAGAGATAACCAAGTAGGTGACAAATCTCTATAATGAGAACTACAAACCACTGCTGAGAGAAATTAAAGAGGACACAAGAAGATGTAAAGATATCCCATGCTCTTGGATTGGTAAAACCAACATTGTAAAAATGTCCATACTACCCAAAGTGATATACAAATTCAATACAATCCCCATCAAAATTGCAATGACATTTTTCTCAGAAATGGAAAAAACTACACTTATATGGAATAACAAAAGACCATGCATAGCCAAAGCAATGCTGAGCAAAAAAATAAAACTGGAGACATAATTCTACCTCAATTTAAACTATACTACAAAGCCATAATAACCAAAACAGCATGGTACTGGCTTAAAAACAGACACACTGATCAATGGAATAGAATAGAGAATCCAGAAATAAACCAGCACACCTACAAACATCTGATCTTTGACAAAGGCACCAAGCCTACACACTGGGGAAGAGACTTCCTCTTCAGCAAATGGTGCTGGGATAATTGGATATCAATATGCAGGAGAATGAAACTAGACCCATACATCTCACCATATATTAAAATCAACTCAAAATGGATTAAAGAATTAAATATACATCCTGAAACAATAAAATTTCTTAAAGAAAACATAGGAGAAACACTTCAGGAAGTAGGACTGGACAGAGACTTCAGGAATATGACCCCAAAAGCACACACAACCAAAGGAAAAATAAAAAAATGGTATTATATCAAACTGAAAGCTTCTGCACAGCAAAAGAAACAATTAACAGAGTTAAAATACAGCCAACAGAGTGGAAGAAAATATTTGCAAAATATACATCTGACAAAGGATTAATATCCAGAATATATAAGGAACTCAAACAACTTTACAAGAAAAAAACAAAGAACCTAATTTAAAAAATGGACAAAAGAGCTAAATAGGCATTTCTCAAAGGAAGATATACTAATGGCCAACAGACATATGAAAACATGCTCAACATCACTCAGCATCCGGGAAATGCAAATCAAAACCACACTGAGATACCATCTCACCCCAGTTAGGATGGCTAATATCCAAAAGACTGTGAATGATAAATGCTGGCAAGATTGCGGAGAAAAAGGAGCTCTCATACATTGTTGGTGGGACTGCAAAATGGTGCAGCCTCTATGGAAAATGGTATGGAGGTTCCTCAAACAATTGCAGATAGATCTACCATACGACCCAGCTATCCCACTGTTGGGAATATACCCAGAGGAATGGAAATCATCAAGTTGAAGGTCTACCTGTTACCCAATGGTCATCGCAGCACTCTTTACAATAGCTGAGAGTTGGAACCAGCCCAAATGTCCATCATCAGATGAGTGGATATGGAAGCTGTGGTACATCTACACAATGGAATACTACTCAGCTATAAAAAAGAATGAAATACTGCCATTTGCATGGATGGACCTTGAGAGAATTATATTAAGTGAAACAAGTCAGGCACAGAAAGAGAAATATCACATGTTCTCACTTATTTGTGGGAGCTAAAAATAAATAAATAAATACACAAAAATGGGGGGGGAGGGAAGAAGACACAACAATTGCAATTCCTTGAAATTGATATGACAAGAAAACAGAAAGGACATTGTTGGGAGAGAGGGGGGAGAGGGAGAAGGGAGGGCGTTTTTGGTAATGGGCCACAATAATCAACCACATTGTATATTGGCAAAATGAAATAAAATTTGGAAGGAAAAAAAACTTTAAAAAAACGCCACCTCACAATTATCATGAGTTAATTTAAATCTCAGTATTATTTCTTCTATTTTACAGGGGTTGGAGGGGAAAAAAAAGAAACAAACAAACAAACAAACCCCCCCCAAAAAACCTAAGTTTTCTGAAAATTTTATTCTTGAAAAATTTGCACTAAGTAAGCCAACATTAATTATTTGGCCTATTTTATTTAAGGAATTGCTATGGTGAGATTAATGGGTGTTTCAATTTTCTAATGTTGTATTTATGCTTTCAATCCCCGTGATATTAATGGAGTTCATTACTTTTAATGATGTGAGGAGAATTAATTAAACAATTTATGGTAATCTGACAGAGAAACTTCATTATCAAAATGTCATAGGGTAAATATGGCAAAATATGAAGTGAAGTGGTTCAGAGGACAAAAATGTTGATTAATCCACTTTTAAAGGTTGATTTTTAAGCTAAAAAAAAAACATGACTGTACTATGATCAGGCAGAAATCAATAACATATTTTCTAAAACGTATTAATATAATCTTACAAAGTTTTATTACAGTGTATTTCTTCTGATCTTGACAAGACTTTTTAAGATGATCAGAAAATCAAGAAAATATCATAGCTTCTTATTGTCTACAGTCTGTTTCTTAAGTTCCAGTTGGGTTAATATTAGGAGTTCTGTAAAGATCAATAAGAAGAGATGCTTGTTAATGGCCATCAGCTAGAGATGTTGATGAGTTTCTCATCACTTGAGGAGGAAGGAAAAATAGATGAAAGATCATGCTGGTAATATGACCTCACAAAGTACATTTAGAAAGAGTTACATTGTAATATTCGCCATTATTTGCCAATTTTTATGCATTTGCTACTACATATTGTTTGTTTTACCAAGTTTTCTAGGCCCACTTTTAACCCAGAGAAATTAAATATTTCATTTAGCCAGTCTTATACAATATGTAGGCCAATATGCTTATCTGGTCTTCTGCATCCCTCAATAGCCATGTGTATCCATTTAGTTGACATATGTACTTCAAAATACATTTAAAATTCTTCTTTAATCAAGGACATCACCATGATAAGAAAAATGACAATAATTTTACTGTCTTGAAATTCCATCCTACATGGGGATTAGTTCTACACTTAGCATGTTTGTCAAACATCGTGTGCACTTAATATCATCCTTTTAAAATCTTTTACTCCTCCAATTAGGTCTATGTGATTTTGTGTTAATAGTATAGTAATATATAATGATAATGATGGTAACGATAGATATCTGTGCTCACTGTGTAACGGACTTTTTTCTGAGAACTTCATGTATGTTTAATCTTCATCATAACTTAGTGCAATAGGTACTATTATGTTTATTCTTATCTTAGAGATGAGGAAGCTAAGATCCATAGAAGATAGTTTGCCTAAGTATAACAGCTTTCAGTTGCTGATAGTGTTTGATATAATGAAATCTTGCACAATCATTCTTATAAATACATGTGTATATTATATATTTTATGTATATTATGCAGAAGAATTCATATGATGAGAGACACTAGAACTGGTATTGGCAGAGAAAACAGGTGATTCATGTTTCTCATCTGATGTTTATTCTGAGACATATGCTCAATAAAAAGAGCTGCAAGAATTGCTCTCTCTCTCTCTCTCTCTGAATAAGTACAGTTATACTTTAAATTCATGCATGATCAATGTGCAAAGTGCTATGTGTACTATTTATTGTATTAAATGCTTTACATCTATTATATCTAAGTCTCATAGCAAATCTAGTACCATAGGGAAAATTTACAAAATAATAACATACTAAATAATAAAATAATATGTTATTTTCCACTTGAAAAACAGAAAGGGCATGGAATATTCAATAACAATTCCTATGGCTTACCTAGAGTTAATTCTCCAGATATAAATAGAAATGTAATCAAAAACAAACAGTTACACCTGATTATACTGTTTATGGTCACATAGGTGACATTATAGATACCATTCTTTATTCCAAGAGTAATAAAAAGTATTAAGAATTTTAAGCTAGGTGGATGACATAACATGGATAAGGTTTCAAAATTTCATTCACGCCTCCTAGTGGCGAACAGACTGTAAAGACATCAGTGTACACGTGGAGAGCCTTATATAAAAATGATCTTAGTGATCCAAGGAGAGGTAGTGGTAATGTGGATCAGAAAGATGGTGACTGTGAAAAAGTGAGGAGATTCAATATACTTAGGACTTACTGATGGATTGTATACGTCTGTGTTTTTGCACTTGCACAAATGGTAAGAATAGTAAATGTCAAAAATGATGTCACACAAAAAAATGATGTCACACTATCTGGCTTACATAACTGATTGGATATGGGGAATATTTAATTAAATATAGAACCCTGAAAGAATAGTCGGTTTTAAGAAATGGATTTAAATGTGGACATGTTGATTTTCAATTATCTTTGAGACAACTACATGGAAATATAAAGTAAAAGTTGAATAAAGCAACTTGGAGCTCAGGGGATATAAGATTAGGGATGGTAGGCAGATGTATAATACTTTAAACCACAGATGTGAGTAACATCACCCAGAGAGATGATGTGAAAAAAGCAAAAGGCCAAGATCAAGCCGTGAGATGCATCAACATCTATAAAAGATTGGTATATTATGAAAGACAGAAAAGGATACCTAGAAGGAGTGGCTAATGAAATAGGAAAAAAGACAGGAGTGTTCATTTTTGTTAAAATTTAAAGACGATAGTTATTGCACACAGGGAATGGTCAAACGTTGCTGATTTGAAGCTAAAAGAAATGTTATTTCATTTTGAATAATGGGAGTTGTTTGCTGTAATAATGGGGCCAGAAGCTAATTTTTTTTTGTTTTTGGATAAAGAAGTGACTGGGATAGGTTAAATAAAGAGATCGATCAACAGCGTATAGTGAATGGTACCTTTTCTAAACATTTGACTTTCAAGGAGAAAAGAAGTTTAACTTCATTGGCATAGAGGGTGAGGTATGGAGAATTTTTTTTTAAGGTTAGTAAAAAACAAAAATCAAATATTGTAAACAATCCAAGTGCCCCTGAAAAATAGAAGGGGTTAATAAAACATGGTACATCTCTATTCTGAACTATTTTGTAGCTTTTAGAAAAATAAAAAGCTAGTTTAATATTGCTTTAGAAATATAGGCATGTACTTCAAAAATTTCATGGAAAGATTTGTATGCTTTTTTAATTATATTTTTCCTCAAACGTTTTGAAGTGTGTGTATGCATGTACACATACATATATGCATGTACACATACATATATGCAAAACAAAATGCAAAATAATATCTTGTTTAATGATCTCATTAAATCTGAAGACAATGTACTATTTACCTAAAGTTCAAATTAAATAACAAAACAAAAATGTATAATTAAATGTATAAATATTATATAAATGTAAGTGTATAAAATCATATAAAATAAATGTCTTGAGGAAAAGAAAATATGTTTTATCTGTTACTGTTGCTACAATGTCTTGTAAATGAGCAAGTGATTTAATTCAAGATCGATCAAAACAAATGTGACAATTTCATTAAAAGGATTTTCTTAGGACTAAAATGTTTTGGATTCTGAAAAACAAAATATTTTCTGAGCAAGGTACTAATTCATTAGTGAGCTTTATTTAAAGACTTATTAACAAGAAAGAACTATACTGTAAAAACAGATGTTGCTATTAAAATTCATTGTTAGGAAGAATTAAATTTCAATACTTAAAACAAATTAATTTGTCAAGAAATTAATTAACTGCAGTCTAATCACTGATCAAATTACAAGATTTCATTTGTAAAATGAATTGTTCATTTTTAATTCTTTGAATATTTGAAATCATTTTATTAGTATTTAAGGAGTAAAAATATATTAGCATTTATAGACATTTTGGCTTAAGGATTACAACTATAAGCCAACACTATAAATTTTGACCCACGTTTTGCCTGTGTCAACAATTTGATGTATGAACTAAATTTTACTGGACTATATAACCTATATTAAAATTTCTTTATCCGCCACATTTATCTGATTTAAAACTCTGGGTGTGAAAATATTTAAAATAGTTATAACCTTATTAAGTAACAAATTTACATTTGATAAAATGTATAGGGTCTTTTTCCCACTGTGGTCAATTATATGTCACCCTTGTTAGTTTATTACTAAACATCCATTAATATCCATAATAGGCCAGACAATCTGTCGGATTTGGGATAGTTTCTGCATTCAGGAAGGTTATTGTTTGGTAGTGGAATAGTGATGTATAAAGAAAGAAATCTAGAAATAAGTTAAAGATAAAATAATAAAAGATTTTGGAAAAAAATTGGGACATGATCAAAAGTGGTCAGTCCAGGTGGACATCACTGAAAATGAAGTAGTTAGCTCTAACGGTATGCCCCTCAACAGAAACACTGAAAATTTGAGCAAAAATAGAACCAACTTCATCAGAAATTTGAAAAATAGTCAAAGGTTTATAGCAAAAACAAATGCTAAATCAAAAAAAAGGCAACTTAAATGAGCTTCAAAGCATTTTTACTTGTCCTAGACCTCTCTCCCCGCTCAACCCCAGTTGGTGGCAGTCTTAAAGCAGCGGCAACTTATATTCCCTAGTCTCTGATTCCAGAGACACAGCAGATCTTTCTTATTAACAAATAATTATGTTTTGTATTTTGTCTTGTCTGATGCTTCCTGAAGCAATAATACAAAGTAATTGACATTGTTTTACCTAACTAGAAATTTACTCAGGATGGAAAGTGGCTATGCAAGGGAAATTCCTTAAAAACACTGTAAAGCAAATAAACAAACTGCTGCAACCTGGAGCAGAAGTTTAAAATTAAGTAAAATAATAGTATGTCAAAAGTCTGAGATGACTAGATTCTCAAGTTTCCTTGGGAAATTAAGACATCAAAGGCACAGGCCTATACCAGTGTATTTAGAAATTAATGCATATGCCCAGGACAGGATGCATACTTAAAAAGACCTGAGAAGTTCCTAAGATTTTACTTCTGGCTGATCTTTAGGTTAAGTGAAAGCAGTGAAGACAAGGTAGAGTTGTAAATGGCCTGGCTAAGCATTTAAGGAGTGCCCCCTCAATGGTAATCTTCAAATATAAAGAAAGTGTTTTTTTCTCATTTATTTTCCGTTTTTTCTCTTTCTCTTCCTTTTTTCCCCTGCTTTCTTTTGACTCCAAATGTTAAAGGAAATTTCTGTCAAAACATTATCTGAACTCAAGGTAAAGGAACAGAGACTTCAGAGAGTATGTGTGACAAAGAGTAAACATTACAAAAATAGTTTTAAAAAGTCATCAGACAAACAAAAAACTACAACCTACATCAGGCAACAAAAACAAACAGTGAGGAGGAAGAATCTGATTTCCATATTTATCACAATATTCCAGATCTCCAGCATTCAAAAAGTATATAAAGCATGCAAAACAAACAAACACAGCAAAACAAGAAAGTATGGCCCAATCACAAGAGAAATGAAAAGAAATTGTCCCTGAGTAAGCACAGACATTGGACTTAAGGACAAAGATGTTAACAAAGATGCTCAAAGAGGTAAAGAAAAACATGGACAAAAACTAAAGGAAACCAGGGTAATGACAGTTAAACAAACAGAAAATATCAGTAGAGAGATATAAATTATAAAAAGGCACCAAAAAATTCTGGAGCTGAAAAGTACAGTAACTGAAATGAAAAAGTTATGCTAGGATATAAATAAAATATTTGAGCAAGCATAGAAAAGAATCAGTAAACTTGAAGATAGCTGATATTATTTAGTTTGAGGAGAAAAAAAAAGAATGAAGGAAAAACAACAGAGTCTAAGAGACCCATGGGACACCACGAAGAGTAACAACACATACAGAAATAGAGTCCCAGAGGTGAGGAGACAGAGAAAGAAACAGAAAAATATTTGAAGTAACAATGGCCGAAAATCTTCCAAATTTCACAAAAAACATAAATGTACAAATCCAAGAAGCTCAATAAATTTCAAGATAAATAAAGACAAGGAGATCAGAACTGAGACATATTATAATCCAACTGAAAGAAGTCAAAAACAAAAATAAATCTTGAAAGCAGCAACAGAAAAGTGACTCATCACATACAAAGGATCCTTAAAAAGATTAATGGCCAACTTTTAGCAAAACTTGTTGAGGCCACAGGGCAGTGAGGACATATTTAAAGTGCTAAAAGAAGAAAAATTATCAACAAAAAATTCTATATAGTACACAGTTTTTTCAAAATTGAAGGAAAAAAAATTAAGACATCCCATTTGTTTTTAGGTAAACAAAAGCTGTAGGTGTTTATCACCAGCAGACCTACTTTACAATAAATGCTAAAGAAACTCCTTTAGGAATAAATAAAATGGCACTCGACATTAACTAGAAAACAAATGGAAAAATAAAGAACATGAGTAAAGGTAACTACATAGGTAAATACAAAACCAGTATTACTGTATTTTTGGTTTTGGACTCCTCTATTTTTTCACATTATTATACCAACAAATGCACAAAACAATAATTATAAATCTATGCTAATGGACACACATAGTATAAAGGTGTGATTTTTGAATACAACAACATAAAGGGGGAAGGAAAAAGGTGTATAGGAGTAAGGTTTGTGTATACTATGAAGATAACATAGCATTAACACAAAATAGATTTTTATAAGTTTAAGGGTAAGGTAATCCATAAGGTAACCACTAAGAAAATAACTAAACTGTACAGAAAATAAAATAAAAAGTAATCTAAATGACCCTCACAAAACATTTAAGATGGCCATTAACCAATTAAACATATAAGAAGGCCATAATAAAAGAATTAAAGATTAAAAAATACCTTACATTTAAGTCTTTAATTAATTTTGAGTTGATTTTGGTATATGGCAAGAGGTACAGGTCTAGTTAGACTCTTCTACATAAGGATGTCCAGTTTTCCCAGAACCATTTATTGAAGAGGCAGTCTCTTCCCCAATGTATGTTCTTGATGCCTTTGTTGGCTGTGGGCACCTGGGTTGATTTCTGGGTTCTTTATTCTTTTCCATTGGTCCATCTGTGTATTTATGCCAGTACCATGCTGTTACAGTTAGTATAGATTTGTAGTATAGTTTGAAGTCAGGTAGTATTATGCTTCCGGCTTTATTTAATTTTTTTATTTTGCTCAGGATTGCTCTGGCTATTAGGCATCTTTTGTTCCATATGAATGTTGGGTTGTTTTTTTCCATGTCTGTGAAGAATGTAATTGTTATTTTGATGGGAGTTGCATTGATTCTGTAGATTGCTTTGAGTAGAATGGACATTTTCACAATATTAATTCTTCCAATCCAGGAGCATGGAATGTCTTTCCATTTTTGTGTCCTCTTTAATTTCTTTCAACAGTGATTTGTAGTTCTTACTGCAGAGATCTTTCACTTCCTTGGTTAACTTTATTCCTAGGTATTTTATATTTTGGTGACTGTTGTAAATAGGCTAGCTTTCTTAATTTCTTTTTCTGCTAGTTCATTGCTGGAGCATAAAAACACTACTGATTTTTTCCATGTGGATTTTGTATCCTGCAACTTTACTGAAATCCTTAATCAAATCTATGAGGTTTTTTATTCTATAGTTTTTAGGCTTTTCTATATATAGAATCATGTCATCTGCAAACAGGGACATTTTGACTTTGTCTTTTCTAGTCTGGATGCCCTTTATTTCTTTCTGTTTCCTAATTGCTCTGGCTACTGCTTCCAATACTAAGTGAAATAGGAATGGTGAGAGTGGGCATCCTTGTCATTTTCCCATTTTTAAGGGAAAAGCTTTCAGCTTTTCCCCATGTGAATGATATTGGTGATGGGTTTGTCATATATAGCTTTTATTGTATTGAGATACTTTCCTTCCATATCTAATTTGCTGAAAATCTTCATCATGAAGAGATGTTGAATTTTGTCAGATGCTTTTTCTGTGTCTATTGGGATAATCACATGGGTTTTGTCTTTAATTTTGTTGATGTGATATATCACATTTATTGACTTGCATATGTTGAGCCATCCTTGTACCAATGGAATGAATCTCATAAGACCTGAAACTATAAAACCTCTACAAGAAAACATAGGGGAAACACTTGAGGAAATAGGACTGGGAAAAGACTTTATGACTATGACCCCCAAAGCACAGAAAACAAAAGGTAAAATAAACAAAAGGGATTATATCAAAGTACAAAGCTTCTGCACAGCAAATGAAGCAATTACCAGAGTGAAAAGACAACTCGCAGAGTGGGAGAAAATGTTTGCAAACCATGCTTATAACAAAGGATTAATATCCAGGATACGCAAAGAACTCAAGCAACTTAACAGAACAAACAAACAAACAAAACAATTAAAAACTGGGCAAAGGAGCTGAATAAGCATTTCTCAAAGGAAGTTATACAAATGGCCAACAGACATGTGAAAAAATGTTCAATATCACTCGGCATCAGGGAGATGCAAATTGAAAACACACTGAGATATCACCCCACCCCAGTTAGACTGGCTATTATTAAAAAGGTGAAGAACAACAAATGCTGGAAAGGATACAGAGAAAAGGGAACATTCCTACCCTGTTTGGACTGTAAATTGGTGCTGCCATTATGGAAAACAGTGTGGCATTTCCTCAAACAACTACAGATAGAACTGCCATATGGTCCAGCAATTTCACTACTGGGTATATACCAGTATACTAAGGAAATCATCATGTCAAAGGGATACCTATACTCCCATGTTTATCACAGCTCTATTTACAATAGCCAAGAGTTGGAACCAACCTAAATGTCCATTGTTGGATGACTGGATAAGAAAATGTGGTATAATTATATGATGGAATGCTACTCAGTCATAAAAAAGAATGAAATGTTGCAGCAACATGGATGACTTAGAGAAAACCATGTTAAGTGAAATAAGCCGGGCACAGAAAGAGAAATACTGCATGTCCTCAGTCATAAGTGGAAGCTAAAAAATTAACAAGAAAAAAAAAAAAGAAAAAGAAAGAAAGATACAACAATCACAATCATACATTGAACCTTCAAAAGGAGACAATAGAATGGTGGTTGCCTGCAGGTGGAGTGGGGGGTTGGGAAGAGGAAGGAAGGAATTGGTAAAGGGCCACAAAGAAAAATTGCACTGTATGCTGTTGAATATACTAATTATCCTGATTTGAACATTACATATTGCACACAGGTATTGATATTCAACTCTATATCCCACAGATATGTCCAAATCAACTGTTAGGATAAAAAAATTAGGGAATAAAAAAGATATAAAAAGAATAAACAAATGGCAACAGAAAAATGACAGAAGAACGTTCTTTATCATTAAACTCTCTTATTAAGAGGAAAATATCAGCAAGATGGATTAAAAAAGAAAAAATCCAATTGTATGCTATCTTTAAGAGACTGGCTTACATGTATAGACACAAATATGTTGAAATTAAAAGAATGGGAGAAGATACTCCATGCAGATAGTAACCAAAAGATAGTTGAGTGGGCATGCTAATATCAGACAAAATAGATTTTAAATCAAGACTATTACAAGAGACAAAAAGGATTATATATTAATAAATGTGTCAAATCATCAAGAAGATGTAAGGGTTATTCATGTATATGCACCAAAAAAGGAGAATCATAAAAAGTATATAGTAAAAATTGACATACTGAAAGAGAGAATTAAACCGTTCTACAGCAGTAGTTAGAAACTTCAATATTCTTCAGGATAGACCATATGTTAGACCACAAAAAGTTCTGAATAAATTTGAGAAGATAAATATAATACAAGTTTCTTCTTTGACCACAGTGGAAGTAAACTAGAATCAATGCCAAAGACACCATGAGAAAACTATAGGCCAACATCATTGATGAATATAGATGCAAAAATCCTCCACAGAATATTAACAAATCAAATTCAGCAGTATTAAATGGATTACATATCATGACCAAGTGTGACTGATCCCAGAAATATAGGAGTGGTTCAACATATAAAAATCAATCAACATAATAAACAGCATTAACAGAATGAAAGAAAAAAAACATGATTATCACAATTAATGCAGAAAAAATTATTTGACAAAATCCAACATGCATTCACAATACTGAACCAACTAGTAATAGAAGGAAATTTCCTTAGCCTGAAAAAGGGAATTTATGAAAAGCCTACATCTAATATCACTCGATATCGTAAGACTGAAATCTTTCTCGCTAGGATCAGAAAAAAGATAAGGATGCCCACTTCTGCCACTTTGCTATTCACTGTTGTACTACTAGTTATACCTGGAGCAATTAGGCAAAAAAAAAGACATAAAAGGAATCTAAGTTAAAAAAAAAAATAGAAAGTAAAACTATTTGGACATCACATTATCTTATATGTTGAAAACCTAAAGAATTCACACAAAAAAACTATTAGAGCCAATAAATGAATTTAGTATAGTCAACATACAAAAATCAGTTGTACATCTGTATGCCAGCAATAGAAAATCCAAAAAGAAAATTAACAAAACAATTTAATTAAGAATAGCATATAAAATTATAAAATACTTAGGAGTAAATTTAACCAGGCTGGTGAAAGACATGTACACTAAAAACTAGAAAACATTGCTGAAAGATATTAAATAAGACCTAAGTAAAGGCCATCTGTGTTCATGGATAGGAAGACTTACTACTGGTAAGATTGCAACACTACCCAATGTGATCTACAGATTAGATAAAATCCCTGTTAAAATTCCAGTAGCCTGTTTTTGCAAAACTGGAAAATCTGACTTTCAAATTTATATGGAATTGCAGAAGACCCGTTGGATAAAACTATCTTGAAAAAGAAGAGCAAGTGGGAGGTCTTCCATTTCCAGATTTCAAAATTTACTACAAAGCTACAGTGATCTAAAGAGTGTGTTACTAGCATGAGGATACACATATAGACCAATGGAATAGAACTGAGAGCCCATTAATACATCTATTTCCAATTCAACAACAATGGTACTAAGACCATTCAATAGGTAAAGAATAGCTCTTTTACAAATGGTGCATATACAAGTGGATATCAACATACAAAAGAATAAATTTGAACCCTGTCTTACACTCCATGCCAAAAATAATTAAAAATGGATCACAGACCTAAATACAACAGTTAAAACTACAAAACTGTTAGAAGAAAACAGCGTTAAATCCTCATGACTTTGGATTTGGCAATGAATTCTTAAATATGACACTATTTAAATGCACAAGCTTAACGTGTGAGGTCTTTTGGGTAGTGATGAAAATATTTAGGAAGTTGATATAGATGGAGGCTGCACACTGTTATGAAAGTATTAAATGACACTAAATTGCATACATTAAAATGACTAATTTTATGTTAAATGAACTTCTCCTCAATATCAAAAAATATGGTCAATCTACTCTGGGATGTGGGGATTGGGCAGGAAATGCTTCATTTAGTAGATAGGTTTTCAGCTGAACTCTGAAAAATGAGATGGGTAGCAGAGTAAAGAAGTTGGGTAGGGAAGAGTAAGTACACATGGAAAAATAGGAGTATAAAAGATTCCAGGTAAAAAGGTCAATATGAGAAAATGCACAGTGGTCAACAAACAAATCTTGGGGCAAAAGAGCAATTGTGAAAAGGCCAGCAGGACATCAGGGTTCCCTTCACTATGTAGAGGAGACTGGATCTAACCTCTAATCTTTGGAAGTCACTGAATCATTGGTCAGAAAAAAAGCATGTCCAAATTTGCCTGTCAATAAGATTACTCTAGGAACTGAGTGGATGGTACATACATAAGAAGGCAGCAAGCTTGGAGGTCATGAGAATAATTCCATCAATTACTGTGAGAGACATAATGATGTATCTAAACTGTATCAGAAACCATGGAGATTTTGTAGATATTTGATCACAGGAGCTATTTGGTGAATGTGATATTTCAGAAGGATTCAGCAGACAGGGTAAGAATTTGAAGCTAGAGGCAAGGAGAAACAATTATGGTGTTCTGAGATTGGGACATGAATTAGTGTGATGGAAATACATAGAAAAGGACACATTTAAGAGATATTTCAAGGGAAAAAATAACAGTGATTGGTGACAGTAGATATGAGGAGTGAATTAAATAAACTGTCAAAGAGTCCTTCAAAATTGCTAGCTTATTTTCAGGTAGAGGATATACCTTTTTACATTATTTCTATTCTAATTTTAAAATGAAACATGATGTTGTGGAAAACTACTGTGTTAGATTCCAACTGGGTGATCTTGAACAAGTTACTTGTCCTTTGAGCCTGTGTTTTTATCTGCAAAATAGTTTTTAAAACTAAAGTTCCTGTCTTTCAGAGATGATGAGAGGGTGAGTGGTTGTGTTTGCAAGATGTGTTTACCAAATAATACGATAATAAGTGCTGGGTGTAACTAGTGTTGATTGTGCTGAAAATGCCAGCATTTAGGATTTAGAAATAGATATAATAGTAAAAAATGTTTTACAGCAGGAAGAATTCATCAGACATCTACCCTTAAATCATTTTTTCCCCCCCCTCTGGGTTACTTTTTCAGTCACCATTATATTTTAGCATCTGTAGGATTTTCTCAGGTCTTAAGTGGTATGTTTTTAGTGACTCTTGGCTAAGAATAGTTACAGAGTTCTTGCTAAGGTGGTCAAGTTGTCATATGTTCTAATTTTAACAACATTACTCTAAATCTCTTGAGTCAGCAGAGGACAATGAAGTTCAAGGTGCCATTTAAGCATCCTTTTTTATAGCTAAGCTGTTAATAGTATGCAAATGCAATGTCCTCATTTATATGTAGGATTTCATCAGTAGTAAAAATAGAATTTTTCATGATTGAAAGGATTGTTACTTAATAGGAAGAAAGATTTCATATAACTTGACAAATCATATTTTGAAAGGACAATATTTGTGTTTTCTTATTATGTTGACTTTTAATCTATTAAAATTAAAAGTAATAAAAAAAGCAATCATTATAGCAAATTAATATAAAGGCTGGAATATACATGTTTTATATAGCCTTACCTTCCAGAGATGCTTAATAGAGATTTAAGTACCATAATAAAATTTATTTCTTTCTCCCAGAGAAAAAGATAAGAACTAGAAATGATAAGTGGAATACTTATGGTCAACTGCAAAGTATTACCTTAGAATAAAATGTTTGGCTCCCTCTGGCATATTAAGCTCCCTGGGCACTTCTAGATGGTTCAAAATGGAAAATTACTACTGTGCTAATGCATTCAAATTTCACTGATCATATATCCTATGTAGAAAATATAGAATATGAAGTTTCATTTTATTCTTTCCTGTTTTATATAAGAAATAAAACAATCTCTCAAGCTCAAGGCTGTATGTTTAAAGATAACACTTAGATATTTCGAGTAATAAAAATGAAATTGCAAACAAACTCTATGCCAGGACATTTCCCTGGTAACAGAGATAAAGCACTGCAGTGCTGTGAGTGCACTATCCTTCAGAAGGAAGTCTGATCCCAGTATTTTGAGCAATTTATTTTCCCCAATCAAGTAAAAAAAAATTATAAAATGTGTAGTGAATCCATTTCTAGAAAATTGGTTAAATCAAGGCTCATAATCAAATCAAATATATTTGATTTTTTACATTTTGTAGTTAAATTTCTTATTTATAGTTCATAACCAGAAGAAAAAAAATGATATAAATGCATTTCAGACCAATTCTATCTTTTGGCATCTTTTATTATATTCAACCAAAGTTGATAGATGCTGCTGCTGTCAATTTAAAATCAGATTAAGTAGATACACAGTAGCCACATAATTAATTTTACATATAATTTTTCTTTGCTTTATATAAATAAAAAAGTGTTAGGACTAACTGAGATTTTATTAGTACCTAAAAATTACAATGTTAATGCACTGTTTTAATTTTGTTGAAAGCAATAATAGTCAACACTAATTTTGAGCATGCATTTCAAATTTCTACATATATAAACACATAATATCCTGCTCAATATTTAAAAATATAAAAAGGAATTTGATATGACCTCTTAGAAATGTTAGCTGCATTGTAAATTTTTAAAATAACAACATTTATGTTAAGTCTCTACTGGAAAAGATGTACAGCAAGGTCAGATAGGTAATTTCAGCAGAGAGATGAAAATCAGATGAAATAATCAAATAAAAATGTTAGAAATAAAAAATATAGAAACAGAGAAAAGAATTATTTTGATGGACTCACAACAGGCTAATATATGTAACTGAAGTCTCAAGAGAAGAGAATGGAACAAAATAAATATTTGAGGAAATAATAAATAATAACTTTACAAATCTAATAACAGTGAAACTCACATAACTAAGAAATTCAGATAATTTCAAATAGGACTGAAAAACAAAACAAACAAAAACCTAGGCATATCATACATAAACTGCTCACAATCCAAGAAAAAGAAGAATTCTTTAAGGTAGTCACAGGTACAAAACATATTACACACAAGGGCACAATGAGAAACACTACAGCATACTTTTCATTTACAAAAGATAACAGAGGGAATTTGCCACCAGTAGACCTGAACTACAAGAAATACTAGTGAAAGTTCCTCAGTCAGTAGAAATTGGATAACTCAAAAACCTGGATCTATACAAAGAAGTAAAGAGTGATAGAAACAAAATGAGAAAAGTTTACTAGAAATTTTCCTATTTTAAAAATTTTAACTGCATGTAAAAATAATTGACTCTCTAAAGCAAAATAGTCATTGCTGTAGTATAGCACAAGTATAATTAAAATGTGTAATAAGAATAGCATAAAGATTGTGAGGAAAGAATTGATAGCATATTGTAAAATGCTTAAACTATAAATGAAGTGGTATAATATTATTTGGAAGTAGACTCTGATTGATTAAAAAAGTAAGTACTAAGAAAACCAATACAACTTTAAGAAGAATAAATAATAAAATTATTGGAGATTAAGTGAAATATTAAAAATAATTAATTAAAAAGACATCAGGAAAAAAAGGTAAAAATCTAACAATGAAGTTATGGAACAAATATAAAATAACTAGCAAGATGGCAAATTTTGATACAACCATACCTATAATTACAATATATGTAACAATCTAAACAAACCTTTTAAACCACAGAAATTACTAGAGTAGATTTTAAAAAAAGTTAGAACTTTCTATTTTAACACACAAAATACACACTTTAAATATAAAGACATATTAAAAGTAAAGGATGAAAAAATATATACTAGTCAAACAGTAATCAGGAGAAAGTGGAAATAATTATATTAACAACAGACTAAATAGACTTCAACACAGAAATATTCCCAAGAATAAGTAAGAGTAGATAATGACAAAGGTATTGATTACCCAAGAAGCCATAACAATCATAGATGTGTATGAACTTAACAACAGAACTTCAGAAAAAATCAGAAGGATCTAGAAGACCTAAAAGTCACTATCAACCAGTTTGATCTAATTAACATTTATAGAACCCAACGAAATAGAGTACATATTTTCACATGCAAATGGAACATTCATTAAGATGGACCAAATTCTGTTCCATAAAATGAAACTTCAAAATGTAAAAGAATTGAAATTATTTAATGTATGTTCCAGGAGCAAAATGGAATTAAATGAAAGGTCAACAAAAAGGAGCTAGCTAAAAAATGCCCAAAATATTTGGAAATTAAACAAAACACTCCTAAATAATTAATGAATAAAAAAGAAATTATAAGAAAAAAAAGAAAATATTTTAGTTGAGTAAAAATGAAATTGCATATTAAAAATTTGGGGATGCAGCTAAAGCAGTGTCTAGGGGATATTTATTTCATTAAATATTGATATTAGAGACAAATAAAGATCTTAAATCAATTATTTAAGCCCCCAACTTAAGGAATAAAAAAAGAAAAAACTCAAAGCAAGGATAGGAAGAAAATTATAAAGAACAAAAATCAATAAAATTGACAGCTAAAAACAACAGGCTAGTTAGCTCAGTTGGTTACAGTGCAGTTATAACACCAAGGTCAAAGGTTCAGATCCATCTACTGGTCAGCTGCCCAAAAACAAAAACAAACAAAAACAATAGAGAAAATAAATGAAACAAAACCTATTTCTTTGAAAATATCAACAACATTGATAAACCTGACTACAAAAATGAGAGAAGACACAAATTGCAAATACCAGGAAAGAAATCGAGAACATCAACACAGACCCCAAGGATAACGGTATGGTTAAAAAACAAGAAACAAAACAGTAAACTCCGTGACAATAAACTTATATGGCTGAATTGCTTGAAAAATCAAACTGTAGTACCATAGCTTACTCTGAAAGAAATAAAAAGGCCAAATTGCCCTATATCTTGTACTAAAATTGAGTTTTCAGTTTAATGACTTTCCAACAAAGACCAGACCCAGATGACTTCTACCAAATATTTTTTAAAAAGTAACAGTTCCACACAATGTCTCCAGAATTTGTAAAAATAGAATATTCCCTAATTCTTTGTATGAGGCCAGCATTATTCTGATACCAAAAGCAGAAACTTGACAGAAAAAAAATTCTACATAACAATATTCCTGACGAACATCGCTGGAAAATTCTTAGATAATATGTGAACTAATTGAAGCCAGCTGTATATAAATATAATACATCATGGCAAAGTGAATGAAACCCAGGTGTTAAGTGTAGCCCTGGCCTATACACAAAAGCCCTGTGAATGTTTCCCTGTGACCAGCAGACAAAGGAGAAAAATCTTAGACTTAGATGCAAAACAGTACAGCATGATATAATCGTGAAAGCCAAAAATTGACTGCTGCTATGCTACAACCTCACTCAAGGAGGGCTCTAATAGTGAATTATGAAGAAAAATTCCCAGTTTAAAGAGATTTGAGCAGTACTATTGGGTGTCTACATTGGGTGGAGGGAATATTGGCCTGGTGGAAAGATATATAGAATGCCATGGCTGACTGATCAGGAGCCTGAAGGCATAGAATTAGGAAAATCAGAGACTAAGTTGTTTAGGGAAGAAGTGTATGTACAATGGACCTATGTGAGTGTGCACTGTGTGTAAAACTCATAGTGTCTCATGTCAATATCCATAAAAGAGTATCCACTGTAGGAGACTCTGAAAATTGGGTAGGCAATATATACAAGAAAAATATACAATTTTTACCATCAGTTAAAACAAAGCAAAATAAAACAAAATGGGTAGACATAATGACATGAGCAATGGATGTTAGAGAAATTCTGCCCTTGCCCACCCAAATGTTCCACCCAAATGGAACAAAGAACAGAGTAGTTATAGTGCCAATGACCAAAACTAAGCCTGGGAGCAAAAGTATGTACTCCCTGTCACCAAAGCTGATGTAGCTTCTGCTTCTTTTGAATATCTGTTCCTCCAGTAATAGAGACCAAAACTGAGCCATTGCCGTGATACCATCACAGATGGAAAACATATAGCCACTTGACATCAAGTTGAATACATTGGATCTCTTCCATCCTGGAAAGGAAAACCATTTATCTTTATTGGAATTGACACCAATTTTAGACAAGTATTCATCTTCCCTGCTCACAGTGCTTCAGGACAGCTCACTATTCAGTGTTTTCAGATTTACAAATAAAATGCCTGATTTACAAACATAGAAATTTGCATATAACATTTTATATGAAGAAAGTGTGGCATTGGGAACCACTAGTCCTATCATATCCTCCATTGCCTTGAAACAATCAGTCTTACAAAAAATTGGAGTGTGTTATGGGTTAAATGTGTCCCCCCAAATTTCATGTGCTGGAAACTTGACCCACATTGTAAGAGTGTTAAGAGAGTAGGCAATTCAGTTATGGTATTGGACAGGTGTGGCCTTTAAGAGGTGATTAGATAGTGAAGACTGTGCCCTCATGAATGAATTGATCCACTCACGGAGTAATGAGTTGGTTCTGATAACTTTAAAAGGAGAGCAGTGAGAAGGTTTGGTGTCTCTCTTGCTTAGCCCATTCTCACTATGGGACACTTAAGTTGCTGTAGAGTCATCCCACCAGGAATTAGTCTCTCACCAGATGTTTTCCCTAGACTTTGGACTTCCCAATCTCCAAAACTATAAGAAATAAATTGCATTTTCTTTATAAATTACCAAATTTCGGGTATTTTGTTATAAGTAACAGAAATGGACCAATACAGAATGGGTTATTAATGGCTCAGATAAGATGCCAGCTTTGGACTGACACTACAATTTATGAGTCCTGCCCTTCAAGTTGAAACAATATAGATTAAAAGAAACAAGAGACAGCTGACATAGCAACCAGTGCAACAAGCAGAACTTTGGAATCTGATGTAAACAAATTAGTTGTAAGAAAGAAAGAGGAGGAGAGAATTGGATAAATTTAAACATGTTTAATGTTTGACTATATTAAGGAATTGTTATTGATTTTTAAAATGTGACTATATACTGCAGTTATGTCTTTTATAAAAGAAGTTCTTATCTTTTAGAGACACATACTGAAATACATACAGATGAATGCTATGATACTGGGATTTACTCAAAAAAATCCAGAGGAAAAGCAGAAAGTGGGTGGGGGGTACTGGTAAGATAAGATTGGCCTTGAGTTGTTGATTGCTATAGCCAGATTTATTGTAAATATATTAAATTTTTCATAGTAAAAAGTTAAAATTTAAAAAAATATACCTATAATATGTTGAAAAAATGGTCAATGTAAATTGCTGAATCCAAACAGCAAGAAAAACGGGTCTAGGAATTGAAATGTGGAAATAGTATTGAGCCCTTTTACCATCATTCCAGTGACTCACTTACAGATTATGTCTCTTGTTCCCACAATTTTAGGATATTTTTGTTTAGAAATTCTGTTCCCTGGGTTGTGGTACTTTTGCTATATCCATAAGAATCATCTCAGCCCTTGCACAAAATTAATGAACAAAGAAACAAACAAATAATGAATAAGTAAATTGGTAAATAACAGAAAAGTCAGCATCTTACTTTAAGACAAAACGCCAGAGCCATTTATAATAACATCAAGGTCCAGACAAGATTATCACATAATAAAAATTCTAAATACTGCAGAGAGTAACAAAAGTAGTGTTGAAGAATAAAAGGACATGCATTGTTCTCAGACAGGAAGACAACATTTTTTAAAAAGTTGTCAATTCTAACGAAGTTAATATGTAAATTTAACATGGTACCAGTAAATGCCCCAATAGTCTCCAGTTAAGAGATATATTAAGTATATATGCTTAATTCAGTGCACTACTGTACTGGTCATATATTTACTACTAAAGATGGTTGTCTTTGCATGATATTTACCTGAAGTATCGAAATCTTTTTATTTTCTCCATCCTGCCAAATTATATAGGTCTTTGTTATTACCCAGTAATTGAACTACTACCAAAACTTGCAGACAGTAATGAGAAATTCTTACCATTTTTCCTATTTATTATTAAAAGCATTTATGAATTTGTTCGATGCATAGAGACAATGAGTAGGTAGCACATGATGACAATTCTGCCCAAGGAAATTAATTCCTTTAAAATACATTGCAAAGATAATTCCTGAGTCTGTGAACTTCCAGAGACAAAGTTTTATTGATTATAATTTTAATAACATTTTTGATATAATGAATTATCTCAAAAAATTTAAAAAATTAAATATTATTTACATTTGTTGCTAATTTAAGTTATTACTTATTTATATACATTATATTGCCTGTCTTTACAGGTTGCTAAAATTGCCTCTGCTAATGATGCCTTCTTGTTGAATCACATATTATTAATGGGTATTAGTTAACAATGTTCTCATACAACTTCAAGATAGAATTCATATTACCCAGATTTTTTTGATACAATTTGATTAGATCACAAATACTGATCATACACTTTTTAATTGGAATTTTATTTCAGTAAAGAGTAAAATTATACATATTTTTTGATTTATAAAACACTAATAATAAGTACAATGTGCTTCCATGTTGGCATACCTATACATAAAAAACTCATCTCTAATTTTGCTCTAGATATAATAGTTCCTAAAAATAATTGGTGTGAAAGTCAATGGTGTATTTTTAACATATATTTAAAATTTCAAACAACCTGGAACATTTCAGTAAGATAAAATTCTAATAGTGCTTTAATTAAAGATAACTATCACCTGCTCTTTCTTATAAATTTTAGGGAGACATTTAACATAAAAATGTGTTAAAAGTTCAGTTTCTATTTTTATTTTTTTAAACTCTTCCTACCTTCTTACAAATTATGCATGGAAAGAAGCACATTATTTTTAGCAGCTGATTTACCTTTAAAGAGTTGAGCCAAGTTTTTACACTTAAAATTCGTCCTTTACTTTGGGAAAGGAAATTTTATATGCATTTTTTCTTTCCTCTGATTTTTATCTTGAAAGTAGCATATCTTTTTTTTTTTTTTTTTTTTTTTTTTTTTGTCTTGTGAATTAACTTTATTTATTTATTTATTTATTTATTTATTTATTTTTAAATTTTATTTTGTCGATATACATTGTGGCTGATTATTGCTCCCCATCACCAAAACCTCCCTCCCTCCTCCCTCCCCCCCTCCCCCCCAACAATGTCCTTTCTGTTTGCTTGTCGTATCAACTTCAAATAATTGTGGTTGTTATATCTTCTTCCCCCCCCACCCCGGTTTGTGTGTGTGTGTGTGTATGTGTGTGTGTGAATTTATATATTAATTTTTAGCTCCCTCCAATAAGTGAGAACATGTGGTATTTCTCTTTCTGTGCCTGACTTGTTTCACTTAATATAATTCTCTCAAGGTCCATCCATGTTGTTGCAAATGGCAGTATTTCATTCGTTTTTATAGCTGAGTAGTATTCCATTGTGTAGATGTACCACATTTTCCGTATCCACTCATCTGATGATGGGCATTTGGGCTGGTTCCAACTCTTGGCTATTGTAAAGAGTGCTGCGATGAACATTGGGGAACAGGTATACCTTCGACTTGATGATTTCCATTCCTCTGGGTATATTCCCAACAGTGGGATGGCTGGGTCGTATGGTAGATCTATTTGCAATTGTTTAAGGAACCTCCATACCATTTTCCATAGAGGCTGCACCATTTTGCAGTCCCACCAACAATGTATGAGAGTTCCTTTTTCTCCGCAGCCTCGCAAGCATTTATCGTTCATAGTCTTTTGGATTTTAGCCATCCTAACTGGGGTTAGATGGTATCTCAATGTGGATTTGATTTGTATTTCCCGGATGCTGAGTGATGTTGAGCATTTTTTCATATGTCTGTTGGCCATTTGGATATCTTCCTTAGAGAAATGCCTACTTAGCTCTTTTGCCCATTTTTTAATTGGGTTGCTTGTTTTCTTCTTGTAAAGTTGTTTGAGTTCCTTATATATTCTGGATATTAATCCTTTGTCAGATGTATATTTTGCAAATATTTTCTCCCACTCTGTTGGTTGTCTTTTAACTCTTTTAATTGTTTCTTTTGCTGTGCAGAAGCTTTTTAGTTTGATATAATCCCAGTTGTTTATTTTTCCTTTGGTTGACCGTGCTTTTGGGGTCGTATTCATGAAGTCTGTGCCCAGTCCTATTTCCTGAAGTGTTTCTCCTATGTTTTCTTTAAGAAGTTTTATTGTCTCAGGGTGTATATTTAAATCCTTAATCCATTTTGAGTTGATTTTAGTATACGGTGAGAGGTATGGATCTAGTTTCATTCTCCTGCATATCGATATCCAGTTATCCCAGCACCACTTGCTGAAGAGGCAGTCCCTTCCCCAGTGAATAGGCTTGGTGCCTTTGTCAAAGATCAGATGGCAGTAAGTGTGTGGGTTGATTTCTGGATTCTCTATTCTATTCCATTGGTCAGTGTGTCTGTTTTTATGCCAGTACCATACTGTTTTGGTTATTATAGCTTTGTAGTATAGATTAAAGTCAGGTAGTGTTATGCCTCCAGCTTTATTTTTTTTGCTCAGCATTGCTTTGGCTATGCGTGGTCTTTTATTGTTCCATATAAATGTCTGAATAGTTTTTTCCATTTCTGAGAAAAATGTCTTTGGAATTTTGATGGGGATTGCATTGAATTTGTATATCACTTTGGGTAGTATGGACATTTTCACTATGTTGATTCTTCCAATCCAAGAGCATGGGATATCTTTCCATCTTCTTGTATCCTCTCTAATTTCTCTCAGCAGTGGTTTGTAGTTCTCATTATAGAGATTTTTCACCTCCTTGGTTAACTCTATTCCTAAGTATTTTATTTTTTTGGTGGCTATTGTAAATGGGCAGGCTTTCTTGATTTCTCCTTCTGCATGTTCACTATTGGAGAAAAGAAATGCTATTGATTTTTGTGTGTTGATTTTGTATCCTGCTACTGTGCTGAAATCATTTATCAGTTCCAACAGTTTTTTTGTAGAGGTTTTAGGCTGTTCGATATATAGGATCATGTCACCACTCCTATTCAACATAGTGTTGGAAGTACTAGCCAGAGCAATCAGAGAAGAGAAGGAAATAAAGGGCATCCAGATTGGAAAAGAAAGTAGCATATCTTTGTTGGCAGATGTCGGGCCTTAAAAACTAACGCCACCTTAAGTGACATTACAAGTGGTGCCATTATGGGCTCATAAGGGCGTATTAACGTGGCAGCCTAAGACGTCGCCGGGAGGAAGTAGGGTGGGGGTGTCTGCAGGAACCTTGCCTTAGCCCTTATTGGCCAAATACGCGCTTCCGTGCTCCTGAACACTGCGTGATTGCAATAGATAGGCATTGAGACAAGATGCATGCCCTTGACCTTTAAGCTGATAGGATTATGTAAAAAACCTCCCTTCCCCATTTGCCTTTAAAAGCAAGTGCTTGTGTGATAATAAACAGAACTGCTTGACAGAACCCCCGCCGCGTCCGAGTGTCCTTTAACCTGGCTGGTTGGGGCCGGCGGTGTGCTCACCTCTCTTCATGGCTCTCTTCCCCCATCTCCTTCCAAAGGGGACAGGAGGGAAAGAGTAATCAGGGCCATTCGCTCGCCCACCGAAAGGAAAGAAGCTAGGGCTGTTCGAGTCCACCAGTGGTGGACCCGACAGGCAGAGAGTAATAAACGTCTATAGTGATCCATAGACTGATCACTAGGAGTAGATAAAATCTCTCTATTTTTTTCTTTGATGTTAATTAACACTTAGTGAAAGTAAATATATATGTGTGTGTGCGTGTGTGTATATTCAAAGTATTTGAATTTATCCTGGGCTTTTTTCAGGATATACAGAAGTAAATCACTAGGAAGGAGAGGTCATCAGTCAGTGAGTGAGTAGCCTAACCTCATTGAATGACCAGCTGGGAATTAAAGTCTTTGTTACTCAAAACTTTATTTTTATTTTCAACTCACTTACTCTGAGCCCCATTCTATCTTTAATGTCTAGGACTTTTACTTTGAAGCAACCTGCTGAGTTTCTTGACAGATTTGTATATTATTGAATGGTTATATATTGCTAGTTAAAAAAATAAAAAACTATTAGAAAAATATAAACAAATTTCTATATTGAATTCGATGCCTATTAAATGACTGCTATGTTTTATAAAATCTGTTTTTCCTACATACAAAGGAATTTCATCCCATTAGATACAATTCAAACTCAAGGACATCAGTCTCATTAATGCAAACAACAATGAAAAGTATACCAAAATGGCATTCTAAATGACAAAGATTTCTTAATGAAATATTTTGTCTATTTTTAGTCCATTTATAAATTTTCATACTTAAGGTTATTTCAATATTTCTTTATCTCCTGCTGAAGTACCTTTTTCTACAAACTTACATATACTTCTTCATTGTTGTTTTAAAAATTACAAGGAACAGTCAGTGTAATCATATATGTCTATCTTCCAGTACTATGTGCCTCGCTATTCGATATAGACAGTATAGGACAAATTTTAACTTCTGTCTGTAATGTGAACATATTTCTCCACTTTCTCTAAACAATTAATGTCAGGTCAGCCACCGGCCGACCTGAACAGCCCTAGCCTCGTTATCAGTCTCTCCCTAGGTGTCCCTTCTGGTGGGTGAGCGGATGGCATGGATTCCTCTTTCCCTCTGGTCCCTGTTGGGAGGAGACGGGGGAAGAGAGCCGTGAAGAGAGGTGAGCACAGCCGCCGGCCCCAACCAGCCCATTAAAGGACACTCAGATGTGGCGGGGGTTCTGTCGAGCAGTTCCGTTTATTATCACACAAGCACTTGCTTTTTCTGTGTGTGTGTGTGTGTGTGTGTCTTTTCCTTGACCGGCACTCAGCCAGTGAGTGCACTGGCCATTCCTATATAGGATCCGAACCCACGGCGGGAGCACCGCCGAGCTCCCAGCACCGCACCACGGGCTCGGCCCGAAGCACTTGCTTTTAAAGGCAAATGGGGAAGGGAGGTTTTTACATCCTCTAATCAGCTTAAAGGTTACAAGAGCATGCATCCTGTCTCAGTGCCTAGCTATTGCAATCACGCAGTGTTCAGGAGCGCGGAAGCGCGTATTTGGCCAATAAGGGCTAAGGCAAGGTTCCCGCAAACACTCCCACCCTACTTCCTCCAGGTGCAGTCTTAGGCTGCCACGTTAATATGCCCTTGTGGGCCCATAATGGCACCACTTGTAATGTCACTTAAGGTGGCGTTAGTTTTTAAGGCCAGATATCTCCCCCTTTTTGTTTTAATAAGGCAGCTGGAGGCGGCTAACCTTCCCAGCCTCGCCTCCATTCCCTCTAGTGGCTGTGCCTGTCTTAGGTTGTTTCCCTCTGGAAATCTTACCTATCATTGACTATCCAGCCAAGTGGGGGCAGGGCAGAGCCTTAGAGATTGGTGTTGATTTTTTAAAGGGCCATATTGACCCAAGGGCTGTCAGGGCTTTCATTATGGGCCACCTCCTCTACCACCTGGATGAGCATTATGAGAGAAGTGGTGTTGTGCCTTATAAGGGACACAACCTGGTGAATGGCATAAGGCCCGAGATGATTAAGACAAGGAAAATGGCGAGGGGGCCCACCAAGGAGGACAGCAGGGTGGTGAGCCATGGGAAACTTGAAAGCCAGCTTTGGAACCAATTACTATTGGCTTTGCATTCTTTTTTTTCGCTTTTCTAATCCTTCTCTAAGCTTAGCTAGGGAATCCTTGACCACTCCAGAGTGGTCGGCATAGAAGCAGCACTCTTCTTTGAGGGCCACGCATAATCCTCCTTGCTGTAAGAACAACAGGTCTAGTCCACGTCGTTTCTGTAAAACAACTTCAAAAAGTGATGTTAGCAATTTTTTAAAATGTGATACAGACACCTCCAAGTGGCCAAGATCTATGTCCACTGCCTCCTTAAGGGAAGCTACCTGTTGATGTGCCAATGCTATTCCGGTGGTCCCGGTACCCGCTCCAGTAACTCCCAAGAGGAAGCTGATGGCCACTGCAGCTGCCCCTGCGGCCCGCTTGTTTCGGGTCCACTTATTTCGGGTTTTTGGGGGTGGTGAGATTTGCCACATTGCTACAAAAGGGTTTGTTGGCACCTACGCAGGAACCTTTGCCAAGGACCTGCAGGAAGGTTAGTCCGGGGTTGGTTTTATTATGGTTACGTACACATTGGCTAGGGTTTAGACCCTGCAGAGTGGCATTGGGCAATGCTATTGCTTGATTTATCTCTGCCTGCACATGGCACTCTTCTTTAAAGAAGGCGCAGAACTTGATAAACAAGTTTGGGGGGAGGACAGCCTTACAGAGCATTTTCCAATCTTGGGTTGTGCATGGTTGGTGTGCTAAGCCCTGGAGGATGGTTTCTGCCCATGGGGAATTGGGCCCATCCTCTGCGACAGCCTTTTTCAGCTCTTTAAGGTCATGAGGTTCCCAAGGGTACCAAGCAGCCAGCCTATTTCCACCGGGTGCAATGTTGACCGAATAGGCCTGAGGGGCCGCTTCCGCCCAAGGGCTGTGGACGGCTGGGGGTTCCCAGCGAGCCGTGACAGGAAAAGCCTGTGGCTCTCCTGGGGGTGTTTTTAAAGGGGGAATAGCCTCCTCCACTTCTTCAGGTGCCCCCTTCTCTCCTTCAGCTAGGCTCTGGCGGGATGAGTATGCCGGGAGAGGAGGGTACAGGGTAGGGGCATAGGTATCACTCAGTGGCTCAGGGCCTTGCATTGGCAGCTTTGTTTCCTTTTTTCTCTCCTCATCGAACTGTGCCCAATCCCTTTCTGCCCCTTCCTGATGCTCGGGACAAAAGCAAAGCTTTAGGGCAGAGATGGTTGGGTAGAACCCTAAGGGGTGGTCTAGCCCGTGACTAATCTCATTCTTTCTGGCCAGGGTCTGAACCCGGTCCCAAGTCTCATACAAGAACAAATTGGATGAAGGTGCCCAAGGGGCCACCTGCACCACATGATGCCAGGCATTGATGGCCGTGGAGTCAGATATTTCTAGGCCTCTGCTTTTTAACATGTACTTTACAGCCTTGCAGGCTGTCTCATCACTCTCCACACACGCCTCCCATGTTGCCCCGTGAGGAAGGGACAAAGGGAAGCAACAGGGCAGAGAAGTGCAGGGACTTCCCCCTGTTATGGTATTCACCCTGACACACAGGTGGATTGCTTCATGGCAACAACTGCGGTTGTGGGGGCCACTCCATTGGTTGGTCACCCTTCATTGACCTTCTTTCAGGACTGATCAGCTGGGGGCCTCACTTACTCGCCTTTTACCCACAAATTTTAAAAAATGCCTCACACGGGGCACCACTCTGTTGGGTCGGCCGGCGGCTGACCCAAACAGCCCTAGCCTCGTTATCAGTCTCTCCCTAGGTGTCCCTTCTGGTGGGCAAGCGAATGGCCCGAATTCCTCTTTCCCTCCAGTCCCCATTGGGAGGAGACAGAGGAAGAGAGCCGTGAAGAGAGGTGAGCACAGCCGCTGGCCCCAACCAGCCCATTAAAGGACATTCAGACACGGCGGGGGTTCTGTTGAGCAGTTTCGTTTATTATCACACAAGCACTTGCTTTTAAAGGCAAATGGGGAAGGGAGGTTTTTACATCCTCCAATCAGCTTAAAGGTTATGAGAGCATGCATCCTGTCTCAGTGCCTAGCTATTGCAATCACGCAGTGTTCAGGAGCGCGGAAGCACATATTTGGCCAATAGGGGCTAAGGCAAGGTTCCCGCAGACACTGCCACCCTACTTCCTCCCAGCGCCGTCTTAGACCGCCATGTTATTATGCCCTTGTGGGCCCATAATGGTGCCGCGTGTAATGTCACTTAAGGTGGCATTAGTTTTTAAGGTCCGACAAGCTAAGTATTTCTCATGTATATATGAGTACTTTTGCAGAAAAATACTAAAAGTGGAAATGTCCTAATGCATAGTATATTGCCTTTAAAGCACCTAAGTTTTTTTCACATATTTTTTCACATCTCTACTTTTATAATTCCATTATTTCATAGCAGCTTCTTCACTATCTAATTCCAATAAATTCTACATGAGAAATAAGAATTCAATTTTTTTTCTTTTTCTTTATACTTAAGTAAAGGAATGGAAATCTCACCTGAAAATTCATAACTAAAGGCTTGCCTTTAAAGGGGTCATCAACTCAAACTCACACTGAGTACTGTGAAAACATGTGGGGCCAAAATTTTAAAGTATTCTCAGATGTTAGTGGCATGAGCTATCTGCCAGAAACAAATGCAAGTCCTCTTTGGGGGAAGATATGTCGAACTAGACCATAAAGTATCATAACTGATAAAAATAAAATAATTAGAAACACAATTGAATAATGTAAAATCAAAGAAAAATACATTAGTAAGAGTGAAACCCAGCAAAAATAAAAAACAGGAGTAGAATCAGATCCACACCAACTTCTGATATTGTAATCATCAGAGGCAGAATAAAAATATACATTTAAAGAAATAAAATATAAAAAGAAACCATGAATAATTAGCAAAACAGTATGAAATATCACCAAAACATATTTAAAAGAAGACCAAATGTAACATCAAAAAATAAAGTGTTAAAATTAAAGTTTAAAGTACATTCTCATATTAGATGTACACATCTGAAATTAGCATATCCTTTCTCACTTTTAAAATTATTTGATATTATGCAAGTTACTTCCTGATTTAAGTCCAGAAATATCTCCCATAAATATAAATTCCTTGGATAATATGTTGCAATTTTTTTTCTCGATTTTAGCTACTACTTTTAAGATTTTAGAACAATCAGTGTTTATTTTACAAAGATATTGTTATTTACAAAATAAGTAATATATTTAAAATGTCCTTCTGTTTCTAACAATATAGCAAGTATACCTTGACAAACACCTTACAGAAAAAAAGAATTGAAGAAAATATATAACCCAAAATGATAAATCCTTAAATAAACTAAGATATAAGAAACATTTTTAAGCCATAACTAAGCAAAAATATTAGTAATAGATTTTTACTTATTTTTAACTTGATGGTAGTCAAAGAAACAGGTAAATATCATATCAATTGCCATAAATTTGTGGAACATAGATACCAGTAGACAAAGCTCTGATTTAGCACAGGACGGGGAACAAAATTGGAGACCACAGGATAAATATGAATGTCTTTTATGTTGCAAAAATATTCTCACATAAAAATAAATGAGCAGAAATCTTAAAAATCTGCCTAAAATAATAAATAAACTGATTAACTGAGGCATTATACAACTTTCACTGCAACAAATACTTGAAATGAAGGGAATTACAAAAAGAAGATCTCAACATTCAGTCCCTTGAGGTATTTATAAATTCCAAAGCAGTTAATGTTAGATTGAGAAACAGAAACCTCATGAGGAAGTGCAAATCAAAAAACTGGACTTCAGGGTCCTCAAAGGAAGGGAATTTCTGGAAAAAATTCCTAAGTTGAAATCCCAGATAGTACTATGAGTGAGGATAGAATGGAAATAGACTAGTCCCTACAAAGACTCAAGCTGAGATTCACATTACCTGAATGCTTTGTTCCACTTAGATGAGAGATATACTCCTACATCAACTGCAATCCAAAATAGAGAGTAAATTCTCTATGAAAGTTTTTTAAAAAGACCTTTAGTTACACCTAAAAGTTCTAACCTTCAACAGTAATTGCCAGTCATGTCAAAAAATAAAAACCTATGAGAAATAAACCAGAGATAAAACAGACAAAAGAAACAGACTAACAAGAGAAAAAGGTATTGTAATGATCAGATATAGACTTTAAAATAACTGAAAGTATTCCTGAAATAAAACATATGATGGAAATATTTGTAGAGAACTGTAAAATATAAAAGGGGGGAGAGAGAGAATGAAAAATAAATAAATAAAAGACCAGATGAGTACCTTATGATTTTCCTATGCAGTAACTAAAAAGAACTCAGTGGATAGCTTATAAGACACAGTTAAAGAAAGAACTAATAAACTAAAAAATTAGTCCTGTCTTAGACAGTTGGACTGCTATCACAAAAATACCATAGACTGGGTAGCTTAAACAACAAACATTTATTTCACACACTTCTGCAGGCGTGACGGTCCTAGATCCAGGTGCTAGCTGATTTGATTCCTAGTGAGGACCGTCATTTTGGTTTGCAGATGGCTGCCTTGTTGCTGTGTCCTCACATGGTGGAGAGAGATCATTTTTCTCATGTCTCTTTTTATTTTTATTAACCCCATTCGTGAGGATTCTACTCTCATGAGCTAGTTACTTCCCAACGACCTCACCTCCACTTATAACTACACTGTGAATTAAGTCTTCAACATATAAATTTTGGGGAGACAAGAACATTTGATCCATAGAAAGTCACAAGAAAATATTCAAACTGAAGCATGGAGAGAAAAAAAAGATTAAAAAAATGGTATTAGAGTGATAACTCTTAACATGTGTATAATAAAAGGGCTCAAGGAAAGTCAGAGAGAATGGAAAAAAAAAATATTTGAAAAGATAATAGCCTAGAATTTTCCAAAATTGATAAAAGACATCAAGGTAAATATACAAGAAGTACAGTGGAGGCCAAACAGGATCAATATAAATAATACTGTATTTGATACATTGTAATAAATCTGCTGAAGATACAAAAGGAAGAAAGAGTATGAGAAACAGTGAGGAAAACAAGATAGAACACCTTCAAAGGAGCAGCAAGAAGACTGATAATACTTTCTCAAAAGAAACAATCAAGAAGAGAAAGGGTTATTTGAAAGAAAATAGCCTACCTAGAATTATATTGATACTAAAAACATTCTTCATAAATCTATACAAAATAAAGACATTTTTAGATAAAATGTAAATAGATCACACACTTGCAGTAGAGACACATTAAAGAAAATCCTAAAAATCATTCTTTAGACAGAAAGAAATTGATAGCAGATAAAACCAAAGATATTTAAGAAAAAATGATTATCAACAAAAAGTGTAAATATGTGGTTTTATAAAATAAACAAAGAAATATTTTATGGGCTTTACAACATACCAATCATTCAATACATGAGATCCATAAAAAAATATGGCAGGAGAGGTTGTTGAAGTTAAAATACTATAAAAAGTCCTTCACTGTTCATGAAAGGGTAAGAGTATTAATTTATTTCGTATTCTAAAAAGTCAGTAGTGAAAGTGGTGTACTGTAGGGTAACCACATAAAACAAGAGTAAAAGAATATATAATGAATGAATTAAGAGGGAAAAATGGAAAAGTAAAAATAAAAATACAGTATTAACCTAGGAGAAGATGAGAAAATGGCGATAAAGAACATGAAATAGGTAGAAATATTAGAAAACAAAGAGTAGAATGACAGATTTAAACCCAGACAATTATTTAACATATATGTGAGGTGCAACTAAAGTAAGAGATTACCATATTGGTTTTAAGAATTATGCTGCTTACAAAAGACACATCTTAAATATGAGAACACTGAATGTTTGAAAGTAAAAGGGTAATATACCTCCAACGTGATCTAAAATAAATATAGTTGTTTTAGCTATAGAAATGTCAAATAAAATAGACTTTAAAATAAGGACTACTGAGATAATGTGGAATTTTTCTAAATGATTGAATGTTAAACTCTCAAGAAGATATAATAATTCTAAATTTTATACTGAGTGAATGAATAATATAGATTGAACATAAAGAAAGAAAAACTGGCATAATTAAAAGGAGAAATAAAATATTCACAATCATAGTAGAAGGATTTTTATAGAACTCAGTAAATGAGAGAATAAGTCGACAATAATCCTAAAAAAAGGTTTAAAAAATAAAATTAAACTTGATCTAATACAGAAAATTTCATGCCTAACAACAGCAGAGTACAATTCTTGTTCAAGTGATGATGTGTAATATACTCTAATAGAACATGGTCTGAGACATTAAATAAATCTCATCAAATTATAAGTTTCAGGCACAGTACATCCTCTGCAAATTCCGCAAGTAAGCTACAAATCAGCAACCAAAATTTAATTATAAAATTCACATATGTGAAGAAAGTAAGAATTAACTTACTAAATAACCCGTACATTATAGTAGAAATCACATTGGACATTAGAAAGTAATTTGTAGTTTAAAATGATAAAAAAGTACAACATTTCAAAGCAGGCTTTTGGTTGAAGCTAAAACCACACATAGATGAGAATGTGTAAGCTAAAATGTACATATCATTAAAGAATGGTTAACAATCAGTGGGTAAAACGGCCTTCTCATGAAGGTAGGAAAAACTACAAATTAAAATTAAAGAAAGCAGATGGAAAGTATTAATACAAAAAACAGTAGAAATTAAGGATATAGAAAACAAATATACGATAAATAGAATCAATAAAGCTCCAAACTGATGTTTTGAAAAGATTAATAAAACTGATAAAACATTATTAGACCTGATCCCTCCTGATGAAGAGATTAAACCAATGTAGAACTTTAAAAATTGGATATTATTACAGATTATAGACATTAAAAATTATAAGTCTATTTTGAATAACTATGTAATTTAAATTTGGTCATATAAATATAATTTCTAAATCTGTAGGAAAATAACATTCACTAAAACTTACACAAGAACAAATTTTAAAAATCCAAAAGATGCTGTAATCATAAGCAGACTGAAACCTACAATTAAAAAAATAAAATCAAAACCAAACTTTTCTACAAAGAAAATCCTGCCTCTGGTCATTTTCCTGGTAAATTATTATAAATATTTGAGAAAAAAAATTAACACTAATCTTAGTCCATTTCTTCAGATAATAGAAGAGAGTGAGTGGTAAGAGTGGTGGGCATTCAAACCCTTTTTATTAATTCAGGATAACCTTAATAACAAAGAATTGTGTCCAATTTCATTGTTAAAAATAGATGGAAGAACTCTGAAACAAAATATCAGCAAACAAAATTCAGGAAAATATGTCATGTTTATGGTGGTTTAATTCTAGGAATCTAAGAAACTTAAGGGCATTAATAATAGAAATCCAGGTGGAAAAGTAATTACTTAAATTCAGAATGGAGAGAAAATTTTGTGATCACTTAATAGATGAAGAAAAAAGCACGTTGTAAAATGCCACATAAATTCATGATGTCTTTATAGTATACTCACAATAGCTAAGACATGGAAGCAACCTAAATGTTCATCAATGGATGAATGAACAAAGAAAATGTGGCATATATGAGGGTATTTCAAAAAGTTCACGAAAAGATCTGCATTATCTTTAAAAAAATGTTTTCAAACTATTTTAACATTTACTTGTACATATTTGTGGGGTACAGTATGTTGTTTCAATACATACATATACTGCACAATGATTTACTTAGGGTATTATCTTTTAATTTAATTTTTTCATGATCTTTTTGAAGTACCTTCATATATACAGTGCAATATTATTCAGCTATAAAATAGTAGGAAATCTATCATTTATTTGCAACAACATGGATGAACCTGGAGGACACTCTGCTAAGCGAAATAATCCAGACACAGAAAGATGAACACTGTATGATCTCACTCATATGTGGAATCTATAAAAGTCAAACTTATAGAAGCAGAGAGCGGAAAAGTGTTTGCAAGTTACTGGGGATGGGAGAAGTGGGAGATGTTGGTCAGAGGGTAAAAAGTTTCAGTTATAGATGAAAATAGTTCTGAGAATCTACTGTACAGCATAGGTGGTGATGTGTTAATTAATATGAATGTGATAATTAATCAATATGCTTATCAAACCATCATATTATATGCCTTGAATATATACAATCTTTTTTTGTCAATTTCATAATTTAAAATAAAAAATTAAAAGGAAAACAAAACAACAAATTTTTTCTGCGATCACAAAGTTGGTATGGTACTATCTGCATTTTTATTTGATATTGTATTAATGGTCTTAGCATTCTATAATGCATGAGCAATTGATAAGATGTACTGGGATTGGAAAAAAAGAAGTAAATAAGTATTGATCACAGGAAACATGATTAAATGTAAAATATTAAATAATTTACAGATACAGTGTTTCAACTTGATAAGTTTAACAGGTTAATTAAATATGAAGTCAATATGCAGAAATCAATTGTATTTCTATGTATTAACAGTAAAGAAGTTAGAAAGTGAAATTTACATTTATTTCCTTGAAAGTAATGTTAAAATGAACTGTTTCTAAAATAAATGTGTGTGTGGGTATATATATGTATATATAGAGAGAGTGTGTATGTGTGGAAAAACATTCTAAAAGGCCTAAATTGAGAAAAGGATACTCAATATCTATGAATATTGAAATATTCAACTTTGTAAAGATATTAATACTCTCTCCATTTATCTACTGATTCAGTGCAATTTCAAACAAAATCCTAAAATTTCAACATACTGTGCGTGTGTGTGTGTGTGTGTGTGCATGTAACAATCTGAATGTAAAACTAATGTGGACAAGCAAAATACTATTTATAGTCTATGTCTATGGCCAAGGCATTCATAAAGTGAAATAAATATGGAGTATTTGCCTTATCAAATTTCAAGATTCATTGTATAGCTGTAGAATTTAGTACAGTGTCATTTAACAAGAAGATAATTTGATATTGAAAACATTTACTAAATACTGAACCACATTAAAATTGCGAATTTAACTCATCAAAAAATGTCCTAAAGAGAATGAGTAGCAAAAATACAAATTGGAAAAATATATTTACAATGTTTAAAACTACAAAGATAAGTATCCATATTATATTAAAAATGTCAACATAGCAATAAAAAGACAAAAGAAAATTAGGGACAGGCACTTTATAGAGGAAGGAAGCAGAATTTTATACATATGTGTGTATATATTTAAAATGCTGCATTTTATTAGCAATCGAAAAATTGTATACTTAAAGCAGATGATGTAATTTTCATACCATCATATTGGTAAAATTTACAAAATTATTAGAGACAACATCAAATATTGGTACAGATAAAGAGCAATGTAGTCATTTACATTCTGTTAGTGGGAATGCAAACTGGTTCAACTATTTTGAAAAGCAATTTGGCATTATCTCACAAAGATAAAGTTGTGCATATCCTATGACCCAGAGACCTATATGCTGGGTATATGATCTAGTGAAACTCTTGTCCATGAACAGCAGGGGATATATAAAAATGTACATACTACTTGTATTATATATATATGATATATACCACAAATGTCCATTAACAATATAATGAATAACTAAATTGAAGTATACTCATACAGTGAAATACTGTGCTATAAAACTGAATTTGGAGAGAAAGTAAGAAATTTAAGGAAAATGTTCAATATTGCTAATCATCAGAGAAATGCATATCAAAACCTCAATGAGATATCATCTCAACCCAGTTAGAATGGCTATTATCAAAAAGACAAAAAATATCCAAAACCCTAGCAAAAATGAGGAGAAAGGGGAACTCTTATACATTATTGGTGGGACTGTAAATCGGTGAATTGGTGAAGCCATTATGGAAAACAGTATGGAGATTTCTCAAACAAGTATAGATAGAACTACCATGCGATCCAGCAGTACGACTACTGGGTATGTACCCAAAGGAATGGAAATCAACAAGTCAAGGGAATAATTGAACTCCCATGTTTATCACAGCTCTAGTCACAATAGCCAAGAGTTGGAGCCAATCTAAATGTCCTTCCATGGATAATCGGATAAAGAAAATGTGGCAATATACACAATGGAGTACTACCCGGCCATAAAAAAAAAAGAATGAAATTCTGACATTTGCAGCAACATGGATGAGCTTGGAGAAAATAATATCAAATGAAATAAGCCAGGAAGAGAGAGAGAGAGAGAAATACCACATGTTCTCACTAATATGTGGAAGCTAAAAAATTAATATCATAGAAGTAAAGAGCAGAATAGTGGTTACTAGAGACTGCTGGGAGGAAGGAACAGGAGAGTGCAGGGAGAGTGTGGTCAGTGAATACATAATATAGGAGAGAAAGAAAAAATGGGATCTAGTGTTCTATGGTATATAGGGAGACTACAGTTAACAACAAAGTACTGTGTATCTTGAAATAGTTAGTCAAGATGATGTTAAATGTTCCTAACACAGAAGTGACAAATGTTTGACATGGTGGATTTACTAAGCACCCTGACATGATCGTTGCATACAGCACCTAAATATCATGCTGTATTCCACAAATATATACAATCAGCATGGGTCATTAAAAAAGATAAATTTTTAAAAAGAGAGAGAAATAGAGAATAGAATAGTGGTTACAAGTGACAGAGAAAGGGAAGGGGAAGGGGAAAGGTAAAGGTTGGTAGACCGGTACAAAGTTGCAATATTACAATTAGATAGGAAGAACAAGTTTTGGTGACCTAGGGTGACAATAGTTAATAATATTGTATTGTATATTTCGAGATAGCCAGAAAACAGACTCTTGAATGTTACAATCATGAAAAAACCGATCAATATTTGGATAATAGATATGGTAACTATTCTGATTAGATCATCATACAATGTATGCACGTATTCAAACAACAAACTGTACCCTATAAATATGTACAATGAAAAAAAAATAAAAAAGAAAGTTAAGGAAGATCACGTTTACTGACCAGTATTTACTGTACAATAGAGTCTTAATTATTAGCTAAAAAAGAGGGAGGGAAGTTGGATAGTGAATTCGCAGGGAGTGGTAGGATTTAAACAGAAATACCAAGCATGTCTAAGTGCCCAGCTGAGGCTGGCAATCATAATTCAGTAGTGATCATATTTCAGAATTGCTTAAAAGTAGATTTTAAATGTTCTCAGCATACACACAAAAAGAATGTATATAAGGTGAAGAATATGTTAATTATCTTGATTTAATCACTCTGAAATATATAAATATAAAAAACACCACATTGTACTCCATAAGTATACACAATTACTATTTGTCAATTAAAAATAAAATAAAATCAGTAATGGTCTCAATCAGTAGTGCTAGCAACTTACCTCAAACAACACTGGGCAGAAACAATCAGCTTAGTGATTCATTTATTCACTCATTGACTCATTCATTTTCTAAAATATATATTAAGAGCAACAATGCTAGGTAATATTGAGTTTCTGCTATGTGGAAAAAAAAACTGAGCTGTGTAATGTGTTGGGCCATATGATACGTAAGTTGATTTGAAGGCAATATTGTTGACTAAGGGAATTAAATATCTGTCACTCTACATTAAATACATATAAGAATTACAAAAGTGGTGAAATACAATACAAGAAATTCAGGCAGATTAGCAAATATAAACTAAAAGTTTATCTGAAAGTAAATGTAAAAGCTTCATTTATTTTATATTTTTAACATATTCTCTTCTGTACTGCTTTTTCTTATATTTCAGGTCTCCTGCTTGTTGTTTTCCCATTCTGAATTTGCTTTTATTTTTCAGAACATAAGTGAAACTGGCTTTTATATTCATTCTTCACTTAGATTTCAAACACAGAAGTAAAGCAACTTTGTAACTTTAATATTCTAAAATAAGTTTATCATAGCAATAGATAAAAAAGCACTTACCAAGAACAAGAACACCAAAAGACAGATTTTGTTATCAGCCAGTAAATATCCTCAGTGGCCCTAATAACGTCACATCACTTAGCCAGTTACAGGGGTTTTGAACTAAACGGTATCTAAGTTTTTACTAATATTAAAATAACTAACAAAAATGTTAAAGACACCATAAGATCTATCTATTTTATCTCACACATGCACACACACATATAATGCTAAGTTTCAGACATATGTCCATGATATGAATGACAAGATTAACTGAAAACTTTCAAAACAATATGTGGTAAAAATGTAAGTGGCACCACAATTATTTGAAGTTGATATGACAAGCAAACAGAAAGGACATTGTTGGGGGGGTGGGGGGGAGGGAGAAGGGAGGGAGGTTTTGGTGATGGGGAGCAATAATCAGCCACAATGTATATCGACAAAATAAAATTAAAAAAAAAAAAAACATAACAACAACAACAACAACAACAAAAATATAAGTGGCAACATAATTAAAAAATAAACAAATAGAAGGGAGCAGAGGACAAAATATGAATTATAGTCCCAGAATCTATCACTTTTTTTATGTTAACTATGTTATATAATTTTTGTAATTTGTTTACATTTTATCATCCTCGGTTATTTTACCTGTAAAACAGGGATAATACTGTAATCTTAGATGGCCTGTTTGAGAACTATTCAAGTAAGAACCTTAATCATATTATCTACTTCAAATCCACTCTGGTTCACAATGCCTATTTTCCATGTGGCACAATTTGGAAGCAGAGAAGGAAAAACACCTTCATTTTCTTTTACATGTGCTACTAAGCAAACGTTATGTGAGATAAAAATAACTCAATTGTGAAAAATTACCTAATTCTTCAAAGACTCCAGAACAATAGTATTAAAAACAATTCCTACTTTGGTGCATCCCCTTTGTTTGGAATTCAGTATGAAACTTGAGGGGTCAGCTGTATAAAAACATGGAAGCATAAGTTATGAACCACATTAAAAAATAAGAGTAGAAATGGTGCCTTGGGAAAGGCCGTGTGAGATAATGAGAACATGCTGTGAGACGAGGTCCTCTTGAAGGATAAATGTATAGATAAAAGTTATGTAAAGACAGAATAACTTTAGTACTTGGGTTGAACAGTGGAAGAGGATCTAAACGCAGTGACATTGCACTCCCAACCACAGGTATGGTCTCTGGTTAGAGGAATCTGTAAACATCAAGAAGGCAAACTGAAGGCTATAAGTTAGATTTCTCCTTTTGCACTTTGGATATAATTCTCTGAAAGTTGTTGTTCCCATCAATTGACATATCTAATGTAGAAGAACTATCATAAAATACATTAATACTGAAGAGCTTATTCTGAAATTATGAAAAATATTGGCAAATCAGAGAAGTCATTTTACTGGGGAAATCGCTTCCCAATAGGATACTACTGAAGTGTAAGTAGGGATGGTTCCAAACAATCATTTTCCATGGCTGTTTAGTCATCAGTTGCTTCATGGTTTCCTTAGTAGCTTAACGTTGATCTCGGAACCCTATAAACAAAATTATGTTGTTTGGGTAGGAAGAGCATAGAAAACATGTGTTCCACTTCAAGAGTACAACACAATTATCCAATAAAGAGTAAAAATTATTTACTAGTTTCTACTTTCAAACTCATTCTCCTAGAGGCAAATATCTACTCCCCAAAATAAGATTATTATTTACAATTTAATAGGTACATATTGCTCGAGGCACAATGGTTAACATGTTCCATATATTTAGGATCTTGGTATACTAAATAGTACACAATACTTGTTTTTCTGTAGTCTGAGAAGTGCTGCCTGGTAGTAATGTCTAGTGACTTAATAGAGGCTGAAATCCAACATTGTGTAAAATATGTTTTTAAAGTTGCAAAATATTCTTGCAGTTCTTCAATATAAAAGCTCCCATATATATGTAAACTATTTTGACTTTGTATTCCAGGACAAAATATTTTATGGCAGAATATTTTAATCTAATACATAAAAGGGGAAATTAGGAGCTCAATCATGGAAGTCTACAAGAAATTCATTAAATGTTTCTATAAAATTCAACTATACCACCAAAGGCTATGACTTTACAGGGATTATTTCCTCTGAAATTGCAATAAAATTTCCTTTTCTCTTTTCTTCTGTTCTTGACAAAAGTACAGTTAACAGTATGTGATGAAAGATGTTGAATTCACACATGGCACTTTCTTCACACTCCCTCAGTTTGGTAGTTTTGAATTTTTTTTAAGAATATTAGTTATATGTAAGCATCTTTCAGCAAATCATCTTTCAGCTTTCAAAGTCTGCGCCTAATGAATTTACAAAGGAAAGACTCTATAATTAATATTTTGATAAACAGAGACATTTATCCTTTGAGGTCTTTTATGAGAAATACTTGCTACCCTTTTCTCTCTTATTGTACAAGTAGTTTTTAAAATTATTAGTCAGTTAGGTAGGTCACTTAGTTCTATTACCAATTTTTTGACATTAGATAAATCATTTAATAATCTTATCCTTTTGTCTTTCAGTATTTTCATGACTAAAATGAGAATCTTACACAAATCAGTGATTTTCATGTTGTGTTTGATATAGGCTCAGATCTAACTTGAGGACTTACTGCTGGAGTTTATGTTGAGAGTTAATTTGAGTTAACGAGTTAATGTTGGAGAGCTCCAGGGCAAAGTCATCCTCCTCAAGATTGTGACTTCCTTCACTCTTGACATCCAGTTTTATGGCTTTGAATACAATATATTTGCACATACCTCCCACATTTATATCTCCAACTCACACCTTGTGTGATTCATAAGTCTAGATTCATACTCCAGATTTACATATCTAGCTGCCTATCCATTCTTTCCACTTTGATGCCTAATGAGACCTCTCAAACTTAGTATGTCCAAAACTGAATGCTTGATATTCTTCTCTCAAACCTGCTCCATCTTAATATTCTTTAATAAGCTTCAACTGGCGAAATTACTTCAAGACAGGTATTTTGGAACTAACCTTGACCCTTCTGCTTTTCTGACATCCAACACATAATCATCATAAAATCCTTTTGTGTCTACTTTTAAAAATGTATTTATAATTTGAACTTTCTTTCCATTTACTGTGTAAAAGCTTCATATGACTCCCCATGCAGATAACTTGGATTGCTTTGACAGCTTCCTACCACGTTTCTCTGCTGCAATCTAATTTAAATACAGCAACCAATTTGATCCTATATCTAGCTTAGATAATGTCACTCCAATGCTTTTTTATTCACTGTAAAAGCTGATTTCCATACGATGTGCAAACAGGTCTACATAATCTCTCTCCCTATTTACATGTCTGTCCTCAATTTTTACTGCTTCCCCCCTGAATCACTCTGTTCTAGACACTCTGACCTCCTAGCAGTTTCTACACTCCTCTCATGCCTAGAACATGTTTACTCGATGTTTCCCCTTCTTGGATCCCAGATGTCTATTTGCTTAACTCACTTCATTTCTGTTATAACTTTAATTGACACCCCTATTCTCAATGAAATAACACCTTATTCACAACTACAGAAGTATCACTCTCCTCCATACTTGTACTTCTATGCCTTCTAATTTACATGACATTTATCATCTTCATACTAAACAATTGTCTTACTCATTCACCTACTGTTTCATATTTCTCTCATTCTTCTCCAGCGTAAGCTCCATAAGGATAAATATTATCATTTTTATAGCTGTATCCTAAGCATATAGATAAATATATAGAAAGCATGTATTGAATAAATAAATCAATGGAGATATTAATAAAGAGGGGCATGGTCTATTGGAAGGCCAAATCTTTTTCTCTCTTCCATCACCAAGTATGATTAGTAATAACTGCTGCGTATATTTTTGATTGACAAGATTCCTGGTCAGTCCTTTATGTCTTCATCAGGAGAGTAAGGCTTTCATTACAATTAAAAATAAGACTTGGAAGGCAAATGATTGAACATTTGCTTTCAGTATGGCCAAATAGCTCCTATCAAGCTAAACTTCTCACAGAAAACAAATTTAAATACTGAAAATAATAATAAAAACCACATCAACAACAATGAAGTAGACAGGTGAAGGCCATGGAGAATGAACAAAAGCAGATGCTAGAAAGAAGTCAACACTTGGAAGAAATGAATGGCTTTAGATGAGTTTCCTGTCCCAGATTAGTTGTATTCTAATTAAAACAGAAAAATTTTAAAGTAGCATAGAATCCAGACTTCATACAACATATCCTTCAAAAATGTCTAGGAATAAATTTCAAACTTACTTAACATATTTAAAAAAGGATAAAACACAACCCTTTGTAAGAGAAAAATACTTAGAAATTAATCTGAGGTGATAAAGATATCATAATTAGTACACAAGAATTTTAAACTAGTTATTATTACTATGCTCAAGGACAGTAATAAAAATATGCCCCAAAAAGCAAAAGATAGAAAATCTCAGCAGACAGATTAAAAATTCTGAAATTTAATTAAATTTCTAAAAAAGAAAAGCATACTTACTATTTGAAATAAAAATTCACTAAATGGTTTGACAGCAGAATGGAGAGGACATAGGAAGAAGTTGGCAAACTTGAAGATAAATGAACAGAAACCATTTAATCTAAAGAACAGATATTTTTAAAAGATAGAAAAAATGATGATAGACTCTAGGACATCAGAGATAATATCAAATATTCTTGCACATATATAACCAGAGTCCTAGAATTGAGAGGAGAGGTAATGAAATTTTTGGCAACTCAATGGTGAAATTTTCCAAAATTTGGTGAAAGCCATAAAATTATATATTTAATTACTCAGTGAATACCACAGAGAGTTAATAAAATAGAAACCACACCTGAGCACATTATGGTCAACTGCTGCAAACCCAAAAATGAACTGAAAATATTGAAAACAACCAGAGAAAAATAACACATTTCATGCAGTGGAGTGATTCAAACAACCCCAATCACCACTGACATCACATTAGATACAATAGTAGCTGGAAGATAGTAAAATAATATCCTTAAAGTTCTGGGGAAAAAAATAAAACTGTCAACCCCAAATTCATCACTCTTTACCCGTAACCTTTGTCACCCAGCTTCTTTAGTTGGAATTTAAATATCTATCTACATTCACTCCTATGTGATGTCATCCAGCCCCATGCTTTTTATACTGCCTATTTACTCATATTGCACAATTGTCAATCTGCATCTTAAATATGAATTACAGATTTGAATATCCAACTCCATACCCCTACTAGGATGTCTAAAAATAATCATAAATTCCACGTGGCCAAAATTGATCTTCTCCTCCAAACTGTTCCACCTACGGCCTTCTCCTTATCAGTTGACGGCAACTCCTATTCCACTTTCTCAGATGCCATGTACAGTATGTCAAGAAGTTATGTTGGCTTTGACTTCAGACTATATCTAGATTGCCTCTCTATCCTATTTGAACACAGCAGCCAGATGCCTTAAATATCATTCCTCTTTATAAAACTTTCAAATGTACTCTAGTCACTCAAAGTGAAAGCCAAAGTCGTTGCTAAGACTATCAAAGTCTTACAACAGCCACATCTCTTTTACTCTCTTCCTCCTTCTTTCCAACTATATAAAGGCCTCATGCTTTTCTTTAAACACACCAAGAATAATCCCAGCCCAAGGCTTTGTATTGATTGTTCCTTATGCTTGGAAAGTTCTTTACGTAGATAGTTGCGTGCTAACTCTCTTACTTACATTGAATGAAATTTACTCAAATGTTGCCTTCTAAAATCTCTTTTTATATACTATATAAGCTATTACGCATAGTTTATTATGTACATTTTATTTTCCATCTCTCCCTTTCTTAATATAAGCACCTCAAGGGTGGAGATTATTTGCAATATCTTTGTTTATAGATGTGCTTCCATTCCTGAAAAAGAAACAATACACATTTGAAGAAAGCATGAAATAAAATAATTTATCATGTTCTTCTTTACTAATTTTATTTTTTCATGTTTTTGCTTTCAGAGAAGTTTCTATATTTTTCCCATTACATCACAGTTTTAATTTTCCTTAGTGTCAGCTGTTTTTTGTGGGTTTATGTTTTCTTATTTCATTTTATATTTCCACATCTTGTCATTGCTTCTTTTCATCCCCTTCAGTGTTTTTTTAATTTCACGTTTGTACCTATCTTCTCATTTTTGCCTGTTCTCTTCTGATAGTTTTGGCTGCTGTTTTGAGAGATAATGTATCCTTATATCCTTAAGAATGCCATCTTTTTCTTTTCCCCTTATCCTTTCAATAGGTTGTCAGAGATACATACATCCAGTGTGAATTTTCCTTTACCTTATTTGATTCCATTACAGAAATGTTTCCTCAAAATTGAGGACACTTCGCCATATCCCGGATTGCCTACAGGAATGAACTTGGATATTCTTTGGGTCTGTTATCTGTCTACTTGAATCCTGGCAGAACCCTTTTCTTTGATTGTTCAACTGGATAATAATTTGATGTATCCAGTACATAGCTCATGCCTCAGTAACTGGCAAACTTTCCAGTACTGTTGGTCACCTGTATAGGCCCATGCCCTTCTTCTAAGCAAAAACAACAGATGGCCTAAATGGATAAAAGGTGGCGCCCAAGGGAAGTTAAGGGGGAGGGCTAAGCATAGAGAGGCAAGACATGTGCACAATTGACCTTTTCAAGGATTGGCCTAAGCTTGGAAATCCCCACCTGCTAAGCATATAAATATGATCTTTTGTGTTACAATAAATGGAACTGCCTGAAGAACCCTCGCTATGTGTGTAGGTGTTTGTTCCCTATCTGGGAGAGCAGCGGCGTGCTCACCCATCTCTTGGAATCTCCTTTTGCCCCGCATCCTGGGGGGAAGAAAAGGGCAATCCCTTTGGCCCCAACCCTCTAGGGAAAGGAAGAACCTGTTGGGGTCCTGTGTGGCCACCGGGGATGCCCAACAGCTGGTGCCCTCTGTGAGGATGGTGCCTCATAACACTTTCACCTTTTCCTTTCCATGGGGACGGCCAAAAATGCCACACGATCCTGAAAGATGGACGACGAAGAGGTCCTGACCTACAGTGCGGAGCTTCAGAAAGAAGAACAATGTTCAAGAGAAATCTGCTATCGGGGTGAGTGCCAACGGCCTCAAGGTGGTATCTTTCCTTTTACTTTCATTTCTTTCTCTGTCTTCTCCTTTTTAGTTTTTGGCCATGGGGAATTCTCAAGAGAAACCCAGTGATCCAGCTCTTAAGGCTCTAAAGTATTTGTTAAAAAGTCTGGGGTTAGAGCTTTCAGATGCTACTGTTGCCACAATTTGGGTGGCTGTTCTATCTATAGCACCTTGGGCGCTCTCGGCTGATTTGTTCTCATATGATACCTGGGACCGTATTCAGGCCCTGGCTCAGAAGAGGGAAGTCCACCAGGGAGTCAAGCCACCCTTAGGCTTTTATCCCACTGTATCCGCCCTTAAACTATGTTTTAAGCCTAGCACTAAAGACGACTCAGACTCCCCGCGTACAGAGTGCATTTGGACAGCTTTTGCTGAGGAGCGAGCACAGGACAATACAATTAGTGAAAAGGGTTATCAACAGCCCGAACCAACGGCCGACGGGGCCCCTTGTGCAAAGCTCTATCCCGACCTTTCCCCTTTTGGTGATAAGGTAGAAGAAAAGCAGGGTCAAAAGCAGGTCTGCTCCAAAATACCAATTGGGCTAAATTTGAAAGCCCACTCCTGCCTTTTTCCAAACAATCCCAAGCTTTTCCGGTTTCAGCTCCTCTTTTCAGTAAACCCAAACCACTTGAAGATACATGGAGAAATCCCATAGATCAACTAAAACCTTCATTTCAAGCCTACCCTGTTAATGTTAATCCAAGGGGCAACAGCCCTTTGGTATCCTTGGGAAGCCCAGGATTTAAAAGAACTAAAAAAGGCTGTTGCCGAGGATGGCCCTAATTCTCCATGGGCAGAAACTATCCATCAGGGACTAGCGCATCAGCTCTGCACCACTCAGGACTGGAAGATGTTATGTAAGGCAGTCCTCCCCCCAAATTTGTTTACTAAGTTCTGTGCCTTTTATAAGGAGGAGTGCCATGCCCAAGCGGAAAGGAATCAAGCAGCCAATCCTGTCATCCCAGTTACCTTTGGCATGTTTCCGGAACTGCAGCTCAATATAGTACAGGAATCCAACAGGCGGCAATCCCGCCTCCTTACCAAGACCAAGTCAGGGCTGCCGCCTTAGCTTCCTGGGCAAAGCTCGCAGAGGGCCCAACGGATTCCCCCAATTGCTGGAATAACCCAGAGGCCCAATGAAGACCTCCCTTCCTTTATTGTTAGGGTAGAGCAAAATATACAAAGAAAAATTCCCCCAGCCCACTCAGAGATCAGTTTGTTAAGATGCTTGTATGGGATGGAATGACCACTGATCATAAGTTGGCTTGCACAGGCTTAAGGGACCGATCCATGGAGAAGTGGGTTATCACTTCCAAGGAGGTAGGGAGTCAACATTTTCAAGCCAGGACTTTACAGCCTTGCAGGCTCAGACACAAAACTTAACCGAAGCCTTCAAGGCGTTTACCGCCCTGATCCCCTTGGGAAACAATACTTCCCCACCCTTCAAGGGACAATGTTTTGATTGTGGAAGACAAGGTCATTTTAGAAGCCAAAAAAGAGAAATACCACATGTTCTCACTTATTGGTGGGAGCTAAAAATTAATATATAAATTCACACACACACACACACACAGACACACACACACACACACAGACACGCACACAAACCGGGGGGGGGGGGGAAGAAGATATAACAACCACAATTATTTGAAGTTGATATGACAAGCAAACAGAAAGGACATTGTTGGGGGGGAGGGGGGAGGGAGAAGGGAGAGAGGTTTTGGTGATGGGGAGCAATAATCAGCCACAATGTATATCGACAAAATAAAATTAAAAAAAAAAAAAAAAAAAAAAAAAAAAAAGAAGCCAATGTCCCAAGGCTAAAGGCAATAAAACCCCTACCACACCTTGCCCCCCCCCCGCGATGTACAAAAGGATTACATTGGAAAAAGGACTGTAGGTCCAAGTTTGACAAAGATGGCAATCCTTTAAACTAAGCCAGGGGCAACCCCTAGCCCCGTCGCCCCAAAGGGGTCATAAAAGTAACCAGCCAAATGGGCCTAGGGCTAATTGGACCATCCTGATAGTCCCCGGAGTAAGGCCAAAAATGGACATCACCTTTGAGGGTAAAAGGTCCCGATGCTTAATTGATACAGGGGCAGATCAAACTGTCCTCCACCAAGAGGAAGTGCCTCCTAGCTGGGATGTTGTCCCTGGGCCTCAAATCCTCGGGGCAGGAGGTGAAACACCATCTTTTGAATCAAAAGGATGGTTAAAATGGAGAGATGCAGTTGGCACTACTGGGGAGGTGAAGCCCCTCATTGCTTCTGGACTTAATGCTAATCTTTTAGGACAAGACGTCCTTGGCCAGGCAGATGCTTACATCACCACTGATCATAAGGGATTTTATGATTAGCTTTTAGATAAGGAACGTCATCATCAGAATCTAAAGAACCAACTTTTAAAACAAAAAGGGGAAATTATTAGCCCCCACCAACAGTTAGGGATGGCATTATTTACCTTAAATATTTTAAATTTTCCAAAACATGAGCCAATAACTGCTTTCCAAAAACACTGGTCAACCCAATTCCCACCTCCTGCCATTCAGGTGCAATGGAAAGATCCCCTTTCAGGACAATGGAGAGGTCCCGACCCACTCTTAACTATGGGCAGAGGATTTGGATGTATTTTTCCTTTCAATGAGCCCAACCCTATATGGGTGCCAGCCAGAAATCTCAAGTTCTCATCCACTGCCCAGGGCGATAACAACCCTGAGGAAAACCTTTCTTATGTTTTCCAGGAGAGTCCAGAATGAAGCAAGCTTATCTTCTGCTAGGGGTCTTCTCCATGATTGGTGAAGCAAGTCCACCCTCTTCTCCACACACTCTGGCTAACCAAACATGAACAGAAGGGGCTTGGACGTGCTGTTTCTGCAACAAGGAGGATTATGTGCAGCCCTCAAAGAAGAATGTTGTTTTTAATGCAGACCATTCCGGCTTTGTTAAAGATTCTTTAGCTAAATTAAGAGAAGGATTAGAAAAACATAGGAGGGAAAGAGGGGCCAATTCTGGCTGGTTTGAAGGCTGGTTTAGAACTTCCCCTTGGCTCACCACTCTAATATCTGCCTTAACAGGCCCTCCATGCATGTGGGGTCGGCTAACGGCCCTTATAATGCGCAACCTAGGGTCCCTCACCATGCTCACCCAGGTGGTGGAAAAGGTAGCTAATGAACAACACCCGCAAGACCCTTGGGTCAATTTGGCCCTTCAAATAATTAACACCAAGGTGTAATCTCCTATTTGGCCTCAGCTTGGTTGGATAGTCAATGACGGGTAAGATCCCCCATGGGGGGGACAACCTAAGACAGGCACAACCACACAAGACCAATACAGGTTCTTTCAGCCTCAGCTTGGTTGGATGGTCAACGATGGGTAAGATCCCCTAATGGGGGGGTACAACTTAAGACAGACACAACCACACAAGGCTTCTATTAAAACAAAAAGGGGGAGGTATGGGACCGTGCCCTTTTTCTAAGCAAAAACAACAGATGGCCTAAATGGATAAAAGGTGGCACCCAAGGGAAGTTAAGGGGGAGGGCTAAGCATAGAGAGGCAAGGCATGTGCACATTTGACCTTTTCAAGGATTGGCCTAAGCTTGGAAATCCCCACTTGTTATGCATATAAATATGATCTTTTGTGTTACAATAAACGGAACTACCTGACAGAACCCCCGCTGCATGTGTATGTGTTTGTTGCCTATCTGGGAGCGCAGCGGCGTGCTCACCCATCTCTTGGAATCTCTTTTCACCCCATGTCCCTGGGGGAAGAAAAGGGCAATCCCTTTGGCCCCAACCCTCTAGGGAAAGGAAAAACCTCTTGGGGTTCCATGCGGCCGCCGGAGATGCCCAACAACCTGGATTGCAACAGCATAACACCTAAAAAATAAATTAAGACAAATAAAATAACAATAAAAGGAGCCATGATATACTGAATGTACCTGATGTTGGACTGAATATTTTATGTACCTCCATCAAAAACCGTATGAAAAAGGATATTATTATCACAATTTTAAAAAGAAGAAGCTGAGGCATTTAAAGATTAAATAACTTTACCAATTTAACAGAAATTTGAAAATTAAGGGTTAAAATTTAAGTCTTTCTGATTACTAACTAAACCAATGTTCCTAAATATTATACTGTTCATTTGCAGTGCAGTAATATATCAAATGTTGTTTTCATCTCATTCAGTATTTTTTTTATTTCATATTTTTATCTTTTCATTTTTGCTTCTTTTCTTCTGATGGTTTTGGCTGCTCAACTACCAGTTTTCCCCATCTTTTCATCCCTCTGATAATACTTCTTAGTGAGGAAACATGTCAAGATTCAAAAATGGGTCACTACCAACCCCCAAACCTACTCTTCTACCCGGTTATTTTCTAAGAAGTTTAGCCTTTGAAGAAATGGAAGATGAAAGTTTCTAACGGAAGAAATACAACTTTGATTCACAAAAGAGCAGTCAGTCATGCAGTACACACTACAAGGTAGAGTCAAGTGAGATAAGTTTTCTGCTTAGTATAAACCTCAATTTTGAGGGGAATAAAGTCTCTTCCATTTACTTAATCTAATTCGTATTGAAATTAAGAAATCATTTTTGGTACTAGTATGTCATTTTCTTTAAGTCCTAATTTATAATTTTATCTTATGTTTCCATATTATTCCTTATCATTAGAGTATTTTAGGGAGAGGTTGAGATAATAATGCCAGACATCAAGTTAATCACCAGTAGTAATTTCTATATGCAACCTCTTTGTAGAACTATGAAGAATCTTAAACAACCTGCCTAATTATTAGTAGGTAGAAACGATCATAGAAGACAAAAATGTGCCCCAATCATGCATATTTTCTTGAAAAAAGGGTATTGATCAGAAAATATGTTTGCATAAATAACCAGGAGGTTAAAATTAACTATTGTCTTTTTATTACAGTGACAATTATGTACACATGAATGGCTGAATTTTATTTGTATATCTTCTTAAAAATAATTTTTATAAAAATATTCAAAATATAGTCCTCCCATAACACTTCTTTGTGTAGAAAAGGAAAAAAAGATATGTTACTGTTTGAGATCCAAAGACAGCAAGTAATTATTTTGGTTGTCTTGAAATACAATCCAAAGTGAATTTAAGAAACACCTAGACTCTGATGTTTACACTTTGACAGCATGCTTCAGAGAAATTGTACTTCATGATATGCACATAGTGTTGAAAGCTTATATTTTGAATTATATTTAAGTTTTATTTTTAATCACAGCTATTACTTTTATGCCTCTAGTCTTATTCTTTCTCCAAACAGAGAAAAGAAAAAGACAATGAGAGTTTAACTAAAGAATCATCCTATTTGAAAAGAGTTCAGTGTTTCTCTTTTGATGACACATCAGTATGCATAGTAAATCTTGCCGTATTCAGTAAATGTAGTAATCTTCCTAAGGTGCATAGTAGAATTTACTGTTAAATTTCATTTTAGAAAATGTCACCCAAAAATTTTACGTTGGTAGTGTTTTAGAATAGTAAGGTCTATTCCATCAATGTCTACATGAGCAGAAAGAAAATAAAGCATAAAAAAGCAATTCAATACTTAGCATAGAGGGTGAAAACTGCTGGCATTGTAACTGTGCTTTGCTGATATATCTTTTGAAGGCCAAATTTTTGCTGTCCCGAAAGAATCAGTTTCACTTTGTGAGCATTCTACCTTTTAGGTAAAAACAGTGCCAGCATTCTCATAAATGTCAGTCTTGTGCATATTGTGTTCTAAATACCAAAATGGGGCTGAAAGCCCAAAATATGTCCTTCTCCTGTTAGTGATATTTGTAATTTATTCACAGAATACAAAGCCTTTTGTGATTTTTTTGGAAGTGTAGAAAAACTATAAATAGCACAATGGCAAGTAACATATTTCTAAAAGAACACTCAGGCATAAATAGGAGCTTCTGTACCGGGAATACAAGCTATAAAGAAGCAAAGGAAGAATTTTTAAAAAAGGAAAAAAAAGAAGGCTGGAAGCATACTAGCTCCATGTAGTTAGATATTATACCTAGGGCTAATAATGTGTATTAGAAGAGCAGAAAATTTCTTGTAAAGAAGTTAACTACTAAATTTTCTTACAGGTTATAAAGCATTGTTTCCTTCATTACTTATTACAGTCTTGGGAATTTTGGGAGTCCTGGTCTGTGGGGCCATCTTAAATTTCCAGGTTGTCCGAAGAGGCATCTGATGAACCAGTAACCTCACTGCCACAGCCGTGAGCAAGAACTTTGCCATAGGAGTTTGTTTTTCTTTCTCCTCTTTCAAAATATACTACAACTCTTGCTTTCTGTCCTATCAAGTTTACTTTTTCAATTCTGCTATTTTCTACTCTTATTCTTGCTCTCAAAAAAATTAATACTACCTCTTGCAGATATTTATTTCTTTGTATTAGGAAATTCTTAAATCTGGGGAATTATACAAATAACCTGAAATGTTCCATAGAAATTACGGGCAATGTTTTAGAGAATAACATTGAAGGAATTTAGGTAAAGAAACATTTTTTGGGGGGTTGGCCGGTTAGCTCAGTTGGTTAGAGAGCAGTGTTATGACAAAAATCAAGGGTTAGGATTCCTGTACTGTGCAGCCACCAAAACCAACCAAACAAACAAATAAAAAACTACGTATATATTCATTTTTTTTTATTGTACATACATGTGGGATGCAATGTTGATTTTCAATAATTGTGTAGAATGTGTGGTAGTTAAATCAGTATAGTTAGCTTATTCATCATTATAATACGCAATTGTTCTTTGTGTCCGTTGACCAATTCCTCATTAGACCCCCTCTCTCTCCCTCTTTTCTACCTCTAGTTTTCTAAAAGTTCAATGTATTACTGTGATCTCTTTCTTTCTTTCTTTCTTTCTTTCTTTCTTTCTTTCTTTCTTTCTTTCTTTCTTTCTTTCTTTCTTTCTTTCTTTCTTTCTTTCTTTCTTTCTTTCTTTCTTTCTTCTTTCTCTCTATCTCTCTTTTTGTTTTTTTTTTTTATGGATTCAGCTCCCAGTTATGAGTGAGAACATGTGGTATTTCTCTTTCTGCACCTTGGTTGTTTTACTTAGGATAATTTTCGCCATGCTCATCCATGTTGTTGCAAACGGCAGAACTTCATTCTTTTTTACGGCTGAGTAGTGTTCCATTGTGTATTTATACCACAATTTCCTTATCCAGTCATCCATTAGTGGACATTTATGTCGGATCCATTGACTAGCTATTGTAATAGAGCTGCAATAAACATGGGAGTGCAGGTACGCCTTATACCAGATGTTTTCCAATTCTCTGGATATTTCCCCGGGAGTGGGATTGCTGGATCATATGGAAGATCTATCACTTGGAACACTGAAATGAAGAGGAAAAGGACATGGAATAGAGCATGTAAAAAGACATGATTCAGCTAACAGTGTGTGATAAAATTAGTTCATTAGTTCATTTTCAGTTCCTACGTCTAGTATTAAGTGACAGTAGGTATGGGGAAATTAAGCAAAAGATAGATTTTAGAGATGAAGATGAGAGATGGTAGGAGTGTTAGATACAGGGTTTCACACCTCAGTAAATTCATCTAAACATAGCAAGAGTGAGTTGTTTATGTAGGGAACAAGCACTAGATTTCTGACTGTAATATAGAATAGAACTCTTTCTATTCCACCCATGTAGATTTAAATGCTTTGTCAAAAATGTGGAGAACTAACTATGTTGAAGATCACCAACTGCTAGGTACAAAATATGAATAATTTTGATACGGTTTAACTTGTATATATGTGTATGTGTACAAATTGTGAATATGCATCTGGACATTTAAGTGAATTTCAAAAAGTAAACAAACCTAGGTGGCCTGAATCCATATTAAATAGGCATCATTATCTCAGAAACACTCCCGATTCTCTCTCCCTGTTAATATCCTCTCCTGGAGTTAACCAGTACTTTGGCTTCTGACACGCCACAGGTTACTTCTGCCTATTGTTGAAAATTTTGTAAACGGAATCATGCAGTATACGGTCTTTTGTGCCCGGCTTCTATTGTTCTGTATTATGTTTCTGAAATACATTCATGTGGTTTATTGTAGTTGCTCTTTAATCGTATTTATTGCTCTATAGTTTTCCATTGTATGAAATTATAAAAAATGTTTTTCAGCAAAATGACTGACTAGAGGTGGCCAGCCCTTGTCTCCAATGCTGCCAGAAGTGCCCCAGACTCCCAAGACAGAGCAGTGGGGGACCAAGGGCCTCAGCCATGCCTGATGTCCGTATCCAGCCCAGCAACGATTGAGCCACTGCTGGAAGCACATTGGACTCCTGAGCCAGGGTGGGGTGTGCCAAGGGCCTCAGACAACCCCCCAAAGTTGGCATCCAGCCCAGCCAGGAAGGAGTGGCCACTGGAAGCCACCGGGGCTCCCCTGCTGGAATGAGCAGGTTGCCACGGGCCCTGACCGCACCTGACCCTTCCACCTCCGCCCACCCTATCTTCCCCTCCCCCAACTGCTCCACAACATATTATAATGTAAGATAATAATAATAATAATAATAATAATAAATAAATTTTAAAAAACCCTAACCATAATGGTCATTCACTATGACTGAGAGCCTCAGAGAGCCTCTGAGATTTCTGATGCCTCTGTATGTGAGAACAACAGGATATTTATTTGCACTTAAAATAGCATGAGGGAGAGGGGTTGGGGGGGAGAGAGAGAGAGAGTGAAAGAGAGAGAATGTAAAGGAGACTTTGAATAAGGAGAGAAGACTCAACAGTAACCTGACTAGATTCTGATCAAAGAGAAGATGGAACTGTATAAATCACAGCTGGTGCCAGGTCCTGACCTTAATGCCCATTCCTCTTAATGCCAATTTATTTTTTAAAAATCCAAGAATACAGATACAACACTACAGGAGAGGGTCAAGTCACTCAGTTGATTAATGCTAAGTCTTTGCTACCTTGGTGGACTCAAGTCTCAGTTAAAAAAAAAGAAAGAAAATGAAGAAAATTACATCCTTGAACACTTTATTAATATAGTCTATAATTATGAAGATCATACATCACCATCTAAATAGCAATATCTTCATATTTGCACGCGTTCATTCTGAAAGTTGCACTCTTTAGCTCTTTAGAAGATTTACATCATAGATGAATACACACTTGACCTGAAGGAACTCAGTGAGGAAGAGATAAAAGAATATGAAGCAAAGGCATAAAGAAAAATGACCAAGTTGCAGGAATTCTTCATATTTAGATGATGGTTCCTCATATTTAGATGAAATTCAAGCAATTTGCTCCTTCATGATTTGCCTTGAAACTGTGACATAGTCACTGCTTATTCCACAGAGAGTGGGACTGAGGCAAGCTTGCATGATTTAAGGTAGAAGCAAAGTGAAAGCAATTTTGAATCTGAACTTTAGAGTAACATCAGGTACTTTCATTCTGATTTTTTTTTCCTTCCTTTTTTTTGGCAGCTGGCTGGTACAAGAATCAAATCCTGGACCTTGGGGTTATCAGCACCATGCTCTAATCAACTGAGCTAACAGCCAGCCTGGATCCTATACTTTCAGATACTTAAATGTATATCATTTGTATCCTAACTTTTATTCTTGTACAAAAGGAACTCTTTATGTAATTCATAACTGCCCTGAGGCTGCCACTATGGATATCTTTCTACTGAAGAACAACTTCTTGGGGAAGAGAAATAACTATATTCCTTTTCTGCTCCAGAGGGGAAGGGGGAATGATCATGAGTATTAGTGTGTTGGCAATGGAAGTCACAGAAAAGGCAGGAAAACTGGAATTTCATTACAATACAATAAATTTAAGATTGAAAGTCAAATAACAAAGACTTGAAACTCAGAAATACAGTCAAATGATTTCTAGAGTTGAAGAGCAAGGTTGATTTTGGGGGGGTTGTGTTCTTGTCATTTTTTTATGGTTAAGCATGTGATGTTGTCTTTATTTAGGAAAGTGACTAGTCATATAATAAAGTTTCTCAGTATAGAAACACATAATCACTGATTTGGGGAACAATATTACAGTGTAAAAAAGGTCACTTTTGCTTGTTCTGTGAAACTCAGGAAATACAAAAACAACTTAAAACTATCATCTGCATCCCAAAATATATGTTTTTCTTACCTGATATAAGAATCTAGAATAATATTTTTAACTTTAAGAAATGGAGGCTTAAGATGCTTAGAAATAAGAAAAGATGATTTTGAAAACAGAATAATAGAGCTGAAAGAGAACATCAGAGAAAGAATATATAAATCTGAGATAATATTTGCCAGTTATCAAGAAATTCCCAAACATTAAGATGGGAGGAATAAGAACACTCAAGTTATAAATTATTTGGACTAAAAACAGGAGATCCGAGATGTTGCTTCAGGAAATTTCTGTAATTATAACAATAATTTGACAATTGTGATTTGGTATTACTTATTTGAAAGCAATTGAAAAAACAGTGGCCTTCAAATACCAAAATTAAATAAGCAGAAAATAATACCAAAGAACAGAACTCTGAGGTTAAATAAAATAAAGTAAAAAGGAAAATGTTATTTTTTTTATGGCATTATTCTCAACTTATGGTATTTTGAAAAGAATATTAAGAAAGTTTATAAATCTTGAAATTCAATCTATAGTACATTGGCTTGTCTTACAATATTTTTAGTGATTTAACAGAAAAGTATCATTTTTAGGTAGCAGAAATTATTTTCTATCTTTATTTTGCTCAATTACTGAGTACAGAAAACAGTAATGTGAACACTACAAAATTTGGTAGAACTTACAATCAAGAAGAGTTTTTATAATTACCTTTATTGTTCATGTTGAGTATCCAGTGAAATTAAGCACAGGTTATATCAGCATGTAATTGCTGATTATAATTTCTCAGACTCATTGTGGATAATAATAAATTATGTTAGGAGATTGTTACTGATTGTAAATAACTTATGAAGAGCAATAGTATTAAAAATGTTTGGTTTAAATATTTACAATATCATTTAAAAAGAAAAAAATGAGAGATGAACAGCTTGAAATTTAAAGTGAGTTTTTCACTATTCAGCTCATGATGAATGAATAGTATTTTACAGTAAATCTAATTATTCTTCCTTGTCTATGGTCAATTATTTTTCTCAATACCATTTCATGTCAGTTATACAAAAATAGACATGCCATAAACTCTAATTCTCAGATTTCAGGGGGTTTTGCATATTGTTTAATTTTAGCTAAAATAGAATGCATTTTCCTAAGGGAACTTGTAGGCTAAGTGATATTCAATATATCTAAATTTATTGTAAAAGTTTAGATAATTGCATTATAAATCTTTGGGGCACTAATAAAATTTCTGTAATATTACCCTCAACACCCAAAGACAATTTGATTATAATGGATCTTCAAAGGAAAAAAATGTCTAGTTTTGAAAAAGCATATAAATTTAGAAATTCTGCAATGTTCAGTAAGTCTCCAGTAGATAATGTGCTATCATTTCACTTTATACAGAGCTAGAAACATCTATAGGTCACTTGGTATAACCTGAGAACTGTATTACTTGATTTCAAGTTTATGTCTAACAAAATTGACACACCATGATTAATCATTTTTAAGTAATATTAACTGGAAATAAAACTAATAATAGATTTAAATCCATTTTAAAAGTGGAAGTGCAAAAAAAGCAAAATTTAACAAATTTCTTTTTACTACACATAAAAAATGTATAATAGTAACATGGAATCTTACAAAGTTGGTGAAAAATACGTGATTGGGTTATCTTTTTGGTATATGTCTTTATGCACAAAAGTCAGGCTGAAGTTTAATTGAAGTTGGGAAAAGCTAACCTCTAACAAAGGCAGTTTTTTTCCTTATTATAATGATGATGAGTTAAAAATTTTATTTATGGAATGAAAAATGTCAGCATGTCTAGATAAAGGAAGGATTATTAAAATAATCTTTCCTTAGTTCTTGGTCTTGTAACCATTCAATTAGTGTAATTTTTAAAGTTTTTAAACAGCTCCATTATAAAATAGTAGCCAGCTTTTAAAAAATCCTTTTTATTTTCTGAAGTGCAATCTTAGAAGGAAAAGGACAGATAACGGCTAAGGTTTTGAGAACAAAGCTTATCTTATCTAGTCCCAAAATAGTTTGAAGAAATTGGAATAAAATAGGTTTACAGAGGAATTTAAATATTTGAGATATTTAGTTCAAAGCACACAAAAGGAACCGGAACATTTTTTAATACCAATTCAGAATTTTATAGAGAATTTGACTTTTAGACATGAGCCACATAATTAAAACTAATCCTTATTATTAAAGATAATAAAATAATGATAAATATTAATTTCAATAGTCTTTATAACATGTTCAATATTTCTTGAGAAAATTAAACTATTTCCCACTACATAGGGGCGAATCTTAATTTGTTCTTAAATTATCTTATCACAAAAAAATGGGAAATAACACAGAAAGTTTGCCCCTAAACTTTGATCAGAGTAGCTCTGAAGCCAGGTCAGGATCATATTTTAATAAAATAAGTGAAAATAACTCCTTAGAAGTTTTATCTTTCATTTTATGAATATATACTTTTAGGTTGCAATTTTACCATCACAACATAAGTCAATATTTAAGGAAAGTGTAGATTCAAATATGACTAAATTGAATAGCTCTCCAAACTGAGAACAACTCAAGTGTTCCCTAACTAGTCAAACAAAGTATGGCACATCCATGCGATGGAATGCTACTTGAACAACCAAAGACAAGCTGTTGGTACATACAATAATATAGAACAATCTTAAGTGTATTTTTCTAAATGAAAGAATATCTAAAGATTCATATTGTGTGATCCCATCTATGTAACACTCTGGGAAAAGAAAATCGAGGAGAGGAGTATATCAGAAATTGCCAAGAGTTGGGAAGTAAGCGTGAAGAATTGTTCACAGAAAGAGAGTACAGAGGATTTGGGGCTGAACATGCTGTTCAGTGCAAGACAGTGCTCATGGCTACATTTGTCCGAACTGACAGAATAATTTTTTTTTTTGTATCTAATATTAATTTTTGAAAATCAACTAGGTTGTGGGGAAAAAGATGGAATGGGGACTGTGACAAATGAATCTAACTGCATTACAATAAATCGCAGAATTAAACTAACAAGGATGGGAAAGAAGGAAGCTGAAACTACAAAAACAGTGTAATCTAGTTGGTAAGTTTCTTTCAAACAGGAGTATGGTTTAGGGATTTTGAAACTACTTTATTTGTATCATAGGATGAAAATAATAAGTAAATGCGAAATAGACAAGAATAGACAGGTTTCTCACTAAAAGAAAAAGAAGTTATAAGTAAGGGGAAGGGGGAAGTCTAGAATGAACAGTGCAGTGCTGAATTTCAGGTAGATGTGTTATTACAAACTTATGCACATATTTCAAAAATATATGTGCAGATAGAGAAATAAATACAGGACGTGTGTGTGTGCGTGCGTGTGTGTGTGTGTGTGTGTGTGTGTGTGTGTGTGTGTGTGTGTGTGTGCATATGTGGATAAGTTAGCATATAGACATGTATTTCTCGGCTCTATCCACTAAGAAAGTTGAGAAGCAGTGACACTGCTGTAGCGATGAGCAAACCTATTTCTCAGGTCTTGGTTTCTGTATGACATACTGCAGTAAAAGAGCTCCAGGGCAAGAACAGAAAAAAATACAAGGTGAGCCTGGAACATTCTGTGGTGCCAGAAAGTAAGAAAGTTCTAAAAGGAAAAAAAAAAAAAGTGTTGAAAAGGCATACAGGCACCAACATGAAAGAATTCCCAATGGCCAAATTTGGAATAATGCGAGCAACAAAATAAGTAACAATACTATTAGATTATAATTCCTCCCAATCAAATAAATATTCATGAATGAATACCTGTTTAAATAAATACTTTATGAATAAATAAACAGGAATAAGTAATAACTTTTCTTTATAAATAGATTCCAATGTACGAAGGAATGAAGGATAGAGAAAAACCCACCAGAAGAGCAATTATGTCAGCACCACGCTCAGCCAGTGAGCAAACTGGCCATCCCTATATAAGATCTGAACCCGTGGCCTTGGTGTTATCAGCACCGCACTCTACCGAGTGAGCCACGGGCCGGCCTTAGAAGAGCAATTATGGATGCTGAAGTAGAGGGTAAAAATTTAAGCAGGAAGACGATATTTACATAACCTCAACATATCCTCCTCAAAACATTTGGTAATTACAAAGGGAAAAATAGTAACTTTATAATTGGAGATTTTTGGAAGATGTCATCTTAGCAAAGTGGTCATGGTTAATGTTATGAGTAATGGATATTGACATCATAGTACCCTCTAATGTTAAATATTGAGAAGGGTATATCACCTCTCTGATAGCCTTCCTGATAATGCATGATCTCAATTTAACTATGAGAAAACAAGAGTCCAACAAAAATTGAGTGGCATTCTACAAAATATCTTACAAGTTATCTTCAAAAGAGTAAAAGTAGTGAAAGACAAGTAAAAGCAGTTATAGATTGTAGTCAACTGAGGGAAGATGACAACAAAATGTAATGTGTGTCCTGGATTGTATCCTGGAATACAAAGGGAGATTAATGAAGAAACTGGAGAAATTAAAATAAGTTCTGTACTTTAATTAGTAGTATTTTACTAAAATTAATTTCTTAGTTACAGTAAATTTTCTGTCATTATGTAAAATGCTAACATAAGGGGAAGCTGGATGAATGGTACACAGGAAATCTCTATGCTATTTTTGTAATTCTTCTATAAATCTAAAATTGTATCAGAATAAAAAGTTGAAAAAAATGCTTTTCATGCTCATAAATGTGTTTATGCCTAACATACTAACTACAATTTAATATAAATAAAGTATGTTGGCCTCTACTTTTCATTGGTGCTCTGTCATTTCTGAACAAAAATTTTAAAATAACCAGAATAAACTGGAATAGGAAATGTTCCCTTTTTTACCGCAGTTACAATCTTCGTTAGTATAATATAATATTATGTTTCCATTTTCTTCCCTCATTGATAATGTTGTCATGAACAGAGAGCATGTGAAGTCCAATTTGTCAAATTTCCCAAATGCTTCATGTTTGGAATGTTAAGACTGAGGACTGTGCTTCTTTGACCTTCTCATTAGACCAGATGCTATTTGGGTCATATTTGCATTCTAGTTGATTACATCCTCAAAACCTGACACTTTTATAGGAGAAGACAATGAAAATATTTGAGTATTAATTTTGTCTCTTTCCACGCTATATTATAACTTCTTCAGTTTTTCTACATTATTTTTGGAACTGCAACTGTAACAACATGGATATAAATATTAAAAATGTTAAATGAATATCTTTACTGAGCACTTAGTCTTAATATTAGGTCTTAGAAATGTGTGATACATCTACCTTACGTAGATTTCAGGCAATTTACTTATTACAAGTTATTAAAGTATTGGTTCAGCCTAGACACCATTGGCAGTATATGCCGGAATGATTGGTGTGAAAGTAGTTTCTTAACATACAATTTGTATTTAACTACCTAGCACTAAGAATATTTGTTAGAAAAGGACACTTTTAAATACTGATAAACAATTTTACAACAAGGTCAGTTAAGATGAATCATATTTAGGGAAAATTGTTTGAAGTTCACAGGGCTCATTCTAAATGACAAATATTCCACGTGGACTCCTATGTAAATCTAAGAGAGATGTGAGCTGTATATCATTTTTACTAGTTTACTTAAATATGAGAGTACCTTAGAAAGTTTATGGAAAAATAAAATTAAAAGATAATAGGAATCTTTCCATGAACGTTTTGAAATACCCTTGAACATATTTATTGAATGTCCAAAATGCAGTAAGCAGTACCATAGTTGATGTGGTTTGAATTATACATGCAATAGACATGGTGTCTGTCCTCTTAGAGTTTATAATTTTGACTGGATAAAAAATTACACAAATAATTACCAATATTGTGAAAGCTAGTAAAAGAGGAAGAGCATGGATCTCTAGGAAAGCACAAGGCTGGTCATTAACATAGTTTGGCGGCTCAGAGAAAGCCTTGTAATTCCAAGGCATCATACAGTTTTTGTATTGTAAAGTCTGCTTTATAATGCTATACATTGTAATAGCTTGTATGGCTTATCTGCAGAAAATGTGTCATGCTCCTGGCATATTGACATGTTCACCAACCAGGAAGCTTCACCAAGTTTTGGCCTCCCAAGATTCTACTGGGGTTTAGTTACAACTGTTTGTATACTTAGCTACACGATTGAACTTAATCTCCAGCCCCCCGCCCCTTCCCCAGAGGAGGGATGGCGTTGGACTGGCTCAAAACCCCAGTCTTCTAATTACATTACATGGTTGTTCATTCTGGTGACCAGTCCCCATTCTCAGTCTTCTACTTAGCATAAACTCAGGTGTGATCCAAAGGTCTCATAAATTATAAACACACTCCCATTAGTTAGGAAATTACAAAGGCTTAGATGGGAACCAGGGACAAAAGCCAAACAAATTTTTTATTATACAATAAGAGGTCACAGTCTAGTGATGGTTAATCCAAAAAACTAAATAAACAAATAGAGTTTCTAGTCTGTTAAGATGTTATTAAGAGCTATAGAGAAAACAGCAAGAAAGGGGGCTATGAGGGGTGTGTGTGTGTGTGTGTCCAATGTGTCTTAAGTGGAGATTCTAGTATTTTTGTTTGTTTTTGTTTTTGCTTTTTGGTGGCTGGACTGTACAGGGATCAAGCTGCGTGGACCCTGGTGTTATCAGCTCCAAACTCTAATCAACTGAGCTAACCAGCCGGCCATCCTATTTAAAATTGGATAGCTAGGTAGAGAAAGCTCCAATTAAAAAAAAAAAAAAAAAACACCAACCCCCCTCCCAAAAAAAACCATTTATATTTAAAAAAAAACGTGGAAGAGGAGAAGTTTTTAGCAATTGTTTTCTTTTTAAAATTTTAATTGTAGAGTATATCAGAAACGTATACACATTAAAAAATGTGAAGGTGTATATTATTCTTTTTTCTTTATATATTTTGTCTAATTGCTTTGTCCTTCCCTTACACTGAGGTCTCTAAATTTATTCATCTTCCCATACATTTCTTTATACTTTTACTTTCTTTGTATGTAACTCTTTGTATGTTTTTCACATCAATCATAGATTTGTTTAAAATTAGCAGGTGTAATTATGATATTAAAACCTCAAAAACATGATACATTATAATTAGTCGACAAATACTAATTTTAACAATAATCGTGGAATTTTAATCTTTTAAACAGAAACCAGATACTAAAAATAAATTTAAAATACAAATCTACAGTTTTGGAAATACATCTCTAATTAAAACATTATAAAATGTTACATATCTTTAATAAAAGAAATTTTCGGTATCCCTTTTTACTTCATGTATAACTGATTGGTTGCATTGTGGAATTAATTCTTATAACACTTTTAGTGCAAAAATTTAAGAAAGAGGATGAAGTACCAAAAAAAATGTGTAAATAATACATATTATATCAACCATGGCATAATAGCATTTGAGGAAGACAAAAAAAATTTTAAAGTTGCACAGAATTTTATTAAGAGAAACATATTTAGACTAAAACCAAGTTTTCTGAGTGTGTGCAAATCTAATCATGATGCCTTTGCCTCTATTTTGGTAAACGTTTGGCTAATCAGCAATCTTTGTACTTGCCATAATATACATCTGGATATTCTGTTTGATTAACACTGCTACTGATGCATATTCATTGGCTTTTTGTTCTGTGACTTCAATTGTTGATGGCAGGTCCTGGTGGTGCAGTGCAGCATTTTGCTTCACAGATTTGCCATCCATGACCACTGACACTCACTGTTTTCAGGAAGCACTTTTTAGGTACCAAGAGTCAAGAATGCCCTCTGGATGTAATGTTAGCTTTGCTTATAAATATGTTTTCTGTACTTTGTGTTAACATACTGTCATGGCAGGCAAAATGGTATCTCACGAAAAAACATGTCAGTTTATATTTTTGAATCACATTGTTTCCCAAGAACTATTCTGCTTCATTACCAGAACCCTTTTTAAATTCTTATCTGCAAACGAGTTACATATCAGCCAATTTAAAATTTTCCCTCATCAGAAAGCATATTTGACTCAAATATCAATTGTTTTATGATACCTTTTTGTTTTATGAAATTGTTTTGCTAATCCATTAGCTAGAACTGCTAATGTGACCTTTGAAATTTGAACCTGGGTTTTGTTTTCTCGGAATGTTAATTTGCTTGAAGAATGTCATGAATGTGTCTCATAAGTATGAATGGTTTTAATACATTTAACAGTGTTCTACAACTGAAGCTGATTTAATTAGTCTTTTTACTCCATTTGAAAATGCATTTGGCTTATCAGTTCGAAGATGGTTTTTTATGTCATCTTTTAAGCTCATCTTCAAGTTTATCATAGTGTTGAAGCTTGTAGTTTCCTCCATTTAATTGTAGAGTTCTTTCTTAGCCTGATGATTGCATTTGTGGGTAAGTTTCTTCTCCTGTTCCCCCTGCTCCTCCTCAGTCTCCTCCTCCTCTTCCTTTTTTCAATGACTGCAATTGCCCAAGTGATTTTAAGTGCAGACCAAGTCTCTCTGATGGCTTAAGTGAATACTTCATGATTAATTTTCTCCACTTTTCTACTAAAGGGAGATCAAGCAAATTTTTAATTAAAGAGGGCAATATTTTTCTTAACTTATACTTTAGTGTTTAGAAGACAATTCATCAATAAATAATCATGTGGCATACTAGTAGTAATAAAATTAATATAAATAATAATAAAAATATGACATCAAGATATCCCAAATTTATGGTTCTTTATTAAAAAAAAAAAAAAACCTTTACTAACATTTTCTCATTTTATCTTCTTGATAACCAAATAAGGTTTGTAGGGAGAAAGTCTTAATATACTTTTTTACAGTTTATTAAAGTGAGACCCAGTATGGTTAATTTGACTTGATTAAAATCTCTCATCTATTAAGTAACAGAGTCTGATCTTGAATAGGGGTCTTACTGGTGGTTTGTTCCATTTTAGTACATGTACTAGATAACTGTTGTTTTGTCAGATGGTTCACTCACCTCAATCTTCCCGCTAGGAATGGAATAATACTCTCTCACTTTTTCCTTTTCTTTATTTTTGTGAACTGCTCCTATTGCTACTTCAGCTTTTCAGTTCCCATTAGAAATTTCACATCTTTTACATGGCACCATCTTAATGGTCATTGCTAATTTGTCCATGGGTGAGCATCAATCCAAACTAAGTGCTTACAATTACTTCCTCATGATTTGTCACATTGTTCTGGGAAAGGGTCTTTCTTTCATGAATGGCTGCTTTGAGAAGTGGTAATTTTTTCCAACAACTTTCCTCATCATGAAAGTAAAGTTGACATTCAGGGGAACTGGGACAAAGACAGGTAGAGAGATTGCTAGACCTGATTAATCTCTTGGTTCCTATTGTTCTTGAGTCTCATTTGCATCCCTGCCCTTATTGCTGCTAGATAATTCAACCTTTTGTGAAATTACTAAGGATTCATCTATATACGCTCAGTAAATTCACCTTTTGGCTGCAGCATTTTCCATTTGATATTGACTTTAAAAAAAAAGTACATTGACTGATTTGCTATGTAAAGAGTGAATTATTAGTTTTTAGAATACCATTTTATTTCCTCTATTATCTTCATAGTTATGCCTTTTATTTATTTATTTTTATTATTATTATTGTTTTGGCAGCTAGCTGGTTTGGGGATCCAAACCCTTGACCTTGGTGGTCTCAGCACTATGCTCCAACTAACTGAGCTAACTGGCAGAGCTATGCCTTTTAAAAGTTATTTTTGGTGACTAATCTTGGGCTAACAATGCATATCCTTTATAAATCAGAATCTAACTGCATTTAATATTGTACATCTTTGCACTTTCAACCTAATATTTCACACTTCACAGTATAATGTTCTTCATTTGCCTGCCCATCTGTTGTAGAATTGTTGTCATAACTTATGTTGACACATATTATCAATCCCATAATTTGATGTTGCCTGAGTGGGTAGCAGCTTCCCTATATAGCTTAAAGTTCTGCCAGCTTCAGAACTTTAGGTGACTTCAATATCCCAATTTTCATTTGTTAGAGATGGAAGAAATAGTTGAATTACATGATCTGTCAAAAATTGATTTAAGGTTGGTGGACATTTTGATTTACAGTCCTTTAGATTATCAGAACCTTTACAACTGAGCTAAAGCAAAAGCTGTTGGAATAAGAATGCTGGGGAGTCAAGTGTGCTTGTCAAAAAATAATCAGTGGTAATAGTGTTTGATTCTCTTCTCTATCCAAATCCCAAACCTAGGGTGATTCCTCAACATTGACAGAAAAAAAGAGTGGGGTGATTCTATATCCAAGATGACAGAGCTCTGACTACTGTCTACAGTTAATAATGGATTGCATCTTGGCTACCCTAAAATCTTTGTGACTTTCCAATACATGCCTTATTTTAGTGAAAAGATTTATGGTTGTTACTTTAGCTTTCAGTATAGCAAAATAGGAAAGAAATATTAACCTACAGAATCTGGAGTGAAGTTTCCTTGGCAGCCAGGTGAGGGTTAAGAAAACAGACCTGATTTTGGATGAGATATTTTCAATGTTCTCTGTTAAGGATAATGTTACTCATTAATCCATGCCAACACATAGTAAAACATATTGTTTCTTCATAAATCCATATTCTTAGCTTTTGTCACTTTGCATAATTTCTAATTAGGTCCTTATCTGTCTAACCTAATTTATTACAAAAGCTTAGGGTCAACAGCCATGATTTTTTTTCATATAAACTCAGAATTTATCATAATATTTAATAAGTAATGAACACTTTCGTAAAGATTTGCTGGATGTTGAGCTGAAGATAGTGCACTAAGGAAAATCAGAATCAGGCTTAGATTCTGCTACAAGATGAGATTACAGATTCAAAGCCCTTTCTAGCAATCTCCCCTTTGAATGTGTAAGATTAAGACATAAAAGGAAACAATGACTCAGTGTGTCTGTATTAGTCTGTTTGTGTTGCTATAACAGAATTACTGAGACTGGGTAATTTATAAAGAACAGAGTTTTATTTGGCTTATGATTCTGGGACAGCTGCATCTGGCACAGGCCTCAGGCTGCTTCTACTCAGGGTGGAAATGGGAGGCAGTTGGCGGGTACAAGCAGATCACATGGCAAGAGGAAGCAAGAGAGACAGGAAGCAAGAGAAAGAGAGAAAGTGCCAGGATCTTTTTAAACAACGAGCTCTCGCGGGAACTAATAGAGCAAGATCTCACTCATTTATCCTAAGGAGAGCATTAATCCCTTCATAAAGGATCCGCCCCCATGACTCAGTCAGTTTCCAACACTGCCACATTGGGAATCAAATTTCCACATGAGTTTTGGGGAGGACAACACATCCAAAGTCCATCAGTGTCCTTAAGAAATTTTAGCCTGTCTATATAATCATGAGTGTTGAGTTTTTATTAATTTTCCTGAATGTATACATGAGATGTTCTGAATGAGAGAAAGATGTCTTATTAAATATCTCACAGTAAATAAGTAGGCTGATCTCTTTTCTCCTAGATTTTACCCCTAGAGTGATACAATAAAAGCCAAGTTAATTGTCTTACCTACGTAGCTGGACAACCTGTAGGTGAGGGACGAGAAACAAAATTGTCTTTTTTCTGTTTATAAAAGAAAAGCAGGTGACCATCCCTCTTCCCTCCTGAAAAAAATCTCCTCCTTAATCAGCCCTTTTGTATATAAATGAAATCTAGGTATTGATGGAAACCAGATAGGCCCAAGGGTCTGGGCTTTTAGGACCTAGAGATGTCTCCAGGGTCCAAGACCTCTTTCTTTCTTCAAATGTAAATACCTAGGAGGACAGCCTCCTCCAGTCTTCCTGACACCGTGGGGTTTTAATGAAGAAATTTATTCCCAGGCTGTAACCATTTGCTCTTCTTGGGAGGAGATAAATTCTATTATCTTTTACGATCAAAGTAATTAGCTAGACAAATAGCTATAGATCTAAGTCTCCTGATATGGCAAGAGCCTTAGGAACCTTGGGCTTTTTATAGGAACACAGATGAATCCAAGAGTCCTTTACTTTCCCTGCAAAGTGAAAGTCAACTTCCTTGAAGCAGATGGAAAACAAGAAAGAAAAGAAAAGGGGGGAAAAAAGGGAAACCAGAGAAAGAAAGGGAGGAGAGAAGAGAAGGGAGACAAATACTATCTTCTGTTTGACTTGCTAGATACTGCTTTAATTAGTAATAAAAGTGAGGATTATGAAAACTCAATTCTAACAGTATAAAGTTGATAAGAAAACCCAAGGGCTTCTCATGTCAATGATGCCGTGGTTTGGGAATCATAGACTTATCGAGAGAGGCTGCTTTGTGATATCTAAAACTTCCATGGATGAATACAAGTTATGGCCACAGAGAACCAAAATTAAGGATGAACTATCTTTATTTTTCTAAGTCTAGAGATTGTATGTTCATTTTTTATGATTAACTTGATGGCAAAGTAGTTATTGGTCACAATGTTACAGAAATATTCGGTTATTATTGATAATATCCATATGCATACTTAAACAATAAAATTATGTTTTAACCCTGCATTTTTGGGCAAATTCATACCTTCTTTATAAAATCTTGTTAAATAAAAGTTATAGGAGGCCGTTATTTTGGAGTAAGTTCCAGCACTAGTCCACAACGACCAGACTTAAAATCAAAAGGGAGTTACCCCTGCTAAGTTCAAGTTACTTGTGAAAGAAAGTGAGCAGAAATGCTGGGTACCAATCAAGCTTTTCTGAAGGAAGCAAATCTGACTGTAAGGAAGGCTGATGTAATCATGGAGCGGTTTGGTGCTGGTGTGGAGGACTTTCTGTTTCTCAGAAACCACGAGGTTTCTCGTAAGGGAAAGGCTGGCGGCCGGTTTGTGCCGAGTGTGTGTAATATGGTGCCGCTCACATCCAAGATGGTGCCGGTCAGTCTGGAACCTGTCATTCCCACCTTTTAAGTACAGGGAGAAGGGAAAAGGGGTGGAAGTCTCATTCTTCTGAAGCTACTTCCTGCTGCAAATGGGCGAAGACATGAAAAAATAAAAAATTTATGTTGGCGGGTAAAACAATTAGTTGGCGGGGTATTGGTTTCATGTGGGGAGGCTGTATTCTTCCAGGGGAGGGTTGCTGATTCTGAGAGGCTGATATCTTCCTCCCATGAAGAATTCAGTGACCTTTTGAGTGGTGAAGGCCTGCATACGTTCCTGTAAGAAACTAGAGAAACACCAAAAGAGGCAGGGACCACGAAGGATAAGTTCCATCATGGTCAGGGGTCCGATGCGGTTTGTCCTGAAGTCCTTTCCTATCACTATAGCCTAGGTGAGTGGTTTGGGAGAAGCAGAAATATTTTTATCGGGGGGGGGGGTACTGGACTCCAGAAGAATCCCCTTTGGAAAGAGCTATCCAGTAGTTTTTACCCCCTGACATGATAGGACAGTTGCCTGGTCATAGCATGTTGTGGGAACGTATGTCAGGGATGTGAATGTGTCTTGTAGGGTTCCCCTGAGGATTCTGGGTAGCAGACCTGAGAGGTTGGAAAGTTTCCTTCCACCCACCAAGACCTTGGTTATACATTGTGAGCAGGGTGTGGCATATGTCTCTGTTAGGAAAAGAAGCAAGAGGAAGAGAAAAGGCAAGCATTCAGGGGCTGAGAGGTTGAGAGGGTGCATTGTAGGAAAAAGGAGTAGAGGGTAACCTTATCAGCAGGTGTAATTGCAGAGGGTGCCCTGCCAGGCTAATTCAGGTACCCACTCAAGGATGTCTTCAACACTGGAGGTGGCAAATCGGGACCAGTCTTAGAGCAGCTCCTGGGCGAAGGACGTGAAGTGGGCCTGCAAGTGTGAGAGGATAATTGCCCGGGGAAAGATCATCCTTCTGAGATTGGGGGAAGAGTGGAGGTCCTGGAGATTTTCAATTTTGTGGGTCCTAAAATGGATGAAGTGTATGGAGATGTTGGGTTGGGGGTTGAGCAGAGGGACCCCTCTGGCTTGGTGTTAACAGATTCTTTGGTAAAGTCTCAGATGCTAGTTTTACCAAGGATAAGTGATACCAACGGGGCCTTTCCTAGTACTTTTACTGCTGTGCAGGTGGTGGGAAGTGCTGTATAAGGCCCTTCCCAACATGGTGAAAGGGGCTTTGGGATTTGGGTCTTAATATACACTTGCTGTCCCAGGCTCAGTTTAAAGTCTGAGGGGGTGGTAGGGGAAGGATGAGGTAACAGGAGGTTGGCCTGTTCCCTAAGAAGTGAAAGAGTAGGGAGATACTGGCTTAAAGGCAATGAGATGGAAGGGAGAGGTGTGAGGGTGATGGGTCTACCATACATAAGTTCGAAGTGGCTGAGGCCTGTGGGCTTGCAGGGGGTCAGCTCACAAGCGAGTGAGTGCTAGAGGGAGAAGTTGGGTCCAAGGGAGGTGAAGTTCCATGGACAGCTTGGTGAGGTATGTTTTTATGAGGTGATTGGCTTTTTCCGCTTTGCCTGATGACTGAGGCCAATGTAGGTTAGGCCACGTGATAGGGTTTGGGGAAATGTGTGGAAAGGGATTGAGAAAGAGGTCTAAAGCCTCCATACAATTATGTTCTAAGGGTCGTGAATGTTTTGGGATGAGAGTGGCTGGATTTAGGGGAGGGCAAGGTTTGAAGGAAAACTGGGAATTCTCAATGAAAGTAAGGTGAATAATTGTAGGCAGGAAACGGAGAGAATTGACTTGGCCTTATGGCTGAGGAGGTCTTCACTGTTTGTTGTCCAAAAGTTCATTTAGTGCTTTCTTGTGCTAAAAGGGCAGCTGCCTCCAAGGCCCGTAAACAGGGCGCCTATCCCTGGGCTGTGGTGTCTAGTTGTTTAGAGAGGTATGTAACTGAGGAGAGAATATCTCCTGCCTCTTGTCCCAAAACCCCAACTGCCAACCCTTGGGTTTTGGTGATGTATAGGATGAAAGGATGAGATAGGTTTGGGAGGGATAGAGCTGGGGCTGCGAGGAGAGAGGCTTTCAATCTCTGGAAAGGAGAATGAATGGGCTTTGTGGGATCTAAAGGAATGGCAGGATACCCTTTGGGTGCCTCATAAAGTGGTTTTTATAGCACACCAAAGTTAGGAATCCACAGGCAAAGATGCCCTGCAAGCCCCAAGAAAGAAAGGATTTCACTCTTCGTGGTAGGAGGAGGGAGTTCAGAAATTAGACCCTTGAGATCCACCATTATTTCTCTGGTGTTGCTGGGGGTGAGGTGGACTCCCAAATGGGAAACTGAAGGAGAAGAAATTTGGGCCTTGCTGGGGGACACTCGATATCCCCTGGAGGCCAGGAAATTAAGGAGAGCAACAGTGTTGGCCTGTGAATCCTCATAGGAGGGGCTACAAAGGAGGAGGCCATCCACATATTGTATTAAAGTGCTAGAAGTTGGAGGAAGTTCAAGTAAGTCTTGAGCTAAGGCCTGGCCGAAGAAGTGGGGGCTGTCCCAAAACCCCTGAGGTAGTACTGTCCAGGTGAGTTGTTGGGAACGACATGTATCAGGATCAGTGCAAAAGAAGGCAAACAGGTTTTGACAGGAAGGGTGTAAGGTGATAGAAAAAAAAGGCATCTTTGAGGTCAAGTACAGGGAAGAAACATGTTGTTGTTGGGATTGTGGATAGAAGAGTATAGGGGTTAGAAATGATTGGTGTTATGGGTAAAATGGCTGCATTAATGGCCCTGAGGTCTTGAACTAAATGGTATGAGCCATTAGACTTTATAACTGGAAGTATAGATGTATTAAGAGGTGAGTGGGTAGGCTGTAAGTGATGATAGGAAAGGAGTTTGTGTATGACGGGTTTTAAGCCTATTAGGTGTTTATTAGAGATGGGGTATTGTGGGACATTAGGGAACAAAGAGGTGTTCCACAATTTAACAAGGATAAGGGAATGGTGCCTAGCAATGGAGGGAGAAGAAGTGTCTCATACTATGGGATAAACCTTATCCGAGGAGAAGGGGAAGGTGGAAGCCTCAGGGCCCAGGTCTGGGGTGGCATGTAGCAGGAGTATTGTAGCTGGATTTAGAGTGTTTAGGGTAAGGGTAGCTTTGAATTTGAAAAGAATCTCCCATCCCAGTAAGGGGGTTGGGCATTGAGGCATTATTAAAAATTTGTGTATGAATTGGGTGTGATGTAGGGTGCAGGAACGGGTTGAGTAATCCGTGGGCAGTATTCTGATCCCATGACCCCTACTCTTCTGATAGAGGATGGGGTTGTTGGTCCTGCATATTCAGGAAGGGTAGAGTAAGTGGCCCCTGTATTGATGACAAAAGAGATCGGCTTACCTGCTGTGAGGAGAATCACCCTGGGCTCATATGTGGTGATTTCCATGGGGGCCTTGGGCCCTGAGCATCATCAGTCCTCCTCTTGGGCAAATCCAAGAAGTTCTGGTAAGGATGGTCATGAAGCCAAAGGCTGTGGGTTGGGGACTGGGCCACTCCCTCTCTGGTGAGTGGAACAGTCAACCCCCCCAGTAACCTGGCTGACTGCAGTGAGGACAGGGCTCAGGAGGAGTCTGATGTTAGAATAGGCCCATGCCCGGTGGCCTGGTTGACTGCATTTGAAGCAGTTCTTGGGTGGCTTGCCCCTAGAGGCAGCCGGCTTAGGGGTATGTGAGCTAATGCCAGGAGTTGGTATTTGGCCTGATCTCTTTTGTAATGATCTTTTTTCTCCTCCTCCTCCCTATTGTTAACAACCTTGAAAGCTGCATTGAGGAGGTCTCGTTGGGTTATATTTGGACCATCCTCAAGTTTTTTAGTTTTTTTCAAATGTCGGGCTGATTGGGTAATGAAATGTAAGAGAGAGAGAATGTAAGAGGGCCCTGCCTGTTGGGGAGCTTGGGTCTATACATGTGTAGGGCCTCAGAAAGGCAGGTTGGGAACTTGCTGGGATTTTCAGTGGATCTCTGTGTGATTTCTCCAAGCTTGTCATAATTGACTGACCTGTGAGTAGACTTTTGGAGGCCATAAATCAAGTGTGTGATCATGTTATCCCAGAGATTCCAATCCCTGTGACTGGCCTGGTAGTCCCAATTTTGGTCCATGCAAGAGATGGCAATGGCTCCCACGGGCCATCTGTTATTTTGAGCATGTACCTCGTCTGCCTGTTGTTGGGCTGTTATCCAGACCTGCTCCTTGTCCTCAGGGGACAGAGTAGTAGTGAGAATCATAAAAATATCATGCCAGGTGAGATTATAAGACTGGGTGAGATATCTGAATTCCTTAAGATATGTGTCTGGGTCAGACTGGAAAGATCCCTGTTGTTTTTCGATTTGGGAGAGATTGGAAAGAGAAAAGGGGATACGGACCTGAATAATTCCCTCCATCCAAACCACTTCACAGAGGGGATTTAATGGAGCCAGAGCTGAGGTGGGGCTGTTACCTGATGAAGAGGGAGAAGGAGAGGGGTTAGGTGGCTGAGGACAAGCATCTTGAGACCAGGTAGGGGGAAGAGAGGGAAAAGTTGAAGGGGCTGGTAGAGGATCTGGAGCATAAGGAGGTGGTCTCATGGATCAAAAGATTGATCCAAGTCTGGAAGGGGAGGTCAAGTTGGAGCTCGGAGAATTTGAGACATAGGACAATTCTGAAAGAGAGAAGAACGTGTTCAGAGATAGAAGAAGGCTTGGACATAAGGAATCTCTCCGATTTTGCTGTTTTGGTGACAAAAGCAGTCTAAATCTCTGAGAGTATCTAAATCAAAAGTGCCGTCTTGTGGCCACTGGGATCCATTGTAATGAGGTGTTTGAGTTTTAATGTCTCCTTGGAAGCTGAGAGATTGTCCAGGAGTCAGCCCAGAGGCATAGAGCATGGACTACAGTAGGAAATGAGATGCTTAGGTTTAATTTTTCCATGGAGGCCAAGGGGTAAATTGGCTAGGAGACAGCCCAAGGGTGTAGAGAACGGAGATTTGGATTGTGAGGATCCCATGAGAAGGGTGAGAAAGGAAACGGGCAGTCATAGTAGAAGAATGCCACCAAGGAGCATCCTTGTTGTTGTACTCCTTCTTTTGCAATTGCAGTAGTGAGAGGGGCCACCGACCGGCTAGAGGAGTGTCCTCCAATAGCTGGAGGGGCACGAGAGGGGTTCCCTTGGCCAGGCACCTGGGCTTTGTAGTGAGTAGACAGTAGTCACAGAGAGTAGTCGGGGGAAACTATAGCAGTAGGACAGATGCACTGACTCACCCTGAATTGAGGCCAATGTTGGATGCATTGGTCTGAAACAGAAAAAGGAGAGAGTCCTGGAGGCATCTGGTTTGGCAGGTCCAGGAAGGGCAGCCAGGAGGGCCAATCAAACCAAGACAGGGGATCATCTGAAGGTCCCGGCCAGGACCCTTCCTGGGTTTCAACACCAAAATGAAAGAAAGTGAGCCGAAATGCCGGGTACCAATCAAGCTTTATTAAAAGAAGAAAATCTGACTGTAAGGAAGGCCGACGCAATCAGGGAGGGGTTGGTGCTGGTGTGGAGGACTTTCTATTTCTCAGAAACCATGAGTTTCTCGTAAGGGAAAGGCTGGTGGCCAGTTTGTGCTGAGTGTGTGTAAAATGGTGCCGATCACGTCCAAGATGGCACCGGTCATGTCCAGAACCTGTCACTTAGGTTGTGGTCTGACCTTCCAGGAAGGTCATTCTACTTCTCTCATCATTCTACTTCCCCTTAAGTAAACTAGTCCATTTCTCTGCCCCTCCTTTAGAATAAAATCCTCAAATTAATGACATGTGCTCACTGTGTTCAAATTTTTGGCTCCTATTCTCTCATAAACTTACTTTAATTAGGCTTTCACTTGCATCAATACAGAATCTGTTAATGTTGCTCTTGACAAAGACTTCCAATGCTAAATCTAAAGTTGAATTTTCATTCCTTATCTTATATGAACTGTCACAAACATTTCAAGCAGTGTATGACATTGAAACACTTTATTCCTTGATTTCTAAGATGCTACATGTTCTGGCTCTTGTCCTTCTTCCCGTCCTCCCTTTAAAGGTTGAGAGTCCCAGGATTCAATTCCCAACCCTTTTTTCCATCTACAAACTTTCCCATCTGTTGATTATACCATCCAGACCCTGGCTTTAATGCAGTTTATATGCTGACATTCAGACTCATGTTGAACCTCCTTGAAAACTCCATTTGGAAGTTTAGCAAGCGCTTCTAACATATATCCAAGGCTGGACACCTCATCTTCTTCCTACAATGCGGTCCACTTACGATATTCCCCACCGCCACAATGTCAACTGCCCCTATTAGTTACTATAGTAAAACTTTGGAGTTTTACTTGTCAACCTTTTTTATATGCTTTATCGAACCCATCAGCAAATAAAATGGTTTCATTTAAAAAATATATCCATAATCCAAAATTTTCTTATTACCTCCACTGGTATAACTCAGGTTTAAGCCTCCTCAATGCTTGATCTGATTATTGCAATACTTCCTAAGTATCCTGTTTTTGACCTTGATCCCTCATCCAACCATTACCAACAGAGCAGCAGCCAGCATGGGCCTGTACAACATAAACCCCCCAACCTCTGCTTAAAACCTTCCTTTTCTTCCCATCTCACTCACAATAAACCTTCTTATAATAACTTTCTCAGAACCAGAGTCACCTTGTAATCTAATCATTTACTATACTCACCTGTACACTGTCCATTCCAGTAGTTCCAACAATTTTGCCTTCCTTGTGGATTGAGGTCAGGGATACTGGTAAACATCTTAAATGCTTGAGATGGCCTTTTACAACAAAGAATTTCTGGTTAGAAGTATCAGCAGTGCCAAGTTTGAAAATCCTGTACAATAAGCATCTAAAAAAAATGGAAACCTTCAAAAATAATTTTTGTGATTATTCATTTTAAATGTATATGCCATTTAACAATTAAAAAAGAATTCCCTAGGCTACAACGTCTCTATTTGTAATGCTACAGTGTCCTGATTCAAATAGTTTGGAAAGTATAACACAGATTGTAATAAAGAAGTTCAGTAAAATCATGTTGTTCTTAGAAAGAATCCTTTGGCTCAGAGTTATCCATATGATTTGTTAAGCAAGAACTGTTTCAAAGCAATGAACTGCAATTGCTCAAATATATTTATTTTGTGACAAAGTAGCTTCAGTTGAACATTATGCTGTTTTTAAGTTTTTCAGAGATAGGCATCCAAATTCCAAAAATATCATTAATCTGGAGCAGGTCAGATCCTGAATATCCATGTAACTGATCTATAATTTTTTTTTTAACTATGCACAATCAGCTGCAATACTCTTGTTAGAGACTTTTGAAGAGGCTTTGTCCATACCTATAACTTAGATATAATGTTGAGTCTGTCCCTTTGTAAAACAGATTTTTAAAAACATGTTTATAAATTCTCCTTCCAATCACCTTTCATATACTTTACCTCATAGCAATTTAATCATATATTTTTTTTGTAGTTTCATGGAACTCAGGTAAACAGAACAAAATGAATCACAATTTCTGTCAATATTCTAGTCCTCTCCTCCAAGGGCTAAAATATTGGCAATTATTTATGCATTCTGTACTCTCCTTTCCTGTTCTGTCCCCATCTATCCACACATAAACACAATTCTGAATTGGCTATATCCTTTATTCACTTGCTTTAATTTCAGGAGTTGAATCAGATTTTTAAATTATTTAAACAATTTCTTGTTTAGCATTAATTGTTTTGGATATTACAGAAAAAGGTAACATGCCATGTGTAATTATCTGGTGTTTATTTCTTTTTGTTTACCTAACATTATTATTTCAGTATTCATATATTTGTAATTTCCACAATCCCAAGAATAATAATAATATTTTATGTAGTATTTATTATGTGCCAAAGGGTGCCTTTATTTCACTTCCATGAGTTATCTATTTATTTATTATGAAGTAGACACAATGAATAGTCCCTTATACATAATTTACATAGTAGAAAACTGAGAGATGGTTTTAATTTGCCCAGTATTAAAAAGATACTGAATGGCTAAATTGAATTTTGCATCTACATATGTTTGGCCACAAAATACTTCCTTATAAATATAAGTATCTAATTTTTTTACAGCACTAAAATGTAAAAGTTAGATAAATAGATTTAATACACGCGCAGAAAATATACTCATAAAACCCCAAATATTTTTTCTTTCTTGCAATAATAAAATATTATTAGGTACTAGTAAGCATGCAGTTTTGTCTAATATTCCTCTTGGAGTATGAATATGCCCCTATAAACAGCCCTCAGTGCCACTAATAAGTATAGCATCAGATGGGATATATTAAGAATCTCCATGTTTCTGAAAATAACTAACTACAAGTACTATTTCATTTATTTATTGTTGTTGATTTAGAGCCTAAATTACTAATTAGAAGCTGTTGTATGGACCTAAGTTGTCCTTGTTGTGGTTCAAGGCAGTCACTGTAGCACCTATTTTACCCTTTCTGAGTTCAAAACTCATTGAAAGATAGAGAAGTCAAAAATATCAAGACTGCAGTGAATAAAGTTATGAATGTGGTTTGTTGTGTAAGCAAGTGAGCTTGCTAATGTTCCTCTACAGATTTGTAGCCCCACTCCACAAGTCAGACCTTTTGCTCTGTAACTAATGTGAATATTTATAATTTATCTATATCTAAATTACCTTGTAAAATCTCTATATTACTGAACATTAGCAAATATACCTCGCAAAGTCCCCATTCACTCTCACTGATTTTAAGTGATGAATAGTAATTCTGCATACCTATGGATAATGCAGCACTGATAAAATGTACTAAATAAATATAACAAAAACAATAATGCACATTATAAATTTTAATGTCAGTTTAAAAACATACCTTGTGTAGCTCCTACATGCAAGGTGATCTATTCCACGTTGTGAGAATGATAAGATAATTAGGAATTACATCTTTATACTAGAAAAGTGTAAACTTACAAGGTGACTAGTGGGCTGAATGTCCCCTCAAACCCATTGAAGCTTAATCCCCACTGTAACTGGTGAGGGTGGGAAATCCTGTTATGGTAAATGAAAAGCAGGGCCTTGAAGAGGTGATTAGATTGCAAGGACCATGCCCCAGTAAATGGATAAATCCATTTATGGTTTAATGGTGGTCATGGTCATGGTCTGAGGGCTTTAAAAAGAAGAACCAGTGAGGAGGTTAGTGTCTCTCTCTCTCTTTCTGCTCTGCCATTCTTGCCGTGTGACACCCTGCATTGCTATAGTCACGTCACCAGATGTGTTCCCTGGACTTTGGACTTCCCAGCCTCCAAAACTGTAAACAGTATTATTTCTCTACAAACTACCCAGTTTCAGGTATTTTATTATAAGTAACCGAAGATGATTAATACAGTGACCATAGACACACACCTAAGAATTATACACATAGAGTATGTTAAGTGATATGATGAAGTTAAAAGTAAAACGCAGCAGTTATGCAGAGATAGGAAAGGGCATTTTCTTCTGTGGACATTCAGTGAAAAGGTAGGCAATGAATACATTTTGGTTGACCCAGTCCCAGGCTTAGAGGTGAAAAGATATTCCAGTGGCAGTCCAGGAGCAGGGGAAAAACAAACAGTTTCCTGGGTTGATAAATGCAGTGTTTATGTGGGAAACATTCATAAATGGGCATGGGATGAAGGTGCTTACCTTCCTATTTGTGTTTCAGACTACTTCCTCTTATAATCTCTTCTCTTTAGCCTCACCAATTTACATGTGTTTCTTAAAAATACCATGCCATTTTACCTTTTCAAGATTTTCACATTATTTTTCTCTCTGCTTATTTGTAAATATCTTGATTTCTTTTTAGAAACAGTTTTTATAACTACCTGTCTTAGTCCATTTTCTGTTGCTATAACACACAATACCACAGACTGGATAATTTAGAAACAAAAGACATTTGGCTCATGGCTCTGGAGGCTGACATGTCCAAGACTGAGTGACTCCATCTTGTGAGGGCCTTCATAACATGGTGGGAGGGCAAGTACGCATGTACTTGCACAAGTGAGAGAATGTGGGAGCCAGAACTTATCCTTTCAACAGAAGCCTACTCCAGAGATAAGTAACTCACTCCAGGATAACAGCATGAATCCATCCACGAGGTTAGACACCTCAAAGACCTAATCACTTCTTAAAGGCCTCACCTCTCATTACTGTTACAATGGCAATTAAATTTCAACATGAGTTTTAGCAGGGACATTCAAACCATAGCAGTCCATTCCCCGGAAACATCAGATTAGATGACAATAAAATAAAATCTTGGAACAATACTATTACAACTAATATTTTATATTATTTAGAAAAACCACTTTGTGTAACATTTTATTTAATCATTACAACATTCCATGAAGTAGGCATTTATTTTCTGCACACTTAAAAATATACAGCTGAGACTCAAAATTAAAGCAAATTACTTTGTGAGGTAACTCATTTTTGGGGTCTCAGATTAAAACCGTAGATCCCACATAGTCTTCCAGTAGGAAAATAAATATATAGTTAAAGCAAAACTACAGCAGAGTAATAGCATTTGGCCAATGTGTTTATCTCTCCTTAATCTTCTGCTGTTATTAATTTACCCAAATTTAAATGGAATGTCAAGTTATTTCAGTTTCAGTATTTGAACTATTTTGCAAATGTTGTGGGAAGTATGGATGCAACCCAACTGAATTTTACATGTGTTCTGAAATTGATGAAATTATCTTAACTTCTGAACTTGAAATTGGCATACTAAAATGAACATTATGCTTTCAAAATGGTGTAACTTTGTGTAGCTAGGCAATATTTTCATGGCCAGTGCCAAGAACAGTGCATGTTTTATGACGGAAGGATTGCTACAATTTTAAACCCAGAAATAACACATCTAATATGCTTCTAATTTTTCCCTATAAATGCTATTAAAATATTAAACATAAAAAACAGAGACACATTTAAAGTGTGTTATGATTATCACTAGATAATGTTTTTCTTTAATGCCAATTTTCCTCTTTTCCAGCCAACAACATGCAGTGTTGATTTTGGAATTTCCATGTGGGAGACAGGAATTCAGTTTATTTTTAATGTTAAATAAATTTAAGAGGAATATAGCACACTCTGATCCTCTCTCAAGCCTTTATTGTTTAATGGACTTCTGTAGGTATTTTCTATAAAGTACTTCAAATCCTTTTTGGAAATAAATAATTTATAAATTAATATATAAATAAACGATTGCATGAAAATCAAGTAGATCTAATATTAGTTGAAAGTTATAGCTGCCCTATTGAAGTCGAGTGAGAGCCTGGAGTGAAAGTCACAGACTAAAACTCTTCAGGCACAAAATGCCCCATCCTGGCAGAGTTGGTAACTGAAGTGAATAAGGAGAGACAGTATTCAGGGGGAAATGGAAATCAAGAACCACGCCAACCATCCAACAAAAGTATCAGTCCTGTAGTTCTTGCCGCAAAAACTAGAATTCAGGTATGCGATGCTGAGCTACGACTGGATAGTTAAGAAAAGTTGGAGAGATTCCAATATAGAAGGTAGAAAACATTTTACACAGACTCTGAATGGCTGGAGATTTGCAAATATTGTATCTTCTTATGTAGTGTATTAATATGGTAGAGAAGGATTGTCAAGACAATGATAAAATGTTTGTTTTTATGAGTCAGTGATTAGTTTAGACTAGAGGTATTTTGAGAGAAAACAACCTTATAACAAGATTGCAAGCACCTTTTAAATCTAGTTAATACTAGGTTTTGAATTTTTTAAAAGAAGTTAAGTTTGTTTCTATTAAAAGTTAAACTTACTTGCTAAATTTTATGAGTGTTAAAGAAACATTTATTTATTTAACAAATAGTGGTTGTACATCTACTGTCTTCCAGGCACTGTTCAAGGTCTGTTTTTCACAGATTCTAGATGGCAAGGAAGGCGGGTGTGATAAATCTTATGCTGGTTCTCAAGTCAGTTCCAAGTCCTTAAGGACAGGGTTCACCAGAAGAAATGTCACTGTTGTGAAGAGACTGGGCCAGATAAGGGAGAGGATCATTGTTTAATTCAGTGGGTATCAAAAAAGTGGAGGGAAGAATGTTGAGTTAGAAAAGATTTGCTATAAGTATATAATGATGTTTTGTTTGTAGAGAAATACAACTATTTTGCCAAGAGTTAAATGAGGCAAGAGCAAAAAAAATCAAATTGTAAATACTGATAAATTCTCTTTCCTCATGAGTATAAAATCATCTGGCTGAATAAATGCCACATGCCAGAAGTATTGCTAAATGAGTTGTTTCTGACAAGACACTGAAACGAACTGTTTTCAAAAATCCCTGGCCTTATGGTAATGTGCGCTTTATCTGTCCTTCAGCAAAAGTATTGGAAGAAATTTAAGTGGGAATGTATTTTCCCTAAGACACATGGTATCATGGTATCCAGGTTGTGATAAAGCAACTAAGCAGAAATATACTGAATACTTATTGACTCGCAGAAATATGATACTCCTGTTACAAGAATTGCCATGACTCTTCCTGGATGGAGACCTTACTTTAGGTAAAAGGAGGAACTCTAACAGGAAGAAGGTTTAAATTGTTCCATATAATCAATCACATGATCACACTAGAAAAATCATGTTTTGATTCACAGAGAGTTTTACAGGCTCTGGAAGGGTCTGGATTAAATAGTTATGATTAGACAGAGCTGCAGCATTTTAGTAGATATTTTTACAGGCATAGGCAACAAGTATACAAATAAGAGTGCTCCATAAAATGCTTGTTACAAGGTAAACATTAATAGCCAAAATCTGTTTAGAGACAGAATTTTGACATACCATTATTATGAATTACTGTTTAACTATTTAAAAATTATAAAGAAAGAAAGTATAATTACAAATAATTGCAATTAGCTGTTAATAACACAAATCCAATTAAAAATAATATGTAAATATTATATATGTAAAAAAGAAATATTATATATATATATATATATACACACACATACACATACCATTGGTAACGTTAATTGACAAATTTTTTAAAAAAAATATTTATTTATTGAATCAAAATTGATTATACATGTTTTGGGGGATCAGCATTGAGATATATTGATCAAATCAATACTACTAGCATATATATTGTTACAAAACATAATTATTCTTTATGCCCCTTGTCCAATCTCTCCCCATCCCCCTCTTCCCCCCCCCCCCAAATTATCCTAGATTTCTTTTCTTCCTCTGAAAGAATAATGGTTACTCTGTTGATTTGTTGCCTTGATGATCTGTCCAATGCTGAGAGGTGGGATCAGGTCCCCCAATAGAGCATCACAGAGCAGATGCTTCTTCTGTCACTCTGAAATGGGCTTTGTGGAGAGAGACATCCCCTTCTTTTCTTTATCTCTGCTGGTGACTCCTTGTGTCAATGCACTCCAGTGGTTGGTGGACCGTCTGCATGGTGGTCGTGGTGTCTAGCCACGTTTGTGGCAGCCATGGTTCTTGTGGTGGCTGTGGTGGGCCACCCACATGGAGGTGATGTTTTTGGCATGCTCCTTGGCGCTGGCAGTGTGCCTGGTTGTGGGGTGTGTCTGGTCCCCTTTTCCATCCCTCTGGTCCCCGGGCAAGCCCCGAGGCACTGGCCTAGTCTGCCTGGTTGTGGGAGGGAGTCCGGTCCCTGGATCCGTGTCTTGGATCCCTGGGCAGGCCCCAAGATGCTGGCACAGTGTGCCTGATTGTGGGAGGTGGTTCTGGTCCCTGACTCCATGTCCCAGGATCCTGGCAGGGCCTCAAGGTGCTGGAAGTGTGCTTGGATGTGGGAGTGTGGTCCAGGCACCTTCTCAATTCCTCAGGTCTCTGGGTGGGCCCCGAGGTTCTGGTGTGGTATGCCTGGTTGTGGGAGGGGGGTCCGGTCCCTGGCTCCATATCTTGCATCCCTGGTTGGGCCCCAACGTGCTGGTGTGGTGTACCTGGTTGTGGCAGGAGGTTTTATTCCCCTTCTCCCTGCCTCAGGTCTCTGGGCAGACCCTGAGGTGCTGGCGTGGTGTGCCTTGTTGTGGGAGGGGGTTCTGGTTCCCTTTTCCATTAATTGCCAAAATTGAAAATGATTTACTTTTGGGTGTGCAGAAGAGCTATAAATATTTGATTTTATATTTTTCTATATTATATTTTTAATTTACCTGCTGCCAACTAGTATTGCTTATGTAATAAAATAACTTCTATTTCTTAGAAGAGACACAATAAAAGAAACACAATTCTGTCTTGACAAATCTTTTGTTTTCTCTCTGCATATAGCATGTGTCTCAGAAGAAAAATGTTTTGCATTTGGCATTTAAAATATTTAGCAAATTCAGGCACCAATAATAGACTGACCATGAAAAGAACTTGTATATAGTGATATATGATGATATGACTGAGATTGAAATGTAGAGTTAGTGTCTTTCTTTATCAGAGAGACAACAGAGCTATATCATTATTGTAAGTGTTGGTGTAAATTACTAAGTTGGTGGTTCTTAAAGTGTGGTGGCTAAGCCACACACTTTGTTAGAAAAACAGACTCCCAGACCCGACCCAGAACTGTCGAATCAGAAACTCCAGATGTGGAGTCCAGCATTCTGTGTTTTAACAAGCTCTGTAGGCGATTCTTAGATTCTAAGATATGCTAAAGGTTGAGAACCAGTGCTCTAAAGTACATAGAGTTTTAGTAGCTTCTGCCTGTGTAAATTAGCAGAGGGATAGCTCATTATAGTTAATAACTTATTTTAGATGCTATCTTGAGTTTTACAATCAATTTTTTTCTTCTTTCTCCAAAACCATTCCCAATTAAATAAGATAAATTGATATACTAAATACTAAATAATTTTTGGTAAGTGAGAGTTTATACACACACACACACACACACACACACATATTATTTTTTTTTAAATGTTTCATTTTTAAGGAAATTTTTCTTTTTTCTTGGCAGCAGATAAGTGAGAGCATTCAAACAAATAAGAAATATTGATATGCAGAGCATATAAATCCGAGTCCAAATAGAACATTAAATTTCAAGTAGATATGCAGAGAGAACATTTCAGTACAAATAATATAAACACCATTTCCAAAATGCGAAATTTAGAGCTCTGATAAGACCTTCCTATACAGAAGTGTCAATTATTTGTGAATTAAAAGCAGGAACAAGGCCTAGGGTTCTGTTAGGGCCATTCCAGTTAAGCTCACCTGAAATCGTTTTGGTAAATTGACAGAAGCAAGCAATGAATAAATAAATACAATTTAAATACTCATTTAAGCTAATCAGGTCAACAGAAAAGTCAGAAACTGAAGCAAACTCCAGCATGTGGCAAATTGATGTGTGTAAAAGGTAGCAAATGGCTAGAGTCTATCTCATGCAGAAGACCGCATGTCACAATGTTATGAAGGGTCCTCATTATCACCAACAGATCAATTTATAATAAGATAATAAAATTCCTATGACCTGTTGATTTTGTTAGGCTTTTAAAGTGACAACCCTTGGAGAATTTCCCCCGTGATTCACTTTGCTGAACAGAAAACAACGTAAATTCACACTTATTGACAAAAGCTCTTATATACCACAACTATCGCACACGCACAACTGTATTCTTAAAGTAAACTTTAACTTTTAGTAGTCATTCTTTGTGGGCCCCTATAAGTGTTGTGGGCCCTGGGCACTATAGTGCCTAGTGGCTAGCTATGACCTACTCCTTATACATTCTAGGAAATATACTTTATACTTAATAAGGAAAATCTGTAATATGATTCCTCCAAATAGCCACAAAGTTTGTTTCTACAGGTCTCCTCTTCCAAAGATCTTCCTTGACCTTACTATAAAGAAAGCTCTCACCTCCAGGATTTCTTGTTTTCCTCATTTGTCTTTTTTCTGTATTATGTTTTTGACTTAACATTTTAAGAGGATCTGACATATTTTATTTGCTTCTTTATTTTCTTATTGTCTCTACAAACAAGAATGAGTGTTATGTGAGAAAAGGAGTGTTACATATTTTCTTCATTGCTTTTTTTCAAGTTCCTAGAAGTGTAGCTTGAACTAAGTCTAGCATGTCATAGGCACTTAATAAATGATTTACCAAAATTTTATGCAACTTACAAGTGCTTACCATACCACCTAGCAGGTGCATTCTTAGGCATTTTTGTAAATAAAATTTTCTAAATTTATTTATGCCAGTGCATAGAAATGCAATTGATTTTTTTTGTATTGATACTTATCCTGTAACTTTCCTGAGCTAAGGCATTAATTTTGATTTTTTATTGTTTCAAAAAGTTTCTATATATGAAATCATCACATCTGCAAATAGAAATGGTTTTACTTCTTTTCCAATATGGATGACTTTTCTTTTTTTTAATCTAATTGCCCCACCTAGAACATCCAGTTGAATTGAAGGGGCAAGAGAGGACATTCTGGTCTCGTTCCTGATCTTTGGGAGAAAGTGTTCAGCCTTTCACCCTTAGCTAGCTGAGTGTTTTTCATAGATGCCATTTACCTCCCCTTCTACTCTTTGTTGAATGTTTTTAACAGTAAAAGGTGTTGATTTTGTTCATTTTTTCCTGAGTTTATTTATATAATCACTAAGATTTTGTCCTTTATTAATATGGTGCAACACAATAATTGATTTTTATATGTTAAATCAACCTTGAGTTCTTGGAATAAATTCCACTTGGTTATATTGTATAATCCTTTTTACATGTTCCTAGATATGGTCTGTTAGTTTTGTGTTGAGAATTTTTGTGTCTAAATGGTATTGATCTATAGCTTTTATTTTTTCTTATGATGTCTTTGGTTTTGATATCAGGGTATATACTGACCTTAGAGAATATTTTCTGGAAAAGTTTAAGAAGGTTTGTTATTATCATTATTATTATTATTATTATTATTATTATTATTATTATTATTATTATTATTACTATTCTTTAAATATTTGGTAGAGTTCACCAATGAAGCTATCTCTGCCTGAGCTTTTATTTGTTGGAATAATTTTAATTACCAATTCAATTGCTTTACCTGTTAGGTCTACTCAGATTATCTATTTCTTTTTGAATCAGTTTCTGTAGTTTATGTCTTACTAGGAATTTTTTTCATTTTACATAAATTGACTATTTCATCGGTATACAGTTTTCATAGAATTCATTTTTTGCTATAGTATTCCTCTTTGTTTCTGTAATACTATTAATGATGTCCACTCTTTCATTCCTGATTTTAGTAATTTGGGTCTTCACTCTCTCACTCTCTTTGCTTGGTAAGACTAGCTAAAGGTTTGTCAATTCTACTTTTGAAAGAACCAATATGTGATTTTATTGACTTTCTCTATTTTTCTGTTCCCTATTTCATAATCTCCACTGTAATGATCTTTATTATTTCCTTACTTCTGCTTGCTTGAGGTTTAGGTTTAGTTTACTCCTTTTTTTTCCACCAGTGTCTTAATATTCACATTTAGATTATTGATTTGATATCATATACACGTATGGTTTCTCATCTAAGGGATAAGACTTCGTAATTCTATTAACTTGACCAGTTTGATTGGCATCCGTGAACCTCAGTTTCCTCATCTATAAAACAGAGATTATAATTCATATTTTACAGTTTTGTGATGAAAATCTTTTTGATTTGTATGTTAATTACTCAACATACTACCTGGGACAAAATAGTTTTTTAATACATTTTATAAATTATTTATGTAGCAAATGCACTTTATCTGCTTTAGAAGCAAAATCAAAAGATATACATAAAGAAGAAGAGCTTTATCAGAGAAGAAATATGCACTTAAGATTCATATACATAAGAGAAGAGATATTATTCATCATACTCTGATAATGTAGAGAGATAAAGTCATATTCTAAAGAGGGAACAAAATAAATACTTGGCATGTAGTAATCCAAACACTCAAGTGTACTGAAATGCTTATATGTACTATTATTTTCCTGACAGAATTCATAATGAAAGTCGTATCAGATTCTTTTTTTAGATGGGTATCATGAGATCATTGTTATTTTAAAAAAGAACAAAACATATTCTACTCTTCAATACATATATTCGTAAGCAATTCTTTTAGTGTTTATTTGTTCTCTTTAACAAATAAGCACTATTTATCTTTGATAAATGAACTATGAAATCATATTCTCTTTCCTCATTTTTTAATGTGTCAGAATACTAAAAGCAAGGCTGAGCATGATGACTGGCACATAAGAAATGTTAATTTATGTCAATTAAAGCCAGAAAAGAGCTGCGGATTGAGAAAATAAGGAAGGCATATAATAAAGGTCATAAACAGGTGGCAAATGAGTCTTATTGTGTCATCAGATATATATTTTTGGGAAGTCCCAAATTTTTAAAATTTGCATTTGAAATCTCTTATGCAATAGGTCAGAATATCTCCACCTATCCCCTTTGTCATATACCTTATTTGATTTATAAATTCATGCTGTCTTGCCTTTGTAGATATTTTCATCAGTGACATGTATTTTATATCGTTTTGCATTTATCATAAAGAATTTAGCAACTTTTTAAGAAAACTAGTATTATTAATAGCATACATGGAATTATAGGTGTGCATTATTTCATTATAATGTAAGAAATAAATTGGGATATCAGTGTATTAATATAATTATTATTATAGTATTAATATAATACATCATAGAAATAAATAGATTTCTGCAGAACAACAAAGACTCAAGACTAGCAGTGAATTTTGTCTTTTTTCTCTATTACGTTTTCTAAAGCTACACTCATGTTTGCTTCAGCACAAAATCCATTATAATGTCAGGTAATATATAGTTTCTACCTTAATATTAAATACTAGGCAGGCATTATTAATATATAGCCATGGTTTAATAAAATGTGTAAAACCTTCACATTTTATGAATAAGAAAACAAAATTTTAAAATGATAATAATTTAATGACACAAAGCTAAATCATGATAGAAAGCTTATTGTCTGGACTTCCAATCCTGAACTGTTTCCATTGAACCACTCAGACTTATGGTGGGCCAAGTTGGGTAACAAACACAGTCAAGCACAATATCTTGCTTATTTAGCAGGAAAATACTAATGTTCTTGCTTAATTGGTGACTTTCATGCATTTTTAACTTACTTTCTAAAAGCCTTGGGCAGAAATAGCATATATCAATTTTGTTTATTTTCCATTAAAGAGACATGAACTTGGCCATACTGGCAAGTAATGTGGGAAATGTAGTCTGTAAGTGCCCAGGAATAAAATAATTATTTTTATGTATTTGTTTATGTATTTGCTCTGTTTCTAGAAGTTAAAAAAAAAAGTGTTCTCTTCTGCTTTGTGAGACCCTTAAATACACTGTCTTTTGTAAACTAAAATTCTACTTTTTTACTATACCAGCGTTTTGCCAGTGCAAAGGGGAGGAAGTTGTATGAACCATTTCATTTTTTAAAAATGAGTGTATCAATCTTAAAATGGCTGTTATGCTGGACAATTTATAGGCATTATTGCAATTTTTATTTGATAAAATTAAGCATCCTACTTGATTGTAGTGGTTCAGGGTTTATTTTTTAACAATCTTAAAAATCATAGTCATATAGGGTCCTATAGAATGAAGGTTATATCAACAGAATAAAAACTCTGTCACCTATAGCATTGCTATTTTCTTTCGGCATTATCTTCAAAAGTAGTGAAGATGCTTAAAATCTTCAACCTCTAGGCTATATGCTGCATATCTTTTATATTTACCAATATATCTCTGGAAAATAGCAAGTGTTTAGAATGTTTTAATTTTGCTAAAGTATTTAATAAATAAATAAATGGTCCCATCTCTCTAGCAATCTCATCTCCCAATGATTGTATAAATGAATTTGTAAAAATGGCCACAATAATCCACCCCTCCATTCTTCCTTTGGATATTGTGTCACCATATTGACTCATCACTTAACCATGTGACTTCATCAATGTAAATGTGGCACAGGTGTAAAGGAAAAAGTGCTCTGCTCCTGAGAACTCTACAACACCCTACCATGCGAATGAGTCAAGCTGCCTCTGCAAAATAAGAAGCATGGCAAATCATCTTCATCACCCAGGTGACATCAATTCAGCTGCCAGACATGTGTTTGAAGCATCATGTTTTGAGGCCATCGTGTTCTAGACAGGCGGCCTGCTAACCAGTGATTCAGCTGATTCGTGAACTGGAACTTCCCAGTGAGCTTGCAGAATTGGGGCAAAAAATATTATTTATTTAAGCCACTAGTGTTGGGATGGTTAGATATTCAATAAAACTTAACTGATAAACTTGGGAAACTAGATCTTTTCAGGAGATTAATATAGAACCTGAAAATGACAGAATAAAAGTGCACAATTATCATAGCGTTTCATGTCCTTTGGAGAACCGTGGCTATTTTTCTTTTTTCATGTTGTGCTCGTTGAGAATACAGCCGCTTTTTAATTGTGTTCTTTGAAACTGGGTTATTTGTAGCAACAAAAAATAAAAGTAAATTAAAATAAATTAAAAAGAAAAAAATAAATAGTTGGGTTGGAATCTATTCAACTTACTTCACATTTATGATACTTCTTACTAAATATTTGAGGTTGAGTTATAATTATTTACTATTGTTTAGCCTATCTTTTAGGTTGCTACAGTTCATTCTAAATGATGCAGCTTATTTAAATGCATAAATAAAGCTGAAAAACTTTGTCAGTCCTCTAAAGACAGCTCTCCTCTTTTAAAAAAACCAAGTTTAACCTTATCCCTTAGAGTAAGCAAATATTCAGAGGACATTACTATAGTCTTTTGACACTAGAGTTATTTTAGTGAGTTAGTTTTAGAGTGTTGGCTCATATCATCTTCATAATTTTCCTATCAATCACATTTATAGAATTTGGCTAGCACTTGTCATTTCAACAATCCCCGCAAAATAAATGAAATAAGAAATGACTGGATGGGCAAAGACATTTCAGTCTGAGAACAAGAACAAGATCAGAAATGGCATTTCACAGAAATAATAAATCAGAAGACAAACTACAAGATAGTTGAAGACAAACTTATGTGAAATAAAAGAGAGAGAGATAGTATACTTTTCAAAAGCCAGTAGGTTTAAAATGATAAAATACAAGTTGCAATCTTTGAGGAAGTATTAAATTTCCCCTGTTTTCAATCATGTTGACTGTGAACAGCTAGTGGCTTCTTATGAGTGTAACAACCGATAGACAATGAAGTTCTGAACTTTACCCCTCATTCTGATGCTTGAGACCAGATGTGAAAATGACACTATCAATTAATGGTGTCAATCAGGACCCTAGCTCCTAACTCTAATTTTTCTTAAAATAATAGAGACAGTTTCTAATTCATGAGCTATACTCTTAGATAGCAAAAAGGCTCTCAGAATGAATTAAAGATTATTAGCTATTTTTCTTTTTCCTCCTTTCCTTCTCTGTTCTCCTTTTTTCTCTACTTTCTTCTCTTCTTACTTCCATATTCTGCCTATTTTTTTCCTCAAAATTTATGGGTATTGGTTCCATAAAAGCTGGACCCTTCATATTCATAACTACCATCGGCCTCTCTGAACCAAGTAATCTATACAAAGTAAATTTGACGTATAAATCTCTACTTAAAATGTCATTATTTTGAAATATGTTCAAAGCATTATTGGACCCACTTTTCTAATCTGAGCAAATAATGTATCAGATTTTGAATTGAATATGTAACGGTTTTGTGAATGAGAAATAGCACTATCTTTTCATAAGAGGAAATAAGAAAAAGAAAACCAATGATCTTAAAACAAAGGGCAGATTGTCAAAATATATCTCTAGTCTTAGGAAGGTTCTTGGGTACAAAAGCAGAGCATAATTTTGGTCAAAATTTTTGGAGGTACGAAAACGTTTGACATACCAAAGAGTCCCATTACCTGACACCAGAGGGCTGGTTCGTGGCTCCTTTGGGTAGCAGAATACCTAAGCAGTTTTATCAACACTGAGGCTGCCAAGTCTGGGTGAAAAAGTGGCTGAATATCAAAGATTTTGGGTACAGAAATATAACTGCTTCCAGCATCAGTGAGAACTGGTTCTGAAAAAAGAGTTTAAAAACTGGGGACGAGGGAAAATAAAAAGATCTGCAGGCATCAGTGATTCCATCTGCGAAGAGTTCAGGCAAACACAGAACAAATCAGAGGCTGGCTTTGTTAAGAAGACTGTAACTCTGAAAATTATAACAGTTATATAAAATAGCATTTCAAATAGTGAGTATTTTACAATGTTATAACAGGGATTGCTAAAGGTGATTATGCTAGCAGTAGGTGAACATTTCTGTTTATGTTAATAGGCCAATTTTAAAAAGAGGTTAGAGTTTAAATTAAAACATGTATAAAGGTAGGCGTTTTTTAAATGTAAACCTTACTAATAGAGCAATCAAATTATCAAATAACTGATTTTTTATTTTATAAAATAAAAAAAACTCAGCAACAAAATGATACATAATTTAATGAAAACTATCAATGATATTTCACAAGTATTCACAAAGCTCCACAACAATGAAAATAGCAAATAGCTAGAATATTTTAATGTTGAAATTATGAGCCATAATACTGAGAATAGATAAACTGTGTTGAAATTTTGTAAAACAGATCGTAAAAACATACTATTTAATTTTTTAAAAAGCATGCACTATTTTCTTGAATTTGTTTTCAAATAATTTTTTTTCGGGGGGTGGTGTTGGCCAATATGGGGATCTGAACTCTCGGACTACATGTCACAAGGCTGTGCTCTAACCAACTGACAACTGGCCAGCCTCTATTTTTAGATAATTTTTAAACAGGTAAAAACTCATACCACTTTCTCAAGTTGTAAAAGCAGAGTTTGATATTTAGAATAAACTATGATAAATATGAATTAGACCTATAGATGAAACTGCTTATATATGTGAGAATTAGTAAAAAAAAACTTACATAGAGAAAGTCACAAGCCCACAGCTTTTGGAGATTTGTCTGAATTCATCTCCACATGGTCTAGGAAAAAGAAAAAAAAAAGTACTACTTACTTTAGCTTCTTCTGGATTGTGACCTTGATCTAGGTGATATATCTTGTCTTCAGTAACATTCATTTATACTTCAGTTCCAATTCTTTGATTTCTTCCTGAATCTTTCTGGTGAATAATTTCTAGTAGAAGTATTTCAAAGCTCTCTTGAATCATTGTTTATAATTTTAGAAAATGACTTGCTTATGTATATGGAGATGCTGATGATAAGGCATGGGTGTCAATATTGATCATTTTGGCAACAACAACTCTGTTAGACTTTAATCAGTAACAAATTTTACCGAGTACAATTTTACTATGAATATGTCTAAGTTTACTGGAGTTAATATATAGAGTTTTAGAGATTATTAACAAGATAAAAATTCCTGGTCAGAATTTTATGTATAAAAATTTTACTGTATGTAAGTTTAATTGTAGTTAGCATTATTATTTTATTTTTTGGATGTTTCTGATAGCAATATTGAATTAAAATTTAGTAAGGTAATTGTTTTTATTTTTCGTCAATTATATCAGTTGACAACTGTGAGCCCCTTAGGAATCACAGTAGTGCTTCCATTTTTGAAACCCTTGAAAGCTCAAAATTCTACTCCTTTTTATTTATTTGTTTTAATTTGGGTTTTTTCCTCACAGAGGATACAAAGTTTTCTTAGTCATTTTGGATTTTATCTTGGAGGAATGTGTTGATGAATTCACATGTTGTAGGTTTATCTCTTAAGAACTCTATATATGCAATGACATGATGCATTAGTAGGACAAAGACAGAAAATCTAAGCACTGAGATGGGTCACATATTCTCAGAAGGAAAGCATTGAGAAGAAAACGGTATTAGTTGCCCTGTTTGCATGTATCCTGAAGTAGATTTAAAGAATTGATGGGTCCAAGGCCAAACTTTGCTTACATTCTTTAAAACTACTTCACCAGATTCCTTTTAAGCACATGGAGAAGGATGATTGACATATTGTGTTGAGTGGTGTGAAAAATTCATGAGAAGACACTTGTGAGATTATTAAAAAATGTGTAACTCATAAAATGTTTCTTATGGCCCCTTTCTAGCCATCAGGTTCTGTATAACACCCAGATCAATTCCTTAGATATGGAAGATATACATAAAAAACAGAAAATTTCTGGATATTCTATTGACTAATAGTCTCTGCTTCCTCTGGTCTTATTGTTAACTAATGGGCAAGGTTAAGTCTGGAATGACTCTATTCCTGGGAAGAAACATCTGGCAGGAGCCAAGAGTCCCTTGGCAGAGGAAATCACTACTTTAATTAAATGGTTTTATGAGGTATACGATTATGTTAGATCTCCATCTGCTGCTGTCAGCTGAACAGAAAACAAAAAAACACAGAAAAGAAAATTCACAGAAAACAAACAAAAAAACAGGTTTAAACAAGGAACCAGGTAAAGGATCCATTCCAATTCACTTTATTGTATGCCATAGTATACAACAGTACATTTTCCCACACTATATATAAGTGAAGGGTTGGCAGTCTCTCACAACTCAGATAATAATTTGCTTACCTTGATTTTTGTATTTTTTCTGAATTTGAAGAATAAACAGTGAAAATGACAGTTCTCGTAGGAAAATCTGGAACATAGGAGACATTTCATAAATATTTACTAAAATAATGAATAACTTAGAATGAAAAACAAACACAAACAAATATGGCATTCTGTCGCTTAAAAAATCTTTGCAATCCACCAAACAGATACTTACAAGATTAAAAATGCATTTCTTCAAATGGCAAAGTTGTTTGAAAAGAGATTTGAACCTTATGAGTAAAAACATTGGTTTTGGTAATGAAAAATTCAGATTTTAGATATTTTACTATTTCTTCAAATGAAACAGTTATATTGAAGAAATTGGAACTTTAATTTTGAACTTCAGTTTTTTTTTTCTTTTTTAATATATTCGGTAATAAAAGGTTTTTAGGACAAAGAGTGAAACTGAAGAGCATCAAAACAAAATTTCATATAGGATTTTGCTTTTCAACTCTTTTCTCTCTTTCTGCCATCTGAGTATATACATCTGCTTTCACTCTGGAGCTCTAGGATGATTGTTGCTTGGTAAAGATTTGTCCCTAAAAGAAATCCTATGAAACACTTTCTGCAGAGAACAGAAACTGAACATGGCTGTCCAGGTCTTCTTTACAGAAACTTAATATTCCTTTGTTTTAATAAAGACTGTCAGGATTGTACAGACCATATGATATTTCTCTCTCTCACCTCTTAATTAAGACAGCATCTAATATGTGTGTTAGTTTTTATTATCCATTCCTTAATGCCAACCTAACTCTATTTCTTCATAATTGTCCCAAGGCTCCTTTTTTTATGCCATGACAAATATCCTTAAAATCTGTAATTTAGCTTAGTACACCTTTCATTAAGCAAATATTGTCAGGCAACTCAAAGAAGCAAATGAGTGACCAAAGATAGTCAGTTTGAAATATTAAAATTTTCCATGTTCTCCAGCAGATAATTGAGATATAACTACAAAATTAAAAGGACCTTCTAATACAATAGTTCATTCAGGCACACTAGCATTGATTTAATGATTGCAACTTTGGGGCTGGCTTATTAGCTCATTAGACAGAGTGTGGTGCTGATAACACCAAGGTCAAGTGATCAGATCCCGGCACCAGCCAGTAGCCAATAAATAAATAAATAAATAAAATAGTTGTGATTTCAAATTTCACATCCCTGACCCCTGCCATATGTATTTTTTTGTGCTTAGAGTGAGGAACTGAAAAAAAATTCTCCTCCCAATTTTATCTCCTGTATGTCCTTACAACTACCTAATGCAATTACCATATTTTGCCACACCCCCTTTAATGGAAACATATTCCTCGTCTCCCCAAAAATGACAGCAGGAAGAAGACAAGTGTTATCATTAAATTCTTGTACATGGCATTCCACCAGGAGATCAGGGGATTATCTTCTTTATTCATAATATACTTTTTTTTGCATAATGTACTTTCTTGTATGCCCCATTTTTATCACTCTCTCAATAATATGCTTTCTTTTCTTTTCTTTTTTTTTTTTTTGGACCGATAAGGGGATCTCAACCCTTGGCACGGGGTCATCCACACCCACGCTCAGGCAGTGAGCGCACCGGCCATCCCTATATAGGGTCCGAACCCGCGGCCTTGGCGCTACCAGCGCTGCACTCTCCCGAGTGAGCCACAGGCCGGCCCAATATGTTTTCGTAACACCCCCACTCCTGATATCATTAGAAAAATAAAAGAACTATTATTAATGCTTAATATGTTCTAGGTACCATTATAAACACTCATTTAATCCTGAAACAACACTGTCCACTTGGTGCCCATTTTAAAGTTGAAAAAACTAAAGTTCACGGAGGTGAAAAATCTGCCCAAGGTCCAGAGCTAATAAGCATCAAAGTTGGAATTCAAACTTAGGCTGTCTGGCTGAGAAAGTGTCACTGCTGGAGGAAGCATCACACACTTAATCATTTGGCCTGGAAAATTCTATCATACATTTCCTCTTCCAGTATAGTATGTCTTCACTCTCTTTTAGAAATATTTCTGGTCTTTGAATTTCTCTCTTATTTTACTACTCAGATTATAAACATCACTCTATATTTACTTCTGTTCCTTCTGAAGAAAGTCTAAATTCTTCAAAATGAACTTCTAAATTACTCCTTAATATTTAATTATGAATTACAGTAAATTTCCAAACTTATTAAAACCATTAATCAGTTTGGAATTTTACTTCTAACTCATCTGAATGCTAAATTTTAAATGATAAATTTCATGCTCCTCAGGACATGAAGATTTGCCCAAAGTATGTGTTACTTTTAAAAGAGATTTATTATTTCCAGTCAAAATCAGAAGTACACAATAAGCAGAGGTTAAGCATACACAGCACACAGTTTAGTTAGTCAGGATGCTTCTGAGAATAATTTCTGGTCTGGCAAATATTCCTCAATCCATATTCAAAGCTGCATTTCAGAAGCTGGCATTGTGCTGATAAGGAAAATATAGCTCTAGCGTCACTGACTTGTGTGATCCAAACTAGTTTTTTAGTTTAGGTAATTTGATTGTTTCTGCACAATGAAGGCAGCCTCTCAAAATGGTCCGCAAATATTAATTCATTTGTCAGTCAAAGCAAAATTGTCCAATGAGAACATTATATCTATTTAGAAGAATTGTTTTGTTTATAAACAAGGAGCAGAGTAAGATGCCTAGAACAGATGCTCAATCATCACAATGTGGTTATGAAATTCTTCTGCAAGATAATAAAAAAAAAAAATAAGAGAATTCAAAATCTCCAAGGGATGATCTATGAAGGAAAAAAACAGTCAGCATTTTTTGGAATCTGTTTAAAAAGGGAGAGAGGGTGAATTTCTGGGAGTGAGCAACAATAGCACAGAAACATCGCATGAGATATGAATGTGAGAAAGTGTGTGTGTCATACTCTGCACTGTGAAATGTGACTCTTCCCTACTGTCTTAACTGTCTTTAAGAAAGACCACAAATACCTCAATACCTGATGTAAACAGATGTCATTTGAAAGTCAACAGTGGGGCTGGGTTTTTTTTATCTGAGACAGAGTAAATGCATATATAAATATGTAGTTGGGAAATCCTGAGCTGTCCTCTTGATTACATGGGTATGTGTCTTTAATCACTTATCAAATCAGCAAGATACAGTTGATTTAGGTGTGGATATAAGGAAATAGAAATCATCACTTGAAGGCAAGCAGAAAGCAACAATTTAAGGTGATCAATGAATTCATGAGTACATAAATATCCCATATCTTTTTTTTTCTTCTGAGGCATATATGCGCTATTTCTTTAAACTAAATGCTACGACCATTTTCATTACTTCAAAATTCCTCTTATGAGGGCTACAGGAGGAAGAGTTGTATCATTCTAAGTATTAAAATGGCTTAGGCCAATGCATAGAATGGAGATGTTTGTGCTGTGTTTGAAACACACTTTGCAGACTTCTATCTATATAATAATCATTCTTTAGACTCAGATCAGAAATCATTTTTCTCAGGGAGCACTGGACTGATAAAAACTTTTTTTCTAGCTTCTTCTGTGTTTTTGTTTTCTATTGCTATGTAACAAATTATCACAAACTCAGCGGCTAAAAACAGCACACATTTATTATCTCATAGTCTTTGTGGACCAGAAGATCGAGAGTGACCTACTCTACTCTTCTGCTCAGAGTCTCACAGGATGTCAGCAGAGGTTGTCAGTTGATCTGAGGCTTGGGATCCTCTTTCAAGATCACAGGTTGTTGGCAGAATTCAGCTTCTCGCTGTTGGAGGATTGAAGCCCTCAACTCATAAAGGCTGCCTGCAGTTCCAGTTCCTTTTTATAGACAGTTTATGTCATAGCAGCATGCTTTTTCAAGGCTAGCAGATGAGTTTCTCTCTCTAGTCTGCTGAGACAGAGTCTTATATAATGTATTGTAACTACAGAAGTGACATCTTATCACCTTTGCCATGTTCTGTTGGTTAGAATCAAGTCAGAAGTTCTGGATACACTCAAGGGAACAGGATTACACAAAAGCATGGATACCAGCAGGGAGGAATTATTGGGGGTCACGTAAGGTCTATCCACCTCACTCTGGCTGCTTTAGTAAATTGACCACACTAAATTTTGTTCCTCAGTTTTGCCCTAAATGTGTTTCTGTTATAATGCATATAGCAACTAAGTTAGTATGTTCATGTTTCTCTCTTCCAGCCAGTATCACTTACATTTCTATCTCTGAAGTATGTTTACATAGATATTCAATGTTTTTCTAAATAAATGTTATAACAAATAAATGAATGAAATAATGAAAGCATGGATGATTTACACTCATTACAAAATATCAGTATATAAAAATTTGAGTAGAACAGATATAAAATTTTCCATTCCATGAAGAAAATTGAACTTGAACAAAGCCTTGACATTTGGTAAAGCTCTGGCAGATTCTGCAGGCCTGGTACCATGGTGTGGCTGATGAGTTGCAATACATGATGGTATGTGTACAAGCAGGAACAAACACTGAATTTCATGGGCAAGAGTAAAAGTTTCCTTTGGGGTATATAGAGTTATATGAGTAGAGTCATATGAGACTCCTAAATATAATCTTTAGAAGTCTCTTTTAAAAATGTTTAATCATAAGTTTGATTTCAGAAAAATAGGATAACTGTTATTTAGGTATATGGCCTCTCTGTGCGTTTATAGATTTTTTTAATGGTATCAAATTATACATACTGTTCTGTATTTTTTTCTCACTCAACAATACCATGACTATATTGCTGTGTTAAATATATTTATACATCTTTTTTAATGGCTGCATGACATTTCATCATATGTGCCACATTTTATTAAGCTACTGTTGAATTTTTAGGTTTCCAGTTTTTCACTAATACTCTGCTTTAAAGAAAAAAAAAGGACAGGATAAAAGGATTGCAGCTATTTGGAGTTTAAAGCTTTCATTTGGAGACATCTTGCTGTGCAAGGCAGTAATATTTCCACATCACTCATGATATTTGCTACAACCTACATATTCAATAGGTATATTGACCCCTAAATAATTCTTAACTTTTTGCTCATTTAATTCCAAACTCCATATACATAAATTGCTCAACATTTTCTGTATTTTATTATATTTGTAAAGGTTTTTTTTTTTTTTTTTTTTTTTACCAATGAATATATCCTGCACAGGATCTTTTAGCTTAGTTTATGTTCTTTAATAAGTTAAATATAGTCTTTACTCTTCTCTATGATAAACTGTGTCAAGTATTTTCAATAATTACTAGTTTGAATTTCTTCTCACTTTCCATTTATTAGCTAGTCTCTTGCTTAGGATCCCCACCAACAATTACTTTCAATATGTATTTGAACAGATTTTTTTAAAGTATATTATTCCAGACCTCTAGATACCAGTATTTCAAATCAAGAAAAACTCCCTTATATGGGTCAATTAAGGAAGCAAAATGAGCAGTCATGCCTTCATAAATTGTATTGTGCATCACAAAACCCCAGAAGATGTATCACTTAATCTCTATAATTCCTCTCCTCTTTCTCTTGAATGCATCTCCTTCCCCAGTTTTCCCCCGCTGCCTTAATCTTATTTCCATCATGCTTGATTCTGTGAAAAATCTGGTCAATATAAAAGTTCAAACTCATCAACTGTCAACTGTATATAAAATACTTTATGTGCCCAAAAAACACCAAGAGCCAATCTTGGGCTATTAAATTTATTGCATTTACACTCTAGGAAGAACTGCTTTTTTGGATTCTTCCAACCTGCCATTCCTACCACCCACTCCACAAATCAAAATCAAAACCACAATTTTGTTGCTACGTTAACCTAAGTGAGGACAACACGTCTCTAAAAATAAATTCAAATGTTCATTTTTTATTGATTATTCAATTAAGAGTCTGTTTTCTGGTACATTCGAAAAATGATCTACATCAGTCTTTTTTGCTAAAGCATTTCAAAGGCCTTTCATCTTAATTATTACTTCATTGCCTCTGTCGGCATGGCATTTCATTCTTGGTGAGTCATTCTGATGCATTGTTACTCTGATCAAATTTTACTTGTCAGTTCATTGACTGATACAATCCTCTACTCACGTTAGTTTTGCTTAACTGCACCAAGTAGATGCTTTTGTGAAAATACAAACTGTAAGATCCTTATTTGATTAAGAACTATCAAAATCAATACATTTTCTATGGAACTGACTTTCTCAGTATAATCACAATAATGTTGCATTGAAAAACCAATGGATTTAGGTAATTGAACCAAATTGCATACTCTGGGCCTTTAATTAAACTTTTAAAATAAAAGATAGTGTGTGCTAGCATTTAGGATCAAATTAGGTGGCACTCAATAAAATTTGTATGAAAAATTTTCATAGATTCCATGTGAATCATATTAGTTAACAAAAGAGAGCCTTGATTAATCAGATAAACACCTTATGAGTGTTTCTCAAAATTAAATGCAAGCAGTTTTATATTTTAATATTTTAGTGGTCTTTTTACTTTAAAAATTTAGACATATACATACACACACACATACACCTGCTGGTAGCTCTGGTTTATGCAGAAATTAGTTCTGAGGTTCTACTGCTTAAGTCACCAAGAAGAGAGCTCAGTAAATGGGTGGACTGGAGAAGAAAGGATAGAGAACTTTGAAAAGAGAACTTGTCAACTCAAAACTTCTTTGGAAGAGAAATTTTCAAGGAATGGGGCAAAGACTGCTTCTTTAATTGGAGAGAAACATTTGAGGATGATAGGAATATGACAACCAATTCTTATTTAATATTAAACTAATTTCTTGGCCTTCTCCATCATGTGACAGGCAGCTAAATTACTTTGTGTGTGTTCTAGTGTTCTATACTCTATCTTGGGTTACATGCAGAAAGGATTGCAGCCTGTTACTCTGACTCCTGGCCAGAGATAGATCTGAGTTGGTATCTTTTCAACGTACAGTATAATTCTCAGTCTTTTCCATGATTTGTCTCCCTTCACCTTTTACATTAAGTATCTAAAATTCAAATGCCTAATTTTGCACCAAACTGACCTATTCTTCAGCTAGTCTGGTTTCTGATTTTGCATTATCAGGTACTTTCATTCCCATATTTTCAAACTCTACCTGAAAATATATATATTTTTTCCCACAGATTATTGATATACTGAAATTTCTCCCATCATAAAAAGAAAATGAAATAAACCTACGTGCAATCTAATAACCACTATTAACCTAAGTTATTTTTTCCCTTTCATTGGTGAACTGCTAAGCCCCTTAAAATGAAATTAGTTCTAACATCTCCCAGGAGATTGGTTTTTCTACAAATGTTTCATATAAAAATACAAGATCAAATAATTTAAAGAATAATTGGATCAAATAAAACAGAATTTTTATTGCAAGACTTCTCAGAACCTTAACATGATAATTTTCATTTTGAACTTTCAAGTTGTTTTTCTAATGACCATGAGATGACCATGAAAATTTTTATTCATTTAAAGAGGAGAAATTTATTTTCTCTCAGTATATTCCAAAACCTGTTTGAAAAAATTCTAATATGCACTTAACAGTATTTAACATCTCACTTGAAATGTTCATCTCAACCCAGCACAATGCATATTTTGCTACCAAAACTCATTTGGATCTTCTATGGCAATTGTCAGCAATGTCTTCCAAAGAGCGGGGAAAAAAGAAAATAAAATAGTCTAATGGTCTTTTTGATCCTCAGTTACTGCACTGCAGTATTTCACACCAGTGACTCTTGCTTCCTGAGAAGTCTCTCGCTCTCTTACCTTCATACATTCTGTCATGATTCTCTTCCTGTGTTTCTGAAGTTCCTTCTACGTGTTTTTGGTAAACTTCTTTATTTGCCCAGTGGTGTTAAAAAAATACTTGTTTCTGGTAATCTTATTCTACATATCCTCCAGATTGTCAAACATGTTTGTTTAAAAAAAAAAAAAAAAAAAAACTATCTACATTCTCATGACAGTAAAATCGCTATCCCTGAATTTTTTAAAACTTCTGATTCACATATCTAGCTGCTTACATTTCTTTCTGGGTTTTCCTGGGAAATCCTAAAATTCCATATGTACAAAAATATCTATTTTTCTTCTGTATCTGAGCACATTGCACTACCATCTGTTCATTCTGCCATATCAGAAACCTAGAAACTATTCTTTTCCTTTTCACTCAATCTTTACATAACTAGATGACTGAGTTTCATTGATACTGTTTACTTAATATCTTGCAATTCCATTTCCTTATGTAAAAATAAAAGGAAATGTACTGCTTCGTTTAGTCTCTTATCTGTTGCTCAGTTATTGTTATAGATTCCTCATAGGTTTTGCTTTCCTGTCTTAGCACATCAGAAGGATGTCAGAATTTTCTAATTTGAACACAAATAAGACCTTGTGTCTGTGCTACTAAAATTCTTCAATACTCTCCATTGTATATAGTCCAAAGTTCTTTTACAGGTAAAACAATAATATTTCAGTTCTTACATGAACTTCCAGAAAGTTGTTGCTTCCCAATCATTCATTGTATCCTATTTATCCTCCCATTGAAACTTGGTGGGTCATTGTGATTGCTTTGAGAAAGAGAATAGAGCAGAAGTAATGCTGTTTGAGTTTTGAGGTGAAGTAGAAAGATCAATACACTTCTTTCTGGTTCTCTATTGGGACACTCATCCTTGGAAACTAACCGCCATCTTGGGAGTGCACAAATCCTGGAGAAGCCACATGCAGGTGTTCTGGCAAGCAGCTAAGGTCCATGTTGACAGCTGGCATCAGTGGTGATGCTGTCAGCAGTCACATCAGAGTGAATGGACCTTCAGATAATAACTAGCTCCTAGGCATTGTCACCCCCAGCCTTTAAGTTTTCCAGGTTAGGCCTCAAGTTGTGGATCAGAAAAAACAATGTCCCCTGTGCCCTGTGTGAATGGCTAATGCACAAAATCTATGAACATAATAAACGATTTTGAGAAATTTTGTTTTGGATAAATAGATAACCAGAACAATTTTTTCCATGATTGGCTACTTGTCTGCTTACATGTTTTCTCATTTTTCTCCTTAAGAGTTGTTACACATGATCTAATCGTGTTGCAATACAAGCAGGTTTTCTTCTGGGTAAATCTTCATGTTTATCTGAAAACATCTTTAAAAATCCCAGGAATGGAAGTATGATTCAGTACTAGAAAGTCTAGCAAGAGCTCAAAAGATGTTCTTTATCTGTAGGAATGTTTGTTTGGTTTCTCTTAAAGTTGCTTTAATATTTTAGTTATTGATAGTGGTGTGTGTGTGTATCTGGCAGACACTTTGAAGACATTGTCCAAAATTGTTGTACCAATTTAATTCTCACCAGCAGCATATGATAATCTGCCCAAAGCCTTATTGATAGGTAGTAAGTTAGTCATGAGCAGGTATGGAAAAAGGGGGAACAAAATAGAGTTCTATTCAAGATGGTGGAATAGATGGTCCCCAGCATCACTCTCTCCCGCAAATCAACTAATTTACAACTATAAAAATGTAACATCAGCCAAGCTGGAGCCACTGAAGCTCTGGGGTAGAGGAGGAGAGACCTACAGAGTTCATGAAGTTGGGAAAAACCACGATGAGAGAAAGAAAAACTGCTCTGAGTGTTTCAGGGTGCGGCCACTTTAAGGCTGGAGCTGCTGAACATGGAGCAGGAGCCAGCAGAAACTGTAGCTGTGCCCTTCAGATGGAGTTTCTTGGAGGCAGCAGAGGGGAAGGGGGCCTTGGTGGCCCTTGCAAGAGCAAAACCACTAATAGGGTTCCCGTGAACCCACGCAGGAGCGAGGAGCCAGAACAACTGAAAAATGGGAGCCATTCAGAGACTGGGGAGTCATCATAAAGGACCAGTGCAGGTCCCATCCCATGGGAAGTGTTTGGAGCATGGGAAGTGGGGGAGACGGGTCTAATGGGAGAACACTGGGCTCCAGCAAGGACAGCTGATCCACCCCCCAATCAGTGCAGGAACACTCAGAGGAGACTGGTCGGGAATGCAGAATTGCATGGGGTCCAGTTTGATCAAAAAACTCAGGCCCAGATCAGAGTTTCTACACAATCCAGATCCACTGGGTCTCTGGAGAGCCAGAAGTACCTATAAGGTCAACCGTTATACCCTGAGCTGCACAAAAAGCCTTCCTTAGGGAAACAAAAGCAAAGTAGCAATTTAGCTCAACCACACAGCTCAGGTACTGTATCCACAGGAAGTTCCCCCATTTTAGAAGTAAGCAAAGGACAAAAAATTAGTTCCAGCCCAGGCACACCACCAGTGCCTTGGGGCCTGCCTGGGAGCCAGAGGCTTGGAGCTGGGACCAGACCCCACTCCCACAGCCAGGCACATTGTGCCAGCACCTCGGGGCCCACCTGGTGACCTGAGGCATGGATCTGGGGACCAGATACACCCTGCAAGCAGACACACCACCAGCACCAAGGAGCATGCCAAAAACATCACCTCCATGTGGGTGGCTCACCACAGCCACCACAATAACCATGGCTGCTGCAAAAGTGGCTAGATGCCACAACCGCCACACAGATGGTCCGCCAGCCACTGGAGTGCATTGACACAAGGAGAGTCACCAGCAGAGATAAAGAAAAGAAGAGGATGTCTCTCTCCACAAAATACCATTTCAAAGAGACAGAAGAAGCATCTGCTCTATGATAATATTGGGGGACCTGATCACACCTCTCAGCATTGGACAGATCATTGAGGCAACAAATCAATAGAGTAACCATTATTCTTTCAGAAGGAGAGAAGAAATCCAGGGTAATTAGAGGGGGGAGGGGGAGAGAGAGAGGGGATGGGGAGAGATTAGACAAGGGGCATAAAGAATAATTATGATTTGTAACAATATATATGCTAGTAATATTGATTTGATCAACATATCTCAGTGTTGAACCCCCAAAATATGTATAATCATTTTTGATTCAATAAATAAAATAAAATAAAAAAATAAAATTTTGCGAGAATACAAAAAAATTTTAAAAAGGGGGAACAAAAACTGACTGTGCCCCTGATCTGCCCTTTTGCCTGTGACTCAAAACCAATCCACCCCTTTGCAGGCAACATAATGGAAAGAAAATCCATAATCTAAAAACAGGGGCTTGTCAGGGACTTTCCAGATAGAGAAGAATTCAGAGAAGGAATATTTTAGACCTTAAATAACCTCTGGACGTGCTAATGCTTATTATTTTTATAACAGGCTTAATTATGGGTAGGGACATGGACATTAGAAAAATGATTATAAACCCCAAATGTCAATCAAAGATGACAATCAAGCTTACAAATACATAGGCAAAATTAATGGAATAAAACAGATATGAACTTGCATGTGAGGGCCATTCACTGCTTGAGGGAATGGCCCACGTCTCTCTTGAACTGTTTCTTCCTTCCTATATTTCCTGTACTCATTACAGCTTTGTTATTGCTGTTGATATGGGTTTCTGATTCTTCACTGACCCTAAAAAGAAGTGAACCTAACAGGACTTTTGTCCGTAATAACATTATCAATCCTAAATATTACCAATCTTTTAAAATTTCAGTTGTTCTAATATGTGTGTAGGGCTTTCCATGGAGGTTTTACTCACTATTTCCCTGATGACTAATAGGGCTATCAATTTTTCTTTTTATTTGTTATCCAGATATCCTATTTTGTAATGTGCTTATTCATATCTACTTTCATATTTCTTTTAGATTATGCCACTGTTTGAATTTATGCATTCTACTGTTTAAAGATATTTGGTTAATTATAGATGTTTTTTGTATGTGTTTATTGGTGCAAATGTTCATGCATGTCTATTGGTGTATACGTGGTAGAATAGCTGCTTTATCATAAGGTGCATATTTCTTCAACTTTTGTGGATAATGGTGAACTGTTTCTCAAAGGGTATTATTATCACAATAGCAATGTATCAGAGTGCTGTTGCTCCATATCCTCACCAACTTTTAATATTGGTTTTCGAGTTATACAGAGATTTTATAATTATCCCCTTATCATTGATTTCTAACTTATTGAACTTTAAATAACGTATTCTGTATATCAATTATTTGAGCTTTAGTGAAGATTGTTAAATGATCCAGCATATTTTCAATTTTATAATATTTCACATTTTTATTGTTTTATAGATAAACGCTTTAATTATATTAATTATATATAAATTTTATTTATTTTAGATTTTATATTGATTATATTTTAGGTAATAAGATGTACAAAATCTTGCTCAGTGGATGTTGATTTGTCTATTTCTCTTCCTAGTTTAGTAAATTTCCACTTTACATATTTTGATGATATAAAGACACACAAATTTAAAATATCTATATCTTACTGGTGAATAGAATTTTTAATCATGAGTCTCTCATATTTCTCAAAGCCTTACTACCTTTTTAATTTTAAAAATTTAACTTGGTGCTAAAAAGCATTCACAATCAGCTATCAACTCAGTCTAATTCTGGAACTGAGATAGTATTAAACTGGGCTATACTCTGCACGTACTGCACTGTCATCTGCTAGGATACATCCCTTTGACCCATGGGGGTTAAACAGGACAAATGCCTTGGCATATCTTGCTGTCCAACTTTTGTATTGCTAGAACCAAAAAGGTTTGCTTATCTCCTAAGCCTCTTGACCACTTATTTTATTTTATTTTTTTTTGAAACGGGGACACCGAGGGTAAGTGAGATAAGCAAATGTCATTAATGGAAAAATGGAACCTACTGCTATTTTTGCCTGTCCATATTTCCCCTGTTTCTTGAATCATGGATTGTAATTATGTACTGCCTTGTTAGATTTCTAAGTAATTAAGACAGGTGCTTACTATATTGTCTAGTTGTCTTAAATGGGGACATTATCTAGTCAGTCATTATCAGAGGCAAGATTATTTAGGATTTTTTTTTTAACATATATGCTACTTTCTTTGTTGACCATATCTTCCTGAATTTCAAATTTTGGTTTGGACCAGGAAACACTTTTCATCTCTCTGAGGTACATCTTTCAGAATTTTCTTTAATGGGAAGATGTTGGGAGCAAAATTTCAGTTTTTGTTAGTAAAAAAATGTCTTTTTTCCATTGTAGTTTTTGAAAGATACTTGTGATACTTTTTAAATTGCATATTGTGTCTTATTGTATTAAAGATACATATACTCTCATGTAGCTTCCATTTTTGTACTTGAAGAGTTGGAATCTTACTATTATGTCTTCAACTACAATCTTTCTTTTTTCTTTCTGTGCATTTTAAGGTAGTCCAAATTTATTAAGTTGTGGATTTTTTTTTTTTTTTACCTTACATGGGATTCATTGGGATGCCTAATTAAAAGGATTAATATATTTCATAAGTACTGAGAAATTTTCATTTATTGCCTCTACAGATACTGCGTTTATTGCCATCTTTTCTTTTCTCTCTGTAAATCATTTGAACCCATATGACACTTCACTTTATCCACAACTTTTCTAAATTTGTTTTTATATTTTCTACAGTTTTTTTTTTCTACACTGTGTTCCACAGATTTTTTAACTTTTAAAATTAAAAAAAATTTTATTGAAACATATTGATTGTACATATTTATGGTACAGAGTTATAGTTCAATACATATATATAATGTGTGTTGATTCTAGTCAGGGTAATTAGCCTATTCATCATTGCAAAGCTTAATCATTTCTCTGTGATGTGCACATTTGATTTCCTCTCTTCTAATCATTTGGTTACATGCAATAAAACTATTGATGATGGATGTCTGAGTTGAATGTACACGATAGGGCTTAATTTTCTTATCTTGCTGTACTTCTGCGTCCATTAATCAGCCTTTCACTATTCCTCCTCCCCACTCTCCTTTCCTGCCTCTAGTATCTATAGTTCTGTTTCCTTTTAACAGTTCAACTTATTATTATTATTATTATTATTATTATTATTATTATTGGGTTTTGTTTGTTTATTTGCTTCTTTTGTTTTGTTCTCTTTTTTTATCTCTCACATACGAATGAGAGTAAGAGATATTTTCCTTTCTGCGCCTGGCTTATTTCACTTAACATAATTTTCTCCAAGCTCATCCATGTTGCTGAAATGGCAGAATTTTATTCCTTTTTACGGTTGAGTGTTATTCCGTTGTGTATGTGTACCACATTTTCTTTATCTAATCATCTCTCAGTGCACATTTAGGTTGGTTCCATATCTTGGCTATTGTGAACAGAATTGCAATAAACATGGGGACTTAGATATCCCTTCAACATGTTGCTTTCCATTCCTTTGGGTATATACCCAGTAGTGGGATTGCTGGGTCATATGGTACTTCTATCTGTAGTTATTTGAGAAACCTCCATATTGTTTTCCATAATGGCTGTACTAATTTACAGTCCCACCAATAATGTATAAGGATTCCCCTTTCACCACATCCTCACCAACATTTGTCATTTTCTGACTATGTGATAATAACCAGTCTAACTGGGGTGAGATGGTATCTCAATATAGTTTTGATTTGCATTTCCCTGCCTTGATGTTTAGTAATATTGAGCATTTTTTCATATACTTGTTTACTATTTGTATGTTTTCTTTTGAGAAGTGTCTATTGAGCTCCTTTGTATATTTTTTAATTAGGTTATTTATTTATTTGGTAGTTGCCCAATAGAGGGATTGAGTCCTGTTTCTAACTGACTGAGCTAACTGGCCAGCCAATCAAAAATACACTTTCTCTTTCAGAGTGTTTTCTGGGCTTATTGGAGACACTCCCAAATTGCTGGTCATCACTTATCTAGTGCAATCTACAGTAAACAAAACAGTCTACTGCACAGTTGACCCTTTGTTATTTTCCCTATGGCTCCCTCATCGTAACAGTTCCTGTACTCTCAGAGGGTCTCTGTGGGGACTTCTTAGACTTCTCTAAGACTTCTAAGTCAAAACCATTTAAGATAATTGTGAGAAAGTTCTTCTTCTTTTTTTTTTTTACAGGGCCACACGTGATCTTTTAGAAATTCCTTTTGAATCATCATTGGCAGAAATGTCATTGCTCATCTAAACACAATCCTCTATATGTTGCACATGTAATTTCAGTCAAACTTCATCCTTTATATTTTCTATGCATGTATCGGTTTATAGTAGTCCTTAAAAGCCAGACACACACACACACCAAAAAAACCGGGGGGCGGGGGAGAAGATATAACAACCACAATTACTTGAAGTTGATATGACAAGCAAACAGAAAGGACATTGTTGGGGGGGGGGAGGAAGAAGGGAGGGAGGTTTTGGTGAAGGGGAGCAATAATCAGCCACAATGAATATCGACAAAATAAAATTAAAAAAAAAAAAAAAGCCAGAGGGCATATATTAAACTCTATTTCTCCTTGAAGCTTCCATTGCCAGGTTTAAAGTGAAGAAAAGTGACTTTCTTCCTTTTCCTATTGGGATATGACTTGCTATTTAAGGCAAACTTCTATGCAAAGAAATATTCCCGGTTTCCAAACTCTTCGCTGAAACATCAGTTTTACTTACATAGCCAGAAAACCCATTTTTATCTACTTCCTATGCAAATTCAATATTGGTTAACAGTCTTTAAAATATAAAAATATTCTGCACCTGCTATCTTAGGATCTCAGCTAAAACTGAGATAAATACCATTTCTAGCATCGTTTTATGCAATGATGAATAGAAGTTTTGCTATATGGGAGATCACATTGTAAGAGAAAATAATTGTTGTGTAATAATTGCTAACAATATGATACCTGCTTTAATAGACACATAAACTATGTACTCTGAGATTCCCAGAAAATGAGAGACTAATTCTGTCTGATTATGTAAGATACCTTTTAAAAGGCTAGTAATATTTGATGGGTACTTGAAAGATGATTAGAAGGTTGGCAGGATTTGATTATCCAATGACAAAGAGCTATCTGTTTAAAAGCAAATAGTAGTGAGAGAATAGTGTTTGTTTGGGGAAAACTAAAACAACTTTTGGTGGTGGGAAAAAGTGAGAAATAGAAATGTTGCTGATTAAGTACTCTGGGCAAGACGTAAATGGTCATATTCCATGTTTTTAGGAAATGAGGAGTTATTAAGGATTAAGTTATTAAGTTACTAAGCATTTTTATTCAGGAGGGTAATATGATGGAGATTTGAATGAAAATAAAGAAAAATATTTTCTCGAGATGTTTGGCATAGAAAAATGGTCCAAGGCAGAGAAGTGGATGACCCTAGAAAAGCTCCTCAAAAAACAGTTTCTGTCATTGAATATGTTTGAGTTAGTCTATATTTAACTTATCAAACACATTAACCTGTCAAATATTCTGAGAATTTCTGAGGTTAAAGAATGTTTTAATATTGAATTAGCTATCAATCAAATGTGTCAGTGCACACAATTTTAAGAACTATTAATGTCTTACAGAGATATCAAATAGTGAAAAAAATCCCTTCCAGTTATCTTGGTGTTGATGATCTTCATGAGAGCATAGAGGCATTTGAGAAAGTGATCATAGTTGTTTACATAACTATGACAGTGACTGCTGGGATGAAGCAGAGTGTCAACATAGAGGATTTATTCTACATGGGGACAGGGGTAGATAGTGAAAAAGGAATCAGTTTCCATCTGAAAGTTTTCAATTATCTGGGGATGTAAGACCATTCACAGAAAATAAGCAAGCACACTATGTTTTATTTTTTATTAAAAATATTAGTTTAGTAATCTTGGAAGTACTATGCATCACATTAAATCTGCTAAATGCTATTATATTGCCTGTGGATCTCACTTGCTAATTCAATTGCTAAATGTTTGGTAATTTAACACCCATAAGTTTTATCGTTCCACCCTACAATCACAGCAGAGTCTTGTCTTAATCTTGGGGAAATGTATCTGAATGAAAACAATTAAAAATTCTTTAACAAAGAAGGAAATTTCCAGTTATATATAATAAGAACCCTGCTTAGATCACAAGTGATACACTATGACTGTCCTAATCACATTTTATCTATTTTTTCTGATAGTGTCTACAATTTGGAAAGAAAAGGAGAATTTAAATTATTTTTAAAAATTGCTATGTTTTCAGCTTAGAAAAACCTTTCTACTTTTTGTTGAAAAGCTATATTGTGACTTCAATTTCCAGCAACAGTGCTGACTATATATCCTGGGGGAAAAAATGTTGACACGGAATGCAAAGAAATGCTACTTCTAAATGTATAGCTGACCTTGCAAGATGTTGAGGGAAATCCCCAGAAATATAAAATGAAAGCTGAAAACCAGTGTTAAGTGGGCCCTGAAATCATGAGTGCCCTGAGGGCATTTACTGAGTTCAGTAGCTGGAATTTTGGGCTTAATGTCTGCATAAAGGATCGGAGGCAAGGTTTTGGGAATGTGTAAAGTGGTTACTTAAAAATAAAAATTCTTCCTAAAATAAGATCATTGAAGAGGTACATCTTTAGGAAAGTGTAGATTAAAGAAATCTTCCCACAGGCAATATCAAGCAACAATAATATGAATCTATATCAGCCTGAATTCAAAGCAGAATTTAAAATAGAGAAAAAAAATTGCCGACCATTTATGATGATATGCTTGGCCTCATATATACATTAGCTGAGTTTTCAATTCTTTAGTAGTTACTAGGACAAAGACCAACTTAAATTAGGTAAATGTTTCACAACATTGTGAATTGCCTAGCAGAGAAAAATCCTCTGAAAAGAGACCTATCTGTGGCCTCACAGAATACTAAAAAATTTGAGACCAAAATTGACACAGTTGAAAAAAACTGAATCATCGCATAATCATACTGGGAAATTGTAGCACATCAATCTCAGTAATTATAAGCACAAATGTATCCAGATCAATATCCTTATAGAATATTTTATAATTTAACAAAATTTATTCAAATGTATGTGCATATAATACTCCTTCAAATTAGAAAGTAAACATTCTTATGTGATTTTTTAAATAAAGAAAACACAACAATGATGGTCTGAAAATACTAAAAAAAGCATGATAATAAAAATATGACATGAAAACCCCTGGGATGTAGCAGGAGAAAACAATTATAATTTAGTGCCTTAAGTTCTAATCACTAAAATGAGAAGTAAAATAATGGATAGCTTCAAAACTGCCAAAGTTTAGTTTTGTGGAAGTATCAATAATAAAGACAAAAATTGGAATACTTGTTGAGAAAGAGTGAGAGAAAGGGAGTTATTAGTGAACTATATTGGAAACAAACAAAAACACACCACAGATAGGGATTAAATTACTAATAACATACTAAAACAGTTTAGGCAGATCAGTGAAAAGCTTAGAGAAATTCACAATTTCTAGTATAAGTAAGTACAGCATCAAATAAACAATAAGTTAATTGATAATTTAAGTAGAGCCATTGCCATTAAGTACATTTAATCAGTGTCTTAAAATATATCTCTACATGCCACTACTCAAAAATGTTTCAGGTAAAGATGATTTAAAAATAAGATTTGCAAAGTAGCAATTAATTATTCTATATGTATTTGTAACAAGTATTAGAAAAATCAATTAATTTTTTGAGGCAAGTATAAACTTGATATAGACCAGTACATAAGAGGAATAGAAAATCTCCGCCCTAAGCTCTACATATGTATATAGATGCAACTTCTAAATAAAACGTTCACAAATAAAATAGCACATTTAGAAAGTATAAAAATACATTATAGAGCATCTTGATTTAAATAAAAAATGCAAGGATAATTTAATATTAGAAAATATAATTTAGCACATTACATTAAAAGAGAAAATATATATAATCTAGCTGATGTAGTAAAAAAATATGAAAATATACTATCCATTTATGATACAATCTTTTAGGAAACCAGGAGTAAGACATAAGTTCTCTTTCAATATCATAAATTTGCAATAATATCACATTTAATGATTGTATATGTTAGAGACACTTTTAAAATCAGGAAAAAGCATACTTTTTTCACACTATGCATATTTAGCATTATATAGGACATGATCGTTTGTATGTAGTTACAACCGGAAATAATCAACAATAAGAATATAAAAAGAAAAAGTAAAACTGACTCTAATTATTAAAAAAAAAATTATACTATTGAAAATGATATGATTGCCTACATAGAAAACTCAAGCTAAAGGAAATTACTGGATTTTTTTTAAAAATTAAAGAATTAAAGAAAGATTGCTGCATAAAAAGTTAATATATAATAACCAATTACATACTGACATAATAGCTAGAAAACATAATTGAAAAAAAGCTAATACCAGTAAATTTCCTACACAGTTTTTAAGTGCCAAATTTTCCCTATAAGAAAACGGCTGACGTTGTTAGGACTTCTTTGTTGTTGGGATGTCCCCGTGGCTACTTGTCATCTTTCCTCGGGTTCCTGATTCACTGTTGCTCAGAATTCCTTGTTAGTGCTGTGGAAAACAATCAGAGTGGAGTCATGGGCTTTAATTAGTTAGTTAGACTTCAACTAGTCTAAGTAGATATTAATTAGTTTTATTAGACTTTAACTTGCTAAGAGTGTGTAGCACTTCCACCGAACAGAATGAGAAGGCGGATAAGCCTCTCCCTAGAAAGCAACTAGAAAGGGGAACAAGAGTATCAAAAGCAATTGTTTTAGCATCCTGGAAATTGATGAAGACATGCAAATGAAGAGAGAGTCTGTTATTAATGAAACTTGCTGAAGTTTATGAAGAAATAGGGTGGTTGTGTAGCATGACTGTTCCCATGCCTCACCCCCAGCTCTGTCTGCTTGGTGGTTCAACCTGGATGGTTCAGGCTGTGAAAACCAGTAGTCATGCTACTGGTCCAAATGGGCTCACTTGATTTACACTGTTATAAGTCCTAGTGGTGTGTTAATCTAAGCTAATGATCCTGTGTGGTGCAGGCAGCAGGCTGGCAAACTAGCACAGGATTTCATAAGGAAGACCTAGAGGTTAGGGGCACAGGAGGGCTTGTTAAATTCTTCACATATCTCAGGTTAACAGGAGTTGGCATATGCAAAGAAGAAACTGTAGTAAGCATCGCACATTCCTGACTGATGGAGCCAGCATCTCTCTCTCTCTCTCTCTCTCTCTCTCTCTCTCTCTCACACACACACACACACACACACAGAATGAGACTGCTTGGCAGAACTAAAATTAAGATTACTTGACAATAGCCTTGAGTTTAAATGAACTCTCCAGGACCCACAGAAACCCACCTTCAGAGAGTGGAATCCTTATTGAGCAAGAGATTCACACGGAGACACATTATAGTCAAGCTAATGAAATTCAAAGAAAAAAAAAAAAAAAAAAAACAAATCTTGAAAGCACCAAGAAAAAATAACTCCTCATGTACAAGAGAACAAAAAATAGAATTAGTGGTTGACTTTCTATTAGAAAAATGGAGGCCCAAAGGCAGTGAAAAGACATTTTAAAGAGTGGAAAGAAAAAAATACCTGTCAACCAGGAATTCCATATCCAGAAAAATCTATCTTTAAAATATGAAGGTAAAATAATGATATATCCAGATAAAGAAATAGAGAGAATCTGTTACTAGGAAAAATAGCACACAAAAAGCACTAAAGAGTGTCTTTCAGGACAAAGAAAAATGACATCAGACAATAACTTGAATTCATAGGTAGAAATGAATAAAATGAGATGTGACAAATACAGGGTAAGAATAAAAGAGTTTACACACATATTTCTCATTTGCTTCTTTTACTTCTTATAAGAATCCATAGAGCAATAAGTAAAATACTCTATTGTGGTGTTTATATCATATATAGAGGTAATTTGTATGAAAATTTCATACAATTAAAATTGAGCAGAATAGTTCAAGAGGCATTTTTTTAAAGAAGACATATGAATGACTAACAAGCACCTGAAAGGGTGCTCAACATCACTATTCTTTTGGGAAATGCAAATTAAAAGCACAATGAGTTAACACTATCCACCCACCAGGAGGGCTATAATCAAAAAGAAAGGAAATGCCAGCTGTTGGCCAGAATGTGGAGAAACTAAAATCTTCACATAATGTTGGTGGGAATATATTGATACAGCCACTGTAAGGAAAGTAGAAGAAGTTCAGTAAGGATCTCTCGCCTTGCATCTGTTACAAATGGGTAAGATTCAGCACATTCACTAGAAACAAGTTATAAAAGTAGTGTAATGGCACACAGTGTGCCCATTTACTGATTCACCATAAGTGTCGTAATTAGGTAATGCTTGGCTTGTGGCCGCTATTGTGTACTAAAAGTATAAAGGTAACTGTTCTGAACCACTGGCTGGCGGAGCACGGAAGAAGGGCAGAGCATGGAAGGAGGGCTGAGCATGGAGGGTCAGTGGAATAGAGCCTGAGCTTGTGTCTGAGAATAAAGCATGTCTGTGAAGCTCACATCTGAAGAATAAAGTACATCTACCTTGCGTAAAGCTGCCAGGGTCTTCTTTCAATTATCTGACTCATGACCTGCACAGGAAGGGGCAGAAGGATCTGAGATTCTTGCACCACAGCCACTTTGGAAAAAAAAAAAAAAAAGTTTCTCAATTTTTTCAACAGTCAAGCATAAACTCATCATATGAACCAGTAATTTCACTCCTGTGAACAGTACCCAAGAAAAAGAACATGTATGGAGCTGGCTGTTTTCTCAGATGGTTAAAGCACAGTGTTATAACACTAAGGTCAAGGGTTTGGATCTCCATATTGGCCAGCTGCCAAAAAAAAAAAAGAATATATATGATGTATATGTGCACATAAAGATTGTATGTGTATGTTCATAACCACATTATTCATAATAGCTAAAATCTGGAACCAGTCCAAACATCAACTGGTAAATGGATAAACACAATTTGGTGGATCTATACCATAGAATACCACTCTGCAATACAAAGAAGAAAATCCTGATGCAGAATGGACATAGTTAGAAACATCATTCTAAGTCAAAAAAGCCAGATGAAAAAAGTCTACATACTGTCTTATTTTATTTATATAAAATTAGCAAGCAAATATGTAAAGGTAAAAAGAGATGAGTGGTTGCCTAGGGCTAGCTGGGGGTAGGAGCAGGAACAGACAGCAAAATGGTTGGTGGGAAATTTTAAGGATGATGGACATATTCTAAAAGTGGGTTACGATGATGGTGGCACAGCTTTATAAATTTACTGAAAATTATTAAATTTTTACTCATGTGAGTGGATTTTTTGGTATGTGGATTATATCTCGATACATCTGATAAAATACAAAAGGAGCAGAATGTGAAGTAAACACATATTGTACTTTTGCCCGGTTCACAGTGATCTTTGCAATAGCTAAATTTGTGCTTCTCCTTTCTCTGCTGATTGATCCGGAGCTAGAAAAATCCAACCCAAATAGAATATTGGTCTCTGGAATTGAATCTTGAAAGAAAAGATGCAAATGCTGACTTAAATTTGAACTGAATCTTACTCCTGCTATTCCAGCTCTTTCTACTATAGAGGTCCTAAGAGGCATTTGGTTTTCTTCACAAAGTAACTCTTCACGACCTAGGGTAATATGACAGGTAGCGGGGGAGTAAAGAGAGGGAGCAGAGGGGATGGAAGCTAGACACATGATTTTTTTTTCCTTGTGTGCTTTAGGTGGGACTGAGGAAATCAAATGAAACTGCAGAGTGGTGCAGGGTAATTGTAACTTGTTACCTCACAATCCTGTAAGTGTGATACAAAAAATATTGTTGGAGAGCAGAGAAGAAAGGCTTTCCTTCCACACCATCTTCTAAGTTTCTTTGTAGCAAACCTCCTGTTTTCCCCCTCCAAGTCCATAATATACAAGGGTAAGAGCCAGTGTTTAGATGCTTTCGCTCTGCACCAGCTTCCATGAGGACAAAATTCTTCCCTTCTGTGCTCCAAATTTTCTCTGCAATTAAAGTTTTTTCTCTCTGCTGGGGTCATCTCACAATGTAAGATGTGATCCCCACCTTTCCCTACACTATTTCACTTTTCTCTAGGACATTATCTCCTAGCAGTGCAGTATTTATTTTCAAGCAAGTATTAATTATAATGACCCCACATAAAGTAATTTTGTGATGTAAGAAAGGCTTTTTATCCACTACACAAATGCAATTTTCTCTGACATATTAACCTTCACTGAACATTTTCCTAATTTTATCCAGGCAGAATCACACAAGTGAAATAAGAAGGGCAAACGATGTCCTTATTTTGCCGAAAGTTGTTTAAACTATTAGAAACTTATGATAAAAAAACTAAAAAGTTTTTAATTTAAAAAATTTAAGAAAATATCTTAGACAATAAAATAAACGCAAAATACTTTGCAATCTATTTAGAAAATATTAACGACATTTAAAAATAAGACCTAGGTTAAAATCTTTCAAGACATTTAGATGAAACATTTTTTTTCTACTGAATTTTTATCACAAAAGAGGTAAGACATTTACAAGTGGAATGAATGTGGATGAAGAAAAACATCCCATCTACTTGGCTTTCCTTTTTCTCACAAAGTTGCCCCGGAGGCACCTCAGTGCAATTCTAGGGTTCCATGGAACACTTTTAAAAACCTCAGAAAAATTATAAACCTCAGAAAAATTACCTTCAGGGTCACAAGTAGGAGCAGCCAAGAACAAGGCAAATCTGGAGAATTTGGTCATAGAAGGGATTTTCATGAGACTGAGGAAAGAGAGATAAGAATGTGCTCTGATACCATGCTCACTGACCTGTTGCCAGTCTGTGGTATATTCAGACCTACAATAATAGGATAAATTCAAAAAAACCATAAACAATGATAAAATCATTCCTGTCCCTCCCTAAACCTTTTTCACTATCCTCTTTTGTTAAGTCCCAGCCCTATGGACAGCCAGGCTGTGCCACTGTAATAGCCACAAGGATAATCCACATTAAGGGCAAATTGTGAGAGTGGGCAGGTTACCTGGCCTCGATGACCATGCCATTATAGTCTAAAGCAGGAAAGGCAACGTCAGAGCCAGATGGCTCTTTATTCTATCTCTTTCTCCCTCTTCCTGTCCTTCTAAGCCCAGTGTTGTAAATCTGTATCATCTAGAAGACATATGTTCTGTGTTAGTGTGGCAGCCTCTGTGGGCATTAAAGGATTATTTTAATTCTCGGTATTGGAAAAGTCACTTCTGTTATAAAATTGATCTCCATTGTGCTGTTCCATGGTACCTCTAGGATAATACAATTTAACAACACTCTGGCAGAGGTATCTTGGAGTATTAATATTTAAAAACAATGGCTCTACTTTTATAGATGTTGAGTTTTCATTCTTTTTTTTATTTTAATTTATCAATATACAATGTAGTTGATTTTCGTGTCCCTTTATCAATTCCTCTTTTCCCCCTTCTCCCCATCAACATCGTATCTGTTCACTTGTCTTAACAAGTTCAAGGAATTGTGATTGTTGTGTCTTCCTCCCCACCCCAGAAGTCTGAATCACTATTTTCTAGTTTTCTAGTATAGCTCTCTCCTCATAACAATCTCACTTCTATACAAATACATTCCAGAAACAGAAAATAATATCAATATAAAGCAAAACATTAGCTGTAATGATTTTTACTTTTTATGAAATGAAGTTAAATTAAAGGCAGGATTAAGAAGACCTCTTCAAAGAGATAACAAGTTAATTAAAAAGTCTTAAATTGTTGTAGAATACATCAATAAAAGCTGCATGTCAGTAAGCAAAACATTGGGTCTATCATGTTTCTCTGATAAATTTTCCACCTTATTATGAGGTTTTCTCTTATCTTTTACATAAAATAAATAACACATTTTACATAAAGTATCTCACAAAGAAATAGACATGTAGTAGTGCAAGATGATGCTTATAAGGAACTGGAGTTTTCATTTTTACTAAAGCAAAGATACACAGCATAATCATAGGAGAAAAAAATGTTTTAATCCTCAAAAAGCAAAAAAGGTGCAGTGTGTTTTTGTTACCTGGCAACTCTGTATCTATTACTTTCAGAATTAAAGTGTTACCCGGAATTGGTTTATCAGTTAAGTTGATGTTATCTCTTAATGCTTTAGTGCTACTTAGCTTATCTCACATTGCTCACACATGTTCTTTTTTCCTCCCTTTGAAAGATCTCGCATATGAATAAAAATATGCATATACAGTACAATACAAGGGGCAATGCACTTACATTTTACCTCCACCTATGGTGGCTTATTTTTCTCTGAAACATTTGGAAAATGTGAATTATTATTTTTAAAGGTGTATTATTTCAAAGAAATAAAGATCTTCATGTAATAAAAGAAACAAAACAGCATTATGGAATTTACTATGGTATTGGGGCCTAAAAATGTGCAAGATGTGTGGAAAAATTTCAGAATAATTTCCAATTTACCTAATGCTTATGGCAGGAGGTTATTGTAGGATCAATTATAGATGATGTAGGGAATTTCATATACTGATAGGATCTAAGGACAACTATTCCACTGACATTTAAATCCCTTTGCACATCGTTAGTGACTGGTCTCTGAATATGTCCAGTCATCAGGAAATTAATTTCCAAAATCTATCTACTCCATTTCCAGAAAATTCTGAAACTTATAGATTTCTTCTCTATATTAAGTTGAAATTTACTTGCATTAGCTTTGAATCCCTTTGAAACCTGTCCAATACTTTGGGATCCATGCAGAACAAATGTACTTTCTCTTCTACCTAAGAACATTTTCCATATTTGAGGCTGTAGTTCTAACCCATTATATCATTGTTTTTCAAATTTTTAGAGAGGTTCCTGGGAAGTGTCCCAGAAACTTTTGTGAGAGAAAAGCTAAAGAGAGAGGGAGAGAAGGGGGGGGGGGGTGGGGGGTGGCGGGGACAGAGTGAATTAGAAATGGGAGTGGAGGGAATTATGTCCTTTTCTGCACCTTAAGCCCTGCTTCCTCCAGAGCAGCTCAGCATTTAGCTCTTTTCTAAATTAGCCTCCCACATGAGATTTCAATTTTATTAAAAATTATTGAAAGTCACATTTCCCGGTTATATAGAGATTTAATTCTGTGATTTATTGGTGGTGATTTTCCTCACAATATAAAAATGCAGCCACTTCAAAACACTGAAATCAATGTGTATGTCAGACCTCATGTACCTCAGGTTGGAAATAGAATCCCAATGTTAGCTGTCTGCTGGGAATGATAGATTGACCTCAATTTCCTTGCAAATACTGTTCAGAATTCCTTCAGAACCTTGCTGTTGGTTCATCAAGAAATCTCTCTCTTCAATATGTGAAGTACTTATAATTGTCATCTATAGCAATTCTGACCTACCTGGGGCCAACTGAAGCTTTTAGTTTTCGCAAAACATGGAGGCTCTTCTACCACTGGCCATCAAGGACAATGCCCTCACTCCTCATAACTGTCAAAGGAACTGTTTTGTTGTTGCTGCTGCTGCTGCATCTTGTGATGTCGAGGACAAAGGTGTCAGTGTTCAAGCCCAAGATATGACACCTCAGGTAAGGGCAATTATGTCATAAACAACGCATTTAGCACACTACTGTTCTTGTCATCAGTAATGGCATGACCACCCATCCTGTCGTTGCCTTTGCCCAGGCAACACCACCAATATGACAATTTCATAACTATTATTTCCACTACCAAATGCTGCTGTTTCCACTATTGGCATTATGACACCATGATGCTATCAATGTCTTTGAAAACATGTTTAGGGATTTTTAAAAAATATAAATTGCTATTAATTTCCATTATTTTGATATTTTGTATCTCATGTTTTTTGACCATCCATGACTTTTTAAACACTTCTCTAAATTTTAGGAGAGTCCGCTTTAAGAATGCCTTTTCCCTAAAGTAAAAGCCAGTGAAACATTCCCAGCTCCCTTAAAGCCAAAGTCAGATGTTTGATAAGCACTTTGCAATTTTCACACATCCCCCTGGGATGTAGGTTAGGAGGAGAGGGACATAAAAGAGATACTGCACAGAAATCATTTGCATCAGTGTGGTGACAAGACAGCCAGTGTGAAGGCACAGCAATGCCAAAGTCCTAATAGCAGAGCTGTACTAGTGGCTGTCATTCTTGTGCCCAGCAGCAGCTGAAGTGGATTGCCCCTTAGGGCAGACAAGGTATAATTTGATCATTTTTCTTGACCATATAGATGCCTGGCCTGATTCTCAAGCACTGCAGAAGATTTCGTGAACTTCCTTTATTCTTAAATAAAGTTATGTTTTACTCAAAATAGCTACAGTGGGGTTCTGTGGTTCAAAATTATGTTCTGACATTCACAATCATTATACTAAGAATTTGAGTAGAGAATTAAACAAAAGCATTTGGATTAAGAGCAAAATTATACAAAAAGCAAACTGCTTACATTTTAAAGGCAAAATTCAGCCTAGATGATAGCATGATGCTCTGAAAATTAAAACAGTGTGTGTTTACAACATAATTTTATTAATGTTATGAATAATGATTACCACAACCTTTTAGGATGAACTTCTTTTCTTCTAGGCTATGAATACAGTGTAAATTTTTATTTAGAATAAGAGAACATATTGAGAATAAGTATACTGCCACTTATTTCCTTATTTACTACATCCTTTATATGAAAAAGTGAGAATAATACAAGATTACTGGGAACAACTAATGAAGTAATAGTTTTAGAAATAATTTTAAATACTGTTTATCCAAGATAAATTCAAATTACTTTTATTTATTACACAGTGAATATGATATTTACTCCTTCATTGCTCTGTTTTTCTTAGTAACGTAATAAGTATTATATCTATTTTAGCATGCTCACATAATTTTAGTGAAAAAAATGTAAAAGTCATATTTTGTATTTGCTAAAAACTTTTGTCTGGCCAGAATTAACACACCACTTTAACAGGTCATCAGAAACAAAAATTAATAATGCTGACATAGCATATGTTCGTCAAGAGCTGGGTTACTCACCATTATAAATGTCAAACTGACATTTAACAGGATTTGTCTTTGTGTTGAAGTAGAGTAGAGCCAGCTTCCTAAAACCACTGGTATCTAACTATGGAAAGAGACAAGAGAAAAATGGGTTCTGGGAACTCAGTCAGCATGATCACAATATAATTCATGTTGTAGAACGGTAGAAATTGAGGCACAAACAGCCTAGAAAAGTGAGAAACAGATTTTAGATAGAGATTCACTTGACACCAGAATTTGCCCTTAATTTCTCTATGCTGTACATATTTTTTGTTTGCTAACTTATTGATATTTGATTTTCTTTAGATTGAATCTCTCTAAGGAGAGTTTCCAGTATAGTTTCCAGCTGTATTTCTGAAACATATGCAATGGAGAACCATTTATATTTGAAATGCTTTAAATATCTTAAGATACAAAACTTTTTTTTAAAACAAATTGGTTCTGATAGTTTAGAAAATTTTGTTAAAACTCAATAGCTAATAGCATTGTAATATTAATAGCAAATTTCAAATGCAGTAATATTACTTAATTATTGACAATTCTTCTGTGGCAATATAGTATAAAAAGCGTGAGAGTAATTTCTAGTTTCTTATGCGAATGAATATTAAACTTTGTACAGAACAGTTAAGTATTTTCCTTTGTAAAGTTACTGTACTGAGAAATCAAATAGGCTGAAATAATATTAAGAATGAACTAGATAAATTATTTTGCTTATCCATTTCAGGACTATTTAGTAGTATAAAAAATTTACTACCCTGATATACATGATAAATGTATATTAGCATCATTGACAGAAACATACAATTAACGTTTTGTATTTGACAGAGACATAGAAAGCAATGACAAAGAAAGAACATAGAACAAATATTCTCTAGTGATAGCTTATTTCTTGACAGTGTAAGTGAATACCGGAGTAATGAACATTTTATTTCAAATGAGATTTTTACTGCTGTTATTGGGGTTAACACACACTTTTCTATTCAATGCTTTTATGAAAGATTTGAGATATATCTTCTATTCAAGGCTCCTCTTTTTTAGTTGTTTTTTGTATTTTGTTTTGTTTTTTTAATTACAAAAGAGATTCAAAGAAGCCAAGACATGCTAAAGTTCACAGAGAGTCAGAGTAGTGTCTAGGACACAGTTTTCTATACTTTCAAGAGTTCAATTGCATTTTCCCTCCTTGGCTCAATAAAATTGATCTTGAGCTTTGGAAAGAAAATTTGCTAACATGGTATACCAAGTGGTTCTGTAAAGTCTACAGAAAGTGGTTATCTGCTAAAGCAGCTGAAGGTGAGGGCTCTAAAGAAGGCCTAAATTTGTGATCTTGCTACACATTTTTCTACCAACTTGAGGAATCGCTTACATCACACCAAGACTTAGTCTCTTTACATGAAAAATGCAAGGACCCATATATAATACATATTCAAGCAAGGTTAGTTTAGTTTAGTTTAATTAGCAATTATCAAGGTTTTATTCATCATGTCTTATGTGCAAGATATTATTCTTTGAATACATTTCCATGTTCCCTCACTCTTCTCATTCATTATCTCCTTTTCTGACAATCTCTCTTTTAATAGATAGACAACTTACATAAGGTATAAATTCCTTGAGTGTAGAAACAATACTTATAACTTCTTTATATGCTAGATAATATTCTATTCTAAGAAATGTGTGTTATTCATCCACAAAAAAACCCCTCTGAGGTAGGTCTTATTACAATGCCCATCTTACTTATAAGGAAACTGATCACAGAGAGGTTAAGTGACTTGAATAAAGTCACACAGCAAGGAATTTTGGAACCTATATTTAAACCAAAGCACAATGCCTTTCTTATTCCAATGTCTTTAGCCTTACTATTTCACTAGCTTCTAGATTGGCTATTGGTAAATATTTTCAGAAGAAATAAACAGTAATTAAATGTATATTTCTAAATAATGTTCACTTGCCATTGCAGTTTTAAATATGGTGCATAACCATTATTATGCACAGGCCTAATATGTATGACTGTTTCTCTGCACCCAAATGCCTCATGTGGTAGCTTTGAATTCTTTTAGGAATTGATTGGAGTATAAATAAATAAAGTTTAAAGTTTGTAGAAATTCTTTAGGAGGAAAAGAATTGGAAATAAATGAAAAAACATTATTCATTAAACAAAACTGAAAAGAACATAGCAATAGAAGTATAGATTATAATCAGTTGTGCTGTCTGTGTAATGTATGACTTGTCATATTTATTAATAATAAATAGCATTCTTTTTATAAAAATGCCTCAAATATGCATAAAGTAATTATTGATATATAATCAAATTGGGTTAAACAATCCATGCTCTCAATGGGAATAATAGACTTGCTATGAACCTTGGGTTCTAGAAACTGCTAGACAGTACTTCCCTGAATGTCAGCATCACAAGAAGTGTGAGGTGGCGTTACAAGTAGACAACTGGAAAGCTATATCCATTCACTTTTTTTTTTCTCTTTTCACATCATACTGATGCCTCAGCTAGCAATTTTCACTGTATTGCTACAGTATCTTGAAGTGAAATAATAAATCACCTGTCAACAACTAGAACAGCTACGTGAATGAAGAGACTTACTGCAAGAAATGGATATACTGATAGTCATCTTCAGGGAACTTTTGTAACTTTAAATAGTTCAAATAGTTGACCATGACATCTTTTAGTCTTGAGAATCAGTATATTTCCATCTTTTGCTCAAAGGCTCTATGTTTAAGATCTAATTCCTTGATGTTCATAATTATCTAGTAAAGACAAAGTCCAACTAACATTTGTTGGTGCTATGTAAAATTCAGTATTTAGGATCTGGATATGCAGGGATGACTAATATAAATTTGCATAGCAATGAAAGAGGGATGAGCCAAGTACAAATTGGCCTTAGAAAAACTTAATCCTGTGGGTACAGAGAGTAATGGGACAAGAGACAGGAAGAATTTTCTTTTTTTAAATTAAGAATGTCGAGTTAATTTACTTTGACCAAAGCCATGAATTTACAGCTGTCAGTCAGATACTCTGATAATACCGTTTTTAAAAGTATTCACTACTTTGGTAACATCTTTTGGCAAATGTTTAGGGTCTCTATTTTTAAAGTGTCAAATAGTTTTTAATTGTGGAGATGACCTGCCCTATGTTGAGTTAGAAAGGATATATGAACGAAAATAGTAACATTTGTTTTAGTCAGTGCTGTCATAGTAATCACTATACTCAGTGGGGCCTTTCAAGTATATTCCTGTGTCTTTAGAATAAATTGAAACTAAGACAGCCTCCCTCTGATCTCAAATGTCAGGGTATGCTCTAAAGACCTATTGAGCTAGAGAGCTCTAAAGTGCCATCCCTACCATTTACTGATAACCTACACTCAGGGGTCAGGGGCAGTGGATATGTGTGGGGGTAGATGAAGTTTGCAAGCATCAGGCTTTATTGAATACAGGGGAGGGCCTATGGAGATCTTCCACATTTTTGACAGATTCTATCAGGAGTCTTACCTGTCTTCCCTTTTTATTATAGCACCCACGGTTTTACCATGTAAAAGACTACCCAAAATCTTAGACAATAAAAATTAAAAGAACACTTTATATTTTCAAAGCATTTTTAATACATTATTCTATATGATCCTCAGAACTATTCTATGGGGTACATGGGACAGACCTTACCTCTAGTCTTCTAGCAAAGAATGTATTTAATGGTGTTTCATATGAGGGTTAATATTTTTAAATCCTTAGGTCAAAAATTGTACTGATATTTATATCAGTAAATGTTTGTGGCGTAGGGTGAGTGTTAGGTGGGGATGATGAAGATTGAAAGGTTGGAGGGCCCTAAAAGATTTATTGAAAATCAACTTGCAGCTGTCAATATATCTCAGCCCCAATTTGTATTTGTATGTATTTTAAATATCTAGTTTCCCTCATCAGTGGTTTTCCTATTTTCTCTTTTAATGGTGAATAATTTTGCTTATTTTCTTATTTAATGGAGTTGCAGGTATGGAAGTGATTTTTTTTCTGGCTAAGAAATATAAAACCAGCCATTTTTGAAGAAGAAAAGAGAAAAAATTCTATCTGAAAAGGAAGATTCAGTCAACACTTCACTATAGTTTAGAAGAAAGACAGATGATAAATTTTTTTTTAAAAAGTTTATATTATAAAATGGGAAGAAAATGAGAAATGTTGAATGCTTTCTTTATTCATTATAATTACACATTTTTAACGGTTCGTTTATGAGCTTTGTCTTTGATAATGTCAAACAATTAGCACTGTGCACAAACCACATTAATCATGATGCTTACAGTTGAAAGCTTTTTGTTTTGTTCTGGCTTGAATTGCATTTTCATTTCTTTTTCTTCCTTCTTTTTTATAATTGTGGTGATTTTTGTCTATAATCCCAATATCTGTTTGAAATTAGAGATCCTATAAATCTTTTACTTGAACTAATTCTGCTTACAATTTCACTTTTTTTCTTGTGCTTTATTTTCATTAGAAGTCTGAAAATCAGATTGGTATATGACTCCAAAATTCTAAACTCACACAAATTTAGGACCTTCGCACAGTACTACTGCCTTCTCTCTATGGAGTTTTGAGGGAGAAGCAAACATTTGTTAACAAAAGTGAGAAAAAAAAGCCAAATCCAAGGTTATCAGTGTTAATCATTCAAAAAAGTAATCAACAATTCTTAAAACTTAGAATGTGAGTATCTCTGTCATTGCTCACAATTCTTCCATAGATCCATTGAGTAAGTCACACTGAGACCCTACATCTTTCCTGAAAAGGCAACATTTTGTCTAATGAAATGGGATGATGTATTTAAAGAATAAAGAATCCTAATTTTAACCAGGGAGCCACTGCACGTAATGATGTTAAAGGAATGAAATAGCCTGTGCCATAGTTCGTTCTTTATTTCTATTTTTAAGAGGTCTTTTTTATGGCAACCACAGCCTAGGTGAGTCATCCACTTAGTAGCAGATCTTAACACCAATTATTTCATACACCTTTTTGAAGAAAAAAAATTTTCTACTCTGAAACTAAAAAAAAATAAGAAATCAAGAAAAAAAGTAGCAGGAACTTCTCCCCCCCTCCCCCCCCCCCGCTTAATCTATTATTCTAATATACCAGAAAACCATTTCACTTGCCAAAATACAGCCTTTTAATAGACAAGACTGACATTGGCTGCATACAAATAAAAATTTTCATGAAAATGAAACAACGCAAATCAATGACAACTAACAAACTGGGAAGAAGATGTTTGTAACATATGCAGACAAAAACTAATATTGCTGGTATACAAAGTATTTGTTAAAAAGGGAAAAACCAACATTTTAATGGAAGACATGAAAACATAATTCATAAAAATGGAGAAAAAATAGTTCTCAAATATATAAAAAGTGCCCAAATTTTCTCATAATTAGAAAAATGCAAGTTAAAACCCCACTGAGATTCCGTTTCTCACTAATCAGATTGGCCAAAATTTTAAGATAGACAATATATGATGGCATGTCTGTGGGAAAACAGGCATTCTCATACATTGTTGGTGGGTACAATTGACATTTTGGTACAACCTCTCAGGAGAGAAATTTAGGAATGCATAGCAAAACTACGTATACAATTAATTTTTGACCCAGCAATCTAAACTTCTAGTCAACTACTCTGAAGATACATCTCCAAAAACATGAAAAAACATATAAACAAGTTTATGCAGCATTGTTTATAATTGCATAATACTATAACCAACCTAAATAGTTATAAAAGAGTGAGTGAATAGTATATGGTTTAGTAAGGTTTTTTTTTTTTTCTGAAAAAATAATAGAAAATACTTTCCAATTGATTGAGTATATAAGTATGCATGTACATAAGAATACGTATGTATGTATGTATTTACATTGAAATGGCCCAGTACAAGTAATGAAGGCAAACAACTTAGGCACAAAAGAGATCATTTAGAGAAGAATTCGAAGAATACTTTCTCATCTACGTATTTTAAAATACATTGGAAAAAATTCTTTTAAAGATTAGAAAAACGCATTTTGAATCCCCAATTCTAAATCTATTCAGTCATGGGACAGAACCAAAAATATATAAAATATGCAAGGACTTAGAACATTTTCCTCTGAAGCATTCTGCCTTAGCAAATTCCTCAAGGGCATACAAGTGAGTAAAACAAGAAAGTGGAAAATATAAGATTGAGGAAACTTTGACTTCATTTAAATGAAGCAGTTAAGGAAGGTCTTAGGATGACAGCTTTGTAGCAGACCTAAAAATCAATCCTTTCAGTTTGTAGAAGCAGGATGGTGAGCACATGGAGTCAGGAAGACTGATAGGAATAGATTATGTGACATATTAAATTAAAAAAATTATATAATATAAACAAATTATACAAGTTCAAAATTCAATAAAAATTTTAGGAAAATAAAAAATCTGTACAAACAAGGAAATGTAACAGTCTCTTAGTTATTTTTACAGCATTAAACATCCCCAAATTTAGTAACTTACAACAACATCTATTTCATTACATCTCACAGTTTGATATATCAGCAACGTTGGCATTGCTCAGCTGGGTGATTCTTTTTTTCTATGTGGCATCAGTTGAGGTCATTTGGTGGTCAACAGATGGTGGGTGGGCTGGTATAAAGGGTACAAGACAGATTCACTCATATGTCTAATGCTTTGGAAGAAATAGATGCAAGTGTGGTTCTCATTGTGACTGTCTCCAGCATGATGGCCTTAAGAAAGTCAGACTTGGTTATATGGCAGTTTGAGGGATCCCAAGTCACCTTCCAAGACACAGAAATGGAAGATGCCAATCTCTAGAAGCCAACACAGTATTACTTCTGTCCTATTCTATTTGTCTGAACAGTCATATAACCCAGCCAGTCGGGCCTAGAAGCCAACACAGCATTACTTCTGCCATATTCTATTTGTTGAAACAGTCACATAACCCAGCCAGAATCAAGCAAAAGGGTCCTCAATTCCATGGTCAATGGAAAAAATTTGAAAAAAATGCATGTTGGTCTTTAACTTATTTAGCATAATACATCATTTGGTTCAGCTATCCCTGATTTTTACATACATGTATATAGTTATACAATTTTCATTGATTTTAAAACTTGAGTCAGCCAAAACAAAATATAGAAGATTTCATATGATTTTAAAAGAATAGAAATACTATTGAAATTAAATATATTAAAGTAAAATATAGATGGTAGATTTTAAGAAATGATAAGAAAAGGAAAATTAAATTACAGGAAAAGAATTCCAATACCCTTGTTTTCTAGAGAAAGTGGCAAAAGATATTATTTACAGTTGGTGAGACAGGAAATCAAAATACATTAAAAATATTTTAATATATAAAACTAATGAAGGAATAAATAAAAAACAATGGCATAACTATAAAGGTAGAAGTTACAGGAAAAGAGTAGTAATGGAGATAAGCTAAATCCTCTTGCAGCATAGCAGAAAGTCAGTACCTAAAATCTGGATTAGATAGCTTAAGAAATAGTGATATAAACATATTTGTTTCTTAGGGATTTAGGTGTAGCTACCTCAAGAAACGATTAGAAATTTAAAAGTAGTTCTCAAAGTGGAGGGAGTCCGGAGATGAGAGAGGAATCTGGCAAAAAGGTGTTGCTTTTTAATATATGTCCTTTGATTCTACTAGTTTATAGACATTTTAGGTTAAACATATGCATAAATCCACTTATTAAAAAAAGAAAGATGGCTGAAAGGGAGGTGTGGCCTATCCTACATTTCCATCTAAGACCCATGAAGATGGGGCAGCATCATATCAGAAGAACTGGAATTCAGGACTTCTCTCCCAGAGGAAAGGCCACAGTAAGCAGTGGTGGTGGTTATAATGAACAGAGGAGGAGCAGCTACCAAGTGGCTGAATCCAGAGCAAATACAAGTATAAGAAAAATTTCCTTTGTTCTAATATACTTGAAAGAAAGTACCCTTTACATGGTGGAAGAAAATACATTTATCCCTAGATTTTTATAAAAAAAACAAAAACAAAAATAAGATGTATTTAAGTATGCACGGATGAATAAAATTAAAGTTAATAGATATTAATTTTTAAGTGAACTTAAATAAAGAAAACTATAACAGCGCTCTGACATGTATTACCAACAATTCCATACTAGGTATTTGTAAGAGCCTTTAGCCAAGAGACGCTTAGAGAAATAAATAATTTTGTTGTCCTGTTTGTCTAATTTGTCACATCCCTTATTACTCTGACGCATTCAAATACGTCTCATATCAAGTGGTCAAGCCCTGTATGAAGATTAGCATTGTAAATGCGGAGAATTCTCAGTCAGTAAGGCTGGAATTGATTCAAGTACCGATTTTAAGAACTTTTTTCATCAAGTGCTTTCATAAGCTCTAGTTATTTCTGTTCCTATTTGTTATGCACAGATCTTTGCAAATTCTAGAACTCCAGGAGGTAGAACTCTCCTCCAGTCCTGCCAGCTACAGCTGCTCCTAAATATCAAGAAACGTATGAATGTAAATGTCTGCTGCTGTAGGAGGGCTTATATAAGATTTGCTGGCTCTTGGTGGAAAGAGAACAGTCTTTAATTTGGGAAAGGGAGAATTACTCTCCTCATCACTTTATCCAGCCACTATATACTTAGAAGCCATTGGCACTATTATCTTTCTTGTGGTTGGAGTTACAAAATTTATCATTTTATTTTTTTCTGCAGCATTACAGTTTAAATGCTTCACATATATTTGTAATCTAGGACCCTAGCACCAACTTTTTCTAAAAATCCTGAAATATTTAAATATCATAATCCTTGTCAAATACGAAAATGATTTTCCTAAAAGCTTTTTAAATAAATAATGCAGAAAGAAATACAAAAAGTACACTGAATATATTCAATATTTCATTAAGTCTTTTGTCTATTTTATAATCTTGTCTTATTTTTATTTTAGGTTTACAAGGCCTGATTTATTGCTTCTCTAATGGTCATTCTTCATTCTACCAGCCATTACTTCGGTACAAACAGATATATGGAGAGAATTCACTTATTAGAAAATAAATATTTTTGAACAGCTAGTGGTAGTTAGTGTACTAATTCTGGACGTAGTCATGATTTTTGAGAAGCTCATAGTTTGGGGGAAGACAAATATACAATAATTAATTTTCTCTTTACAATATGATGTATTATTATAAAAACACATTTAAATACCTACTGATATCCAGAAAAGGAAATACCTAATTGCTAAGCTTGAATGGAGGACAGGGTGTGATTGTGATTATGGTTTTAGAGCATCTATGAACTGAGCTATAACGTCGATATACACAACACTTTTATTTTCATAAGAGCAAAAACACCAAAAAATAAAAACACTAGAAGTCAATACTCAAACTCAAGAAACAGTATCTCACTGAGTGTGTAAAATTGGGAAGTCAGCTATGAAACTAATGTCTTTCAAGCTGAGAAAAATCTGCTAAACCATCATTTTAGATAGAGCTATTTTACATAGAGTAGTGATCTTATCAAATCCCAGAAGGAGAGAAGCATCACTATTTCCCCAAACATTCCTAAACTAAAAAGGATTAACTGAACTTTAGGTCTTGATATCAATGCCCACAGCTTTGGTACCTGTTTGGTTACATTTTCAATCAAATTGTGAATATTAGTGTGTGCCAAAAGAGTTAACATAGAAGTTCTGAACACTCTACTTTGAAAGGCCTGCTTATGATGTTGGCTCTTGGCTGGTATCTGGGAACTTAAGTGTTGGGAGGGGAGGGTACCCAACATTAATTTATAAGAGTGATTCACCGTGCCTAAACTGTTTGAATAAACAATATGGTTTATACTGAACACCTGCTTTCATTCTGGTAGTCTGAAATTTGGGTAGTTGCCAGGCAGGGGTGCCTACGTGATCAGCCTCCAGTGAAAAACCTGGGCACTGAATCTCTTAATGAACTTCTCTAGCTTGTAACATTTTACATATGTGCTCACAGCTTGTTGCTGCAGTAATTAAATGCGTCCTGTGTGGTTCCTTTGGAAGAGGATCCTTGGAAGCTGGGTTCTGGTTTCCTCCAGACTTTACCCATGAGACTTTTCCCTTTGTTGACTGTAGTTGGTATTCTTTCACTTTAATAAATCATAGCTGTGAGTACAATCATAAGCTGAGTCCTATAAATCCTAGGGAATCATCAAACCCAGGGGTGATCTTCAAGACCCCCAACAAATAAGGTATATATTAAATTGAAATAATTATATTTTCAAAGTCTTTCTGAATTTTTGACCAATGGAAACTCATAATACAGAAAATCTGTATGCAATAAGACAAAGCTCTTGCTTCCGAGAACACAAAGGATTTAAAGTAAACTACTAGTTTTCTGATAGTAGCTAGATTTCTAGCAAAGTTAAGTATTTAAATTAGACAAATTATACATATATAAAATTATATATATGTCACGTTTGAGCTGTTAACTCATTGAATAAAAGTACCATTTTGACTTTTTAAACCATAGTTAATAGAATATAAACTCTCTTCAAACACAGGAGTTATCATTTCTTCTAGTCCAAGTACTACCATTAACCTACTAAAACAAGTCATTTATTTACCTCCAGTGAAGTCACTTGTTTCACTTGCCACATTTGTATCTAAAGTTTAAGGTGTTGGAGTAATTTCTGGTATGCCTTTCCTTTCTGAAATCATAGTTGCTATATGAATTAAGGGTGTGTCTGAGCATTAACTTTATTTTCTGTTTGATCATAAAGGTTGATTTGACTGACCCAGCTGACATGTGAATGATCCTGTATTCCCTCAAAGCATCTTGTGTGCCCTTCCAAGGTGTCCCTTCTTTGACCGATGAAGAATATCCCAGTCTGATGAGTGGTAAGTCCTCTTTGGGTGATGTTATGAGTCTGGGTCCAGTTGAAGAAAAAGCAGCTACAAGTATTGGAGAAAGAAAGCAGTTTGATAAAATAACTAGTGCTTATACTTATGTGAGAAGGGTTGGGGAGGAACTATGGGAGTGAGAGTCTAGAAGACAGCAATGGGAAGATGGTGGAAAGAGCCATCAACATCTTCAGCCTGAAGTGCAGGAGAAGGTGGAGAAGGCACCACAACTGTGAGGTCGGAGCTTGTGGAGCAGTCTTGGGAGCAGTGCCTCTAGTTGCTATGACATCCTAAGAAGAGTGGCTTCTGCTTCACTTTCGTTTTCCAAAGCCACTTCCTCCTGTGGGCAAACTCAACGGTCAACCATATAAGGAATTATGGGACTATTCAGTTCCCAGCTTGGGGTTGGGTGCCTGGTGACAAAAGACAATCTAGCATAGGGGTGTGCTGGTTCTGGGAATCCCTGCAAGACTCTAAACACACAAAATACTTCTATAAATTTATGAATCTGTATTTTTTTTATATTTCAGAACCCTTGATAAGGTCATAATATTAATCAATTTTCCAGTAATATCTATGATATTTTTTATCTTAAGAAAAAAAAAAAGGTGGGTTAGGGGGAGGCAGAGATCTGATTTTCTAAGGTTTGTTCAAAAGTTTTTCTAAAAAATCAGGATTTAAACTTTGTTTGACCTGAATAAATATATTAAAAAGTGGCAGTCTACTCTCTATTGTATATGACAAAGATAATGACATATTTAGTTACCTTTAAAATGAACTGGAAATCTTATAAAATTATCGATGCAGTTCAAATTGAACTGCCACTTATTCATAATCAGCATAGCAACGAACTGATGTTACGACTCTATTTAAATGATCTAACATTTAGATATTCTTACCCACTGAAAAGCTTATTTGGCATACAAATGTTTCTTCAGGGTTACTTATATTTACTAGTTTTATAGCTGATGAAAGACTTATCAGCGTCTTATAGAATTGTGGTACCAAATTTTTAAGGAAGTCATATTTTCAAGTTCTAATAAAAAAATGAGTTTTCCATGCATGATTTCTCTAGGTTCTGTAGTTGCAAGCCTCAATATTTATGCCTTATTGTATTTATCAATAGAAATTTGGAAGGAAGTATTACTAGTCATGTTTGTGTTTGAACAGTCTTCCAAATTTCTCTAAGCATATTAAAATTTTTTAGGTACAAAGATGCTAATAACTGAACAAGATGCCAAACAAAACTGTTAAATAAATGAGCAACTGGGTCAAGTAATCTTCCTAGGCGAAGACGAACAAAGGTCTGAATTTGCAACATGATGAGTACAGTAAATGTAGGAATGCTTGAAATTGTGATTGCTGTACCCAGCCAAGGTCAGAAACACTATGAATATGAGTCAATATCCACATGATCATAATCACTGTTCTGACTCACAAGCCAGATAATCAAAGGGACAGTCCAAAAGAGTTGGTGCCCATAAACTTTAAATACACAATGAAATCCCAAATCCCGCTCTTTATTTAACCCTGGTTCCTTGCTTAAATACTTCTGAGCAACATGCATGCTTTTTTTCTTGTTTCCAATATTCTGATCTTATTAATGTATTTCTCAGATCTTCACTAGCTTTTTTATTAAATAGCTCATCTATCTATCTATCTATCTATTTATTTATTTGTGCTGGCTGACCAGTAAGAAGATCTGAATCCTTTGGCTTGGTGTTACACCGTGCTCTAACTATAGATAGCTCATTTATCAAACGAAGTTAGCCCTATGTTGAATATAGTACATGAACATGTTGCCGATATTCAGTCCATATTGTAGTGTTTCAAATACCTAATGCTATAGCTCCCTAGCACTATTCCCATTTTCAATCCATTTTTAACAGAGTTGGTTAGTCAATTTGAAGGATAATCATACTAAAACACAATTGTCTTAGTTAAATACTATGTATGCAGAGGAGAATCAGGGAGTATTGTAGAGGAACATCTAACACAGACATATGGAAGAAAAACACATCAGGTAACATTTTCTAAAAGAGGTAATATTTACTCTGAATCTGAAAATATTCACAAAGTGATGAAATATGTGCCAAGCAGCGAAACAGAAGATGCAAAGTATAGAGCTGTCAGAGTATGGAGGGTTTAAGTCATCTACAAATACATCAGCTTTGCTGGAACAATAACAAGAATAGTGGCAGAAATTGCACCTGATTACTTAAGAAAGGGACAAATCATGAAAGAATTTAAATTTTATTTTAAGTTTAGATTTCTTCTGTAAAATGATAAAAGCTGCTTAAATGTCTTATAAAAAATAATATAATTATTCAGTATTTACATTTAATAATAATATAACCACTTTACTGAGAATACACGAATAGATCAGCACACAGTGTACACATGTATTGAATTATAACTCTGACCTCAAAAATATGTACAATCAATATGTTTCAATTAAAAAATTTAAAAATATAAGAAATAAAATAAAATTAGGAAAAATATGCTAAAAGACTGTCATAACAAACCAGCTGAAAAATGTTACTATGAACTTTAACTTAAAATCAGAAGGGAAAAATACAATAAATATTTAGGACATGAAATATACAGAGTTTGATTGGGTTGAAAATGAAAGGGAGGCAAAAGATGAATCTTAAATTAATCTTGAGTTTTGCTTGGTTGACTGAGTAAATCATGGTATTATCACAAAAATCTAAGATAGGAATAGATTTAATGAGAAAATGAGGAGGTTTTAGTGTGATAAATTTTGGTTGTCTATGCAGCGGTAGTCAATAGACAGTTATGTTTATAGGCCTGGAACTCAAGAACATTTTTCTGGAAAATGTTGACTTGGGGATCACCAACTTATTGTTAAAGTAATCGTTTTACATAATCAGGCTTAAAGCAATATATTTTGTAACTGCCTGAATAGACAGTAACAATTTTTACACCTGTTTGCAGTCCAATAAAAATTATAGTCCTCCTCCTACGTCAACTCATATTCAAGCTATGTCCCATATCTACATATAGAGCTTTACTTCTCACCCACACATCAAAATTCACACCACACAGTATGATATAAATGATTTTCAAGAGTTATGTAAAACACATGAGCCAATTTCACATTTTGCTCCATAAATTTCTTTTCTAGGAAAAATGGATCAAAGTGCTTAAGATCTCAAATTTACAAAATATTGAACTGTCCAAAGGCAGAGAGGTATGATTCCAATGGAAAGGTATACAAGGCCATGGGACTTTAATGGTAGATCTGAGCTCCGCATGGAGCAATTCATTTAACAGACTAAGAGGTTTGCAATTTCCTCACTTAAAGTAAGGTGACAAGATTAGCTCAAGTCTAAGATTCTTTTCCATCACTAAATCCCAAGATTAAATTAGAGAATTATTTAAAAAATTCATTTCTCATTTTATGAGCAATACTGTTGATTTGAATTTTGGGCAATATATGTGCACTTTTCCTGTATTAGATTTATAGACGTAACATTACAGCCAGGTGCAGGAATTGACTTACTAAAAAATATGGAAAAAAAAAAAATTCAAGCTGTTGTTGAATTAGTCAATCTAGATTTTTATGACAGCACTTTATGGTTATGGATACCTCTTATTACTATCAATTATACTTTCAATAATGTTTGAGAAAGCAGTTTCACTTTAACACAATAAAAACTGTGCGCGTGTATCATAAACAGATAGAAATGCGAATGTGTTATAAATGAAATGAGAGTAACTTTACAAGTCCAGTGATCAGTTCTCTGCACTTTGAATTCATGTACTATTTATTTCATAATAGGTATTGGATTCAAAATTTATTTGGCCTTAAAACTAATGCTTAAACTTAAGTTCAAGAAGTATTGCAACAAAATAGACATAATATTTTTTTTTATTAAAAATAGTATTGATTCACTAAATTCACATTTGTTTTCAGGCAACACTATCACAATTGCTAGATTTTTAAACTTAAATTGCACACTCGCTCCCATAGACATTACTCTCTCACACAAGTTCATACATATTTATAACTACATACGCACACAACTCACACATATGCACACACACACACTCCCGTTCATGCATGCTCGCTCTCTCGCTCTCTCACACACACACGCAAATTTGGGATTTTCTTCCTCCTGCTATTGTACTCAACATTGCGTATTTGTGATGAATGACAGAGTGGGTAGTCCAGCCCCAGTAATGATCAGTTATTAAACGACCTTTTTAGCTATCCATAACATTTTGACCAAGAACAAATGTCTTACAAATACTTTTTGCTTCATTTTTCAGTCTAATTTTAACCCTTTCAGTATTACATAGACAAAGTTACATTGAACACTAAAATATATGCCCGTAAAATAGTTCCTCAACAATTAGCAAAAAAACCCTTAGTTTTATTGAATGGCCTTAATTTAGATGGGAATGCCTTAGAAGCCACATACTCTGCATAGGTTTTTCTTCCTTGGGAAGTTTTTTTTTCCCTTCCTCCTAATGAAGTTCATTCTCTATGTTTAGGTAAGTATAGAAAACAGTAAGAAACATAATCTAAAATAATACCTGACACCTATCTTGTTCAATCATAAGCTGTACTGTACAACAAACTGTTAGTATTTTTAAAATAATTTAATCCTCAAAATAGTTTTATTTTGTATATTTTATTATAATTTACCAACTAAAAAAACTGAAGCACCAGGTTTTTTCTGTTCAATTATCACTAAGTTGTTAAGTGACGTTGTTGCAATATGAATCCAATTTATTGTTCTTAAATTTGGAGTTCTTTCTAAAATCTCACAGAAAGATGGGAGAATATGAATCAAGCAGATTTTTCAGTATTACGAAAAAAATCCAAGTAATTCACATAAATTCACAGCTGTTTAAATATAGAAAACTAAAAACATTCCCTGTTGGATCAAATTCTAGCTGTCCTACTGAGCTCAAGAGGATCATTAACCATCTTTAACCTTGAGAAGACAATTCAGAGTTAGCTTCAATGTGAGGGGCAGTTCAATTCAATTTAACACCTGCGTTTTGGACAGTACACACTTTAGGCTTTTGATTTGAGGCTCATTTAGAAAGCAGATATGTTTCCTTGGCCTCTGGCATATTTACAGACACAGTATGTATCCCATGTTAGCCAACACACAGACTTCTTATTGTACCCAACTTTAGTTACTCCAAACGATAACTTTGTTTACTTTAGTTTTCCTTAGTCCTCTCAATGAATGTTTTATGCACCACATAACCTAACCTATATTTGAAATCAGAGGGTAGCGCATGCCTTTCCAATTTGCTAAATGTTTATATAGACGATATTATTTAATGTTAAAACACAAAGGCAGAAACTGTATAGAAATCCTTTAAAAATAACTTCATGATCTCTAAAATGCACGTTTGTTAGTAGTAAATCAGTCTAAACTTAAGTCTGATCTACATCAATGGAACAATTCTTACTGGTGCTTCAACCACCCCTTATCATTAGTGACCTTAACTTTAATGATTCCATGATAACCTTAACCTATTTAAACCATTACTTCAGAGAATTGCTCTGAGTTCCAGCTCATGAACCTATTTGTTTTTCCTTATCAGACTCTAACACTATCTTAGACACTCTTTCAGAACCACTTCCTGCTTTCTGCCTGTTCCTATGGATTTACAGATTCAGGCTAATCCTTGCTTTCTAAATGCATCTTAGTTCGGAGCACAAAACTCAGTTTCCCTCTGTGACTGGGTAACCATTGTAGTGTCGGGCCTTAAAAACTAATGCTACCTTAAGTGACATTACAAGCGGCGCCATTATAGGCCCACAAGGGTGTATTAATGTGGCAGCCTAAGATGGCGCCAGGAGGAAGTAGGGTGGGAGTGTCTGCGGGAGCACTTCTATGCCCTGTGGCTCCCTTTGTCCCTTCCTCGCAGGGCAACATGGGAGGCGTGTGTGGAAAGAGTGACGAGACAGCCTGCAAGGCTCTAAAGTACATGTTACAAAGCAGAGGCCTAGAAATATCTGACTCCACGGTCACCAATGCCTGGCGTCATGTAGTGAAGGTGGCCCCTTGGGCACCTTCGTCCAACTTGTTCTCGTATGAGACTTGGGACTGGGTTCAGACCCTGGCCAGAAAGAATGAGGTTAGTCATGGGCTAGACCCCCCCTTAGGGTTCTACCCAACCATCTCTGCCCTAAAGCTTTGCTTCCGTCCCGAGCATCAGGAAGGGGCAGAAAGGGATTGGGCGCAGTTCGATGAGGAAAGAAAAAAGGAAACAAAGCTGCCAATGCAAGGCCCTGAGCAAAGTTTAGCCAAAGGAGAAAAAGCAGCACCTGAAGAAGTGGAGGAGGCTAGAAAAACATCCCAGGCAGAGCCGCAGGTTTTCCCTGTCATGGCTCGCTGGGAACCCCCAGCCATCCGCAGCCCGTGGGGGGAAGCGGCCCCTCAGGCCTATCCGGTCAACGTTGTAAAAGAAAAAAAAAGGCTGTTGCCAAGGCCAGGACTTTATCCTCAGCCTTGCAGGCTCAGACACAAAACTTAACCGAAGCCTTCAAGGTGTTTATCACCCTGATCCTCTCAGGAAACAATACTTCCCCACCCTTCAAGGGACAATGTTTTGGTTGTGGAAGACAAGGTCATTTTAAAAGCCAATGTCCCAAGGCTAAAGGCAAAAAACCCCCTTCATGCTCCCACCTGAGTGCCCTCAATATCAAAACCGGCTGGCACCGGCTCTAGAAGGGTATCTCGGGGTTGTTGATTGCCACTATGGCAACAATAAATGGGTCTCCGCCTTCAAAGAGCTGTCATGGACTAACCCACAGCTTTTTGTTGCCAAACCCCTGGTAGACGCCTACAATGTCTTCACAGACGGTGGCAAATCAGGGGCTGCTGTAATTATTTACAACCCCCCACGCACCACATCACAGGCGTCCCCGCTACTCATTTTCACCCCTGTGATGGGTTGGCACAATACGAAGAGCTGCTCGCTATACTCCTTGCCCTGCAAAATGTGCCAGACCCCATTAACATTTTTACAGACAGCTTATATGTGGCCAATCTTCTCCCAGGGCTTCCAGGAGTGCACATTCGCTTAGATTGTAATCCCATCTCCTCCCTTATGATACAAGTAAGGAGTTCCTTACAAGGCCACAATAACCCTATTTTTGTTCAACACCTTCGGGGTCATCAAGGGATGCCAGGATTTCTAGCCACTGGAAATGCCCAGGCAGACACTCTTGCCTCTCAGGGCCCTAAAATATATACAATAGATAGTGCCAGCCAACTGCACACTTTAACTCATGTAAACTGGTGACGTCTACATGCCAGGTTTCCAAATATACCTATTTCACAGCTAAAAAGGATTGTACACACATGCAAGTCATGCCTTCCTTATCTGCAAGTACCCCCCTTACAACCGCCAGGGGTCAATCCTAGGGGACTCAAGCCTAATGTGCTGTGGCAAACTGGTGTAACTCACTTCCCGCCTTTTGGGAAACTCAAATATGTTTTTGTGTCCGTTGACACCTATTCACACACGTGTTGGGCCACAGCACACGCAGGTGAAGCTGCCAAACGTGCAAAAAATCACCTGCTGCAGTGTTTTGCCACCTTAGGGCTGCCAGCACAAATTAAAACAGATAATGGCCCTTGTTTTTCTAGCAAAGCCTTACAAGAATTCTTAATACAATGGAACATTAAACATACTACAGGAATTCCCTATAACCCCCAAGGACAAGCCATTGTTGAATGACATCACCAATGCCTAAAAAATCGATTATTAAAACAAAGAGGGGGAGTCACCAGCCCTCATCAGCAGTTGGGACAGGCACTCCTACTTTAAACATCCCAAATTTTTCCAAAAATGAACCCCTGTCTGCCTTCCAGAAACACTGGTCAGCTCAACCACCGCGCCCGGAAGTCCAAGTGCGGTGGAAAGACCCCTTAACAGGCCAGTGGAGGGGCCCTGACCCGTTGCTAACTATGGGCCGAGGGTTTGGTTGTGTCTTCCCCCTCAGTGAGTCAACCCCTATATGGGTCCCAGCCAAAAATCTTAAGTTCTTGCCAGACACCCAGGGTACTGAGGACCCTGAGGAGTTTATTGTTTGTATGTTTCAGACTGCATTATGAACCCTTTGTGGATGCTCCAAGTGGCCGCCCTCCTCGGGTCAACAAGGACAAGGGCCTCTGCTACCAGGGAAAGTCCCCAGGAGCCAGCCAACCAAACCTGGGAGGTCATACAAGCCGCTTGGAGGTGTCTGTATCACATTAAAAAAAAAAAAAATCACTAACATCACTTTTTGAAGCTGTTTTACAGAATCGACGTGGACTAGACCTGTTGTTCTTACAGCAAGGAGGATTATGCGCCGCCCTCAAAGAAGAGTGCCGCTTCTACGCCGACCACTCTGGAGTGGTCAAGGATTCCCTAGCTAAGCTTAGAGAAGGGCTAGAAAAGCGCAAAAAAAAAAAAAAAAAAAGAGCGAGAAGCCAATAGTAATTGGTTCCAAAGCTGGCTTTCAAGTTCCCCGTGGCTCACCACCCTGCTGTCCTCCCTGGCAGGCCCCCTAGCATCTTGGGGCCTTACGCCATTCGCCAGGTTGTGTCCCTTATAAGGCGCAACACTCTCGTAATACTCACCCAGGTGGTAGAGGAGGTGGCCCACAATGAAAGCCCTGACAGCCCTTGGGTCAATATGGCCCTTCAAGAAATCAACGCCAATCTGTAAGGCTCCGCCCCACCCTAGCTTGGCTGGATAGTCAATGACGGGTAAGATTTCCAGAGGGAAACAACCTAAGACAGGCACAGCCACCAGAGGGAATAGAGGCGAGGCTGGGAAGGTTAGCCGCCTCCAGCTGCCTTATTAACACAAAAAGGGGGAATATGTCGGGCCTTAAAAACTAACGCCACCTTAAGTGACATTACAAGCGGCGCCATTATAGGCCCACAAGGGCGTATTAATGTGGCAGCCTAAGACGGTGCCAGGAGGAAGTAGGGTGGGGGTGTCTGCGTGAACCTTGCCTTAGCCCTTTTTGGACAAATAACGCACTTCCACGCTGGAGGTTGCAATAGCTAGGCATTGAGACAGGATGCATGCTCTCTTGACCTTTAGGCTGATAAGATTATGTTAAAAACCTCCCTTCCCCATTTGCCTTTAAAAGCAAGTGCTTGTGTGGTAATATACGGAACTGCTCGACAGAACTCACGCCGCGTCTGAGTGTCCTTTAACTGGGCTGTTTTTGGGGGGCCGGCGGGTGTGCTCACCTCTCTTCATGGCTCTCTTCCCCCGTCTCCTTTCAACGGGGACAGGAGGGAAAGAGGAATCCCGGGCTGTTTGCTCGCCCACCAAAAGGAACGAGGCTAGGGCTGTTCGGGTCGGCCAGCAGCAGACCCGACATTGTAGGTTAACACTAACATAATCCCTTTGCAGACCCAGTTCTCTGTCCTCACTCACCCAGCATCAGAGTTAAATTATCTTATAACTGTCCAAAATTTTACTATGTATTTCATGGAGACTGTTTTCAGGATGATACCTCTAAATTCATGCTACTTGGTTGTCCAAACTGGCCCTCATTTTTTAATTTATGAATAGTAAAAACCACAAATAGAAGAGATGCCTGAATTTTGACCCCTGGTTTCCATGGCTTCAGATTCTGATGTTGTAAACAAGCTTTTGAGTTTTCCTATGGTTCCTCCAAGAGCAGCAGATCTGGCAGTAATCAAAGCAAGCAGAAGAAAAATGTGGCTTCTCTGAACACCAGCAGGGTCCTCACATTTTCTGCTGGAAAATTATCTGTTAGCTTTTTTATGCAGATGTGCACCTTCTTATGCAGATGTAATTTACTCAGAACACACTAAAGTCTAGCTTTATGGCGGTTGGAGGTGAGAGAGCTAAAGGGCAAGTCCTTTTCTCATCATGGAAATTGGGGGAAAAATAAAAAAGTAAGCAAAGATGCAGACTACAAAATGAGGCAAGGAGACTTTTAGGTCTTTATCCAAAATTATTAATAGAGTAAATATATAAAACTCTGTGATCTCAGTTCCTGGAAAGAATCAATGAACTCTTCCAACAGCTATTAGTTGATTAGAGTACAGTTGGCAATGTAAGCACATTGCCTTCATAAACTCATTGAGGTAATTTTGCCTTTTCTTTCTCTCAAGATTGAGTGCTTTGCCAGAATCTGTTACTCCTTAGAGAATTCCACTGAAATTTCTGAAACATTTCCATGGTAAACTCCTCCTATGGAATTAGTACTTTCAAGGAACTGGTACAGTGAAATGATCCAAAGCATACAATTTTCACTCAAATTCATGTTCAAATACTGTATTCATCCAAGATACTTTTGCAAACTTTAGTAAAACTATTTTCCTAATCTGTAAAATGGGGATAACTCATAGGTGGATAGTAAAAGTCAGTCCGATATTATGAATTAAGTGCTTAGTACTATGCCTTGAAGCACATAACCAACAAATGGTGGACATTTTAAGTTATTATAGTTATATTTTTTACAGGAAGGTTATTTGTAGAAGGTTGCTTTCAATCCTTGGATGGCTTGAGCACATAGAAATGCTTTTGGATCTGCCCAACACTGTGTCCATCTTCAGCTTGGTAAGGATACTCCTAGTGGGATGGATTATGGTCTCATGGATGACACCTTGAGACACTCTCCTGACATTTTATCTCATAAGCCTTTATTTCCATCAGTCCAAAACTGATTGTAGCAGCATTGCCTACATGTTAACACCAAAAATGATAACTTTGAGTGCTTGATTCATCCCAGCCAATCATGTCTGATATCACCACAACTGAAATGCAATCCTCTTAATAAACCAAAACTAAGAAATTACTGGATCCTAAAGTAGTTTATTCCCCACTTTCCTGCCCTAACAGTACTATGTATTTCTTCAATAAGAGGAAAGGGTTTGTTTGATCTCTAAAATCTGATGCCCTATTTAAGCAGCAGAAGGTACGATTTGTAAGTTTGAGACCTATTTTACAAATTTCTAAGACTTTTACCACAAAGATCATTGCCTTGTGCTGCCTATTGTCAAATGTCTGAAAACTTGTGCTTTATATATTCTGTTTGATTTACTATTTGTTTAAGGTGATAGTAAATTTAAGCCTCACCCCCCCCAAAAGTTCAAGGCTTGTACACCAGCACATTAAATAAATAAATAAATAAATACCTAATTAATGCTAAAATGTATCATGTTCATTGATTGAAATTATCAACATTATTAAGACAATTATCTTATACAAGTTGATTTATAGATTAAATGTCATCCTGTTAAAAGTGCCATTCAGCTTTTTTGAATAAAATGACAAGCTTAAACTAAAATTAATATGGAAACTCATAGGACCTAGAACAGACAAAATAATCTAGAAAACAAAACAGATGCATAATTTCAAGGCTTACGATAAAGCTAGAGAAATCAAGACTATGTGGTATTAGTGTGATACACTAAAACTTCAGTGAAAGAGGATAGATGGTATGGTAATTAAATAAATGCATAAGTAACTTAATAGAGAAAGAATAGCCTTTTTAACAAATGGTGCTGAAACAACTTGATATTCTTATAGACAGTAGGGCAGGCTTTAGTTTCTGTCTCAAGACACTTAAAAATTAGTTCAAGATACAACTTATACCTAAACATAAAATCTGAAATTGTAAAGCTTTTAGAGACAAATATAGGAGAATATCTTCATTATTTGTGTTTTAGACAAAGTTTTTATAGATAGCACAAAAATAGGAAACATAAAAATTATAGTATATTATATTGTTCAAAAATTATTTCTGTTCTTCTAAAGCAGAATTTTACAGTTTTTTATTTTTTTAAAAGCACCAGAGAGTACTGTTATAAGATTTGTGGGCCACATAGTCTCTTTACAACTTCTTAACTCTGTTGTTTTAGTGTGAAAAGCAAACATAGACAATACATGAGTGAATGGGTGAGGCTGTGTTCCAATAGAACTTTCTTTACAAAAGCAGGAAACTAGCTGGATTTAGCCTATAAGCTACAGTTTGCTGACCCTTGTTCTAAAGACACCTTTAAAAAAATTAAAAAGCAAGTCTCTCACTGAAAGAAAGTATTTCTTATACACGTTTGACAAAAATGTTAATATTCAGAATATATAATGCTCCCCTAGAACTCAATAATAAATCGTCAAATAACCTATATTTGGAGAGATAAAAACTTGGACACTACATGGAAGAAACCACAAATGTCCAATAAGCTCATGAAAAGATGATCAACTTCATAATCATTAGGAAAATGGCTATTAAACCACCTTGAGTTAAAAGGTCATATTTTTATTTTTTAATTTTTTTAATTTATTTTTTTGTCTTTTTCGTGACCGGCACTCAGCCAGTGAGTGCACCGGTCATTCCTATGTAGGATCCGAACCCGCGGCGGGAGCGTCGCCGCGCTCCCAGCGCAGCACTCTACCGAGTGCGCCACGGGCTCGGCCCTAAAAGGTCATATTTTAACCAGAATGGCTAAAATAACTTCATCCACATTTGGCTGACCACATCATTGTGTTCTAATTGAACTTTCATGCGTGGCCATTGAGAGTAGAAAGCAGTGTCATTCAGAAAATAGCATAGCACTGGAATACCTAGAATTACGCTTCTAGGTATTTTACAAAAGAATATAAACATATGACCACAATATACTTACACGAAATGTTTGTATTAGTCCCAAGATGGAACATCCCAAATATCCCTTAGCAGGTAAATGGATGCATAAATTATGGTCTGTTATTACAATGGTAACTACTTAGTAATAGAAAGAATGAACTGGACACATTCTCAATAACATGAGTGAATCTTAAAATAGTAGGTTGATTTATAGAGGCCAGACAGAAAAGAATACATATTTTTTATTCTCTTTATATGATGTTCTAAAAGTAGGCAAAACAAAGCTACCATCATTGTTATTGTTTGAATGTGTCCCCCAAAGTTCACATGCTGGCAGCTTAATATCCAATGTAACAGTGCTGAGAGGTGAAAACTTTAAGAAGTGATTAGATCATGGGGACTGTGCCCTAATGAATGGATTAATGCCATTATCATGGGAGTGGGGTAGTTATTGCAGGAGTGGATACCTGATAAAAAGATGATTATACCCCTTTCTTCTTTCACTCTCTCTCTTTCTCTCTCTCGTCCTTCTGCCTTCTGCCATGGAATGATGCAGCAAGAAGGCCCTCACAACATTCAGGCCTCTTGATCTTGAACTTTCTATCCTCCAGAACCATAAGAAATAAATTTCTTTATAAAGTGTCTAATCGCTTCTCGGCCTTTTGGCTAAGATCAAGTGTAGTATCTGTTCTTATCAGTTTAATATAAAGTGTCTAATCTTTGGTATTCTGTTATGGCAACACAAAACAGACTAAGACAGTTATAATATACAAACCATGTTTGCCTTTGAGGTTTATTGACGGAAAATTGGCATGAGAAAAATTACAGAGGTGTGGAAATACTCTATATTTTATTTAGGGTGATGATTTCATATGTGTTAATTGGTCAAAATATACAACTGTATACTTAATATCTGTACATTTATTATATGTAAATTATGCTTTAATTTTAAAAAATGAATTTTTTTTGTGGCTAAGATACTGTATAAGTTTTTCTTTCATAGTAAAAGTTGAATGATATGGTTACTAAGGAAATAGGGATGATTATGAAATTCTCTGAACCAAGAAACAATATAAAAATTATGGGAAATGATATAAAGGAAGTGCAGGAATAGCCTTGAGAGTTTGTTAAAACTATAAAATAATTAACATTAATCCTTCTGTTATTCTGTTCCTCTTATTTTGCACGATCATATATTTTTTCTGTAGTTTAGTGTGTTATTTTTTGTCTTCTCCTAATCATACCAAAATCTGCTCCAAGAAAAAAACCGAATCAATTATTTTCCCTTACTGTCAGATTAATCCATATACTCTCTAAGAAATATGCAGCCTTTACCTCTCCCGCAGCTTTCAATGAAAACAGACTCCTGTGAGAGTATGTTTGTAGGCATTAAGAAACCTCTTAGATTGGGACATATTTGGAGGAATAGAAGATAAAGTATTCCCAGGTGGCTGATTAGGAGTAAGTGAATACCAGAGCACCTTTTAGTCCTGGGTTTCAGGACTTTAGAAACCATCTCTATGGTTGGATTAATAAGTGTCAAGTTATTGAATGAACCTTTACAATCCTTGAGGACAAAGTCAGAAGTTTGCCTTTATTGTCAATGAATTTAAGTCTAATAACATAACACAATTTTACAGACAATTGCATGCATTTGAAATAAATTATAAATTCTGGTCTCCATATTATTTTTCTACCAATACACCTATTATCAGTATAATAAAATAGATGACTTTAATATTCTCTCTATTATAGCATATTGTGTGTATCTCTAAAAATCTGGTGATAATCTTTGCAAAAATGAAATATTGTGTCTTAGGATCTGTCAACACTTCTGTTTTCCTCAATACCACATTTCTGTCTTTTGGTTTAGACCTTTAGCTTCTAAATAGTCCTACATTCAGTTTAAAACCCCTTTACTTAAAAAAGAGTTATTAATTTTATAATAGAATATTAATTCTGTAAAATGCCATAGAAATGATTCAGTTTAATCCATTCATTAAGAGTTGGTGGCTTAGTTATATTAATGTCTTCACACTCGAAGTATTTGGGCGTTGTCTTTATGCTGGAAGTTGTTTAGTTTAAGACTGACTGTGGATATTTTTGGTAAACTGCCAGTTTTGCTCATCCTGTGAGTCTGTTCCCTTTGTGAAAAGAATGGATATACCTGTATTGATTTCGCTTCACTACCTGATATTTAGGCTCAGGAGAACAATACCTTAGGCATTGCACTGACAAATTAGCTCATTTCCATTGGGAATTGTATCTTGTAATTCTAGAAAAAGCATACTAACCAGGCAGAGTATTGCTAATGTTTTACTTTTGTTCAGGAGAGAAGAAAATGTGCCTGTGTGATGCATTTTTTATAATGGTAACTATTAATAGAAAACTGAAATTAGCTTTATTTTTCTAAGTGGATAAGTAAGAACTACTCTTACTGAAAATGTTGTCTACTGTGTATTTATGAAATATAATTTTGGTTATCATAAAAACCACAGAATGTATTCTTAAATATACTATAAAAATGGTGATTTTTAAAAATTGGTTGACATATAACTCCAAGAACTAGCTCTTCCTTAGTAGTCTTAGGAATCTAGACATGAGGAAACCATTGTAAATAACCCCAACAGAAACAAAATTGCTTCAACTTTTGTTATAAATAATTGAATTCCCAAAAGTAGCATATATAAGATTAGAAATCCTTTAGAGGGAATAAAAATTAATTTTAGTTTTAGCATGATATTGTATTTTATTTTTCATATTTCATTTATATGAATTTCAATTTGTATGCTGAACATATATTTTTAAATAAAAAATTTGAATAAAGAAAAAAAATTCATGTATTATTTGCAGAAAAAAGGCTGTATCAAGAACTTGTTGCCAGAGAACATATGATCTTACTGCTAGTGCCTGAAATTATTTTGGCTTTCGGACTTTGCACCAAACCACTGAAACAGCATCTATCCTTGGCAATCACCCATTAGAAGAAGAAAATAAAATACAGTTTCTCTAATTTTCACTAACAATCAGAAAGCAGTTGATACAACCTGGTGAGTATTTAAATTATTAGTGGAAAATAGAACAGAACATAAATTTTAAAAGATTTGTAATTTACAAAAGCAAAGGTAACCCGCCACCAGCCAAAATAAAGCATTTGAATCTTCAAATTAAAGTGATGTAATTCAGAGAGAATTATTTATAATGGAAAGTATCAGCCTTCACATTCTAGAAGAACCTAAGAGTTCATCAATTCCAAACCATTAACTTTGCAGTGTTTTAGAAAAAATATCATTTGTTTTGCTATACATGTGCAGTTTTGTCATTTTGAAGACTATTTGAATTAATTGTTAACTACAAGTTGATTTCATACAACTGCTCAGTAAGCTGTCTAGCCAATAAAGCCTTAAGGCATCCTCCTTGACCTTGATTTTGTTGAAAATAAAAACAAGAAGGTGAATTTAAGCAAAGGAATGATTACACATACAAATTAATTATAAATAAAGGGATTAATTTTTCTGTTGCTATGTACAATTGTAGCACTATTCAATATAGATAAGTATGCAATATGATAAGTTTGCTTTCTCTTCACACCTTTTTTCAGAAGTGTTATGTGAAACAGATTAGAGATTTATATGCTGTTAAATTCCTATAAATCTACATGTATTGCAAAATTTTGGATTGGTCAGGCAACAATTGGAAGCAATTTGTAGATAGTGTTGTGATGTGCATGTGCACGTGTGTGTGTGTGAAGCAATTAGATAATCTGCTAAGTGAAATTCACCTGATTAAGTGCCAACATTTAGGACTAGTTAGGGGACATCTGCTATGAGAGCCTAAAATATCTTTCTCCTGAGAGTGAAGAACCAAAGAAAAATTGTGAAATAGTCCTGTTTTGTCTTGGGAGCATTATTCTTTGCATCTGTGTTATTTCACTGACATTTTGTTTGTTTATCTCTGTCTTAGTTTGAGCTGCTGTGACAAAATACCACAAACTGGGTAACTTATAAACATCAGACACTTATTTCTCACAGTTGTGGAAGCTAGGAAGATCAAGATCAAGGCACCTGCAGATTTGGTGTTTGGTGAGGGCTTACTTTTTGGTTCATAGATGGTTCCGTTTTGTGCTTAATATGGTGGAAGGGGCAAAGCATCTTTCCTAAGTCTCTTTTATAAGGGCACTAATCCCTCTTTTATAAGGGCTCTGCCCTCATGACCTAATTTTCTCCTAAAGACCCCTTCCTTCTAATTCCATCACCTTGGTTAGAATTTCAACATATGAATTTTGGGGGGACACATTCATATCATAGCAGTCTCTTATACGGACTTTGTTGATGAAGGAAGCAGTATGTTACTTTACATTTTGACACAAGCTCCTTTTATTTACAATAATTTTTCCTTGAATATTTTCAGATAATATCATTTTTATTTTGTTCTATAATAAAAATATTAACAATGGCATAGTTTCCTATGTTCCAATGGATTTTACATATTTAGATTCACACTTTATTCTCTCAAGAAATCTGGAAGATAGGTTATATAGTTCTTATATCACCATTTGAGACATTATGAAATTATAGATCTTTTTTTCAACTCACATCTATATATCTATATGGGGGTGGAAGGAGGTCTGTGATGACCTTATGATGGATGACAAAAATGTCCAAGGGCAGTTCATGTATGAAGAGGCTTGGTGCACAGAAGCAAACAAACAAAAAAAAACATGTTGCTACTTCATTACATACTCAGTCAGAGGTGGCTCTGAAAAGTGATGCTCAGGTGAAAACCTCTCACTGTGCTGAGCTTTAACTTTTGCTAAAAAGAAGTAGCTGGCAGTAAGTACCTATATGAAATAACAGACAGTGGCAAATAGCTTGACTGGCTGGACATGGTCTATACGGAGAATGATAGGGTACTGAAGGATAAAGAGGGGTGGAGAAGAGGTATACGGATGGTTATGTGCAAGTGGACAGGAAATATAATGATTTTTGATTCACATGCTATTTTTTTCTCAGAAGTAGTACTTTATTTTTTAAACAAACTTTTATCTTATAATAGTTTTAGTTTTACAGAAAAGTTGCTAGAATATTACAGACAGTTGCTGTATACCCTGTACCTGGTTTTCCCTATTGTTAACCTTACTGAGGTACATTTGTCCCAAGAAATCAATATTAATACATTATTATGAATTGAAGTCTATATTTATTCAGATTCCCTTAGTTTTTACCTAATGTCTTTTTTCTGTCCAAGGATCACATTTAAGATACTATATTACATTTAATCATCTCTCTTTAGGCTCCTCTAGACTGTGATAGTTTCCCAGATTTTTCTTATTTTTGATGATCTTGACAAGTTTGAGAAACACTGGTCAAGTATTTTTAGAATGTCCTTTAATTTGGATGTTTGATGTTTTTCTTATGCCTAGATATGGGTTATGAGTTTTGGGGATAAAGATCACAGAGATAAAGTGACATTCTCAACACATCACATCAAGGGTTTGTGCTACTGACATGACTTGCCACTGATGGCGCTGACCTTGATCACCTGGCTGAAGTAGTCTTTGTCAGGTTTCTCCACTGTAAAGTTGCTCTCTTTTTTTCTTTTTCCAAACCATACTTTTTAGAAAGTCACTATCAGTATCTCACACTTATGGGGTGGGGAGTTATCTTTCACTTCCTGAGGGCAGAGTATCTACATAAATTGTTTAGAATTTTTGTATAGAAGAGATTTAGTCATTTATTGTTACATTCAGTTGTTATGTTTACCAATTTTTGTTCTCCATGGCTTCTTTTAAAATACGTTTACTATAAAAATTATTTTTTGTTTTTAAATTTTTAACTGTTAAATTTTTTATTTATATATATTTTAAAATTTATTTGTACATATTTGTGGGATACAGTATGTGTTGTTTCAATACATGCCTATACTGCACAGTGATTCATTTACAGTAGATTGCATAGTTTTGTACCCTTTAGTCTATGTTAACATACCAAAGAACATCTAGTGTGGAAGAGACACTGAAGAGCCATATTGACACAATAACCCATCCAGTTGATTTCAATCTGCCCCTTTCACCAGTTATTGAGAACAATACACTCATGAAAGAAACAGCTACGATTGCTAGGGTTGAAGTCTACGCATGTGCTAAACAGCTCAGCCTCCTATTCTCCAAGGTGGATTTAGCTGCTGTTGTTAAACATGCCAAAACTTGTAGAAACAGAAACCAATGCTGAGCCCAAAGAAAACACGATTCTTTGAGATGACCAATTAGACATTTAGTGGGTAATTATTGATTTAGTGTTAATTGATACTTCACACCCTGGAAAGACAGTAGTTATTATTGACTGGAATAAACATGACACACATTCCAGGTAAGGGTTAGCCTTTCCTACTAAAAGTAGGTTCATGGCAGAACCATTAACCAAGGCTGTATAAAATGTTTGATCCAGCAAAACATCATACCACATAACATCCCCTCTGACCAAAGAAGCTACTTTATGGTGGTAATCATATTACATTCCACAGCAGCCAGAAGCTTCCAGCCTTCTAGGATAGTACAGCATTTCCCAACCTCTGCACTACTGACATTTTGGGTCAGATAATTCTTTGTTGTGTGTGGCTCCATAGGGCTTTATAGTCTATGTATTAGCATCACTGGATCGCTGGACCCTATCCACTAGATGCCATTGACACCCCCATCCAGTTGGGAAAACCAAAAATGTTTCTCGACATTGCTAAATGTCCCCTAGGGAGGGGAAGACAAAGACGCCCTCTGTTCAGTATCGCTGAGCTTGTAGAATGGCCATTTGAAAACTCAGCTGTGTTACCAGCTTGGAGATAATAACTCTGTGAGGAAAAGATATTATTATCTTCCAGGATGTTCTCTCTTTATATATAATATATTATATATAATGTTCTACATATATAATAATTTTCTATATATACAATTAAATCAATGAGCATTAGATGATGCTGTATCCTCAATAGGTAGAATATTAGAATACATGGGTCCAGGAACCAATGGGTGGAAATAGGAGTGGCCCCACTTACTATCATACGTATTGACTCACTTCGGTAATTTGCAACTCTGGACACTGTGGGTTTATTCTGGCTCTCAGAGTAAAAACAGTTCTATTAAAGAGCACAGTAAAAGTCCCATTCAACTTTAAGCTAGAGCTGTCCCTGGTTACAATGGGTTTCTTGTGCCAAAAGATCAGCAAGAAAGGAAAGGAGCAACCATAGTGAAAAAGATAATTAACTCTATTCATTAGGCGGAGGACTACTGTCATAAAATAGGAGCAGGAAAAAATGAGTTTTATACCCAGGTCAATTATTTGAATATTTTAAAGTAATATTTGGCCCAATTTTGATGGTAAAAAGATAAATGCAGTAGGGCAAGGTGATCAGGGACTTGGACCCCCTCAGGGATGGGAATCTAGGTCATTCCACTCATTAAGCCACCTAGACCAGCAGATGTGCTAACCAAGACTGAGGGGAGTCCAGTGTGAGCTACAGAGGAAGAAGATGGGTATCCGCTGTGGCCTTGAGAACAGCTACAGTGGCCTGAAACTCATCCCACTAACATTCCTCTTAGACATTTCTCAGGAAAAGAGACAAATGAGAATTCCGAGTGAGCTATTCCCAGATCCTGTGAAGTTACTGAAGCAGTGGAAATGAACAGCACACTGGGTGGACTGTAGTGGTTGAGATGGATTTCCCCTCCAGGCCAGGGCACTCAAGCTTTGGCAGTTTTGGCTGCCAATAACTCACAGCTGAGACCCTCACAGGAAATTGTACTTAGCCAAAGAGAGCTGCTTCTTCCCAGGTTTCACACTCTCCAGGGGCATATCACATCCAATAACTGGTCAATGAGGGATATGAAAACCTGCCCCCCTTGCTTCAACTTGGTACAAGTCTTAAGGACCACCCCAGCTGCACAGCTTCTCCTGTGATTTATTGTGACTTCTCCTCCAAATGCATTAAAGTTCAACTCTGCTCAATTCTATTTCCCTCACTCCCATGCAGGAGCTTTTCCCAAGAGCACTTTCTAAAAGTCTTCCTGCATAGAATCCCCTTTCCAAGTCTTTTTTTGTGGAAAACTTGATCTAAGACATAGACATACGTCAGAGTATTTCTCTCAAGTTGCACTGAATTGTTTGTCTACGTGGATAAAAAAGGGATAAATTTTATATTAAAATGTTGGAATTGGGTCTCTGGTGTTCAAACTGAGTTAATATATTGCAGTCACAGTTAAAAATTTCTGCATAAAAAATAGAGAAAAGCATTTCATAACCTTATAATTTGATAAAATATTGTACAAATCATAAAAGTTTAGAGAAAGAGTGTTAATGAAAGTAATTTTCCTCTGAAATCTAACTAAAATGACGTTGAAATTTTGAAGTAGTAATTTACACTAAAATTTTATTCCTTGCATCATGCTTAGAGATTACTGACTCAATTTCGATTCTATGTTGAGTTCCTGAAAAAAGGAAAACTAAACTGAAATATACTCAAGAAAAAGTGAAGATAAGAAAGAGCTGAGAATCTTGCTTGTGTCTATAACAGTCTCCTCTTCAGACATTTACCTGTAATTTTCATTATATTAAATATGTATTTATACTTCCAGGATATTTGAAAATATCTATAGTCACTATATATAAATCATATTATTTTTGTGAAAAACTCCTTATATTTTTTATAATGAGGAAAAGGTCTATTATTCAAAATTTAAGTTAAATTTTGAAGTGCATTTCTTTTCTCCCAATCTCTATGGTTTAAAATATTTTATGCTTGTAAAATGGATTTTGAAACCCATAGATAATATCAAAATCAAATATCTTAACATTGATCTTAAACATGGATAACTGAGCTCTTTGCTTTTGAACTTAGTGCAAGAATTTTCAGATATTGGTAATGTGGCTCAGAATTAAGAGTATTCAAGTAAATTTAGTTTCCGCAACAGAGAATTGACCTGAATGGCTTTTGGAGGTATTTGTAACCTATACAAATAAAAAAATACTTTATTTCCACATGTAGAATATAAGTATGTATCACAATAGAATCTTCCAAGTTAAACTCAATATTTTTTATTAAATCAAAATCACGACTCTTTTATCTTCTTTTGAAAAAATTTTTAAAAATACACTAATAGTAAAAAATAAAGGGAATTTAAGTAGGATTGAAAACACACACATTCAAAGAAGTAACAACATAGCAGTACTCAGTCCATTATCTGACATTGGCAAGGATATTTCATTTCATACATCATTTAGCGATGAATTCACTACAGTGAGCCTATAAATTTAGTTGCTTTTAAATTGTTAAGCGAATGAGGGTGGGAAAAAAACATTTGTTTTCAACAAATGCGTATGCCAAGGTGAACGGAGCTGGTGAACTCTTCAGTCTCATTGGGGATATATTCACATTTGACCAAGCTAATATCCCTAACTTCTTGTGAGCTCAAAAATAGGATAACACAAACAACAAAAAATATCTACTTTATTTCAAAACAATTAATTAAATTTCATTTCTTTTGAAGGTTTCATAATATATTTAACAGCACATAATTAGATACTGGAATGTCATGAATCATTTCTTGCCAATATCTTAACTCATAATTTCATTGCCCTTGGAGCCAATTTAGAGATAAGGTAAATAAGAAAAAATGGGTCCACTTGTCCTAGGAAGATAAGTCAATGTCAAATTCTGGTTACAAACCAGAACTTTCAAATTACATGAGGGATATGAGAAATAACTAATTCATGAAGTACATTAATTTCGTCCAATGATATTGGAAAATACCTGATGCCCTTCTTTTACAAATGTGTCAACATCTACATCATCAAAGAAGTCAATCAAGAACTCTTTAGATTAACCAGGGCATCAGGGACCCTAGTGCAATAAAAAAGTAAATATCCAACTGCTGGTCCTAAAATGTTTATAATTTAAAATAGGAAACTTAACATAAATATTTAAATAGAAAGTATAGAGAAAGAAATGTAGAGATGATAGATAAACAGATAGGTGATTGATAAATAGATACATAGTCATGGGTGTTACTGAGTATGTAGTTTTCAGGCAACTTCTTAAGCAATTTAAAAATTTTAATCTTATCCTCACCAAATCCTGTTTTATATCTAGTGTTTAATAAATAGAGAAGTTAAGATTATGAAAATTTAACATGTTTGATGAAATTCCAATAGTTGGGAAGTCATGGATAAGGAAATCCAACACAGGCCCGCCTGGGTTCAAAGCAAAGACTCCACCATTATGTGTGCTACTTTTCCTTTCTTTAAGTAAGACATTTCATTTAGCACTAAAATACTAGAATCACTGAAAAAACGCCTCAGATAGCTTTCCAGAGATCATTACTGTGAACCCAGATTCTGAGTAGGTCAGGATTGCTGTATAGAACTCTGTGTTGCTTCCTAAGCACACCAGGTAATTTTGTTACAGGTGGTCCATCACCCACAATATGAGTGCATTCACAGAATGCACCTTGTGGCTATAATTTAAGGCAAAGGTAAAATATCTGCTGCTAAAGGAAAATAGATAAACACCACAGGGAATTAATTCCATTTTTGTTTGTGGCTCAATCAGTCCCAATCTAAGAGAACAGACAAGAGCAATTTAAAAGATCTGCAAAATTAGAAGCTAACTTTACATGGATTTTCTCACTGACATAATTCACACTGTAGCTATTTAATCTGCTTTCAACTTCTCTTCAGGATGTCAGCAGCAAATCTTTTAAAAATTGTGTATTTTGAGAAAATTCTTGATTTACATGCAGTTGTAAGAGATAATATAGAAAAAAATCTGTGTATCACTCAATAAGTTCTCCCAATTGCAATATCTTGCATAAATGTAGTATAAGTGCATAATCATGAAATTGATACTGACATAATTCACTGACCTTATTCAAATTTGCTAATTTTACATGTACTCATTTGTATGTGTGTGTTTCTATTTAGTTGTATAAAATTTTATTTCACATGTAGATTTTTTTCTGACCACTGTAACAGTTGCAAAATAGCTTCATCACCATTGTATAATCATGTGTATAATTATACCATATCAAACCCTTTTGGGCCATAGCCACTCCTTCCCTGTCCCCTTCCATAATCTCCAGCAACCACTAATCTGTTCTCCATCTCTATAATTTTGCTGTTTTCAGAATGCATTGTAAGTGGAATTATAGGGTATTTAACCTTTTGAGATTGGCTTTCTTTACTCAGCATAATTTCCTGTGATTCATCCAAATTGCTGCTTTTGTTAATGATTTCTTACTTTTTCACTTTTTTCAAATTTATTTTTTATATTTTTAAATGAAAAGCTAAAATTCTTTGTATTGACTGTGTACAACATGATGTTCTGAAGTATGCATAAATTGTGAAATAACTAAATCTAGCTAATTAACATATGTATTACCTTGCATGGTTATCATTTTTGTGGTACAGAAATTTCAGTTAGGAAGAATACATTCAGGAGATCTATTGTACAACATGGTGATTATAGTTAATAACAATATATTGTATTCTTTTCCTTTCATGACTTTTGTACCATAGTATGTATGTAAAAAATTTTGTTTAGTTATTTACCTGTTGAAGGATATTTGTGTTGTACCCAGTTTGCAACTATTACAAGTAAATATGCTATGAACATTCATGTACAGATTTTTGTGTCAGCCTAAGTATTCATCTCTCTGTAATAAATGTCCAGTAGTGTAATTGTGCTGGATCTTGTGGCATTTTCAAGTTCAGTTTTGTTTTTCTTTTAAGAAACTGCCAAACTGTTTTTCAGAGTGGCTGTACCATTTGACATACCACCGGCACACTGTGAGTGATCCAGTATTTCTGCATCCTCTCAGGTGTTTGGTGTTATTGCTATGTTTTATTTTAGTCATTCTGATAGGTGGGTAGTGAAAGTCCCTTGCAGTTTTAATTTGCATTTCCTTAATAGGTAAAGATGTTGAACAATTTTTCATACACTTACTTGCCATGACTTTAGTGAAAAGTCTTTAAATATTTTTTTTACATTGTTTAATTGGATTGTTTGTGTTTTTACTCTTGAGTTTTAAGAGTTTTTTATACATTCTAGACACAAGTCTATTGTTGGATATGTGGTTTGCGAATATTTTCTCCAAGGCTGTTCCTTGATTTTCACCCTCTTCATAGAGAGTAAATATCTTTAATTATTATGAAGTTCGTGGTTTTTTTTTAATGGATTGCCAGCAGGTAATTTTATTTCTTGGGTTATTATCTTCAGGTGAGGGAGAACTTTGTGCCAACCATTCTCCTTGCTGATATGGAAAACAAGCGAAGAGATTATATCAGGGATTTTTTTTTTTTTTTTTTTTTTTTTTTTTTGGCTAACCATATCATTGAAACAAAATTTTAAAATAGTATTGTGATTTAAAAAAAAAAAAAACAACCTCCCAATGTTTTGCTCTGTTCCATGATGACTTGTAACTAATTCTAGTATCATCTACTCTGTAAACTTTACTTTGACACTTACTCATTTGGCACTTATCCATATTGTGAATGCCCACATTACATATTACTTTCTCTGTTTTCTAGCCTTGAAAACTAAAGAGCCTACTACAATAAAGAAGTAGGTCATGTAAGTGGTCTTGAATTAGTTGAGTCATTTACGTCTTGGGAGAATTACAGCTAGCTGTCTCCAAGTCATTATCCATATCTCTATATATTACTCCTACTTCTTTATTTAGGAAATGTAAAATCAACACCACCTGAGAGAGGTTATCATTCTCCCTGGGAATATTTTAACAGCATGCTACATGTTATCCTTGACACTAGTGTTTCCCCGAGTCTACTCCATTCTCTATAATATTACCAACGTTATGTTCATAAAAATCAGATTTGATGACTATAGTTATCTACTTAACCACTTCTGTTGATGTCCCTATGCAGACAGAACACATTTAAATTCCAAGAAATGAAAGTGGATCCTCTGCATTTCAGGAAATGTACTACATTTACCCAATGGCTCAAATAAATGGCGAAGTCATCCTTCATATTTTTTTTATTTCCTCAATCCCTACATTCAATTATTGAGAAATTCCTATTAATAGTACTTGCAAAATATGTCTCAAGTCTATCCACTTTTATCCATCTTCATGAGAAACATAGTCCAAACCATATTCATCTCTTTGCTACACCACAGCCACAAGTCCTTTAATTGACAACTTTTGTCTCCCTCTACTCCACAGTGATTAATCTCTTTAAAACATAAATCAGGTCAAACTACACCCCTGCTGAATTTCTCCTAATGGCTTTGCACTGCACAGAAGATTAAAGCCCATCTTCTTACTACTCTTGGAGTTTCCAATGATCTGGTTTCTGTCTGTGTCTCTGTAGTCTCTTACCAATTCCATCCCCACCCACTGTCAGTAAGATTTAGACACAGTGTTCTTTTTTCTTTCTTAAATTCATTTTTTTGGGGGGGTCTTTCCAAGTTCTCTTCCCCTGCCTGAAGCATCTTCCAGCCTTACTTGCACATTGTGAGCTCAAATGTCACCTGCTTAGGCAGATCTTGCTTGACGCCCTCCTATCTAATGTTCACAACACCCATCCCACTTGTTGCTCTAATGGGAGCTTGTTTCAATTTCTTTTTAGGATGTATCTCTACCTGGAATAGCCTAGTGTGTTTATTATGAATCATCCACTCAAGAATATTAGCCCCTTGATAGCATAAAACATTATTTCTCTTATTCACTGCTATTTTTCCAGAACTTGGGTTGGTACGTGGAATATAGTACCACTTACTGAACATGTGTTTAATAATTAAATCCATTAATTTATCTATCTATCTATCTGATGATATCTATCAAATGTTCTTTAAAATGTGAGCCAATTTGATACTCTATGACAAATGTTATGTACTCCATGCCTTAAACACAGAACACAGAACTTTTCAGTATTTCCTAAATATATGATGCCTTTACCCATGTCCTCTCTTCTTCATAGAACTATTTATTCCCCCAACCCCACTACCTTCTTACTTAAAGTACTGTGGAGTGAACCAGGAGAAACATTTCCTGATCTTACAACAGGATTCTAAATGCTAAAAGGAAAGAAGTGCCTTTTAGACTTTTTAACAATCAGTATTTCAGCTGTTTTTCTGCCTGAGAGTCAAAAAGTACTTTATTGTATTACAATATACTCATGTTCATCAAGCTGAGATTTATTTGTCATATTGTGACATGTCTTTCAAATCCATGATTGAAGAAGTTTCAAAGGTGATGATTTGGTTGAGGAAGGGGTGAAGACATTTGAAAAGAGTTTCCAAGTTCTGAAGTTCTTCTTAGTCACAGCTCATTTCTTGTAACCTTATTTCTCGCTTGGCATACATTTCGATTGCCCTCCTTTTTATTTCAGTGCCAACATGCTGGGCCAGCTGTCCCACCATCATTTAAAATAGGGTACCATTATCCATGCAGTAGGGACTTTAACGTAGAAATAGCATTCTTTGTTAATGTTAAATATCATTAGTAGAGAGAATGACATATTTACAAGAATAGTTAAGGAAGCAAAGAAATTGATTTAAAAGAAATCCTTAAGTGTATAAATATATTTTTGATAGCAGGGCACCTTATGTCAGCAGCCTGCTTCACTTAAAGAAAACCTTTGACAGTCTTCATGCTTTGGTTGCCTAATAGTATAATGTCAGGAGTAAATTGGGTTTCTGGTAACACATTTGCTTTAAAACAGCATAAAAACTAATGACCGTGTCAAGCTATGTACACTGCTGGCAGCTATAGTACTCCGGGATAATTGCTTAAATTTTGATTTCTGATGCCTTTGCTCAGTCAAAGGCCGTGTGTTGAATGTTGGCAGACCAGACAATGAACTCATTCTGCATTTTATGGACAGATCAAACTCAGAAACAGGCTTCTCCCCTCAGAACTCTGATTAACTCTGATTTTTTCAGCAGTGATAATGACCTTTGCATTTTCCAGCCTCGCATCTCATTACATAGCACAAACACATTCAAACCATAGAATGCAAAATGCTGGGTAGAGACCAACTTAAAGATGGCTTTTTGGGGATAAAATATTTGTTATATGCTTGCTAGATTCCTGGTTTTAAATAAAAACTATTATATTTTAGAGAAAAGAAGTTACACTTGGATGCTAGTTGATGATAACGTATGGGCCTATTTGACTTCACTTCCTACAAAGGTGTCCTTTCTCTTCTTGCATTTATTCTCAGGTTTATCCTTTAACACTTCTCATGCACTTTCTCTTATATAGTCCCCTATTCTCCATCTTTTTTTTTTTTAATTTCATGTCTTTCATCAGTAACATTTATATTTTGCATTCGGTTGTACACTTACAAAGTATGGTACTTAGTCATAATTTTTGTTTTAAAAAAGTATGTTCAAAGACAGACTCAAAATTTTGAGGCAATCTGCAATTCTGGATCTGTCACTGTGCCTCTGTGTTTTCTTCTATACTTACTGGCTTATAGAAGTTATTTATTCCCCTGGGTTTTAAGCGTGATATCACCCATATGGCTCACAAATCTACACATGTAATGACATGTCTCCAACGTTTCTTTTAATTCGGTTGATTTCAAATCATCCAGTATCTAGACTCATCATCTATCACCTCCTCCATCTCAAAGATAGATAGGCATCCCTTCTGCAGTTTGCCTGCAGTCATTTTCCATTTATTCCAGCCTAAACAATGTTTCGTGTTTTTTTCCTTTAGCTGTAATATATAATGTTCTATTTTGATAATTCTATCTTTTCATGGTTTCCCTTTGCTTTCAATTTTAGAAGTTCCACCACAGGGGACAGAAGCATTTTTTTTTTCAGATAAAGTTATGTGAAAATAAGGAAAGAGAAAATTAAAACAAGTAGAGTTCAGAGTTACATATAGAGAAAATTGGTTTCTTGAAGAAAACAACTTATTTAGCATCTTAGCAACTCACATCTAGATTCCTGGATAGCTATCGTCTCACTTATTTTGTCTTTAGACATTAGATGAAGAAAAAAAATTCAAGCATGTCACGGAGTGAAGTCTGTGGCTCACCAGAGTCCAAGACTTGTTCTTAAAGTTTGCAGATTCAAAAAATCTATCGATGCATCAAGAAGTTGTATTGGGAATAATACTTGTCAAACCAAAAAGAGAGCAACTATTGTGTTTGCTAAACATGAGTGTCTATTGATTTATGTGACCCAGATATCAGTTAGGTCACCCTCTGCCTCTTCTTAATCTGGTTAACCCTGGCTGGACCACCAAATCCCAAGCTTATAACTGTCAAAAATCCCCTTTTTTTTCCTTTCACAGTGCTTCACTGACTTCTGTGTGCTTTCTTGCTATCTTAAATATATAAGTATTGCCTTTATTCCACCTGTGTTAGTCTAATAAGTTCTACTTCATCATTTCCACAAGCACTTCCAACATTTTGAGGCATTAGTATCTTTACTGAAGATGTGGTCTGTGTGGGAGTGTGGGGAGGTGGGGAGTTGGGGCCGGGGGTGTTCCTACATGCATGTGAGAGTGAAGGGTGTTGAAGGTCATGAGGAAAATTTGTGCTGTGGTCTTCTCAGCCTTCCCCATCCCTCTCCTTTCACCCCTCCCATTTTATAATCTGGGCTTCCTCATGTTCTAGCCTAAAGCCCAAGTTCTTATCAAAATATTTTCCTATAAAGACTCTAATTTCTCAAAGGAATTTAAGTAAAGATGAAAAATAATGCTTCTAGACAAAAGAAAAAAGGAGTTTGAAATAAAAAGAGAGAATTTGATGGGTTTAAGACATTGATTGTTGCACCAGATTAATCTCACTAGGGCCCCTCTAGTGAGTGTTCCTCTCTTTTTGTTAGTTTTCCTAAAAAATGGACATATTTAGTGCCCAATTTTGAAGAGTGTGTACAGCACATACTTCCACCTCTTTTCTCTTGACTAAGAGAAACACTAAGGTGTGCTCCAGCCCTGAGGATACACTTTTTTGCCTCTTGATATCCTCTAGGTCTCTTTATGTACATAATTTCAGATGTTGTTTTGTGATAGACAACTTATAGAATAGCAACACTCCTCCAATATACATTATTATATATTTAAATATCACCAGGCAATTTATTTTCAAGCTCTGGAGCAAGTTTCAGTAATTCTTCAGTACTTATTTTAAGCTTTCTAACCCACAAAAAGCCTTAGAATTGGCTCTTCATGGTTTCATATCAAATCACAGGAATATGAATCCATGATGTTAATATGCAGAATAAATTCCAGAAAATATTTTCTCAAGAAAATATAATGACTATGTCCCTGAAATTATTTGGAATCATGGAAGAAAAATATTGTTATATAATTAAGTTGCTATTTTACATATATGGGTATGTATCATGCATGCACACATGCATATATTTATAGCCCGCCTTACTTTTCCTGAAGTGCATTTATATGCACCATCTAAAAATAATTAGCTTACATTACATGTTTACCACTAGCTCTGGGAAGCAAGGTCTACATTATGAATTTGGCCATTTTTAGACCATTGAAACATTCCACCAGAAAAATAGCAGTACAGTTCTAATTTTCTAATCTTTCTTTGGATCTCTGTTTGGTGCTTGAAGCTTTCTTTGAAATGGATGTAAGGGATATAAAGGTTAAAAGGAGACAGAAATCCTGATGCTTTAAAGTTCACTTATTACTTATCCAGCATAAGTTCTCAAGGGAAGGCAGTTCGCTGACCGCTTATCAGTTCTTCCTATTGTTTGATATCTTGACACCCAATTAACTGGGACTTCAAGAGTTTAGCTCAACTTCAAAAAGAAGAAAAATAAAATTCCTTTATTATCTTTTACTGTTCCTGAGACTCTGCCCTATAAAGGTCTATTTTGTAGCATCATATTTATGCATTTTTAGACTTTAAATTTTATTAGTTTTGTGAAAAATATGTGTCAAATCTAGTTATCTAGTAATATTCATAATAGCCTTAATATAAAAGTGAAGTTCTTGCAATAGAGGCCACTCTGGGCAACCTGGTGTAAGTTCAACTACTAAAATCTCCAGTGCCATTAAACTCAAGGCCAAATTAATGTCTGTGAGAAATGAATATCTCCTGTGGACCTACTCTCTTGAAATAACTCAAGCCCTCAAAGCCATTAAGAATGGGAAATCTCATATAACACCAAGGTCAAGGATTTAGATTCCTGTACTGGCCAGCCGCCAAATAAATAAATAAATAAATAAATAAATACAAAGAATGGGTAATCTCAGATGGAGCGATGGATGAAGGGGCCACAATGTTAGTTTTTAAGGTCTAATGCAATTAATTTAAGAGTCATATTCTAGTTGAGCAAAACTGCTGGGTGAACTGCAATCAGGTGTAATACTGATCATACTTACGTTTTATTTACTTTTGATTTTCATATGTTCCCTGCATATAAGGGTAAGGATTTTTTCTTTCTCATACTTCTCCTCCAGTGAAGTCTGCTGGCCCTATCTTGGAATATCCTTTTTAGCAGTTTTGTGGTCAGACTTTAAAGGAGAATACATGGGGCGTGATATATACCAATGAGTGATTTACTTATGGATATTTCTTTTTTCCAGTTTTTAGTGACTTTTAAAAAACTGTAACCTTTCTTGTGCCAGGAGGTGATAATGATAGCCAGTAGACTCTGTGCCAGTTTTATACAGTTACTGCTTTCAGAGACCAAATATATCAACCCAGATTCTGTACATTACTGTGGCTTCTTTAGTGTCCTATAATCTCTCCTGAGTCCCAGAAAAGAAACCCAACTATAATTCTAGAGTAATTTATGTACTGATCCCAAGTATAATTTGATCACTAGGGACTAAATACAACTAGCAGAAATGTTTTCCTTTTTTCATTTCTCTAACTGCCAAGAAACTCAAACCAAATTTAAGTTTAATTGTTATAATTGTATTGACACTTACAGTTGAAATTTTGAGTAGAGAGTTTCAAGTTTGAATGTTCTTCATATAATGAAGGACACCATGGTAGAAAATTAAGTACCCTGACACAGCACACACATATTTGAAAGAAGTCGTATTACATTCATATTAAAAAAAAATAGCATGATGTTGTATAAAATCATATGAAGAGGATTTTAGCAAATTGAAAGCATTTCCTTATAAAGCAAATTTTTAGTTACATAGTTTAGAGAATGGCAAATAAGACACTTCATTGCAAATATAATCTTCAAAATTTTATGGGCTTTTTTATATTTTTGTTTTCTTCCAAGTTGTACAGGCTAATACATCTTTTATAAAGAAATATCTTAATGAAAACTCATAGAACCATAACTTAAGAGTGAGTAAAAAAAAAAATTAGAATACTGAAGTTAGTTATCAGAATTAGACAAAGTATTGAAATGAAGGTTAATATTTAAAATTTAGGAAATGTAAATATTAAAATATATTAAAGACCTTAAAATTCCAATTATGATTTATACTTTAGTACTTAATTATTTCTTATCTGTCAATATTACAGACAAGTAAATAAATGTGTAGTGATTAACACTATAAAAATTTAAATATAATATTTCATAAGTAGAATACTTTATCAAGAAAGTCAAGTTCAGCTGGCCAGTTAGCTCAGTTGTTTAGACCATGGTGCTCATAATGCTGAGGTCAAGGGTTCAGATCCCCATACTGCCCAGCTGTCAGAAAAAAAAAAAAAAAATGAAGAAGAAGATGTAAAGAAAGTCAAGGTCAAAAAATTTAAGAGGCATAAATACCCATTTCAGAATTATGCACCTCTCTTATCTCCCTCAGAAAGTGGAATTTTATTTCTGATTTTGCTCACTTTTGAAGGAGTGCCCTTTTTGGAGGGCCACATATGGCTCCAGTCTTGGAACTGCTATGATAGTTAGTGTGAAACTTATCTTTATTCTGTTCTCATCCCTGGTCTCCTTTGAAGATACGTAAACTCAAGGCTGGCTATTTGCTGTCTTTCTCCTCAACATTTACTACGAACTTGGCTCTGAGAACCCTGAAATTTATTGCAACACCTTCAGTGTTCAAAATTGTTGAGTAAAGAGAAGCTTACTCTACAGGGAATACGTAAATTGATTGAGCCATTACCAAAAACACACATTTGATTAAAACACAAACATGTGAAAACCAGAAAATACTGTAAAAATAATCCTATAGAATCAACCAAGTCTCACCGTTTCAGTTTTACTTACCATTCACTGAATGAAAATTCCCCTCAAATTCTTGATGAATGACAAGGCCTACCTCAATAGGGAGACTGGTAAAGGGAAAAAGGAAGAATGGGATTTACCTCTGTAGAATAAAATCTTACATTGTACATAATGACAATTATATTTTGTTTTTGAAGGTATACAGGAAAGATTGCAGGTATTACATATGGAAAATATCACATCAAAAGGCAGATACTCAGTGAAATTAAGCATTTTGCCCTTAGAGAATTGAAATCAGCTCTGGAAAGTGATTTAGCTTATGTTAAAGTGCCCCCTTGAGGATAAAAACATGACTACATGACCAAAAGTATTGTTGAAGAGCCAAGTGCTCTCATTGAATTATCAAAGGGAACTTTTCAAATGGTCGAATGTGTATCAGAAATGAAAAGCAAGGAATAATTTGCACACGTTTTTTCTACTTAATGTCTGTTAAAGGGGAAGAATTCTACTGCGTAGGAAATTTTGTTCATATCCTACTTAAACAACATAGCTGTTCTTGTGGAAGAACTATTGCTTTCAATAACCCTGTTTAACTTTTGAAAACAAAGAACTTCCTATGGTTTTGCTATATTTCAGAGTCTTAGGCCTTACCAAGGCATCAGCTGGGGTGAGAGAGACTGGTATGGCCCTTGTCCACTAGTTCACACAACTGAATCTCCAGATGTCCAGTCCAGTGGCCATTCTGGTTGTGTGGCTTTCTTTTGGCTGGCACACAGGCTCTCTACATGCAGATCTCAGTGGGTACTTGAGATGCTGGCTGCTAAGATGCTTTGTGAAGCCATCCTTCTTAGTAGTTTTGCTGCCTCCTCCGTACCCACTCTGCTAAAAGACTGGGCCAGGTCTCTCTTCCTGGCCCCTCCTCTGAGCCTAAGGATATACATCATTATTATTATTATTATTTTGCAGATATCTTTCTACTGTTTTTTCAAGATACTCATTATATATCTGAAAATTCCCTTTTCTTAAGTTTAAGCTTTTTTTAAAAAAAAGTTAAATTAAATTAAATTAAATGCAAAGACGTCTATAAGTTCTTTCATTGTTTTTTCTTTACTTCTGCTAACATTCCTCCCTTGTGGCAATAAGCATAAATCCTCCCATCAACATAAAGAGGAAGAAATAGAGGGGAAAATTGCAAGGAAGAAACACATATTATTTTCTCAAAATATCATTCTACCATTTCAAACAAAGATTTGGACACTCGGAGGACTACTAAATATGTAAATAAAGCCAGCTACGAATGTATAGGAAATAGATGACTCATGTCAAAAAGAAATTGCCTGTAAAATTCAGATAAATGTTATATTTTTGTTTTTCCAGGTTTAAAAGAAATTTGCACCGTTTGGGTTTGCCGAGAACTAAATTCTAATATGCTAATTCTATGCTAAATTTGATGAAACATTCATCAAATGAAATTTGAAACAATCATCAAATTAGCCCTAGACTATAAATATGGTGTGTCCCCCTTCCTGGTTTTAAACTAGGGATGTATTATATTTACACATTTGTTAATGTGAATTTGTTAACAATAGGAAAATGACTATGAGTATGCAGTGTGCGTGAGAGGTGAAAATAGTAGTGAAAAGTTTAAAATTAGGAGAGTTAGCAAGAAAATACTTGTGAACTATGTGGGAAAAGAAGAAACAATAATTCAAGCAAGTGAGAAGGATAAAAAGTTTGAAAATCTCAACATCAGAACCGGAGAGAACATTGAACGTTAAATGCAGCTTAAAGAGATTTCTGCTCTAGTGTAGAATACAGACCTGGTGACAGTGTCTACATGGAAAAACTAGAAAAACCACAGAGCTTCATATACATAGGGGAAATCTATATGATGCTTACAGAGAATGATTAATATGGTATTGAGAATAGAACCAAGATAATAGAAGTCAAACAGTCTTAGCAGATGTACAGTGCCAGCCCAGCTAGTGCAGAGAGATCCTATCAACATTTCTTTAAGATCCCAGCATCCAGATAAAACAAAAAAGCTCCATCTTAGGGATAAGAACCATATACTAGAGTAAGGTCCACCCTAGCCTGGCCCCACTTTGATTTTCTTCCTCCAGGTCCATAAAGATTTTAACATAGCGCAAAAGCTAGGGGTCCTTATATCTTCCAGTAAACAAAAGATCTATTTCCAGATTTTATTGTCAGCCTGCTGGCTGATGCCCAAGAATCAATAAAAAGTCATACCATATTAATTTTGTTATCATCTAGTTTATTCGATAACATGAACAACATCAGTCTTAATTCTATCCACTCAGCGGGTTTATCTTTTTTCTTTTAAGTCAAATTATAACAATTAGTGTAATTATTTTCTAGGTTGAGTGCGTGCCCTCCACTCTTGAGCTATCATTGATATGGACAAGCCCAGAAAAACTTAAACCTGCACCTGCACTTCTGCTTTTTGTTTTGCACCTTTATTTTTGCTTTTTGTTTTGCTTTTGTAACACTGACCACCTTTTGTATCAGCTTAGCCCCCACTGCATGGATTCCGAGAAAACGAAACCTAAAACCCCCGGAAGAATGTAACCCTTTGCAAGCCTGGAGTCGGGGCTCAGACTTTGGAGTGTGAACTCTTCTGGACCCACTGGTGTAATAAATCTTTGAGTTCCCCAACCCTCCAAGTGATGCTTGGTTTCTCGGCAGTCTGTCCTGTAACACTATTTGTAAACCTTGATGCATTTTTGGCATTGTCTGATTATCACGGATTATTGCGAGGGGCCCATTTAGCTTTGGGATTAGGAAACTCTTTAAAGGAATTTAATGTAGGGTTCAAGGCATAACAGTCACTTGTTCATGTAAACAATGGGCACTTCCAGTGGTTCCCCTGTCATATATTTTTGAATGTATTATTTTATTTAATAAGAAACCTCTTTTGCACATATCCTTTCCTGTTGGAGTAATGATGTGGCATAAACTAGGAAACAATGGGAATTTCAGGTCTCAAAATAATTTTATGACATTCCTAATAGAATCAGTTGCAACGAATGCCCCAAAACTGTCCATCAATCACCTTTCAAAGGATGGGTTTCTCAAAGCAGTGTCAGGTAACTTCTTAGTCCAAAATTCCAGCAGTTGATGCTGTGGCTATCTTGGGATTTTCCTAAGGATTCCAGTCAACATGACTGTGGCATAGCAGACATTTCTAATATCATCCAAATATGGTGATCATAAGGATCCAGAAGGACTCGTTGTGCTAGGACTCTTTGAAACTCCGAGATAATCTGCTGTTCATCCGAACTCCATGTAAATTTAGTTTTTATTCCTTGGTATATTTATGAATAGGGGTTACCAGATGTTGTTTAGGATTACTGATCTTCTTGCTTTGCTCTTTGAATTGGCTGTAGCAAGAACTTATTTTTGATTATCTGGGGGATATCTCTTCTTTTCTTATAGCTTTTGTCTAAGTTATGCACAAGAATTTCTCTATCTTACCTGGCTGTATGGTTTATTCAGGTTGCCCAGACAATCTGTGTGGTCATGTGACTATTGAGCATTTGCACTTTAGTTTCAACTTCATCTCCATAATGAAATATCAACATTATACTGTTAATAGAATAAATAGCAATACTTTCTAACTCCATCAAATCTAGATCTCCTCTCACCAAGTGTGGCAATAAACAGAATAATTTAAATCTATTCATGGTAGAGCAATATATGTGTATTGAAGTCCATCCTACATGAATACAAACTAACTGACCCAAATGACCAAAGTTTTCCTCTAAAATAGAAATAGAAAAGACAACATTAACCAAACCAATTACAGAAAACTAACGTCCTTTAGCATATCTCACAGCTTGAATTGTTAATACATAGTATTCATGGTTAATGCTATTTCAGGAGAGGCAGATATTATGTTATTAAGATTTACCAATCTGCAGTCTGCCTTCAGGATCCACCATTTTTTCCCCCACAGTTCAGTTCATACTGGAGTATAAGAAAGGAATTTGTGGGTAATAAAACACCTGCATCTAATAGATCTTTAATTAAAACTAAAATTTCCCGATGCCTCCAGATAACTGATCTTTTATTAATGTGATGTCCTGAGTGGTCTTAGGTAATTCTAGATGTTTTCATCAAGCATGCCTGGTTGAAACGGAACAAAGAACATATTTGAAAAACATACTTTTCCCAATGATACAAATATGAGAAGAATCCCCATTCCAATATTTCACTTATTCCAATAGTACATTCTGGTAGGGGTGAGAAGGAACCATACAATGCTTTCATGATGAATACCTTCTTTGAGCCATGCCTTTAGTTAATCCTTCTACAGTTGTTTTAACAAATCCCACTAATTTAAATATTGTTTTTTAGCTTTTCTTTTCTTTTTTTCTTTAGCTTTTCATTAGCAAGTTTAGATATGATCATATGTCATATATCGGTGTTCAAGAAGTCTTCCCGCTATTTTACTTTTACTAGTGCCAACTACCTTGCTGGGGGCCGTGCCAAGACACTCCATCCTCTCTGTCACTCGGGGTCTAATCTTTTACTTTACTTCACACCATTTTAATTGGAACTAGCTTGGTAGGGACTGTAGATTTCTCTTTGATATAATCAGATTTTTAAATCACTAAGTCTAGCATAAGTTAAAAGACTCTCTAGTGGATCTTTTAAAATTTAAGGAGCTGGTGGGGCAGGTAGGCCACTTAATCGCTTACAGTAATCCATTAGAATTTTAGGAGCTACTCTATTTCTCTCTCTCTCTCTCTCTCTTTCCATGCCATTTTTAATCAAACATCTGCATATTTATACCCAGCCAATTTTATTTTTACCCATTTTATTCTTATTGTTTTATTTTTGCCAAGTAATTTCAATCTTTTCTCCATCGTTCAGCCCCATTCAGGGCAGCTTGGTACCATCTTATTCCCACCAGAAATAAAGTAACATATGGAGCTGGTGCCGATTTTAGCACAGCATCAGACAGCACTTCTTTAAAAAGACACAGATTAAGAGAAAGTTTAGTGTTTTCATAAAACCAGTTCCAAATTTGTTGCAATCACAGATTACATAAGGAGTCTCATAGGAACGTTCTTCATTTAACATCCAAGGATGGAGTTGGACACTCTTTCTGTTCAGGATATGTTACATACGTCCTCTGTTTTCTAGTTTAGCAGGTAGGGATTTACTCCCACTATCTACACTTCTGCAAAAGTTACAGCTAAGTCAGGATCCTGACAAGAACTGAATATGCCCCTTCATTTGAGCAGGTGTCACGAGAGGATCTTCAGACACTGAGCAACACTAGTGATTTTAAATCACTAGTTAGCCCATCCAGACTGTACCAGGATCCCAGGTACCCCTCAGAGGTAAGCATGGAGTTGTGCCAATGCAGCCATAAGATAACTCTTTCTTACTCAAGGCAGAAAGGATGATTTAAATGCTCTCCTTTGATTCAGGGAAGAAAAGTAGGTTCAGTTAAAGGAAAATATGAGAAGAAATTATGAACCTCAAAAGTGAGCTTTCTACATGTCTATCATATTCTTCTGTTTTCTACCACTGTAGAATTCTTTTCTTATATGGTTTAGAGTTCGTGGGAGAGTTTGAATAAGAGTTCTCACATTTTAGGATTAAGAGAACAGAGTCTTGGTTCAAAATTAGCATTCAAGACCAGTGAAAATAGTCTCCCCAACTTAACCAAACCTAACTAAATAAAATAACCACAATAACATTAGTAAAACTTCAGTGTTATTACACTATGACCACACCTGTTGAGGATCTCCAATAGGTGTCAAACCACCCTGAGTATAATTTTTTGCTACTCCTCACCTTTCTGATTCATTAAGTCACCGAATTCTTGTGATTCTGCGTCAGAAATTCTCTAATCTCTTATACATACCTTTTTATTTCTGCTGCCAAAGCTGCTTTTTAGACCATATTTGCAAGACAACTGAACTAAACTTGCCTCTAATATTAGTGGATCCTTATCTTGCCTTCCCTATCTATGCTTTACTCTGTTGCTGGAATTCTCCAAAAATATAGATATTCTATATTATTCTCAATCATTTTGTTTGAATTTTACCTTCAGAATCTCCTTTTGAATTACTGTCCTTGCTTTGGAGTTCCTGCATAAGGACTTAAGAGTAAGTTTTCATTTTCTTGGATATAATTTTATATGATTAGGTGTATATTTATTTATTTAAGGCACTGATAAAAGCAGATTTGTTTTCATCTCAATGATTTTTGGCAATAAAGCACATATGAAAAGTAAGAGAATGATTTATGCTTAAAATACATTAGTGTTTCCAAAGTAGGGAGAATTTAAACATAAAAAATCTACCTGTCTTTTTAGACTTTATTGATATTTCAAGCAATGTAAAATAGTGCAGCATATGCATGTGTAGGAAACTACAGGTAAAACTACAGGTAAGCCTCAGCAGATCTTGAGCAGTTATTGCTATTATATCCACTGAGGTCTTGTACGTATTACTTCTGCTTTTTAAAAAAAGTTTATAATTCATAAAAATGATGTGTTTGGAACCAAGCATGTGTATATTAAAGAATAAGATTATTTATTTTTCTTCAAAATTACAAAATAATTTTAAACAGTTGTTTTAATACTTATTTTTTTCATATTGTGACAGAGAGAGGCAAGGCTAACTACAACAGAAATCCCATAATAAAATGAAAGTATATTGAAATCGAGTTGGTGTGTATAAAGCACATATGTATAGCAAAAATAAACAAACAAAAAACAAATCAGCAAAGAAAAAAACAAAAACAAAACAAAAAACAAAAGACAGCCACTGGTTTTTTGGAAGAGAGATTGGTTGCCATGTCATTTGTGACTCACTTGCAATTCTGCAATTTAGCCAGGCCCTGACCCTCACTAAAATACCTAAATACTCTAGCACAACTGATCATAGAGCTAGTTTCAGTTTGTAGAAAACATTGCATGTTTAGTAACACAATAGTGTAATTTCTAACTTTGTTTTCTCTATTGTTACAATAAAGAACATAAAGGCAGAGATAAGGGCATTTGTCATCATATCAAATCAACTGTATACAAATTGCATGACTGATATATACTTTCACTAATATGTGCCCTTAAGACATCTTTAGATAATAAATGGGAAATTTGATTTAATATAAAAACCACTTTTGCAATATTTCTGTACGTAACTTACATTAAAAATCAACCTATTGGGCCGAGCCCGTTGGCGCACTCGGGAGAGTGCAGCGCTGGGAGCGCCGCGACGCTCCCGCCGCGGGTTCGGATCCTATATAGGAATGGCCGGTGCCCTCACTGGCTGAGTGCCCGTCACGAAAAAGACAAAAAAAAAAAAAAAAAAAAAAAAATCAACCTATCCTTCTCCTGCTAAGCCAGTAGTAGTATGCTCCAGTAAAAAATTGAAATATTTCATAAAGATCATACAGTTTGAATATATTTTTGATGAAACACATAGAAAAAAAAGTATTGTTTTGAGCTGCGAAGAAAGCAAAACATATTACAAACATATTTTAACTAGCCTCATGGTAGAAAGCTAACGATATATAGATAGAGCACAGTATTTAAAAATCAGAGGCCGGGTTCTTAAGTCAAAGAACATTTAATTGACATGTTTTGAATATCAATTTACTCATGTGTAAAAAATAATAAACTGTGATCAAATGTGATAATACATATAAATAAAAAACTTGGGATAGCTGCTGCACCAGACAAAACTGCCTTCAAACCCTGGCTTCATCGTTTACTAGCTGCATGACCTTGGGCAAAATAATTTCTTTTTTTTTTTTTTTTTGTCGTTTTTTCGTGACCGGCACTCAGCCAGTGAGTGCACCGGTCAGTCCTATATAGGATCCGAACCCGCGGTGGGAGCGTCGCCGCGCTGCCAGCACAGCACTCTACCAAGTGCGCCACGGGCTCGGCCCAAAATAATTTCTTAAAAATCAAATCTGTTAAATGACTATTCTAATGACATATTCATTTTATGGATTGAATATAAAAATTAAGTTAGTATATGCAAAATTTAATCAGTTCTAAATAAAAGGTGATTTGCATCAGTATTCCTCTTCTAACAAGTGTCTATTCCCTTTTCTTTCCTGATGCAAAATGTTTATAAAATGAGACTATGTGAGTAGAATCATTTCAGGATGCATAAAGCAACATTCACATTTAGATTTTTTTTCTCATGATTTGTAGTTTTAAATTAGATCAGTGACTGGTGAACCCAGACACAAAAACGCTACACAAATCTGACCTTAATTTAACTAATTCATTTAAGAAAATATTTTCTATGTGAAAAGCACCTTATTAGCAGATGAAGGATATACTTCTTTGAATGTGCTCCCCAATTTTTATGCTTTCATTTTAACTTTTCATAAAACTTCACTTCAAAATCCAACCTTTCACAGCTGTTTCCATGTGTTCTTGCTCATTTTCAGAAATATTTTAAATATTAAGAAGATTAAAGTCTAATTAGTCTAGAATCCCAAATTGATTAATAAAAGCACAGTTTACCTGCTATTGTCTGCTTTTTTTCACTACCATAACAATTAAAAGGACCAAGAATAGCTAATAATGTTCAGTGACCAACTAGGTAAATGTTAACTATTTCTGATGACTTCAGAGATTCAGGCGCAGCTGCCCTATATGTGAGGTAATTAAATTTACTTGCTGAATCTTAAGAACCGTTCATCATAATTACAAAACACAACATGTTCTTGCTTATTTATCATGCCTGATGTTATTACTGAAATCACTAGATGTACAGTGTTAATTCATAAGAATGTCTATTACCGATTTTCCATAGCTTTGGATTTGCCAAAATAACTTTAAACTTTCATGATGATCCTAACTGACATTGTCAGAGAATAGGTTTCCATATGAGATAACTTTCTAGCTGATTAATGCTTAATTTTAAGACCTCATCTTCATTTTTCAGAGACAGCATTTAGAGATTTCCCAAGTATAATATGTGTCCCTTCTATCTGTTTATAATAGTAGATGAATATAAATTAGTCTTATCTTAATGAGGTTGGATATCATTATAACAATCAATTTTTATAATGAATAGCAATAGAGCAAAGACCTCAAGGGCAAGTGCAATTTTTGAAAATGTTGAAAATATTAATCTTTTTCCTTTCCACAGGATGACCTTTTCTGTGTGTTTTGATTTTTATAATTATTCTTTTTCATTCACAGCCAGGCTATCTTTATCTAGGTGGTGAGATTTTAAAGAGCAGGACAGTCTAATTAATCATCATAGATCACCCCACCTTACTCAAGGACATGCTTTTGATCTGTGTGTCTGCTACTAGCATCTCCCAAATTCTTCCCAATCCATCTTTCTTATTTACTATTTATAAGCTTTTTGGATCTGGGAAATCATTGTATCAAACCTGCAAGAATTTTGCTCAAAATTAGACTAGACTCTAAAACAGTGTCTGAGATTTTCCTCACTCCTAGAAGCATTATGGATAGTTGAGTTTACTACATTAATGAATACATTTGTATTCAGGCAGTTTGAGTCATATAGATTAGTTACAAACAAAGCTGGTTGTATGTATGATGGTTTAGATGTTACAGACACTTTGTAAGTTAAACAATGCTAAAATAGCTGCCTAAGTTTTGAAATATTGTCTTTGAAACCTAATTTAAACAAAGCAATAAATAATCCAGATAGGACTGCAAATCTCCTATTCTGATATTGACATCGTATATCTCCATTTATCAAATATTTCCACAACTACTTAGTTTTGCAATGTTTTGCAACATAGCATAAAAGTCCTTTTTACTTTTTAATAAATATAACCAAAGAAGGATAGACTCACATATACAGCTTTTTATGTAGTTTTATTGCACCATGTAAGAGCTAACTCCTTCATATTTAAAACAAGCAAAAAGTTGACATTTGCCATGGTTTCCTCACTGTTCAGACTAAGAGCACATATAGCGTTTTGATTGTTATCTGGGTTTATACCAGCATTGCCTCCTGTTTTCAATGCTGAAACTAGACTATTTCCTGTTTAGATAAAGCATTAGTATATTTCAATTACATATTATATATGTGTAATAATATATTTTATATATAATACTAGGATATATATATATAGTATTCATATGCATGTATATGTGTGTATATTTTAGTGTGATAGGATATATGTATTATACTATATAAAATACACAGTCCTATACTATCCTATACTATCATAAATAGTATAGGATACTGTGTATCCTATATAATACTAGGATACTAGGATACATACTAGGATATATACAGCAGGTATATGTAAGTATATTATTTTATTTAAACACATATTATACATGTATATATTTTATTTTATATATGTTATATATGTGTGTCCTAGTCCATTTCTGTTGCTTGTAACAGAATACCTGAAACTGGGCAATTTATAAAGAAATAGAATTTATTTCTTACAGTTTCAAAGGCTGGGAAGTCCAAAAGCCAGGGAACATATCTGGTGAGGGCGTTGGTGGTAGTGGCTCTACAGCAACACAGGGCATCACATGGCGAAATGGCTGAGAAAGAGAGAGTAACTCCTCACTTAATCCACATCAATATCCTACTTTAGGAGAAGCAGTTTATTTGTTTTGTAAGTAATGTAAGTATTCAAATTTTGGCCTCGAAGATGCATTCTTATCCATCTGACTTAATTTTCTAAACTTTTTTCTGTAACATTTTTTTTTAAGCATTCATAGCTTCGGCAGCCCCCTAAGACTAAATTGGCATACCAACATATTTAAAATATACTAGCAATTTTCTTCATGCCTGCTGAGAGGATTAGTTCACAAATTCTATAGGACAAAAGCAGCAAATTCTGTAGTTGCTGCTAGAACCAAAAGTCTTTGCCTCCTGATAAATAAAAGAGACCAAAGGTAACCTGGGGATGTCCTGGTCATAGCAAGTGCAACGGCTGTCCCTGCTTTTTCTGGAAATACTGTTCACATTCCTTCCAGAATTCCAGTCATGTTCCATTCCATATGAACTGGGAGACTATACTTTTGTTTACTTCCTAACTTATACATTGAGTAGAATTTTACATTTTTCTCTACAAAAGCAAGAGATAATAACCACAGTCTAGTGAGTGGCATGGAGAGAGAAAACCACTAGAAAAGTCAACTGTGAAGGAGACAGCATTAAGGAAGACTTAGTGTACTGCCTACTTTATTTAAATCTGTGTTTATAGAAAAATTATAGCACCGCATGCCTGGTGTGATAAAAGTTTGTTTAGTTCACCCACTCCGAAGGGCGTTCTCTATTTTGAAAGAGGGAGATAGAGGCAAATATTACTTTTAGCTATGCAGATTGCTAAAAGTGTATGTATGCAAACATTCCACAAATATGCAAAGACATATCCCACCTCAGGACTTTTATGCTTGCTGTTCCTTTTTTCCTGAAATGCTTTATCCACATGGATCACATGCTTCGGAAAGTCACTTTTTCAGGGAAGTCCTTCCTGTCTTCTATATAGAATTAACATTCACTTTTTTACGTGATATTTCTCCCAAAACATATGGCTTTCTAATATGTTTTTCATTTTATCTATTGATTTGATTTATTGTCTCTTTTCTTGCATACATACATTGTTGCATACATAAAAGTACATATAGCATTTTGATTATATGCAGCAGAGTAGGGCTCTGCTGATGATGTGAGAGGCCATACTGGAAAAACCTTTAACAGTTATCCACGTACCATGGTAGTTGATAGCAGCAGCGGTAAAAGAAAGCAAAAGCAAAAAGATCCTAAAAGATGTTGTTATAGGAGGAAGATAAAAGAGATGTCATGACTGCAGAGAAACTTCTGAAACAATAAAATTAGGAATGATACAATTGGAAGTGTACAAATCATCTATTGGAATAAATGGATGGAGAAATTGAATGTGGATGTGCTGAAGTTTCTGATAATGGAGAGAAGAGGTAGCAAGTATTAATGACCGAATTCTAAGAAGAATGGAATTCAGAAGCAGGAGATCAATTCAATGTGAAGATATTGGAAGGTGAAGGAAATTCTTAATTACAAGTTGAGAACAGGAGAAACAAAAATATCCACTTGCTACTGGGAAAATTGACTGTTGGGTACGTTGCCATGTACATTCCCTGTTATAGCTAAACATCCTACTAATCAAAGTTAAGTGAAGCTAGCTGAAAGAATGAAAGATACAGGGACAAGAAACCAGTCAATTTTGAAAAAAAATCTGCAATGTGGGAGTCCCAGATTTTTAGATTTCATCTGCAATTTTTATATTCTGCTGGCATATAGATATGCGGGTACTTCAAAAAGTTTCTGTAAAAATAGAATTAAAAGATAATACATATCTTTGCATAAAATGGTTTGAAGAACCCTCATATAAATAGCTGGATAAGCAAGTGAAGAGAAGGGGGAAAGTAGAAAACGACTTCGAACAACCAGTTACTATAGACTCAGGTATTTGTATTTAGAAACATATTTTCCTCAACTTAACTCATTAAAATTGAGTCACGTTTAAAATAAAATACTCCAGTTATCAACCATTTAAACAACAACAACAACAACAACAAAAAAACCCTTTGGAAAATAGAAATAAATTTAGTAAATATGGAAGGGCTAATAAAAATGCATTATGAGCTGGTTGATGTTAATTTTTTTAAATAAAGTACTACTGGTAATTATAATTAAATTATTTATAAATCTAGGCTCATGACACAGTATCAAAATTTATTATTATTATTGATTATTTACATTTGTGGGGTACAGAATCGAATATCAATACATGTATATAATATGTGATGATCAAATCAGGATAATTAGCATAATCATGTTTACAAAACACAATCAATTTTTGTGACCCTTAACTAGTTTCTCACCAACCCCCTCCCCTTCCCACTTTCCCACCTGTAATAACCACACTTTTGTTCTCTCTTTTGTGTGTGTTGCATGTATTATTGTGATTCTCTCTCTCTTTCTTTCTCCTTCCTTCCTTCCTTCCTTCCTTCCTTCCTTCCTTCCTTCCTTCCTTCCTTCCTTCCTTCCTTCCTTCCTTCCTTCCTTCCTTCCTTCCTCTTTTCTTTCCTCTCTTTCTTTCTTTTGCCTCCTGCTTATGAGTGAACATATGAGGTATTTCTCTTTCTGTGCCTGGCTTATTTCACTTAATTTTCTCTAAGTTCATCCATGTTGCTGTGAATGGCAGGATTTAGTTTTTTGGGGTTTTTTTTGGCAGAGTAGTATTCCATTGAGTGTGTATAATATAACACATTTTCCTTATCCAGTCATTGGTCAATGCACATTTAGGTTGATTACAACTCTTGACTATTGTAAATAGAGCTGCAATAAACATGGAAGAGCAGGTATGTCCTTTAACTGGAAAGTTTAATCTGTTTAAATTCAAGGTTATTACTGATAGGTGAGAACTTATTCAAGCCATTTTGTTTGTTGTTTTCTGATTGTTTTGTAGATACTTGTTCTTTTCTCTCTTATTCTTTATCCCTATGAATTGGTGGTTTTCTGAAGTATTAAGCTTTGTTTTCTTTCTCTTTCTCATTTGTGTATCTTCTGTAATTTCTTTTTTTTTTTTCTTTCTTTCTTTTTTTTTTTGTGGTTACCTTGGGGCTAACATAGAGTCTTGTAGTTATAATCATCTATCTTAAGCTGATAGCAACTTAACTTTGGTTGTATGAAAATATCCCAGAACCCCTCACCACACACACAATTTATATCTTTGTTGCCTTAATTTATGTTTGTATCTATGATATATTTAGGATATGATCCTTAGCCACTAATTGTAGCTGTTGTTGATTTTTAGACCATTTTGACTTTAAAACTTTGTACTAGAGGATTGAAGAATTTCAATAGCACCATTACCTCACTGAGGTATTCTGAGTTTGAATTATAATTTACTTCTGATTCTGAATTATGAAGTTATCATATCTGGTGAGTTTTATACTTTTCAATGTTTTCCTGATTGTAATTATCATCTTTTCATCTCCAGTTGTAACATTCCCTTAAGCATTTCTTCTAAGGCTGTTCTAGTAGTAATGAATTCCCTCAGCTTCTGCTTCTCTGGGAAGGTCTTTATTTCTCCCTTGTTTCTGATGTACAGCTTTGCTGAACAATGTATTCTTGGCTGACAGTTTTTTCTTTCAGCACTTTGAATATACCATCCCATTTTTCTCCTGGCCTGAAATGTTTCTGTTGAGATATCTGCTGATAGTTAAATGGGGATTTTCTTATATGTTCCTTGATGCTTTTCTCTTGTACCTTTTAGAATTCTGTCTTTGTCTTTGACTTCTAACGATTATGATATGCCTTGGAGAAGATCTTTTTGGATTGAGTTTAATTGGGGACCTTTGAGATTACTAATTCTGAATGTTTATATCTCTCCCAATAGTGGGGAAGTTTTCAGTCAGTATTTCATTGAATAGGGTTTCTGTGCCTTTTTCCATCTCTTTTCCCTCTGGAAAACCCATTTTTGAAATAAATCTTTGCTTGATGGTGTCCCATAAGTCTCATAAGCTTTCTTCATTCTCTTATGTTCTTATTTCTTTTTTCTTCTGCTGACTGGGCTATTTCCAAAGATCTGTCTTCAAGTTCAGAAATTCTCTCTTCTGCTTAATCTGGCCTGTTGTTGAAGCTCTCAATTGCATTCCTTATTTAATTTGTTGAAATCTTCAGCTTCAAGATTTATGTTTGGTTCTCTTTTATGATATCTATCTCTTCATTAAATTTCTCATTCAGATTATGAATTGTTTTGCTGATTTCATTGAACTGTTTGTCTATATTCTCTTAAAACTCATTGAGTTTCCTTAAGACTGTTATTTGAAATTCCCTTGCTGGTATTTTGTAATTGTCCTTTTCTTCAGCATCTGTTACTAGAGACATATTTTGTTTTTTAGAGGGAGTAATTTTTCCTTGCTTTTTCATATTTCCTGTGTCCCTACATTGACATCTGTGCATCTAATTGCTTTTCCCAATTTTATGGAGTGGATTACATAGAAATGACTTTTTCCTGCAGGTGGGTCCTGGGGCACCTGTTAGATATATTCTGTTGGTTTTGGTTTTGGGCAGACTTAGTAGTGAGGTCTCTGTGAAGTTTCTTAGGTTTTAATCTTTTTCAGTGATATCTGCAGGAGTTTGTTCCAACACTGGCACAGTTTTGCTGTGTCAAAGACTCTGGGTTGGTTGGTGGGCTAGGCATGTGCTGGTTCAGAGGGCCAACTGGTTGTCTGGTGGTTGCTCTGAGCTTCAGAGTGGTTGCCTGACTGGCTAACAGGGCAGGATGGGAACACAGCTCTGAGGTTGTCCCTTTCAGGATATGGTGTGACACCTGATTTGCTTTTGAGCTGGAAACAGGTGAGCCTGGGCATGAGGTGGGGATGTCAAGTGGCTCTATGAAGGCCTGTCAAAAGAGTAGATGCCACTGCCAGGCCAGGAGCTGGAGCACGCTGGGTGCAACAGGTCCAGGTGGCTCTATGCAGGCTTGCTGTATGATGCATAACCACCACCCAATCTGCTGTCAAGCAGAGAGCAGGCATGCACAAGTGCAGCAGAGCTCAGCAGCTCTGGGGGGGGGGGGGGGGGGGGCTGCTGAGTCAGCTGTTTATCCCAGAGCAGGTCTACAGTGGTCCAACAGGACACAGCAGCTCTGTGGAGGGCCACCAGTGGAAGCAGAGCTGCTGTTTGACCCACTGTCCAGCTGAAAGCAGGTGTGCACCACTGCAGCAGGGCTTGGCAGCTCCATAGAGGGCACCATGTGAGATCAGCAGTTGAGCCTTGAGCAAGCCTGCACATGTATAGCAAGGCCCAGCATCTCCATAGTGGCCCACCACTGAGAGACAAGGCCATTGCCCAGTTTGCTGTCATGTAAGGAGAAAGTCAGCATCAGAGCATAAGGACCTAGTGGCTCTGTGGAGAGGTGCTGGATCAGTTATCAAGGCTGGAGCAAGCCCACAAGGATGTAGCTAGGCCAGATAGCTCTGTAGAGGCCTGTTGTGGAGGGTCAAATCTACTGCTCGATCTACTGTTGGTCAGGGCACAAGTGTACTCTGGTGCAGCAGGGTCTGGTAGTTCTGTAGAGGGCCACCAGATCAGCTGCTGAGCCTGGAGCAAGCCCACAAGGACTCAGTGGGCCTCAGCGGCTCTGTGGAGGGCCATAGAGAAAAGCAGTGCTACCACTAGATTGGCTGTCAGGCTGGCATGGGCACCTGTGGGCTCAGGGGACATGTGGGTTAGGCAGGGTGGGCGCATGTGAATGTGTTAGACCACTGCTTATTGGCAGCTTCCCTGCTGAGCAGTTCTGCCTGCTCACCTGGTTGGAGTGGAAGTATGCTACATGGGTTCAGATGCTGGGATCTCAGTCTTTCTGACAGGCCTACATTCCAGGCAGCTTGGGTCATGGTCTTGTAGCCACCTCTGTGAACATAGTAGAATGAAGATGGGGCCTCAGGATGAAGGGAGTCACTGGCCCACAGGGCATAATGCACTCTAGCCTCAAGTTCAGTTTCAAGATGGCACTATGCTGTAGCTACTTAGGTCAGGGGTGTTCCTCTATCTGGGTTTCTGCTATGAGGCTGTGAAGCTGCACAAACTCCCAGCTGCTCTCCAACTGGGTCTGGGGCCTTAAAGAACTGGGGGACTCTTCTGTGGCAGGGGTGGCTGATGTTTGTGGGGCAGTGGAAACAGCTGGCATTTTTTCCAGATTACCTTCTCTCCAGCTGAATCCAAGCCAGTCCCAGTGGCAAAGGTAGAGGCTTTGCTCTCTGTGGTGCTATCCCCTTCTTCCATGCTTCACACAGATTTTGTTACTCTTCTGGTATTCTGCAGTGCACTTCTTTAGTTGTTATGCTCAAAATATAGTTTTTTGTTTGTTATTTTGGTCTCTTTTTGTGTAGCGGGACAAGAGCCAGACAACTCTAGCTGGCCATCTTCTCCACCGTCAGGTGAACTGTTTCTCATATTTTTTGTTTGTTTGTTCTTCATACATTTTAGTATTCTAAGACTTTTACTATTTCTTTTTTTTTTTTTTACGCTTTTTTCTTTAGTATGTTATTTAAAGTTAATGTTAACTTTGTCATTACCTTCAATTAAGGGTTATCTAGGTTAGCATTGTTTAAGCATTATGAAAATGAGAATTAAAAAAAAATTTTTTTTTCTTTGTCCCTCATAATTCTTACTTGTAAACAGAGGTTATAGCTTGTAAAATCTCTACCTTTTAAAATTTGCTCAGATTTTTTTTTTGTAACCAACTATTCAATTAGTTTCTAAAAATGTAACAAGGACATGTTATAAGAACATATTTATTATCTGTTTTTAGAATGTATATAAGCTTATTGTTATTTAATTATTCAGGCTATCCATATTTTTGTCTAGTAAACCTGTCTAATTCTAAAAGAGATATATTAAAGTCTCAAATTATTATTCTAATTTTACTTAGTTTCTTTTGCCTTTTTGAACTAAATATGTTTAGTTATTTGTTATTTGGTGGAGTTACAGTTCTGACTGTCATAACATCTTCATAAATTATTTTTCTAACATGATAAGTCTTCCTCTTTTCTCTATTTAATGAATTTAATTTTAAGTTTCATGTTCTTATAAATTAACATGATTGCTTCACCTAACTGTTCTTTGCTTGATATTATCTCCCCGTCTATGAACTTACGTATTTTTAACCTTTCATCATCACTTTATCTTAATTTTGGTTCTTATAAAGAATATGTTGCCTAATATCCTTTTAAATCAATCTGAAATTCTCTCTATCTCACTCTTTCCTCTCAGTCTTAGCCCATTGAACTGTACTGTAAGGACAGAAGTAGTTGTAGTTTATTTCTTCTAGTTCAGTTACTATTTTATCACCTTTCTGTTTTCTTTTTCTTCTTTTCCATATTTTTGCTGATTTATGAGATTATCAGTTATTACTTATTTCCCTTATTAAGTTGAAAGTTATACTATATCCCCTACACACGCAGGTAATTATGAACGCTTTTATGACACTGATAGCCAAACACATTTTCCTTACTATTATTTGATATCAAAGTACCAATTATTTCACTTACTCAAAATACACGATTCACCCACTGCTTCCCTTCACTTGCTATAAGTAGAACATTTAGAATCCTTTTACCACACTTAACTGCCTCTGACTTTCCTACCAAATCAATTTCTCAGAGAGAATATCGTATTTTATTTTGTCTCCACTATTTCCTGTTCGTGCCTGTTCATGCCAAGAATTATAATTCAGCACTCAAATTAAATACACCTCCTCATACCAGCCAGCTGCAAACAAAACAAAACAAAACAAAAAAAAACCTTTGGTCATATATTTAGATTAAGCTATATACATTGCTAACCATTGTTTCCTATCATCTTTGTCTTCTGAAATATAAGATCTCCATTTATTTTTTGTTTAAGCGATGTATCTAAACATTCCCTAAGACTCATGCTACTCGCCTAAATGAGATAAATGCTGTGAATCAATACTTGCCTTCCCCCCCACCATCTTTTTCATGATAGGGGAGTGTCCTATGACTGGGTTTACGAGTCTCAGTCTCTTTTCTCTTGGTCATTGTCTGTACATGTTATTCCAATGTCTTTAACTTCTAGTGTTATTAGCTGAGAAGGGTAATGTCAGTTTCATTCATTTCCTTTTTGAAAAAATTCTAAATAAGAACTTTCAAAATTTTCTTTTTATTTTGAAGTTCAAGAATCATTCTATTATGTATCTGGATGTATTTATTTTCTCCTAATTTTTTTCTGAAATTTGGGGAGTCTTTCTATTCTTCAAGTTGAATTCCTCAGTTCACGGAAATATTGTTTTTAATTTGTTTATTTTCTATGCTCCATTTTCTCTTTATGAATAATGTTTTAGTTGCCTCTTCTGCTTTAGTCCTCTAGGATACTGACTCTTCTCTCATAAGTATGAGTTTGTATTTTTATTGTGTGTACAAAATGTTTCTTCCATTTGATTGTTCAGGCCACAATCTCAGGTCTCAATAATGACAATTTCATTATTCAATTAATCTAATGTTTTTTTTTTTAAATGGGAGTGTTTTTAAATGAAAGGTTTGCATTTTGCAATTAAATCCTCTTGCAGTGCTTTATATTACTCTCAACTTTCTTTATCTTCCATTCTGTCTGTTGCTGGGATTGCTTTTACTTGCTTTCTGCTATTTGATTCCCATAAAGTACCTACCTATGGCTCCTTAAATTCTTGAAATTCAAGTCTAAATCTTAGGGCACTTTACTGGGAGTGATTCTGTGAGAGGGGGAGACAAAAAAAAAAAAAAATGTTTTGCCACTCACTTATCAAAAACCTGGAGGAAGCCTTTTGTTTTCAGGCATATCTACCTTCAAAATACATCTTTCTTTGCATTGGAGGTAGGAAAAATTTATGACAGCGATTTAAGGTCAAAGAGACTCTGCAAGTATATCAAAAGCACTCATGAATACTGATGCAACCCTTCTGATGATCTCCATGGGTAACGTTTTATTTAACAATTTGGGTTTTCCAGTACTCTCTATATTTGATCTCTTACTCAGGAGCAAAGAATAAAAGCTGTGCCCCAGCTCTGTATCCGGGAGAACACTCAGCAGCTTCAGACATACCTCACATTTACGCTAGCTTTAGTAGCTCAGGAAACTGCTCTATTCAGGAGACATGAGTGACCTTTAGAATAGAATTGTATGAATCAAACAAATTGTCACGATTCCATATTCTTCAAATCAAGCAATGGAAGAATATAATATTGATCTTTTGATAATAACATCATACTGATATTTATTTTCTAATACAGAACACTATTTCTATTACATAACATTGCTTGTAAAACCACTATATGCATTTTTATAGTGCAAATTTAAAACTCTGTCAGGTTTTAAAAATCAGATTAAAATACAAAGTAAGATTAATTTAAGGACATTCAAGAAAGACAATACTATGTAATAGTAAAAAAAAAATGTTGGTGTCAGAGAATCTCAAATTGAAATCTTTCAGTTAGTACTATGAATGTGGCAAGATCTTTTACTTCCTTAAGCACCCATTTCTTTAAAATAGATATAAAAATAATAGCATTACATAAATTGTTACAAAGATTAAATAAGATCACCTATGTGAAAATGTTTGTACAGTATAAAGATATAGCTAAATATGCAGGTATATATGGACATAGTGATTTAGACAAGTAGTTATAGTCATTTATTCATTTGACAAACGTTTATTGAGCTTCAGCTTTGTTCCACGTACAGTAGCAGACAACTAAGAGACCCCTGCGTTCATAGAACTTGCATTCCCATGCATAAGAAAGACAATGAACAAACATAAAGTCGTGTAGTAATACATAATATGAAAAAAAAGTGAGCAAAGTAGGAAGACAGAATCTGATGGGAGTTGTTCTTTTTGATAGTGTACACTCTGGGTCTTTGGAAGTGGTATGCAAACATGGACCCATATGAAGTGAGAGAGAAAGCCATGTATTTAATGGCTGAAGTTTTATGAGAAGTGGGAATAGCAAATACAAAGCCTTCCTGGTGTTTTCTAGGAACAGCAAACCCGAATGAGGATAGAAATAAGCAAACAAGGGTAACAGTGGTAGATTTTGACAGAAGCATGGACATGCTAAGCCTTGTGCAGAATGTAAATGATGGTTGATCTTATTTTTAGTGCATGAGGAAGTGATAGAGGACTTTTGAGCAGGGAAGCTTGACATGAATGGTTTATGTTCTAAATGAATTTGTGTTTATAACAATGTTATTGAGTGGTCTTATAAATCTCTCCGTTGCATTCTCTTTTAAATATAACAACTCAAATGTAGACATTTTTCAACCCTTGTGTACTGTTACAATTACTTTGTAGATTACTTTTCCTTTCTTCAGGTTTTTTTTGGTTCTCCTACATCTTAATGACCAAAAGTATCCCCCTTGGATGCTACTATATCATTAATTACCTGTTTGATACCTATCAGTGGCTTCTCATTTCCTGCTACATTATGTTATATTGGTCAGGTTATAGCTTTAATTTTTTCTTCAAATTGTTTAATCTGAGAGTGCTTTGATCCCCAATATATAATTTATTTTCTGAATTATTTAAACAGGGGTTAAGCTGATAATTTCTTCTAGAAACTTTTCAATAGTCTGATTTTGATTTTAGGAAAATATTCTGATGTTGAAAAATGGCATATCAAAATAGCATTGTGATTCAAAATAACACGATAGCCATGCCCGTTCTAATGGTAAATGCTTCTCTGTATGTATGAAGGCAGGAGGAAGAAGGTGGGAAGTAATGAGCTCTTCTATTTAGGCCCACAGTTATTATTTTCTTTTTAAATAAATTTATCTTATTGGTTTGTAATCATTGTGAATATGAACTTCAGACATCATTACATGCTATTTAACTAGTAGAAATCTGAAAAGTACCTTCAACTTTTGGGGGTGGCTGGGGGTAAGGGCATCAAGTCTGCTTCAAGGCCTAAAATAGTAATTATGCAAATAAACTATATGCAGTGCTTTATTTTATTCTGTCAAAATCTAATAGTCTCTATTTTAGTTTAGCATAGTATGGCTTCATTGAAATAGCTAACAATGAGGAAAGGAGGTTATGAGTAGGTAATATAAGGTTTTGATTATATGTACAGTTTATAAAATTCTAGAGGAAGAATACTAGGTTGAAAATCAACTAGATACAAATTGCATAACATAGGTCTCTATATATCCAGTGTAACCAATAATTCCTGTCTGTGGGGGCTCCAGGATCTCCCGCTAGCATTGTGGCTGTGGTCCCTTCTAATGGTGAGGGACAAAGCTATACTGGTTGGTAAATATTTATATGTATCCTTTGATGTGTACAAACTTTCTAAATTAAAAACTGATTATAGACAAATAATATGCAAAATAAGGGACTGCTTTCCTTTGCTAAGGAATTTGTCTTATACTGACTTAAAATGTCTTTTCTTTTTTTTAATTTTTATTTTTTGGTTTTGCCTTGAATTGTATAATCCTTAAAAGTTAATTCTTTGCATCTCCCAGGTAACACACTTCCCAATACATTTTTTTTTTTTTTTGTCTTTTTCGTGACCGGCACTCAGCCAGTGAGTGCATCGGCCATTCCTATATAGGATCCGAACCCGCGGCGGGAGCGTCGCCGCGCTGCTAGCGCAGCACGCTACCGAGTGCGCCACGGGCTCGGCCCCCCAATACATTTTAAACATAAGCATTTAAAAAAAAATTTGTGGTAAAAAGCAATCTTGTGGTATTAACATAGGATATGAATCTATAAACCAAAGAGCTTAAGGATTTTAGAGAAAAGATTAAAATCCAGAAGTAGTATTAATTGAGATTTTGAAGCTAGAATCAGTGCAAAATGAATGAATATAAATAATCTTTCAAAATATCATAGTATATGACATTATATATCATGTAATATATATAAATATATAGAGAGAGTACTAACACTTGGCATAACTCCCAAGGGCACTGTTTGTGTTATATTCTATATAAACAACAACACTGAAGTGTTGTGCAACAAACAGCTCTGTATAATATGATAGCAAAACACAGATATATTTTTAAAAATCATTTTTTGAAGAAGGTAATTGATGAAAAATTCAATGATCCCATAATATTTTATTCACCTACCTAGATATTCGCTTACGTGACATTGCCTTTTAAATAAGTTAATAATTAGCTCTAATTTTGAGTTAACCCCCATTCAATAATTGAATCCCATATTCATCCTTCCGTAGACATGTCTTTTTTTGAACACTGTGTCAAATAAAATCTATTATATATTCTCCCCATAAAACTTTTAAAATGTTGGTTCTGTCTGTTTCATGAGTTTACATAAAAATCTCCATTTGATTTAGTAGTGGAAACCAGAAGAGCTAATAAAATGCATAACAGCATAGTTATGTGGCATTCAAAACCACTGACAATGTGGTTGGCTTTCTTTTAATAACCCCTACTACCCCTGCTTCAGCTCTTGACACTTTGATTCCTGTGCCTAGATAGAAATTACTAAAAGAGATTGTATCTGCTCTAACTTTTAAAGTTGCAGTGATATATACATACTTTATATGTACATTTGCAAAAAAAAAAAAAAGAAAAGAGAGACAGTTTAAATTACTCATCTTTTGGTGAAGTTGTGTATGGTGCCAGTATTAGTTGGTGGAATTCAGGGTTTGTATTCATCTATTTTTTTCCTGGAATAGACATTATAATTTATTTTCTCATCTCTACATATATTTAATATTGTATACAGTGAAAAGATATTCATTAAAAAATTATAAAATTTGAGCAAGTTACTTATAGTTTTATTATCTAACTGTATTTGTATATTTATGAAAGTAACAATAACTGGATTTCTTAAATTTCTTAAGAAAGTTCTTAAATTCTTAGTCTAGATGCTATACACATCGTACACATTTCCTTAGTAAGTCTAGTATACACAGTGGATATGCATATTTATAAATTAGACAGATAGGTCCAAGTTGGAATCCAGTCACTATCATTTACTAGTTATAGTGAGCAAACACAAGTCAGTCACAGATCATCCATTTCTCTATTAGCCTCCAGATTTTTTTCGAAGAACGTCCTCTCCTATTGGTGGCCATAGAATTTGAATGAGATTGACAATATTCACAGCTGCAGAGATAGTTCTTTATTTGCTAAAATAATCTGAAAAAACACCACTCCCTTTGTCAAATAATTAGAATGTAAATGTGACCTGTGACCCAAGTGGACTCAGAGTAATGTCCATCTTTTTCTTTTCTTTTCTTTTGGTTATTGGGGGAATGACTCTCACTCCTCTGTGGACAAGTAGGTGAGTAGCCCTGTAGAGCTTTGTCAGTGGTAATTTGACCAAAAGAGAAGCTAGCTTTAGGATTTCAATATAGTAAAGTGCAGAGTTTCAAGACAAAAATTGGGTCTTTAGTGACAATATTCATTCACACGTCAAATTGACCCTGAAGACCATGGCACTTAAGACTTTACAGCTAAGCATCAGTTAATTCCCTTCTTGTTTTGTGTTTATTTTCCTGTTATTATTACTAACTCTGTGACATTGGACAATCTACATAATCTCCTTGAATCTTTGTTTCTCCTCTTTAAAACAAGAGTTCCACCATTATATACACTATGGAGTTATTATAAAGTTTGAACTACAGAGAACATTTATAATGATTACACAGTACAGAAAATAGAAGATTAACAAAGGAAATGCCAGTCTTCACAATTTGATTTCAAAACTCCTCTAAAGCACAGTGGCAGGCATAATGTGAGAGTACTAATAAGAAATAGTTCCATTTACAGAACTATCCTGATGACAGCAGGGTTCTGTAGGTAAGACAGTAATTGTATTCCCATTATGTAGTGAAATCTAATGCCATATAATCAAAGTATTTTCAAATGAATTTTCTTCCTCATAATCCCCTGTGAATATAGATTTTAGATCAAGCTAAATATTTAACATCAGTAAAAGTAGTCAAATATATTTGTGAACATCATCATTGCATGGAGCATTTAAAAATGATTCTTGGTCCTTGGTATTGAGGGGTTGATATTTAAAGATTCACTACTTCCATTATTTACTATGAGAAAGAGTGATACCACAGCATTAAAAGGCACTCATACTCTGAAACCAATGCACCTACTCCCTATAAAATATTAATGAGTTTATTTTTTTCTTCAAGTAAATTAATAAATATTCATCACTTTCTGCATGAAAAATTGCTAGATGATATGGGAAACTAGCTGTATAAATTAAATGCAATCACATGAAAACTTGATTGACACATCATTTAAATGATAGCTGGAGAGTAAGAAGTACAAGAAAACCTATCACCACACTATTCTATTAAAAATATTTGGGACATATTTAGTATGAATCACTTAAAGTAATATCAGGCAAAATTAAGTGAACTTATTTTCTTGAATGTACCAGACATTACTCTAGAAATATATATAGAATTAAAGGAATGTATAAGAAGAATGATGTTCTGCACAAAGAGAAATATTATTTGAATCCCAAGGTCATGTTTGTTACCTATTTCTATACTCTTTTGTGTTCTCTGAAATTTGTCAAAAAAAAAAAATCCTACCTTTAAAATATAAAATGCATATGAATGCAAATAAAACTAGCATAGGAAAAAGTTGTTTTGGTTATTCACTCTAAAAATATGAACTTTGGATATTATTTGATTCTTATAAAACATAACTGCATTTCCTGCATATAGGATCAAACTTCATATCACTCACTTTGTTCAAATTAAGCATTTTAAGTTTTGTGTATGTTCTTTTTTTTTTTTTTTTTTGCTGCAATTTAACTTTCTGGTGTTTTTGGAGGGAGGGAGGTAAAAAAAAAAGAGCAATCTTTAATTATATTTTTAATCCTCTTGCTCTGTAACAACCTTTAGTAAGTCACGAGGATATGCTATCTCATTGTTTTGTGTCATTCTGAATCAATTGTTTTTCACATTCTCTTTTCTTAAATTTAGTAAAATTTGAAATCAATGGGTAAGGTCTGGAACTTACATTATTCATTTCCCATTTTTAATCATTTATTTTGAGATTGGCACAGCAGTGTTCTTCCTGCATAGACTGTTGCATGATGGGAAACATAATTTATGTATAAATTTTGGCAGTTTGTCTTCTATGTTGTTGAAATAGTTTTCTAAGAAATTTTTTCTTTAGACAATAAAGAATAAACTAAAGGGAAAAGTAACATATTTATTATCTGTTTGTGGGGAGGTTTAGTAAAAAAAAAAAGTTGAAGGGAAAAATTAGAAACTAAAGATGAATGTAATAGGTATTAATATACAATTGCTCAAGAGGTTGGATACCCATACAGACTAGCCACCAAAAAATAAAATAAAATAAAAATCATCATACTTTTTTTTTAAAAGAAAGCAATATTATAAAATCATGCACTGCATATATAATGTCCTATAAGACTATAATGCCATATTTTTACTATACCTTTTGATGTTTAGATACATAAATATTTTCCATCGTGTTACAATTGCCTACAGTATTTAGTAAAGTAAAATGCTATACAAGTTTGTAGCCTATGAGCAATAGGCTATATCATACAGCCCAGGCATATAGTAGACTGTACCATCTAGGTTTGTGTAAGTACACTCTATGATGTTTACACAATGACAAAATCACTAACAATGTATTTCTCTGAATACATTTGTACTTAAATAAGCATTTAATATTATGATGTTATACCGTATAACATTTAAGAAGGAATAATTTTTGCACTCATGCTTCCATGTAGTACATGTAGCTATAGGAATTCAGAGTCAATAAGCAAAATAGTTGAAATAAGTATATATAACTTTCACTCACCTCAAGCTCTTTTTTCGGTACCTTTAGTATTGGGTCATCACCATTAACACTACCCTTTCCAATCTTTTGTAATGCTCACCATCTCTAGGATACTATGTCTCCTTTTAAATTACTAATATTGTGGGGATGACAATCAAAGGGGGAGAGAGAGCTAAATAGTGAGTTGTTGAGTCTCTAAAATTACTCCAGATCTTAATGAGATTAAACTGGATCAGAACTTCTCACCAGTCTATGAAAAGTAATAGCGGTACTTTTTTTCTATTAAAATTATTTAGCACAAATCTTAGTGAAATTTGGTAAACACATAAAAACTCTAGTATTCAGAGAAAAAGTTGAGAATTCTTTTTTCAAAGTTTTATTTAGCTTGCCATTGATATTAGTAAATATAGATGCATTATATCTGTTACCCATTCACATTAAGCACGTGAGCGAAAAATGCTGCTGTGTTTCAGCAATGATAGCAGAACATTTAAGTTTATAAGATGAATGGACCAGATATCATTCAGTACACAGTGCTTTTCTCTTTGTCTTAATTAGTTCAATCTCAAGTTCTGTTTGTAACTTACATATAGAGTTTAGAAAAGGCTGAGTAATAAAAGACATATACTATTTTATTTTGTATACATACACACATTCAATATCATGGAGATATCAGTTATCTTATCAATAATGTGAATCAAGGAAATTCAGTCAGTATCCCAAGAAATATTTTCAAGGATGTTGACAAATTATCTCTCTCCTTTTCTTAAAATATTTTGTTCAGTTGAATCTTAATCTCCTCCTTTTCTCTGTAGCCCTGTGGGTAGTCTTCTGCCATTTCTTTTACTTGCTTCTAATTTCCCCAAACAATGGTGTGGCATGCCTGAGAACTGAGTTTTTGGACTTTTTCTCTTTTCTGTGGAACTTACTTGGACATCTCAATGAGTAACTTTAAATACCATGGTAACGTTAAGAATGCTCAGACTTACACCTCCAACCATGCACTCTTTTTTGAGGTTTAGATCTCCCTTGAGCTTTTGATTCTTACTCAACATTTCTACTTGAATATCTGGTAGGCACTTCCAACATAACATGTCTCAATTTACAGTATGTATCCTCTATGTCAAACTTACTTCATTCACAATCTCCCATATCCAAAGTTTGATGGCTTAAGAATAGGTTGATGGCTACCACCCTTTAGCAAGCTATCATAACTTCTTATGGGTATTACTGAGAGACAGTAGTGTCCCAAGTAGTCTCCCCAGTTCACATTTTTACCTCCTAGGCTATTCTCAGTACTGCAACTGTGATTCTTCTAAAATATAAGCAAATTTATATTCTCATTTTCCTTTAAAGTTCTCTAACATCTTCCCATCTCACTCAGAGTAAGAGCCAAATTTCTGACAAAGACATCCAAGTTTCTATATGTTCTAGGATTCTATAATCTTTCAGATCTCATCTACTAGTATTCTGTATGCCTCCATTCTTACATTGCCTCAGGCATTCTGGTCTCCTTGCTGTTCTTCAAATATGAAAAGGTATATCCCACCTCAGGGCCTCTATGCTTGCCATTCCCTTTTCCTGAAATGCTTTTCTCCTACATATCCACATGGATCACATCCATCAGAAAATCAATGTCTCAGGGAAGCCTTTCTTGTCTACTATATTGAAATAGCATTTATTTTCTTAAATTATATTTCTCCCAAAACATATGGCTTTTTAATGTGTTTTACATTTTATCTATTGATTTCATTTATTGTTTAGATTTTTCTGTAAAAAGTAAATTCCAAGTGATTTTGGTGATTTTTCACTTGTTGTTCCAGTACCTACGGTAATGACTGATACATTGTAAATGCTACAAAATGTGTATTGAATTAATCCATTAATCAATACATATTTTGTGAATAATGAAGATTGTGTCCCTCCTTTCTAAATCTGGTCTTTCTTGTTTTTTTTTCTTTTCTTTTCTTTTTTTTTTTTTGTCTCTAAGAACTTTACCCAAAGGATAATTTGAAAAGGTAATATAGACTTGTCTTGTCCTGATTAGAAAAAAGAAAATGCTGTTAACATTTCACCATTAAGAATATTTGCTCTAAGTTTTTGGTAGATGCCCTTTATCCACTCTATAATATTTTATTTTCTTTTTCTTTTGCTAAGAATTTCTGCTCTACTTGTGTTACCACTGTTACAATGGCTTTATATCGGTAAAACCAGTATGGGATATTTACTGTTTTATATTTGCTAGAAGAATTTGAGTAATACATCATTGGAATCATGAGATCATTGAATGTTTGGTAACATTGACTATTGAACAAATTGGGTTTTGCCCTTGTGAGGAGATTTTAAATGACCTTTTAAAATTAATTGTTATGAAATTTTATACCATTTGACCTTTATTGAATTTCATCAAGAAAACTATATGTTTTAGGATACTTTTCCACTTTATCTAAGGTTTTAGCTATATTGGCATATATTTTTTAACAGCATTTCTTTATTATCTTTTTAAAATTTGTCAGAAGGTAGCCAGTTAAGTCCCTATTTTAATTCCAAATAATTTTTTATGAGTGCTTAACCAGTAAGACTGTGAGTAAAACTTTAATATTTTATGAAGGAATAATAATGATATTAACCATATGTATTTATAGCATTACCAGTAATAAATATATTCAATAAGTATTCTTATGGGCTTTAATCATTTTTTTTAAGATACAAGCTGAAGAGAATAGACCTGTGTAATTGTTAATGCTATGTGTTAACCTGACTGGGCTAAGGTATGCTCAGATAGCTGGTAAAACATTGCTGGGTGTTTCTGGAGGAGATTAAAGTCTGAATTTGTTAAATGCTTTTTTAGATATACTGTGTAGGTTATGACTATACTTATATGTAAGAACTAGCTGCATAGCTGGTAGCATTTAGTTCTTTATTTTTCAAATTATATATAGATTTGGGTTGATTTTGCTTAGCTATCAGTTTACAAGAAATCTAAAACAAAAGGATGATTCACTCTTTCATCAAAAAGTATTACTCATTTATAATCATGTTATATTAATCAAGGTTCTCCAAAGAAACTGAGCCAATAGGAGATAGATAGATAGATAGATAGATAGATAGATAGATAGATAGATAGATAGATAGGTAGATAGATAGATATTTAGATACAGATATAGGAATTGGTTTACACAATTATAGAAACCAAGAAGTTCCATGATCAGCCAGAAAAAAAGATGGTCTTCCTTTTATTTGTTGAATTATTCATTAATAATTACTTTTGGTGTTTTATTATTGCATATATGCAAAAAAATATGTTACTACATATGATGTGTTACTCACAAGAAAGTGTGTAGGGGGAACAGAAAGAACACTTAAGACCAACTTCTCCCCAACACACACACACTTTTTTCTCATTCACCCTCAGCTTGCTGTATGAAATGTCTAAAACATGGGCAAGGCACCTCAAGAACACACACCTGTTTTGGCTTTCTTCCAACCACATCTACACATTTAGATAATTTCCTGATTTCTTCCCTTGCCACTCTTGATACAGAAGTCCATGTTTTGTCATTTTCTTAAAACAAAATATTGTCCACAAAACTTTAGCAAGTAGCTTAGATTATTTTGGAAACATTTGATAAAGTTTGTATTGAGATGGGAGTGGAAGAACTAATGGTATAATGGATTTTGTATTGAGTTATTTACTACCTCATGCTCAATGCTTTTAGTGAATAACAATAAAAATCCATTGCATGATCAGTTCTTTTTTTCTTTGGCTGACAGCAAAAATAGTCAGGTCTCCTTCTCTCCTGGCAATTTCCCCACATCACCTCTCAAACATGTTTTTGACAAGTAGTTAGATTCTAACCCCAAACCTATAAATCTCACTCAGCCAAACAAAGCCTTGCAAGTAAATCATCCATACAACTCGTAAACTTCTGCAGTGATTATCTGTTCTTTCTAGAGCATATCCAGCTGGACTATTCCTCATAGACCCCAAAGCACTGAGCAAAGTCTATGGGGCATTCTGCTGTAACATGCCACAGTGCATCCTACTTTGCAATGACATTGCCCAGCTTAAGAGGACTTTACATATGGAAAAGAATACTGTGTATTCAGTTGATGGGAAGTGAGGTGATCAGTTAGAAACAATGAGTTAAGTAAATGAAATACATTATTGGCCTGTAGGATGGGACTGCTTTTCTGTCTCTTGTGAATTAATAGAATTGGCATTGGCCTCCTGAATAGAGGATATCAGGTTAAATATTTGTAAAACAATGTAATAGTTTATAACATTTTTTTAAAAAAAATAAAAAATTAACTTAATTTGACCAATAGTACATAATTCTTACCTTGAAATGAATCCAGGAAGGATATTGGCAAAATGGTGGAATAGAAAGTTCCAGCAGTAGTTCCCCCACAAAAACGCCAATTTAATAATGAGATATAGATGAAAATACACTTATAAGAAATCCAGACTACAGTTAAGAGATTGTAATATAACAGATGAACACAAAACCAAGAACAGCCATGTTGGAACAGGTAAGAAGTGTAATTTCCATTTACCTGCATCAGCTCTTCCCCTGAGCTTGCACAATTCAATGCCAAGAGAGATCTCTTCAGCCTGAAATTTCTCTTTTGGGGAGAAAGAGAGTAGAGTATCTATCCAACATACCAGTCTTTTTGCTTTGACTGAGGGGCCAGTTTCTATCTTGCCTCACATGACATGCTGATAGAAAAGGCATAGCTCACAAGTTTGTGGCAGCTAAAATCAAATAAAAAGGGTTAGGCAGCTTTCTGTGGCTCATGATGGCCCTGAGAGATTGGAGGAAGGCACAGAACCTGAAGCTTTTCCCTCAGAAAGGAGGGAGAGGAGTGAAATTTGCCTCTAATGCACTTATCTTGCAATATGCTACCTGTGGGATGAGTTTCTGTATAGTCTCACCTGGAGTCCTAACAAAACTGGCAGAGTTTGGTGATAGAAGCTATCAACAAAGGAAAGGGGCAGGAAGCTTGCCATCTGAGTGTCACTCATTATCTCTAGCTGATCTGAATGGTGAAGGTCATTGTTTGTTGAAACCAGTCCATAATGTTTGCAACTGGTGGCTATTTCTTCAAATGTGCAGACACAAGTAACATTAAAAAAAGTGCATATGACACAAATAAAGGAACAAATAAATCTCTAGTTACTGACCCTAAGAAATGAAGGTCTATGAATTGCCTGATAAAAAGTTTAAAATAATTATCTTTAAAAAATTCAGGAAGTTATAAAAAAATACAGATAGACAACTAAATGAAATCAGAAAAATAATGTATAAACAATGACATTACCAACCACCAAAACCCAGAAATACTGGAGCTGAAGAATATAATAACTCAACTGAAAAATTCAAAAGAGGGGTTCAACAGCAGATCTGATCATGAAGAAAAGAGAATCAGTGAACTCAAAGGCAGGTCATTTGAAATTATCCAGTTAGAGGAATAATAAGAAAAAAGAATGAAAAAATATTGACTTATGGGACCCCACATAGCAAGCCAATTATCATATTATGAAAGTCCCAGAAGAGGAATAGAGAGGAGGAGAAGAAAGTCTATTTAAAGACAAAATGTCAGAGGTTCTGGTCAAGATGGCAGAATTGACGGTTCCCAGCATCACTCTCTCCCACAAATCAGCCAATTTACAACTATAAAAATGTAACATCAGCCAAGCTGGGGCCACTGGAGCTCAGGGTAAGAGAAGGAGAGACCTATGGAGTACATGAAGGTGGGAGAAACCATGATGAGAGAAAGAAAAAACCGCTTTGAGCATTTTGGGCCATGGCTGCTTTAAGGATGGAGCTGATGAGTACATGGAGCAGGAGCTGGCAGAAGCCACAGCTGTGCCCTTCAGATGGAGCTACCTGGAGGTGGGAGGGGAGAAGAGGACCTTGGCAGCCCCCAGGACAGCAAGACCACTAATAGGATTCCCAGAGACCCACGCAGGAGTGAGGAGCCAGAACAACTGAAAAAAAGGAGCCAGTCAGAGGCTGGTGAGTCATCACAAGGGACCAGCACAGGGCCCATCCCATGGGAAGTGTTTGGAGCATGGGAAGTGGGGGAAATGGGCCCAATGGGGGAACACTGGGACACAGCAAGGACAGCTGACCCACCCCCCAATCAGTGCAGGACCACTCAGAGGAGACTGTCGGGAAAACAAAATTGCATGGAGTGCAGTTTGATAAAAAAACTCAGACCCAGATCAGAGTTTCTGCACAACTCAGATCCACCAGGTCTTTGGAGAGCCGGAAGTACCTATAAGGTCAACCATTAAACCCTGAGCAGCACAAAAAGCCTTCTCTAGGTAAACAGGAACAAAGCAGCAATTTAGCTCAAACATACAGCTCAAGTACTGGTTCCCACATGAAGTTCCCCCGTTTTAGAAGTAAGCAAAGGACAAAAAATTAGTTCTGGCCCAGGCACACCACCAGCACCTTGGGGTCTGCCTGGGAACCAGAGGCTTGGAGCCAGCGACAGGATCTCACTCCCACATCCAGGCACACTGCACCAGCACATCAAGTCCCACCCAGTGACCTGAGGCAAGGAGCTGGACACCAGACACCTCCCACAACTAGGCACACCACCAGTGCCTCAGGGCCAACCCAGTGACCTGAGTCACAGAGAGGGGCACTGGACATCCTTCCACAACCAGGCACACCACACCAGTGCATTGGGTCCCACCTGGGGACTTGAGGCATGGATCTGGAGACCATTTACACCCCACAAGCAGGCACACTGCCAGCACCAAGGAGCATGCCAAAAACATCACCTCCATGTGAGTGGCCCACCACAATAACCATGGCTGCTGTGAAAGCAGCTAGACACCACAACCACCATGCATATGGTCCACCAACCACTGGAGTGCATTGACACAAGGAGAGTCACCAGTAGAGATAAAGAAAAGAAGAGGATGTCTCTCTCCACAAAGCCTATTTCAGAGTGACAGAAGAAGCATCTGCTCTATGATAATATTGGGGGACCTGATCACACCTCTCAGCATTGGACAGATCATCTAGGCAACAAATCAACAGAGTAACCATTATTCTTTCAGAAAGAGAGAAAAAATCTAGGGTAATTAGAGGGGTAGGGAGGAGGGAGAGGGGATGGGGAGAGATAGTACAAGGGGCATAAAGAATAATTATGTTTTGTAACACTATATATGCTAGTAATATTGATTTGGTCAATATATCTCAATGTTGAACCCCAAAAATATGTATAATCATTTTTGATTCAATAAATAAATTTTTTAAAAAAAGACAAAATGTCCCAAAACTTTCCAATTCTGAGGAAGAAAATGGATATCCACATTCATAAATCTCCCAAAACTCCAAACAGAATGAACTAACAATATCTACACCAAAACTAATTATTAAGTAATCTGCAAAATTCAAGACAAAGAGAGAATATTGAGCCTTCACAAGACTATTACCAGATATCTCAGCAAAAAATGTGAAAGCCAGAAGGGAGTAGAATGATACATTCACATAATAATAATAATAATAATAATAATAATAATAATAATAATAATAATAATACCAACCAAGAATAGTATACCCAAGAAAATTGTCCTTTAAAAGTTAGAAAAAATACTTTCCCAGATAAATAAAAGCTGAGGGAGTTTCTCACCATTACACCTGATGGAGTTTGGATGTGCTGTCCTCTCCAAAACTCATGTGGAAATTTGATCTCCAATGAGGCAGTGTTGGAAACTGATTGAGTCATGGAGGCAGATCCCTCATGAATGGATTAATGCTCTCCCTGGGGGAAGGGGAGTAATGAGTGAGTTCTTGCTCTATTAGTTCCCACTAGAGCTGGTTGCTTATTTTTTTTTATTTTTTATTTTTTTAAAAGATGACCTGTAAGGGGATCTTAACCCTTGACTTGGTGTTGTCAGCACCACGCTCACCCAGTGAGCAACCGGCCATCCCTATATGGGATCCGAACCCATGGCCTTGGTGTTATCAGCACCGCACGCTCCCAAGTGAGCCACGGGCCAGCCCTAGAGCTGGTTGCTTAAAAAGACTCTGGCACCTTCTCTCTCTCTCTCTTTCTTCTTCTTGCCATGTGATCTGCTTGTACCCACCGGCTGCCTGCCACTTTCCACCATGAACAGAAGCAGCCTGAGGCTCATGCCAGATGCAGCTGTCCCAGAATCATAAGCCAAATAAACCTCTTTTCCTTATAAATTACCCAGTCTCAGATATTCTGTTATAGAAACACAAAATGGGGGCCGAGCCCATGGCGCACTTGGGAGAGTGTGGCGCTGGGAGCGCAGCGACGCTCCGGCCGCGGGTTCAGATCCTATATAGGAATGGCCGGTGCGCTCACTGGCTGCTTGCCGGTCATGAAAAAGACAAAAAAAAAAAAAAAAAAAAAAAAAATGGACTAATACAGAAAATTGTTACCAAGGAGTGGTGTGTTGCTATACAGATACTTGAAAATGTGGATGCAGCTTTGGTACTGGGTAATGGGCAAAGGTTGGAGGAGTTTGGAGGACTTAGAAAAAAAGAAAAAGACGAGGGAAAGTTTGGAATGTCTTAGAGACTTATGGGGTGGGGAGCAGAATGCTGATATAGTAAAGGCCATGCAGATAATGAGGTCTCAGATAGAAATGAGGAACTTATTGGGAATTGGACAAAAGATAACCCTTGATACACCACAGCAAGGAACCTGGCTGCATTGTGTTCATGCCCTTCCACTTTGTGGAAGTTGGAACTAAAGAATTGTGAACCAGAGCATTTGGCCAAAGAAATTTCTAAGCAGCAAAGCATTAAGGAAGCTGCATGGTTGCTTTTAAGAGCCTTCTCTGAGTTATGGCAGCAAAATCATGATGTAAAGCCAGAATTTAAAAGGGAATCAGAGCGTAAAGACTTGGAAAATTTGCAGCCTGGCCATGCAGTAAAGAAGTGGAGAGCCAGCAAACAATTCACGGGTGAAGCAGATAAACTGGTTGCTAAAGACATTATCTTGGCAGTGAGGCAGCCAGATGCTAATAGCGGAGAAAATGAGAGGAAAGCCCTGCAGGCATTTCAGAAGCCTGGAAGGGTGCCCCACCCATCACAGACCCTGAGGCCTAGAAAGACTGAGTTATGCTGAAGGACAGACCTGGGCACAGCTGCCCTCAGGAACCTGCTCCCTGCATCCCAGCTGCTCCAGCTGGGGTGGCCCCAAGTGTTGTTCCTGCAGCAGCCCTGGAGAGTAGAAGCCTGAGACCCTGGTGGCGTCCACGTTGTGTTGAGTCTGCAGGCTGGCAGGACATGAGAGCAGTGGAGGCGTGGCAGCCTCCACCCAGATCCCAGAAGATGGAAAAGCCTGGGGGCCCAGGCAGAGATCTGCCACAGGGGTGGAGCCACTGCAGAGGACATCTACTAGACCAATGCCAAGCAGGAAAGTTGGGTCTGAGCCCCCACAGAGAGCCCCCACCAGGGAAATGTCCAGTAGAGCCAATGCAGCAGGGCTGCTGCCAGGACCCTAGAACTTCTGGGCCACTGGTAACATGCAACACAGGCCTGGAAAAGCCACAGGCACCAGCGTGGCCACTGGGCTGTGCCTGGAAGAACTGTGGAAGCAAGGCTGCCTGATGCTTTGGGGGCCCGGATGCCCAATTATGCCCAGGATGCAGGACTTGGAGTCAAAGAACATTATTTTGGAGCTTTAAGACATAACATCTGCCCTGATGGGTTTCGGATTTGTTTGGGGCCTGTATTTCCTTTCTTTTGTCCTATTCCTCCCTTTTGGAATTGAAATGTATACCCAATGTGTGTTCCACCATTGTGTCTTGGCAGTAGATAAATTTGGTTTTGTTTTTCAGGTTCACAGCTGGAAGGACTTTTGCTCTTGATCTCAGATGAGACTTTGGACTTTGCACTTTTAAGTTGGTGCTGGAGCAAGCTAAGACTTTTGGGACTGTTGGGATAGAATGATTATATTTTGTATGTGAGAGTGACATGAGTTTTGGGGGGCCAGGGTTAGAATGATGAAGTTGGATGTGTTGTCACCTCCAAAACTCATGTGGAAATTTGATCTCCAATGTGGCAGTGTTGGAAACTGATTGAGTCATGGGGGTGGATCCCTTATGAATGGATTAGTGCTCTCCCTGGGGGAGGGGGAGTAATGAGTGAGTTTTTGCTCTATTAGTTCTTGTGAGAGCTGGTTGTTTAAAAAAACCTTGGCACCTCCTCTTGCTTCCTTTCTCTTGCTTCCTCTCACCATGTGATCTGCTTGTACCTGCTAGCTCCCTGCCACTTTCTGCCCTGAGTAGAAGCAGTCTGAGGCCCATGCCAGATGCAGCTGTCCCAGAATCGTAGGCCAAATAAACCTCTTTTCCTTATAAATTACCCAGTCTCAGGTATTCTGTTGTAGCAACACAAAACAGACTAAAACAACACCTCTCTTCTAAGAAGTATTAAAGAGAGTTCTTCAAGTTGAAACAAAAGGATGCTAAACAACAACATGGAAGCATATAAAAGCATAAAAATCACTGGCAAAGGTAAACCTATAGACAAACACAGAATATTGTGATTTTGTAATGGTGCATTGGAAATCACTTTTAATTGTATTGTAAAAGTTAAAAGTCAAAAGTAGTAGTAATAACTATAAGTACAAATATGCATTAATGGATTCACTATAAAAAGATGTAAATTGTGACATCAATAAAATGAAGTGTAGGGTGAGAAGTAAAAGTGAAGAGTTTTTGTACATGATTAAGGTTGTTATTACCTAAAAATACACTATTATAAATATAATAAGTTTTATGCAAGCCTCATGGTAACCACAGAGAAAATTCCTATATATACCTTGTAAAAGAAAAAGAGAAAGAACTCATAGCATATCACTACAAAAAAATTACAAATCACAAAGGAAAACAGCAAAGGGGAAAAGAGGGGAAAGGAACTATAAAACAGTCAGAAAACTAACCAAAAAAAAAAAGAAAGGAAACAGTCAACAGAATGAAGAAACAACCTACAAAATGGAAGAAAATATTTGCAAACCATATATCTGATAAAGGTTTAATATCCCAAATGTCTAAGAAACTCATACATCTCATAGCAAAAAAATAAATAACCCAAGTTAAAAAGGGGGCTAAGTACCCAAATAGACTTTTCTCCAAAGAAGACATACAAGTGGCAAACAGGTATATGAAAAAATGCTCAAAACCACTAATCTTCAGGGAAATGCAAATTAAAACCACAATGAGATATTACCTAGTACCTGTTAGAATGGCTGTTATCAAAAAGATAACAAGTGTTGGCAAGGATCTTGTGGAAAGAGAACACTTACACTCTGTTGTTGCGAATATAAATTAGTACGGAAATTATGGAAAACAGTATGGAGTCGCCTCAAAAAATGAAAGTGAAATTTCAATATGATCCAGCAATTCCATTGTATGGGTATATATACAAATGAAATGAAATTGGTATGTGAAAGAGATATCTGTACTTCTACATTTATTGTAGCATTATTCACAATAGCCAAGATATGGAATACTATTCAGATGTTGAAAAAATAAATTCTGCCATTTTCAGCAACATAGATGGAACTGGAGACCATCATGTTAAGTAAAGTAAGCCAGGCACAGAAAGACAAGTACTGCTGGATCTCACTCATAAGTGGAATCTAAAAAGCTGATCTCATAGAAGGAAAGAGTTGCATGTTGGTTACCATTGGCTGGCATGATTGTGGTGGTGGTGGGGTTGGGGGAGGAATTGGAGAGATGTTGGTGAAAGGATACAAAATTTCAGTAGGTAGGAAGAATAAATTCAAGAGATCTGTTGTACAACATGGTGTCTGCAGTTAATACAGTCAATAACAAGATATTGTATTCTTGAAAAAATGCTAATAGTAGATTTTAGATGTTTGCACCACAAAAATGATAACAGTGAGCTAATGCATATGTTAATTATCCGGGTTTGGCCATTCCACAATGTGTGTGTGTGTGTGTGTGTGTGTGTGTGTGTATTTCAAAACATTATGTTGTAGATAAATACATACAATTTTATCTGTCAATTAAAAATTTTTTAAAGATCACCAGAACATAAAAGGAAGGAAACCCTGGCATTTGTGAGAACAAAGATGAAGCTGATGAACATTACGCTAAGTGAAACAAACCAGTCACGGCAGGAGAAATATTGCCTGATTCCACTCATGTGAGGTATCTGACATAGTCAAAGTCAAAGAAACAGAGCAGAATGGTGGTTGCCAGAGGCTTGGGGGAGGTGGAACTGGGCAGTTTCTCTTCAATGGATGTCAAGTTTCAGTCATGCAAGATGAATAAATTCTAGAGATCTGCTGTACAACATTATGCTTAACAAGACTGTATTGTACATTCAAAAATTTAAGAGAGTGGATCTTAGTTAAGTGTTCTTTCTATAATAAAACAAAAAGAAAGAAATCAGTCCAGAACACTTTCTACTCAAAAACTGACTGAATCCATCTATTCATTCATTTATCCATCCATTGTTTTTCTTAATTGCTGATCGTCTTCTAGGTACTAGAATACGACAGTCAATGAAAGAGTAAAAGATGTATATTTCGGTAAAGTTTATGTTCTAGGTGGGATGACAGAAAACAAAAGCAAAAAAAGAATGACATGAATTGTATGTGAAATGATAAGCACTGTGAAGGAAGATAAAGCAGAGAGTCACGAACATTGAGGGCTAACACAAGAAGGTGTTATAGTTAGATTGCTAGAGACAATTCCTGTTTAAGATGATGTCTACGTGTTGACGTGGAAGGAAGGAAGCAGCCACGGGGAGCTGGGAAAAGCAGTTTAGATAAATGAAAAAGTAAGTACAAGTAATGGCAAACATCCTTGGTGTGTTTACATGGTGCGTAAAAGGATGGCAGAGTGTTTGGAAAAGACCCAGTGAGTAACAGAATTAGCTGATGTTAGAGAGGTAATGTTTTGGGAGGCAGGATGTGTAGCAGACCATTGCAAAGATTTTGGATTTTCCTCTGAGTGATATAGAGAGTCACTGGCAATTTTAAGAAGTAAAGGAAAATGATTAAACTTATGTTTTGAAGGGATTATTCTTATTATTTGAAAAGATTATCGAGATAAGTCTATAGAGCTATGGAGGCAGAAGGGGATAGGAAAGGATTAAAACAGGGAGACCAGTTAGGATTCTACAGCAGGTGGCTTAGGCCACGGGGATAGCCATGGACTTGGTGAGAGGTCACCAGATTCTAATTATAATTGAAAGGTAGGGTGTGACAGAAGAACGGAGTGAATGATAACTCCAAGGTCTGGGGATTATGCAGCATGAAGAAGTGAGTTAACAGTTACTGAAATGGAAAAGCCAGGCAAGGCAAGATAGTGAGGGACAAGAGTTAAGTTTAGTTTTGGATATGGTTATTGTGAGACACCTGTTAGATGTTTACGGGAAAATGTAGAACAGTCAGTTTGATACCTGGGTCTGGATTTCAGGAAATAGACCCAGAATAGGCAGAGTGAGTTTATTGATAGTATTTAAAGCACTTCAGCATTGTCCTCTTATGAATAAATATTTAGAACTGGCAAATGATTGATATCAAATTTTAGAAATTCAGGATATTACACTGAGCTCTAAGGTAGTGTGCTGATCTAGCTCCTTATACAATTATGTCCCAAACCTGCCATCATTATAAAATATGGTTAGCATAGATATCTGTTTTATTGTATGACTTCTTTAGCCATTGCATCAAAATCTGAACCTAACGGGCTTATAATAATTAGAAATAATAGGACATTTGGCAAATTTTTGTGGCTGCTAATGGATCATAAATATCAAGATGTTTTAATAAAATGAGGACACGACCTTATTCCTTAACACAATATATTGACTTCAGCAGCAGTTTTTAGAAAGCTAGTAACTAATATTTGCTCACAAATAGCTCGTTGATTGTACGTTACTTACTTGATCAATATTGAATTTTTTAATATTGATTATATTGTCTCCAAGGTTGACTAAAGGTAAAAGACTAAACTATTTTGGGTTAGGCAGAATACTACAGTTCCAAGGTTATGAGAATTAGAGCACTGGGTGCGTATTAAATGCTGAACAATTACTAGCTTCTTAATTGCTAAGGAAACATAAAGTATTAATCTAACACAGAACAATATTCAAATGTTAGAGTATGAGAAATTGTAGATGAATTAAAATGTATCTAATCAAGATATGGAATGCAAACTGATCAGAGTTGTAACTTGAAAGGAAACTGAGTAAGTCTAGAAGTACTGACTACTCTGGATGAATAACATGCAAAAACGTGAAAGCTGATATCAGTATCAATAAGACATTATTTGGAATTTTGAATGTGTAATTAAGGTTTTAAATTCATCAACAATATTTCTAAAATATAAATAACATATAAACAGTGAAGAATGGGTTGAGTTTTAATATAGAATTTCTTCATTGTTATAATACTCAATATGCCATATATTTCCTTGCATTTAAAAATTAGAGGATCACTTATTTGCCTCTTTTATAACTTTGAAATAAATGTGTCTCAATAAATATTCCTATTGAATATTAAATATAATCCATTATACTCAGTAATATTAGGCACTATTTTGTACAATTCATTTATATTTCTCTCACAATCAATAATACTGCTTTTTTTTTTTTCTTTTTTTGGTAGCTGGCCAGTACAGAGATCCAAACAGAAATGCTGCTTTTAAGTGTTGATATTTGAAGTGCTTTGTATATATAATCTTATCAAAATCATACAATTTCAACTAATCGTTTATGAATTGGAAGATCTGTAAACTGAAACAGTGAAATTTCTATTTGACAACACTAGATGGTGATAGAACACTTTCTAAAGGGTTGAGCACAATAAATCAGCAAGGATCTCAAATATCAGTAAAAATAAAAAAGGAAACAAAATGCTCAGTGAGGAAATGTCTATTAATTTCAAATGCCATATTAGAATCTTGGAGGCATTTGTTGCTGAGTTGATTATTAGCATCTGGCAAGGATAGCCCCTTGGGTTTTAAATAAATTCTAACACTGATCGCAGTTTATGAGACTCATTTAATTTTTCCTTAAACTCATTTTTTTCTCTTTCTACCATAGTCACTTAACAGAATGTTTGTAAAAACTTTACCATAAATTTAAGATGGAGAAAACTCTGATGATGATGAGTGTAATATGTTCTTATGATGTTACATTCACAAAAGAAACATTAATTAGGGTAAATTATACATTTAATAAGTAGAAAGATATATCTTTATGTTGTGAAGAGTATAACTTTTTACAAGGTACGTCATAATAAAATAAAAACTAATATTGAAACATCCTTAAGTATTTGGTCACACACAAATTTATCTGGGAAATAATAGCCATCTTATTTTCATGTTAGCCAACCAAAGATTTTAATAAACTTTTAAAACTGTAGATATCTTAGTGAAAATCTCTTAGAACTTCCTATTATACAAACCTATAGACAGATTTTTATTTTTTTTAAATTAGCAATAATTTATTGTATGTTCTCAAATGGTTAGAAGAGCTCAAATATTTTCATCACAAAGAAATGGTGAAGTTTTTTGATTATGAATATGCTAATTACCCTGATTTGGTCATCATGCATTGTTCTCTTAAAATTTATTTTTTGAACTGAAACATAATTGGTTATACTTATTTATGGATTACAGAGTTGACTATCAGTATTTGTGTACAGTATGTGATGATGAAATCAATGTTATTAGCATGTTCATCATTACAAATCATAATTATTCTGTGTTGCTTACCCCATTACCCCCTAACTCTGCTCCCCTTTCTCCTTTTCTAGCTCTAATAACTATAAGTCTCTTCTCTCCTTCTGAAAGTTCAGCATTTCATTGTGGTCTGCCTTTCTCTCTCTCTCTCTCTCTCTCTCTCTCTCTCCCTCTCCCTCTCCCTCTCTCTCTCTTTCTTAGCTCCCACTATGAGTGAGGACATGCGGTATTTCTCTTTCTGTGCCAGGCTTATTTCACTTAACTTAATTTTCTCCAAGCTCGTTCACATTGCTGCAAATGGCAGAATTTCATTCCTTTTATGGCTGCATAGTATTCCATTGTGTATATATAACACATTTTCCTTATCCAGTTGTCCACTGATGGACACTTAGGTTGTTTCCTTCCATATCTTGGCTATTGTAAATAGAGCTGCAATGAACACAGCAGTTACCCCTTCAACATTTCCATTCCTTTGGGTATATACCCAGAAGTGGAATTGCTGGATCATACGGTAGATCTATCTGTAATTGTTTGAGAAACCTCCATGCCGTTTTTCAAAATGGCTGTACTAACTTACAGTCCCACCAACAATGCAGAAGAGTTCCCTTTTCTCCACATCCTCGTCAGCAGTTGTTATTCTCAGTCTGTGACCAGCCCTATATTGCTGAAATTAGAGACCTGATCAAGTGTTCTTTCAAATAAATCATATCTGATACATTTCCAATTTATGTGTCCTCATCTTGTGTCTTCTTTTGATTTCCAGCCATTTTATTTGTCCAGGAAAATAAACAGCACAGCCAACATGTGGATGTGTGCATTGCAATTAACAGTAGAACATCATAAGTATGTTCAACACAAACTTTGTTATTGTCTCCAAAGTACTGTCATTATTCTGTGCTCCACATTTATAGTCTGAGACATATCATTCATTTTTTCAAAAATTGCATGGCAGTATGGGGTACTTCTCTTATGGCTCATGTTGCCTGTGTATTTTAAATACAATCGTATATAGTTAAAAAGAATGGAGCAATATTGTGGCCAGAAAAAGAAAACAAAGGTTGAAGAATTAAACTAACATATGTACTTGGTGGTCCAGTTTCATTCACTACAAAGCCATGAAGGATTTCAAAGGAGATGTGTTACATTTGATAATCACTGGTAATACTAGTTTACTTAAATAGCATCTCATAGACTTTCCTGTAATTGCTCCTTTTATTTATAAAGTCAGTCATTTTCCAACATGTAATATTAGAGCTAAAAAAGTATTCATTAATAAGAGTTTTGTTGCCAAAGATATAAAAACTCTGCATAGTATACCCTGACATGTCCCTACCACATACTTTTTGTGATTCACAATGTACATTAGCACATTAAAGGATACCTTTAACAAACTTTTTGAATTTTTTTTAGCCCAGTACACAATTTAACTCTGCAACTTGTTTTCATAGAACATGTTTCTGTAAATAATGCTCTCATTTTCATCTCAGTACTCAACTTGTAATTTTCTCCTCAAATGAAATCACCACATCTCTGTTCCAAAAACTAATCTGTGAAAATTTACCTCCTTAAATATTTGATTTCTGAGTATTTCATGGTTTTCTTTTAATTCCCTAAGTTTTAGTTACTATTCATATATTTTTGGTATCTCACTTTCTTTACATGTGACTATCTCAAGATGTAAATTTTAAATCATAAATGAAAATAAAATCTAAGTCATGAGTAAAGTCCAAATCTCATATTGAAGTTATGTGATTTACATACGACAAAGACAGACCAACACAAGTATATAAATAGATGAAACTGCCTAAGATCAGAAAATACTCAACCTTCAAAAATTCAGCTGTCTAACAAAGCATGGAATAAAATGACCTTTTCTCTAACAATAGATATTCTAATATGCTAATCTCAGTTCTGCCAATCAATATTCCTCCAGCTATATACATAAACTGCTTATGCACTCACTTTATATTCTTTAAACAACAAAATCAAGAGGGTTATCAGAAATTACAATCTGAAATCAGTATCCACAGCAAATTTATCATTCACTTACTATTTATATCATATTTACTTCCGGAAACTAGGCAAATTGCAATAAAATTCACATATTTGATGCAACTTTTAAAACATTAAGAACCGTAAAGAAAAAGGAAAAAATTAATTACCTAGACTAACATAGATAAATACTTGATAATTTAATTTGGCATTGTATTTTCAGAATTCCAGAAAATAAAGGAAAATTTTGATTTTTTTTTTTGTTGTTGTTGTGGGAATGGTTATTGTGGGAATGGGATTCTAGAAGGAATTTATAGCACAACTCTTTATTTGCTAGATCTAGTTCATCTTACTGGACAATGTATTCATCAATGTTTTTATAAAATGTAAGAAAACTCTCTTTCTTAGCCTGTAGCTAATTTAATTCTAAGTACTCTATTCACAAAATGTTTCCAAAAGTTTTCCAGATCACTGAGGATCATATTTCTTCACCACCTCTGCAGAATTTGATGTGAGTGTTATTTTCAGACTCTCTCCTCAGTCACAGGATTTTTTATTCCAAATTGAATGTTTCTGCAACATTACAGTTCTCTCAAAAACATTTTGTTTCCCATCTATTTGTTCTCAGCTAGTGCCATATGCCAATAACCACACCCAAAGCTCTTTTAGACATAGGTTTAAAATCTAATTTATTTTCTCACTATTTTTGCTCCATGGCTTTCCCTCAACTAAATCTGGGCCACTGAGGCCTATCTGGAGCAAATAGGAAGGAAACATTCTTAATCTGACTTTTATTTCAAAACCAAGTTATACGGTTCAATTGAGTAATCTAACTGGATCTTTCTTTTATCTCCATCTATTATTTTTGGGGGGGAGAAAAGCAGCTAGCTTTTAAAACTCTGAAAAGTTTTAAATTTATGCACATACTCTATCACTTTTTATTTCTTCTTGTAAACTGGCCAATTATTTTCTGATCTCATCTCTTTTGTAACACATTGTCAAAAGATGCTTCCAGGAGCCAATAAGTCTGTGATCTGCTTTTCAAGTTATTGCAGGTGATAGTTTTACCTGGGGTTTTGTGCCTGCATGTCCTTGATCACTACATTTCCAGCCACTGATATATTTTTTCATTACACACCAACCATCCACAGCACGCACTTAAAGTTTCCCTTTTCTAATTGCTAAATAATCATCATATTTTATAAGCTTAGCAAATAAAAGTTATTTCTTACTCAATATTCCAATGCAAGTAAGGATAGGAGAAGGGGCTGTTTTATACAGAGTTATTCAGAAATTGGGGCTCCATCTACGTAATACTAATATCTCTGCCAGCAAAGTTCTTCACTGAATTCTCGGGGGGGGAGGGAAGAGAGAGAGAAAATATAGAGGAGGCATCCAGACTCTTAATTGCTCAACCTAGATGTAACACACATTATTTTCATTTATATTCCATTCATAAGAAATATACATGGCCCTAGTCAGTTGCAAAATTCCTGTAAAATATAATCTAACCATGTGATGTGGAAGGGAAGGAAAACCAACTGCTGGTGAGCATCAGCAGGCTCTGTCCCACATTACCAACGTATTTAGGACAATCTTGTGTGTTATGAGTTAAATTTTATCCCCCCATCTAAAGATATGTTAAAATCCTAACCTCTAGTATGTCAGAATGTGACCTTATTTGGAAATAGCATTGTGGGCAGGTATAATCAGCTTAATTAAATTGAGGTCATACCAGAGTCAGATGAGTCCTCAATCCAGAAAAATGGTGTCCTTAATAAATAGGGAAAATTTTGAACATAGACACATGTAGAGAGGAGAATACCAGGTGCAGAGACACATGAGAAGGTCACCATGTGAAGAGATAAGCAGAGACAGGAGTTATACATCCATAAGCCAAACAAGCAAAAGAACACCAAACGCTGTCAGCTGTCACCAAAAGTTGGGAGAAAGACATGGAAAGAATCTCCCCCAGAGCCCTCAAAAGGAAGCAGCCTAGCTGACACCTTGATTTCAGATTTCTAGGCTCCAGAACTGTGAGATGATAAATTTAGCTGCATAGACTATGTATTAGTCCATCTCTGTTGCTTATAACAGAATACCTGAAACTGAGTAATTTATAAAAAAATAAAATTTATTTCTTACAGTTTCAAAGGCTGAGAAGTCTGAAGTCCAGGGTACACATCTGGGGAGGGCCTTTTTCTTGGTGGTGACTCTCCACAGCAATGCAGAGTAGCACATGGAGAGAATGGCTGAGCAAGAGAGCTAACCTCTTCACTCACTCTCCTTGTAAGGCATCAGAAGCACACCCATGACCACCCATCAAACCATCAATGCCAGGAATGGATAAAACCATTCACTAGGGCACAGTCCTGGAAGCCATATGCTATTCAGGGAATGGTCAGCAGGAACTAATATGTTTTAGGGTGGTTAAGAATTACGAAAAGAAGACTTTTTTTTTTTCTAGGGTTGGCAAATATACTCCACTATATTCACATTCTCTGCCTTAGAACTACTTATGTATTTTAATATCATAAATAACTTCCTTTTAAGTTTAAGGAATATATCTCAAGAGAATATACAGCTTTTCACATTTACTTTACCATTAAGCCTGCCCTAAATATGACTTGATCTTAAAACTTTTAAGTCTGAATGGGTTTGACAAATTGATGTCTTCCAGTTTAAAGATTACAAAAAACTTATGGAATAAGGGCACCTTTGTTATCAGATTGATTTGTAAAAACGTAGCCTTTTGATGGTTTAACTGTAAATGGATTTAATTTAATTAGCTAGATGACAAACTCAGAATTTGGTGGGGAAAATGACTGGCTAGCTATGCTTCGACTTCTGTAAAACACAAACGTTTAATCACACAGTTTGAAACAGCCAGATAAAAACATTGTTTTTGCATCCGTATTTACTCTGCTTTGAAAGTGATCTTCCACCTTTATGACTGAATTGAATGTCTGTGTTTGTTGTAGCCTTACCAGGCGAGCAAGACCTTTTTGAAGAGATTTTTGTGGATTTAAATTTTCCTTGAATCCACCTCTCATTAGTTCCCTCATGAGAGAGTAACAGGAGATATCTTCTCACAAAGTCTCAGAATGAAATTTGAGGTACTATCCTTTATAATAAAGTCCTAGGAAATTTCAGGGACCTGAAATTAAAATGGGAAACAGCCACATATAAGTTGTTTGTTTCAGCTTTCTATATTTACTTAGGACAACTTCTACTAGTTTTGTAGACATTGGGATGCATCCCAATTAAAATTTATTGTAGCACCTTGCATTATAACTAAGGTGACTAAGTACCTTGGTGTTATAATAGCTTACCTTATTGCTGGACTATGCTTTAAGTCAAAAAACATCACATCAGAGATGTTTCCTCAATAAACAAGTTGAAGTTTCTCATCTCTACCCCTTGCCATCAATGCTACCTAGAGGTGTAGGGACTAGTGAAGAAATAAATAATTAAGTATAGAAAACAGAGAAGCTACATTTTCTCTGTATATTAGATATTAGATGTACATTGTTAAATGTGAACCCTTCTGGAAAGGTTATTTTTAGAATATAGGAAAGTCATATTGTTGTGTACATTTGCCACCTATCTGGCCACTTTACAATTTTTTTTTCCTTTTGGAATTTTTACTTCATCTTGGTTTTTATATTTGTTTGATTATATTTCTGCAGGTAAGATTCTTTCTTCCAAAAGTTATACTCAACTGTGCCATATGTCATTGGATTGTTCATAACTGCTAGAAGTGTCTAAATACTAATGTTGCTATTGGCTTTATGACTCCAATAAGACGCTTCCAATATTTCACTATATAGTATAATGTTGCTTGCTATTCATCATTGACATCCTTTCCCAAGTTTAGAGTTTGTAGAATCTTTTAAAGCATGCTGAAGTTTTTGTTTGTTTGTTATTTGGTTGATTGGTTTTAGAAATGAGTGTCCAATTATTGTGTTTTTTTTTTCAGAACCATTTATATATTTTTTAAAGTATTGGCGTTCTGGATATGTTTTAATACATTTTTCCTTATTGTAATTTTATGTACTCTCTTATTTTTCATTTCTTTCTCTTTCATCCCCTCTTTTTTATGGGGGAGGATGCAAGACTGATTTTTCTCACATCGCTAGGTCTACTCTTTGCTACTACACAATTTAAACTAAATTTGACTGTAATTTTACTGAAAAGACCAGATTAAATTTTCTGAAGTAGAAAGATGAATAGCAGAATTTATAATGAGTTTCAAAGAATAAAATTCTGTACATAGAAACAAAAGTGAAAAATTATAATATTGTTGTGCATGATATGTGTGTAGTATTTGGCACAGTACTTTTTGTGTAGTGATCACTCAGAAATACTAATTCTATTTTATGATATTTCCCTTCCCCACAAAAAACAGCAAATTTGGAGTTTGTTTTCTAATTTTATTCATAGTTTTATAATTCAGTATTTTTCTCTTTTTGTCGGTCTGATTTCTTTTTTTAATTTTTAATATTATTTCATTAATAAGTTATTTTACTAGTTTTTGATTAATAATAAGTCACTTAAAACTAAAAATTCCTTTTGGTAAGAACTTTATCTGTATCCTATACTTTTTGATATGTAGAATTCTAAAATAATAAGGAATTCTGTCTTTAATTTCTGTTTACCCAGTAGTTAGAAACGTTTTAAAACATTTTTATTCATTTACAAGTGATCAGGCTCTTCTAGTTAAAAATATGAAAATTACTGGGGTTTTTTTGTTTGTTTGTTTCCTTTTGAGATTCAATGACGCTTTTCTTCTATGCTAATTGATGTTTAATATTTGTAACTATTCTATCTCCACTTGAAAATAAATATTGTTTCTACATTTTAGGATATCTATATATTCAACCTTACCTAATTTATTATTCTAATCTTTCTTTTGTTCTGCCTGAGCATCACTATATATTCATCAAGTTCATCACAAATTCAATTTTGGTTTAGCCTATCCTCTAAACAGCTTATGAAAACAAAGAAATAAGTGTAATAATACAAAAGGGGAGTGGCAAAGGGGCTATAACTACAGATGTAGAGGAAATTTAAGCATCTACTATTTAACTTTACCGATACATAATATAGATATAATAAAATGTATTTATTTTAAGAATTTAGATTGATGCATTATGGTAATTACATGCAGTCATAAGAAATGCAATTTTAAACTCCATTAATGCTGTCCAAAATTATGGAAACAACAGTCCCTTTTATCTTGTATTTATATTTTGCAATACTATGTTCAGTTGAGAATTCCACATGAAAAATGTCAGTTCATTGTGTCATTTAAAAAACTTTTGAAGGAGATGCCAATGTTATATGTTAATATTAGAGAACTTAGTAAGAACACATATTCATCTTTAACAAATAAAACGAAGGATTCAATTTATTGTATCTAACTCCAAATAAAAGATCTAGGGACAATTGATCTGATATTTCAAATATATTTAACTTAGTATAGAAATACTTTTATGAAAGTAGCAGAATTTAATAGGAAAATGAGCTTTTCTGGGACATGGCATGCTTCATGCCACAGGAACAGTTCAGACTATGGATGGAACAGTTGCTAAAAAGGAAGCAGTCTATTAGTGAGAAAGTTGAGTTAAATGCCTTCTAAGACTCCCTCCAACTCTTGGATTCTGTTATTCTGTAAAAAAAAGAAAAAGGAGACAAACCAGGGAAAAATATTTCTCTCTGCTTCCATATTAATTACTCCAATAAAAAATGTTATATATATTGTGTCACAATTATTAACTTTAAAGCATTAACATATCATTACATATTATTTAAAATTAAGATGATGTTTTCGTTTTCTTTTTATTTACTTATTTATTTTATTTTAAAATTAATTTTATTTTTTTTTCATTGTGCATGTTTGTGGGTTACAGTTTGTTGTCTCAATGCATGCATATATTGTATGATGATCAAAACCGGAATACTTTGCATATCTATCACATAAACCTTTATCATTTCTTTGTGGTTATAACATTCAAGATTCTATTTTCTGGCCAACTTGAAACACACAATACAATATTATAAGCTGTTGTCACCATAGAGCACTAAAACTTATTCTTCCTATTTAAATGTAGCTTCATAACTTTGTACCTGTCTACAGATCTTTCCCCGTTCCCCCTCCTCCCCACACACAACCTCCCTTTCCCTGCCTCTGGTAACCATTATTTTACTCTCTGCTTCTCTCATTTTAATTTATTTTTCTTAATTGACCCATGATAATTGTGTATGTTTACGGAGTACAATATGATATTTGGGTACATTCATACTGCGTGCAATGATTATATCAGTATGCTTAATATAGCCACCACCTCAAACGTTTGTCATTTTGGGGGGTTAGGAACATTCAACATCATCTTGACTAGCTACTCAAAGATACAGTCTTTTATTGTTGAGTGTGGTCTCCCTACATTATTATAAGTCACTAGATCCCATTCTTCCTGTCTCTCTACTATTTTGTATCCACTGACCACCCTCTCCCCTTCCCCCCACCCCCAACAGTTTCTAGTAACCACCATTATGTTCTCTATTCTATGAGATCAACTATTTTAGCTTCCACATATGAGTGAGAACATGTGGTATTTCTCTCTCTGTGCCTGGCCTATTTCATTTAACATAATTTTTTCCCCAGCTCATCCATGTTGCTGCAAGTGGAAGAATTTCACTCTTTTTTATGGCTGAGTGGTATTCCATTGTGCACCACATTTTCTTTATGCAATCATCCCCGGAAGGACATTTAGATTGGTTCCAACTCTTGGCTATTGTGAACAGAGCCGTGATAAACATGGGAGTGCAGGTGTCCCTTTGACTTGTTGATTTCCATTCCTTTGGATATAGATCCAGTAGTGGGATTGCTGGGTTGTTTGAAAAGATAAGTTTTCTACTTCATGTAATACCAAATTAAAATTATGTTTTCTCTTTGGTGTCCATGAGGGTTGGGGATGTTGAGCAGTTTGCCCATGATGCTCTTAGGTAAATGAGGTGATATTAGTTAATAACTAAATGAGGTATTTTGGGTAATTTGGAAAATCTGTTTGCCCTCAAAGAGACAAGAAAAGAAGTGAACATTCTTTAGTTTTGCTGCTGGGTTATTGTCTTTCCTTTTAAAAACAAAATATGCATTTTTATTAGTAAAGGCTAAATATAAGCAAAGACATGGTATGAAAAGAAATAAAATCATGAAAGAGACGTTGAACTTGTATTTATTCCATGATTAAGTTCTCCTTTTCATAATTCAAATATTTTAGATGGAACCTTGGACATACAATTTTGTCTGAACTGGGTGGAGTCAAAAGAACTTATGAGAACATTTACTTGAGGGGTAGAGTAGTTTGGTTTTTTTCAATTTTCATTGCTTTGATTTTATTTTTAATGAGACCTAAATGGTTTTTCAAGTATATAATCATTTTAAAATCTATGACATGCTTAAATGAATGTTAGAACTTCTATCTTTTGTAATCTGAGCTATAGTGCTCTTGCACATGAAGGGAATGGATGTAAAGTCTGAATCATTCTAGAATTAAGTATTTTAAGTTGTTGACAACAAATAGTTAGAAATGAGAAACCACCCCGGGAAAACATCTCACTGAGCTCATTTATTAAACACTGACTTTTTCTGGCTCAAATATATTTGAAGTTATTCCATCAAAATGTCAAAAAAAAAAAAAAACCTCATAAATAATGTTTGTCTGTTAGTATTGCTGATGAGAGAAAACAGTAGCATGAAAATTACTTTACAAAGTTATTTTCTGATGATGTAGTTCACATATACATACATTTAACATCCTATAAATAATTATGATTTCTTATAGAGCTTTATGAAAAAGAAAAGCAAGTAGAAAAACTAAGGTGTGGTAATCAGAAATGTATATAAAATAAAAAGCTGTCATACATCAATTCAGAAATATTGAGAGTAAAACAAAAAGTGTATTTAACTATAGGAAATATGACATTAGTTTAGAACATAAAAATGCCAATTTGTCTTTTTCCATATATTATTTTAGTCACCTAAATGATATTACAATAAATTATGGCTAATTCATATATCTGAAAGTCTAACATCTTCTAAATGCTTCAAGTAAGTGAAAAGCTCCAAATGCATAAATGAAAAAGGAGGAGGCAGTGGGACAACCACAGAGTCTGCCTTTAAACAGAAAGAAGCATCAGTAAATGGATGCAAAGAATGAGTATGCTTTGCAACGATGAATATGCTATCTATCCTGATTTGATCATCACCTATTGTACACAAATACTAAAAATCAACTCTGTGTCCCACAAATATGTATAGTCAATTATGTTTCAGAAAAAAAAGAGTAAGAAGAAAATAAAACAAAGGAGAAGGATAAAAGTCTCACTTGCATCCAATGGTCTATTTGTCCACTGATCAAAAAGAAACTACTTCCATTGTTAGGATTTTTTTTTGGAAAGGTAAGAAACAAAAGTAAAAGCAAACCAGAAGGCACAAAATAAGCAAATGTAGAAGAAGGAAAAGGAGGGAACAGAGGAGGAGGAAAGGAAGAAGAAGAAAAAGAGGGAGAGAAGAAATAGGGAGCTTGATGATGAGGAGGATGGGAACTTAAAGAGAGAAAACAACATTCCGGCGCATATCTGATTACCTTCAATAAAACCAAATACACGTAGGATTATAAAGGGGGACAGAAGGAAGGAGGTTAGGATTTGCAACTGAACCAGTGCTAAATAATAAAAATAAGAGTTATATTAACATTATTTTTTCATCAAAATAGTATCTTCACATTTGTTGTGATATAATTTTAAAAATCAGCACACTTGGAAATTCAAAAGAATGTGAGGCATACATGGATACCCAGTAATCAGAGTCAGAAAATGTAGATTAGAGCCCCAGCAACTGTACAAAGAGGCCAGTTTGTTTTCTGAACTTTCTTATTAATAAAATGGAAGGACATGATTTAATTAGTGATTCTTAACCAAGTATATTATCTTATCTCAGGTACACTAAATCATAGTCTTGCTGGGGTATAATGTACATGTGTTCAAAAACACTGCTCACAAACTTCTGACGTGCCTTCTTGTTTAAAAACAACTATACTAGATGAATTCAAAGCTCCCTCTGCTTCGAAATTCTAAAGATTCTATGGCAGTTAATCAATATTTATTCCTATTACATGGTATATCCTAATACAAAACAAAATTGCTACACGAGTTGTTTGTTTTCCTTTGCCAATTTTTTACTCGTTATTTGTTATTTTACCTACTGCATATATGACATGAAGATTTTGAGAGAAACTTATGCCTTGTATAGATAGATGAATAGAATAAGGTAATTTCAAATAATTCTTAATTTACCAATTGTAGATTTACAGAGAAAATATTTTCTTTGATATGAAAACTAATTTTGAAGTTATATTTTAATAAAAATTTAGAATACATTATATTTAAATTTAAAGGTCTGAAAAAAGGCCTGAAAAAATGATATTCTTTGAAGGTAAAATACCATAGAAAGATAATTCGGATGAGATCCACAATTGGGAGAGATCGTTCTCAGGGTGTTCACAGTTGCACAAAAAAATGGGGCCCAGTTTGTCAAACATATTCTCCCAGGGCCATACCTTTACCTTAAAGGACGCCAATACTCTGGTGAATTCACACCTGAGACAGGTCATAATGGAAAGGTAGGTATTCTTGTAAGGGTTAATTTTCTAAATATGCCATACTTGGCACCTCACAGTAAAACAAAACTCTTAAAGCTTGAACTGGTTTTTTGAAGAAATGGAGACATTGTAGCCTTTATTAATTATCCACATTTCCTAACTTTGATTATTTCAAATCCTTTTTGAAAGGGACAGGGTTTAAATTATGATAAGATTTTGTGTTTGTTGATACTGTAGTGTATTCTATGAAAAGTCTGCAGCACACTTTTTATTTTTTATTAGCATTACACAGGAGGCCCTTCTAACAGCAAACCAGAGTTTCTGTTAAGATATCTGGTTTACTCTAGCTTTTCCAAAGTTTGCTTTACTATCATATATTCCATTATAGTTATTCTTTAGTCAGCAAACAGCTCATTTTTTTTAAATAGAGCACTCTTAAGACAAGTCTGAGTTCTCTTTTTCTCTCTGTCTCTTTCTTTCAACATTTGATATTTGATCTTATTTTATAAAGTAAACACAAGACTCACACCTGTCCACTAACAAAATTAACAAATGACGTTGAAAGTTTAACAAAAATACAATTCATCCAGTAATTAATTGTAACTCCATAATGTTAGTTAGATCTTTTCAAAATATTCTGAATATATTTTTAAAAGGAAATCATTTGACATAAACTTTTTGGCTGTTTCAACTATGCCATTATATTTGGGTGATTTCTAAAAATTTAGTTAGAAAGCAATTATTAAAACCAGTATACATTTCTGTAATCTGGAAGAAACAGATTTATAAAAATGACAACTTCTTATGTCTTTTTCATAGCTATGGAGGAAAAAGGTATTTAAGGGAATGGCTTGTATCAGAACTCCTGGTATACAGGGATAACTAATAAAAAAAATCATTGGTGTAGTATATTTAGAATAGCAGTTCTCAAACTATACTATACATCAGTCACCTGGATGACCTGATAAAACACAGATTTCTGGGTCTAGCCCACAGAGTTTCTGAGTCAGTAGGTTTGAGAGGAGACTAGAAAATTTACATTTTTAAAGTGCTTTCATGTGATGCCAATGCTTTTGTTCAGGGACCTGTTTTGAAAACCACTGATATAAGCTCCAGTCAAAGAAATCTATTATATAGTTCCTAGTGTTTTACAAATTTTTTTGTAAATATTATTAAAGGAGATCCTAATTTATATGACAAGTAATCGATGACTTACTTCATATGGAAAGGTAACTTTTGATCATCCACAGATAGCGTGGTTGGTGAAAAGTCCATGTGTATTAATTAGGCTCCTCCAGAGAAACAGAATCAATAGGATATATATAGATATGAGTATACAGATATATAGATAAAAGATTTATTATCTGAGTTGGCTCACACAATTATAGACTCTGAGAAGTCTCACGATATGCAAGCTGGAGAATGAGGGGAGCCAATGGTGTAATTCTCAGCTAGAGGTCCAAGGTCTGAGAATTGGTGGGGGCTGTGGTAAGGTGAGGGTAGGGGTGGGAAACTCTGATATCCAAGAGCTAGAGAAGATGAATGTCCCAGCTCAAGGAGAGAGAAAATATCTGCCCTTCCTCGGCCTTCTTGTTCTATCCAAGCCCTCAACGTGCCCACACTGGTGAGGACAATCTTCTTTATTCAGTCTACTGATTCAAATGCTAACCTCTTCAGAAAACACCCTCACAGACACACTCAGAAATAATGTTTTATCAGTTATCTAGGCATTCCTTAGCCTAGTCAAGTTGAAATATAAAATTAACCATCACACCAAGCTTATTACTTTTCACTCTTTATTCTGTTGTCATTTAATGATTTTTAAATTTTAATTTTGTCTGCTTCCAAGTGTAGAACCTTGTGTAAGATTAACTACAAGACAATCTGAAAGTGAGTTTGGCTGCCTTAGTTTGTTGTAAAATATATCTGTGTAATAATGACTCTTTATCAGTGAACAAAGATAAATGTCTATATGCCTAGGATATTTTAAAGTAATATTAAGGAAAAAAAAAAAAAAAGAAAAGAAATAAGCAAAATATTCTTCAAATCAGCTACCTAGAATAACCAACCCCAAATTAATTGAGTTAAAACTATTTTAATACAATGTAAACTTTCATTTTTGAATACTCTAATTTCATATCATCAGTGACAGTACAGCTTTCCAATTAAAGATACCGTTTCGCTCATGAAAAAATATTTTAAATATTTAGCTGCACACTAAACATTTCAATATTTTGTTTTGAGTTCTTTTTGGCATATTTCTATGCTGATTTGGCTCATTACATTTTTGTGAGTTGATGAATACTGTGTAATTCTATGTGGACTCCTCTAGGCATAGGCATTTTACACTGGAAGTACACCAGATCCAAGTATTTGTCCATTTGGCTATTATGATCTATGAGTAATACATAGCTCAACTGCATCCAGTATACAAATATGAAAAACAAAGAATGAAAAACACTAATATCCTTTCTGAGTGATAAAATATTTGGACATGTGAGTTCTTAGCTTATTTCTGCCCATTTGCAGAACACATTATTTAGTCCCTTTGTGAAAAACAATATATCAGAAAGGCTTTGCTTTTTTTTAACCCTTAAATAGTTTAATTTTTTGACAGTGTGTACTGAATGTTAGCTGAAATCTTTAGTAACTGGTTTATCTGTCAATTTTCTGAATAGCTATAGAGACTGGCAATACAGAAGTCAACCAGTAGGAATCCTTAAGCAGGTGATTTCACGTGTTTTGACAGTCAGAGAATGCCAGTTGACTGCAGTTAAATTAGACTGAAATTATCTGGAAATATAATCTTAAAATAATTTATATTTATACATAAACAACCATATACTAGCATACATTATCTTGATAAGATTTTCTTTTAAATGGAAGGGGCATTGGGAACAGATTATTATAACTGTTTCTAGAAGGGTTTTGTAAATAATGATAAAGAACATTTATAAATCATTGATTTTAAAAATTTATCTCTATGAAGAAAACAAAAGAGAAATATTTAACTTTTAATGTCTGATCTCCCCATGGAGAGGCAAAAGTTGATTGCCTTTCTTTTTTGTCCAAATATTAAGTAATCATTTTAAAAGAATTTCAAATGCTAAGTTTTAGGAATTTTGTGTTCAGTAATGTAAGACCCTCCAAAATTGCCCATCATTTCCCTTAGACCATTCTGAGGCCCCATCCAGTCAGCAGGAAAGATGCTAAGTATAGATTGGAGACACTGAGGTCGAAAGTTAGGTGGCAGGAAAAGAAGTAAACCACAAAAGAGTCCTTGTCAAGGAGAAAGTGTTCAGATGAACACCTATTAAAAATGATGGCTTGATTTGATTCCATCTTTCATGTAGGAATGGCATTAAGGAAACCTTACTAATCTTAAGAAATACCCGACTGTAGGTCCACGTTTTATGACATCCTGGCGTCAGTGTATAGGATACCTAAGTAATGCTGCCCGGTTATTTTCTCTCTTTGGACCAAATGTATAAACTGCTCTTTGTTTCCACACAGTCATTCCACTGTTTGGAACTTCTGGTAATACTAAAGTTCATTCCCTTATGGTAATTGATACATCAATCACACAAGCCGTTTTCTATGTATATTCAAGTATCACTGTAGATCAAAATATAGGGTAAGTAAAAGGATAAAAGTAACTGGTGTTTGAAAATGTAAAATTTACTTGCCCTTAACTACCCACTTTCCAATTTCCTCTCAAGGCAGACTTTGAAGGGTCATTTTGAGACTACTTTTTCATTTTTATTCCTCCCAGAAGAACTCAACTTGTTTTCTCTTAGAAGAATAGGCTTTGCAGATTTTCCTCATAGGAAAAGTAAATATAAGATAAAGTAGAATAGAAAAAAGCATTTCTCCAACAACACAGATTTAGAAAATAGCTATTTAGCAACACTTTACTCCCAAAATAAATACTGGCAAGAAATCATTTATTTTGCAATAGAAATAACGATAAACATAAAAGTATTCATGGACTGTGCTGTTTCATACATACTAAGAGCTCCGAAGTTCCACTTTTGGCCCATCCCTGGTTAGCCATGTGACTTCCACGGCTAAAGCAAACAGCCCTCACAATCCTTTCTAAGTCATAAAATACAATTAATAATAATTTCTCAGCTTACCATTCAGGACGACTGTGAAAATGAGAAGAGAAGATGATACATGTACTTTTAGAACGTCATGTGTCTTTTAAATATATGGTGTTTTTCATATTGTTAATTTTCCTAACTGTATCATCTTGATTCATTCACTCAATCATAAATTATATATAAATATTTATTAACTGCCTCATGTAAAAAGTTTGAATGAACGTTACCACCGATATAGAATTTTCAAAATAGAAATGAAAAAGAACTATTGTTTTATGTTTATATTTCTAAGATTCTGAGAGGAGAAGGATGAGGAGGAAACACACACATTGTATCTTGCTAGATTGTTCAAATCGTAAATTAAAGAAGTAGAAGATTTTAAGGAATTCATTTTTGAAAATGGAATCTAAAGAAAACAAAGAAAGAATGAGTGATTACACAGAGGCCCGGTGTGGGAATGGAATAAATAAGATTTAAAGGACTTGGTACTTTTGGAGGAATTGCTCACTTTTAACAATTTGTGCATGACACTGTCCTATTACTTATTTTGCCTTTAAAGTATCTAGTGTTTACTAATTCCCACAAATGTAAGTTATACCAGGATGTGTTGTACATATACCATATGTGTTGTAGTTAAAAGCACAAGCTATGGTGCACGATTACCTGTGTTTAGATGTTGGTTCCATTTCTTATAGCTAGGTGACCTTTATAAAGTGGCTTACATTCTCTATGCTTTCATTTCTTCATCTGTAAAACTAAGATGGTAACAGTACCTACCTTATAGGATTGTTTTTAGGATGAAATAAATTTCTGTGTGGGAAGTGCTTGGAAGGGTGCCTAATGCTTCATAAGCACTAGATACTTGTTAAATGTTATTGTTACTTATTATTATCTCCACATTTCTTCCTCAGAGTTTCTAAAGAAAAACACCACCTGCTAATTGCCAGTAAGATAGGTTATTTGTAATTGTGACCATACCAGACGATTTAGAGCAGAAATAATAATAACAATAATAACCATTATACAAAGACAGAGATAAGCTTTGCCTGGCACTATCTAAACTTTGTTACATGCCATATTTATCATCTCAACCTTAGGTAGTTACTATAATTATCCCCATTTTGCATATAAGTAAACTGAGGCATCCAGAGAAAAGCTAATTTACCCAAGGTCATACCTTAGAAAATGATTGAGCTGTGGTTTGAATCCAGACACTCTGTCTCCAGAGCTTGCACTGATAAATTGTTGTGACTCTAAAAGTACTATATAGATATAAATATTTATATCTGTAGCAATTCAAAAGTACTTAAAATGTTAGCAAGAACATCCAGTTTCTCGAATATTCTGAATAAACAGAATTTTATTATACATATTTTTAATGCATCATTAAAATTTGTAATAAACTCTAAATCCTCAGCTTTATAATTAAAACTTCATAGTATAGTGCGTAAGTAGATTTGCCACAAGATGGCAAACTTTACTAAGAAGTGCTCATTCTTGTCAGGTGCAAAGACACATAATTAAGTACTCTACAATAGGGTCAGGAAAAAAACCAAAAAGCCTTTTGTGAGTGTTTTACACAAACAGACATTTAACCTTATTTAACGTTATTTTAACTATGCTCATTCTGGGCGGACAACCTGCAGCAATATTATTCAGCTCCTGACTCAAAGCTATGCCTTTTGTTTCTCATTATTAAAAGCATTATATTCTGTTTTATGTATTCAATATTCCACTCTCAAGATCAAAGCTCTTGGTCTGACTTGTGGTTCTTTCACATGAAATATTTTGATTATATAGAGATCACATATTCCCTGGGAAAAACGCTCTTTGAATGTACCTATCCATATGGGTGCTTTGGATGGAAATAAACATTTGCATTTGAGCTGTTCTGCGGCCTGTCAACATCACTATGGCCAATCAACACTGTCAGAGCATTAGCAGGAGACTAAACAGTGGGGCAGAAGCCTTGATAATATAGTCGGACTAACTCTAAAAACGGTCCTTTATGGGCAGGTTTTGAGAGCTAATCCCATGCAGAAAACAAAAGTTTCAACTGTTTTACATTTCTAGATACAATATTAAAAAATGGAGTGAAAACACTATGAGATGCGTTATGAAGAAAACATTCATAATATCAAAATATAGCCTGTTTTTGAAACGAAGTTTCTAGTAGGATCCCAAGTCCTTTCTCTCATTTGAAGAGGTTGGGCATAGCTAAGGAAGATTTTTATTTTTAAGTACAACTTCCTGTGAGCAAGAGGATCTGCTGACAGAACAGTCAATTCTCTTAAAACCATGTAGTACAATCCCCAGACAACCATATGACAGTTCCTCTAAGAGTAGTGGGGTCACTGAAATGTCATGTGTTATTCAAACTTTTTCACCCCAGAATCTGAGAGACAATCTGTAGAGCCCTCAGCTCTAGTCAGCTCTGAAGCAGAAAATGGATTTGAGAGATTAAACCTAAATCTCTTGTGTATGAAGGCAAACAAGGGCTAAATTCTGAGCTACCATGCTGGCTGAATGAGGATGAATAGTCAAACCAAACCCTGCAGAGCATTATCTTGGTGCAGAGGCCTAAACCTCAAAGAACCTTTTCCTCCTGAGAAGGAAAAAGGGAGTTTTAAGATGCAAAGCTTATACATATATATGTGTGTGTGTGTGTACACACACACACACACACACACACACACACACACACACACACACACACACACACACACACACACATATAATATATTAGTTTTATTTTTTTACTTTTCATCTGTTTAGTTGTATACACAAGAGGATTAAGTTGGACCTATTTTGCTCAGTCCTTTTGCCGTGGTCCAGTATAGCTCTACTTATACTCACTCAGTTTTGTTAAAAATTAATGCATCAAAAGGTTGCCAGAATTCATAGACTGAAATCAGGGTTCTATCTCTGGTGTATCTACATTCAATTAATGGCCTTACATTGTGCAGTGGATACCCAGAGCAGAACTTTGTAAGTCTACTGCTATGATCATAGTTAAAATGGGAGGAAGTGGAGATTTCACACATTCACAGTTCTTTTGTAACTTTGAAGTAATAAAGTATAATGGAGCTTTTGGAAACTTGTAGTAATGATACTATTTAGAGTATGCCTGGATGAAGATTCAGATCAACCCTGTCCAGTGGCCCCTCCCATGAGTGATCCCTGTGTAAAGACTCCCCAAGCAGTCTTTGACACGTGTCTGCTTCTTGACATTTTAAGACATTCCAAGATTAATGGAAAAAGCAGAAGAAAAAAGTACCTAGGGCATTTCCACCAAGAATGACTTGTGAGATGTATCTGTTGAATAAAACAAGAATCTAAATAAATCCTATTTGTCTCTGAATTTATATCTGGTATTTATTGTTTCTTTAACAGTTATTTGTATTGTTTTTTTTTTACAAAATACTGAGATAAAGGTTTATTGACTGAGATTGACATTCAAAAACTAAAAAAATGAAAGTTTAAGAATGGCAATATCAGGCAAGTCGGTTAACTCAGTTGGGTAGAGCACAGCCTTGTAGCACCGAGATCACAGGTTTGGATCTCCATATCAGCCAGCTGCCAAAAAACAAAACAAAACAAAAAACACACAAAAAGAATGACAGTATCAGTAAAAAAATCCCTATCTTTGCAAGACAGGAAGGAATTTTTAGTCTACAGTTCTGTTTTTCATATCCCTACTGAGCACTGTTTTGCCCAGTGCTGAAGAACTACTGTTACTAAGTATATTAGATTTCTATTTCTTTCATTACAAGTTACCACAAACTTGGCAATGAGAGACAGCAAAAAACAAATTTATTGTTCTCTCATTCTATTGGTCAGATATCCAGTGAGATTGGCTGATTTGTCTGCTCTGAGTATCACAAGGCTAAAATCAAGTTCCCGGCAGGAATGACATTCCTTTCTGGAAGTTTTACAGGAGAATCCATTTCCAGGGACATGCAGATTGCTGGCATTCAGTTCCACGTGGTTGCAGGCCTGAGATACCTTGCTGGCTGTCAGCTGAGGATTTTCCTTAGGTCCTAGAGGCCTTTCTCCAGTCCTTGAAGGTAGCCCCTATATCCCACAACCAGAAAGGATGAGTGAAATCCTGTTCAAGCCTCATTTCCTCTGATTTCTCTTCGCTGCATCTCTCTCTCTCTCTCACTGACTCTTTTGCTCTTCTCTTTCACTTTTAAGGGCACCTTTGATTACATTGGGCCCACCCAGATAGTCTCTCCACTTTAAGATTAGCTGATTAGTAACCTTAATTCTATTTGCAAAGTCCCTTTTGCCATGTAACATAGTCACAGGTTTTAGGGATCAGGACATGAGCATCTTTGGGAAGACACTGTTATCCCAACCACACTGTGCTATAGACGATACCTTGTGAGAGAATTATTTGAACCTCACAAAACATGTTTTCAATGCTAGATTTTTGTTTTATTTTGTTTTAATACATATTTCTATTATTCCCACATACACTTATTTAGAAATCGTAACAACAAAATTTGGAATCACTTGCATTTATCTAAGAATTTTCTAAACATCTTTCCAATCATCATTTTAGGCAATATAGTGGGAAATTAAGTGACTTTACCAAGATCATTAACAAAAGAATGGCACATTTATTCCTATAGAAAATGAAGCTCTGCTTGTGAGAATTCAATTAGAACACAATCAAATGTGTCTGGGCCACTGCCTTTACCAACATCTGTCCAACCTGCACCTTCATATCTACAACAGGCAACACCAGTAGAACTTTTTTGAAACTGAAGAACTTACATTCCTCTAGAGGAGAAATAAAATTTATAACAAAATTCCTTTTAGCATTTGGTGAAAGTATATTTCAGAAGGCTTTGGTGAAGTTTCAAAATCAGGAAGAAGCAGGTTTTATGGGGGGAGTAGAGTTTGGATTAAGTCTATACAAGCTGAATAACCAATAATAATAATAATAATAATAATAATAATAATAATGTTTTTAATAGTAATGGTAATAATAATGTTTTTAATAGTAATGGTAATAATAGTAGCAAATAATTGCTAAGGAGTGTACACTCATTTGATATGTTAGGTAAAGTGCTCAGTCACAAAGCAGAATCGAGTTATGTATTGAGTTAATAATATTGTATTATATACTGAAAATTTTCTAAGAGTAGATTTTAGGTGCTCCTTACCACAGGGGAAATGGTAACTGTGAGATGGTGGATTTGTTAAATCACTTACATTTAGTAATCATTTCACTATGTCTATGTATACCAAAACATCATGTTGTACAACTTCAATTCATACAACAAAATAAATAAGTAAAAGATGAGTCTAAGACTGCTACATGGAAAAAAAAAAGAACAAAAAAGCAGAATTGAACGTGTGGGACATTATGTTGGAGGGGGGAGAAAGGCAGGCCGGGGGGTGGGTGCGGTGAGGGACACTTTGTTAACCAATAACCAGTTGCTCAAATAGCTACATATTACAGTGAAATAGCAGAAATCCAAAGTCACTGAAAATACTAAAGTGTAAGCTTTTTAGAAAATAATAACAGCATATTTTTTTCTCTCAAAATGTAAGTGGTGTCATTGCAGTATGAGAAGCCTAAATGGATGATATTTCAGATTCTGAGAAACTGAGCAGTATATTAATCAAATGGAACATCTTTTTAAAACATTCAAAAGCAAAGCTTCTTTTTGAGCTGTTGCAAGGGAGAGACAGCACCACTTCCAACTGCACTTTTGTTGTTAGTGATATTTGAAACTTGGGAACCTGAGAACAAGTTACATTTCCCAGCAAAAAAAGGTCACAAAGCAACTTGATGACTACAAAAACCTATGCAAACAAAAATTTCTAAGTAAACTTATTTATGTTTTGTTATAATTTTCCAAAACTAAAGTTAACTGTGATGAGAAAATTGGTGAAGCCATGGGTCACTGTACAAAAAACAATGGACTGGGAGCCGAGCCTATGATTCTCATATCAGTTCTATCTCTGCATTTTCTTTTCTTTTCATTTTCTTTTTTCCTATGTGTGTGTGCATGTGTGTAGAGTTCTTTTTCCCTTTAACTTACAATATCTGTTCAAAACATTGTTTTACAAAGGTACTCACTTCAGCTCCTTTCTCCCCACCCCCATTTAGTGCAGTTATATCATGCATTTGTAATACAGTTAGATGCATTTATCACAGTCTGCATTTCACCTTGGGTTCCCCAGACATCCTGGTTGAGTCTATTAATTTACATTAAATAATATTCGCTCTTTGTGGTGTATAGTTCTATGGGTTTTAACAAATGCCCAGTGTTATGTATCCATACCAATAAGCATACAGAACATTTCTATCAATCTCTTATGCTCATCCTACCCCTAATCCTTGGAAACATCTGACCACTTTTCTGTTCTTAAATTTTTGCTTTACCAAATTGTCATATAAATGATGTTATACAATACAATGGGCAGTCTTTGGATCAATTGACTTGGTTAAATGCCAAGGAGTGTAATTACTGTATCATATAGTAAGTGTATGTTTTATTTGATAAAGAAACTGTCAGACCATTTTCCAAAGTGACTGTACAGTGTTGTGTTTGCACTAACAGTGTTCCATATCCTCACCAGCAATTGGTACTGTCAGTTTCCTATTTTTTAAATTTTAGGCATTCTAAGAGTTTGTAGTGATATCTAATTGTGATTTTAATTTACAAATTGCTAGTGATTGATTATGTTGATTATTATCTCAAAGCTTATTTGCCAAATATATATTCTTGGTGAAGTGTCTATTTAAATCTTTGGCTCATTTTTTTTTAAATTGAGATTTATTATTTATTTAAATTGATAGAAAAAATTGTATGTATCTGTCATATACAACAGAATATTTTGAATTATTTATATACATTGTGGAATGGTTAAATTTAGGTAATTCACATAAGCATTACCTCACATAGTAATCATTTTTGTGGTGAGAACATTTAACAGCTACTCTCTTAGCATTTTTCAAGAATAAGACCTATCATCATTAACTGTAGTTACCATGTTGTACAATAGATCTTTGAATTTACTCCTTCTAAGCAAAAATGAAAACACAATATTCCAAAACCTAGGGGAACAGCAAAAGCAGTTCTAAGAGGGAAACATTTAGCAATAAAGACCTACATCAAAAAGATCTCAAATAAACAAATAACAGTGAAACTTAATTAGAAAACAGAAACAAACTAAGGTCAAAATTAGTAGAAGCATATTATTGGGTTATTTTCTTATGAATTTTTTAAAGTTTTCTATATATTCTGGGTAAACTTCATTATCAGATATCATATTTGCAATTTTTTTCAGTCTGTTGCTTATGTTTTCGGTCTTTTAAAAAGGTGTTTCACAAAGCAATTTTTTAAAAGTCAAATGTAACAAATTTCAAACTTTATGACTCATGTGTTTCATGTCATATCTAAAACCTGTCAAGCCCAACCAAGGTCATGCAAATTTTCTGTTTTCTTCTAAAAGTTATGTAGTCTTGTATTTTGCATTGTGTCTATGATACATTTTGAGTTGATTTTTGTTTAAGGTGTAAGGTTTAAGTCACTTTTATTTTTGTTTTGTTTTTGGCCTATGAATATCCAATTATCCCAGCACCTTTTCATAAATAAAGTATGCTTTCCACATTGAATTGTCTTTGCACTATTGTCAAAAATCAGTTGTCTATGTTATGCGGATGTGCTTGGGCTTTCTGTTTTGTGTCATTAATTGATGTGTCTATTACCTTCCACTACCACACGGTAGCTCTACAGTAAGTCATCAGTTTGGGTAGTATAAGTCCTCCTACTTCGTTTTTGTCTTTTAAGACTGTCTATTCTAGTTCCTGTGTCTTCCTATATAAATTTTGTATCATTTTGTAAATACTGATAAAAAAGGTTTCATAGACTTTGATTGGCATTAAAGTGAATCTACAGGGCAAATTAGGAGTAATTAATAGCTTAACAATTTTGAAGCTTGCAATCCTATATAGACCATGATATATCTAGCTATTTTTATAGGTTTTCTTTCATTTTATAAGTCATCTTTTTTTCTCACTCCAGAATAGAGGGATAGTATACATTTTTTTAAAAAAAAAATATGTATTTATGTCTAAGTATTTCTTTGGTTGAATTTATTGTGTTTATTTACATTAATTTCAAAACCCAATTGTTTATTGCTGGTATATAGGCATATGATTGCTTTTTCTGTATTGAATTTTTAATCTTATGACATTGCTAAACACGCAAATTAGTTCTGGCAACTTCTTCATAGATTCTTTGAGACATTCTATATAGACAACCATACTATCTGAGACTAGAAAACTTTTTTTCTCTGTTATTTTGTCTTCTATTTTTTTTTAATCCTGATAGGACATACAAAACAATGTTGACTGTAAGTGGTAAAAGCAGATATTTTTATCTTTTTACTGACATTCATTGTTAACAATTCAGTTTCTCAGAATTAAGCGTGATGTAAGGTGCAGATTTTTGTTTTGTTGTTTTTTCAATGTCCTGTATTGTTAACTTCTATTCCTATTTTTTTGAGAGTATCATTAACTGGCATTGCATTTTATCAAATATATTTTTTCTACATCTATGGGATATTCATATTTTTTACTTTTGTCTGTTGATATGGTGAATTATATTGTTTGCTTTTCAAATGTTGAATCAATCTTGCATTCTTGAAATGAAACCTAGTTTGTTGTAATGTTTAATCCTTTTTATATAATGCTGGATTAAATTTGTTCAGGATTTTTCTGTATATGTTCACGATGATGGGTCCGAAATTTTCTTATAATGTCTTTGTATAACTTTGGTGTTAGAGTATTTCTGGCCTCAGACAGTGAGTTTGGAAATATTCCCTGCTCTTCTATTTTCTGGAAGGAATTGTGTATAATTGATATTACTTCTTCCCTTAATATTCGGTAGAATGAATCAGTGAAATCATTCATGCCTGGACTTTTTTTTCCTTGAAAGATTTTTAACTATAAGTTCAATTTGTTTAATAGATGTAGTACTACTAGAGTTTTCTAATAATTTTTGAGAAATGAATTGATTCATTTCTGAATTTATGAGCATGGATTTGTTGGATTCCTTTATTTTCCTTCTAAGGTCTATGGGATCACTCAAGATGTTCCCTCTTTTATTTCTAATGAAATGCCTTCCTTTTGCTTGCTTTGGGTCTTATTTGCTATTCTCTCCCTATTTCTTAAGAATTTGAAATCATTCTTCTTTTCTAAAATAGCATTTTCGTAAGTTTTCCTCTAAGCAATATTTTATCTATATCCTACACATTTTGACATGTTGTATTTTTTAAATCTAGTTCAAAATAATTTTAAATTTTCCTTGAATCTTCCTCTGACCCAAGGGTTATTGAGAAATGTGTTGTTTAATTTCTAAATATTTGAGAAATTTTCTAGATATTTTTATGTTATTTATTTCTAGTTTAATTCATTAGGTTCCAAGAACATATTTTTTGGTTAAAGTTTACATTATAGGCTCTCTCGGTAAATAATTTTGGAAAGAAACGTATCGTGACGTTGTTCAGTGACATATTCTATAAATGTCAGTTAGGGCGATTTGGTTGATAGTGTTGTTCAGATTATATATAACTTTACTGATTATCTTTCTGTTTGCTCTACCAATTATGAAAGAGGAGTATTGATGACACCACATATAATTGTGGATTTGTCTCTAATTTTAGTTCTATCTTCTTTTTTTTTTTGCCTCATGTTGGTGATTAAATATTTAAATAATTTATTTTTATAAACTTGTTCCCTTTATAATTATGTGGTATCCCTCTTTAATTCTGATATATCTCCGATAAATTCTGATTTTTGAAAAATTCTTGGGTATAGTTTCTTTAAATATTTCTTCCATCTCATTTTCTCTCTCTTTTCCTTCTCTTGAATTCTTGAATTATGCATATGTAAAATCGACATTTTCCCACAGCTCCTGAGGCTCTCTTATGTTTCTTTTTGTTGTTGTTTTGTGTTTTGTTTCCTTCCCTTTATGTTCTAATTTTAGTTGATTTTATCAATTCTTTTTTCAGCCATGTCAAGCCTACCAATGAATCTGTTGAAGGCATTCTTCTTTTTAAATTTTTTTAGATTACCATGTTTTTTATTTCATTTTGCTGAAACTACCTATCTGATCTTATATGTTGTCTATTATTTCCGTTAGAACATTTAAGATATAATCATATTTTAAAAAATTCTTGTTTATAATTTCATATTTAAGCAGGTCTGATGATTTCTTTGTCTCTTTTGATTGTGATTGTAATTTTTCAGTTGCCTTGTAATTCTTTTGTTGAAAATTGACATCTTATGAGGAAGAGTATTTATTGATGAAAAAATGTTTTATTCTTAGTGAAACTTCTACTAGGCCTTTAATGTGTGAGTTTATGTGATTCTAATAGGGAATTGGGCTAGATTTAAAGTTTGTTGGTATGGCCACATTCAGTCACACACGTAAAGGAGTCACAGATGTAAAGGTGTCACACACAACCTTCAAAACCCTCTAGTGTAGCTGGCTTTTACCAAGTAAACTGTCAGAGCATTTTTTGTCACTAGCTCTTTCCCCATATTGTCTTTAGGTCTTTCCCTTCCACTGTGATCCAGAAAAACTATCTCTTGCAGACCTCCCAGCTGTATTCCATTGTTTTTCTCAAAGCTCATAATCATGGGGGTGAGAAAGAGGAATGATCTTTCATGCTGAAAAGAAGCTAAAGACTTAGGATGATGATGTGTCCCTGGGTCTCAGTAGACTGACCTTTACAACTTCTCTTTCCTTCCCTCCAGCTCTAGAGCTGGGAATCGCATTATCCCTGACCATCCTCAGCAATGCTTTTTTACCGTGTGGACTCCTTTAGCTGTAATGGTTTTCTACTAGCGCTCTCTGGTGACACTTTTTTTTCCCTTTCCTTGTAGATTAAGGCTATTGTTCTCTAAGGGAGATGGTGATGGGTCTGGGTGGAATTTTCCCAGCTGCATCTGCAAACCACTCCTTCCCCCACCAAGGCAGAGCCAGCACCTCAGTAAAAGCTTTCTCAGGGTTTTCACAGATTTTCTCTATGAGTGTGTGGTGGCATTTGTGGAGGCAAAGCCTTCACAAGTGTGTGAACCCTTTTTTATCTCTCCCTAGAGGCTTTATGTTCTTATTAGCCTGCATTTGATCTTTACCAATTAACCGAAAAGCTTTAGCTGTATCTTTTTAATGGCTTATATGGAGTGTAGCGGCATATGGTTCAGGAAGGTGCCTGTCTCTTCCCAGATTTTTGTTTATCTCATTGTTCTATGACTTCAGTTCTCCAGTGGCTTAAAAGATAATTAATTTGCAGATTGTCTAGCTTTTTTCTGCTTGTAACACCTGTAGTAATGTGATTTCTCACCAGAAATGAAGACCCTATGTCCTTGCTTTGGTGATCTTGTTCATACACTTAAACCCTCCAGGCTGGGACATCAAGACCTTCTCTTATAATGAGAAACTTAGTCACCAGATGACCTCTAAGGGACCATCCAATGCTAAAATTTTGTGATACAGGATATCCCCAACAATCTATTTCAGTTGTTTGGGAAGGCCTTCACTCCCATCTACCATTTTACAGGGGGAAAAAAAGAGTTCAGAACTCTTTAATTCTTTGTTTTTAATTATTAGTCATATTTTTTCCTCCAGCTTGAGACAAGAATGTGTGGTGTAGATGACAACATTTCTATTTGATGCACATACACATCTGCACACAGACATATACATGTACACTCATTGGAGTCAGGAATTTAGATCATATGCCAAGATAGAACACATGGTAGGACCATCTGTCATCTGTAAGATGTAATATAAGAAATTCATGCAGTTGTATTTACTGAATAAGTGTTCTGGCACTTAATCAGATGCAAAATGTAAACATCACAATTTTGTAATGATAAATTAAGTTGCTCTTTATTAACTTATCTGGGATTTCCAAGCAGAATTATGTTTTAACTGTTAATTTCTTAGTTGCTTCTATTAGTTGTAGAAAGAACCAAACAGATTACAATAGTCCTGAAAGTATATTAAGGCTTTATGTCTGTATTAAATCTTTAAAGAAACCTAAGAAATATTTAGCAAGAAAATATTTCAAACATATAACTCAGTCAGCCTTCAAATGTATGCATCATGTCGAATAGCCTATTTTATCTCCTTATGTCCATAAACTGTTATACCATTTAAAGTACAAATGATAAAACAACATATAAAGGAAGGTGAGAAATACATTATGAAGCTTCTGAAGTAACACAATTCAAGAGTGTATTTCCCACTATTTGTTAATCATTAATATGTTCAACTTAGACATTTATTTTTGAAAATAATAGAATGAAGGAAAATGAAGACTTTTGAAATTAGAAAGTTTTAGTGCCATGTAAATTTGGTTGTTCCCTATATTTGACTTATATCTTTTCTGGTACTATTTTTTTGTGGCTTGATAAATCTTTCTTTAAAGGCTAACGAATAGCATTAGAGTAAGTATAAGAAATATTAAAATTCTTTGATGAAAACTTGAAACTGATGTTTGTAATCATTTGGTTTAACTGGCTAAGTGAACTTCTATTTTTATCCTTTATAATATATTTTAGTAGACTGATGGAAAATACCATCTTTTAAATCTCACAATTCTCACCTAATAAATCATGCTATTATTACCAGCCCGTAATTTAATAATAAACACAACTTTTTAATTGTATAAGTTTTCTTGCTATACCAGTTGTAAAGCAAGTTTTACTAGGATGCAGCAACAGAAACTCTCATGTCTATCATTAATAATAAAATCATTTATGTGGGTTAGTGGCAAACTTTCCAGTGCCAATGAAATGTCAGTAGGATCCCTTGGCTGTGGTTTTAGGGAATACATTTTAAAGACTTTTGACTCAGTTGGGAAGCATCATTTATTGCTCTTGCCCCATTCAGATTCCTGCTGCCTAAAACATGGATGTATGGAGCAGGAGGAGCTGTCTTGGGGCCATGATGAAAAGGTTCAGAGAAGCAAAGCGACTTGGCCCTAATATCCTGAACCATTGAAATAATGCCAGCAGCTGCCTACTCTGGACTTGTTATGTAAGAAAAACAAACTCTTTCATGTGTAAGCCACTGTAATCAGATTTCTAATAATAACAGCCAACTGCTATTTTTATGTAAGTATGTGATATCCAAATATGAATGGAAAGAAAACATTTCCTCTACGTGATATCTGACATCAGATTATAAACAATTACTATCATCCAAGTCAAATCTGGAAAGCAATTTGTTTATATTATTTTTAGTTTTGTTTTTATCATTTACACATAATTTGCAAAGCCCTCATACCTTTAGTACCCTTGTTGCTTATAAATTTTTTTACCTATTTTGTTTCTGCCAAAACTCATAGATAAAATGCTGAGTTTAGTCATCATAACCTGTGATTCATGTATCAGAACAAATAAAACTCTTTCCTCCTAGATCCCTTTCCTATTATTGGCTTTTTTTGTATTATACACTGATTTGGTTGTTGAAAGGAACTAGGAGTATTCAGCAGGTGTCATATTGCAGATAGAATATAAATGTCTCCATTAAAATGTTGTTGATGCTAATTTAGGTGAAAGAGTTGGAGAAAAATTTATTTTAATCTATCAAGTAGGCCTGTATTTAATGGCAACTTCAAGAGAAAAATCTATGTGTGAAATCAGATAAAACAGTTGACAATAATAATTTCCTTAATGAGTGGAAATACACACACACACACACACACACACACACACACACACATATATGCATTCTCACTGTATCACTTGTAAGGCAGGTTTAACTAGGGTGCAGTGACAGAAATTGCTGCTTTTCTCTTCCACATATATTCTCACCTTTGTCATTAATTGTAAAATCTCTTTTTGTGGGTTGCTTACATTACTACCGGTTATGAGATTTTGAGCACAATACATAAGTATTTATGAGATACTTAAATAACTAACACAGTGCCTAGAAGTTAGTAGGTGCTAAAAAAAAAAAAAAAAAAAGTTAGTGGGTCATCAATCCTGTGTTTGATTTCTAGTTCTACTTCTTTATAATCTGTAAGACAGGAACAAGACTGTTTTCTCACTGGTAAAATAAAGCTAAAAAGATACTAACCAGTAATTTATAGAGTTATTGTTAATTTTAGATTATTTAATACATTTAAGAAATTTAGTCTTGTGCTTAGTACTTATTAAATTTCAAATCTATGTTCATCATCTTTATATAATTATCAAGAATAATATTATATAACTGCAAGCTACCTGATGCTTTAAAAAAGTTCTTTCCTGTATACTATGTATTTTGACCCTATACTTCTATGAGATATAAAGGAAAACTTCCATCATCGCTATCTCTATGGAGAAGAAAACTGGAGAACAGATCAAGTGTAGAATCAGGCTAATGACACAGTGGCAGATGATCTGATTCTGGAACTAAGGGTTCTTGATTCTCTCAACATTGCTTTGATATGCTGTCAAATTTGTGTCTCTTTTGGTCTATCGTCTACATTTCATGAAATCCAAGGAGCCAAAATGTCATGCCGTGTTGTCTCATGCAGCAAACCTGCCCCAAACCTTATCATCTATGATGGTGTCCTTCCCCAGCCCACTCATACCCCCTATTCCACTCCAACTTACCTTCCACGTGGTCTGTGTGTGCAATGATTTCTGGTACCCTCTGTATAATTCTAATTCATTCATTCTTGGGATACATTAAAAAAATGACCAAAAACAAAAAGAAACAATCATCTTTTCTACATAGCAATGATATATTTGGCATCAGATATTAATTCAACTCTGCTTTCCTCATCTGTAAAAGTTGAGTAGCCAGGGAAAAAAAGAGAAAGGAAAAATGACCTGTTTACATCCTTTATTATGTAAATGATATAGCTATCAATTGCCTACGTATAAAAAAATGTGTACAATGGGTTCACATTAGACATACCAGACATCACTTCAAAAGTCCACATGGTCCTCTAATGTTTATATTATACATCAGTATGTTTCCTAATCACATTAGGTAGGAAGCTACATGGAAAAAAGATTTAATCTTTGTGCTCAAAAATTAAAAATTAATACAAAATAATAAACAGTTTAGTGGAAAATTACTAGCATGAATTTTGTATATTTTTATCTTTTCTTAGTTTTTAATCAAATTTTATGGACGTCTTTGTAGAATTGTTGAGACATTTTTAAATATAGAGATATTTATTGTCCCAACTGTTAAAAAAAAACCCATGTATATAAGAAAATGGTCTTGTCGATACAACTAAGTGAAAGCGGGATAAATGTCGCCAACTGAATGTGACACAAAATTTTAATTAAATAGTGTTTTTAAAAAGTTATTTAAAAGGCCACCTAGATATATATTGTCAATATTAATTGGGATATTATGTACCAAGGACTAATGAAATATAAGGCAGCTGAAAAGTAAGTCATGGAGTCAACCCTTAATGCAAAAAAGACATTAATTTCTTAACTACTTACCAAATAAAAATATTTCAGGGCTGGAATAATCTTCAATGATAATCTACTCCATACTGTAATTTAGGATACTGATACCCAGAAATAAGTGATATATGCAAAGTCATAAGCCAGAAATAGAACTGGTTGGCTCAAAATCCTGTTTTGTTCATAATTATGATCACAAGTATGTGGACTCACAGGACTTAGGAAAGGTCCTGCCTTCTTAAGTCAATTCCTTAGAAAAGAAATATTATAGACAAACAATACATTTCTCCTTATCTCTCACTATAATATGTTTATTAGGCTGTTTACATCAAGTAAATCTAGCCTAATGGCCACCAATGCCAATAACTTCTAACAAAACTTTGTGTAAATATTGATGCGAACTTTTATAAGACTACATAGTCTATTTTTTTAAGAAGCATTTTCTTCATTTTCTATTTTCTAACCTATTTTTAATTAATTTAACTTTGAACCTTACATTACATAACAGTATCCTTAAAACAAAACAAAATCAAAGGAAAAATATCAAACAAAAGTAAAAGCTTTCAAATGAAAGAAAAGCATTTTTAACATAGCAAGTCCTAAACCTAAATAATTGTATGCTATTCATTAGGCAAGTCCTTAAAAACCCTCTTTAAGCAACACTGATTATAACTACACCTTCAGGTTGAATTTTCAAAAGAAAAATATCACACTGAGCATTTCCAAAAGGAACTTCATAAGTGGGTTCATCCATCTAACCCAAAAACAGATCTTGGGAAGCAAAATTAGAGGGTGTGAAAATCATTTTTGAACTTTATTTCCTACACCAAAATACCAAATACTGGCACTGTGGTTGGAAAAAGTACAGCAGCTATATTTAATGTCTTTCATATTTAAAAAAAAAAAAAAGTTTGGCGCGGAAGTAAAGCAATTACAGATACTTGTAACTTTCCAAACTGTACAGTTTGACCCAATTTTCCTCTCCCTATTCTAGCATTTCTTTCAAAAATTAACCTACAGGCTGACAGAGATTATTTCGACCAATTCATTCACAAGGTGAGGTATAGGTTAGAAAGCTGAGGTAACAAGTACCATCATTATTTATATTTTAACCGAATAGAGGCAAAACCTGTGCTAACATCTCTCAAACTGACCATTCTATTTTGTCCCATGCTTCTTTTATAGTTATGAAGAACAGCATCAAGAACACTGATATCGCTGGGCAATCTTCTCTTTTTCTATATAAATTGTATCATATATAGCAACTCTACATTCATGATTCTCTAAATGGAAATTTTATATTGAGTCATCACCTCCTGTTTGCAAATCATTATTTTACTATCATTTATTTTAATTAGTCTATTGATACCAGGTTACAAACTTTAGACTTTATTTTGCAAGAAAAGAGGACTTTATAAAGATTTAAGAAAGAAAAATACCCTCCAGTTTTCAATTTAAAAATCATTGGGGTAGCAGTGTGGAGGAGAGCTTGCAGCAAAATGATATTTGAGGAAGAAAGGCCATTTAGAAGGCCCTTTAGCTACTCTAAAGAGATTTGATGTGCACTTGAGCTAAGACAGTGGCAAAAGGAATAGAGAGACAGAAAGTGGTCTAAAGAAGTAATGCCGCTAACTGTAGTGGGCATCGGCGTCAAAGTTTCTGCTGCTTAGAGGAGGCCTGAGATCATGCATTTCTATCTAAAAAGTTCCTAGGAGAGGTTGATGTTGCTGATTCAGGACCACAGTTTGAAAACAGCTGGTCTACAGCTACTCAAAATGTGGCTTTTGGACCAGCAGCACCATCTGAGAACTTACTAGAAATGGAAATTATCAGGCTTTACCCTAGTCTGACTATATCAGAATCTGCATTTTTATAAGAACTTCAAGTGGCTCCTATGAAGATTAAGACTTCTAATTTATTTTGTTTGATCTAAAATAAAGAACAGATAGGATCAAAAGGGTTTGGAAAAAAATCAGTGTCTAGCATAACGAAGTTGCTGTCTGGAGAATTAGGTAGATGGTAGTGACGGTGCTTATTAAGCTCCTCCTACTCAGAGGTGGGCGGGGCACCTCCTAGTAACCAACAAAATCCTCACAAACCCCGAAGTCAATTGTCAGTTCTTATATATGTATGTATGTACATACACACACACAGAATTGTATGTACATATGTGTATATGCATATGTGTATGTGCATATGTATGTATACATGATACAAGATATATCTAAGCTTCAGACAAACTGATGTATAAAGTTAGCCCAGGGAGTATATATACAAGTCAATTCAGGAGGCTCTTGTTATGAAAACTGAGATTGAGGACCACGGTTTCTCTAACAAGTCTTTGCTCTGCAAAGTGCCATTTCTGGCTCTGATTCTGAATTTATGTCCAAATATGCTGTTTCCATCTCTTCTGGCAGGGGATCAAGTTCTAGGCCAGACAGCTAAACAATTTCCTTCCTTCCAACAGGTAAGCCAATCTCTCATTGTTTGTGTTTACAAAAATGGAAAGTAAATGCATGTATTTTAATGGGAGGAACAGTTTATTAAGTTAAAAAGGATAGAACACAATACTAAAGTGGGGATGCTCTTCTAGTCTGCAAATATGTTGCGCATTAGAACTTTCTCTCTTGAGGAAAGATAAAATTTCTGGCAATTCATTTGTCTCTGAGTACAGGGCTCAGTGAATAATGTCAGAAACCAAGAACTGTAGTCAGAAAAATTTTTTTAAAGATGAGTGGCCAGACATATGTCCAACTCACTGGTGGATTATGGCAGGCACTGAGCAAACAACCGATATCCAAATCTGGGGCCCCTTACTAAGTGACTGTGGGACATTTAGGAATTTACTTTATCTCTCCAAGTCTAAGGCTGTTCATGATAATTTTAACACATGTTTATGTGAGAATTAAATGGTAATAAAAAATAAGGGTTTAGCATAGTACCTGAAAGTTCATAATTTCTCAGTATCTTTAGGTATTTCCTATCTTTTCCTACCCACTGACCACAGCAATAGATAAATGTGCCATATTTTCTTGGCTATTATAGAGAAGCTAGATTGGATGAAAAGCCACAAGCCAAAATTTTAAGCACTAAGCACAGAGCAGAAATGTTCTACCGCTGGGCTGCATATTGTTATGCCAAAAGTTCTTTTTTCACAGACATGCAACTCCATTGCAATCAAAAAGGACAAAGTTGGTTTAAAATGAATGCACATGCCTTTATGGTGGTGATCATCTGGCAGAACACTGTAACAGGCTATGCAACATAGCATAACTTATGCTATTTGTAAGTAAGAGACAAAAAACTTTTCAAGTCATCAGACTGGCACAAAATATATGTGGTGGGGTTTTTTTTGATATGTCAATGCCTCACCTCATGAATATTTAAAAAAGCACTGTTAGGAGAAAAAAATGTTATATTCAAACTGTGATATAGCACATACCTTGACCTGACAGATATTTTGATGCATAAATATATTACAAACTATAAAATAGTTATACTGTAATAGTAATAGCATGATAATTTTTGCAGACTTTTCAGTTGTGTTCTGAGTCTTTTCATTCTTTGACCCAAAAATCAAATATTTAAGAGATTTTTAAGAGAAAAGGTGTGAAAGAGAGAGAGAGCAAGAGAAAGAGAGAGTGAGATGGAGAACTATGCTGATGTGTCTCCTCATTGAAGAAGAAACAACACCAGGGAGAGGAACAAGATGCCAGAAGTGTAGAGAGGCCAGTTAAGCTAAGTGACTTGGGATATAGACATAGATCTCAGCTTTCCTTGAGCACACATTTAGTGCTGTCTTTCCGTGGACTAACCTTAATGCAGAGTTTGATTTTTGCATGGTTCCCTGGATATTAAGGGGCCTTCTGTCTCAGCTACATTAGGGAGGATGGAGAAAATGAAAGGCAAAATTATGCCAAGGTAAATATCCATAGAAGAGACCTGCTGTCTTTAACCTGCATAGGAAGTTAGGTGAGGCAGCCAGGAAATGTACCATTAAAAGATATGGCGGCAACGAAATGTAGTGTTCTTCCTGTTGCCATTACATTTCTGGAAATAATTTACCTTAAAATTTTCCCTGAAGTGCAGTTTTCTTACTGTGTCAAAGAAAAATATAAGGTGGAGAGAGTGTATATTATAATGTAAATGCCTATTAGAGCCAGAAACATTACCTTAGTTTCTGGTTGCCCATAAGTTACTTACATTTTTCCCCTCCCAATAAACGTAAATTACCTTTCTAGACTGTTGAGCCAGATTATGCAATTCTCTCTCTTGACCCATCAAAGTAAACTAGCAAAGAAAAGAAGCAGAGAAGCACATGGAATGAAGGTTTGAAGAATTCTCTTTGTGTCTGAGTCTGGTCAGAGCCCAATCACATACATACAAACCTGTGAATACGTACACAACTAAAGTCAGAAAATACCCTGCACAGGCTAGGGAATTGGTAACCTCAATCAGAGTATCAGGAGTTTCAATAAATTCCAGCACATGAAAAAGAAAATATGGGCTTAACAAAGGCTTAAACCTAAGAAAGTCAACTTACAAGAATACAAGAAAAATAAAGCTTCCCATTTCTCTTTTTGGGAGCAAAAATACTCTAAAAGTTAGATAATAGAAAAAAAGTTGTAGGAGCTTGTCCTCAGAATCCCTAAGTAGAAAAAACAAAAACAAAAACAACAAAAACCCAAAACAAAATTCAAAACATTCCAAACCATTTAAGTTGTAAGAGTTTTTAAATTTATTCTTTTAAATTCCAGTTTCTGGACATCACCGATTTTTCCTCACCATATTTACAAAAAGAGGGAAATGTGTAATTACAGATAAAACATCTGTCATGTCCACTTTTGAACCACAAAATACATATCCTTTAAGGGAGTCTTTCATTTTTCAAAATCTTTCATTTTCCTTGACCCACCACGATCAGGCAAAAGCAAAGTAATTTCTTCCTCCTCTCTTCTGCAATGAATTTTCACAGCCAACCACAAGTGAAAAAGGATTTCATACATTTTCATCACTTTTTAGCCACATAATTTTTCGCCCTTCAAAGAATAAGAGGAGAATATGCATTCATTGGTTTGTTATGGTCATTCCTGGAGATTCAGTGTATATCAATATGCACTCTATCCCATTAGAGACAGTGAATTTTTCAGATTTGATAAGTGAAAAGTATGTTATGTACATTTTATTTTATTTTATTTTATCTTTTAGGTGAATGTTCTCTGCACATTTTTTAAATTGGTGCTATTGTTGTCAACAAAATGCAATTTCAATTTGCACTCTGAGTTTTAAATTTTCTCTAAGACACCTGTGCAAATATTTGATTTCTATGGATTCTTACCTGCAGTGATTGCATGAGATTTTGAGGCCAGAGACAAATGAATCAGAAATTAGTTGAGTATATTGGCCAAATGGAATGGTGCATTTTGTTTTAATCAGTGACGATGCCAGGACACATTTATTTGAATAAACCAAGACATGGCACCATGCCTCACAATGAAATGGGCCACAGCAGGTTCAACAATGTCTGGTAATATGGAAAAAATAGTTCAATACCAGATTTTCTTTTAAATACAGTTGTGTGAAAAATAGGTTCATAAAACCATCACAGGATTTGAAGGAATCTGTCGAAGTGATTTGAAAGTACAAGATGGATCTTTGGCAATCAGGAAACAGTAAAATGTTTCTGCTTGAAAAGAACAGAGGGCAAAAATTGTGGAATGACAGAAACAATAAAACTATAAAGGGGCTTTAAAAAAATTCACATGTTTTGCATTAAGCATCTCTACTGTCAATTGCAGAATCTGTTTAGTATTTACTTAAAGATTGAAAAGGAATATGTAAACTAGGAAATTTAGAGAATAACTAAAATGATTTAAGAAATTATGTGTTGTGGATATATGGCAAAGTATTAAAAAAATTTAAGATATATTTTTGGCTTAATAAGTGAACTGTGATGGCTAATAAGAGAAGAAAGGATGTGCATATAATAGCTGTTTACTGGATTTCATGGTCCCCAAAAAGGAAAATATAATTACAGTAGAGAAAAAGGAAATATAGAGGATAAAAGTAAAGGAAGTGTTTTAATATAAAACATCAATAATGCTGTCCTCTAAGATAAGACAACTTTATTTGAAATTCTTCATAGCAGTCTGTATATAAAACACATACTGCTAACCATATTCACCACAGGACTGATTTTTATAAATATATGGAAGTTCACAGTATGAATGTCAATAAGAAACAATGCCAGGAACAGAAACAATAAGAAGCACAGCCAGGCACAGAAAGCTCATAAGTGGGAGCTAAAAGAAAGAAAGTAAGAGAGAAAGAAAGACAAAGAAACAATCACAATAATACATTGAACTTTCCAAAAAAAAAAAAAAAAAAAGGAGAACAAAACTGTGGTTATTAGAGGTGAGAAAGGGGGAGAAAGAGGGGAGATCGTGAGAAATTAGTTAATGGTCACCAAGACTGATTATGTTTTGTAAACATGAGTATACTAATTGTCCTGATTTCATCACCACATACTGTACACATGTTTTGTTATTCTGTACCCCCAAAATTTATATAATCAATTCTTTCAATATAAAAACCATCAAAAAAAAAAACCCAATGACTTACAATAAATTATTTAATTCCTATAAAAATAAACTATATGTTATTAAAATAATTAATACTTATTGAGCAATTATTATATGCTAAGCATTTATTTAAGCTTCAAAGCAATCACATACAGCAGGCGTAACTATACCCACAGTTTACAGAAAGAACTGAGGCCAGAATGGTTAAGTAAACTACCCAAGTTACAGATCTCATGATGGCAGAGCTGATTGCCTGTTCTTGTGACCACTACAAAATATTGCCCCTGCCTTAATTTGCTGTATTGGTGTTCTGTGTAGACTTGTTACCAATTTCTTAAGAAAAGCTTAAGTCCTTTCTGTAGGTCTTAAAAAATTGTAAATGTTAATGGTAATAAAGATAGAACAAGAAAATTAATACAAGTACTTCACTTTGAAAAACTTGAAAGAGAATTTTCTTCTTCTTGGCGTTATTAACACATTGAAAATAAATTGATTATTATTAATGTTACACTATTTTGATAATACATGCGTAGTCTTTTCTTTTAATGTCAGATCTCTGAGGGTTGTTTTTTTTTTTTTTTTCCAGAACTGCCTCTATAGAAGGCTGTTCTTTCTCAACTTGATGTAAAATGATGACAGAACTTTATACACTTTCTAATATTTGTAAGCAGGTAAAGTGATTGTGAATTGAGAAATAGTAAGAACCCAATTTGTAAGGAAAGGAAGGAAGTAAAGAAAAAGAAAAATAAATAGATTTCAGGGACAGTTTGGAAAAAAGTCAATATACCTTTGGGATCAATTGGTTGTAGAAATTTGAGAAATGTGAAATATTTGATTTTGTTTGCACTCCTAAATGGCTTAAATAATAATCTCATGTCCATTTACCTTATGTGACTTCTCTGGAGCACATGACACTCTTGAACATTTCACCTTGTAAACTATTTCCCCTGCAGCTTGTGTGGCATCTTTCTTCATCTTTCTCCTTCTCTCTGGGTTTTTCTTCTCAGTGTCCTGTTTTTCTTTCTCTACACAACCCATAAAATTCCCCCCTAATTCCAGCCATGTATACAAGAAAGAGCATAGATTTTGAAGACAGATCGTTAAACAACCATATCACTTCTGTTCCACTCAAAACCTTTGCATAACTTGGAAAATACATGTAGTCTCTTTAAATCTCAAGGTCCTACTTAAACTGGCTTACAACGCTCTCCAATGGCCTGGGTCTGGCTTTTGCTTATTGATCCAACCCCTTCCATAAAAACATCCCTCTTCTCCTCTTGCACAATTCCTATACTCTGGAATTCAGTCATTCTGACTTTTTTCTCAATTATCCAATGTAATGCTCTCCTGTTTTACTTTGTATTGATATATATTGTTGTTTTTACGTGTCACACACCACTATCCTAATTTCTCTAGGATGTATCCTAATTATAACTCAGGTCCAACCAAGTGATAATGCCAATTCCTCAGGGATGTCTTTCTAAAACCTCCAAATTAGGGTTAGTGCCCCACCTATATATGCCTAATGCTTCCATTATGGTGACCATATAATTTATCTTCTAAATTTAGATATAATTGAAGGTGAAAGGAGTTGCTATTATCATGATGCCAGGACAACAGATATAAACCAGGGCTACTCTACCTCTAGCAAACTCCACTTTCCCAACCACAACACTGCTAATTTGCTATCCAATTCGCTGTTTCTAACATAAAACTCTCCATGAAAATGAGTACAGTGACCATCCCGTTTACTTTAAACCTCTGATATTTATACCAATGATGAATGCATAGTATGGGTTCTACAAAAGATATGAGTAGATTTTACTGTACATTTTACAAGAAGTGATAGTTATTTGTAATGTACCTATTTTTTATAAAATTATATTTCTTTATGTTTGAGATTTACAAGACATGATTCTTTTTTTCTCTTCCGAATGAACTGCTAAGCACGCCAATAATGGCAAATTTTAGTTATAATAATTTGGTGGCATATTCTCCAAGTTTTTCAAATAAATAAGACCTCAAGAGCACAGGCAACAAAAGCAAAAATAAACACGTGGGATTACATAAAAGCCTTCTTCACAGCAAAGGAAACAATCAACAGAGTGGAAAGACAAAACCTGCAGAATGGGAGAAAATATTTGCAAACTATGCATCTGAAAAGGGATTAACGTTCAGAACATACGAGGAACACAAACAACTCAATACTAAAAATCCAACCAAGTAACCTCATTAAAAAATGGGCAAAGAAGCTGAATAGGCATTTCTCAAAAGAAGACATAACATATTGCCAACAAGTATATGAAAAACTGCTCAGCATCACTAATCATCAGAGAAATGAAAATCAAAACCGCACTGAGTTATTACTTCACCCTAGTTAGACTGGCTATTATCAAAAAGAAAATAAGAAATGCTGGCGAGGACACAGAGAAAGGGGAACTCTTTTACACTGTTGGTGGGATCGTAAATTAGTACAGCCATTATGGAAAGCAGTATGGAGATTTCTCAGATTATGTCGGGCCTTAAAAACTAACGCCACCTTAAGTGACATTACAAGCAGCGCCATTATAGGCCCACAAGGTCGTATTAACATGGCAGCCTAAGGCAGCTCCGGGAGGAAGTAGGGTGGGGGTGTCTGCAGGAACCTTGCCTTAGCCCTTATTGGCCAAATACGTGCTTCTGCGCTTGTGAACACTGCGTGGTTGCAATAGCTAGGCATTGAGACAGGATGCATGCCCTTGACCTTTAAGCTGATAGGATAATGTTAAAACCTCCCCTCCCTATCTGCCTATAAAAGCAAGTGCTTGTGTGGTAATAAACGGAACTGCTGGACAGAACCCCCACGGCGTCTGAGTGTCCTTTAACTGGGCTTTTTGGGGCTGGCGGTGTGCTCACCTCTCTTCACGGCTCTCTTCCCCCGTCTCCTTCCAAAGGGGACAGGAGGGAAAGAGGAATCCTGGGCCATTTGCTCGCCCACCGAAAGGAACAAGGCTAGGGCTGTTCGGGTCAGCTAGCGGCGGACCCGACAGAGTGGTGTCCCATGTGAGGTGTTTTTTAAAACTCGTGGGTGAAAGGTGAGCACGTGAGGCCCCCGGCTGCTCGGTCCTGAAAGAAGGTCGATGAAAGGTGATCAACCAGCAGAGTGGCCCCCGCAACCGTGGTAGTTGCCGTGAAGTAATCCGCCTGCGTGTCAGGGTGAGTACCATAACAAGGGGAAGTCCCTGCACTTCTATGCCCTGTTGCTTCCTTTGTCCCTTCCTCATGGGGCAACATGGGAGGTCTGTGTGGAAAGAGTGACGAGACAGCCTGCAAGGCTCTAAAGTGCATGTTAAAAAGCAGAGGCCTAGAAATATCTGACTCCACGGTCACCAATGCCTGGCATCATGTAGTGAAGGTGGCCCCTTGGGCACCTTCGTCCAACTTGTTCTCGTATGAGACTTGGGACTGGGTTCAGACCCTGGCCAGAAAGAATGAGATTAGTCACGGGCTAGATGCCCCCTTAGGGTTCTACCCAACCATTTCTGCCCTAAAGCTTTGCTTCTGTCCCGAGCATCAGGAAGGGGCAGAAAGGGATTGGGTGCAGTTCAATGAGGAGAGAAAAAAGGAAACAAAGCTGCCAATGCAAGGCCCTGAGCCATTGAGTGATACCTATGCGCCTACCCTGTACCCTCCTCTCCCAGCATACTCACCCCTTCAAAGTTTAGCCGAAGGAGAGAAAGCGGCACCTGAAGAAGTGGAGGGGGCTAGTAAAACATCCCCGGCAGAGCCGCAGGTTTTTCCTGTCATGGCTCGCTGGGAACCCCCAGCCCTCCGCAGCACATGGGGGGAAGTGGCCCCTCAGGCCTATCCGGTCAGCGTTGTAAAAGAACTAAAAAAGGCTGTTGCTGAGGACAGGACTTTATCCTCAGCCTTGCAGGCTCAGACACAAAACTTAACCAAAGCCTTCGAGGCATTTACGGCCCTGATCTCCTCAGGAAACAATACTTCCCCACCCTTCAAGGGACAATATTTTGGTTGCGGAAGACAAGGTCATATTAAAAGCCAATGTCCCAAGTCTAAAGGCAAAAAAACCCCTACCACACCTTACCCCTTTTGTAAAAAAGGATTACACTGGAAAAAGGACTGTAGGTCCAAATTTGACAAAGCCCCCGGTGGAAATAGGCCTGCCGCTTGGTACCCTTGGGAAGCTCATGACCTTAAAGAGCTGAAAAAGGCTGTGGCAGAGGATGGGCCCAATTCCCTATGGGCAGAAACCATCCTCCAGGGCTTAGCGCACCAACCTTTCACAACCCAAGATTGGAAAATGCTCTGTAAGGTTGTCCTCCCCCCAAACTTGTTTATCAAATTCTGCACCTTTTTTAAGGAAAAGTGCCATGTGCAGGCAGAGATAAATCAAGCAGCCAACCCACCCATCCCTATCAGCTTCGGCATGCTGTCTGGAACAGCAGATCAATTTAGTACTGGAATCCAACAGGCTGCTATCCCAGCCCCCTACCAGGACCAGGTTAGGGCAACAGCGTTAGCCACATGGAAAAAGTTGGCTGAAGGGCCCAGTGAGCCCACAATGGCCGGGGTCACCCGGCAACCCTCCGAGGACCTGCCCTCTTTCATAGTTCGGGTGGAACAGAGCATACAGAGAAAGTTTCCCCCAGGTCCTCTCCGCGACCAGTTTGTAAAAATGCTAGTGTAGGACAGCATGACTGCCGACCACAAGCTTGCCTGTGCCGGGCTCAAAGATCGTTCTATGGAAAAGTGGGTCATTGCCAGTAGAGACGTTGGAAGCTACCAACAACAAACCAGGGCCTTAACTTCCGCTCTACAAGCTCAAGCGGAAACCCTTGCAGGTGCTATGACCCAGGCTCTTAGTGTCAGGATCCCTAAGGAGAGCCCCAGCCAGCCCTCCCATAGGGGTCAATGTTATGGCTGTGGGGAACAAGGTCATTTCAAAAGGGACTGTCCCAACTGGAAAATTAAAAACCTTCCCTCTAAGCCGTGCCCTAGGTGCGGTAAGGGGCTTCATTGGAAGCGTGAGTGCCGGTCTAAACTAGAGGAGGAGCAATCCCCAGCCCCGTCACCCCAAGGGGATACAAAGCCAGCGCTTCCATGCCCTACCAGGCGGCCAGTACCCCAGGCTCATTGGACTATACCTATAGTTCCTGGTTTAAGACCAAAAATGAACCTTAAAATTCAAGGCAAAGAGTTTCGATGCCTTGTTGACAAGGGGGTGGATCGAACAGTCCTTAGCCACTATGGCAACAATAAATGGGTCTCCACCTTCAAAGACAAGCCATTGTTGAACGGCATCACCAATGCCTGAAAAATCAATTATTAAAACAAAAAGGGGGAGTCACCAGACCTCATCAACAGTTGGCACAGGCACTCCTAACTTTAAAAATCCTAAATTTTTCCAAAAAAGAACCCCTGTCTGCCTTCCAGAAACACTGGTCAGCTCAGCCACCACGCCGAGAAGTCCAAGTGCGGTGGAAAGACCCCTTAACAGGCCAGTGGAGGGGCCCTGACCCGTTGCTAACAATGGGTCGAGGGTTTGGTTGTGTCTTCCCCCTCAGTGAGTCAACCCCTATATGGGTCCCAGCCCAAAATCTTAAGTTCTTGCCAGACACCCAGGGTACTGAGGACCCTGAGGAGTTTATTGTTTGTATGTTTCAGACTGCATTATGAACCCTTTGTGGATGCTCTAAGTGGCCGCCCTCCTCGGGTCAACAAGGACAAGGGCCTCTGTCACCAGGGGAGGTCCCCACGAGCCAGCCAACCAAACCTGGGAGGTCATACAAGCCGCTACAGAACCGATACGGATTGGATCTGCTATTTCTACAACAAGGAGGGCTATGTGCGGCCCTCAAAGAAGAGTGCTGCTTCTATGCCGACCACTCTGGAGTGGTCAAAGATTCCCTAGCTAAGCTTAGAAAAGGGCTAGAAAAGCGCAAAAAAAAAAAAAAAAAAAAAAAAGCGAGAAGCCAATAGCAATTGGTTCCAAAGGCTGGCTTTCTTTTTTTTTTTTTTTTTTTTTTTAAAAAAAAGATGACCGGTAAGGGGATCTTAACCCTTGACTTGGTGTTGTGAGCACCACGCTCAGCCAGTGAGCGAACCGGCCATCCGTATATGGGATCCGAACCCGGGGCCTTGGTGTTCTCAGCACCACACTCTCCCGAGTGAGCCACGGGCCGGCCCCCAAAGCTGGCTTTCAAGTTCCCCGTGGCTCACCACCCTGCTGTCCTCCCTAGTGGGCCCCCTAGAATCATCTTGGGGCCTTACGCCATTCGCCAGGTTGTGTCCCTTATAAGGCGCAACACCACTTATCTCATAATGCAATCCCACTAGGACAAATAATATATGGCAAGGATGGCATGGCATATCACAAGGAAAGAATGGTCTTTTCCAAAAATGCCCAATCCCACTGCTGGGTATATACCCAAAGAAAGAAAACCATCATGTGTAAGGGATACCTGCACCCCCATGTTTATTGCAGCTCTATTTACAATAGCCAAGATTTGAAACCAACCTAAATGTCCACAGATGGATTATTGGATAAAGAAATGTGGTATATATACACAATGGAATACATCTCAGCCATAAAAAAATAATAAAATTCTGCCATTCGCAGCAGCATGAATGAGCTTAGAGAAAATCATGTTAAGTGGAATAAGCCAGGCTTAGAAAGAGAAATATCACCTGTTCTCACTCATATGTGGGATCTAAAATAATAATAATAAGTTGAACTTACAGAAGTAGAGAGTGGAGTTGTGGTTATTAGAGGCAAGAAAGGGGTGGGGGAATTTTGAGAGGATGATCAATGGACACAAAGTTACAGTTAGATAGGAAAAATAAATTCTATTTGTGTACAGTAGTGCTAAGTATCTATAATTAACAATAATTTATTATATATTGTCAAATGGCTAAAAGAGAGGAGCTTACATGTTCTTACAACAAAGAAATGATAAATTTTTGTGATGATGAACTTTCTGACTATGCTGATTTGATCACTACATATTGTATACCTGTATTGAAACATAACTCTGTACACCATAAATACGTATTATCAATCTGTTTCAGTTATGTTAAAAGCATATTAAAAATCACGTATTTTGTGAATAATAGCAGTTTGGTCTTTTTCTTTTTTGTATTACTTTCTGGCTTAATTGCAGTGTTATAAGAGAGCTTGCTCTGCATGACGGAAGTCCACTGGAATTTATACTAATGAAAAATTGTTATATCTACTGGTGGACTAAACTTATTTTCAATGATGTGACACCCTTTAGTTTGAGAAAAGTTTTTTGCCTCACCGTCTACTTTAAGTGAATAGAACTACACCATTTTCCTGTTGGTTTCTGTTTGCATTGTCTATCCTTCCAAGTTTTACTATCAACCTTTGTGTTTCTTAATGTGTAACATGTGTCTTTTTCAAATGTTTGATATTTGAAGTTTTTAATTTAAACTTGTATCCTTTCGTTTTAAGTGAAGCATTTAAGCCACTTTTATGTACTGTAGTTTTTGATATATTTGGGTTTAAGTCTTTCACTTTATTTTGTGCTTGTTATTGCTCTTGCCTGTTCTGTTTTCCCTTTTTCCTTCTCTTTCATGTTGAGCCTTTTAATTCTTTTTTTATTTTTTAAAAAGTGTTTAAGTTTCTTTTCCCGTTTTTAAAATGTTTTTATTAATGACTAATATATTGTTCATTCCTCCTTGCACTCTTCCTTCAGTGTTGGTTTTCTGCTCACCTGAACCTAGACATTTTGTCACTCCAACAACTTTAATCCTTTTTTTTAAATTTAATAATTTGAAGTTCTATACTCATATTCTATTCTCCTACTGCATGCAATAGAAAACACAGCACCCACAAATATTCCTTATATATTTATAAGCACACTGAAGATGTCATACTGCTATTTTCTGATACCTGAATTTCTTGGTGAGAAGTCAGTTATAAGCTTAACTATACTTCTTGTATTTGTCCATGTAGCATTTAAGGCTTTTTCATTGGAAGTACTGTTATAACTGCATCGCAAGTGTGGGAATGTATTGTTTCATTATTGTTATTCAAAATATTTTCTAAATTTATCCTAAAACCTGTAGTAATTTATGTATTCCTTAATTCCCAATGAAGTGAAGTCTTTTCTATTTTATTGTAATGGAGATGCCTCCTTAGCTTCTCTTTCAAATCTTTTCTTTGTTTTGGTTATTGGCAGTTTTATTGTGTCATATTAATTTATATATATGTATATATATATATAATGTACATGTAATACATATAATTCTGTTTGGGGTATTTTGGATTATTTGCATATATGGATCGATGACTTTAATTCATTTTCAGTCACTATGTCTTTAATATTGTCTATTTCTTTTTCTCCTTTTCTTGAAATTTGTGTAATGTATAATAGACCTTCTCATTAAATCGTTCTGTATCTTAATCTGTTTTCTGTATTTTACACCTTTTGTACCTTTGTGCTAATTTTTGAACAAATTGTTTTGATTTATCTTCCAGTTTATTAATTCTATCAGATCTGTCCAATTAGGTTTAACTTTCTATTGGGCTTTTAATTTTAATCAATATTTTTTTATTTTTTTAAATTTAATTTAAATAATTTGCTCAATTATTTTCCTCATAAAATTGAGGGAAATTGAGAGTTTTACTTGAAATATATGCAAGCAGTGCACAAACGCAACAAGATTTAGCTTGTATAGGATTCAGAGTTTTAGAATTTTATATCAATTCTCATCTCTGCAGTCACCACGTGAACTATAACAAATCTCTTAAACATTCTCAATGTCCCTTTTCTCATTTATAAAACGAACAGCATATTTTTTATCACCTTGCTCATAGAACAATGCACTAAATGTCCTAGTGTATGTATCAGAACTGTGTAAACTAAAAACTACATGGATGACAGAAGTGTGACTTACATATTATTATATTGTTAGCCATTCACAATTCTGCCCACTCAATAGGCTTTATGAAAAGTAGCTTTATAATGTCACCAAGGATGATTCTTAAATGCAGACAGTACTCATGAGTATGAAATTTTAGGATTTACCACATACAGTATGCTCAACTGTTTGAGAGACATGAAAGGTAAAAATTTGAGCTCTGTTAATAACCACCGCAGGGCTAAGAAATAACAGAATTATTGTAGATTTAAAATCTTGTAGTATTTCAAAGACAAATTCACTTAAATCATTTTCCGTTTTCATCAGGCACTCCTAAAGAAAAAGACCTTAAAATGTTTTCATTACTTAAGAGGAATAGGTACTGTGGGTACCACTGAAAGGAAAATTTCTGTGACTTGCAAAAGTGTTATATTTGTAAATGTTTATATAAAATACATACCCTTTTCAATAATCATTTTTCTTTGCTGTTTTTTTCTTTTCAACATTTCATTTAGATTTGTCACTGATGTCTGAAGCTGGTTTTACTAAAATTCCCCAGAGAAGAAGTTGATAGATCCAGTATGCTGCTTCCTTCTTAGTCAAAGCTCTCTGACTTTTCTTTTTAAGCAATTTTGCATGGAGGTTAGAATAGATGACATATGGGGGCTGCTTCATATCATTGCTAATGATTTTTTTTTGAAATTTCAAAGCCTTTGATTTTTTAAGAGTAGCTTAATAAAATGGTATGTATGTCTGAACACATGTGGAAGGAGTGATTTCATGACTATAGATTACTTTAAGTCTAATTGGCCTTAGTCTATTTCATTAGTCAACCTACTAGCAATTAAAATAATTATATAAATTCTGAGGGAATAAAAAAGATCCTCCAGTTTTTACTTTATCAGTTGTTGTACCTCCTCACTTCCCAAATATATTAAAACCACATACATTCTTGAAGATTTCAATAACACCATGACATTTCCTTTGGATGGTACTTCGGAGTCTACCAAGTTATTTCTTCAACTCCCACTCTGTCATTTAATCCCAGTGTTAATTCTGTGGCTATGAGCTCTGGAGAGATCAATTAACACAATGGTTGGGAAGGCAAAATTATACTTTCTTGCATTGAGATTATTTGCTAAAAATTGATTTATATATTTAGATGAGGTCTATGTAAAAAAATAAAATTTTTATTTAGTGATCTCAAAACTACATATTTTTTCTTTATCTATGAAGTTATCTAACTGTTATTCTGAGTTTACCTTCTATTGTGAATTGAGAGAGTATTTGAAGTGTGTGGTTATTCAAAGGCTCTCTTAGTGTTTAGGGCCCCAAAGTCATGGAAGCTTAATGTTCAAATTTACAGTATGTAGGACAACAAAACACTGTGAAGAACTGCCTCGCATAAAAATCTAAAGATAACTCTGTGGGAAATAGTAATAGAATTTGAGTTCATTTGATTGAGGATGTTGTTTTTCCCAGGAATATTTATATGTTGTTCTTACAGGTAGACATGTATTTGAGACTAAAATAAATAAATAAATATAATGAGGAATTCTAAGTACATTTTATTACATCTTTACTTTGTATAGTTAACTAATTAGTCACTTGAAAAAAAATTTCTTTGTAATATGAGGTGAAAATTTACCCTGCTTCCCCCAAAATCTTGCTATCTAATTTCAACAGTGCCATGTAATGAAAAATCTATTATCCACCCATTGTAATTTTTCTATTATTCAATATTAGGGTTTTTTAAATAATGGAGATTTTTTGTAATATCTATGTTTTTCTTTTATCTGTCCACTTTTATGCAAGCACCACACTATTTTAATTTCTATTATGTTGTAATGTTTAGTAGGAATATCCACATTAATTATTGTTCCTTTGAAGAAATTATTTTATTCATTCAAATGAAATTTCCAAAAAAATATTTCATGTCTCCTCTATACCACCGTCAAAGAAATTATTTTAGATTTTGATTACTTAAAATCTAATTTTCAAAGACTTGTCTTTTTTATAATATTTAATTTTCTCACTTTTAAGAACATGTATGCTATGATTTGAATGTTTTTGTCTCCTCCAAAACCCATGTTGAAACTTGATCTGCAATGCAATGGTGTTGGGAGATGAGGCCTAAGAGAGGTATTTAGGTCATGAGGTTCTGCCCTCATCAACGGATTAATACTGCTGTAGAAAGGACTTATGGGCGTGAGGTTCTACTTTTATGCTCTTCTGCAATATGAAGGCGAAATTTCTGTCTCCACTTTCCCTTCCACGTTCCATGACGTGAAGATGCAGCAAAAGGGCCCTCACCAGACATCAGATGCTGACGCCTTGATCTGAACTTCCCAGGCCTCAGACTGTGAGAAATAAATTTCTATTCTTTATAAATTACCCAGTCTCAGGTATTCTGTTATAGCAGAACAAAATGGACTAAGACAATATATCTCTCCATTTTTCAAATAATTTTATGTTTGGGTGTTAAGTTTTATAGTTGTATTTATATTAAAGTCTTATTTCTGGTTAGGACTGTTTATTATTTATCTATTTTATTTACCTATGCAAAATGACTTGTTTTTATTATTTGGGATATAATTAAATATATATTACATACCAATATAATGTGGGATATAAATCAATCAACCATTGATTTATGCACATTTCAATTGTATCTAGCAACATTGCCATACCATTATATTAAGAATAAGCGTTGCTAAGTTGTTTATCTTCTGATTTTTATGCAACACACAATGAGCTACAAAAAATGACGACATTTTCTTTTCACTGTTCTGTTAGGTCTTTTGTTTCTGCTTCATGTGTTATTATGCTGGCAAAAATCTTTAAGAATCATAGTAAAGAATAAATAAAAATGATTCTAGCTATTCCTGATTTTTTGTCCTGACTAGTGAGAATGTTTAGTAAGTAACCTTGTATATTTTATATATATATATATATATATGTGTGTATAACTGTATAAGTTTATGGGGGAGAAATAAATGCTAAGCTAAATGTTCAAACAGTGGTAGAGCTGGGAAATCCCTATTTTGTGGTCATGAGAGCAATAACTGATCGTGGCAGGAATCATCAGTAGATGGTGAAACAAGTGAGTTTTTGATGAGAAAAAGCCTATTACATAGTATTTAATAATCTCACCACAAAGTTATTAATTACAAAGATAAAAATAGTAACCCTATGGTATGATAATATGGTAGATTTTATTTTAACCATGTAATCAAAATTATCAACACCACCAACAGTGCAAATTGATCATATTTACTTCTAAGTGCACTAAGGTGTGAGAAGGGCACAAATTACCTTTGTTGTATTACTGGTAATGAGCAGCATGAATATGATCTTGAAGAAATATCCAACAAACCTAAACTGAAGGACATTCTACAAATTCTATCGTCAGTCAGAATCATGAGAGGCAAAGAAAACCTGGGAAACTTCTAGATTAAAGGAGAAAGAGACATTTTAACTAAGTACAATGCATGATCATTAGTTGGATCTGGACTAAGGAAACAAAAAGCCATGTAGGGAAAATTTAGACAATAAGTGGAGTTTGAATGTGGACTGTAAATTCCATTAGAATATCTATCCATGTTAATTTATCTAATTTGGTGATTTTACTGTTTATAAAAGAGGATGTCCTTATTCCTAGGAAATCAGCTCTAAAGTATTTAAGGGAAAGAAGTATGATTTCTATGCTCTAAAATGGTTAAGAAAAAGAATTATAAATAGCTAGAGAAAAATAAAATATCACAAAATGGTAAAAATGAGAGAATATGATAGAGGATATAAGAGTTCTTTATAATACACTTGAGACTTTCTTACATATTTGGAATCATGTAAAAACAAAAATTAAAAATCTAACACATTTTTTCTTCACTAGATCTCTTAAGTCATGGGGTAAAGTTTTCCTTTTACTTATGTTTGTTGTGGTATCTTGCATCAGCTTCTCAGCCTAACCAAGTCACTAAACCATTTTTTAATTTTGGTTAACTCTAATGCTCCCTATATGTACCCTGCGAAGGCATACAAGGTGGACAAGAGATAGAAGAGGCCAGGATTCTATGGTTCTTAAAATCCCAATCGAATAACTCACTCATTGAGCTCTTTTACTGCAAAAAAAATGTGTAACTAATACCTTTTGTTGTTCTGATGTACTTCTAAAGTGGGAGACAGGACTGGCAAAGGAGTCTCTTTGGTTAAAGTTGTCCTGATATTTGCCTTTTTTCTTCTATTCTGTCTCTACCCTAAGGTCACCATGATGTACACCTGTCATTGTCTAGCCTCCTGTATCTCACACATAGAGAAATAACAGTAGGGCATGATCTGGGAACACACGTATTTGAGGTTTGAAATTTAAATATGTAACCAAGGATTTGTGCTAGTTCTCATAGCAGCACAGTTTTCAATATGATATATTGTATCTTTTCTTTAGTGCCACCTTTTTGCTAAAATAATTTTCACTCTTTTAGAAAATAACAATAAAAAGTCTGGTTAATTCAATCCTCTATGTAAGTTACAGGCAGACTGTTTCAGGGAGATCCCTATACTTTCATCAATGACAATTAAATAGTCCAGAGCCTGGAAGAAAATGTAGTTTTAAGTATATATGAAAACACTGGGAGCTTATTGGTTTCATCCAATTTATAATTCTCCATGGGGTTTCCTAAGAGTTGAAGGCTTTGCCAAGACTTGAATGCTTTAATGAAATATGAATAATCCAGAAAGCATAAGCACCTGAATATTGTAATGCATGAGTACTGAAATAAAATATGTATGGAATTATTTCATCCATAGTTGTAGGTGTTAGTAATGAAGCTTTGGCACAATAAGAATAACACTATAATTGATTCATACTTTTCTTGGATTGTGAGTGAAACAGACCTATTCTGTATATAGTTTTAGAGTAAGTAGAAAAGTAATTTGGCATGTGATATCCATAAGAAACAGAACATGGTTCATGTCTTTGGGTGAATTCATATGTGTCAACACACTTTATTATGTAGTTTTATCCACTAAAGCTTGAGAGAAGGAGATATATAGTTCAGTGACTTAGAGAAAAAATCGTTCATAAACCTTAAACTCTCTTTGTTTTAGGAAAATAAAAGCATGTAACTCTCACTGATTTTTTTAAAAAACAAAGTAAGCCCAGAAACTAAACGTTGGGGTATAAAAAAATCAGATAATATGTAGGTGTGACTTTTCATCACATTAAACAATTAAATTTTGATATAAAGTTTTTATTAGAAAAAAGAGGCAAGATTTGTCTGTTACTAAGACAATTAATTCATATGTTAATTGATATGTAAATATCATATTCTGATACAACCACTTAATAATATTAAAATCAAGATTTCCTTATATTGTGTTTAAAATAATTGACTTCACATTTTAAAACAAACACAAAAGCATCCTTTTTATATTTATTTCATTTTTTAAATTTTTAATTGACATATAAGTGTACATATTTATAAAGTAATGTTATTTTCTTTTTTAAATATTTGCACATATTTGTGGGGTACAGTGTCTTGTTTCAATACATGCACATATTGCACAATGACACACTTACGGTAGATAGCATAGTTTTGTGCCCATTAGTCCATCACTTTTCCTCCTCCCTCACCCCCACCTCTGGTAACAATTATTCTACTCTCTACTTCTATGAGAACCACATTTTTTTTTTCTAGATACCAAATACAAGTGATATTCATGCAGTATTTTTCTTTTTGTGCCTAACTTACTTCACTTAACATGATGGTTTCTAGTTCAATCCATGTTGTTGCAAATGGTAGGATATCATTTTTTTAAATAACTGCATAGTATTCCATTGTGTACATATACCACAGATATTTTTTTATCCATTCATCCATCGATGGACATTTAGGTTGATTCGATCTCTTGGCTACTGTGAATAGTGCTGCCATGAACATGAGAGTGCAGGTATCTTTGATATATTGATTTCATTTCCTGTGGGTATATACCCAGTAGTGAGATACCTGGGTCATAGGATAGATCTATTTTTAGTTCTCTAAGGGACCTCCACACTGTTTGCCATAGTGACTGTACCAATTTGCATTCCCACCAGCAAAGTAGGAGAGTTCCTTTTTCTCTTCTTCCTTGCCAGCATTTGCTATTTTTTGTCTTGATAATAGCCATTCTAACTGGAGTGAGAATGTCATTGTGGTTTTAATTTGCATTTTGCTGATGATTAGTTAGGTTAAACATTTTTTCATGTGCTTGTTGGCCATTTGTATATCTTCTTTTGAGAACTGTCTTGGGTTCTTTGCCAAATTTTTAATTGGATTATTTGGTTTTTTGCTGTTGAGTCATTTAAGGTTCTTATATATTCTGGATATTAGCCCATTATCTCATGTGTGGTTGACAAACACTTTCTCCCATTATGTAAGTTTTCTCTTCACTTTGTTACCAGTGTCCCTCGCTGTGCAGAAGCTTTATGTAGCCCCATTTTATGTATTTTTGCTTTAGTTGCCTGTGCCTTTGTAATCTCACTCAAAAAAGCACTGCCCACTCCCACTTCATGTGGTGTTTCTCCTATATTTTCTTCTAGTAGTTTCATAGTTTGGGTTTTTAAATTTAGGTCTATGATCCATTTTGGGTTGATTTTTGTGTATGGTGACAGATAGGAGTCTAGTTTCAATCTTCTGCATGTGGATATTCAGTTTTCCCAGCACCCTTAGTTGAAAAGGCTGTCCTTTCCGCATTGTATATTTTTGGCACCTTTGTCAAAATCAGGTGGCTGTAAGTGTGTGGGATTACTTTGGTGCTCTCTATTCTTCCCCATTGGCCAACTTGTCTGTTTTTATGCCAGTATCTTGCTGTTTTAGTTACTATAGCTTTATAGTATATTTTGAAGTCAGGAAGTGTGATGCCACTAACTTTGTTCTTTTTGTTCAAGATTACTTTCTCTGTGTGTTTTCTTTTGTGGTTCCATAAAAAATTTGATTTTCTTTTTTTATTTCTGTGAAGAATGTCATTGGTATTTTGATAAGGATTGCATTGGATAAAAAGAATGATTTTGGTAATATGGACATTTTGATTATGTTAATTCTTCCATCCCATGAACAAGGATATCTTTCCATTTATCTGTGTCCTCTTCAATTTTTTTCACCAATGCTTTATAATTTTCACTGTAGAGGTCTTTCACCTCCTTCATTAAGGTATCCATTCAGCATAATGATTTCCATTCTTTTGGGTATATGCCCAGTAGTGGAATTGCTGGAACATATGGCAGTTCTATCTGTAGTTGTTTAAGGAAACTAGATACAGTTTTCTGCAATGGCTACACTAATTTATACCCACAGTAATGTGTAGGAGGGTTTCCCTTTCTCAGCATCCTCACCAGCATGTATTAGTCTATGTCTTTTTGGTAAAAAGCCAGTCTAATTGAGTTAAATGATATCTTAATGTGTTTTTTATTTGTATTTCCTTGATGCTGAGTTATGTTTAGCCTTTTTTTTCCCACTTATCTGTTGGCCATTTGGATATCTTCCCTTGAGAAATGGCTATTCAGCTCCTTTGCACATTTTTTAATCAGGTTACTTTTTTTTTTTTTTACTGCTGTTTGAGTTCCTTGTATATTCTGGGTATTAATCCTTAGTCAGATTTATAGTTTGAAAATATTTTCTCCTACTCAGTAGATTCTGTTTTGCTCTATTAATTATTTCTTTTGCTGTGCAGAAGCTTTTTAGATTGATATAATCCCATTTGTTTATTTTTCCTTTTGTTGTCTGGGGGATTCTATTCATAAAGTATTTGTCCAGTCCTTTGCCCTGAGATGTTTCCCCATGTTTTCTTTAGTAGTTTTATAGTTTCAGGTCTTATATTTAGGTCTATAATCTATTTTGAGTTGATTTTGTTATATGGTACGAGGTACGGGTCTAGATTCATTCTTCTACATATTGAAGAGGCAATCTTTCCCTAATGTATGTTCTTCATGCTTTTGTTGAAGATCAGTTGGCTGTAAGTCTGTGGGTTGATTTCTGGGTTCTTTATTCTGTTGCATTGGTCAGAGTGTCTGTTTTTGATGCCAGTACCATGCTGTTTTTATTCCTATAGCTTTGTAGCATAGTTTTAAGTCAGATAGTGTTATGCCTCCAGTTTTATTTATTTATTTGCTGCTTAGGATTGCTTTGGCTATTTGGGGGTATTTTGTTCCATACAAATGTTAGGATTGTTTTTTTCATTTCTGTGAAGAATGTCATGGGTATTTTGATGGGGATCACATTGAATCTATAGATTGTTTGGTTAGAAAGGACATTTTCACAATATTAATACTTCCAATCCAAAAGCATAGAATGTCTTTCTATCTTTTTGTGTCCTCTTTAATTTCTTTCAAAAGTGACTTGTAGTTCTTGTAGAGATCTTACAATTGATTAAATTGATTCCTAGGTATTTTATTTTTTGGTAACTATTGTAAATGGGCTAGCTTTCATGATTTCATTTTCTGCTGGTTCATTGTTGCAGTATAAAAATGCTTCTGATTTTGGGGTGTTGATTTTGTATTCTGCAATGTTACTAAACTATTAATCAGCTCTAAGAGTTTTTCAGTAGGGTCTTTAGGTTTTAGTACATATAGGATCACGTCGCTTATAAACAAGGAAAGTTGCCTTCATCCTTTCCAATCTAGATGGCTTTTATGTCTTTCTCTTGCCTGATTGCTCCAGCTAGGACTTCCAATTCTCTCTTAAATAGGAGTGGTGAGACTGGGTATCCTTGTCTCGTTCCTGTTTTTATGATGATATTCATGTTGGTTTGTCATGTATGGCATTTATTGTGTTGATTTACTTTCTTTTTATACCTAATTTGCTGAGAATCTTTAGAATTTTGTCAAATGCATTTTCTGCATCTATTGAGGTGATTATTTGATTTTTTCCTTGATTTTGTTAATGTGGTCTGTCACATCTATTGACTTCCATATGTTGAACCATCCTTGCATCCCTGGAATGAATCCCATTTGATTTTGGTGTATAATTTTTTTTTGATGTGCTGTATTTGCTAATATTATACTGAGGATTTTTGTGTCTATGTTCATCAAAAATATTGGCTTGTACTTTTCTTCTTTTGTTGTATCTTTGTCTGGTTTTGGTTTCAAGGTAATGTTGGCCTCATACAATGAGCATGGTAGAATGGCCTCTGTTTCAATATTTTGAAATAGTTTTAAGAGAACTGGTATTAATTCCTTGTTAAATGTTTGTTAGAATTCAGCAGTAAAGCTACCTGGTTGGTCCTGGGCTTTTCCTTGTTGGGAGACTTCTGATTACTGCTTCAATCTCATTGCTTGTTATTGGTCTGTTCAGGTTTTCTATTTTTTCTTTGTTCAGTCTTGGTAGTTTGTATGTGCCCAGAAATTTATTCATTTCCTTAAGATTTTAAATTTGTTGGCATATAGTTTGTAATAGTGTCTAATGATTTTTTGTATTTCTGTGGTGTTGGTTGTAATGTCTCCTTTTCCATTTCTAATTTTTGTTATTTGGATCTTCTTTCTTTTTTAAGTTAGCTTAGCTAATGGTTTGTCTATTTTGTTTATCTTCTCAAAAAGCTAGCTTTTTTCCATTTATCTTCTTTTTATCATTTTTTGGGTTTCTGTTTAATTTAGTTCTGCTCTGATCTTAATTATTTCTTTCCATCTACTAAATTTGGGATTGGATTTTTCTTGTTTTTTTTAGTTCTTTAAGGTATAGCTTTAAGTTGTTTATTTGAAATCTTTCTATTCATTTGATATGTATTTATTGCAATAAACTTCTCTCTTAGAACTGATTTTGCAGTATCTCACATGTTTTGATATGATGTGTCTTTATTTTCATTAGTTTTGAGAAATTTTTTGGTTTCTTGTTTAGTTTCTTTTTGAACCCATATGTCATTCAGGAACATTTTTTTTTTTTTTTAGTTGATTCTAATTTTTCGTCAAGTTTCTTATTCTGCCCCTGAATTATTTTCCAGATATCACTTAATCTTCTATATGTATTTTCTTGTGACTTTCTGAACATCCTTAAGATGGATATTCTGAATTCTCTGTCATACTTTTCATAGATCTGATGTTACTTCTCTAGAATGATGAACAAAATTTCAAAAAGTTTTGAAACACAATAGAATATTATTTACCTAGTTTAGGAGGAATAATATGTATCCCAACATATATGACTGTTTTTCATCAGTTGCAATTATTACTTTCACAGTTGGCTCTTGTCCCTTTTGATGTGACCCTGGAAGTCTTTGATATCTTAGCTATTGTCCTGTGTAAAACCATATTCCATGTTCTCCTTGGATATTTCCTGCTCCATAACTGGAATATCTTCTCCATATCTTCAAGATGCACTTACTGTTCTTCATGGGAAAAGTAATTAAAAACCCAACCTGAGTAAAAAGAATTCTTGTTAGTATCAGGTTGGTCTTTCTTTCTAGGCCTTTGCAGTGGACTGAGCTAGCAAAATGGGTTGATAGATAGAAAGACAGACAGACACAAATAGAGAGATGTAGATAGACAGACAACAGACACTGTTAAAATATATTGTGCTTTAGGAGGTTGTACTAATACTTCCCATTCAAATTTAGGACCATAGGACTTTTTATATATGTTCCTCTTGGTTACATTCATATTTCTTTTCTTTTACATAGAAAATCCAGGTTCTTTAGGGCACAAATGATAATAAAGTTTATATATTCCGTAACCATTATTTCAATTTATCCCACACACAACATTCTCGGAAAAACTTCCATCACATATATAATTATTGAGAAGAGTCATTTTTTTTTTGCATATTCTTTCCCAATTTTCCACAGTTTTAATAGTTGTATTACATCTACAATGACTGAACATGTAGTTATTGCACACTGTTCTCCTTCATATTTAACCATTCTTAAATTTAATTCTTTAAGTAACTATACATTTACTGTTCACTACCCTCCTAATGTCAATGCCTTTGTAACCATTTTCATTGTCTCAAGATTGTTCTCTACTAGATTTCTCTGGAAGGCTCAAGCAAACAAAATTCCCTGAGTTTTTCCATGTTGACAGTAGTTTTTCATGCATTACACTGGAAAGTCAGTTTTGCTGGATTTTATGTTGGCTCACATTTACTTTCTTTTATTAAATATATTAAATATATTACTCCATTTATTTTTCTGAAAAAAATTTACTGTTGAAAATTCTAATAATAATCTAATTTTATATCCCATGTAAAATAAGTTTTTGTATTGATGCCCAAATGAGATTTTGTCTTAATTATTTTTTTCTTTTAAGTTCAATAATTTTCTTAGACTATGTCTTGGGATTGGTCATTCTGGGTCAAGATTCTTAGGTACCCAGTGTCCTTTTTCTGTATAAATTTTCATTTATTTTTAACTTCAGGAAACATTTCTTAAATTATAGTTCTTTTTTGATTTGTCTTTTATATTTGTTGTTCTTCCACACTTTGGTGGTCTTCTTCAGAAAGTCCTATTATATATGTATTTTGTTTCTTTTTTGCCTTTCTTCAATAATCATCACTTTTCCTGAATTATTTTATATTTCTTTTGATTTTTAAAATTGTCCTTTTGATATTCTAAATTGCAGAAAGCATTTTCTATTCCATGAATTTGTATTTTTTCTAGTTAACTTATCATTTATTGATTTTTTTTCTTTTCTTTTTAATTCTTCCCTGAGTTGTATCCCCTCATTTCTGATTTTTTTTCTAAATTTCATTTATTTTGATGTCATGTCTTATGTTATTTTATAAATGTCTTATAACCCATTAAATTTTTTTAAATTTTCTATATGAGTGTTATACTGCACCTAATTATCTGTTTTTCTTATAATAAACAGGTATGGAATTTGACCTTGGCAATTACAGTTTGCTTAATTTTTTTGCAAAATTTGTTTTTCTGAAGGTTTGAAAGGACATGGATCAGAGACTTTCCTAACTTCGTAGTGTTACATTTTCTTTTTTTTATAGTTTCCTAATACTGTAAAATAAATAGTAGTTGGCTTTCTGAGATTTTTCTGCATTTCTTAGCCAAAAACTACTCTTATACAGGTCTTTTCTTTCTTTGCTCTCTGTTGTCCATATCTTGCTTAATTTTGATTCCACTCTCAGCAATATTTCCTCAGCATGTTGCTAAAACTAGTCCATTTGGGGAGTTCTTAAAGGCTATGTTTATCTCACCCTTTAGTGCTTAGTGTTGAGCTCTTGCGCCCACATACTATTTCATTGAGCAAATCCTCTCTTCATTTTAGCAACTGTGCTCAAGTAGACTCACAGAAATTTCTACTGCTTTCAGCTCTGTCAGATGCCTTGTAGCTTCCTTTTGCTTTCTCCCTCACAGATATGAATGCCATGCAGAGTTTTGTTTTTCATGGTTTATTCAACCTACTTGTATTTTGGGATCCATTGGGATAACTTGCCACCTACTTTTGTTGTCAATATTGTCTATGAATTTTTGTTTCTGCTAAATAATCTACTGTCAGTTTTTATGTGGGAATTCAAAGAAATTTAAAAATTGTTACTACCACTACTACTACTACTACCATTTATTAAGAATACTCCATAATTAATATTCCATCAAATAGTTTAATATATTTTTTATTTACAAAGTTTCTCTGGATATTCAGTTTGCCATATTGCTGGATACGGAAATCCTTTCTAGGGATTTAAATTTCCTAAGATTAAAAAAAAACTATTTTTTTTACTACTGTTTAAATGTTACACTTTTTTCTAAGTACGTTTTGTAATTATTTCTGTCACCTATTTAATTTTTTTTTCATTTTTAGCTACTAGTTGGAATTGTACATTCTCATTTTCTTATTGTAGAAGTAACTATTAAGATCTGATGTGTACTTTTTCTATAATGTGTTTTTAATTGCATGGTGAGCTGGTGGGAAAATGAGGGAAAGCATCAAAAGTCCAAAGGTTTATAATTTTTGTAATTTGGGATTCTGTATTTGTTTTTTGGCCTTTAAAATTGTAGCTCACTAATTAGGCTTTTGTATAAATTAGATTAAGGAAACTGCTAAATAAACAATTCCCATAATTTATAATCCTAAAACATGACAGACTGCTTACAAAAACTTAAAATGGATATTCCAGAATGGCTGGCAACTTTTCCATCCTTGACACAAGGTTTCCAAGATTTTCCTGGTCATCACTTTCCAATAGGCAGAAGTGACAAGAGATGGTGGAAAAGGCTTTTTCTAAATCACCTTTGGTCTCCTTTTATTTGTGCGGACCGGTTTCATGGCCAGAGGGGGATAAAAAGGATAATGTGGTCTCTGACCATGCAGTTACTTTCCAGCAACACTACACTGTAGAAGGGTGCAGCCTTGAATTTGTATCAGGAAACACTCATGGACATTTAATAAGTGTGCTTAAAGTAATCATTACTAGGGATAAAAACGTTAGAGTAAAATTGTTAATTTATTCTCAGTCTAATCAGTAGCTCAAGGTTGCTGAAGTGTCTTTTTCTTTTTCTTTTGTAATCTCAAAAGGACTTATCCTGAGAAACATGTATATTTGTCAAAAATAACTAAATGATTCTAGCCTAGTGGGACTGTCATTGATATGATGTTAGCATAAAGTTTGACTTCACCACTTTCCAGCTTTGTTTCCTTGGTGAAGTTATTTAATTTCTCTTTGCTTTATTTTTTTAAAGCTGTAAAACGGAGTTATAAGTAGTACCTAACTAACAGAATAATAATGAAGATTAAATTATTATTTGTGAAGCACACAAAATAGAGACTGGCACATAGAAAGTATATTAATTGTTCTTATTTTATTACTTATATTGTTGTTGCACGTACCCTAATTACCTACAAAATTGGTTGTTAAGGACTAACAGATATAACATTTACAAAATATTTTGAAAATAATAAATCCACATGCAAATGCAAAGTATTTTTATCACTAAAGAGTGCTCTTTAGCTGTGACAAACAGATCCTGAATTTTCCATTCAATCACTTTCAATTCTGATTCTTTTAAGTGTAGCTAGTGGATGTATCTGTCGTAATAAACTAGTTATAGCCTCATTTCCCTATAGGCATGGAATAGTGTGAGCCTGTTTCTTCTTAACAGATCTCAGTAAACACATGGATCCAGTTAAGTCCCGGTGTGAAACAGTGATGGAAAACACTAATATAAAACCTGCACATACTTCTGTGGACTATCTATTGCAAGAATGATATCTGTCATCCTTTGAAATAGCCATGTGCTGTATAATAACCCTGTGGTATCTCAAAATAGGATTTCTGTAGTCATTTGCATGATAGTTTTGAAGAACATATATTTTGGAGAGCCAAAGCACAATGTGTGTCTTCAGAGAGCCACTACTGAGCGGGAGTCATAGCTAATACAATTTAACCAAAATGATGACAGAACCCTGAAGGAATAGATACACATACCCAATCTTGACAAACTGTTTAAAAAAATCAAAAAAAGGTATAACAAAGTAACTGCCAAAAGGAATAGTTTGTGTGCCTTACCCTGGCGGCGTGGTAAGTGGTTCACGGATTGAATATCTATGGAAACAAAGAATCTTTTTATATTTCCCAGGAAATTTAAAAGTCAGATGTTTTATTATTGTCTCATATTATATTATTAAAAATTCCAGGAATTGAAGATGTGTGGGATGCATACATTTCCATATTTCATAAGAAATTATGTAAACCTCTAAAATTACATTCTAAGTTAAAAAAACATATATGCATATATAATGTTCAGAATGTCATTAATATCATATGGTTATTTTCAGTGTCTTCTAAATGTAAGCATTTTCTATATGGTTGGCTCTGTTTTAAATGTATGTTCTCCCATTTACCTATTTCTCATCAGAGAAATTAGAACTTAGCAGACAGCACACTTCTGGACCAGACCAAGTCCCTTTCCCTCACATATTGAAGAAGGAGCTGGGGTCTGGAAAGGGTTAATTACCAAATGTCTAAAATAATGCCTTAACATACTGTTCTCAAAAGCTATCTCGCTGAATGCATGAATGAAGTAATGTCACCCAATCCATTAAAAAACTTTTACTCTTAATCTCTTTTCTCTTGGTTAAATTTTTAATGCTCAGACCTGTCTTTTGTCATGAGGTAATATGTTTCAGATAGAGGTGTTAAGCCATTCTAAGTGAATGATGGTTTACATACCTTGATTTGTGCTGTCAGCATGAATTGTAGAGACATAATTTTAGTGCTATGAGTTTTCTACACTCTTGTTTCCCTCCATTGTGAGCAATGGCACTTAACGTTTGTTCTTTTACTTGAACTTTGAAAAAACTTTGTGACAGGTAGACAGAGCAGCTATTAAAAGAAAACAGAATTTGTGGGATTACAAAACCTGGCAGGAATTTCAAAATGCATTTTCATATACCCTTCCACCACATTTTTTTCTCTTCTATTCTTTAGAAAATCAAAAAAGTATTTTATGTAGAAACACATTGTGCTTGTAATATACTTCTGTGTAATGCACATTTGTGTATATAAGGTGGGGACAGCAAGGATATGCAACTCCCTTTTTTATCATAAGCCATTTGCCACTAAGGTTCAATATGTCTAGACATGTTTATAGGCATCTTCTCTGGAGCTTATTTATGCACCATCTACAAAGTCTACCAGAATACATCATAATTCAAGGGAACAGAGAAACGCTATGGATGATAGAAGGTATGGAAGAGAAGACTCGCTTTGCTAGAAGCACAAAGACAAAACAGATTCGTCCAGCTGATCCCCAGTGACTTGCATCTCAGTGCTTTGGAGAAAAATTGCTGGAAAACAAAACAAAACAAAAAGAAACCAAAACCTAAGACAACTATTTTGTCACCCAGGAGTCTTTGTGAAATAGATTCTTTCTCTTTCAGGAGACACCAACTATGATAGCAGCAGGGGACCTGGTGGCAGCAGAACTTGTGGCAGCAATGCCATCAGGAGTAGCTGGAAGCATCCAGGGATTCCCAGTGAGCTGGTGGGCACTACTGGAGTAACATAACAGCACACTGGGGGTGACTTGACAGCATACAGGGAGGAACTTTTCTTGACTTTGTGATCAGGAGAGGTCTTGCTGATTCGCAGAAGCCTTGGAGGTCATAGAGTTTGAGAAAACTTGTCCATGAGGCATAGGAAACACCAACAAATTAGATGAGAACAATTTTGAAGACAGTTTCAGGTCTTACTCTAGAAGGTAGAGATAGAGTCAGATAACTCATGTAATTATTGATGGAATTTAGCTCTGTTTTTGTCTCTGTTCCAGTTACCTAAAGATAGTAGAGCTTGGTATATATTATATATATTTTTTCATGCTACACTTTACATAATCTCATACACAATTAAAGTATACAGAAAAAATATCCTATTAAATTTTAACAGATAAAGAAATTGAGCCTCAATGAGCATAACTGACATACTGACACCCCAGTTTTAAATGATAAAGTATGGATTTGAAGGCAGAGTTAGCTACAGGATCCTTGTTTTCTGATTTTTAATTCAGTACTTTTCCATTTTGGCAAACTCTACTCCATCAGAAATCATAACATTAGCTTTAGCAATTTCACATTTTTTAACAAGATATTGTCTTTGTTTTACAACTTAGCTATAAAAACAGTTGGGTAACTAAGCATATTTAGTGTAGAAAAGTTCAATTTTTGAAATTCATAGAAATCACAGTCTTTTTTCTTTTTCATTATAAAAATGGTATATGCTTTTATAAAAATTCCAAACCATATGGAAGATTGTTAAATGAAAAGAAAGAGATTCCCAACCACCACAAACTTCAAAAATGACTTTGTTAACCATTTCTTGTGGATTTGTCCTAACAATGTTTTATGTACAACAATTGTATTTTAATACAGTGTCAATCAAATACTCATACAGTTTTGAAACTTCATTTTTTCCATGTAACCATTTAGCAATTAATCTTAAGCATATTTCCACATATACACGTATTGATGCATTTTTATGTATATATTTTTCTACTGTAAAGAGTGCTAAATTCAAAATTGTTTCCTGTGGCTTTTCATGGAAGTATAATAAGAGAATAAACTCCTCAAAATGGAATAATTGGGGCAAAGGGAATGCATGTTTTAAAATTTGATAGTTACTGACAAAGTACACTCCAAATATGCCTAAATTTTTGTCCACAGTATACGAGAGTATTTTTTCCTTAGATATGACATGTGTGTGTATTTGTGTATCCACACATATATACACATAGTAAATTAATATTTCATTGATTAAATATGTATGTCTTTAATTGTAAGTCAAGTTGGCCAAGTTTAGTATCTTTTTATGTAGTTTTGTTTATTTGTTCTTTTTTTTCTGTGAAGTACATGCTATAGTTCATGAACACTACCCACCCTGTTCTATTTATTTAAAATTACTAGCTTTGTTTTTCATATTTACTAGTGAGTTTTTTACATGTTATAAAATATGTTTGTGTATATTTTGCAAATACTCTAATTTTAGTTAAACATTGTGAAAATAAAAGTACTATAGATTATTTTAATTTATCCATGTGCTTAAAATGTATAAAGTCAACTTTAATTTTTTTATTCAGTATCTTCTGATCTGATCTAGAGACATGCTTACCCTGTCAAGTATTACGAAAAATTAAGTTTTTGTTTCTTTCTAGTTTTTTATGATTTATGTTTAAATCTTTGATCTGTCTGTAATTTTACTTTTCTGAAAAAGAAATAAGGTAAGAAATACAATTTATTTTTGCCTAATGTTCTCTTATTATAATAGCACACTTTATTAAATAACTCATTTTATGCCTAAAGATTAAAAAAATCATCTTTTAATATATCAAATCACCATTCGCATTTGGTTCTTTTGCTGAATTTTTTTTAATCTATCATCTATCAGCATTCCTTCATTACTAAAACTTGTTACAGCATTAAGTGAAATTTTAAAATCATGCAGGAACTTCAATTGTTTAAGTCATTGTATCAAATTTTACCAGTAATCTTTATATTTCTACCTAGGTGTGTCTTATTTTGAAAAAAAAAAAAAAAACTTATTAGAAAAACATAAAGCTAGTTGATGAGAACATAGGAAAGTAATTTTACAACTTCAGGGGTAAGTAATGATTTCTTAAATAGGATATAAAGACTAACCATAAGCAAAAATAAATAAAAGTTATATTAAAAATTAAGAATTTCTATTTGTCAGAATATATCACGAAGAGAGTGAAAAGGCAAGCCACCAGGTGAGAAAAAATATTTGCAATGTATATAACTGAAGAAGACTCAAATACGAAGTATAGAAAATAACCAAACAGGACAAGGATACCCACTCTCACCACTCTTGTTTAACATAGTACTAGAAGTACTAGTCAAAGCAGTCAGGAAAGAGAAAGAAATAAAGGGCATCCACATTGGAAAAGACAAAGTCAAATTTCCCTATTCACAGATGACATGACCCTATATATAGAAAAAATAAAAGACTCTACCAAAAACACTCCTAGAACTGATAAATGAATTCAGTAAAGTTGCAGGATACAAAATAAATACACAGAAATCAGTAGCATTTTTGTATGTCAACAACAAACTAGCAGAAAAAGAAATCAAGAAACCATTTATAATAAATACCAGAAGAATAAAATACCTACAGATAAATTTAACCAAGGAGGTGTAAGAGCTCTACAATGAGAACCATAAAACAAAAAGAAATTAAGGAGGACATCAAAAGATGACAAGACATTCCACATTCATCAACTGGAAGAATGTTGTGAAAATGTCCATACTATCCAAAGTGATCTACAGATTCTAGGCAATCTCCATCAAAATGCCAATGATATTCTTCGCAGAAATAGAAAAAACAATCCTAATATTCATATGGAACAATAAAAGACCCCAAATAGACAAAGAAAAGCTGGAGGCATTACATTTCCTGACTTCAAATTATACTACAAAGCTATCCTAGTAACCACAACAGCATGGTCCAGACCTAAAATCAGACACATGGACCAATGGAACATAATAGAGAACCCAGAAATCAACCCACATACTTACAGCTAACTAATCAACAAAGACACCAAGAACATACATTGGCAAAAGGACTGCCTCTTCAGCAAATGGTGCAGAGAAAACTGGATATCCATGCGTAGAAGAATGAAACTAGACCCAGACATCTCATCATATACCAAAATCAACTAAAAATGGATTAAAGATTCAAATAAAAAACCTTAAACTATAAAACTCCTAAAAAAAGAACATACTGGAAATACTTCAGGATGTAGGACTGGGAAAGACTTTATGAATAAGGCCTCAAAAGCACAGGCAACAAAAGAAAAAATAAACAAATGGGATTATATCAAACTAAAAAGCTTCTTCACAGCAGAGGAAACAACCGACAGAGTGAAAAGACAACCTACAGAATGGAAGAAAATATTTGCAAACTATACATCTGACACGGGATTAATACCCAGAATATACAATGAACTTGAACAACTTAACTATAAATAAAACAAAAAATCTGATTTAAAAATGGACAAAGGAGCTGAATAGACATTTCTCAAAAGAAGACATACGAGTGGCCAACAAGTATATGAAAAAATGTTCCACATTTCTTCATAAAAGAGAATTTCCAATCTGTCAATAAATATAAGGAAAGATGCTCACCCTAATTACTTATTATGTAAATTTAAATTAAACCATAGTTACACTGCACACTTATAAGAAAGACTAAAGTGAAGATACCAAGTGTTAGCAAGGATATAGAGAAACTGGAACTCTCTCACATTGCTGGTAGGTGTGCAAATTTTATATCCATGTTGAGAAACTGCTTGTCAATACCTAGTAAAACTGAATATACATAATTAGTAGGACCCAGATTTCCACTCCTAATATAAAATCAAAAGAAATGTATAAACTTAATTCCCCAAAATTGGGTACAAGGAAATTCATAGCAGCATTATTTGTATTAACCTTCACTGAAAATAACACAATATTTATCAACAAAATTAGATAAAAGAATTGTATAGATGTCATACAATGGCAAAATATCCAGTAATAAAATTTAGAACAACTGTAAAATACAACAATAAGGTGGATCTTACCAACAAAATGTAGCAAAACAGATGTCAGATTAAAAAAAAATCGTATACCTTATAATCCCATTTATATAAAATTCAAAAATAGACAAAACTAATCTATAGTGCTAAAAGTGTAGACAGCATTTTGGGAAAGACATTATCAGTGACTGGAAGAAGGCATAAGCAATACTTCTAGGTGCTGGCAATATTCTGTTTCTTGACCTGTCATTTATGTATATATGCTATAGATAAGTTACTAGAAAGCAAGCAAGCAAGTTAGCTTAAGCATCTCCATTAAGGGGAAAATCTGGTTGGCAATTTCCATATATTTCCTTAGCCAAACTCTACTATGTCTTGTAGTGAAGCTGGGAAATACATGAAAGTAATGTTCAAGCCCAGTTCCAAAATGTATTTACAGAAGCAATCTGTAAATACATTTTACAGATTGTTGTGAATATGGTGAAAATTAATTTTAAAATTCTTTAAGATATTTCCAGCCTTAAAAGTCTTTTTTACAGCTTTAAATATTCTGGAAGAATTTTTGTGTTGACTAATGTATGCCATGAGTCTTATTGTTTCCCCCAAAAGTAAACCTAAAATCAACATCATTAATTTTGCCTGCCAAGTCAAACGTGTAGGTCAAGCCATTTCTAGACTGAAAGCATAAAATAATTTAATTTTCCTGTATCTCTATATCTTCCTCATAAGTGGGATCAGTCAAATTGCTGTGTCCTTCAAGAAGTAACCATCTAGTTGGAGGTGCCATAGCTCACAATTTTATTATGTAACTTACTGAAGGATAATTACTCTATTACATTTTTTTTTGTCATGTAAAATGGCAACCAAGCTATTTCTTTACAGGCCTTTCTCCTAGAAAATTAGCGTGATTTTTATGTGTTTTAACTCCCTAACTGACATCAATGCATCAATGAAATGTAGGCTTATTTAACTTTCTTATTTTGTTTCCTTTCCACACTAAGTGTTGTTTTCATCTGGTTTAAACCTTTTGAAACTATATGACCCCTTACCTTCATAATACTGTAAAATGTGTACATTTGGAGAATGGAAATGATTTGGAGCTAGAAATGAATACTGGTATATGCATATATATATATAGGCATATATTATTTCAACATGATTCTTACAGCTTTTTAGGCATGACAGCCTAGAGGAAAGATACACTTGTGAACTTCATGACTGTAGGCCTGTCTGGAAGAGTCCTATCACCTGGACCTGTGTGGCAGAAAGGCAAGCTGAAGGCTCAGGTGATTTTAATTTATTTTAGTCCTCCTTTTCTTACTCATCATTGTAATAATGAATGATTTACTAGCTTCTCAGGACAACTTCCTTTGGAGAGATAGAGGTGTCTGTCATAAATTATAACACTACCTCTGTTATATCCTGTGAGAATCTTTTCTCCAGCCTAAAAAACAGAGTACCTTCTTGTCCTTTTCACAAATACAGTAAATAAGTGTGCCACCAGAAGGACTGTAAAGACCTGAACCTGAAAGCACTCAGACTCATTTAGAAACTGCTCATGCAGGAAATCTAAAAGCAGGAACCACATCCCAGTCTGTGGTTCACCTATCCCCTATAAAAACACACGCTGTGGTGCCTATTTCAAAGCTGGGCAAATGCAGTTGACTTTGGAGTACATGGTACCTCTTAGTACAATGAGATGGTTTCTTTTTACACACAAGACTGGTGGAAAGAGCATTTGTTATAGCCAGATAAGAAGTAATCCCTTGGCTGTGATTCAGATGGATTTGAAAAGTATGATTTTCTTGGAAGAAAAGTGAATCCTTAACTATTTTCTTCTGCCGCCACCACAGCACTAACAGTGATTTACAGCAGCATGTTGCCTAATTTTCCATCTGCATATTATTTGGAAAGGATAAAGCTTATGGTAATGCAATGTGCAAATGAGTGAAAACAGAATTTGTTTGCTTTCTTTCCTTCCTACACACACACAGTCAAGGTTTTCTTCGGTATAATGCTCAGAATTCGTTTGCTTGATGTGTAAGCTGTGTTTCAGTGTGAGTTCCAGTGCATTTCAGAATCAGGCTGCTTAGGAAACTTTAAGGAATGTATTAGAGAAGGAGACAGCATTTATGTGAGATAAAGTGAATGGCAGTTTATTAGCTTTTCTGTCAGAACAGTCAAAGGCTCTTTCTTTTTAGACAAGTAAATGGAGGAAAATCCTCTGATTCTGTCAGTTTAGGTTACAGTAAGGAAAAAGGATAATTTTCTGTGTTAGTAGTTTTCAGCCCTTAAAGAACCTGGAGGGGATAGAAGTAGAGCAAAATAGGTGGGATTACTTCTCCAATGTCTTACTCTTCAGCTAGACCTGTTCCTCTCTTCTCTCTTTCACATATTGGAAACGTAACTTTTAAGTATAGAAATGATTATCTTTCTTTCAAAATGTGTAAAAACCAGTTCTGAAATCAAAAAGACTAAAAACCAGTAACTAAAATCACAGTCTAAGCATAGAGGTGATATTAACCTATTTTAGGCTTTTTAAAGAAAAACTGGGCTTGGAATGTGAGGACAAAGTCTGTACTCCCTTTAATTAAGTTAATACCATCCATGGAAGGAAAATTTTGGTCAGCATAATACAATCCCCAAGTTTAGTTGAAGATACAATTATGATTCATTTGAAAGTGAGCCTTGAAAGTGTCAATTTTCCTGCCATGACAAAGAAATAATGCTAGTTGAGGAGAAAAGAAGCTGAATTCTATTCATGTCTTTGTACCTCACTGTTATTGACAAAAATAATATTATTGACAGATTGAATAACAATCAGTTCTTTGTATTTGATAAATTATTTTCTTATAGTTTCTTATAAATGATTATTTTCTTAATGGCTTCTATTAGGATTAGTAAATCACATAGGAAAGAGGTCAATTGGATATTACACGTTTGGAAAATAGAATTCCACTGTGCAAGACGATATCTCGTAACCCTACTCTGCTGTACTGTTTTAATCAGCATCAAATTTCAGGATTATTTTTATTTTAGCTCTGGATACAGCCTGTTATAACCAGACAATTTGTGTGCCAATTATTCTGCTGCCTGCTTGAAAACTTGTCTTGTGAGAGAACACTCTGGCTTGCTGGAAACAGGACACGGCATTCCAATATTTCTGCAAAATCTTCAGTAACTGATGTTCAGTGTTGTGTATGTGTACTGTGTACATTGCCTAAATTAGTATGCAATACTAGGGAAAGAGGTGTAATTACTCTATAAAAACTAGAATTATTGGTACAGACCCATATTTATTGTCTCTACTTTGAGGAAAGGTGATTTTGACTTGAGAAGTAACAGGAGATTAGAAAGTGTTGGCATTAACTGTATTTTAGCAGGAAAATTGGCAGTTTATTCACTCTTAATTTACTCAGATACTGCTGATTTTTTTTTTTTTTTCCCTAAGAAGGAGGCAATTGATTTTTTATTCTTACGGATCGAGTAAATCCCGAAACTCTGTGAAAGCAATCTGAACTTAATTGGCTACATTATGAAAGCAGAAGAGAATAACACCCCCTTGTCCCAGATTTCTAGTCCAATCTTTACCTTTTTATAGATATGCCAAGGCATTGGGGAAACATGGTGGTCTCTGAGGAAGCATTCTGGAGCCAGGGGTATGTCAGGAAATGTAATCCATGGTTAGATCTGGGGATATATGAGTCCTGGATGGTCTGCCTGATGCATCAATGTGTGAGGGCTATTTCTTGCATTTGGCTTTAGAGAATGTGAGTTTTAAGTAGGTTTTCTTTTTTAAGGTCTCTATGTTTCACATTGAAACAGCTGATATTTTACATAGAGAATATCTCCATCATCTGTGATTTTATACTTTAACTTCTTAAAAATAGAATACATTCTGTATTATTCGATAATTTTTTATATTGAAAATATGATTAGGTATTACATTTTGGACAGAAATTTAAACTTGAACTTGGCTGAATTAATTAAACACTTTTATATTATATATACAGTGAGATATTCTCTTAATTACAGGTTCTTAGCTTGAGGTACAAAGATGTAACTCGGTGAGCTCATAAAACTTCTAAAATTAATAAAAATTTAGGCAGATAATAGGTATGTTTTGTTCTATTTTGTTTTGATGAAAGAGACTGTGCTTTGTGTCAGAATTTACCTCCAAATAGCTAAGAACCACTAATTTGTAATGATTCTATTATTATAATTAGTACTAGTAATACTAATTTATAGTGTTTTGCTAACAAATAAAAAATTGATAAAACAAATTAATTAATAAATAACTACAGGCGTTTTCAAGTTTATTTTCTATTGTAAAGATTAACAACATGATAAACCGTCTAACACATATCAAGATCACAATACTGACTCCAAAATACTTCAAGTCAATTGAAAGTTTTCCCCAAGGCTTTGTGTTCTCTTGTTGTGATGGTATTTTTTTCTTTTTTTCCAATATGTAATCAGCAGGGCAAAATATCTATCAGAAAATAGAGAAGGCAAGGTCCCACAGATGTGTATAATAGCAATAACTATTGATTATGTAGTGATTCCTAGCTTCATGACACTATTCTAAATGTTTTACACATTTCATTTTACTTAATCCCCCAAATAACCATATGAATCAGGTACTGTTATTTTCAACATAGTTTTAAAGATGATGAGACCAACACCTAGAAAATTGGATACAGTGCCCACAGTCAGAAAGCTAGTAAGTAATCTAACTAACTTTAGAGTGTACAAATTAACCACTGTAGCTATGCTGCCTTGAGAATCAAAGATAACATAATGCAAAGAACAGTAGACATTTCAAAGTTCATGTCCTGGGCTGAAGTAACACTGAGACTTCTTTAACATTTCTTTTCCACAAGCAATATCAGATCCTCCCAACTCCTATTTCTATGGTAGCCCTCAATCCCTCAGTCATCTCAGAAGCTTTAGTGATGTGGAGTAATTTTTGGTGGCTTCACTTATCTTTTTTTGTCTCAGTCTTTTCTCCAGGAAGAAAAGTAGTTCATAATCAATGGTATAAGTTAAGATGGTAATTGGGTGTATCCCTGTTCCCCATCCTTGCATCCCTTATGCTATGGTGGGAAGGGGTACAGTACACAGTCTGTCATAGTTCAAGTGAATACAAACATGCCTATGAAATACAACATTGTGGAAAACTCATCTCACACTCTAGATTTTGCAAGTAGAATTCACTCATTAATGGTCAGAAAATAGAAAAAGGGGAGTACCTGTATTGGTAAATGATATCACATGTGGTATCATGGTGTCCCTGTTTCCGATCACTAGAGAATAGAAGTTCAGTATGATTACATTCAAAAGTAGCTATTCTCACTAAAGAGAATGAAAGATTTTGATCTCCATAGCTGCAGTGTGACTAAGAATACAGATTAACTGCAAAACAGTTAAATAAGAGACAAGCTGAATTAACGAATAAATACTTTTCTGATTAACAAATAAAAATGGCATCCAAAAATTGACAGGTCATACTGAAACAAATTAAAGCCTTTATAAAACTCAAAGATAGAGGCTTTTCTTTGTATCACTATGTCTTTCCAATTCCTGAATAAGTGTGTGTTTACACATACACTTTTAGCAATTGTTTTAGCAGAGCTTGCAGACCAAATGAAAATGTAAAAAGACCCTTGGGACAAGATATGATAATTCTCAGTACATCTGGCATGGGGGGCAAATTTTTCATAAATAGATGTTAAGAATTGGAGGTTGAATGAGAACATCTTACTCTGTCTTTAGTGTGTGTTTATGTATCTGAATTTTGTTATGTACTTTTGAGAACACAAACTATAATCCACAGTCGTAACCAAAATCAAATGTTTTAAATAACTTTTGATTTGTGCTTAACTTAAGGAAAATATCCTTTGTAAAACTGATGTCTTCTAAATCATAAAATCGGATATATATTGGTAGTTAAATAAAAATAAATATGTATCATATTGAAAATTGTCATTGTTAACATAGTTATAGATTTGTATGAAGTTATATTATAATCTGCTTTTGATTATGCAGATAGTTCAGTTTATATTAATAACAAAAATTATCAATAACTGTTTTTGCAATGGTCGGTATATAAAATATTTCTCTCAATATGCATGACTCCTTTTCATAAAGATATTCTTAAAGACACTGACAGTGTATACCATCAGTACAATATAAACTTAAAGTTTTTCTACAAAATATTATTTGCATAAATAAGAAATTAAATATAGCAATGATTATATTTATGAATAGCTTCAAATAATTCTCAAATTCAGTTCCTCAGAAGCAACATCTACAATATGAGCCAGAGTATTGATAACACTTAGGGAAATTCTGAAGGCATCCCACTACATCATTTACTTACTAAGGCAATAAGAAAAGGAGTAAGGGGCATATGAAGTGTACTAATTATTGTTTTTGTTTCTTAATAATGCCTCATTATTTTACAATAAAATTGTATCATGACTTTTAACTGCTTTTTGGGTTACAGTTAAACTTTGTGTTTTAGAGAAACTACAATAGTTTTACTTTGCTTTTGACGTATCAAATTGACAATTAAAAAAATCAGGATTCTTTAGATATGACCATCATATCTAAAATCGTACCTAATATTAAACTATTATTTTCAAAATTATTTAATAGAAATCATAATAGAAGATGCCATTTCTGTTTTCTGTCAATACTGATAATTATATCAAATTCATTAGCTTACTAAATAGATCTGTTACCATATGATATACCACATAGCTTTGTTTCATAGCTAGAATTACTTTAGAATAGCATTGCTTTTCATCTATGTGACTTCATTACCATAATATGAAAGTGTGTAATAAATGTTATATATATGTATATAGATTACACCTAAGTGTGATGAAATATCTTTTTTAGCCAAACATTCATTTTGAAAAATGCTTTAAAATTCAGATAAATATGAGTTATTTTATCCCTCATTTGAGCTAAATATTTTGACACAAACCCATCTGGATAGAATCCTGCACAACATGTTTCTGATGACCTATAATTTTGATGTTTGGACAGAACTTTTTTCCATAGTTACTTTAATCTTTAGGTTGGCATGCTAAGATTTTAAATATAGAAATAAGGGACTACTTTTATAAATATTGGTCTCAGCATTCATATGTAAAAATCAGTTCAATAGTGTATGAAAACAACCAGTGGAAGTATAGAATAACGGGATAAATAATTATAGGGTTTTAAAGCTATGATAAAAAGATCAAGTGAGCAAAAGACAGAAGCAGTCTGATGGGGTAAAGAAGCACAACACAAAGTGGATTCATAACAGAAAATGTTAGCTACCAGCAGGAAATACTATTGAGAAACAGGTACAAGACTCAGCTGTGAAATAAGCAGCAACAATTATATTGTTATTTACTAAGCACATATTATACTTAATTGCTACTAGAACTGTGTTATATTAACATGAAAGCATTATATATAGATATACTTATATATTTGTGTTAAGTACATAAATAGTTTGGACTTTCTAGGAAAACATTTTATTAATAAAGCATATTATCTTTTTCTTGTTTTTAAAGGAAAAAAAATTCAAAATTGATGGGAAACATAATCATAACTTCTCAGAATGGAGTTAGCAATTTCAACCAATCCTAAATACCATTGTATTTTCTAGGCACATGGTTTATTAAGCACGCATATACACACACTCATGCCCTTACCTTACAATGCAGCAAGTCACTGGGCAAATTTCTCTCTCTATAGATCCTCCTCTTAAGTATCAGATTTAATTTAAATGTAACCACATTGGTCTCTAAAATATATTTTTATTCTAAGTTAAAGATTCTTAATCTCAGAGATTTTTCTGTATCAACTACATGCATATGCAACACATTTCAAAGGAATAGACTTGCCTTTTAAAAAGAAACCAAAATGCAGAATGCTGTGTCTAATGTATTGCTTAAAATTTAGAAAGCATGCTAAAAACCCATAAGTAAAACCCAAACTCTAGATTATCTTACTGAGGGAGAACTGGATGGTTTAAACAATCATAAATATACATACCAAATGAATATCAACTTGACGTTCAAAGAAGATAACACAAGGAGATGAAATGATGTGATTCTACTGAGTTATAATTAAAAACACTCCAGTAATCATCCATAAAAGGTTTGTGGTAATGTGAGATGTCTTGTTTGCAAAACTATCATAATTTAGGTTTGGCATTTGGCTTTGCCTTGGTCATCAAGTCTGCTCTAGGTTATTATTGCACACTCTATGGACTGCGTTGCAGCAATGATAGAAGCCAATTTCCATGTTATTATTTATTGACTATTAGCTTGCAAAACTGTAGATCTAATAAAAAGCAACCTTATATAGGGTATTGAATTTATATCATCAAAGAATTTTACTTTCTTTTGCTAATTTCGTTAGAGTGTGCACGTATGCACATGTGCACACACACACAGAACAAACAGCTTGCCAAAACACTATAAAATAATGCCCTAATTAAAGCAGGCCACTTTTGTCATTTAATATACAGTTCCTTTTACAAAGTCTATCAAAAAGAGATTATATATTAAATATCAAAGGGGATATTCTTCTCTTGAGCTCAGACAGTATTTCTACACTGTATTTTGACATTGTAGGTAGTGTGGAATGTGTATGCTAGATCTTTTTATATCTTTGGGTCTTTGGATAGTTTACAGTCATTGACATTATTGACACAGAACAGAATAATGTGAAAATACTGTCTTTGGGACTACATTAATTTGATTTGGTTCCTTTTTTGCATTAGTTCTTTTTAAATGTAACCTAATTTTTATGCCCAATCTTGAACTGAATCCATTGAAATCTTGTGTTACACTTCTTAAGTAATATAGCATAGGAATGTGGTGGTGCATATATTTTTTTAATAGCCAGTGGTGTCTCTAAAATGACTCACTGCTGCTCCAAGTCAGATGTCTTACAAAAACTTCTTTTTGGTACATATTTCGTACAGTAGATGAAAGCTTTCTAAAAATGATTAAGATTCAGTTATGTGTGACTATGCTCTGTGTTATGGCACAATGAATTTTTTTAAGACTATACTTGGTACTAAATTACTTACACAGCATTGTCTTGAAGGAAATATTGTCTCTAATGACAGGTACTTTTAGACTCCACGCCCATGAAGAGGTCAGAAGGTGTTTTGTTTTAATTAGATAAAAAACAGAAATTTCAGTCTATGTAATTACTTTTCATATTTTACAACTGATAACTAAATCAGAAAGACTTATTTTCAATTGAGTATTCCAAGCATATATCTAAAACCTGAATCAAGAAGTATTTGCTATACTGTACAATATTGTCTATAAAAACTTAGGACAATCAGCATTTGAAAGATACAGTCTAACGGAGACTTTCTCCAGTTTTATTCTGCTTTGGATTTTGTTCATATGTATAAATCACATCTGAATAGGACACTTCTCATTATTGTCCAAAATGCTCAACAATGGGTAAGTGAACAGTGTGCTGGTGTTTCCTTTAGATGAACATGTAAAACTATTAAAACAAAAGCCACTGCTGCTCACCGATAGGATGATGACGATACATTAGAGTGCCATTATCCATCTTGATGTTGACCTTGGGATGACCTATTCACTAAAATTTTTCAAAGTTGTATGTAAATATATCCAGCGTGATTTGCAAAAACTGTGTCTGAACCATATTAGATCAGCCAATTATCGAGAGATTCTGATTTAATAGTATGTCTGAAGTGTTATCGATAATATTTTGGTTCTGGTGTGATAGAGTAAACATACTCAATCTTATTAGTACAATTCAATGAAGCCAAAATTTTAAACAGAATGCATGGAATAGATATATGTGAATTCCAAAAAGTAAACAGCAAGAAATTTCGGTTCAAAGACCAGAACTAGAGGTAACAGAGAATCAATGGGAAAATCATCTATGTAGTTTTTCCTCCAGGATTCTTTGCCTGGAATCAAAGGAGCTCAGAATGGAAGGGGGTATTGGCACCTGTAGATAATACCTCAAGAGTTGCTCTCTAGTTCAGGCCTGAGAACAGAGAAAGAGGTTTCCTGGCAGCAGTATCAAGGCATCGGGGACTTGTGGCTATCTACAACCCTAAGAGAGGTGAACCTTCTCTGATTGAAGAAGATACAATCCCAGGTGTTCGTGGAAAATCTCTGTTGATCTTTTCTTTTACTGTACACCTGGCACTGGCTCTGGATGTTAGGCATAATGATGAGGAATGTGCAGTAATACAGGATAAGTAAAGCCCCAGCATTCTAACTGGAAGATTGCAAAGGGGACTTCTGGGGAATTGAAAGATACTAAGGATATCACAGAGAGGAAAGAATTTGAGAAAGCAAATCTACTAAATTGTTTATGAACTCCTGGGTTTGCACCCACTCCCATGGCCTCCAAGGTATGCATGCATGGATCTGTCCTAAATGGCAAACAAAAGACCTAGAGAACTAAAAGGAACAGACAACCACACAGTTTCCAGATTGTTCAGTGTGTAGTACACACCAGAAATAGAAAACAAAAATGATGTTAGAAATACAATCCGGAGATGGCTGGTTGGAACTTGTGGTGTAAATCCAGCCAAGGTCATCATCTTATAAAGCAAAAGGTAAACATCCACAGGTTTTAGAAGAGATAAAAGCCTCATAACACAATATTCAAATATCCAAGATGCATTAAAAAATGACTTTGCATACAAAGAAGGAGAAAATGTCAACAGGCATGTGATATAACAGTCAATGTATATCAATGATGACATGACACAGGTGTTAGACTTATCTGACAAAGACTTTAAAGCAGCTGTTAAAAAATGATCCAACAAGTAAAAGTGAACATTCTTGAAATGAATGGAAAGCTAGAAAAGCTCAGCATATAAATAAGACATATAAAGAAAACCAAAGTGAAAATTTTATGACTGAAAAATATAATATACACATACAAACCTCTCACTGGATGGGCTTACGAGCACAATGGAAATGCCAGAGAAAGGAGATAGTGAATGTGAAGATAGATTAATAGAAATCATGTAAACTGAGACAAAATATATTAGGAAAAAAATTCTCAGTGCCTAGGAACATATGGGACAATACCAAATAGCTCCAATACCAAATAGCCCCAGAAGGAGAGGGGAAAAACTGTAGTGCAGGAAAAATATTTGAAGAAATATTGACAGAACTCTACTCAAATTTTATGAAAGACAGAAACCAATAGTTTCAAGAAACTCATTAAACTCCAAATAGAATAAACCCAAAGAAATGTACATCCACACCATCTGTAATAAAACTGCTGGAAGATAAAGACAAAGAAAAAACTTTTCAAAGCAGCCAGAGAAAAATAATTAATTGATCGTAGGAGAATAACTATTTAAAGGCAAACAAATTTTGCCTCAAAAATAGTTGAGGGCAAAATTAGCGAAAAAATAATTTCAAAGTGTTTAATAATAAAATAATTTATCCTAGAATTTTATACTCAGTGAAAATATCCTTTAGGAATAAATGAGAAAATAAAACATTTTCAGATAAAGTGAGACTAAGACAAGTTGTTGCTTTAAGATCTGCACTAATAGAATCACTAAAAGACGGTTTTTAGCCAGAAGGATACCAGTAATAAACTTGGATTATCAGGAAGAAGGAGGAGCAGCATAAACTGTAAATACCTGAGTGAATGTAATAGACTACTCATCTCTACCCGAGTTGTTTAAAATACTTTTGATAGTTGAATGAAAGATTACAGCATTACCTGATGGGGTTCCAATGTATGTATGGGTGACATTTGACAACTTCAACATAAGAGGAGAAGTAAAGGAACATACATTCTATGTCCACTGGAAGTGGTAAAATACTGTTTCTAAGTAGAATGCAAAAAGACAAGTATATAAGTTATAATCCCTAGGACAATCACTAAAAGAACTATGCAGAGAAATAAAGAAAAAACATGAAATAAATTTAATAAAATAAAAAATGTTCAAATAACTCAAAAGGAGACAGAACAGGGAAAACTATGAAGGGTCGTGAGAGGAAGTAACAACAACAACAAAAAATGCTAGACCTAAATTTAAAGATAATAATTGTATTAAATATAAATGTCTTAAACACAGTGATAAAGAGAGATTGTCAGAATGAGTTAAGAAAATATGAAACAACTATGTTCTGCCTCCCATAATGGTATAGGGACCCTGATTCCAGAGTGGTAGTGTGATTTGCTCCATGGAACCTCTTCTTTGTGAACAACGATAACTAATGAAAACAACCATTTAAAGTCTTGGAAAAGAGACCTAAGGGATTTCAGCAAGTGGATAAATCATTATTAAGAAAATATTCGTTGATGAACATCTCACCAAACCCCCCATCCCTAATCATCCCATTCCACAATGTACTGGTGTATACTCGTATCCTTCAATACGATATGCTGAACAAGATAAATACATAGAAATGTATATGTCAATTAAATTAAATACATTTTGACAAAAATTAAAATATACTAAATCTTAATGTGAAGAGTAAGAGTCACTCTTCATTCGAGTCACATGAGTCACAACCTCCTTCTTTTTTTTTCCTGCCCCAGCTCAGGAAGCTCTACTCCAGGCAGGTGAAACTACAAAGACAAGCCTCCTTTTTCCCTCCTTCCTCCTCTCCCAGTTCTCAGTCTAGGAATTACTGTTCCTACCTGACCATCAGCATTTCTCATCCCCCCAACCTCATCCAGTTCCGCATTGCCTAAGTTTTATTCCAGGTAAATGCAGCAGAGATGTCTAGGGCTCCCTTCTCTACCCAGTCCCCACTGTTATAGAGGAAGCCCTACCCCAGACATAACAGGCTAAGAATACTCTGCCCCAATTGTTCTAGCACCAGCTCACTTTTAGGACAGTGATTCCACATCATGGGAGGCAAGTAAGCTGAGAAGACCTATGGCTTCCACTGTTACCATACATCACATTTATATATCAGGGGCATCACTCCAAGAAAAGTGGTTGCTTAGAAGCATGAAAACAGAGATCTCTGCAGCTCTCATGAAGGAAACTACCTTTAGGATCCTAGATGATAAGTCAAATCTGCAGTAAGAAGTAAAGAAAATCAGAAATGATATATAAGAAGTTTAACATAACAAACTATAAATATGTACTTTTTCTCCTTTCTTCTTTCATCTTCCTCGAAAAACATAAAATTATAGTGATAATTATGACAATGTCTTGTTGGTTTTGTGAGAGGTACAGACATAACGTGTATAGCAAAAAATCACCCAAAAAGAAGAGGAAGCAATAGACCTAAATAGGAGTAGCATTTTCTGTATTTAACTGGCATAAAGTTAATATAATTCTGAAGCAGATTCTGATAAGTTAAAATGCACATTGTTAGCCCTAGAGAAAGCAGTAAGAAAACTTAAAAACACAAAGTGAAACAATCATTAAATGAATTAAAATGTTAAACCCGAAAATATATAATTAATACAATAGAAAACAGAAAAAGAAGCACAGAAAAGCAAAATATAAATGAGACAAAAATTTTTAAAAATAACAAATAGCTTCAACCATATGGGTAACAACATTGACCGTGACTGGATTGAGCAATACAATCAACGGCAGTGATTGTTTTCTATCTATGGTTTAAAAAAAAACAAATGACATTTTTCATGGCAAAGCATAAATGTAGCAAATCCAACAGAATTCCTCATTACAAAGCATTTTTAAAAACTTATAACCAAGTTTATCTGTCCAGAGTTAAAGGAAACAACAGCAATAAAATAAAATAACCAGATTAAAAAATAACACACGTTTGTTTCAATTTTGATAATCGCAAGTATAAACCATTACAAATGTTCTCATTTTTTGCATATTTTCCTTATATTAGAACTTAATATCTTTCATATGTAACAGCATATTTTTGACTTTGCCATGATCAAGTGCTTACTCTACAAGAATTTTCACTTTCTGATTCTACAAAACTACAATCCTTTGTTTTGTTTGGTTAAGAGACAGTGCAGTTTCGTTTATGTGTATAAATGCTTGCTGTATCAATTTCTCAGTGATGTACTGGACTAAGGATGCCCACTCCTGCATTCCTTTCCAAAACTTTACCAAAGATTGGTCTTGTCTATATCTTGCCAAAGGCCTAAACCCTAATTTAAAATACTAAGCAAAGAAAGAAATTATCTTATCTTTTCTAATTTATTATTTAAGGTCTTACGTTTAATCTGGAAATATAGCATATGTCTCGTAAATGCATGGGCTGTGTATAAAGACAATGGCCAGCACTAAATATATGAAATAATTATCTGCCAGTTTGAAAGGTAGAATATTTAATTCATTAGTTTCTATATCTGATTGACACTATAGTTACCAGATAATTCATCTTCTAAATCAAATGTATTTGGTTTTATTTTACTGCCTTTAATTGTAGTATTTTACATATTTTTTATAGATGAGAGCTACTGTGTGTACGATAAATGCAAATAAATATTAGCATCATGGAGGAGAATTAAATCCTATCGATAGAAAAACAGAACAGTTGTGCAATTGACAATTTTTCTCTAAAGACCCAGTAAATAGAAGAGTAAATATAGTTAAGAATCTATGCAAAAAATAAATAAGAAATATAAAAAGCAAACAGAAAATGAAGAGGAGAAAGTATAAGAATAATCAGAAGAAAAAGTCATCAAAACTGGTTGAATCCCAGCATTTCCTCTCGTCCAAGTTTATGAGATCCTTGAGAATAAGGCCTATCATATACTTGTGCAAGACTCACATTGTCCCTAATGCTCCATTGTCCCTAATGCTCCGTGAGCTCTTAGTAAACAAGGGATGAATGTTAATAAGGAGACCATGAATGCAGGGCATGTGTATACATGGCAAGTGAAAAGAGTAGAGCAAAAGCTGCAAGTGTTAGAGTTCCTGGAAGAACAATTCAGACACGATTCAGGGTGTTATACGGAGATAAGCAACAGTACCATACAAAAGAGAGCAGCCTCCTTCCCATCACTAAGTAGGAGAGAAAAAGACTGGAGAAGCTTTACCGTATTGAAGAGGAGGGATAGAGTCTGGGGTATGGCTGGAAGAAGACCTGCTGAGCTACCAGGGAATCCAGACCTGTTCAAGGAAAAGTGGATAGAGATCCACATTCCAGGTTGTACTCCCGTTGTTCATCTTCTCTTGGGAATGTGGTCTGTACATGAATATTCCTCACCTGAAAGAGTTTCTTGGAATATGGATAATTTAAATTTGTCATTATAATAGCATCAATATATGTTTAGTTTGTTAGTTTTAAGGAACTTGATGAGTTAGTTCAGCTCACCCTCAAAATAATAAGCGATGAATTGGATTGTTCAATACTTACATCAGAGGAAATATTCTAGGGTGGAGGAGAGTGCTTTCAGAACCATGACACAAAACAAATAATCATGTCACCCAGTAGGTATTGATTGTATTTGTAGACTGAAGTTAAAATGGGGAGTTTTCTCTTAACAAGAGTCTAAGTCAGTGGTTCCCCACAAACTAATTTGTGCTGCCAGAAGTAACATGACGGGGGAAAATAAAGATGTCTTTTATTCTGAAATTCTGTCTTGCCCATTTTGGAGGATGGAGGTAGTGATTTAAATATCCTCCCAATTTATAAGAATTTTATAGCAGCATATTCTGCAATGGAAAAAGAAGCTGAGTGGGAAAAATTCCTCCCAGTGGAAATGTGAATAAATTATGGAATATGCATACTGGACTGTCAGTTAAAAGGAAAAAAACAACAGCTTCAAAATACAGATAAATTTCAAAAAATATAATGTTGAATAATAAAACAGAAAAATACAAAGCTGAGAGTATTTAAATAAAATTCAAAAACAAAGTCATACTACATACATGTGGTAAAATTATTTTAAAAAATAGCAAAAAAAAAAAAAAAAGGAAAACAAAATTTCGAATAGCATTACTCTCAGGAACAAAAGAAAGACGAACCCAATAGGGAAGTAAAACATAAGGACAGTCATTGATATGTGTAATATTCTAATTTTGAAGGAGGAGACCTAAATACAAATGTTTACTAGTTATTCTTTATACCAATATATATACATACATATTATACATACTATACAATATGTAACATAATAGTTATTTATCTTGTGTGTGATAATATGCTTATACAAATAAATTTTAAATTAAAAAAAGTAAGATGATGGGCTGAAACAACTATCCCATCGATTTCTCTTTGGAGGGCTTAACATAAATGTTGCAATTTGTGCTCTGAGTGAAGATATGATATTGATAAAATAAGTGAAAACAATAAAACACTGGATCCTTTTTATGTTTTCTAATATCAGTGAAAGACAATTACAACGTTAGTACCAGGGCAGTAGAATTATAGGAAGACAGACAAAAGTCCTTTCTTTAATGAAATTATGATGATTGTGGACATAGTTTTCCCCCCAATGTGTTTCCTTAACAAATTATTAAATTTGTCAGTTCTCGAAAGTTCTTTGGTAGCATTTTCTGTTCCATTAACCCTGATATTTGAGAATCTCTGCCCTCTAAGTCTTTTTTTTTAAGACTTTATGTTTTTCATAACAGTTTAAGTTTACAGCAAAATTAAGAGGAAGGTGCAGAAATTTTCCATATACCTCTTGCCCCTCATGCATAACCTCACCCATTATCAACATCCCTGCCAGAGTGGTACATTTGTTACAACTGGTGAACCTACCTTGACACATCATAATCACCCAAAGTCCATAGTTTACATCTTGATATCATACATTCTATGTGTCTGGACAAATTATAATGACATGTATCTATCATTACATTATCATACAGAGTATTTTCACTGCCCTAAAACCCCTCTGTGCTCTGCCTATTCATACCTTCCTCCCTCCAGCCTCTGGCGATCATTAATCTTTTTACCATTTTCGTAGTTTTGCCTTTTCCAGAATGTCAGTATAGCAGGAGTCATACAGTATGGTTGACCTTATAGGTACTTCTGGCTCTCCAGAGACCCGGTGGATCTGTGTTCTGTAGAATCTCTGATCTGGGCCTGAGTTTTTTCATCAAACTGCACCCCTTTAATTCTGTATTCCTAACCAGTCTCCTCTGAGTGGGCCAGTGCTGATTGGGGGGCAGATCAGCTGTCCTTGCTGTGCCCCAGTGTTCCCCTGGTGGGCCCATCTCTCCCATCGCCCGTGCTGCAAACACTTCCCATGGGATGGGTCCTGTGCTGGTCCCTTGCAATGACTCACCGGCCTCTGAGCGGCTCCCTTTTTTCAGTTGTTCTGGCTCCTTGCTCCTGTGTGGGTCCATGAGAACCCCATTAGCAGTTTTGCTGTCCTGGAGGCCGCCGAGGCCCTCTTCTCCCCTGCCGCCTCCAAGTAACTCCATCTGAAGGGCACAGCTGCGGCTTCTGTCGGCTCCTGCTCCATGTGCTCCACAGTTCCAGCCTTAAAGCAGCTGCAGCCTGAAATGCTCAAAGCAGCTTTTTCTTTCTCTCATCGTAGTTTCTCCCACCTTCATGAACTCCGTAGGTCTCTATTCCTCTTCCCCTGAGCTCCAGCAGCCCCAGCTTGGCTGATGTTACATTTTTATATTTGTAAATTGGTTGATTTGTGGGAGAGAGTGATGCTGGGGACCGTCTATTCCGCCATCTTGATTGGATCCACCTCCCACTTCTTTTTCCTTCAATATTGTGTTGACTATTCTCGGTCTTCTGCCTCTCTATATAAACCTTAGAATTAGTTTGTTAATATCCACAAAAAACTTGCTGGAAGTTTGATTGAGTTACATTGAATTTATAGAACAAGTTGGGAAGAACTGACATCTTGAAAATATTGAGTTGTATATCCATGAACATGAAATAAGTCTGTGTTTATTTAGTTCTTTTTGTTTTTATTTATCAGAGTTTTGTAGTTTTTCTCATATAGATATACTAATTTTGTTAGATTTACACCTAAATATTTTATTTTGTGGGGTACTAGTGTAAATGATATTGTGTTTTTAATTTCAAATTCCACTTGTTTTTTGCTGCTATATTGAAAAGTGATTGATTTTCATTTATTAACCTTGTATGCTGCAATCTTACTATAATTGCTTATTAGTTCTAAGGTTTTATTTATTTATTTTTTTGGTCAATTCTTTTAGATTTTCTACATAGATGATCATTTCATCTGTGAACAAACTTAAGCATCTTTTTACAGAAACCACACAACACAATCTTCCTGACACATTTTGTTTTTAAGCAAAGCTTTGTGTTCCTGAATGAACAGTTTCATTGAACTATTCAAATTAATAGTGCTTTAATAAAATTATTGCTTGATTGAACCAGTCAATTAATTTAACATCAATAATGTAAAACTTGGCTCACTACACATGCAGTCAGTGCTTTAAGCTGACTGTCTTTCATTGATGCATTGATATTAGTAGATTTAAATGACACTATCAATAGTCATCAGCAATAGCAAAACCCAGCTAAACAAAGTAGAAATGCCACATTTACACATACCTTTGTGAAATAAAATTCCAGCTTTTAATGAGTAAAAATTCTGTTTCAATGTCTGGAAATATCATAAAAATGACCGTAAGTCTTAGAAACTTTATGACATTCTCATTCTATCCCAATATATGAATTTACTATCCTTTCTAATTTGTGTTTCAATTAACTGTAATAATTAGTAAGTGGGAATGAAGAAATCAACTGAGGCATTTTCTTCTTTTTTTAATAAAAAAATTAATTGACATTGTTATTATGCATGCTTATGGGGTACAATCTGATGTTTTGATACATGTATATGTTGTATAACAATTCGGTTAGGTAGCTAATATATCAGTCACATTATGCATTTATCATTTCTTTGTGAAAACATTCAAAAGCCTCTCCTGTAGCTATTACATAATGTACCAAACTTAACTGTTAAGCATAGTCAGTCTCCTGTGCAATAGAATATCAGAACTTATTCTTCCTATCTAATTGTAATTTTGTACCCAATGGCCAACTCTCCCTGTTTTCCTGCCCTCTCTTCCCTCCCCAGTCTCTGGTAACCACTGTTCTACTCTTTGCCTCTATAGCATCAACTGTTATTGTTTTCATATTCCACATATGAGTTAGGTCATGTAGAATTTGCCTTTCTGGCTTACTTCACTTAACTTAATGAATAGAAAAGAATAAGGACATTATAAACTTAAAATCATCTTTTCCAAGTTTTTAAAGTTTCTGTAAACTTCGTTAAAATTTTATTAACATTTAATTAAAGTTTTATTTTCTTTTGCAGTTTATATATGTTACAATATACATAAATAAATGCAATACTTAAAATGTTTAAGCTGTTGCCTTCTGTAGATCTACTTTTGTTTTATTAAGCAAAACAAATACCCTATGACTCTCTGAGCCAACCTCAGTAGGAGAACTCTATAGGCAAGGCATGAAGTAAGAATATGTCTTCTTGACCAAAATCTCTCTGGCAGAGGAAACCCTTGACAAGTTATATGCATAAAAAGTAAGAATATATACATTTTAAGAGTGATTAGTAGAATAAGCTATGACAGGCCCACTGGAATTTTGTCACCAAAGCCAGCGCATTATATTCCTTGGAAAGGGAATCTTATGGCACTTACCATTAATTTTTTTTTTATTGAAACATAATTGATTATACATGTTTGTAGGGTATAGAGTAGACTAGCTGTATTTGTGTACTATATGTAGTGATGAAATCAGGATAATTAGAATATTCACTATTACAACACATTGTGTCCATATATCATTATTAATGCTACATGCGGTAGGACAATTACAATTCCTAAGTGGCATGAAAATACTCTCAACCTATCAAGTCTTGTCAGAATAATTGAGTGCCAGGTTGTTTTTCCATAATGAATATTTATGATATAATTCTAGAATATATATATATATTCATATGTAGAATATATATATTCTATATATATATTCTACATATGAATATATATTTGTTTACTATGTACTTCTTTTTTTAAAAAATGATTTTGTATTCATGTTCTCCCATGATGAGCTTTGCATGCATTAATATTTTGTTTACATATTACAGCAAAAAATAGTTCATGTAACTTAATCATTTGAGTTCTTATAATAAACAAAACCCTTTGATAAATGTAGGTCATTTTAATTTGAACTAAGATAAATCTTTGTGGACATGCAGTTATTTCTGGTCTCCACTATTAATGGGGCTTTTAAATCAGGATTAGAAAATCGAAGTTTCTTAGGCCTGCTAGATTACAGAGTGTCTCTATTGCTAAAACCAGTTCCTTTTCTAACTGGAAAATTTAACATAATATTCCCAATGTGTATGGTGAAACAACAGACCCTTACGTGTTAAATTAGCACTTTGTAACTGGCCCATTAAAAATAAATTTAAAAAAAAAATGCATTTCATATATTTGCTTTCAGACTTCTCTATTTTTGTTCTCTTGACCATTTGTTTCCTCTTCTTGCTTATGTCTTTGTTACCTACCATCCTAAGCTCTTGGCAGCTCCCACACACATTCATATAACTACACCTCCCTTTCATTCTGTGATTCCCAGCCCAGTTTCGTGTCCTGTATCTACCTGTATTATCTACCCTTTTCTAATCCTACTTTCATTGCCCTCATACACTTGTCTCTCCCTCCACATCCTGTTTTCACCATCTTAATGCTCCCCATTATGAAAGGTAAGGACCCTTTAAATTCTCCAAGGAATGCATGGGATTATCTGTTCCAGTTTTCTTTCTTATAAATTAGATATATACATTCTAGATAGGATGAAAAATAGGCTCAATATCACAGAGTTAATTAGTGGAAAGAAAGAACTAGATAATTAATTGTATTATGACTCCCAGTCCAATAAAAATACTGGGTACTATTTTACCCAGTCAGAAGTACAGATCAATCATAGCATAAAAAGGTTAAATTAAAATATTGTTAAATTTTGGTATTCCTTTTTAGAACTGCTCCTTCTAGCGTTTAATAATCTCCTTTATTCTTTTATAATTACTTTAGTCCCAAGTTTTAGGAAAAGTAACATGGAGTCATAAATATTATAATCCCCTAAACTCAACTAGAAGTATTAAATTCAGGCACTGATTAAACTATTTCCAAAATATAAACTTATGATAGCTTCTCTCTACCACTTCATCACGGACTCTAGATTTTATATATATATTTATGTGCTAAGCACAATTTATTAGTTATTTTAAATAACACTGATAAATGGAAAAACTAAGTCTCTGACTCCTCTTTCTTACTGCAAGGAAACTTAATTGGAAAATATGATCCTCTAAGATTGTTGTTTTCTGCCTTTGTTCTCTCTCCACACCCAGTTTTCAGACTCTTTTTTCTAAATTCCCGGGCAAATATTCCCTTGAAGAAGCCTTCAATTCTTTTACAACGCTATGTCTTCCAGATGGCTGTAATCAACTTTTGCCTCCTTCTTCTCATCTAGGACCAACAGATAAAATGACATGGACTCACACTTGTATTTAAAACAATGATGAAAAGGGAGAGAGAGTGTAATATCAAATATAATAGCTACTGTAAATGCAAAAGATTGACTCAAAAGGAATAAATAATCTCAATGATTTTTTTTTTTCAATTTTAAAGGAGTTTATCATCCAGCTAGTTGTGTCATTTTTTATTATTTTCCAGATTTGAGGACATACCTCCTCAGATAAAAGTATATCATTTAAAGAGAATTTGATTTCAGTGGTAATCACAGAATGTAAATACTGGAACCACTCAATCTAATCAGACTGACCCCAGAAATACATTCTTGCTTTTATGAAATTCTACATACATGCACACAATCTGCTTTATTTGCTTTTAGAGTTTCCTGGCAATATTTTCTCTCTGTGGCTTATGTGTCTTTCATATGGCTACAGGATTTATTCCAGTTTCTACTATTAAACCAATAAGGGATTTCAACTAAGGTCACTGTGTTCCAGAACGTCTTATTTAAGCCTTTAATTTTTAAGCCCAATTGATAATTAAGAAGTAAACACTTAGAAGTCCCAAAGAAACCTTCAGTCAAATATTATACCTTAGCACAATTCGTGTTCATTTTCTCTTTGAGACTTCACAGCAATTTGAATGGTGGGTATATTGGGTTATAAAAACTGATTAGTTTGATATGACTGTTATGATTTTTATGTGATGTTTTTATATATTTCTTTTGTAGGGGATTAGTGATACTGTATAAGCAACATTTATATCACCTGAAAAATACTTAGAATATATGATTTTTTGCCATGATAGAGCCATTGATTAGACAAAAATACAACTTGCTTAAGTGGTTACCACTTTCCTGCTTCATAGTTATTAAATAGACCTGCAGTTTGACTTGCGTCATATTGGTTTGCGGGAACTGGCTTCACAGAACAAATATTTAGAAGATCAATCCTTGAAAGAACACTGTAAATATTTTTAAAACTTGTTTAAATACTTTATTCTTCTCCTATTTCCATGTAATTTTATCCTTTTTAACTTTAAAAATGCTATCTCAACTACTAGACTTTATAAATATTATTCAATTCCTTCTTCCACATTATTTTTACTTGAGTGAAATTTTACTGTAAAAAGTCAAATACAAAATTTAGTAATGAGATTATATATTCATATGTATTAATTCCATTTTGCCAGATGGTGAAATTTGCCTCTTTCTGTAATTTTCCATGTATGTGCAGCATCAATATTATCATTTCTGCATTTGACTATTAAAAGATAAATTTTTCACCTAAAGTTTCGGCAGAGAAAGAAAATCATTTTTATGTATCTTTTCTTATTCTTCACTATGTTTGAGAAATGTCAATAAATAGAATTTACACTAAGAAGGAATTCAAAAGCACAAATAGAACTTTCATATCAATAAATTAAGTGACCTGACAATAAAATATCACTATTGATTTTAAGTAGTTATCTCTGGTAGATATCCTGAATTAGTTTTCTCAATTTTTATTTCACCATCCTAACTAGAGTAATTGGCCATTAAATTGTATTTCCAAGACTCCTCGGCCACTAGGCTTCTGGATGTAGACTTGTTTCTGTCAATTATATAAATGTGTGAGATTTTGAAAGGAAAAATGAGACAGGGGTCATCTTCCTGCACTGGTAAGAAAGATCACAGAAGTGTGAAGTGGAGTTGCTATTGTGTCATTTCAGCTTCTATATCCCAACATTCTGGATATCAAGAGGCAGTTGAACCAACAATAACAGGTGAGATAGTGAGGATTCCTGACTGGAGATTCTGATCCTGAAATACAGACATTGAAGTGCTCTCTTGATATCAAATGTCCATTGGTGGCATTAGAGATAGTAGCTCCGCCAATAGACCAATTCTAGATTGGTCTGAGATCATTTATGGAGTCACATACCTTCAGAATTCTAATGATTTATGTACATACCTAATTCTTGTTATTAACAATACTTTGAGAAGAGATTGATTTCTATTTCTTGCCTTGGAATTTGATGCAGTTGTGGTAACTTTATTTTGGGACTTAGATTTGGTTTTCCTTAATCTGCCTTTCTCACAATATAGTTCTTATTACTCTTAATTATACTCCAAAAATATCATTCTAGCTTTGTTTTACTCATGGAATGATAGCATTGTTTGATCTTCAACAGGAGAACCCAGTGACTCATTTTTTTGATCTAGTAAATCCTCTACTGAAAGCCTGTTCTTGTATTGATTTTAAATCATGCTTCTCAAAGATTTTCATTAATTTTCAAATAATTTATTCACTGTAGAATTTCTTGTGCTTCTGATGAGTACTTCTTGAATCAGAAAATACAAAGACTTTATGCTATTTTCCCCAGTAATTTATTTATAAATAACTTATCAATGGTTTTCTGTGGATTGAATTTAGCAGCTATAGCAATTCTTTCTCATTTCATGTATATACTTAACAATCTTATTCAGCACGAAGAAAGTATTAAGCAATTTCATAGTCAAATAATATTAATTGAGCTTCTTAATAGAAAATAAAATAGCCAAGAGAGTGTGCTGTGTATTGAATATCCCTCCAAAACTTGTGAAGCTTAAACTGAGTCCCCCAAAGTCTCAGGTACTGGAAAATTGGCCCCCACTGTAACAGTATTGCCAGGGTGGGAAATCCTACTGTGATGACTGAAAAGTGGAGTCTTGGGGAGGAGACCGGATGCCCTAGTTCATGGGTGTGGTTTTGAGGGCTTTAAAAAAAGAGCATATGAGAGTCTCTCTCTCTCTCTCTCTCTCTCTCTCTCTCTGCTCCACTATTTCTACCATGTGAGATCTCTGGGACACTGTCACCACCACTAAGGCCAGATGTGTCACTGTCACCACCACCATCACCAGATGTGTCCCCTGGACTTTGGACTTCCCAGTCTCTGAAACAGGGAAGCAATAAATTTCATTTTCTAATAAATCACCCAGTTCCTGGTATTTTGTTATAAACAACAGAAACGGACTAATACACTATGCTAGAGGGTCTGTCACGTGTATGAGATCTCATATGTCAGAGAGGGAAGTGGTATAAAAAATGATTAAGAAGCAAGAGTCCCATGAAAATTTCTTTAATTTAAGAATAGAATAACGTTAATTTTTTTCTTAGCTCTTAGCTTCAACAAATACTAGTGACCTTGGATAAATAGCAATATCTGTGTCTAAATTTTCTCAACTGTAAAATGGGGTTCCTGTGGGCTGCCTGATCTATGGGAGTGGCTCAGTACATATTAGCACTCTATTCCATTTCTACTATACCACCTTGTTGAAGATAAACTTCTTGATATTTGTGATAAAACTTCTTTATTTGAAAGTTATTGGTATCCACATCACATCAGATAATTTTTAAATTTGTTGTAGTATTTAATATCTGTTTAGAATCAAGTTTAGTAAGAAAAATCTGAAACATATATATCACATTCTTATGTGGTAATCACTTCATAAAATTTGGGAAGGTTATCTATAGATTTATAAATATGCTATTATGTAATTACTAACTCAAACTCTACATATAAGAATTTGAACTTTTATAAATTGTCTGAAATGTACAGGAGTCTGCTAAACAACAAATAAAAGGTGATTTTAGAGTCAAAGGTCAATCCTTAGAACAAGTTGCACTTCTTATTCTTAGGAAAAAAAATGGATAGGGCACCATGAGGCCAGACTTTTATCTGATTTTTATTGATTTTATAAGTTATGTTTGGATATAAGCTAATCCAGAAACATCTGGCTCTAATTAATGAAGGATGCATGTTGGGAAAATAAAATAATTTAATCAGGCCCCCTCAACTTAGGTCCATTTGGGGGTGGTGCAGCACATTCTTTGTTAATAAGTTATGTGTGGGTGGAGTTAGTGAGCATGCATGGTGCTGCCACTTGGCTGGCATTTACTGCCTTGGGCGTCTGCCCCATGCAGCCGTGCTCTCGAACTTATGGCTCCAAGGACCTTTTTTGCCAGTTACCTAGCTCATAGACCTGCATGTGAAGGGTTTGTGACCCAGTCTGAACAACGGGCTTGAGGGATCTGTGAGCTCCAGAACCAGCCCTAGCTCAACAATGCACAAGAGACTAAATCATAGATTTAGAAGTTACATGCTTCTGAGCCCACACTCTGCAATTCTTTTCTAGTAGGATCTAGGATGGCTTATGGACACTTTAATTTTAAGAGATACACTAATAAATCTGATGCCCATTCCTGCTTGAGAACCACTGATCTATGTTATAAAGTATGGCAAAAATTTAAAAGATCTCAAAATTACATAAACATCAGGTTATTGAACAAAAGTGAAATGAATTGAATCTGGTATCAGAATCTGATTACTTAAAAGTCATATATTAGAAGGTAGCAAAATCAATTTTGGCCACCCTCAGATGAGTCAATAGAATTGGCTAAATGCTAAAAGTAATTGTTAGTATTGATATAAATATAAGGCATTTATGTCTTATGTCTAACTCTGGAAAAGAGATTTTAGGAGTGAGAAAATAATCCTCAGAAAAATACCTTTCTCCCAGAGCAATAGCTACAAAAGGAAACACTTGAGATTAAAATATTTCTCATACCCTGAATTTCAGTATGAAAAAAAAAAGTTACACTCAATTTATTTGTGATAGTTTATGGAAAAATCAGTTAATAGAAAATATTGAGGCAATTATATTCAAATTTAATTATCTATCATGATAGCCACTAGTATAGGAATATCTAGTAAAGAGTTTCTGAAAGTTCGTCCCGTGGAGAATAAATTATCTTTTTCTGAAATACCCATTTAAATTTCTTATGGGGCATCAGCAGTAACCACGTAATTTCTTGGGACATGTGGCAGAAACTGTAGCTTAACAATATTCATTACTTCACTCTTCCTTATTAGCAAAACAGAGATTTTTGCCCCAGAGGGCAGTGAGCTCAGGCAAACATTATAGTTCTTCCCCTCCTTTGCTGTTAGAGACGGGCAGAAGAAGAATTTCTAATCAGTGGGGCAGAACTGGAAATCTGCAGTGTATTTCTGAAAAAGCTTTCAATTTTCCGGTAAATAAAGAAAAACCCAACTGTCACTGCCCTTTTTCTGTCTTGAGATGAACATGCAGTCTGAGCTGCAATAGACTTACTGTGCAGTAATCATTTCCCTTATCCAGGCAGAAAGTGGTTGATATCAGGAATGTGGCTTCCTTTATCCCTCTGTCCTCAGCCAAGTTAAAAGATGTTTATTGAACTGAGTCAGGCTTTGGAATTCAGAGAATAGGACTCTGCTTATTTAGGATTAATATCTAGATAAGTATCTCAACACACTTATTTCCAACATTCAGAAACACTTTTTTCCCCAAAATTACTTAGATGGAACAGGGACAGCAAAAAGCAAGGACCAAGCAGTTTGTTTTTTTTTTTTGACAGAAATTGAGTGACCACATACATTTCTCTGTTTCAGATTCTCACTCTTTCATATATCCAGATACATTTATGGCTATTGGAAAGAAAGAAAAAAAGTAAAGACAGCTGCCTAACAAATGTGTATGCCTTTATCAGGATCTCAATAAAAATTACAATGAAAATCAGGAAACCAACATATAATACATAATTATCATTATGCAATTGCTATGATTAAAAATACTGTGATTTCTTGCCCGTGACCATGACTCTTGTTTTCCATCTCTTTGTGAGGCTCCACTTCATATACACACACAATCTTCACACTGAGTCAGACATGTCAAAGACACAATACTGTTTTACAGTTTTCACATTCCTTTTTCTCATCTAGTGTTTTATTCAATCTTGTCAACATTCTGGGTAGATGAAAACAATACATCACACAAACTCAAACATTAATAGCAAAAATGTTATATATGTATAATTAGGAATTCTAATATTCTCATTGGACTTTATAGAAAACTTCAGAAGATAATTAGTAACTGTAAAAAAATGCAATCAGTAAACTTGTAAGGCTATGAAATAACTAACAACTGAATAAGCAACACTGATATTCCCCAACATGTCGGATGATCTGGATGAAAATTTTGGCTGACATGGATTTTAGTTGAGTAAAGAAATGAGTGAACGCTTTGTAAGTATAAGGAGCAGTGCCAATATCTTCTATGAAATATGATTATAGTTTGTGTTGCAGAGTGTCTGTAATATGTACCAGAGTTGTTTGAGGATTCAGCATGTTGATGTCTCATTAGAGAACACAGAGATTGAGTAGAAGAGAGAAAACTCAGGAGTGATCTGAATGTCTACAAAACCAACGTATTTTTTTTTAAAGTGGAAATTATGCTAAGACATATGTGTGCTCTAATGAGCCAAATTTCAGTTTTTGCACTCTGCTTATTATAGAGTCTGGATAGTCTATTGACACTGGCTGGGAATCATTCCAGCAAGAACTTTATTGAAGTAAACAGCAATAAGAAAACTCCTCCTGATTAAATAATAATCATTACTGACATTAAAATACTGGCTTCCAAAAATTAGAACTTGATACAATACCATCTTGAAGTACTTAATTGTAGTCCTTAACGATAATTTAAATCAGGATTAATTTGGTTTGTCTTTCCAAAAGAAAAACATTTCTACAAATTCATTTTCGTTTTAACTAAAGAGTAGAAATAAAGTTGATACTTCACATCTCTACAGTGTTTGTGTTAATATATGAATGGAGAAAAAGAAACATCTTTGGAATGATTAGGGAATACTAAAGCATGGCTTGTTTTTTAGCATTTTGGTAGGCAAGTGAAAAACTGATTTTGTAACAGAACCACTTTTTTGTTTTCCTTGTTAGAGGGCTCATGTACCCAGGTAGGAATAAATTGGATTCTCTGTTCCAGGACCCTACGGATAACAAAATACTGGTTCTAAATGCTTATTTCATATCAACTTCTGTACAAGGCATTGCACCTATATTATGTAGTTTGATTGCATAACTGTGTGGTATCGTTATATTTAATTCACAGTTGAAGAAACTGACGCAGAAGGATCGTATAACAGTAGACCATGGAGAACTTATCTAAGCATGGTTTGTCTTTATTTGAAATCTCCTGCTGCCTCTGTGATGTCCTAGTCCACATACTTTAATTATTTGATGTCTATGAAAACTATAATCCCGGCTGTCTAAAATTATCCTACTTGTGAAGAGTGCCAGAACACACCCCTACACCCAGATTTCTTTCTTCTACATTGCAAGTACAATTAAAACTGTGTATTCACCAAGCAAGGGGGTAGGTTTTGTGAAAACTGCTAAGGGTACCAGTAGCAAAGAGACTCCTATAAATACTTCAACAATAGGTAATTTTCCAGAAAATGAATTTACAAATTTTAACAGCTAGCAAGAATTACCACCTGTATTAGTTTCCCACCGAAGCTGCCAACATTTCTTGGCTTGTGGCCTTTTTTCATCTTCAAAGTTAGCAGTGGTGGGCTGTGTTCTTCTCATATCTTACCACTCTGACGTTGACTTCTTCCTACTGCTTCCACATTTAATTACCTTTGTAATTACACCTGGATATTCTTTATATTTGAAGATCAAATGATTAACAGTCTTACTTCCACTTAAAACCTTAATTCCCTTTGCTATGTGATGCAATATATTCACAGCTTCCAGAGATTAGGATGTAGACACGTTTTAGGGACCATTATTCTGCCTACTACACTACCACTTTAAAAAACAGCAATGAAAAATAATTTAAAAAAAAATTACAGTAAGGATAAATGGCCAAATCTGGGTAAAACCTCAAATTGTTAATCTCCACATTCTGAGCCCTGCAAATTAGTGGATAACTCTGTCAGGGGCGTAAGAACAAACATAAAAATCCCTATAAGACTTCTTGTGAATTTCAAAAACAACATGGAAGTGTAGTTCCAATTCCAATGCCTGATAACTGTGTGACCTTAAGCGAGACTGTAAATATTTCTGGACCTCAGATTCCTCATCTTCGAAATAATAGGGCATAACTGGACAATCACTCATATCATTTCCAGGAGGTACAGGATTATCTTCTGAGATGGAGGGTTTTAAAGAAAATATGAAATTAGGAGAAATGAGGGTACCAGTGACCTGTAATAGCACAGAACCTAACAATAAAGCAAGACAATTCACGTTTTATTACTTTAAAAAATGTGCAAACTTGATACTGATAACACAGAAAACAGGGTAACAATAACCAGGGAACCTTATTTTTTCTTACAATTTGCAGATGATGAAGGATAGCCTTAGAAGCATTTTGGTCAAAGTAAAGTAAATACCCATGGAATTTATTATATAGAAATGATTTTTATTTGACTTAGTTATTCATTATATGTATTGTCAGGGGAAATAAAAATTAATTGAATTATAAATAGATAGCAACACAAAAACCTATTTTTCTTAGATTTAAAAATAATTGCATTGAGACATGATTAATGGGATAGTGAAAGCACTGGTCTTAATACAAAAATGTATTGATGACATGGACAATAAAAGAATCTGTATATGTGACATTTCAGATAGTATTAAATTAGGATTTATTATTTTACATTATGTCTCATTTTAAAACTAAAACAAAAATTCTAATTCCAGTTACTTAAAATAGACATATCCACATAATATAAAGCAGAAAAGTACTTTATGATATCACACACTGCCAATCTTATTTTTTAAAGCAATAGTAGTTAAATTTATTTTCTAAATATATGCACCCATTTATCTTTATATTAAATAAAATCATATACATTTGATTCAAATATAATTTTGTAGGTGGTAATTTTATAACAGGCCAGAAGGTGGTGAAATGCTTAAGACGACATCTTGTGGCTAGGAAAAAAAAAAAAAAAAAAAAAAATCAACCTCAGGGAAAAGCAAATGAGGTAAGGCAGAAATATAAAACCAGTAAGGAAAAGACATTTTAAGATCTGTGAAACTTGGACATTTCTATAATCCCTATGGTCCCTATTTTCTTTATTTGTAAGATATATAATGTTTTTCCTACCTATTAAATATTTGATTCTGTAAGAAATAAACTGACAGGGTCAGGAGATTCAAGTAACAAGTGAAAAGTGAAAATTGTTCAACACTGGAAGGAACAGGATCATTCTAGACAAAGGCTAAAGAAAGAAGAATCACAGAAAGTGATTGCATTAAAAATGGAGGCAGTAGGGGACGGAGTTTGGGACAGTAACAGGTGAAAAGATGTCATGTTTGGGGGATCTTGGGATAAGATGAATTAGGAAAAAAAAAAAAAAGCAAGTGAATAATTAAAGTGTTGTTTAGGCCTGGAATCAGAATCATTTGGAGATACATGTGAAAATTGTTTTCCCAAAGAGCCATGAAGAACAATGGGGTTTCAACAGGGCTGTTATTGCAGTAGAAAAAGCCTGAAAAGAAAATTGGGAAATAGGCAAATTGTCATCTATGTCTAGAATGAGAACTAATACATCATTGATATTCAATAATATATGGCCCACTTTTATTTTACATATGTACATACTGTCTATACTACCAGACGACTGCAATTATAAAGACTGAGCATTCAAATCTGCCCAAGAACCTTATGGCTAAGTTATTTTCTCCTTAGGAAAGCTAAAGAGGCACCTAAAAAAATGATGCAGATCTAATAAGAAGAAATTCTAAATTAAAAATATTTGTTGGATTCTGCCTTGTTAATGGCATTATATTAGATATTGGAGCAAAGAGAGAACACTATAAGAGTATTAAACATATTTTGGTTATGAAAAGTTTGACATATATCAATATCTGTCAGATGATGAACATTTTAATAAATGTTGATTATCATCATTACCATTATTATTACTGGTTTTTGAATTAGAAAGCCTAGATGATAGTTTTAGTCTTGCTACTTATGAGTCATGTTTCCTTCTTCAGGTCATTTAAGCTCTCTTTAATCTCACTTCCCACATTAATTAAATAGTAAAGAAAAATACCTACTATATACCTACTGAACAGGATTGTTGCAAAAAGAGATTTGAGATAACATATCTCAATATATATGCATTTCATATGTATTTTTACAGACCTTGTACATGCATTATATCTCCAGTTTTAGCTTGTAACCTACGTAATGACAAGAAGTTGACTTAGTCACACACATTTTTTATTACTTTTTACTAATTTCACTAATTTTGGGAGGTTAGCAAAAGCATTCAGATATATTATATATACTATGTGAATAATTCAGATATATTATATCTACTATGTGATGTACAACAAATGCTGTAAGAAAAGTAGAAAATAGTTTTATTTTGTTTACAATAAATGGATTAATGAAAGACTATAATGTCATGAAATCAATCAATTCAATGGGCTTGATAAAAAGGATCAGAGTGGATAAAAGAGAGTGTCTAGTAAAGATTGAGCTAAAGAACTGGTGCATAAATGCTGTTTGTGTCACCTAGAGCATGTCAATGAGTCACATCTTTAACACTGTACTTGGTCACCCCCAGGCTCCAGCCCAACCTTTTATATAGATTCTGTTTAAAATCATATCAGACTCTTGAAAACCTAACATACACTTCCGCCTAACAGCACCCATTCATGAGTAAAAGAATCATTAGAAACATTGCAAAGAAAATGCCAAAAACTGCTACTAGTCCTTATCCTAAGGGTATTCTATTAGGCGTCCTTTGGAAGAGGAAGAGTGACTTACAGTGACATATAGAAACTAATAATAAAAAATATGTATATTTGGTTGGCTATAGGAAAAAACACAAAAAAGTTTAAAGTTTAAATTTAGGGAAACCACAAAAATGATGAGAATATAGGATTCCCTCCATGGAGAAGTAAAAGAAAGTCTGTGAATACTAAAACTAGATCGGGGGAAATGAGAGAGGGTGGGGACAGTAAAGGAACTCTAAAGAGTGAAAGGAGAGAAGATAGATAACCTTTTATTTTTTTCTATAGCATTCTTGGACACCAAACTGCTCTGAGACAGCAACATTTTTCCGAATTAAGTATAAATAAATCAGAAACATATGTATTAAAATTTTACATTCTGAAAATGACCTTGGTCAGCCCTAATGGGATGGGGAAAGTTACTGTTTAAATTCCAGATAGTTTCAGTTTAGCAAGCCATGTACAAAGGTCACCTTCAAGAGGGTAGGTGTAGATAATTAAAAACAAAACTAATAGCAACAAATCTATACCAACAGGCATCTGAGGATGTCTCTGTCTACTGTTTCCTTAACTGTGCCTTAACCAGTCATCTTCTTTGGGCAAAATATATTCTAGGATGACAGAAAGTAATTTTGACACAAAATGCTCCGTATTGATTTACAGATTCCATTGTGTACTTTCCTTAGCAGATTCCTGATGGACTTAACAGGAAAACCATTTTGATACATAATTCAATAGAAACCCTAATATAACTTTCAAATTTACAACTGACAACAGAGATGCAGAGTGACATCACATTTGTCTTCCTGGAATTTTAAGCACAGTGAATAAAACTTCTGTCCAAAGGGTGAATTCTGCATGGGTAGCCACATTACGGGGGAGAGACACACCTAGGATGATCCAAGTTTTTAAATAACAAAGGAAGCAGGGAATGGGTATAGCCACTAGGAGCTTTTCATCACATACCTCCGCCACCTAAGGGAAAATATTCCTTCTGGATGTTAATGATTAAGCACTTTTTGCACCATAAAAGGCAGTAGAATGATGTTCTTTGAAGCAGTTTTAAAGCCTACTCATGTGGTCTGAATTAATTCTTTAGTTTGAAATAAAAAACAAACAAACAAAAAAATAAGCCTGATTAGTATTAATGTTTTTCAAGGACATTTTCATGACATGTTGTTAAAGACTTCCCTTTAAAATTATCACAATTTTCCTTCATAAAAGTGATGGATCTTGGGCATGACCAGTGCCATTTTTGCATACAATAAGCACAAAATAGTCGCCAGCCCCTCCCTTTGTAAGAAACCTCATGATTTCTGAGAAACAGAAACCCTTTTGCTTCCACAAGACACAATTCACCACCCTGGTCGCATAGCTTCTGCATTAGCATAATGCCCCTCCTTGATTGTATCAGCCAGCCCTTGGCGTCCACCCCCACACCTGGTGTTGCCCTCTACTTTTGAGGGCAGCCCTGCAGATTCTTTTCCTTTAATAAAGCTTGATTGGTACCTGGCATTTTGGCTCACATTCTTTCAAGAAGGATTTGGAAACCTTTTATTTTGAATAATAAAATGCACAAACCATTATTCCCAAGATGACATAATATATAAAATACACAATAGATACTGAAAGAAAGTGAGCCCAGATGCCAGGTACCATTCAAGCTTTATTAAAGAAAGAAGTCTGCTGGGCTGTATTCAAAATGCAGGACAGCCCAGGGCTGCCCTGAAAATGGGGGACAGCACCAGGTGTGGGGATGGTAGAGCTCATATAGTGCACCAAGGGCTGGCTGATACCATCAAGGAGGGCCATTATGCTAATGTGATCGGGCTGGAGAACTACATCCTTGCGGAAGCAAAAGGGGTTTCTGTTTAAGTCAGGAGGCTTCTCATAAAGGGAAGCAGGGAGGGGCTTGGTGCTGGAGTGGAAGACAATGCTGGCGGCTATTTTGTGCTCATTGTGTGCACAATGGTGCTGGTTATGTCCAAAATCCATCAGATACATCGTTTATAAAAATATATATACACATTACATGCACGTATGTATATATATGCAATATTCATATAGTCTGTATAGGCTACATATAATAAACAAATGTATATATATATATATATATAAAATTTTCCATCCCTTAGAATGATTTTCTCTCTTCTTTCAATGAATAATATAAGTTGTCAGAGATAATTCAAATCCTAAGTAGAATTTTTCAACAATTCTTATCATTGACTCAAAAATTCAGTGAATTTTGATAATTGATTACACTTTTAAGCTTTGGAGTTGTAATAAATTACATTGATTTCACTCTCTTCAATATGTTTAGCCTTCCATCTTTTGATGGGTTGTTTACTGTAGTTTTAAAAATATGAAATGAGAGACACAAATAAATTTCCCTTTACAGAATTTTCCTATCTACTTAAGTCACAGTTTGTGAAAATGCCTCAGAAAAGAAAAGAGAAAATAAACATTTATAATGTTTGGAAATTTCTTAGAAGTTTTGTTTCCAGTATTTTATTTTACTTATCAACCTTAGTCCAACACAAACTAACTAGAGTCAGGTTAAATCCAATAATTTTCAACCAAATAAATTCCAAACTAGCAAAAAATAACTGATAATAATAAGGACAATATTTTTATATCTTCCCCCCTTATTTAGTTCCTCTAAGAAGAAAGCTATAAAAATAAATAGTGGTCCCTCCAAACGGCAGAAGCACAAACAAGGCAGGAATTTAGGTATTATTTCCTGAATGGCTCATGTGATTTTCTGGAGAGTGTTTTTATAGGTTAAATTACAGTATCATAAAATCATGGAATTTTTAGAACTGGAAGGAATTTTAGCAATCACTAGGGTGCCATTTAGTAAACTCACCGTTCAGTATACTGTGGTACAGCAAGGATAAAGTTGGCTTCTCTAGCATTATATTCAAGGAGATTTATTGATGGATATGAAACGGGTACATTGGCATACATATTCACCTAACTATCTAACCATATCACATAGCAGAAATCCAGATATCACCAGGATAAATTTCTGGTGTATAAAAATGCATGTCATTAACTAAAATCTACATTATGCAGAAGGAACTTTAGCATAGTTTATCTTCTCTAAAGATAGATTATAATATTTTAATAGATTATAATATCTTAATAGATTATAATTTTTTATGGTAGATTTTGTGTACTAGATTTCTACAACTCACACAGAACCTAGCATTAGACATAGTATGGACCTGATATTTATTCATTTTTTAATACTTTGGGTGACACCTGTCTCAAAAAGAAAAACCAAACAAAACATAAAAACATCTAACTTTAGATGGGCATCTGAAACTTGCCATTTATTTTACTATAATTACTAGGGAAAATTTAATTATGCTTAAAGTAGATTATCTCATTGAAGTCCCGAAAAAACCTACTTTATAAATAAGAAGATCACATAAAGAGGTATGATAATTTGCCCCAAATGACACAGTTGTTAAGGCACAGCACTGAACTTCAAACCCAAATATCTCTGAGCCCACTATGAGGATTGGTAGAAAGCCAAAAGGATTTTCACATTAGTTCACCCATTTCAAAGGAAGAATAATAATTCTTGAAGAAGTTATTTTAACTTAAAAAATAGCAATTCTAATTATCATATCAAAAGGAAAATCTTAAACTGTGATTTCCCATGTAATCTAATCAAAGAGAAAAACAACACAAAACCATTTCCCTCAGAAATCTTTCCTTCCCCTTCCTCAGGGTTTCTTCATATTAAAAAAGAAACACAGAATTTCTAGTAATAAAAACAAAAACAATACTGAAAATCGTGCTCCTTCAGATGGGATGGACTCAGTTCGTCCTCAGGCTACATTCCTCGTAGTCTGTGCCTGAACATAGAATACTCGTGGCCATAATTGTCATCCTGGAGAGACATGCTCTTAGAGAGTCTGTGACTCCTCTGCATCCGTATATATCCTGTGGTGTTATATCTTTGCACTTTTTCCTCAACTGTAACTTTGATACACACACAGGTTTGATAAAGTATCTCAAAGTCTCTTCTTTTCACAATTTCTATTCTTCATATGATGAGCTTTTGTATTTCAAGCTTCTATTAAACAGTGACACTCTCCGTACTCCATTGCTTTTCCACTGATATCTACAAATACAACTTTTATTTTATAGACTAGCATAACTTTAAATGGACTTACCAATAGTTGATACTAAAAATCCATTTTTTTAATTTTCTCTTTCATTAGTGATTTCCCCTCAACCTTGTGGGAGTTTCTAAAGTGATCAGATACTTTTATCTTTGTTTAGGTATCTTGAATCTTTCATTTGGTAAAAAGAAAGCTTCCCACTGAAAACAAATCAAAATATTGGGTGGGTTTGTGAAGTTCCAAAATTATTTTTAAGTCACATTTCGCTGCCAGAATTGATATAACTTATCAACTTGCTTTTTTAGTCCAAGGATATTTCCAGATATTTTAGTCAACTTTTTGAAATAGATGAGGACATAATTTCCCTCTATATTTCACAATTTTTTAAATATTGTGTTTTATTTGACTATTTTTTAGTTTGGCTGTGTAAAAATTACAATTAGCAAAATAAATGATTAGGGAAAAATCAATAAACTAGTGTAAAAACTGATTCCAAGTAAACCTAGCACTACTATACTATGTAAATTTCATTCAGTGCCTTAAGCTTAATGTGGAACTCATGAACAGTAATCAACAAAAAAGACTCAAATTTTAATATGTAATGGTTCTATCTCATTAACATAGTGTTTAAAAAACTATGTTTTACTATGAAAATGAAAAATTTTCTTAATTTACATTAATTAAATTCAATTATCTGATACATCTTATAAGGGGTTCCATTACAGTGGCTGTTATAGTTAGAAGAAAAAAAGAGAGAGAAGCTAGAAGAATGCATAATTTTGTAAGACAAAATTTTGCTTGTTATTTAAATGACCATTCATTTCAACTCCAAAATTGTTAGATTTTCTGCATTTGCTAAGATATTCTATTTTATATCAGCAAGCTTCAACTCTCTCCAAAATGCAAGGCACACAGCCTATTTCTCAGCAAAACCGTTTCTGTCTGCTGCCCAACAGTTATTCACTCACTCTTTTGTGCTGTATCTGACACTATACATTTTCAACTGGTGATCACACCTCATTGTTTTGTAATTATGCCTTTATGTCTGCCTTCCCTCTTAGAATAATGAACTTCTAAGTGGAAGGTTACTTTTGTCTCTCTTGGCATACCCTCTATTTGACACCTCAGCACATAAAAGATGAACTAGAATGTAAGTTTCCACTAGCCAATAAACTCCATGAGGACAGAATTTTTGTTGTTTTTTCACCGATGTATGATCATGTAGAAAGGTACCTGGCACATAGGAAATACTCAATAAAGAAATTATTCATTTACTCCATAAAGTTTTATTGAATTAATTTGAATTAGTCTCCTAAAGTGTCTAATCATGGAAAATTATTATTGGCCTTTATATTAGTTACCATGAATTTTATACTGTGTAAAATATTTCATGACTTTAACAAGTTTATACCTCAAAGCACATTTCATTTGTCGAGATAAAAGTAAGAATCAGATCTGCAAGGTCAAATTGTAACCCTGCCTGCCCTTCTGACACAATCACCACCTAACACATATGCATTAGAACTCCCAAGTCTGGATCTCTCATCAGAAACTTTAAGCAAACTGTATTTGAATCGTAACACTGAAAATGGGGTGGAAACTTTGCTGTACAGTCTCACTCGTGATATTTCTGGCACTCTCTAGGTTATTTCATTCCAAATAGTTGCAAGAGGCCACATTGGATTTCAGAAGTGCCATCTCTTGCCAGAAACAGGAAGATAAGTGAATATGATGAAACTCTCACAGGTTAACAATAATTGCAAAACATATTTTTTAAGCCCTCTCTTTAGCAATCTTCTGTTTCCAGTCTATTTTAATTGTCCCATTCACATTGAATTAAATGTGAACTAGTAAAATTTAACTTATTTATTTGAAAGAGCACTAGACTGTGAAAATCAAGAGACCCAGATTCATGTACCAATTGAACCATTAATGAGCTATATGTCTTTGGCATGTCACTTCTGTTTTCCTTTTCTTAGGATACCAAACTGAGAAAACAAGAGATTGGGTTATATGATATTTGAAGTCCCTTCAAGTTCTAAAATTTTAACTTATTCCCAGACACTGATACTTTCAGATTTTCACCCATATCACTGTACTTCATTGTTTCCACAGTGTAGAATACTCTCCCCTCTCTCCTTGCCTTTTCAAATCATGATGACTTTTCAAGACCCAATCTACTTCTAATTTCCAATAGGAAGCCTTCCCTGATTGCTCATCTTCTCAGTAATTTTTCTGCCCTCTGATCTCTTACATCACTCAGTGGGGAGTTACAATACAGCCATATAAATATAGTATTTTGTTGAATATGTTTGTTTTTCATATTCAGCAAGTGTTTCATATGTATTACTCTTACATAGTAGAATGCCATGTTCTTATAAGAGAGATAATGGCTGTGACATTTAGCAGTGTTCTGGGTATTGGTGAGATTTTTTGTTTGTTTTTTAAAGAAGTGATTGATTGACTACTTGCTTAATTGATTTTAAAACAAAACATATACAATTTGTGCAATTAAAAAAATTCCACAAGTTTTTTTTTTTTTTTTTTTTTTTTTTTGCATAAAATCTTAAGCAAGATATGGCTAAATTTCCTGTTCTATTAGTAATGCTGGTTTTTGAAGAATCTTTTACTCTGATCCATATATCTTGCTGTTTCTGAAAATCAGTTCTATCTATAGAGTAGAAAAAGCTTTGGTTAGACCTCTGTGTGTGTTCAAGTAGTGGTAAATGATACCGTTCCAGATGATTTACTTTAGCTAAACTATTTCCTCATATGGCCTAAGGAATGAAACAGGATTATTAATGATTAAAGAAAACCAGGTCTTAGTACCCGCTTTGTCAGGAAATCTCTGGATGACAGACTAATAAGTTAATATGTCTGTACGCAGTTTTTCTATTACATGTATAATTCAGTGCTATTCTGATTTATTTAACAGATTATATGTAGATAAAACAAGAAAAAAATTGTAAAAGCTTTAAAATTTATACGCAATATACAAATGTGGAATATTACTATTTTCAGTTTATTTTTTCTATTCTCAGTTGAACTATGTCTTACTTATCATTCACTCCCATCGAAATTTTGTTTTAATTTGGTAGAAAAAACTTCAACGAAAAATTGATACATGAAGCTGGGATTCTGCTTTCTGCAGCAAATAGAAATAGCCAGGAGCATTTGATGTGAGGCCCATTTAAACTGACAGTTTGGAAAATAACTAAGATTTTGAAAATTATTTTTTCTATCTTCTGAAGAAATATTCTTCATAGAATATCTGTAATATAGTGTACTTTTTTATTTATAGAACATAACACATATGACTTTTCTATGATGAATAAATTTGCTAAAGACTGTGCTTGGAGCACTTGAGCCAGTAGTTGAAGTTGTGGCAGAGCCTTTCTTCCTGAGTTCCTCAGTGTCAGGGGAGACTATTAGAACATGCTGGAGTATTCCTTATTGTGTGTTGCATTAATAATACAGTTCTTTACTGAGATAAATTATAAAGAGATGCTAAAAGCTTATAAAAGAAGAGTACCTTATTTTCTTTTTTTTTCTTTCTTTTTTTTTTCGTTCGTGAACGGTGAGGGGATTGTAACCCTTGGCTTGGTGTCGCCCGCACCGCGCTGAGCAAGTGAGCGCACCGGCCATCCCTATATAGGATCCGAACCCGCGGCCTCGGCGCTCCCAGCGCCACATTCTCCCAAGTGAGCCACGGGTTCAGCCCAAAGAAGAGTACCTTCTGCTACACATTAAATAAATATGTCAAGAGATAACAAGTTTATTAATTGTCTTGGATTTCCTCCTGAGAAATTACATAATCTCTCCTAATTTGTTCATTTTTAATAAAACCTTTTTTATATTTTTGAGTGATCATTTCTCTTTATTTCCTTTTTCTGCTACTTTCTTTTGGTTTGTTAATTATATTTGTTAAGGGCTAATTTTAATTTAATAAGGTACATTGATTTTACCACTTAATCTTTGCAATAAACCTACAAGGTAGGTATTATTATCTTTGTTTTAACTACAGACAAAAATAAATTTTAGAAAGATTTTGTAACTTGCCAAAGTCCACATAGTCCAAGTCAATAACACAATCCAAGTCTTTCAGAATCCAAAGTAGATGCTCTTAACCCTTATCGATTATTCTTCCATCTTACCACCATCCTGTGGTTTAGTTATTCATAATTATTATTCCTTGAAGAAGTTCATGGTTATTTATCTTTGGAAACATGTTTACATTTCAAATTTATAATCAAAATACAATTTTTAACTTTAGTATATTTACCTTTATATCAATATTTAAGCGACATTACATAATAATATACATCATATTTTAAGGAAAACAATTATAATGCAATCATACAATAAGTATATATTTTACATCACACCACTCTCTCTGTATAACAGATAATATGCAAGCAAATTTGGTTTTAGTAGAAATCATTTATTTGTTTAAGAAAAATGCTTTATCAGTCAAGGTCATGAGAAACAAGGAAAGACTGACAAATGGTTACAGTTCTGAGGAGACTAAGAAGACATGATGACTAAATGCAGTGTGGTATCCTGGACTGGATCCTGGAACAGAAAAAATGACATTAGTGGAAAAACTTGTGAAAAGTCTGTAGTTAATAGTATTACCAAGATTAGTGTCTTAATTTTGACCAAAGCACCACAGTATATATTCTTTTAACGTTAGGGAAAGCTGAGTGGGAAGCATACAGAAATTCTTCCAATTATCTTTGCAACCTTTCTGTCAATTTCAAGCTATTCAATACAAAAAGTTTAAAATAAAATTTTAAAAAATAATGATTTATTGAGTACCCAGACTGTGCTACTCTGTACTAATGAGTAGGCAGGAGAGAAAAGCTCTGCTTCAAGAAACATAGTTTCTGCCCTCAATGAGTACACAGTCTAATTTGGTTAGTAGTTCAGACTCTAAACTACTAACCTAATTAGACTGTGAACTCATTGAGATAAATAAAGCAGTGAGACCTCCATATACATGAATATGCAGAGGGAAGATGGGCAAAAATAAAAGAGGTAATTAACTCTACTTGGCTAAGAAAATGGAGAATACTTTGGGATTCAGTAAATACTTCACAAATGTATTATATTATCTTAATTTTTAGTGTGAGGCAAGGCAATAAAAATAAATGCTATTTGTGGTCAATGTTTCTTTCTATTTTAAGGACAATATTAAAAAAATTATATATGGACCAAAATTTATCTTTATGAATAAAAGGTAAGTTTTTAAGTAGATACATAGATAATAGATAAACTAATATATATATACAGATATAAATTTTTACTAACTATATTACTTAAATACTTTCTTTAAAGTAATGAGATGAAATTTACTTTATTCTATATACTAAACACTAATGGTATCTAATTAGCAAGAGACCAAGAGAATAGTCATAATATCTTAAACATTTCAAGTGAAGTAGACAGTATAGATAACAATTCTTCTCTATCGGAAAATAATTCCACATACTCTTATAATTAAACTTGCAGAAATGTTCACTTTTTTCAGAAATCATCAACATATCTGGAGTTTGCTTAGACCTGCCTAAAATGCCATCTATCATATTTCAGATGGAAAGTTCTTATCCTAATATGCTCCTCAATTATTTAATTACATTTGCTACATTTAACAGGGTTATGAACTAATTTAGCAATTACCTCTGATAAGAGGTTTATGTTAATAGTCACAGATATAGTGTACTTGAGAGAATAATTATAAAACAATTATGGGATCTTCCTTTGTAACAAACCATTTGGAAATCCATTTACAGAAGGTTCTATGAATAGATGAAATACTGTGGATATCGCTGTATGTGTGGCTACTATAAATATTGGATTGGAAAGGCTTTATGAACATTTAACTACATTTTAACCAACACCCTGCAGACCATTTCTATCAGTAAAATGCCTAGGAATTTACACTTGTAGAGTTTCAAAAATCCAGATGGACCACATTACCATTTGGCTTCTTTTGAACGGTATGAAAACATGACCCTATTTTTTACAAAAGTATTTAGTTTTATGTTAGTGTTAAGTGCTGTCATATCTCTAAGCTTTTAACCTAATTTGACCTCTTGAGGCCAGAATATTCTATTTTGTTGTCAAATGAGAATTGTTTTGACTCATGATGATACTGGCCAATTTGCATATAAGTAACAGAACAAAGCATAAATGCACAATCAATAGCATCATAATGCTATCTTAGGTATGTAACGTTGACCCTTTTGACACACACTATAGACTTTCACAACTATATGGATTTTCATTTGTTTTCCTGTAAGTGATAATAAATTTGACTCAATCCATCCACATTTTCTTTCCAGTCCTTCATGTGACCTGTGGTTTCCATTTGCATTTTACAGTAAATCCAGCTATATTGATGTAATAAAGCTTGCGTTCAGCTCACCTGCCACCACTTTCTGTACACTTTGCCTCTCTTGCTAACTCAGACTTTAGGTATTGTTTCAAGAAATACTCTCAGGATAGGAGCTGATGACCTCATTTACGTTTCAGCATAACAAACAAAAAATCATGTCATGTTCCCCAATGATATTTTATTTTTTGGCAGTTGAAAAACCTATTCAAGGAAAGCACATAATAATGTCAATACAAAAAGGACTAGTGTGAGTTCTGCTTGGAAGGAAGGATGAGTCTTTCATTATCCTAACATGAAGGATATATTGGGAAGATTATGTCCAAGTTTGCTGGGAAAAGATCTAGTCTGTGCCTGCTGTTCTAGTATAATTAAGAACAGAGTGTCATTTCATTCTCAAAAGTGTCCCAGTTTGATTAGTAAATTGTATGCTTACTTAGCTTTGCCCACAGAGCCCAGATTTTACCCATAATAGGATATTGTAGCCATTGATATTCAGGTATAGTAACATTTTTCTGTTATTTTTAAGTTTTTACTTATTTTTTACTGCCTTAAGTGCTAGGAAGATTAGATTCAACGTGACAGATAAGGCAAAGTCAGCATAAATTTTCTGGTAAAAAATTCAGTGTCTGATATCTGTTTCAAATCTTTGTAGGAGAGATGAGTATAGAGATGATTGCCAAGAACACTGTGTTTGGCCCAAGATCCAAGCTCCAGTATAAAACTAAAAATTTCAGGTGTTCCAACAAGACTGAAAAGCTTTATCTGTTCCAAAGAAATTGATTGATATCACATTTGTCATTATTAAAAAATATATTTTGAAAAAGTGCAGTCAGAAACATATAAAGCCAATTAACAAAATCCTTGGAGGAGTGGAACGGTTCAGAAATTCTGTAATGAGATATGCTTTTGAAGCACATGATGTTAAGTCACTGGTTCTAATCACATTCACAAGTCATATTTTTGCTGAAAATCCATGACACAGACACCAACCCAGCAGCTGACACTCTCCAAAGGAGGCTCAGATATCAGAATGGCAGTAGAAAGATTGTCTTTTTACACACTTTATATAGTTGGGCAAACATTTCACAATAGTCAAGAGTATAGTTTGTGATGCTATTGCTGTGGTGTCTTTGAGTTTTTCTCAGTTTTCAGATATCACTCTTAAAATGAATACAACTAATTACATTATGTGGTATATATTTGTAAATGTGATAAACAAAATCACATAGAAAAAAGTTTAGTTAATTTTTGTCTACACTATATGACAAAACAAACCTCTAAAATATCACAATAATTTTATAGGAAATAATACACTGTAAAATAGAGCAAGATGGGCAAAAGTGTGTGTATTTTCACTTAGAGACACATCAGCCATAAACACATCTCGAATAAAATTTCTTTTTCATGAAAATAGAAATTAATAGCAACTTTTTTTTCTAACTGTTGCTTATGACCCATTATAAAAATGTCTAAGTCAAAGGCAGCAAAACAGAATTGTTAGAGCCAGATGTAGTAATTTATTTCCAAAATTTCATTCAAGTATATATGTAAAAATGGGAGATTTTACATAAATATACTAGTTTTCATGAAAACTCTGAATCCTTCCTTAAATAGAAAGTGCTTTCTTCAATTTAAAAGAGAACTTTATACTTCTCACCATTCCTACCTTGATTTTTCTTTTTTTCATTTCTGTATAGTTTATCTGCCTATGCTGAAAGTGCTTGCAGGTACTCAGCTTAGTGCCCTCCTTTTCTATATTTGCTTAAAATCTTTTTTCAAAATTACTTTCCCACACTTTCTTAAGGTTCTGGATGTGATCTTCATTCTAGCAATTGATAAATTCGGGTGAGATTTGGGCCACCATCACCCCAAAAGAGGGGAACTCACTGTGATGAAATAAAAAGTCTGTATTCAGAATAGGTCGGACTTTCAGAAGGAGAAAACAGAACTGTAGTTAACTAGAGGTGGGAAAGGGGGAGCGGGAGGGGGGTAATGAGAAATTGGTTAATGGACACAAAGAATGCTTACATTGTGTGATGATGAATTTAACAATTATCCTGATTTGATTGATCATCACATATTGTACACAGGTACCAATGCTCAACCCTGTACCCCACAAACATGTATCATCAATTATGTTTCAATTTTAAAAAGTATGTATTCAAGATTTAACTTGTCAATCTTTAGGCTCATTCTGAAACAAAGTGATTGATGCTAAATACTTGTACCGTCAATCCAACACAGACACGAAGTTGGCATGCATGTTTTGGGAGCAATGATTAAGGATAGAGGGGCAAATTGAGAAGCACAATATTCCACTTCAACCCCTAAAGATATTTGACTATGAAGACTTCCATATATTGGCTAATTCCATGAAGACAGAGAGAGATACTAGTTTCCTGCTAATCTAGCTAGTTATTGTTGGAGCCAGTTTTCATATGAAAATATTTAAACCTTAAGCTGCTGGAATGATTCTTATCAGTTTCATTATGCCTTTGCCAGGAGAAATAGGATAATTATTTTCTCCAAAGTTCACCCCTTAAAACTCTTGTCTCTTAAGGCTTTAAATGCTCCAGTTAAATACTTACAATGGCAGAAATGTTGTTTCAGTCCATGTGATCTATCTCAAGCCACAGCAGGAACTTTGTGTTGGTCTACTACCTGCAATTTCTCCCAAGCACCACATACTTCTGGCAAAATGATCATCCCACTGCTAAAGGATTTCAGTGAGTTTCTGTGATCTTCAAACAGGAACACTGGCATTTTAGAATGTTTCATGGAATGCTTATGAAAAAAACATTTGCAACTTAAAAATATGTATGTCAAAAGCGATTTCCCCAAAAGAATAAATAATTAAAGAACACCATTTAATTTCCAGTGTACCAGAAGCACTAACCAGTGATTTGTCTCTATAGTGACAGCAAGAGAAGCCAAAACAAAAACTCTTCACCCCACAAAAAGAATAACTTACTGTCATATGTGGTATAGTCAGGAGATTAAAAGCTGTGTCTGGTAGCCATGCAGACGGAAGGTCAGGAAGCCAACCGCTCTCTAGTTCCGTGTGCCCTGAGAGAGGCCTGTAGTTCAAATGGACATCTTTTCTGTGATTTCCAGACACCTAAGCTTTTCATAAAGAAGGAGGCTTCTCTGACATATGAAAGAATATCACACATGGCAAACCGGCTTATTTAAGATTACAGGAAAGATGCATGTAATACATCATACATGCAATATAAAATATGGAGAACTTTGTGGGTAAAGAAGAAATATTATTTTTTCCCAGTAAGGACTTACTACAACATGTGTTCATATGGGTGTACTGTGATGCAACTGTACGGTGGCACTCCTGCCAAATGGCACAAGTTATTCTGAGAAGTTATGTTCATATGTTGACCAGAGTTTTAAATGACATGCAACAAGGTACACTGTCATAGACCAAAAATTCCACCTCACATTTTATATATGATAATTGAAAAGCTTTTGTAATATCTATCTTCCTATCCTTTAATCTCAGCATCTACAAGCTGTTTCCCATTCATTGAATACATTTACCTGTGTTAGTGTACTTGGTCCTGGCCATGCCCAAACATCGAATCAATATGTATTAGTTCGATCTGCAAACATAACCATCTAGTATGTTCCATTATGCAATTCTGTGGAGACATGATAAATAGAAACTTCCTCTGCTATCAAAAAGCTCTCTCACAAAAAGTGGGAGAAGAGACAGAAATGCAAACATAATTGCAAATAACACATGCATAATTATACATGTGCAAGCAATGTGAAGAAATACAGATGGGGTTTTGATTAAGTTGTTGAAATTGGTCGGCAAGAATGACAGACGATAGTCCCTGTGCTCATCAACTGTATTTTTTGCGGTTAATTTGAGGCCATATGAGTATGCTTGCTTATGGACAATGTGTCACTTAATTGACAGTTTCCCTCCTTCTCTCTTTTCCTTTTGGTAATGACCTTAAAGTTCTCATGAAGACTACAGAACCACAGTATAAAGGCAGCCTGGAACTCTGAGTCTACGTGAAAGAGAGGTATTGAAAGGAGTGAGAAATAAGCATCTTTTTAAGCCACTAAGGTTGTGGTGTTTTTGTTTCGCACCTAACGCTATTTTGGCTATATCAGACAGAAAAAATTTGTGTGTTCAACTCAGTTAAATACTACAGCTCGATGCTAGGAATAGAAAATTATTTAAAATTTTGGCAGGTGAGTGATAGACAGTGGGACCAAGTAGTATAGTCATAGAAAATAGTAAATATGTATATATGAAGACAGGCAGTTTTGAAACAATTTCCAATATTATGTATTATTGAATTATAAAATTTGATAGTCATGTAACAACAAATAGGGTAGAAAAGATAAGCAAGATTCTCATACACCACACCGTAGAAACTAAAAACCGTATGATCAAAAACAAGGAGGCACTAAAGAATTTCCAAAGAAGTTGAGGATCACAGCCAGGTTTGTGATTTTTTAAAAAGGTTTATCCAGTAGCAGAATGGAGAATATTATTAAAGTAGTTAAACAGAAAGATAAGTTAAAAACTTATTAGGCCAGGTCGAAAATAAGACCCTGAATAAAAGCAAAGACATGGAAAGTAGAAAGGCAATTTTAATCTCATAACTACTAACAAACAAAATTTGAAGTGTTTAGGGAATTGACCAGAAATAGGAGGGATAGAGTGAAAGGAGAGTCAGAGATTAGTTCCTAATACCTGGCATCCGCATGAATAATGGCACTACCAACTAAGAAATTATATAGGAGGAAACAGATTTGGAGATGATATAATAGGTATATGACATATTGAGTTTGCAAATTTCCTGTAAACAGGTGGAAATTTGAATATGAATCCTCAGGGAATAATGGCTAGACATACAGACTTCTCACACAATGTAAACATGGTAAATATTCAATAGACAGTGTTAGTTTTTCTTTTTTAAAAAAGAATTTCATATTGGGAGCAAAAAATTTGGAACTAGTCCAACAATTAGAAAATATAATTTGTTAATAAACTAAATAGCAAAATGTTGATAGCATTGCATCGAGAGAGGAAGCATGGGAATGCCATAGAAGATTTGAGGCTTCCAAAGAGTCTTGAAGGAATCATGACCACGTTCTGTTTGACTGTTATCCAATCACAGCAGTGGAATTATTTCCTGCAGAACTGTTTCCACACGTATCTTAAAATAAACTAGGTAAGAGCAGATCACTATTTCTTGAAAAAGAAGTGAAGGTAGAGAAGGATATAAAGCAGAGAGGATAGAAGAGGTACAAAAAACATAAGATTATCTACATAGTCTTATGAACATTTCTGTATTGCAGTAATTGAAATGGCTGACAGAAAGAAAAAAAGAAAGAAAACAAAAATTTACTGATAAAAGGAGGAATTGGCCTGCCATAGTAATATTTTCTCAGCTCACACATATGATGCTGCACATATGATGTATGTTATTAGGCGGAGTGGATGCTCCCTGGTGGCAATTTCACTATTTTCAGGGTTTTAATTGTCAAAGTAGGAATCCAGATCTTATTAATGTAACTAAAGGTTTTTCCAAAAAGTGTTGTCATAGCACTGCTGTCAAAAATATAACCATTAAGTTAAGTAATCAGTATGACATTTTACAAATGAGCAAAAGCTAAGAGACTCAAAGTTCAGAAAACTTATTCTGAACTAACATTTTTAATTTTCTCAAAGCGTTAAAACAGGAAAACCCAAAAAGTCCATGTTACTGGTAAAATTTTAAAGTTGTCTCAGTATAGCTTTCTGTATCTAATTACTTTTTTAAAAAAAGGAGTTTTCACAAAGCTAATGTAAGGTGTTTGTATAAAGTAGACCCTTGAACCAGCCTTGTCAAATAGTCAAAATGTTGGTTGTTTTTCTGTGTGACCTTATGAAGTTACTTAACTTCTCAATTTCTCCATCCCCAAAAAGGAGATAAAAACATCCATTTACCCCTAGGACTCTGGTAGAAATCAGTTAATGAATTAGAAGAAGCTATTCTGAAAATTATTAGAGCACATCATAAAATTCAATTATCAGTTATACTTTCAGGGCTTTATTTTTTTTTCTCAAGGGCATTTGCACTAAGTTAGACATATGATATGTATAATTAAAATGTTATGTGTCTTCCTATGTACAACCAGATGTGCAAGCAAATGTTTGGAACAAGCAAGCAGGCAATTTTTATGAATGTATGTTCTTCAAGACAAAAAATGCTGTTTATCAAAAATGTAGCTATGAGAAATGAAGAATGTACTGCATAGTATCTATATAAGAAAATATTTGTTTATAATGGAAACAATAATAATAATTTCACTGATTCTAAAACACTCATTTTTTAAATTTAAAAAAAGTCTGGAATTAAGATACATTTTACAATTGCTGGCATTTCATAGCTTATTGATAGTGTTTTTTTGTTTTTCTTTGTACATAAAAAATGATGTATCTTAGATGAAAAAATATATTTGAATAGTGCTTTCAAAGTGACTTCCTTGTGAATTCAAACTGGTATTCTACCCACAAAATAAATTTTCTATATTCTAAGAATACAGAAATTCAAGATCAGAGAAAGTGAGAGCAAATATGTGTCAGTTAGTGCCTCTAAGAAGAGATGCCAAAATGGAATTATACATGAAAAAGATGGAATGAGGGAGGGAACAGGAAAAAGTGGGAGAGCCTCAAACCCTGACGCTGATCTTCCTGTGGAAGAACAGAGAGGAAAGAGGAGGTGTATTAGTTCATTTTCTGTTGCATATAACAGAATACCTGAAACTAGGTAATTTATAAAGAAATAGAATTCATTTCTTACAGTTTTAGAGTCTGGGTTACAGTTATAGAGGCTGGGAAGTCCATGATCTAGGAAACACATCTTGTGAGGGTCTTCTTCTTGGTGGGAACTCTCTACAGGGTCTTGTGGTGACCAGGTGCCACATGGTGAGAATGCTCTGAGCAAAAGAGCTAACCTTCTCACTTACTCTCCTTATAAAGCCATCAGAACCATGCCCATGATCACACATTACTACATGAATGGATTAATCCATTCATGAGGGCACCATCCTCAAGATCCAATCACCTCTCAAAGGCACTACCTTTCAAATATTATAATTAAATTGCCCATTCTCTTAACTCTGATACATACAGTGGAAATCAAGTTTCCAACACATGAACTTCTGGGGGACACATTCAACCCATAGCAGGAGGGTTGTACTGGGAGAGGCTATTACTGCAGCCAGGATGGTGGGAAGTCATGAGACTAAGTCTTCTGATGGAAGAGTTCCGGGTCTTGCTACAATAGGTTTGCCTTAGGACCTCGCCATGCTCAGTAACTTGCTGGAAGCTACTGGTGGGAAGTGTGTGCTTGGCGTGACCATGGTAGGGGACCCAGAGGGGCAGCGAGTGGGACTGTCAATGAATCATGCTTCCCACAGCTGGATGTATGAGCTGTGTGTTTTCATGGCCACCACACAGCACTTAGGCAATAAGGAATAAAATTATTTTCTTTCTATTATGAAAACTTTTTATTTTTCATCATACAAAGAAAAATGCATTCCATTAATAAATTATATTTTTATACTATATATGAGTTTTTTATGCATATTAAAAGTTTACCAATATAGTAAGCTTACTATTTCAGTCTTATAGAAACCCAATATGAAAAATTTTCTCTGTTTTCAGCATTCACACTGGCATATTTAGTTGTGTCTTTATCCATGACCCACAAATCTGTCATGTATTAATTAACAGTGTTGTGAAATGGGAAGAATACCAGCTGAGTATTCAGGAAACCTTGTATTTGTCACTCTTCAGCTTTTGAACACTCTCTTTGCTCTTCTCTCTGCCTTGTCCCACCTCCCCCATGACCTCTGGCAGATCACTTGGCCTCTCCCAGTCACAATTTCCTTATAAATCAAATAAAGACGTTTGAAATAGTTATCCTATGAAAATGTGCTCAACCACTTGACTAAAGAGTTTAGAGATAATTCTAGTTCAACATTAACAACACTAATGGAATTCTGAATTCTGCAGAAAATGAGAAAGTTGGATAAGCTTAATGGAACACGCCAGGCTTATTCTGTTACATTATATTCAATCCAAGCCATATCTGCGGTTTCTAAAGCAAACTTGAGTTGTGCTCATATTCTAAGGACACATCCACTGATGGAATTATCTACTAATAATACTAGATTTGCACGAACTGTTATGTTTCAAAAGGGAAATACGCTTCTAATCTGTGGTTTTTAAAATATATGTATAAAATGTGAAATAATAGAAATTGATCCAAAGAACATGGTTTCTTATAGGTTCAAGATGGATTTTTGGAAAAGCTCACTAATTTTTTTAAGGTAACTCTACTATTAACTAAGGCTAGAAGTATATTGAGTCAAAGAAGAACAATAAAAAACAGCTGAAAAGAATGAACAGATTGCAAAAATCTTTATTGTGTCTCTGAATTCTGGTTTTAAGACTGTATCTTTTGACTTTTTTTATAATTTAGAAATGAGTTGGAAAATATTGTGGTGAGGTTACAAATAATATAAACTTATATTTCAAATTAAAGGTTTTGTAATTTTTATGTTGTGTATTTACATATATTAGCTTTTTTCTCATTTTTTTAAACTTCAATTTCCTTATTGGGAAAGGATATTAAAACCTTAGTATGACTTTTCAGTATTCATTAACATAATTACATGATGTACTAGTCTATTTTTGTGTTGCTATAACAGAGTACCTGAGACTGGGTAATTTATAAAGTAAAGAGGTTTATTTGGGTCACAATTCTGGGACAGCTGCATCTGTCATGGGCTCAGGCTGCTTCTACTTGTGGCAGATAATGACTGGGCAGCCGGTGGGTGCAAGAAGATCACATGGGAAGAGGAAACAAGAGAGAAGAGGGAGAGGTGCCTGGGTCCTTTAAACAACCAGCTCTCATGGGAACTAATAAGGGGAGAAGTCACTCACTACCCCACCCCTCAGGGAGGGAATTAATCTATTCATGACAGACCCGCCCCCATGACCCAACACCTCCCAGCACTGCCACTTTGGGGATCAGATTTCGACATGAGCTTTGTGGGAGGGAGATATAGCCAAACTATATCACATGATATTTCCCTTTTGACTGATTCACATGGTGAACTATATTAATGGATTTCTTGAAGAACCATTCTTTGATTTCCATAATTAATTCAAACATTTCTGTGTGCCCACTATGCTCAGATCTAGGTATAGTCTATACAGTGTAAATAAAAGACAAGGCCTGTGTTCTCATGGAACTAATCTGGAGAGGAAAATAAGCTCATAACAGTAAACTTATAGGTAGAATATATAAGTATAAATTTTTCTAAGTGTTACAAAAAAAAAAATAATGGGTTTCATTAAGTATGAAGTATGACTTGCTCTGTATTTTCTTTGCTAATATTTCACTTGGTATTTTTACATCAACATTTAGTAGTGAAATCAGTTCATAGTGTTCTTTATGTGTGCTATCTTTTTCCAATTCAAGATTAGTATTATCTGATTATGTAAAAAAAATGAAAGCTTTCTTCTTATGTTCTCAAATAATTTGAACATCAGATTTGAAGACATTGCCTTTGAAATTTTCTAGGCTTGGTTCTTCTTTTATGATGTAGCTTTTAAACAACTTCTTTATTATGAGCCAGGAGAAAATTATGTTAAGTGAAAGCACCCAGGTGCAGAAAGAGAAATACTTGCATGCCGTCACTTATAAGTGGGAGCTGAATCCATAAATAAACAAATGAACAATAAAGAGAAACAGAGAGAAAGAAAAAAACAAACAACAACCACAGCAATATGTTGAACTTTTAGAAGCAGAGAAAAGAACTGTGGTTTCTAGAGGTGGAAAAGGGGAGGGGAGGGGGAGAGTGAAGGGGTTAATGAGTAAGTGGTTAATGGACACAAGGAATGATTATGTATTGCAAAGATGAGTAAGCTAACTATCCTGATTTGACCATCACACATTGTACGCCACTATTGAAAATCAACTTTGTACCCCCAAAATATGGATAATAAATTCTATTTTAAAAAATAAAAATAAAATAAAATAAAGAAGCAACTTATTCAACTTTTTGGATTTATTTTTTCCATATATGTATGTCAATTTTGTGCATTTGCAACTTCTCATAAATATTTCCTAGAGGCTGATCCTTTTCCTTTACCTTTATTTCAGCTTTGAGGAATAATTGACAAAAAAAAATTGTATATATTTAAATTGTGCAATGTGATGACTTGACATACATAGACACTATGAAATTATTACCAAAATCAAGTTGATTAGCACATTTGTTACCTCACATTGTTATTTTGTGTGAGTGCACGCGCGTGTGTGTGTGTGTGTGTGTGTGTGTGTGTGTGTGTGTGTGTGTGTGTGTGTGTGTGTGTGTGTGTGTGTGAATGCTTACTATTTACCCTATTTATTTATTAGGAATGGATAGTAAAACCTTAACACAACTTTCAGTAAAAACTTTTCAGCAATTTTTTGTTGTTGTTGTTGGCTGGCCAGTATAGGGATCTGAACTGTTGACTTTGGTGTTATCAGCACCATGCTCTAACTAATGGAGCCAACAGTTCAGCACAAGTATACAATAAATTATTATTAACTGCAGTCATCATGCTGTATATTTGATCTTCATAATTTCTTTATCTTACAACTGAAAGTTCGTACATTTTGCCCAAAACCTTCCCGCTTCCCTCACCTCATAGCCTCTTGCAACCACTATTCTACTCTCTGTTTCTAAGTTTGACTTTTTAATATTTTTTTTTTGGATCACACATATAAATGATATCATATGCTTGTCTTATACAAGTGATATCATACAACTTGTAGTTGTCTTACTCTGTATGGCGTGTTTCACATAGTATAATGCCCATCAGTTTCATCCATCTTATTGCAAATGGCTGGATATCCTTCTTTTTTATAGCTGAATAATATTCGATTCCATACACATATCACACTTTTTATCTCTTCATTGTAGATGGACTCTTAGGCTGTTTTCATATATAGGCTACTGTGAATAATGCTGCAATGAACATGGGAGTGCAGATACCCTTTAAGATTACAATTTTGTCTCATTCAAGTATATACACAGAGTAGATCATAAGGTAGTCCTTTCAAAAAGTTTTTTGGGGAAACTCCATGGTGTTTTCCATAAAGTCCATACCAATTTTCATTTCTAACAATATCATGCAAATGTTTCCTTTTCTCCATATACCTATCAGCACTTGCTATCTTTTGTTTATTTGATAATAGCCATCCTAACGGGTGTGAGGAGATATCTCATTGTGGTTTTGTTTGCATTTCCCTAATGATTACTAATGTTGAGCACTTTTTCATGTGCCTATCAGCCATTTGTATACTTTCTTTGGAAAAATGTCTATTCAGGTCCTTTACCCATTTTTAAATCAGATATTTTCTCTTTACTATTGAGTTATATGAGTTCCTAATATACTTTAGATATTAACCTATTATCAAATATGTGGTTTACAAATATTTTCTCCCATTCTATAGGTTGTCTTTTCATTTTGTTGATTTTTTTCTTTGGTCATGCAGAAACTTTTTAGTTTTATACAGTCCAACTTGCTTATTTCTGTTTTTGTTGCCTGTACTTTTGGTGTCATATTTTAAAAAAATCATTGGCAAGAGCAACGTCAAAGAATTTTTTTTCCCATGTGTTTATCTAGGAGTTTTAATTTCCAGGTCTTACACTTAAGTCTCTAATTCATTTCCAGTTAATTTTTGTAGATGATGTAAGATAGGGGTCTAGTTTCATTTTTTTGCATATGGATATCCAGCTTTTCCAACACCTATATTGAAGAGATTATCTTCTCCTCATGTGTGCTCTGGGTACTTTTAACAAATATTAGTTCATTGTACATGCATAAGTTTATTTCTGGCCTCTCTGTTATGCTTCATTGATCTATGTGTTTGTTTTTATGGCAGTGCCGTACTGTTTTGTTTACCATAGCTTTGTAATACAGTTTGAACTCAGGAAGTGTGATGCCTCCAACTTTGTTCTTTCTTAAGATTGCTTTTGCTATGTGGGGTCTTTTGCCATTCCATATGAATTTTGAATATTTTTTTTCTATTTCTGTGAAAAATGACATTGGAATTTTGATAAGAATTTTGATAGGCACTGCATCTATAGGTTGCTTTAGTGGTGTGGACATTTAACTATGTTAATTCTCCTAATCACAGTACACAGAATCTTTCCATTTAGTTGTGTCATATTCGTTTTATAAAAGCTAATAGATTTTAGTATGCATATCTTTCACCTCGTTAGTTAAATTTAATACAAATTATTTTATTGTTTTTTATGATATTGTAAGTGGGATTGCTTTCTTAATTTCTCTTTCAGATATTTCATTGCTAGTATATAGAAACACAACTGATTTTTATATGTTGATTTAATATTCTGCAACTTTACTAATTTGTTTGCTAGTTCTAACAGTTTTTTTGCTAAAGTTTTTGGGTTTTCTATATGTAAGATTATGTTATCTGCCAAAATAAACACTTTTATTTCTGTCTTATGATCTGTATACCTTTTAAAAAAATTTTTACCCAACTTCTCTGGCTAGGGCTTTCAGTACTATGTTGAATAGAAGTGGAAAAAGTGGGCATCCTCATCCTGTTCCTAATCTTGGAAAACAACCTTTTAGCTTTTCACTGCTCAATTTAATGTTAGCTGTAAGCTTGTTATATATAGGCTTTATTATGTTGAGTTACATTCTTTCTACACCTAATTTGTTGAGAGTTTTAATCATGAAAGAATATTGAATTTTGTCAAATGCTTTCTGTGCATCCATTGCGACAATCCTATAATTTTAATTCTTCATTCTGTTGATACAGTGTATCATATTGATTGATTTACATATGTTTTACCATCCTTGTATAACAGGAATAAATCCTACTTGATCATGCAGTAGGCTCCTTTTAACGTGCTGTTGAATTAAGTTTGCTAGTATTTTGTTAAGGTTTCTGTATTTGTGTTCATTGGGGATATTGTTCTGTAATTTCTTTCTCTTGTAGTGTCCTTGTCTGGCTTTGGTACCAGGATGCCACTGCCTCATAAAATGAGTTTGGAAGTTTTCCCTTCTCTTCAAATTTTTGGAAGAGTTTAAAAAGAATGAGCAATATTTTCTTCTTCAAATATTTGGTATAATTCAGCAGTGAAACCTTTCAGTCCTGTTCATTTCCTTATTGAAGATTTTAGATTCCTGATTCGATCTCTTTACTTGTTATTGGCCTCTTCAGATTTTCTATCTCCTTATGATTTAGTCTTGGTAGGTTGTATGTGTCTAGGAATTTGCTCATTTCTTCTAGGTCATCCAATTTGTTGGCATATGATTATTGATAGTAGTCCATTGTGATTTTTGTATTTATGTGGTATCAGATGTAATGTCTCCTCAGACATTAAAATCAGTTCTGATTTTATTTCTTTGAGTTTTCTCTCTTTCTAGACTAGCTAAATGTTTATCAATTGTTTATCTTTAATAAAAACCTCAACTTTTTGATATATTGTTTTTTGTAGTCTGTATTTTATTTATTTCTGTTCCAATCTTTATCATTTCTTTACTTCTGTTAACTTTGCACTTTGTTCTTTTAAAAATTTCTTTAGGTATCAAGTTAGATTGTTTAGTTGAGATTTCTCTTTTTTCTTAATGTAGTCATTTATTGCAATAAATTTTCCTCTTACAACAGCTTTTGCTGCATTCCTTAAGTTTTGGTATGTTGTGCTTCCATTTTCATGCATCTCAAGATTTTATTTCCCTTTTGATTTCTTCTTTGACCTATTGACTTTTCAGGAGTGCATTGTTTAATTTCCATACACTTGTAACTTTTCCAGTTTTTCTCTTGTTATTAATTTTTAGTTTCATGCCATGTGGTCAGAAAAGAGTCATGATACGATTTTAACCTTCTTAAGTTTGTTAAGACTTGTTTTGTGTCCTAACATATGATCTATCGTGGAGCATGTTCCATGTGCTCTTCAGAGGATTGTGTATTCTGCTGTTGCTAGTTGGAGTGTTCTGTATATGTCTGTTAAGAATATTTGGTCTAAAGTGTAGTTCAAGTCTGATATTTCCTTTGGTTATTAGGAGCTTCTTCTATTTGACATTCCCTCATTTTTTGGGGGTGGTGGTTACATTTTTACTTTCTGGCACTGCAACATGTTCTGGCCCATCTTGTATATTTCCTGCCCAGTCCTAGTGGCAGGAATTTCCCTAAGGAACCTGGGCTTCTTTTATTATACAATGGTATTACAACTAAAAATCGTGGTGCTAGAGGTAGTTATTGTGACTGTTGTGTGATTGCTTCTTGGCCTTCAAAGTTGACAGAGCAAAGAGATAAATGTGCATATACTAACCTGTGTATATATACATATCTATAAACATTTATATATGTAATAAACTGTATCTATGTTGAGCTAAACCTGAGTATACACTGATGTTACCAACTTTAATTTATCATCACATGGATCATTCTTGATTTCTCCTTTTTCTTATCCAAAAAGGCCCACTACAACAATGAGAAACCAGGCTCCTACCACTCAGTATCCATATACTTAAAATTATTCAGTTCAAGTTTGTGTTTGTACTGGTTTCCAAATTATTAACCCGGTACCTGATGGGAAATAATTTTATCAACTAGAACTTAATGTGCATGTATAGATTTGTTGTTGTTTTTTGCTGTTAGTCTTACACATTGTGCTTGTATCTAGATTTATTCAGGTCAGCCTCTTTTCCCCCATTTCTTCCACTTAACTTGTCTCACTGAGGCATTGGAAAGATAGACATTACAGAAATATAAACTGTTTTGTGAAATAGATATGAACTAAAGAAGGTTTTAAAGAAGTATAATAAGAAAAACAAAAATGAAGTATATGAGAAAATAATAAGAAATGTTAAATAAATTGTTATATCTGTATGAGTACAGTAAATACATATGTCTATAAAGTATTGTATTGTAATAACTGTATTTCTTTCATAGATTTGAAACACCCCTTACATATTAATGTCTTTAATGCCTTGCTCTACAAATATGTTTATATCATAGCTATTTTCCTCAATGTTTTACATTATCTTTTTATGTACAAATCATTTATGTTTTAAATGTCAAATTTGGCAATTGTTTCATTAGGTTTTCTGATTTTAAGCTATGTTAAAAAGCATATTCCTCCAAAATAATATGTTTCTATTAATTTGATGTCTTTAATTTTTGTGTTTAGGTTTTCAGTGCATCTGTGAAATTAATAACATCTGTTCTTACTTTTCTTCAATCATTTTTGAATTAAATAAGTAATGTGTTAAAACAGTACCTTCAAAAACTGTTTTTTCTCACATTTTATAATTAAATATTATTTTGTATGGTGCTAAAATAATTCTCCCTAGAATTCTGAAATCTCTAATCACTCCACTGTTGTCAATATTTAATGTTGCAAATGATGCCAAAATAATTTTGTACTTGGTGGGTAACTTAATTTTCTTTCCTGTAGCTTGTAGAGTTTTATTATGTAATTGGTATTTAAAAGTTTAGTTAACATATGACTAGTTAATTCATAGTTTCTTTAAGAACTCAGTGGCACCTACTAACATAAGATTTAAGTCTTTTTTCAACTCATCAAAAAGAAAAAACTAACATGAGAATTTAATTCATAGCTCAAGTTATACATAATGCAATCAAATATGGGTACTTTGATTAAAGATACTTTTGGTGGTATTCACAGAGGAGTATGGAACTAGAAAAACTTTATTAAAGTATTTTTAATGTTTATTATTTTGAACATGACAAAAGTTACTTAAACTTTTACAAGTACATATATGTAGCACATCTCATGAATTATTTCCGAAGGACAAAGTTTTAAAACACTTTCTATCCATACTGGTAATTTTTTAAAAAATTATTTTTTAATCGATTATACATATTTATAGGGTACTGAGTTGACTATCATTATTTGTGTACAATATGTAATATCAAATTAGGATAGTTGGCATATTCATTACAAAACGTTCTCATTCTTTGTGTACATCAACCACTTTCTCCATAACCCCCTCCCCAACACCTCTCCCATCTCTAGTAACCATAGTTCTGTTCTCTCCTTCTGAAAGTTCAACATATTATTGTGGTTGTTTCTTTCTTTTTTCTGTTTTTCTCTTATCTTTTCTTTCTTTCTTTCTTTCTTTCTTTCTTTCTTTCTTTCTTTCTTTCTTTCTTTCTTTCTTTCTTTCTTTCTTTCTTTCTCTCTCTCTCTCTCTCTCTCTCTCTCTCTCTCTCTCTCTCTCTCTCTCTCTCTCTCTCTCTCTCTCTCTCTCTTTCATTGCTCCTACTTATGATTGAGGACATGCAGTATTTCTCCTTCTGTGCATGGTTTATTTCACCTAACATAATTTTCTCCAATCTCACCAATGTTGCTGTGAATGGCAGAATTTCATTCTTTTTTGTGGCTGAGTAGTATTCCATTGAGTATATATACCACTCCTTATCCAGTTGTCCTTCAGTAGAAATTTAGGTTGGTTCCATATCTTGGCTATTGTAAATAGAGCTGCGATGAACATGGGAGTGCAGATATCCTTTCTACACAATGATTTCCATTACTTTGGGTGTATAGCCAGAAGTGGGATTGCTGGATAGTACAGTAGTTCTATGTCTAGTTGTTTAAGAAACCTCTATACTGTTTGCCATAATGGCTGCACTAATTTAAAGTTTTTCTAACAGTGTAGAAGAGTCCCCCTTTCTCTGCATCCTCACCAGCATTTGTTATTCTCTGTCTTTTTGATAATAGCCAGCCTAACTGAGATGAGATGATATTTCGAGATGGTTTTGATTTGCATTTCCCTGATGATTAGTGATGGTGAACAGTTTTTCATATACCTATTGGCCATCTGTATGTCTTCTTTAAAGAAATATCTATTCAGCTCCTTTGTCCATTTTTTGATCAGATTTACTGTTGGCTGTTGAGTTGTTTGAGTTCCTTGTATGTTTGGATACTAATCCCTTGTTGGAAGCATAGGATTTTGTAAAAGGTAGTGTCAAAAGTTAGCACAGATGTTATTTTTTCATGTAAGTCTTAGTTTGCATTTTTTTAATTTAGAAAATACTGAGTTAACTGTTTCCTGTTTTAGATTTAGAAAAAATATTATATTTGCTATCAAAATAATTTTTAGTAATAAAAAAATAAAACAGCCATAAAACAAAATACAATAAGAAGACTTAATGAAGAGCATCAGATAACTGTAGGAACCAAGTCTTTTTAAATCCTGCATCCTAGCATTCTAGACATCAAACATCTGTGGATACCAGAAACATAGCCTACATTTCCCCTCTATAATTTGTGAAGTGTGTGCATTCGCAGGCTAAAGAGCTCTTTGTATACTTGGTTCCTCGTACCTCGAAGAAAGTTATTTAAAAAGTTATTTTAAATGTGGGTTATTTTATGTCAGTGTTATTCTTAAAGCTGTTTAACAAGCATGTTACTTTAAAAAGTGTGCTGTTATTTAAAACATAGCTTTCAACCCCATAATAGCCATAATAATTTATAAACATCATATTCATATAAACATTTATAGAAAGAAAATACTACATTTGAATTCTGCTTAATTTAAAATATAACCTCATATATACATGTCTGTTTAATAATGGACCTAATATAAGCATGAATAAAATAAGTAACAGTACTATTTATAAATACTTCTAGTTTACCATACTGTGCTCAAAATAGTATTTATGGTTACCTACCAGAATGCATATGAAGTAATGTCAATAAATAAATTAATAAATAGGAAAATAAGCTGAAGATAGAAAAAAGATATATTTATATTCAGAGTTTTTTGAAAATACAAAAATTGGCTTCATTATGAAGATCGATATCAATTAATATCATAACTGCTTTTGAGTAAATCTAATGTGGCACTAAGTAGTATTTATCTTTCTACCGCCTCAATATAATCCATGGCTAGACTTTGGATAGAGGTTATCTGTTGGGTAAAGTACCCTGATAGAGGAGCAGGCTTCAGAAATCAAATAAATCCAACTAAAGCATATAACCATCACTATCTTTCAAAAGTTAGGAAGCAGTTCCTATCATAAAGACAGAGTTCTTCTTTTAGGGTCTACAAGTGGTTTAAATACGTACTCAAATAGTTTGGCTGTAGAAGCTAAACTAACCAAATTTGGAAGAACTGCTAACATCTTGCACTTGATTTCTAAATTCAGGTAAACATGACTTTAAATGGGCTTTTAAACTCAGTAGCTCAGTGATTTTAAGGCAGTTTTTAAACTACATTTGACAGTATTGTAGTATATAAAATAATGCATCTGAAAGCCACTTGTGTTTTATTTCCTAAAGCAATTCACTTGAAACACTTGTAATATTAAAAAGTTTAATCCCCACGTGTTCAGAAGAAGATTCACAAATATTAAGGTTCAGTAGTTATGTGTACTAAGTTCTGCGGGCTCAGATTTAATTGAGCCCTACTATGAACTGAAGTAGACCCCAAATGAAATAAAAATAAACAGTTCATAGACCACTGCTTATCTTTTATTATAAAATAAACAACCAACCTCTCTGAAATAACTGCCCACAGTAGTTAGCTTCTCCTGACTTCATAATGGGGAGAGCATAATGAGGGTCCCACATACCAGCAGAATGCGCACATGATGCTGACAAGAACATTAGTACGAGAGAAAAGTGGTGCATATTCTTTGTTGGAGGGAGGCTTGCATATTCATGATGTCAGAGCCAGGGACCATTATCATTCTACTGAGTTTCTTTTCCTAATTCTTAACATGTTCACTGTCCTTTATTTCTCACCAAGGTTAGGGAAGCAGCCTATCTTGAAAGGACCCTCCCTCAAATTGGTCTCCTGCCTACTATACCTCATTTATTTTCATTTTTGTTTTTGGCTCAAAATCTACTAATTGTATGAGTCATAATCTTAAGACATAAATCTCTTCCTAAAGGGGCAAAGATTTAGTCTAGTTCAGTAACTCAAGTATACAAGTTGTACATTGAATAATTTTATTCTGGGGAGAGTTAGCATATGGGTCTTCAGATATTCTTGTGGTAATTTTTTTGAGAGCCATCTAGAAAAACATAGATTATATATTAGGGACCATCGAAAGTGCAGATGCAGTAAAGCTCTGGGTTTGAGTCCAAGCTCTGCCACTTACAGCCTGTGTGACTTGAACAAGTTACTCAACTTCTCAATGCCAATTTTCTCATCTGAAAGCAAGGAAGATAATAGCACCTACTTCAAAAGGCTGATTACAGACTAAATACAAGCTTACTTCAAAAAGTTTATGGGAAAATAGAATTGAAAGATACTACAAATCTTTCCATGAACTCTTTGAAGTACCCTTGTAAATGTAAAATGCTTAGAATAGATTCTAGTGTGTAGTAAGCATTTTTAAAAGATTTGCTCTCATTGTCATTTTGTTTTGTTTATTATGCTACCTCCTTACTTTGATAACTTAAAAATCATAAAAATTAAAAAAATTAAAAATGAGTTTTAAGACAAGAGGTTAAGAATCAATGAGATAAAGCTTATAGTAAGGAAAAAAGATATAAATATAAAAATAAGGAAATAACGTAAAAGAGAAAATTTAAAAATACAAAAACGTATGGAATAGTTTTGAGAAGAAAATTAAATAATTTTAGGAACTTATTTAAAATTGAACTGACTATGATTTTTATCTAGTTTCTTTGCATAGATAATGAGCTGATGAGTCAAACACATAGGCTGAGCATTTCCCATTGGATACTCTAACGTGGTAGAATAGTAAGGAGTAGCAATATTTACACTGAATAGTAACATATACCACTGTAAATATATATCGATATTTATATCATTAAAAATACATCTATGTATATATATAACTATATACCATTATAGCCCACACGCAAAACATTCCTATTTCTAGACTTATAAACATGTTCCAATTACAGCATTTTTCCCCACTGTCTAGTAGACATAATCATTTCCAGTGTCCTTTGTGTGTACATTCATGTTACATTTCCATCCTTTTCTTCTTTCATATTTTCTTTTGTCCCTTTCCACTTTAACTTCAAATGCCCAAGCATCTCTTTATTTTTAACAAGTACGAAGGTTTGGCATATGATTCAATGATCTCATCTATTAAATTAGGACCACCATGTCAAGGCTTCGTGAAATATGAGTAAACTGTATTGCAAAGTGCTTTCTAAATGCGAGGCTATAAATAATAAATAGAGGCTATTTATAGCAGCTGGTGAAAATGGTAGATCTTAAAAAAAAGGCTCAAATTGTTAAAGTGCTGTCTGATATTTGATGAGGAAAGAGAAAGAGAATAATGCTGCCTTTGTTTCTATTCCATTCTGTTCCAAACCTACTCCATTCTATGAACTTCTAATGATATTTTTATTTAAAATAAATTTAAGGGCATAATTGCAATACGATAAAAGAGTATCTAGAAATTCAATTGATAGAGAATGCTGTTACTTGTTTACACAAGTGCCAACTAACCTAGTGGAAAAGAAATTTTGATTGACTTTCTGACTTCATGCAGTTACAAAATTATCATCACGCTGCTATTTCACTTAAGTGTGTATGTCCCAGCCCAGCACAGGCTGAAAACATCAAGTAGAATGAAAGTCAGCTCTAGAAATAAAGTTCTATGGGCCCTGAAATAAAATAGTTTTAGTTCCAAAGGAGGTAGAAATGAACCGTAGTATTATAGAACCTAAAACTGAAAAATGCCCATTGGTGCATTTTATTCCTCCAGTGCTTCTGCCCATGAAACATTACCCCCCAAAGAACACTACCAAATGCTTCCTTGTTCTTCTGTTAAATGATTCAAATGATGGCTTTCCCACAATGGCTTTCAGTTTTACAGTTTGAAAGCCCCAGCATTACTACTTTTAACCTCTGACTTTTATTTTTCTTTTTTCTTTCTGTGCATCTAAAACAGGTTAATTCAGTGGGGAGTGTGGACTTGCCTGTGCTTTAGCACTTCCTGCAGTTTGCCGATCTCTGAAGGGCCGGCATTATTTACCATGAGAGCTGAGTTCTATTACCATATTTTTTTCTGTGTTATACCAGAACTTACACTTAGAGGATCACAAATTCACTCTCAGAATTGCTTCTCCAAAGAAACGAAGGTAAAATTATTCTCTTTCTCTTTCCTCATCATATAACTACGTAGAATTGTATTAATTTTCTTAAATGCCAAAAGAGTTGCAAACTAGAATATTAGTTCTTTGGATAACTTGCTAGAATTCCTGAGACCCTTAATACGAATTTTGCCTTTGGATTACAGAAGGACAGAAGAAAATCTTCTGTTGAAATTTGTTAACTGGAGGTGTACAAAACTTTGAGAGTTACCACTTATAAAAAATTAACACAAATAGAATAGTATGATTAGCTAACAGAGTGGGACCCTGAGGCACTGGGTCAAGAAACAGGTGGAAAGAGTTTTGAAAGACTAAATATGAAGGAAAAATTCAAGAACTGGAATGAAATGGAAAACACACTTTGCCTATGGCATCTTCTATGTAATACTGTGCCTTGCAAAATTTTAAAGGTTTTAACTAAGATGTTGATTAATATGCATAGATAGGCTTACTTAATAATATTTGGATTTAGGGTATTAATAAATGATGATTAAAGAAAATTATGGCCTTCATGTGTGCCTAAAGGCAGCCTTGATAGGTTTTCCAATAATTACCATCTTTCTGATTAAAGAAGGAAGTTGACTTTGAAAGCAGAACACCAAAGTTTTAATTAAATGTACAAGCGAAAGCTGATACTAAGTCATTCAAGAGAAAATTACTGAAGCATATCCAATTTGATCAGAAGTCAAGAATTTTTAGTAAAAAAGAAAACCTCACAGTCATAAAATTTTGTTAATGCCGACACACTCACTTTATTCATCTAATTGTAACATCACATTTTAATGAGAAGCATCCAAAACCAACATAGCCTAAACAATGTTTTCATGGGGCTATTGAATTGCACCTTGTCCTTACAAAGTTTTTGACACATATCCAGGATTTATATTATAAGTATACTGCCTACAGAATGGCATTATTCAAGGCAAAAGAACTGGATAATCAAAGAGAGGGGGTAGGTAATAGGATTTGGGAATCCACTGAATTAATTTTCTTCATATTGGCCTGGCTAAGAATATGGCTATTAATTTTCTCAGTAGTTGTTTTCACATACTAAACTATATGCTTCTTTTGATCTAAAAATAACTAAAGAATTTATTGAGTTCTACATGATTTTAATAGCACAGTGGAAATTTTTTTTAAAAAATTTCATATTGAATGAACAGTTCACATTTATCACAGTCTCTTCATATTACCTTATGGCAAATATTTTACAATGATAATATATTCTGAGAGAGAGACAGTTGAGTTACTACATAATAAATGATATGACTAATGAACATAGTAGCCAGTGTTCATTCATTTATTAAACATCAATTGTCTGCTTATTTTTCTCCACACACAGTCTCAGAAAAACATAAATATCCTCCTCTTTCAAGGATCTCTCCTTCTGGTTTATAGGTTAGTCAAGTAGAGAATTTAAAGGCTGGGTTAGTACTAAGTACACAGGAGAAAGTACTAACCAAGGACATCCCCCCATAAAGGGGCAGAGAATGGCCTAAATCAAAAGCTTCCAAAGTACACATAAACATAACACTTGGTTCATAACACACTATTATCATTGATCTATGCTTAACCGTTTTAAAAATTATTTAATTTCACATATGTGTATGCCTAAGTAACATACTCATTAGTTTTACTTGCACCCAACTTTTAATTTCATTTGTTTGTTTTTACTAAAATAATAAACACCCAAGAATCCATTATTTAACACAAAACTAAAGCTATTGACAAACACATATTACACGATTGGTAATTCACATTCTACTGTTCTTTCTGTTTCTACCTTTCTTCCTATCTCTTCCACTATGGAGATAATTGCTATTCTGAATTTTTATTATTGCCAAATTTTAAAATTTGTCTTATCACATATTCAAATATACCAAAATAATATACTATATGATGATGCTTGCTATACTCTTGTAAATTTCAAAAATAGCTGAGCTATGTTTCCAACGTTGAGTAGTTACTACTCGAAACATCATTGAATGCTGTCTAATCAAGAGTATTTAAAGTGCTTTGAATATCTTCTCTAGCGTGTTAGGTGTAAGTTTATCTCTTTCTAAAACTAGAATGAACACATCAGTTTGTGGACACAGAAGGGGGGACATCAAAGTGCAAAACCACTAAAAAAGACAATGCTAATTCTTTCTAATATGAATCTTGGTTTCTCTCAATTTTTTATAGTCTGTTCTTGTCATCATACTATTGCTCTAGTTGTCACCTAAAAGGGATGACAGAATGACCTGAGTGAATGTGAAAGATACAAATACATGTGTGAACCCTTCAATTAACCCCATGTGGGGAAGACGGCTTCGCCTCATGGACATTGAAGAAGCCCTCGGTAATACTGAATTGCTTCATGTCATTCCATTCCCAAATCTGGGAGGAAACAAAACAAAACAAAAAAACCCAGCAGCTGCTTAGCTAGTTAAGCTCTTCTCAACATGCCTAAAGTCTGAAGATCTATTAGGTGGAAGAGGATACCCTGAGAGGTAGTATATAGTATAGTGGTTAGGAGTACGGATGCTGGAGTCAGGCTGCCTGGGTTCTGATGTCCAGCTAAGTGAGCTTTAGCAAATCACTGACCTTCTCCGTGCATAAACTTTCTCACTGATTTGATAGAAATGATGTAATTATAGAATCTTCCTTATGAGTTTACAGTAATAAATAAGTTAGTATAGACAGAACAATTAAAACAGTACCTGGCAAATAGTAACTGTTATTAGAATCATTTTTAATCTTGTGTGAGAGTTGTGAAGATTCAGTGGCTAAGCCGAATGCAGGCATAAATGATCAGAGAGATCACAAATGTTAGTCTGATTTTTTACTTACATTGTTTTCAATCAATCAACCAAGAGAAGTATAAATGAATTACTATTTATAAATGGAGGCAGATTCAGTTTTATAAGGTCTGTAGCCTACACAATTTGGGGGTTTTGTTTAAATATTTAAAAAAATATGAATTGAATTTCTGTATGAATAATGAAAATTTATTTAGAATGGGAAACCAAGTCGCATTAATTAACAAATTATCAGAAGTAGATATATGCCACACTTACTACAAAATTCAGAAAAATGATGTAAATGTGTCCTTAACTTAATGATCTGCCTTCCATAGTTGTAAATACATTTTGCCCTGCTATATTTTTGGCTTAAAGCTCTTTAACTTTTTATAAAATGGTGCTTTTGTAATAGCTCTGTAGAGAAAGAGTTAACATTGTCTTTTAAAACAGCCAATATTTTATTACTAAGCTCTAAGATTTTTAGGGCATGGTTGAGTATACACCTGAAGAATAGAACTTTTTTTGACATATGTCAGTCAAAGGAAAGAATTTTACAGAGATCAGTAACTATTTTGATACATTTCATGCCATAGGACGAGTACTTCATATCTTTTTTTTTTTTTTTTTTTTTTTTTTTTTTAATTTTATTTTGTCGATATACATTGTAGCTGATTAATGCTCCCCATCACCAAAACCTCCCTCCCTCCTCCCTCCCCTCCTCCCCCCAACAATGTCCTTTCTGTTTGCTTGTTGTATCAACTTCAAATAATTGTGGTTGTTATATCTTCTTCCCCCCCCCCCCCCGGTTTGTGTGTGTGTGTGTGTATGTGTGTGTGTGAATTTATATATTAATTTTTAGCTCCCTCCAATAAGTGAGAACATGTGGTATTTCTCTTTCTGTGCCTGACTTGTTTCACTTAATATGATTCTCTCAAGGTCCATCCATGTTGTTGCAAATGGCAGTATTTCATTCGTTTTTATAGCTGAGTAGTATTCCATTGTGTAGATGTACCACATTTTCCGTATCCACTCATCTGATGATGGGCATTTGGGCTGGTTCCAACTCTTGGCTATTGTAAAGAGTGCTGCGATGAACATTGGGGAACAGGTATACCTTCGACTTGATGATTTCCATTCCTCTGGGTATATTCCCAACAGTGGGATGGCTGGGTCGTATGGTAGATCTATTTGCAATTGTTTAAGGAACCTCCATACCATTTTCCATAGAGGCTGCACCATTTTGCAGTCCCACCAACAATGTATGAGAGTTCTTAATACGACTTTTGGCTTTGTATCTCCATGCCACAGTGCTGAACAGTGCAAAGCACTTTTAGAAAGCATTCCTAGGTAGGGCTGGTGAGCAATAAATTACCTATGCATAGAAATGACTACAAATGTAAAAAAGAGATCCCACTAAACCCTAACAAAATGTATCCCAGGTAGCCCCTTAGGCAGATTTCAAAAATGCCCATGGCTACTCCAAAGTTGCTTGACATGGAAATTGGAGAGAATAATCTGAAGTGACCTGGGTCAAAATAACTCATTCTGGTAAATTTTACTAAAAATATAAGAACATGTGAATACATTGCTAGGTCTTCTGCAAGGCACCTCGAAGGAGCTCAGGAAAGTGAAGAGGCATGAAACTGAAACTCTGATCTTATGCAGGTGAGCTCTTTACAATAGGACTTGAACATAGTTTGAAATCTGTACTAATTTGCAACTAACTTTTGGAAAACAATATTAGTCTAAACATAAGAAAAAGTACAAATTTTCTTATAGGATAACTAAGCACACTTTTCTTTCAATTTGACTTGAAATTTTGGGAAAAATGTGTTATCTAATAAACAAGAAATATAAAATGCTATTTTTTTTTTTTTTTTGGTATGGAAAACACACTCGTGTATTCTAAGGTAGAATGACATCTCTTTAAGGATGCATATAATTTTTATATAAGTCTCCTGCTTGTGATATGTTGCTTTGGTCTACCGCTTCCAAACTCTAGTGTTATAAATTTATTTTTCTCTTAAAAAGAAATATTAGGTTATATATGCAAAATATTTATTATGGTTTAAGAGTGATTAAAGACTTTTCATGTTAGAGGTTTTTTTTCTACAAGTAAAATAGAAGTGGTTCCAGTGATATCAAAGAATTCCTAAATTTGAAATGTAATTATTTTAAAAATATAAACAAAATTATATAAGATCATTTTGATTAGGCACAGCTCACTCTGGAAACCTTATTTCATATTAGTTGATACATATAAATACACTAACTTCAGCCTATTGAACGTAGCAAAAAAAAAAAAAAAAAAAAATTGGCACAATAATAATTCAGTTTGCCCAAGGTACCATAATTTTGGAAACAGGATTAAGATTATGGTAGCAGTTCTCTCATGCAGACATGTCTTCTCCCAAAACAAACTGAGAACTCTTGCTGAACAATGTGTTTTACATGCATTTCCTCATAAGAGAATAATACATGATTTGTAATAATGGTGTCATTAACTAATTTATATATATTTAAAACCTATGTGATTCAAAACTTAAGACCAAATAAACACAATTATTTTTATGCTAGCATTAATTTCAAGTGCTCAATTAACTATTCCTCTAAATACCAGGTGTGGATCATTTTGCATTTTATAAGAGCCAAAGGTATGGAAAAAGCCAGGAGGTATAATTTGCTAGTCAATGTGAATAGGCCAAATACTGTATATGGTAGTTAGGATTAATTTTCAAGGCTCTATATCTCATAATTTTCTCCCGTCAGTAAACCCACTGATTTATCACAGACACATTGCATAAGGAAAAACTTTGCCCAAATCATTAAATTCCTCTTTATGCCCTGAATCAAAACTACTCCCAGAAAAAACATGCTTAAAGCTGCCTAAAGAAAGTTTTCAATAGCCATTTGGTCTTTTTGTAGGAAGAGATTCCCTTTGGCCTTTCAAAACACTCTCCTCATTTTGAAACTAACCTGAAATCTGATTAATGTAACAGGACTACCAAGCACTTTTCTCCATCAATAAATTTCTGCAGTCCCACTACTGAAGAACCATCTGGATTAGCATCACACAATGGAGAGCAGATGGGCAAGAGACATGCAGCATAACGAGGAAAACTATAGAGAGCAGGACATATTATTATGCATATTTATGTTAAATATTTATTATACATGTCTTCGTATGTGATTTAAATTTTACTATTTTGGAAAATAAAAGCTTTCAATAAAAGTTCCCATAAATACACTATCTCTCCTTTGGAAACTGTCATTTAACACCATTATTACAGTTTACCAGTGGAATGTATTGTCTCTTTAAGATATTAAGGATACTTTAGGCCAGCACAGAGTGTATAAAATATGTATGAAGCCACCATATGAAACAAGCCATCAGCAACTAAATGGATATTAAGAATGCACTCATAACAGGCCCTGGAGTGAGAACGTTGATGGGAAGTGGTTGTTGTGAAGTATAGGTTGGTGACATCCGGAAGGGACAGAGGAAGATAAATTGATTTAGCGAAGAATGCCTGGGAGCCAGAACTTAATTGGTTGCCTCAGGCTTCTAAAGCACAAAAGGGGGTTGAGAAAGTGGAGAAACAGGCCATACTTCTTAAGTGATTCCACATCACGTGGAAACATCTAATAGAATATTTCATTCTATGTAATTACAAAAAATTAGCAATTTTTATTCAGTGTATAGAATAGCAAAAGTCATTTGATTACAATCACCTTCTTTTAGAGAAATTATGTATTTCAATTTCAAAATACATGAAAAGATGTGCTTGCAAATAATATAAAACAGCAATTCTCAGAATGAGCAATCAATCACCGTGATTTTTACATGTTTGCTATGTTTACATGGCAAGTAGAATTCTTTTTCTTCTTTTAGTTACTAGGATATACTTGCGATATATCATATCAGTGCATGTTCTTTCTAGAAGCAAATTCTATTATTTTAATTTTAATTTTATTTTTTATTTTTTTATTTCAATATACAATGTAGTTGATTTTTGTGTCTCTTTACTGATTCCTCCCGCCCTCCTGCCTCTCCCCTCTCCCACCTGTCAACATCATATCTGCTCACTTGTCTTAACAAGCTCAAGGAATTGTGATTGCTGTGTCTTCTTCCCTGCCCCCCCATTCTATTATTTTTAGAGAATGCTTATCATTATGATATCATGACATTCCAAGAATAATTTATCTTGCATAAGCTTTTGCTGATACTTTAAATTTTTCTGAAAAAGCCAGTTTGTCTCTTTGAATACTAAGTTGAGAATCCAGATTCTATTGTTTAGCTATTTTCCTCACAAGTAAATATAAGGAAAGCTTTTTAAATTATACTACCTGAATGCAACAAAAAATACCTTAAATAGGTAATAAAATTGTGTAATTTTATAGTTATTCCATAATGTTAATTAAATAAAAATAGCTAATTTTTAGAAAGCTGTCCTTAATGTTTTAAATATACATTCTCAATCCCCCAAAATGTCTTAGTGAGACAAGTGTTATTTCTACCTCCTTTTTACACATAAGAGAACAGAGATTTGGAGATGTCAGGTCACATCACTGGTATGTGGAGGCATGCTGAATCTGAGCCCAAGCAGTCGAATTCTAGTAGGGATGTATTCTTGACCACCCGGTTATTCTGCCTTGCTATGGTTCTTGTACAAATATGTGCCAGTAACTCCTTGCAGCTCTTTACATGTACTAATTCAATCAATCTTTCATCGACCCTTTTAATTAGGCACTATTATACTGCCTTTACATGTCAGGAAACTGAGGCCCTGAAAGTTGTATTATTTGCTTGTCTACTTCTCAGAGGACGGGAAATATCAAAGACTTCTATAAATAAAAGAAAACTTATCTACCTAGCCTATATGCCAGCTAGTGGTTGGACGCAGCACTAGGAGGTGGAGGCAGATTGCCTGTTTCCCAGTCTGGTGCTTTTTCAACTCTTACTCAATACAGGGCACACGCCAGCTGAGCTAAATTCATCACAAAGGATGCTGCTTGTCTCACCTTCCTAATTTTCAAAATAAAATCTTAAATTTCAATTGTGAGCTAAGATCCAATTGGTTCAGAGGTCTATTTGCAAAAATACCTGAATTGTTTTATGTATTTACTAGGATTTGGTAAAGACACACACATACCACAAAACTCCTAAAAAACAAAGAAGTACACAGTTTATTATATAGTTGAGATAATTAAGGAACTAATATATACAATAATAAATGCAATATTCTGTTTTTGCTGTTAAGTTTCATTCAACTTTCCCCATTCAGAATAGGAGAAATCTTTCTGCAGCTGTTGGCTGGGGAATAGTTTGCCTTACCCTCTTTGCCTATTGTTCTTCTATGTCTCAGATTGTTGACACACCCTGAGGTCTACCTTGGAATAATCGTTTCCTCATAACAGTTCTTTTATTACTAATTGGATGTAATTAGATGCTGTACTTTGCAATTTTTGCATTTTCAGACATTTTTAGACAGCTTTCATACAGTGATTAATTAAATATAAATTTAATTTGAGACATTATTTTCTTCCAATGAATTAAGCAAGAGCCTCACCCCAAAATGCCTCTCTACGCAGTGCCATGGTTTTCCATTTGTTTTACTTCCCTGTGCAATCTAGGATTTGTCCTCAGTAGAGTTGTGCTGACTTTATTGGGACAGATTGATTTCCAGGTAGCCTCAGCTATGACAGAAAGCAAGGCAGCTGACATAAACACCCATGGTACGGTTGCTAGGATGTACAGATTCAGTCAGTACTTAGATAGGAATGCTAAGATTTTTTTTCTCAACCAGGAATTTTTAATAAGAAGGAAGAAATTACTAACTATAAAATGTACTATAAAATTTTTTAATTTAATTAAATGCTGCCAAATATAACATAAATAAATGTGCATGCATATGGATGAGATATTCACTTGATGACTTTGAAACTAATAATTATGTCACATGAAACATTTAGCCAAAAGCCAACATTTACTTGCCTTCTGTTAGCAGTTATTTTAACTGCTAACTAAGTCCCAGGACCCTGTTTGGAGCAGCTAACAGTAGACTGGTCTGGATATATTATATTTTGTAAACTCAGGGTTTATGAGAGATTCTAAAACTGAATAACCATTAGAATAAAGCCTAAATATCTTTAGGGTACACTATATTAAAAGTCTGCTAAATAATCTTATCATGTGTTCTAGGTAATCAATTCACATAACTTATAAACCAAACAAATCCTGCAAGGTTCAGTTTTTACAAAATAATCTTAGCCCATGACCAAGTGTAGCCTAGGTATAAAACTGCAAAAGTCATGTGAGTGTCTTAGAGGACACTGTATTAGTCAAGATTGTCCAGAGAGACAGAATCAATAGGATATGTTATAAACATATGAATGGGATTTATTAGGGGAATTAGCTCAAGTGATTGTGAAGAGAAGTCCCACGACAGGCCATCACACGTTGTCCTTGATGTAAGTCCTGGAACCCAAAAGCTGAAGAGTCTTGAGCTCTGATGTCCACGGACAGCTCCATCTAGAGAGAGTGCTTCATCTTTTTTCTCCATTTTTTGTTCCCTCCGGGCCCACAGCAGATTGGATGGTTCCTGCCTAATTTGAGCACAGATCTTTCCCATCCAGTCCACTCAGGCTCTCAAGTTAATCTCTTCTGGAAGCACCCTCAGGGACACATCTAAAAAGACAGCTTTACCAGATTTCTTGGCATGCCTTAATCTAATCAAGTTCACACCTAGGATTAACCTTCACAGATACTATGATAGTACATGTTGTGTTGTGAGCTTCTACCAACTTTTTCTATAAATCCTCTGTCTTACCTTTATTTTGCTTAAATTATTCAATGAAGTTGGTTCTACATGAGGGTTGAAAGGAAAGACTTCTAAGAAGGAGTTACAATGGGAGCTATTTCTTCAGCAACAGGAAAACAGAATTATTTTACAACAATATTTTGAATTAGTGTGAAATGCCTAAAAAAAAAAGTTTCATGACTTGTTACATGGGGGCTTACCACCAGTTCCCTCTTCTTTGTCTTTACCAATGTCTTATATCTACCTCTAAATAAAACTGATGTGAAAATATTTTCTTTGTTTTGGCTGCTAGAAGACATGGCCTAGTTTCCTTCTCAATGTCTAGGGTTTTCTTTTACATGAATGCCTTTTTTTTCTTCTTTCATTATCTTACTTGAATTTTTATTGTGCATTATTAATTTAGCCTAGTAAAAATGTGTGTGTGTGTGTGTGTCTGTGTACGTGTGTGTGTGTGTGTGTGTGTACATGCTTGGTGTGTGTGTGTATGCAGAGAGAGAGAAAATGAGAGAGAACTGTATTGTAACAAGCTCTTCAGGGGATCCTTGTGTATGCTCGTTTAAGAGCTATTGTCCATAGATTTCCAAAATAGTATTCTGTTTACCCCATTGTGTGGTGGTGTGACTTCATTTAGTTAAATGCAATAAACATGCTTTGGGTATCTGCAATTGATCAGGGATTTTGCTATGTGCTCTGTATGCATATATGAGTAAGAGATGATCTCTGTCTTCGAGGACCTTATATTTAATATTCTATTTTAAATCATTATACATTATCACATTGACATTTCCAGACTCTTTAAATAATACCCATTTCATGCTTCCTATCCACATAAGAAATTCACCACTAAGAAGTAATCTCTAAACAGTTCTTTTGTAATCTCAGTTATATCTCAAAACTTAAAAAAAGTGTCAACAACCTATTTCAACATGTTTTCTGTGAATTTCAGATACAAAATATTGTTTTATGCATTTAGCACCTAACTGTTCATCTTATCTTTACAGTGTATGAGGTTTGAAAGAGTGAGATCATGAAAATCGCCCCAGTGCCCAGAGGCATCACGATTGTTTATTTCAAATCCTAGTTCAGAGAAATGGGTTGCAGAAATGCTCTTCAGTGTTAAAATTTTAGGGAAAATGTTAGTAGAAAACTTCATAACTTCTAACAAATAAAATTGATTTTGATATGTAGACAGCTATTTCAATGACATGTCTGATATAGTCAAAATAGCATCAAAAAGTTTATACAGCATTTCCCAATCTTACTATTCATAGGATTCCTGGACAAAATCCAGGCAAAACGCTGGCTACTTTATCAATCAATATAAGATTCATTGTGTTAACAAGTTTTTAATTAAGAAATAAATAAAGTAGAAGCCTCTAAGTTTAGGGTCTGACTCTTCAAATGTGAAACCTCAGTGTTTTGGTTGGATTCTGCTTTTTGAATTAAGAAATGGTTTTCACAATAACCATTTTTATTTCTTTATTTTTATTTCTTTCATTGTGTCCCTTCATCTGACATTATAAAAAGCAGGCTGTATTATTTTTTCCACTTCAAACAATTGCTGAATGCCACTATGGACTTTACTTCTTTTGTGTCATTCCAGAGAAATCTCTAACTCACCTCAGACAAGACGTGTATCACAAACAGACTCAGGCTTTCTCTGAGCACGTGTGGAGCATAGCCCATCTGGCAGCGCTGGGTCGTGGCCTTATTTCTGGCAAAGTAATCATTTAAGGGAGCCAAGAAAAAGAGTATTAGAAGGAACTGCCCATATATCAGACTAAAAGAAAGTGATGAGTGTATGAAATCTCCCAGTGGGTAGAGAACCATTTCTAAATTATTCTGGCTGCTGCTGAGATACACAGAATGTCCTTCCTTACTTTATTCTCATTGGGATCTGCCACTTTCACACAGGAGACTAGCTGCAGAGATACATTCGATTCATTTGAGAAAACGCATTTGAACCACAGGCCTTTCATGAAAGTGCAGTATGTCTCATGAACATTCCTTTGAAATTTTTAGACACTTAAACAATGCCAAGTTCAATCCTTTCTTCTAGTCACTCAGTAATTAATTTTATAATGAATCTATATAGTCAAGCACAAAAAGAAGAATAACTGTACACCATTTACTGTGGATGGAGCTTGATGGAGTTAACTGCTGCTAGTAATAATAGAGAAAGTAATATAATCATAATAACAAGTAACATATTACACTGTGGTGGACATTTCATTGTGTATTTTACTTGGGCTGTGTTATTTAATTGTGAAAACAGTCTTATGGGTAACTCCTATTATTCACCTCTGTTTAATAATTGAAGACATTGACATTTAGGCAGGTTATGGACCTTGAGTAAGCTTACAGAGCTAGGAAATAAATGCATGGAAGGTAAGAGAAACACATAATGCTGAAAGTCTACATACTTATCTGAATTAATCCACATACAAACCCTCAGAGAATAATTTTGTACCCATCTTTGTCAGTTTCAAATCATCATCAAGTTAAATATCTTTCCCAAGACTATGTACCATGGGATTCTGATTGAAATCTCACTTTGGGTCTCACTCCAAAGACCACATTCTCTCCCCTGAGCCTGTTTTCAATTAGGAATATTTCTCAGGAAGAGGAATAAAAGGATTAGGATGAGGATGAGCAGGAGGTAAAACGGAAGCTACTTAGTGAGGAGGGACTAAAACGTTTTCAGATACACTTGGCACCCTAAACCATGTACATTACAATACTTTGAGTAAACCACAGTTATGATATCATTAAAACTTGGTGAGCTTTTTTCATGTTTCTATTTAATTTGTCTCTCTAATCTTTCATTAATAGTTATAGTAATAAAAGAATATCCCAGTGCCAGTCTGACAGTCATTTCATCACTAAGGAATAATCTGCAGGATTATTCTTCCACAGGACAAAACCACATTCCTTTAATACTTTAACTCGCATAGCCTATATTCTCACTGAAGTTCATTTTGCACAAATATGAAGATCACACCCATTCACCAGAAAGTTCTACTGAAAAGAAAATTGTTGAGTCAGATAAAAAGGATAAAAATAAGTTAGGATAGAACATCATACTTCTTATTGTCTCTATTTATCTCTAGCCAAACCTTGATTACAAGCTTGAAAATGAAATGTACACTGATTTTACACTCATTTTATATTACCTTTATGGATAGCTATTAAAAACTTTGCAGTGTAAAGAAATGATCTTTAATTACAAATATTAGAGCAGTTGTTTTGCAATCGGAATCATGAAAATATGTTTCAATTACCAAAATTGGTTTTTAACATATTTAGAAAAATGAATAACTACTTCATTTTATTATCTTACATGAAAATATGCAAAAATCCTTGAGGGTACAAAATGGAGCTAAGAAAGAACCTTTTTCTCTGTCCTTCTTTACCATTTTTATCCACTGCTATTAGTTCACTTCAGTTGCACTCTTGGTATGCCTTCTTAAAACAATGAATATTCATCCCCAGGTAACAAGCAAAATGACATGTGGTACATGAAAACAAAATCCCCATGGTGCTAAAATGTAAACCACAAGTCTACCTTGGCCCGGTCAGATTATCTACCAGGGAATGGAGAATTTGGCAGAAGCAGGTTGTAGTACTTTAAGGATTGTCACAAACTTGGTAAAGGCCTGTCCTTCTTAAGAAGGCAGTTCAGTTGTATCACATTTTGCTGTTTTTTTGTTTTGTTTTATTTTTTATATTGACATTCAGTTCTTAGAGACTGGCAAGGTACAAATTTCATATTCTAAATTTAAAATTTTGGGCATATATCTATGTCTTCAAATGAACCTAATTCATTTATGCATCAATTTATTTCAGATTCTTCAAATTTACACTTTTATTAAAGTAATAAAAACTTAATCTTGTTGTGATCACTACACAGACGCCTAAATACACATTGAAGTATCAAAATGTCAACATTGTTAGGATGGGACATATTAACTTCAGAATCTGGTCTTGTGCATTTAGATCTCCCAGGAAGAAATGGGTTAAAAGAATGTAAGTTATCCTATTAAGAAAAATTATTTAAAGCAGTTCTTCTTTCAAAGCTTGGAAGATTACCAAACATTTATATTCACAACACTTTTAGTGTCTTAGTAATTTTTTCTTTGCACACTCCAGGCCAAAAGAAATATCTAGCAGTTCCATTTATTTAGTAGTTAGATCCAAACAACTTAATAAATGTTTATATCCTAACTTAGTATACTTTTGGAAAAAAATACATGTAAATCAGAAGAGCAAAATCATATTTTTAGTTCATTCTTAAATAACCTCAATTACTTACAAATTGGATGTGTGCACCTATTTGGCACTGTATAACTCCTCAAGCCCTTAAATCAGATTAAGCACTTTCACATTCATTTCTTGTTCTACATTTATTTTCATATGGTACTTGCTTTTTATCATGCAATCGCAAGAAACACAGCTTAGAAAGGTATGATATCATCAAAAGGAATATAGTCCAATGCAACATTGGAACTGTGAATTACCTGAAGCTAGTACTGCACTTGATGTCAGACAGACATTTAGCATTGCTTTGTTTTACGTGAAAAAATAAAATACTATGCAGCTCCTCCATGAGTTTGCTAATGCTTTTGAGAGTGCCTTGGTGCATAGCTTGGGAAGTGTGGTTGTAGTTTCTTGATCTCATTGTCATATGCATCTACATCAAATAACACTAGTCTTTTCAAAGCTGTTACTCCACTACTAGACTCATAATAGTTTCAGCTTACCAACCTTCCTCCTGCCATATGCACAAAACTATGGGTGACAGTAGAGGCCATGGATAGCAGCTTATTCCGGTTAACCTTTACTGGACTGAGATATGAGAAGTGTCAACTAATCAAGGCACTGAAGCGCTAAAGCTGTTCTTTTCAGGAATACTTTTATAGAGTCCTACTTTTTAATCTAATATTATTGGTTTTGTAAAATTCCAGGGAAATATATTTGGTAGGGCTTTGTCTATTGGAACAATTTGATTACAAAATAATGCCATGCTACATTTAGTGAAATTTCAATGAAGATTTCGAATAATGGACAAAGAAGAGGTACTTCCTTATGTGAACTTTCTATGCTCTGTTTATTTTCCAATCAGTGCACATGGAGATTTTTTTGCAGTGTCCAGGCACAAATTCTTCCTTTAAATATTCATGAACTGTCACTTTACAGTTATTGGCAGATGCATCATCCTGGAAAATTTTATATTTTCCATCAGGAAAAAAGGTAACACTGCTATTAGTACTCATAGTGCCATGAAGCAATATAGAAATTAATGCATGACTCTGCAATTTCTGAATACCATTTATTTAATGCCAATTATATCATCACTCATGATTCTGCATTATCTGTACTGTTGCCCATAGATACTAGCTTCCAATGACTCTTTCAGAAGTTATTACATTATTATACTTTGTTGATGACAACAACAAATGCAAATCTTACCCAAAATATAAATAAACACATAAACAATAGTCATTTTTTCGTCAAGTTAAATTTATCTTTAGTAATTTGTTAACATAAATTAGGTTGACACATCCTCCAACCATGTCTCCTCCAGGAATAATCAGTCCATAATCACTGACTTTCTAAGGAGTGATCTCTTCCAGTGTTGGTTGCACTCTCACCCTCCACACACAGGGGAGAATGTCAATCAGGAGGAGCAGTTGACCTTGCAGAACGACAATCTCAATCCCTTGAGGAGATAAACATGGCCATCTCCAAACACTGTCTATTGTGTGGTGTGGAGCCTGTGGAGAGGTAGAGTGATCACCCTGGTTGTCAGAAGCAAAGGTTTGGGTAAAAGATGGAGCACAGGATAAAGGCTTTACACTAACACCTCCTTATTTCTCAGGTGCTGTACTCTGAAGTAGCACTACGATTTGAATATCTTGCAAGAACCCATATACTGGCCCCCACACTTGGCTCAGTGTCAAGGGTTGGCAGTGGAATGTATGGAAGTCCAAATATCTGAACTTCAATTGGGAATAATCCAAAATCACCATCTCTGCACCATTCTGGTGGTCCAATATTGTATGAACCAGTGAAAGAAATACCATGTAACCAAAGCCCCCAGAACAACACTAGATGTGGAAGTCAGAGGTCCAAGAACCACTCTTAGACCTGGTCAAGCACTAGAGTGGGGATTCCTTCAAGGAAGGGACTCAAAAGTCTGGGAATCCACTGAGGCAACCCAGGACAGGGGCCCAATTTGCCCAGATCTAAAAATGGTATTAAAAAGGACATGTAAATAATAATTGTACAAACTGCATGGTGTATCACTTAGCTTTCTTACTTTGAACTAGAGTAAAACTGATAGCAGTCAGAGACATGGTCTCCTGACAGAAAAGTTGTTTTGTTTTGTTTTCCTGAATGCATAGAACAGTCTCAAAGAAAAGACCTTCGGATACTGACATTTGGGGAACGCCTACCCAAGTGCTGCTATGTCACCTGATCATTCTAAATTAAAGCCAAAAGTCAACAAGATTCATCTATGCACACAGAGTTTCTAGTTGGTTTTCCAGGGTGTTTCTCTTACATATGAATAGGTAGCCACAGATTCCTGGATTATCTGAGGAAAGCCTGTAACATGATATAGACAAATGGCATGCCATTAATCCTGGAGGATTCAGAGATCAGAAGCAAATATCCAAGTATGTAAATAAACTATGAATGAAATCATCTGAGAGACCACATATATTGCAAAATATGCTACTATGACAAAAAAATAATAAAGTTAATGAAATAAAATGGCATAAAAATTTACAAGAATGGCTGAAAGAGCAACTCAACAAAGCTCCCATAGAATAGAACCAAAAGATAAAGAGATGGAATATAAGACAAAAAAAAAAAATTAGAAAGTTGCAGGAAAAATTCAGGAGTTTCCAGTGAGAACTAATACAATATATAAAAAGAATAAGCAAAAACAAATTGAAAGACAAGTACCAAAATAATGACAAAAGAACTTTTTCCCAGAGAAAAAGAGCAGTAGTTACCTGGTTTCAGGTGACCCCCAAGTGTTTTAAAATGGTGAATGTAAGGGACCTACACCAAGGTACATTATTATAAACTTTGACTGAAGTACTTTCAAGGAAAAACATTCTGAGCAATTCAGAGAAAACTTAGAAGCTGTATATAAAAAATAAAAAAATAGAATAGCAATAACTTTTTGATAATAATAATAGGTTCTGGAGGAAATGGAAAATTCTGAATTCCATATTACAAGTGAAAATGCTTTTCAGCCTAGAACTGTATGTTCAGCCAGACTAAGCATAGGGATACAATAAATTTGCAGACACCTTTGGGCTCAAAATATTACTTCTCATGCACTCTTTCCAGTGAATATTCTAGAAACAATGGAGTAAACCAAGAAAGAAGATGTGGGATTCAGAGAACAAGTATGGCACAAAAAAAGCAGTGATGAGAAACCTGGGGCCACAGAGAGATCACCATAGGGTAGAGCAAAAAATGTAATGCTCCAGTAGGAAGATCAACAAGAGAGCATAACAGATATTAAAATAAATTGCTAGAATATCTGAAAAGTGTGGACATGTACAAAACAGGAACTAATAATGGAATATGGCATAAATAATTTAAAAGTTAGGAATAAATATATAGAAAATGATGCAAATAAAATAAACGATCATAATCTGAAAGAAAGACAATTGTAGAGAAAGAAACCTAATTGAACCATGAGTGCAAATTGCATAGTCATAATATAAACTACCTAAATCTGTCTAAATCTATGTATCTCTCTGTTTCTGACTCTCTGGTGTGTCTTTCTCTGTCTCTTCATATGCACACATATGTATATAAAATATATACTATATATTTAAATAATCATATACTTAACTAGATATAATATTTATTTGTAATATAACTGTAACATAAGTATTGGTCTTAATATTGGTAAATATTTATTAATGTAAATATTTGGGAAATGTTTTAAAGTAAATTTTTGATGGAATTAGAATGGTGAAGGGAGAGTAAGCACATAAGAGGGTGATATAAAGAAATAGATAATACCTATTCCTCTCTACCATAAAATGAATAAAATAGATCATAGATAAAGTAGATATATTAAAAATAGTCATATAAGCTTTATAATTAGAAATGTGGAAGTAAGTATCAGGGAAATAGCTAAGGAGGTGTTATTAGTTATTGATTCTGAGGAACAGAACTCAGGCAGGTGAACATTTTTCACTTTAAGTTTTTTGACCAAAAATTTGATTTTATTAATATGATGTACATTTATAATTTTCATGAAGGTAAAAACTAACTAAACAAACAAGCTTGTAAACTGTTTCAGTTAAAAGTTGTTTAGGAAACACTTGATAGAGCATTTTGACTTTAGGCTAGCAACTCCAGGTAGCACACATTAGCTGTGTGGGCTGCTGCACCTCTGAGTGGTGAGTGATATTCTCTCTAGTTCTGTTTTGCACTCACTTAGTCATTTGAAGTAAGCTACGTGCTATTTATCCTCTTGCGGCAGGTTGTCATTCTTTGAGCATTCCTCCCCCCTTAGGTTTTCTTTTTAAAACTTGCCCCAAATATATTAGTTTAAAAAGTTAGGGAATATACCACAAAGATTCCCTTTTTAAATTTGTATCTTTAACAGCCAATTGGGAGGTCAAAATAGGATTTTATAAGCTGTTTTGCCCCAAGGTTGTCTGGTAGATAACAGTACTGATGAAAATTGGCATAGACATCTCACTCTGGAGTGAATTTCAATCTAACTGATTTTCCAAAATATCATTATCCTGACAGAGACCCATCACTAAAAAAGAAAGCAACAGAAGTGAGAAATCATAAATTCTTGCCAGATAAAGGTAAGATTTATATGCAACCCTAAATTATATAGTATGTTTATTTTGGCAATTGGTTTTGACAGTTATCCTCATTATTTTGATCAGTTTTGTGTATTTCTGGTTATTTTGTTGTTTTGTGTGTGATGGGCTGAAATATTTGACTTGAGTCATGCTACGATGAAAAGGTATTTTGGTTGGGTGCCAGGTCACTTGTTTCTTGAACAGCTGTCTTTTAATTGATTGTATGTTATTTCATTGAGCTCAACTTATCTATCAAAATAATTAAATTACACAAACTCTAAGGACCCATTACATACTAAAATTCTAAAAAGTGGTTTTAAGTTAAAAAATGACTTTTGCTTGGGTTTTGTAACACACATTTATGTGATTTTGACCATACCCTTCATATGTGATAGATTAATGGATTAAAGAATTTAAATTCATTTTAGCTACTTACTCAAATGTTATTAAAAATACAAAAGTGAGAATAGTATTAACATGACTAATATAATTTGAGGTAACTGGAGGATTCTTGGCCACATTGAAATGGAACTAGACCAAAACCATATTGATAGGTCTCATTACTTTACTATTAGGTAAGAGAAATGTCATTCCTTTGTGCCATAAATACAGCTCCAGTTGGTAATTAAAAATGTGCAGTTCAATATATCTATTGATACCTTAATCTTCTAAGGATAAGACTTCTTTCATCCATAACTAGGGTGAGAAACCAGTGGAACTTACAGGTTAGAGAGACTGGGATTTCTTTTCTCTTTCCCTGCTTAGCCCTCCACAAAGAGAGGTGAGAAGGGGACACACACACAGAAAAGGTGATAATGGGTTAGTTTGTTTGTATTTTGACTTTGTAATTTAAATTAATTCCCCATTATTGATGATTCTTTTACCTTTCATCTCTAAATTTGCTGTTTTGTCATAACTTTACCGGTTTAGTTTTACTACTTTTATGGTGTATAATGGAAGAAGCAGTCTGCCACTGAGCCTCCTGCTTGGTTTTGCTGACTGTACCAGATCACAAGGCTTGCCCTGACTCTTAGAAGTTTCCGTAGCTAGTCACATGGGCCACTAAGGTTATGGAGACCAGAGTGACCACGTGTAAATATTTGTTCCAAAAGTAGAGAAGGCTGGTTAGTTTGTTGCTTGTTATAAAGTTTGCTGCTTAAAAAAATTTAAAAAGAAGAAGAGTACTGGATCATTGGCTCCAGGTTCTTCTCCTATAAAACAACATACTGTATGTGCAGATTTCATCTGACCCTTCATGTGGTCCTAGGGTAACTGCACTGTGGCTTGGAGAACTTGTACAAGCATGCTGACAGTTTAAATACATTCTTTTTCTTTTTTTTTTTTTTTTGCTGTGAGTGATGAAGCCTTTCATCTCTTATTCAAGAGTCTCCTGTCTTTTATCAGTTTCCACGAAACTGTGGCAAGTTAACTTACTATATTGAAAGTAGGGAAAAATGCCAAACCCTTCACGTGCCTTCACGGTGTTTGGAAACGAGAATGGGCTTCTGACAGAATCATGGCTCTCTGGAAAAGGAGAAAGACCTGGGCACTGTTGGTCAGTTGAAGGAATTTAAGGAGAGTACTTGGAATTTACAACAAGCATATTGCCCAACTTATATGGCCAAATGAACAGTGAACGTTTCTCTACACTGTTGCCTGTTAACGAAGGGAAGTTGATCAGTTAGTTCCTAACAGCATATTTCTTTAATATTTAATTGGCTGTGATAAAACCTTCCTCAACAACAAAAAAATGTTAAATCGAAAAAAAATTCGCTAATTTTAGTCTTGTTAGTCATAAAACATATTAGTTCAAAAGAGATAATGACTATTTTCTAGATTATCTCTCATTAATTATTTTGTACTTATTATTAGAACTGTTACCTAAGAAAGCCAATATCTGATTAAATACTCCATCTTAGGCTAATTAATCACTGGTTTAAGATTTCAAAAACAAAGATAGTACAGATTTATTATTTACCAATTTGTAATTTAGATCAATCACATATATTAATTTTAATCTATGTTTTATTCATCATATTGTGCCCCTATTTTCTACAACTACACTTCACCATATATTATTAGTCAGAAGGTTATTGTAACATTTAAAAAGATAATTCTGCTCCTCAAAAGTACTTACTTTGAAAGCATCATAAATGTTACTGTTAAACATTACAAGAAAGATCATATGCTGTAGTGGATTAAAAAAAAAAGAATTTCAATAAAGACCTGAGAAAGACTTAGAATTTCCCTAACAGAGTTAACTCTTAATAAGCAGTCACTTTATACCAAGCATTGTTCTAAGTGTTTCATATTTGCTTACTTAATCTTCACAATGATTCTATGGTGTGGACTCCACTAATATCCCAGTTTTACAAACAAGGACAATAAGAAATAAAATTCCAATTCATTGCCTTGTGTCAAAAAGCTCATAGGTACTGACCCAGAATATCAACCCGGGCAGTCTGGCTTCAGAGTCAGGTTTTTAGCCATTTTTCCAGGTCACGTAACTTCATTCTTCTATATCTGAGTTTATTCATATGTGAAAATATGGACATAACATGGGAGATCCCTTTCAAGAATAAGTATTTTCATGTCATCAAAAATAAAATCACATTTACAAAATGCATTTCCAAATTAGTCAAAGATTAAATCAAGGGGAAAATTCAATGATGTCTAGTTATCCTGAGGACATTCAAGAAAAGACTTCCTTAAGCAATGGAAATGAGTGAAAATATATAATTCATCATAGCTATTTTACTTTCTGGCTTCTTATTTAGTCATAGTACAATGCCTATACCTACAATATTATTAGGAAAAGTTTTCTATTCTGTTCCTACTTGTACACAGAACAATTTTCTTGGTTAGGTTGAAAGCTCATAACAGTCAATGATAAGGCTATAGTATAACAGTGTCCTCTTTATTAAGGAGATTTATTGTTGTCAGATTAGGTGCAAATAATAACAATGAAGGAGCTACAACTGAAAGAAAACAATTTAACTCATTGTTCAAGAATGTTGTCTTTTATTATTTCATTATTGTTGGTTAATTCAGGTGGGTGAAAAATATTTATTTAAAATACTGCCAGCTTAAGAACTTTGGTTTTCAATTTGCTCCATTACTATTTTTTACTATTTAATAATACTCATGTTTACTGAATACCTGCATTTCTCTTTCAGGCACTGTGCTTGAAGATGGACCTATGTCTTCATGGAGCCTAGAATCTCCCAGGATAGACATACGAGTGAACGTAATGTAATGTGACAAATGTAATAAGATAAGCAGAGGATGCTTAGAAAGTGACTAGTGTGGGACATGAAAACCAATCTATCAATTCTGAAATGGTTTTCTGAATTGTCATAATACAAATAAAAGAATTGTATATAACCTACAGCTTTCTGGAAAAAAATTACATGTCACTAAAAATATACCTGTAGATATGCTTAAAGCAAAATTCTGGTGATGGCAAAGCTGCGCAAATATGCATTTATTACAAAACATGTAAAAAAATATTAAATTAAATTAGGAATATTCTTAACTTTCTGGTAAAAACTTTATTATTCTGAAATTTAAAAATCTTAGAGACTTTTATTCCTACTATTTTAGAGTGAACAAAAACTGGGTGATTGTATCTTATATATGTAATCTGAGATTTCCTGCTTAAGAATTCAAATGGTAATGACTTGGGAAGTACTAAGCACAAAAAATTAATGTTTACCAAGTGAAACACCTTTGTATACATTACCCCTAAAGATGTCATCTTTGCTAAAATCTTGGAAGAGCATAAACTATTCCATGTCTCTGATTTTTTAAAATTCAAATATCACTCCCTGCAAATTCCTCACTTTAAATATGTGTCAACACAACCTATTTATTATTACCATTTTCTTTTTTCTTGGCAAATACAAAGGGTTACACCTCAGATTTTGAACTAAGATATAAACCACACAATACTGTTTGGCCAACAGTCAAATACTATGGCATGTAATCCTTAACCTTTCCCTTGTCTAAGATATTTTCTCTTTTTATCAGAATATTCATCTCTTCCATGTTAGCTTCTTTTGCCTCCTATGCATAGTTAACCTTAATTCATGGCAATCTTGTCAAAATACTTTTATTTCACCTTTCAGAGAAATCCCAGCTGTTTCATTTTCATACCAGAGTTTTATTTTTACTGGAAAAGAATGCAAATTAGACAAAGTAAGAAAAGAATCAGAGAGAGGTTTTCTTTTTTTCCTTATAAATTTTTTGTATTGTGAAAAAAATCTTTGAATTCTGTCCTTTAAAGATACATAGGCTGGTTTTTTTCTTAGCATAATTAAAATGCATTGCTTAATATATTGAGGACTAAATGCCTTCAGGAGGGTATGAATTTAGTACTTCATTACTGCTACAAAGATTACTGCTGAAAACTACACCGAAGAAAGGGTCCACATGCACTTGTCCCCCATTTGCCAAATTTTTCAGATGTGTCACCCCAAGCATTAGTACAGGTGAGCCAAGGATCCAAGGGACTTTTAATAAAAGTGTAACAGTTTTTCACAAAGTATTTTGGTATGTTCAGTACATAATTCAGAAATATTGTTTTCATTGTTTTAGCATCTGCATTATCATTAAACATTTATAACAAAAAATCAACTTGTATGCTATACAAGTAGCATAGACTTGTAAGTATGTAGTTCATATTCTAGGTTTACTCCAATGTAGTCTTGTTCCTTTGTCTATCGATCATTCTTTTGTGAAGTGTCTTAGTTTGGAATGTTGTAAGAGAATACCATATAGAATGGGTGGCTTAAATGATAAACATATTTTTCACAATCAGTTGTCTAGGAAGTCCAAGATCAAGGGACTGGTAGATCCATCATCTAGTGAGGGCTCTCTTCCATGTTTATAGACCTCTTCTCACTCTGTCTTAATGTGGTATAGAGAAATCATCTCTTTCTCTTGTCTCTTCTTAAAAGGGCACTAATCCCATTTGTGAGGGCTCCATTCCCAAAGAATATCATATTGGGGATTAGGCTTCAGCATATTAATTTGGGGGAGAGGGGACACAAGCATTCAGTCCATAGCATGAAATATACCATTATTATAATAACTTCAAAGAATAAGATGTAGTGGAACATATTTCAAGAATTTGATTCTACAATTTCAGATGTCTAACAAGAGCAAAGCACTAAAATCCTCAATTATTTTACTGTATTTTCTGTTCTGTTTTTCATTTATCCTTCCCCCTACAGGTCTTCCTTTGCTCTTGTCTAGACTATGGCAATACCTTTTCCAGAAAATTGAAATAGAAACCATTCTCCCAAACTCATTCTATGAGGCTAGCATCACCCTGATACCAAAACCAGATAAAGATACAACAACAACAACAAAAAGAAAATAACAGGTCAATATCCTTGATGAACATAGAAGCAAAAATCCTCAACAAAATATTAGCAATCATATTACAGCAACACATCAAAACAATTATACACCATGATCAAGTGGGATTCATCCCAGGGATGCAAGGATGATTCAACATACACAAGTCGATAAATATGATACACCATATCAACAAAATCAAGGACAAAAAGCACATGATTATCTCAATAGATACAGAAAAACCATTTGACAAAATTCAACATCACTTCATAGTAAAGACTCAGCAAATTAAGCATAGAAGAAAATTATCTCAACACAATAGAAGCCATTTATGACAAACCAGTTGCCAGTATCATCCTGAATGGGGGAACAAGACAAGGATACCCACTCTCACCACACCTATTTAACAGAGAATTGGAAGTACTAGCCAGAGCAATCAGGCAAGAGAAAGAAATAAAGGGCATCCAGATTGGAAAGGATGAAGTCAAACTGTCCCTGTTTTCACACCACATGATCTTACATGTAGAGAAACCTGTACACACTACTGAAAATGCTTAGAGTTGATTAACAATTGCAGTAATGTTGCAGGATACAGAATCAACACCCAAAAAATTAGTAGTGTTTTTATTTTTATTTTTTTTATTTTTTATTTATTTATTTTTTTTTGTCGTTTTTTCGTGACCGGCACTCAGCCAGTGAGTGCACCAGTCAGTCCTGTATAGGATCCGAACCTGCGGCGGGAGCGTCACCACGCTCCCAGCGCAGCACTCTACCAAGTGCGCCACGGGCTCGGCCCTAGTAGCGTTTTTATACTCCAGTAATAAACTAGCAGAAAAAGAAATCAAGAAAGCAATCCCATTTGCAATAATTGCCAAAAAAATAAAATATCTAGGAATCAATTTAACCAAGTAGGTGAAAGATCTCTACAATGAGAACTACAAAACACTACTGAAAGAAATTAAAGAAGATACAAAAAGTGGAAAGACATACCTTGCTCTCACATGAGAAGAATTAACATCATGAAAATGTCCTTTCTACCCAAAGCAATCTACAGATTAAATGCAATCCCCATTAAAATACCAATGACATTCTTCACAGAAATAGAAAAAGTAATCCTGACATTCATATGGAACAAAAAAAGACCCTAATAGCTAAAGAAATCCTGAGCAAAAAAAATAAAGCTGGATGCATAACACTACCTGCCTTCAAATTATATTACAAAGCTATAGTAACCAAAACAGCATGGTACTGGTATTAAAACAGACAGATCAGGAACAAAATAGAAAACCCAGTAATCAACCCACATACTTACAGCCAACTGATATTTGACAAAGACAACAGGAACATATATTGGGGAAAAGACTGCTTCTCAAATAAATGGGGCTGGGAAAATTGGACATTCATATGCAGAAGAATGAAACTGGATCTATACTTCTCACCATATACCAAAATAAACTCAAAATGGATTAACGACTTAAGTATAAGACCCCAAACCATAAAATTACTAGAGGAAAACATAGGGGAAACAATCCGTGAAGTAGGACCAGGCAAAGACTTTATGAATAAGACCCCAAAAGCACAAGCAACAAAAGAAAACAAAACAAATGGGATTACATCAAACTAAAAAGCTTCTGCACAGCAAAGGAAGGAATCAACAGAGTGAAAAGACAACCTACAGAAAGGGAGAACATATTTTCAAACTATACATCCAACATGGGATTGATATCCAGAATATGTAAAGAACTCAAACAACTATACAGTAAAAAACAAATAATCCAATTAAAAAATGGGCAAGGGAGATGAACAGACATTTTTTCAAAGGAAGACATACAAATGGCCAACAGGTACATGAAAAAATGCTCAGCATCATGAGCAGTCACAAGAGAAATGCAAATCAAAACCACATTGAGATATCATCTCACCCCAGTTAGACTCACCATTATTAAAAAGACTGAGAGTAATAAATGTTGGTGAGGATGCAGGGAAAGGGGAACTATTCTGCACTGTTGTTGGGACTATAAATTAGCACTGCCATTATGGAAAATGATATAGAGTTTCCTCAAACAACTACAGAGAGAACTACCATATGATCCAGCAATCCCACTACTGGGTATATATCCAAAGGAATGGAAATCATCATGTCGAAGGGACACCTGCGTTCCCATGTTCATCACAACTTTTTACAATAGTCAAACTATGGAACCAACCTAAATGTCCATTGACAGATGACCAGATAAGAAAAATATTGTATACATACACAATGAATTACTACTTAGCCATAAAAAAGAATGAAACATGGATGAGTCTGGAGTTTATGTTAAGTGAAATAAACCAGAGAAGGAAAGAGAAATATCACATGTTCTCACTCATAACTGCTCTTAAGAAAGAAGGAATGAAAGAAGAAAGAAAGAAAGAAAGAAAGAAAGAAAGAAAGAAAGAAAGAAAGAAAGAAAGAAACAAACAAACAAACAAACAAACAAACAAACAAACAAACAAACAAACCACAACAATACGTTGAACTTTCAGAAGGAGAGAACAAACCTAAGGATACTAGAGATGGGGGAGAAGCAAGGAGGAAGTTTGGGGAGTGATAGTTCTTGTATGGGGCATAAAGAAAAATCAAGATTTGTAATGATAAATTTGCTAATAATAAATGATAAAAATTTAAAAAAAACTATGACAATACTCTCTTACCTGCTCTACCATCCCACAGTCTGTCTAATCTCTACTTCCTATCCCTCACTACATATAAACATCATTGATAAATTGTCTTTGTGAAACATAGTTCTAATTACATTATTTTGAAAAAATTTTTGAATATAATTTACACAAATAATATGCCCACATTTCAATTATGTTGTCTGATATCATGACAACTGTATATACCTTTAACCCATCACCACAATCAAGATGTTGAAGATTTGCATCACTCCAGAAAGTTCTTCATGACCCTTGTCAATCAATTTTCTCCCATACCCTTACCCAAGGCAACTAATCAGCTGATTTCCATCACAATAACTTATTTTACCTGTACTAGGGCTTCATATAAAGAGATTATGCAATATGTAGATTTTTTGTGTCTGGCTTCTTTTGCTCCCCATAATGTATTGAGAGTTATGCATATTATAGCATATATCTGAAATTTCTTCCTTTTCACTTATGTGTACTCGGTTGTTCTTCCACTTAATGTTTATATACATTTGGGTTGTTTCAGTTAGAGGGTATTATAAATAAGGTAGCTATGAAAATTTGTACATGCCATTGGTAGACATATGCTTTCATTTCTTTTAGGAAAATACCAAAATATGTAGATTTTTATAACAAATGTCTAAGTATATTTCAAAACTCTCTCTCATTATATATGACAGTCCAAATAGCTCATGTCCTGGTCAATACATGTTACTGTAAGTTTTTTTTTCATTTTTGCCATTGTAGTGAGTGTGAAAAGGTATTTCACTGTGCTTTTAGTTTTGGGTTCTGTCTTGTGTTGACATCTCTTCATGACCTTATTGGCCATCTAGATATCTTATTTCATGAGGTGTCTGTTGGTGGCTTTTGTGCATTAAAAAAAAAAAAGTTGCCCTTTTTATTTTTAATTTGTAAAAGTCCATATTTGTCCTAGAAAGAAATCCCCTGTCAGATTTATGTTTTGAACATACTTACCCTGGAATGTGAGCCTCTTTTCAAAAGCAGAAACTTTAATTTGTCACAAAGTTCAACTTAGCGACTCGTCTGTGGTTAGTGCTTTTCATCTCCTCTCTAAAAAATTTTTGCCTACATGAATTTGTTAAAATTTTCCTGTTTTATTAAATCATTTTTTATAGTTTTAACTTATATATTTGTGGATAATCATTTCTGAATTTTAAAAAATCATATTATCTAGAGGGTCAATGTTCACATTGTGCATACAGATATCCAGTTCCAAGAACATTTGTTGAAAAGACTATTCTTTCTCCATTGAATTATCTTAGCAACTACCTTGAAAATCAGTTGGCTATATGTGTGTGAATCTATTTCTAGACTCTACTCTGTTTCATTTACCCATGCGTCTATCTTGATGGCATACTGCAGTCTCTTGATTACTGTAGCTTTACAGTGGGTTCTCAAAGATGATAGTGTAAGTCATCCAATTAATTTTTCTTTTTAATACTGTTTGACTTTCTGAATTCTTTGGTTTCCATGTAAATGTTATGATCAGCTGTCAATGTCTACAAAAAAGCTTGCTTGGAATTTTGATTGGGAGTTAATTGGATCCATAGATCAATTGAAGAAAATTTCCTACCTCAACAATATTAATTTTTCCAATTCTTGAACCCACCATTGAAGGGCTTTTAAATTCCTCTTAGAAATATTTTCTGTTTTCAAAATGCAGATTTTGTACACCTTTTAAAAAGTTTATTCTTCAGTATTTAAATATATTAGTGCTGTTTTAAACATTTTTATTATTATTTTTTAAATTGTTTGTTTCCAGTGTCCAGAACTGTATTTGATTTTTGTAAAGTTAATTACATTGATTGGTTGCTTTGTACATAAAATTTGCATTCTTAAATTATCAGGGTTTGTTTAAAGTAAATATTGTATGACTTCCCACTGCACCTTTCCCTCTTAAATGTTATAAAGTTATATAATTCCAGTTACCTAACCCCATCCTTTTCACTATTGTCATAACTTTTATTTTTATCTGTATCATACACCTTGTCGCAGGATGTATGATTCTTGATTTAAACAGTAACTCGTCTCAAAGAAATTTTGCTGAAAATGAAACAGTTTTTTATATATCCAATTATTTAGCATTGACAGTGCTCTTCGCTCCTTCCTTTAGATTTGAATCTAGCTGGTATCACTTCCCTTCATCCTGAAGAAGAACATCCCTCTTCCCTTAGCTTTTTCTTTTATAGTGCCAGCTCCTAGTAACACAAAGTCCCAGCTTTCATTTATATGAAAACATCTTTATTTCAAACTCTTTTTAGCAGCATACTTTTATTGGATTTAGAATTCAAAGTTGACTATTTTATTTTTTTTTATTTTTTCAACATCGTATAGAAATCTTTTTTAAAAGTCTAAGTGTGGAAATCCCAGGTTGGTTCTGTGGCTTAACAATATTCAGGTTTCATCTGCATTTCAGCTCTACAATCCTAGGCAGATTGGCTTACCGTTCTGTGAGCCCAAGATGACTGTTATAGTGCCAAAAATTATGTCTACAAAGCATGAAATAGGCCCCAAAGTTTCTCCAGCTGCAATTTTTCATCTAAAATATGAAAAACCTTCCCAGAAGCCCTTGCAGCAGATTCCCACTTATAATTTAGATACTAGAACAGAGCTTTGAAGTTGCTACTGTCTGTAAGTGAGGATGGCAGTGAGGACTGTATCTGGCTTTCCACCCTCTGTCTTGTGATCTAATGAAAGAGAATGTTTTCATTATGAATTTGGGGTCATCCAACAATAGTGTTTGCCTCAACAGGAAAATAAACTCAGAAATAGCCCCAGGGCTTATGCTATCAGCCCCAGTGGGAATTTAATGGGCTCCAGGATGTCGGTAGTAGCTCTAATATTCCAATTACAGTTATGTTAACTCATCAGGCACACATAGATATCATATTAGAAGCAGGTATCTGTTTTTTTTTTTTTCTACTCTAAGGTTTATACCATATCTTCTCCTTTTATCTCTCACTTGCTCCTATTTTTCCAACCACTCTCAACTGATTTAATCTTTCCTTTCTACCATATGGATTCTGCATCCTTAATTCTTCCATGCCTTAAAGATTCTGTTCACTACCTTCTCTCTCTGTGTCTTTTGTTTCCACCACACTATGGTCTGACTTTCTCTCTCTCTCTCTGAGTATTAACATTAGGAATCTCTGAGAGATAGATTTATGAGGATTTTCAGATCTCATTCAATTCAGAGTGCTTATGCTTGGAGCCAAAATTTCTCAGGCCAATCCAGTCCAATAGACCTGCCCGTAAATAGCTTGCTTCAGTGCTGGTGTAAATTTGTATTTTGATCAGCTGCGATCAAGGTAGTAAAACCATATGGTACAAAGCAGTGTTTTCTATATATATAGGGAACTCCTAGGCTATTTTGCTTTAAACAGAGTTTGGGTACATAGCAAAGTGACATAAGTTCTCTATGGAACAAAGGCCCTATGCAATGTATCACAACTTCTAGCACTACTTCCCATTATTTATTTTAACAGATTTTTTATACCATCCGCATTGGATGCTGAAACTCCCTAGAAATGTTTTGTTTCTCTGACATTACTTTATCTTATACTTGAAATGTAATTTATATTCTCTCTGTACATTAAAAATTCTATCTATCTTTCAAGAAGTCTTACATTCTTATCTATTTGTGATTTCATGGTATGCCATTTTTAAAAAATTGTTTTTAAGAATGATTTGTTCAAGCTTGTATTGACATTATATGTACAAATGTCAAACTTCTGTTTGATTCTAAGGCAACTATGTTTTGTATGTCTTGTCATTAAAGAACTTTGCACATAGTACATGCTTGAGAATTTACTTACAGAGTCTAAAATATGAATATTATAGATAAATGAATTTATAGCATATCAATATCAATATTTTATTTAACCTATGCTTGAAATAAAGTGTGGTATGGCTCATCAACCTGGAAAACTTCAAATTCTTTCTAAAAGGGTAATTAATGTGAAAATTAACAATTGCATACAAATGGATGTCTTTAAAATCCATTTGGTCAACTATATAATTGCTAGTTTGCTTTTTAAAGCCTAAATTTATATACAATTGAGGGTGTGCATGTGTTAAAGACAGTTTAACAATAAAGAAAATTCTGATACTGATTATGCAAATGTGTTTAGAGAAGACATTTAAAATTAGCACTATGCAATAAAAAATCTAAATTAAGAAATGGCTAATATTTTCCATGTCTTCATAATCTAAGAGTTTATGACCATATATATTCAATCAAATGTTTGTCATCAAAATGATTACATATTTATTCAATCTAAGTTTTATAAAGAAAACAGAATTATGTTCCAAGATAATTTCATATATTTTAATTAGAACTTAGGAGGGTATGTGCACATTTGGAGTACAGTTTTAATTTCTACTTTTCCCTAAGGGGAAAAAGTGATATATTTCTTTTATAGAGTGCATAGGGTTTTTTGTTTGTTTGTTTTTGCTTTTTTTCTTGGTCAGTTCTTTAACTGGTAACATCAATTCAAACATTTGTCAATCACAGTGTCTAATATGTAAAAGTCATTGTTCATGTTTTTGGGTATAATGCAAGTATATATTCTGAAGCTTAACAACGACATACACCAAAAATGATTTTGAATAATGAACTTAAAAATATTACTCCTTTCTTTCAATACCAGTAATATAAATGATCATATTTTGATTTTTCAGAACACGTCAGTTCCCAATGTGAATATACTGATGGTTAGGCATATGAGGTAGAAACACACATACTTATTTTGTTTTTATTTAAAATATTTTGCTCTAAACTTTGAAAAATGGTAAGATTGCTAAGTTAAACAATCTTTTAAAATTATGATAAAAATTTTCCTACTTGAAAACCATGTGCAACTATATTGTCCAAAAAATCTTCATCATTCAATAAAAAAGTTTTTCTTTTCCATTACATAATATAGCAACAGTTGTTAATGTGATTATATTTTTACCTATATCCATTAAAATATGGTATTTTATGCAACAAAACATCAGTTTATGTTAATGTAATTCTTTTGTAAATTATATTTTGTGTTATTTGTCTTTCCTGTATGTTTTGGAGAAACAATCCCTGAACATAGAAGGTTGATTCTTCCGACTCCTTTCTTTTAAGATAGTTTTCAGTGTACCAAGCCAGAAAATCATGTTAAAACAAAAATTTTAGGCCACAAATTCAGTTCTTGTGTAACAATTATCCAACTTATTACTATGTGTCCCTTTGAGATGTTTTGGGATTAATATATTATTTTCATTCGGCTTGCAATTATGTGACAAAGAATGAGAAACAGCCTCATTCACTGGAGCCACAGCCATGAAAAAGGCATGAAGCCCTCCTTTCCTGGGAGCAAAAGCCTCGTGCTTCTAGAGATGGTAAGAAAACTCTGTCGCCTCCAAGGCACTGATAGAGACCTGATGCAACTGGGGGAAGAGAACAGGGGAAAAAAAAAACCTCTTGGGGAAAGAGACAGGAAACAATACCGATAGGGATCTCCTACCACTGGAGAAAAAGAAGGAAAATCTCCACTGAACACATTTTAAGGCATAATTTTTCTCCCATGGAGAAGAGGGGCAATTTTTTTTCATGGAGAAAAAAATGCCCGATATCCAAACACACAGTGTTTTCCTAAGAGTTAGGATAGAAGAAAACAAAGGGCCTCTTCCTGCAACCCACCACCAAACTAGCAAGCAGTAAGTAATATACAATGGGGGAGGGGAAAATCTTTGAAGATTCCCTCTGAGACATAAGCTTACCGGATGGAGCAGAAAAAACTGATTTAAAAAAAAAAAAATGCTCCAGCAATACAATAAGCTGAGAGTAGTAATAGAATAATTTAAACTCAAAGGTTCTTTGAAGATAACAATAACAAAGTCAAAATTTAATCTCAGCCTCACTCCTGACTAAAATGGCATAAACCACCTACCTACTAGAAAGAAACATCCCCATTTTCAGGCACAAATACTATTTACTTCCATTTCAAATGTTCTACACACATCTGGCATATAACTAAAAATTACAAATCACAAATAAAAGCAAGAGAAATCATTCCAATCTCAAGATATAATGTATTCAACAGAATAACATTCAGAGAGAAGCTAAATATTGGAACTATAAGGCATGAAATTGACCCGAGTGAGGTGGCGCCTATCTGTAGTCCCAGCTACTACTTGGATGCTCAGCTGGAGGATAACTTAACCCAGGAGCTCTTGGCTGCAGTGCACTGTGCCCATTGGTGTCCACACTAAGTCTGGCATCATTATGGTGACCTCTTGGGAAAGGGGGACCAATGAGTTACCTAAGGAGGGATGAATGGCCCAGGTGGGAAATAGTGCAGGTCAAAACTCCCATACCGATTAGTAGTGGCATTACTCCTGTGAATAGCTACTGCACTTCAGCTAGGGAACCAAAATGAGACCCCATCTCTGAAAAATAAATAAGTAAATAAATTTAATTTTTAAAAAGGCATGAAATTATAAATAATAATATGATGAAGGACTTAGTTAAAAAGGTAGACAATGGGCATGAACAGATAACGAAATTTCAGCAAGGAGAGGAAATGTATAAAATAGGGTCAAATGGAAATACTAGAAAATAAAATACCCAACAAGAGGTGAATTTCATTGACAGATTCATACATACATTTAAGATAGTCAAGGAAAGAAACAGTGACCTTGAATATCAGTCAATGTTAATTAAACAATCTGAAACACAAAGAAAAATAAAAAGGAATAATCTTTTTTGAAAAACAGAGAATCAAGGACTTGGGAAACAATACCAAACTGTGTAGCATATGTGCAATTGGATTTCCAGAAGAAGAAGAAGAGAAATAAAAGGGAAGAAGAAATATTTAAAGACTGAATGATCAATAATTTTCCAAAAATAACAAAAGCAACAACATTAACTATATACCCAAGATGTGTAGAGATTCGCAAGAAGGACAAATAACAGTTAACAAATATAAATAAATGGAAAACACCTAAATGGATCACATTCAAGTTTATAAAAATCCCCAAATAAAGAGAAAATCAAGAAGCCAGTCATGATTAAGAGATGCATTACACACAGAGGAAAACATGTGAGAATTAGAGAAGACTTGTTGTCAGTGATTATGCAAACCAGAAGAAAATGTGATTACATTTATACGACATTATAGGAAAAAATATATAAAAAGAGAAACTAAGGAGTGGTTGCCAAGGGTTGGGGTTCTGGAGTGTGTATAACTACAAATTGGAAGGGTTGATGGAAATGTTCTGTACCTTGATTGTGGCAGTGGTTTACAACTGTGTATGTGTGTCAAAACTCACTGAATTTTACTCTAAGAAGGCTGAATTTTACTGTATGTTAATTATACCTTAATAAATTTGACCAAATAAAGTAAAAGAACACAGTGTAAGTTTTCCGATAAACATGGCAGACAGGCCACAGATATTTATCTTATCTTCCTAAGACAGATGTAATCACAATAAAAAAAAAAAACACATACTATTTGGTGTATAAACTCAACATGTGGACAAAGGAAAAGAAGGAAAAACATCAGAGGATATGGCAGCAGAACAAATTTCTGGAAAGTAGCTGAAGGATTAGTCAGGAAGTCTTGTGAAAATTCAACCCCTTGTTTCAGCAAAAGCCCTAATGAACTGAGATAATACCCTCACAAAGGGCTGAGAAGAAGCAAGGATTAGCAACAGGGGGCTTGTTTAATGATGGTAACCAAGTAACAGGATCCTCATACACCTTCCTCATACTTCCTTCAGCAAGTGTGCTGGCAAGAGCAGGCGCAAGTTCACGGTCAGGGAAAATTAATCCGACAGCTGACAGAACAGTAGTTGAATATGAGTGATACTGACAGAGGGCAAGGAGGAGCCTCTCATGGTGCTGGAAATATTTCACATTCTAATTTGGAGGATGGTTTCATGGCTGCAAGTATACGTAAAAACGCATTAAGATGCATGTTTAAGATTAGTCATTTTACCACATATAGTAAAGTTCTTATTTTAAAAGAACATTAAAAAAATAAAAAAATATTTTCTCATTTAACACTCATAAGATATTGTGCTTTTATATGTCTTTCGATTTTCACAGGTAGCATGCTTCATATACTGTAGATGACCAATACATATTTGTTGAATTTAAACAAAAGATTAAGTACAATGTTGGGGAAAAATATTTTACTAAATAAAGGTTTCCAATTTTACACATTGCAAAATACATTAATTATTTAGCATAAAAATTTATTAAACTATAGTTATTAACCAAATTTTAAAGTTCGTGATTTTTTTTTTGTTTCTCTAATTTAGCACATGTCCAAGATAATTTAAAAGCTTGTATCACAATAATGTATCCTTGTATTTTACTGTTTTAATGTAAAATGCAGTTATCGACAGATGGAATATCTCCAAAAGTAGGAAACTGAAAAATATCCTATTACAAGTCATAACTAGGATTTACACTAGAGAAATATGCTTAAATATGTTTTTAAATTTTCTTGCTTTTGATCTTTATCCCATATGATATTTGCTTTCTATGGTTGCAGAAAATACATACTTTGAAAAATTTTGTAATTCTTATGTGTTTTTTCTCAGGTATTAAAGTTTTGTGCTATGTTAATGGTGTTCAATAAATACTTTGCTAAATGCAGAAATCTTGTGGCTTCTATTAATGACTGTTTTTAATATTTAGCCCTCCAGCATTTCCTGCAAGATTTACTGTTGCTTCACAGTAATGGGTAAGTGACATTGGGTAAGTTACATACCCGACATATACATGTACATGTTTCAAGTAGCCATAAAACACTTGTAAACACCTGTGTTCAAGCAAGACGACAGAGATAAAATGTGAGTTTTCCACCAACTGTACATAACTAAAGATTTACATGTCTTTTTCAAAACCACATCTATATATTCTGAAATAGTTGACTTCAAAATAGTTAATTTATATTTTGGAAAAGAAATCTGTTGAACTATTGTAGCAATTGGATTTATAAGGGCACCAATGTACCAAAATTTTACTTGGAATGTTAATTTTTATTTTTTTAAAACCAATAAAAAGTTCAGTTATTAGAATATTATGAAGAGGATTACAGAAGAATGTTGCTTTTATATTTGAGTTATTTTATATTTGAATTATTTTATATTTGAGTTATAGAGTAGAATGTATACAACATAGCACCATATCCTACAATTTTGAACACTAAATTGAAACACAGACATTTAATTTTTAATAAGTATACAATGTATTGCAATTCATTTTGCACAAATTGATCAATACATAATCTTTTAAATTTACCAGTATTTTTAAATTGATAAAGGGGATGTATATGAACATAACAAATATGTTTGAAATTATTTTTGATTATTCTTTTTGTTCTCTGAATTTTATTCATTCTTTTTCTTAGTGACAAATAGAATGGTATATCTGTTATCTTCTAATTTGAGTAATAAAGTATTCCGCTTAAGCCAAACACTTCAAATTATATAGTCTTACTAGCATCCATGTGGCTTCTTATTTGCAAAATAATAAAACTGTATTTTAAAACTCCTAGTTTTAACAGAATGCAGTTAAGTGCATTTTCTTTCTCTCTTCTTGGGATTTACTAAAAAATTATAGAGGAAATGAGAAATAACAATATAGATTCCATCTTCAATAAACCTTACAGAAATCTGAAACTTTGCATCACAAGTTGATGGAAAAGGATTCCAAATGCAGTCAGAGTCACACACGGGCACCAGAAGGCACGGCTTGCTGGCTCAAGGCTACAGTGAGCAGCAGGCAGCACTTCTTAAAGAAAGGGGCACAAGCAAAGGTGCAAACCACCAGATCTTTGTTTACAATCATGGGAAGCTGGTCCCTGAGATAGCGGTGGGAGCTTCCTTGGACTTGGTTTGATTTCCATTATACCAATGAGCAATATTTACATGAACTGCATTTTGTCAGTGAGGCAAGGAGGGGGACAGAGACTGAACTGAAAGCAACACTCTTACTTTCAGTTGCCTGAGAAAAGTAACAGATAAAAAAACTCACTCACAAAACCCTCTCATAAGCATAAGTCTCATTATCTTGGCCCCAACCAGTATAAATCTCTTGGAAATATTGCTTGAAGAACCAGTTTATTTAAATTTTTAAAACCACGTTGGGATTAACACAAAATTACTAAAAATTGAAGGAAAAAAAAAGACAGATAAACAGCATAAGAAAATTGCCAAAGAGAAGCTAAAACTGTGTTCAATGAAATTTTTAAAGAAGTATTTAATGACAAAAATCACCTTTGTAAAACAAAGGTCAAACATAACACGAGAAAGCATGTATAGCATGACAAAACAACAACAGAACAAGGCAACGCATCATATAGCATGACATTTTTATAAAGATAAAAAATAAATCTAATCCATAAATGAATGTTACATTGGAAGCTGAACAAAGGATAAAAAGTACTACAGAAAATACAATAATAAATGTAGAGTACAGTATTGAGAAAAGTTAATAAATTAAAATAAAAATTAGCAATGTATTAAAAAGTATGAATAATAATAGCAGTGGTTATATGAATAACAATAATTAATATCTGCTGAATATTTTATCTTCTGCCAAGTACTATTCTAAACCTTCTAATCATATAAACTTTAACTGTCAAAACAACTTCTGAGTTATTGAATGTGATCATTCTCATTTTCCTACTGAGGAAACTGAGACAATAATTTTAAATAATTTTCCCAGTGCACACAATGTGCAAAGGGCAGAGCTAAGATTTTAATATCTGTATTTTAATCATGTCTATTCCTGAGTCTCATGCTTCACCACTACATACCACTGCTTCATTAGATTAAAGTGTGTGTGAGTGTGTGTGTGTAAATCTTACAAAAGGGATCTCCAAAGGTAAAGTCATATTTTGCCTGATGAATATCACAAAAATAAAACAAAAGTAAAAAAAGTTTTAAAAATATGATTCAAGGAAACCTTCCCAAAATAAAAGAGATTTTATTTTCAAGAATAAAGAGGCACACTCTATCTCAGGAAAAGAAAAAAAAGAAAAAAAAGATCATGTTCCTCAATGTGAGGTACAGCCTAGTAAATGTACTAGGCTTTAAATTTGAAAGAAAGAAAGAAAAAATATTGTGCAACCAGGCAAAAAGATTAAGTCACTTAAACAGGACAATAAAAAAATGGGTTCAGCATTGTCCCCAAGGACTTTCAGTGGTAAAAGACAGTGGAACAAAGTCTTCTGGGTCCTCATGGAAAGAAAGTATGACACAAGGATGTCATACGCAACCAAAGTATTATTAAATATAAAAGTAACAGACAGACGTTTTTGAATTTGCAGTAACTCGGGAGATATAGCACTCATACATTGCTCATACGTTTTTATTTAACACACTACTTGAAGTTGAACTTCAGGCAGCCTTGACGTGATGATGAAACTATGGCAAGAGAAATGTGTGACTATGAATAAGTTGAATATTGAGCTTAAAGGTTTACAAATCACCATATGAATATCATAAACCCTAGAACTTTGGAAAATACGTAAGTAGAAAGAGATGTCAGGGAAAGAAGAGAAAGTTGGAAGGTAGTGTCATTTTCTCATTTTTACATGTGTAAAAAATTATTTAAACCTAATAAAATAGAAGATATATATATATAATTTAATTATTTAATTTTCAGTAAAGTCTAGCAGAAATGTTAAATAAACACTATTAAATAACTGATAAATATCAATGAAGAAATCCTAAATACAATTTTAACAAAAATAATTCATTGGCACAATAAAACAATAAGACTATGACACAATTATGTTTGTTCTAAAAGTGTATAATTCCCAGAATATTAGGCTATCAATCATATACTATATCTCTTTATTAAAAATTAAAATATCTGAACAAATTGTGAAGACATTTAATAACAACAAAAATTTTGATTAAAACTTTAAATAAGTAGGAATAAATGGATAGCTCTTTTACCTGAAAAAATATGTCTACCTTATTCCAAAATGCAGCAAGGTGATTAATGAGAAATGTGTGGAAGAATTGCTACTAAAATAATGAAAGAAAATCAACAATAATTTTTAACAATACTAGGCAATAAAAACAAACAAAAGCAAAAAATGAAATTATAGAATTAGATGGAGAAAGAGGCAGTATTTTTATTTGAAGATGACATAATTCTTTACCTGGAAAATTCAGTAATATAAATTTATAGAACTCAGGAATCATTCAGCATAGAAAATGGATGAAAATATATTACATGATAGGATAAACAAATATTAAAAATGCTTTTCAATAAATTTAACAGGAAGTAAGCCAAGTTTTATATAAAAAATTTTAAAACATATAAAGAACACTAAAAATTTTTTAAAAACCTTATATATTCTTGATTAGACTCTACAACATAAAACAGCTATTTTTTTCTAAATTAACTTATCAATTTTAAATTACCCAAATAAAAATACAATTTTTTATAAGACTAAACATACTTATAGGAAAAAGTAAAAACCAAAAAAAAAAAAGTCCAGAGAAATCTTTTGTAAAAAAGGGAATGTGTGGCCTTTATCTTTAGCTATTTAAACATTAAACTTTAATAATTAAACAGGCTGATAGGGTAATATAGACAGCTAGGTCAATGGAATAGAATTTGAAGCCCCTCTTTTTTTTTTAATTTGTGTCATCCTATGAGCTCTTTTGCCTGCCCGTAATCCTGCCAAATGGGCCATTTGTCGAGCTAGCGCTGGGTCTGGAGCTCACAGACCCCTCAAGCTCGTTCTCCAGACTGGGTCACAAACCCTTCACATGCCTGGCTGGGTCATCAGACCACTCACATGCCAGGATGGGTAACCAGACCCTTCACACACAGGTCTACAAGCTAGGTAACCAGCAAACAAGTCCTTGAAAGCCATAGGTTGGAAAGCATGGCTGTGCAGAGCAGCATCTATCTGCCCAAGGCAGTCACCAGCCAAAACCACGATGTTGCACATGTACACCAAGTCCACCCACCCACACACAATTTGTTTATAGAGAATGTGCTGAACCACCCCCAGTTGGCCCTGAGGCAAGGGGAGGCTGATTAAATTATTCTATTTTCCTAACAATCAACCCCTTCAGGGTCCCTAGCTGTACAATCTACATGTTCAGAATCTTCTGCGATGTTCCCTTAGCAAGAATAAATGACCCATAAATTCATATATTACACATTCCATCCGGGTCCCAAAAGTCTTTAACTTGTTGTAGTACCAACTCTAAAGTCCAAAGTCTCATCTGAGACTAAAGGCAAAACTCCTTTCAGCTGTGAACCTGTAAAAAGTCAAAACCAAGTTTGTCTACTTCCAAGATACAGTGGGACAGACATTGGCTACACATTTCCATTCCAGAAGGGAGGAATAGAAATGAAAACAGGCCCCAAACAAATCCAAAACCCAGACGGGGCAAACGTTAAGCACACTGGGGCACCCAGACCCCTAAAGTGTTGGGCAACCTTGCTCCTACAGCTCCGCCAAGTGCAGCCCATTGAGCTCCCCTGGTGCATGCAGCTTTTCCAAGCTGGCACTACACACTGCCAGCAGCCCCATCTGGGCTCCTTGTGGCAGTCCTGCCATCCTGGCTCCACTAGACATTTCCTCAGTGGGAACCCTGAGCTCTGTGGGAGCTCCGACCTCACTTTTTTTGCTCCACACTGCTCCATAGATGACCTCCACAATGGCTCCACCACTGCAGCAGGTCTCACCCTGAGTCCCCCAGCTTTTTCACACATCTTCTGAAATCTAGGTGGAGGCTGTCATGCCTCCACTGCTCTTGCATAGTGCTGGCCTGCAAACTTAACACAACGTTAATGCCACCAAGGTTTTTGGCTTTTGCTCTTCGGAGGTGCTGAGGCAGGATTGCTACAGCCAGAGCAGCTGGGATGCAGGGAGCAGCTTGCTGAGGACAGAAGTGCCCCAACTCTGTCCTCCAGGACAACTCAGTTCTCCTAGGCCTCAGGGTCTGTGATGGGTGGGGTACTCTTCCAGACTTCTCAAATGCCTTTAGGACCTTTTTCCCATTGTCCTGGTTCTTAGCATCTGGCTGCCCCATCCCTGGCTCCTGAATTACTTCAATCAGCTCAGCTTATGCCAGCTGTTCACTCAGTCTCAGGCAGTTCAGCAGCATTTGCCCACAGAGTTCAAACAGCTGCATTTGCCCAGTCTATCAAGGAGTGGCTGCCCTGCCTCTGGCTCTCTTGTAACTGCTGTCACCACCGAGACAGAAGCATAGTGACAGAGTCTAACTTTTCCACCTTTTCACCAGGTGAAAAGATACTTGAAATTCTGCAGGGGCACCCATCCTTGGATCATCTGCCCATCTGCATGTGGCATGCTTTTCTCAGGTTTTTATGGCACCCATCGAGCCTCTGAGCCTTTTGCCTTCAGACAAATGCAACATGTATTTACTATATCGTCTCTAAGGCATGTCACACCATCCACCCTTATGGAGTTTGGATGTGTTGTCCCTTCCAAAACTCATGTGGAAATTTGATCTCCAATGTGGCAGTGTTGGAAACTGATTGAGTCATGGGAGTGGATCCCTCATGAATGGATTAATGCTCTCCCTGGGGGAGGAGGGGTAGTGAGTGAGTTCTCCCTCTATTAGTTCCCATGAGAGCTGAAAGCCTCTTTTCCTTATAAAGTACCCAGTCTCAGGTATTTCTGTTATAGAACACAAAATGGACTAAAACACACCCCTAGGTCCCATAGTTGCAGCAGCCAGGGGATCTCCCTGTTTCTGCTGCTTTTCTGTCTCAATTTCTCGTGCACAACAGGTCATGCCTGGAGATGCATGGTTTTCCCCAACTCACCACTGGGTTGGTCTTCCCTGGTGTGAGAGGCAGGAGTGGCCAGTAGCTGCATGTCATCCTCCAGGCCATTCATCTGTGCTTCCAACAACTCTGCTTTCTCCCACAAATCTCAATCAGTTTGCAGTGTAGTGAGCAGCAGCCAGGCTCCAGTCAGCAGAAAAGTGGCTACCAGGCTCCACATGCTCAAGGATAGCCACATTTTCTCCCCCTCCCAAGGGGTTTTGCATTGTAGTACCTGGTCTATGCTGCCTTGCATTACAGTGTGCAGCAACCAGATCCCAGTCAACAGAAAGTGGCCACAGGGCAGAGCATATTCAAAAGTAGCCACATTTCCTCCTTCTTCCAAGGGCTTTTGGCTCCTGTACCTGCTTAGAATCCTGTTGCAGACTACGCCAATTGTCATGCTCTGGCTCTGTTGGAATCCTGCCGACTATGCCAATTGTAAAGCTCGACAAATGGAGTCAGTGCAGGATGCTGACATTAGTCTAGCTTTACCATTTGCAAAGGTTAGAAATTATGTAGATGTTCATTATAGTAAGACTATTAAATAAATTGTATACCTGTAAACTATACAACACTATGAGTCCATAAAGAGTCCATAAAGAGTAAAGGACCCAGAGAGAGAGAGAGAGAGAGAGAGAGAGAGAGAGAGAGAGATCATGAGAGAATAGTTTGTGTGAATATTTCTGAAAGTAAACACAATAATTTAGTAACAACAATTACAACAGTTGCATCTGGGAACAGAAACTGTTTGTGACCAAAGATAGTAGAAAAACAATTTTTATAACATATCTTTTTGCACGTTTTGAATACAGTATCATTCCTAATAATGTATTTGAAAAAATAAAATTAAAAATGTTTAAAGTAGGCTACTTGAAACATTTCAATGTAATTAGTCAAAGGGCAACTCAGGGACTTTCAGTCCCTAAAGTTCAGCATAATGGCATTACCAAAAAGAATCAATGTACTGACTAAAATGAAATAACTTATGTTGCTATCAGAATAGATTCATTGAACTGATGTAGTCATTCTTACAGAAATAATTTTACTAATATCGATGACTTTGGATACTAACCATAGCAGAACTCATAAATCTTCCATGATTCAATCAACATGTAATGGGCAATTAAGTTATTTGCATTGATTTAACTATCGTACTTCCCAACTCGATGGGGAGCACGATGGAGGTGATGTAAAGATATAAAAAACAAAAATGTAATTTTAGTCCTGTAATAGAACAGAATCTTGTGTCCTTTCTCATAAATATACTACAGTTAATCATTCCACTGAAAATTATAATCCAACCTCTGAGAATCTGAGACTTCGTGTCCATCATCAAACAAAAGATGAATCTAAAATTTATATCTTTTAAGAACAAGTAACAATTAAATTGTTTATAACTCTTAACATTTTCATATAAAATACTTAAATTTTCTCAGATGATAGCTTCTAATTTGTTTTATTTGAATAGGATGTAATATCACGCAGACAATGAAATCAGTGGCAAAATGAGAAACGCCATAGAGCTTTTTAATTACTTTTTGTCCACACAAAGCCAAATAACAATTGTAAACATCTTGTTAAAAATACTTATTTCATTTATATTTATATGAAATCAACGAGTAAGTGCCAAATTTTTAATTTACAATTCCCACCTCAATAATTAATCTGAAGTTGACAACAAAAAAATCCTCTATACTAGAAAATTGCTTCTGCCACCACTGAGTGCCACTCTTGTAGATACCCTCTTTTATTGTATCTCAATAGCATCTAATTTATTTAGAAATGAGAGGTGGGTTTTCAAAGTTAGTTAATAGATTTGACTTCTCTTTCAAAATTCAACTAAATTTAACATTAACAAAAAATAACAGAGTGGACATAGAAAAGCTCCTCTGATTTTATCTTTACATGAATGCTACAATATACTTAATAACATAAATAATAATATGATGAACAATGAAGATAGCCATGAAAAAATGTCAAAATTAAATAAAATGATGGACAAGGTATGAGTCCATGATTATTTTTTACTTACAAAAGGAGATATTGAACAACACTCAGGAAATTGTCAATAATTAAGCTAGATCTCTACTCTAGATTTCAAAGTCCCAAAGTCACTCCCGTTCTCTGAACTCAAACTTACTCCCTTCTGTTTTGGGAGTAATATTTATTATGTGTCTCATTCACTACAAAGTTGACCAAGTGGAGAACTCCCTTAAAATCACCGGGTTTGCATGCACATTTCCTTGGCAGAGATATACAACAAGAAGAAAAATGAGTTAATAATTCTCATGTGTTGTTGGCTTAGAGAGAGAAGCTCATCAGTATATCACTGTTTATTTGACAAAACCTTTCCTGCCTGTCTTTATGAAATAGGAGGAACATATATGAAAGACTACCAGCTTTAGTTATGTTTAAAAATAGAGAATGGAATTTTCTTTTCAGTACGATGCCTAATAACATTTTATCCTCTAGTTTTAGTTAGTATTTGCACATTTATTAAACCAACATCTTACAAATTTGTTAACTTTTATTATTTATTGCTGTGGCTCCAATTCATCTTTTTTCTTAGTATTTTTATACTTCCCCATAACTCTTTGCAAGTACCATGTTTGCTAATTTAGAATGATATAGATACCATTAGTATATTACTGTAAATAATATAATAAACTTATTTTTATAATATTTTCATTTATTCATGTAATAGCTATTGAGTGTAAATGATAACCGAGACACTAGGTTGATACTCTGGGTATAATAATGATTTAGATATGGTTTCTCTTCTCAAGGAGCTCAGTTTAATGAGAGAAAAAGAAATGTAAACAAATAAAGATAATCCACTGTCATATCTTCTTTCCCTGTGTGTTAAATGACTTATGCTTTGTTATTTTAAATATTGAAAATACCACCTATGAATATATTGTTAGTAATAACATTCGTACCCAATATACAACTTATCTTTTTATAAAAGCATCATACTATAATTCCAAATTATTTAAATTTATTAAATTGTGCTACGGAAGCACAAGGGAAAGAACACTAAACTTGGAGTGGAGAGAGACACAAATGTTTTCACACAGATGTCAGACATTAGTTGCTGAGGGTTTATCTTTTTTTTTTTTTTCTTTTCTAATATCTTCCACTTAAAAAAAAAGTATCCCTGATTAAATTAAATTAAATTAGATTGGCCTTAGTTACTGAGAAAATGAAATACTGGAGTTTTTACTTATAAAGCATGCCAATTAGTTTGGCTCTAATTAGTTGAGATTTTACTGCCATGGATTTGTTTCCAGGTTGACAATAAGATATATAGCACTAAACAAGCATTAAATGCAAGGTATTAATTTTATTTGACATAAATGGCTCAGAAGATCTGACCTGCTGTGATATAAGCTAAAATGTCACTTGAAATAACTAAAAAGACTAAAACAACAGTTTTGGATTTGGGGTGTTGTGTGTGTGTGTGTGTGTGTGTGTGTGTGTGTGTGTGTGTGTGTGTGTGTGTGTATGTGTGTGTGTGTGTGTATGTGTGTGTTTAAATATAGCTTTTATTCACATTTCCCCCATTTTCCTTATTCATTCCAACTTCAAATCACAAAATTACTGTGCTGGTAATTTCTAGCTTGCTTTCCTTTTTCTTGATATTTAAAACACAGCACCTTTTCTATCAAGGAAGTAAAACCTAGATGAGAAATAATTGCCCCCATTTAATTCAGAGAAAACGCAGTTAACTCCTTTTGTGACCTGGAATTGAACCCCGGTTGTGGTCAGCAAGTTGGTGAGCAAAGTGTGTTGTACATGTGTTAAAAGAATGAGTATCCACTTGACACGCATAATTCTCTGGCTGTGTTATTTATGTACAACGTGCTAACGTGAAACAGATTTTCAGAGCGAAAAGGGCCGTAACAATGCTGTGTTTAGTTGAAATTATATTTTAAAATCTAGTGAATGCAGATAATTTGGGGTTAGACCAAGCCAAATGTTAAATAAACAACGTTAATTACAAATATGGCTTTATTGGTCTGCCATTTTCATTTTCAAAATTTCTCTGTGTGTGAAATCATGACGTGGGCTTCATAATTTTAAATACTGAAAACATCATCCATGAATATGTTGTTGGTAATAACAGGTGTGCCCAATCTATAATTTATCTTTGTATAAAAATTTAGCACTGTTATAATTCCAAATCATTTAAACTTATTAGTTTTAAATAGGTATTTTAAAGTAGAAAACCTAATTAAGGTCAAAAAGAAAAATTTAGATAATCACCCATATTGAATAGCATCTGGAATTCAATGAAAAGGAAATCTGTCTCCAAGAGAGTTAGAAGTTATTTCAAGATTTGTAGAATAGTGTTATGATCTCATTCTCCACATGATTTTTAAGCTGTGAGATAAACTATAGTATAGAAAATTAAGCCATGTACATGAGATGTCTTCTGTTTCTACTTCTAAATCTACTTCTTGCTACGGCATTTGGAGATGGCATTTTTCTTCTGCAACTTGAAGCCTTCCTAAGATTAAAATCAATGTTTCAGAATAAGATGAGTGAATCTCTGAGGCAAAAGCCATATTTCAAATGTTTTTAGGTAACATCCCAGCCTATTTAGAGTAATACTTAAGCTAGCCATTGCTCAAGAATATTATGTGTCATGAATCCAAATTGAATGAATCAGTAGGTCAAGAATCATTTACTTGGGTGTGGAGGGGAATGGGCAGGAGAGCAGGGGCATGGATTCAGAGCATTGTCAGTGTTGTGCACAAGCATGATATATACAATTTGGGAAAATTCATTTTTTTATTGATACTATGAAGCCATAAATTCTACATATTTAAGTAGCCTAAAATATTACAGCATCTCCTAGGATAATTGATTTATATCAGCAGGATGATTATATTTACTCGACTTTTATAATTTCTGTATAATGATATTTGTTTAAATAATGCATCTACATAACCAACCCAGATTCAGTTGTAATGAGACAAAGAGGATCTGGTTTGACATCAAGGGGCAGAACTGAGAAAACTGGACTTGCTCTGATCAGCTTATTGAAAATTACAGGTGTATGAATGCAATATTAGAGGATGATTTGTAAGCAGAAAATGAGAATTACTTAATTCTGTTGCTAATATTAGTTTTAGACACACCATTGTATCACGTGGAGTGTTTCGGTCCAAAGCAATGGTAGCCTTACTACGGATGGCTTAGAATTGAGGATATTTATTACCACATATAGGAATGAGCCTTGAGTTTAGATGGTTTCAGTGTTACTAATGTTCGATGACACCATACAATACTCTGGTTCCTTCCTTCTTTTTGCTATGCCATCCTCAGCATGTTAACTTGCACTCTTCATCTAACTCTACCCATTGCTTCAGGATCACCACAGAGGTTCCAAGTGTTACAGATAGCATCACCCAGAGGCAGTAAAGATAATGTTTTATTCTTTATCACTGTTTCTTTAGAGCAAGGAAATCTCTGAGACACTGCCGTCCTCCACTCCCACTCCAGATATCTCCTAGCATTCCCTTGGCAAAAACTGTGGTACGTGTTTAATTCTAAATCAGTCACTGGCCATGGTTATGGAATTACCACAATTGGTTATGATCTACTGGAATCCTCAACTGAGGATGGCTGTTAGCAGGGACTGCTCTTAGCATTTGAAGGCTGCTTTCATTCTTTGTCATGCTTCCTCCTGTATATTCAAAGCCATAAACAGAGAATCTTGCTTTGAATTCCTCTCATGCTTCAAATCTCTGAATTTCTCTAGACTTAGATATAAAGGTTTTGATGTTATTAGATTATGCTCATCTGAATAGTCTTCCTTTTTTAGTGTCATATATGCCATATAATATACTTCAATCATAGGAGTAAAATCTATCACATATTCACAGCCTCAGAGATTATGCAGGATGTGTAGACAGAAGGTGGGGATGTTAGTCCCATCTTAAAATTCTGCCTATCATAAGAGGTAACAATGCAGAGATTGGCTTGGGCATACTAGGTTTGAGATGCCTGTGGGTCATTCATGCACAATTACTGTATGTGCTCATATTTTAAAATTCACATTTGACCTGGAGAGTAACATTTAACACTAGGTATTAAATTTCAGAGTCATTTCAAAATTATGATGAATAAAATCACAGAAGCATATGATAAAGAGTATAGAGACAAAAAAGAATAAACACTTTGGGGAAACACCTTTATTTAGGAAGTATGAGAAACACACTAGGAAAAGAGACAGAAAGAATGGAGATGGGAAAGAAAAGAGACAGGAAAGTAGAAAAAGAGCCTAAATAAATAATGTTACATAAACTAAAACCAGAGACAGAATTTAAGAACATGGGGTGGCAGTGTTAAACACAGATAGAAAATCTTTGTGATTGGTCATTGGAAAGCCACTGTTGACTTTGAAGAAAGAAATCTTTATGGGGTTAGGGAGGAAGTAGAAGGTAGCTTGCGAAGGGTTAAGTAGTAATGAGGAAAAAAATCAGCAAGTATCAGTTAATTTTGTGAAACGATTGGTAGCATAAGGAAAGAGCTCTAAAAACTTGGCTTGATTCCCTTGTGAAATATGTAATACATTTTTAAAAAATAAAAAAGGAAAGACTATGGGAAAAGAGAGGTGGTTGATGGGAAAAGTCAAAGACATATGCCAAATAACATATTCTCTTAAAGAAATTTTGGCACTGAAGAAAAAGCATTTGTTTGATCATATTATCCCATGAATGTCTACAAAGAGCAGTGGATAAAGGGATAAATGGCGTTTGTACTTTCTTGCCAGATTTTTTTTTTTTTTTCTTTGCTGTCTCTTCTGTTCCTTTAAGTAAAGACAATTCCTGGCAAACAATTACCACATGAACTTGGAATAATAGGTAGATGCTTTCACAAAAGTGTGTGTTGGGGGGCAGGGAGGCTGTTCACAGGGAAGGGGCATCCATCATCTGGAAGCTAACTCTGCTAAAATCCCCATTGTCTGCCTTCCAGACATTAATGCATTAGTCATTCAACCCATTGCACTAATAGGTCACTTCTGTGATGCAACACCGACCATTAAAACTTTCAATTCTGTCTCAAAGGAATTTTTCAGGCCAACAGAAGAAAAATATATTTATAATTCATTCATTTTCATTTCTCCTTGGCAGAAGTGAAACAGCCTGGCAGAGGCAGGTATTAAAAATTCTAATTAAGTGTAAATATTTATTTTAACTGCTTCTTAATAGTATTGGGCAAAGAGGTCACCAGTGACAATATTGTACTAAGAGAAGTACTGTACTAAACAATCAGTAAGCCAAAGACACATACATTTTTTTCAGACTTTTAAACAAGCATAGAAGTAGTTACATTCCGTAAAGCAGTGAGCAGCAGACATGTACTTCTCAACATCTAAGCTGAGGCCACTTACATCATCATATTTCTATTTTTGATGAAGTTTTTTGCTTACTTCTAGAGAAGTTGAAGGACATGTTTTACATGTTTAATTCACTCTATGTTTAGTACAGTGAATAGTTTAATGTTCACTGTTAGTATAACTACTTCATGATGTCTGAAAATAATTTTATTTAATTTAAAAAATCACATCTTTGAATAACCTCAATGCCATTCAATTTATTCTAATTTATAAATTTCTGTGCCATTGCAGATCACTGTTTAAGAGGAAAGATTATAAAAAAATGTGTAAATAATCTAGTCCTATAAACAGATACAGTGGTAACTGCAATAACACAAAAGATTCAGAGACCACTTTGTTGTGTCATACATGATCTCAAATGCCATTGTGAGCTGTTGAGTGAACATGGAGAAGAATCCATATTGTCTTGCAAAAATAAAAGAATTTGATTAAAAAGGTATTTTGAGAGTCAGCTTTTCACCATTCACCAAAACTGAAAAAATAAACAATTTTTAAAACTTATTGCATGCATGTTGTATTTAATGAGTTCCAGATAATAACGCTGGCAGACTTGGTACTATTTTAGGATTTAAAAAAAAATAAGTCAGTGAAGAGCTAATATTCGGAAAATCAGAAGCCATCTATTGTTTAACCTCTCCGCTTCTACAGTCTATTAGTTATTCCTGAAGTTACAATCAGTTGCTATATAAGGGTGTCTGGATATTGATGGAATTGTGAGGAACTGATGTGATCTAGCATGCACAACTATTGGCTACAAGGAGATTTTCTTTAATAGTCCAACAATCTTAAACTATATAAATCCATCTAAGGAGCATGTGAGTGCCTAGTGTGGGACATGTATCTTTTCCCTCAGAATATTGCTGAGGTGCAGATCACTGCATGGGAGACAGAAATGTGAACATATTAGAGTGTATGGGTATATTTTTCATTTTTACATATTTTTAAAAATGGAAGTTAGATAAAATTAAAACACTTTTTTTTTTGAAAAAGTAGTTTATGTTGATTTTTAAAAGGTCTACATAAGGGATCATGGTTTAAGGCCCAGAGTACACAATGATTGGTGTCATTTCTTTCTCCATCACCAAATCCATTTAACTCCATTAAGTCCTTCTAAAATAAACTTGAGCCAGGAGTTTCATCTTGGACCTTGCTCCTCTCACTTTTGCTAATATACTTGACACGTTACTTTCTTAAGAAAATATTTTTATGTGAACATAGATTTTGCTTTATATTCTTAATTTCTGTGATGGAACTCCCTCAAACATGTGAAATCCCACCATTTATTATGTTGTGGAATTTAGTTGTCTTTAATTATGCATCCATCAGGGATTAGGGAAGAAAACAGAAACCATCCTGGGCATTTTAAGCAGAAAGATATTTAATACAAGGAATGAAACCCTTAGAAAGTCATTATAAGTACTGAAGGAGTATGTTTCTGGAATGCACTGGACCTTCTGGAACATCTCGATGAATATTATATTTATAATTAAACCACTAGGGCAGGGACTCTCCTCTGAGGCTGCCACTAGGGCTATTCTGAAAGCGAGAAACGGCCACTGTCATACTGTAACTACCTCTTATACGTAGAAACCTGGAGAAGGGACACCAGAATGGTGTGGCCGGGAAGCCCTATAAGTCTATATTGCCAGCCTGCAGTGATAATCAAGAGCTTCAGGAAGGTAAATGTCACCTCATTTTGCCTTCCAAACCTTCATCAATATATCCAATCGGCAAAACATATTTTACATCTAGAATCTGGAAGAGACTCTAGGGAATCTTGGTTTTTAGTTTTTTAGCCTCTACAAAGAGGAGAAAATGGAGTTTAAAAGTGATAATCATAAGAACCCAGCTCTCTGCTGAAAACCAATTAGGTATATCAACCGCTAAAATCTACAGCAAACCAATTAGGTGTATCAACAGTTAAAATCTACAGATCTGCTCCTCATCCATCCTGGTAGCACTCACAAAACAGACTAAGCTTAATCATATCAGAGGATTAAGTAGCAGAATTTCTCATGCTTTTATATCTCTGACTAAAGAATTAAAAATTATTTAAGGATTTTAAGAAGTCTTTAGATTTTCCATAGTAAATCAGATACAACTGCCTAGACCCTTTGCCTAGGGTTATTTATGTTATAATAATAAAGTTGTGGTTTTCATGGTCACAAAGAAAAACTTGTCCATTCTCATCTGCATGAATCCACAGCAACAGCCTTTGCCAAATATTTCTATTGCATATTCTTATTGCCAAATGCTAATGACTAAACTTGGCTCCATTGTGTTAATCATGCCATTTTGATTCAGCTCTATTTTGTCTTTCAAAAGACTGATATGACAAAGCTATACCCATTAAACTGCAGACCAAGAAGAGGTTACTTAATGCACACTCCTTAGCTTTTCAGTCAAAAGCAGACAGTGGCAGCTTCTTTCAGAGAAAGGAGCCCAGGATCTTTCTGCTAGGATTTTATGAACAAGGTAGTCAGATTTAGAGTGCAATTACCATTAGGGAAATAGATATGCTACCAGAATTGGTAGGGACCTTACGTATTTCTTATCCTGTGATTCTCTGAAAATAGTGCCTGAGACAAAGGATCATAAATGAATAGTTTATTTGACAGTATGATCTCAGGGATCAGGATTGAGGATAGATCAATAAAACCAGGAATGGAGAAAGAACCAATGTTATTAAATTGATCATTACTGTGGAAACAAGGTACTTGATTTCTTGGGACCATATGAGAAACTTCATGAATACTTCCTTGGCAGAAAAAAAAGAGGTGTTTATTTATCAGTTTCTATCTTCATGTTCAAAGATTGCTGCATGAGATATCAACTCCCTCACACTAACCCTTTGTATATGTCTTGAGTGCCCAGGCAGAAAAGTCCTGGAGCAGAGGAGTGCAGGGTGGGCCTGAGATTTGATGCTTTCATTGTAGAGAAAAATTTTATTTTCCAGAGAACAAACCCAAACTTTAACAGGCTATTTTATCATTTCATTAAGGCAGTGGCTTCTGGATGATGGGGTATATGTTAGACCAGCAGGATCCCAAAGTTGTGTGCCTATTATTGTATCTCTGTTGACAAAAAGTGGGACCCTTGATATGAAGCAATATCATAAAATATACTGTGCCAATAAAGAAGGCATTCAGATGATAATGCGTGTAGATGCACTGTACACAGGGGGAGCAAACCCATATCCAGCTTCGGTGTTAGTTCTGGTAAGAATGAATTACTTTGTCTCTCCAGGATGGGAGGGGTAGAAGGTCAGCCACCTGCTGACAAGTGGCTGGTCTTTTGGGGGAACTGTGCCATATCTAATCTTAGCATCAAGAGTTGCCCAACAGAATGACAAACTCCACTCTCTATATATGTGCTGAGAAAAGTGCCAAGTGCATTTCCCTGATTGTCCCATGTAGCAACGTCAAGAGAAGACCAGGGGCAAGAAGGGATTGAGGTTGAAGAGTGAGGCAAAGCACTTCCACATTATATCTCTGTGAAGCTGGATAAAGACTATTGAAACTTGTCAATAGAATAGTGTCAAATAATGGTTGAGACAAAGAGAATTTGAAGTGGGCATAGATTTCCTATAGAAGTAAAATGATATACTTCTACTTTCTGCTAATGTAGGAACAGCAATGTTCCTAATAGTTGAGCATCTGGCCTCTGTTGAAATGTTTTAATTAAGGTGATCGGTTTCCTGTGTTTCCCATAATTAAAGCTATACTCAAGAAGACCAGGCGTTTGATGCTGTACCCACATGAGGGAGTACAGAAAAATGTTTAGAGGACGGATCGTTCAATGAGCAACTGTAATAAAAAGGAAGATACCATTCAAAATTCAACTGTGCTTTAGAATCAAACTTCACAGCAGAAGGAGAGAAATGAAGGAGGATGCCTGAAGGTGGAGATAAGATCCTGCAAGGGGCAGAGAAGGAAGGGACTGTAGGAAGGAAGAACACGAAGAAGCATACATGTCCCCCAGTTGGAAAAGGCCCCAGTACTACTTTGTTCCCATATGACAATTATGGGTGCTACCGTGTTCTTTGAGCCTCACACGTCATGTCTGGAGGTAGGGGTGACAGCTGTAAAGTGTGTCTGTGATGCCGAGTGACTGAAGCAGGCAGTTGGAACAACTGTTCCTCAGGATGACTCACATCATACTCCATCTGCTCCGCGATCGTAGTCGAGAGAGTGCGATCTGCTCAGTAGCCCCTTTACAGGAATAAAAAGAATCAGAGGCATTTAATACGGTAAGTCTTAAAAATGTAAAGAAAGATGTTTAAAGACATGTAAAACACTTCATATGGAAATGAATTCTACTCATTCTCTATCTTTTAGTTTGCCTTGGGAAAGACAGAAAAGTTCACTCTAGCTTCTGTGTACCATTTTTTCAAATATTTTAACTCTATTATCATCACCTCTTCATATTTTGTTTCTTTTCTAGCTTCTTCAACAACTGTTTTTCATTTAATAATGCTTCCAGGCAATTTACCGTCTTCCTCATCTTTCTCAGATCTCTTTCTACGCATCTTTCTTCATCAGGAGGTTCTAAAACAGAACATCTTCCTGGGTCAAGTACACAGACAAATTTCCAAGCAAAAGTGGAGCCCTGCAGGAGGAGCAATCAGATTACCTGCAGAGGCCAGGTAAGCAGTCAGGAACTGTTGTAAAGCAGCCATGAAAAATGAAATGTCAAGCACACAGGAATCTGGGTTAGGTCAGTACAACTAGAGGGTAAAATAAGGAGAGAGAGAGAAACACCCAGTTAATGGTTACATGGGTAAACCACTGTATAGAAAAAACTCTTTTCTCTACTATGTTCAACACTTCTCATAATGGATGTATGGGATTCTCCCATGCTAAACAATTCTCCAACTCTCCAGATACCACGTGGGGTGTCCTACAATTCTATTATGACACAAACTACCTAGAGTTAGTGCACACCCCACAGGTTAAGGACTCAGACCCACAACACTCCCCCCACTTCAGGTGACAATCATAAATAGTGGGTCTCTAGATTATTATTACTTGGCTGCAAATCTGGGTTGCCACAACCCCTTCCTCAGGTTTGATTATTTGCCATGCTGATTCACAGAACCCAGGAAAACACTTATGTACATTTACTGGCTTATTATAAAGGTTTACTATAAAGGATTTCGATGAACAGCCTAATGAAGGGGCACATAGGGCGAGGTCTGGAAAGATCCCTAGCACAGAACCTTCTGTCCCTGTGGTGCTGGGTGTGCCACCCTCCCAGGATGTGAATGTTTTCACCAGCCTGGAAGTTCTTCAAAGCCCATACTTCAGCAATCTCTACAGAGGCTTCAATCATAGGCCTGACCCATTATTAACTTGGTCTTTAGCTCCTCCCCTTCCCTGAAGGATGTGGAGGTGGAGCTGAAAGTTCTAAGCTTCTGATTATGCTTAGTGTTCCTGGTGACAAGCCCCCATCGTGAAGCTATCAAGAAGCCCATCAAGAGTCACCTCATTAGATCAAAAGACACTCCTATCACCCAGAAAATCCCAAGGGATTTAGGAACTCTGCATCAGGAACCAGGGTCAAAGACCAAATGTTAAAACAAAAGATGCTCTTCGCACTCCTGTCACTCAGGAGATTATAAAAATTTGGGGAGCTCTATCTTAGGAACCAGGCAGAGATCAATAATACATATTTCCTATTATTTCACACCCACTGTGAAAAATAAGCACTTGGATCCCCAGATAGTCACTGACCCTTCGGTTTCTACATGTGTTATCTGATTTGTCCAGCTTACTTGAAAGTATAAGATATATTAAGTATATATATATATAAAGTTTATCTTAATATATTTAAGATATTAAGTGTATCTTAATACACTGCTGTAGGGTTTGGTTTCTAGACCAGAGTTTTGCACTGGTTATCATCTATAGACCCAATCAATACAAGGAACACAAACATATTTATATAAAAGCAAAAACTATAAAAACAACAACAAACCTCAATTATTGGGTACTTCATTTCAGATGAGTGCAAAAACTTTTCACATGCACGTTGATTAAATATCCAAAATGAAACTTTTGGGTAATCATTATTATTTAAATGGTAAGTGTTTGGGTTATTTGCCCAAGGATGCAGAACAAACAGCATCAGAGCTGAAATAAATATCCAGGTTTGTCTGACCCCAAAATATATGCCCCTGAAAGCTCTGGTATTATCTCCTATTAAACTATTATAGAGTAAAATTAAACAAATAATTATAATGTTTCTATTCTTTACAAAGCAGAATGATAAATATTGCTTGCAGTTAATCATCTCACATCAAGAAACTCTGTGACACTTACTCTAACTCTAGTAAGTGACACAAAAATACACCAAACTATCTCTATAAAAGGTCACATTCTTAAGTTCTTTATAATGAAAATTATAGTGTCATATATTCACACAAGAGAAAATAACTAATTTCACCTGTCAGTATTGGGGAAAGTGTTGGTTCTTAGAGGGTTAGTAGGATTTCTACTAGTGAAGAAATGATAAAGTATGTATAGGATTTTAAACAAAGGAAACCCAGTAGGAAGCTACTGCAATTGTCCTGATGAGATATAATGACATCTTCAACAAAAGTTTAAACTTAAAGCTTATTTTTTTCCTTTTAATTAACTTTTAATTGCATAAGTGACTATAATTTGTTCTCCTATTAAAAATTAGAATGTTAAAGATAAACCCAATTCTTTAACAATCCCTTTTCAATACCCTCACTGCCACTGGTACACATTTTTATTCTATCTCTCCATGCATTTGTTTTTACATGGACTTATACACACATATGTAGTACATATGTGATATATATCTATGAATTATGAGTGTATTAGTCCACTTTTGTGTTGCTATAACAGAATACCTGAGACTGGGTAATTCATAAAGAACAGAGGTTTATTTGGCTTACGATTCTGGGACAGCTGCATCTGGCACAGGCCTTGGGCTGCTTCTACTCATGGCAGAAAATGGGTTGGCCTGGAACCAGTTACAAGGAGATCACAGGGACAGAGTGAGAGAGAGAGAGAGAGAGAGACAGACAGAGAGAGAGAGAGAGTAGGTGTCTGGGTCCTTTAAACAACCAGTTCTCCTGAGAATTAATAGAGTGAGAACTCACTCACTATCCCCACACCCCAGGGAGAGCATTAACCCATTCATGAGGAATCTGCCGCCATGACTCAAACAGCTCCCCAAACTGCCACATTGGGGATCAGATTTCCACATGAGCTTTGGGGGAACAGCATATCCAAACTCATCAATGAATATGTGCACATATGCTTTATGTACATGTCATGGTACTATTATGTTAGTTTGCTAGGGCTGCCATAACAGAGTACCACAAACTGGGTGGTTTAAATAACAGCAATTTATTGTATCACAGTTCGGGAGGCTAAAAATCTTAAACTGAAGTGTCAGCAGAGTTGGTTCTTTCTAGGATCAGTGAGGAAGTATGTATTCCATGCCTCTTGCCTAGTTTTTGGTGGTTTTCTGATGATCTTTGGCATCTCTTGGCCTATAGAAGCATCACCCTGATCGCCGCCCTCTTCTTCATATGACTTTCTCCCTGTGTGTCCATCTTCAAATTTCACCTTTTCATAAGTACAACAGTCTTATTGGATTAGGGTCCACTCTAACGACCTCATCTAAACATGATTACTTCTGTAAAAACCCTATCTCCAAATATGGTCACGTTTTGAGGCACCAGGGGTCAGTACTTCTACTTAGAAATGTAGGAGAAAACCAATTAAACCAATAAACACCTATTAAAAACTTTTTGATTACTTCAAGTTTAACATTCTTAAATCCAAGAAATTAGCTGGATATAAAGACCAATTGAATGTGCAGACTTAAGATTTTTAAATGACTCAAATTTCAATCTACAGCAAGCGAATGGTAAAGATGGTAACAAAATTTTCTGATTTTTGCTAGCTATTTTGTAACTAGTAAACTAAACAACAATATTGATGGGTACATTTTTACTTGTATGTGACTTCTATAAAAGCATTATAAATGCCAACAATTGTTCTACATGACAGTATTGTGAAATATGTAAACACAGTTAATGTTTTCATAAATAATACCTATTAAATTGGAATATTATTTATATAGATGACACATCAATGATAAATTGCTAATAACACTTTTCAAGTTTTAAACATAGTATGAGTAAAAATAATTTGGGCAATGTGCTTCTGAACTACAGGCTTTTTATTCTAAGATAAAAATAATGCTATTTAGGTGATTCATTTAACATGACATTATAATCATTGGCAAAGTGTTAATTTTATTACTGATTTCTACTAGACAACTTAGTAAATTATTCTTTGCCAGAATTCGGGGCAGGTTATTTTTTTCTTGTTTTAATATAGTATGGCATTAAAGACAAGGGGCAATGACTACAACTTAGCTTTTCCCCTTTCATAAAGTTTCAGGCAAACATATGCAAAAGAGGACTCTTCAGTGTAGCATGCTTTCCATTCCAGAATAGTAACTTGTTCTAATATTCTAAATTTCCTAATTTTATCCACATGGTGTTCTCCATTATACAAAGACAAATTAAGAAGTGGAAGACTGATCTAAAATCCATCTATTTGCTCAAAGGCTGTGCAGTGTGCCAAGCGGGCCACAAAATACTTCAGAAATTTCAGATAGACACTGGAGTATGCAGATCTCTTCACCCCTTGTTTATGAGGCTGTGTTATAAAGAACAGCCTGAACTGCTCAAAAATCTGCAGTGTCTGGGAGCAAGGAATGAGAAGGCCCAGAATAAACAGACCCAGACACTGCAAAAAATACTAGAAACAAACAGGCAATGTGGGCACTGCAATCAATTACTCAGGGCTGCTTGTTTCCACCACACTTTTTAAGCAAACATGATGTACTGTTTGGGACTCTTCACTGCAGAATAAGCTCACTTGCTTAAGAACAGATATCACTGTACCCTTTTGTCAATTAGCCACTCAATAAATGACATATGACACCTTGGGAAAAAGGAGAAACTTACTTTTTTTCTTATTACTGTTTGCTCCAATTTTGGTAAAACAAATGCATTTTTCTATGTTGCTATAAGGATAAATCAGGAGGTTTACTGAATGCATGACTACCTTAATATGGTGATACTAGACTTTAGAAAAGTTCTCTAAATTTAAGTGAAAAAAATTAATTTTGATGACTAGTTCTGTGCTCTCTGAAATATATTGTAAGTTAAACATATGGAACTAGGAAGGAAAATGCGATTATGGATTAAACAACAAATGCCAAATTGGAGATTGTCAAAAAAATATTATAACTAAGTTTGTTAATGATATACCCTGTCTTGACCATTGTTTTTATTCAAGCACAATGTTACTCTTCTGTAAAACCAGACCACTTAATTATAGGAAGTTGATATGTACTGATTTTATGATGCAGTCCTGGGATGTATAAATTATGACACCTTCCATTAAATAAATGAATAATTATTAATTTTGCTTTAAAACTATAATTCTTAACTTTTTCTGGTTATGGCATCTGTGTTGGTGTAATCAGCCATCATTGTGATATTTTGAAATATTTACTTTTGTTGTATAAAATTTTAGATTTGGAAAGAAGCTCAAAAGATATTTAAACAACTCTACCATCTTACAGATAAGTGAATTTTGGCCAAAAAAAACTAAGTGAGTTGTCCAAGATCATCACACAGTTTGCAAGTGATGGAATCAAAACTAAAAGTCAGATCCGACTGGCGCAGCTTATCACTGATACCATGTCATAGTTCACTGGATATCTTATCGATTGGCTACCCTGATAGTTTTCAAACATCCATCATTAATTAGTTATGGCAGGATATGTTACCAATTGTATGCCACATGGCATCTAAACCCCCACACTGGCAATATTTCTTGGAGTCTGTTTGTGGGCATTGACAGACATATATTATCGAACTACCTCCCTCTCACAGATAATTCCAGACAAAACAAAAGTGGTAGAACTTTGAACAATGCATCTCAAAGTTTATTCTGCTAGAGGTAGGATTTACAGTAATTTGGGGGTGGTAGATAAGGCCAGCCACATAATTTGTACTGCCCAGTGCAAAATGAAAATGCGAGACCCCTTGCTTAGTACCTTGTTATTAAAGATACAAAAATATATAATTATAATTATAATTAAAGATATAAAAATATAAAATTATTTTCTTTAAAAGAATTCATTACTAATAAAACATAATAGGGATAATGGTGATACATGAGAAATAATATTAATTTACAAATTGCAAAAAAAATCTTATATTTTTATATAATACAATAAATAATACTAATACTGTAGTATCTTAATTGACCATAACATTTTTGCTCACTTTTATGCAAATTCTTTTACTAAATTATCAAAATTTATATTGATAGCAACTTTATTTACAATTTATATTACTACAAGTAATGTGAGTTTCTCTTGGTAAATGCAAGATCCAAAAATTTTTTTGAGAAATTTTAATTTTGTGAAAGATCTTTCTGCTGATGCAACTGTTTCTGAAAGTAGTAAGAGTGTTTTATAGGCTGTGATGACATTGGGGAAAATTTTTGATACACCACTTTGAAACATATATTTTAGTGCATGTATATCTAATATTCCTAACAGAACAGTTTTTTTTTCTTTTTTTAAAGATTTAACTCTTCATACAAGTCAGTTTAGCATAAGTCTAACTGGATTGAGTTAAGTGTAAATTTATACAATAACATTTTAATGTTTTCTCTGACAATTTCTATAACTTGTGGAGGCTATAAAAAAAAACAAAGCAGCTTTATGATTTACACATAATTCAAAATTCCTGTTTATGTATTCCATTGGTATTATCTTCTATTACTAGGAGACAATTTAATTTAAAATTGTCTTTCTCGTTAATCAGAGAGTCATCCAAAACCTCATATGAAAATAATGTTCTACTCCAATAATGTGATGATATTTAAATGTCATTTCTGTTTCCAAGCTTGTGGATACTTGCTTTGCAACGTTGCGTCAGTTATCAAAACTGGAGATTCTAGACTCTTTTAAGTGTTCTAATAAGTCCCCAGTAATCTTAATTGCAATATCCACTGTAAATTTTTATTTTGTAGTAATTTACTGATATAGCCCACTGCTTGATTGCCAGAAGTTTCTGTCCCAGCACTCAGGCTGGAGAGTTACTATTTCTGAAGATGCCTCAAGGACAAGCTCTGGAGACAGATGAGCTAACAAGCCTCCCATGACAAGTCCTGTAGAGCCTCTTCTCCCTCCTGTGGTTACTTCTGCTGGCATTTTTGCTGCTTTTGTGTCCATTGCTTCCTCCAATCTGGGCTCAGGTTCTGGTTTGGCATCCCCTTTGGGACCTCATGGTGCCATGAACTGCCCCATGGTGTTGTGAACTGCCCCAAGGCATTTACTTGTGTGCCATGCCAACTGCTATGCATTAACGCTTCCCACCATGCCCACAAGACTGAGCCAGCATGTGTTTATTGACTGCTGGGCCATAAGCATGTATGTGCACTGCCGCCCACTGTGTCTCTTCTCTCACATGCAGGCTCTAATGTTCCATCAGACTTCACTTAATAAACTCAAGTCCAAAGAATTTCAAGATTGTGAAAGCCAAGCATTAAACAAAGCATGCAGTCCTTCTCAGCATGGGTCCTGTGTGACTGCACAGATCACATGCCAATGAAGCTGGCTGTAGTAGCAGGTAATAGTTTGACTAGTGGCTCAGTGATTTGGAAAAAGCAAGATGGAAAGATTAGATAATAAAGAAGTTTTGGGAAAGACTATGTGAATGTTCTTCCAATAATTATCCAAAGCCTGAAAATATTTTTTTCACATTTAATGCTCACCAGAGAGCCTTCACTGCAGAAAAGATTTTAACAAAGAATTGATTAAACTACACAAGATGTCTGACTATTTTTTTTCATTATTTAACTTTGTTTTTTCTAATGGCACAAAACCAAAGCACATGGAAGCAGGGATGAGAGTGTTTCACAAAATCAAGAATGTGAGCCACTTCTTATTGTATTCTTCTTGAATTGAGTCCCAATTTTTCAGGAACAAACCAATGTTTATTGCATGATAGCCACGGGGCCGCCCACTTGTGTGGCAGTCCTTAAGCAAGTCTGCTATCATCCAAGTATTAAAATAAGAGGTAACACTAATGATCTACCTATAGAAGAGCAACAAATTTTGTTTCTTATAATAGTATTTAGACCTTGGAATGCTGGCATGTTATTATGTGAAACTAATATAAAATGCAGTGAGACTTCTTAGTGTCTAAGTAATTGGCCCAAGGCCACACAAGTAATAAGTAGAAGAGCCAGGATTTGAACCCAGAATATCTGACTTGAGGACTGCCATGTTAACCCAATACTCAATACCAGCTCCCAGTACTAACTTGTACTCCTTAAATTTATAATCACAAATCTCAGATAGGTATCATCATTGCCAGATAAACCTCAAAGATACCTAGAGAATCGTTTTCCCACTCTTGTAGTGATCATTTCACTACACTCCTTCCTCTTTACTGAGTTGATGATCTCATCCTCCACAGCGTAGAACAAATAGTCATAATCTAATGTGACCAACTTTATTTTCCTCCCCTACTATGATGTAATATCCTCTAACACGTTGTAAGAATTCTCTTTTCTGTTGTAAGGGTGAACCTGCCCATTGTGTCTGGATGTACACCTTCTCTCACTTCCTACAGACTTTGGTTGCCAAGTATCCCCTTTCCCTACCGCACAATCAGTTTGTCCTTTTGTATTAAATTATTCCAGCAGAATAGAAACATACTTTAATGTTTTTTAAAAGGGCTACTTCTTGAAAGGATATTTTTAGACTCGCTGTGTCTGCTTTTGACATTATATCCCCAACCCACTCCACTAAAATGGTTCTTGTCAAGACCACAAATGATCTTGCTAAGGTGAAGGGCCAAATTTCTGTGCTTGTCTTACTTGATTTCTTAGCATGATTTTAAAATGAATGATCTTTCCTTCCTTATTAAAACATGATATGCTTTAGGTAACTGGTTCTCAGAGTGTCATCCCCATATAGGCGACAAAAGCATCACCTGTGGCCACCCTGAAATAGCAGGATGGATACTTCTGAGAGTTTGGTTCAGATGTCAGGACTGATAATCATACACACACACACACACAAACATGCACACACACACACATTACAAAGGGATATGAAAAGGTCTATTACCAACATAATGAAGCTTTCTAAGGAAAGCAGAATGGTTACCAAGCAGGTTGAAAAATAGCTCATGAGAGCAGGACAAGGAGACGGGCCTGGGGTTTTTATTGTTGTTAGGCCATGGAAATGAGTAAAGATTCCTACACATACAGGCAGGGGTTTTCAGGGTTTATTTAATTTATTTTTAAAATGAATTTATATATTTATTTATTATTGGAACATAGTTTATTGTACATATTTGTGGGGTACAGCACTGAATATCAATATCTGTGTGCAATATGTGATGTTCAAATCAGGATAATTAGTATATTATTCATTATACAATGTAATCGATGTTCGTGACTCTTTACCAATTCTTCCCTTCCCCCCTCACCTCTCCCCCTTTCCCATACATGGTAACCACAATTCTGTTTTCTTTTTAAAAGTTCTGCATATTATTGTGATTGTTGTATCTTTCTTTCTTTTCTTGTTTGTTTATTTATTTATCGTTATTAGCTCCCACATATAACTTCCCACCAGCACCAAAGGAGGGAGGACCTGGGCTTTCTTATCAACTTGCCTAGATATGGTCAGAAGAGGAAGAAAGAGGAGTGAAGGGTAAAAGGTATCAGCAGTCAAACATCAAAAAATGTGAACAGAGACTTTTATTACATGTGGAAACTTGTTGAAAAAGCAAATTCTTGGGCCCTACCTCAAATCTATTGAATCAGAAACAGAGAGAGGGCCCAGCAATCTGTCTTTACACACTTTCCAGGAAATTTTGATGTACCCTTAAGTTTGACATCCATTCTCCAGCTTCCAATAAAACAAGATAAACTTTGTTTTATTGGTAAAATCCTTTTCTCAGTCTCCATTACTAGCCTCTCTTTCTACCTGGTCTTTAAATTAAGATTTCAGCCTTTTCTACTCTATCTAAATTGTTGGCACAACCCCCAAATCTTTAACTCCAGTCTGGATCTCTCCACTGTGTTCTGGTCTTATTTATACAACTGCTGCTGGGAAAATATGGAAAAATTGTCAGGGCCCCTCAGATGTTCAGAATTGCCGAGCATCTGATGCAAATATGCACGTGCACCCAGGTGTTCCTTGTTATTGTCTAATGTAATTGCCCATGTGCACCCATGTGTTTTGAGTTATGGACTTAAGTATGAAGGACTAATGGCTCTGATGGGTGCGCTTCTTGGGACACTCAAGGAAGCCACTAGGGCAGCTGCTCCTAGCGCTGATTAAAGCCTATTAATATTTCACCCACGGCTCCCAGGACCTTTTCCTATTACCTAGCTCATAGACCTACATGTGGAGGGTTTGTGACCCAGTCTGTACAATGGGCTTGAGGGGTCTGCGAGCCCTAGCCCTAGCTTTACAACTGCCTTCTCAACATCTCTTCTTGGATGCATAATGGTCATATCCAATTTAACATGGCTGAAACAGAAAGCTTGTTAACCCCTTAGAAATTCTTCAGAAAAATCTATTCCTTAGCAAATATTTTCCACCTCAGATCACTTCACTATCTTCTCAGTTGCTCAGGCCACAATTCTAAAAGTTATTATGGAAAACACACTTCTAAACCAATAGTAACTTTTGTTGGTTCTCGCTTTAAAATCCCTAATCCTAATTATTTTCATCATCTTATGCTCTGAGTTTTGTTCAAAACACCATCATTTTTAATTTGGACCAGGCCAGCAATCTCTTGTTGGAGAGAGGCCCACACTGCCTCTGTTCTCAGCCCCATTGAGCCCATTCTTCAGGTGGCAGCCTAAGTGAATATTTTAAGAAATAAGTCAAGCCATGATACACCTTTGAATAAGAAAACTTTCCAAAGTGTTTCTACAGTAATGAGAATAAAATTAAAACTCTTTAGTGTAATATAACAAAGATCTCTATGATCTTTCATCTGCTTACATATGTTACCTCCTCTCTTCCATTTCTCAGTTCTCCTTAATTATATACAATGTTGGGAAAAAATAGGAAAATGGTCAGGGCCCCTCAGATGTTCAGAATCTTGCTGAGCATTTGCTGTAAATATCCTCAGGTGTTCCTTGTTACTACTTAATGTAAGTTGTATATGGGCACCCAGGTGTCCAGGGTTATGGACTTAAGTATAAAAGACTAACAGTTCTGATCCACAGTGCTTCTCAGAACTCTCAGAGAAGCTACTAGGACAGTTGCTCCTAGATCTGAATAAAACCCATTCATTTTTCTATACTCGAAGCTCCCAGGACCTTTTTTTTTTCTGTTACCTAGCTCACAGACCTGCATGTGGAGGGTTTGTGACCCCTTCTGTGCAACAGACTTGAGGGGTCTGTAAGCCCTAGCTTTACATACAATTATTATTTTATTGATAAATAATTCATTTTCTCTCTAGCACTGATAAGCAGCACGAGAGCAAGGTTTTTTGGTTTTTTGTCTTGTTTAGCTCTCTATCCCTAATTTATTCTCATATGAAAACACACAAGTTTAACCGAAATATTAAGTAATCAATAAATATTGAAAGACTGTGTTCTATTAGGACAGTTTTAGGTGGAACACATTTGGAAATGTGTGCATCACATCAAGAAGTTGAAAGTAATTGAGAAGTCAGTCAGTGATTGCCATGTCGATGTCCACATGCCCGAATCAGGAGCACTGCCTGGCCACAGCCCTTGTAGAGTGGCTGGCCATGTTATATGCCACCATTGACTGGACATCTAATCCAACATGGCTCAACTCTAGGCAGGTCTAGCACCGAAGATGCGGTCAGACATGAAAGAGTCTGACTTAGCAGAAGTGAGTAATTAGCACAGGGAATTAGATATTCTTTCCTGGGAATTTAAACTAAAGGGAGAGAAGAAAGTTAGCAATTGCTATCGTGTCAAAAAGAGAAGGCATAAGTGGGATGTCACATTTTTGTGACATGAGATTGAACATCCATAAATTGAACATCCAGAAGCACTTCCTGCTTCTGGGAAACGTCATGCTGATGTGAATCAAGGGCTGCCCTCTAACTTCTCTCCAGAAGGGCAGGCCTAATGTTGCTGTTTCTAAAAGTGATAGCCAAGCTGAAAACTGACAAATGAGTGTTTTGCCACATGTCAGACTCAATGTGGTGTGAAGTGTTTAGGTCATGTGATAAAAGGTGGACAATGAACATATTTTATTCTAAAAAGAACAGCATGTACCAAATATGGAAGCATATTTGCACTGAGCTTTTAGTGTGACTTCACTGCATTAGAATAAAATATAATGTGACAGGAGCTTTGAGATCTGAATCAGAATCATCTTTCTATACAGATGAGGCATGTAAGAAAGAAGAGGATGAAAATGGAAAAGTAATTTAGAAGTTTCTAAGCAGATGATCAGATATTAGCTAAAATGAGAAAAAAAAAGGAGAAAAAAAACTCCATGTCAAAGTTGTAGAAACTAAATGAAAATGGCTTTGAAATGACTAAAAGTTAAGTAAAAGTGAAAGGGGGCCACATAATAGAGTTGATAGGCTCTTCAGTGGTAATTCATTCATCAAAAAGAGAACTTATTTAGCCCACCAGAGAAAATTTGTCTTTTAGTAATGGGCACATTTTGACAGAGTCCAACCTGAACATGCACTCAAATGTTTGTTTTTCTTAGGTTGTACAAATCTCCTAGGCTTTTGAAACTATTCTGCAAAGCTTCTTACAAGTGGAAGGATAGTCGCACTAGACTTTAGGTCCTTCCTCAGTCAGCTACATTAGCAACACTAGCTTAGTCTCTTTTATTCTTGTACAGCCTCACAAGAACCCACTTATTATTCTGACTATAACATAGGATCCTAAAGACTTGTAAAGGTGCATACAAAAGAAATAAATGAGGGTGGTTGACATTCACCAGTATCTTCTTAAGAATTTTAGCTCAAGGGTTATTTCATAAACAAGAGTAAGTAAACTCAGTTTAAACAAAGATGTGGCTCAATTCTTTTCATCCAAATTGGTTTTACTAATTTCTAGCTGTCATGTGCCTGTGGTTATAGAACTTGCCACAAATTGCAGCCTGTCCCCATGTGCTTTTAAGTACCAATAAATTTTGGATGTGATTCAAACTCATCTGTAGGCCTGTGGTTTTAAGAATAGAAAAATAAATTTAAGAACGCTCATCACTGTGTGGCTTATAAATGGGATAAAAGGACTACTTTTCTCATAGTAATTTAAAGCAGACTAAGCAAATGTAGAAATAAAAAACACTGGCATTTCAGAAAATATTCCCAAGTTTAAAAATCCAGTTATTGAATTTGTGTATTTGAGTTAACAGCCGTAGAGACACCCAGATGGGCAGACATATCAAGATATGTGCTAATCATCAGAAATTAATTTAGTCTTAATTTATTCAGCCAAAAAATATTTGTTGAACGTTTCTGGATTGTGCTATATGCTGGGGACACTAATTAAATAGATTTGATGTCTCTCTTAGGAACATTTACATAGTGCCCTTACAGATGAAATATTTACTTTAATTCTGAGAATAGAAGGAGGCTTAAATTATGGTCCCCTTGTTTCAAAAAAATTAGTCTAATTGTATAGATAAATACATGCAAAAAAAAAAATTTAAAAAAGGTACCACCATGTGATAAGGTCTAAATGACTGGTACTGGTAAAATTGCTCTCAAACAAAAATTTTACTGTAAATTTGAATGTAGAGGAAAGCCTTCTGGAAGAATATTTTATTTCCTACCCAACTGGATTGGGCTGAGATTTAAAACACACACATACACACACATATACACATAACTAAAAAAGAACATTCCAGATGCAAGTATGGACCATCAGCCACTAGATAACGGCATTTGCACAAAAATCATTTTCAGTGTAGGGGGTTGATAAACATATTGGGAGAAATCTGCTTTTTAGGATATTTAATGTGAAATTTAGTTGTTATCAAATTGAGGAATAAAGAACTTTTGTTTCATACACGAAAGGAAAGGTAACAGTGTTAGTGAACGAAAGTCAGGGAAGTAAACAGGTTAACAGTGATTGAGAAGACATTGAGTCCCAGTTCTGTGCAAAGCACTCTGCTTTCTCTTGGTAGCAGAAAATGTTGGAGTCCTCCTCAGATTCCCTTTGACAGGCCAGTGTGTCCTTCTTCCAACACTGTAAACATTGGCTGCTAAAAGCTCACAACTTTCCTCTTTTCTGGACACTTCTCCTTGGCTTAATGAGAGTATCCTGATTGATAATCCACGTTCTTCTAACAAAATTTCCTTCTCTAGAGATTTTTCTGTGGGGCAGCCAATCACTCACTGAAGTAGGAGGTCCTATCACTGACAGCGGGTGTATAATTGATAGTTCTCATGCACAAGCATGGCGATGCTTGAATTTTCATCTGTGGTAAACTGAGATATGATGTAGGAGGAATGGGAAGCATTAGCATATGCAAAATCTCAGGTGTCTGAGAAGTATGAAGTTAGTTGCTAACAATAAGGACATCGGAATTAATGGCTATTTCTATTGGCTGTTGATGCATTGAAGAGATAATATGGCAGCCACATTTCTATTTATCATAAACTTAATATTAACTGTAAAAGTGAGATGGCCTCCTTGGCACCACTGAAAGATTCTCACCTTCTGCCATCTGAGGGCAGACGGAAAAAAAAAAAAAAACCGTCTGGACCTAGAAATGAAAATGATAGGACCCTGAGTCTTCGAACGGGGTATTTAAGGACCTTGATCTCAGACTTTCCTAAATTCTCTAAGGCACAAAAAAAAAAAAAAAAAAAAAAAAAAGATTCTATTTCCCCTTGTTGGAAAATAGAAGCCCCCTTATTTGAAGACTGTTCATATGCCTCCATATATTCATATGCCTCCATATGGCAGGAGCTTTATAAGATAATGTTTTCTCTCTCCAGGATCTGCTCTAAATTCTCTTCCTGAACCTTAGACCCTTATGTAGAACCAAATCTCAGCATAACCTAATTGGAGAAGTGCTGTGCCTGCCAAGGACTGAGTGGGGTTTTATAGCAAAAAAGCTACATGATCTAGCTAACAGGTACAGGCAGCAACCAGGAGAGAGTAACTCATAGTGGAAATGAGGATGCTGAGTTGAAGGAATTGAAATATGAAACTAGATAAAGAAACATTAGCAAGGGACCTACTCTCTCATGACATGGGATTTTACAACCCGGCAAGGTCCCTGGGAGAAAATTATAATAGGCTTACAGATTAGCTTTCAGAAGCTAGGAAAAAGTGATAGCCAGATATTTTGGCTTCTCTTAAGATCTACAAAGTGGGAAAAACAATTACTCTTACAATAACAAGAAATTTCTTGAAACAATATTAGTTTCTACCACAAGATAACCAGATAACCTGAAATCAAGAGAGAACAACATCTCTCACCCCAACCCCAGGAACCAGACTAAGGAGAAATCAGCTAAAATTTTAATAAATTACTAAGATGGAAGTGAGTAGATACATGGGTAGTTTGAATTCACTTATTGTCAGGATCTCAGATGGGCTGGAGAATGCTAAGGTATCAGGTGTAAAGTAGCCCATTAAAGCCCCAACCCCCAAATAAGAGGAACAGTGAAGGCAATACTCACTTACTGCAATAGTATAAGCAAGAATCTAAAACCAAATAAAGCTCTGACTCACCCTGCTCCATTTTCCCACACCAAGAGAGCTGAAGGTGGATAATAAGCACAGAGACCAGGGTCACCTCATTATTTAGGGAAACCCAAACAAAAAGCTAAAAGCCTCCTGCTGTTCCATGGAGTGGGGCCCTGGAGGAAGGTGAGGGGGGTTATGAGTGCAAATGTACTGGGTACTGAGTCAGAGTGGAGAAACATGTGTTTAAGCTCCCCTGATAAGGAGACCTCTAAATGAAGATACCTGGGCTAGGAGCACAGCTATGCATAAGAGCATGGCCAGCCAGGGGCTCCCGAGTGTTTGACCACCCTCTCTTCAGAGACTGCAATGCATTTTCTGTGCACCAAGACTGGTGTGGGTGGATAGCTTCCCCCCATGAGTCCTGCCAAGTAAAGCCATCGTAACTTCCTATCACATATAGTTTTCAGATTGGATTAAAAAAAAAAAAAAGGAATATGTAAATTCCTTATAAATGTGTACAAGGAATCCACTTAAAATATAAAGACATTGTAAGTTTAAAGGAAAAAGATGAAAGAAGCTATAACATGAGGATACTGACCAAAACAAAGTTTAACCTGCTATACTTAACGACGAATAAAGACTTAAGAAAAATTAAAATTTCCAGAGGAAGAAAAAAAAAAAAAACATAACCTTAAAATATGTGTGCTCCTAACAACAAACTTCAAAAGTCATGAGGCAAACATTGATGAAACTAAAAGAAGAAATATACAAATCCACAATTATAGATGGAGATGTCAATGCCCCGCATAGGAACTGATTGATAGAACAAGTAGGCCAAACACCAAAAGGGTATGGGGTCGGCAGACTGTGACCCATGGGCCCACTATTTCATTTTTTAAACAAAGTTTTACAAAATTACAGTCACATCTACTCATTTACACATTGTCCACAGTTGCGTTCACACTACTATAGCAGAGATGAGTAGCTGTGACAGACACAGCATGATCCACAAGAGGAAGATATTTACTATCTGGTCCTTTGAGAAAAAGTTTGCTGACTCCTCATTTGGAAGACCTGAATAACACTATCAATCAACCTGACATTTATGAGTATCACCCAACAATAACCACACCCTACAATGTGCACTTAGGAGAGCACATGGAGCATTCACCAAAATAGATCATATTCCGGGCCATAAAACAAACTCTAAGAGCATAAGTAAAGTCATACATGTTCTTTAAACATAGCAGAATTAAACTAGAAACTAATAAAAGAAACATATTGGGAAATCCCAAAATATTTGGAAATTAAATAACAACCTATTAATCCATGGGGCAAAGATGATACCACAAGAAAAATAAGAACACATTTTTGTTTTCCCATGTAAGAGGCATGATTTTATTGAAGTTAAAAAAAAATTTTACAACCAGACAAAAAGGATAAAGTAGACAAGAATGTTGTAATCTGACTAAAAGTCTCTCATTCTTGTGGATCACTAATATACAATGAAGGATTGTTCTCTAGGTTAATTTTAAGGTTGTTCAGTTAAGCCATTATTGGGTATGCTTTGAACGGGGTAACCTATTAACTATTTAGAGTTTCTTCTCAGGAACATTTACATATTATACAGGAAACACTCATAGTTTATTTGGGAAACATTCATATTTTACACGGGATGTACAAATTTGAGATGAGACAATAAAAAAAAACCCACAAAATTATAACTTCAACTCTTTCCTAGAGCATTGTGGTGATTATATTTTTTCAGTCAGCTGTGCATGATACACAACTGGATTTTAATTATGTTTTTTTACAAAGAGGGCAGCACACTCACCTAAAGGTAAAGGCACTAGAGTTTGATGTACATTTTCATGGCCCTATGAAAACACAAGTGTTATATATACTATAAATGCCAGAGACCGTGAAATCTATCTCCAGCCACAATCATCAGTATCACAGGATCAAGCATACAAAGTTTAAGGTAAAGTTTGTGCCTCTTCCCTTTCGAGCCTATTTTTTTTTTGGAGAGTACTGCTATTCTTTCCATAGGACACTATTCACTTATTTCAAATATAGTACCGGTGCTGAAAACATTTCTAGAACCCTTTGGGGGAATTGCCTGAGTGTCTGCAGTAAACTTTTCTGAATATTCTTGATGGTAGCAAGTCTCTGTCCTTTGAGGATGGATTTGATTAGGAAAATAGGCACAGTAATTCACAGCCAAGTGAATCAAACTGTGGGATACCACCCTGGATCAAATGTGAGACATCACTATAAAAGAATTAGACCAATTTTCTTGCACTGCTCATAAATTAAGAATTTAAAAGAAATGTCTGAGCAATGGCAGTTCTGATGGAATAAGTATAGATTCTCCTCGAGTGATAACTTTGAGAAGCAACATTCACTTGAACACAGCATATCTAAGTGTTCTGTGGTTTTAAAATTCAGTCTTATTGCCTCTCACACGGACTTTAGTATTCCTCTTCAGTTTCAGTCCTTTTTTGCTTTCTTATGGATTTTCTGATTAATGCTGGGCAGGCAGGACACAGTAATTGTCACGAAGCCCCAGCTTAAAGCCAGGAAAGCCCTTCTGACACTGGTAGCAGCACATCCAGGACCCTGGCTCATAAGGCAGTGCCGGGCAATAGGGCTTGGGTGCCACCAGCACAGGGACACTTCCCCTTTCACATAATTTTCTTGCACTTCCTTCAGATGGTGCATTCTATTTGGTTTTAACATTCAAGCTGCTCTCTACAGGACTCTTCCTGCTCACAGTGCACAGAACATTTGGAGAAAGACTCCCCAAAGGCTTTCAAGGTGATGCTTTACCAAGAGGGGATGGAAAAAGATACTTAGTTTTATGTACCTAGCTTTTTATTTTTAATCATTTATAGCTTTTAGGTGGCTCTGAGGAGTTCTCAGCATTTCCTTGCTGACTTCCAGAGGGTTCTCTTTCTACTGAAGTTTCTAATTTGGCTTTAGGTGCATAACAGAGACCTTGCATTTTGCTCCCCATATCTACTCTTCAACTCAGTAGCCAGACTGATTGTTTACCAGTTTATTACAAAGGATATTACAAAGGATTCAGATGAAGAGATGCATACATAGGGCAAAGTACAGGGGAAGGATCACAAAGCTTCCATGACCTTTTCAGGTGGGCCACCCTCCAGGAACCTCCACTTATTCAGCTATCTGAAAACTGTCACACTTTCATTGATTAAAGAATTAAAATACAACAATTCAAACTTTTGAAATTCAGCCTGTTTGTAGAGATATTTAGAGTATTACATTAAAGAAAAGGCATCAAAGTAACATCTAAACTTCCAGCGTGAGAAATAGAAAAAGAAGGGTAAATTAAATCTAAAGCAAGCAGAGGGGAGAAAACTAAAAGTAAAAAAAATAATAAATCAATAAAATTGAAACAACAATTTTTTTTTTAATTAATGGAACCAAGGCTGGTTCTCTGAAAATGCCAACAAACTGAGAAGCCTCTAGTAAAAACTGTCAAAATGAAAGGGAGAAGACTCATGTTACTAACATGGGACATCACTACAGATTCCACGGACCTTAAGTGGCTAATAAGGAAATATGATGAACACCTTCATGCTCCCAAATTTGATAACTTAAATGAAACCAAAAAATTCCTTGAAAGGCACAAGCTACTAATGCCTACAGAAGAAATAGTAAAAAACTTGAGTAGCTTTGTATCTATTAAAGCCTTTGATAGCTTCATTAGAAAATGTCATCAAATATTTAAGGAGATAAGAGTAGATGTATACAAACACTCTTTCAGAAAATGGAAAACAAGAAAGTATTTCTCAAATCATTTTATGAGAGCTGCACACACAAAAAACATGAGAACAAGAAATTATAAGAAAATTACAAACTAATGTGCATCATGAAGTGTACACAATTATCATTCTAAAATATTAGCAAATGAATGCAGAAATTTATGAAAATATTCACACATAACGGTCAATTCAGGTTTATTCCAGGAATGCAAGTATGGCTTAAGATTTGAAAACCAATCAACACATTTCATCATGTCAACATACTAAAGAAGAAAAAAACATATGACCTTTGAAACAAATGCGTAAAACACATTATGAAAATACCCAATTTATATTTATGATAAAATTCAAAGCAATCTATGTAGCAAATGAACTTACTTAACCTCATAAAAGGCATCTACCAAAATCCAACAGCTCATATCACACTTGATGGTAAGATGTTGAATAGTTTCTGCCTACAATCAGGAACAAGATAGGGATACCCACTCTTCAATAATCTTATTTAACTTTGTGAAGGTTGTAGTCAGCTCAGTAGAGCAAGAAGAATGTATAAAATACATAGAAATTTAAAAAAATAAATTAAAGTGCCTATATTTGCAGGCAATACTATTGTCAATATAGAAAGTCTGGAAGAATCTATACAAAAGCTACTAAAATGAATAAGTGAATTTAGCATGCACATAGAAAGCAAGTTCAATATAAAACAATCAATTGCATTTGTAATTATTAGCACTAACAAATGGAAATTAAAATAAAATTTGCTTATGATAGCACAAACAAACCAATATGTATATAAATTTAATAAAATGCATGCAATATCTGAATGCTGAAAACTACAAAGCATTAATGAGAAAAATCAAAGAAGACTTAATGGAGAGACATCATGAGTTAACAGATTTTAAGATTCAATTTGATCTATAGATTCCGAATAATTGCAGTAAAAAATCCAAAATCTGTTAACTAGATTAGACAATTCAATTTTGAAAAGAAGAATAAAGTTGGAGAACTCACACTATTTGAGTTTAAAACTTGCTATAATGGTACAGTAATAAAGTTGTTGTAGTAATGGAGAAAAAATAGATACAAAGATAAGTAGAGCAGAATAGAATCTAAAAATGGAGCCACACAACAACTAATTTTTGACAAAGTTACAAAAGCAATTCAATAGGAAAAGGATAGTTTTTTGAAAATATTATGCCGGCACAACTCAATATCCTTACGTGCCATATGTTGCACGACTTAAAAATTAATTTGGAATGAATCATAACTACAAATAGAAGATAGAAAATAGAAAACTTTATTTAAAAATATAGAAGAGGAGAGAAGGGCAAGATGGCCAACTAAAGACGACTAAAACTAGTCCACCCCATAAAAAAGTGACAAAGATAATGAAAAAGCAACCGCATCTAAACAGGGGGAAGTACACCAAAGAATACCAGGAAATTGGCAAAACTCCTCTGGAGCTCAAAAGCCCAGGGTACCAACACAGAGAGGGGAGCAAGCCGCCCTCCCTCCCCTATACTTCTTCTCCACCAGGATCAGCTTAGAGTCAGGAAAAAATTCTTCTTAGGAAGAAAAGTTAAGCTGGAGACCTTCAGTGGCTCCCAAAGCCACCATAGACAACAGCAGTCTCTGCTACAAAAGAGTTTCCCAGTCCTCATAGGGACTGTTTAGAAATCCGCCAGGAGTTCATACTGCTACAAGAGCCATGTAGTGTACCCCTCACACTTGCATCCAAAGTTGCAGTGACAGGATGCCATATTGAAACTGGACCTACAGCTGGAGTACAACTGGCATAGAGGATAAAGTGCCACTGCTTCTTTCTATCCTTAAGACTTCACAGTGCCATGATCCCAACTGCATGAAGCTTGGGCCCAACAGAACAAGCAGAACCTCATGGAAACCTCCATAGACCAGATCAACTCCCCAGGTGCACACCCAAACTTGGCTCTGCCAACTGCTCCAAAGGTGGCCCTGCCCTTTCGGATTCACCACCATATATAGCGGCCACAAGCTTCCATGTGCAACCAAGCTTGGCCCTGCCAACCTTTCAGGAGGGAGCCCCACCCTTTGGGACCCAATATCAAGTAGTAGGTCAGCATTCAGTGCCTGTATATACCCACATCTAGCCAAGTCAGTTATTCCGAAGGTGGCCCTATCCTTTATAAACCACTGCCACATAGCGGATTGGCCATCCATATCCACAGGCTCCAACTCTTGGCCCTGTCAGCTGCACTGGCAGTGGCCCTTCCCTTCAGGAAACACTGCCATAGCTGGATGGCACTCTACACCAACCTCCACCTACACGTGTCCCTGACAGCATCCTTCAGGAGTCGCTTACATACAACAAATTGGCCCTTTGCACCCACACAAGGCCCTGACCACTACCCCAGTGGTGGCCCCACCCCTGGGAGACACTGATGTACAGATGGCTGGGCTGCTGCACCCAAACAAGCCCAGCATAAATCAAGTTAATTGTCCCTACCCACTGCAAAAACCACACTACCACAAACACAAACTACCAGAGACCAGGGTACACAGTCATACCAGAGCTAAAGTCAACTGACTGAATTCTAACTGACACTCTAGGACCCACTTACAGGAAAAAATCTGTTCCTATGAAAGCTACTCCACAAACATTGTAAAAAGTGATTGTTCTATTAGGTGTACAGACATCAATGTGGAGACACAAGAAACATGAAAAAGCAAGGAAATATGACATTTAAGGACCACACAACAAGTCTTCACCAACAGACCCTGAAGAAATAGATATTGACAAAATCCCGGATAAGGAATTTAAAAGTGTGATCTTAAGGAAAATCAACAAGATACAAGAAAATACAGACAAATAATTCAACAAAATCACAAAAACAGTTCACAATCTGAATGAGAAATTTAAGAAAGAGATATCATTAAATAAAAACAGACATAAATCTTGGAGCTGAAGACTTCAATGAATGAAATAAAAATACATTCAAAAGCTTCAACAACAAACTAAATCAAGCAGAAGAAAGATTTGGAACTTGAAGACAAGGCTTTTGAAATAACCCAATCAGACTAAAAAAAAAAAAAAAAGAGAGAGAGAGAGAGAGAGTTCTGGTCAAGATAGCAGAGTAGTCAGTTCCTGGTGTCACTCTCTCCCACAGAACAACCAATCTGCAACTATTAAAGAGCAATGAGAGAAGAGCTGAGATCTGTGCTGGAACAAGCAGGAACTGTGTGCTATGGGACACCAGTTCAGGTTGCTCCCCACTGTGAAGAGAGACTTTAGAGCTTCTGGGCCCACACACTCCAAGCCTGCCAGTCTGGAGAAGGCAGGCAGGGCAGGACTTCTGGTCCAGGCCAGTTCCTGCTGCCAGAAGAGACTTACCAGGCTCAGGGGCCTCCACACCCTGAGCCAGTGAGGCCAGAGAAGACAGGTGGAGCTGGACCTCCAGCCCAGGCTGACCCCTGCTGCTGGGAGAGTCTGAAGAGCCTTGGGGCTCTCACACCCCAAGACAGCATCCCAGAGAAGGCAGGTGGGGTGGGACTTTCAGCCTAGTCTGGTCCCCACCACTGGGAGAGACGTAAGAGGCTCAAGGCCCCACACCCTGAGTTAGGACCCCTGGCCCAGACCAATCCCTGCTCCCAGGAGAGACTTAGGAGCCTTGGGGCCCCCACGCCCAAAGCCAGCTGTCTCAGAACAGGCAGGTGCAGTGGGAACCCCAGCCCTGGCTAGTTCCTGCCAACCAGAAATGGCAGTCCCTTCAGGATTCAAGCAAGACATCAGGGTGAAACGAGTAGACTGTGATACCCCCAACCACAATTACAAAACACCAAAGGAAAGATACCAGAAATATGAAAAATCAAGAAAGTACATTTCCACCAAAGGAAAATAATAACTCTCAAGCACTAGATCCTATAGAACAGGAAGTCTTTGAAATGACAGACAAGGAATTCAGAGTAACAATTCTAAGGAAACTGAATGGGATACATGAAAATTCATTTAGATAACACAATGAAATGAGAAAAAATATAATGGATCTGAAAGAAGAAATGTACAAAAAAATCAATGCCTTCAAAAAGAACGTAGCTGAGCTTGCGGAGCTGAAGGATTCATTCAATGAAATAAAAAAAAAACACAACAGAGAATTTAACCAGCAGACTTGAACAAGCAGAAGAGAGAATTTCTAACCTTGAAGACAGGCTGTTTGAATTAACACAGGCAGCCCAGAAAAAAGAAAAAAAAAATCAAAAACATTGAAGAAAATCTAAGAGAGACTACAGGCAACCTTAAGCACTCTAATATCCAAATCATGGGTATTCCAGAAGGGGAGGAAAAAAGAAATGGCATTGAAAACATATTTAATGAAATGATAGCAGAAAACTTCCCAAGTATAGGGAAAGTCACAGATATCCAGATTCAGGAAGCCAAAAGATCCCAAAACACATTCAACCCAAAAAGATCCTCTCCAAGACATGTGATAATCAAACTGGCAAAACTCAAAGACAAAGAGAGAATCTTAAAAGCTGCAAGAGAGAAGCAGTGAGTCACCTATAAGGGAGCCTCAATCAGAATAACATCAGACTTTTTATCAGAAACCCTAAAAGCCAGAAAAAAAATGAGATGAAATATTCTAAACACTAAAGGACAAAAGTTGCCAGCCAAGAATACTTTACCCAGCAAAGCTATCCTTCCAAAATGAAGGACAAATAGTACATTTCTCAGACAAACAAAAACTGTGGGAGTTCACTACCACACATCCAGCCCTAAAAGAAATTCTCAAGGAAGTACTGAGTTTGATACCTGAAAAACAACCATCACTGCCATGAATACTCAAGAAAGAACAATACCCATCAGCAAAACAGAAATGCTAAGAAAAGAGAAAAAAATAGTTTATCACCCCAAGAGACAAACAGAAAATTAGAAAGAAAGGGACATGGGCCAGCCCCGTGGCTCACTCGGGAGAGTGCAGCACTAATAGTGCCGAGGTTGTGGGTTCGGATCCCATACAGGGATGGTCGGTGAGCTTGCTGGCTAAGCATGGTGCAGACGACACCATGCTGAGGGTTGCAGTCCCCTTACCAGTCAAAAAAAAGAAAAAAAAAGAAACAAAGAAAGAAAGGAATGAAAGGTACTTAAGACATCTAATCAAAAATCAATAAAATGCTAGGAGTAAATCAACACCTTTCAATAATAACTCTAAATATAAAAGGATTAAATTCCCCATTCAAAAGACACAGACTGACTTACTGGATTAAAAAGATGGACCCAACAATATGCTGTCTTCAAGAGACTCACTTGACCTGTAAAGACACACATAGACTAAGAGTGAAAGGATGGAAAAAGATATATCATGCAAATAGAAATGAAAAGCAACCTGGAGTAGCTATTCTTATATCAGATAAAATACACGTTAAAGAAAAAGCCATAAAAAGAGATAAAGATATAATGATAAAAGGATCTATCCATCTATAAGACATAACAATCATAAATATATATGTACCCAATATCAGAGCAGCCAGATTTACAAAGCAAACACTATTAGATCTAAAGAAAGTGATAGATACTAACATCATAATAGAGGAGGACCTGAACACCCCACTCTCTTCACTGGACAGATCATCTAGGCAAAAAATCAATAGAGAAACACAAGATCTAAACAGTAATTTAGACCTATTAGACTTGGAAGATAGCTACAGACCATTCCATCCAACAAGCTCAGAATATTCGTCCTTCTCATGAGCACATAGAACATCCTCCAGGATGACCAAATGTTAGGTCCCAAAGCAAGTCTCAGCAAATTCAAAAAAACTGGAATTATTCCATGTATTTTTCCCAATCACAGTGGATTAAAATTAGAAATCAATAATAAACAAAACTCTGGAAACTATACAAACACATGGAAATTAAACAACATTCTACTTAATGACATATGGATCCAAGAAGAAATTAAACAGGAAATCAAAAACTTTCTTCAAACTAATGAAAATAATGACACATTATACCAAAACCTGTGGGATACAGGAAAAGCAGAAATTTATTGCATTAAATACTCACTTCAAAAGAATGGAAAGATGGAAAATAAACAATGTAACACTTAAAGATCTAGAAAAACAAGAAAAATCCAAGCCTAAAGTTTGTGGACAGAAAGAAATAAGATCAGAGCAGAATTACATGAAATAGAAACCTGGAAAACAATGTAAATGATCAATGAAACACAAAGTTGGTTTTTTTGAAAAGATAAATAAAATCAACTAACTTTTAGCAAGATTAACTAAGAAAAGAAGAGGGAAGACCCAAACAACAAAAATTAGAGATGAAAAAGGTGGCATTACTACTGATACCTTAGAAATACAAGGAATCATTAGAGACTACTGTAAACAACTATATGCCAACAAATTACAAAATCTGGAGGAAATGGATAAATTTCTGGATGCCTACAAACTACTGAAACTGAGCCAAGAAGATATAGAAAATCTGAACAGATTAATAAGAATGAAAGAGATTGAAGCTGTTATCAGAAGGCTCCCAACAAAGAAAAGCCCAGGACTGGATAGGTTCACTGCAAAGTTCTAGGAAACCTTCAAAGAGGAACTGATACCAATTATCTACAAACTGTTCCAAAAGATTGAAACAGAGGCCATTCTTCCAAACTCATACTATGAGGCAAACATCACCATAATACAAAAACCAGACAAAGGTGCATCAAAAATAGAAAACTACAGGCCAATATCCTTGATGAATATAGAAGCAAAAATACTCAATAAAATACTAGCCAATGGAATACAGCAACACACACACAAAATTATACACCATGATCAAATGGGATTCATCCCAGTGATGCAAGTTGGTTCAACATACACAAATCAATAAATGTGATATACCACATAAATAAAAGCAAAGACAAAAACCATATGATTATCTTTATAGACGCTGAAAAAGCATTTGACAAAGATCAACATTCTTTGATGATAAAGACTCTCTACAAGTTAGGCATAGATGGCATTATCTCAACATAATTAAAGCCATATACAATAAGCCCACTGCCAATATCATCCTGGATGGGGAAAAGCTAAAAGCTTTTCCCTTAAAAACAGGAACTAGACAAGGATTTCCACTCTCACCACTCCTATTCAATGTAGTTTTGGAAGTACTAGCCAGAGCAGTCAGAGAAGAGAAGGAAATAAAGGGCATACAGATTGCAAAGGATGAAGTCAATCTGTCCCTGTTTGCAGATGATATGATCCTATATATTGAACAGCCTAAAGCCTCTATAAAAAAAAACTCCTAAAGTTGATAAATGATTTCAGCAAAGTTGCAGAATACAAAATCAACACACAAAAATCAGTAGCATTTCTATACTCCAACAGTGAACATGCAGAAAAAGAAATCAAGAAAGCTAGCCCATTTACAATAGCCACCCCAAAATAAAATACTTAGGAATAAAGCAGACCAAGGATGTGAAAAATCTCTACAGAGAGAACTACAAACCACTGTTGAGAGAAATTAAAGAGAACACAAGAACATGGAAAGATATCCCTTGCTCTTGGATTGGAAGAATTAACATTGTGAAAATGTCCATATTACCCAAAGTGATCTACAGATTCAATACAATCCCCATGAAAATTCCATAACATTTTTCTCTGAGATGGGAAAAGCTATCCAGACATTTATATGGAACAACAAAAGACCACACATAGCCAAAGCAATCCTGACCAAAATAAATAAAGCTGGAGGCATATAACACTACTGGACTTTAAACTATATTACAAAGCTATAATAACCAAAACAGCATGGTATTGGCATAAAAGTAGACACACAGATCAATGGAATAGAATAGAGAACCCAGAAATGAATCCATACACCTACAGCCATCTGATCTTTGACAAAGGCAGCAAATCTACATCCTGGGGAAGAGACTGCTTTTTCAACAAGTGGTGCTGGGAAAATTGGATACCCCTATGTAGGAGAATGAAACTAGACTTGTACCTTTCACCATATACCAAAATCAACTCAAAATGGATTAAACAATTAAATATATGTCCTGAAACAATAAAACTCTTTAAAGAAAACATAGGGGAAACACTCCAGGAAGTAGGAGTGGGTACAGACTTCATGAATAGGACCCCAAAAGCAAGGGAACTGTAGGAAAAATAAACAAATGGTATTATATCAAACTAAAAAACCTTCTGCACAGCAAAGGAAAAAATCAATAGAGTAAAAAGACAACCAGCAGACTGGAGAAAATATTTGCAAAATATACATCCAACAAAGGATTAATATACAGAATATATAAGGAACTCAAACAACTTTACAGCAGAAAAACAAATAACCCAATTAAAAAATGGGCAAAGGAGCCAAATAGGCATTTCCCAAAAGAAGATATGCGAATGGACAACAGACACATGAAGAAATGTTCAACCTCACTCAGCATCAGGGGAATGCAAATCAAGACCACTTTGAGATACCATCTCATCCAGTTAGGATGGCTAATATCCAAAAGACAGAATGATAAGTGCTGGTGAGGTTATGGAGAAAAGAACTCTCATACACTGTTGGTGGGGCTGCAAAATGGTGCAGCCTTTATGGAAATGGTATGGAGGTTGTTCACACAATTACAAATAGATCTACCGTATGACGCAGCTATTCCACTGTTGGGAATATACCCAGAGGAATGGAAATCATCATGCCAAAGGGATACCTGTATTCCAATGTTTATTGCAGTTCAATTAACAATAACCAAGATTTGGAACCAGCCCAAATGTCCATCATCTGATGAGTGGATAAGGACACTGTGGTATATCTACACAATGGAATAGTACTCTGCTGTAAAAAGAATGAAATACTTCCATTCACAACAACATGGATGGACTTAGAAAAAATTATATTAAGTGAAACAAGTCAGGCACAGAAAGTGAAATACCATATGTTCTCATTTATTTGAGGGAGCTACAAATAAATAAATAAATAAATAAACACACAAACAAATCATAGGTGGGGGGAAGAACATAGAATAACCCTCAGAATTCCTTGAACTATTAAGTCAAGTGAACAGGTATGATGTGTGGGGGAGGGTGGAGGGGGAGGAGAGGAATGGGTAAAGGGGCATGAAAATCAACTACAATGTATCTTGAGAAGTAAAAGGAACAAAAATAAAATAAAATAAAATAAAATTTTAAAAAAGAACATGAAGAAAGCTTATCAGAATTATGTGACACAATTAGATGAACTAATATCCACATTATTGGAGTTCCAGAGGAGAAGAAATGAAAAAAGGAATAGACAACCTAATCAATTAAATAATAATTGAAAATATCCCAAGTCTTAGAAGAAATACAAACATACAAATCTGGGAAGCTCAAAGAACCCCAAATGGACAAATGGTCAACCCTAAAAGGTCCTCATTGAGGCACATTGTACTCAGACTTTCAAAAGTTGAAGAGAGAGCATTCTACAATCAGTGAAAGATAGGCATCAAGTCACATGTGAGGGAATCCCCATTAGATTAACAGCAGATTTTCAGCTGAAACACAACAGGCCAGGTGAGAATGGAAAGACTTTTAGAATGCTGAAAGAAATAAACTGCCAGCCAAGAATTTTATACCAGCAAGGCTATCCTTCAGAAATAAAGGAGATATAAAGTCTTCTCAGATAAGCAAAAAATAAGGGAATTCATCAACACTAGGCCAGCCTCAGAAGAAATGCTTAGTGGAGTCCAATATCTAGAAGAGGAAGAATTGAATGTATAAAGCCCACTGGTAGAGCAAATACACAATTTAGAAAGAGAAAGGAATCAAACCTTATTAATACAAAAAAAAGAGAAAACCATAAAACAAAAAACCACCAAACCACAAATATAAACAATAAGAGAGGAAGAAAGGAGCAAAGGATATACAAAACAATCAAAAAACAATAAGCAAAATGATAGGAGTGAGACCTCACATATCAATAATAACCATGAATGCAAATGAATTAAATGCCCCAATTATAAGGCATAGATAGGCTGAATGGATTAAAAATATCACCCATTTATATGCTGCCTACAAGAAACTCACCTAACCTATAAAGACATACATAAACTGAAAGTGAAGATATGAAAAGAATATTTGAAATAAATGGAAACCAAAAGTGAGCAGGAATAGCTATACTAATATCACATAAAATATACCTTAAGTCAAACACTATGCAAAGAGATGAAGAAGGACATTATATGATGATAAAAGGATCTATATAACAAGAGAATATAACAATTATATATGCACTCGACATGGGAGCACCAGATACATAAAGCAAATAATATCATATCTTAAAGGAGAGATAGAAATCAACAAATATTAGAAAAATTTCAGCCCCCCACTCTCAGTGTTTGTCCAATCATCTAGACAGAAAATCAACAAAGGCATATTGAATTCAAATTGTACCATAGACCAGATGGACATGAACAGACTTTTACAGAACATTTCATTGAATAGCACCAGGCCACACATTCTTTTCATTAGTGCATGGAACATTCTCCAGGATTGACCACATGTTTGTCCACAAAACAAGACTAAGCAAGTTCAAAATAATTGAAATCATATCAAGTCTATTTTCTGACCATAGTTGAATAAAACTGGAAAACAATAACAAGAGGAACTTTTGAAACTATACTGATACATGGAAATTAAATGACATGCTCCTGAATGACCGATGGATCAGAGAGGAGATTAAAAAGGAAATTAAAAAATATCTTGAAACAAATGGATATAGAAACACAACATATGAAAACTTATGGTACATAACCAAGGTAGTATTAAGAGAAAAATTTATAGCAATAAATTCCTACATCAAAATATAGGAAGATTTTAAATAAACAACCTAACAGTGTACCTCAAGGAAGTAGTAAAGCAAGAACAGACCAAACCTAAAGTAAGTAGAAGAAAAGAAATAATAAAAATCAAAGCACAAATAAATGAAATTGAGACTAAAAATACAATACAAAAGATCAATTGAACAAAAACTTGGTTTTTGAAAAGATAGACAAAATCATCAATCAATTAGATAACAAATCAAGAAAAAAATAGAAAAATCTGAATAAAATCAGGAATGCAAAAGGACATGTTACAACTGATACCTAAGAAATACAAAAGGTCATTAGAGACTAATATAAACAATTATATGCCATCAAATTGGAAAACTTAGCAGAAATGGATAAATTCCTAGACATATGACCTACCAAGATTGTACCAAGAAGATATAGTAAACCTGAACAAACCAATAAGAAATAATGAGATTTGTTTGAAATAGGAATAAAGGGCTGACCCTGTGGCTCACTCAGGAGAGTGAGGTGCTGGGAGTGCAGCGGCGCTCCCGCCGTGGGTTCGGATCCTATATAGGGATGGCTGGTGTGCTCACTGGCTGAGCGCAGTGCAGACGACACCAAGCCAAGGGTTGCGATCCCCTTGCTGGTCACAAAAAAAAAAGAAAGAAAAGAAAAAAAGAAATAGTAATAAAAAGTCTCCCAACAAAGAAAAGCCCAGGGCCAGATGGCTTTATTCCTGAATTCTATCAAACTTTTAAAGAAGAACTAATACCAATACTTCTCAAACTATTTCAAAAAATTGAAGTGGAGGAAATTATTCCAAACTCATTCTAGAGGTCAGCATTACCATAATAACTAAACCAGATAAGAACACAACAAAAAAACTACAGGCCAACATCCCTGATGAACATAGATGCAAAAATCACCAATAAAATACTAATAAACCAAATCCAATAGCACATCAAAAAGATTATACACCATGATTAAGTGGGATTTTGTCCAAGGATGCAAGTATGGTTCAACATATGCAAATCAGTAAATGTGATATATCACATCAACAGAATGAAAGAAAAAAAATCGTATGATCATCTTGATAGACACAGAAAAGACATTTGATAAAAATTCAACATTGCTTTGTAATAAAAATTGTCATCAAATTAGGTATCAAAGGAAAGTATTTCAATAAAATAAAGGCCAGATATAACAAACCCTCAGTTAACATCATATTGAATGGGGAAAAGCTGAAAGATTTTCCCCTAAAAACTGGAACAAGTGAAGGATGCCTACTCTCTCCACGCTTATTCAGCATAATTCTGGAAATTTTAGCCATTGCAATTACACAAGAGAAAGAAATAAAGGGCATCCAAATTGGCAAAAAGGAAATCAAATTGTCCCAGTTTGCAGATGACATGATTTTATATACAGAGATATATAGAGAGAAACATAAAGACTACCAAAAAACTATTAGACCTGATAAACAAATTTAATAAAGTTGCAGAATACAAATCAAAATTCAAAAATCAGTAACATTTCTATATGACAACAATGAATTAATGGAAAAATAGATCAAGAAATTAATTCCATATACAATGGCAAAAACAACAAAAACTAATAAGATACCTAAGACACCTGGTTTTACTACAAAACACTAATTAAAGATATTATAGACACAAAAAAAATAGAGAAACATACCATATTCCTAGATTGGAAAAATCAATATTGTTAAAATGACTGTATTATCCAAAGAGATCTAGAGATTCAATGCAATCTTCATCAAATTACCAATGATATACTTCACAGAAACAGGAAAAAATATCCTAAAATGTATAAGGAATAACCAGAATAGCTGAAGCAATCCTGAACCAAACAACAACAACAACAACAACAACAACAAAAAGAAAGTGGGAAGCATCACCCCTGAATTCAAAATATTATACAAAACTCTAGTAACTGTATTAGTTCATTTCTATTGCTTATAAAAAAAATATGCAGAACTGGGTATTTTTGAGATTTAATGCTTTCAGTTTTGGAGGCTGGGAAGTCCAAACTCCAGGGAACACATTTGGTGAGTCTTCTTTGTTGTGGCTTTACACCAAATCAGAGGTCTCCCATGGCAGAAAATGGCAGAGGAGAGAGAGAGAGCTCCTCAAGCACTCTCCTTTTAAAGCCCTCAGAACCATGCCCACAACCACCGTTCATTTGTCAACTTTATTACTCGGTTAATGGATAAATCCATTCACAAGGCAAAGTCCTCAAAGTCCAATCACCTCTTCAAGACCACACCTTTCAATTACCATAATAGGATTTCCCACCTTCTTTACACTGTCACGGTGGGGACTAAGTTTTGGGGGAACATCAATCCACAGCATTAATCAAAACAGCATGGTAATGGCACAAAAACAGACACATAGACTAATTAAAAAGAATAGAGAATTCAGAAATAAATCCATATACCTACAGCCAATTGATTTTTGACAATGGCACCAAGAACATACATTTGAGAAAGGACAGTCTCTTCAATAAACAGCACTGGGAAAACTGGATATCCATGTGCAGATTGACACTAGACCTTATCTCCCACCTTATACAAAAATCAACTCAGAATGGATTGAAGATTTGAATATAAGACCCCAAACTATAAACACACTAGAAGAAACACAGGGGAAATGACTTAGGATGTTGAACTGAGCAAGTATTTTGTGAATATAACCACAAAAGCACAAGTAACAAAAGCAAAAATAGACAAATGGAATTATATCAGACTAAAAAGCTTCTGCACAAGAAAGGAAACAACAGAATGAAGAGACAACCTGCAGTATGGGAGAAAATATTTATAAACTGTTCATTTAACAGGGGATTAATATTCAAAATGTACAAGGAACTCAAATAACTCGAGTGAAAAAACAAATAATCCTATCAAAAATGGGCAAATGAGCTGAATAGACATTTCTCAAAAGAAGACATACAAATGTCCAACAGGTATATAAAAAAAATGCTCATCATCACTAATCATCAGGGAAATGCAAATCAAAACCAAAATGAGATATCATCTCATTCCAGTTAGAATGGCTAGTATTAAAAAGACTGAAAATAACAAATGCTGGCAAGAATATGGAAAAAGGGAAACTATTATACTTTGTTAGTGGGAATATATGTTAGTACAGCCATAATAGAAAACAATAAGGAGGTTTCTCAAAAGCTGGAAATAGAACTACCATAAGATCCAACAATCTCACTGATCGGTATATATCCAAAGGAAAAGAAATCAACACGTGGAAAGGATACCTGCATTCCCATGTTTATCACAGCTCTATTTGCAATAGCTGAGATATGTGTAAGAGTGAGCGAGTGGGAAAAACACTGTCTTTCCTCTACTCTGTCTCAGCACACATCAACACAGAGGACCGACTTCTGACTTCTGTGATCAAAAGTGTGCGGATTTCTCCCCACTGGCAAGCAAGCTAGCAATTCTCCAGCAATCATCAGCAGGATGCCCACTAATTCAATTCAATTCTGACACTATCTATGTGGAGATAGAGTCAGATCCCACAGGTTGAGGGCTCAAGTCCCCAAGACTGCCCCCCCCACTTCAGATGCCAGTCTCAAGTCCAGGCATCTGAAACTTCTGACTAACCAGCTATAAATCAGGGTTCCCACAGCTTTCCTTGGGTTCAATTAGTTTGTTTGAGTGGCTCACAGAACTCAGGGGAAAATGTACTTATGTTTGCCGATTTATTAAAAAGGATATTACAAAGGATACAGATAAAGAGATGCATGGGACAAAGTATGGGAGAAGATTTGACAAGTGGTAGATAGTACCTTAAAGGATAGCTACAATGTGAAATATGAAATCGTATGAGTAAACTTTTCATATTCTGTTAATGGAAAATCCATCAGGTTACCTTAAAATTTAAGTATATACTTTAGCTGGACAACATTTTGCAACATCGTGAGTCATCAATTGGAAAATATTGGCTCATTGACATAAGTGAATTTTCTGAATGTTTACTCATTTCTTAAAAAAAAAAAATCACACAATAACTTTTCACCACTAATTTCATCACCACTAATCAAAGAGAAGTCTTTAAAATTGGGAAGCTGTTAAGTTTATGGTGGTGGAAACAAGTTACCCAAAATTCTAATTTTTGCTCCAGGCTGCGATTTTACCCTTGGTAACAAATACTGTCAGCTGTTTTCCTTGATATGCCAGGCTCACATTGTTCATTTTCAAGAAATCTGCCAAGTACCAAAGTCTGAATAACTATGGTTTGTCTGTCACTTATTTCAACTAAAATTTGTCTTCCATGAATAAGTGGTTGATTTAGTTAGCAACTGAAACAATCATTCAAGCTATTTTATTTGAAACAACTATCATAGTTCTATATGCAAGGCAGCCTCTTATATATATATTTCCCATGTGATTACAGAAATTAAAGATGTGTACTTAAGTGTAGAGGTTATAAATAATTAGTCATTTTTACTCCTTTTTTCAAGACATTTTAAAGTGTCAACTGGCCTTTTTATTTTCATTTTTAACTGCAAATGCATGGTGAAAAAAATTATAAGTAATACTTTAGCTTGTTGTCACTACCTTGATAATTCAAAGATGCCAGCAGTTTTACACACTACTGTTTTTGCAAATGTCAACATAGTGGAAAAGTTTATTAATTTTCTTCTATTTATTATAAAAATAATTTTGACCCCTTGGAAGTGTACCAAAATTCTCCAGGTGTCTACAAAACACTTCTCAAGTACTGCATTAGATGAATGTGAGGCAGAATAGGGTTAGGCCTATGAAACAAACTGACTCCATTTTTCCTGCAGAGGATGCTTTGTTACTTTTCCACTCCTCAATCTTGAGATTCCCCAGGGCACATGATTACCATGGCCTACCCTAATAAAATAAACTGAGATAAGAGGGGAACAGACATTCACTGAGTCACAAAACCCTCCCCAAGGCTTGTTTCCTGTAATTGTAAAAGTTAAGTTACAGGTTAACCTTAAGACCCCTTTAGGATTTCCCGCATTGCACAAAGCTTCAAGGTGACTGCTACAATGACCCTCCTGGTGTGACGATAATGAACAAGACCACTGTCTTGGACCTACTGAGCAGGTGTAAGGACCAAAGCCCTAAATGATCATGTGCCCATGAAACATCCAGAAAGCAGAATAGACCACCTCCAGAAGTACAGAATGATGACACTGGCCAGCACCGTATAGCCCCTTTTCCTATAAAGGACCCTGAACAGCCTCACTCGGAGGCTAGCTTTCCTGTAGCTACCCTCCCCCTCCTTATGCATAAGTCTATCTCCCTTTTTAATAAAGCGTTACTTGCTTTACTGCTGGTTGCATTGTTTATTTCTATGACCTTGGAACTCAAGAGTCTAATTTGGTAACATTTCTTTGATGAGCCATCCAGGAGCTGAGTGTGCCGTGTAACAAGAGGTTGGCCCTGCATGTTGGGACTACTATACAGTGGACTCCACTGTTCCTCTTTTCTCTATGTTTGTTTGCTTGGTTAGATATTTATTTGAGTACTTTAAGGTAGGGAGGGAATTCAAGGTGGAAATAAATACAACTTGGACTTGGTGAGGACCTGCTAAGGAGGTTCCCTTCCTTCAGTCTTTAATTGCCTGACATCTCTTTGTGACCCTCTATGCCCATTCTAAGTGGAATGAAAAGAGGTCTTAAGAGTTCTTGTAATTATACTGATGCCTGGTCCCATGGACTTCATTCCACCCTGGGGCCCACTGATTATAAAACAATAAAGATGTCATCAGGGACAAAATAGGAAATGCTGCCAGAGTCCCAAAAGAATCCCCCTTTAGGTGTATTTTAGGTAACTGGAAGGACTTTAAATTGAATGAACTAAAGTGAAAGAAGTTGGTATTTCTTTGCAACATTGTGTTGGGGCCCAGAAAGTTATACCCCGAAATGAAGGCCTCAAAAACAAAGTTTTCTTATGACCTTCTCCTGCCCTCCTGTATTTCAGTGTCATTCTCCCCTGAGGCAAACCATAGAAACTAGAATTCCTCTTCCTCAAGGCAGGTCATAGATATACTCTAATCTTCCCCATGCCTCTCTGTCTTGGAGTGGGCCATAAAGAAATCCTCTGACCTACCTCATCTGATTGTAAGTCATAAGACCCCCATTCCAGAAAGATCCTGCCTCTTACCCTGGAGAAACAAATGCTTCACAGAGAGGTTGTTATGGGGCACACTTAGCTCCTGGCTGAGGGTCTCCCAAATTGATACCAAACTCACAGGTCCAGACAAAAGCAAACCACACAAAAGTCAAATTTTGGTGAAAATGGAAGTCAATTTTTATTCAGGAATATCAGTGACCTGAGGAGAGATGTTAGGCTAACCCATCTCTCCTCTAGACCTGAAGGAGAACGGCCAGACTAAAGCCATCTCAAAGACTCAGGTTTACTGAGGGTGTTTTACAGAGAAGGATGAAGGAATGGAATGTGGGAAATGAAAAGCAGGAGGGACGGGGCACATGAACTCTGAGGGACTTGTATCTATGAGTCAGGCACAAGGCCTTGCCAAGGCTCATCTGACTTCTGCTCCCATCTCAGGGTCTGATCTCTGGGTAGTACACGCAAGTACTTATCTCTGGGTAGTAGACGCAAGTCTGCAGCTTCAGGCTGACTGGAAAACAACTCCACATTCATGTAAATACTATCATCTTGCCCCATAACCAAGGTTTGAAATATCAAATAACCATGGGAAAAGAGGCAACTCAGAGAACTGTATGCTAAAAAAAAAAAAAAAAAAAAAAATCTTTTTAAAAAATCTTTTAGAGCCCATGAAGTTTTAGGTCCCAATATGGCTTCAATCTCGCTCACTCCAATAGCGCCAAGAAGAATCTGAACAGATAGGCCTTGCTGGGTTTTTCCACTGACTCTATTAGAATTGGAACATATTTGTCCAATCACATTTCCACACATCTGTACCTGCTTCATAGAACCTAAGCATAAATATAAACAATTTTCCATTTATATTTTGGTTTCATTTTGAAGGCTCCCATGCCACATAAAACTTTGCTGTGTTTGTCAGATGGTTTTTCAGAGAACCTACAGTAAGTTCATGGAGATGTCTTCCCTTGGCTCCTACAGTCATGGTACTGAAAGAAGGACACCAAAGCTGCCTTGCTCTTCTGGAAGCCATAGCTGAGGGAAACCAGAGCTTGAAAGCCAGCAAAATGGTAAGCCTTTCTTACCAGTCAGACTCTCAGTCTCTCTCTCTATGGAATTCAGCTGAGTAGATAAAAAAAACCCACTTAATGTTTGTCTCTTCCAAAATTTTGATTAATAGAATGAAAAGGCTTTGTATGACTAGTCTGTGGTGTAGCAAATCTGGTGTACATTTGGTATGAATATCCATATTGCCTGATCCTCTTCCTCCCTGCAAAAGTCTTTATTTTTCCTTTGTCTTTCTCTTTCTGTGTCATTTTGTCATAAAGAGGGGTACCATTGGGTAGAACACAGGACTAAAACCCTGCTAAGCCTGTTGCTTGAGCAAAAAAAATAAATAAATAAGTAAAATAAAGCAAGGATTTAAAAGAGAATTAACATTCTTTTGACCCACCACAAAATTCCTTTAACTCAAAAGAAAAACATTTGTAAAAATTAATTTAAATTGTTTGTCAGATTTGCCTTTAATTTGAAATTTTGATTTGTATTGTGTTAGAAATTATTTGTTTTGTTTTACTTTTTTCTGAACTCAATTAATGGGCCTATTTGTGGCTAGTCTACCAAATCCATGTCCTGAGATGGTTTCTCTACAGCTCTTTGGTTTTGTTTGAGTATATTTTCTTTTAGGCCTCCATTTCTTCTTATGGAGTTTTGCTTCTCTCTAAACAGACTATTTAGCTGACTGAAACAATTTTCTTGAAACTCCGTGTGCTCCTCTTGTTAGCACTTTTTCCAAAGACTCTGAGGCCTCATGAGAAACACAGCCATGGCATGCCAACTGAACTCCTTTTGGGTCAACTGCCTTCTTCTTCAAGCCCCAAGACTCAAATGGCTTTGACTCTGTGTGTTCATTGACTCAGTCGTTAACTCAGTAATCCAGTCAAGGAACAAAAACTAGATTAAAACAACCTAACTGGATGGTCTAAAAATCAATTTTCTGGCATTCAACTGGTTATTTTGAACAGACTTCTAAACTTTCTTCTAGTCTCATCTATGTATTTCCTCATCGATGTATTTCCCATGGTAGAATTCTATGACTTTAGCATCCATTTTTTAAAAATCTTTCCCTGTGTTTCCTCTGACACACCCAAATTCCTTGAAAAGGTTAGCAGTCATTGGGCTTCACAAGATAATTTTGTTACATTGCTTCCTCTAAAACATGACGAGGCCTTACAGATAAGCTTTGACATTTAGAAACACAATCTAAATCCAGCTGTCTTTTTTAAACTATAAAGTTTTATATTTTATCTGTCTCATTGACATTTTAAACAAAGACTATAAGATCCTTATTTGTTTCCGGTTTTTTTATGTCTGCACATGCATGTATGTAAGTTGTATGCTATGTCTACATGTTCATGTCAATACATGAGTTTGTATTATCTGCATGGTACCAAATTGCTTTACAAATAATACACATTCACTGAATGGATAAGCATAAATGTTTTTCAAGTTCATGTGACTTTAGTTTTTAAAATTGTTGATAAGAGAGATGTGTTTTCGGAATTTGATTTAAAGCTTTTTGCCTAGATTTGTCTTTTGGTCAACACAAATTTATACTGTCTCTGATGTTTTAAGCTCATAAAATTGTTGCTTTTGTGGTATATTTGATACTTTCTTAATTTGTTTATGAACTAAAAACTGTAAGAGAGCTGGCTTCTAGTCTTCCTCCAAAGCCTTGCACGTCTTGTTGTTAGTTTGTCATTGGCTTTAAGCCTCTGAATTAGTTTTAAGCCACTGTGGAATAAAAGATGGGCATGGTGAAGCCAAAGACATAACATGTCCACAGTGCTTGGGCCACCAGCTGTTAAACTTCTCATCATGTAACTGAGATGTAAAAAAGATTACTCAAAGCAACATGAATGCAATGAGAAGTCCGAAGGGACTGCACTTCAGAAACTCCTCTGTTAGAAGGAGAAAACTGGGTATAGCCCCGATTTAAAGTTAGCTTCTGTCTTTTATTGTAAAGACAAGAAAATTTCACAAGAAAAATCTGTTGATTCAATCATACCAAAAGGACACAAAGACATGGGCAATGTGACACAAGTTATCTATGGCTAAGCATGGCTTAAACAATGGAAACTAGTACCGTCATTTAAATTAATAAGGTGATACTCCAAAGTACAATTTATGAAAAGCTAAATTGATAAGACTGAAAGCATTATTTAACCCAAAATATAACTTCTCGATAAATGATTTAAGCAAAAGTTACATTCTTCTGATAATTATCTCTAAGGTTTCCACCAACAAAAAGCTTGCCCTTAGCAAACATTTTTTTCACATTTTTCCCTACAGCAATTCCTTCAACATATTTTAAAAACAGTCAGTGTGTTAAATAGTCAAAGTACATAATTCCATCCCTAAACAGTGATTAGAATTGATTAGATGGGCTTTGCCATGCTCTGTGTGGATTTTTTTCCCTTGGCTGGAGACTTCTGTCTCATGCAAGCTTACCTAAAAATTCTATCTAAGAATCAACTGAGAATCAACATATACTTGATTAGAATTGATTAGATAGGCTTTTGCCTCTGGCTGTGGACTTTTGTCCCCTGGCCAGAGACCTTTGTCTCATGGATGAAATACCTAAAAACCCTATCTAAAAATCAAATGAGAATCAAGATTTCTAACCCTCTACAACCAGCTACAGGACAAAACTCAATACAGTCTCTTCCTTATCTCAGCTCTGCCTCCTGGCCATTCTGGAAGGGACAATATCCTTTAGAACTTATCTTTGTGAACTGTGCCCCGTCTTGGGCTTCACATCACCACCCTGAATGCCATGTGACCCCGAATGCCACTTAGGTACTTGGGAGCCAGGATGGCTAGGGAAAGGGGGCCTACATCCAATATCTCAAAGGCCTTAGTTAATACTATTTGACAAAGGTGTAGCTTGGTATGAGCAAATTAGACATGTCAGTTCAGCAATGCACATAAGGTGATATTTTCCAAATTATATAATAATTTTAGGTGTTTATAATGGAGGTTTTTTCAGGGTATTCCAATGTACAGTATTCCCTATCCACTTTTCAGTTCACTCCAATCTGAATTTTGTATCTAGTATTCTACCTATTTTATTTTTTATCAGTTTTCAAATTATATACTTATTTTTCTGGCTCTATTTTATTCATCTTCTTGGCGTAAATGTACAATAGTTGTTTCTCTCTCCTTAAACCATTCTCACCTTTTTGATTGCTGGTTCACTTCCTACCACAATTTTTGGTCCTTCTCAGACTGCTTTATGGTCTCCCTTCCTCTACCTAATTGTGTAAACCATGGCTTCTTTCCAAGGCATCTCTTCTTTAAATATATATGTATAAAATCTTATATATGTATGTGTTTGTTTTTATATGTGTGTGTATATATATATATGTATGTGTATATATGTATAAAATCTTAGAATTCCATATATAATATATATTTTCCAAGATTTTAAATTCTAAACTTTACTTACCAGACCTTGTTTCTTTGCTGCAATTCATATATCCAATTGTCTATCTAACACAAATACTTGCATATTTTCAGACAACTCAAATTTAATATGGCTCCAAAATTGATTTACTCTATTTATGCTGAAATGGCATGTATTATGTATTATCTTATTCACTTTAATATTACATATGTAGTTTTTGGGGGTTTTTTTTGTCTTTTGTGACCGGTAAGGGGAACGCAACCCTTGGCTTGGTGTCGTCCGCACCGCGCTCAGCCAGTGAGCACACCGGCCATTCCCATATAGGATCCGAACCCGCGGCGGAAGCACCGCTGCACTACCAAGCGCCGCACTCTCCCGAGTGCGCCACGGGGCTGGCCCTACATATGTAGTTTTTGAAACATAATAATGAAACAAACACCTATTAACCTAACATCTATCAGAATTACTAGATTACTAGAACATTGTGCTTCTCCCATCCTTATCTCCCAATGGCTATCTTGATTTTTTTTTTTATTTATCATTCTCTTGTTTTCTTATAGTTTTAGAATATTTATGTATCCTTAAATACTATATCTTTTGTTTATTTGGCTCTATGAAATAGTATCACAATTTGTGTATGTGTATGTATATGAGCTAACTTTTTCATTTAAAATTTTATTTATGTTTTTTTATGTTGTTGGTATAATACTAGTTTGTTTTTTCACTTATATATAATATTACACTGTGTGAATATACCATAATTTATTTTACATTGTCTTGTTAATAGATATTTGGGCTGTTTCCTAAATTTCTGCTATTACAGACAATGTTGTAAGATATCACAGGCTCAGCCATGGTAGTATTTGTGCTTGGTGATTGAATAAAACTCCTGAGAATTGTTCAGAGGATGGTTGTGTGCAACAGTTTCTATGGAATGTGTAAGAATTTCTATAAAATATATACCTGGTACGGACTGGACACCCCCACAACCAGGCACACTGCTAGCACCAAGGAGCATGCCAAAAACATCACCTCCATGTGGGTGGCCCACCACAGCCACCACAATAACCATGGCTGCCACAAAAGTGGCTAGACACCACAACCACCATGCAGATGGTCCACCAGCCACTGGAGTGCATTGACACAAGGAGAGTCACCAGCAGAGATAAAGAAAAAGAGGATGTCTCTCTCCACAAATCCCATTCCGGAGTGACAGAAGAAGCATCTGCCCTAGGATAATATTGAGGGAACTGAACACACTTTTCAGCATTGGACAGATCATCTAGGCAACAAATCAACAGAATAACCATTACTCTTTCAGAGAGAGAGAAGAAATCTAGGGTTATCAGAGGGGGGAGGAGGGAGGGAGAGGGAGATGGGGGGACAAGGAGCATAAAGAATAAGTACAATTTGTAACAATATACATACTAATAATATTGATTTGATCAACATATGTCAACATTGAATCTCAAAAATATGTATAATCAATTATGATCCAATAATACACACACACACACACACACACACACACACACACACACACACACACACACACACCTAGAATTAGGGTTATAGGGACTATTGCTGTAGAATGGATGACCCCCCCCAACCTCACTGAGAATTAATCCCTGTTAATAACTGTTGAGGGTGGGAAATCCTCTTATGGTAATTGAAAGGTGGGGTCTTGACTAGGTGATTAAGTTGTAGGACCATGCCATAATGAATGGATTATGGTCAGGGACACGGTTTCAAGGGCTTTAAAAGGAGAGGGAATGAGGTTAGGCTCTCTGTTCCTGTTTTTCGGCCATATGAAACCTATGGGTCACTGTTGTCACCACCAAGACCCTCACCAGATGTGTTCCCTGCACTGTGAACTTCCCAGCCTCCAAAACTGTAAGCAATAATTTTTGTTTTCTTTATAAATTACCCAGTTAAAAGTATTTTGTTATAAGCAACAGGAACTGACCAATATAGAAAATATATCTTCTACTTTATAAGATAATACTAAATTATTGTCCAAATGGCTTGTTCTAATTTACAGTACAGCCAATGGTTTATGTAAGTTCTGGTTGTTCCACATGCTTACAAACACTTGGTATATTATCAGACATCTCTATTTTTGTCCATCTAGGGGTGTAAAAAAATATCTAATCGAAGTCTTTATCTTCATTTCCCTAATTATTGATATGGCTGAACAGTTCAATTGACCATTTTTGATTCCTTTGTTAAGAAATGCATTTCCCTATTTTTTTCTGTTATTTATATTATGCTGTTTGTCACTTTTTTTAAAAAAGAAAAAATTAATTCCAATGAGTCTTTCATATATTCTGGATACTGATTATTTGACATTATATGTGTTGAAAATACTTTTTAATTTTCCTTTTCACTTACATTTTTTAGCTCTTTGTTGCTGATACAAGACTATGTACACAAACATATTTATATATTATATATACATATTCAGCCATATTGGTAAACATGCTGGTAATTTTTGTAGTAATGTTAAAGTACATGTAGTAAAATAATTATTTTAATTGGTTTATTTTTTTAATTAATTTTCCTATTAGACTCTAAACTCATGAAATCATACACAATGCTTATATTACTCAACATACTAGTTCATGGAAGAGTGCTTGAAACAATCAGAAAATACCTGTTGATTGAATAAAGAAATGAATTAGTCCTGCCATCTACAGAGACCTAAAAGTTAAAACAAAACAAACAAAAAAAAGTAATCATTGGCTTAGTCAGTCATTAAGTGAAAGTGTTTTTGTGTATAGAATACCCAATAAGTGCTTCAGAAAAATAAAATAGACATACAGTACATGGCTCTATAGCCTCGAGGCATTTCCATGGACACAAATTCCTTTCTTTTCACAATTGGACCCATAATACCTTTATTTAGTCTACTTTGAACAACAGACTATTCTCTCTAAGTATTATTTTTTAATACCTACAGCTGTTTTTAAACATTTTCAACATTTGTTTTACTGTATGGTATTTGTCATGTAAAACAATTTTAATGGAGCTTGCCTTTCCAGGAAGATATTTGAAACAACTGCATTTAGCTGTACTGAGCGTTAGTAAAACTTGCCGCATGTTCTGATTGCATGAACCACACATATTGAACATTTAAAAAAGAATAGTGGTAGAACACTAAACTTTATTATTACCTTTATTTTTAATAATTAATTTATTAAAATAAAAAAAATAAAAATGTATTTAAAATATTAAAATAAAATAAAAAAATATTTAAAAATAGAAAAAAATGTGGAAAGTATACACTTTGTACAGCACAGCAGTTGAACAGAATACCAATTTTTCTCTTTTAAACATGGCAAAGCATCTTCCTTCACCTGATTTTTTAAAAAAGAGCTCATTGGTGTCTTTTTATCCTTAAGTCAATAAAATAAGTAGAGCTGGGAATAATGTCAAATACTATAAGGCAGAGAGTTAAAGACTAGAGAGCAGATGAAGAGTTTTCCTTTACAGAATTTTTTAGGTTGCCTGGGCATGCCAGACCACGGCTCAGCAAATGTTTCTGAAAGCAGCAAAAAGGGCATATTTGCCATTCCACCAACCAGAATTATCTACTCAGTAGAACTCACCTATAGCTTATCAAAATTCATAATGATAACTTCCAAACTAAATTATACAGATATATTTTAAGAATATTACAAAGTGCTAGATGTTTTATTACTATCTAAACACAGGATTTAAGGTAATTTTATTAATCATTAGACTGCTGTCAATCAGATAAACTTTCCATAACCTTGAAACATTAGTATACCATACACTAATTTAAGTCAATATTTATATTTCCACTTGGAGTTTAAGTAAAACTGTTAAATACAAAACTAATTTATCTATTTGAATATAGTTTTAATTTATTGGATTTAGAAAAGTTATTTTAAAGAGGAAAGAAAAAGTATGATTAGACATATGTTTAAAATAACAGGTTATTTTCAGCAAACCTAGCATTTGACATGCTTCTAAAAAATAAATTCTTTCTAATTTTTAAGGGATGATGTTAAAATTTGTCACTAGGGCTAAGACAGTCTCAGCAAGAATGCTGATGAAATGATTATATAAATAATATATTTATAATTTGGTAAAATTATATATAATATATGCATAAAATATAAAAATGTATGTTAGTGTGTATACATAATTTTCTATTTATGAAACTATATATATATATATATAGAAAATACATAAACATGAACATATATACATTGACATACATGAGGGGTCTTCAAAAAGTTTATGGTCAGATTTGTATTATCTTTTAAGTTTATTTTTCCACAAACTTTGAAGTACCCTAGAATATATGCAAATATACACATTTCTTCTACTCCTCTCAATTTTTTTCTTTGTCTCTATCTGGATTCTTCATTTCCTTTTTCTCTCACACTCTGTCCCTCATTTTCTTGTTCTTTTTTCTTCTCTGCCTCTGCAAAAAAAGAGAGAGACAAAAGAATAATTCTGAAATAAAGTGCAAAGATTGTAATTTCTTTAACAGCAAGCTCTGTCAGGTTATAGCCACGAGCATTCCTCCCTATGCTAGCGCTTTCCAGGGTTGTTGATGATAAACCAGCCTACCATCAAGTTTCCCTAAGTTCTTAGAGCTCACAAACAGTAGGTCTAGTGTTTGAATCCAGGTCTTCTAGATCAAAACTCCTTCCTCTTTACTGCTACGTTTTGATTGACATAAAAAGCACAAGATAGCTTTTGGACATATTCTAGAGTATAACTGGCAGTTTTGGGAAACCAGTTGAATATGGAAGAGAAAATAATCGGTGTAATTAAAGATGGTGACTGGAGGAATGAAAGGATCTAGAGTAGTACAAGGAAATTCTAATACATGAGTACAAAGGATCTTCAAAAAGTTCATGGAAAGATTCCTATTATCTTTTCATTCATTTTTTCTATGAACTTTTTACAGTACTCTTGTGTATTAGTGAAGGTTTGGTCAGGAAACAAAAGTTACATTAAGTATTTTAATAGATGGAATTTAATATTGGCAATTCGTTACTTAGTGTTAAGGGCTGGGAAAATTAAAGGAAACACTAAAACTATGACTGCAGTAAGCAGCTACTACCTTAAGAGTAGAAGGAAGAAAGGAAAGAAGTTGCTGTTATCAGAATCTAGAAACTCAGAGGAGAAGCTATGTGGGTTTGGGGCTCAGACCCGGCTGGATGCTGCAGGGGCCACACTAAAGCTGGTTCTGTGAATGCAAAGAGAAGCTGGATGCTGAATCCACTGCTGCTAGGATGCTGCTGCCAGGGGTACAGGGGTAGCTAACAAATGTCAGGAAAACCCCTTCTTTTCTCTGCTTGCCTGTCTTCCTGTGTTGCCACTCACAGATGCAAAAAGAAAGCCCATTAGTAAAGGAGAAATTTAATATGCAGATTCTTCACTTATTCTCCTTTTTAAAAAAATAAAGTTAAATATTTTTCTGAGCAAGAAAATTAGCACAATTATATAGAGACTAAGGTCTATTGGGGTGAATAATAAATCCAGGACTAAACCAGTTCAGTTTAAGGCATTTGTGAGACATGCAGGTAGAATTCAAGTAGCTGAATATTCATCTATGTCTGTAGCACAGGGGAAATGATATGATTGAAAACACAAATTTCTTTTATTCATTCATTCACTCATTTATTCATTTTATCTTCCACTGATATATAGGTAATAGTAGAACCATGGGCTGGATAATAGCAGTCAGAAAAATTTTAAAATTTGAGAAAAGAGAGCTAGAGATATAAATTCTGTGATCTCCATTTGTTTAAAAAAAATCTTAAGTGGCTCAGGATTCTTACTGCTTACCAGATGTTTGACCTTGACTATTAGCCTTTTGGTACCTCAATTTCCTTTTTTGTAAAATGAGGATAACAATATTTGCTTCACTGTATTGTTGTGAGGATTAAGTGAATCAATTGCAGATGCTTAAAATAATGCCAAGTACATTGTAAGTGTTCAGTCAGTATTAGTTTTTATTGCAGTTACAGGAATGCCAAAAAAAGAGTAAATAAAGTGGTTTCTAACATTGTTAAGGAAAGAATTGGAATTAAGACATATGTATTGAATCTCTACAACACAGATTCTTTTTACTGCTTTTTGTTCTGGTTGTGCACTATAAAATTTCACAAATGCCATTTATGTAATGGCACCTTGTGATGAGGCAGCTGAGGTAATTCTTCATTTAAGTAAAGCATAAAGCTTATTTTTTGCTTAAATAAATACATAATGTTATTCAAGACTCAAACTTATCCCAGTTGCTTTCTGATTTATAGGTGAGAGAATCAATAGAATGGTCAATAGTGAGAGAGAGGAATAAGGTCAAATGCATGCACATATATAAGCTTTACACTTATTTCAGAGAGTTGCAGTAAAATGGTGGCGTAAGACATGATTAAGGTGTTAATTCAGTTTTTTAAATGCAATGAAGTATCTTCTAGTTGTGTGGGAATGTGTATGAAGAAAAGTGCATGTGAAAAAATATATAATGTGGGTATAAGGTGATGTAGTTTCTGACAGTGAGTAAGGGGTACCCAAATTGAAAAATTGGTAGTTAGAAAATGCAAGGTGGGGTCAGTGGGTTGACAGTGGGTTTCAAAACACTGGATACAAATTTAAGTATTTCAGAATTCAGTCTATTTTATACTCTACATTCTTACAAAATAATAGCTTGGTACGTTGTCATAGTGAGATTAATCTTTTCTTTTACCTTACTGTCAGAATTGAGAGGTATATTTAAATTACTCAATTATTGTGCCTTCCAGAACTTTTCTTTCTTTTTTTTTTTTTTTAAAGATGACCGGTAAGGGGATCTTAACCCTTGACTTGGTGTTGTCAGCACCACGCTCACCCAAGTGAGCCATGGTCTGGCCCCATGCCTTACAAAACTTATGTATGAAGATATGCATAAAAAAAATCTAAAAAGAGATTTCCATAACTTAAAAATTTTACACATAAGAGAACTCTGAGAACTTTTACTTATTAACTTGCTCATTTATGCAGTACAATCCATTCAGAAGAAACTTTTTCAGATTTTCCCATCTCAAATTTATCTTCAATCATATAACATAAATTTCTTTTATTCCAGCTATTTAGAATGGGATATATTTGAACCTCTAGTTCAAATGTTTAACTTGCCTAGAAATGTATGAGAAATATGATAAATAGGAGAAGATAACTTATGGTTGAAAGATGTTAAGTGACAACTAATTTTACCCCTATGATTTCATCTTTATCTAAATGAAATATAAATATAGGGCCAAACTTAGAAGTATGTAAACAAAAATGATGGCTTTGTTCTTGTCATTATCTGCCTTAAAAGGGAGGATTTTATGAACACCTGAGGAAAACAGTAAAATATCAAAGACAGAACAAACAATCCTCAAAAAGAGTGCAGCCAGGTCAAAATGCAACTCCTTTTTTTCCCTCTCCTCTGGGGAGTGGACCCAGCAATTTTATTTTCCTTGAGGCCTCTTCATAGTTGAAGAAATTCTTTTAAAAAATGCTTTAATGTTTGAGGCTGTTCAATCATAATTCAAATGTCTAAAAATTCATGTAATGCAGAGCCTAAAGATAAGGTTAATTTGTTATCTATTATAATTGGGAGCAAGGGGCAAATGGTTAACATTGTTTTTCTTCATTTACTGCATTATATATGTACATATTATGGCCACCATCAAGTAAATATTCAGTACTATCTGCTATTTTTATTTTGTCTTTATTTAATATATATAATGTAGCAACTTTGAATGCTACATTTTACCAACAGTAGTTATATATTTTTTTTCCAATGGAAAAGGCTGTCATATATGTTTCTAAATATTTGTTTTAGAAATTCATGTAAAAATATTTTCTTTCGTGATACTTATCTCATTATCATAATTTTATATGGAGATTAAATGATTAATAAATTAAGTTTTTGAGAAAAACATTATAAAATGATGAACAATGTTAGTTGGGTGAATGTCTTTTTTTAACAGTAATCTGAAAGAATATATATATAATTCTAATAATATGAAATATTAGCTATTCTTCCTAATTACACACTTTATATATACAGAAAATTACTGTCTAGCTTTTAATAAAGGCCAAATATCACACTAAAAAGTATAGAGCAAATTAGATTTGAATAGGAGGATTAAAGGAAACTATATTTCAAGATGATTTTTTTTTCTCAAATGTAATATGAAAATGGCACAAAATGTATGTTCCACAACTCTTTCCTTATAAACATCAATATCAATATACTACATAGTGTTCATGGCAATTAAGAAAACTGCCCTCTTTTTGTCTGTAGTTTCAAAGTAAGGCAGCCTTACAATATTTCATCAAAACAAGTTCCAATGTCCTTTCAGAATAGAGTCTATAAATGCAGGAAAGAAAGCTAAGTATTACTAAGGGAAGATATAGGTAAAATTACTCATAATTGAAATTGGAAGGAAAAACAGAAGGTCTGGCTTTGATTCAACTTGACTTACATGATGAGAATAAACAATAAGACATCTGAAGGTATAAGTGAAACTTGGTGAAATTCTCATTACTAGAATGTCAACTTGATTGGTATAATCGTTATCTGTGTATGAATATAAAGGACTTGGCTTAGTGATCTAAGAATCCAAATTAGAGTGCCCAGACTGCCTGGAGCCACAGGTTTAAATCCTGTCAACCAACTCCTTCCTCCTTCTGAAGCAGATAAAATAGGTTCCAAAAAGCTAGCTCTTTGTGTGGTTTGGGGATCATTCAATGACACCTTCAAATCATGGCCTGACTGTACTTTGGACATATTTAAGATTATTTTGTTTGTTTTATGCAACAGTACAACTTTGCATTTGCCACCATTCTGGAACCCAGACCAAAATACCAGGTGGGCCAACAGCCACCTGATCCCAATAGGGTATTTAGAATTCTAAAATATTTTTATTACTTTTATTAACATTAACAATTTTTAACGGAATAAAAGATAGGAAGAATAATTTTGTACAAGCTCTAGGAAGACAACCTTTGAAAACAAGATATTTATAAACCACTTTGATCATGAAGTTAACAGTTAAAAAGGAAAAATAAGGCATCAAGTGGGAACATATGGTGGAACTCCCAGGTCAGAAAGCAAATGAGATTCAAGGAAATACAAAAGCTATGGTGCTCAGGGGAGCTTTAATCACTCAGACATCTGTTAGGCAGCTAATGCAACCAGGCACACACACCTCATTAAAGGTAGTCCTTGGTTATTCAGATGACAACATAATGATCCAGAATAGTAAGAAAAATTTAACCAGTAGACTAAAACATCTTGATTTACCTTTTTTGAAAATCTGAAGGTGATAAGGTAAATATAACAGTTAGTCTCTTCTCATAAGAAAAGCACAAATACTGTTCAAATGAAATAGCATGCAGTTTATTTTAAGAAGCTAAAGTTAAGTGCTTTAGCAGCTTTAATAAAAAGGTAATTTAGGTTATGAGGATATTAATAAAGAATAAAGAACACAAGTTTAATCAATACACTTCTCATGTAATTTCATGAGAAGAAACAAAAAAATTCATTGAAGAGTTGAACCAATCAAAATGGCAAAATAAATAGATACATAAATATATTTTTTTGTCAGCAAAGATTATTAAATCAGAATCAAAATAATTTTTACATAATGTTTATTATTTATGTTAGCCTAAAGTATTAGCAGTAGTAAACTTTATTAAATAAAGCCAATGTTTTAAATAAATGCCAGAGGATTTAGAAGCTTCTGAATTGTGTTTTTATGTACTGAGTTTACTGAAAGCATGAAAATGTTAATAGACAATGCAGAAATCATTCCATCTGCTTTGAAATAACTTGCATATCAATTAAGTATCATTGCAATGAATAAAATCCACTGTAAATATTATTTTTGTGTGTATAATATTTCATATTTAATTCATCATCATAAACAATATTTTCATAGCATTCTTGAATGGGGGCCGTTATAGACTTCTTTAGCTAAGTTCAGGAGATCTCCACAAAGTAAAACTTTTATCTCTAAACTCCTCTCATCAATAGATGAAAACAGAACAGAAAGACAAGGACACAATTCAGGAGAATATCTGCAGGAAGGGGCAAACAAATTCTCTCTTGAAGCCTCTTATACTTACTTTCTCAAAATATTTGAGAAAGAACATGATTATTTCAACAAAGAACTGTTTATGATGGACAGATACTCCGTTTTTCTTCAGAGAAAAGGTTTAAAACACATAGCAGCAACAGCTGTTCTCTCTGAATTCCAAAAAATAGCCAGGAGCTCAGGCTATAATTATGCGTAATGGACATCAATTTGCCCGTCTAGATTTTTCAGTTTGTAATATCCCAGGAATTTGCAGGTGTCACACGTTGCTACATTCAGCCACTGAAAGCTGTAGTAACTTAACTGTCAAGACTACCTGCTTCTTATATAGAAAAGTTCAAATAGGCCCCTGAGGTATATTACTTAATAGATGACTCTTGCTCACAAGGCAGCCACCAGATCCCTGAGGTAATGAAAAATGTCACAGCAATTGCAAAGGAAAATTTGCGAAACAATAGATTCCAACAGGAGTGCTCAAAGGAATTCTAGTTTGTAATAAAGACATTGAGAGGTCATCTGTTCTACCCTTAGTGTCCCAGAAAAATAATTGTTATGAAAGCTGTCTGGCATCTAGTCTTTTACAAAACATACTGCCCCATTAACCTGTAAGAATCTCAAGTACGAGGGTTAAGTTTTATGCTGTGGTAACTATGTTTGTGAACTAAAATTAAAATACACAGTTTTGATATAGGAACAAAATATTTTAATTTGATATGTCTTAGAAATTTGGGAATGTATAGTGACTGGGCTTACACATTTTTAAATTCCTCATTACTCCTAGCACTGTGTCTTCCATATAGATGTTAGTGAAAAAACGTTATTGGATGAATGATTTAATTAATTAAGGGAGTAATAAATTTGTAATTAATTCAATGGACTTAATTTAATAAGAACTAAAGGTTTCTTCCAGGTTCAGGGCTAGGTTCTGTATAAACAATTTAGAAGTTTTTTCTGGATTTCTGAATGTTAAATCAGAGGTTGGTAGCACATTGATAGTTTATTCAGAATTTTTGTGTCATCCTATCAAAATGAATTAAACTAAAATGATGAAGGTATGAATCTACTTTTAACTGAAATTTCAACAGGTGCATAATCATATATGAAAATATTTAAATTGTTTCAATGTCATCAAAATATCATAATAAAGAACAAAGAGATCTATATTTCCATAAAAAGACATTTGTATTTTATCCTATAAATTTAGCTTAGGTTAAAATCTACAATGTGGTTGGACAAAACACGGTATAGATTTTCCAATTTTAGGTAAAATAAACTACAGCTATGTCTAACTAATGTTTGAATAGTTATTTAAAATTGGAAAAAAACAGTCATTCGCAGATCATTTCTTCTACTCAAAATTAAACATCATTTTTTAAACAGTTTCTACTTAACATTTTTATAGAACATTATATTGTTAGATACAGAATGGCTTTCAAATCTCAATAAGTTTAGGTTCTTAAAATGCTCAGTTAATTTAATTGAGTCCTTTCCATTAATTAGTTAATCAATTTCATTAGTGAAAAATAACTGGGTGGATCAATTAGTCAGTGCAGCTGGAACATTCCAAGAGCCATAGAGTAACATTGTGTAAATTTTATTGCATTCACAGAGTCACCTAAAATTATAAGTAGACATTTTAGTGGGTTTCTACTACAAAAGCCCTTTTCTCTTGACATAAGAAGATTTCCATGTTATGCTTTGGTTTTCATTAAATGAATCATTTATTTTTAAGAGCATTTACTCTACTGTGTATTTTAGGTTTTGATTCTCAAATAACTTCCTGGAATAAAATTTGTAAACTTATGCCCATTAGCTGCTAATATTCCATGTTGGAAAATAAAATTATCAGGGTTTTTTTATTTTGTCTTTTTTAAAAGAGTTGTTTAGCCCTCTGTATTTGAATGTGTATGGGGATGTGAGTTCTGTAGGTAGGAAAACTACTCTTTGTACCATGGCTTCAGTTTTCACTTAATGGAGAGTTGGTAGATTTCTAATTGCCATTACTCAACATATGACTAATAAATAACTGCTTATTTGGTGTAACGATGAGGTAGATGACCTTTTTCTGTAACATAAATATGCTATAATTTTAAGCCCATGTGTAGAAATATAAACTTTAGAAAAATGCAGTTTTTGCTTTTATAATTTAACAATTTCTCCCTAATTCTACCTTTGAATATTTACTTAATACTCTTAAATCTTTGTTATGATTCCTCGATTCCCCCACATTGTGCTGGTTATTAAGGTATTATTTTTCAGCTTCAAAACCCTCTTTCTGCTCATTGCTATGTGAGGCAGAGGTTGGGACTCTGAGAACCACATTTCTCAATTACCAGCCGGCTCTCTGATAGATTTCACTAGAGGGAGATGGGAAATCTGGAAGACAGAAGGGACTTCTCCTGTTTGCTCCCTGTTCCTGTAAGCATCGCTCCAGCAATAGTTATTTACTCTGGTTCCAGTTTGCACTTTTTGTTCTACCTGTGCAAGACTCTCCTCAATGAATCTCCTCAGAAATGCCAGCATCATTGGCTGGTGCGCTCTCCTCAGAGGTCTAAGTTTCAATCATGCACATGCCTTCCTCTGAGGTCTTGAGGTGCCAGCACCAGCTGAGCAATGCCCTCGCCTCAGAAGTCTGGGTCCCAGCACCTCAGGCAGGGCCCATCCTTTGATTTTTAGTCTGCAGTCCGATCTCAACCTCTTCTTTTTATTTCTGCACAGTAGTGGTAACTGTTTCCTTCAGTTGCTACCTTTGTGACACCTCCATGTTCTCCATTTACCTTTTCAGTTTTCCAATACCTGCAAACAATTTCTTATATTAGAATTTTTCTCTATTAAAATACATGATGGGTATTTTCCGACCAGACCCTGACTGATATTCTCACTAATCCTGACACATCATTTAGTAATCTTTTTTAAGTGTAAAGCAATGCAAAGAGTAAAATCTAAACCACAGTTTTTAAAGTCAATCCTTTAACTTAATGTCTATATTGATGTTTTATTTCATTTTGACTACATTATAGCTAATACCGAATCTAGTAATTATAAAAATGGAGAGCCAGGAATAGATTTGAAAAATCATCGGACTTAGTGCTAATGTGGAAAAGCACCCAGAAGTCCTCGTGTTCTTTGGGGATTTTCATGACCATAACAAAAGACCATAAAATACTGACATATATAATTCTCTCATATGATCTGGAAACACTTTAACCAGCAGAAATATGATTATATAACTGTGCAAAATAAATTATGTACTAAAGTACAAAATATGTAAGATGGTGGTGAAGCATGATTTACCATTTCCAGTTACTTCCATTCGTATTACTCAAGTGCTGATTCACATGTGCTGTAGCTTGCTGGTGCTTATTAACTAGTAAGTGGTAATGAAGGTGTGAGAACCATTATTGAGAAAAAAATCTTAAAATGAAGGAAATTATATGCATTCTTCAATTGTAGTGCTGAAATAACTCAATTCAGTCCCTAAAGTTAAAGAGAATCACAGAGATTCAGTCTAATGCCCTCATTTTATAAAGACTCTTTCTTTCAAATGACATGTGGTCAATAAATTACACAGCCAAAATATTCTGATAGAACAGGACTACTTTTTATCTTTCTGGAAATATTTATCATTAAGACGAAATGTGATGATATTTATTTTTTTCTGATTTTAGATTATTTATAATAGTTGCTCATCAGTTTAGGGCTGTGTCTGGGCAAAAATTGAACAGCACATAAAAAATAGAGCTCTTAATTTATAAAGTGATTTTAAAAAGAATAAATTGTATCTGAATTAAAAAACAAAACAAAACAAGTAGTTTACTCGAAGGATCCTTTTCTGAACAATTTCAAAGCCCATGCTAAAGAAATGAGAAACCTTTCATAACAATTCTTAAAATCTCAACAATGTAAATGCCCCTAGAAGTAGCTCTAATTTCCAAAGAAACATATTTAAAAGAGTTTTCCCTTGATTGGATTTATAAACAAAATTCAAATTTTCAATCCTTAATTTTTAAAAGAGATAAATACAATTTCACAACCACTGTCTCATTTGATCCACCGCGCCAGTCTAGGAAGGACAGGCAAGCACCTTACCTTCTCTTTACCTGTGCCTGTGAGGACTCAGAATGGCCACTCAGTTCCTGTGTCCAGAGAGTAAGGACTCTAGTGCACGCTCAAATAAGTCGCGCAGCTAGTTTCTCTCTTTTCTTGATCCTTGTGGCTTTCTAAGGTAACCCTCACACAGCATATGTTTGCATACCTGTCTAAATTCTCTAGATTCAGGATCTTCAAAGGCAGAAGTTGTATTTTTCTCTTAATATCTCTCGTTCCTAGAAAATTGCATTGAAAAAGAGAAAAAATATGAATGATATTACTATGATATCTGAATTAAAATATCTACATTCCTTCAAAATAAGTATTTCCGTTAATATTTTATTCATGGGACTTGACAAGATGTTAACTGCATATGTCATGACGACCAATATAGATTCAAGTAAATTTTTTGCTTTTTCCCTTTATGTTACAATAAACCAATTTTAAGCTCAAGGGTGAAAAAGAAGAACCTTCAATCTTAAGGTTTCCACCTCTTCCTCTCACCTAGACAGTTGATTTCTCAGGCTTCATTCACATTTTTCACAGTCAGCTATTCAAGATTGAGGATTGCCTTCTATGTGGTTACTTTCAAAACATAAAGACAGAAATTTTGGCAATTTAAGCATTTTATTCACGACTGCAGAATAAGTGCAAATATACTCAGTTAAAGGAATACTGTGAGGAAAAGAAACTTAAGAATCAATAAGGTTATCTGCTTGCAAGGCAAGTGTGACTAATCACGCAACAGTGACTGGCAGTCAGTGACAGAAGGGGCTTTCTTTCTCTCTCAATTTACAAACACTTGGATCTCTCCTTCTCTAAGGAGGAATTCAGAGACAGTTTCTTCCAGTTGAGGAGCTGATGAACAGAAAAAACTGATACCTACTATGCCCAACCATGAGGCTTTGGGTGTGCCCTCTTCTGGGTGTGAAGACCTCCATTTTCCTTAAACCAACTTTTGTCCACTTCTTTGTCACAACTTTTGTGAACCAAATGTACATCGCTTTAGTGCTAAATGCTGACAGTATTTGTCATGTAAAATGTATCTTCAACAACTTATTATTCAGTGTACCAAACATATTTTTATGGATTCTATAATCAACAACATTTTATTGTTCATGACTAATTTATTTTATAGTTATTTAAAAAATAGCCTCTCCTTGAATAGACATTAATGTATTAATATTAATGATTCATTTATGTTTATAAATTACCAACATACTTATAACAAATTTTTAAAAGAGCATTGAATTATTTAGTAAAGTTAATGTTGAATATGAGTTTTTATCTAGATATTAGCATAGCAAGTCATCATGCTTAAAAGAGTGAAGCCGGCCAGATTTATGAATTTGAGGTAATATGTGAATGCTACATTGTTGATGACCTTAGTGGAGATGTAAGCAGCTGGAAGTGCGTGCATATAAGTAACTCTGCTGTGAACTCCTGTAAGCAAAAATTGTGTCTTATTCTCCGTTATATTCCACCACTTTTATCAGCTCCAAACATAATGGCTTATTAACAGTAGGTCCTCCACCAATACTAATAATTTAGCTGAGACATGATAAGGCATATTAGTATATTCTAGACTGAAGAAAACAACTAATCTCATTGAAAAGAAAGTAAAGGAAGAGTGAACATTTTCAGTTAGGATAAGTGGGCATGTGTATGGATATGGGGATTAATAATTTGAAAACCATGATAAGATAATGCTTACTTCAACAAAATTAATTTTTTGTGCTTGCCATGTACAAGAAGGCCTGAAAAATAAATTATGGATTTTTGATTTTCTTTATGGAGGGCATTAAACAGGTGAAGTAATACTATGTAAGGAAACCTGGTTCAATTCTTATTCAGCAATTCTGTGTTCAATTCTGGTCATCTCTGATCACTCTCGAAGCCAAATAGAAATGTTGTTCAAGTGCTTGACAAGGCTCTTGTGGGTACATGTTTGCCATATGGGATGATACTTTATCACACAGCAAGCTGTTCATTTTACATAATACATATGCTAAATTAAATCAAGATGTTTCTTACCTACAAGCACAAAATGCCAATTGACAGGTTTCCAAATTCAGGTGCTTATAAAAACAAATCTAAGAAGAAAAATTAATTTTAAATCCTACTGAGCTACATACAGCAATTGCAAATTATGAAAATACTTCAAATTTTATAGGCTTACAAACTGGAAAGTGATCAGGGCCTTGGGCGTGGGTTCTTTAGAAGGATTTTCCAAAGGTTTCTACATTGGAAAATAGAATCCATGTGCTACTATTTAACTGAACATGCTCCAAACAGAATCTAAATGCTTATATAAGAAAGTTCAAAATATAATGATTTAATGTCTAGTCGACACAAAGCAAAGCTGTAGTATGACTGCCTCTTTACATTAAATTATTAAAAATAAAATAATGATATGAATTATTCTCATCATTTCATAATATACCAATATGTGAGGAAGTTTTGATTGTTATGACAAGGTCTAGAAGACATCACTGCTTAGAATCCAAAATTAACTCTGAAAATGGTAAAAAGACAAAAATGTTTTGTTTACTTAATTGAAATGGGAATGGAAATATAAGGAAATGTGAATTCAAAAGCAGAAAGGCTAAATCTTAGCCCTGCACTAACTCTATTTTGTCCTGATGCAAACAAGGTGAATAAGACACAGCTCTTTTCTTTACAAATGTCATATTCTAGCAGGAAAAAGAAAGAAAGACACAAGCAATAAATAAGTAAATAAATGTAAGAAGGAAGAAACGGAGGTGGTCGAGATAGAGCATAAGGACGTAACAAGTTTGGGAACCATGTTAGAAAGAGAGATCAGAAAAAGTCCCTTTAAGCACACATTTCTGCTAAGGGAGGGATGAAAAGCCACCAAACCTGCACTTGAGGAACTTGACCAGAGCTGTAACTGAAGATGAAAATTTCAAATAACTATTTCACTGCTAAATCAGCTCAATCAGGAGTCATCCTTTATCATGCTAATGAATGAGTGTGGTTGTAAAATGTCATAAAGTCTGCAATTCATTTTCAAATGGTTCACTAACTGAAATATATACATAAGTAGAGAGAAAAAGAGAAAAGAGATGAAAAAGTATAAACCTTAAAAAATGTTAACAGCTGATGACTTCAGGTGAAAAGTGTGTACATGAGTGCTACACTATTTTTAAAATTTTCCCATTATTTTGAAATTTTTCTAACTAAAAACTTGGGGGGAAAAGAACTTATTTTTAAAACAGAAATTAAATCCATTCATGTGTGAATTGCCAATAATTACATAAGATTATTAATTGATTTTAAAGTAGGCTTTCTTTTATGAATTCTCCACAACAGATTTTTATTTTAGAAGAAAAATAATGCAAACATGTCCAGCAACCTAGCACATTTTGCCATATCCAGATAACGGTGTAGAAAATGTTTAAAATAGTGAAGACAGCCAAAATTGTGAGTCTGCATAGTACCTGAAGCAGACTCTATTTTGTCCCTATGTTTCAGTCCTTCTTTGGCTACTCTGACATTCTCCACAATTCCACCCACATCTCTTCTCTCGTCTTTCCAACCCCCCCTTGTGTTTCAGTTATAATTCAGCTTCTGCACACTGCATTACCTGCTTCTCCATTCTTTACCTTACTTTTCATACCTCAGTTTCTCCCAACTTGATTTCTTTATCCCCCCTTTTATTTTCCTTACCATAGCATACATAAGCCTACAAAATCTGGTGGTCCTTTGCCAAACTCATTCTTTTTAGGAACGTTCACTTTTTCTCTACTCTAACCATCCTGAATCACTCTAAATTTCCTCCAAATACAGGATGTTTCACACTTTCATGACTTTGTTGAAACTTGTTTACTTCAAATACTCTTCAAATCTATCTATAATATACCACCTCTACTCAAACCATTACTCAAGATAAATATGAAAGAAGATTTTTCCAAGTCTCTCATCCCACTTCAAAACTACCTACCTATCTCATAACTCAAAAAAATATTTAATAACACTTTGTTATTTACGTGGATCTCTCTATTTTGGAATGACAACTGTTTTAAAGTAACCTTGTCTAATTCATCACAAATGCACAGCACTAAGCACCTTATGTGTCATAAGAGAGCCATTAAATAAATGCTTGTTGAAATGATGAATAGATTCAACAAGCAAGAATACAATTATACGATCATCTTCAATATTATTATGTTAACTTACATTTATGATTGCTCTGATAAATAGTTTAAATATAAGAAATTCATTCAAAAATATATAATACCTTCTGTGTACTGGTCTAACATTAGTTGCTAAGTATATAAAGAGATGGAAAAAAGTTGATGTCAATGAGGTCAATATCAAAAAGCAAGACAGACAAATAAGAATTCTTTGGCTTAATAAGAGCTTCGATAAGATATAAAAAGGATGTTACAAGATTAAAGAAGAAGGCACCTGCCTTAGGCTAGAGTTAGAAGACAAGTATGAATGATAGCTCCCTTGAGAAAGTAATGCAAATTATGAGACTGGGAATGAGTAAAAATTATGTAAATGGAAGTGTTAGTAAGCAGATTTAAGCAGGAAATGACCAAGAAGATTTACATTACAGGAAAATAATTCTGACGGCCAATGAGAAGACGAATAAGAGTGAAAGATCCTATCAGTGTATCGATCAAAAACAGCAAAAGAAAGTTTGAGGATATGAACTAACGCAGTGGCAGTGGCAATGGAGAACGAAATTTTATTTATAAGAAGCCTCGGATGGGAAGAATGTGGTATATAGTTGAGAAAGGATAAAAATTAGAAAAATTTGAGAAGATACTTTCATTTCTGTCATGTACAGTAGAGTGTCTGTTTATTCCATTTATTCTATTCAATGGAAAAAAGAAGGTTAAAGAGCAAGGAGACAGCTGATTTGATTTCGAACATGTTGAATCTTTAATACCAGTGAACATTAAAGCACTGTCTCCAAAGCACAGGTAATGATTTGCATGTGAAATACACACTTTATGGACCCTCAGTGTATGAATGGGTGCTAAGTCTGTTTTTGCGGATAACTTCACCAAGGGAAAGTACTAAAGTGATCAACGAAGTGTCCCTGGAAAACTTCAACAGATAAGACATAAATGTAGGAAAGTGATACTGAGTGTCCGTAGAGGTAGAAGCAATACATTCATAGAGTAGGATAATCTCTAATTCAAGAAAAATAGGGACTCAAAGCGGTTATGGATCACAGTTTCAAAGGTCCCAGTGGGACCACTAATCATAAAGCAAGCTTGCCAAAATGCTAATTAGATAATACCCTTATTCACTTAAAAGTTATCTCCAACTGTATGTTCTCATTTTTCCAAACAGATGATTAAGTTCATTTTATTCTTTGTGGTGGTGTTATTAATGAAGAATACATTTTTATTCAAATTAAGGCCTTAAGCTATCTAAGATTTACAGTGATACCTGGAAGGTTATTCACCAAATGGTTTGTGAGGGGGTGAAGGGGGTGATTTGCTTGCCTTTATTTTCTGAGTGGTGGTATTGGTTTTTACCTTTTATGTATTTTTTGAATATCCTTTTTACAATAAGTGTATACTACAAGGAGAAATAAGAACGTTGAGAAAAAATGTTTTTGTAAAAATATATAAAAACAGGAAAGTTAGCAGTTTATATTGAATTTGTGTCTATATTATAAAACATTATGGACACAAATCCGATATAAAAAATATGTCTTGTGGCTATTCTATTTACACTATTTGGTTTTCCATACTAGATCATCTGTGTTCTATACGGTATACTGTTCTTTTTTTAAAGTGAGGTACTATTAACCTACAATAAAATGCTCATATCTTAATTGTTCAATTCTATAAGTTTTGACAAATGCATGCTGCACCTGTGTAATCAGCATATCAATCAAAATATTGAGCATTAATTATCAAACCTTCAGAAAGTACTTTCATGTCATTATCATAATCATAATCATCATAAATTAGTTTTTTTCCTATATTTGGATTTAGAGAAATGAAATCACTCTGTACTCTTTTGTTTCTGGCTTCATTTGTTTACGTAATATTTTGAGATTTTTCCTTGCTGTCGAGTGTTCAGCAATTCATTCTTTTGTTTTGTTTTGTTTTGTTTTTCTAAGTTCAGTGTATATTAGATAGTGTGGCTATACCACCATTTGCTTCTCCTTTCTTTTGTTCATGGACATTTGGGTTGTTTCCAATTTGGGGCTATTATGAATAAAACTATGAAGTTCCTTGTACAAGTTTCTGTGCAGGTAAGTTTTCATTCCTTTTGAGTAAATACCATGAGTTGAATTGCTGGTAGACGTGTACTCATTTTTGTAAGAAACTTGCAGGCAGATCTCCAAAGTGCTTGACAAGTTTACTTTCCCACCAATAATATATGAAAGTTACTGGAATTCTCACCAACATTGGCATTGATAGTCATTTTTGTTTGTCATTCTACTGGGTTTGAAGTGGTATTGTGAATTTAATATACATTTCACTGATGTAATGCTGAACATCTTTTCATGTGTTTATTGCCCATTTATATCTTATGATGATAAAGTATCTATTCAAGTCTCTGACCATTTGGGGGACTGTTCACCTTTTCATAGTTAATTTGTAGGAGTTCTTTATGTATTCTGGATATGAGTTCTTTGTCTAATATATGTAATTCAATATTTGCCCCAGTCTGTCACTTGTTCATTCACTTCCTTAATGGCATCTTTGCATGATAAGAAACATTTTAATTTTAATAAATTTCACTGTATTATTTTTTCCTTTGTGCTTTTTGTGTCCTGTCCAAGAAATATATTCTTAACCTAAAGCTGTAAAGATATTCTCTTGCACTTCTAGTTTTATGGCTTGGGATTTTATGTATACATGAACAATCCAACTCAGATTAATTTGGGGGTATAAACTGCAATAATATTTTTTTCCTACATGAATATACAATTGTTCAGCAGCATTGTCTTTTCTCCATTGAATTTCCTGGGCATGTTTTATGAAAAACAATTGGCCCCTTATATGCAGTTTTATTTCTGAACTCACAATTATTTTTCATAATTGTGGCTATTTAAATTATTTTCACTTGCATGTAATTTTAGAACCATCTTACCTATTTCTTCAAAGAAACCTATTTGAATTTTCATAGAAATTATGGCTGAATCTATATATCAATTTGGAGAGAACTGACATAGTAATATAGAGGCTTTCAATCTACAAATACAGCTTACCTCTGTCTTGATTTAGTTCTTTAATTTTTCTTTGCAATGTTTTCATAATTGTCAGTATAGAATTCTTTCCCATCTTTTATTAGAGTCATTTCTACTCACGCTCCTATTAAAGCACGTTTGAAAATAATTTTCTAGTTGTTTATTGCTAGTAGGTATAGCAAAATAATTATTCCTAATACTGACCATATATCATGTGATCTTCTTAAATTCATTCACTATTTGTAATGGTTTGCAAATTGTTTTAGATTTTCTATGTATAAATCATAGCATCTGCAATTGAGAGTTTTACTTCTTTTTCTAATTCTTGCCTAATTGCAAGTAGAATACCCTTGCATTGCTTTATATCCTACGGGAAAATATTTAATATTTTATAATTAATTAAGATGTTACTTAAAGATTGTATCATATATGTCCTTTATTAGAATGAAGAAGTTCCTTTCTATTTTAAGTTTGTGGAAATAAATTTTATAAAGAGATACTGTTTATTTATTGAGATTACAAATTGTTTTTCTCTATAATTTTGTCAAATTTTATTATATTGATTTTCATTGAATTTGGGGAATAACCCCCCTTGGTTATGATGTATTATTTACTTTATATACTGTGTGATCCAACTTGTAATATTTTAAGGATTTTTGCATTTATGTTTATGAGGCATACTGGCCTATGATTATCTTTTCTTGTAATGTCTCTGTCAAGTTTCAGTATTAGGGCTATGTTGGCCTCATAACATAAGTTGGGGAGTAAGTGCACTTATTTGTAAAGTCAATAAATGATGATTTATCAAATAATAAACACTTTGTGAAAAGTATCTCTATGAAAACATCTATAATTATAATTCACAACAATTCAGAACTACTCTAATGAACTGGGATGAGTTATTTCAAATTCCAAAGTTGAAATTAAATGATCACACATTAACAAAATTGCAATTTCATAGGCTACATCTTCACATTTCCCTCTTTGAATATTTGGGTGGCCAGCAGCCTTCATGGTAATAATCTTATTAAGCAAAAGAGTATATTCTAAACTTTAAAACTCATTTAGAATTGCAAATCTGTCACTGCTTAAGGGAGGGAGACATTTGTGGAACACATGCTCCTAAATTAGTAAACTTAGACCATATGAGCAACAAATGGAGCCCTCTAGAGTTAATTTGCCAGGAGACCTCCCAAATCTTGCTGCTCAAGAGATGAGATGGAAATGACAGTTCTCTTCAACAGGAGTAAGTTCATTTCAAGGAGTTGTTCAAAGGTTTATCTAGAATGTGGACTTTTTTTTTTTTTTCTCTCTGCATACCAGAGATACTATAACGTTAGAGAAAATATTCAGATGGCTCTTTGAGCCAGAACTTGCCCAATACTGTGAGTTAATTACTTAAATTAATAATGAGAGTACATTTTAGGCCTTTAAGCAGGAAAATGTATTCAAGAGCATGGTCTGATCTGTTTTATTTCTCTTTAAAATGAAGTGTATTAACAATGACAGATGAAGCAGGGTCCGCAGGAGATGTGCCAGAGGTGCGGTGACAGCCTGCTGTTCACAATGGATGTATCAGTGTACCTCAGGCATCTGTTTTATATACTGCACATTTTGAAAGCTAGTAATACAACATCTTTTTTTCTCTTTTCTTTCTTTTTTTTTTTTTTACACATTTACAGGATATTGTAAGATAAATGTATTCCACCAGAAATTTGAGGTGGAACAGCCGTTTATGTTAATGGATTTCCAAGTAAGGAGAATTTTCAGCAGAGGTTGAATCACTTCTATTAGCAGGAACAAATGTGGTATAGTTCTCCTTTCCCGGTTCCCTAATACCTTGTGCATGACTGATTTACTAGAAATGCACATACTAGATTATTGTCTTGCTGATGGAACAGTTATTTCTCACAAAGTAGGACTCTCAGGTTTCATCTAGAAAACCTATACTTTGTAGTACATTTAAGGTACAACAAGGCAGAAGCAAGAGTGCAGCATCACTTAAAATTAGTAAGGTGGGGTTAAGACATTTCCTAACTAATAATCTGCTATTAATTTATTACTTTAGGTATCCTAACTATAATCTTGAATTATAGCATAGGGAAGAGGAGAGAATTTACTTAAGAAATGACTAGAAGTAGGAAAGATCCCCAAAATAAATAATAATAAAAAGAGAATGAGAGACTTCAGAAAAGACCCCAAATGTCTAACCAGCAGAGAAAATGCCTTGGGGATATGAGAAAGAAATGGTGAAGAAAGTTTATAGGGACATAGCACAGAGAAAAGAAATGGTATTATCTCCCTCTTTCCCTTCTGCTCACTTACATAGTGCGAGTGGTATTTGTAACAGATCCAAAGAGCCAAGCACACAGCTGTGAATATATTCTACCCATGGTTTTGAGAAACTTGATCTGAGGCTTACAGAGCAGATACTTGGCAATATACAAGAACACTTCAAAAAGTTAGTGGAAAATAGATTTGAAGGATAATACAAATCTTTCCATGAATTTTTTGAAGACCCTCATATATCGAGAAGGTACAATGTCTCAAGACCCAGTTGAACAAAACAATATATGTGAACACTTTGGAAGCAAGTATAAAGATACTGAGTTGATGTTCATTATTTATTATTCATCTAAACACAGCCAAAAGCCTAAAATGAAAGTATCTGAAGGAAATAATTTGAGTTGTAAAAGTATTCCCTAACCTAAAACTCACTATCAAGAAACTTTAACTTTTGAGTGAAAACCAACTAAGATTATGAATTTAAATGTCATGAATTAGAATCACTGATTAATACTATTATTTGCCCAGTGCATTAAGCATAAAAAGTGTATGAACAAAATAATTAAATAGAATTTGAGAAGCTCAGGCACTTGTTTCAATTTTGGTCTCACTATGTATTTAAAGAAAAGTTCGATAGCATACCTATAATATAGCTATTGTTTCTTTTAAAACCTTTATGTCTTATTTTTTGGCAAACTGTAATTGTATTAAAATTTTAAAAATATCCATAAGCCTATCATTCCTAACTTTTTTTTTCCAAAATGACATTTAGAAAAAAATTTGATGGTTCATGTTCAGGAGACCAAATTTTGCTGCACAATATTTATCACATAAAGACCCATATATAAGAAACAAAATCTCTTTTTTAGGTGTTATATTCTATAAATTGTAAAAAGAGAGAGAAGTTTACCTATTCCCTGAGTTTCTGTTATGTCTGTATTGCTATCTAAGAACCACCACGATATTTTTCATTTATTACTCAGACAGTTTATCATTGTTTTCCCTAATTTACGATTCTGAGAGGTAAGTAAATTGCAAAAGATTAAATGCTAGTAAATTGGTTGAACTCAAATCATTCCTCTTTTTTACTCTGAGTTCTATTTCTCTTCCAATTAAACTAATAACTTATTCAACTGTTTAAAATATGGAAAACCCTGGGTCTGTGATTTTCACCATATTTTTGGGTAATAACAACAATGTGATAACAGAAATAACTAATATCATTGAGTGTGCATTATTTTCTTAGAACCATATAAGTAGACAATTTAATGAATTATTTCATTAATGATTACAAAAAATCCATGGCATAGGCGTTATTTTATAGATGAGAGAACTGAGACTTTGATGTAACTGGCCAAAAGACAGTTTATCAATGATAAAAACTATGATTTAGGCACGAGTTTAAACAGATTATTCTTTTTCAAAACCCTGCACAGGAATGCACCACTGCCAGTTGACAACCTGTTCTGTTTTCACTTGAAAATGCATTCCTAAGATATCCTTCTGAGTCTTGGGAGTTTGGCTTCAATGGCCCTCAATTATGTCTATTCATGGAAATGACAAAAATCAAGTGAACCTGTAGTAATTCCTGAAGACTGAAAAAGGAAAAATAAGACAACATGTTCTTTAATTGAGAAACCTTAAACTTTTAGATTAATTACCACAAACAGAGACTATCAATGCCACCTTGAAAGGAAAAAAAAAATTAGATCTGTCATGCACGAACTGTACAGTTTTATCATATTTGTACAATGTTCCTAAATAATCAAATTAATTTTGGAATTGATTGGGTTTTGAGAAATTCCTTTGCATTTCCTGTCATTTTTCAATTTGATGTCCTTCAATCTGAGAGAGGGAGAGAGTAAAAACAAGCAAGTGTTAAGATTAAAGAAAAATACACAAAATGTAAATAACAAATTCCATAAGTCCCTCTTGTGATTATTTTCAATGATTCTTCAACTTAATGAAAATGGGCTTAAAGTTTATTTTGAGAAGATACAGACTGCACGGATTCAAAGTTTATTTCGTTATTGCAAGTTTTGATAAAGTAATGACCATGCACTATGTAAATGGTGCCATGATTTATCAGTGTAGTATTGCAAAGTTATTATGGTTTTTTATTTTTATTTTCCTTACATTAAAAATAAACAGACAATAAATTGACTTTTTAACTCATCATAACATGAACTGACATCTGTATTTCTGAGTATGTGTTAGTTCAGCTTTTGTTTCTCAGAAACAGTACGGAAAGAATGTCTAGTTTTGCCATTCAGTTTACTTTCTAATCTAGAATATCAAACATAGGGCCTAAATTTCCTCTCTAAATGTGTCTTTGTCTTTTTAATGCACTTTCTGCATCTCAGATTTTATGATTTCTTAAACCTGGACAAATGGAAAAAATCTGCTAGATTTTTTTTTTTTTTTTTTTTCTGTTATTAGATGTCTTAGGAAATGCTTCAAATGTATAAAGACTTCTGGTAAAACAAAATAAAAATTTTTTTTACTAGGAATTCAAATTATTCTATTATTTGAAGCTTTAGGAACTCTAATTTCCACCAGTGTCATGATATAAACATTAGATATTTTTTCTACGAATGACTTTTTCACTGTCTTTTGAAGCCATTGATTTGGTTGAGAAGGTGGCTGGCATATTAATTCGCTACATTTTTAATATTATGTAATTTTCTCTGCTTTTAAGATTTTTTTTTTTTTGGCAGTTTTACTATGATAGGCATGAGGATTTTTGGTTGGTTGGTAGATTGTTTTTGCTGTTTTCTTGCTTAGTGTTTTTGTAGTACTCCTTAAATCTGTGGCTTGATCATTTTTGTCAGTTTTAGAAATTTTATACACATTATATCTTCAAATGTTGCTTCTGCCCATATTTGACTTTACTATTTCTAAGACTCCAGTTGTGCATAGATTAGACTAATTGTACTGTTTTTCGGTGCTTTTTAGAATTGTGTGTTTGTGTGTTTAATCCTTTATCCCTCTGAATATCTGCCTGTAAATTTTCACCAATCTTTCCATTCACAAATTTCCTTTTCAACATTGTGTTTCTGCCCTTAGACATACCCATGAAGTTCTTAATTTTATTTAATACATTCTTCTCCTCTAAAAACCTTATATTTTATAATTTCCATCTCTGTGGGAAAATTCTTTATCTTGTCATTGAATTCCTTGATGTTTATTTATAGTTATTTGAAAAATTACATCAGATAATTCTAATATTAGGTTTTCTTACAGTTTGTTTCTTGTGTGTTTTTCATTTGATTTTGTTCAAATCTTGCTCTTGTGTCATAGTTAATCCAGTGGCAAAATGGAAGATTAAAAAAAGTATAGATATAATAGATATTTTCTTGTTCTCTTGTTCGTGATATTTATCTCCCAGAGATTTACATTTGTTTCTAGCAGGCACGTAAGTAAGAGAGACAGCATCTTAATTCACTTAAATGTTGAAATGACTTGGAAGTGGGTGTTCATCTCTATGAATGTGTGTAGTCCTTCATCATCTTTATTGAAACCTTTAGGTATTTATCCTTTTCCTTGGCAAGATCTGTATTCTAATGTTTATTTATATAAGATCATTAATCAGACATAAGATTTACTAATTTTGTCAATCTCTTAATCAACTTCTTCCAATTGGGAAATGCCTCAAGGGGAAAAGTTGTGCCCAATATTAGGCTCACCTCTCTGTGATTCCCTTTTCTCTGGGCAGTAGGCTCTGCACACCCTTGATTCTTTGGTAACTGATACTGTCAAACGTACTTTTGTTAACTGGCTTATTTAGTTGTTCCCAGTGGGAAGGTTAGTCTCAAGTGATCGACCCTTCCCTAAAGCAGAGGCTCTTGTTGTTCTTTAACAGAAAATTGTTGTCACATTCTTGAATTAAGATAATTTAATAATTTTTTAATACCTTCTTGCTTTACTGTTTCAGTAGATATATGCATTGTGAAAAATCATAATGGGCTTTCGACAATTTTTTTGTGAATAAAGTAGCTGGTATATTTTCCATACATGCTAAAAATGGCATGAACATTAACAAACCTCAGGAAAAAAGTGGTATTTTTCCAAAATTACCTTGGAAATTAGAATATAATTGATCAATTCTTTCTTTGTTGTCCTGTTATTGGAAGAACACTGTATTAATCCTTGATAGTGCTCATGAACAATAAAGGCAAGAAATAATCCCTGTCATGATTTTTTTAAAGTCACTAACTGATAATAGCATCTGGATAAATGTGAATACGAGCTTGTCATTCTTGTAGCTCTTCAGAAAGGTTTCTTCTGAATAGCTCTTTGTAAGACATTCTGGATAAGAAAAATAGTTATAGGTTATTAAAATTACTAAAATGGATACTTTTATAGCAGCATAGGGTACCCAGAGAGATTCAAAACAAACTTTCTTTTCAGGCTGATATACTTAGTAGTGGTTTTGAATAGAAACCAACCTTACACACATTATCTTTGACTAAGGTCATCTTGAAAAATCTTGATACCCATTGCCTTCAGAAATTGTGATGTACAAAACACTTGCGGAAAAATAACCAAAACCAAGTACTGTGGATTGTCTCTGATTTCCCTATATTTGGACTTGTTCAAAAGGTTGATTCAAAGAGCAAATCTAAAAATCCACTTTGTGGCAAACTCTAAAATTTACTTACCCTGATGTTGTTTTATCAACTTTTCCCCTATGATTTCTTATTTGTAATCTTTTCCTAATATGAAAAAAAATAAAATAAAAAAGATCTTTGAAGGACACAAGGTAGCCATCCAGTTATAGCTGCCTTTTCCTTCCTTCACAGGGCTCCAGCTCACTTATTTTTTTCTCGTCCTACCGTAGTCTACTTCATATGCAACAGTCAGAAAAATTTTCCCCAAAACATATTATTCCCTCCCTTTAAAATGCAAATTGAAGTTTAACATTAAAAACAAAACAAAACAACAAACAAACAAAATTTCTCTAACTGGTCCCTCTTACTGCTTTTTTACTTTCCCCCTTACTGCATTTTCACTTTCCCCATACGAAACATTCTCAATTTTAAGCAAGACAATCTCCTGTAAATTATTTCTTAAGCCAGTTGAAAAAAATTTCTATCCTTATGTATTTCGTTTACTTTAACTTACCTTACAGCCTCTTTCCGTTGTCTCTCAACATGAATGTCATCAGGTGAATTGGGGCAGTGAGGAAAGAAGTAGGTGGAGCTGAAGTTTTGTCTTGACTTGGTATCACGGAGAACCTCTAGAAACCCACACTGACTCTGGCCACTGCTGCTTTGCACGAAGTATGAAGCAAACATTACCAGAGTAAAAGAATTATTTATGTTACTGACCTCTTGCTCTCACAGAGATGGTTAGATGATAGAGAAAACTAAAGATTCAAATTCCAACGTGTATGTGTACTTTTGTACTACTCAGTTTGAAAATTGGTAGAAATGACTTTTTAAAAAAATGGCACATCAACTTTTTTTTTAATCTTCAAATAATATAATAAAAAGTTAAATTTTCAGTGTAGTAAGGTGAAGGAAAATATATTAGAGCAGATACCTGAGAACTGAGTCTTAAGGAGGGAGTGGGGGGAGGGAGAGAGAGAGGCAGAGAGAGAGAGAGAGAGAGCGAGAGAGAGAGAGAATGATTGAACTTAGATGGCTGGATGAAGGCATTTTAAAAAATAGAAAATACTTTTAATGAATGAGTAGTTGCTCTATTTCTCTGATGCAAAACTCTTGTCTCCCCAAATCTGCCATACCCACAAATATCTCATATGAGTGGTATGCACTTATGTGAAAATCCAGGGAAGCAGATGGGGTCCACACTTGGTTCAATGTGAAGAAAACTGGAACTGAGCAAAGACTTGATTGGAAACCACAAGTCCAATGGGAGGAGAAATTTTCTCCCCATGAAGGTGTTAGTTCCTGCCATGAACTAATTTCATCTAAATTTCAAGGGCAGAGTAAACCTGTATGATGCCACTTAAAGTAGAAAGCAGTTCAATTATTAATAGGTGTGTTCTCTCACAGTGTGCAGGTATATTTGCATTCTAACTATTCTGAATAGTAACTTTCATACATATATGACTAAAAATTGCAGAATATACTATTCACACTTGTTTCTTCAATTATAAAATTCCAAATTATATTCACATATATATATACATATATATATACATTTTACATTTATCTATATGTATATGTAAATCACATTATGTGTGTGTGTGTGTGTGTGTGTGTGTGTGTGTGTGTGTGTGTATAATGCAAACTTTCCTTAGCTGGTTAATATTAAATCACTAATAATTTAGTGTAGAGAAGTTAACAAAGCTTCACCTGAGGTTTTGCCCATCCCAGGGGTGGCAACATCCAATGACTGTTCAGTGCAGGGCTATAAAGGCCTGACCACCTTGCCGAACTCAGTATGTAGCTGAAGCATCATTCTAGTTTCAGAGCTCCCCCTGGGGTCAGCCAATGCTGTTGTTAGACCTGCGTTGCAGCTCAACTTTCCCACCTACCCACTCCTCCTCCTTCTGCTGCCTTCCACAGGTCTTGATCCCAAGTGCATACCTTAATAAACATCCTCTGTACTAAAATCCATCTAAGAAAATTCCTCCCAGGGACCCAATCTGAGATAAATAGCAACTTCTATAATATCTCATTGTCTTTTATTAAAGCATTATCAAATATAATTTGTTCAGAATATGAATATATGGAGTTGGTTCATAATTTGAAGGAGGGAGAGTTAGAGATCTAAGGGAAAAATACACTCCCAGAAAAAAACAAAAAAGGTGAATAATAATGTAACATGCAGCCTATTCAGTCAGAAATTAGCTTCACTAAAGACCCACTGTGTACAGGGGCAATCCTTACTTGTTTTTGCCTACTTACATTCCAGAATTTTCCATATAATATTTGAGTGGTATCGATCATGTTTGCATGGTTATAACTATAATGTCTGATGACATTCTTCAACGGTGCAAGTTAGTTATCCAAAACAAGGTTTATGATCCTCATTATGAAATGAAGACTATGCAGTTTACCATATTCCACAGTGGGCATGACTCAAAAATGTACAGTGCAATTGTACTATCAACTTACAGTTACTTCTTATTAAGAAACTGGTGGCCCATTTTAACAATCTCTATTCCACTCTGTTTTGTATTCTGCTTTAGGGGTTTTGCTGATTAGTTTCTTTGGGTCCCTTACCGTATCTGCATGTTCCATTCTTATGTTTGTTCCATGTGGTAATAAGTTCCTTCCATCAATGCTTTCATTTTTGTATTTAAGATATTGTTCAAAATACATTTTGTACAGTCTCACAATTGATTTTGATGAAGGCTTACTAGCTCCAGTGTGACTATTCAACCATATTAACTTTCTGCGTTACTTGTGGACTCGCGTGGGCTCCCTGCTGAAGCACTCTCTTCCCTCTCCCCACCTGCCAGTCTGTATCCCATTTGTATTCTCTGTTCAGTTGTTTGGCTACAATGAAAAGTGGTTCAACTTCCAACTGTCAGGACTCACTTCCAGATGGCTGACCTTATGAAAACAGTTTACTCATTGGGACATGCCAAGATGTTTCCTGAGTAAAAATATTAAACACTGTACTGCTCCATTCCTGGGTCTACAGTCCACACTAATGGTTGATGTAGCTTAGGTGAATTACTCCTTAGCTACCAATGACCATTGTGGAAGTTTACAAGAATATGAATGGAGATTCTTGCCCTCCCTAACAAACTGTTCAAATAAGTTGATTATGTTGCCACACTTAGCAGTTTATTTTTCTTAAAAGAAATTATTAATTTATCTTTAGAATAATGGCATTGTTTATCTCATAGGCACTCATAAAATGTTCAAAAGCAAGTCATTAATTTAAGCTATAGTTTTAGCTTTATTTTGTTTAGTGCAGAAGGAAATATATTAGAAAAATCAGGATCAACTGAAAATTTATGCAAACTATTTTCCATATATACTTAATTTTCCAATTACTAATGTACATTGTTCATTTTAAAAAAATGGTTAGCCATTTTCTTTTTTATGAACAATGTCTTCACTATGAGTTAATTCTGTTAATAGCTACACAAATGTTTTATCGATTTTTACCATAATTCTATGATATATATATATATATTATTATCAGCATTATAAACAGTACTATCTAATAGAATTATAATTTAAGTCACGTACATTATTCTAAATTTTCTAGGAGGCACAATTTAAAAAACCAAATGAAACAGGTGAAATTGTGTTAATAGATTTTATTTTACCCAATATATCCAAAATACTATTTTTTCAATATATATTCAACATTTAACAATATTAATGATATATTTTACATTCTTTTTTTAATATTAGATTACCCAAAAGTTTATGTTTTACACTTAGAGAGCATTTCAGTTTGGACCAGCCACATTTCAAGTGCTTAATAGCTACAAGTGGCTAGCAGATACTGTATTAGGAAATGCAGGTTATAGAGATCAGAAAAACAAGTTTTATAAAACTTAAGAAATTTACTCAAAATCACATAATTAAAAATAGAGGCAGATCTTAGATTCAGACCAAAGCTAACTCTAAGGTCCAGGGAGATTAACCACTAAATATAATGCACTACCTCATATTTAAAAATGAAATTCTTGTGTGGGGTGGATCTGGGTTAAAGTAAGCAGCTGTGCTATAGCCATATTAGGGTAAATCTGACTAACTGGTAGCACTAGAATGCTGTTTGCGCAACTGATTGGAGATGATCTTCCAAAACAACTCAGCCAAAGGGAAGAAGGTCAATTATGACAAGCTCCTATGAATACCAAAATCCTAAAATTAGGAGAGAGAAGGGATTTTGTATGCAACTGAATGTCTGTTTTTGTACTTTTCCATGAATTCAAAACCGTGGACTCATGCCTGAATCCTAAGTAGATAGATTGCCTGAAGTCAGAACTATAATCTGTTTCAGTAACATCTTTGTGAGACTCAGGAGCACAAACAGTTCTGCTCTAATACTTTGCAGAGGAAAAATATATTTTCCCTTAAAATATCCTAGATCTTTGAGAATATTTGGCACCTTCAGTATTTTGAAATATCCAAAGAAGAAGTAGGTGGAAAGTAAGTAAGAGACAGAAGCAAAACTTAGAAGAGGGAGTGATGATGCCCATAGGAATAAAAATGCCAGCCATAAATATCAGTTCTATTCCAGCACAGCTTGCTGTATAATACCTAGCAGACATGGTGGAGAATGGAAAAGATGATAATACACAAAAGAAAGCTGCTACTTTTTAGATGAGAGAACTTTTTAAAACATATACAAGGCACATGCTTGTGCAAGTAGTGTGCCTTTGGTGGCAGATTATTTAAAACTGCATTTCAAATTACTTAAAACAATGAGAAAGTTTATGTAAATCGAATAACCAGAGGTAATGCTGGCTTTGGATTGTTTTGTTCCAGAGGCTACTGTCAGGACTGTGACTCCAGTTCCTTGTGGCTCTCTTACCTCTGTCCTACTCCATGAGACAGTTGTGTCTTCAATGGCTCCACTCATGGGAGGAAGAGTTGCATGCATTCTGATCCTTATCTGGGTGAGTAAGAGCATCTCCTCCACAGCTATTTAGCCAAAATACTGAGATTAAATCTAACTGGAACTTCTTAGATTATAAACCCATTGCTGTGTGGTAGGGAATTTCTCCTGGATTTGGGGGTGAGGTCAAGACCACCCAGTGAATGTCAAAGGCAACCACGTATTTACAAGGCATGAACACTCACATGAACACTCGGGCGGTAGTTCTTTTTAGGAGACTAGAGACTGCATTGGTACTTAAGGGCAAGTTCTAGTGAATCACAGATGAGTTAAATTTTAACTGCCACCTGATGCATTTTACATGTATTTATAATATTATACATCTACGTGTAATCTACATTACATACACACATTTTTTATTTATCTATAGATTTATTATAAATATTTTTAAACTACAGTAAAGGTGAAATAATTTTACACTGAGCACCTTTACACATATTACCTAGATTCTGTAATAAACATTTTACTAAGCTTGGTGTATTACATATCTATCTATCAATTTCTCTGTTTATAAATCCATCATTTGTGATGTATTTCAATGTTGGTAGACATCAATTCACTCCAGCCTATACACTTCAGCATGAATATTTTTAACCAGGGGAAAATATTTGTTTATGATTTATTTTTAGGTAAAATTTACATAAATGAAATGCACAAATTGTGAAAGCATCATCTTCTGTGTTTTGACAAGTACATATACTTGTGTAACTCAAACTCCAGTCAAGGTATAGAGTATTACCACCAGCCTTCAAAATCCCCCTCATGCCTCTTCCCAGTAAATCTAAACTCACACGCCCCCCTAGAGACAACCACTCTTCTAATTATTTTCCAGTATAGACTAGGTTTTCCAGTTCTCAAGCTCCATATAAAGAGCATCATACAGTATGTGTTCTTATGTAAAAGACTTTATTGATTCAACCTAATGTGCGTATCAGTAGGTTTGTTTTGTTTTGTTACCTTTTTATTGCTGAGTGGGTACTATTTTACTGTTTTCTTTTGGCATCTCTTCAGTGCCTTTGAGTAGTTTTTGTTTTTTTAAAAAAATATTTTGTTCACATTTTATGGTTATTATCTGATAAGAGCTTGCACAGCCATTTCCAAAATCATAACTGCAGTTACATTTGTATTTAGTCATATTATTTCGGACTTCAGGATATAAAGTATATAATGGTGATTTTTTTTTTTTTTTTTCTTATAGGTGTGTTTAGTTTAACTCAGCTGATTCCATTTTCTTACCTGGTCTCTTTTGTGATTACAAGGTGGTATTAGTGATTCAACTGTGTCTTTAAAACTATGGTATAGTCTATGAAAAACTCACTAGTCCTTAAAATTACTAAACTCATGATTTTCTTCTTCTTTAAGACTATGCTCCAACCAGTTGCTTGGTATGAGGCTATTCTAATTTATATGCATATTAAGGTAAATGCCTTATTCCAGTCTTTTTATTCCCATGGAGGCAATTATTTTCTAAATACTTCTGAACTATTTCTCTACACCTTATTCTTCCCATGTGTGGCTCACTAATAGCCCCATCTGTTTGTGCCTTTCTGTAGCTACATTCTTCCACACTTACTCTGGGCTTGGCCATGTGACTTTTGGGGGGCTATGGGACAGTAGTAAATATAATGAAGTCAGGGTTTCAAAAAACACTTGCTCATTTCTATTTGTCTCTGGAACAATTTGGCTTGCTTGTTTTTGTGTCTGTATCATATCATGAGACCATATTGAGGTTAACTACACCAGAAATGTGAGGCTCATGGAGCAGAGGCAAACCATGTGAATTGTTTCAGTCATCCAGACATCCTAGATAAGACCATCCTATTTCAGTCCATAGACAATCAAATCTCAGATATGAGAGGGAATCCAGCTAAAACCAAATGAACTCCCTAGCTAAACCAGCACTTGGTGAGCTAAATAAATGCTCACTATTTTGAGCCACTGAGTTTTGGGATGGTTTGTTACACCAACATTACAATGTTGTGGTAATAGATAACTGATACACCACGGAAGGAAAGTGAGTTATCTGTCTGTGATGATTGCCAGTAGTCATGTTTGTGGATTGAAGGAAGCTTATCAATAGATCATCTTACCTCAAAATAAACAGTACGGTATATCTTGTTGTTTTTCTTTTTCACTCAGAGCTGTGAAAGCCTGTGCTTTTAGGTTATTCCAAGGCCTAGACAGAGATGGGGCTTAGATTATTCACTGTGACAATCCTATCAAGCTACATCTTCTAATTTAGCCTGTTTCAACAATGATGTTTTCTTTCTCCATTTGCTAACTCCTGTCTTATATCTTATTTGGTCCAAACACAAGGAAAGCCAGAGCAGAGGTATTAATGGTCTCCATCAAACCCCAACAACTAACACAAAGGAACCAGTTAAATTTGAGTAGAAATTTGAGTTAATAAAAATGTTAATATTATGGAAAAGACAAAGCTGAAGAATAAAAGCAGAGTAATGTACTACTTTGAAAAACAAACTGCTTATTTTAGTTTCAGTAGACCATAAAACAAAAGGGCAGGACTCTAGAGTCTAGTTTTGTGCTCAAATTTTACAATGAAGGAAACTGGAACCAAAAGATCTCATATGCCATGGCTGATGTCACAAAGTGAGTTTAGTATAAATGTTGAGACCAGAACTTTCATTTGTTGTTGGCCATGTTCTAGAAAGGCAGTAAAGTATTGTGGAAAGAGAAAGATGTATGGTATGAGAAGGCTTGAGTTTCAGTTCAAGCATCTCCTCTTAATCAATAGGTGGTTTTGGGTCACTCATCAGAACTGTTTATGTCACAGTTTTCTCACATGTAAAATGTGAATAATAATGTCAGTCATGACTAACTTAAATATTTGCATGGACATTATTTAAATAATAATGTACCATATTATGTGAATTTAATTTAACTCATCCTAACAAAAATTTATTATAAATCAATTATGTGTCAGGCAGTATGTTAGTTGTCGAGGATACAAAAATGGTCTCAGAGAATGCATAGGCCAATGAAAAAATCAATAAAGAATGTCAAAATAGGGAGATAAGATAGAGATATGCAAGAAAGGTAGGGGTGGGGGGTGTTAAGGGAAAATGACAGTATTTGCCTCAAGCAGAATAGTAAACATAAATCACTTCCAGGTAAGCTAATTTATAAGAAATAAATTAACATTGTTCAGCTAAAAATTACATAGGCAGGCTCCCGGGCAGAGAGAATAAATAAGGCATCAAAGCATGTCAGAACACAGTATATGTGGAACTCTACTGAGTCAAACTTGCATTATTAAATCATAAAAGAAGGAGTAGCTAGAGATGAAACTACCAGTAAGTAAGAGTCAGCTAATGGATTTGGCCATTAGAGAACCACTGCAGAGTTTTTAGCAGAGGGATTATGTGGCTTGATTTATGTTTCAGTTATGGTATTTTAGCTGCATTGGGAGGGAGACCAACGATTTCTATGGGAATTTTAGATGCAAATCTAAACTAGGGCAATAAGTAAGGATGGAAAGGAAATGGCAGATTAGAGAAATTTTGTATTCAGCAAATGTTTATTTTATTATTATTTTCATTAAAGCAAATTATTTCCTTCAATTATTCTTTTTCCTTTTATAAAAAATTAGTGAGTACTACAAGAGCATGCTTTTATTCCCTCATATTTTTTACTGACTTTGTCCTACTCATATGATCTGTTTACCATGATGAATAAAACATTTTTTTTGTTTGCTTTTTGGACTTGGCTAGAGTTAAACATAACTGCGTTACTCATCTTTACACCAAAAAGAATATTGAAATCAGAAAACATTCCTATTTTTTTCTAAATAGCAAGTCAGAAATGCAAATGCTGATATATCCTGGCCACCACGATAATATCAGATGGCTTCCAAAAAGATAATTGACTAAGCATACTATTAAGGTTTCTTCTGGCAATATAACCGCATTTTTCTCTTTATCATAACTTCTTTACTTTAAATTTCTGTTTCAAGTGCCTAGAACAGCGAAAGTCTGCAACCATATAACACTGACATTACATGATGCCCGCAGGGACACAAGAAAGCACGATTGTCTCCACACATACACAAACAGTCCTCTGTTGAAACAGCCAAGTACAACCTCTCTTACTTGTGCAGACCATTCTATAAAGATTTCTCCTGCCCAAAGTAAGTGAAGGAGGATGTAATTACAGAAGGATATGAGGAAATGGTGTCATAACATATAATGGAGCCTAAGATTCGATTATGATTACTAAATTTAATGAATTAATTTCTTTAGGTATGTTATTCAAAATTCACTATTAACAAAATTTACTATTCTTCGAAAGGTATAACCATAATAAAACCCTGCAACTGTTTTCAAAATGCTATATTGAGAGCCTACTACTCCATAATGCAAAATGGGGTAGTTCTTCCTTTGGGGAAATAAAGAATATTCAAGTGCAAAGAATTTTTCTTCACTTAAGAGTTTGATTTAATACATGATTTAAGTATTTGGTCCAAGATTAAAACATGGGTTCTTCTTCCTAAGATAGTTCTGCTCTATAATATTGACTTGTCAACTCTTAGTTCCTTAATAAGGATTGGCACATAAACTTCCAGAGGATTAGTAGATGGCATTCATGGATTTATTCAGGAATTGGAGACTTCTTTGGATCCTTAGTTTTTCTATGAGCCAAATAGACCCTCTGGAGTAACTACTTTCTTATTACTTTCCTGCATGCCTCATAGATTAGAAGGCTTCAAGACAGTCTCACAACTTTCCCGGTGGTCCTCTGAGTCAGAACCACAAAGTGTACTTGGATTTGTCTAATATGGCTATGAGCCTGGTTTTCTGGCTACTACAAATTTTTTGCTCTCACACATTGCATTCATTTTTGTTTTTAGTTACAAGTATAAAATTACTATCTTTGATAAATCCATTTAAAGTATACATATAAAGTTTAAAGGAATTCATAATTGTTAATAATTTACATGACTGCTGTTGGAAGTACCAGTGTACTATATACAAACTATTCAACTTTTGAAAAGACAGGAAGAGACACACGCTTCAACCAAAAATTGCTTGATTCAATTGCAGGATTTTACCAAGGTGCCAAGCCACAGCTGAATTAAAAACGTGTGTTGGGATTCTATAATCCACTAACACTCTTAGACACATTAGAGTTGGAAAACAGCAAAAAAGCATGTGGCTGGTATTTTTTAAATGAGGTGGCTGCATTGTTTTTATATAGCATAACATTTTCTTTTGTTTTTCCTGGGGCATAAGAGGAAGATTAACTACATTTCATGAGCAATATAAGTAGTAAATATAATAGATACTTCATAGAAATAATTCATGAAATGCAATACTGAATTCTCCTATGTTGCTCTAAATTGATACTTTTTCTTGATTATGTACAGAAAACTCATTTTACTTAAATTAAATTGCCGTACTGTATTAAATTAGATCTGTTAACCCTGTATTTACCTTTAACAATATGCCTTGTAATGATTTTTATAAAGGCTGTTATTTTAAAAAATGATCATTTTTGATATATCTAAGAAAAAAAAACATTAAAGTAAAATATATGTCAACATAAAACTTACCTAATAGCACACTCTGTTTCTCTAGACATCAGCAAATTGAATGTCAATCTTCCAAAGAATCAGCCCATCTCAGAAAAAAAGAAGATGTTTTAAGTGCCACAAATTGATGACATAACTGCTGCCTATTGTATTTCCTATTACTGTTATAACAAATTCCCACAGACTTGGTGGTTTAGAACAGCACAAATTTATTCTTAAGAAGGGTAGCCATTGGACATAGATCTCACTGGGCTAAAATCAAGTTGTCATCAGGCTGTGTTCCTTTCTGGAGGCTCTAGGGAAGAATTCATTCTCTTGCCTGCTACAGCTTCTAGAGGCCACCCAGATTTCTTGGATCTTGGGTCCATTCCCGAGTCTTCTAGGACAGCACTGTTGCAGCTTTCCGACCATGTTTCCATAGTCACATCACACTCTGAATCTCTGCTTCTGACTCCTTCTTTCACTTTGAAGGAACCCTACAATTATTTTAAACTCACCAGATAATGCAAATTAATATCTCTATTGTAAGGTCAGCTAATTAGCTGCCTTAATTCCATCTGCAACTTTAATATCCCTTTACTATGTAACTGAACAAATTCACAGGTTCCAGGCACTAAAACCTGGACTTTTGGGGGAGGTTATTCTGCTTACCACAGTCATATTCCTAATAATTCTACTAAATAGAAATAGTCAGGCACAGCTGTATCCAGAATATTTGCATAAATGATATTACCAGGACCACATTTCCCTCTTAATCTCTTGGATAACCTTCAGCTCTACTTTCTTTAATTCACCAAAATGGTTGTAGCAGCAACTCCATTTCACATATTCTCAGTTCTCTCACAAAGAATTTGTCCATTTCTCTTAACCAAAATATATCTCAATTTAATGTCTTTGGCTTTGATTGCCTGGCTTGAGTCCTATTTCTACTATAAATGTAATCACTGTCCTGGAGGCATTAAGGCTTAAGTCATGTGCCTTTTCTGGCATCAGGAATATCATCAGCTACAACAGAAACTCATGGACTGAGATTGAATAAGGTATAGAACCTTAAGTGAGATCTGGTGGCTAAAGTCAGAAATAGGGTTAATGGATGTGGGGTGGCAAAAAATAATAAAAAAGAAGAGCAAAAAAACATCAGCTGCAGCCCTCACATCAGCCAAGCAGAAGCAGTGATAGATGTTTATCTGAACAAGACAATGCTGAAAAACTAAGATGCCAAACTCTATTGTCGTAGATAACAATTTTTTTGCTCATATAATAATGTACCTGGTTTCTTAAGAAAAATATCTTCTGGATATGAACTTACTCTTTCTCTTTAGTCTCATCTTTACCACTATGGATCTGAAGTCCTTGCTCCTCATTAGCCTGGACTCCTCACCCTACATATGCCATGGCAGTCCCACCTATCTAACTTAGGAAAGCTTTTCCCTTTGTCCCTTACTCTAGAGCTTCTTAACCTCTCTGAGTCTTAGTTTCCACACATTATAAAAGGAAAAAATAATATCAACTGCCTTGGGTTGAATATCCCCCCCAAATTTAAGCCCCACTGTGACAATGTAAAGAGGGTGGAAAATCCCACTATGGTAATTGAAAGGTAGCACCTTGAAGAGATGATTAGATTGTTGGGCCATGCCATAGTGAATGGATTAATAATGGTGGTCAGGGGCCTGATGTAGAGAGCTTTAAAAGGAGTATGCATGAGGAACTATCCTCTCTCTCTGTTCCACCATTTTGCAATGTGATAACCCACCATCACTGTCACCAACACCAAGTCTCTCACCAGACATGTTCGCTGGACTTTGAACTTTCCAGCCTCAGAAACTGTAAGCGATAAATTTCATTTTCTTTATAAATCACCCAGTTCCAAGTATTTTGTTATAAGCAACTGAAATGGATTAATACATTAACCTTGACAAAGAAAAATCTTGGTCTTAGTGTTGTTTTGAAAAGAAGTGCATTTGGAAGCAATGTTTCTAGTGCTCACTTCAAACTTGGAATGTTGTATTTTAGTTCTATTTTCAATAAGTTTTACGTTCATAAATTTTACCTGCCAATGTAAACTTTAGATTCCTTGAGGATGAGTGTTTATACTCTTTGTGATTATCACAATACTTAGAAGTATAATTGACAATCCCCATCAAAATACCAATGACATTCTTCACAGAAATAGAAAAGCAATCCTAATATTCATATGGAACAACAAAAGACCCCAAATAGCCAAAGCAATCCTGGGCAAAAAAAAATAAGGCCAGAGGCATAACACTCCCTGACTTTAAACTATGTTACAAAGTTATAGTAACCAAAACAGCATGGTACTGGCATTAAAAACAGACACTCAGACTAATGGAACAGAATAGAGAACACAGAAATCAATCTACATATTAACATCCAACTGATCTTTGGCAAATGCAACAAGAACATACATTGAGGAAAACATTACCTCTTAAATGGTGCTGGGAAAACTGGAAATCCATATGTAGATAAATGAAACTAGATCCATACCTCTCACCATATACCAAAATCAACTCAAAATGGATTAAAGACTTAAATATATTATCTGAAATTATAAAGCTCCTAAAAGAAAATATAGGGGAAACACTTTAGGAATTAGGACTGGGCAAAGACTTTATAAATGTGACCCCAAAAGCATAGGCAACAAAAGATAATATAAACAGACAGGATTATATCAAACTAAATAGCTTCTGCACAGCAAAAGAAATAATTAACAGTGAAAAGACAACCTACAGAAAATATGTGCAAACTATGTATCTGATAAGGGATTAATATCCAGAACATACAAAGAACTCAAACAACTTAACAGTAAGAAAACAAGTAACCCAATTAAAAAATGTACAAAGGAGCTGATTAGGCATTTCTCAAAGGAAGATATACAAATGGCCAACAGACAAATAAAAAAAATGCTCAGTGTTACTCAGCATCAGGGAAATGCAAATCAAAACCACACTGAGATATCATTTCACCCCTGTTAGACTGTCTGTTATCAAAAAGGCAGAGAATAACAAATGCTGGCAAGGATATGGAGAAAGAGGAACCCTTCTATACCATTGGTGGGACTGTAAATTAGTGCAGCCATTATAGAAAACACTATGGAGGTTCCTCAAACTACAGATAGAACTGCCATGTGATCCAGCAATCCTACTGCTGGGTATATACCCAAAGGAATGGACATCATCATGTCAAAGGGGTACCTGCACTCCCATGTTTATTGAAGCTCTATTTACTATAGCCCAGAGTTGGAATAACCTAGATATCCATTGACAGATGACTGGATAAAGAACATGTGGTATATATACTCAGTGGAATATTACTCTGACGTAAAAAGAATGAAATTCTGCCATTTGCAGCAACATGGATGAGTTCGGAAAAAATTGTAAGTGAAATAAATCAGGCACAGACAGAGAAATGCCACATGTCCTCACTCATAAGTGTGATCTGAAAGAAAGAAATAAAGATATAAAGGAAGAAAAACAATCACAATAATACATTAAACTTTCAAAAAAAAAAGAGAACAGAACTGTGGTTATTAGAGATGGGAAAGGGAGAGTGGGAGGGGAGTTGGCAAGAAACTAGTTAAGGGTCACAAAGATTGATTGTTTTGTAAACATGACTATACTAATTATCCTGATTTGATCAGCACATATTATACATGTTTTGATATTTGATTCTGTACCCCACAAATACATATAATCAATTATCTTTCAATAAAAAAACTGTCCAAAAAAAAAAAAAAAAAAGGTAATTTGCCCATTACAAGCCACTGTAGTTTACCTGGAAACAGATAAAAAAAATAAAAGTTGTAGTACTGTGTGCAAGATGCATGAAATAAAATAATTGCTAAAATTTAAGCATTATGATTTTTTTTTTAAGTAAGGGCAGCTTGGAAGCTATTAAATAAGAAACTGTAAAAGATTTCTGAATGTGAGATGTCCAACTCACTCTGCTGTTAAAGACATAATGCCCTAAACCACAAGGGCATATAAGTTTTGCTTTTTTACTAAGTGTTGTTTTAATCTCAAATACTTGAGATAATGACTATCCATTACCTTGAGACCAATGTCTTCTTAATACAGTAAGATAAATGTGCATGTGGAGTTGTCTTTACCTCTTTTCTTGCCATGCATTTAAGATATAGTATACATCTGGCCTGGAACATTTATCAAAAAAAAAAAAAAAAGGTAAAATTTAAGACATAATCAGTTTTAGATTTTGACTTAACTCTTATTGGTGAAAACTAGGATATGACTGCATTTCTGTAATCAATCAATTAGAAGGTAACTGATAATGCTATTTTATATATCTCAGTACTTTTCACATAAAGGTCTTAAAGAGAAAAAAGTGTTTTACAATAATAATTAATGAAAGCCTCAAAATTCACCCTATGAGTTAGGTAAATATTATTGCAGTCATTTAAACATCTGCAATCCAATGGCTCTGACAGTTTAGTGACTTACTCAAGGCTACAGATTAAATTGAAGTCAGGGCCAAACTCAAGCTTAGCAGATAGGCTGCCAGGTTTCCACTGAGTTGTTTGCTGTCTCTTAAAAAGCAAGATCCACATTTTTAAAATGAAGGAGACATGTAGTTTTAGTTTAAATCAAATTTATCAGGGGTTTGACTGCCTCATCTTTTAAAGCACCCTTCCTTGCTCTGGATTTGTTCCACAGGTTTCTTAGATGCCAAGTCACTCTACTCATTGGCTGCCATTTGTCTTTCTTGATTTCCGGCTAGCCTCTACGGATTCTTGAAAGCATGCCTATCTCTTCCCTTGTGTCCAATGCAGAGTCTTCTAGTGCAAAGGAATTTACATCAAAAGGGGAGGAATTCTTTCTATTTTGGATGAAGGCTGTTGGGAGTTAACATTGAGAAGAGGAGTTGGCAGAATGTCCTCTACATTGTATACATCTTTCTCCCTCTCACAGCCATGCCAATAAATATGTTTTTCTTTTATTTTAAATTTCCCTGCTGTGGTGTCCTGTTCATCATCTTTGTTCTTGAGATGAACTTTCTACTACTGACATGATATACAGAGGTGTGCGGTACAGATAGGTTAAGGGAATTCAAAACTATACATACTTTAGAGAGTAAAATAAGAAGATTATATATAAATACACTCAAAGGTAGCCAAAATTTTGACAGGCAATTTTTAGAAGTTAACACAATGAAATCAAAGAAAGAAATACCCATCTATTCAGAAGTGCAAAACTTAGTGAAAGTTAAACATGATTTTAAATTGTAACAAAGAAAATTTTAGACAATCTACAGCCCTGTTGCTATTGTATAACTGAACTCATATAATCTATAGCCATTATTTTTTTTCCACTCGGAGGAATATCTTATTAGGAATCTTATTGATGGTAACCAATTAGGAGTGGCAGCTTCATTGACCTCTTTTGAAATACTCTTGATATTAACTTAACTCCTCACTTTGCTGCTAAATAGGTAGGAATTCTCATCAGCAGCTACTGGGAAAGAGGAGGAAGCCAAAAATCAGAGAGTGGAGAATAGTGTGAGTCCAAGGCTGACCTTCATGAAGAATGGCAGATTACAAAGTCAGTGCTCAAAGGGATTTGACATATTTAGCTTTATCCTTGGCCAACATTAGTATTTACAGGGGGATTATTCCTTGGGGGATTATTCCTCGGTGGATAGGAATTGTAAAATGTAATTTTTTAAAAATAGCAAGGGTAGGAGTTATATATGGTGTCATCATTTAGGAAAACAAAAACCAAACATTACTAAGCATAGAAAGTAAAATGCTCCATATACTGGTTTTCTATTGCTGCATAACAAATTATAATAAAGTTAGAGCTTAAAACAACTCATTTATTATCTCACAGCTCTGTACGTCAGAATCCAGGTTTGGCGTAACTGAGTTCTATGCTCAGGATCTCAGGAGAATGAAATCCAAGTGTCAGCCAGGCTGCATTCTCATTTGGAGCTCAAGGTCACTTCCAAGCACAGTCACATTGCTGGCAGAATTCAGTTTCTTGTGGTTTTAGGACTGAGGTTCTCAGCTCCTAGCGGATGCTCACCATTCCCTGACACATGGCAGTCTCAACAACATGGCACTTTGCTTCACCAAGGCTAGCAGGTTAGTGCTTTTTGCTTCAAATTGCTGACTTCTTCTAAGGCCCAATATGATTAGGTCAAACCCACTCAGGATAATCTCCCTTTTAAATAACTCAAAGCCGATTAAGGATTTTAAATCCTCAAAATCACTTTTGTGGTATAATAAAATCACAGAACTGATATCTCATTATTTTCATATATCCTGCTTACATTCAAGGAAAGGAGATTACACAGGGCATGTAAGTCAGGGGTCAGTAATGTTAAAGATTGCCTTAGAATTCTGCCTACCACATAGCATATATAGGAAGTCTGGAAATATGTGTGTTGGCCTTAAGTTGGATGGTAGGGGGGCGGGGGTGGAGGCTGGAAAAATGTTCATATTTTCATTCCAAAAGGGTAACTAGGGTGCAATCAGTCACCCAGACAGAATCCAAGTTGTATAAGCTCTGCAAAAGCATCAGAAATGAAACAGAAAGGGCAGGCGAGCATCTAGGGTTCATCTCAACCAGATACATACCAATATAAGGGAAGAAAGAACAGTATTAGACCTCATCCACTGTGGAAATGGAGTGACCTGCTAGACTGAAATGAATTTGGGTTTTGAAATCAGATTGACTTGAACTAAAATGCTAGCTCTGTCTATTTGGCTACAGACTTTGGACAAACTACTTCAAACATAAATTGAAGGTGACACCTACTTTACGGAGTTTTGAGCATAGAACAGAGGATATTAAAGATACCATGTTAGTTTCCTTTCCTTTGTTGGCTCAGGAACTATGCGAGACTGATCCTCTGGCTGTGTCTGCAGTTAAGAAAAGAAAATGAAAAGAAAAAAATGAAAGAAATGAAGTGGGGTGAGTTTAACACTGATCAAATGAACTGCGTAGAATGTTAATTTATGCTAATGGTAAATTGTTAATTGATCATCTTAAGTTAGTTCAAAATCAAAATGCAGGGAGATATTACTTTTTTATTGATATGAGGTTATTTTAATTGTTTAAATACAATGTATCTATTAGCATTATAAATTATTTTAAAAATAATATTTAATGAAGTTATAGTCCATCATGAAAAATTTGAGTTGCTTTTGCTGACATGAAACAAAACTCCACAATTTAAATAATTTCTTTATTCTAGTCTTGCTCACTTTATTATGCCATGAAGAGACACATAAACACATTAATATATATCCACCAGAAAAATACCTTAGGCATAGGACAAATGCAGATAGCTGCCATGATTTGGTCCTACACTCAGGAGCAATTTTGGGCCTAGTATCCCCCACTACGCTGAAAGTTTTCTGTAAGCTTACTTTGAGGAGAAGTTAGATAGACACAACTCAGTTTTCACTGGCTCTTTTTTGTTATCTCCTTCCTGGCTCTGCATTTATCCATTATAAAGAAATATCAAAGACAAAATTTTTGGTTCAACAGTAATGTACACAAAATAAAAATTCCCTAACCTTTTTAACAAAAAAAACATAAATACTTAAAAGTGTTTCAAACATCTTTATGTATAATTCAATTGCTCTTGAGACACTTTGGCTAAAAAATTAGAATCAATGCTCATTTTTTATTATTGATTTTATATTATCCATAGTGCTCAGTGTTACAATTATATGCAGTAAAGAGTTACATCAGTCAAAAAAAAACTAGGCTATTCTTCAGTAGCTAACAACCTTAACATTTTAGTGGCATGTGACAACAGCAGTTTATTGCTCCTCCTCCATGTCCATCATGGAGCTCTATTTCACACCTCCTCATTTGGTGACCAAAGCTAATGGAGCCTCTGCTTTATGGAATATCACCAGCTGCTATGAAAGGAGGAAAGTATATAGCACTTAAAGAATTCTTGAAAGTCACACATGGCAATTCTATTCACATTTCATTAGCCAAACTAGACATGTGACTGTGCTTAACTTTAAGGGAGTAAATGAGTCCATTTTTACCATATGCTCAGAAGTAGCAGAAAGACAACATTTATAAGTTAGCTAATACCTATTACAGTCTCTCTCTGGTCACAAAAATGTGTTTCACTCCCTTTCAGCATGCAATATAAATTGAATCTCTCAAGGGAAGAAACCCCAAAATATCATCAGTCAAAGTATAAGCATGCAGTGAAGGATTTCTGAGTTGCATGTGATAACCTTTACATTAGGCATTATGCACAGTAGTTTCTCTATCTGGCCCAGATGTGACTCCCTTAGATATGGAGATCTATGAACATGAGATAAATCATCTGTCTTACACACACCCATTTTACAGAAACACAATACAGTCAAGACAATGGCGTAAACAGTCTCATTCAAAGAGTGAAAGAAGGAAAAGCAACCAGCAGTCTCTGGTCCATAGCAATTCTGGAATTCCCCTGAGCAAATATTCCGAGGGCACCCTACTCTGGGAGTGGACAATAACCTTTGCTTTGATTGCATTTCTTGGGTACATCTTTCTTGACCACAGTTCTCTATAGCTTCTGACCCAGCCTTCTGGGAGGTTTCTCTATTACCACAATTGTCCTTTACAATATTTAGGATGGAAGGTGGGAAACATGCCTAGAGCGATAAGTTAAATAGTGGCTTCAAAAAGACATATCCATGTCCTAAACCCCAGAACTTATGAATGTGACCTTATTTAGAAAAAGAGTGTTTTTATAAATGTAATTAACTTAAGGCTCTTGAAATGAAATCATCCTAGGTTATCTGGTTGCACTCTAAATCCAATGACAAGTGTCCTTATAAGACAGAAGAAAAAGACATGTGAAGACATTGGCAGATATTGGAGTTACGCAGCCACAAGCTGAGAAACACCTGGAACAGAGACAAGGAAGGATTCTTCTTAACAGCCTTCAGAGAGAGCATGTTCCTGCCTACACCTTGCTTTCTGTCTTCTGCCTTCTGAAACTCTGAGAGAATAAATATTTGTTGTTTTAGCCCATTAAGTTTATGGTAATTAGTTCAGCAGCCATAGGAAACTAATACACATCCCTTGGGGCCTTGTGACTTGTGATGGCTAATGAAGTGTGAGCATAAAAAATGACAGTCACTTTCAAGTGAACACATTTAATTGTCAGTGCAGGGCCCTGTAGCAATCATTGTGGCAGTGATTGTGGACACATGAATCAAGATGATGCTTCTATTAGCCAGTGTCTCTGGCTCACTTAGTAAGCAGATTACCCCTGCTTATCTGTTCTGGATATGTATTACAAGCAGTAAATATATATAAGCCTCTGTGGTGTTAAGCCACCGAAACATTTGGCCAGTTAGTTATTGTAACATCCCTTATCCTGGACTCAAGATTAAAGCAGTCCACATTTACCTGAGGCTTAATAATTTCCTCTTGATGTTCAAATAAAAAAAATGTCACTAATTCTTTTCTAATGTATTTGTTATAAGTTCAAATATAACTCAATAGAGGTCCAAACAATTGAAGGAGGATTTATAAAGATACGTAAGTAATTGCAATGAAAATACAGATATACCAGATGATAAGAATGAGGTGGAAAATGCTATGCCATAGGTAATCTTTTTCAACAACTTAAGAACATGGGTGGTTGATACTGATTAGAAAAGGGTAATGAACCAGGGTGGAAGGACTGTGTCAGTGGGAGTCAGGAGTCAGGGGATCAATATCAATGTTTTAAGAAAAGTAGAACCAATGGGGCTTAAAAGCTGAATGCATGTGTGGTGATGGAAACAGAATAATAAATAATGGTAAATATAAGATTTCATGCCTTTTGAGTAATTGAAAAAATTCTATTATGTATTAATATAAATAAACAGGTCTAGGAGAGAATCAAGTTGAAAAAACAGTGAGATGATACTGAGTTTAGGCTAATGACTTTGCCCTATTGGAAGCCTTCTCCGATTCTGGTTGACAAAACTTCCCACACTCTCCTGTGTTTCCTCAGCACTGTGACATACCTCAATCAAATCATCTCTCATATTGTGCCAGAAATGACATCTGCATAATCAATGGTGTTCAAGAGCCAACTTTTACCAACAACCTGCAAGAGCTAAATATGTACATTTCTCCCCAATCCCTAGATCAGTGACTTTAGATTGGTAGCTTAAAACCCCTCACTAAGGGAACATTTACACCATAAAAATTGTCAAATGCTTTAAATCAGTCTCTCTCTTTCCCCTGAAGAACTGATAGGTTGTCAGTTACCTATCAGCACATCCCTATACGTAACTCTCCTTCTCAGACTATAAGCACGTCAAGAGCAGAGCTTGTGCGTTATCCACACACAAATCCTCTTTGTGGTGAAAGTGCGGCATTTAGTGGTAGCGATTGGTGGTGATTTCACTGAAATTGTACAAGAAATTGTGCGTTCGATTAAGAACTGGAGAAAAACATTCAGCATACAGTTGAAATGTGGCTTGGAGTTCACTTTCGAGAGCATAGCTGAAGTTATTTATGGACTTGGTGATAAAATTTGAGAAAAGAAGAAAATAACACGTATGGAATGTGTTATAAAACTGGTACAGCTATTAAATTTGTGTCAAAAATCATGAAAAAAAAGCATTTTAACATATAATTTATTTTATGTTATAATAATCTTGGAGTCTACAAATGTATGATTGATGGAATCATCTAGATAGCATGAGAAATGGGATTTACCTAAGATTCGTTTGAAAAATAATGTCATCATATCATGTAGATAGGTATAATAGGAAGTTTGCCTCTGCTCACCCCTTCACAATCACACTGTCTTCCTAATTTTCTATGACTCCAGATTGTATGAAATAATATAAGCCCTTTATAAGCACAACTCAAAATATGTATAAATTACTATAGAGTAATTCCATTTTAAGAGGATAAAGCTATACTTGTAAATAATGAGTAGACACCTAAATGTGATGTGTCAAGGTAGTGAGAGCTACGTAAAAGGGCAATGGGAACATAGGTTTTAATTTAATTCTAAAATTTTATTACATGTAGATGGTCACCTTTTCATCATTTCATAAGACTGGGTTTTTCTAGACATACTAGCAAATTCAGGGTCCCAAGTCATACTTGCTCTTCGATACGACCAAAATCCTTCATCCTAAAACTGCTTAATAACAGAAAAAAATTACATTGGCCGTATATAAATTTAGTGCATTTGATGGAGTAAAACATTTTGTTCTATATTTTGTATTTATTTAAGTGGTGTATTCTTATGGCATTATAAATTTAACTGGTCATCTTTATTGAAAAGCATATAATTATATGATATCCTGACTGTCCCAGAAAATAAAAAACATATGGTTACTATAAATATGATTAAGTCTAAAGTTGTGCCTTCCAGGGGAGCATACTGAACAAATCAGGTTTCTCATCCTTCTAATGTCATCTGTGTCCCTAAAATCTATGTAAATTGATACACGGTAGGGGACAAGTTCCAGCATTTAAGTGACAGTCTTTTCAAAAAATGGGTTAATATGTGTTGTCCAGAAATTATCTAGTCTCTTAAAGATATTTCAAATTTTTTTCTGTTGTTTTATTAATAATTCAATCACTAGAATTTATATGGAAATAATTTCTTGTACTTATATTAAGTAATAGCATGGCTATCATCACCATAGACATGTTTCCAACACTTTTTGTTTGCCACATTTTAATCCATAGTTCATTACTCCCTTTTGAAATGTCTGCATTACTTTTCTTTTTAAGCCTATAATGGTTATATGTGTTATTATAGGACTACATGTTTTAATTGTTCATTTTTGTGTTTTTAAACAGCCACAAATCTTCATGTATGTTTTCTCCACTTAGAGCCCTTTAAAATTAAATATAGAATAATAATTAGATTGACTACAAAAGAAGAAAATGGTTTGCAATTTTTGGATAGTCACAATCTACCAATTTCTAGATCAATGTAGAGGACTAGTTTAATTTAAAAGTGGCTTTATCTAATATTTCATAATATTTAGTCATCTATTTCTATACAACTTACCAGCTTTGTGTACTTGAATTCAATTTTAAGATGAGGATATTTCCAGTAAATGCCTCATAGTATTATTGTAAAGATTAAGATATAATGTATATAATTGGACCATAATACACCTTCATATTTATGGCAGATATCACTAAGAATATCAGATATTTTTAACTTTAATGGATCTATAAATTAAAAACCATAAAAAATGATAAAAATAGCCAAGGACTACTGGAAATTACATGATCATATAAAATGTGTTTATGAAAAACTGACCATATATTTCGCTAGTATTGCTTGCTTTAAAAAAAAAAATTTAATTCAATTAAAGTACAAAATCTTATATAAAAAACCTCCATTATTATCAGCAGTGTTTCCTTATATCTAGATGTTGATACAAATGCATTTCTCTAATGATTAACAGAGAGATTCATTAGAAATTCAAAGCTGGATCATTGAGCTCTGAAAAAATTACAGCCTTTTGAAAAATCAGCATTTAGGACCACTTGTGGTCAGATATATACACAATTCCCAGCAGGTGGCAGTATGTATATGAAAGTATAGCATCAGTAATTTTGCAAATTTCAGGTTACTGGCTATTACTAACAAAGGGATGTACATCCACTTAAAAGCACTATTTAGGGTGAAAAAATCACAGGTTTCCTAACTGCTTTGAAATTCCTTATTATTATTTTACTATGTCACTTCAAGGAAGAGTATATGTTTATCATTTGTGAAATGCATGAACTCTTAAATGGAATCTAGGCCTACGGTTGGGAGGTGAGAGTTACTGGCTGACTAACCTCTGTCTGACTCTTCTCTCCTCTGTCATTTATGACAATATATCCTGTTTAACTATGAGATCTTCTGGTATATGTTCTCCAGACTGATTATTTGTTGAGGGTTTCCTCAACTTGCACATAAGCAGACAATGCTTTATGTTAAAAAACATGTGTAAATAAGAAAGAATAAAAATAGAAGCAGAAATAAAAATGTTATAATGCAGATTCTTCAGGATTACTAAACAAGGAAATTACATCTTTTCAGCAAACTAGAAGAAAGTTTAAGCCTGTTTTAAAAATTGATATGGATCTGTATGCATAACTTTACATTTTTCTTTTTTATCTTGCCACTCTTGTCCCTAAAATCTAAGTATGAAGGTCAAAAGTAACTTTTTGTAGTAGTATTCCCTCCTCAATTCTCCTGGTCTCACGACAGTGGGTTTTGCAGAAGATGTGTTGACAGGATGGAAGAAGTTTCCAGACCAGGCAGGGTTGGTGATTAGCAGTGACTGAAAAATTAGGGCAGTGTAAGCAGAGAAGGCAGGAAATATTTGAGGAAGCAATGATAATAGAGGAGATCTTCTCTACTTATGAAGGATTCATGGATGGTTCTTTTACATTTTTCTCCTAAGAAAAAGTATTTATCTGCATGTTTTCATGTTATGTATCACACGTTTTGTTTAAGAGTATGAACATGCACAAATATACACATATAAATAGACAAGAAGAGTGCGGAAAAGGAAGATGGCATTAAAAAATGTATCATTTTCACTGAAAATTTATGTTATAGTTCAGAGTCATAAAGGTTTCGTGACTTCTTAACTTGAACACAAATCTGAGATACAAAATGTTTTGAAAAATACATGTCACTCACGTGCTAGTTCCTTTGTTCAAGAGTGAAGGGCAGGCATAGAAGAAAAAATGGAAAATATTTTGCCTTATACAGTTATTTTTCAGTTTTATTGATGAAAGCAGTATTTTTAAGTGTCGTCCTAAATTACTACTAGATTTACAATTTTACTTCAAAGATGAGATGAGTGATATTAACTCAAAAGCCATCTCTGCCTCCATTCTGCTAGAGAGGATAGTCAGTAAACATCAGCCCAACTCTGCATGAATCGGTGAAATTGGGGAAGTACCAGTGTTTCCACTCCATGAGCTTTACATACTTCTCTTTCATGAGTATCTCTCCTACCTGCTATCACAGAAAATTCCATGTTTATTCTTAGACATTTAGAATGGAAATGATTCAAACTATTACCACTAGGTAAATGCACATTAAAATATGAAAGTTTCCAACGGAACAAACACTCCAAATGGCTTTCCAAATCACATTGAAGAAATGGGGAAAATGTCTGTAGGGACAAATGATGTTTCTCAGTAGACCTTGAAGTCACATGAGAGGCGACGGAATGTGCTGCATGAAGCTAAATCAGATATAGTGTATTTTTGACCTTTTTCATACAATTGACTTAGGGAGGTGAGCTATCTGGAAAAGTGGGGAAAACGGGGGAAGATTTATGCAACAGATTTTAAAAATATTTATCAACTAAGCACATTTCAAATCCTATATTTGAGAGAGAAAAGTGAGTTTTTGTCAATATTTGTACATTGTATTGAAGTATGATCTGCACATAGGAAAGTATACAAATTAATGTGTATAGACTGGTAATATTTTTCTCTTTACAAAATAAATGCATCTAAGTAACCAGCAATAAGATTGAGAAATAGATCATAAACACTACTATTCAATATTACTTCTATCACTACATACACGTAGTGATGAATCATATCTATGTAACCATATCCAGACTTCTAAAAGCTAAAAGGTTAGCTTTGTCATTTTTTGAACTTTATGTGAATATAAATACAATTATACAAGTATGTATGCTTCTGGGCCTGGTTTATTTTACTCAACATAATATTTATGAAGTTCAACTCATGTTGTAGTTTGTTCATTGTCATTGCCATAAAATACTGCATGGTATGAATATATCTTAAATTTCATCCAATTTGGGACTATTTTGAATAGTGCTTGTATGAATGCATTTTGATACATATATATGTGCATTTCTGTTTGGTATATAACCTAACTTATAAACCTAATGGGTTATAAGTTAATTATTATTGATCCTACATCGATTAATAGGTGCTGCCCAATAGTTTTTCAAAGTGACCATAGTAATTTATACTTTCGCCAGATATGATGCATCTTCCCCAGTACTTGTTATTGTGTGTAATTTTCACTTTAGCCATTTTCCCAATGTACTTTGTAAGACAAAAATTAGATATGTATATGGTACAAAACATGACACTAGAAAGAGCTTAAGCTACATGTTGCAAAGACCATCAGTTTTTAATGGAACGAGCTGGCTGGCATAGATAAGCATGATCCTTGTCCCTACACTTCCTTTTTCTATCCCATGTCAGAGATCTTTGGCAGCGAGAACAAGAGAGGATTATAAAGATGGCTCTGTTTTATACTCTAAGGGCCACTTTGGCAAATAGAAATTTTCTGATATCTGATGACAGTGGACATATTTACTTAAAGGGTCTCATGTATGCATCTCCTGATGTATTGTCAGAGACAAGCTCCTATTTCCAAAGAGCTTATATTTATCTTGATGCTTTGGAATAATCTCTGCTAGCTGTGGTTGGCAGAATAGAATGAAACAGGGAGGATCTGAGGCAGAGAGACCAGTCCAAAGAGCACTGCACTGTTATAGGCACAGATTTAAGTACTATAATAAAAGAATACATTGGAGAAAAAACTCAAGAATTTCAGCTGCTTAAATTTTGTAGCTTCCTCAAAATGAGTCTTCATCCTTGAAAACATAGACTCAACTTAACTTACTTCCTAGATTTGAACCCTGAATACAAAGTACCGCATGTTAGTTTAAGGAGATCTGAGGGGGCTCCTGGGCCATTTGATTCTGGGCCTAAATGTCATTTCATAGTTTTTGCATTGAGTGTTTATGAACTTCAGCCATAAGAGCTAGTTAAAATCAAATCCACTTTCCTAACAATTTTGGGCAACTGAATCAAGCATGATATGCCTAGAGTATATACAGTGTCTTCAGACTCAGACAGGCAGACCTGATTTTGAACTTTCCAGTTGTCAAGTCACTTCTTAGAGACTCATTTACTTCATTTGACATTTTGGGATCATATAAGCTGGCTGATATGAACACTATGATGATTAAATTAAATAATTCATGCAAAATCCTTGGTACTGCACCTGGCACACATTGGGCATACAATAATTGATAGATAACATTACTAAAATTTTATTATTTAGGTTTTATATATTGAATTCCTATTGAAATCAAAATGACATTGTGTTTTCCTGTATATTTTATACTTGTGTATAGAATTCAATTTAATTCAATTCATTAAAGATGTTTTTAATCATTTTCTTGGGAAAAATAAAGTTCGCTAACAGTTTTTCTTGTGTTTGTATTACCAAAACCTGCATATGTTCTAATAGTGCATTCAGTTGCCATTTTTGCAGTTGATGTCATAAGTTTCCAAACATTATGGATACCATTTGACTGTATAGTTATTTTGAACTGAAAGAACAGTATCCTAAATATCAAGTTTTCCTTTTATGGTTCAGTTAATTTTGTGAGTGAGATTTAGTGAGAGTAATTGACCTACACAGAGTTCCACAATTACAGCCAAAACCGCAGATTCAATAGTGTCCAGTTATGTATGTCTATTGCCCTTTGAGTTCTAAAGTTTTAATCAAGTACAACTACCTTCATCAATACATAACACAATGAGATTAGAATGGGTAAAGGGATAAGCAAGCCTTGATAATTGAAACAAAATAACTAAAGAGAAGGCTATTATTTCTTATACAAATAGAAGGTAACATTTTTGTCTGTTTTGTGCTTCTGTAACAGAATAACACACACTGAGTGATTTATAATGAACAAAAATTTATTGGTTAATGGTTCTGGAAGGTGGGAGTTCCGATATCCAGGTGCTAGCATCTGGTGAGAGTCTTCTTACTGCATCATTACATGGAATAAGGTATACAGCAAACAGGCAAAAGGGAACCAAATATTTTATAGTGCCATTAATCTCTCCCCTGAGGGTGGAACCTTCATGGCCTAATTACCTCTTAGAGGTGCCACCTCTTAATACTGTTACAATGGCAATTAAATTTTAACAAGTGTTTTGGAGGGGACCAACATTTAAACCATAGTAATTTTCTATGAAGATAGTATGGGTAATATCATTTGTGGGAGTACAGATTCAGGAAACTTGGGTAAGCTATCTTTAACAAAAACCAGCATTAAAAATGCATCTTCAAAAGCCACTTTGGAAAATCCCAGGAATTAATCCATTAGTCATTGCATTTGAGATGACAGAGCAATAATTGGTTCACAGGCCATAGTAGTTAACATCAGTCAATTATAAATTTGTCTGTATATAAGCATATTATTTATTAGGAAAAGCAGAAAAAATATTATTTCAATCTCCAGAAACCTAATGTATCTACAGTCAGTATAGTTACCATTTATGAGTTATCAATACTTGTGCTGCCTTGCCCGTCTTTGGAATGGGTTGTAATATTGAAGTATTTGTTCACAATTAACTATGTTCATATAGGATCTCCTGAGGATCAAACAGACACAATTCTGCTCTCAGAATTTAAAAAACAAAGACATAAAAATGATCAATTGCAAAGTAATATGTTAAATGCTATCGTACTAGGTATGAATTGTAGTCTGTGAAGCTTATATATTTAATAATGAGAATAAATAAAGGATAAGCTTTTTTCAGCAGTGTCAACAGTATTCCATATAGTTGGATGAGAGATGAAGAGCTAATGTGAGAAGCTGAAATCAGTTAGGTATATAATGAGATTGCAAAACTAGAAACAGTACTTTACACATAAATGACACTAAATGAGTTATTATACAGTTCCCCTGAGTAATAGTCTTTTGGTGTACTTATAATAAAAGGCAATTGTGCACTATTTCTCACTTTTTCTTCTGTTTGTTCATTCAGTAGCAATTAAGTAATATTGACACATATACAAACACACAGTCATTACATTATAGTAGATGGGATAGGAGACAGGAATTAAAATAATTTTCTGATTGTGAGGTACTTACACTGTTCATGAAGAGGTATAGTGTTATTTGAAGTAGATGTGGATTATTCGTAAATGTATATTTCAAACTCTAGGGAAACCCCTTAAAAACATTTTTAAAAATGTAGTACAACTGATATGCTCAGAAAGGAGAAAAAACTAAATCATAGAATGTGCTCATTAAAACCACAAGAGGCAGAAAAAAAGTGCAAGACAATAATAAGGACAAAGAACAAAGGCAACAAATAGCAAATAGTAACAAATGTGGTAAATATTAATTCATATACAGGAGTAACCACTTTGAATGTGAATAGTCTAAATGCATCAATTAAAAGACAGAAATTGTCAGAATGGATCAAAAAACAAGACCCAATTACATATTGTCTATAAGTAACCCACCTGAACTACAAAAGATACATATAGATTAAAAGTAATGGAAGGAGAAAGATATACCATGCTAACACTAATCAAAAAAAGCAGGACTAGCTGTATTAATTTTAGACACAGCTGATTTCAGAGGAAAGAAAGTTATTAGGAATAAAAAGCATCATTATATAGTAATAAAGGGGTCAATTCTCCAAGAAGACATAACAATCATTAAGGTGTATGTACTTAACAAGAGAGCATAATAATATGTGAAGCAAAAACTAATAAAACTGCAAGGGAGAAAAACACTATTGTAGTTGGAAACTTTAGCACCTCTCTATCAGAAATGGACAGATCCAGCAAGAAAAATTCAGTGAGAACTTAGTGGAACTTAACAACACCATCAATCAACTGGATATAATGGACATCAATAGACTAATTCATTCAGCAGTAGCAGAATAGACATTTTCTCAAGCTCACATGGGACATTCACTGAGATAGACCACATACACGGCCATAAAATACACCTTAGCAAATTTAAAAGAACAAAAAACACAATGTTTTCTCATAAAATCTAATCATGCTAGAAACCAATAACAAAAAGATTGCTGGAAAATTCCAAAATATTTGGAGATTAAACATCACAATTTTAAATAACACATGGTTCAAAAAAGAAATCTCAACCTAAATGTCCATCGATGGATGTCTGGATAAGGAAATGTGGTTTATATACACAATTGACTATTACTCAGCCATAAAAAAAGAATGAAATGCTGCCATTTGCAGCAACATGGTGGAGCTTGGAGAAAATTATGTTAAGTGAAATAAGCCAGGAACAAAGGGAAAAATACCACATGCTCTCACTCATAAGTGGGACCTAAGAGAGAAAGATGGAAGGAAAGAAAGACCACAGTGGTGTTTTGGACTTGCAGATGGGAGAAAGCATACATAGGGTTGTGGGAGGGGGTGGGGGAGGGAAGTCGGGGATTAATTTGGTGGGAGATATGGGGAATAATCACAATTTGTGGTAATGGGCATCCTGATACTATTTATCTGACCATCACTTCCTGGGTGCCAGTGGTGAAGGTCAGCTCCGTACCCCATGCGTATGCATAATCAATAAGACTAAATTTTGAAAAAATGGACCAAAGATCTGCACAGACACCTCATCAAGGAAAATATACAGATGGCAATTAAGTATATGAAAAGATGCTTCACATCATATGCCAGCAGGAAAAGGAAAATTAAAACAGCAATGAGATACCACTACATACCTATTAGAATGGCCAAAATTCGAAACACTGACAATAGTAAGTGCTAGCAAAGATGTGAAGTGAAAGGCAGTCTCATTTATCACTGGTGCGAATGAAAAATGGTGTAGCTAGTTTTTGAAGATAGTTTGATGGTTTCTTGAAAAACAACATACTTTTACCATATGACCCAGTAATCATAGTCCTTGGTATTTACCCAAATGAGTCAAAAGCTTATGTCTACACAAAAACTTGTACACAGATATTTAGAGCTACTTGATTCATAATTGCTCAAACTTGGAAGTGACCAAGATGTCCTTCAGTAGGTAAATGGACAAAAAAAATGTGGTATATCTAGATGATTTAATATTATTCAATGCTAAAAAGAAAGGTGCTGTCAAGCTATAAAACAGCTAGAGAAAACTTAAATGTATATTTCTAATTGAAAAAAACCAGTGTGAAAAGCCTATATACTGTATGACACCAACTATACACTATTCTGGAAAAGGAAAAGCTATGGAGAATGTAAAAAGATTAGTGGTTTCCAGGTGTTAGGTGGGAGAGAGGAATGAACAGGAGGACCACAGAGGGTTTTTAGGATAGTGAAACTACTCTGAATGATACTATAATGGTGTATAACGTCATTATACATTTGTCCAAACCCATAGAATGTACAACTCAAAGAGAGGACTCTAAAGTAAACTATGAACTTTGGGTGATAATGATGTGTTAATGTAGGCTCATCAATTGCAACAAATGTACCACTTTGGTGGGAGATATTAGTAATGAAGGAGGGTATACATGAGTGGGGACAGAAGGTATATAGGAAATCTCTGTATTTTCTGCTCAATTTTGCTGTGACTCTAAAACTGCTCCAAAAAATAAAGTATATTTTTTTTTGAAAAGTAATACCAGAACAAGAAAAGTTTGCTACTTAAAGTAAGATTCAGAAAAGATAAAGCAGACATATTAAATTAAGGCACAATTCATGTAAATATTTCTTAATAAATATCTAAATCTAAAATATAAATAAGTTTTCCCACCATTATATTATTTTTTAATTATGCAAAAAGTGAAAAAATCTTTGAGAAGGTGTTTGGTACTTATTAAAAAATAAAAATCAATTTGCATATACTTTAATCACTGTTAAGATTCTTGTCATTTTTTACTTTGCTCATTTGCTCCTATCATTATCACTATATTTTTATTACAGGGAATTTAATGTAAAAGCATTAAATGAGGAAGCCCTAGAGCATACAATTTATGTTGAACATTCAACACTTAACAAAAGCAGCTACTTAAAAAGTGGGAACAGTATATTTCAAGGCATCCTAAAAATGCAGTCTAATTATACCACTAGGAATTTGCTGCACTGGGCAATATTTCCAACATCTCAGTGGTTATATCTGTTTTCTACTGGTTTGCTTAAATTCAGTAAAAATTCTTCCTTAGTAGGAAACTGAATCAGAAGAGCAAGGCCCCACACAAAGTCTATTACAATGAAAATTGGTGTTTGTCTTGTTACTAATTACATAAATTATTAATTCTAGAAAGAGTCCCAAGATTTTAGCAAGTTTTCTATCAAAGTTTATCTTTATGAAGGCTGCCATAATTGAAAATGGATAAATCCCTCTGAGAGCAGCTAGTGAAAGGCAATCACATTTTCATTCTTGCCTAAGAGTAAAACTGAATGAAGGCAGTGAAAAAAATCTTAAGCAAAAAAAAAAAAAAAAAATTAAGCCTTTACTGAAATATGTTTAGTTTCTGGAAGAGAAACAACATGATGTATTGTGCTAATCAAAGGGAAAGATTAATAGAAAAAAAAATAAATTATGCATCTGAAATTTTTGCTGGTCAAGGCAATAATGAGAAGGGTTTCAATAAAATTGTACAAGATAATTTATGACATATACCCATAATATAATAGTATCATCATGAGGTGATTTCTTCCCCCAAAACAAAAGATAAAAGGTAAATGAAAATATTTTGGAATAAGTAACCAACTAAAAGTAATTTAAGAAGGGGTAGCAATAATCTAACTAATTTTCCATAAGTACCACACTAGTATTGTTCAACTAATACTTGTACACTCAGTTTTAACCCTTTACATTCTGTTTGATACTGTTACAGTTTTGTTAAATAATTCACAGTCGAAATAATACTTATCTAATCCATGTATACTATCTCACTCTAATTCTAATTACAAATTGTTATTTAGTTTTTAGTGTGCTTTATGTATATGAGAACTAAGACTATAATAGTGAACAAGATATATAAACTCCTTCCTCTCATCAAGTTTATGTTTTAATAGGCAAAAACAATAAACATATAAACAAGACATCAGATTGTGATTCTTGCTATGTGCAGAATAAAAATAAATTTGAGGGGTTTAGTTGGTTAGAGCATGAACCTTGGTAATACCAGGGTCCAACGGTGCAGATCCTCATACAGACCAGCCACCAAATAAAAAAGTTCGAGTGGTTTTCAATCAAGCAAAAATCAAGTCAAAAGCATCATAGACTGATCAACAGTTACTGTAAAGATCTAAAGATAGGAACCCACTGGCTTGATCAAGGAATAAAAAGATCACCCTGTGGCTAGAACAGAAGGATAAATGGGAAAGTGGGAGGAAATGAATTTAGAAGTAGACAGGGACCAGGTCATAGAGAGCCTAGCATTTTACTGTAGATCATTTGAGAGTTTTAAAACCTTCCAATAAATGATATAGTGAACTAATAAGTAATTTAATAGGATTAAGGCTTCAGACAACAACAAAAAAGAAAATCACTGAAGATTGGGGAATGAGTTTTAGAAGTTCAAGAATGGAACGAACAATACCTAAAAGGAAGCCAATGAAATGGCTCTGACAGTAAAAGTTAGTGGCCTTGACTAGAGATGGTCATAGTAGAAGGAGAAAAGTGGAAAACTCTTGAATATGTTTTTGGATTTGCTAATAGATTGGATATGGGTGCTGAGAAAATTAGAATAATCCAGAATAACTTCCAGATATTTATTTGGTGGTGGTGTTATTTTCCTGAAATGGAAGAGATAGTGAGGAGCAGGTTTAGGGACAGTTGTAGAAATTTATAGTCAGTTCTATGCGTATTCATTTTACATTTGAGCTGCATATCAGTATTATACTTGGAAGTGTTAGGCTGTTATATGTCAACGTATGAAGCTCAGATAAGAGGTCAGGGATGAAGAAATTGATTTGGGGGTCATGATATTAAGATAATACTTAAAGCAATGTGATGGGATGAATAGAAAGGGAAACTGAATAGAAGAGATAATATATTAAATAGAAAATCATAACAATGTGGACCGTTGACAACACAGTTTAAGAGTATTATAAAGTTTTTGAATGCTTTTGAAAAAAATATTTAGAAAATATTCAGAGCAAATGACCAAACTAAAAAGAATAAAATCTTTATGGAAGGACCACTATGAAAATTTGCTCTCCATTGACAACAAACAAAAAAGTTCTGAAAGACTTCAAGGCAGATTGCAAAATTTCAACTCTCTAACAAAAAAGAGCTTATTCTAAAATAACAAAAGAAAAACATCTTGACAATTAATTTTTCCCGGTTCTTTTATTTGCTTACAGTTTAGTAGATATTCTGATAATATTTAAGGTATTTTATAATGTATGAAATGTTTCCTCCTGTAGAAAGGTAAAAGAATGCTTCAAGAAAAAGTCCTGAGAATAAACTATGCTTCCTTCATAAAATGAGAGCTAATGAGTTAAGTATCCACACAGTGTGGGAAAACAGCTGCCAAAACGTAAAGACTGGTAATAATCTTACTGCTGTGGATGCCATAAGCTCCATCAACAGTAATAAAAAACAGTTCTGGGAAAACACTTTTCTTTAGTAAGATTGTACATTTTGAGACAATCGTCAACCTTCACACAAAATATTTTTGGAGAAAAATTGAAATTAGATGTGTGAAAAAGGGGTGATGGCTAAGATGAGACTTACATATCTGGTATGTAAGTCTCAAAATTCATTAGGAGAGAGAGCTTAATCAAAATACAAATCCATAGTTTCTAAACCATTATTTTAGCATATTATGACAATTATTGTGTAGTGTATTGAAATTAATTTTGTAGATTAAACTTACTATCTAGCTATTCTAAACATTGATTAAATATTTAATTGAATTATTTGATCCACATTTCTTCTGCCTAAGCGAGTCCCTCAAATAATTATCTAGCTTCTTGGCTTTTCCCTGATCAGATATAACCTACTGGTTTATAGCTACTGGTATGACCAGTAGCCACAGTCAGCAAAATTACTAATAAATATACATGCATACATATGTGTGTGTGTATGCATTCTATCAAAATGTGTATCCTACCTTAGAAATAGTAATTTATCACATTTCACTTTTGATCTAATTTTATATTTTATGAAAAATGACACTGGCTTCTGGTCAAGATGGCAGAATAGATGGTACCCAGCATTGCTCTCTCCCACAAATCAACCAATTTACAACTATTAAAAAGCGATGACAGCCAAGCTGGGGCTGCTAGACCTCAGGGGAAGAGGAGGAGAGACCTATGGAGTGCATTAAGGTGGGAAAAGCCACGATGAGAGAAAGAAAGAACCCCTCTAACCTTTTCAATTCCCGGCCACTTTAAGGCCAGCCTTGGTGAGCCATGGAGCAGGAGCTGGCAAAAGCCACAGCTGTGTCTTTCAGATGAAGTTGCTTGGAGGAGGCAGGGGAGAGGGGGGCCTTGGTGGCCCGTAGACCAGCAAGACCACTAATAGGGTTCCTGTGGACCCACACAGGAGCAAGGAGCCACAACAACTGAAAAAAAGGAAACAGAGGCCGGTGAGTTATCACAAGGGACTGGTGCACAGACTGTCCCATGGGAAGTGTTTGAAGCATGTGGTGGTGGGGGAGACAGGCCCACCGGGAGAACACTGGGGCACAGCAAGTACAGCTGATCTGCCTCCCAGTCAGCACAGGACCACTCAGTGGAGACTGGTCAGGAATATAGAACAGCAGGGGGAGCAGTTTGCTGAGAAGACTCAGGCCAGGCCAGAGTTTCCACACAACCCAGGTTTACTGGATCTCACGAGACCCAGAAGCACCTACAAAGTCAACCATTAAAACCTGAGCTGCACAAAAAGCCTTCCCCTGGGAATCAGCAGCAGAGCAGCAATTTAGCTCAACCACAGGATTCAAGTGCTGGTCCCCACAGGAAGTCCCCCCACTTTAGAAGTAAGCAAAGGACAACAAATTAGTTCCAGTGCAGAGTTTAAGTGGTGGGAACAGCAAATAAGCCAACACAGAACTGAAAGAAAAAACAAAATGCTCACAGACCAGAGACAAAGTTTGATATTAACTAGTAAAGATCTCACATCACCAAAGAACACTTATAAACCTAGAAGGAACAGAAGTTCCCTGAACTACCAAGCCAAGGAGAGAGAAGGGCTGGGGGCCTCATCCATGCAATCCAACACCCGCAACCAGCCCAGTGATGACCACCAAGCCACCACAGAAAGTGTCCCAGGCTCCCAAGCTGGGGTGGGGGTGGGGGCAAGGGCCTTGGCCATGCCCTCCCAACACCCACAACCAGCCCAATGACAACCAGTGAGCCATCAAAGGAAGTGCCCCAGGTCCCCTGAGCTGGGGCGGTGGGGGATGAGGGCTTCAGCCACACCCCCCTGACATCTGCACCCAACCCAGCAATGACCAAGCCATCACTGTAGGCCCCCTGGTTTCCCCTGAAGGGATGAGGGGGTGTCACAGGCCTCAACCCTGCCCCTCCTCCTTCCTCCTCCACCCTATTTCCTTTCCCCTTCACCGCAACTGCTCTGCAACATCATAGAATGTAAAAGAAGAATATTCATAAGTAAACTTAGAAAAAAAAAAACCACTAAGATCACATACCACATAATTTATTCCTGGATCAAAATCTTATTAAAAATGGACAGTTTTTGCCCAGTTAGGCTACCTTACAGGCTACAGTAACAGAAATATTATTCCAAACTGAATTATTTCTGGCTTCAGCCAAGGCTGATTTTAAGGATTTATAATGACATCAAGCTCCATTTCTCTAAAATTTTCTCATTATTGCCTTCCTCTGCATGTTAGTTTCACTAATATTAGAGCAGCTTAAAAATGGCTCTAGGCATTTCTGAATACCATCCTCACCATAGAGCCATCATTTCCATCAAAAGTCTTGACTTTTCGCTCTAACTGAGGCACATGACTCCTCCTAAACTAATCACTCTCTCCAGGGAATTGCCTGTGCTGATTATGTCAGAGCAGGTAGGATACTCCAATCCTGCATGGGTTGTTTCACTTTCCCCAAACACTCTATAAATGGAAACCAGAGCTTTTGAGAATGAAAAGGAGAGCATTTATACAGGGGACTAGATAAAAAAAACATATACTACAATTGTTTTTTCTATTTTATTTGAAGCCATAGGATATATGATGTTGTGGTGAGAGAGGGACTGATGGGCTGGGTTTCTTCTTCACGAAATTCTTCTAATATGACTTTTCACATTTTTTATACTTAGAGGTCTACAGCAACAGAAGGACTTGATCCAAATATTGAGTCTGAGAAAGTTTCTTAGGGCTTCATAACAGCATATAACACACCCCCAAATGCTCTCATTATGTTCCTAATTTGTACATAGGCGCAATTCCCCAAATGGTTGTGCTCAAGACTGGGTTTTACAACATCATCCACTGCAACCACACTCAGCAGGCCGTTTCGGTATAGGTCCTTCCACATCTCCAAAACAATCATCCCCCCACAAATTTATTTAAACTATAAAAATGTTTGACATTTTCCACCATTAACCAGTTCAAAGTCATCCCCCAAATGCAACAAGAATATTATTATTTTGGTTTCTTAGAGTCCTAAATTTTGTAGGTCAACTTTAATAAATACTTGAATTATGAATTGCAGTTTTCTTTTTCAAAAATTGGCATTTATAAGTTACTTACAGAACTTTATAGGAAGACAGAAAGTTAAATAGTGGGAATGTCAACTTTTATTAAACACTAGGGGTAGCAGGCATTGTGGAAGATTGCCCTAGGTAGCTCCCATTACAGTGGGAAAGAATCTATCCAGTTCTTGGTAAAGGAAGGACAATCTGTGCGTAGAGTTTCATGGCTTTGAATCTTATGTTGAAATCCAACCATTTAACTTGGGATTCAAAATTTATACCTGAACTATTACTATAAGTATGTGAAGTTTTTGCTGCCAGGCCTTGAATGGGTAACTTCCACTACCCCTGCTCCCTTCAATGCCATCATCTTTCACCTGGTTTATTTTTCACATTTTTTTTTTATTGGGTGCTGAATCATTAATTTTTTTTTTTTTTGCCTCTATTCAGAATATCATTTATGATTCTTTTTGAAAAACAAATGAATCCAAAATGGTCACAATGATATTTGAATTACTCATAATGAAATACATAATTATGATCATTACATACATCAACTAAACACTTTTTGGCTTTTCAATGTATAAAATTTTATATCCTATGAAATGGAAGAGCACTTTTACCACAGAAATTGATCAACTATATTTGAAAATCATTTTGAAAGATCTTAAAATAAGCTTAAAAATGGTTAAATTTCATTAGGTAAATTAATTCTTTGTTTTTTGGCAGATTGGCTTTTACTGAATCGGCTTTCTGCAAATTCATGTGTAATAATGTCTGTTTCTCATGTGGAACTCCCTTCTAATTCAGTGATATGTGTACCATGACTTGCTTTTGAGTGGGCAACTTTATCTGTAAGGGCTGAAAGATCTTGCATTAAGAGTTACTAAACTTTTGTGAAAATATGTTGTCATTTTTTTTATAGTGAAAAATCATAGGTGCTGCTAAACTTATTAAACTCTGTTAGCTACCCTGATAATTAAGAGTGCTAAATTTCATTAGAGATTATTGCAAATAAATATACAATTTTTACCCATACAATTTCATGGACCCTCCGAAATCTATTCACAGACCCAAGGTTACAATGTCCTGCGAACCTTATCCTAGAATGATGGACCATCTTGGTTTCTATATCTTGGCCTCTTGAATATTCATGTGATGAGCAGGAACCTATGTTTTCCTTGATATTTCCTTGCCTTAGGCAGGATTCCATTTCTCAAATACTGGGTGATTTTTAAGGAGTAGACTGTATAACAGTACATGGAATGTAAGAAGATAAGAAGCAGGGTTCTGAGTGGTTAAAAAAAATTCTAAAAATTAAACTTGAAGAATCACTCTGATTTCCCAAACAGTCTCGATAATTATTATTGATGGAGTATTTGTGAAATAAAGCCCGAGAGCAGATGTAGCATCCTGACAAGCTAGCCAGATTGAAACTCAGTCATTGTCTTTAAACACTATCAAATTGACCTCCTTGCTGATAATTGGTAAAATTGGGCATGCCAGTTATACTTACTTGATTGACATTTTTTTGCTATTTACCATTTTATAATTTTAATATTCATCAAAACCTTCCACATAGATGTTTTAAAATATCATACGAACTCTAAAAATAGCTATTTTCCATTTTGCTTCTCCCAACTCAGATATGTGTGTGTGTGTGTGTGTGTGTGTGTGTGTGTGTGTGTGTGTGTGTGTGTTTAGTTCTTCTAGGGCATATACCAAAAAAATACTTGTTTTCTTGTATTTTTATAAAGCCAAAATTGTAATCTTCAAAAATTTCAAGGTATGTTTTTAAGAAAAAAGCACTCTAAGGTATTTAATAGTAAGTCAAAACTTATTCCCAAATGGTTCTTAAAAATAACAATAATAACTGTATAAAATAAAGAAATAATGACAAAGCAACATAAAAGATGAAAATTGGTAGAACCTGAGTATACTAGTCCATTTCCATTGCTTATAACAAAATACACAGAACTGGGCAATTTATAAAGAAAGCAAATATTACTTACAGTTTCTGAGGCTGAGAAGTCCAAATTCCATCTGATGGTGGCGACAGTGACCCAGGGTTATCACATTGCAAGATGGTGAAAGCAGAGAGAACAGAGAGAAAGACAAGACTCATCTCTGTCTTCTTTTAAAGCCCTTAGAACCATGTCCCTGACCATATTTAACCCATTCACTAAGACATGATCCTACAATCTAGTCACCTCTTCAAGGCTCCACCTTTCAATTACCATAAGAGGATCTCCCACACTCTTAGAGTCACAGTGGGGGCCAAGTTTCCAATACATAAAACTTGAGGGACACAATTTAAGCTTCAATGAGTTTTGGGAGGACATAATTCAATCCACTACACTGAGTGAAGTGTATACAGGAATTCTTTTCATTATTTTTGCAAATTTTTCCTGTAATTCTAAACTTATTTCAAAATCTAAAAATGTCATTGTTAGAATTAACTTTAAAAAAATGTAAAGTGCTTAAGGGAATTTGTATTATTATTTCTTGTAGTTTCTACTTATTTATTTACAAATCAATCCTGTAACTTACTCAGAATCATTTTACCTCATTTTGCTTCTGTGTAGCCTTATTATTATAAGCTCTAATATTTTCCTGCTAATACATTTTTCTTTGCATCTAGAATAAATTCAAATTTACTGAAAAGTTGCAAGAAAATGCAAAGAACATTTTTACTGAAACATTGAAAAGTAAGTTGCAGACATAATGCATAATCACTCATGGATACTTTACTGTGCGTTTCCTGCAAACAAAAGCCTTTTCCTACATAGTCACAATATAACCATAAAAAATCACAAAATTAACACTGCAAAACACTGCCATCTCTTCCACCAACTCTTGCCTAACAGCTAACATAGCTTTAATATGGATACTATTGTTTTAGCAATAAATTCAAAATGCTATACTCTGAAAACTCTTCTTCTAAATACTAAAAGGAATTTTTATTTAGTTTCCTACTTTAAAAGAATGTTCTTTTAAACATTCCAACTTCTTATGAGTACCTTGGGTAATGTTCTTTTATCCCTCCTATACAATTCTTGATTAGATAAAAAGATTTATATGTCCTTAATGGGGTCTCTTGTTCTGGAGACAAAAGTAGATTGCTGAGTCTCCACTAAGGGCAACAGGAGGGACAGTCTTGGCTGGTTGGTTTGTTCCATTTTTCCTTCTTGAAAACTTTATGACTTATAGCTGATAATCTGGGTTAACATATCTGATACCTAAAATAAAACTACTAACAAAATAGAATAATAAGTTAAATCGTTTTAAAAATAGTAATGTTCGGACTCTTGAAAATGATGATTGTTAATGAAACACTGAGATCCGTCACATATTTTTCCTAGTTCAGTCCCTATTCATGGATTCCACATCAATGACTGTAGCCAACTGCTGACCGAAATAATCAAGAAAAAAAATTGTGTCTGCGCTGAATATGCACAGACTGTTTTTCTTTCTTGTCTTCATTCCCTAAGCAATACATATAGCAACTATTTACATAGTATTAACATTGTATTAGGTATTGCAAGTGTCTCAAAAATGCAGAGATGATATAAGGCATAGGAGAGGGTGTGCATAGGGTTATATGCAAATACTACGTCATTTTCATATCAAGGACTTGAGCATCTGAGGATTTTGGTATCTGCAGGAGGTCCTGGAACCAGTCCCGCACAGATACCAAGGGGCAACTGTATTTTTAAAATATCTCTCTCTCTCAATGTTTCACTCATTTTTTTGCATTTATTACATTTGTTTTCCTTTCTATAGCAGTCATTTGGGATTAAAAAAAAGATGCACTCCAATTTATATGAAATGCAAAATATATTTCTGCATTTGTGATTTTTTACAGATTATAACCACAAGAATTAATTCCTCCTTTTGCCCGTCAATATTATTTGATTTACAGAAAATACTAAGTAAGCAGTACACATTGTTCATTTAAGATTTTCTGTTTAAAAGTTTTGATGTGGTTTTCAGGATAAAATTTAAAGTAAGAAAAATGTAAATGAGGTTACATGCCAAAGGAATATTTACACCACTGAAAGAGAATTAGGGGAGAAAATATTTAGTTCAAAACCTGTGGCAGGTTTGGTAAGACGCTGAAGCGGGGCTATAATTCCAGTCCTAAAAATAATGGAGTAATTTTAACAAAAGGCTAATGACTGGCAAGACAATTGACATATTTTCAATTCTGTTTGTTGATAGCAATTTGTATTTTAAAAGTTTATTATGTTCTGTCATTAGCATTCAATTCTTTGATACAGGAATATTTTTGCCATTGCATATATTTCTCAAAGATCTGTAATACCTTTTGTTCTATATGCCATATTTTATATCTACCAACCCGGGAGTCCAATTGGGTGATTTCCAATAAAATGTATCACAGTAGGTAAATTATGACTCACCCAAAAGGGCCTCACTCAGAGGCATAAATGATATGTTAATCCACAGAGTATGTATATGTGCTGGGTCTAAGGTATTCACCCCAGTAGGGTTCCTAAAACGGCCACAAATCTTATGAAAATTACTATCCAAGTGCTATATCCAACAATAAACTTAGTTCATAATAGTATTGGGTAATTAGAGAAAGTTATTTTAAATAGAAGGTGTCATTTGACTTATTTTTTATCAAAATGATCAACAGATAATTTTTGAGACATATCTACATGACAGAACATCACTGCAATTCATGGTAATTCATATATGAAAGAGCCACTGGTAGTCTAAGAAGAACTTATATTTTAGAAGCATTCAGTCATTCTTATGTAAACATTATGGATTAGCATTACATTACTTTGTTCATTGCAATTCAACAAACATATACACTGGGCTGTACTATCCAAAGGTTTTGATATGCACTCTGTGGAAGATACAGAGATATATAAAAACAGGACCAATCTACTTGGAATTTAGATTAAATAAATGTTGCCTTAATTCATTTGTTGAACCATATGGTCATTGGAGCAAGACTGCCTGGGTCTAAATGCTGGCTCCTTGAACTGGATTGAATGATGGCCCCAAAACAATATGTCTCCATCGTAACTCCTGATATCTATGAATGTTACCTTATTTGGAAAAGGGGTCTTTGCAAATGTAATTAAGTTAAGGATTCTGAGAGGAGGAGATCATCCTGGCTGTTTGGGTGGGTGCTGAAAGTAAGGGAAAAGCAGAGGGGAATTGGAGACAGATACAAGGGAGAAAGCAAGAGGAAGACAGAGGTGGAAATTGGAACCATGTGCCCACAAACCTCTTTCAGCCACAAGAAGTTGAAAGAACAAGAAAACCAATTCTCCTCTGGAGCCTCTGGAGGGAATGCAGCTCTACCAATACCTTGAATTCAGACCTGTGGCCTGAAGAATTATGAGAGAATAAATTTCTGTTGTTTTATGCTACCAAGTTTGTGGTAATTTGTTAAAATAGCAATAGGAAAGTAATACACTCCTTTACTTACTAGCCAGGAAACCTTGGGCAAGTTATTTATACTCTCTGCCTCAATTTTTTCATCTGTAATATAGGGATGATAAAAAAAAAACCACTGTCTCTTATGGTTATTGTGGGGATTGAGTTAGTTAATATAATTAATAAACTGTACAGTGCCTGGTGCATGGTATGTATTCAATAAATGTTAGCTCCTGTCTATCACATAGTGTGTCTAACTCAGTTCAGCCTGCCATAACAAAATCCCACAGACTTCTCATATTCTGGAAGCTGAGAAGTCTGAGATAAAGGTGCCAGCATGGTCAGTTTCTAGTGAGAGCCCTCTTCCTGGCTTGTAGATGGCCACCTTCTCAATGTGTTTCCACACAGTTGAGAGAGAGAGCTCTGGGGTCTCTTCTTTAAGGACACTAATCCCATCATGAAGGCCCCACCCTCATGACCTCATCTAACCCTAATTACTTCAATAAGGGCCCTGTCTCCAAAAGTGGTCATATTGGTTGCTAGTGTTTCAACATATGAATTTTGTGGCGACACAAACATTCAGTTCATACCACAGTTGCTCTCAAATTTTCATGAGTATGGATAATATAACATATGAAATCCCAGTATGAAAAGTCATTTTAATTGAGCCTTATCTGGTTGAGGTTGGGCTGGGGACTAGAAGTTTAGCCTGTTTAATTATGTCCCTTGGTTCACAAGTAGTCCCCTACTACACCTTCACAGAATTCTGTGGACTTAGTAGTGTGAAGTTTGAAAATCACTCTTGGGTGGCAACAGATATGTACCTTACTAACTGTAATAATTAACTATAATACGAGGAATCATTAATTCACTCAGTAAATATTTATGAGTTCTTAACATTTATTATTTTTGATAAGAATATAAAGTTAAAATAATCAAAGGGAGAAACAACAAATTAACAAAATATTCTGAGAAATTAGTCCATTTTCTCTGGTAGACTACAAGCTTTCATTATTCATCTCAGAGGCTCTAAGTGACATTAGATTGCTCTGTGAGAGCAAAGACAGGTCTTTTGGAACACTAAAACAGCTTCAGACCATGATGTTTTGGGGTAGACTATAATGCAGGCTATGCAACCCACAGTCGATTCTAAATGACTGAGCATTTGCCAGGAAGCAGAGCTCTTGCCAGGGGGAGAGTTTGAAGTGTGGTTTAGCCACACTAAGGAAATGCCAAAGAAATGAAATGTCTTGGAAACTGAGAAATAAATGAAAGATTGTCGTGGAAAGTTTGAAGGAAACTTCCCTTGAAGTGGTATATGGGTTAAAAGATACAAATACTTCAGCCTTGGTAAAACTGTCCTTGGACATTTAATTCTTCTACATGGTGAAAAGTACCAAAGAAAATCAAGCAATCTTCTGAGCCCCTACTAGAAGGAAAATAAAAAGACTGACTTTCTGTTGCAATTTGATGAGTATCCGTTCAATCTTACGGAATCATGTGTACTTAGACAAAGATTCAGGAGTAATTCTACAAAATGTTGGCAAAAGATATTTATTCATTTGTACATTTATATTTAAGCTTTTGAACTCCCCTGCCATCCCCGCTCCAGCTTTTGTGATATATCAAAGAGACTACTGAAATGTTACTACTAATAACTACAGTTATTGAGGTAGAAGAGGAGAGACTGGAAGACAGAAAGAATGCTAAAATGCAAATAGTGTAATAAAACTGCATTTAGAGCATCTCAAACTGTATGTTAGTTTTCCATCACCTCGTAATAAATTGCCACAAACTTAGTGACTTAAAACAACACCCATTTATCAGCTCATAGTTTTGTAGGTCAGAAGTCTGGGCAGAGCCTGACTCGGGTCCCTGCTCAAGGTGTCACAGGCTACAATCAAGGTGTTAGATGGCTGAACTTTCATCTGAAGCACGGGATCCTCTCTCAGCTTAATGGTCAGAATAGTTCCTTGTGGTTTTCAGACACAGGTCCCCACTTTTTTGCTGGTGGTCAAATGGGGCCACGTTTATATCCTAGAATCTCTGTAGCCCTTTCCATCTTCAAACTCAGCAACAGAAAATCTCCTTCACGTGACAGTCTTCTCACACTTCAAACCTCTCTCACTGGAAAAAGCCAGGTCCCTTTCAGGGTTTACATGATTTTTTTCATTCCCAGTTATGATATTCTTTTCTTAAAGTCAACTAATACTGGAATTTAGTCACATCTGAAAAATCCCATCAAAGCATCACCCAGATTAGCATTTAATTGACTGACAAAAGGTATGTATACTCCAGAGACTGGGAATCTTGGGGAGCTATCATAGAATTCTGCTTACCAAACAGGTACAGTGATATTTAGGCATATGGAGAATGAGGTGGCTTCTCTAAAGAGAATGCATATTGTGAAATTCTAAGATCTTCCTCACTAGCAGAAATGTCTTGGCAGAATTCACTTGTCAAACTTCTACGGGGTTGACCCACATTTTTAGCCTGAGTGAGGACTTGATGAACTTTGTATCTTTCCCAACTATCATGAATATCTAGTAGATAAATCTTGTTAACACATAACACCACAGTTAAGAAGGACACAAAATTAATCAAGAATGGGGTTTACCAGTAAGAACCAGCCTGACTCAGATCACTGGTGTTGCCTCTCACCCAGGATGATGGAGACACAAAGGATTACTCAAAGCCCATTTTCTTCTGAGCAGTGAGAAACACCTAAGGGGCTAATTTCCAGGAACCCTCAAGAGAGAGGCATTCTTCCTCGGGAAATTAACACTGGGGTTTTTTCTCAGTATTTATTCTCTAGGCCAGAAAGTTACAGAAAAGGAACATAGGTGGAGTTATGGCTAAGTATAGTTTAACAATAGAAGGTGGTAACATCAGTGAAATAACAAACTGACATTCCATAATGCAATTTGCAAAAGGTTAAGTTGATCCACCAACAAAAGCTTGTTCTTAGCAAATACTGTCTTTTCCTACAGCAATTTCCTCAGTATGTTTACATAACAATCAAGTAACTTTAGGTTAACCTGCTCCAAGGGCATCTGTCCTTGAGCCAACAATTTTGCTGTATTACAATTCTTTATCTACTACAGAGACTTTAGCCTGGGGAAATTTTCCTGTCTTTTGCAAGCTTAACATTTCTATGTGTAATTTTAAAAGGTTAGGTTATACCTGAAACTACAGGGCTTTGGAAACTAGGCCCTCTGAAATACATTTGCTTTATAAATGTTAGTATACTCCACACACTGGTCTTGGCTGTGTCCACAGAATTGCTATAATCATGGAGGGATGCTTAAGTACAGGAAAACCATGCCAGGGTGGGCTGGATAGTGGGTCTTGTCCCAGCCAGTAACATTTTTTTTTTTTTTTTTTCAGGTCATTCAGTGAGTATTACCTTGTCTGTTTTCCTTTGCAAGTCCTGATTGGGTCAGGCATTAAATGTGCAGTACATTTTCTTGAGTTAGAATTTCTGGAAGAGATTGTGAGAATGAGAAAAGCAGTGAACATTACTGCAGTGGTATGACTGAACCCTGTGGATGTAACCAAAAAATAGATGTATTAACTTGAGACAATAATGGTCTCATGTTAGGGTTAGTATGCTTATTGCTTACGGCAAACAAATGAGCAGTAGTTAGTTAAATTTCTGATATATGCCTTAAGACCCAATATGCACAATCAACCAGTGGTTACAAAACAAATGAAAAACTTTCCAGTTCACCTCAGCTTTAGGTCCCCCGGACCAGAGCCAAGAAGGTGAGCTTCTAGAATTTTAATTTCAGAGATGCGTTATCACTAGACGAGTAGAAGATGTTAATGGGTATGTAATAGGATAGGAGTAAGTAGGATTGCAGTACTACAGTGAGTCAAATCAAGGACTGTCAGAGATTGTTCCAAAGGATAGCATGTCTGAGATCAGTGTTACATGTACTGGAATAAGTGATTTTTAGTGTCACTTATTCCAGCACACATAACACTTACTAAGTACTATTAATAGTGCATTACTTGATTAACATTTGTCTTCATTACTCACATAGCCTGACAGATCTGAGGTGCTGAACAAATAACTATTGGATTAATGGATAAATTAATAGATAAGAAAAACAAGGGAATGGAATTAATTAGCAACTGTTTATTGAAGCAGTGTTTATCTAAGGAACAATTTTGTCATCAACAGATTTTCACCCTTGAAAATTCCTTGTATCATTTCTTTATCGTATCTATGGCATCATTAGCCTCTTCCTAGGACAGTGTTCTTCAAAACATATTCAAAGTGTATGTTCTGGCATCAGTAATTTACATCTCAGTCTGAACTGAAGGGGGTGTGGTATGTGTGTGTATGTGTATATATATATATATTCAGTATTTTCACCTACATTGTACCTTGTATTCACATAATGAAATACTCCATCATTTAGAATTAAGAAGAATGTGAACAAGTGAAAATCATTTTAAAAAGTATTCTAAATAATTATTGCTAACCCTTATTGACTAAGGCACTCATTAAAGCCTTTAAGGTAATAACTCATTTAATCTTTACAACCCGTAAGGGGGTTATTATAATTGCACAATTATATAAATGAGAAAATTAAAGCATATAGAACTTAATTTTATTTAACTTGAATCAATGTAATACAATAAATTAATTGAGAATGTCAATGTGGATAGCTTGATTTTATTGACTTTTATATCACCTTCCACACAGAACAGTATTTGGTAAGCACAAATGTGTATATGGTTAAAGAGGAAATCTACCTTCTATTCTTGACATATGCAGTTTCAGTTGCCTGATGTTACCATTGTTATTGGTTGTTTACATCCTTCCAAGATATCCTATATGCAAACATATACATAAAACCAAAATTGTTGTACATGAGGTACTTAGCCCAATTAGGATACAATAACACAAATCCTCCTTTTTTTCACATAGAAAAATTACCCTGGGTATATGAATATATTAATTTAGGTTCTTGGGATCCACTGTAGTATATAAAATGTGCACTTATCCATGAAACAAAAGAAATCTTTTTGCTTTTCTGCTCCATAATTTACTGTCAAGAACTGTTACAGTTCTGACATTTTACAATACCCTCAAACTCATAATACAAGTTGGCCACAGTTTTATGGGTGCTGACAGAAGACATGAGACTCCTGCATCAGAGACAAATGACCTTATTATATGTGGGCTCATTTTCACATTAGTTCTTTTTGTCCTCAATTCACAAGGGAATAATGTGGAAAATCCCAGATAGATGTGGCAAACACAGTAGGTCTGCATCACAGCTAAGAAACATCAAGCCGAGGGAATTCAAATCTTTTATACTGGGCTGCAAGCAAACTGGCCTGAACTTGTTCTACCTTACATCATTATTGTAGATTAAAATGATCAGAGACACAAAGAAAGACACAGCTGACGAGATGCAGGTGAAGAGCAGAGGGCCACTGCTCTCTCAGGCTAGTAGCCCCAACCCAACCACTGTTACAGCTTTTATTACATTTAGCAAGCTTGTGCATGTGAGAAATGCATTAATGCATAAATTCTGTTATATTTTTCTCAAGAGCAGGAGGCCATTACCTCCCTTCTCAAGCACTTGGTTATCTATAATGCACCTCCTGGGAACATCCCAAGAAAGTGTTCTCACAACTTCAAACGTTCTCAAGGATTGTTTGCAATCCTTGATATTTCTTGGTTGTTTACTTGTATGCGAGTTCACCAAGTGAACACGTCCTTGGGTGCTGACCACAGATGTCCATTAACCATTTCCTTCACATTATTTTATATACAAATATTCTTAAAAATGCAGTCCAGAGCCAAAGGGCAGTTAAGTCTTTGCTTGCAAGAGAAACACAAATAAGGCAGAACCATGAAGGGCCACCACCCAAAACTTAAGCTGAGGGACTTTGATACATTTCTGAGGCTGTCTGAGTCTCCTTTTCTAATGTGTAAAATGATAGTATCAGTCATTTATTTGCCTAAGGATTGACTATAACTTTAAAGTACATTGTGAACTACAAAGTATGCTACACAAATGTTATAGTCTTTATTCCTATCATTCTTGAAATCTCATAAATAAGCATTTTTTCTTTGGTCAGCAAGTATATGATCAATGAGGTTGATATTAACTTTGGCAATATGATAGATGTTCAACTAGCTTATAATACTAGCTAAGTCTGAGTGATAGATTTAGGATCGTTTGGGGCACAAGTTAGAGAGAGTTAAAATAAAATTCAATGAATTACAAGGCAAGATGTTAATTCATAATTATAAAAAGAAATCTAGCTCCTAAAGGGAGAACAGGGCATATTTTTCTCCTGATAAATGCCTGCATATTTTTAATATTTGATTATGTGTTTAGTGCCAATTGTAATGATATGAAAAACAACTTAACTAACATTTGGAGACATGAAGATAACCTGTATAAAAAAAACCATCCAAGCTGAGCTTATCCCTGCATATTCATAACATAAAAAGTTTGATTTTGTGTCAAAAATGGAGCTTAATTATTTTAATTAATTACACTTCAAAAATACAAGATGCAATTGATTATATTGTTGTACATATCAGGCAAATAAATATCTATACCTGTATTTTCATTTAACAGAATTGAATTTTTATGTGCACACATTTATAAATTTAATAAAATAAATTTTTAATAAGTTTTGTTATGAAGTTACACAACTCTTTGGATTTATTTTCCAATGGAAGAAAGAATTTCTGATCTTGAACATAATCTTTTCAAAATAATGCAGACAAAAAAGGAAAAAATAATTTTAAAAAATGAATAAAATCTAAGAGAGTTAGCAGACAACCTTAAGCACACAAACATTTGAATCATGCATGTTCCAGAAGGGGAGGAGAAAGGAAAAGGAATGAAAAACACATCCAACAAAATAATAGCAGAAAACTTCCCAGGTATAGGATGAGACATGGGCCTTCAGATCCAGGAGCCTCAAAGATCCCCACATTCAACCCAAAAAGATCCTCTACAAGACACATTATAGACAAACTTGAAAAGCTCATAAACAAAGAGAAAATCTTAAAAGAAGCAAGAGAAAAGCATCAAGTCACCTATTAAGGGAGCCCCTATCACATGAACAGTGGACTTCTCAACAGAAACTCTATAGGGCAGAAGAAAATGGACTGATATATTCAAAATATTAAGAGATAAAACCTGCTAGTGAATAATACTATGCCCAGCAAGGCTATCCTTCAGAAATGAGGGAAAAATAGTGTATTTTCTAGACAACAAAAACTGCAAGAGTTCACCACTACATGACCAGACCTATAAGAAATCCTCAAGGAAGTCCTGTACCTGGAATCTGAAAAACAATAATCACTACTATGAATATACAAGAAAGAACAAAACCCTCTGGTAGAACAAAAATGCAAATGAGAAAGAGAAAGAAACAATCTTACCACCACAAAAAAACATAATGAATCTATAATAATGCACCTGTTTTATTTCTGATTTTGGTAATTTCGGTCTTCTCTCTTTTTTTCTTGGTCAGTCTAGATAAAAGTTTGCAAATTTTGTTGGTCTTTTTAAAGAATCCACTTTTGGTTTTGTAGATTTTTTTCTCATTTTTTAATTCCTTATTTCGTGTATTTCATTTATTTCTGTTGTAATCTTTATTATTTCCTGCTCATATTTGCTTTCGGTTTCTTTTGCTCTTCTTTTTCTGATTTTTTAAGGGAGAAGTTTACATCACTGATTTGAGATTTTTCTTTTTTTTAATATAGGTGTTTACAAGTATAAATTTTCCTCTAAGCACTGCATGAGCCCTGCATCTTATAAATTTTGGTATTTTGAGCTTTGATTTTTATATCAAAGTACTCTAATTACCTTGTGATTTTAATTTTTACCCATTGTTTATTTAACAGTGTTTTTAATTTCCACACATTTGTGAATTTTCTAAATTTCCTTCTGTTATTGTGGTCACAGAACATATTTTCTATGATCTTAATCTTTTTAAATATATTAAGACTTGTTTTGTGGCCAATAAATAAATAAACAAACATAAATAAAATGAAGCAATGACATTTTTTTGTTTTTGTTTTATTTTATTAGAAAATACAGCACATATAAAAACACTATATATAATTATAAGTACAATTTAAATTCTAATAATACTGTAGCCACCTGCATAACCAACACTCAGATTAAAAAAGAAAACTTTGCAAAAGAAGGTCCAATGTTCTGCTGTCATAGAATTCGATCACTTTTGAGGAGGTAATCTCTAATCTTAAATATTTTGTTAATATTCCTTTGCTTTTCTCTAATGTTACTATGTGTGTGTGCATCCTTAAAACTACATTGTTTTTCACTTTCTGTAAGTGGGATCATCTGTACAGTTTTCTGCAACTTATTTCACTCTACATTGTTTTTTGAGATTTATCCATTTGGGGCACATTTAGTTGTCAGTCACTGTTTTCACTGTTGAATGTTCCTTCAATTTATGATTACACAATACTTTATTTATATATTGTATTGATGACAGGCATCTGAGTTGTTCCCAGCGTGGGGGCCATTGCCAGTTTTTTGTTATTATAAACACTGCTGTAAGTTCTTTGTATGACTCCTGGATCACACAGACAAGAATTTCTTTAGTGTATATATGTAACAGTGAAATTGTTGGCCTATAGAATATGCATATTTCCAACTTTAATTGGTGTTAATAATTTTCCAAAAAGCCTGTGACCAATTTTCACTACCACTAGCATTGGATCCCATTCCCTTTGCTCCACATCTTTGCCCATTTTGACACATTTTGCTAGTCTGGGATATGTGTGTGTGTGTGTGTGTGTGTGTCTGTGTGTGTGTGTATACACAAGCACAACCATAATAGTAACTGCAATTTTCATTTACTAAGATGAAGTAATTTAGGCCTGTAATTTTCTTTCTCATACAGTATTTGCCAGTTATTTATATCACTTAAAAAACTATGCTAAGACATATATTCAAACATACAATACATAAATCAAAATGAAATCTAAAAAAATTTTCAAAATCCAAAGAAAACAAAGTGCTGGGTATGATTAAAAATAAGACAACAAATAATAAAATGGCAGACCTAACCTCTAACATATCAAAAATTACTTTAAATATAAATTGTCTAAATATACTTATTTAAGGATAGAGATTGTCATAGTGAATTAAAAATCATGAATCATCAATGTAATGTCTACAAGGAACTCCCTTTAAATATACCAGTACAGGTAAGGTGAAGTTCATAAAATGGATAGAAATGGACCATGCAAGCATTAATTTTTTAAAAAGCAGAAGTGGCTATATTATTATCAAGTAAAGAAAATTTTAGAGGATAGAAAATTACCAGGGACAGACAAGAATACTGCATATTGATAAAAGGGTTAATATACCAAAAAAGACATAGGAATCCTAAATGCATGAGCACCAAATAAGCTTCATATTCATGAAGCAAAAAGTGTTAAAACAAATTCATGAAGCAAAATGATTTGAGAAATCCATAATTATACCTGAAAGCATCAATTCGCCTCTCTCTTTAATTGATAGAACTACTAGACAGAAAATCAACAAGGATATGGAAAAATGAAACAACATTATCAAATAATAGAATGTAATATACATTTATAAAAATTCCACTGAACTAAAGAAAAAGACACATTCTTTTCATGTGTCATTAGGCATTGATAAAGAAAAACCATATAAACACTTTTCTAAGTAATTTAAGGGTTAAAGAAGTCTAAAATAATAAAAAGTAACAATAAAAAGTAATACTTAAAATTCAACTTAAATAAACAGACAACATAACAAAAATGTTTTATCAGCACTGCACTCTCCTGAGTGAGCCACAGGCCGGCCCACAAAAATGTTTTAAATGCATCTGTGAATAGAAAGTGTGAAAGGAAATTTGCAGCATGAAAAACATGTACTAGAAATCAATAGTTAACAATATATTGTATTCTTGAAAAATGCCCCCCAAAAGGGGGATGTCTCAAATTGACAATCTAATCAAATCCCTCCCCTAGTAAAAATAGAAGAATAATAGCTAAATAAAATTAAAGCAAGCAGAAGAACACAGTAAGGAAAAGGGCATAGGTCAATGGACTTGGAAACAAAAATAATAAAGAAAATCAATGAAATAAAAACTGATTCTTTGACAGAATAAATGCAATTGATACACTTCTAACAAGATTGACCAGTATAAAATTGAAGATATGAACTAGCAATATCAGAAATAAAACGGGATATAACTGCAGATCCTGCAGTCATTAAAAGAATAGTAAAGAAGTAATACATGGGCCGAGCCCGTGGCGCACTCGGGAGAGTGCGGTGCTGGAAGCGCGGCGACGCTCCCGCCGCGGGTTCGGATCCTATATAGGAATGGCCGGTGCACTCACTGGCTGAGTGCCGGTCACGAAAAAGACAAAAAAAAAAAAAAAAAAAAAAAAAAAAGAAGTAATACATGACTGTATGTGCAAAAACTTGAAAACTAGATGAATAGATTTCTTGAAGAGCAGAATCTACCAAACTTCACTCAATGTGAAATAGATAATCTGTGCAATCCTATTGTTATTAAGGAACTTGAATCTTTAATTGAAATGCTTTTAAAAAAGAAATCTATAAGCCCACATGGGGTCTCATTAGAGACTTGTACTAAAGATGTAAAGAAAAATTAGCAACAATTCTACACAATCTCTTACAAAAAATAGAAGAGCAAGGAACATTTTCCAACTCACTAGTGAAGTCAGTTTCATCCTAACTTCAAATACAGACACAGTTCAAAGAGAAAGAGAAGAAAAGAAATCTATAGACCAACAAATCACATATCAGCAGGCTAAAGAAGAAAATCACATGGTCATACCAATTGGTACACAAAAGTCATTTGACAAAATTTAACATATCTATTTATAATAAATAATTTCTTAAAGCCCCAACTTTCCAGCAGACTAAGAATAGAATAACACTTCCTCAACTTGACTGCAGCTAACATCATACTTAATGGTGAAAGACTGAATACTTTCCCTCTATGATCTCAACAAATTTAAAAGATGCAAATCATACCAAGTATTTTTTTTTCAGACAACAATGGAATAAAACTAGAAATAAACAACAAACAAAACTTTGGAAAGTATACAAATACATGGAAATTAAACAACATGCTCCTGAACGACAAATGGGTCAAAGAACAAATAAAGTAGGAAATCAGAGAATTCCTTGAAACCAATGGAAATACAGACACACTTATCAAAACCTGTGGGATACTGCAATAGCAGTATGAAGAGGGAAGATTATTGTAATGAACACTTACATTAAAAGAATAGAAAGATTTCAAATAAACAGCCTGCTGTTACACCTCAAGGAACTAGAAAAGCAAGAACAATCCAACCCAAAAATTAGTAAATGGAAAGGAATAGTAAAGATTAGAGCACAGCTAAATGAAATAAAGACCATGAAAATGATAGAAAAGATTGATTACACAAAAAGTTGTTTTTTTGAGAAGATATATAAAATATACAAATTAGACAAACGATTAGCTTGATTAACTAAAAAAAGAAGAGAGAAGACCCAAATAATAAAAATCAGAAATGAAAAAGTAGACATCACAAGCAATAACACAGAAGTACAAAGAATCATTAGAGACTATTATAAACAACTGTACACCAACAAATTTAAAAACCTGGAGGAAATGGATAATTTTTGGACACATACAAACTACCAAGAAGAAACAGAAAACCCGAACAGACCAATAACAAGCAACTAGATTAAAGCAGTAATTAACAGCCGCCCAATGGAGAAAAACCCAGGACAGGAAGGCTTTACTGCTGAATTCTACCAAGCATTTAAAAAGGAATTAATACCTATTCTTGCATGATTTTTGATGTGTGTGTGTTTGTGGATCTCAGGGAAAGTGATCAACATATAACATTTACCAAATTTTGCTGTCCTTTTTGAGTCTATAGAGAGAGATTCTGCATAGTATATCTGTGTGTGTGTGCATGTGTGTACATTAATTTATATACACATGATCACTACTCCAACATTTGGTCTCTACTAGAATATATGAAGACTAGCATCTATTTGTTTATGTTGGGAAATCAAGTTAGCCACACTAATGTAAATGATGACCTTATCACGGAATTCCATGCTCAGTAAAACTTCTAATTCATAAAGTTAAATATTTTGATTTCAAAATAATAAAACTAAATCCCCTATGCACCGTAGTAGGTGGTGTGACTCCATTAAGGTATTATTCTGTGTCACTCACGAAGTCCTTTCCTCAATTGTCTTTTGATTTTCATAGTACATTTTAAAAGAAACAAAGCTTTTGATGCCCTTAAAATATCTGAATACAGATAGTATTTGAGAAGAGATTACCTAGTTACATTCTCCAATACAAATTGATTATAAGCTTTTTTTCTGAGAGCAGAATTCAAAGGGAGGAGAACTGAGAAGAGGACAAGAGGCTTCTAAACAGTGTAAAGAATAAAAAAATGGTAAGGACTGGTGGAGCTAGAGGGAGGGGTTTTCTCATGGTGGAAGCGCAAGTATTGCTTCCCTCGCACATTAGGCAATTGCTCAGGATCAATATCCAAAAAGAGGCCTCAAATCACTAAAATATGAATATACAGAGATTATTTTGTTTACGAGATCATTTTTAGGTGGAGAAATTATATGATGTGGGGGACTTCTCTGATAATGTATTAAAGCAGATGGATAAAAATAGAGCAACTTTAAACTGCCTTCTTAGAGGCAGAACCTATTAACTATAGGATTATTTGTTTTGCCAAGTATGAGGCTAGAGGTAAATTGCTTGAGAAAATAGGAAGAGGCTGATCACTCCCTCCAATGGGCCACCCTTCCTCCTTTTCAGACACATAGAAGTTAACCTTCTTTTACACAAATGTAGAATAAATATTGAAGGCATATTAACTTGAATAATAGCTTGCCAGTTTATTACCTTGCCTGGGTCGTCCACATATCTCTGTCTAGCCCTGGTGGTATACCTTATATATCTGTGTGCAAACACACCCACAAACATATACAAATACACAGAGGGTAGATATTTCCAACTGAGGAGAATACTGCTGACAGTGCAATGATTCTCCTGAAAATGGTGGTTTGGGATTTCACACCCACACTCTCATTTGGCCTTCCTATTGAAGTCTAACTGTAGTTGTACTTCTGAATGCTGGCACAGAAATCTGCTGCATGTCTATACAAAATATCTGTATCAGTTTAGGATTTGGTATTCTTCTTTATCACACTGGCAATATGCCACATGGTGCATAGGCTCAGTGCTTATACAGCAGAATTCTTTCCAACCTTGCCTCTCCTAGTGTAAGATTACATTCATTAATTTGCTTTTAAAAACTCATGTAACTCTGTCCACTATAAGTTGGCAAGATATTCCAACCATTCAGAGCTTAGATAAGTAAAAGTTTCAGGCTGACTGTTGATGGCTAAATCCATTTTTTTTTTTTAAAGAAAAGAGAAAGGGGATTTGTGTGTGGTTAATAATGTAGAGTCTTTTATCAAAGAGTATTATGAATAAACGTTCAGAAGATATTTCTAATCCCAGTATCTGAGATTTCTGTTTTTCCCTTGACTGTAATTTATTCTTGGGAAATTACACACACACACACACACGCACGAACGTGTTTGCATACATATACACCCACAATTTCTTCTATATATTTTATTTTTAAAAAATATACTTATACACACACATATATATCTCAACCAGAATCAATCTTAAAATGAAGAGATAATATATATGTTTCCAGTCTTGAAGAAAAGAGAAGCTGACAATAAGATTTGCTTTCTTTTTTTTTCTACTAACTTGAAAATACACTTAAAAATAAAATTATTTGTTTTCTGTCAGTAGTTAAAGTTATATCTACTATTTCAAAAAGTCTCTGATGGGATAGCTACATATCACTAGCCAGTCATTTGTTCATTCATTCCACAAATACGAATTGCTCAATTATTGAACACTCTCCTAAATTTTGAGGGAAAAACACACATGATCCTCATAAACTGTATAGTCCAGTAAATAAAAAAAGCAGTAAACAGCAAAACAAATATATATGTAATTATAATGTAATAACCGCTGTGATAAAAAAAGCATAAGAAATTTGGTTTAACTTTATATAAGTATTCTTTCTTTTATTTCAAACTCTCCAAATTCCCCTACAATTACAATTTGGCTTCTCATGCAGATTTGCCTATGGGGAAATAATGTATTGCTGTGTAAACTGAGAATTCATTCCACTTGATAGTTTTATTGCTGATTATAAAATCATAGATAGACATTTTCTATTCTTGAAAAAGTAAGAATTCTTAGTATACTGTATATAATTGTAAATGCAATAGACTTTTGTCCTCTGATGGAATTTAAGCTCCAGTTCTCCCCAATGCTCTTTCTGCCAACGTGGTCTAGTATGGGGTAGTAATCAAGAATCAAATGCTCTTGCTTATAAATTCTGAGAGAATATACATTTAAGAAAACAACTAAAATGACATTAAAATAAGACATTATTAGTCTTTAATAAATAAAGCCAGTAATGTGTCACACAAAATGTTTGAGCTTCAAAAATATATTTGAAGTCATATATTTCCAGTTCAATAATGTAAACCACAGTTCCATTAAATACCCACTACTTAATTATCTCTGCTCAAGCAAATTAATCCACTAAAATCATATGAATTACATATATCCTGTAGATGTTAAATGGTAACTGAAAAGTTGTTTGGGCTATTTGTAGTAAAATGATTAATAGATATCATTGCGTTATGTCTAAATTCCTTTAAGTCATGTGTATATTAATTTGGCAAATCTAACTTCAAGACTGGTTTAATTTTAGGAACAATTTTCCAATAATGATGTAAAAAACGTAACATTGGTGTTCCTGGGTATGTGGCATTCTGGATTCCTTTAGCAAGGAAAATTCCTTTACAACCACAAAACTTTGATTAAATCTAAGACTAATACATCTACTTACGTGGAACCCTGTGTCTCTATTTGCATTAAATAGCTGTACTTGAAAAATACAAATATCACCCAAATTAAATAATGTACTTTACTTTTATACATTATAAATAAGAATTGTCAATTACTTGGCAACTGCTTTTAATATCCTAGTGGTGTTTTTGTTATATATTTTACTTATAGCTGAATGAAGAAACTGAGGTCTAGAGATAAACAGAATTGACCCAAATCTACTTAGTAGCTAACTAGCTGAACAGCTAGGTCTAGAATCAAATGCTCCTGGATCCTATCTTACTGGAGTTCTTTCAACTATGCTGTAAGACATTATTAGGAATGTATATTATTAAGAATTGTAGCATTTATGGTCCATGACATTGAAGTGCTTACATTGTAAAGAAGCACGTGATTTCTATACCACATATTTTATACCAAAATTTTGTATCACACAATTAGTTACTGAATTTGCTGTAGATTTTTCTCTGTTCCTTTACAATATGAATGACCCTGTTTCCTGGTGCTACTATAATGAAGAAAAAAAAAATCTTAGTGGGTCTTTCTCCCCACGCCCCCCCTTCTTCCTTCCTTCTTTCTTCATTTCTTTCTTTTTGTTTTTTTTTTTTTGGAACTTAGTCAATTGGACATATCCGTGGAGAACAGCATTGAATATCAATATCTGTATGCAGTACATGATATGCAGGTCAGCATAATTAGTATATTCAACATCATACAACGTAATCAATTTTCATGGCTGGCCGAAATGGGGATCTGAACCTGTGACCCTGGTGTTACCAGTACCAGGCTCTCTCAAGTCAGCTAACTGGCCAGCCTCTTCCTTCCTTCCTTCCTTCCTTCTTTCCTTCCTTCCTTCCTTCCTTCCTTCCTTCCTTCCTTCCTTCCTTCCTTCCTTCCTTCTTTCTTTTCTCCTCCCCCCTTCTCTTCTCCTTCCTTCTTCATATTCCAACCACAAATATCACATATATAACACTGGCAAATGATAAGTTACTCTGATTTTAAAAATAATTTTCTGTCTTTTTATGAAAAGTTATAGTTTTAGGTTTTTTTTTTTTTTTTTAAGGAAATTATTCTATTTGTGCTTTCTTCCAGAAGGGAATGTACACAATTGTTTTCTTGCTGCCAAGGCAGCCCATCAAAACATTTCTGTTCCAATGGAACAAATTGTATATTCAAAAATTCAAGTAAAAGTCTTAAAAAAAGGTTAATTATTTTTGTGCCATCACTTGTGGAAGAAGGGATTATTTTGCTTAGAATGCATATTTAATTTTTTCTGTAAATAATTTAGATATGTAAGTCCTGCTGGAATTGGAAAGCTAACTTATTTGTTTATTGTTTAAATGTAAAATATTCTAAGTGCTCCCAAAAAATTAGAATTAGTTTTGTTCTTTCTAGTAATTGAGTTTGAATTTGGATTCTAAATTTATTTTACTTTCTAAAAGGAAGAGTGCTCACTGTTGATTTAGTATGAAACTTTTCATTCTGAACATATAAGTTTATATTTTTAAAAATTCAATTTGATTAATGGTAAACTCTTAAAATGTCTTTGCATGATAAATCAGTTTTTAAAACATTTTTTAAAAAAATAAAGGAAGGAAAATCTTTAGAGGAAACTGGCCTCAAAAACACTGGATCTTCTGTTTAATGGGGGAAAAAAAGCCATGAAAAAATACAGAAAAGGATATCACAAAGAAAAAGTAAATATTTTCTATGCAAAATCTAAAAGAATATTTATTATCCTAAGACACTTTTTTTGCTTCTCCAAGACCTTAAATATAATTACAAGAGAATTCACATGGGTTTCTCAGATTTTTAATGTTAGGTTATCCTTATCTTTGTGTTGATTGTTCCTGACTAACTAATTAACTTGAAAAAGAATCTTATCATCCACAATGTCTTATATAATTACATATTATTAAATTATGAGTATTGATTAAATTATGTATTTATACATTTATTAAGTTATGTATTTCTTTGTTTTTCTCTGCCAATTAAATGAAAATTACTCATGAATATTACATATCATTCTTTTATATCTTTTCAGCATGTATGAGGTTGACAAGTACAAAATAGATATTCAATAAGCTAATTTTTGAAAATGTATATTTATTCAGAACATACTGGACATTTTTTTAGGAAATATTGAAGAAACAATGATAAACTAGACAGACACAGTCTCCCCCTCAAAAAATATATTCTCAGTCTAGTAAGTTGAAATTGACTTAGAAATCCACTCAAACTTACATCATATTTATGTCAATGGAAATAAAAGTTTCTCTCATTTGCAACAACAGGGATGAGCTTGGAGAAACTTACGTTGAGTGAAATAAGCAAAGCACAGAGGGATAAATACCTTATGTCCTCACTCATAAGTGGGAGCTAAGAGATAAAGAAGAAAGGAAAGAAAGACCACAGTGGTGTATTGGACTCACAGAGGGAGAGAACATACCTAAGGATACAAAGTGAAGTGGTGAAAGGGGCATGGGGAGGGAGGTTGGGGGTAATCGAGGAGATAATTAGGTACGGGACACAGGGTATAATCACAACTTGTGGTAATGGACATGCTACCAGTATGGATCTGGCCATCACATCTCAGGCATGAGTGGTGACAATTTGCTTTGTACCCCGTGAATAGTCATAACCAATAAAACAAGTAAAAAACATTAAAGAATAATAAATAAAATGAATATCATCCAACAAATAAATCCATTCCTGAACTTATTTTTAAGGAATTAAAATATTCTATTTAATTTGGATTCAAAACTTGAACTTCACATTTAGTTAACAAATCTGATTTCTCCAGATACCCTTCCCTTAGCACATGAAGGAAATAAAATTGAGAAACCTTTTCCTCAAGACAGGAGGGACATGGAATTGTCTCACAATCTTCTAGGCCTAAGCTCCCACTTCACAGTCTACTTCTAGAGTCATAGAGGGAATATGGACAGACTGGAGACATAGGGATTCAGCTATTTTGCTTATGCTGCTGTGGTCTCCTAGTTAACATTAGCTGGCTGCTCTGTGCTCTACTAAAAGAAATGTCCAAATGTTAATTCTTTTATAAAGTACATTTTAAATTCTTATAAGGTCATTAAGGATTTCTTTACTGCTGTATTCTCTAACATGGATGCTGCATTCTCTAGTTCAGTTCTTGAGACCCCTCTCATTTTCTGTCCTTAGGGAAAAAACTATATACTCTAATGCGAGGATCTTCTCAGTGCAGCAGACTACCTTCTTAGATAGAGTTCTTTCCAGATGGCTTTATCTAAGGGAATCAATTCCCTTTATTCATGGAATACTCATTCATCCTGCCATGCCAGACCACAGAACGAAGATTGCTGCTACAAATGTTCTTCCTCTTTACCATGCTTTTGGAGGCAGCTCCAGCCAGCCTACTATTTGTAGAACTTTCCAGGTAGAAGGCAGCAATCAGGCTCTATGTACTTGGCTTGCTCAAGAATTTCATGGGATAAATGTCTATTTTCCCCCAAAAAGATACTTTATGGTGGTTTTTTTCAGGTTTCTGCAATTCAGCAAGCCTCCAGGTAGTGAGTAATATGCCAGCGTCCCCTTCTTGTATGAAGCCTACACTTATAAGAGTTTCTCTTGTACCACACCTTTTGTCTTGATGGAAGTGAAGAATGTGCTTCTATTACCTCAGGGAAAGAAAAGGAGAAAATCTAAAACAGTCTTTATTGTAAAGAATTCTCTTCTGAATTTTTTGATATAAATTGAATTTGAATTGGAAGTTTGATGGTAGGCAGACTGGTTCTGCTGTCTAATACTGCTGAAGGGTTGACTCTAGTACATGTCAATTACATAGCCATTATTCTCAGTGGCAGAGATTCAGCTGAAATTTTCAGACAAGAAAATCCTTATTCACCACCTTGTTAACCTATAGGTGATAAAAAATATTAGAACCACCATGTGATCCCTCTAGGAAGTATCATTTATATTAGAATCTATGTAAATGATGCCTCATTAAGTTGTGCAATGTGGCAGCTCTGTAAGAGCCCAGAATAATTAAGAAACTAGGTATCAGTTTTACAAAAGCTATAATGTGCTGATGAGAAATCTGACTCTGTCCAAGGACATCTGAGGGAAGTGCAAGACCTTGCTGCAGCTCTGTGATGCTGCGAACACTGAGTCGCAGCTGGGGAAGACAAGGTGCAATAACAGAGAAAGAACAAGTAAATACCACCAAACCCTAGAGAGATATTGGGGTGATACTCATGAGGTTTAGTGTTCCATGACACTGTTAATCAGTTGTTTTTAACATTGGAAAGATAGTCATGTTGTCATGCCCACCATAATTTCTTGTTTTCCAAACAGCTACAATTTTACTTGAAGTCCTTGACTCATTGGAGACTCTGTTTTGTTAGAAAGCACATTGAAACATCTCATCCTAAAACCAAAACCAAACCAAACAAAACAAAACGAAAAACTTCAGAAGGCATTTCTTAAAGAAAGATATACAAATGGCCAACAGACACGAAACAATACTCAATATCACTAAGCATCAAATAAATGCAAATCAAAACCACACTGATATATCATCTTACCCAAGTTAGACTGGCCATTATCAAAAAGACAGAGAGTAACAAATGCTGGTGAGGATGCAGAGAAAAGGGAACCCTCCCACACTGTTAGTGGTACTGTAAATTAGTGAAAAACTATATGGAGGTTCCTCAAACAACTACAGATACAACTGCCATATGATCCAGCAATCCCACTTCTGGATATATACCCAAAAGAATAAAAATCATCATGTCGAAGGGATACCTGTGCATCCATGTTCATTCCAGCTCTATTTACAATAGCCCAAAGTTGGAATAACCTAAATGTCCATCAACAGACAACTGGATAAGGAAGATGTGGAATATATACACAATGGAATACTACTCTGCCATAAAAAACAACAAAATTCTACCATTCTCTGCAACATGGATGAACTTAGAGAAAAGTATGTTAAGTGAAATACGCCAAGCACTGAAAAATAAATACCACATGTCCTCACCCATAAGTGGGAGCTAAAAAAAAAAAAAAAAAAAAAAAAAACCCAAACCAAAAAAGAAAATAAAAAATTGAATTTGAAAAAAAGACAGATACAACAATCATAATATTTTGTTGAATTTTCAAAAGTAGAGAACAGAACTGAGACCACCAATGGTAGGAATGATGAAGGGAGAGAGAGTTAGCAAGAAACTGGTAAGACTCCACAAAAAATGATGACATGTTGGATATACTAATTATCCTGATTGGAGTATCACATATTACACACAGGTATGGATATTTAATGCTATACTTCACAGATATGGGCAATCAATTATGCTTCAATTAAAAAAAACAGATAGATTAAAAAATCAAGATCCAACTCCATTATATACAAAAATAAATTTTAAATATAAATTAAAAGCAAAGGGATGGAGAAATGTCTTCCATGCTACACACACACACACACACACACACACACACACACACACACACACACACACAAGCTGAGTTATTCATTTCAGACAAAAAAGAATTCAAAGTGGAAGGGTATCAAGCATCAAAAGAGACATAATGTAAAGTGGTCAATTCTTCAAGAAGACATAACAAACCTAAACAGTTATGCACATAGAAAGAGTGTCAAAATAGCTGGGATGAAAATCGGTAGATAAAAACACATCACTCCAGAATGTAAATGCCAAGACCAATAAATGAGAAGAATAATATTCTGAGAAATAGATGACTTGAAAGACTGAAAAATTTCAGCTATAAACTCCAAAATATGGGGAAAATGGAAATTTAATATAATATGTAAGGAAAAGATAATCTGGCACATATTTATTAGCATTGCATATTAAAATATTATCTAACTTTACTGGTTCAACCTAGGAATCACCACAATGAAATGAATCTAAAAGAGAATAACAAGGACTTGTTAGTTTTCCCATATTATGCTGAATAACTGAATAAATGGAAAATAAATATCATTTGCTCTGAATAATTTTAGAGACAAATTTAATAAATTGACAAAACCACCCAAGTTGGTGTTTAAAACATAATTTAAAGGCCAATTGTTTTTAAGAACATGGTAATTTAGCGCATTTAGATTAACATCTGGTCACCATGTTAGAGGAAGCCACACACAATGTTAAAAATATACAAGTAAATACTCTCTTCTTCTATACTAAATGTTAAGTCTATCTGTTATCAGAACAAAAGGCTTAAGATCATTTTCTAATAATTATAAGAAAATTCATACACAAATGTGCACACACACAATGCTGCCTCTTTGTGTGTGTGTGTGTTTGTGTGTACTTGTCCCTTGTTATTGGAGATTGTTCCAGTATCCTCATGGATACCAAAATTCATGGATGCTCAAACCTCTTATATAAAATGGCACAGTATTTGCATATAACACATGCACATTCTCCCATATACTTTAAATCATCTCTAGATTACTTATAATACTTAATACAATGTAAATACTACATAAATAGTTGTTATACTGTATGTTTTAATTGGTACTATTTTTTATTGTTGTATTGTTATTCTTTATTGTTGTTTTCCTTTTTCAAACATTTTTGATCAGTTGTTGGTTGAATCTGCAGATGCAGAACCTGCAGGTACAGAGAGCCAACTGCACATATATAAGAGTACTTCAAAAAGTTTGTAGAAAATTGAAACTGGAAGATAATGTAAATCTTTCCATGAACTTTTTGAAGACACCCCTATATATATATTTGCTACAAGCATATTAAAAGCTAAAACCTAAACAGGGAATGATAACCAATGAGAAAAAGAAAAAGACTATCTAATGCTATGATTTGAATGTTCCCTTCAAAACTCATGTTGTAATGTAATTGCCATTGTAATAGTATTCAGAGGTTGCACTTTTAAGTAGTTAACTTCACCATGAGAGTTTCTTCCTCATGAATCAATTAATGCCATTATCACATGAGTGGGTTAGTTACCATGGGAGTAGGCTCCTGATAAAAGCTGCAAGTTTGGCCCTCTCTTGCTCTCTGTCTCACATGCTTGCTTGCCCTTCCACCATGTATGGTACAGCACAAATCCTCCTGCAGATGCCAGCACCATGTTCCTGGACTTCCCAGTCCCTAGATCAATTAGCCAAATAGCTTATTTTCTTTATAAATTATACAGTTTGTGGTATTCTGTTATAACAGCAGAAAACAGACTACAATGGCTAGCTCAAAGAATAATGCCATTATAATCAAAAGATCTGGATACTTTAAACCTAGAACATACTTTAATGTCTGCTAGCTTCACTTGAAAATGTACTTCTAGGGCCGGCCCATGGCTCACTCGGGAGAGTGTGGTGCTGATAACACCAAGGCCCCGGGTTTGGATCCCATATAGGGATGGCTGGTTGGCTCACTGGGTGAGCGTGGTGCTGACAACACCAATTCAAGGGTTAAGATCCCCTTACTGGTCATCTTTAAAAAAAAGAAAAAAAAAGAAAAAGAAAATGTACTTCTATTTTTAAAAATACCATATACCTGATGTGTTTAAATAAATAAAATAAAATAAATAAAAAAGAACAAGTAATCAGAAATTACTATTTAGAGTTCTACAGAGACACAGAATAAATAAGACTGTATTTATTTATTATAAAGAATTGACTCACATTATTATGGAGAAAAGTCCCAAATTCTGCAGTCAGCAAGTCAGAGACCCAGGAGGGATGATGGCATAGTTCCAGTTTGAGTTTGAAGGCTTGAGAACTGGGAGAGCTGATGGTATAGTTCTTGTCTGAAGACTTGGCTGCCTCAAGACCAAAGAAGAGCTGATACTTTAGTTCAAGTTTGAAGGCAGAAAAAAACTGAAGTCTAGATTGATGGCTATCAGGAAACAGGAGTTTTCTTTCTCAGATTTTTTGTTCAGCCTCCCCCAGGTTAGCACGGGCAATATCCTTAACTCAATCTATCAATTTAAATGTTAATCTCATCCAGAAACACCTTCACGGGCACACCCAGATAATGTCTGTGTGGAGTACACTATCATTTATAAAGCAAATGTATTTTACAGGGCCTAGTTTCCAAAGCCCTGTAGTTTCATGTTTAACCTAACTTTTTAAAATTACATATAGAAATGTTAACCTTGCAAAACACAGGAAACTTTCCTCAGGCTAAAGTCTCTGCAACACAGCAAAGTTGCAGGCTCAAGGACAGATGTCCTTGATTAACCTACTAATTGATGCATTAAGAAAGTTGCCCTATTGTTATGTAAAAATACGAGGAACTGCTGTAAGAAAACACAGTATTTGCTAAGAACAAGCTTTTGTCGGTGGATCAACTCAACCTTTTGCAAATTGCATTATGGAATGTCACTATACTTGTTTCAATGATGTTACTAGCTTTCCATTTGTTAGCCATAATTCTGCTAATATCCTTGTGTTTTTGTAATGGTTAAATCAACTTAATTTCCTTGTAAAACTTCCCTGTATTTACAATAAAAGGGAAAGGCTAACTTTGGAGGGGGCTGACACATTCAGTTTTGCCCCTACTAATAGGGAAATTACTGAAGTACAGTCTGTTGGGGCCTCAATGCATACATAGTGTTTGAGTATTCATGTAATTCTTTTCTTTGTATCCATTACACAGGGAAGAGAAGTGTAACATGTTTGAACAAATGTCTTGGAAACCTATTGCTCAGTTGACACATAAATTAATAACACAGAAACTATCAAAAAATGAAGTTTTGAAGGGGATTATAAGGAAGTTAAAAATAAATAAAGCTTCCAAAAAACAAAAAAGATAAGATCCAAAATTTTTAAATTCAGTGGAAGAAATGAACACCAGAACTAACCCAATGAGGAAAAAAATTTTGAACTGCAGGTTAGATTTTAAGATTTAGTACAGGAAGCTGCAGAAAGAAAAGGAGGTAAAACAGGAAGGAGGTTAAGAGATGTGGAAAACAGAATCAGAATGTCTAATATACATCTAAACAAGATAAGAGAGAACAGAGCAAAATGGAGGTGGAACAAGACATTTGAGAAAATAATGACTGGAATTTTCAAAAACTGATAAATAAACCACTCAAATTTATAGATAAAGCATAGCATGTGCCAAGTTATATGACTAAAAAGATACCCACTGACATAGTGTAGTGAAGCAGAAGATAAACAAAAACATTGCATGGCTCATAAGAACAGGCAGAGATAAAGTAGAGACCACTTACAAAGCAATAATGGAAGTGAAAAACAGTGGCAAAATAACTTCAAATTTTTCAGAAAAACTAATGATAGTAATTCATACCAGAATTATATTCTCAGCCGAACTACTAAGAATGAATAAGAAATAAAGACAACTCAAAAGAAAATTTTACCATTAACATGACTTTATAAAAGAAATTTCCAAAAGATGTGCTGCAGGAAGAAGGAAAACAACTATAGCACAAAGAAAGTAGGCATTGCAAAAATAAATGATGGGCAAAGAAGTGGTAAACAAGTAAAACACTAAAAATACTGTCTCTAGCAAATGATAACAGATTATAATATATAAGAATAATACTTATAATTATGCTTTAATTTGGTTGGGTTTTTTTTGTGAAAAGAACAAAAAAATAGAGAACTGGACAATAGTAGCATTTAAAAGGATCAAAGTGGAATTTTCTAAGGTTCTCGTGTTTTTCCAGTAGGAACTAAGGTATTAATTAATTTTATATCCAATTAAATAAGCATACTAAATTTTTAAGCATATACTTCAAAAACTGAAATTATGTTTATAATTCTCAAGCCAATAATGTTATAAATAAAACAAAGAAACAACAAAAATTGATAAATAAAATAAGACAAATATTAAAGCTAATCTTTTCTACTGCAAAAAAAAAAAAGACAAGATAATGAAAGAACATAAAAATATGGAAGGTACAGAAAACACAATAACTACAAATGTAAAAAGAAAAAAAAAACTAGGTCATTGTGAAGATGAAGATTTTCAGATTGAATTGGAAAAGTGAAAAAAAAAAACAAGCAAAAAAGCAAAACCTAACATTCAGCTACATACTTCTTCTCAGAGACATATTCATAATCAATAAGAAAAAGTTGAAAGTAATAAAATGGGACAAAATTTGACACTAGACAAATAGTAGCTAAAAATAAAAAATAAAAAACTGTAGTAGCTATATATTACTCTTAGACAAAATAAATTTTAGTAAAGAAACAGCTTTATTAGAAATAGCCTCTATATAATAATTTTTTAAATGTTGAATTCACCAGGGAGATATGACAGTTCTTAACTTGTGTTCACCTAATAAAACAAAAGCAATTTAAAGCAAAACTTACAAGACTGTAGGGAAAATAGACAGATCTGCTATTATAAAATGATATTTGTCACACCTCTGTATTATTAATAGGGGAAATAACATAGAAACTATAAAGATATAGAAGATTTAAACAGAACACTGCCCTGGCTTCCACTTTCATTCAGAGCAAAAACAAGTGTTTGAAATTCCCAGAGGATACTTGAATTGACCACCTTACTAATTTTCTGATCTGATCTTGTGCTACTCTCCCTCTTACTTGGACTGATCTAGCTCTTGGCCCTCTTTAAAAACGTTAGACATGCTTCCATCTTACGGTCTTTTTACTGGCTGTCGTCTGTGTAAAATAGTTTTTTCCAAGATCACTTCATTCCCATGCTCAGACATCACCTTTTCACACACCACCCTCTTTAAAATGCAATGCACAACACTCCCACTTTCCCTGCTCTATCTTTTCTGTCACTATTTTTTCTGTCACTTACCTTCTTCTAGTATATTCTTTAATGTACCCATTTCTTGCATTTCCTGTTAATTGTCTGCCCTCACACCCTCACTTGAGTGTAAATTGTGTAAGGGAAATGATCAGTGTTCCTTTCAGTGATATATACCAAGCACTTACAACAGTGCCTGGCACATAAAATGCATTTAATAAGTATTAGCTTATTGAATGAAAAAAACCAGGACTTGAGCTGTGATGGGCAAAGTCATGCCAAGCAGAGAGGATAGAGAGATCAAGGCAAGAATTTTTCTCATGGGAATTCAATTTCTGGCAATGACCAGCAGGGAAAAGGAAAAAAAAAAAAAAGAATTGGTGAAGTTAGAATAATGCCAGTATTGGATTGTCATCTGATGCTCAGTTGTCAGGATACATCTCCTTAAGTACTCATCCATTAGGAATAATATTGATGGAATCTAGGATACTTGAGGCATTACAGGTAGAGCTTATTCAGTTCCAGGGAGAGCTAATCCAATTTTGAGTACACACTCCCTGCCTTATAGAGATGAACGCATCCCAGTGCCTCAGCTCTAGGAACTCACAACCTAGTGTGAGGGGAATCATTACCAACAAAATGTTTATGCAAATCAAAACAAGTATGTAGTCATATATCTAACTTTATTGACAAGAAAGTTTTTTTTAATCAAAGAAACAGAAAACAAGAGCATGTATATCAACTAGTATAAAAGACCTAGGTGTGTGTGTGTGTGTGTGTGTGTGTGTGTGTGTGTGTGCGTGCGTGTACGTGTGCATGTATATCAAATTAAGGACATTACTCAGATTCTACCTGTACAGAAGGATTCCAGTGTCTTTTTTTTTCTTCTTTTTTTGGATTGTACATATTGATGGGGTATAGAGTTGACTATTAGTATTTGTTTACAGTATGTGATGATCTAACAATATTATTTGCATATTCACCATTACGAGTCGTAATTATTCTTTATGTCCCTTGCCATCTCCCTTTCCTCTCCCTTTCCCATCTCTAGTAACTATAGATCTGTTCTCTCCTTCTGAAAGTTCAATATTCTGCTAAAACATGGAACTCCAAGCTAGAATTTACCAATCAATTATTGTGCAAGGCTGATAATCCCTTGACATCCAACTCTAATGTTTATTGATATTATCGAAGTATGTATAAGCTTCTTTACTTAGATACGTACATCTCTTTTTTCTCCCTGTTTGGTAGGCTTACCTCCTCCTACAGAAGTGCGTCGGGGCTGGCCAGTTAGCTCAGTTGATTAGAGTGCAGCCTTGTAACACAAAGGTCAAGGGGTAGGATCCCTGTATGGGCAAGCCACCAAAACCTAAAAACAAACAAACAAAAAACACAAAAGCACGTCAATATTGTCAATCTCCTCCTCTACCACATCACTGGAACCATGTCAATAAATAAATTAGCTGTTTAGGATTTGAGGCATCCACTATTAACATCTTTCTAATGCTACAATTGTGATAAGACCAAGTGAAGGAAATCTGAAGAGAAAATGTTTTAAGTTTCTTTGGCCACCATACAAGGCTTAATATGAAAGAATCTCTAGCTATCCACGGGCTGTTGTCTCTCTAGAGGATTTCATAATTCTGGTAATTTAGTATAAGTTCATTTTGACAGTCTTGGATTTAAAACATATTTGTGGAATTATACAATAGTTACAATTGGCCAAATGCCTAGCTTTTAAAGCACATTTCTTTTATCTATTCTATAAAGCTTTTTGCTTTGTCATTAATTTTTACAGCTGAAAGTTTCTATATTGGACAGGAAACATGATGACTTTTATCCCATATTTTATAATCCACACAAGAGTTATATTCATCCCTTGGGGTTTTATCCTTAATATGCTGAGACATTGATTTTATACTACAGTGCTGAATTCTATTCTTGCAGAATATGGTATTTTACTTATATTGTTTAGTTTATTCTGTTTTCACACATAGAGACATACTCACATACACTTTATTTCAGTTAGAAAAAAAATAATATGATTTATCTGCAATTTTTATTGTCACATATTTTAAAAAGATTGCCAGTAAGGTCAATGAAGCAAGTATATATTAATATTCATTCAGTATTAATACCTTTTGGGTTATATATATATACATATATGCAAATATATTTACTTTTTTTCAAATCAATGACACCTTCAATTACAGGATGCACCATTATTTTATGGGCCAAGATATTTAAATGCTGCCAGTTATTATAAAACAACACGAATTATAAGATAAAAGACATACCTTAATATTAAAATGTAAACATATACTCTTTCTTCTAAGTGATTTTTTAAAAATATGTGTTAATATTTCACATATATTTTGATTAGATTGCCAGGGTAAAATTGTCATAACTGTATGGTTTCATGTGGAGAAGGTTGCATAAAAATCAGAAAATATTGATAACAACTACATATTATTGTAGGATGCAGACATATTTTTTAACAGTAATTACAATAAACCAAACAGTTTTCCTCTTCATATTATTGGGGAGTAAGTTGAGAATATTTTGAAAATCATCATTCTTAGAAGAGCTACATATGTGTCATGAAATTTAATGAAATAACTATTCTCTGCTAGAGATAAATTGATTTGGAAGATTAGATATGGTAATTTATGTAGGAATTTCTGCTTCCAGTAATGATAGAGTAACTCTTGTCAGACCTTTCATCCAACAGATAACAATTATAATTTCTACAAGAAAAAATTAAATTAAATAAGGTAATTATCTGGAGGCACTGAAGAATGACCAAATGCAAGCAGATGATACTGAAGGGGAGTCACCTTTTGAAAGACAGGAATAGCATTAGATGAGTTTCTAATTTTTTTTTTTTAATAACTTTTACCCAGAAAGCAAGTCCCAGTCTGAGAAATGGCAAATGGCAAAATGTTATAGAAAAGTACGGCTTACTGGCTTGAAGAACCACAGAGAAGAGTTTGGAGGCTATCAGAACTGAAAAGAAATTAAAAAAAAAAAAAAAGGATCTATGAGGGGAAAAGCCCCAAATTCTGCATATGAACTCTTTCCAAATCTCTGGCTAACCACTGGATTAGGCATGCATGTGGCTGATTCCAAACAGCCCAGATAACACTGAAAGAGTTGAACCGAGATTTTTGATGCTACCCACGTCAGGAGAGTTTTGAGCTCGAGTTTAGCTAATTTAACTGTGCACTATCACAGACAAAAACCAATAAACTTTTGAGGAATACAACCAAAACCGGAGTTTCTACAATATCCTTATTCATAATGCCCAGGACACATCAAAAATTTGACTTGTATTCAAGAAGAAAGGTAAACAACCAGAAATGACTCAGATGGTGAAGTTAGTAGACAAGAACTGTAAAATGTTGTTATCATTATGTTCATGGACATAAGGAAAAGTATGCTTAAAATAAACAAGAAGACTCAAGGGAGAAATGAAAACAATTAAAAAATGCCAATTTTAGAACTGAAAAAAGTCTAAAATAATTTATGTAATGTCCTAATGTCTAATGTCATTGATACTAAAAAAGAAAAAAAAAAAAGAAAGAAAGAGATAAAAAGAAAGGAAGGAAGGAAGGAAGAAAAAAAACTAGCAAAAGAACAGCTAAATGTAAAAAAAAAAAAAAATTACCTTTTAATCACCGTCTTATTCAACAGCAAGAATAAAGGGAAAATCATGGGGAGTTTGTGTCCAGTAAGTAAAAAGCACCAAACTAATAGACTAGGCAATTCTTTTGGGTCTTTTCAATATATGAAGAAGGTGGGCAATCCTCTTTTTACTTTGATTTTTTTTTTTTTAATTCTCCATTTACTCTTTTAGGTAGGCATATTCAGCTTAAATATTTTGATACATTGACTATAAAAAATGCACTTTAAGGACAAGTACAAGACACACAGTTGTTATGTACTGTTTAATTTTATACTCAGTTATCGGGTGGCAGAATTTGATACATGGTTTCCAATACATGCTATCATAAAAGAAAAGTAAACTACTTTTTTAGGCCTTCGAGCACTTAGTTTTTTTTTTTTTTTACCTTTGCTTTAGCAGTATCTAAAAGACAGATATAATAGTTATAATTAAAATTTATAATCTGTAGGAGGTAGGGGACATGGACTTTGTTGAAATAGTGTTATACTTTGATTAAAAAAAAAACAGTCTTAAAATGTGGATTAGCATGTCTTATGCTAGAAATTATCCAAAGAAATTAGAAAATTAAATGATAGTATTAGTTCATCTTCTAGAAGAAATGATTGGTATTGTACAAAGCAAAACATATACAAATTATTTTTACATTGATATATATTTTTTTCACTTTGTGTAACTATCTCTATTAATGTTCATTATTCCAACCTTTATAATATAAAACATATCAGTAGAAAATAAGATAAACAAACTCAGGTCTTACTCATTGGTATAAAAAGGGGCTACAACACTGAAGTATCAAAATGAAAAATGAATTATGCAGCTTTTCCTTTGACTTATTCTAGGCATTTTAAATTAAATTATTTTTAATTTAGTTGTTATCTAGTCCCATAGAGGTGATTTTTCTTCATCTTTCTGCAAAGTATGTAGGTGTTAAGGAATTGAATTGTAACAAAAATTTATAATCAGAATATTAAAAAATAATAAATATTCAATTTCTACTTAATGAAAGTCTTACTTCAGTTTGATGGTACAAATGCAATCACAATGAACAGTAGAAAATTGTTTTTTATATTCATGAACATTTTTATGTCTGTGAACATTTTTTCAGGGAAAAATAGCCATTTCTTTCTTGAAATAATATACTTTTTCCTCCCCTGAATCTTAACATTTCTAGGACAGAACTAGTATCTTATTCACCTTGGTCTCCCTCAAACCTAACCAATGGATTTAGTATATTAGATGCTTAAAATCCTAGTTAAATGAAGATTTCCCATTCAAAATCCCAAATGTATCATTTAAAGAAGAAAATAGGCAGGCTTAGTTGCTGGAAGATTTTACTCATTCTGGTTTTACATATAATTAACAGTGTTTCAACTCTTAACCAGTAGTTAATTTTAAAATAGACAGATAGTATTTTTAATGTAGTATTTTTAATTTAATAGCTTATGTTCTAAACTGAATGTGTCCCTCCAAAATTTGTATGTTGAAGTCCTAACCCCCAGTCCTCAGAATATGACTGTATTTGGAGATAGTCATTAAAGAGGTAATTAAATGTAAATGAGGTCATTAGGATGGGCTGTAATCCAGTATGACCAGTTTCCTTATAAGAAGAGAAAATTTGGATACAGACACCTACAAAGGGGAGAGTATGTGAACATACAGAGAGAAGATGACCATCTGCAAACCAAGGAGAAAAGCCTCTGAAGAAATCAGCCGTGCTGATACCTTGATCTTAGACTTTTTGCCTTCAGAATTGTATGAAAATAAATTTGTGTTCTTTATGCTACCCAGTCCGAGTACTTTGTTATGGAAACCCTAGCAAATAGCTGGGCTTTAAAAGAAGGGTGTAAAAAATTCAGTTTTTATGGAGGTATCCCATTATATAAGGTTTTGTAGGGAAATGTGAAATTTCTATCAAAAATTTTGTTACTATTTTCCTGTATAAGTTTGGGCACTTTGATAAACATGAACACTGATATTGTATTGTACGGGTAATAATCAGCTCAATTTACAATTCAAAAAAAAAAATACGGGAATTAAATTAAAAAATTTTTTTAAAGCAAAAGTGCTGACTTTTGAGGGGACTGTGATCTTTTTAGATTTAAGCTAGCAATGTTTAAAAGAAAGTTCAAAGAATGGACAATAGTTTAGTAAAGAATCATGGAATTCTTAGTGGAGCATTTGATGCTCACATTTAATGTTTTCCTTGGCTGAATAAGAAAATCCAAATATCTAAAGGAGTTATTTTGTTTGTTTTGTTTTGTTGAAAAAAAATGTTTTTTTGGAGAGTGTATCCCCAATGGGCAAAATAGAAAAAGAGGAAGATAAAAAGTTAGTCCAGCAAAAAGAAACTATTATAATTTCAAAAACTTTGATCTTAGAGAGCATGGAATTACAAAATGCTATTTGTACTTAAAATGTTTGAAGATGCTTAATTTAAATATATTACCCAAGAAATTTATAGAGAAACAATACTTTGCACCTATTCGGAATTACTCTACATAGAAAAAGTCAGTGGAAGTTTTGCCTACTGTTTAAAATTTGTGATGTGACCCCCCTCAGAAGTCTTTATTTAGACATTATAACTAATAAAAACACCACCAATTTACTGATGATTGCCAAACAGTCTCATTAGTGAGGCTCACATTGCTAATACCTGCCCCACTGAATAAGCCTATCTTAAAAGTCATGTAATGGCAAGAGCTATATTTTTTTCTTTGTTAATATTATTAGTACGGCCCTTTGTATTTTAAGACACCAATGTTTTGCTTATATATACAGAATCACAGATAATCCAGGAAAGTAAAGATGATCAAATAGAAAATAAAAATTTAATGTTATATTTTATGCTGTCTATAGTTTTCCAGGTAGAAATTTTGGCCTCCTGCCCCAAATTTTATATTACTATTATGAGTATTTATTTTTCCTTAACTATAATGAAAAGAAAATTAAATTTTAACAATAACAATCAATTATACATTTTATAAGTCAAACTGGAATTTTAAAACTAAAGAAAATTTTTAAAAACTTAAAAGATAATTTAAAAGGTAGTTATAGCTGTGTAGTTCTAAAACTATTAAAAACATCCTTTATTTTGGATGGATTGTAATGTTACCAATGTTGATCAAGTGTCAGTGCTGAAGAAAACGAAGCTTGTTAGAACTAGCCTTATTTGGGGAAGTGTAATTAAGCAGCCAAGGAAGAGCACTATCTCTACAGTTCATTTGATTATTGTTACCCACAAAGGCTGTTTTGAATTAAATGAAACATTAAATGTATTTCTAGGGCCATGGTGACAATATGGTTGTTTATACATGCAGACACAGAGTCCCAATCTCCTGATTCACTTGGAAAGAAGAAAAAAAAAATTTAAAAAAAAGACAGAAAGAAAGAAAAGGAGGAGAGAGGAAAGAAATAGCTGATGACATTGAAGTTAGCCTCCACATTCCAAATTTTCAAAGTCTAGATGTGGCATATTAAAACATATTTAGACAGTAGCAAATTTAAGTTCAAGAGTCAGAAATATGATCTATAACAGTATAAAACTTTAACTGTATTATAAACAAATAACACTCTCCAAATTGTTTTCTATGCCAAATTCAAAAAGAAGACTTTCTTACTGAAGAGCAACTATTGCCAAAGCATGATTCTTACTTTTTGTGATTACAGATTCTTAAATTGTAGTGGATTGAATTATGTCCCCCCAAAACTTATTGAAGCTTGAATTGTGTCCCCCAAGTGTAATGCATTAGAAACAGCCCCCTCTGTGAATGTTAAGAGGGTGGAAATCCTATTAAGGTAATTGAAAGGTGGAGCCTTGAAGAGGTGATTGGATTGTAGGACCGTGCAGTAGTGAATGGATTGAAAATGGTGGTCAGGCGTGTGGTTCTGAGGGCATTAAAAGAAGAGAGAGGTGAGTCTGTCTTTCTCTGCTCTCTCTGCTTCACCATTTTCACAATGTGTTAGCTTGTCATCACTGTCACCACCACCAAGACTGTCACTAACTGTGTTCCCTGGACTTTGGACTTCCCAATCTCAGGAACTATAAGCAATAAATACTATTTTTTTTATAAATCATCCTGTTTCAAGTGTTTTGTTATGAGCAACAGAAATGGACGAATACATAAAGTGATCTCTTTGTTCATATCCCCCTGCCAAATGGCTCTCAGAATTTTTTAGGTCAATATATTTTTCTTACTGATTATTCCTGATGTTTAAGTAAGTTTTCTACTACAAATCAGTCAACATAATGAAAAATTTGAATTTGTGATTTTAAAACCAGACTTCAGTTAGCAATGATATTCTACTCCTCAACCAAGTTTAGCACCTTGTGGAAAAGAACTCTATTTCACTCATCTTTCTATTACGCTATAATTAGTATAATTGTTGACCACATATTATTCATTTGCTATTACTTCAGTAATGACTGAAGGTAGGATAGAAACAACAAATGGGTATGAATAATTAAAGCATCTCTAACAGTCAATGCAGATTCAAACTCATCAGCCCGAGCCAATGCATGAAGCAAAGTCGAGATGAATTCACCGAAAATTGTAGCATAAAGCTAATCATAATACACATTGAATACATTATAGCCTATTGCCAAGAAAATAAAGACTTTTAGCCTGGTATTTAACAACTTTCTTAGTCACCTCCAATTGAATGATTCCCTGCTCCTTCTTTTCAATTGTCTACTAGATAAACTGCCTAGAGGAATTCCTGGAACTACAAATTAAATATGGTGAAAGCCAAAACCATTCACCTGTCCCTTAACCTGTAAAAAATATCTGTGTTGTACTAGGCCAAAATCAAAATAATAGAAAATTCTAGTGTCCTTTGCCAAATATTTTTCTTAACCAGTTAGGCTATATAATTTCTAAATTGTCAGCACATTTCTTTCTTTTTCTTTTTCTTCACCTTGTGTTGTGTCCTTCTTTGTTTCCCATCTTCTCACTGATCTCATTTCTTTAGCCTTTCCTTACACTATTTCATTCTACTCAAGACTGCATATTAACTTTTCTATATCAAACTTAGATTACACTGAAAAAAAGGGCTATTAAATTAAACACATATTGCTCAAATTGGAATCCAAAATCAAAGTTCGACATGGTTTTCAGGACTTAATTCTAATAATTTTCTACTTGTGCACAATAGGCTAATCCAATTGGACCACTTCTCTTCCTGAAACAGGTACACAATGTTTCTTCTCCCTAAAAAGTCGCCCCCTTCGTAAGTATTGAAATTTTACAATCTCACAAAGCATAGAATTGATGTTACTATCTTTGTGAAAGTTTCTTGATATTTCCAAACAGATGCGATTCCTTTTTCCTCTAAATCCCCTAAAGTACTCTTTGACCATGCTAATTATAATCTGTCTAGTGGTTTAGCTATTTTGATTTTTCTTAAACTCATCTGATATATGTATGTATGAACTACCTCACTGTGGGAAGTTCTGCTCTATTCCACTTTGTATCTATTATAGAACATAGCTCCAAGCTTTACACAGAATGGTCAAAAAAATTCATGGAATGAAATTAAAGTCAGCAAACTAAACAAAACTTGGCCACTCAAATCCATGTCTAAGAGCCTTTGGTGTCTATTGAATACTTGGGTACCTACTTAGGGAATCCCTCACCACAATGTGTGATAGCTATTCTCTGACTCAGAGTAAACCATCTTTATGGAAACCATCCTTGCGGTCTGACTGGAACCGTCTTTGTGGTTTGGTGTTCTTTGAAATGGAATATATTTGAAGGACTGTTATCAGTGTAAGCACTTTTTAGAATTTTTTCCAAACAGGTACTGACCACAGAGAGGAGTCCCAGATGACTAAAGTAGTGGAAACATTTATTCTCATCCAGCTATTTTTTGTCTAAAAGACTAGTGACCATCCTGTAACCCATGCTTGCTGCTGAATCAGGGAAAAGAAATGGAAAGGAACCACTGGTACAGTTGGGCAAGTGGCCCAGACATACGCCTACACTATTGCCAACTCTAAGAAGAGGATGAAGAAGACCTGACTGAAGTCACCAAATTAGATATAAACATAATGGCAAATATAAACTTAGTGCTTTGAAGACTGCATATAAAATGGCACTAAAGAACCTATATTATTTCTTAATATAATGTATACATTACAACAAAAACCATTTGACTTATTCTACAAAAACATTTTAGATAATATTCTACATATGAAGGGAGAATCATATGCAAACCATAGTTAGCCGACTATAAAATATATAAAGAATTCCATTAAACTACATTAAGTAAAATAAACATTTATTATATTTAGTAAAGCTAATAAAAACTCCAACATGTAGCAGAAATTACAAATTGTAAGAGGTAGTACACAATTAACAATTTCCACAAGCTAATTGTATCTAGCAATTTATGATTTATATTTATAGATAAAAAGTTTGGAAAAAAACTATGTAAGACACATCAAAGTTTTACATTATTTTAAGTAAAGATATTAATAAGGCAATGCTATCTATACTGTTGTAAGTAAAACCTAAAAAAAAAAAAAAAAACCAGAAATACAGTAAGAACCTTCTTTTTTAATACATATGGAAAGTATTGTGTGAATTCTGAGTTTGGGGCCACAAACTTATACGTCATTGTATTCCTGGATTAAGCACACTGTCTAGAAACTAATAGATAATAAATAAAAATTGAATACAAACTGTTTGAGCCAATAAACAAATTCAGTAAAGTTGCAGGTTTAAACATCAACATACAAAAATCAGTACCGTTTCTAAACACTGACAATAAACTATCTGAAAAAGAAAATTTTTTAAAAGTCCCTACAATAGCATTAAATAACAACAACACTTAGAAGTAAATTTAATCAAGGAGGTAAAAAATATGTACACTGAAAACTATGAAATATTGATTAAAGAAATTAAATATAACACGTTAATGGAAAGATATCCCATATTCATTGATTGGAATAATTAACATTGTTAAAATATCTATGCTACCCAAAGTGACCTGCAGATTTAATGCAACTTCTATTAAAATTACAATGACATTTTTCACAGAAATAGAAAAAACAACCCAAAATTCATACAGAACCACAGAAGACCTCAAAGAGCCAAAGCGATCTTGAACAAAAAAAACCAAAGCTGATGGCATTACACTATCGGTCCCAGAAGATACTACACAGAAAATCAACACAATGGTACTGTCATAAAAACAGACATATAGACCAAGGGAACAGAATAGAAAGACCAGAAATAAATCCATTCATTTACAGTCAATTTTCTTCAACAAAGGTACCAAAAACATACAATGGGGAAAGAACAGTCTTTTCAATAAAGTGTTTGGAAAACTGGATATCTATATACAAAATAATAAAACTAGACCATCATCTACACCATGTACAAAAGTCAGCTAAAAATGGATAAGACATAAAAGACATGAAACTGTAAAACTACTAGAAGAAAACAAGGAAAAATCAATAGACAAATTGGACTGCATCAAACTAAAAAGTTTCTGCCCAGCAAAGGAACAATCAACAAAATGAAAAGAAAACTTACAGAATGGGAGAAAATATTTGTAAACTATACACCTGGTATAAAGCTAATATCTAAGATACACAAAAAACTCAAACAAGTGAATAGCAAGAAAACAAATAACCCAATTTAAAAATGGGCAAAGGTCCTGAATAGAAGTTTTTCCAGAGAAAACATAAAAATTGCCAAGAGGTATATGAAAAAATGCTCAGTGTCACTAATCATCAGGAAAATGAAAATTAAAACTACAATAAAATATTACTTCACATCTGTTAAAATGGCTACTATGAAAAAGACAAAAGATAAGTGTTGGAGAGGATATGGAGAAAAGACAGTCCTTATATCCTATTGATGGGAATGTAAATTATTGCAGTCATTATGGAAAACATTATGGAGGTTCCTCAAAATATTTAAAATAGAACTACCATATGATCCAGCAATCCCACTACTGGATATATACCCCTCAAAAAGGAAATCATCATGTCGAAGGGATACATGCGCTCCCTTGTTATCACAGCTCTATTTACAATAGCCAAGATATGGAAGCAACCTAAATGTCCACCAATGACTGATTGAATAAAGAAAATGTGGTACATTTACACAATGCAATACTATTCAGCCTTAAAAAGAAAATTCTGTCATTTGCTACAACATGGTTGAACCTGAAGGATATTATGCTAAGTAAAATAAGCTAGGCACAGACAGACAAGGCTGGGTACATAAATAAAAGTACTATTTGACCTCACTTTACATGTAGAATCTAAAAAGTTGAACTCATAGAACCAGAGAGTAGAATGGTTGTTTTCCAGGGGCTGGAGGTGGGGAGATGGAGAGATGTTGTTCAAAAGGTACACAGTTACAGTTAGACAGATGAATAAATTCTAGAGATCTATAACACAGCATGCTGGGTACAGTTAATAATGTACTGTATACATGAAAATTGCTGAGAGTAGATCTCAAACATTCTCAACACAAAAAAATAAGTATGTGAGGTGATGGATATGTTAATTAGCTTGATTTAATGAACATATAACCTATACATGCAGCAAAGTATCACTTTGTACACCATAAATACATACACATTTTTATTTGTCAATTATATCTTAATAAAGCTGAGATTGTGAGAATATATAGATTATGTGTACATTTTGAATGTAGAGATAGAATTTGCTGATGAATTTGATGTGTTGTGTAACAGAAAAGTGGTGTTAAAGATGAAATCAAAATTCTGGCTTTCATAATTTGTAGAATGAAAGTGTAAGCTAAGAATGATAGGAAAATACATACTTAAATAATTTTGTTGATAAAATTTATCAATGTATTGTTAACAATAAAATTTGTTCTTGTTATTCATATTCTGTAATCTCAAGAAACTCTCATGAACATACTAAAAGTTATCATCAGAATTATTCAGATTCTTCTATCACATTGAATGATCTAGCATTCATCATGTCAGCTCTCACCTATATGAGCAAAAAAAGAATCAGCCAGCTCTAAATGCTTAGTTTGCCTAATGAACTTTGTGAACAAGAAATCTAGCATTTTTTAAATTCTGCTGCTAATGGAGTTGCATAGACAGCTAAGAAATTGAGAAATCGATTTGGTTGGAGTTAAAAAAAAAAAAAAAGGTCAGTTGAAAACACACCAGCACTGTAGTGATGTATAGAACTACACTCTTGTTTGTGATGATAATAGAATCAAATTTACTGTAAAGGTCTTAGCACTGGCCAGATAGCATAGCAAAATTGTTTTTTCCTCACTACAGGAAGTAGATGAAACTGAGAGTGCAGTCTATGTACATATACTTTAACTTATGTGAATTCAACAACCATTCACATTCTCTCTCCTGTAGCTCCCATATCAGAAATTAGAATATTGTTAGTTGTGGGGCAGAATGCTATAAATACTAATTGACTTGATTGCATGGAATACTAGAAATTTGAGCACCATTAACTCTTGTTTTCAGAACAGGTATTACATTTCTTGTAACTATATTCATCTCTGCTTTAGATGCTAATATTAGATCATTATCCTTGTGTTAAAGGCAACTGATGTTTATAACGGTAATGAAAGACTTACTCTTAATAATCCCAATCATTCTGTTTAGCTTATATTTATAACATGAGTAAAACCAGTGAGAGGTACAATTTATACTTTTAAAACATTATTCTCACTATGAAATAAATATATGCAGAAGAAAACAGACAAACTCAATCTCCTATGAGCATATCTACCTAAGCATTTCTGATTATCACTGTATAATGAATGGTAAAAAATAAAATTTAAATTTAATAATACTTTACACCTAATAAAAATAATGAAGGACGTTTTCATGTCTAAGAAATAAATCTTTAAAACTCTCTCTCCATGAGATTTAACTGAGTTTACATTTTTTCCTAATGTGGGTTGGTGTTGCATATGTTGGCTGGTCATAAAAGATATTATTTCTATGATATATATCCAAATATTTTTTTGGGTATATGTACTGTTTTTCAGTTATCAATTTATTGATTGATATTTATATAATTTCGTATGCTCTTAAGATAGTTAGGATGCTGAGGACTTCTTTATTTAAAAAATAAATTTGTACTAAATACATTAATTTATAATAATTAGGTTGGTACTATCAACATGAAAAAAGCTTCAAAAGTTCTCAGAGTAATAACAAGGGATTCTAAAATATTATGCATATTTTTGTAGGTTAAGTAAATAGTATTTCTCATATTCATATTTACTTTTTTCCAAATGCCTATAGATATTATTGTAATTTTAAACACATAAATTTATTTTAAAATGTCACTTAGCTCATGATAGTTGTGCTTGTTACATGTTTTCCTGATCAGAGCTTACTAAAATTATCACTACTCCCTTATCCTTGTGGATATCTACAAAACATTTTGACTAAAAACCAGGTTCTTTGACTTGAAAAAGTTTAGGTACTAATTTACTCCATTTCAATGAAGTGACTGTCCTTTACTGATGTAATCTAACCTACTTCCCTTTTTATCTTTAGTTAGTGGAGATTCAAAACATCTGGTTTTGGTCAAATATCCATAATCTCCTAATTTAAAGTTACGTGATTCAGAAATTTTTTATATATTTTTGAAGAGAACTGAATATATACCAAAAAAAAAAAAAAAAAAAAAGAAGATAGTAGATCATGTTAACCCTATGCTGTTCTGAAATTGTTAAAGATTTATCAGAAATGCCAATGGCCTGTCTGCATAATCCTTATCCTACCTGAAAGATGCTACACTTCAGCTTAAATTGGGCTAGCACTGCACCAAATGCTGTGTTTGGCAATTACAAGTGCTTAGCTGTTGCTCAACACATGTCAAATATAAGCAATTAAAAGTATAGTGCCTGAAGCAAAACATTAAAATTTTTGCATTCTAAAGGGGGCTCATTAAAACCAGATGACTAGCTTGGCTCATAGGAGGACTTGGCTAAAATACATCCACTTCAAATCCATACTGTCTTATTTGCTTACATCACAAAATTACTGACTCAAGAACCTGGAAGGTCCTCCAAAGTTTAAGTAACCTCTTTCCAAGCAGAGTTTTATTTAAAATATGTTGGAAAGAAGCTATCTAACATCTCTTTAGAGATTCACATGCAAGAATATTCCAAGACCCCTTGTATCATTAAAACGTATGATTTTTCAGTGGGTAAAAAGAACAAACAAAGCAACCTTTATTATTTTATTCTGTTAAAATCCCTTCGATACAATCTAAGCTCATTCATTGTTGGCCTCACTACAGTGAACTACAACAGGACTAACTTGAACTGTGTCATTAAATAATACCCCATTGCATTAGTTCATTTTTGTGTTGCTTATAATGGAATACCTGAACCTGCATAATTTATAAAGCACAGAAGTTTATTTGGCTTACGATTCTGGGACAGCTGCATCTGACGTGGGCCTTCATGGCGGAAAACAGCAGGCAGACGGTGGGTGCAAGATCACATGGTGAGACGAAGCAAGAGAGAGAGAGAGGGGAGGTTCCAGGGTCCTTTAAACAACCAGCTCCAGTGGGAACTCGAGAGAGAAATCACTCCTATCTCTCCCCCTCAGGGAGGATGTTAATCTATTCATGAGAGATCTGTCCCCCGTGACCGGAACAGCTCCCAGTACTGCCACACTGGTGATCAGATTTTGACATGAGATTTGGGGTGACAACACATCCAAACTCTGTTACCCACCTACATTATTTCCAATATACAAAGAGCACAAACTATGAGTATATACAAAAAGAGTACTTCATGATTGTAAACCATGAGATATTTAAATTCTTGATAAAAGTATATGTGACACTCAAAAAAATTTGTAAAGCCACATTTGTTTAATATTCATTTTTACTGTGTGAGCAATTCATAATTGAGATAATTATTTAGCCACTCAGTATTAAAAAGAACATAATAAAAAGAAATTAATATCAGATTTCTTAAAGAATATCTATTTTAAAAACACATGTATTACGTTAAATATAACAGGACCCTCATGGACTATTTAATGTAGTAGTAGGTAAATAACCTTAAGCAGTTTATGAATCAAGCTTTGAAAATATGCATACTGTATTGAACATAACCTCAACTCATATTAGATCATTTAATAGGCCTGCTATTTTTGAAGCCCATAAGGATTTATTATTTAGCAAATAATCCTAAAACCTACAAAGTATACTGTGTAAGCAAGCAATCTCTTCCTTTGAATAGCAGTGCACTAAAATATAATCAACGCATATCCTTACCTATCTGCCACTGTACCTTGGGTCAACATAATTAAGTAGTTAAAACACAGTTTGGTAAGAAGGTGCAGCTTTATGGCATAGCACATCTGATTTTGATGACATGTGAGGGAAGAGACAGTCTTTTGAAGTCCAGGTAAATACTGAGTCACTTTCTCTTTCCTCCCACAACTGTGTGCTCTGGCACAGTCTGTTAGTTGAGCACAGGACGCTGCTGGTTGTTAACTCACTCACTTCCTGGACCAGGAAGATTCATTTTGTCATTTCAGCTGAGAAAATGGAAAAGACAATAAAACGGAGGTGTTAAATGTTTAGTGTGCTTCAAATTATACACTGTCATTAAGGCAGCATGGTATCTATTTCCTTAATAAATCACTTGAAAAGGGTGATGTATTACATGTACTGAATTATTTTTACTTGCCAAATTGGCTTAATACAGCAAGAATTCACTTCACACTCCTAGTAGTAAGCACAGTTTTCCATATCAATGTAAGATTCAATTTTAAATAAGATACAAAATTATGCTCTTACAGCAGCAGAACATACATTTCTTTTTCCTCCTGGGTGTTTATCTCTCTGTGCATATTGTTAGGAGAAGTTAAATGCCTGGCAAGAGAGAAAACTTCTGCTCTACCTGTGAAAATCATAACCACATATTATGCCTAATATGGATATTCCATGCACTTAATGTAATCACCTATTTTGATTATAAAAACAGTGGTATACTTAACACATTTCTTAGTGATTTTAAATATTTATTATTATTCAGTGATTGAATATCCTCTTAAATTATGGTTGGTTCTTAGGCTAAAAATAATTGTGTAGAAAACCGTATATTAAGCTATATATAAAGTTATACAAATACTTACATAAATGTTCATCTTCATAAAATGATAACACAAATTTTAGAGTGCAGCAAGATGAAACAAAAAACAGTTACAATTCTACCGTGACCATGATATTCTAAACACTCAGGACAAACTGCCAAAATGCATGTAGCTCAAGGTGACTCAGAGAGTTAGGTTTCCATGACTTAATTACTTGGCCTCTCACCCCTGATTCTTCAATATTTGACTAGTTCTTCTTTTGCTGTAGAATTGTAGAAGGTTCTAACTCAGAGGGTACTTAGAGGTTAAATAAGCTTTAGTGACTTTGGGACACATGCAGGTTTGTCAGTCTGTCTCCCGTCTTTGCCAGCTCTGCTCTTTTCCCTGTGTTGGTCATTTGCTTTTACCATAGGTATGATTTCCCATTGTGTGAGGAGATAATAATAATATGCCCATAGGAGCATATTTACTAGACTATTATTAGTAAAGCTCAGTGAACTTTAAAAAATGTGCTGTTCTCCCCTTTAGCTTCTGCATGTGAAATCCCAGAAAAAAGTTTGTGTTGCCATTAGTGGACCAATGACCATAGTCAGACTAACGGATGATATGTTGTAAGACCTAGGACATATATTTCTCTGGCTACAGGAAGAAAAGGAAGTGGAAGGATGGGCATGGTCCAACCAGAACCACATGTGGGGGTGGGGAGAGGATGCAGATCCTCCAAAAAGGATGAAGTTGGCTGTTGATATACAAAATGTGGAGAAATAGGGCATTAAAATTATGTCGACTTCATGTCACCTTCCTGCTGCCCAGTTAACACATACATGTACAATTTAAGGAATAACTTCAGATAATTATTTCATTTACAATAAAAATGTACTCATCCTCTCCCCAATAAGCACAACCCAAAGACACGCTGTTAAGTCATCCTGTTCTAAGGCCAGCATCTCTGGCTAAAGTGCATTTCTCTTAATCAAGTCCAGCTGTGATTCCTCACAGCACCACAGCCAAATTCTAATTATAAATGTAACCATTCCTATCTTACCCAACAATGTCAGGGGAGATAGAAACTATCCAATAAATATTTCTAGTTGAAAAGCAGAAAGAATTAATCATAAGCTCTTCCTTCTCTGCTAGTGGAATAAATGTATTGCTTTAACCCATCTCCCTCGTCCACTGATCTCCATTGTCACACTCATGAGGGCACTAGGGAACGCACTGCCCCTCTACACAAGGCTCCGCAACAGTAATTAAAAGTTGTACTAACCTTGGTCTTGAGTGTCCTTGAGGGAATCACAGGTAGCTGATTCCCAAGCATGGATTTCTCTAACAATACAATTCTCTTAAAATCAGTCATCTATCAGTTGGGACATTCAGAGCAGTTCTATTCACTGGTAATCACATATGAAATCTAGATATGTTATGCTTTTTTACCTTGCCTTTGGATTTTCTGTCTCTCTGTAGCACTGGGGATTCTGGCCATGTCTCTGTATATCAGTTTAAAGGCTTTTCTCTTGGCTTCCACTTCAGGTCAGTATAAACCTATAGGCAAGGACAGGGGAGGCAGAAACACTTGTCTCTACACCTCTAGTCTGGATCTCTGTGAATATTTATGTGTGTATATACACACACATATACATATAACTTATGGCATCTGTAATCAGATAGAGGAGTGAACAGCAAGTGATATTTGGAAGGGCCTGGATATTTGACTCTTCACATTCCTTCAAGGTTTTGGTTTTATTTCCTGTTCTGTTTCCCATCTCCTTGCTCTGTCCACAACAATGTCAGGGTTGGCAAAAAATAAAAATTACTCTTTACACTTCCATGAGAGACATGATTGTTCAACTCCCAGTGGCCTTAGGGTCAAAACTGAATTGCTTTGTAGATTAAGACTATAGGCTTAAATGACTTTTCTCTTAACAATATAAAAGGAAATGAAAGAAAACAAAACTTTTAGGAGGTAATACAGGTAACAAATTTCAAATAGTACCAAAAAATATACAGTGAGAAGTAATTCTCCGTATATCCCTGACACCCAAATTCTAGTTCCCTGATGAGAGGCAATCACTGAAGTCCTACGTGTTTTTCCAGAAATGGTCCATGCATATAATAGCACATGTATGTTTGTTACAATGTGATATCACTGCACACCCACTGCAGTGACAATAATAAAAATGATAGAAAATACTAAATGTTACAATAAAGTAAAGAAACTATTTATTTACACACTGTTGATTAGAATGAAAATTAGTACAGATGCTTTGGAAAATAATTTGTGAGGATCTGCTAAAGCTAAATCTATGCATGCTCTGTGACTCAACGATTCCACTCCCAGGAATAGAGCCAACAGAAGTGTGTACATGTGTACACCAAAAGACATGAATGAGATTGCTCATAGCAGCACTGTTTGTAGTAGCCCCAAATTCAAAGATCTCTAAATGCTTATCAAAAGAAAAATGAATAAACAAATTGTGTTATATTCATATAATGGCATGTGTGGCAATGAGAATTAAAAAACTACCAGTATTTGCAGTGGTATGAAGAAAGATCACAAACAAAATGTTGAATGAGAGAAATCAGACACAATAGAGAATGTTATGTATGATGAAGTGCAAAAAAGGTAAAATTTATCTGTTGTTAGAAGTCAGATAAATGTTGCCCTTGGGTATTGATAGTGACTGGAAAGGTTCTAGTGCTACTAATCACCTATTTTTGCATTTAAGTGAGTGTAGTATGTGAACATACATTAATTGTGTGAACTTTTTAATGTGAAAAGTTACACATGTGAAATTTTCTATATGTGTATTAAACCTCAAAAGTAGTTAAAATATAAGATAGTAGTGGAAGCAGTCCACATAATCATGAATAATCAGTATGAAATAAACAGTTAAAACAAACAAGGTAGAGTTCTATTTACTGACACAAAAAATATAACTCCAACAGAGTGCTATCTTTAAAAATAAATAGCAGAAAAATAAATATAACATCATAGCCTACATAGATCTGCTTTTATATGTACATATATGGGTGTAAGTTTATTTAAATTGTTATTGGGATATTTACTGAACTTATGAGAATGGTTATTATCTTGGGGGGAATAATATTCTCTTGGCAGGATATTAACATGATATTTTCTCTACTCTTAAAACTTCTTTTCTTTGGTAATGTGTTTATATATTATATGTAAATATATATACTATATGAATGCACACATTACACATATATTTGATATCTCATATATATCCAATTAAAAAATGAAACTAGCCAAGAGATGGAAGCAACCCAAATGCCCATCAATGGATGAATGCATAAACAAAATATGATATACACATAAAATGGAATATTATTCAGTCTTATAAAGGAAGCAAATCCTGTCACAAGCTACATGAATGAGCCATGAGGACATTATGCTAAACGAAATAAGCCAGTCACACAAAAATTACTGTATTATTTCACTTATACAAGGTATCTAAAGTAGTCAAATTCATAGAAATAGAAAGTAGAATGGTGCTTACCAGGGGGTGGGGGGAAGGAAGAGAGGAGTATCAGAATAATCAGATTATAAAATATTTAATACATGAACAAGCAGTAGTAGTAACAGCAATCACAATAACAATGCATATTTTTTAAATTTTTTATATATCAAAATTGTGTTTGGCCTTTTACATAAATTATCTCTACACAGTCAAAACAAACTTATGAGATAGAGTCCATATTTTTAAATAAGAAAATTAGGATTCCTTATTTAAAATAAAGAGAGTTGAAGTGAGTTATCTAAGAATGTACAGCTATAGAGAAGCAGAAATACAAGTCCATATATTTCTGACTTCTGTTCTCTTTCAGCATTACATCATGTTGCTTTAGAGAAAAGTAAGGCTCTGTACTTTCTAACTATATCTTCTTAAATAATATTTAATCTTGAAGTAAATGTCCAATGGCTTGCTATGCTAATAAGGGAAAACTCCATCAATCTGGTGCCCAAGTCTTCCTTTTACTCGATATGTGGTTATCAAATAAGAAACTTAATTTAAAAATCTAATTTGAAATTTAAAACGCATTTATAATTTAACTTAGTTGAAACTATACGTTAGAAACTGAATGACCCAATCTCTGGTCACAGAGATCATGTAAAGTTGAACTTTGAGTCAAGCTTGTTTGCTTACCAAATTTGGTATATGTTAAGTGGCATGTAGCTCCCGTAAATATAGACAGCACGAAAGGTCTTCACCACATCAGAGTTTGGGTAACACTTCATTTCACCAAACATAAATACAATATAACTTCCCTATTCTATATTTATGGGGCAGGTGTTGACCATATAATAATAAGTTCACTAAAGTAACGTCAACTGGCAAAGTATACCCCATGAACAATATTGGTAAACACAGTAGGTTCATAAGGAAAATGCACTGCTTATTTCTGTTTTCCAAATGGGAGGAAAGGTTCCAGCACATGGCAATTACCTTGAGGGGTTTTTTTGCTGCACAAAAGGTGGTTTCCAATTTCATTACCGCAATTCTGGAGAATGCAATCAGTGTGGTCACAGGCTCTGCAGGCCCACCTTCAAACTCTCCCTGCCAATCAGAGCAGCGCATCCGGTTATGGGAGTGGGTAGCTAAAAGTTTCATGCTATAGCTTTTAGAAAAAAGAATAAGCTAGCACTGTGATTGAGTTCATTGCCAAAACAAAGTCTTCTCATTACAAGATATAGTAGCTTTAAGCTGTGATCAATGCCCCTTACCTGGAAGAAAAACTTAATAATCCTTTCTAAAACAGAACTTTTTAACTTAAATGAAATTAACAGGCTTTTTTACTAAAAGTCAACTCAAAACAACAAATATTTATTTCTAGTATAACATGTGCAAGTTGCTGTGCTGCTATTTTAGGGACCATACTACATAATATTACCATTTAATTTGTGAATATTTTTGTTATAAATTCACTTAATATCAAACAAAGTTAACTCAAGGGAATAAAGTTCTGTACTGATAACTTTATTGGCTCTGTGTCTTAATCACTCCCTTGCACTCTTCTGCAGAATTGCTATATATGAAGCCCAGTAGGATTTAAAAATTGTTTTTTGTTCATATATTAATCTGTTATTGAATACCAGTGTTCTATGTGTAATGTGTGATTGAGTACTAACCAATATTCCATGCTCTATGAGTAACAGAGAAAAGAAAACAAAAGAACTGCAAAATAAAATAACTGCTATAACAAAGGCATATGTAGAAGTTATTGGATTACAAAAGAAAAAAAATAATCCTGACATAATCGGGAGGTGACTTCCTGTAGAAAATTACAAAGCTAAACAGGGCATTATTTAAATTACTTAAACTTGATACCTTTTAGGGAATTTCTACTCAATAATACTTTTTCCTACAACTGTTCAAGTACTGTAAGAAGATATTTGTGGGCATTGTCTTAATCGTATCCAGGTATACAGATTTGAATGCAGTATTCAAATTTGACCAGATGAATGTATTTATTCAATGATGTTTGAAAGATGAACTTAATAGAAAAGTAATCTTAGCCAAAAAGTTTCTTTTATTCTTTATGACTTTGAATTTGTTCTAATTTATTTTTATTATAAATATTATATGATTTATTTTATAAAATTAACACGGTATGTGCAAATGTCATGTTTTAGAGTTTCTTTGTAGAATGACAGTAATGCAACACAAATGCCAAAACTTACTTTTATCGCTTGGATTAAAAAAGAAAAAAAAATTAACTAACAAGCAAGGGTCACTTACCTTCTCAGGAGAGAGAAAATAATTATAAAGACAATAAAAATATTTGATTTTTTTTTAAGTTTTATGTGATCATAAGTCTACTGTAACTTTTGGTGATAGCTGAGAGTAGGCGTTTAAAAGAAATTTCCTTCCTGTTTCTTTTGGTGACATAAGTAGCTTTGATTCTTTTTCTTAGATATTGATATGAAGGAAAATTTTGTGTAAATATTTCATGTTACCTGAAAAAAATGCATTTTTTTGTATTTTTTAGCTAATTAGAGAAGTTTAAGAGAACAATGAAATTAAATACTTTCAAATTTTAGTGGAATCCAATTTCTTAGGTAATTTAAGTGTTTATATGCATTGATAATCTGCTATAATGCTTATAGATAGCATAATAAATTAATCTAAACTTTTTTCCACGTGAACATTTTATGTCTGGTAGTATGTTCAAAAAGTGAATATGAGTCCAGTTAGGAAATAATTTGTCCAGCTGATATAATTGAGAAGCACTGGATTTGTGACTTGGCTTTTTTAACCTCTTTGCTTTTTACATACACCACACTTAGAGTAGTAATGACAATATAGAATAATTAATGATTATGATAATGATAATGCCCTATTAAAAAATTACTACCTGAATTAGTACATTTCTGTTGCTTATGAAAGAATATCTGAAACTGAATAATTTATAAAGAAATGGAATTTGTTTCTTACAGTGGAGGCTGGGAAATCCAAGTTCCAGGGGACACATCTGGTGGGGGCCTTCTTCTACAGCAACTCAGTCTATCACATGGTGAGACTGGGCTGATCGAGAGAAAGCTAAACCTCTCACTTGCTCTCCTTATAAAAGCCCCAGAACCCACTCATTACTCCATGAATGGATCTATCCATTTCAAGGGTATGGTCCACACAATCTAATCACCTCTTAAAGGCCTCACCTTTCAAATACTATAATTGGATTTCCTACTTTCTTATCACTGTTACAATGAGGGTCAAATTTCCAAAACATGGACTCCTGGGGAATACAGTTAACTGATAGCACTACCTTAGTTGTCATGGTGGTGGTAGTGGTTTTTTCTTCTCTCCTTCTCCATCTCCTTTTCTTCCTTTTCCTTCTTTTAGTTACAATTTAAATCCATCTCATCAAAAGGAGTCACAGGTAAGTTTTAAAATATTAATTATCAGGAAGTTCTTTAGGAACACACTCCCACATTTACTGTCTTATGTAAGCATGACACTGGTATAGTATGATGTTGAACAATTTGGGTCATGTCTAGAGTCATCTGAGGATGTCCAAAGACTAAATAACATTATATGAGCTCCATTTTTATTCTGATTTCTTGTGATTCTATGGCCAAGGTGTTCTTCTTAGCTATGCTATTTCTCAGATCACTTTAAAGTAAAATTTTGAATTGATCAAATTTTTAAAGATCTATTTCAGTTATTCCATTGACTAAAATCCTGGTAATGAAAAGATAATCCATCTCAAAGTAGCTAAGAATATTATATAGATGTTGATACTGAGTGTTAGACTTTGTGTTAGGACTATCATGTAAAATACAGACAAGTTCCAGCTATTGGGTTAACAATGATAACAGAATAAACCTTAAGATTTGATTTTAAAAAGTGAGGCACAGTATTTATAGGAGCCTTTAGGACTACCATTAAAATTATATAGCTATATCAATCTCTCTATTTAACCATCTATCTTCTATCTATCTATCTATCTATCTATCTATCTATCTATCTATCTATCTATCTATCTATCTATCTATCTATCTATCTATCTGGCTCCTTCATCTCCAGTAACCGCTGCAACTGATAGTGTGGGTTTTTCAAAGGCTGTGGTGTTTAAGAACAGAATATGCATAGTCTGTTGTCAAGTTTTCACTTGGTCCAAATTAAAAATCTATGAGAACAGACATTCCTGGTTACACAAGTTGCAGTGTCAGCCAAACAAAATTATGATAACATATCCTTTAATTTTCAATCTAATCCATAACAATTTTCTGGGAATAAAAGAAAATCTTCCCAGGCAAACTTTGTTTACAGGTAGAATAACTGCTTCAAGTAGTTTCCTCCCTGTAATGTACCATTCGCATGCATGCTTATAATAAACATTCATTTAGTAGTTTATCTAAACTGTCAGAGGAGTCAATGAAATCCTGTTGAGTATAATGATTGGGTTTGCCCTTCTCACATACTGAAGGGATGTTTTAAGTTCAGAGAGGGGGAACAACTCACATAAGACTACTATAGTAAATTTTTCCACTAGTGTTTATTCTGAGTAGACAGTGGAAGGTACTTGAGAAAAAAATGAGTCTGACTAGACTTCTATGCCACAGTAGCAGGCAATGTAAGTTGTTTTTAGAGTAGTGAAAGCATGGAGACAGATGATTCCTTATTTTCTGAGTTAACTCAGTTTCAGTGACATGAAAGGAAACTGTGGGACAGTGACTAACACAAGTGGGAAGAGTGGAAAGGCTCAAGAAAACCAAAATAGAGTTGGTGTTTAAGACATTTCTTTAATTGCTGCTTCTTGACTTAACTCCCCCTCTTTTTTCCATCACACATCTTTGAATTGTCTTGACTTTAGTTTTTGAAGCATTTGCTACTGCAATGATTATTTTATATACAGCATACACAATTTTGGAGGATCTGGTTTCAGGGGGCTCTCTAATGCATATTTTTAAGTTAACATAAATTATTTACTGTAGCAACAATTGGGAATATTAAAGAAAGGGTCTATTAGAAATCAAACCTAGTATGTTAGTAGAATATAAAGTCAGAAGCATACATTTTTTTTTTCAGGCCTTGCAAATTTAAGTTTAATTAGAATAGTTTTGTGATAGACTTCTGTGATCTATCCAAAGTTATTTCTTTAAAGCAGCAAGTAAAAAATGTTCAAGGAAGCTGACAACTCGATAAAACTTTTGATTATTACTTCCCTAGGTTTCCTTCTTATCACTCTTTACAGGACTCCTTTACAGTTTGTTTTTATTTGAACTTCTTTCTCCATTTTTCTAATCTATAGATGTTGGATTTCTTTAACTTTTACTTCTTGGCTATTTACTTTCTCTCTAATATTTTCTCCACCAGTGCTGTCTACAGAACTTTCTATAATAATGGAAATTTTCTGTAAGTTGCACTATCCGACATGGTAACCTCTAGCTACATGGTAGTGAGCATTCATCTGAAAATTGGATAAGAGAATATTAAAGAATACGAATGAAACATCTCTCTTTATGCTATTAGCTGTCATCACTATCTGTTGCTTCTATTATTTTACTCTTTCTGCTTTTCTTTTTTATTTATTTTTCCTCTTTCACCTATTTTCTTTTCACTCAACTCACTTCCCTTGTAAATCTCCCTCATACTCAGAAATGTATCTGTCACTTATTGCTGTTGATCCCCAAATCTCCAGGTCACTATACATTCAGCAATTTGTTCAGCATATATTTATTAAGCAGTTAGCAGGTTTTAGCACAATGCAGACCTAATCTAAGGGAGAAGACTGACATTACTTAAGGATTTACAAGTGTGATAGCTATTTCAGGAAATGCATATTTACCTATTGGAAATTTTTGTGAGGATATCCCACAAATCCATGTAACGTAACATGTTTATATACGGGAGCATTTAAAGATTTTAGGTAACTGGATTTTTTTCTAAAGCTGGAAAATATAATTCCCACATGTGCCATAGAATTTCTTTGTTCTGGGAAAAATCACATAAATAAGCAAAAACAACAGCAATAGTAATAATAAAATTGCCTTAACCTGAAATCGGTTATTAAATAATGTTGCATCTTAAGTAAATTTTGTGCATTGTTCACCTGGGCTTTTTTCCTTCAGAAACTGTGGGGAGGGACAAGAGCAGCAGGAAATAGCTCTTGGCTTTCCGCAGTGAGTGGACAAGTGCAAAGCTCGACTGTTCTTCGGGGAGGATGGGGTTGCTGCTGCAGGTTTCATAGCTCGATTGCTTTATGAGGGAGTTTTGGTACAGTTTGGAAAGAGAAAGAATATTACTTGCAGGACATGAGTAGCAAAGGGTAAAAATGGAAGGAACAGCACCCCCGACCCAAATTTGTATTTTAAAAATTTCTAGTCTACAGAGGATTGAAATAAATAAATAAAATGAAAACTGTAATCCTTTCACCTAGATTCATCAGTGTTGACTTCTTCCTTCATTGTTTTTATCTCTGCATGTATAAGTATTATTTTTAACCATTTGAAAAGTAGATTGTAGTCATAATGATTCTTCATAAATAGGTCAGCATACGCCTTCTAAAAATAAAGATATTCTCCTGTGTAACCACAATATTTTTATCAGTCCCCAAAATGTTAACAATAATTTCATATTATCATTGAGTATACAGTTTACGATTATATGTCCAACTGTGACAGAAGTCATTTGTAGTGTTTTTTTTCCCCCTGATATAGGATTCAATCAAGTTTCATTATTGTATTTGATTTTTATGACTATTCAGTCTACTTTAAAGGAGTTTTTTTCTCCACATTCCTTCTGTATTTTTTTATTATTTTTTTAATTACTTTGTAGTGTTTTGTTTATTTGTTTACATTTTACTTTGAAGAATCCAGGCCATTTGTCTTGTACAACATTTCGCTTTCTGAATTTGCCTTTTATTTCCTCAGTTACATTCAGGTAAAATCTGTGTAGCAACACTACCACACAGTAATGCTGTGTACTCTGCAATGTCATATTCAGGAAGTCCCACTATGTATGAGATGTCTTGATCACATGTTTATGGATGATGATCGTCACATCTCTTTCTTATAATTTTTTCCCTTTGTAACTATGTAATAGGCTGTGGGGTGATAATTTACAACCTTGCAAAGATCCTTTTCCTCAACAGTCTTTAACCAATGGTTTTAACATCCATCTTTGTAATTGCCTAAATCAGTTCTTATATTGGGAGCTATAAACTGGTTAATTCTCTGATTTCATCATTTCTTCTATACTTTATTTCACTTTCTTTAGTAAAATGAGAACTTTCCCTTTCTTTCCTTTTTTTTTTTTTTTAATGTTTTTTTGGGCTCAAACATTTTTAAGGGATTATAACCTAATCTTGTCATTATTCTATTAGATTCTCAAAATATCTAAAATTGTGGGATTCTGTTTAAGTTGGTGCAGGCCCCCCTCCCTTATTTTCATGACTCTTTTAGTGTTTTAGCACATTTTTGCTTCTGGCGTAGTAGATACTCATCTCTTTTAATCAGTAATGGTATTTAGAAACCATGTCAGGGCACTGGATGTCTTACCATTACTAAGTTATGATTATTACTAGACCATTATTACTGGGCAAACATGGGAAATGAAATGTCCTTTAGTGTTTTTAATTAAGAGTTCAAGCTAATATTTCTAATAAAATTTTAACATTAACAGGGTTGTTTATAACCTTCTTTTATTTTATATTGTACCTCTTCTGTCAGTCAAAATCTTTCTTTTAACATTAACATAAGTTTGTTTATTTGCTTTATTCTAGAATATCCATAAAATAACATCAGAAATATGCCAATACTACTACTATTAATAATAAATCTGCTTTAAAAACGCTTTAGATTCTTTTATTTTTATTCAGATTTTTAACTATGTTAAAAATTTTACTCAAGGAAATCCAACTCCCACTGTATCCAGCTTCATCCTTTCTCTCCCATGCACTATGAATAACTATTTTCACTAGTTTCTGGTTTATCCTTCCCCTGATTTTTTGGGGGGAGATATATCCCGTTTTTGCACAAATATAGCATATTAAGTTATCAAATGAAATTTCTGACCTTGTTTTTTTTTTTCATAATAATGTTCCAAAATTTACTCCTCCATCAATTTATACAGATTTTTTTCATTCTTTTTAATGGCTGCATAGTACTTATCTTTGTGTTTATACCATAGTTTATTGAACCATAGTTTATAGATGCACATTTATGTTTTCAAATTTTGCTATTACAAAATAAAATCATAAATAATCTTTAGCATATGTTGTTTTGTATTTTGGAAGGCTTATCTTCAGGGGGAATTCTTAAGAGTGGGATTGTAGGTCAAATGATAAATGCACATTTGGGTTTTATTACATATCGCCAGCAAGTGAGAGTGCCTGCTTTCCAAAAGCTTCAGCTACAGAGTAAGCTGTCAAGCTTTTGAAGTTTTCCAGTGTGATTAGACAGTAATAGTAATATTGGTACACTTTTACTTTGCATTTGTATTAAGACTAAAATAGTGCATATTTTCCTGTTTTATGAACATTTTTTTCTGTGTAAATTCTACCTATGTCTCTTACCCATTTTTCTATGTGCTTTTTATCTTTTATTTTTTGTTATTTAGACCTTTTTATATATTAGAGAGATCAGTGAAGTGTACTTTTGTGAGATGCTATGGGAAGTTTCTGTTGTTTCAGACCCAAGTGGTAGAGAATTTACTGTTATCAGAACATTCCTTTACCTGCCATCTCATAGAGCAACAGGTCATGTCTACACATTCAGCGTAAGATCTATGTCCTGGTTGGAGACTTTCCTCAGTCTTCCTGCCTGCTTTTTCCCCAGAAGTGAACAGTTTCCTTCCCTCTCTCAGTTAGGGACAGGAAGGGAAGAAATGAGATAAGGTTTTAGTAGTGACTTGGTGATGCAAGTTCTCTAATGAGATGTGAGGTTACAGAGAAAAGGTGTGGAGAAAATGATTACCATTTTCTCTTGGTTCCCAAGAGAAGAACATCAGTCAAATATCACAGTGAGGTTTTTTGGATAGTTCATACTATCCCCAAAAAAGATACATCCACATCTTACAACTAAAAGTCCTGTAAGTCATGGTAGAAAGCCCCTACCCCACTCTAATTGTGTGTGCCTCCCAAGAATGAATAACTTTTGGTATGAAAGTAACACACTCATTCCTTATAAAGATGGATGTAATAAGTGGGAGGAAGAATAGATTTCAAAGCATGGGGTGGGAACCATAAAGGAGTGTAGATGCTGGAGAAGTTTATAGCCACGAAGTTGTCTGCTTTAGTCCGTTTTGTGTTGCTATAACAGAAATACCTGAGACTGGGTAATTTATAAGGAAAAGAGGTTTATTTGTCTTACAATTCTGGGACAGCTGCATCTGGCATGGGCCTCAGGCTGCTTCTACTCAGGGTGGAAAGTGGCAGGCAGCCAGTAGGTATAAGCAGATCACATGGCGAGAGGAAGCAAGAGAGAGAGAGAGAGAGAGAGAGAGAGAGAGAGAGAGAGAGAGGAGGTGCCAGGGTCCTTTAAACAGCCAGCTCTCAGCTCTCGTGGGAACTAATAGAGCGAGAACTCACTCATTATTCTCCCCTCCCCCAGGGAGAGCATTAATCCATTCATCAGGGATCCTCCCCCATGATTCAATCAGTTTGAGCACTGCCACACTGGAGATCAAATTTCGACATGAGTTTTGGAGGGGACAACACATCCAAACTCCATCAGTGTCTGAGTTTGAGCAGACATCAGAGGCAGAAAAGCTGCTTGCTGCTTCACTGAATTTTGGGTGGTTCTGGCAAGTAGGAAGAGACTGAGATTCACATTATGTATGAGAGATGACCTGACTTGTCTCTAAACAAGAAACTATTCTCAAACTTTGTTATTTACTTATTATAACTGTCCAATATTTATCTGGAAAAGTGACAAAAAGGCATTCAGGGAACAGAAATTAGTTAATAAAATCTTTATTTTTTTCTTAGACCAGTAGAGGGACTCATTTGTCATTATAATTTTTTTCATTTCTCCATCTTTGGAAGGGTTTTTTTGCTATCTATACTTAAACCCAGCCATTTAAAATTATTCCTGTTGGTGTTTGGGGTTGAACAAAATGATGATAATAAGGATTGTGATCACAATGAGTAGTATCCAAGAATAAGTCTTGGGGCAGGGTCAACTGGATAAAAAAAATGAAGCTAGTAAAGAAAACAAAGTAGCTAGAAGCAAGATGCATGTGTGTAGAGGAACAGGTGGGGAACAGAATGACAATAAACTGTAAGTCAATTTAGGAGTCATAGTGATGAACAGGAAATCAATGAAAATCAAAGGAAATCAAGGGTGGAAGACTCATGCGATGACTCTGGACATGGGTCTGAGGTCCATGAAGATAAAATCTCCTGTGCTTCAAGGGGAGGTTAGATAGTGATACCTACTTTGCTAGGAGCAGAGCAGTGAAAGATGAGGAGGAAAAAAAGAGTACAACAACAATAGGCATCTTAAGCTGTGAATTATTGTCTTTTTTCTAGTGTAGGCTAATATTTTTCTATGCATAGGTCAACATCCAATTTATTTCAAAATGTGAAATCAATTTAATAGGTAGTAACCAACATTAAAAAAAATGGCAAACAAAAACAACAACAAACAGATACCATAGTAGAAGAGAATAGAAATGGAAGGAATTGAATCGAAAGTATCAGCCTGCATTCAAAATTGAGAATAAATATTAATTTATAAAACTATTGCATTGATTTTATATGTATGTCTATAAATGCATTTCTTACTCTGAACAGGAGTAAACTATATTTTAAGTATAGACTCTAGAGAATCTTGAAGTTTTCTTGCAGCACTAAGATATTTAAATCTTTGGGTTCCTGGAGACAGAGAGCTTATTTCAGGAGACTAGAAGAAGGCAAAAACAAGGAAACCAGATGATTTTAAAAATACACTACATACGTAAAATAAAAAAAAACCATGTTTTAGTAACATAGAAGTTTGTATGCAGTATTTTTAAAAACTTTTAAGCATTGTTTTTACTTAATCTGATCAGGGTATGTGCTTATTTCAACGTAACCTAAAACATTTTTTTTAGATTCAATTGTTAAGATAGGGAATGGAATGGAAGATAGGGGGAAACAGGGAAAGACAAAGTGAAATTTAAAAGCTATTTTCTTTAACCCACAGCTACGTAGAGAGAGCGGCTACCTATTATACCGACTGACCTTAGATTAAAATAATTCCACTTACTGTATTCTCAGCATCCATCAAATTGAACTTGTAAAGGAATAACAGAGGCTGCTTGTTAAACCAAAAATTTGTAAAAGTGGTAAAACTAAATAAGCTTTTGCTAAAATATTATATACAATTCACAAGCATTTACATTTCACTGTACAAATGTTAATCCTTAACTCAGACACTGTCTCACCGCATGAGGGAAAACCGAAGCCTGCTAAAACCCAGACTGTGCAGCTGAACCAAGAAAATGGTGGGAAATATAAACAAATCAAATGCTTAACCTTGCAATGAAGACGTGTCAACATAAACATAACTGTACTTCTCATTTTCCTCACATATGTTATTGGCAACACAATGAGAACTAGCTTTGCGCTATGTGACCTGAGCAGTGGCATTCAATCTATTTCTGAACAAAGCCATTTGATTTTCTCTAAGAATTATTGAATAGTGTGAATATTCATATTTTTATATTCCTAGATGTTTCTTTATGCCAGGAAGTGCTTGCCAAGTTCTCTTAAAAATCTGTTATCAACAATAACAAAAACTATAACAACAATAAAGGAATAGCAGGGAATGTATCAATTATCTTTTGTTGTGTAACAAATTACCCTAAAACGTATTGGCTTAAAACAACAAGCATTTATTATATCTCACAATTCTTTGGATTGCTTAGACAGTTCTTTCTGTCAAGGCAGGCTCAGCCAAGGCTTGATTGTCTAGAATGCTCTAACCGGTCTGGCAGTTGGCAAGTTGATTGGTCTATAGAGAGTCCTCATTTAAGAAGGTTTCTCATCCTCTGGGGCTACTCTGGGTGCCTGCTCATGGTAGTGTCAGAGTTCTAAGGAGCAGCAAGAGAGGAAGATCCAATTCATAAACAGTTTTCAAGTCTCCATTAGCATCACACTTGCTAATATTTCATTGGTTAAAGCAAGACATATGAATAAGCTGAGAATCAAGGGGTGGAAAATAGACTCTTCCTCTTGATGGAAGAGTTGCAAGTTGGAAGAGATGCAAAGTCACACTGCAAAGGTAAGCGTGTAAGAGAGTGACATTTGTGTCCATTTTTATAGTTTACCAAAGCAATTACATGGATGTAATTTTTGAAACAAAAGCAAAAAAAAAGTACAGGATTTATGATAGAGCATTAAAATATATTTTCTGAAATTTCTTTTGAGTTCAAGCAAAATCTTACATAGAAAGTTGAACCTCACTCCTAAATTAGTATTTTCATCTGAAAAAGAAGAGGGCTAAATTAGATTTTTAAAGTCCCATAACAGCTAATATCTTCGGTTTCTATAATGGTATTGATTAAGGGATACTGTTTTCTAAGTTCTGATATCATTTAGAATTTTAAAGGAGCATTGTAATTTTATTTTCCCTTCTGTTATGACTTTTCTTCAGTAAGATACAGTCTTCTCCCATACTCTGGGGGTAGGGGTGAAGAGTTCATGTCCCAGACCTACAGTCTCCTTCAACTATCAACTCTTGCCATATTGGACATCTTCCCATATTTAACACATCCTGGCAATTCAGAGGTGTTTGATGATGCGTAGGAGGGGAGAGTGGAGAGGGATGGGTGGTGCAGAATAGCTCTCCTGGCCCCTCCAAAATCACATACGTGTAGGAAGTTACTTATTTTTGCCAGTAAGACCCATCTTGGACTTAGTCGCATAAGTATTCGGAAATAAGTTATGAGCCATTTACTAAATGGCAACAACAGTTCTTGATGTGCGAAGTCATGCTCATCACTGAGCCTCTGTTGGTGATAACATGACATATGCAAGTCTCCATAAATTAAAAACATTGTCATAAAAATGGATCTTTTATTTCTTAGGTTAGTTCTAACAAGCATAGGGGAAAGAAAATATGTGATAGAAAAAGAGCCTCCTGTCATACCCATATTTATTTCCAGTGGGTGTTTTGGGTTGTGTATATTACAATCACAGCCAAATAATTCAGTGTAGAGTGTAGCAGTGAATAACAGCTCAAAATCTGAAGTCATCACACCTGACTTTGAATTATAGTTTTGCCACTTGCAAACTGGGTCACCCCGGGCAACCAAGTGTTTAACTACTCTAAGCTTAAACTTTCTAATCAGTAATTGTAATAGTAATAAAAATAAAATCAGCATGATTTGAGAAACATATGTCACATAATAGCTATTTTATTAGCTATTATCCATATTATTATAGTTGTTAATTTTACTCTGGAAAATAATGGGAGAATTATTCTTATCTCTCACTAAATGTAAACAACTAAAATGTCAACTACACATGCAGAGATTGAGAAGAGACTCAATGCCAAACATATTTCTATAAAATAAAATATCAAAAATATACCTATAGTTTAAAAGAATTCAGAAGACTAAGCAAAATGAAAGAAAGGTACAACAATCACAATAATTCCTTGAACTTTCAAAAGGACAGAACGGAACTGAGGCCACCAGATGTGAGAAAGAGGGAGGGGGAGGGAGGACAGGGAGAAACTGGTAAAAAGCCATAAATAAATGTTTACATTGTATGAAAATAAAATTTAAAAATAATAATAAATAAATAAATACAGACTCTTCCTTACTGGCCTAATACTTTGATTTCCAGTCCTAGTGATATGGTAGCATTTCAGGTATTTGGTCTTAAGGTTGGAGACTAATCTTGTTTCTTCTAAAGTGGAATTAGAAAAGCCAGATTCTGGAGGGTCATCATCCATAAAGTCATTCTACATAGGGAGGCAGGAAAACAAGTACATGCATACACCAGTTGTCTGGAAATAAATTGAGTATTTTATAAGCTGCCATACTTCCAGTTTATTGTCTCAAATAACTGACCAGGTGTTCACAGAAGCCAACTTTGAGGTTTCTAAATTCTTTCCATCTTCTTTAGACCCTTGGGGAAGTACTTACCTCCGTGAAAGATCAGATTTGCTCAGAGCACAGGAAGAGAGCTGTTTATTAAAAGTAGTAAGTGCCAAACGTATTATTGGAAAAACAGCAGAGGTTATTGCACCCTACTCCACATGAATACCTTGGAATTTTTTCATTGTTGTTGTTGGAGTTTAGCTGACTGCATTTTAAAAGACACGAAATGAAATACTGAGCATTTTACATGAATATAAAAATCACAATAAACAAGAGCCGCCTTTTCTAGATTAGTTACGTATTCATTCTGACCAGGTAAATCAACAAAGGAAAAATATTGCACTATAGCACTTTTGAAAATACCACAGAAATAGCACATTAGCCAAGGCTTAACATCAGCCAAGTGTTAGAAGTTCACCTACCACAGCACAATGCCAATATACAAGGTCAGAAAGAAAAAACCCAAAACATATTTTGAAGCATTCTTAACCCTATGCCAACAGAAGAATTTGAAATTCATTCACAGTTAATGAAACAAAAACAAAAAACCAGAAAATCTTTATATTATGTTTATAAATGCTTATTTTTTTGTAAATGAATAAGGAAAAGGTAAGTTTGATGTACAGCAGTATTTATAACTACGGTATGGCATTTATAGTTTCGACAATATTTGGTACCAATTTTAATAGTATCTTCTATAATGTGAGTTAATGTAAAAGAACATCAAGTCCTCAAAAAATTCAGTTGGCATCATTATTCTTTATTAAAGCTCACTTATCTATATTTTATTCCCTCTTGGTCTAATGTGGCTTTAGGTTAAGGTGCTTTTACACCATTAGAATGAGATCAGCTGTTTTTATTTAGACAGAATTGTCTCACGAGTTACAGAAGTATAATCTTATTTTAAAATTTATCTTTATTTACAACAGAATCGAAAAATTGAACACTTCTCCTATACTATATATTGTTTGTAAGTAATTTATTTACTATTACTAACTTTTGAAGTGGAGGCAATTTTATTTTAATACTATTATTTTGAGATAAGCTAACTGTAAGGAATTAAGCTTTTTAAAAAAGTTTGTCTTTTATGATAGAAAGTCAGCTTCAGAAATTTATCCTCTTAGTATGTTTTGATAACTTAATATCTTTAAAGAAAATCACTAATATTTCAAGCACTAACTGTAAATTGTTTTAACAGCCGCTCAGATTGACTTCTCAGAAATCAACAGATAAAAATTCAGAAAGAGGGCACAAATTTCACCTTATACATAGGATAGTAAGATGATTTCCACTTGCAAATCTTTCCACCTACAATCTTCTTGATTTTTTCATTAGAAAGAATAAAATAAACTATTATACTTAATGCTCTTATCTATACATAAAATATAAATAAAATAAACATTTATAAAATACATATATATCAGAGCAATAATTTTCAAGACCTTTTCAAGACGTAGGGTTATAATTTCTTCTAGGTGAGTGCCTAAATGGTGTTGCTCAGATGATTGATACAGTTAGTAACATTAATGATAATTAATTCTAATCCTGGTTTTAAAAAGTGGCAAAGAGATTTCAAATTCTGTCCTTAATTTACAATAAAGAATTAGCCCACGCACTCTCTGCCTAGGGTATATAGAGTTGCATAAGGGGTCTTCAAAAGTTCATGGAAAGATCTGTATATCTTTGAATTCCATTTTTCCACAAACATTTTGAAGTGCCCACATATGTTGTAAAAAAAGGTAACAGTGATATTTACATTTTTCAATTCAACCAAATTCATTAACATTTAAGAGATTTTATTTTGGCATTTTTTCTTATAAAATGTTAACTTTTAAAAAAATAATATCAATTGGACAGCAACTAGACACTAATGTATCAAATAGCTGGGAGAAATATCCTAGGACAGAGGATGTCAATGTTGTTAATTTTATTACATAACTGAACAATACCTTGTGATTTACTGATTACAAAACTGGCCTAAACACTTCACCCCTCTTGGTATTTGCACCTTAGCAATAGGACTATGCAGCTTTTCCCATCATGAAGTGAAGTCTATTTCCATACTGCTTGATTCTAGGTTGGTCTTATGACTTGCTTTGATCTGCAGAATGTGGCAGAAATGGCACTGTGGCAGTTATAATCCTAAACCCCAAGAGATATGTATGCCTTGGCTTTCTCTTAGATTCCTACCAATTCCATGAGACCAAGCACAACCTATCTTGCTAGAGGATGAGAAGTCATGAGGAGAAGAGCAGAGATGCATCAGCCAACAGCCATCAGAGCTGCCTAACTGACCCAACCAGATTACAGATGCATGAGGGTGCCCAATCAGATCAGAAAACCTGGCCAGCTAAATCCAGCATAAGTAACCCACGCATGGATTTACAGCAAAGATAAATGTTTATCGTTGTATGTTGCTGAACATTTTGGTTATCGCATGCCATTACCCTGTCAGTGGATAAAAGATACACTCTCATAATCTAGGTCTTGTTTTCTTACTTTTCTCCAAGTTTCTTAACGTTTATCTCTCATTGTCTGAGGAGACTGAATTGTGTGAATAATACAATACTGAGTAACAAAAGACAGAATCCGGAGTAGCCCCCAAGTTTCCTATCTGTGCAATCAAAGGAAATCTATTCTAACTTCCAGGCCCTCCATTTCCTCATCTGTATAATGTATGTGTGTTGTGTTGTTGTGTGTTGTGTATGATGGGAGTGGGAAGAAATATTTGATCTTTCAGGGGTCTACTGCTACAGTATTCTGTGGTTCCATGATTTTACACTTAACAGGTTCTATACTTTTTATACAACTCTTCCATTTATGTTCTCACAAATTAATCTGACAAACCCAAGCAAGCTGTTGTTAAAGGTGAATAATAATGAATTCTATCGGTCCTTCCAAACCATAATATAAGTACTAACAAAATTATTTATTGAGGTTCTCTCTTTATGCCACATAGTGCTAAGTGGTTTACGTACATCATCTTAAGAAATCTTTTCAACAAAAAACATAAGATAGTTACTACTATTCCTATTTTACTATAAAGAAGAACCTGAAGCTAAGAATTATTAATTCGTTTCTCTAAGTTCACATAATGGCAAAGCTATACAAGGGTCCTTCAAAAAGTTCATGAAAAGATTTGTGTTATCTTTTAATAATATTTTTCCATGAGGTTTTCGAAGTATCCTTGTATTTCAAACAAATGTCGATCTAACTCTAGACACACTGACCACCCATCATCCACTTATAGTCGAACAAGTGTTTTTGAGGCCTGTCCTAAGCACATATCTGATATCTTTTCAGATATTGAGAAATATTATTTTTCAATGAACCCAGAAACTATATGGTTCATCTATGGTGTAAGCAAAACCCCTTACCAGACCATAATTAAACATTTACTGTCAGAGATGCACTATTTCTCTCGTGAGGAAAGTATATTCCTACGACAGGATGTTCAGGGAGAAGTGACGCAACAAAAAGAGTGATACTTACTCTCTCTTTTGGTTTAAATTGGTCTCCTGAGTGAAAATTGTAAAAAAAAAAATCAGCTAAGAAAAAGATAAAAAACTTAATCAAGTGACAGAAACTGTCTTTTGCTTTCATACAACATATAAGTGATTTTTGCGATGATAATGAAAATGGGTGTTTATTCAACATCTGCTCTGTGTTGAGGTTGAGGAGGTACAACCCATAGTCGATCCTCAATACGTTGTAATTTCATAGAGATCAGACACATTGTTGATAAGAAAAGTCACTTTGGATGAGTAACCTCAGTACAAGAATGCTGAGAAATCAGCCCATTACAATAACATGGGTTGAGGAACCAAAGATGGCCATCTGGTCTTGGCTAGCGATTGTGGATAGGATTTAGAATCATAGGCTATGTCAAGAGAGGATTCTAGAGACCACAATTTTAAGTCTCTCTTATCTAAGGTGATTGGTACCCATGTTCTATGAAGACAGAGCAAAAGTAACAACATATTAAAGGACAACTCTGTCAATTAAAAATCAGAGGACAAGACACTAATAGAATAATCAACTCCATGACACACTACGTAAAAAGAATTGCAAAACAGCTTGGATTCATAGAAACTGTGTGTGTGTGTACTATATAATTTACAATGTATTGAGTAAAGAAAACTTCTGGATGTGTATACTGATGTTTTAAGAGGGGTCCAGTGTGTTAAAGATTTTTTTTTCTTTCTGCTTCTTTTTTTAAAAATCTTTTTCTACAATAAAAAATTTGAAATAAGAAGATTGTTATTAAATAGACGGGCTGTAACAACAGCACTAACCCATGCTCACATTTAGTGATTTTCAGTTGATCTGTATAAACAAATTTTTAGTTTCTCAGTGACACCTACTACTTCTTAAATGGTCCTGGGAAGCAGTATATACTTAAATAGTGAGTGGATAGGAAAACGTCCGAAAAGATTATCTGAGTCACTTCTTTCCCCTGCAAAAAAGCTGAATTCAAAAATAGCTGAGAAAGCAATTTTGAATAATATTTTCATAAGAAACAGTCTCAAGACTGTACCAGTAAAACCCTTTTTATTTCAAACAACTCAACTAAACCATAAATGCTATGTTGATAGCTAATCAATATTATGCAATCAAAGCAAATCAGATTACATCTGCTTTTTCCCATTCTTTGTTTCTTTTTCTCTTTTTCAGTTTCTTTTTCATGAGCTTCAGGGTTTTTGCCATCCTCTTAAAGTTCTGTATTTACTGCCAAGATCAAAATCTTTCTAGCTAGAATTTATTCTAGAGAATAAAGTCTTTTAAAGAAATCACTGTTTAAAGAAACAAAACGAAGTCTCTTTGGCAGATTTTTTAAAAATATACTTTCACATTATTAGTTTGCAATTTGAAATTTATTCTAAGAATAATCAGCTTGAGAAAATAATTTTTCTGCTTCAGATGTTTTCTTATATATGTTTTCTTTAATTGTGGTAAAAAAACACAAAACATAAAATGTACAATCTTAACCATTTTTAAGTGTACAGTTCAGTAGTGTGAAGTATATTCACATTGTTATTAAACAGATCTCCAGAACTTCATCTTGCAAATCTAAAACTTTATACTCATTAAACAACAATTCACCTTTTCCCTTTCCCTTCAGCCCCTGGTAACCATCAATCTGCTCTCTGTTTCTTTGAATTTGACGAATTTATATATCTCACGTAGGTGGAATCATTCAGTATTTGCTTTTTTGTGCTGGCTTATTTCACTTGGCATAATGTCTTCAAGATTCATCCATGTTGTAGCATGTGACAGGAATTCCTTCCTTAAAGCTGAATAATTTTCCATTGTACTTGTATGTACCACACTTTATTTATCCATTCATTTGTGATAGACTTTGTGTTACTTCTACCTCTTGGCTATTATGAATAGTGCTGCTTTGAACATGAGTGTGAAAATACCTCTTTAGTTTAAAATAGATTTATGTTCATTCTCATTTTCATCTTAAAAATCCACTTTTTGAAAATACCTGAATAATGCAAAATGCTCCTTCTGTCTCTTATAAGGGCAATTGTTATAGATTTTAGGGCTCACCTGGATTATCTACCAACAATCTGCCTGCATTCCATGAATTGACTACTACATTATTTTATTTACCACACAGAACCAACTCAAAACATTGTGCATTAACAATGTTATACAGTTTTATATAAAGTAAAAAGTAAATTTTGAGAGGATGTGTATATTAGACTGGGCTCAAAAATACAAATTGCTGTTTTCAAGAAAATAATATTAACACTGATTGAAATTTTACAGATATTCAGGAAAAAAACAATAAATACAATAACCTTAAATCATCTGAAAATTTTTTTTCAGCTCTGTTTGCATTCACAGATAATTTTTTATACCTGCCGAATTAATCTGCAAAAGTAATGGTACAGCCATGTAGCTAGAAGTGTTTTTTATTTTCCATGCTGCTTTCAGTTGAAAAGATTCATTGCATGTTTCCAACTGCATTTAAATTTGAAAGACAGAATTGTAAAAATGGCTCCTTTTTTAAAGGATAAGCCAGATAGTCTCCGTATTAGGAAGAGAACAGACCCATAGGATCAGCACCATTCATTGCTGGTGTATTTGTTTATCCTCTTGTGTGCCCCATTTGATTTTCGGAGACTAGGATTCATATTGTGTTAGCATTTTTTAGCAAAAATATCATGAAAGCATTTTTGTGCAGTATCAGTTTGAAGTGTGTTACCTGTTTTTGTCTCAATTCAAATTGATGATGATTTAAAACATAAGCTCTGGAGCCAGGCATCCTGGGTCACAAATCCCAGTTCCTCCACTTGCTTAATATGGGACCCTCAGCAAGTGACATAGTCTATGCCACAGTTACTTATATTACTCCACTCCTAATACCTACTTTTTAGGTTGTTATGATAATTATACAAATTAATATATTCATATGAAAGCAGTTGGAACAGTGGCTTTTTATATGGATAACATTCAATGAATGTTAACTGATACTATTATTATTATTATTAGTAGTAGTAGTAGTATTTACCTACTAAGTTAATACCTCAGGAAGAATTGAAGCTTTAATTCCCTATGAGCAATACTGAGCACATGTGAACAATAACTGAAGTACAGAAGCCCCTTCTGTTCTGCAGGGGATATGTTTCAAAACCCCCAGTGGCTGCCTGAAACCATAGGTGGTATCGAAACTTATCTAAATGTATTTTCCTAAACATACATACCTATGATAAATTTTAATTTATAAATTAGTCACATTAAGGGATTAAAACAATAACTAATAATAAACTAGAAAACTTGTGACAGTATACTATAATAATAGTTATGTGGATGTGGTCTCTCTGTCTCTCAGAATATTTTGTTGTCCTGTACTCACCCTTCCTGTCGTGATGATGTAAGATGATACAGTGCCTGTGTGATGAGATGAAGTGAGGTGAATGACATAGGTTCTGTGACACAGCATTAGGCTACTATTGGACCTACAAGGTGGGTTGTGTATGCAGAGTGGAACACTGGACAAAGGGGTTGGTTATGGGAAGAAACCGGACAGCACAGGATTTCATCACTCTATTCAGAACAACAAGCAATTGAAACCCTATAAATTGTTTATTTCTGGAATTTTCCATTTAATATTTTCAGACCACAGTTGATCGTGGGTAACTGAAACCAGGAAAAGCTAAACTGTGAATAAGGGGAAACTATTGCATATAAATTATATAAATATACAGTAATCTTCTTTATGAGTTTCCTAGGGCTATTATAACAAATCATTGAAAACTGAATGGCTTAAAGCAAGAGAAATTTATTCTCTCAGTTCTGGAGGCCAGAAATTTGAAATCAAGGTGCCAAAAATGCAGCATTCCCTCTGAAGGGTCTAGGGAAGAATCATTCTCCTCTTTCTCGCTTCTGTGACTACAGGTGTCCCTTTGCTTATATAACTCCAGCGTCTGCCTCAGTCTTCATGTGGCCTTCTCCTCTGTGTCTTTTCTTCTTCTGCCTCTTATTGACAATTGTCACTCAATTTAGGGCCCACCAGGATAATCCAGGATTTTCTCATCTTGAGATCCTTAATTACATCCTCAAAGATCTCCTCCTCTCTCTCTCTTTTTTTTTTTTGTATTTTAATAATTAATACATTTTAATAATTAATTCTTACTTAATAATACTTAACTTAAATGTCAATCTTAAAATTTTTGTGGAAACTCAGCAATCTACCTGATTTCATTCAATGAAGATAACTTCATTATGCATGGGTTTTCATTCAAATCTTTAAACTAAGGATGCTTTAAAACTTAAAGAGCCAGTGTTCCAATTACTTATAGTTGCATATTTCCACAATTCTGCTTTTGACTTGATAGTTATTCATCATCTTCTTTACTTGCACATTGCAGAACTGTTAGTCCTGTTGACATTGTCATCATCCTCTGTTCACACATTCGTATACACAATATGCAGTCAAGTAACAGATGGAAAGGCAGACACTAAAAAATCAAAACACACAATTAATTGCTTCCTGTCTCTAAGGAATGTATAGGCCAAAAATGCAGAAGTTTTGGAATGAAAGAGGACAACTGTTATTAGATTTGATCATATTCTATGTTTTTGATCAAGAGGTAATGCTTTAATTTTGTAACACAGAAGGGATGGTAGAAAAGAATTTAGAAAGAAAAATATGATGGGGAAGCTGAACAGCTCAGGCTCTAGCTTCAACTGAGACTTGTGGTCACCCTGCAACTTCGTTACTTGGAATAAACTCTTTAGAGATGACTTTGAACATCTATACATGTACTGCAAATTTCTTTTTTTTAAAAAGGTTTTATCTGTAATAGTATTGAATACTGGCAATTATCCATTGATGTTAAATTTTTTATTAATATATTGCCCAACAGGAAATGTATTTACAAAAGGGATAATAATTCTTCTCTTCAGACTAGATATGATGCAAGATTTACTTTCATCTGCTCAAATAGGAAAAGTGGATTATATTTATGTCAATATAGAGAGAGGAAAAGTTCTAAAAAGCTTTCAATGTCACTTATGGCTTTCTAGAATGAGATATTACTTGAAAAATACATAATTTTTGTTTGTAAGCAAAAGGAGAAAATTTTAAATGGGCAAATTTCTCTCAGAGACATTTTGACTCTGTAAAGTTACTTGTAAACACGGACATTACAAATTGGGAAAACAGAGGTTTTCTAGAGTACCCATCTTATTTGTCCATGAGATAAGAATTTAAATTGTGACAAGTTTTTACCATGAATGAGTATTAAGTGCAATTGTATTAAATTAGGTCTATATCTCTTAAGGAATTTACAAAATAAATCAACTTTCTGACTATTTATTTCTCCCCTCTCCTTTCTTTCTCTCCATCTCATTTTCTTTTATTAACTTAACTATATAAAATAAAATATTAAACTAATATAACTTAACAATTATTAGTTATTTTTTGTTATTATTTATAATATTTATTTTATTAGTCTCAAAAATCTAATTTAAGATTTAATTTTTTTACTGAGGTGACCCCCCCCAAGATTTTCACTGGAAAAATACTTCATATGCATTATATTTCATATATCTTCAGTACAGAAAAAAAAAAATTCTAATGTAAAATTCAGGATTTGAGAATTTTCTAATTTCTTGCTACTAGGATTTCTTAAAAATATTTATATGTAAAGCAGTTTCAAATAGTTTCTTAACAACTTTAGAATGATGGCCTTATTTTGTTCATATTTTAAAGGTAATATGCATTTCACAATGTATATGTATATCAAAACACCACACTGTACACCTTAAATACACACAATTTTTTAAAAAGTATAGGAAGTATTCCACATGGAAAAAAAAAAGAAGGAAAAAAATCAGAAAGCAAACAGTTCATTCAGTTGAAGTTGTGATCTTTTTAAAAAGAAATATAATTGGGAACAAAATGTTCACTTTAAGAAATCATTTTAAATTAGTCAGAAATGTTTTGGCATGTGTTTCATTGAAGGGTTCATCTTCATATTCTTGGCAACAATGATGTGGTTAATGATAAGAGAACTGGCCAAGTTTTTTATTGGCCAAATACTAAACAACATAGCAACATCTAAGTTTCATGCACCATCAAAACTAAAAATTTGGGACAATTGGGGATAACTTTGGTTTCCTCTGACATCTAGATTTTCCATGCAGCAAGGGCAATGGAACACTCAAGTTTTTGAATCATATACATTGACTCATCAAAATATTGCTTTGTAAGTTTTTGCTATTCAAGAGGCTCACTGAATTTTTGGTTTTTGGTACTGGAAAATGCTTAAGTATCTCTTTATAGAAATTGAAGTCAAGCTGTTTTAGTTCATGATTACCCAGAAACCAACTGTGAGACAAGAACTGGTGTGCATATGGTTTATCTGGGAGGGGAACATAGAAAGCTGGAGTTTCCCAAGAAAGTGGGGGAGGGGTGAGATAAGTGAGATAGCAAAGGGAGAAAAGACAATTAAGAGCATGTTAATGAGAGGGTTATGGATGGAGACAATTGCTCTCCACTCTGTAAGATCCCCTCTGAGAAACCCTGGAGAGCATGCCTCCAAATTGTCCTATGCAAAAACAGAAAGGCAGGAGATTCATCCAGCAAATCACTCACCTATTGAGAGCTGACCCTGAGCATGTGCTGTCCAGTGCACTTGTGATTTTGGAGATAGAGGAAGCCTCAGATACAGAATCAGAAAGATGCAAGCATTTTCAGTGGAATTCTGTCACCACAAGGCTGAAAACTACTTACCTCAAGAGGACAGGGGATATAAAAGAGGGAGCCAAAAATCTTCTCCAAAAGTTTTGACAATATTTTACTCCCAAAATATTTATGTTTGGAACAAAATACGGAGCCTGAGAAATTGTAGATAATATTGACTGTAAATGAGGGATTTACATTATTGCTCTAGAAAAAATTCTTGCAAAGTGGTATTTTTCTGAATGTTTCTGAACAACTCATTATAGTTCCCATGAATGTAGTTGGCCTTAATCTTTCAAATTCATTTTTCTTCTTTTCATGTAAAAACGAAAAAACTAAATAAGGGAGATTTATTAGCTCTTCAGAAGAATCTTTAATTGAAATTCCAAGAGTCAATGAATCTGAATCATAAATTTACATTAGGCTCCAAGATTTTTCAATAATGACATATATGTACAGTTATATATGGAAAAAATATATATATATAGTATAACAGATAAAAGTCAAGTATTTAATCAGGTAGATCTGATTTATGTGACCTGACTGAATAAAAAAAAGAATCTTAGAGACTATTTGTAAAACAGTTCACCCATACCTCTGACCTGGAAAATTTGGGCTGTGAGGAATGGCAGGTCAGGAACTATTTGCAATGGCAGAGTTATTTGGTCACGGTCTTTCAGAATATCCTTCCTTAAACTTCAAAGCCTGAAATCTACAACATCTTTGCCTCCTTTTCTTTCCTTTTCTTTTTTTTTTTTTTTCCATTTTTAAGCTTTATGTGTTTGTATATACTTATTTGAAATTTTTCTCTTACTTTATTTTTGTTGTTTTTGTAGTATTACCTAGTATGTACCTTCAAAGTTTATAATATACAATTAAAATATTACCAATTTAGAACAATTGCATTTCTTTGCTTAGCAATCCTTTGCTTCTTTGCTTAATCAACAAAAGTGTAGTTTTGTGAATGGACTTTGTAGTTTGGGCCAATATTTTGCAAACAGAGAGTATAGTCATTGTGTCTCTAAGACTGCTTGTTTATATACTTCCACAGTTTATTAGTAAATACAGCAGAATAACTGAAATTCAGAGCAGATTCCTAGGAAAACAAATCTGACCTTAGTTATCATGACATTATGTTCACCCTCCAGTAGATCCATTTTCTTTCTCACCCAGAGAAATAATCATTAAATTGAGTGATAGTATATTTTATTAAGGTCTTTTTTAAACAGAATAACTGTTACCTGCACAGAAAACTATTGCCTGTTAATTAACCTTTGACCTCTGGATACATTATGAAATTTTGTCTTTTTTGTCAATGGTTCACATGCTGAGGGGAAGTATTCAATTAATATTGTCAAGCTACATGATATAGAAAAAACTTTTTTTGTTGACTCAGAGTTAAGTTATGTAAAAAAAAAAACCAGCAGGAAATTGTTATAAACCAATCTGGACTTTCTCAACTCAGGCTTCCTGGTAGCAGATTCATTTTTAAAAATGTATAAACTGAATGCAGTTGGCAAATCAGCTGCACCCATGACTATTGGGTCTGGAACTATATCTACTCAAGCATATTTCTTTCATATTTTCTTCTGGTCTATTTCATGTTCAAGTAATAACTCATTTGCACAAGTGGATAAAAACAGCAAATCTTAATAGGGAGTAATACTGGGATGTTGTTTAGAAATCAAAACACTTTAACAGAGCCCAGCTGTTCTGATATTGTTATCATGCCAGCTATTTCTGATGGTTAGATGATGGTAAGAGGCAGAACAAACATTCAAAGCAACTATTTTACTAACCACTTTTCAGCCATTGTGGTATGCATTTATCTTTCATCGTGATGCGCCCCACATGTGCACACTGAAAAGAAGCCAATACAATTCATATGTTCGTCAAAAGACAGGAGTTCACAAATGCAATTCTTGGTACTTCTTGCCCATGGGGGGGAGACTGAACACCACGCCAGTGTCCTCACTCAGAGAAGCAAGTTATGCATTTTATATCGAATAGCTTATATTCATTTTCTAAAGCATCCAAAGCTAGTGGAATGGTAGTACAAAGTATCAGGACCAGCCTGGCTCCAGTGCTTGTGACTGCCTAGCCAGTGCTCCTCAAGCAGCATTCTTACTCCAGAGAGACACAGAGTAGAGATTAACATACATTCATGAGCTAAACACCCTCGTGGGATTGTTCCTAGCTCAGCTACTCCATTTTTCTGTGTCTTCGCTGTTTCTTCATCTATAAAATGTTTATTATAACAGCCTCTACTTTGGGGGTTCTGGTGAGGATTATGTGAATAAACTAAGAATAGTGACTGCCCTATGATAAGTGTTCCGTAAATTTGTTATCATTGATATAAAACATTTCCACCGCTTATCTTTTAACACTGCTGACTTCACAACAAAATAGGCTGCCCCTTGCCTACTTAGTGTAATTTAAGGGGCTAATGTAAAAGCCTACTTTACCACCAAGACATTTTCTCACTTTCACACTATCAGACATTATAAATAAATAAATAAATTAGAACCCTGATCCTTGGGGGAAGGCAAAACACACTGCATAAATCCACTGTTAAAATCTTCGTGTGACTCCGTTTCTAGTTTTCCACACCTGAAAATAAATTAGTTGATTAAAATAGAGGTAACAACCTAGCCGAACTTGACCTTTTCTTTGAATCTCCACAGATATTCTACTAATTATTTATTATAATCGTTTACACATTTTCTCTTTCTAAACAGAACTCCTAGAGTGTAGGAGCTGTGTCTAAGTTATCTTTGAGTATTTGCTTCTTTTTTTTTTTCTTTTAATTAATTAATTAATTAATTAATTTTTTAATTTTATTTTGTCGATATACAGTGTCGTTGATTATTGTGGCCCATTACTGAAACCTCTCTCCCTCCTCCCTCTCCCCCGTCCCACCCAACAATGTCCTTTCTGTATGCTTGGGGTATCAACTTCATGGAATTGTAATTGTTATGTCTTCTTCTCCCCCGCCCCCCATTTTGTGTGTGTGTGTGTGTGTGAATTTATTTATTTATTTTGATCTCCCACCAATAAGTGAGAACATGTGGTATTTCTCGTTCTGTGCCTGACTTGTTTTACTTAATATAATTCTCTCAAGGTCCATCCATGTTGTTGCAAATGGCAGTATTTCATTCGTTTTTATAGCTGAGTAGTATTCCATTGTGTAGATGTACACATTTTCCGTATCCACTCATCTGATGATGGACATTTGGGCTGGTTCCAACTCTTGGCTATTGTAAAGAGTGCTGCGATGAACATTGGGGAACAGGTATACCTTCGTATATACCTACTTTATGAGTATTTGTCAAATCAGAGAAGGTAAGTTATATGTTAAAAAGAAAATGTAGCAGGGAAATACAGAACTCTAGGACACAGGTATTATAGGAAGACAGAAACCATGCCAAAAGTCCTTGAGATGAGAGAGACCTGAAGCAGAGAGAAAATACATGAGGACCTTGCATGCTGGAAATCTAAGCTCTGACAGGAAGAAGCTGGAAGCTGAGATATACGAATAAACAGAGTGGGTCCTCTGATCTATGGGTTCTGTATCCTCTGATTCAACCCATTCGGGATCAAAACTATTGGGGAAAAAAATAACAGCAATAAAAAATACTAATATACTAATACAAATAAAAAAAATTCCAATATAACAACTATTTATATAGCATTTACATTGTATTGGGTTTATAAGTAATCTAGAGATGATTTAAAGTATATGCGAGTATGTGCAGTGAATTATATGCAAATACTACATCATTTTTGTTGGGAAAATATAAAACATTCGTCAGGACCCCTGGGATGTTCCGAATCTTGCTGAGTATCTGGTGTGGGCGGGGCCAGCGGCCCTGTTGTGGTTCCACCTTTCCCTTCCCACTGCTTCTGCTCTGGGCTGCAGCCCCTGCCCAGGTGTTCTGGATTATGGACTTGAGTATAACGGACTACACGCTCTGATACGCGAAGCTTCTTGAGATGCTTGGGGAAGCCACTAGGGTGGCTGCTCCTAGCTCTGAATAAAGCCTATTATTTCTTCACCCATGGCTACCAGGACCTTTTCCTATTACCTAGCTCGTAGACCTGCGTGTGGAGGGTTTTGTGACCCAGTCTGGACCATAGGCTCGAGGGTTCTGTGAGCCCTAGCCCTAGCTGTAGCTTTACAATTTTATATTAGGACATCAGCATCCCTGGATTTGGGTATCTGAAGGGGGACCTGGAACTAATTCCCCACAGATACCAAGGGATGACTGTATATTCATCTCATCCATGAGAGAATTGGCTTGAATGTCTTGTATTTTTTCACAGGAGTTAGTGTGACATTGTTCATAAACATCCAAAACTATGGGTGGGTGGGGGTAGCAGCACTATTTTACATGATTAATCTGCTCCAAAAGAAGTAACAAAAGAAGAAAGAGCCTGACTGTGAGCCATTTGTCAATTAGGCGAAAATGTGGGTGATTGTTTTCTGAGACTTTGTCAAACAGCAAGGCTAAGCAATTGCCCTGTTGCTAAACATTTTAAATCTTAACTTGAAGAGCAGTCAGAGAATATATAGTCCTTCATATTCAAGATGAGCTTCTGAAGTTCATAAAGTCAAAATCTATTTGAATCCTAAATTATTTCCCATCTAGTTGTGACAAAATATCTTCCCTGCCCAAAAGTAATAGAGAATTGTTTTCACCTTCTGCAAATTTGCAGATTCACTTATACATAATAGAGAACAAGAAAATAGCAGAGGATACCATAAGAAGGTAAATCTGAATAATCAGAGTCAGCATTACAAGCATGCTCACCTGTCAGCAGAGAATCACATAAGCATAACGTAGCAGAGATCCTAAAGATTTTCTTTATCAATGCTCCTAGTTTTTCCATAATGAAATTGAAGTCCCTGGAGTTGAAACAAATTACCTAATGTTTAAGTGTAGTGAAATCAGTCCTAGAACTCAAAACTGACTTTTATAGTCCAGATTCACTTAACACAATATGCTACAAAGATTGGGAGGAAGACATCAAGAAATATATATATTAAGAAATATATATATATATATTTAAAAATTAGTACTCAAGAAACTAAATGAAAGAACTGAACTAAAGTAAATCGCTTAAGTGGGAAAAAAAAAAAAAAAAAAAAAAAAGATGAGACACACCAGCCAGAATAATGACCCTATTAGGCAAGATCCTCTGGAGAAATTGGTGGGCAAGGAAAAAAGTATCAAATTGAAGTTACTGAAAGGAAAATTCACATATTTAGTCCTGAATTAAGTGACTTGTTTTAGCTTTATATTTATTGTACAGTAAAGATTAGTTGCACACCTGAAGCATCACTGAAGTTTAGTGGGCTAAGTGAGAGGAGAAAGTTATTAAGGGTCGAAGCAGAAAGAGTGAAGGAAAAGACCCAGTTTCAAGAGTTTGAGATTTCTCTTGGTGGTAGCAGCATAAAAGCAGCACAGTCATATTTCAGTTTCCCATTATGTCACCTCAGTTATCTGGGTCTAAGGGGGAAAAACAAAGAAGACTATGTATTTGAAAGTTAAGAAGTACTTTGAGTCTTCATTAACTCTTTTCCCTTTCTTCTCTCTTTCTTCCTTTTTCTCTCTCCTCTCTCTCGTCCTCCCTTCCTTCCTCTCTCTTTCTTTCTGTCTTCCTTTTTTTCAACAAATATGTAGTGAGAGGCCCCAGCAGAGACATTCAAACTGTAGGATCAACACAAATCTTGGCATTCATGAAGCTGGTTTTCTTGTTGAGAATAAACATTCCAGAGTGGGTTTTACATATCTGTTCCCTTTGCAAATGTAGAGAGCAATTTGGAGCGCTGTCCCAGGATCACAGGATCACTTTTCAAATATAAGAATGACTGATTTTTATTTAACTCTGAATTCTCAAAGTTCTTAGTTAGGAATTCTACCAAGGGAGGTAAGTCTAGTCTAATAGCACTTTCCCAAAAAGGTTTTTAAAGTGTGGCTTATAAAGCCTTATTCTGATGCTCACGCTGAAACTACAGATTTCTAGGCTAGGCCCTAAATCTGCTACATCGGACTCACTAAGGGAGGGTAAAAAAAGAAATAATTTAAGTAAGTTCCTTCCTTAGATTCTTAAGTAAATACAACTTCGGAATTGTTGCTTTATAGAAAGGCAGAACCATTGATTCCAGTGAATTAAGCAAGCCATCTGTCTTAAATGCAGTTTACTTATTCCAGACTATCTGAGGATGGACCTAAAATGGTAATCAGACTCATGTTTGTCTTTCATTTGTTGGCGCTGGTTAAATACAGCAAAAGTCTTAATTTGATGTTTACTAGCTACACCCCAGGATCCCAAGCCGGAGTGTGTGTGTGGGGGGCTCAGCCACGACCCCCGAAGTCTGCATCCGGCTTGGTGATGACTGACGAGCTGCCAGGAACCCCCTGGGCTCTCTGAGCCGGAGTTGATGGGAGACCATGGGCCTTAGCCACCCTCCTTCCCCTCGCCCTCTGCAAACAGGCCAGTGATGGTGACGGCCTGGCTACCACCTTCCCTCTTCCCCCTCCCACTAATCCACAACTACAACATAGAATGTAAAATAATAATAATAATAATAAATATATAATTTAAAAAATGTTTACTGGCTACAGAATATTTAATAAGGTGATAGAAGCACGGATGATAACAATGACTTCTTCCTGGCACCATGATAAAAATTAGTTTTGGAACCTAGGACATTTAACTTGATCCATTAAAGGGTGCAATATGTTTCTTGCTCTTTTAGTGTCATGCAAAAAGATTTCATATGGCCTTCCATCTGGCAATGTCTTAATAGTATCATAATAGAGTAAATGATCTTCGTCTCTATTTTACCTGTTTCCATCTTTGCCTCAATATTTATTTTAATTCTCTAAAATCCGAAGAAAGAGCACTACCAAATTAATTTTACTATTTTTACTATTTATATTTACTGTTTTATATATTTATGTTTATGTTTACTGTTTTTACTATTCCTCTTATGAGTTATAATAAACATACAGTAATAAACAGACAGCTTTGTCAATTGCCCCTTATAAAGCTGAATTATACTCAGATACATCTTCAGACCAATATAAGCACAGCATATAATTACAGATATTCCAGAGGAATTTAAGCTGTAACTTTCATTCACACAGCAGATCATTGTGTTTCTATATTTTAGGGAGAATACAGGAAAAGCAGTCATCAGAATACAGCCTTTTATAAGAAAATGTCTCTATTAATTTACTCTATTGTGTTACCAGATGACCTTTCTTCCAGAAAAAATTATACTCAGAGATAAATTATTGATTATTTTTTCTTTGTGATCCTTGAGAATGTCAGGTGCCATCATCAATGCTAAAGGCTTAAAAAATGTTGGGTATAATAATTGTGCTCTTACCAAATATTTTTTGGAGAAGTGCCTTTGTGCATTGACCTTTTTCAGGAAGTCATGAGCAGAAGAGAAAATATAATATACTAATAATATATAATAAGGCAAGTAAAAACTGGTGTGCATCTGGGAGAGGGAAAAAGGGAGGAAAGTTAAATATATGTAAAGTAATAGGTTATATTCTGACTAGTCAGTCCACATGAGAATGGGGGACAAATTAAGAGATGATAATTCATAATTTGAGGGCAAATAAGTGGTGAGCATTAGAATAATTATGGCATCAGGTTAAGTACAACTCAGTAATTAGTTTTGGGTTGAAGAAAATGAAACCAGTCTCTGGGTGGAGGACAATAAATAGGAATTTAATCAACAGATGTTTATTAATGAGCACATCTATGTTGCAGGAAGTATTATTAGTAAAGACAGTCAAGATTAGTAAAAATTAATTAGTAAAGATTTTGATCCTAGCAGAACACAGATAGCAGAAAGAGTTCCAAGACAGGGGTGTAGGCATGATGAACCCAACAAATGTCTAGTAATCAACACCAAGGCAGAGCTTATAAGAGTCATCAATGCTGATGGTCAGAGTGTGGAGGCCACACAGCCTCCTTACAGTGCTCCTGGAGGATTATTTCCATTCCTTTATCATTTTTTGAATTCTCAATTTCTTATATAGAAAGTACAATAAACTATTGTACTTGCTTGTCTTATATTTTCAGCTATGTGTTCTTTCTTTCTCATATGTACATCTTACCTCCCTAGAAATGTTGTAAGAAAATAGAACAAATGATGGATACAGAGTTGAAAACACTCTGATCAAGCCACAGCTCTGTCACGTACTAGCATTTTGGTTTTAGTGAAAGCTCTAAGCTTCTCTGAGTCTCAGTCTTCATTAAAGTGGATATAGTGGCCGGCCAGTTAGCTCAGTTAGTTAGAGCATGGTACTGATTACACCAAGGTCCAGGGTTCAATCCCTGTATTAGCCAGCCACATAAATAAATAAATAAACTTTAAAAACAGTTAAAACTTCCACCTCACATGTTTTTGCGAAGAATTAAATGATCCAGTACAAGTGAAAATATGTTATAAAGTCAAGTTTTATATTAATGGCTTAAAAAAAATGTCAATTAAAACATTTTTCCCAGGTAGAATATCTGGAAATAATATCCAAATGCATTTTTATAAATGCATTTACTGAGTTAATATTATATATATACTTATTAAAAAGCTTATTGACAATAACATTTATATTTTAGATTCAAATTTACTTTATATTGGTCACATAGAATCAAGACCATTTGGATTCTCACAATGAAGCAGTTGCAAATGACATTTCAAAATTTTTTTCTAATTATAACATTTACTACATGTTATTGTACAACTAATTTGTTACAGAGGTACCTGGTAAAAATTTTAAGCAATGAGTATGCAATGTAATACAATACAAGGAAAAGCAAATTAAGGTTCCCTGCTACCCAGAAATGGGGACTCTTACATAGAGCAACACAGTTGACAGTTTGTTATATATCATCCAGAGATATTTTGTGTACTTAAACATAGTAACTAGATCTTGAGGCCTCTTTGCAATATTTTCTACTGCTCAACTAAGTTGCTGTAAAAACATTAAAATAAGATGATAAATTCTATGTGCAAATTTAATCAATTGCTCTCAAATGTTTAAATATTAAGAAACGCCAAAATTTTTAGAATTTCTAAGTGTTAAAATGATGAAATTTTATTAGAGTGTGTTAGTGTTTGCTTCTAACTGAAAAACTATTATCCCATGAAGAGAGTATACTCCCCACATATACATGGCTGAGACTTGCTGGGCATTTAATGGAATATGGTATATACATGTTCAGGCTGTGTACTGAGACATACATTTTACATGCATGCCCATGTGCAGATGTGAATTCAAATAAAAACACATAACACATTATAAGAAATTCAAATACATTTTAATGTGGTTTGTAGTTGGAGAGATTTATTTTAAGGTCTGCACAAAAATGAGTTAAAGGGTCTATGTCAATTAACCTGAGCAAAATGTGAATCTATTGGTGTTCTCTAATGTACTTAAATTGAGTAAATTATTAATTTGAGTATTTTAATATAATTTTAAGTGTTATACATATATGTATTTTTAAATAAAATTCAAAGTTAAAGTCTTCAAAAATCCTTGAATTGCTTCCAGGAATCATAGTTTTCCAATAATTTGGTTTGAAAACAGTGTGCTTCCCTAATGTGGTGTTGGATGTACTACCATTATTCAAGTTTCTGAAAATTCTGTTGCTATTAATTTTTAATTTCTCAAGTTCAGAGTCAATGTTTCAGACCCACTTTGTATATGCCATGAGTTCTATCATATATGTACTTTAAAAATAAATGTAATACTTACTGAATTTAAAAATAAATGTAATACTTACTGAATTAATTAATTAATTCCAAATCAAGTAATCTGATGATCTCATAACCCTATCTTTCTTTTTATTTACAACAATATGATCCAGGTTAATATGCCTCTATCATACCTAATCTTAGCAAATATTGGTGTATTATTTCTACAATGACCTCTCCACATGATAATATTAAAAATAAACCAAATCAGACAAATATGTGGACTAAAACATTAAATAAATTTGTATCCTTATCTTTACTCAATTCTTCAGTTAAAGGATAATAAAACACTAATATAGTAGTCACAGGTAAATGCTCAAAGTGCTTAATGTGGTAAAATCTTTATGTAGCATTCAATACTTATTAACAATTCAGCCTGAATCCTATTTTAAAATTACCATTTTGAAAGAGACAGTGAGGTTTAAATAACAGATTGTGTTCTTCCTTATAAATATAATAGTGGTACCATATATAGAGGAGGTGGAATATTATAGGGTCTTTTACATTACTTTCACATGGAAGAATTCATTTGTGGGGTCTTTGAGCATCTATCCATATGATAGTTTTAAAAAAATCTTTAAAATATTTTCAAGGAACCCTGCAATTCAGACAGCTGTAACTGACAATGGTATAGTTTAGATTTAAGTGATTCAAGATTCAGCAAGAAGAAAAATGGAAAAACATGTCTATAAATACTTGAATCACTGTGGGAAGCAATGAATGCTGTCCAGTAACACAGTATCTATTTCTTCTTTGTGTCATGGATCAATCAGGGCCGAATCCACCACAGAGACATGTGCAAGCCCTTCTTCCCTCTGTTTACACGTAGCTCACTATCTTCTATCAGTTTGCAGATGGAAACCTCAACAAAAAGGCTGTGAAACATCATTTTGTAAATGTCAACTGATACTTCTTTTCCCTCTCTGAACACTGCCCCAGGACTGGAGCTAATCCCTTCCTTATATTGGTTTCCATAGTGACGCGTATTTGTATACAGAATAAGAAAAGTCTGCAGGATGCAGTGTGAGGTACAAAACATAAGCGAACAAATAACATTTTGGAATCGCACTTTAGAATTAAAACTGTCATTTTCCTCATTACCAATGTATTGAATTCCAATACTAATTAGCACTCAAACTATACCGCTTTTAAGAATATTAATTTAGAAATCATGAATTTAACACTAATACACAGTTGGAAATATATGAAATAAAGTGCAGCATATGTGTGTTTGCAGATGTGTTTGTGTGTGTATGTAGATTTCATTTTCTGAATTTTTATATTGGCCTATACATTTTTGGTACCCAACTCACTTTCCATGCATTGTAATTCATATTCTTATTTAATAGGATGTGATCGGAGAAAGTTGTGGTGTGTTTACTAACTTGCTCAACAAAAAATCAGAAACAATTAAAATGAACCAGAATAATTCAAATGGTAAAACAAATGATATGCATTCATTCACACAAATTAGAACTCGAAATAACCAAAATCACCTGAGTGCCCTATAACATGCCTGAGCCTCAAGTGGGATTTAGCTTAGTCTAGACTAAACAAGACTAACGTGTGAATTTAGCTTGAGCAATCTTCAGACCATTAACCTTCTTTTTCTAACATTACATATATTATTTTCTTTCTTGTATGCACTTTTGTTCCAAGATACTTATATGCATACATACCTTTATTATACACATTTATTGATTTGGTTAAGATGTATTAATAATGAAGAGGGAGAAAAAGAGAAGACAGAATGAGACAGATTGAGGGAGAAAGAAAGAAAAAGTGCTAGGCTGACCTCTCCAGTAATTTTCCAAACAATTACATTTAAACCTTGTCACTTTTGGCTGTGTACTGAATATTTTAATTACTTAACAGAAAAATCCACGTGTTTGAAAGTTTTTTGGGGAGAAAAAAATAGAAAAAAGGAAAGAGAGAGAGAAGCAGAGAAGAGAAAGCTATGACAGAGAAACAAAAATAAGAGAACAAAAACCATAATTTAAGCCAGGGATCTTGTCAGCCCCATAGCGCCCTTCTAAATTGTTGAACCAGTCCAGGCTCAATTATTTTAAGCCAGCTTAAGTAAGATTTCTATTGCCTGTGTTGGAAAGAGTCTGGGTGTTTATTGGGGGTCAATGAGCAATTTTAATCAGGAATGATATAATGAGATGTGTATTTAGAATGACCGATTATGCAGCAGGAAGAAAGATGAATTGCAGACAGGGAGTCTATCAAGAAGCTTTTCACAGCAATCACAGTAAGCGATGTGATCAGCTAGACTAAGGTATTGGTTTCAAAGGGGTAAAAGTGATAGGAATTAATACACAGTTGTTTGGGAAATCAGAGGAAAGAGAGAAGAATGAATCTAAAGTAACCCTCAGATCTTGTCTTGAAGGCTTGGTTTATGATAATGCAATTTGGAGATGAGGAGTAAAGGAGAGATAATAGCTTAGAGCAGAGAGAATGATCATTTATTTGCAGGACATGTTGAGTTTGAGGTATCTGTGAGCTGATCAAGAGAAGATGCAGTAGGCAGTTCAGATAAAAATTTGGAGCCCAGTACATAGAACTCTGTGCTTAAAAATATGCTAGATTAGGAAGACATCAAAGGGTCACATATATTCTACAGTGAAAAGTCAAAGGCATCAGAAGAGAATTCCAAAATTGAATGGAATTATAATTATGATGACTGATAACATGAAAGTATACGGTATAATATTAAGTGAGAAAAGGATTACATCTTGGGCTGGCAGCTGGTTAGATTATGGTACTGAGAACAACAGCACCAGAGTTCAAACCCTATACTGGCCAGCCACCCCCGCTCCCAAAAAAAAGAAGGGTGTAGGGATGGGGATTACATCTCATCTAGGATAATAGCAATGCAAATAGTATTCATATATAGAAAAAAATCGGGAAAATAGGAAAAAAAATGTAAATTGTTGGATACCAGGAAATCTCTTTTAGAATTTCCATTTCTGCTCTTGCTGTATTATTATTTGTATCTTTTTCTTGGCATTCACAGAAGAATGCAACAGAAGAGGTTCCCCAAGCTATCTTGACTATATAAATAACCACATGTAACGAATTAGCATCTATGAGTTTACTTGTAATAAATTCAGACACTATCACCTCTTATTCTTTCCAGATTACAGGGTCCTAATTATTTAAATGTATCTTCATGCAGGACCCTTTTTAATCCTTTCATCATTCTAAATTGGCCATTAAAATCTGTCTTCTGCTCTATTATAGCTTTTTTGAAGTATAACAGCCAGTCATGATGCAATCCATGTTTGCTCCTCAGAAGTCAGAGCCCATGCTCTGTAAATCATTTTTTCTTTTTCTTTTTTTTTTTTTTTTACCTAGGTAATAGCAGAGTATCTGCCACTAAGCAGTTTTCAATATATTTTGGCTAAATAAATAAATAAGCACTTAGTTTCTAATAGAATTCCTGATTATGCCAGCTCGTGATGGTCTTTTGGATCCCATTGTCTTATGTTGGTCTAATGTTCTTAGGAAACTATCCAGAATTATTATTACTATCATCTCTTATTACTATTATCCTTACTCTATACAGAGGTTGACAAGCTATGGCCCATGGGCCAAATCTAGATGGCTGCCCATTTTTATAAATAAAGTTTTATTAAAAACTGCCACAGTCATTATTTAACACATTTTCCATTGCTAGTTTCATAGTGGCAGAGTTGAGTAGTTGCTACAGAGACCATATGGCCCACAAAGCCTGAAACAATTTATTATTTGACCCTTTTCAGAAAATGTTTACCAATCCTGAATCTGCTACCAGAGGAGAGGATCTGGGGAGGCTGGGATTCTACTTTTATAGTTTTGCTATCTAATACATATTCATGCTATCTAATGAATATTCAACTAAGGGAGATGGTTCCCAGATATGTAACAGATTTGCACATGCTCAGTTGGTCTCTTTTTAGGGCATGCTTTTTGGTCAAATTTGGATCACATGCAACAAACATATTCAAGAATATGCTGAGCTCTTTAGTGCCTCTGGTAGAAGGTCATTCATAGGATAAATTCCACTTTACTGAGCATACTCGGCTACTAGGATTATATAACTCCTTTCTGCTGAACATGCTCAGCCACTGGATTTGCATAAGTCCACCCCTTGTGGTCTCAATCTCCCCATGTTTGCATGGAAAATAGGTGCAATAAGCAACAGTAACTCTCCACTAGGGGTGGGCCTAGAGGAGGGGCTTAAGATACTAGACAGTGTCTTGAAACCCAAATGTGTGTGGCTTGTAACCTGAATTCACAGAAACTGAGCACCTCTTATCTCAAATCCACATCATAAATAATATCCAGTGTTTTTCATTGATATGTTTAGTATTAATTTTCTATCTATATATGTGGGACACTTACCCATATCAACATATTTCTTTTAGCTTTCTGTTCATTACTTTATGAAATACTCTGTGGTTTAACCCCATTTATAACCCCCTCAAAATATGTCATCCTCAAACCTAAAAGAAAAAAAAAAGAGAGAAAAACCACTGAATAGTTCTTTCATGCATCTGCTATGTAAATTTTGGATAAGTGTCATTAAGGCAACAATTCTCAAGGGACTCTGCTAAAATTATTTCTTTTTTTTTTTTTTACCTGTGCAGATTTTTTTTTTTTTTTTTAATTTTATTTTGTCGATATACATTGTAGCTGATTAATGCTCCCCATCACCAAAACCTCCCTCCCTTCTCCCTCCCCCCTCCCCCCCAACAATGTCCTTTCTGTTTGCTTGTTGTATCAACTTCAAATAATTGTTGTTGTTATATCTTCTTCCCCCCCCCCCCCCGGTTTGTGTGTGTGTGTGTGTATGTGTGTGTGTGTGAATTTATATATTAATTTTTAGCTCCCTCCAATAAGTGAGAACATGTGGTATTTCTCTTTCTGTGCCTGACTTGTTTCACTTAATATAATTCTCTCAAGGTCCATCCATGTTGTTGCAAATGGCAGTATTTCATTCGTTTTTATAGCTGAGTAGTATTCCATTGTGTAGATGTACCACATTTTCCGTATCCACTCATCTGATGATGGGCATTTGGGCTGGTTCCAACTCTTGGCTATTGTAAAGAGTGCTGCGATGAACATTGGGGAACAGGTATACCTTCGACTTGATGATTTCCATTCCTCTGGGTATATTCCCAGCAGTGGGATGGCTGGGTCGTATGGTAGATCTATTTGCAATTGTTTAAGGAACCTCCATACCATTTTCCATAGAGGCTGCACCATTTTGCAGTCCCACCAACAATGTATGAGAGTTCCTTTTTCTCCGCAGCTTCACCAGCATTTATCGTTCATAGTCTTTTGGATTTTAGCCATCCTAACTGGGGTTAGATGGTATCTCAATGTGGTTTTTATTTGCATTTCCCGGATGCTGAGTGATGTTGAGCATCTTTTCATATGTCTGTTGGCCATTTGGATATCTTCCTTAGAGAAATGCCTACTTAGCTCTTTTGCCCATTTTTTAATTGGGTTGCTTGTTTTCTTCTTGTAAAGTTGTTTGAGTTCCTTATATATTCTGGATATTAATCCTTTGTCAGATGTATATTTTGCAAATATTTTCTCCCACTCTGTTGGTTGTCTTTTAACTCTTTTAATTGTTTCTTTTGCTGTGCAGAAGCTTTTTAGTTTGATATAATCCCATTTGTTTATTTTTCCTTTGGTTGCCCGTGCTTTTGGGGTCGTATTCATGAAGTCTGTGCCCAGTCCTATTTCCTGAAGTGTTTCCCCTATGTTTTCTTTAAGAAGTTTTATTGTCTCAGGGTGTATATTTAAATCCTTAAACCATTTTGAGTTGATTTTAGTATACGGTGAGAGGTATGGATCTAGTTTCATTCTCCTGCATATCGATATCCAGTTTTCCCAGCACCACTTGCTGAAGAGGCAGTCCCTTCCCCAGTGAATAGGCTTGGTGCCTTTGTCAAAGATCAGATGGCAGTAAGTGTGTGGGTTGATTTCTGGATTCTCTATTCTATTCCATTGGTCAGTGTGTCTGTTTTTATGCCAGTACCATACTGTTTTGGTTATTATAGCTTTGTAGTATAGCTTAAAGTCAGGTAGTGTTATGCCTCCAGCTTTATTTTTTTTGCTGAGCATTGCTTTGGCTATTCGTGGTCTTTTATTGTTCCATATAAATATCTGAATAGTTTTTTCCATTTCTGAGAAAAATGTCTTTGGAATTTTGATGGGGATTGCATTGAATTTGTATATCACTTTGGGTACTATGGACATTTTCACTATGTTGATTCTTCCAATCCAAGAGCATGGAATATCTTTCCATCTTCTTGTATCCTCTCTAATTTCTCTCAGCAGTGGTTTGTAGTTCTCGTTATAGAGATTTTTCACCTCCTTGGTTAACTCAATTCCTAAGTATTTTATTTTTTTGGTGGCTATTGTAAATGGGCAGGCTTTCTTGATTTCTCCTTCTGCATGTTCACTATTGGAGAAAATAAATGCTACTGATTTTTGTGTGTTGATTTTGTATCCTGCTACTGTGCTGAAATCATTTATCAATTCCAACAGTTTTTTTGTAGAGGTTTTAGGCTGTTCGATATATAGGATCATGTCATCTGCAAACAGGGACAGTTTGACTTCATCTTTTCCAATCTGGATGCCCTTTATTTCCTTCTCTTCTCTGATTGCTCTGGCTAGTACTTCCAACACTATGTTGAATAGGAGTGGTGAGAGTGGGCATCCTTGTCTAGTGCCTGTTCTTAAAGGAAAAGCTTTCAGCTTTTCCCCATTCAGGATGATATTGGCAGTGGGTTTGGCATATATGGCTTTAATTATGTTGAGATACTTTCCCTCTATACCTAACTTATAGAGGGTCTTTGTCATGAATGAGTGCTGAACTTTATCAAATGCTTTTTCAGCGTCTATAGAGATGATCATATGGTCCTTGTGTTTGAGTTTATTAATATGGTGTATCACATTTATTGATTTGCGTATGTTGAACCAACCTTGCATCCCTGGGATGAATCCCACTTGATCGTGATGAATAATTTTTCGTATGTGTTGCTGTATTCTGTTTGCTAGTATTTTAGTGAGGATTTTTGCATCTATATTCATCAAGGATATCGGCCTGTAGTTTTCTTTTTTGGTTATATCTTTACCTGGTTTTGGTATCAGGATGATGTTTGCTTCATAGAATGAGTTTGGGAGATTTGCGTCCGTTTCAATCTTTTGGAATAGTTTGTAAAGAATCGGTGTCAATTCCTCTTTGAATGTTTGGTAAAATTCTGCTGTGAATCCATCTGGTCCTGGGCTTTTCTTTGTTGGGAGCCTTCTGATAACAGCTTCAATCTCCTTTATTGTTATTGGTCTGTTCAAATTTTCTACGTCTTCACGGTTCAGTTTTGGGAGCTTGTGTGTGTCCAGAAATTTATCCATTTCCTCCAGATTTTCAAATTTGTTGGCGTATAGTTGTTTATAGTAGTCTCGAATGATTCCTTGTATTTCAGATGAATCAGTTGTAATATCGCCTTTTTCATTTCTAATTTTTGTTATTTGAGTCTTCTCTCTTCTTTTTTTTGTTAGCCAAGCTAATGGTTTGTCAATTTTATTTATCTTTTCAAAAAACCAACTTTTTGATTCGTTGATCTTTTGAATTGTTTTTTGGTTTTCAATTTCATTCAGTTCTGCTCTGATCTTAATGATTTCTTTCCGTCTGCTAACTTTAGGATTGGATTGTTCTTGTTTTTCTAGTTCTTTAAGGTGAAGTGTTAGGTTGTTCACTTGCCATCTTTCCATTCTTCTGAAGTGAGCATTTAATGCAATAAATTTTCCCCTCAATACTGCTTTTGCAGTATCCCACAGGTTTTGGTATGATGTATCATTGTTTTCATTAGTTTCAATAAACTTTTTGATTTCCTGCTTGATTTCTTCTTGGACCCATATGTCATTAAGTAGAATGCTGTTTAATTTCCATGTGTTTGTATAGTTTCCAGAGTTTTGTTTGTTATTAATTTCTAGTTTTAATCCATTGTGGTCTGAGAAGATACATGGGATAATTCCAATTTTTTTGAATTTATTGAGACTTGATTTGTGACCTAATATGTGATCTATCCTGGAGAATGATCCATGTGCTGATGAGAAGAATGAATATTCTGAGGTTGTTGGGTGGAATGTTCTGTAGATATCTGCCAATTCCAATTGGTCTAGAGTCTTGTTTAGATCTTGTGTTTCTCTACTGATTCTTTGCCTAGATGATCTGTCTAATATTGACAGTGGAGTGTTCAGGTCCCCTGCTATTATGGTATTAGTGTCTATTTCCTTCTTTAGGTCTAATAGAGTTTGTTTTATAAATCTGGCTGCTCCAACATTGGGTGCGTACATATTTATGATTGTTATGTCTTCTTGATGGATCAGTCCTTTTATCATTAAGTAGTGTCCCTCATTGTCTCTTTTTATGGTTTTTAGTTTAAAGTCTATTTTGTCAGATATAAGAATAGCCACTCCAGCTCGTTTTTCTTTTCTGTTTGCATGGTAAATCTTTTTCCATCCTTTCACTCTTAGTCTGTGTGAATCTTTATGGGTGAGGTGGGTCTCTTGTAGGCAGCATATAGTTGGGTCCTGCTTTTTGATCCAGTCAGCCAGTCTGTGTCTTTTAATTGGGGAATTTAAGCCTTTAACATTAAGAGTTGTTATTGAAAGGTGTTGATTTATTCCTAGCATTTTATTGGTTGTTTGGTTGTCTTAGGTGTCTTTTGTTCCTTGCTTTCTGATTTACTGTTTGGTTTCTTTGTTTGTTGGTTCCTTAGGTTGTAGATAGTGTTTTTGTTAGCTTGTTTTCTCTTCATGAATGCCATTTTTATTGTACTAGCGGGTTTTGATTTTTCTTGGGTTTTTATGGCAGTGGTAGTTATTTTTCAGGAACCAAACCCAGTACTCCCTTCAGGATTTCTTGTAAGGGTGGTCTTGTGGTAGTGAACTCCCGCAGTTTTTGTTTGTCTGAGAAATATACTATTTGCCCCTCATTTCGGAAGGATAGCCTTGCAGGGTAGAGTATTCTTGGCTGGCAATCTTTGTCTTTTAGTATTTTGAAAATATCATCCCATTCCTTTCTAGCTTTTAGGGTTTGTGATGAAAAGTCTGATGTTAACCTGATTGGGGCTCCCTTATAGGTGATTTGACGCTTCTCTCTTGCAGCTTTTAAGATTCTCTCTTTGTCTCTGAGTTTTGCCAATTTGACTATGACATGTCTTGGAGAAGGCCTTTTTGGGTTGAATACGTTTGGAGATCGTTGAGCTTCCTGGATCTGAAGATCAGTGATTTTTCCTATACCTGGGAAGTTTTCTGCCACTATTTTGTTGAATATGTTTTCAATGGAATCTCCATTTTCCTCCCCTTCTGGAATACCCATGACTCGGATATTTGAGCGCTTGAGGTTGTCTGATATCTCTCTCAGATTTTCTTCCATGTCCTTGATTCTTTTCTCTTTCTTTTTGTCTGCTTGTGTTATTTCAAACAGCCCATCTTCAAGTTCAGAGGTTCTCTCTTCAACTTCGACAAGCCTGCTGGTTAAACTCTCCGTTGTGTTTTTTATTTCGCTGAATAATTTCTTCAGTTCAGCAAGTTCTGCTACATTTTTTTTCAGGAAATTGATTTCCTTGTATATTTCCTCTTTCAGATCCTGTATACTTTTCCTCATTTCATCATGATGTCTAGCTGAGTTTTCTTGTATCTCATTCAGTTTCCTTAGAATTATCACTCGAAATTCCTTGTCAGTTATTTCAAGGGCTTCTTGTTCTATAGGATCTAGAGTATGAGATTTATTAACTTTTGGTGGTGTACTTTCTTGATTTTTTGTATTTCTGGTGTCTTTTTTTTGGTGTTTATTCATTGTGGCAGGGGGTTTCACAGTCCACCGGTTTGAGACTAATGACTAACTAGGATGTTGCTGTGGTTGCCAATTTGGTATGGCTCCCGCCGTGACTGCTCAGTTGGCCTCTAGTGTCTTGTGTGTGTGGTTGCCTCGGGTCTTGGGCTTCTCCGGGGATCCACCTTTCTGGTCAGCTTGTACTCTGCTGGGCTGGTGGATCACGTACCACAGGGTGTGTGATCTCTGTTGAGCTTTCACTTTCTGTACAGGACTTCTCCCCGTTCCGTGTGCTCTGGCCCAGGCTGTTAGATCGTGCAGTGGCTACCCCACCGGGTGTGTGGTTCCTGTCGAGTCTCCGCCTCCCTGGCCGCACGTCTCCCCCCTCTGTGCACACTGTGCTGGGCTGGGGCGTGTGTTCTGCACCCCTCGTCTATCAGCTCGGCCTTCAAGACCCTGCTCAGCACCGCCTCACCCAGGAAGTCTACCAGGTTTCTGGTAGGCACAGACGACCGGTCTCTCTGGGTGCCTTTGTAGCACTGTGTAGATCTTTTTCGGGTCTTGTTCACCTTTGTATCCCCCCGGTATAAACCGAGTCTAGTGCCCGCCTGCAGCCTGCTCTCCGGCAGGTTCAAGCGGACCTGGGAACTCTCCTACCACACTATTCCCAGCCAGAAATTCGTTAGGCTTTTTTCCAAACTGGTGGTCGCAGAGATGGTATCTGCCTCCCAGTAACAGGAAGTTTACCGGGGCGGAGTCCAGGGTGTGGTGGAGTGACAGTCGGCCCGCCCGTACTTCCTAGCCCTCCCAAAACTGGTCGGGACGCCCCACACCCCCAGTCCTGCCAGAGAACCGCGGAGGGAGTGGGAGAGGAGGTCGGCCCGCAGGGTCCGGAAAGCCCCGCGCCAGGCCAAGCAAATGGGCTCAGTGATGGCCGAGCAGGGCGGAGCTGCCCGCACCTGGGAAAATGGAGGCAGCACCGGGGCAATGAGTGGCCTGGTGGTGCAGGCGGAAGCCGCGTGGGCATCCACCCCCCCGAACAGAGCTGTGCCAGGGATCACTCACAGTGCTGTGCCAGGTCGGGCTCTCGCTCTGTCTCTGGTTTGTTGCCTTCCGTGTTCTCGGCGCTGCCGCCTCGGGCTGTTCAGTCGCGGCGCCGCTCGGGCGCTCCCAGGAATCTTCTTTAATGCCGGCCTGAAACCTCGAATCCTGAATAGGGCAGCTGGCCGCCTTCTTCAGCGCGGCCCCGGTCTCCGGGATCCTGGCTGCATCCACAGCAGCCCTGGCGCCGTGTTCCCTGTTTCAAGACTCACTTTTGCAGCTAAGAGTCAGTTCTTTTCCTGCTCCACACTTCAAAGCTGTTGCCTGTAAATGAGGCAGCCTCTCCTGCCGGGGGCAAAGTGGCGTTGAGCCCCCACGACCGGCCAGCAGCAGCAGTCCTCCCTTAAGAGATGGCCAGAGGAAGGTTCACAAGTTTCCCGGCTGCCTGAGGCCCAGTGGCCACCTTTTCCACCTCAGCTACTCCGCGCCAGCCGCCGCAGCCGCCGCCATCTTGAAACCTTGTGCAGATTTTATCTGCTAAAATTATTTCAATTTCTATTGACAATAAGCAAGTAGATAACTTGTTTAATTTACACAAAGAGCTCATCACATGTTATCTCATTTATTTCTCATAAAATTTCTCTGACAAAAATTATTATTTTTATTGCCTTAAAATGAGGGAGTATAAGATAAGTGTACTCATTAACACCTTCCCTAAAATAAAAGACCATCCACTCCAGATTTTCATTTCTTCTAATGTTAGAGCTCTGGAGTAGATAACAGTTTTGTTTTTGCAACACTAAAGTAACAGTAAAGGCTTTAAAATTACAGTCTTTCCTTTCTTCATTCCCCAACAGTTTCTGTACCTGTAAGAAAAGGCTTTAGATGTCATTTTCCACTAATATAAACTATGTTATCCCTTTTAAAGGCAGAAACAACTCCAGACAATTTTATTCTAAATAATGTTTTCACTTTTCCACCTCCTCCATGGAGAGGTTTATCTTCTTTTTGGAGAAAATAAAAATCAGGAAAATAGTTGACATAACAAGTTAAAAATTGTCTTTATTTCATTTCAGCAAAAAGTATACTACAAGTCCAATCCATTTGTAATAGATATGGTTGCTAATAGGTTAGTTTTCTACTCTATGTCTATTCTATTCAAGATAATCGCCACAGTTTGTTGATATATCTACTACTGATTCTCAGTAACTTTTAAACATCTGCAAAATACTCCCTTCTCACTATCTCCAGGCCCCATGCTAGCTTTTATCTGTGTACATCCTTAAAGTCATGATTAAAACAACAATGTGAATTTGAATTCAAAGACCCTGCTTTGCTTTGAGACTTCTTTAAATATCTAATTTGCCTCCTGCTGCTGAAAATGAAGTTTGCCAGAAAGGAAAATTTTGAAGGAGATAATCAAAGGTGAATATATGGAGTGGGGGGAAACATAACAACAAAAACATAGATGTGGTTTGGTCTTTCTTTCAGAGAACTGAAATGAGTACTAAATAATTTTCATTTTTCTTTCATTCTGAAGCAATACTTGATACATTTCTCTATATTGTCTCTTCTTTTTTATATTGCTCTTGAGTCACACATGAAAAGGAATTGATCTCTGTGTGTGTGTGTGTGTGTGTGTGTGTGTGTGTGTGTGTGTGTGTGTGTGTGTGTGTGTGTGTACTTTCTCTTTGGAAACAAAAAACACTACATTGGAAAGCCTTTCTGATCCTCACCTTCTAACCTTTGAAACTAACCCAGAATTCTCCTCAAGAATGCTAGTTGATATTTAAAAAAAAAAAAAAAAAAAGAAGCATAATAATTTCTGCCGATTTGGGACTTACAGTGTACACAATGTAAACTGAACTTTTTAGTGGATAGTTGGGCTCCTTAAAAATGTTTGACTGTAAGAAGTCTGTTCAAAGTAATACTAAACCTCTTTGGACTAACTAAAGAGATCTCAGTTGCATTTCTGAGAGTTCAACTCTAGGGAAATTTAAAATGCTTTAAACATATGGTTGAGTTGGTTAGTTATAAAAGCCACTTTCGTGTGGGGGTTTTGCCCAGTGTCATTCCCTGAGCAATATGGTCCACAGGAGCCATACAATAAATGAATTCTCTGTCTGCTTGTTCTACTTCCTCTCCGTAAATTTTAATTTCTTTCTGGAAAGAGAAAAACCTGTTCCATATGTCTGGGTAATGCTACTTTGGAGGTATTCACATAGAGATAATAGGCATAGTTTCATAACTAAAGCGACCCTTGTTATTCTCAGTACTTTTTAAACATCTGCAAAACACCCCATTCTCATTGTCTCCAGGCCCCACATTAGATCTTATTTGTCCACATCTTTAATCTCATGATTAAAACAACAATGTGATTGAACTTTAAATTCAAAGACATTCCTCCCCTGTTGGCTTTGTCCTGGTGGTGTCTACTTCCTTGCAGTCTCTCCCGGGTACAAAGCACAATAATTAAAGACACAGTTCTTCAGGATAGTTACAGTGTGTTGACAAAAATAAGAAACAAATGGAATGGTTTCAGTCTTGCAGGGATTGTATATTTCAATGGAGAAAGAAATCTAAGCCATTGATAACTGCATTTGCTAGAAATCATTTGGGCCCATTCTTGTGGTATGATGTTGCAGAAATGAAATGAAGACATTTTCTATTGTTCATATCAACTTTTGTTCTAATTTCCATTTTCCCAAATGGTAAGATTACCATTGTAAAAAGAGCAGCTGAAGCAATAGTGAGGGTATAACCCAAGATAACCCTGAGTATCACAGTTAAACTGAAGTTCAACCAATAGATTACAAACTTTGTGAGTACAGGGGACAAGGACTGTGTTATTCATTGTTATATGCACTCTATTATTGTTTCATTAACATTGAACTCATAGCTACCAACACTGTAACTCATGCCTGAACAAAGCTTATCTAATACACGTGTTTACTCAGTAACACACATCACAGTATTCTTACACTTACGAACACAGGACAGCACATCAGCACTACTCTTGCTGGCCATTTTAAGAGGCAAAAATCACCACCAAAAAGCATAAAAATGTGGAAAACATGGCACTAAACAGAGCTCACTATGAAAGGGGAAACAAGAAGGCAGAGTGTCACCTTGTTTGATGTCATTTAAGAACATTTGCATCTGGACACTCAAGTTTTTTGCCACTTTGAACATGTCACAAATGACTGTGAAAGGGTGAGGATTAATTTAAGGGTTACAAATAACTTTTAGCAAATAGGCAAATTTTGCAAATGCAGAATCTGCAGATAATGAGGATCAACTGTGTGGAAAAGGTTTTTAACTTATTTGCATATTTATACCTGTCCTTATTATACATAGTGGTTTTAGGAAGTTTTCAATAAAATATATAAAATAATAAATCAGGAAAAATATAAAAGGCAAAAGATATAAGGCTAGGGAGAAAAAAAAAAAAAAAAACATTCGTACCACAGGATTTCATGGTTATTAAATACAGGTCCCAAATCTGGCTTTGAGTTTCCAAATGTGTAGAATAATATAAATTAAGAGTCAAGCACAGAGTCTTAAAAACCCTAATATGGAAGTGACAGGTAAAAAGAGAACATCCAAATGAAGCCAATTGCACCAAAATGAGCTTTTCACTTCCTTACTGTGTACCACTTTTCTGACTTATGCAAGATGAAGTCTTATCACAAAATTTTCTCAAGCAAATGAGTGCATTATATTAGGATTTCAAGAGATCACTCTAGATCTCAATCATCTGTAAAATTTGCTGTCTTAGTAACTTTGTGAAGTGAAAACTAGTGCTATATGTACTAATCATTTTATCCTAAGCAAAACGTAATTCACAAAATTGTGCAGAAATTATACTGATGTATTAAGATATTCCAGATACAGAAAAGCAAAAAGGGTGAGTTAAAACCAGTGGTTGCTGGAGAAGACTCACACCTGCTTTCAAGAGCCCATTGTGCGGTGCACATTTCCTTCCAACTTTGCATTCAGAGATGCCATACTGACCATCTAAAAGTGGCTCAGTTGGGAGTATTTACACCAAGGAAATCACCAAATGATCAGGGATGCTCTTTCCATGAAAAAAAAAAAAAAAAAGAAAAAGCTTTTAAACATTCACCAGCATAAACCTGACTAAAATTCACAGTATAATCTTATTTGTTTTCAGTAAATTATATTATACTTTTTAGTAATACTGTGAATTGTTAAGATTCATAATTTGCACCTTTATCTTTCAATGTGTGTTGTAGTTGAAGATCTAAGGAAATACAGAGAACTCAGTGCTACTGACATTCTTCGTTATCAGTTATTTACTTTAGGTTTCCATTTATAATTTCAGAACATAATTTACTCTCTTCCATATATAGTATTGGAAGATGTTAAAATCTTTTAGCTGCTGAATCATTAATAGGTTTATGAAATCCTTCTGATAGACTGAAAAAAAGGTCTTATTCTGTTTTTAGCTATGAATTCCCTTAATTACTATCCGTAGTATTGCTTTCTCGTACAGAACTGATACCTATTCATAGACCTGCTTCTAAAAGATATCAAAAAGACAAAAAAAAAAAAAAAAAAAGAAAAGAAAAAGAAAAAGGAAAGCCTAAAATATAATGCTGCATAAGCTTATACTCGCTCTATTAAATTCTACATTCTAACTTATTTCTAACAATAAAAAAAGTTACTTTAGTAAAATGTTTTGGTTGCTTTTTAAAAAATTTATTTTCCTAATTTCTAAAATGAGGACATTATCTATTTAGGAAGAGATCTTTGTCGTAGTCCTACCTCTACACTTTTGCAACATCTTGGTCTTGACAAACTTTTTTTCTTTTTAAAGATATAAACCATCTTTTCTTTTTTAAAAAATGTAATTGAAACATAACATTATTTTAAACACAATCATGGTTCACACAAAAGAATTGATAGTTCAGTGCCATCAGATATATTTAACTGTGTTTAATAGATGTGTTGCTTAAACTTTTATTGAAATCTAATCTTGCTCTTGAGTTGACATATAATTTTAGGAGGTTTTACCTGATTTCTTTTGGACATAACTGGCAATAGATTCTAATCAATTTCTTCTCCTGAAACTCCTTGACAATGAGTTAGTGATCTGTAAATCTGTGCTTAAATTTCCTTAGGTAAATAGTATTTAAGAAGATGGTCCATAAAACTAAAACAAAATTATTGAATGTGACAATTATTGAACAGTGACAACATCAAGTAGTGACTAAGCCATTTCAATTAATTTCATTTAATTTTATTTTTTAAGCCATTTTTATTTCTATGCCATTTAATTTATTTTTTTTTCTTTGTTATACTTGGGTGTTGTTAAAATATAATACATAAGGACATTTTCTTCAAATTACAGATTTACTTTGACTTTATAATTTTTGTAAGTCAAAACTATAGAAAGACAATGAGGCAATTATTCAATCCTGGCTCTACTGTCTCAAGACACCACAGTGACATACACAGTATAGTTGATAATTGATTCTTTGCATCTTTTATTTCCAAATATATCAGTAGAGGCAGGAAAGTGTGCTATAAATAATGTAGATCTGTAGGTCACTAGCCACTGGTTCCTCTCTGACATCAACAACCTGGCTTTAACCTGATTCCTCAGTGGTAAAATAAAAGTCAACTAAGTGAGTGCTAAGCTTCCTTTTTTGGCTTTTCTGGTTCTACATTTTCAAGAATGAAAAAAAAAAAATATGTGGATATAGCCTATTGCAGTGACACATGGCTCCTTTTTCCAACTCTTTTCATTTTCAGTCTGAGATGTGTGTGTATGTATGTGAGTTTAAATTATGGAAAGGGAAACTATTTCAAACCAAGATATAAAAGTTTAGTTTTCCCTAAATAAGTGCAATACATTTAGATTTTTAAGAACATAAATAAACGCTTCGGCAGTTGGCTGTGGCTCATGGCAAAAAAAAAGTTTACTCTAATGCTTGAAAAACAGGTTTTTTCTTTTGTAATGGAAATCTTAAAAATCTCAATCTTGTGGAATAAAATAGAGCCTTAAGGATCAGATTATACTAGATAGCCAGAAAGGCCCTGAACAGTTCTCATTCAAGCAATGAAAAAAAATATCAAAATTCATTTTAGTAATGTTTAACACAGAAGTTCTGAAATAGTTACAATAATTAGATGATTTTTGTTAAATTGGAGACATTACCTAGTTTTAACCCAGTTCAATTCTCTATACTTTACCAATACTTACAAATTAACTATTTCTACAGGTATAAAAATAAGTAGTATTTTCATACCACTCTTTGGCCTCCATCGTGACTCCACATTGTTGCCTGAGGTAGTCATGATAAGAGCTTGAGAGCCCCCCTTTAGCAGCAGCCATTCACAAGAAGTACATAGGTTGATTTACAACAGTAGCTTTGATCTACCTTTCATGGAAACTGAGATCAATAAATGCTTGTCATTTTATTAGTTTAAAGCCAATTTATTTTTTTTTAATTTTTTTTTTCTTAATTTTATTTTGTCTATATACAATGTGGTTGATTATTGTGGCCCATTACCGAAACCTCCCTCCCTCCTCCCTCTCCCCCCTCCCACCCAACAATGTCCTTTCTGTTTTCTTGTTGTATCAACTTCTAGGAATTGTAGTTGTTATGTCTTCTTCCCCCCTCCCCGGTTTTTTTTGTGTGTGTGTGTGGGTGTGTAAATTTATTTATTTATTTTTAGCTCCCACCAATAAGTGAGAACATGTGGAGAATATACCACAATTTGATAGACATTTAGGTTGCTTTCCAATGATTATCTAAGCACCAACCAATTTGCTGTCTAATCTTTTCACATTAATTGATTGATTTAGCACACATTTACTAATATCTATTTTCTTCCACTCAGGCTCCAAGAAAGCCCTACTTTGGGTTAAATAACACTCCACATTAATAAACGCCTTAGCAAATCTTTTTGGTCCAATCTTTTCCTGTACCAAACAACGAGAAAGAGCGAGCGAGCGAGAGAAAGAGAGAGAGAGAGAGAGAGAGAGAGAGAGAACCAGTCAGAGATCATCTCCTCCGATTTGAGAATCTAGTATCCACTTTAAACACCTTGATAAGCTAGAATGTAGAGACACAAGTTGGGAAGAACATTGCACTGAGTTTCTGAAAAATTGTATGCTATAACCTACTTGTCCATGTAGTGCTTCAATAGAAGTTTTGAGAAAACCTGGTTTTATACCCATTTACCATAATGCAAAAATATATGGTCTTTTTACAATGATTTTCTCCAGTTCCCTTACTAGTAAACTACAATGATAATTTTTGCTCCTTTTGCCATATAGATACATTTTTTGGATTTCAAAAGAACAGAAGACCCCCTCCCTTATATGATAAAAGTTGAGATTCAGAAAAGAATACACACACATATATATATCAACTTTATATGTCAATACTATTTAAAGACCAAGAGACTAAACCTGAAATTTGTCCAGATCAGAACAAACAAACAAACAAACAAAAAATAAAACAAGGATATGCAAATCCAAAAGTTATTAATAGCAAGCAAATCCGATCTGGTTTGCAAACTTTGCAAATTGGTTAAACTGTTACCTAGAAACTTGTGTTGGAATCTGCTTCAGAAGATCATGGTGCTTTGTGAACAGCCAAAGGAGGTAATGCTAGAGAAAAGGTTAGAGTGGATTTCTTGTATCCTAAATCTAACTGATTTTTAAACGAAGACATAAACTGCTGTGAATTGTGCAATATTCTTCTTTTTATCTAGCTTTCTCTTTTTAAATTAACTTTATTTTTTCTAATCATGACTTTGATAACCAAAGCATTTTTAGAAATGTAACTATCAATATCAGTAAGCGATTACTAAACATATCGGTAAGAAATTGGGAAAACCAGTAAATTTTTGCCCTAATTTTTTTGACATAAGAAATAAATAATGGATCTTAATGATCTCTAAGTTATTGTCTAGGTTTAAAATTCTATGTCTTCTGGCTAAACAGATAATTATAATTTCCTCCACATTTTAATATTAGTCTTTAGGTGCCTGCAAAGTGCTGGATTTCATTCAGAAGATGAGAGTGCAGTGAAATAATTCACAATGTTTCTAAATCACTGCAGATATATTCACATGCCATTTAACATAAAAACTAGTTTTTACATTACTGTAAAATTCTCGTCTTATTGTAATTATTTTACTACTAAATATACAGCCGTATAAATGTCTGAAATGGCACACCTGTTCTTAATCCAGCAGCACACATGGTAAATTGGAAACAACACACCTGTTACACGGTGCAAAAAAAACAGTGCTGCACTGAAATTCCTTCCCTGGGAAAAAAAGAGAGATGGAACATTTTACTTCAGTAAAAAATATTTATCGATGGCCAAATCTGTGCAAATCTGTGTAAAATATTTTGCTGAGTGCCGCTGCAAACAGCACACAGTCTAGCCTTCAAAGGGCTTAAAAATTGATAAGAACAATAAAGCAAACATTCATTCATTTCTCCTTCTCCATCCATTTATTCATTCAACATTTACTAATTTATTATTTACTATTGTCCATGGAGCTTGCATTCTTGTGGGAGCAGGCAACGAACAGAACACAGAAATAAGCCAAACTGTGACAAATGCTAGACAGAAAATCCAGACTCGGTGATGTGATCAATAGTTTCAGAGTGATTTCTTTATATATTGGCTGTTCAAGCAAAGCCCTACTAAAGAAGTATCATTTAAGCTCAGATTGAATGTCAAGAGAGAAACATTTTGAGGATCAAGAAGAGAGCTTTTGAGGTACAGCAAAATCTTTGCAAGGAACCTAAATTTTTAGAAGTGCTTAGCCTGCTGGAGAAATAGTTACATGATCACTGTTCTTGTGATATGAGTTGAGGTCAAGGAAATAGGCAGGGGACAGATATGGTACAGATTTGTACATATGAAATATTTGGGATGTATTTAATGGCTTTTCATAGTATTTAAGAGATATTTAAGTAGGTGAGTGCCATAATTTATATTTTCAAATTATCACTCAGACTGTTATATTTTCAAATTATCACTCAGAGAATGGATTTGACAGAAAGAAAGCCTGTTAAGAGGTTTCTTTAGTAGACTAGGAAAAAATGATAATAAAATGATGAAATTAAGACAGTGAAATTAGGATGAGATGATGATGGCTTTGGAGATTCTTAATGAGCTGGAGCAAAGTGGACAGATTTAGGATATATTTTGAACGTGAATTTGATGATACTTGTTTGGATTTAGGTTGAGAAGTGATAAGGAAAAAGAAGGATCACTCCTAGACTTTGGCTTTAGCAAATATGTAGATGATGATGCTTTTTATTGCCATGAGAAGAAGTGAGAAGACCATGTTTGGAGGTTCGGTTTTGAATATATGAACTTAAAGATGTCTTTTGAATATCCATGTAGAGTTACTGAGAAAGTAGATACACAATTCTATAGTTAAGAGATATTAACATTATGTCCACTGTTTGAATAAGTGGATATAAATGTACCAATGATTATGTTAAAATAATGCACATAATTTTTTTTCTGAAAAATTAATTTAATTAACTTCAAGTTTCATCAAAATCAATGTTAAAATTAATTTTTTTATTTTTCTTTTTATTTTTTATTTTAACTTCTCAATATACATTCTAGTTGATTTTTGTGACCCTTTACCTGTTCCTTTTCCCTCTCCCCTCCCCCCTACAATACATATAAACTTTAAAAATAGCTATGTTTACTATGTTTTTTTTAAAAATTTATTTTTGACATTTTTTTATTTTAATTTATCAATGTACAATGTAGTTGATGTTCGTGTCTTTTTACCAAGTCCTCCTTTTCCCCCCTCCCACACAGCCCCCATCAACATTATATCTGTTCACTTGTCTTAACAAGTTCAAGGAATTGTGATTGTTGTGTCTTCTTCCCCCACATTTATTTGTTTGTATATTTATTTATTTGTATTAGTTCCCACAAATAAGTGAAAACATGCAGTATTTCTCCTTCTGTGCCTGGCTTATTTCAGTTAATATAATTTTCTTTAAATCCATCCATGTTGCTGTGAATGGTAGCATTTCATTTTTTTTTAAATATAGTAGATCAGTATTCCACTGTGTAGATAGATATACCACATTTTCCTTATCTACTCATCCAATAATGGGCATTTAGGCTGGTTCCAACTCTTGGTATCACAAACAGTGCTGCAATAAACATGGGAGTACAGGTATCCCTTTGACATGATGATTTCCATCCCTTTGAGTGTACACCCGGCAGTGGGATAGCTGGGTCATATGGTTGATTTATCTGTAATTGTTTGAGGAATCTCCATACTATTTTTGATAAAAGCTGTACCATTTTGAAGATGGAAAGATATCCCATGCTCTTGGATTGGAAGAATCAACATTGTGAAAATGTCCATACTACCCAAAGTGCTCTGCAGATTCAATGCAATCCCCATCAAAATTCCAATGATATTCTTCTCAGAAATAAAAGAAACAATTGTAACATTCATATGGAATAACAAAAGACCACAAATAGACAAAGCAGCCCTAAACAAAAAAAAAAAAAAAAAAAGGAGGCATAACGCTACCTGACTTTAAACTATACTGCAAAGCTATAGTAACCAAAACAGCATGGTACTGGCATAAAAACAGACCCATGGCCCAAAGGAACAGAATACAGAATCCAAAATCAACCCATACAACTACGGTCACCTGATCTTTGACAAAGGCACCAAGTCTACACACTGGGAAAGAGACTGACTCATCAGTAGATGGTGCTCGGAAAATAGGATATTCATATGTAGGAGAATGAAACTAGACCCATATCTCTGACCCTTTACCAAAATCAACTCAATATGGATTAAAGAATTAAATATAGATCCTGAAACAATAAAGCTCCTTAAAGAAAAAATAGAGGACACCCTTCAGGAAGTAGGATTGGGCATATACTTTATGAATATGACCCCAAATGCACAGGCAACCAAAGAAAAAAATCAATGGGATTGTATCAAACTAAGCTTCTGCTCAGCAAAAATAAAAACAATCAACAGAGTGAAAAGACAACTAACAGAGTGGGAGAAAATATTTGCAAAATATACATCTGACAAAGAATTAATAGCCAGAATATACAAGGAACTCAAACAACAGCAAAAAACCATGTAACCCAATTTAAAAATGGGCAAAATTGCTGCATAAGCATTTTTTGAAGGAAGATATACAAATGGCCAACAGACAAATGAAAAAATATTCAATATCACTTAGCATTCAGGAAATGTGAATCAAAACCACTTTGAGATACCATCTCACTCCAGTTAGGATGGCTAATATCTAAGAGACTGAGAATGATAAATGCTGGCAAGGATGCAGAGAATATGGAACCTCCTACACTGTTGATGGGACTGCAAAATTTTTATTTTTAAATGGAGAGATAAAATTATATGTACTTATTGTGTACACCATGATATTTTGAAGTATATAAATTGTGGAATGACTAATTCTAGCTAATTGACATATGCATTATCTCACTTAGTTATTTTTTTTGTGGTAAGAATACTTTATATCCACCCACTCCTTTTTAAACTGACTTTCCAATCCTTTTTATAGGAAGTAAGGAAGGAAAGAAAAAAGAGGAAGGAACATGTAAAATTTAACTCTAAGGGACGTGCTTATTTTGGAGTAAGAACTGATAAGTTTTTGCAAAACATCCTAGCCCATTGACTTATTTGGAACTGAAGGAGAGAAGCTGACTTTTGTTTAAGCCTGATGTTCTGATATGTACTGTTTTATCCCATTTAATACTTAGAGAAGTATTTTCTAATTTATTTTTAATTGAAACATAGGGACTGTACATATTTATGGGGTACAGATTTGTATTTCAATATATGTACATGATGTGCAGTGATCAAATCAGGGTAGTTAGCAAACTCATCATCACAAAAAAGTATCTTTTTTGTGACAAGAACATGCAGTATTTGTCTTTCTACCTATACTTGACTTATTTCACTTAACGTAATGTCTTTCAGGCTCATCCATGTTTCCACAAAAAACAATATTTCATTCTTTTTCATGGCTGAGTAATATTTCATTGTATACATATACCATATTTTCTTTATTCATCCATCTGTCAATGAACACCTAGTTTGATTCCATATATTGGCTATTATGAATAATGCTGCAATAAACATGGGGATACTGATAACTCTTTAACATACTGATTTCTTTTCCTTTGGGTATATACCCAGTAGTTGGATTGCTAGATCATATGGTAGTTCTATTTTAGTTTTCAAGGAATGTCCATACAGTTGTCCATAATGGCTATACTAATTTACATTTCCACAAACAGTATATAAGAGAAACTACGTCCTCACCAGCATTTGTTATTTTTTGTCTTTTTGATAATAGCTATTCTAACTAGGGTGAAATGAGATATCATTATGGCTTTGATTTGCATTTCTCTGATGATAAGTGATGCTGAGCATTTCTGCATACATCTGTTGGCTGTTTGCATGTCCTCTTTTGAGAAATGTCTATTAAGTTCATTTGCCCATTTTTTAAATCAAATTATTTGTCTTTTTGCTATTGCATTCTTTAAGTTCTTTGTACAGTTTGGGTATTAATCCTTTGTTGGATGAATAGTTTCCAAATATTTTTTCCCATTCTTCTGGTTGCCTCTTCTCTCTGTTAATTGTTTTTTTTTTTTTTTTTTGCTGTGTAGAAGCTTTTTAGTTTGATGTAATCCCATTTGTCTATAATTGCTTTTGTTGCCTGTGCTTTAGAAGTCTTCTCCATACAATTTTTGTCCAAACCAGTGTCGTAGAGTGTTTTCTCTATTTTTTCTTCCAGTATTTTCATAGTTTCAGGTTTTACATTTAAGTCTTTTTAGTTCATTTTGAGTTGATTTTGGTAAATGGTGAGAGATAGGGGTCTAGTTTCATTCTTTTACATATGACTATCCAGTTATCCCAGCACCATTTACTATTGAAAAGTACAGCCTTACTCCTAACATTTTAAGTTTTCTATGGTTGTTTTAAATATCTTTGTTCCATTCTTTGTCTTTTATTTCTTGTCTTTGCTGTTTGGTGGTTTTATCCAATGTTAAGATATAATTTCTTTCTCTTTTTCGTTTAGATACCTGCTCTATCAATGAGTTTTATTCTTTTGTATGTCATTATGATGGTAGTTGTTGTTTTGCTTCCAGATGTAGGACTCCCTTACGGATTTCTTGTAGGATGGTCTTGTGATGGAGAATTCCCACAGTTGTTGTTTGCCTGGGAAAGACACTTATTTATAAAAAAAAAAATTCTGAACGATAGCTGGCAGTTTTTTCCTATCAACACTTTTAATTTATCATCCTGATATTGGAGATAAGGTCTGGGAGGCCCGATAGTCAGCCTCAACCCACCCAGTCCTCTTACCAGGTTCTTGACTGAGCCACGGGAAAGAATTCAAGAGCAGAGTCACAGTAGAAAGTGAGAACAAGTTTAATATAACAGATAAGAGATACAGGTTCCACAGAGAGAGTGCAGCATAGCTAGATACTGAGCAGGGCATACACCAAGTCTAACAAAAAAGCAAGTTCTAGGGCAGACATCAAGTCAAACACAAAAGCAACAAAAACATACTTAAAGTTCAGTGCAAAGTACAGGCTGGCTCAAGAGAATGAGCAGCTACTTGCTGAAAATAAGCTCAACACAAAGTAAAGTATACACACCTCAGCCATCTAAGTGTACGTTGCCATGGGAAAGTGAGTAACAACCCCACATTCAGCTCAATTTCAGCTTTTAGAGTTTCTCTATCTAATGAATATTCAATTAAGGTGATTCCCCATTATATGCACCAGGCATATTCAAGAATATTCCGTGTTCTCTATTGAGCATGCCCAGCCACTAGATTTACATAAGCCAGCCCTTTGTAGTCTCATTTTCCCTATGTTGGTGCTAAAAAAATAAGTCCAACTAGCAACAGTAACTTTCTTCCAGGGGAGAGCTCAGAGGAGGGGACTGAAACCTCAGGGAGTGGCTGGAAACTCAGGCATGTCCTGAAACCTGAGCCCAGGGAAAGTGAGAACCTCCTATATCAGTTCCACTCTCTCCTAGCCTGTAAGGTTTCAGCTGAGAAATCTGCTGTTAGTCTAGTGCAGATTCCCTTACAGTGATTTGATGCTCTTTTATGGCTGTTTTTGAATTCCTTTTTGTTTTTGATTTTTGACAATTTGACTATGATGTGTTTCAGAGAAGGCTTTTTGGGTCAAATCTGTTTGGAGATCTTTGAGCCTCTTGCATATGAAAGTTCATCTCTCTCCCAATACTTGGGACATTTTCAGCTATTGTTTCGTTAAGTAACTTTTTAATGCCTTTACCCTTCTCTTCCCCTTCCAGAAGACACATAACAGGGATGTTTGTACACTTAACGTGGTCCCATAGATCTCAGAGGCTTTCTTTCTTTTTTTTAATTCTTTTTTTCTTTTTCTATTGTCTGACTGGGTTGTTTTAAAAAAAAACCTTTCTTCAAGCTCTTGGTTGTATTTTTTATTTCATGGAATGGATTCTTCATTTCCTAGATTTCTGCTTGGTTATTTTTTATGATATCTATCTTATTGTTGAATTTCTCCCTCAGATGCTGAATTGTTTTATCATTTCATTGTGTTGTCTATGAGTGCCTTCATGGCTGAGGCACTGGTGTGCTTGACAGCTCTTTCCTGTAATGGACAACAGCAAGCTGGGTCACAGGGATTGTGGATGAAGTCTCAATCTCTTGGGAGAGTTGTTGGAGTGCTCTGCAGCAACTCAGCTGGAGTGGGCAACCCTAGGCAAGCTAACTGGCACCCTGGCCAGAATCCTGTGCCCCTGAGAGATGCACTGTGGTGCCCTGCAGCTCTTCAGCTTAAATGGGTAAACCTGGGCAGGATTTCTTGGGTTGTGGTCAGGACCTTGGACTTTGAGAGAGACAATGAGGTGTCAGAATAAATATGAAATATTCTGGAGTTCTGATTTCATTTTCCTTAATTTCAAACACAGAAGAGCAACTTTTCATTCCCTTTAAAAAAAGAGAAAGAATCCTATGTCTTTCCAAAATATATTTTTGGTTATGTTAGATAAATTAAAGAATCAGCAAGTATGTGAATGCCCACTTTATGTCTAGCGAATCATGTAATATATGTACGGTGCATACTACATAAATAATATTCTTTTCAAAGCATTTCTTTAGTGAAGACAGCAACTTACTTTCAACTTTTTAAAACTATTTTTTGACACAGATCCTCTGATAGAGTTGGTATGCCTATCAAAACCAACTATTTTAAACTAAACATTTAAATAGAGTTTTCTGAATATTGGCTTGATGTAGTTTATCTTACCTTGGCTAAAAATCAGCAAAGTGAGTCAAGGTTGCTAGATTTGACCATACTTGCACTTGAACTTTGAAATCATAAAAGGTTGTTCTTTGAATATATTTTATTAGAATATACATGAGCATATTATATGTATTTATATATTTGGAAAGATTTTGGTAATAGCTACTATCAATGGAAAACAGAACTTCAAACATTCTTTATTATAATAGGGTATAAATATTGAAGCTTTTGAAATTCAAAATATTTCAGAGAACCAGCTTTTTTAAGATGTAAGGTTTTTCTGAAACTTGTCTTTGATGGAAATGAACTGTAGGTAAAGCTACTTAGTTTGGGGCCAGTTTTTAAAATCAAAACACATGGCTTTGGGTACATTTTTATACAAGTACATAAATAAATCAGATCAGCTGATTTTCAAGCTTTTTTAGGTTAAGATGATTTGGACATCTCCATAGGGAGAAATTTAAACTAACATTTAGCTCTTCTAATACTCATCTAATACTACAACAAATCCTTAAGTATTATTCCTTTTACCCAAGAACAGATTGCACATATTCTACTTTAGAGAGTATAGTTGATATAATCCCCAAATTACCAGATAGAATTCAGCAAATAATCTAATGTACTTTTTTCTATCTAAAGGTTTACCCAGGATATTCTCCATCCTGCAGTCTTTTTGCTTTGAGTAATATTGGCTACATCTAGTTCTTACAGTTTAATAAAAATTTTCATTTAATATCTATCTATTAAGTACCCTCTTTGTGCTAAGCTACTAGATTAAGGACTAAATATACATTGATTAACAAATTAAACTGGACCCTGTCTTAATGGATCTTACAGACTAATGGCAAAGACAAAATAAAAAGGGAAAAAATAATATATGTTTGTATAATTAGAAACTGATAAATGACAAGAGAAACAAATAATAAGAGTGTTCTAAAAGCAAATAACTGAGAGGAGAAGGTACTATTTAAGTTTAGGTAGTAAAAACAGCTTTATTTGAGAAGATTACATTTCAATGAAGATCTCAGGGGTGAAAACAATCCACCCATTCAAACATGTGCATGATGGATAGTTGGGGAGAAGATGCTGGTGAAGAATCATTCAGACAGAGTTAATTGCATGAGCAAAGATGCAAAGACCCCAAATAAGGAATTAAAATCTTGGTATTTTCGAGATATCGGAAAGAGGTAAGTGTGATTGGGGCAAGGAAATCAAAGGAGAGATGTATACAAGACATCTGAAGTGTCAGTAGGGTAAGAAGATAATAGGTGTCATTTTAAGTAGGGTGGGACATAGCCCCTAATATCCTTTTCACTTTATAGTGATGAAGGAGTTGTACTGAAATGATTCAATATAGCATCCATTCTAGGTGTAAAAAAAAAAAAATGTGAAATACAATGATTCACTAGAAGGACTCACAGAACTTGTACTCACCACAACACAGCAAACATACACAGCAGTATCACTAAGGGGAAAGGACACAGGCAGGATCTGAGGGTCCATGTCTAAGCTACATAATTTCTCCCTTCTGGGAGAGGCTGTGCCAAGAAAGCCCTACCTTCAGCAGTATGAGATAACTACACATGAGCAATGTGTCTGTCCAGGGAATCATGTTTGGATTCAGAGTTCAAATTTTTATTGAAGAATAGTCACATAAGCAGAAATGATCAGTCTTAACTAATGAAATTCCAGACTTCCAGAAAAAAAGCAGGTGTTCAGTGACTCAGGCAGGCAAAACAACCTTATCAGTAGATCAAACTTTTCAAAGGCTGAGTTTCCAGATGCCAGTCAAAGACCAAAGCAACAAGCAGGCCTTTTATAGATAACTGCCTCAGGCCTGTGATAAGTCTTTGCTTCACAGCTGCTAAGATAGGGGTGGCTCCAAAGCATCAGAGAGAAAGACGTTCAGAAGTTTAGAAGTTGATTCCCCCAAATCGGGAGTGCTTCATATTTTCCTGCAAAATCTTAGTCAGAATTCAATCTCATCTCAAATTTTACCTGCTCTACATAATCATCCTTCTTTCTTTGCCTCCATTTTCTCATTACACTTATAATTTCTTGAAACACTGAAGCTATTATTTGCATTATTCTTATGATATTTAACACACCATTATGTGTTATATTTCCTAGTTTTTATATCTCATTTTTCATCCTAGTTTGTAAACCTCATGGAAAGGATGTTTCGATTGTGGCTTTTCAGTTCCCTCAATCCCTGTAAGAGAAAGGGCCATAGAAGCAATTGTAGGATGAATGACTAAAAGAAATGAAAAAAATGTAGAACAAATGAGCAGAAATGTGTGTGCCTTTTGCATTTTTATTTATTTCTATGTGTTGAGAATACATCAATGCTTAAATCTTCAAAAGGAACAAAACCAAACTGACCGAGATCATTATTACGACCTATATTGTCCAAGATCTCAACGTATAATATCTGTTCACATCATCATTTTCATTTTCACAATGTCTTTTGCTTTTTGGTTCAAAAATGTCTAGATATCTTAACAAAAAGAGTTAAATTTATTTCCAAAGAAAAAGTAACTATGTAAAGAAATATCATATTTAATTGTTAGCTGGTTTTGTTATTATTTTATCTCCTACTAGCAAAGTGAGCATATTTATTATTGTTTTAAACTTCACCAGCTGCCCCAATGGTTTCCTATGTTTGTTTATTTGGGGTTGTGGTTATGATTCCTACATAAATGTTTACAGATCTCTTCAAGTTTCAGACTACTTTTAGAAAGGTTATATCCTCTGAAGGTCATATCTTGTGGGCCTATTCACAAAATAAGGTAGCATGTTTGACATGTGCACTGATGGAAATAGATCCTGTTATGTGGAATTAATCTGTATCCATCCTGTTTTTACTGAAAGCCTAAACACCAAGCCTTAGAAAATAGTGTCTCTTCTTAGCATAACAGACCTTAGAATTACCACTAAGTCTGTACACAATAGTGGTGGGTGGACACATGACAATTAGGAAGTGGATTTCAACCACTAACCCATTCACAAATGCTACATAAATGCCTCACAAACTATTGGTTTCTCCTACTAAAAACTGAATGCACAACTTAGAAACTAAACAGTTTTTTTTTTTTTCCTTTTTCACTATGGGAAAAGAGAGAATTTGAAAGTTGAATAAATGTCAATGAATTTGATCAATTTAGATACCTATACAAATAATTTAAGCAAAATATCTTTTTTTCTTAATTGCTGAACTCTTTTCTATTTAATTTTATGAAACTAATTTCATATGCTCTCCTTCCCTGCACCTAAGTTGCTTCCTGTGTCCGTAGAGCAGCTGAACAGCATAATTGTTAAGAGCTTGGCAAATTCAGGCAAACTTTGGTTCAAATCTCTATTCCCCCACTTACTAATTGCACAACTATGATAATTTTATGTAATCTCCCTAAACCTCAATTTCATTATTGTTGGAATGGGTATTAGTGTGCCATTTCATATTTCATACATTTGTGTGAAATGGCACACTAATACCCATTCCAACGGGTCTTATAAGATGTAGATGTAACATGTTTGAAATGTATAGCAGAGTGCTTGGCATCTGTAAGCCCTAACATAGCATTTAGAAAGTAGTGGTATTATTTGCAGCAGTTGTACCAGTACATATGTTTTGATTTACCTGGCCATGTCTCCAATAAATCGTGACTTATTTTTCTTATTCAGAAATAAGTATTTGCTATTGTTGGCTTAGCAACTTACAGATGTTAGGACTGAGGATTGTGTTGTTGTCTCTACCTTTTCCTGCTATAGCTCCAGCCCATGTGATCACTTTATAGGTTGATAGAAGGGGAGAGAGAATGGCAGTGCTAACGTCAACTGTCCCTTTAAGACAAGTGATTTCCTAAAGCCCCCTATAGATCAATGGACACCTCTAAATGCAAGGAAGCCTGAGAATGAACTTTTGGATGATTCCAAAGATCCATAGTAAAAGGAGCAAGTAGAAAAGGGTTTGGGAATGACTTCAAAAAAATTAGGATAATTCATCTATTCTTCATTTTAAATATGAATTTTAATTTTCTCACCAACTAATTAAATTGTTTGTTAAAGAGAGAAAATAATGTATGATAATTTAAAAAATTGAAACCAAAAAAAATTAAAATATTAAAATAGTTTTTTTCACAATTAGTTTGAAATCCTTTACTTTTTATACACGTCTAATTTAAATTATTACTTCTCCAAAGTGTACCATTTATTTCATGTATTCTGGCTATTTTTGTTCATTTAATGGGATATGCTTAAACTTATTTATGGGATTATGGGTTTTTAGAGATGAAGGTCTTGGTAATCATACATTTGTTTAGTTTACAGATGAGACTGACTACTTTGTGGAAGAAGGTATGGTTATTGTTAGATCTAAGCCTAGACTTAAATACCTGCCTCTTAGACCAGTTATTTTAATTACTCCTCATTTATCTAATTTTTTTTAATTTAAAATAATTATTCTCATACTATAGGTTACAAATGGACTTAAAACTCAAAGATAAAATTTTTAATTTTCAAAAATGATATGACTGCTACTTATTATTATGATGTGTATTTATTAATGACTTACAACATGCTAGGAAATAAATTAGGTGACTTACGTAATTCCCACAGCCACCTTGCAAAGTGTGAGTAGAAGCTAAGAGTTTTGACAGAGATGTACAGCTGGCTAGTAACAAACTCAGAATGAGGTATAGTTTTGCCTGGCTCCAAGCACCAAACTGTTATAATGCCTAGCCAAGGACACATGTTTTATACTACAATCCAATTCAATCAACTAACATTGTACAGGACTGAATACCTTAAAAACATTATATAAATAAAACATTTGGCACACCCCATGCCTTGCACTCATGTAAAACAACTGTAAGAACTGGGAATGCAGTATATTTCAATGAAAACTACATTTGCCAAAAAGTCAAGAGGCCTGGGCCCCATGTTAGATCCGTCACTTACTGGTTATGTGTCTTTCTGTAAATGAAGAAACTTCGCTTTACTTTCCTCATTTGTACAGTGAAGATTGAACTAAGTAACACCTGATATCCTCACAGCTTTAACATATCTTTAATTAATAATTGTCTAAATAAAGTTTAAAATAGGAATAATCTCAATTCCATTTTGCATTACAGACTCACCTAACAATGATTTGTATGTTTCCTTTAAACTGGCTTTACAATCAATTTACACATTAAATATAATCTCTATTTTATCAGACATTTCTCTCACACCTTTAAGATCTCACATGTATACATTCTCTGTAACTAAAGTAGACATCATGTACTATACAGTAAAATCTTATGTTTTTTACACTCATCTCTTTTAATAAAATAATTTGTGGATGGCAGCAAACTGAACAGTTTTATTTTAAATGCTGGTATAAAAACAACATAAGGAAGAAATAATACAGATTTTTTAAAATTAGTAGGCTACATGAGGTCTCTATATAATAATATTTTCATCTGAAACAGGAAGAAACGACTAAATAGTATTGAGTATTTTATTACCATTGGCTAACACAGAAGCAAACAGAAAAATGGAAATTACTGTATACCCAGTAACAATAATCCAATACCACAGTATGAAAAATATAAGTTTATAAAGAGATTAGTAACTCTTTGCTCAAAGATTTTTATTATTTCTTTTTATGGTCATTTTGTTTTTCTAAATTTCAAGTACAAATGTGGTAAGTTTATCTTAGCTTTCTTTTTATACTTAAAGAATATATAATAAAACCTAGTTTTAGATTCTTTTAAATCATCAATTTTAATATTGTAATTATTTCCTTCTGTAAAACTGAGGACATTCCCAAAATACACATTTTATAAAGATCATTTTATTAATTACACTTATTTTCTTCTAGCATAACTCCAAAAATAATAAGCATATTAAATTTCAGGGGAAAAAAAGTGTTGTGTATTAAGAAGTGAGAAGTAAGAAATTCAGGTAGACTTTGACCATTTTATACTTTAAAATATTTTCATGACCAATATTTGATCATTAAAACTCCACAATTTAAGAAAGATCCACTTTAGATGAGTTATCTGTGTTACAGAGAGATTAACATACCATTCCATGTTATTTCAGTAATTAAAAACAAATGCAGGATTTGGATCAAGTTCACACAATTCTTTTTACGTGGAATGTGCATTCCAATTTACCATAAACATTTTTGTCTAATTAGTTCAAGTAATCATTTAGGAAAATTAACTCATGTTTTAGAAAAAGAACATATATCATCATGAGTCAATTCAAATATTATAAACTAATATTGTGGCTACAGACACCTTCAAGTATACTTATAGTTACTGCTTTTTCAAGACAGAAGCGCTGACGTACATGCTCCTGCCAGCTAGTGTTCTTTCTGCCACCATTGTGACCCTTTTTTTCACACAGTGTAAGTAGTGTTGCCACCATATTTACTTGTTGGCTGATAAATATTTAAAAATCACTTTTCTATTTTTTACTTCATTGAATAGATTATAAAAGCTTTTTAGACAATCACTGTGTTTTTAACATGTTTTTTGTATGTGTTAGTGTGTGTGAGAGAAAGAGAAAGAGAGACAGAAAGACAGAGACAGAGAGAGACATGGAGGGAGAGAGAAATCCAAACATATCAAATAGTACTCGACATGTAGCTATTTTTGATTAACAAATATGTTCAATCTAAGTCCCTTTAGAAAAAAATAATATGAATGCTTGTTCCTTCATGCTAATAATATTGTTAAAGGCTTTTGGAATTTAAATATTGGCTTTCAACCACATAATAATTTTTAAATTATTCTTTAAAGATTCTAGCATATTTCATATACAAATTATTTTTTTATTTTGCTTTTCCTTATTTTTCTATTTGAAAACTGTCAGTTTTTGTTTGTACCAGATCTTGTTTTTTTCTTTTTACATATATATATTTTTTTTTTAGTTTTTATTGATTATACACATTTATGAAGAACCGAGCTGACCATCAACACCAGTGCACAAGATGTGATGACTGGATCAATACTTTCAGCATGCCCACCACCTCAGATTGCAATTACTCCCCGTGTTCCCCACCCTACCACTCCCCAGTCCCTTTCCCCTCTACCCCTCTCTACCCCAGGCAACTTTACTTCTCTTCTTTCCCTCTGCAAGTCCACCACACCACTATGGTCTTTCCTTCCCTCCTTCTTTCTCTCTTCGTTCCCACTTATGAGTGAGAACATGCGGTGTTTTTTTTTTTTTCTTCCACATCTGGCTTATTTCATTTAACATAATTTTTTCCAGCCTCATCCATTTTGCTGCAAATGGCAGAATTTCATTCTTTTTTATGGCTAAGTAGTATTCCATCATGTATTATACCATATTTTCCCCTATCCAGTCATCTGTCAATGTACGTTTAGGTTGGTTCTATATCTTCGCTATTGTAAATAGAGCTGCAATGAACATGGGAGTGCGGGTATCCCTTCAATATGATGATTTCTGTTCCTCTGGGTATATACCCAGAAGCAGGATTAATGAATTGTATGGTAGATCTATCTGTAGTTGTTTGAGAAGTTGCCACACTGTTTTCTATAATGGCTGTACTAATTTAGAGTCCCACCAACAGTGTAGAAGAGTTCCTCTCTCTCCACATCCTCACCAGCATTTGTTATTCTCAGGTTTTTTGATTATAGCAACTCTAACTGGGGTGAGATGGTATCTCAGTGTGGTTTTAATTTGCATTTCCCTGATGATTAGTGATGTTGAGTATTTTTTTCAAGTACCTGTTGGCCATTTGTATGACTTCCTTCAAAAAATATATATTCAGCTCACAAAACCAAAAACAAGCAGAATTAGCTATTCTTATATCAGATAAAATAGACTTTATACCAAAAACCATAAGAAGAGACAAAGAAGGCCACTATATGATGATAAAGGGATCTATCCAGCCAAAAGACATAACAATCTTAAATATATATGCACCCAACACCAGAGTACCCAGCTATATGAAGCAAACACTATTAGACCTAAAGAAAGAGATCGACCCAAACACTATTAATAGCTGGGGACCAACACTCTCAACAACTCTCTCAGCATTGGATAGATCATCCAGGCAATATATCAACAGAGAAACACAGGATTTAAATCACGTTTTAGACCAATTGGACCTGGCAGGCATCTACAGAACATTTCATCCAACAGCTACGGAATATACATTCTTCTCATCATCACATGGAATATTCTGCAGGATGGACTACATGTTAGGTCACAAATCATGTCTCAACAAATTTTTAAAAAATTGAAATCATCTGAAGTATCTTTTCAGATCACAACAGATTAAAACTAGAAATTAATAACAAGTGAAACTCAGAACAATATACAAATACATGGAAATTAAACAATGGGCTCCTGAATGACATATGGGTCCAAGAAGAAATTAAAAAAGAAATCAAAAAATTTCTTGAAAATAAAGATACATCATACCAAACTATGGGACACTGCAAAAGCAGTAGGAAGAGAGAAATTTATTGCAATTAATACTTTCATCAAAAAAATAGAAAGATTCCAAATAAACAACCTAATGCTACACCTCAAAGTAACACCTCATGTAACAAAGAACTAGGTATTGGTTTTAAACCAGATTTTATCTTCTAATACCATTCTCCATTAAACGGAGAAATAGTTGAGCTACCATGCTATTAGATTCTAATGCCACTATCTTTGGAGAAATAGTTCTTTCTAGGACTGGGGCAGGAAATATAAAGATAAATGTGGAGCACCTTGTAGTGCCATAAAGCAAGAAAAACACAAACATAAAGGATACAACAGTGGTGGTATGTCAAAGAGACACAGGGGCCTACTGAAAGACCTCCCAATGGCCAAACCTGGGATAATCTGAGCAACAAAATTATAGCACTAAATTATAATCCAATATACAATAAATACCTATGAGTCCATACTGATATAAAAAATGATTGAAAAATAAATAAGGGAAAATGGAAAAACTGTCCTGTACAGAAGATTGCCAAATAATTTATGTAGATACTCCACCCTAAAAGAGGTTAAGCACAATTCTCTACCACTTAAGTGTTAACTGTGAATAGTGACTTTCTTCCAAACAGTGCAGTGTGGAAAGCACAGCAGAGAAACTTCATGGTGCAGAAATCAGACAGACACTACCTCATCCAGCTGATCAAAGTTCACATCAATTGGATAAGCCATGTTGACAGCATGTACCCTTATATGATGGGATAAAAATGGCACTTACCTCTGTAGTCTTTCTCCCTAAAACTCATATAACTCCAGTCTGTTAATGAGAAAAGAATTAGACAATCACAAATGGAGGGACATTTACAAAATACCTGGTTAGTACTCCTCAAAACTGCTTAAATAATCAAAAAAAAAAAAAGCATGAGAAACTGTTACAGCAAAAGAGTGCTTATGGAGACAATTAAATATAGTATGGTATCATGGGTGGGATCTTAGAATAGCAAAGGAAGGCATTAACTTAAAACTACAGAAATATAAATAAAGTATCACTATAGTTAATCATAATGTGTCAATATTGGCTCAATAGTCAACAAATGTACTATATTAATACCAGTTGTTAACAATACAGAAAACTACATGTAGGGTATATGCGAGTTTTTTGTACTGTCTCTGCAGCATTTCTGTGAATCTAAATCTAAAATTCTTCTCAAATAAAAACTCCATTAAAAAAGAAAGATAGTAACCTATGTATGGTAATGATATGCATCAGCATTGCAAAAACTGTAAATAAACACAGTATAAGTATAAACTTAGTAGTTTCAGGCCTTATCAAAGTCACTGTAAATATTTTTAAATAAATATTATTCTAGTGGAATAATCTCTATAATTAAAGATATTTAATCTTTGGTTAATGCAAACTATACTAGAAGCCAGGCAGGTCTGGCCTCAAAACATATCATGGAAAGAGCATGAACTTCAGAATCTATAGGTCTGGGTTTGAGGCTCTCATACTTACCTAGCTGTGTCCCACCCAGCTGTAGCAGTTAGGCATTCATGTTGTGCCCTGCTATGCTGTACCCAAGACCCTCACCCAGATGTCATACAGACCTAGCTGCAGCTGCAGCCCCACCTTATTATACACTGTGGTTGACACACACTGCTGTAGCTGAATTTTCCCTTCTCCTTCTCTTGCTGTAATTTTCCACCCTGAGACAGAGTCATAACCACATAAGATCAAAAGATCATCCCTCTTGCCTTGTTGCAAAAACCCAGAAATGCTACGATATAAAAATAACCGCCTTGCTGCGTTTGGGGCTCAACCTTTGGACAGGAGTCTGCTGGGCCAATGCTGGCATATCAATAAACTCTGTTTCCTGCGTTAAGCCTCAGTGTTTCCTGCCTCTCCCTGCGAGTTCACAGAAACCCACTGCAACAGGTTCAGCGTTGGCTTCATTGCCTTGGGAATAATTCTTAACTTTTGTAGGTCTTCATATTCTTGTATGTAAAATGAGAAAATGAGATCCTATCTTTTGTTATTGCTGTAAGGATTAAATAAAATAATGTAGCCAAAAATGTTATCTCTTTTCCGTTTTAGGTATAATATTAATTGAACTCAGATTTTTAAAAAAAAAATATAGGTTCCTAGTACCTTTGTTTCTTTCTATTTTAACATGACCTGCTTTTAAGACATTAAGGTCGTTAATGTGTATATTGTGAATTTAAATCAATGACTCATCTATTATTTTTATCCATCTGCAATACAGCCCACTTAAAATGAAATCAAATATTCAGAATATGATGCTTAACAATTTTATTTATAGGTATTCAGGTATTTGTTCGTGTTTTCTTAAACTGGTTTCTTTGGAATCCACTTAAATCGTTTCAAACATTAAATAATTTAAAATAATTTTAATACACAATTAAGTATAATTGTATTTATTCATACATTTTTTTTCTCTTTTCTTCTATAAATCTACTAAATGTGCATATTGGCATCTGTACTTTTTAATTTTGTTTGACTCAGAGTGAGTTATAAGCTCAACAGTACATTTTAGAAAGTAATTTGCCTCCTCAGCAATTATGTGCGTTTGTTGCCTTATTCAATTACATATGCTGTTGTCAAAAAGAAAGGGCCTATTCAGGAAGGTGTTCTTTAGATGGTAAATGTATTGTGTTCAGCGTCAGTTTTACAATGTTCTATGTATAGAGCCACAGAGATGGGTTTTGAATTCATTTTGAGGGGTTAATTGCATTCAGAATAGTTCTAGCTCTGATGATGGCAGAGAATATTATGTCAGATTAATGCTTTGCCAATAACGATTATAAACTCTAACAATAGTAATAATAAATAACTTAAAGGCACTGGATAACAACAAAAGCAGAAACAAACTGGAGAGGATATAACCCTTGAAATAGGGGAAGAACACTGGGTGAGATGCATATTTAACCACTTTTCTCCTGAGAGCATTCCCCAATATTCAGTTTTCAGTAATCTATGTCTCAGTGTCAGGAAGCTCAGTAAATAGATGGACCCACACATCTAGAGCTTTGGAGGATGTCTAGACCAGAGATGAGAGTTCTATGGCATAATTCTATAGGTGACAATTTCAGACAGTGGCATGAATGAGCTTTCTAGGGAGAGTTGGATAAGTGAGCATAAAGGAGGGTAGAGAATAAATCGAGGGTTTATTTATCTGGGGTTTATTATAACTTAATAGTAAAACATGCATGAGTACCATTTAATTACTGAAAATTAGAAAACCAGGAGTAAAATTATTTTTATGGTATATTACTGATATTAAAGAAGAAAACAATTTCAAGAGAAAGTGGTAAAAAAAAAAAAAAAAAAAATTTTTAAAGTACCAAAACTATGCCTATCCTCTTGTATCTCATAGAAGAGAGTGTTTCTGTACTATATTAACTTACTAACAAACACATTTTGACTGTTCTAGGCACTGTGAAATTGGAGATTAAAAATACATTGCCTGGAGTCTTTTGGTTTCAGCTCTGACATGTAAAGAGATTGCAACCCATCCTTACAACATTCCCATCCTTCCAACAAGGAAAAAGCTGAAAAAAATTGAAAATCAATAACTTTTGAGACTCATCAGAGAACTGAGGTCATAGTGAAAACCCCACCCTAAAATAGCTGGAGACAGGTGAATGAAATAATGATAGCTGAAGTCATAGCCATACAATGATGGGAACACTCAAACAGTAATTTTGATGAGCTGCTGGAAGCTAATTGTTGGCTAGCTTGAGAGTGAGAAACTCCTGGATATCCAGTTTTAGGATTTAAAAGGGGAGAGAAAAAGGTGTGCTTTGTGGGTTACCAGGAGCTCCGACCAGGTTCTCGTGAAGATCAGAGAAAATTCCCTTACATTTTGTGCAAGGAGAGAGAAATTAACCCTTCTGAAATACACCCACAGTATTCTCCATAACAAAAAGCAGCACTATAAAAAAACAAAACTAAACAAAAAAACAAAAAAAAACCTATTTTACCAGTCCCTTATCTGACCTGGAGGAAGGGCATTTAGCTGACTGCAGCCCCCTCTAACCTTCCAGTCTCTTTTTCCTCTTTCTCCTTAGTGGGAGAAAGAAAAAGCCTAAATATATAAATAAATAAATAGATAAATATTTGTAAAGGTCACAATCCAAGAACCTAGTCCCACTAAAAGAGCAAGATTTAATCACAAGATTATAGAACACTCCCGCCCCACACACCTTACCGCCAAATCAACAGGGATGCAGTATAACAACAATAGATTTCTGCAAGAGATGAAACTCATCTATTTAAGAAAGAGTTTTAGGGAAAAGCAAAAACAACAAGGGGGGTAAGGGATGACAAGGACATTACAGGAAACTGAAGCCTCTAGTACTAGCATCAACAAATAGAGCAAACATTAGATACAAACCACCACTTAGCAAGATTATTCTAAAACTCACAGTTAAGGCCTGTTTTCCTCAGTTCCTCCTAACTGATACATTATGCATAGCTTTCAACAAAAAGAAAATTACAAAGACAGCTAAAAGGCAAAAACAAATGACAAACCAAACATATACACCTAAACTAACAGAGTCTGAAGAGAAAAAGCAAGCATCAGAACCATATTTGAATATAACACAGACTTTAGAATTATTATATAATTATTCTATAGGGATATTCAAATAACATTGATTAATATGTTAAGAATTCTACTGCAAAAAGTGGACAACATGTTCGAGAAGATATGGGTGATATAAGCAGAGAAATGGAAACCTTAGGAAATAATCAAAAGCACTGTAACAGGAATGTAGAATAATTTGGTGGGTTTATCAGTAGAATGGACACGTCTAAAGAGGCAATAAGCTTGAAGTAATGTTAGTAGAAACTTCCTAAACTGAAATGCAAAGGGAAAAAACAATTAAAGACAGAACTGAATATCCAAGCACGGTGAAATAGTTACAAAGGGATAGAATATGTGTAATCCAAATACTAGGAGGGATAGAAAAGAGAGAAAAAGGAGCACAAGAAATACTTGAAATAATAATGAATATTTCAAAATTGTTGACAGACACTAAACCACAGATGCAGAAAGCTGTCATATTCAAAGTGAAAAAAACAAAAACAAACCAAAAACAATGAACAAACAAACAAAAAACAAAACAAAAGGGTTCTTGAAACAAGACAGAGGGGAAGAAAAAAAACAAACCAACTTAGCAATCACAAAATAAGGATAAGAATTATGCCAGACTTTTTTTTGGAAACCATACAAGCAAGAAGATTAGTGTAAAATATTTAATGCTGAAAAAAAATCCTTCAATTTAGAATAATTTATCCATCAAAATTATTCTTTAAAAGTGAAAGATAAATAAATATTTTCTCAGATGGACACAAACTGAGAAAATTTTTCACTAGTAGGTATAGTGAAAACTACCTGCAAGAAATGTTACAAGAAGTTCTTCAGGGAGAAGGAAAATAATACAGTCCAGAAACTTGGATCTCCATAATGGAAGAGTATCTGAGAAAGAATGAATGTAGGTAAAAAAAAAAATATATATATATATATTTTTTTTCTTATTCTTAATTGATCTAATAGGTAATTATTCATACAATGTAGCAATAGCAACACTGTGTTAGGTTGTTATAGCATAAGGGTAAGTGAAATAAATGACAGCAATGTTATAAAAGATAAAAGGAGGAAATTAGGACGATTTTGTTATAAGGTACTACCCTGCAGCAATATAGGGTTATTTGAAAGTGAACTGAGATTAGTTGTAAAATGTATATTGCAAGCACTAGGGTAATCACTATAATTTTTTTTAGTAAATATAATTTATATGTAAAGAGAGAAGAGAAAATTAAATTATATAAAATGCTCAATGAAACTAGAAAGGAAGAAAAAGAGGTGAAGATTTAAAAAGAAACAAGGAAAAGTGCAGCAAATAAAGAATAGTTATGAATATAGTAGATATTATTCCAGTTATATTTGCATAATAGTTAATAACCATTATAATTGGTCTAAATATAACAATTAAAAGACAGCTGTGTTAATAACCACTTTATCTTATACTTTATTTGACTTTATTCCAATAAATAACCACTTTTTTACAATAACCAAATATAAAAGTAGCTCTTCTCCAGTTAATTCAATAATGACTTTAAGTAATGGCAATAACCACTCTGAATGGTCTAAATATGCTAATTAAAGGATGTAGACTATCAGAGTGGATTATAAAAACAAGACCCACCTATGTATAGTTTTCAAAAAACTTGCTTTAAATATAAAGTCACACATAGGTTAAAAGAAAAGGGATAGAAAAAGACATATTATGCTAACCCTAATCAAAAGAAAGCTGGAATGGCTATATTAATTTTAGACAACATAAACTTTAGAGCAAGGAAAATCATGAGGAATAAAGAGGGGCATTATATAGTGATAAAGGGGTCAATTCTTCAAAAGTACATAACAAAACATAATGTATAAGCACCTAACAACAGAGTGTCAAAATGTATGTGGCAAAACTGATAGAACTATAAGGAGTGTTATGGGTAAATGTGTTCCCCCAAGTTTCATGTACTGGAATTTAATTCCCACTGTAATAGTGTTAAGAAGGTGGGAAACTATACTATGGTAATTGAGAGGTGCAGCCTTAAAGAGATGATTAGATTGTGAGGACTGTGCTCTTGTGAATGGATTGACCTATTCATGGAATCATGGGTGTGGTTCTAATGGCTTTAAAAGGAAAGCAACTGAGGAGCTTAGCTCTCTTCTGCTCAGCCATTTTGCCATGTGATTCCCTATGTCACTGTGAAGACTCACCATCCCCCAACAAAGGTCTCACCAGATATATTCCCTGGACTTTGGACTTCCTGTCCTCAGAAACTGTAAGGAATAAATTATATTTTTAATAAATTACACAATTTCAGGTATTCTATTTTAAGCAACAGAGATGAACTAATAAAAGGAAAAATAGATAAATTCACTATTATAGGTGGAGACTTCAATACTCCTCTTTCGGTAATGAACAGGTAAAGCAGGCAGAAAATTAGTAAGACATAGTTAAACTAAACACAGCTATCAATCAAGAGAATCTAATTGACATTATAGAATACTTGCAGCACAGCACGGTACCTTCCTCTCCAATTCATTTGGAAAATGCATTGAGATAAACTACATTCCGGGCCATAAAACACAACTTAAAAAAATTAAGGAATAGAAATCATACAAAGTATATTCTCAGACCACAAAGAATTAAAGTAGAAACTAATAACAGAAATGCAGCTGGAAAATCTAAAAATGTTTAGAGATTAAACAATGCAATTGTAAATAACACATGTGTCAAGAAATAAGTCTCAAGAGAAATTAACAAATATTTTAAGCTAAATGCGAATAAAAGTACAACTTACCAAAATGTGTGGAATGTAGCGAAAGCAGTGCTTAGAGAGAAATGTATAGAAATGAATGCTATAAATAATAAAATCAACAATAAGAAAACAAACAACCCACTTAAAAATGGGTAAAAGATCACAATAGACATCTTACTATGGAAGACAGGCTAATTGCAGATAAGCATATAAAAGACGCTCAACATCATTTGTGATCAGGGAATTGTAAATGTAACAAACAGATCCCACTACACACTTGTTAGAATTACTAAAATCTAGAATAGTGAGAATACCAAATACTGACGAGAATGTGGAACAATAGAAATTCTCATTTATTGCTTATGGGAATGCAAAATTGTACAGCCACTGTGGAGGAGAATTTGGCTATTTATTGCATAGCAAAAAGCAGTTTTGCCACATGATGTAGCAATCACACTTCTAGGTATTTTTGTAATTGAATTAAAAAGTATAAAAACTATGTCCACACAAAAACTTGCATAGAAATGTTTATAGCAGCTTTATTCATAACCACTGCCAAATTGAAAGCAACCAAGATGTCTTTAACCCAGAACAGATAAACTATGGTACTTCATACAATAGAAGATTATTCAGCGATAAAGGGAAATGAGTTATCAAGTCATGAAAAGACACGAAGGAACCTTAAATATATATTGCTAAGAGAAAGAAGCTGGTGTGAAAGGCTACATATTGTATGATTCCAATTATATGACATTCTGGAAAAAGCAAAACTACAGACTGTAAAAGATCAGTAGGTTCAGGTGTTCTTGGGGAAGGAGGGATTAAAAGGTGAAGCACAGGAAAGGTTTAGGTGGTGAAACTCATATGTATAATAACGTAAATGTGGATACATGGCATTATGCATTATTCAAAATCCATAGAATTTTACAAGACAAAGAGTGAACCTTAACATATATAAACGTTAAAAAATTCAGACAGTCAGGAAATCCCAGAAAAGAATGTAGACTGTGACAAAATAATAATAATGAAATAAATGAATTACCAAAACTAACTGTATAACAAATGTATAAAACAATCTTACTGAAGGAGGCAGGGGGAGATTTCAACATAAGTAATGTAAGATCAGATGAAGTTGCCTCTCTGTCAAATTCTGGGCAGAATTATGGTATATGTAGCTTAAAGTAGCCCACGTGCAATTGGGCCTGTAATGGAGTGGGGGTGACATGTCCTTCCTACTATTTCTCAAACTAAGAATCACTGGACTCTCTCATCTTGAGCTGGCATATTTTGGCTAAAATATGTGAAGCAAAGTCAAAATAAATAAACCCCTTGTATATTTAAAGTAGTGATAATACAGTACCTACCTTAAAGAGCTCTATGGGAATTAAATATCATTTATGGAACAGATGTTGTAAGTCGCCAGAATTTTATTGCTTATTCTGGTAATTGTCAGGGCATGATAATTGGGTTTTCTACCATTAAAGACATACTTTTTCTGATTTTGTTAAGCATGAGCATAGTTTTAGGGTCAAATCTCTCCAAAGCCTAAATTTTTTCTTCTCCCTTTTCCATGAGAACCTTATCCATTGGTAGGAGGTAGTGATTATATGCATAGTAATGGGGACATACAATTAGATGTAGATTCTGGAAGTTGTTCATTGTACTTGGAGAGTCATAATTTACCTAGTAAAGATGGATTCAATCAAACAGCATGCTCCTTAGAAAGATTACCTTCTCCAGCAGCATGTGTGTGCTTTTATGAATGTCTCACCAAATTAAAGAACAAGATGTGTTTGTTTCTGTGTGTTTTTAACCATAAGGTAAATACTATTAAGTAACTAGAATTTTAGAAAGCAGTATCAGGGACTAAACAAGAAAACTATCATGGCTGTTAATGGGCATAATCTTCCAATGAATAAAAGAGAGTCTGAAAGGCCATTGTTATTTAGGTATTTTAATCTTCCTTTCATTAAAAATACACTTTAAAATATCTTGGCTTGTGCATCTTTTTCTCTGCCAGGTTTTTTTTTTTGTGTGTGTGTGTGTGTGTAAGTTAGTAAAAGCAATCTAGGCTGTTTCACATTATTCATTTATAATAAATCGAACTACCTTAGGAACACAACTGTGTCCGTTATGAATTAAAGTGCTTAAAATTATAGAGAGAAGTCCCATTAGGTCATCGGTTCTTGTGCCTGCTGAATATTAAAACATGGCCCCACTATTTTATAGATTGAGATAAAAATATTGCCTAAAAACAGTTAGTGGTCTTAGATATTTAACTTTTTTATTAATTGACTTATACTTCTATAATATATGATGTTATTTCTAAATCTAAAACCTATGACACCCTGAAATGATTTAGCTCATTTTTTCTAGAGTTTGAGAAATTCTTAGTACCATCATAGAAAGACTCTCATTGCTTATGAATATAAATTTTTCTTTAGCTAGTTCCTTATATTCATCTTTTATGTCATCACAGCTGCTACCTCATGAGTACTTTGGGATATTCACAAGACATAAACAAGGTTGTAAAAAATTGATTTTTCTGAATTAAAAACTCTTGAAATCAAAGATAAAACAGGATGAGAATTTGTTTTCCTCTTTAGGCAAAAGCAGTCTGAAAGATATTCATTGCAGATGTAGATTTTTAAACTAAAAGAGCATAGATACTATCATTTTTAAAATAAAAATAAATAAGCCATCTAGCTTCTTAAATCTTTCCTTTATACTGGATTTTGTCATGTTATAGAAAAGTCAAAAATTCTTTAGATGGTTTTTAAAGGGTCATCTCTTCTGTCCTACTTTGCAACTCTCTAGAATATTTCTAAAGGTATGCATTACAAGTATTTTTTCTGGCCTTTCAACCCTAAAGATCCAGTTAAATGGAGATTTTTTGCTACCATGTCAAAATGTATTTTAAGTCAAGTTCTTCTATTCCAGGCCAGCTGGCATATGTGAGTGAAAGCCAAAAACTTAAATCTATCATTTTCAATTGGCATAATAATCATTCTTAGCATAGGAAAGTCTTAATTATACATGTGCAGAAGTATTCTTTTATACACCTTTAAATTAATTTCCTTCCATTGAGATTTAAAACTAAATATGGAGGGATTGCCCTGATCTATGTATATCAAGACATATTTTAAGAATATATCTAGTTTCTATAAGTCGGACTGAATTTCAGATTTGTTTTCTGTCCAAAAGAAGTTTCATGAACACTTTTACATATGAAACCATTTTTCTCTAGGCCACACCAGAATGGAGGATATAAACATGATTCCATTAAAAGTAGTAAACTATACTTCCCTATTTTCATACATATTCAGGGTTAGAGGTGTTACAGCTTCCAACAAAGTCTCACATAGAATTTTTTTTTTCTTTTAAAACATGGATATGTTACATCTGATACAAAATAGAAATATTTTCTTCTTCAATTTCAGTTATCCTTGGGAAGATCTATGGAAGCCTTTGCTCCCTGAGAATCTACTTCATTAATCCATTTAACTTATTCAACAAATATTTGTTGAGTCCTTACTCTGTGTCACAATCTTTTTACACTCTGTGTATATAGCATTTAAAATAGACTGAAATCCCTGCCCTAATGAATCTTATATTCTAGTAGGAAAAAATAAATTATTAGAAAGTAAATACATCTTATATATAAGATATACACATACATGGTATTAGCAACTGTAGGGAAAAATAAAGCAGAAAGGGATAAAGGGAGTGAGTAGATAAGACAAAAAAGTCAACATTTTCATTTCTGTGGGTGTCAAAGACGGTAACATTTACTTTTGTGCCTCTAGATTCAAAATTCTGTAAGATGGAAAAATTTTTGTTTTATTCACCAAACTGTTTCTAGTATTATGCACAATTGTGCTGGACACATCTTCAAAGTATAACAGACATATAGATTGGATGAATTAACTAGTGCTAAGGACGCTAACACAAACTGATATTTTATCTTGTTCTACAGATTTTACCTCTAAGTATTGCTGGTATACTCATCACCACAGCCCTTATCAGGCCGCACTGTCACCACTATTTTGTAAATGGAATGGTGTCCTCGGAATGCCAAATCAGAATTATATTTTTTAAAATTATTAATTCAGAATAGTATAGAAAATTACTGGGGATCCAGAGGAATAGCCATATGAATTGAGCCCCCCAAACCAAGATGAATAAATTTCTTCACGTTGGGTGTTACAAACTTGAACTGTTGAATTGTAATTAAAGTATAACTTAAAATTAAATCAAAGAAAGCTCCAGTTGACCAACTTTTGGAATACAATTCTGCATGAATCTTTTGCATTTCCATACATCTTTCTAAGAGAAGCACTGATAGCCTGTGTTCTGGAGTATCTAATCAAGGATGTTTACCAGCTTTGGAAGAAAGAGATAGTATCTTTCTCTTTAGCAGAGAACAGTTTTCTTTCCTTTTCTTCTTTTGTATTGTCAAGCATAATAAAGATAATTTCCCTTTCCACCCTTCCACCCTTCCAGGGCTAAGGTCAGTTAGGTTTGCAGTTCATTGTAAAAGACTCAAGTTCCCTAAGCTTGTCTTTCCTCAGCAGTGACAGACACCTACTACATGTGAAGCATCAACCTGCACCCATTTGTGTCACCCCTGTAGGACAGGAGGGGTGATGGGGGCCAAGACAAACATGAAGCTCATACTGCTTGCTGTGCCATGAGTAATATATGACCCAGAGTCTTGTGTATTCTGCCAGCATCCATGAAAGTATAACTGCTAACTTGTTAGCTATGAGGTAGGGTAAATGCACAAACACTCCACAGTTCTTGAAACCAATATTACATTTATTAAGAATTTAAGCAAATTGCATCCTCTACATCTAGTGGTGTGGTAGAATTAAGTTCCAAAAGCATCGACTTGGGTGGTCAGTCGATAATATTTCATTGTGTTACAAGATCCTTAGACAAATATATTTCTTGTCAAGAGCAATTTAAAAGACTTCATACTAGTTGTAAGTAACAAGACCATTCCTTTATGATAGATATCCTATGGAAAGCCATGTATCTCTTATGAAATAAAGTGAATTCATGTAATTTATATCAACCATTCAGTTCACATTAATTTTACTTCAGGTTAAAATTTTGTAAGTAGGGGCCGAGCCCGTGGCGCACTTGGTAGAGTGCTGCGCTGGGAGCGCGGCAACGCTCCCGCCGCGGGTTCGGATCCTATATAGGACTGACCAGTGAACTCACTGGCTGAGTGCCGGTCACGAAAAAACGACAAAAAAAAAAAAAAAAAAAATTTTGTAAGTAGTAATGTTCCCAGAATATAATGCACTTGCAGTATACTTATTGTTGTATTTTTGGTAAATATCACAATTTGGTGGTATCAAATAGAAAGGAATCAGTTGGGATCTAAATAAAGCACAAGCAAGGCACAGACACAGCACAAGAGAAGCAATATTAGTTGGTAATAGTACTACAGCGTGTGCTTTGTTAACTTAGTCCAAAGAGAGACTAAACTTGGATATTAGGCACTTGCAGCATGATGGGACACTTGCCTGTCTTTAACTCAGCTACAAAGAAAGGTGGAGTTACCACTTAAATTCAAGTGGTTATGCTAAGGGCTTTATCACTATTTCTTACAATAGTGGTATAGAGTAAGTCATAGTAGTCATTATATCTCTGGCATCAGAATGACATCTGAGACCTTAGCAAGTCACTTAAGTGGAAATCGTGGTAATCCATAGATCATTATCATTCCTATAAAGAGCTTGTTCATAGCATCCTATAAAGGCCTATTCATAAAATAAGTACTCAACTAATACTCTGTGTTTATCTACATAATTTCTATATCTCTATAACTACTTCTCTGTATATTAATTAGATATCAAAACATAAATGTTTTACTCTATCCTTATTTTGAAGATGAAAAAAATAAAGCTCAATGAAAACTTATTTGGATAGGTCAAACATTTGTTAAGTATTAAAACTAAGCATTGAACCCAGACTTGTAATTTCATTACACCACAGGCAGTCCAGCTGGACAAACAGAACCCAAATTTGGATAGAATACTAACTGGTAATAACAGGGAGAAATTCAGCCAGAAACAACTTGTGAGCATTTTAACAGGTGAGCTGGGAAACTTGACATGGGACCAGCAAGCTTTGGAGATCCAGACAGACAAGTGAATAGTGTCAAGTGGGTCTGATAGAAGGTAACAAGATCACAATGGTGGGGCAGGATTTTGAGGGCACATTTCCAAGGTTCTAAGAAATACTGATAAGGACAGAGTGAGATTCAAGTCTTATAGGAACCAGTCAGTTGTTCAAGTAAAGTACAGTAAAGACAAGGACTGACACAAAATAAGTAGCATGAAACCAAGAGAGGGAGATTTATGGCAGGGATTTTGTCATAGGACCCAGCTAGTCAGTTGGTTGAACAAAGCAGGATTATCTGCAAAGAGACTGGACACTGAGACACCTTAGTTACTGAAGCTGAATTTTTTCCACCTCACAAAATAAATTGAGAATTTATAAGTTTGTCCATGGTATAATTTAAGGAAGGTAAGGACTGGAAGTCAAATAAAGCACAATGGTTGTTTTTACTTACTTATGAATTTTCAAAAATGTCTGAATCTTAATGTTTTAATATAGATTCATGGAATTTTGTTTGGAGAGGAAAATGTATTTGTGGAATGTGAGTCTGAGATTTATAATCCAATATCTTGAATTATCCATTGTTTTAGACTTATCCCACTAACTAAAAGTATGAAAATCCAAATTTTATTTGCATTTTTATTCAAGACAATGCTCAAGGCAAATGTACTATTTATTGCCATCCAGCACTTGGTTTCAAATTCCACTTGGGCTTCTACATTGGTGAGAGGGGCCAAATCATATATGTTATCCTCCAGGGCCTTTTATGGACTTTTACCTTGAGATACTAACTGGAGGCAGATACAGTGGTTGTTTCTAAGTGAGTTTTCCTTGGGACTACACTGCAATCTTTTTCTTCTGGAACATACAAACTCTTTAAGAAATGAGGAATAGAATAACAGCATGTAAGGTGGAAAGAGGCAGAGAATCCCTAAGCCAACCACTCTCACCTCCATTTTTTCATTGTTGGACTCAACTCTGTTTTTGCTTGAGAATTTAAGAAGATAGGTGAATGCTTAAGTTATTAAAAACAACAACAACAGCAAAAAGTTCAGACTTTATTTTCCCACATAAATCTCATAGGAAAATGGGATACAAAATATGTATCACACAGAAGACAGCCAAGGAAGAAAGTGTATTCATCGTCCATTTTTATTTGTAATTCTACTATTAGTCTCACTAGAACCTCAATTATGTGGACTAGGGATCTAATAGGATGTCCTGAGTACTCTATATCAGAGCCTTTGAATATCAGGACTCTTTCAGAGCTTTTTTTCCTTACTAGAAAAGTGTTGGATGATTTCCCTGGAGGCTAAAAAACGTGAATAATAGTATACAAGTCAAAAAATAAAAGTGCTAGAGGCAAAGAAGGCACAAATTATTTTAGACCAGCTTTCTACCCACGATCATTCCCATTCAATCAGAAAATTAAAGTTGAGCTTTTTCTTAATTATTCCAGTTAATCAATTCAAAGCATTTAAATATATTTTCTTTTATGGCATCAAAACAAACTCATGTATGTGGAACCTATGCATTATTTTCTATCCTGATAATATCTACCATTTAGTATTTTAATCATACTTTTTAATACATTAAACAAAAATCTATCTGTAAACATTATAAAATGCCATTTACGTGTTTGCAAAAAATATAAAATATTTTCTCCTTAAATAGCATTTGTAAAAAAAATGAAACTTTACTTTGAATTTTTTGTTTGAAATGTTTTATGTTTGCATTTGCTAAGATGTAAGGCCTTCCAAAAATTTCTTCCAAGAAATACACTAACAACAAGCTTGTCTAGTACATAATGATGCCCTACCTAATCTTAACAGTCTTGGCTAGCAAACAGATGAGAAGCTCTAATTCTCCCAAAATTGATTAAGCAGCACGTTCTAGGGTCTCACGTCCAGATATCTTCACAGATATTACTCATAGTGCCATAGCCAAATAATTCACAATTTGCCAACCCTCCACATCTCATTACAAATGAGATAGAGGAAAATCATCTGAAATTCTCTGTTTGATTAATTTCAGAAGTCTAATCCAAAGTGATTAGACTTTGCAATTTTCTACTTTTTAAAACTTTATTAAATTTTATTATACAAATCTAATTTTTTTTAGAAAAGTAACATAAAATGCAAGGTAGTATTTTCCATGAATACTTTTGTGTCTTCCTTTCATGAAGATGTAGTGTTGTCCTTGAGATGTATATGAAACACATGAATTTATATCCTAGCTTTTTCACTTGCTGGTAAACTTTCATAAAAAAATATTACTCTCCTGAGTCCGTTTCTTAATCTTTGAAGTGAAAATAATACTATTATTTAACTCATCAGTTTGTTATGAATAAGTACATTGATTCATGTAAAACACTAAGCACATAAAAATTCTTAATAATGTTTAGCTATAAATATTATTAACATCAGGTAGCTCAGTTTTCTAAAGATGATGCCACTCTTTCTCCCAGATTGGCTGGTTTGTTAAAATGTGACCCCAAATTTATCAGCTACTATAGATTAATTTTATGCCATGTACCTGTAATGATTTTCAATCTCAGATCTATTACATTTCCAAGCAATTTTAAAAATGGGCCAAAAGAAACTATGGTGAGTTACCTGAAAGATATGTCTATCCATCTTAAGACGATTTTTAAAAGTATATTTGTTTATTTTAATTATTCCATATGGATTTACAGATGATACAAAAAATGGAGACTGATCAAATATTTTTAAGGAACACTGGTTTGATTAAACTTTATTATCTTCATAGGTAGTTTTGTTTCTATACTCCTAGCAAAGTGCATTTATGCAAAGGTCAACAAAAGTTTACTTTAGCTGAAACTTCCACTCTGAACTCTAGATATTCAAAATCCACGATCAAGCCTGAATTTATAAACGTACTCTGTCGGGCTTTAAAAACTAACGCCACCTTAAGTGACATTACAAGTGGCGCCATTATGGGCCCACAAGGGCGTATTAATGTGGCAGCCTAAGATGGCCCCAGGAAGAAGTAGGGTGGGGGTGTCTGCGGGAACCTTGCCTTAGCCCTTATTGGCCAAATATGCGCTTCTGCACTCAAGGTTGCAAAAGCTAGGCATTGAGACAGGATGCATGCTCCCTTGACCTTTAGGCTGATAAGATTATGTAAAAAACCTCCTTTCCCCATTTGCCTTTAAAAGCAAGTGCTTGTGTGATAATAAATGGAACTGCTCGACAGAACCCCCGCCGCATCTGAGTGTCCTTTAAACCGGGCTGGGTTGGGGCCGGCGGTTGTGCTCACCTCTCTTCACGGCTCTCTTCCTGGTCTCCTTCCAAAGGGGACAGGAGGGAAAGGGGAATCCCGGGCCATTCGCTCGCCCACCAAAAGCAACGAGGCTAGGGCTGTTCTGGTCGGCTGGCGGCGGACCCGACAGTACTCTTAACCAACTTTCTCTTCCCCAGGAAAAAATGAGCCTCTGCAGTTGTTTAGTTTAGGAGTTATCCTTGATGATTCTTCCTTTCTCTTTCCCCATATTAAATTCTTAGCATTCCCACTGATATTACTGCCCAGAACAAGTATACATCCTACTTGCACTGTTTCCACTGTATTTCGGGCAATCTCTGTCACTCCTTCTGATTTTCCTACTAACTGGTTTTCCTAGATGTACTCTGGGCTTCCTCCTGTTCTGTCGGGTCCGCCGCTGGCCAACCCGAACAGCCCTAGCCTCGTTATCAGTCTTTCCCTAGGTGTCCCTTCTGGTGGGCGAGCGAATTGCCCAGATTCCTCTTTCCGTCCGGTCCCCGCTGGAAGGAGATGGGGGAAGAGAGCTCTCAAGAGAGGTGAGCATAGCTGCTGGCCCCAACCAGCCCTTAAAGGACATTCAGACGCAGCGGGCGTTCTGTCGAGCAGTTCCATTTATTATCACACAAGCACTTGCTTTTAAAGGCAAATGGGGAAGGGAGGTTTTTACATCCTCCAGTCAGCTTAAAGGTTATGAGAGCATGCATCCTGTCTCAATGCCTAGCTATTGCAATCAGGCAGTGTTCATGAGCGCGGAAGTGCGTATTTGGCCAATAAGGGCTAAGGCAAGGTTCCCAAAGACACTCCCACCCTACTTCTTCCTGGGGCCATCTTAGGCTGCCACGTTAATATGCCCTTGTGGGCCCATAATTTTGCTGCTTGTAATGTCACTTAAGGTGGCGTTAGTTTTTAAGGCCCGACACTGTTCATTTGCCACACTACAGAAAGAGGATTCTTTTCAAAACAACATTCAGTCATATTATTTTTAAAAATCTTTCATTGCTTCTGTTTTCCTTTAGAATGAGAAGCAACATTCTTCATGTGACCTAAATCATCTGGTCTCTAACTACCTCTCCACTTTATCTCTCTCTTGGTGCCTACTGTGATCTGAATGTGCCCTGCAAAAATCAAATGTTAACACTTACAATGTGACAGTATTAAGAAGTAGGGCCTTTAGAAGGTGATTAAGTCATCTCTTCTGAATGGGATTAGTGACTTTATAAAAGAGCTGGAGGAAACTAGCCTTGGTCCCTTTTACCCTTTTGCCTTCTGCCATGTGAGGACACAGCATTCCTCCCCTCTAGAGGATGCAGCCAAAAGGCCCTCTCCAGACACCAAATGCCCAGACCTTGACCTTAGATTCTCTGCCTCCAGAACTGTGAGAATTAAATTTCTATCATATATAAGTTACCCAGTCTCAGGTATTTTGCTATAGCATCACAAATGGACTAAAGTAATGCCTCAATCATACTGACATTGTTCCACTTCCTAGAGCATGCCATGACCTTGGCTCTCTCCTGCTACAAGGACTTAGCACATTCTGTTCCCTCTACTTGCAATACTCTTCCGTTTTGTATCTAATTCTTATACAAATTTTAGCTCTAAGTTCAAGGGCTGTAGTGTTCACTGACCCCACGCCACCCCACCATTTAGGTCAGATATCTTTTCTTTTGCTTTTGTTTTTGCTTTCTCTCTCTCTCTCTCTCTTCTTTTCTTTATTTCTTTTTTTCCTTCTTTCTTTTTTATAATATGAGGAGTGGACTTAAGGTTCAGATTTGATTAAATATATTAGTTCATGAAACATTATCATCATCTTTTTGTGCACAGTTGTGGCAGGTTGTATTTTTCAAGGATGACCTCAACGATATTTCTAATCCCTCATGTTTTTCTTGCCACTTCTCCTATTGAGAGGTGGGAGCTGTATTCCCCACTTATATCAAAGTGGGTCTGTGACTTTTTCTACCAATGGAGTATAGTAGCATTGACACTATGTGACTTCTGAGGTTAGGTCATTAAAGGCTGTGGAATCTCCACTTGGTCCTCTTGGAACACCTATTCACTGCAGGCCTTTCCCTCTCTCAGAACCCAGCCATTGGTCTGTGAGAAGCCTCAGCCACATAGAGAGGCCACGTGTTAGTGTCCTGGTGACCAGTCCTAGAGGATCAGTCTGTAAATGATCCCGTCATAGGTTCCAAACATGTGAGTGAAGATATCATCTTGGAATTGATCACCCAGCCCCAGATGTTTGTCTCCAATCATTTGAATCTTCTAAGGTAAGGAGTCAAACAGAGAGTAGACTTTGTGAATTTCTAACTCACAGATATGTGAGTATAATAAATGCTGTTCTTTTAGATCACTGAATTTTGGAAAGATTTGTTACATAATAATAACAATCGAGACAAAGACAAGTTTTGTTTTATTTTATTATTCATTAATTTTACTCATTGAGCCATAATTTTGACTTCTATTTCCCTTTCTCCTTCCACTGGCGCTGTTTCCACAACTGTGTTTTAATATGTGTCTTTGGATAGGTATGTAGCTATAAAAAATATTAACAGTTATTTTTTATGTGTACCTATTTTTCATTGAAATAAATGATGCTGTCCTGATCTTCTCCCTAACATTTCCACTTCACACTGTTTCACTGTCATTCTAGGCTGGTATATGTATCTCAAGTTCACTGCTACTAAGTGCTTTGTGCTATTCTGTGGTGTGCATTCATCCCAGTTTTTTTATAGAGTTGTTCTGGGCTGTATACCTTGGTTAACCCCATCTCCCCTCCTCCTAAAACAATACTTCAGTATGAACTAGTGTATGTATAACAAGAAGTAAACCACAAGGAGTGAAATTACTGGTACATAGGTAAATTCATAAAAAAAGGAAAAATTTAATTTCCCTAAATGCCATTAGACATCTGCAGCAGTCTAAACTTCTAACAGCAGTGCGCATAGCACAAGAGTTTCCATTTCGTACACATTTACATCTTATAGAATCAGTTTAAATTTACAGATTTGTAATATAATATAGCACCTTTTCAGCATTGCTGTGAAATATCTATTTATGCTTTTTGCCCATTTTCACTTCGGTTTCCTAGATTTTCCTTTTAAGTTGAAAAGTTTCTTATATTTTCTAGACATTGATTCTTTGTTTTAAGGATTGCAAATATTTCTTCTTAGTCTCTAATAAATTCTTTAACAAAAAAAGGGCCGGCCTGTGGCTCACTCTGGAGAGTGCAGTGCTGATAACACCAAGGCCATGGGTTCGGATCCTATATAGGGATGGCCGTTTAGCTCACTGGCTGAGCGTGGTGCTGACAACACCAAGCCAAGGGTTGAGATCCCCTTACTGGTCATCCTTTAAAAAAAACAAAAAACAAAAAAAGCCTATATTATGATGCTTTTAAATGTACCTTTTATTATTAATTTTCTTTTCTTAGCTTTTGTGCTTGGGTTTTATATTTTACCTTTCACATATGGGTCTTTATTCTATCTAAAATTTACCTTTTATATAACTCGAGGTACAATTTAGTTTTCTCTACAAAAATGAGCCAAGATTTCCCAAGGCCATCTATTAAATAATCTGTCTTTTCTCCCCTGAACTTTGTTGCCTACTTAAGCCTATGCCCAGTGTTTTTGCGTACAAGACTCTGTAAGCATATCTTTCTCTTCCTATATAGGTAATGCAGGCTTTCATGATGATGGCTCTGTAACACAGATTAATATCTAGTAGCATGAGGCCTTCTTTCTGTTTTTCTCTTTTAAAAACCGTTATAGTCAGCTATGAAGTTTTAGTCTTTTATACAAATTTTTAGAATAGCTTTTTCATGTTTCCCCAAAATATTGTTTGAATTTTTTTAGAATTATTTTGAAATTATAGATAAATATGAAAGGAATTAACATCTTTACAATGTTAATTCATCTTATTGAGGAATATGATCTCTTTCCATCTATTTAAGTCTTGTGTTATGATCTGTCTTATGACAGTCTTCTAAATTGCTTACAGGTAAAACTAGATATTCTATAGGTTGTTGTTGTTTGCCTGCTTTCTTTTTTTATTTGTTTCTTTGTTTATTTGTTTCCTTGTTTATTTGTTATTTTCTTTCACTATTTAGAATATCAATCTTAGTTTACTTTCTTGTTGGCTACTGATAGGGTAAAAGAACACCATTTATTATTTTAAGTTGTTATTATGTAAAATAGTTCTAATTTCTTTTATTGGAGTCAGTAGGTAATTTGTTATTCACATGTTAGGGTGTAGCCCGACCTGTTGCTTGGTCCGTGATTTCCTCGCATTTATGGTACTGGTATGTCAAACGTACCACTGAAGACAACAGTAAACAATTTGAAGGTTTATTACTCACTCTGGCATAGGCAAATCGCTGGCAGGGGGACCACCGGAAAGAGATGGTTGTGACTTTGAGGTGGAGAAAAAGCCTATTCCTGAGTACCTGTATAATTTTGAATAACGCTGTGGATGGACTGATTTCTAGCCCTTGGTCGGGGAAGTGAGGGAGCAGGAAGCAGGGCCACTGCCTTCAGGAGCGCATGCCCAGGCGACTTAGTAAAAGTGAGGGGGGGCCAATGCCCTGGCAGGTGTTAACATTTTGCCAAATATCATTATCCTAGGAATGCCTTATTAATTATACCCAACGCTATTTTTCCACATTAAATCACCTGCAAATAAGAATAGTTTGGTCTCTTAACAATTCTTTGTGTGTGGGGGGGTGGGGGAAGACATCCTGTAAAACCATCATCCGTGTTGGAGAAACAAAATAGCCAACTCTGGAGTTCGATTTTCCTGTGCTCATTTTCCAGCATTATTGTTTAGTAGCTATGTGACTTTGTTTTCTGTGCCTTAGATTTCTCAACTGTAAACTGGGGATAGTCATAGTACCCAATTCACTGGGTTATTAAATGGATTAAATGGATTAGTGTACAAAAAACATTTTTAAAATTCCTGGCAGACACCAGGGCCAGGTTATTGTCTTCAGAACACTTACACCAGTTTATAATTACATCTATTTAAGTGTGATTTTTGGTGTCATTCTCTTCCATTAGACTCTTGTCTTCATGAGAGCATTCACTTTATTTAGACTTGGCCATCATCACATTCCTAACACTTAGTACATATTCTGGAACAAAGTAGATACTATTTGTCGAATAAATAAATGAATGAATGAAATAAAGAATAAATTAAAATGTTTACTGTAAATTTTCTCAAAATATTAAATATACCAATGTTTTTGAATTATTTTATAAATGCTAATAGAATATCTAATGTTTTCCACATTTATATTTCCAGGCTTTAAACCTTTTGGTTTGTCTTGTTTCAGTGGAGGGCTGTTAAGGACTAATGCCTACTGTTCCATTCCTGGGAGAAACCTGCTCTCTGTATTTGGCATTTTGTTTCTAAATTAAGTCAGGCTCTTAGAGAACCACATTCAGGCATACCTCATTTTATTGCACATCACTTTATTGTACTTCACAGATATTGCATTTTTATAAATTGAAGGTTTGTGGCAACCATGCATTGAGCAGTGCTATTTTTCTAACAGCATGTGCACCCTTCCTGTCTCTGTGTCACATTTTGGTAGTTCTGACAGTATTTCAAACTTTTGCATTATTATTGTATATGTTATGGTGATCTGTAATCAGTGATCTTTGATTTTACCATTGTAATTGTTTTGAAGCACACCTATATAAGATGGCAAACTTAACCAATAAATGTTGTGAGTGTTCTGAATACTCTACCAACTGGTCACTCCCTCATCTCTCTCCCTCTCCTGAGACCTCCCTACTTGCAGAGACACAAAAATATTGAAATGAGGCCAGTGAATAACCCTACGATGGCCTCTAAGTGTTCAACTGAAAGGAAGACTAACATGTCTCTCACTTGAAACCCAAAGATAGAATTAAGCTTAATGAGAAAGGTATGTCAAAAACCAAGATAGGCCAAAAGCTAGGCCTCTAGCACCAAACTGTTAGCCAAGTTCCAAACGCAAAGAAAAAGTTCTTAAAGGAAATTAAAAGTGATACTCCAGTGAACACATGAATTATAAGGAAGCAAAACAGGCTTCATACTGATATGGAGAAAGTTTTAGTGGTCTGGACAGAAGATCAAACCAACCACAACATTCCTTTAAGCCAAAGCCTAATTCAGAGCAAGGTCCTAACCCCTTTTCAATTCTGTGAAGGCTGAGAGAAGTGAGGAAGCTGCAGAAGAAAAGTTCAAAGTTAGCAGAGGTCAGTTCATGAGGTTTTAGGAAAAAAAGCCGACTCCGTAACATAAAAGTGCAACGTTAAGCAGCAAGTGCTGATGTAGAAGCTGCAGCAAGTTGTCAGTTATACAGAAGATCTAGCTGAGATAATTGATGTTTAGCTACATGAAACAACAGATTTTCATTGTAGACAAAGCAGCCTTATATTGGAAGAGTATGCCATCTAGAACTTTCATTGCTAGAGCGAAGTCAATGCTGAGCTTCAAAGTTTCAAAGGACAGGCTGACTCTCTTGTAAAGGGCAAATGCAGCTGGTGGCTTTAAATTAAAGCCAAAACTCACTTATCATTCCAAAAATTCTAGGGTCCCTAAGAATTATTCTAAATCCAGTCTGCCTGTGCTCTGTAAATGGAATAACAAAACCTGCATGTCAGTGCATCTGTTTACAGCATGTTTTACTGAATATTTAAAACCCACTATTGAGACCTACTGCTCAGAAAAAAAGATTTCTTTCAAAATATTACTGCTCATTGACAATGTACTTAGTCACCCAAGAGCTCTGACAGAGATGTACAAGAAGATTAATGTTTTCATGCCTGCCAACACAATATGCATTCTGCAACACATGGAATAAAGAGTAGTTTCAAATTTCAAGTCTTCTTATTTAAGAAATACATTTTGTAAGGTTATATCTGCCACAGATAGTGACATTTCTAATGGATCTGGGCAAAGTAAGTCGAAAACCTTCTGGAAAGGATTCACCATTCTAGATGCCTTTAAGAACATTTGTAATTTATGGGAGGAGGTCAAAATATCAATTATCAGGGCCGAACCCATGGCTCACTCGGGAGAGTGCGGCACTGGGAGCGCAGCGGCACTGGGAGCTCTGAGGCCGCAGGTTCAGATCCTACATAGGGATGGGCAGTGCGCTCACTGGCTGAGCGTGGTGCGGATGACACCAAGCCAAGGGTTACGATCCCCTTACCAGTCACACACACACACACAAAAGAAATCAATTATCAGCAGAGTTTGGAAAAAGTTTATTCCATCCCCCATGGATGACTTTGAGGGGATCAAGACTTCAATGGAGTAATAAACTGCAGATATGGCAGAAATAGCAAGAGAACTAGAATTAGAAGTGCAGCCTGGAAATGTGACTGAATTGTTTCAATTTCATGATAAAACTTTAATGAATGAAGAGTTGCTTCTTTTTGAGGAGCAAACAAAGTCTTTTGTTGAGATGGAATCTATTCTAAATGAAGATATCATAAAAATTTTGTTGAATTAACAACAAAAGATTTTTGAATATTACATAAACTTTTTGATAAAGCAGCAGCAGGGTTTGAGAGGATTGACTCCAATTTTGAAAGAAGTTCTATTGTTGATAAAATGCTATCAAACAGCATTTCGTGCTACAATCTTTCATGAAAGGAAGAGTCAATCAATACTGCAAACTACAGTGTTGTCTTATTTTAATAAAATGCCACAGCCACCCCAACGTTCAACAAACACCACTCTGATCCATCAGCAGCCATCGATATCGAAACAAGACCCTCCACCAGAAAAAGATTACAACTCTCTGAAGGCTCAGATGATCATTAGCATTTTTTGTCAATACAGTATTTTATAATTAAGGCATGCACACATTTTTACACAGAATGCTATTGCATACTTAATAGGCTACACTACAGTGTAAACATAACTTTTTTATGCACTGGGAAACCAAAATGTTCTTGTGACTTGCTTTATTGCAATATATGGTTTATTGCTGTGGTCTGGAACTGAACCTGCAGTATCTTCGAGGTATGCCTATACTCATATTCCAGTACATTGGCATCTATGTAACTGTTTATTCTAAATTACAGTTCAGTATAATTTCCTGAGATTATACTAAAGGCCTGCAGAAGGATCAGCTCTGTGAAGCACATCGATATATTAACTATAAAGAAGTGGCTGAATGTGTATCTTGCAAATGGTACAGAATTTTCTTGATGAGGTCCACTGGAGGAATTCCTGATCTCCATACAAGAAATACCTTCCCTTTCCTGAACGATTCTTTTGTTTCAATCTTGTGCAAACCACAATTTTCACCATTAATTGCATTTCCTTGATCATAGCAACCACTAAAAAGCTTAGAGTGACATTTATTTATGCCCTCTAATATGAGTTGGAGGATTCTATTCTAATTCTGATTTCATAATTATTTTCTACTTTACTTTTATTTTTCTCATTTATTTTATATTAACTTACTTTTATTTTTCTTTTTAAAAATGCTTCTTTGTCTTTCAGGAGATAAGGTAAAGCATAAGAAACAAAGAAGACAATTTACTGTGTAGCAGTAACAATCAGTTACAAAAATGTGTATTGCTAAAATAGCAGAGAGAGCAAAAAGAGAAAGAGGATAAAAAGAAACAATGAATATTAAATATTCGTTATTTTGGAGTGATTTTTCTTTGAGGCCATCATTTTTCTTTGATTTTTCCTTGAGGGTCAAAGCCTTCCATACCCTGGCCAGTCATGAACTGAGCCTGTGTAGTGATGTAAACCAGGCCAACAGGACACACAATACCGGGATTTTTTGTTGACACTCCTGGAAAAGAAGCATGTATTTTCTTTCTAATGAGGTTCCCTTTGAGTAGAAGATATGAACCAGGAGCTGCTGGTGGTAACCATGTCACTGTGTGGGAATTGTCTGCCTGAATAAAATTATTTAGATGGGAGCGAAGATGAGACATGGAGGTAAAATCCTCATGGAACTATTTGGTTGTTTGTTTTTTGCTTTTAATCAATTTATTTATTTATTTATTTATTTTTATATATGTTTATGTGGTACAGAGTTCACTATCAATATTTTTGTACAGATGTGATGATCAAATCAATGTTGTTAGTATGTTCATCATTACAAATCATAATTATTCTTTGTGTCTCTTACCCAATTACTCACCAAACCGTCCCCCTTCCCACCTCTAGTAACTATAGGTCTGTTCTCTTCTTCTGAAAGTTCAATGTTTTATTGTGGTCTTTCTTTTTTCCTTCCTTCCTTCCTTCCTTCCTTCCTTCCTTCCTTCCTTCCTTCCTTCCTTCCTTCCTTCCTTCCTTCCTTCCTCCCTCCCTCCCTCTCTCTCTCAGCTCCCACTTATGAGCAAGAACATTGTATTTCTCTTTCTGTCCCTGGCTGATTTCACTTAACATAATTTTCTCCAAGCTCATACATGTCTCTGCAAATGGCAGAATTTCATTTTTTTTGTGGTTGAGTAGTGTTCCACTGTGGAAATATACCACATTTTCCTTATCCAGTCATTCATTGTTGAACATTTAGGTTGATTCCATATCTTGGCTATTGTGAATAGAGCTGTGATGAGCATAGGAATGCAGGTATCCCTTCAACATGATGATTTCCATTACTTTGGATATATACCCAGAAGGAGATTGCTGGATCGTATGGTAAATCTATATGTACTTGTTTCAGAAACCTGCATACTGTTTTCCACATGGCTGTACTAATTTACAGTCCAACCAACAGTGTAAAAGAATTCTCTTATTTCCACATCCTCACCAGAATTTCTTATTCTCTGTCTTTTGATAATAGTCTAACTGAGGTGAGATGATATCCAACGTGATTTTGATTTGCATTTCCCTAATGTTTAGTGATGGTGAACATTTTTTCATGTACCTGTTGGCCATTTGTATGGCTTCCATTGAAAAATGTCTGTTAAGCTCCTTTGCCCATTTTTTCAATTTGATTGTTTTTTTTACAGTGAAGTTGTTTAAGTTCTTTTTTTATATTCTGGATATTGATCCCTTATTGGACATATAGTTTGCAAATATTTTCTCCCATGCTTTAGGTTGCCTTTTTCACTCTGTTGATTGTTTCCTTTGCTATGCAGATAAAAAGAAGCTTTTTAGTTAGATATAATCCCATTTGTTTACTTTTTCTTTTGTTGTTTGTGCTTTTGGGGTCTTATTCATAAAACCTTTGCCCGGTCCTGCATCCTGAAGTATTTCCTCTGTTTTCTTCTAGGGGCTTTATAGTTTTAGGTCTTATAAGTTTTTGATCCATTTTGAGGTGATTTTGGTGTACGATGAGGGGTATGGTGTAGTTTCATTCTTCTACATATGGATATCCAGTTCTCCCAACATCACTTACTGAAGAAGCTGTTCTTTCCCCAATGTATGTTCCTGGTGCCTTTGTCAAAGATCAGTTGAATGTAAGTACCTGGGTTGATTTCTAAATTTTCTATTCCTTTTCATTGGTCCATGTGTCTGCTTTTATGCCAGTACCATGCTGTTTTGGTTACTATAGCTTTGTAGTATAGTTTGAAATCAGGTAGTGTAATGCCTCCAGTTGTATTTATTACTAATTAGTTAATTAATTAATTTATTTGCTCAGGATTGTTTTGGCTATTTGAGCAAAAAAAGAAAGCTATAGGCCAATATCCTTTAGGAACACAGACAAAAAAATTCTCAAGAAGATATTAACAAACAGAATACAACAGCACATCAAAAGGTTTATACACCATGATCAAGTGTAATTCATCCCAGGATGCAAGTATGGTTCAACATACACAAGTCAATAAATGTAATATACCATATCAACAAAAGCATGGACAAAATCCATATGATTATCTCAATAGATGCAGAAAAAGTATTTGACAAAATTCAGCATCTCTTCATGATAAAGACCCTCAACAAATTAGGTATAGAAGGAAAATATCTCAACACAATAAAAGCCATATATGACAAACCCACCACCAACATCATCCTGAGTTAGAAAAAAACTGAAAGCTTTTCCTTTAAGAACAGGAAAAAGACAAGGATGCCCACTCTTACCACTCCTATTGAACATAGTATTGGAAGTATTAGCCAGACTAATCAAGCAAGAGAAAGAAAGAGCTTTCAGATTGGGAAAGATGAAGTCAAATTGTCACTGTTCACAGATTACATGATCCTATGTATAGAAAAACCCATAACCTCTACCAAAAAACTCCTAGGGCTCATAAACAAATTCAGAAAAGTTTCAGGATACAAAATCAATACAGAAAAATCAGTAGCTTTCTTATATACCACCAATGAGCAAGTAGAAAAAGAAATCAAGAAAGCAAGCCCATTTACAATAGCTACCAAAAGAATAAAATACCTACGAATAATTTTAACCAAAGAGGTAAAAGATATCTACAATGAGAACTACAAACCTCTGCTGAAAGAAATTAAGGAGGACGCCAAAAGATAGAAAGACATTCCATTTTCATGGATCATAACAATTAACATTGTGAAAATGTCTATACTACCCGAAGTGATCTACAGATCCAGCACAATCCCCATCAAAAAAAATACCAATAACATTCTTCAAAGAAATAGGAAAAAAAATCCTAAAATTCTCATGAAATTATTTGAGCCAGTAAATTCAGCTAGCCTGAAGCATCCAGGGGCTTGTCAATTTTCCAAATAAAATAATGACTTTATGTAGAAGTGGAAGTGCCTCATTCTGAGTTCTCTTCCAGAAAGAATTGCTTGGAATTTGTATTTGAGGGAAGGTAGAATATTTGGGGAACTTATACCCAGAATCAGAATCAGGGACTGGGAAGAGTGAACCAAGAAAGGAAAAACTAACAAAAGGATGCTTTCCTGAGTTGGTCATCATGGTGACAATATGAACTCAATCCTACCAGCATCTTCTGAGAAACATTGAAGTAAACACACACAATTGTCTGTTCAAAGGACAAAAAGGGGCATATTTATCCACCAGCTCTTATCTCTATTGGTCACAAGTTTTTTCCAGTACGTTTTAACTCCTTTATGTTTCCAGGTTTCACAGTTTGATTGCAAGATGGTTTTTACCAAAGCAACCCATGGCAAAAACTAGAGATGTGAGGACTGTTGCACGTGAAGCGCTATCATCTTACACCCACAAAGTGTTTGTAGAAACAAAGGCTGGAGTTTTATTGGAAAAAGGATAAAATAGGGGTAACATAAAGATCAAACTCTAAAATGTAGAATTGGGTGGAAGGAAATGAAGGTTCGTCTTCCTTAGCTACAAAATAGATGCAAAATAGCTGTGTTTGAACTGCATCTACTGCACATTGGATCTCAAACTATGAACTGCAAAGTCTAGAAATAGGAAAAAATATCAGATTGTTTTACAAATTTATTTCCATGGTCTTCATTAGTCTTATTTCCACTGCTGTTGAAACAGGACTATATAAAGAACATAAAGAAAAATAAACACCACTTTGTCAAGAAAATCTCTTTCTTCTTGACAGCAGAAATCGAAACTGCATAAGAATTAGATAACTTTCATCTTCACAGGTTTGAAATAGCTATGATTTTTTGCTTCCAGCTAAAGTTTGTTCAGCAAAACATAAAGGATGGAAACAAAGCTGGAAGTAATATGGAGACTCAGGAGGTGATCCCTGCCCCCAGGCCTCTCCAGACACCTGCCTGCCATGACCTCTCAGCCAGACAGAGGTAGGAACTGCTCCCACTGTTGTGCATTATCCACTAAAACCACAACCTTTGTGCAAAGGCCAATTAGTTCTGCATCTTCTTCCTCCGTGGTGTGCTATTAATTCGAAATTCGTTGAGAAAGAAGCCCAAGTCATTACCTGAGGGTGAGGAAGAGCAGACATTTTTGTAATAGATGGAGATTCCCAGGTTATAGTCTTGAATGGTCTATGATTTTTCATTGATCTTTGACTTCGCTTATTAGCCTTTGGAATTTGACAGAAGAAATAAATTGAAATCCTGGCAATATTTCAAGGGGTGTATTTGCCTGAGAACGCCTAAAGGAGGCTATTAGGCCTGGGGTAGCTCCACTCATTCCTCAGTCAGTCTCTGGGCTCCCAAATCTTCACTCTGAGGACATGAGCAATAAAGATGAGCATTTTTCAGACATGGCTCCCTCCTTGTTAAGTCTCTTCAGATGTGACTCTGAAGTATAAGGAACAGGAGATCTTCCTAGAAAGCAGAAAAAGATCAGCTAAGCATAGAACTCATTCTACTGGCCAGAGAGGAAAATCTGGCTGTTTTTGCTCTGCAGGATATGTTGTGAGATTAGGACCAGTGATCACTGTGTGCTGTTTCTCTGCTTCCTTCTACCAAAATGGGAGTTTTGATTGCAGTCTTCTCTACTTTGTCCTTTGTCCATTTTATCAAAGGCAACAGAAACTTAGTTCCACTCCATCAGCTTGATACATCAGGCTTCCCAGAATTTCCCTACAAGCCTTATCTCCTACAGTGACAGAGCTGAAATTTCTGAAAACCAAATCCAAAGTCTAATTCTGTGAATAGCTAAATTAAAATGCAAATTGAATTCTCAAACATACATTGTCTTAAAGTTAAGTCACTTATTTGGAAGAATTAGCACTCTAAAATGGGAGGTGATGACATGTGTACAGATTCCAATGAAGTTGAAGATCTTAAAGACTGAAATTCTATTGAGTTTCCTTTGCCAGTAGAAGCAAACCACTATTTCCTTGCCTGAAGGACTTGGTGGAGCATGGGGCCACAGGTGCTGGCCTTAAGGGCAAGACCTCAGGGACTGGCCCCCACAGCCCTAGTCATCAGTCTGGTACCCCACAAATATACATAATCAATTATGTGTCAATAAAAAAGCTGTCCAGAAATAAAAAAGAATAAAGAAAATCAATATACAAAAACCAGTAGCGTTTTTACACACTAACAGTGAACTATCTACAAAAGAAATCAAGAAAACAATCCTGTATTTATGATAGCTACCAAGAAAACAAAACACTTAGGAATAAGTTTAACTAAGGAGGTAAAAGACTTGTACAATGAAAACTATGAAATGCTGATAAAATTTTGAATCAGACACAAGTAAATGAAAAGTTATGCTGTGTTCATGGACTGGAAGAATTAATATTATTAAAATGGCCATATTCACCAGTGAAATCTACAGATTCAATGCAATCCCTATCAAAATTCCAATGACAAAAAATAAAAAATATTCAATGTCATTTTTGATAAAAATAGAAAAAAAAAATCATAACATTTGTATGCAACCACAAAAGACCCTGAATAACCAAAGCAATCTTGAGCAAAAAAAGAATGCTGGATGCATAACACTACCTGACTTCAAAATATACTACAAGGTGATAGTAATCAAAACAGCTTAGTACTGACATAAAAACAGGCACATAGAGCAATGGAGCAGAACAAAGAGCCCAGAAATAAATCCATGCATTTATGTTCAATTGATTTTTGGTAAAGGTGCCAAGAACACACAATGGGGAAAGAACAGTCTCTTCAATAAATGGTGTTGGGACAAATGGATATCCACATGCAGAAGAATGCAATTAAACCCTCATCTCACACTATATGCAAAAGTCAACTCAAAATGTATTAAAGACTTAAATATAAAACATAAACCTGTAAAACTACTGGAAGAAAACATAAGGAAAAATCTCCATGACATTGCTCTAGGCAAAGATTTTTTTGGATATGAATCCAAAGGCACAGACAACAATAGCAATAATAGCCAAATGGGATTGCATCAAAATAAAAAGCTTCTGCACAGTAAAAGAAACGATCAACAGAGTCAAGACACAACCTATAAAATAGGAGAAAATATGTGCAAACCATACATCTGATAAGAGGTTAATATCCAAAATATATAAGGATCTCAATCAATTCAAAAGTAAGAAAACAAATAACCCAATTTAAAAAATGGAATCTGAATAGACACTTCTTAAAAATAAAAGACATGCAAATGGCCAATAGGTATATAAAAAATGGTCAACATTGCTATTGATCAGAGAAATACAAATAAAAACTACAAGAAGGTATCACCTCACACCAGTTAGAATGGCTATTATCAAAAAGACGGGAAATAAGAAGAACATGTGGAGAAGGTGTAGAGAAAATGGAACACTTACACACTGTTGGTGAGAATATTAGTACAGCCATATAAAAAACAGTATGGAGGATCCTCAAAAAATTTAAAATAGAACTACCGTATGATTAAAATAGAACTACCATATGATTTCTTTTGGATAGATACCCACTAGTGGGTATCTACCCAAAGGCAATGAAATCAGTATGTTAAAGAGATTTCTGCACTCCTGTGATTAGTGCAGCACTATTCACAACAGCCAAGAAATGGAATCAACCTAACTGCCCATCAACGGATAAATGAATAAAGGTAATGTGTCATACTATTCAGTCTTTAAAAATAAGGAAGTCCTGCCATTATGACAACATGGAAGACCCTAGAAGACATTATGTTAAGTGAAATAAGATAGGTGCAGAAAGGCAAATGCCATACGATGTCACTAGTATGAGGAATCTAAAAAAGTTGAACTCAGGAGTAGAGAGGAAAATGGTGGTTACCAGAAGCTGGGAGGCCAGGGAGAGATGCAAAAGAAAAGGGGGTTAGGGAGGTGTTGGCCAAGGATTCAAAATTTCAGCTAGACAGGATGAATAAGTTCCAGGGGTGTATTGTACAACATGTGACTATAGGTAATAGTAATGTATTGTATTCTTGAATATTGCTAAGAGATTAGATTTTATGTGCTCTCACCACACACACACAAAAAAGTATGTGAGGCAATTTATATGTTAATTACCTCAGTTTAGTCATTCCACAATATATACATATTTCAAAACATATTGCATGACAAATATATACATTTTTATCTGTCAATTAATTTTTTTTTTAAATTTTATTTTCTCGATATACATTGTGGCTGATTATTGCTCCCCATCACCAAAACCTCCCTCCCTTCTCCCTCCCACCCTACCCCCCAACAATGTCCTTTCTGTTTGCTTGTCGTATCAACTTCAAGTAGTTGTGGTTGTTATATCTTCTTCCCCCCCCCCCCCGGTTTTGTGTGTGTGTGTGTGTGTGTGTGTGTGTGTGTGTGTGTGTGAATTTATATATTAATTTTTAGCTCCCACCAATAAGTGAGAACATGTGGTATTTCTCTTTCTGTGCCTGACTTGTTTCACTTAATATAATTCTCTCAAGGTCCATCCATGTTGTTGCAAATGGCAGTATTTCATTCGTTTTTATAGCTGAGTAGTATTCCATTGTGTAGATGTACCACATTTTCCGTATCCACTCATCTGATGATGGACATTTGGGCTGGTTCCAACTCTTGGCTATTGTAAAGAGTGCTGCGATGAACATTGGGGAACAGGTATACCTTCGACTTGATGATTTCCATTCCTCTGGGTATATTCCCAACAGTGGGATAGCTGGGTCGTATGGTAGATCTATCTGCAGTTGTTTGAGGAACCTCCATACCATTTTCCATAGAGGCTGCACCATTTTGCAGTCCCACCAACAATGTATGAGAGTTCCTTTTTCTCCGCAACCTCGCCAGCATTTATCGTTCAGAGTCTTTTGGATTTTAGCCATCCTAACTGGGGTTAGATGGTATCTCAGTGTGGTTTTCATTTGCATTTCCCGGATGCTGAGTGATGTTGAGCATTTTTTCATATGTCTGTTGGCCATTTGTATATCTTCCTTAGAGAAATGCCTGCTTAGCTCTTTTGCCCATTTTTTAATTGGGTTGCTTGTTTTCTTCTTGTAAAGTTGTTTGAGTTCCTTGTATATTCTGGATATTAATCCTTTGTCAGATGTATATTTTGCAAATATTTTCTCCCACTCTGTTGGTTGTCTTTTAACTCTCTTAATTGTTTCTTTTGCTGTGCAGAAGCTTTTTAGTTTGATATTATCCCATTTGTTTATTTTTCCTTTGGTTGCCCGTGCTTTTGGGGTTGTGTTCATGAAGTCTGTGTCCAGTCCTATTTCCTGAAGTGTTTCTCCCATGTTTTCTTTAAGAAGTTTTATTGTTTCAGGGTGTATATTTAAATCCTTAATCCATTTTGAGTTGATTTTAGTATACGGTGAGAGGTATGGGTCTAGTTTCATTCTCCTGCATATGGATATCCAGTTATCCGAGCACCATTTGCTGAAGAGGCAGTCCCTTCCCCAGTGAACAGGCTTGGTGCCTTTGTCAAAGATCAGATGGCAGTAAGTGTGTGGGTTGATTTCTGGATTCTCTATTCTATTCCATTGGTCAGTGTGTCTGATTTTATGCCAGTACCATACTGTTTTGGTTATTATAGCTTTGTAGTATAGCTTAAAGTCAGGTAGTGTTATGCCTCCAGCTTTATTTTTTTTGCTCAGCATTGCTTTGGCTATGCGTGGTCTTTTATTGTTCCATATAAATGACTGGATAGCTTTTTCCATTTCTGAGAAAAATGTCTTTGGAATTTTGATGGGGATTGCATTGAATTTGTATATCACTTTGGGTAGTATGGACATTTTCACTATGTTGATTCTTCCAATCCAAGAGCATGGAATATCTTTCCATCTTCTTGTATCCTCTCTAATTTCTCTCAGCAGTGGTTTATAGTTCTCATTATAGAGATTTTTCACCTCCTTGGTTAACTCAATTCCTAAGTATTTTATTTTTTTGGTGGCTATTGTAAATGGGCAGGCTTTCTTGATTTCTCGTTCTGCATGTACACTATTGGAGAAAAGAAATGCTACTGATTTTTGTGTGTTGATTTTGTATCCTGCTACATTTATCAATCCAGCAGTTTTTTTGTAGAGGTTTTAGGCTGTTCGATATATAGGATCATGTCATCTGCAAACAGGGACAGTTTGACTTCATCTTTTCCATTCTGGATGCCGTTTATTTCCTTCTCTTCTCTGATTGTTCTGGCTAGTACTTCCAACACTATGTTGAATAGGAGTGGTGAGAGTGGGCATCCTTGTCTAGTTCCTGTTCTTAAAGGAAAAGCTTTTAGCTTTTGCCCATTCAGGATGATATTGGCAGTGGGTTTGGCATATATGGCTTTAATTATGTTGAGATACTTTCCCTCTATACCTAACTTATAGAGGGTCTTTGTCAAGAATGAGTGCTGAACTTTATCAAATGCTTTTTCAGCATCTATAGAGATGATCATATGGTCCTTGTGTTTGAGTTTATTAATATGGTGTATCACATTTATTGATTTGCGTATGTTGAACCAACCTTGCATCCCTGGGATGAATCCCACTTGATCGTGATGAATAATTTTTCGTATGTGTTGCTGTGTTCTGTTTGCTAGTATTTTAGTGAGGATTTTTGCATGTATATTCATCAAGGATATCAGCATGTAGTTTTCTTTTTTGGTTATATCTTTACCTGGTTTGGGTATCAGGATGATGTTTGCTTCATAGAATGAGTTTGGGAGATTTGCGTCCGTTTCAATCTTTTGGAATAGTTTGTAAAGAATCGGTGTCAATTCCTCTTTGAATGTTTGGTAAAATTCTGCTGTGAATCCATCTGGTCCTGGGCTTTTCTTTGTTGGGAGCCTTCTGATAACAGCTTCAATCTCCTTTATTGTTATTGATCTGTTCAAATTTTCTACGTCTTCATGGTTCAGTTTTGGGAGCTTGTGTGTGTCCAGAAATTTATCCATTTCCTCCAGATTTTCAAATTTGTTGGCGTATAGTTGTTTATAGTAGTCTCGAATGATTCCTTGTATTTCAGATGAATCAGTTGTAATATCGCCTTTTTCATTTCTAATTTTTGTTATTTGAGTCTTCTCTCTTCTTTTTTTGTTAGCCATGCTAATGGTTTGTCAATTTTATTTATCTTTTCAAAAAAACCAACTTTTTGATTCGTTGATCTTTTGAATTGTTTTTTGGTTTTCAATTTCATTCAGTTCTGCTCTGATCTTAATGATTTCTTTCAGTCTGCTAACTTTAGGTTTGGATTGTTCTTGTTTTTCTAGTGTTTTTTAAGGTGAAGTGTTAGGTTGTTCACTTGCCATCTTTCCATTCTTCTGAAGTGAGCTTTTAATGCAATAAATTTCCCCCTCAATACTGCTTTTGCAGTATCCCACAGGTTTTGGTATGCTGTATCATTGTTTTCATTAGTTTCAATAATTTTTTTGATTTCCTGCTTGATTTCTTCTTGGACCCATATGTCATTGAGTAGAATGCTGTTTAATTTCCATGTGTTTGTATAGTTTCCAGAGTTTCGTTTGTTATTAATTTCTAGTTTTAATCCATTGTGGTCTGAGAAGATACATGGGATAATTCCAATTTTTTTGAATTTATTGAGACTTGATTTGTGACCTAATATGTGATCTATCCTGGAGAATGATCCATGTGCTGATGAGAAGAATGAATATTCTGAGGTTGTTGGGTGGAATGTTCTGTAGATATCTGCCAATTCCAATTGGTCTAGAGTATTGTTTAGATCTTGTGTTTCTCTACTGATTCTTTGCCTAGATGATCTGTCTAATATTGACAGTGGAGTGTTCAGGTCCCCTGCTATTATGGTATTAGTGTCTATTTCCTTCTTTAGGTCTAATAGAGTTTGTTTTATAAATCTGGCTGCTCCAACATTGGGTGCGTACATATTTATGATTGTTATGTCTTCTTGATGGATCAGTCCTTTTATCATTAAGTAGTGTCCCTCATTGTCTCTTTTTATGGTTTTTAGTTTAAAGTCTATTTTGTCAGATATAAGAATAGCTACTCCAGCTCGTTTTTCTTTTGTGTTTGCATGGTAAATCTTTTTCCATCCTTTCACTCTTAGTCTGTGTGAAACTTTATGGGTGAGGTGGGTCTCTTGTAGGCAGCATATAGTTGGGTCCTGCTTTTTGATCCAGTCAGCCAGTCTGTGTCTTTTGACTGGGGAATTTAAGCCTTTTACATTAAGAGTTGTTATTGAAAGGTGTTGATTTATTCCTAGCATTTTGTTGGTTGTTTGGTTGTCTTAGGTGTCTTTTGTTCCTTGCTTTCTGATTTACTGTTTGGTTTCTGTGTTTGTTGGTTCCCTAGGTTGTAGATAGCGTTTTTGTTTGCTTGTTTTCTCTTCATGAATGCCATTTTTATTATACTAGTGGGTTTTGATTTTTCTTGGGTTTTTTTAGTGCAGTGGTAGTTATTTTTCAGGAACCAAACCCAGTACTCCCTTGAGGATTTCTTGTAAGGGTGGTTGTGTGGTAGTGAACTCCCGCAGTTTTTGTTTGTCTGAGAAATATACTATTTGCCCTTCATTTCGGAAGGATAGCCTTGCAGGGTAGAGTATTCTTGGCTGGCAATCTTTGTCTTTTAGTATTTTGAAAATATCATACCATTCCTTTCTAGCTTTTAGGGTTTGTGATGAAAAGTCTGATGTTAGCCTGATTGGGGCTCTCTTATAGGTGGTTTGACACTTCTCTCTTGCAGCTTTTAAGATTCTCTCTTTGTCTCTGAGTTTTGCCAATTAGACTATGACATGTCTTGGAGAAGGCCTTTTTGGGTTGAATACGTTTGGAGATCGTTGAGCTTCCTGGATCTGAAGATCTGTGACTTTTCCTATACCTGGGAAGTTTTCTGCCACTATTTTTTTGAATATGTTTTCAATGGAATCTCCATTTTCCTCCCCTTCTGGAATACCCATGACTCGGATATTTGAGCGCTTAAGGTTGTCTGATATCTCTCTCAGATTTTGTTCAATGTCCTTGATTCTTTTTTCTTTCTTTTTGTCTGCTTGTGTTATTTCAAACAGCCCATCTTCAAGTTCAGAGGTTCTCTCTTCAACTTCGACAAGCCTGCTGGTTAAACTCTCCATTGTGTTTTTTATTTCGCTGAATAACTTCTTCAGTTCAGCAAGTTCTGCTACATTTTTTTTCAGGACATTGATTTCTTTGTACATTTCCTCTTTCAGATCCTGTATACTTTTCCTCATTTCATCATGATGTCTAGCTGAGTTTTCTTGTATCTCATTCAGTTTCCTTAGAATTATCACTCGAAATTCCTTGTCAGTCATTTCAAGGGCTTCTTGTTCTATAGGATCTAGAGTATGAGATTTATTAACTTTTGGTGGTGTACTTTCTTGATTTTTTTGTATTTCTGGTATCTTTTTTTTGATGTTTATTCATTGTGGCAGGGGGTTTCACAGTCCACCGGTTTGAGACTAATGAATAACTAGGATGTTGCTGTGGTTGCCAATTTCGTATGGCTACCTCCGTGGCTGCTCAGTTGGCCTCTAGTGCCTTGTGTGTGTGGTAGCCTCAGATCTTGGGCTTCTCCGGGGAGCCACCTTTCTGGTCAGCTTGGACTCTGCTGGGCTGGTGGATCAGGTACCACAGGGTGTGTGATTGCTACTGAGCTTTCACTTCCTGTGCAGGACTTCTCCCTGTTCCGTGTGCTCTGGCCCAGGCTGTTGGATCGTGCAGTGGCAACCCCACAGGGTGTGTGGTTTCTGTCGAGTCTCCGCCTCCCTGGCCGCACGTCTCCCCACTCTGTGCGCACTGTGCTGGGCTGGTGCGTGTCTTCTGCAACCCTCGTCTATCAGCTGGGCCTTCAAGACCCTGCTCGGCACCGCCTCACCCAGGAAGTCTACCAGGTTTCTGCTAGGCACAGACGACCGGTCACTCTGGGTGCCTTTGTAGCACTGTGTAGATCTTTCTCGGGACTTGTTCACCTTTGTATCCCCCCAGTATAAACCGAGTCTAGCGCCCGCCTGCAGCCAGCTCTCCAGCAGGTTCAAGCGGACCTGGGAACTCTCCTACCACACTATTCCCAACCAGAAATTGGTTAGGCTTTTTTCCGAACTGGTGGCCGCAGAGATGGTATCTGCCTCCCAGTAACAGGAAGTTTACTGGGGGCCGGAGTCCACGGTGCGGTGGAGTGACAGTCGGCCCGCCCGTACTTCCTTGCCCTCCCAACACTGGCCGGGGACGCCCCATGCCACCAACCCGCCAGAGAACCGCGGAGGGACTGGGAGGGGAGGCCGGCCCGCAGGCTCCGGAAAGCCCTGCGCCAGGCCAAGCAAGTGGGAGGGCTCAGTGATGGCTGAGCGGGGCGGAGCTGCCCGCACCGGGGAAAATGGAGGCAGCACTGGGGCGGTGAGTGGCCTGGTGATGCAGGCGGGAGTCGGGTGGGCGTCTGCCACCCACAGGACTGGTCCAGGGGTCACTCACAGGGTTGTGCCAGGTCGGGTGCTCACTCTCTGTCTCTGGTTTGCGCCTTCCGTGTTCTCGGCCGCTGCCGCCTCGGGCTGTTCAGTCGCGGCGCGGCTCGGGCACTCCCAGGAATCTTCTTTAATGCCGGCCTGAAACCTCGAATCCTGAATAGGGCAGCTGGCTGCCTTCAGCACGGCCCCGGCCTCCGGGATCCTGTCTGCATCCACAGCAGCCCTGGCGCCGTGTTCCCTGTTTCGAGACTCGCTTTTGCAGCTAAGAAACAGTTCTTTTCCTGCTCCACACTTCAAAGCTGTTGCCTGTAATTGAGGCAGCCTCTCCTGCCGGGGGCAAAGTGGCGGTCACCCCCCACGACTGGCCAGCAGCAGCGGTCCTCCCTTAAGAGATGGCAAGAGGAAGGTCCACAAGTTTCCCGGCTGCCTGAGGCCCAGTGGCCGCCTTTTCCACCTCAGCTACTCCGCGCCAGCTGCTGCAGCCACCGCCATCTTGAAAGTCTCCTATCTGTCAATTAATTAAACAAACATATACACAAAAAGAAATTTTGGCAAAACATGACAACATTATGTAAAAAGCTTATGCAAATACAATAAGAACTTTAAAAGATATTCTGTTTAACATTGACCTTTATATATTTTCTTCATAAAAGTTAAATTGTCATAGAAATAATCTTTTGTACCTTCTAAAGAAGAAAAAATTTACAATAGCAATGAATGATGAGAAAAATCATATAACCAAAATGTCATACTTAACCTACTTTCATCTGAATTACAGTTAAGTCAAAATAAGAGAGCATCTTAAGAATTATTTTGGAAACTTAAGCAAAATTTGTTCAGTACTTCCCCCTTGATAAATGCCAGCTATATTTAAATTTAAACAAACCAGGAGCAAAGGGGAGAGCTGAATCCAAAAAATCTATTCTAACACACACAAAAAAAAGACGAGGAGGTAAGATTAGCTGGGATTGAACTGCCTGCCAGAGGAGAAAAAAACAAAACAAAACAAAACCTAACTGCAAAAACCACATCTCGGGAAACATTCCAAAATATGATTGAGGGTGCAGTCTGGTGGTTTAAGTAGCAATGTAGAGCAGAAAGTCCATCTTGAAATCAGAAAAACAGACATGACCATGAGCCAGTGACCAACAAGTCAAGAGTACAGCTCAGGGACAACCAGCCTCACCATAATGCTTTCAAGACACTCGAAGAATTCTGCCTGTTACATACAGAGAAGCTATAATGATGTTTTTCTTCCTTATAAGGATGCCATTCATCCCACTATTCTTTCACATTAAAAACAGCATTTAGTCCAAAAGTAGAAACTGGAGAATAAATACTAGAAATTTATACCTGATTCAAGTTGCTAATTTTGCTCACGGAGAGACAACCTTTTTTTTTTTTTTAATTTTTATTGAATCAAAATTGATTATACATATTTTTGGGGTTCAACATTGAGATATGTTGATCAAATCAATATTGCTAGCATATATATTGCTACCAATCATACTTATTCTTTATGCCCACAAGGAGAGACATGTTAATTTGAGGATATACTTTGTGAAAATACTTCTATTAGAGTAAAGGTTCTAAAAAGTATATAATTCTTGACAATTCATATTTTACTCTGATTAATGTTTCATGATTTGTTTTTTAATTCAATCAACTACATTTACTAACCTGTAAATAATATTTACAGGATCATTACCTGGATTGTTCATCTGGGTAGATCAGAGTATGACAGTTGTATAGGTCATAGGGGCTGACAGAATTAATCTTAGATAGAAGGTTTCAATTAACAGAGATTTTAAAGAAATTTATATATACCAGAAACAAGGATGAATATTTCAAACCTTTCTAACAGAAGCATCACTGAAGTAGCAGCATGACCAAAGTTATACATACAACCACCGACTTGGCTTTGTGATTTTTTTCAAGTTTAATCATAAAACAGAATATGGATGAAAATAAGAAGTATTTGCTCTAATGAAGTACTGATCTAATGATGTAAAAAATTCAAAATTCAAAATTCAAAATTGTAAACTTTTGGACATTAGAGACCATATAAAGAGTATTCTATTATTGCCAAGTTAGGGTCACACATAAAAATGAATCATTATGACTTAAGTGGAAAAGATTATCATCGTGTATTAGGTAAGTGCTGTAAATTAGCTTAGCTACAATTATTTTTGTTCTAAAATCACACAGACATACACAAGCACACTCACACATATCCCAAGTATTTTCAGCAATATTTCCCCATGAACAAGAAATCATTGTTCAAGAAACTGGAAGATAGATAGATATATAGATCCATAGATTCATAGATACATAAAGGTAGATATAAACATAAATATATCTATCTATTGCTTCAGTGAGCCTTATCTCCAATCAAATAACAAAGAAATGACAATGAACAAAAATACTCCAATTACATGTCACCATGCATAAATGTAAGCTGTGATAGGCACTCACATTCATATATGAAACCAAATGGTACATTTGCCAATATGAAATGTTTAACTATGCAAGAGTAAACTCTGTTTTTTACCAAAAAAATGTACTTTTGGCAGCAAAAAGTTTGAAAAAAATGTTATCAATTGATAAAATATTTGCCTTTGTTCTTTTTTAAAAATATTTTTTTCACAATTTATAGAAGTTATGTTTAAGTATCAGGGAAAGAAATCAGCTAATCCTAATTTGTAGCTAAGTAAACCAACACAAATCAAATGTAAGTGATTTGCCTGAGTAAATCTGTAGCAGAATTATAATTGTAGCCCCTTCTTTGAAGTAATGTCTCTTCCTTGGCCCATTGCACATTTCACTGAGACTTGCAGATTCAGGAATGAAGAAAACATTTATTTGGTTGGAAATGTGAATATGATTTTGAAGGAAAAAAAAACAGATTCAGAATTTCAGGATTTTTTTTTTTTTTTTTTGGTCACCAAATGTCCTAGATCCTTTTTAAGTCCTCAGTTGTTAGTTTGTGGTTAAATAAAACATAATTATCTGATAAATCTTTATAATGTGGTATGATTTTTCCTGTAGCAAATCCAACAACCTGAACCAAACTAGCACATTTTCTGGCTTCCTCCCACTGAAAGAAATACAAGAAATTGAGCCAGACTTTCTGTCCTGGGGTAAATTTTTGTAAGAGCTTAAGTTTTAGTTTGCTAGATAAGGAAAAGAATAAAGCTTCCTTGGAATTTTTACAGGTTTAAAGCTACAAGACAAGATGCTGATATTTTTGTAACAGAAAACACAGAGCTGTTTATCTGTCCTCATATTTATTTTTATCTTACAGCATCAATTAGATAATAGGTCAATTACAGGTGTCTAGTTTCTAAGGCAGTGATGTGTAGACATTGCAGATAGCTGGTGCCTGGCAGGTAGGAGTGGCAATACCCACCAGTACCCTGACCTGTAACTTAATCCTACGGAAGGATATTTCATTTCCATGCCATGATGCTGAGGAAAGACCTAAAAAAAGACAATGCTCAATGTACATCACCCAACATCAATCTTAAAATAGAAACTAGACAGATAAGTGGTAAGCCTAGTACTGGAAAACACTGCTGGCTTTCTTAGAGTATGGAAGATCAAAGACAGAGATTCACTTTGAAAATATTAATGCCATTGTGAAAACACTTGGATCCTGACCAATTCTTCCCTAATTCTGAAGACTTAAGAATAGTTTAGGTTATAGATAAGAACTCCCTGTGTACAGGTTTGAATTTTCAACTGAGAGATTAGAAATCTCCTTCTCTGGCAGTCACTCAAAATGCAGACATTGGACAGGATTGGTTAAGTACCAGCTTATGGAGTTGGGGAATAGAGTGACCTCTATGGTTACTTTCAGTCATCAGATTTTGGCTGTAAGGGCACCACAAAGTCAACTAAAAGGAAATTATTTGTAAATAAATAATGGTTTTGGGAATGGAAGACTGCCTCCTTCATGAACTTATACTGATTTTATTTATTATTATTTTTGGTTTCTGATAGTTTAATTGCCTCTCATAATGTTCATAAATTTTCAGACAGTGGGTGGCCTATCATTTTGAGTTATGAAGTAAAAATCAATAATTTGTGAATTCTTTCTTTCCATAGATTTGCCACAGGGCCTTAGGAAGTTGCTAAATTTCTGTAATATGGAGTGATGAATAATTGAAGGTGTTAAAAAGTAACAATCAGTGATGACAATTCTTTATTCCTAATATATTCTATAAAACTGGGTATGTTGACAGACCTTCTCTTTCTTTTGAACTGAAATAAGAATCTTTCAGTGCATAATATAATGAGATCTTATTACTCTTTGCTTAGTGACAAGTAAACAATATAGAATTCAGTGCCTACATTGCAATGTAATGCTTAGGTTAAAGCTAAAATTTTTGCTGGAAAACATAAACCAATTTAAGCCCCCTTTCTCTTAATTTATACCCAAACTCATAGCACCTTCTGACTTTATAATGGAACATTAGTTGAATATCAGTTTATGGGGGCTGTTGTGTTCTTGTATTTGAAATTTTTTTGTAACCAAAACCATAGTTAACAGTTTCATTGAAATAATTTTCCGGCTACACTGAGTGAAAATATTTTTGTTGCTTAGTTTTTACATTAAGGGTCAAATGACAATAATCTCAACAATTCAATGGGAATTAATAAAACTACAGGATTTATCCTCTGTTTTCAAGAGCTGCAGACTATAAATCTCTGAAGATTAAAGTGCCTTGGCCCATGGAAATGGGGAATGGGGACAGGTGGGAATGGGAGTGAGGTTGGGGGGTGTGATTCTTGCAGCACCGATCTAGAACAACTTTGTAAAGAACAATTTGTGGATTGACTTTTCTCTGTCTTTACTTCATGCTTTCCATTTATATTTTTCACATAATGATATCATCTGTATATTATGCTTATTCTCTTTAATTATAATCATTATAACTTACCTTTTCTCATTCTCAAGAACTGAAAAAAAGAGAAAATTTCTACTTGCAGGCATTAGAAATTTAAAACTACAAAACTATAGATATAGTTGTTTTGTAGAAACAAACCAGCAAACAAACAAAACCCCATATTTGCATCTAAATATTTTTCATTGTTAAATATTTTTAAATTTAAAAAAATAGATCATATCTTGTTTGGTGAGTTTCCAAAGTATAAGTTACTATTATTTTTTTGTTGGTACTTTGCTTATTTTAATGACAAGTAGAACACTAGAAGTAATGAAAACTTCTTTCCATTAAAGCACATTTGGATTTCAAATATTCAGAGTGAAGTCATCTGCCTTCCAAAATTGACCCTTTCGGTGGTGCTCTGGTATGCAACTAAAACTTGCCCTCTCTAAAACAGGCACAGATAGTCTTTATATATCAAGAAGCGTCCCACGTTAACTGTGCAGTTCTCCCATTCATATTTCATTTACTTGTTTGTAGAACTATCTTTGCATTCTCAAGGTAATCTCCTTACTTTAATAATAAAGTCATTTTATAATTAAAGGTTCTGTTTTTCACATCACGCCCCATGTTTATCCCAGAACTCTGATGACCTATGCTTGAGATTCTGCTTCAGCTTTGAGAAAAACAGCAACAATGTCTGCTTTTCTAGAATATAAATATTACATGTGACATTTAATCAAGTTTGCTTTGTGTGACTATGTGATGGTGATAAGATTCAGCACTCCCTTGCCAGGTCATTTTGCCTACTATGTTTTAGAGCCGTGCTGGTGCCTGTGGCTTTTCCAGGCCTGTGTTGCACATTACCTGAAGTTCTGGTGTTCCGGCGGCAGCCCTGTTGCCTTGGCTCTACTAGACATTTCCTTGGTGGGGGCTCTCTGTAGGGGCTCTGACCCCACTTTTCTGCTCAGCATTGCTCTAGTAGATGACGTCTGCGGTGGCTCTGCCCCTGTGGCAGGTCTCTGCCTGGGTCCACAGGCTTTCCGTACATCCTCTGGAATCTGGGTGGAGGCTGCCACGTCTTCACTGCTCTAAGTCCTGCCGGCCTGCAGACTTAACACAACGTGGACACCACCACGGTTTCAGGCCTCTACTCTCCAGAGCTGCTGCATGAACCACACTTGGGGCCGCTCCAGCTGGAGCAGCTGGGATGCAGGGAGCAGGTTCCTGAGGGCAGCTGCGCCCCAGGTCTGTCCTCCAGGATAACTCAGTCCTTCTAGGCCTCAGGGTCTGTGATGGGTGGGGCACCCTTCCAGACTTCTCAAATGCCTGCGGGGCTTTCCTCTCATTTTCTCCACTATTAGCATCTGGCTGCCTCACCGCCAAGATAATGTCTTTAGCAACCAGCTTATCTGCTTCACCCTTGCATTGTTTGCTTGCTCTCTGCTTCTTTACCACATTGCCAGACTGCAAATTTTCCAAACCTTTACGCTCTGCTTTCCTTTTAAATTCTGGCTTTACATAATGATTTTGCTGCCATAACTCAAGGTAGGCTCTTAAATGAAACCATGCAGCTTCATTACTGCTTTGCTGCTTAGAAATTTCTTTGGCTAAATGCTCTGGTTCACAACTCTTAAGTCCCACCTTCCACAAAGTCCAAGGGCATGGACACGATGCAGCCAGGTTCCTTGCTATGGTGTAGCAAGGGCTATCTTTTGTCTAGTTCCCAATAAGTTCCTCATTTCTATCTGAGACCTCATCATCCGCATGGCCTTTTCTGTCCATATTTCTATCAGCATTCTGCTCACCAGCACATAAGTCTCTAAGACATTACAAACTTTACCTCGTCTTTTTCTCTTCTTCTAAGTCCTCCAAACTCCTCCAACCTTTGCCCATTACCCAACTCCAAAGATGTATCCACATTTTCAGGTATCTGTATAGCAACACCCCACTCTTCGGGACCAATTTTCTGTTTTAGTCCATTTTGTGTTGCTATAACAGAAACACCTGAGACTGGGTAATTTATAAAGGAAAGAGGTTTATTTGGCTTACGATTCTGGGACAGCTGCACCTGGCATGGGCCTCAGGCTGCTTCTACTCACAGCGGACAGTGGCAGGCAGCCAGCGGGTACAAGCAGATCACATGGCGAGAGGAAGCAAGAGAGAGAGAGAAGGTGCCAGGGTCTTTTTAAGCAATGAGCTCTCACAGGAACTAATAGAGGGAGAACTCACTCATTAATCCCCCTCCCCCAGGGAGAGCATTAATCCATTCATGAGGGATCCGCCCCCATGACTCAATCAGTTTCCAACACTGCCACACTGGGGATCAAATTTCCACATGAGTTTTGGAGGGGACAACACATCCAAACTCCATCAGCTACTAAAGTGATATAATAGAAAGAACAGAGTGAAGGATCTGTGCAGTCTTGACCAAATTACTTAAATCTCTTATCTTGTCTCCTAATTTTTAAGATGAATCTGTATTGGGTAATTTCTGAAGTACCATGGCTTTCAACTTGTTTGGTGGTATTTATATCAATGCTGGCTGTGGGGGGTGTTATCCTTTTCTTCCCTCACCTTTTCTCTTTCCCTCTACTTCTTTTCTTTTAATTTCTTTTAATAGTGCTTAAACCTGATTATATTACATGGCACTATTAATACTAATATGGGTATGGTCTTTATCATTTGGAGATGCTCATTTATAACAAGTCCTTGAAAATGTTGTGTTTCTAACGTTATTAAAAAGTCCTTACCAGAGTACAGTTGACCATGATCTATACATTATTCCTACTTTCCTATAATAATGACTCAAACTTTTCAAAAAGGCCCCGGTTCATAGACCTTCAACTACAAGAAGTTTAATTAAGACTGCAGCATCAGTGCTCTGAACTTCATCTTGGCATTTGTTTTGAGGCTGTGCTTCCCAACATAGCCAGTGACTGAGCATGAAAAGCATACAAAAGCAGCCCTACCCCCAGGAGACACAGACTTGTCTGAGGACTTCTGCTGGAGGACTCCTTCCTTGATGGCCTTACTGAAACTTCCTTAGATGGCTCAGCTGTCTAGGCTTCCAACAATCTTTTCTCCCTCTCCCCTTGACTTAGGTCTTATAGCTGTCCTAGACATTCTCTGCTTTCACCCCATTTTCTCCCACACAGGTGATTACTTAATAATATCCTTGCATATTTAATGCCATCTTGTCATCTGCTTCTCAGCGGCCCTGAACAAACACAGGCACCAACAACTAGAGAAGTACAGATATCCAAATATTTAAAAACTAAAATATAAAATCTAAAGAACCATTAAACTTCAATTGGAATCAAGATGGCAGAATAGATGGTTCCCAGCATCACTCTTTCCTGCAATCAACCAATTTACAACTATTAAAAAGCAATGACTGCCAAGCTGGAGCCCCTAGAGCTCAGGTGAAGAGGAAGAGAGACCTATGGAGTTCATGAAGAAGGGAGAAGCTGTGATGAGAGAAAGAAGGAACCAGTATGAATGTCTCAAGCCCCAGTCATTTCAAGGCTGGCCCTGGTAAGCACATGGACCAAGAGCTGGCAAAAACTGCAGCCTGTGCCCTTCGTATGAAGTTGCCTGGAGACAGCAGGGGAGAGGAGGGTCTTGGTGGCCCCCAGGCCAGCAAGACCCCTGACAAGTTTCCTGTGGACCCACATATGAGCAAGGGACTACAGAAAACTGAAAAAAGGAGCCACTCAAAGGCCAGTGAGTCATCGCAAGGGACCAGTGCACAGCCTGTCCCATGGGAAGTGTTTGGAGTGAGGGCGGTGGGGAACACGGGCCCAGCAAGGGAGCGTTGGGGCACACCATGGACAGCTGATCTGCCCTCCAATCAGCACATGATGACTCAGTGGAGACTGGTGAGGAATATAGAACTGTAGCAGGTGCAGTTTGCTGAAAAGTCTCAGGCCCAGACCAGAGTTTCCACACAACCCAGGTATATTGGACCTCACAAGACCTGGAAGTGCTTAAAAGGTCAACAACTAAAACCTGAGCTGCACAAAAAGCCTTCCCCAGAGAATCGGCAGCAAAGCAGCAATTTAGCTCAACCACAGGGCTCAAGTGCTGACCCCCACAGGAAGTTCCCCCATTTTCGAAGTAAGCAATAGACAACAAATTAGTTTCAGTGCAGAGTTTAAGTGGTGGGGGTAGCTAATATTCCAACACAGAAATGAAAAAAAAAAAAAAAAAAAAACCCAGAGATCAGAGACAAAGTTCTGATATTAACCAGTAAAGGTCCCATACCACCAAAGAACAACTATAAAACCTAGAAGAGCTGGAAGCCCTCCAAGGTCCCCAGTCAGGATAAGGGGAGTCAAAGGGCCTCAGCCACCCACCTATGATGCCTGCATCCAGCTCAGTGACAACCAAGCCTCCCCAGAAGCCTCCAGGGCTCCCAGGACAGGGTGGGGGAACTGAAGGCCTCAGCCATGCCCCCCTGACATCCACATCCAGCCCAGCAATGATTGATCAGCTGTTGCAAGACCCCTGAGACCCTAAGCTAGGGTGGGATGACAGAGGGCCTCAGCCACACCCCCTGACATTTGCATCCAGCCCAGTGACAACTGTGCCACTACCAGAAACAACCTGTGCTCCCAAGCTGGAGTGGGGGGCCCCACAGGCCTCAGCCATACCCTTTCATCCTTCACAACCAGCCCTCAACCCCCATCTCCATTTCCCTACCCCCTCGCACTGCTCCACACCATCTTAGAATGTAAAATAATAATAATAATAATGATGATGATAAATAAATTTTTAAAAATTAAAAAAAAACTTCAATTGTATTGAGATCAAATCAAATAAAAAGACAAAGTGATCAACAAATAGCAGAAGGTTTTATAATGTTCGCAGTTCAAAATGTCCCTGTCTCATTTCTTTACAGGGGATTTCAACATTTAATTTATTCCTCCTGTAAGTCCTAAACTGTCCTTGGCATAATGCATACAGCATCTCACTTAATGCTCCCATCAGTATCTTTTTGGCATGTAAGAGAAACTGAAACTACAAGAGGTGGATGCTGAACATGCACAGCTGTGGAGCGGTGGGGTGCAAACCCATTCTCAGCCGTTCACTCCTCACTACATTTGATACCGTGCTAGATTGCAATACAATAGCTGCCACATTTTTCATATTGTTCTCTTTTACATGGGTTGTCCTAACTGTTAGCTGTCTAACAAAAACATATCAAGTTAATTATAAGTGCATCTATGTCAAACGTAGTTGATTGTGGCATGCCACAGGGATTTGCCTTTTCCTAAATGGCTGATTTTTAAAACATAAAAAATACATGCTCGTCAAGTCGGCAGAAGGCAATGTGGGGTTGCTGATACGTAGGGTGATACATTTAGAAGACAAAATGAACTTGAGAGAATGAAATGGAGTTAGAGCAACAAGATGAAGTTTAACAAAGAAAACATGTGGCCCTGATTTTAAGTTCAAAAGATAATTTTGTAAGTACAGGATGTAATTGCTCAAAGATGAGACCATTTTTCTTCTCAGTGTAATATATGGGTTGGTCTTCTGGAATGACAAAAGTTCATGTAAAGGTCCAAGATTTTATATGACCACAAACTCAATATGAGCCAGCAGTCTTACTCTGACACTAAAAAAGAAAATCTACTTTTGGACTGTACTAATTTACATATGGCAATATCAAAGAAAGTTAAACACATGGATCTGGAGGATGGTCCCTGGTTCTGGGCACCAACTTTAAGAGAAGCCTCCATAAACTCCAGTGTTATGGAGACCATGCTGAAACAATATCCTGGATTAGGGTTATGATTTTCCATGCATTCTACAAACATTTAAGTGCACACTATAAAACAGAATTGTGCTTGATGAAGGGAATAAGAAAGTGATTCTTGCACTCAAGTAGTACAAAGCTTGCAGCCGATGATCTGAATATTCGACAGAGAAGGGAAGGCAGAAAAAAATGCAAGTTGCCTTCAAAAACGAAGATACATTGAAGATATTTTTCTAAGCCAGATTCCATTTAGGCTGGTTTTAGACAAAAGAAGCTGGCCTCCTGCAAAGTTAGTGGGAAATGGTTAAGTTCTCAGTACTTAAGATAATGATCTCTCTTAATCAAGAGCTCCCATCCTCTTGGTCATGAACACCAACACAGTGAATCCTCCTGTAACCCTGGGGCTGGAGTATAACTCTTATATTTCCAAAGGAAGAGTGGTATCAGTTGTCCCCTCACCTTCCCTGAACACTGAGCTGGCAGTGTAGGACTTACTGTTATTTCCCAGCTCCCAATCACACTAGGGAAGGAGTGAAGCCTTATCAAGATCACTCTCCTGGAATCTAACATTCATCTCTGCTGCATGGCTCTGTGCTGCCTGAGAGTGTGGTAGGCAAAGTATAACCCAAGCACTTTCTTATCCTGTGTCTATCATCTCTTTACTGCGAATACTGCTTCAACAGCTCTGCTGGGCTCTTTGCCCTTGTTGCATAATACATATATAATAGAAAAGTCATTGCCTAATAAAAATTAGGTACTAAAATGTTTTTTGAATAAAATGCCTAAAACCTAAACCATAATCAGTGGGTAAAAGTTGTATCCAACAAATTTTCACTGGAATAAGAAAGTATATTATAAAATTAGAGATAGTGAGAAATGAATGATTTTGAGGTAGAAATTATTAAGTCACAGTATCCAAATAGAGATTAGGATGGCATCATTTAAGTATAATATTCAACTTATTTCCACATTGAGTGAGTCCTATGTTGGGTGGAAAATGTTCTACTGATAAATTTCTAAGTCCCCTTCCAATTCTAAAGTTCTCTGTTGTCATGTTTTGAATGGGCAATGAAAAACTGCATCCAAGCAGATGTTTTATGTGATTGATTAAATGCAGGTAGGCGATCTGTGTATTTTCTCAATAGCAGTATTTTCTCACTAAATTATTTATACATTGTAGAGCTAGTTCTGGGTCTGGTGCTCACAGACCCCTCAAGCCTGTTCACAAACCCTTCACGTGCAGGTCTATGAGCTAGGTAACCAGCAAAAAGGTCCTTGGAACCTTGGTTGAAGGCATAGTCTTTATTCAGCACACACAACACTATGAGCCAAGCAGTCCACAGAGAAACTCAGAAACTCAACTGCTACCAACAAAGTCCACAGAAAAACTGAGCAGCTGCCAGCAGAGTAAACATGCACTATTTTTAGATGCGAGCTCTCTGCCCACCAACTTGCTTCACAAACTCAAGAACACACAATAGCAACAAAACTAAAATGATACATTGGTGCACATGTGCACTAACTCCACCCACACACAACTTGTACAAGAAATGTGCTGCTCCACCCCCAGCCAGACCTGAGCCAAGGGAGCCTACTAAATTATCCTATTTCCCCAACAATCCACCCTTTCAGGGTCCCTTGCTGTACAGTCTACACATTAAAAATCTTCCATGATGTTCCCTTAGTGAGGATAAATGACATGTATATTTATACAACTTATTGTCTGTTCAATATGGCTTAAGGCTTGTCCTTAAGGCTTGTCCTGTAGCTCTGTCCTTTAGTCACACATATCCAGTTAGTAGTCATCATTGGTGTGATTTTCCATGGGAATCTTGTAGTCATACTGACGTGAAAATTCAGTGCATATTCAGTAGATGATCAGGCCAGCGTATGTATGTACCCAGTCAACTCTGGTGCAGTGCCTGCAGCCAGAACACTATGGGTGAAAAGACAGAAGGGTTATTGGTACCAATAGGGGAAGTTCCCACCCCTCTGGTAAGATACATGCCAGTTTGCCATCCTGAGAAAGGATGGTTGCAGGAATATGAATCTTACCTGGTCTGGGGTCCCACAAAGCCATACAAACAGAAGGCCAGTAACTCTCTGACTTTGGCAGTGGTCCCACAAGATCCACCTGCCACCATGTCAGGGGCACTATCACATGAGTAATCTGCCCATTGGGGCACCTGTCTGCTTATCAGGAGCATTCTTTCTCAGGTTTATGTGGCACTTGGCAAGCCATCAACCATCCAGTACTGCAGCCAGCATGCTGCATTCACCAATGTAGCCACCCAGCTACATCAGCTGCTGGAGCTCTCTCCAGCCATCTTACCTTAGCCAGCACATCAGCTTCATTATTGCCAGCTCAACATGAGGCCTCTGGTCCTCACCTGCTCCCCCAAAGACGAGCATCTTGGCCTGTTCCCTAGTCTAAATGGGACATTTCATCTGTCCCCTCAGGAGCAATCAAAAAATCTTTTAAATCCACTGAACGTACCTTTCTACCTGTTTCCAGACGTTTAGCAAAACACTGTTCAGAACTGCATTTGGTTGCCAGTCAGTTTTCCTTTTCTCAACTCCTGCTAAAAGCAAGTCAAGCCACATCTGCTTACGGCTAGTCTTGCTTGGTCCCTGTGGGATAAAATCATGAGTATTTCTTGGGAGTTTGGTCTTAGCCACCTTTTGGACCTCTTTTGCTTGTCTGCTATCCTCTACTTCACCCAAGCTGGCTATCACGGTCATTACCTCATGTATAGGATGAGCAATGTATGGAGCCAGTATGGTCATCAGTGACCCAAAGGATGTTGACCAGGCATTTCACAGCACTACGTCTCTCAGGCTGCCTGTAAAATTTTCATCATCCAGTCCATGGGTGTCCACATTAAACATGGACTGCCGCATCCCAAGCTCTTGAATTATTTGGACCAACTCAGCATACATTTGCCACTTACTAACGATCTTGGGCAGTTCTCCATCATTTGCCCACACAGTTCGGGCAGCTACACTCATCAATTCCATTAAGGAGTGATTACCTGGCCCTTGTGCATATCTGCAGCTATTCTGTAGCTGCTGCCTCAGGGATGGATGCATGGTGATGGAGGCCATTTTTTTCATCTACTCACCAGAGTACATCACACTATCCACCCCTAGGTCTCATAACTGCAATAGCCAAGCAGCTAGGGGCTCCCCCTGTTTCTGCTTAAACTGTCTCCCCAAGTCAACTAATTCAACCTGGGTATACAGGACATAAGTGGTAAATTGGGTCACCAGTGGAATGCCCACTGATGTCTTCCCATCCCATAGGCTGTTTGCATTTCACTTTCTGATGCATGACAGGCTGTGCCTGAGCACGCACAGTCTCCCCCAACTCTCCACTGGGTTTGTTATCTTTCCTGGTGTGAGAAGCTGGAGTGGCCAGTTGCTACATGTTATCCTCCAGGACATTCAACTGTCCTTACAACAACTCTGCTTTCTTCTTCAGATCTTGATCAGTTTTCAGCAGAGTGAACAGCAGCCAGGCTCCAGTCAGCAGAAAAGTGACCACTGGGTGCCACATGCTTAAGGACAGGCACATTTCCTCCCCCTCCCAAGGGGCTTTCCACTGTACAGCTTGGCCTATGCTGACTTGCAGTGCAGTAAGAAGCAACCAGATCCCGGTCAACAGGAAAGTGGCCACAGAACACAACATGTTCAAAGTAGCTACATTTCCTCCTTCTCCAAGGGCTTCTTGGATCTTGTACCTGCTCAGAATCCTGCTGACTAAAGCCCGTGGCGCACTCGGGAGAGTGCGGCGCTGGGAGCGCAGCGACGCTCCCGCCGCGGGTTCGGATCCTATATAGGAGTGGCCGGTTCGCTCACTGGCTGAGCGCGGTCACAAAAAAAAAAAAAAAAGAATCCTGCTGACTATGCCAATTGTAGAGCTAGGGCTAGGGTATGGGGCTCACAGACCCCTCAAGTCTGTTCACAAGCCCTTCACATGCAGGTCTATGAGCTAGGTAACCAGCAAAAATGTCCTTGGAGCCTTGGTTGAAGAAGGAATAGTCTTTATTCAGCACACACAACACTATGAGCCAAGCAGTCCACAGAGAAACTCAGAAAATCAACTATTACCAAAAAAGTACACAGAAAAACTGAGCAGCTGCCAGCAGAGTAAACATGCTCTATTTTTAGACATGAGCTCTCTGCCAGGCAGCCTGCTTCACAAACTCAAGAACACACAATAGCAACAAAACTAAAAAGACACGTTGGTGCACGTGCACACTAACTCCATCCACACACAACTTGTTTACAGGAAATGTGCTGCTCGACCCTGAACCAGACCTGAGCCATGGGAGCCTGACTAAATTATCCTATTTTCCCCATATACATTCATGTTACTTTCTCCATCCTTTATTTCTCCACATTTCAAGTGGAAGTTAGCACTACAATTATGTTTCCTTTCCTACTTTTATGTAATTTATTTTTAAAACAATGTGGTAAATGTGTATTGTTTTCATTTATCAGGATTCTGTCTTTTCGACTTTGGAGTAAAAATCAAGTTTAGTAAAAGGTTAAATTTTAGCCAAATGTACAAAGATTTTTCTTGAAAGCATGACTAAAATCTATTACTTTTTCCTCACAGAATATTTATTCGTACTATAAACTGGAAGACTGTCCTCATGTTGAAATGTTATAAAAGGTGTAAAAATCAGGGTCTTGAAAACCTCCTGGCAAGGGGATCTTATTTTTAGGCTACCCCAAAACACAATACATCCTGAAAGTACTGAACATTCTAACTGCATTTAGCATTTACAAAATATACCTTACTTAATTTGGTACCAGAATTTCTATCTAAATAAATGCTCATTTATAATAACAATACTAATAATTCATTACTTGTTTCCTATTTTACAATACACTAAACAGCATATTTAAAGTAGTAAAGCCAAAACCCAAATCTTGAAATAGTCATGACTAAAGATTTTAAAAATACTCTGCCCATATGGTGAAAAGCTATGAATGGCTAATTACAAAAGAGAAACCGTTGTACTTGTGAGGTAAATAAGTAATCAAATTTTCATGAGAAATAAATGGAGGAAATAATAACATATCATCATTTCTGATCCGAGAGATTTTCCATTTATTAAAAATTTTCTTTTCTGAGGTAGCTGGTTTATAATTCACAAATGTTTTAGCAAGGAAACAGGAATAGAAGTTATCCAACATGCAAGCTAATCTCATTTCTTTCTACTTTTCACAGACATTTTTCAAATAATTCAACCTCTTAAAGTTTTAAAATGGAAATCTCTATTTTTTAAAACAAATTAATATAAAAACTATTAGATATTTACTCCTCTATTATAGTTAGTCTCTGAGAGGAAAATTCTTATGTACCTAGGATTATTCTTAAGATATGGCAGAGACCTGGAAATGCCTTATTTTAAACAATAGTTTACCTTTATCTAACATCCAAACACATTGCGCAAATAGAGCAAATAGAAATGCTCCAAACAAAAACTTAGAAAAACTGAATAGAGAACGACATTATATGAAAATAATAAATAAATAAACATAGAAAGGATTGTAAATTTAAGAATGAAAGATAATGCCTAGTTAAATTATTTTCTATTGGTCTATTTTAAGTGTCCTTTTTTTTTTTTTTTGGATTTGGCAATGGATTTTTTTTTTTTTAACATTTACTTGTACATATTTATGGGGTACAGTGTGTTGTTTCAATACATGCATATACTGCACAATGATTCACTCAGGGTAGATAGCACAGTTTTGTTCCCATTAGTCCATCACTTCTTGTCCCTCCCCTCTCCTTCCATCCCAGTCTCTGGTAACCATTATTCTATTTTCTTTCTTTTTTTTTTTAAAGATGACTGGTAAGGGGATCTTAACCCTTGGCTTGGTATTGTCAGCACCATGCTCAGCCAGTGAGCGAACTGGCCATCCCTATATGGGATCCGAACCCATGGCCTTGGTGTTATAAGCACCACACTCTCCTGAGTGAGGCACAGGCCGGCCCTCCATTATTCTACTTTCTACTTCTGTGAAAAGCACTTTTTTTTTTTTTTTTTGGCAGCTGGCCAAAAAAAGGGTGATCTGAACCCTTACCCTTCGTGTTATAACACTGCACTCTAACCAACTGTCCGGCCATTAAAAATAAATAAATAAATAAACATACAACTTTTTTACACAGGCTTTGAAACTGAGGTATCTTACATCATTATCTTATCTCTTAGATTAAGAAATAATAATAATAATATACTCCAGATGCCCCTCTTATGTAATAAAATCAAGACCAATTAACTATTAATTAAATTTACATAGGTTAATTGGAGTAACAAGAGTGGTCTTTCATTTATAAACCATGGTGTATAGCTTACAATTTCCAGTTTTAGTTTAAGTTAAAGTAAGCCCGTAAAGATATACACAAAATAATATGCATAAAACATCCTAGAAACCATCTAAGATTTTAAAACATGTTTCCCAATCTTCTACATTTTTCTCACACACATCTCTACAGCAGCAGTCAACTGACAGTTTTTTTTCCAAAATATCTAATGTGGTTTTTATAAAAATAATAGTTTTCTTTCTTCTAGTAATGCTACTTCATCAGTTATGTAATATTTGATTAATTACAATAACTTCTATGATAACAAGTATAACTGACATAATAAAGTTTCCAAATACCCTCTTGATAGTCATGGTAACAAACACAATCCCCTCTTGATAAATCTAACTCTCGGGGGAAAGAAATGAATGATGTGCTCTAGAATATAGCTAAGTAATCCTTTGTGTCTGTGCATAAACGACATTGTCAATGTGAACCATATTGATTCATCTTGGAAGGCAGTAGATTTAGAGAGCCCTTCTGTACTTATAACTTTTGGGGGTAGGGGAAGGTGCTGTGGAGGCAGCTGGCTGGTGACCTTCTGCACTTATGAAATGATAAAATGTTGAAAACATAAAATGTTGACAAAGTAGCCATTTGATTTAAGAAGATGTTTTTATGTAGATGTACTTACATAGATGCAAGCTTAGATACAGATAACCATTAGCTGTCATTAGTATTTCACAAAGAAAATATTAATTCTACTTTTTCTCATTTAATGATTTACATTGAATCAATAATATGTCAAAGAAATGGAAAAAAGGCCAATTTTCAGTGCAAATTCAGAATGTGTGATTATTTGTAGGCCTACTGGAAATTGTAAATGCTTTTCTTTGCTCTGGTTCTAAGTCTTTCAGGAAAGTGTCTATAGATAAGTGCGCACCTCATCAGCAGCAATGACAATGAATCTTTCAAAACTGCATGGGCTAAAAAGTTCTCTTAACTGCATTTGGTAATTAGGGTTAGATTGATAAGTAAATAAACTTAGGAACTTTCTAAATGTTAAATTCTATATTCTTTCATGAGATCACTTGATGTGGAAACAGACAAAAAAGTTCACTCAGAATAACATAAGGAGTCAATAAAAATGGACAAATTCTAAAGAGTCTGCCAGTTTTATATCTAGTTTCAGGAGATTTTTCATGAATATATTGTCAGAAGCAAGTTAGAGATCATACTCATGCTTGGCTGTTTGTAAAACCGTTTTTTCTTGGACGATGTTCACCTATAATTTTAAGTGCTTCTGTATTTTGAAAAAAAAAAAGCTAATGTTTTAAACCATCTATTTACTTCTTTTGATAGAGATGTTGAATTTATAAGTTATACTGTATCACTTGAATTTTATTTTCTAAAAATGTTTTATAAACTTTTTGTTAGAAAATGCTTGGTACATCAGACTTCTCCTTATCCACAGTATAAATTCTCTGGCCTTCTTTTGACAATAAAGAAAAAAAATCTGGAGCAGACTCTTAGAGGAAAGTAAAAGATTAAATAACACACATTTCCCCCTCAATTTTGGCATCTATAGGTAGAATGTCAAGTCTCATATTGAATCTTAAAAAGAAAGTAGAGGCATCTTGGATAGGTATAATCATTTTATTTCATTTAATCCATAGTATGACTTTAGTCATGTTCAGAACATGTCTTTTAACTATTTATTAATGTTCTGCCTTTGGGATAAAGATGTAATCTCACCTTAAAGCATTTACTAATTTAAGTCCCAACTATACATGTTAAGCAACTATGTCAACTCAAGGAGGACCATATATGTTCCAAATACAGAAATTATAGATACAACACGTTACAACTATTAGTACAGAACTCCCAAAGATGACCAGGAATTGCTTACATTGACTTTTATTTAGTAATGGATTTACTTAGAAGAATAATATTGTTTGTAGCTTAGCATATTTGAACTAGATTATTTTTAAAGTTTATTAAGTAGTTCTATAAATGCATCTCTTTATTGTGAGTCCTTAAGGAGTTAGCAAAATGATGACTTCATACAGAAATAAAAATGTATGGCAAGTGTCATATACATATATGGCAAAAAACCTGCATTTCAGCATTGTGCAGTAGTGCAAAAACCCACAAAGATATATAAATGTACATCAATAAAATTATTTGCAGTACCTTTTTTTTTTCTTCTTTTAAACTCATTTCAGCTTTGGCTCCTCCTCCCTTCTTTGTTTTTGTTTAGCCTTTCCTTTTCTAAGAAATATGCATATGAAACCTCTTTAGAAAGTAGAGGCTAATACACATGCCAGGCTTAGTATCACACATGCCACACTTCTTCTATAGAAGGAACTTCCATTATCATTTGAAACCATCTATTCAGCATTAAAACACTGCTCAAGAATCACTTCTTCCAAGAACCACTGACAGAATAACCAAAATAATCTAATTCACTCCCCAAAAATCATATTCCTAGAATCTACCTTGTTTTATTGGTCTATTGATTCTAATGAAAATATGTTTACCAGTACTATTAAACAAAAATTACTCATTCAATAAAGACTTTAAAAAATAGACTTATATACTTTTACACATGAAGGCATCTTAAATTAACCCTTGTTTTTAACTCCCCAAAGCCAGTTTCACTTCACATGTGCTGAATTGTACATGGCTCTGTATGAAATCTGAATCTCTCCCACCCCTGCCCCTATGGGGATATAGGCACGGATCCAGCAGAGCTTCCTGAGTAGTGAAGTGTCAGTGATTGGCATTCTACCCACCTCAGCACAGTCTTGTTCCAAGGATTTAAGCCAAGTCAGAATTTGGTTAATGGGCAGGAGGTAGGACTGAGATCAGACTAACAGAGCATGAGATTTACATTAGCTGGGAATGAGATCAAGTAGTTTTGGAACTATGAAGAGAAAAACCTCTGACTGATTGCTAAAAAACCTCTGATTGATTGCTTTGATGTATTTGCACTTTGGTTTTGTAGATTTTGGATGTGGGATTAGAGAATTGATTATAGAATCAAACGCATGATAGGCTCAGACTTTGAGTTTTCAAGAACACTCAAACACGACCAACTTATGATCTACTTATAGTTTCTGTGATGAACATTAGTCTACTTGTCTAATACTCTATCTAGAATTTTGATATTTCAGTACTTAAGTTAATAAAAGTACTAAAAATATATAGTATTACATATATATACATAAATAGCACAATATAAAGCACCACTAAAAAGAGATTGATTTATGCATATTCAAAGGGAAATTTCCCTCAGATACCCTGAGTAAAAAAAAAAAAATGCTCAAGATGTTATATATAGGATTATAATATTATTATTATTGTTGTTGTTATTATTAAGCATAGCATATAAGAGAGGGAATAAATTCTAAAAAGATATCCAAAAAATCATTAACATTGAATACCTTTAGTACCATTAGTTGGAGTGAAGAGTTTTCATTTTTTTTACTTTATACACATTTTACTGCTTACATTTTTATTGTATGTTACTTTTTAATAACACATTAGCTATTTAAAATTTTTATAAGATCAAAATGTACTACTTAAATTCTTAAATATTAAATATTAACAAAGTTAAGAAACTTCATGTACTATTGTTACCAATAGATCTCATGACTCCATCTTCAGATAAAAAATATTTTATTTTTAAAAATTATAAAAATCACTATTATTCAGAAGTTTAGTCTTGTTTGTTTTTCCTCAGTTTTTGAGCTTGAATTTATATATGCATCCTAAGGGTAGAAAAACTCTGCAGCTACTGTTGGTTATATGCCAGAATTCTCCTGTGCTCTCAGTGTTATAGCTTTGTTAATTAGCTGTCTTTCTCTGTCCTTTTCTCCATCTTTCTGTTTCTCTCTCTGTGATATTCACAGACATACATATACACCAACTCACATACTCACATACCCAACTTTCCTCCAAGGGCATACACACTATGCCAAAGGGCTAGTTAAGAAAGAATTCACCAGAAATCCACTTGTCTGACACCAGCCCATCCCTAAAATAATCCCAGTCTTGGCACTGATCTTGGATCACAAGTAAAACGTCTTGCTTCATTTTGATTAATTTCTTCTTAGACACCTGGGCCTTTTTTCTGCTCATTTATCTAAGGTAGGGACTTCCAAATTCATCTAAATTTTCTTTCTTTTTTTTGTCTTTTTTGTGACCGGCACTCAGCCAGTGAGTGCACCGGCCATTCCTATATAGGATCCGAACCCACCGCGGGAGTGTTGCCGTGCTCCCAGCGCCGCACTCTCTCGAGTGCGCCACGGGCTCGGCCCCAAATTCATCTAAATTTTCTAATATTAGACATCAAAAATAAAACAGCCTAGGTTTTAATTCGATTTCTCAAGGAAAAGATCCTTGTCTGTAATGCAAATTTTCTGCCTTTTCAACTCTAAATTTAAGTATTGCTGGGTTTATTTGTCTGTAAAGAATCATGTAGAGGCTCCACCGCCGAGATGAATAGAAACATCCTTGCTTTGTATGTGGTTTCAATTAAGATAATTTGACTACAGGGGACAGAAATTAGCTCTGGCTAATTTATATAAAAAAGGAATTTAATAATAACTAAGTTTAAACTGAAGAGATAATGGGCATCATCTACATTATGCTAAATGATGGTTAGAGCCAGAAAGGAGAACTTGACTATTTAGATGCAAAGACCCAATATTATGTTAATTCCATCAAATTCAATGTAAAAATTCAATGCAATCCTTGTAATATATCAGCAAGACTTCTCTTTTAACTAGATTAGCTGGTTATAAAGATTATATAAATAATGAAAAAAAAAAAGCAGCCAAAATATTTTTTAAATGCTTCCACCAAAAAAGGAGCATTGACATGAAACTAATACTACCAAATATTAAAACATATATGAAGCTATAGTATTTGAAACACCATTAGATTAGAATGACTCACTGCCAACCACTTTCTGTCCTTGGGATAGTTCAATAGAATATAATATTCTTCTGGGAGAGATTCAAATGTTAACCTGTTGGCACATCTTAAAACTAATGTTACATGATTTGGGGAATGGTTAAGTCATCAAAGAAGAGTCAGGTGTTAACATCAGTTCCACTCCTAGTATTTACTGAAGAGAAAAATATATATGCTGTATATAAAAGATATATTCATATGAGCCTGAAACTTGAAACAACCCAGATATCCACAAATCATAGTATGTTTATACAGTAAACTAATACTCAGAGAAGCAAAACAAAATTAAAAAATGAGCAAAGAAATAAAAATTAAAAATGTACTGGTAAATGGACAAATCCTAAAAACCTAATGTTGAACAACAACAACAACAACAACAAAAACACAGAAAAATATATGCTGCATGATTCTATTACATAAAATTCAAGAATACAGAAAATTTATATGTAGTGGTAGAAATCAGATACTGATTGCTTAGCAGTGGTTGGAGGTGGAAGAATTTACTTGACAGAGGCATGAGGCAACCTCCTGGAAATATGCAAATGTTCAGTATCTTAAAGGGGGTGGTGGTTACATGGGTGTATATAGTTGTCAAAACTAACCAAACTTTTTAATCTGCACATTTTTTAACAATTTTAATCAGCACATTTCATTGTATGTAAATTATATGTCACCAAAAAATATATATAAAATACATAACTTTAGAAAAACAAAGGAGAAAGAAGTTGAGCCTAAAACAAAATAGATGTTCTTTCCAATGCATCCCTTGGATAACCAACAAAACACATCCTCGTTCTGCTGAAGCAATTCTAGTCTTTCTTCTCCCTGTCCTTATTTTGTAACAGTAGACATTATTTTACTCATCACCTCCTCCAGTAATATAAACTCACCCCTTTATTTTACCATTTTTATGGTAGCATGAGAAGCTCCTAATCTTCAGAAAGCAGTCTCACATTACAATTCAGTGAACCCATGATTATGTATTATTAAACCTTCAAACTGGCAGAAAGCAAAGACATGAAAATGAAAAGCCAACATTTTAAGACATTAGTCGTAACCATTAGTACTCTAATGTCTATTTCACTGCCACTCTAAACACACACACACGTACACACACAGTCTCTATTTTGGCTTCTGGATAAACCAGTGAAGTTTGGCTATGAGGTTTAAATGAAGCAGCACTATACATATATACTGTTATTTCATAACACACATTGAATCTTGTAAGATAGGACTCTTACCCCAAAAGTTGTTTTCTCCACGTTAAAATATTAGCCTCAAATGGACATTTCACTGCTCTGTACAGTCAACTACTTCTGAGTTTAAGGTAAGAGCAGTGAATCTTATGGGAATCTTCTCACTTTGATATGAAGTGAGTCCCTTAGCAGCACGGTGTGAGACATACAAAGCTATGTAAAAGACAGCACTGCTAAGCCTATGATACTGGTAGAGGCATGAAGGACAGGGAAATCAAACCTGATTTTAGAATAGGTCCGTGCTATGATTTGAATGTGTCCCGCAAAAGTCATGTGTTGGAAACTTAATTCCCAATGCAATAGTATTGGGAGGTGGGGCCTTTGGGGAGGTGTTAGGGTCATGAAGCCTCTGCCTTCATTAATGGATTAATGCTGCAATAAAAAGGGCATGTGGAAGTGGGTTTTCTTTGTTTTGCTCTTCCTCCAACAGCTTTTCTCCCTTCCAGAGGATGCAATGTTCAAGGTGTCATCTTGAGAACAGAGACTATGTTCTTACCAGACAACAGATGCCTGCACCTTGATCTTGGACTTCCCAGTGTCTAGAACTGTGCAAAAATATATTTCTGTTCTTTACAAATTACTCAGTCTTGGATATTTTGTTAAAGCAGCACAAAACAGACTGAGATGGTTCCTTCTAGCATATCTCTCTTAATAATATAAGGAATTCAGAGCAATTAATTGGTCACCACATAACTGGTTGATCATTGTGTTAAATAAGTAGGTTATTTGAGAGTACTGATTGGATATAGCAAGATTCTATATCAGTCTCAAGGGAATGAATAAGATTTTGTAAGAAAACAACGGAGGAATGATGAAGAAGGAATATAATCTAAGAACATGACACACTGTGTGAGAGACAGACTATAAAATCTAAGAAGAGACACTTTTGTGACATAATTATATTTCCATACTGAAGGACTTGTCTTTATTTTCTCTCTAATAGATAGTCAACAGGTGAGTTTGACCAGGGAAATGATTCTTTCAGATTGGCAGTTTAGTAAGATAATTCTCATAATACCATGTAGAATGGATTAAAAAGATACTGAAAAAAATGGAGATTAGTTTGTGAAAGAAAGAAAACAGATTGAGACACCAGAAGTGGAAATGGAAATAAGACTTAGATGGTGTATTAGTCCATTTCTGTTGCTTGTAACAAAATACCTGAAACTGGGTAATGTAAAAGAAATAGAATTTATTTCTTACAGTTTGGAGGCTGGGAAGTTCACAGGCCAGGGGGCTCATCCGGCGAGGGCTTTCTTCTTAGTGGGAACTCTGCAGAATCACATGGTGAGAATGCGATGAGCAAGAGAGCTGCCCTGCCCACTTTTTCTCCTTATAAAGCCATCAGAACCATGCCCATTACTACCCATTACCATCAACCCATTACTCCATGAATGGATCAATCCATTCAGAGGGTAGGGTCCTCACAATCTAATCACCTCTCAAAACCCACCTTTCAATTACCATTATGGATTCTCCACCCTCTTATCCCTGTTACAATGGAGATTAATTTCCAATATAAGAAGTTTTGAGGGACACATTTGACCCATAACAGATGGGGGAAAATATTGCAGATATAGAATCAATAGAACTTGGTAACTGATTAGACTAAAAGTTGAAATCAAGAACTAATATGGGTAATTCTAAAAGCTTTCCCTAATCCATGATCTCTTCTGGGAAGCACAATGGACCAGAAATGTAGCAGAGGAGTAGCTGTCTTCCTGGAAGTCAGTAAGGTTTCAAATGCTTATTCACGTCTCCTAAGCCACAGGAGAAAAGAAACTCATATTATGGAACAACAGTCACAATGAGTAATTGAGGAAGAAGGCCAAGCCTCCTACTAGATTCACCTTTTGCCAGTGGCTTTTGTATTAGTGGAATATCTGTTTACCTTTCCGCAGAATAGCTAACCATTACCAACACCACTACCATCTCCAGCGCAGCCTATTTCCCTGTTTCAGCACTATTGTCTTTGTTTCTCGATGGCTGCACTTTGCATCTCTTCCTTCCAACATTCTTTCTGTTTGTTTGATTATTTGTTTTTATAGGTTTACTTAATAACCCTGATCCACTTTCACCATCCTTAACCTTTGAAACTATCTCCAAATATTCTCAAGCCAGGATGCCTTGGTTTTCCACATGGACTGCTAAGCTTCCTGGGACTGAACTAAATTCTCCATGGCCTTCTCTCATCGCTCTTTCCCCAGGTGGGTCCTTTCACTCTGTTGGTGGCCACAATTCTTCTGGTTTCCTGACACTTCCACTTCGATTTACCTTTACACTGCCCCTTTCATACCTAGTCTTTCTTCCCTGCAGTCAGAACATAAAGTGCTGAAGTATTACTGTCATCCCCTGATGCTAATACTGATGCCAACAGCTATCATAATGAAATAGGAGGGAGGTAACTAGGAGGGTTGTGTTTCTGAGTTAATTAAGCTTATTAATCACTTGATCTTAGGGTTTCAAAAATAGGCAATACGATTTTATGCAATTTACTCTTATGTATTTATTTTTTCTTACTACTATGTAAAGAAATTTGCTGTGGAGAAACATTGCCCTAAGCACCAGTGTGGATGGTTCAATGTAAAGTCAAATCATATCTTGTATTAAATAAGATTCTAGGCTGTTTTTTTATGATATCTCTTTTGAGATATTGGTTAGCTTTATTTCATTAAACCTCTCATGAATTTTTCTAAAAGTTAAAATTGACTTGTATTGATGAACATTGGATTCTCAACTTCAAAAAATTATTATCTAATGATGTTAAAGACATAGTCCAATTATTTTGACTAGCTGCATCACAGTTTGAAAAACAAGAGATTGGGCAAGGTAGATTCTAAAGACCTTGATTGTTTTAGAACACAATCAATATATAATGATAATTCACTCATGTCTAATCAAAGTCACTCTGCATTACTCCCTTGGCCTTGCCCCACCACCATACCTCCCTCCCCAAGTTTTAAAAAAAAAGAAAAAAAAATTCATGGAAACAGTGTTTGGGTTTAGTACATAATATTTTTTAATTATTATTTTTTCTTATTTTTTGAATTATAATAATATCTATTGATTAAGTCAATATTCAGAAATAATTCAAGAAATTAAATTCTTACCTTTATCAAGTTAGAAGTTTGGTGTAATTTCCTTTTTCTCTATATCAATAGCATTTTACAATGATGATTAATATTTTTATAAAGAGGTGGCTCTGTTCCATGCCACAAATCTGACCATGGTCCTTTCTAAATCTACAGAAACAATTTAGAAGAAATGAGACGTATTTTGTGTAAGACTTAAAAAAATAAAAACTAAGAATAATATCCTATCATCTCCAATTATTTCAAGAATGTTTACCTCCTGCTGTGCAAAACCTAATAACAATTTAGTTGTGCTTGGGGCAGTATAGGGAGTCCTTATTTGTTTAAGCTTCATTTAAAATATACCCTACAGTACAAAATGCCATATCACAGATGTTGTGGTTCATTAACTCAAGGCCATATCATACTCAAAAAGAGACATTGTTTTTCAGTGAACCTATAGATTTTAGATAACTGTCCAAAACTCATTTACCATTCAGGATAATTACATACTTGTAGCATTTTTATTTTTATTTTTGGTTTAGTGAAAGTTTATTTTTCAATAGCCTTTACCCTTTCTTCAAACTGCTGCAGACATAAGCCATTTTGCTTTAACAATTCCTTGCATATTCATTGTCCCACATGTGCTCATTGAAAGCTTTAGTGGTATCTAAATTAGGCTTGGCAGAAATAAGAGAGACTTTTTCATTTTTGGACGGCACATCCTATGGGGCACTCATTTAATGGAGGCAAATTGAAAATGAAAAGAGATTTGATGTTACAAGGATGAGGGCAGAAGAATGTTTAAAAGTGGCATAATTAAAAACTACAATAACCTATGTTTATTTGTAATGTCTAGAGAATGCCATGGTCTGCTTAATTGAAAATTGTAGGTAATTCAAGGATACATACGCCATACATGGATTAGTGATTTTCAAAGTGCAATGTGATAAAGTACATTCAGCCCTAAAGCATGAGTTTTCCAAAATTTAAACTTTGATGATTCAGACAGTCCTTCACTGTTTGTGTATTCTTGGCCTGCCAAAACATACTGCCTCTCTAGCAAAAAAGAATGGATTTTTGTTTTTATTCATCCCCAAGGGATGCAATGTGTCTTGCAACAAAAAGGAAAGATTGGTTAGTGGGAAACGATTGCATGTTTTAAAAAAAAATTGTTCTACATTCCTGCTGCCCATCAGAAGAGTCCATATGTGGGAGCCCGGGAGCAATGTGAGATGTGGGCAAGGAGCATCAGAGACTACCCATGCAAAAATCTATCAGTCCACAAACCAATCTGTTCCACTCATTCCACCAAATGGTGATTCACTAAAGGCTAGAGGTTTCTTTCAGTAGATGTAATCCTGTTGTCATTCACTTTAGATTTATTGTTTAATACAGTGGAAAGAAGTGAGAAGCCAGAGATATGGAGTTAGAACAGAAATAAGAAAGGAGGGAAAAACTGAAATTATATCTTTATGTATTCATTCAAACATAATTAAGCCCTGCTATTTTGTAGGCATTGCACAAAATAGTTATGAAATAGAACATTTAAAAGCTCAAATCTAAAAGAGAAAGGCATTTAAACAAATCATTATCATAAGTGAGTCTTGTCATGAATGCTTGGAGAGAAGTATGTAGAAAATTCTAAGAGAAGAAATTGATAGTGAAGGAGGATAGTTTAGATTTTACTAGAAGAAGGAAGCTCTCAAGAATATCCATGTATAGGAGATGAAATCTGATGTATCCTGAGAAAATGGTTGAAGTGTGAAGAATAACCAATGGGCATTATGTATGCAAGAGACAGAAGGGAATACGTGCAGCCCGTATAGCCAGTGGGAGGACCCACATGGATGCAGTTATCCACTGGGGCCCGGCGGGGGTGGGGGTGGCGGGGGGGCTTGTTTTTATGTCTTCTAAACTTTTTATAGGACACACAGTGAATTCTACCCTCAAGATTAAAAAGTCCAATTTACAGTTTTTAGTCTCTTCAAGGTTATCAGTATTAATGGAGTAGGGACCCTCTGCATATTAACTTTGAACAATTTCTTAATTCGTAGCCTCCCCATTGAAATAGGTATGGTATTTCAAAGATATTCAACTGCAGATTTTCTCTGTTCAGTAAGCCATACCTCCCTGGAAGTTTTAGCACGAAGATTATGCAAGAAAGTTTATTTCCCCCAGGGGGCAAGTAGTATCAACTACCTAGAACAAAGAAGTCACTGAACGGATCTAATTTGCAGGCCACAGTTCTGAAAAATGGGCACAGGTCAAGTGTTTTTATATATTTCAAGACCTCTCCTTTATATGTTAAAAGCAAGCCTGGCTATGGTAAAATAAAGTTAATGTAAATCTTGGGTAGAGACAACGCAGGATGTGTATGATACAAAGCAAGTAAAAACTTGACAGGAATTGTAAGAGGAAGTCACTTCCTATGGGTAAGGAGAGGATGGAAAAAAAAAACAAACAAAAAAAACAAATAAAACCAAAATATAAACTAAAATTGGATGTGGCTGCCTCATTAACTAATTTATTTATTCAACAGCATTTATTCAATGCCTGCTAGGTATCAGTTAATAGGTTCTAGGGGTATATTACTGAATGTAAGTCCTCTGTCCTAGGGGGAAGGGTGTTTTAAGAAAAACCCAGATATGTTTAGGGGAATCTTGGAGGAGTGGGGCTCTCACTCACTTTTCAGGTTGCAAACTGAAAATTTGCAAGTACCCTTAGTGAAGAACTGCATTTTACTTCTCCAGGTAGAATATTAGAAATGGTTGAAGTAAAATCTGAGGGCAAAGAGAAGTTCAAGATATCATCTTGATTAGGGAAAAAAAAATTGCAAAAGATTGAAGATTTGTCAAAAACAGGGAGGAAATACAAGGAGCCCCTCTCTTAACACACACTAAATAGAAAATGCTAGATAAAATACATTTTTTTTTTTTTTGCTTTTGTTAGGTTGTGGTATTATTTTTTTACACAGCTAAATTTGAATGCAAGAAAGGTTTTTTTAAAGTGGTAGTAGAAGTAAACTAAAGTAAGAGGAAGAAATAAACCATAAGGATGAATAAGTAGGGCAAATGATACATGGAGTGACATAATGGAATGTGCCTAATGGACTGGGGTGGTAACACCCATACAGGGACTGAATTTGCATCCACAGATGAATCTGGAACTAATTTCTCTCAACATAAAACCAGAAACCATTTATAAAATGGGAAAACAAACAAACGAAAAAATTCCTCCTCCCACTAGCCCAAGTGGAACAGAAATGAGCATTGGGCATGGGTAAAAATAATCACCTGTGAAATTTTGAACCCCATGTTTGTAAATATAGGGGTTAGAAATCAAAAGCTAAGAAATTACCTTCAAAATTGGCCCAAAGTTAGTTAAACCCATAAGACAAATGCAAAACTGCCACATAAGGGACAACCATAACTCTGGGTACATGCAATTCATGTGGAAAACAACTCATTCTGATAAGGTCACTGTCCAACATTACAAACATGAAAGGAAAACAAAAGTTTAGAAGAGTGTGCAAGTGAAAACAGCAGAAGAATTATCATCACATAACTTAAAAAATTAAAGTAATCTGAAAGATAATAATATATGTTTGTCCAAAAGTAAAATAAGCAATATAAGCAATGGGGAAAAAAAAAAAAAAAAGATTTGGAAACACATCTACATTTGCAAAATACACAAAACTTATGGAAATTAAAAATCTGTTCTTTAAATAGAAAGGCATAGAAGGAATGTACCTCAACACAATAAAGGTCATATATGACAAACCCACAGCTAACATTATGCTGAATGGGGTAAAGCTAAAAGCTCCACCTCTAAGAACTAGAACAAGACAAGAATGACTACTCTCTCCACTCTTATTCAGCATAGTACTGAAAGTCCTAGTCAGAGCAATTAGGCAAGAGAAAGAAAGAAAGGGCACTAAAATGGGAAAGCAGGAAGTTAAAATGTCCCTGTTTGCAGATAACATGATCTTACTTACAGAAAACCCTAAAACCTCCAACAAAAAAACTCTTAGAACTTATAAACAAATTCAATAAACTTGCAGGATACAAAATTAACATACAAAAACTGGTAATGTTTCTATACACCAATAATGAGCAAGATGAAAAAGAAATCAAGAAAGCAATCCCAGTTATGATAGCTGCAAAAAAAAAAAAAAAAAAATACACTAGAAATTAATTTAATTTAACCAAGGAGCTGAAAGATCTTGACAAGTAAAACTCTGATGAAGGAAATTGGAGTTAACACAAAGAAATGGAAAGACATTCCGTGTTCACAGATTGGAAGAATTACTATTGTGAAATGTCTTACGGAGACCAATCCATAGATATGATGCAATACCTATCAAAATACTAAAATACCAATGACATTTGCTCTAGATTGATTGATCATGTCTCCCAAAGTTCCTATGTTAGAAGCTTAATTCCTGCTGTAACTGTTCAGGGTGGGAAATCCTATTATGGTAATTGAAAGGTGGGGCCTTTTAGAGGTGATTAGATTGTAGGACCATGCCTTAGTGAATGGATGAATAATGGTGGTCAGGGGTGTGTTCTGAGGACTTTAAAAGAAGAGCACGTGAGAGTGACTTTCTCTCTGCTCTGCCATTTTCTGCCACGTGAGACCCCTGCACTGCTGCAAAGCTACCACCAAAGAAGACCCTCACAAGATGTGTTCCCTGGACTTTGGACTCTCAGCCTCAGAAATTGTAAGCCAAAATTTCATTTTCTTATTAATCACCCAGTTCTAGTTCTTTCTGTTACAAACAATAGTAATGGACTAATACCATATTCTTCACAGAAATAGAAAACAACAATTCTAAAATTTGTATGGAACCACAAAATAGGCCCCAAATAGCAATAGGCCCCATAGCAATCTTGAGCAAAAAGAACAAAGTTGAAGGCATCACACTACCTGACTTTAAAATATACTATGAAGCTGTAGTAAGCAAAACGTATTAACACTGGCATAAAATGAGAGACACAGACCAATGGAACAGAATGCAGAACCTAGAAATAAACTCAGGTACCTACAGCCAAACGATTTTTGATAAAGGCACCAAGTGTATTCATTGGGAAAAGGACAGTCTCTTCATAAATAGTGCAGGGAAAATTGGACAGCCATATGCAGAAGAATAAAACTAAGCCCCTATTCCTTACCACACAAAATCAATTCAAAATGGATTAAAGACTTAAATGTAAGACTTGAAAATATGAAACTACTAAAAGAAAACACAGGGAAAATCCTTCAGGACATCAGACTGGGCAAAAATTTAATGAGGAGGACCTTAAAGCACAAGGCAACAAAAGCAAAAGTAGATGGGATTATATCAAAAAGCTAAAAAGCTTCTGCACAGCAAAGGAAACAATCAACAAAGTGAAGAGACAACTTGTAGAATGAGAGAAAATATTCGCAAACTTTGCATCCAACAAGGGATTAATATCCAGAATATAACAAGGAACTCAAACAATTCAACAGCCAAAACAAGTAATCTGAGCAAAAAATGGGCAAATGAGCTGAACAGACATTTCTCAAAAAAAGACATACAAATGTCCAACAAGTATATGAAAAAATATTCAATATCACTAATTATTAGGGAAATGCAAATCACAACGACAGTGAGATATCATCTCCCTCCAGTTAGAATGGCTATTATCGAAAAGACAGTAAGTAACAAGTGCTGGTAAGGATGTGGAGAAACAAAAACTGTTGTTTGGAATGTCAGTTAGTACAACCATTATGAAAAACCATCTGGAGGTTCCTCAAAAAATTACAAATAGAACTACCATAAGATCCAGAAATTCCACTGCTGGGTATATATCCAGAGGAAAGGAAATCAGTATATTGAAGAGATATTTGCCTTTCCTTGTTTATTACAGTGCTGTTCATGATAGCTATGATATGGAATCAACCCAAGTGTCCAAGAACAGATGAATGATATAGAAAATGTAAATACACATAATGAAATACTATTCACCCTTAAAAAAGAATGAAATCTTGTCATTCATGGCAACGTGGATGAGCTTGAAGGACATTATGTTAAATGAAGTAAGCCAGGAACAGAAAAATAAATACCATGTGTTCTCACTCATATGTGGAAGCTAAGAAAGTTGATCACATAAGTGGAAAGTAGAATGTCTGTGACTAGAGACTGGAAAGCGTAGAGGGTGGGGGGACAGTGAGAGATTGGTTAATGGACACAAAACACAACTAAATAGAAGAAATAATATCTAGCTTTCTATAAAACTGTAGGATGACTATAATTAACAATCTATTGTAAAGTTTCAGTTAGCTAGAAGAGAGGATTTTGAATGTTTCCAACAAAAAGAAATAATAAATGTCTGTGATGACAGGAAAAAAAAAAAAACGAAAAAACAAAAAACAAATTAGTGTTTGCCAGCGTTTCAGGGTATGAGGGAGGGAGGGAGTGAGGAATGAATAGGCGGAGCTCAAAGGATTTTTAGGGCAGCAAAACTATTCTGTATGATACTGTAATTGTGATACATAACATTACACATTTGTCAAAACCCATAAAACCGTACAACAAAGAGGGGACCATAATGTAAAATTAAGTTAATAATAAGATATCAATAATGATTTATAATTGCAACAAATACACTACACTAATGGAACATGTCAATAATAAGAGAAACTGTGTAGGTCTGTGAGGATGGGGTATAGAAACTCTGTACTTTCTGCTCAATTTCTCTGTAAAACTAAAACTATAAAAATAAAGAGTTTTTTTCTTTAATTTAAAAAAAGTTAAGAAAACAATGACATGGGGCAGAGGGTAAGGTTAAAAAAACTGATAGTGATCAAAGTCCTTTCATTCTGTGGGAAGGGAGAAATACCAAGAAATATTTTCCTTTTGAAAATTAAGAATGTATATTATAAAGTAATCACTTAAAATGCTAAAAAAGTGGAAATAATAAAAGAGTAGTTAATAGAGAGGGGAAATAGAGTAATTTAAAATTATTAATTAATCCAAAAAAGAGGTTTGAAAGAAACATAAAACAGATGAGACAAATAGAAAGAACTGAAAAAAATGTAAATTAAAACCAAAGATATCAGCAATCACATTTAATGTGAATGGATTATATACTCTAATTAAAATAAAAATTGTCAGATTGGGTAAACACACACACACACAGTTTTCTAAATGCTGCAAACAAAGAAACAGCGAAAACATGAGGGTATGAAAGGTTAAAGGGAAGATGATGAGAAAAATTATTAGGCGAATGTTAACTAAAGAAAACCAATGAGCTTTATTAGTTTCAGAGAAAGACTTAAGGGAGCAAGCATTGCCAGTTATAAAGAGATAACACTTCATGTATTGGTCCATTTTCTGTCGCTTATAAAGAGTACCTGAAACTGGGTAATTTATAAAGAAATGAAATTTGTTTCTTACAGTTTTGGAGGCTGGGAAATCCATGGTCCAGGGAGGCACATCCGATGAGGGAATTCTTGGTGGGAATTCTCTACAGGGTCCTGTGGCAATGCAGCAATCACATGGCTTGAATGTTAGGAGCTCTTTCATGTGCTCTCCTTATGAACCTACCACATGACACTCACGATAAATCATTACTCCATGAATAGATTAATACGTTCATGAGAGCATAGTCCTCATGATCCAATCACCTCTGAAAGGCCCCACCTTTCAAACATTATAATCAAATTTCCCACCCTCATAGCACTGTTGCAATAGTGATTGAGTTTCTAACACATGAACTTTTGGAGGACACGTTGAGCCCACGGCACTTCATAATCATAAAAAGATTTAATTTACCAAGAAGATGTAGTAATTCTAAAATTGTATCTAATAAATAAAATATTCAAAAATGTTCAAAAGAGAAAGTTGGCCAAATTTCAGAAAAAAACCCAGACAAAATAACAGTCACTTTGGGATATTATAACACAATTCTCTCAGTGACTAACAGAGCAGTCAGGTAAAATCAAGAACCATGAAGATTTTAATACATGATAAACCAATTTTGATTGAGTGTACAAATGTATAATACAATTACTTGAAACTACAGATTCACATTCTTTCCATGAGTACATGTAAAATTTACTAAAGTTGACCATATGCTGGGCTTAATGCAAGTCTCAGTGAATTTCATAGAATTGAAATCATACAGAATATGATTGGAAAGAAATAAAATAAAATAAAATAACAAGAAATTTAGGGAGTCCTCATATGTTTAGAAATGAAAGAAAATAATTCAAAATAACACACGCATAAAAGACAAATCATAATGGAAATTTAAAAATATGTTTAAGTAAATGATAATGAAAATACAAATAACAGAACTTCTAGGATGTACTTAAAATCAAGCTTAGCTGATTTCTAACACAGTATAAATGCGTATTTTACAACAAAACAGATTCTGAAAATCATTGAGCTAAACATCTATGCCAAGAAGTTAGCAAAAGAATAAAAAATAAAAAGTGAATACAATATTAACTGTATGGTCCCATGTTCAAAAACAAGGCAAAAAACTTAAGTACAGTTTTTTTTTAGGGCACATGGTTACATGGCATAATTAAAGAAAAAGTATTACAATCAGAGTTGGAAAGGTGGCTCCCTTGATAAGGATGGCTGGAGGCAAAAGAGAGACTTAGAGTTCTGACGCAGTGGTTGTGTAGGTTTTGGATTTGTGATAATTTCACTAGGCTGTGAAACTTTTGCTTCTTTTCTTAATGTAGGTTACATTTCACACTAAATAAAAGATCTAAAATTAAAACTATAAATCTATCAAACAGAAAATGTAGTTGCTAATTAGATTGACAGTAGATTTTCTGTCAGCAATAATACATGCCAGAAAATAATGGAAAATAATATACATCAGTCATAAGCAAACAGTCTATAATTAATTGCTTTTTTAAAGTTTTCTACTCATTAACAGCAGACTGAAATTTTGTAGATAAAATAATATTAGTAACAGAATATAAAAGTACATTTACTTAACACTTGAATGTAGTGTGTACATTTTGTCCCTATCTATTATCTGTCTTTAAAATAAAGAGGCTTTCTGTGGTTGTCTTGGTGATAGATAGACAACATTTACCTCACAGCCAGTCTTTTCAAAAGAATTACAAAAAACAAAAAATAAACAAAAAATAATAGGAAACTATTCTTGCTTTTATAGTGTTTTAGAAAAACCTTAATATTAAAAGGTAACTGAAGGATTCAAATTTTTTGTAGTCATAAGATATGGCAGGGAGTCTTCATAAACAGGATGTAATTTGTACAAAGGCATCACGATGTCAAAAACATGATGAGTTAAGGAAACCAGGAGAGAATGCGCATGGCTGTCGCAACAGGTCATAGGTAAGTGAGCTTTAGCAGTGGAAGCAAAAAACTAAAACAGACTGTACCTCACAAGAAGCATGTAAGTGGCATAAGAGAGTAATTAAAAAGTTCTGAGAGGGAAAAGACTAGATTTTCATTTTAGGAAAATCCTCCTCACAGGCAATGAGGAGAATATTGGAAAGAGGGGATACTGAAATCACAGGGACCAATTAGGACCTTTTTAAGTCCAGGAAAGAAATTATGAGTACCAAGGAGCCAGCATGTGACCAGACACGAAAGCTCATTGTTTTTAATGGTGGTGATACTGATAAGACCTAATGATTCTTTCTAAGAGAGGAGGTACAGGAAAAGTTGATTGCTATTTCCAATCTCTCTAGACTGGATGGAGGATTTAACTAAACACACTACCCACAGGATGATCATATAGGCTGATCTGCCCAGGGCTGCCCCACTATATGCATGTTGAGTCTGTAATTATTATTAGAAATCTCTTTAATTGGCAATAGTGTCCCAGTTTGAATGATAAATTGTATGGTTACCTAGGTACATGAGAAGAGGAGGCTTTTTGTAGGTGACTTGGAAAAGCTACTGCAGTTTTGTACATGCTGTGTTTGTGATATCTATTGACTGATAGATGCCTGGGTTATAATTGAGTTCTGGAGCTTTAAAGATATGTCTGGGCAGAAGATTTGGAAATTTTGGACTTTGGAGTTTGGGAAGATAATCAGCATACAAAGGCAAGGTAAATCCATGGCTGGAGGTGATGTCATTCAAGAAGTGTTAACATCAACAAAAGCAACCGTGGAAGGCTTCATTCCCACTATATCTAGTAAATCAGATTCATACAATCCTTTCAACAGCTCTCCTTCATTAAGGAAGGCATCTTCAGATAGGCATTTTATCACTCGTTGAAAGGTTTTCTCTTCTTTTCTACTCCCCCCCCGCCCCCCGCCCCCCAGTCTTTAGTCTATCACCACATAGTGAGTGGATGGTTTCCTTATAAAGAAGGGTAGATCATCAATGATCAAAAGGAAAAAGAACTCTTGGTATATTTTGTGAGTGGGACATTTATAATTTAAAAGGAGATCATTTGTTTTGTTTTGTTTCTCAGAGGACTGATTAAAAAATGTTCACTGAATATTACATGACCCTTCCCCTACCCTCATCCACTATTGCCAAGAGATTCATTGACCCTTAAGTAAAGAGTTTCGCAACATGGTCCAGCAAGGCTTAATGTGGGATGACACATTCCCCAAAATAATATTTAGTCTGGAGGGAACTTGTGAAGCAGTAGCTAATTTGACTATGAAGGAAAGCTGGGGACATGCACTCCAATTCACTCTTCCCAGAATCACTTCCTTTATCAATTTATAACAGAAATCTTGGCTTAGATGTGTAAAATCATACTTCATATTTTAAATAGCTTACATTGCTTAATTTTGCAAAGGACAATCAAACTAAACATATTTATCGAAATCACTTAAATTTTATGTTAGTATTCTTTATAATTTTGTTGTTCACATAGGATTATCCTTTTATCACAGCTGGAACACAATTGAAAAGGAGCATCTACAAGTATAATGCTTCACCAGAAGGCTGATGAACTGTGGACGGTGTGGAATAGCAAAGAGAAACAGCTGTACAACTGCTCTGAGTTTGCGAAGTATAATTTGTCATGTTTTAGGCCAAGAATCCAGAGAATCATAATATCATGTGCAGGGTCACTAAAAGTTTTAGGACTGTTTTCTTTAAACAAAAAGAGAATGCCAGGAATGGAAATAAATGGCCCAAGCTTTATACCTGAACTTGGAATGTTGTCTTCAAATACTTGAGACATCTTATACTAAGCTATCAAAAATTAAAATGGTAGATGACATCTAAGGCTAATTATTCATACTTATCATGAGTTAGGTTGGTATGTGTGAAGGGCTGGTGTTGGAGGATGTTGGAGACAGGAAAGAAAGAGAAAAAATATGTGAGTTAAAAAATTCAAATAAAAGATTTTTGCATGTATAGCAAAGCCAGCTCTCAGACGGAAGGCCTGTGAAGAAAGGGATTGCCCCACACAAAATCTTATGGACAGCTACCACTTTCTTCACAGGGTTTCTTCATTTTATAAATACGGAGTTAGCATTTTAACTTTTAATTAAGGTATTCTAAAATTCCCATCTACAGAATTTTGGAAAAGCTAATAACTGCAGGTCTTAGTTTCTACATCTATAAAATGCACAGGTAGGACATGTTTGATAATGAATGCAGGATGGAGTCTAGAGCATCTATGGGAGGTTGGATAAGAGTTGACATGGCCACTTTATTTTATTATGTCAAAAACCTCTGATTTTTTCGTGTAGACCAAAACTCATTGAGACTTAAGCATAGATTGAAAATGAGAATAATGTAAAATCAGCTATGAAATAAATATAATACAATTCAAAAATGTCTCACATGTGCTTTGATTGCCCTGTGCATTACATTACAGTATTTATCTCTCTGACCTATTTCCAGCATTCTTGAGGCCATCATTTATGAAAAATATATGAAATCGAGGAATTTGAATTAAACACATGCTACCGTTCTATGCAGACAAAAGCATTTTTTAATAAAAATAATTTATGTGGAAAACACTAGCAAGTTTTATCACTGTAGATGAAGTCATAGATGCTGTGTCCATGATCCTTTTAAACAAATAGAACATGGTTGTTTTTGCATAGCCCTCTCTGAACTCAGACTTCCCCAGCTGAACAAGTAATATAGGCTAGCTATGTTTATGCTATCACTTTAGATAATTTTTTGCATACTTGTTACGTATTGTCACTCCTTGTTTAGTTTTTAGTCTGACCCACTAAGTGGTAAACTTTTTAGAACCGTATTTTTCTTTTCCATTATCTGTCTCTGATAGCCATTGAACTACTCTATCCAAGCATACCCTGAAAGGACTGAAAGAGAAAAGTTTTTGTTTATTTTGCAAAGTTTGCAAATTTGCTTTCAAGTTAGAAAGTGTTTCAAATAATGACCCTAACAGTACATTTTGGGAATATTCTCTTTGTTATTCTGTAATAAAAATGCCACAAATAGAACAATTAATATTGGTTCCTATAGTCTCCTTCATCATGAAAAGAAGATCCGTTCACAACCAGATAGAATATGATGTTATTTTCTTCTCTGAAAGTTTTATAGAGATATATTATTTAGTCCAAGTGTAACAAATCCTATTGGGGGAAATAAATTTGTTAGCAAATAAGCAGTTCCTTGAGGAAAACACCTAAAATAGCATTGCTTTACACTGGAAAAAAAGATAACCCCTCTGATTTTCTTAAGGAACTGGTTTTCTACAAATCTAGTAAGAAAAGTTAGGATGATGTTACTCACAGCTTAAGACATTAGATGAACTCATGTAGTATAGCTCGAGATGAACAAACAGCAGGCCAGAAGGGTAGTGGATATTAACAAGTAAGAAAAGCAGAAACTATTGCAATTTTTTTCCTATATGACATAAGCAAAGTATTTTATCAATTTGGAGGAATATTTTTGTAATTTGATTTTGATAAGGACCATCTGAAAAATATTAACCATTAACATAGTATGCTGATTATTTTTCTACATTCATTGTTCATCAGTCAAGCACTAAGTCTTTTCAATTATGACAGGATTAAGGAGCCTAGAAGTCATAATAAATAAGAAGTCCTTAGAGAATTTTAGTTCAATTATCCTTCATTATAACAGTAACTTCTGAAATATTTTCCCACTTCTGGATTTCCTCAGTGCTGTCAAATGAAAAGGTTAAATGGAGCCAGAATCTGCAAGAAGGAAATATATTGCTGTTCTGCAAAAACTTTGTACTAAGTTATCAATAGGATGAAGAACTTGAACAGAACAAAACCTGAGAATAATCGTGTTTGATTAACGAATGAATTGACTGAGATGTCTATTGGTGGCTTAACTTAATAAAAGATTGAGATTTTTTAGGGTCTGGCATTGAGTCTTATTTTTTCTCACTTTATAAATTTCCACCGAGTGATTTCATACATTCCAATTATTTAAACAGCTATATACATTTATGAATGACTATCTGAATATCTCATCCAGTTACTCCCTGGTGTTCAATATTTATGAATCACAACAACCTCTGCCATGTCTCCCAGGCACTCTAGATCCCATGTTGAACTCAAATTCTTCCTCTGTTGAAATCTGTTTTTTCTCCAGTATTCAACAAGTGCCTATTTATATGTCTCTTTCACTAAATGATAAACTTGTTGATGCAAAACCTGTGTGATTGTATTTATCTGTATGTATATTCAATACTAGAATATTGAGAAGATAAGTGAAAATTTGAATGATACTCTAGAAACGATCCAATCCTGGAACCTCAAATTCACCATGGTATTCCTTTAGCACATTTCTTCTGTCAGTTCCTTTGAGCTTTTCATTTGTTTGGTTTTCTTAATCATTGTTTTACTAAACCCAGGTTAGGGTATATTAAAGTGAAATAAACAGTGACAGTGTTGTTGTGCATATTGCAGTTGAAGTAGACCGATTATGGCAGGATTGTTGTCAAACTGAAGGAGATCTATGGCCCGGAAATCTAAGATTAAAGGCATAACGGGAACCAGGACATGTAACAAGATTGGGGCTCCTCTGGAGCAAGCAGCCCAAGTGGTAAAAATGGCCAAATTCAAAATCAAGATATAAACTCAGCATTTAGGAATTAATTGCTACATAAGAGGGGGAAAATTTTAAAAGTACTTTGAAGGAAGTATTTTCTCTCTGGGAATATGCCATTTATGGCATCACAGAACCATAGGGACTACAGCTTCTAGAAGGAGAGCATGTCTGTTCACGTCTTAACTATCACTACTTCTATCAAGAGAAATTCTTTAAATAGCTTCTTCCAATTGAGACACGTTGTGCTTTATATAAAATATGCTTTTCTTATTATGTTCCATGATTAAGGACAGGTAACACAAGACATAAGCTTCTGTCACAGGAAGTATATATTATTTAAAGTGTATAATTTGTGCAACAGGAGTTGAACATTAAAAACTTTAAAATACAACTTTTCTGGAGATATGATATGATTCTATAATATTATACTTGCATAGATATATATACATTTTCTGCTGGAGAAACAGCATTTTTTAAATTACTATGAATGTAAAAGATATTCTTTATAATAAAATCTTACTATTCAGCATTTTTTAACATCTTTAATATTCATTAACTAAAGTTGTTATTCTTTCCTAAGACATTATGTTTTTATGACTGATGTAAAGACCTTGAATGAAACCAAAACCTTTCAAAGGATATACAGCCAATTCCCCATTTTCTATGTGCAAATATTATACAAATATTCCCTGAGATTTAAAATACTTTGTTATGTACTGAAAGTTCTCATTTACAAGACTTATATTTAATTTTGAATTTAATCATCTTCAGAAATGTTCTTCCTTAATTTTGCTTAGGATACATTTTGGAGTAAATAGATACTTGTTCATATATTTTAAAAAATGAATGCACTTTATGCACTGATACTTTTATCACACACAAATAATTGCAGCAAATAAAATAAGGTGGTGGGGGCTGGGAAACCATCTCATATTTGAATCTCAAAGGGTACAAAAAGTCCTGGGAAGCATTCCATGCATTTGGCCTGGGAAAATTACAGTGATTTGAAATGCTATCTCACAACCCAGACTTTCATATTGCATGAGCTATACATTTTGATTTTTTAAGTGTGGAAATAAAATAGCAGATTTTTTTTTTCTTTTAAAGAACACAATCAGAATATGCATTTTAACAGAACAACAACTTGATTTATAGGGAACATGCAAGAGAATCACTGGGGCTCTGAAAACAACACACTGGAAACCCAGTTAACCAGACCAGATCTGCACTTGTGAATGAGTTCCATCAAGTGTTTCAAATAAGAGATATGCTGAAGATTCTGTGCATCTTCAAAGGAAAATACAACTTAGTTTGAGAGTTAGTAAAACAGTTTTTACGGGATATTTATTCTTCATACATACTTATGGAAAAGACCAAAAGAAACCCAGCCAATATTTTCCTTTACACAAAGAAGACTATTTTTAAAAACGAACTTCAGTCTAAGTTTTTCTTTAAAACTTTCATATAATTTATTTATTTACTATGTAAAAAAGAAATAAACTATTCTTTAGCAAATTCTAAATTATTAACATAATAAATATGAATTATAAAAATTACTTTCTACTTGAAATCACAAGATAATTTGCCTGGAAAATTGCCATTTTATTATACCCTGAAGACAGTATGAAACAAATTTATAAGATCCTGTATTAGTTCGTTTCTGTTGCTTATAACTAAATGAGGAGTCGACACCAGTTGACGATCCACCAGAGAGAGCTCGTTTATTAGGCAGCACACACACATATATATAGGGCTTTAAGGGAAAGCTGATTGGTTTAAAATACAATCCCTATTTAGCATACCGCACGGGGCTTGGGCAGGAGCTGATTGGCATGCGATTCGCGCCGGCGGGAAGGTGAATGCGGAAGAGAAGGGCAGCCAGCGCCATGATGGGGTGCGGCCGAGAAGGGCTTATGTGATCAGGGTGTGATCCCTTGGGGCATTTGGGTTCTTACAATAACGGAATATCTGGAACTGGGTAATTTATAAAGAAGCAATATTTATTGCTTACAGTTTTAGAGGCTGGGAAGTCCAAAGTCCAGGGAGCACATCTGGTGAGGACCTTGTCAGTAGTGACTCTACACAGCTATGCAGGGTCTCACATGGTGGATGGTAGAGAGGAGAGAGAGCTAACTTCTCACTCCTTCTCTTTTAAATCATTCAGAACCATGCGCATGACCACCATTACATTATCAATGGATTAATCCATTTACTCAGGCATGGTCCTCACAATCTAATCACCTCTTCAAGGCCCCACCTTTCATTTGTGGTTTTGGTTTTTCAGATTATTTTTTGTCAGCTGGCTGGTATGGGGACAGCTTTTCAATTACCAGAATAGGATTTCCTACCCTCTTAACATTGTTACAGTGGGGATTCAGTTTTGGGGGGACATTCAATCCACAGCAGACCCTAATAAAATTAAAAGCTCAAGAAAAAACCTCTAGTCTTCCCATGTATCTTGTAACATCAGTGGAGCCTCCAAATTTATAAAGGCAGGAGAGAAAATAAGTAAATTTAAAGATCTCACAAAGTAGCACCAAAATTAGGACCATGCTAATGTGTATGTGATTAATAGTAACTAACTACCTAATAGTACCTGACTCAGCTCCAAAATGACCTCCCCAATATATAACATTGTTGTTACTGAGAATCTCTTCAAAAGAATTTTACTCTTCTAAGATAAGGTCTTGGTAAAATGCGTTAACAGGTACTATATCAACCATTATACCTGTAGTTTAAGCTTAGAGTGAGAGGGAGTCAAGGATTCCCATGAAAATAAAAGAGAGAAACCACATTCTTGTATAAGGTTTGTGTCTCAGGCCAGAGACCAGCTTACTTACCTGGGGGAAGAGGAATCCTCTGGAGAGTCAATTAGAAGGTCATGTAAATAGACATCTAATTAAGTGGTGAGGTATAGAAGAGGATTGCTATTCAGGCATTTGTAGGTGGGTAAATGCAATTGCTGTTAGCTATCCATAGGCAAAGTGACCTCGGTCACCAGCTTGGAGTAGAAATTAATGCTTGAATAGCAAGATAGAATTTTAGGTGTCTCTGGTAAGATCAAGACAAGTAAATAGAGCTGCCCAGCTACTAAGTTTGTGCTTCAGCTCTAAAGCTGGATGAGAGAAAGCAGAATATCTAGCTCAAATTGAAGAGTTTAGCTTAAAGTAGAAGTTCAGTTTTATGATGGACAAACACAATGGTCAGCATAGTTTAAGGGAGAGAGATAATTCGTGGCAACATGGATGCTTGCTTCTCGGTTATGATGAGTCACAAGGCAGCTCATCTGCTACAAGTAGGACACCAGATTTCATGTGTTGTGGTGGATTATTTCTAGGCTGACAGATATTAATTTTATCTAGTAGCGTTTACTGAAAGTTAAATAATCTCTCTAAGCCTTACATCTATTTGTGTAAGTATGAAATAGTAAAATCTACCTTTTAATCATCAATGAGGACTATTCAATAGCACTCAACAAATGTTAGCTTTCAACTGGCTGGACACAGACAATAGAAAACAATTCCTGACTTAAAGCAGCACTGTCTGGGGCTGGAATATAATTAAGCTCCAGCTGACTGATATGGTGCATATCAATGGATCTGTCTAGTGGGGAGAAGCTGAGGAAAGCAAAAGCAAGAGATCTCAGAACAGGCTGATAATTATTTGCCACTAGTTTCTTTCTATGAAGGAAGGTATTACTTCTTCTTTAACTGAAAGATAAGATCCGATGGTGTAGTATACACAGTGTGGTATTGGAGAACATGAGATTCATGACTCCTGAGAATAGCAGAGGCTCGAATCAAGAAGTGTTGAAATTGCTGAAAAGTGGGGTTTGAGGAGAGAGGAGATGGACTGTGACTAGGTCACATACTAAAAAGATTTAGAAAGATGGCACAATTACCACTGGTAGTCATGGAGATCTCAGGAAGGGAAACATTGTCTGACAGAGAGCTGGAAAAAAGTCATTCCATCAATATTCAATAAAATTTATTAGAGATATACCATATGCAAATCATGGTAGTGTAAATGTGTGGGGAGTATGTAAAGGATGCATTTTACCTTTGACAAAATTGTCAAAAGCAAAAACAAAATGTCTTTTATAACTCTCAGACTGGGAAATGGAACTGGTTGGATGTGAAAGTGTTTTGCCATTCTGGGTCATAAGAGACACATGGGCTAAGATGCTCAGGTCCCATTAGATGCATGGGCTGAGAGCAAAGAGAATAAAGAGACATGTTTTGGAAAACAGATGATAATAGTGAGGTAGTATGAGGAAAAAGTCTATGCATGGGAGAGAGACACTAAAGAAGAAAAGAGAAATGGAGATTAAACACTCAATTATATATATAACTATGACCCCAAACCATCTGTTTTTAAAAATATTGCTGGAATGTATGAAATTTAATAGTAAAATTATAGAAATGTACATCATAAGAAATGTGTACAGCTATTTTATTAACATGTCTTCCCTCTGGGATCAGTAAATTTATTTTTTAAAGGAATATTAGGGAATCATGGTTAGTTCTTTGTATAAATCCCACCTCCATATAATTTTTAAAAATTAAAATCTGGTGTATACCTCTTTTGATTGTGTATATATACTTTGAGGAATGAGCAATTAAAATTGTCTTATTGGGCCGAGCCCGTGGCGCACTTGGGAGAGTGCAGCGCTGGGAGCACGGCGACACTCCCGCCGCGGGTTCGGATCCTATATGGGAATGGCCGGTGCACTCACTGGCTGAGTGCCGGTCACGAAAAAGACAAAAAATAAATAAATAAATAAATAAAAATAAAATTGTCTTATTAATTAGGAAAGGTATATATCATAAAATCTTTCTCAAGCCACTCTCCTACATTAAAGGGTAAAATTCAGAACTCTATATTTTTCTTAGCCAATGCATTTGACACCCACAGACTTTACTACCCAGCAAAAGCAACATTTTACAAGCTCCATCTTTTTCTTACATGCATTACTCATTATCTCTTTCTTTCTCCTGATAAATGGTGGGCAGGTCACAAATCAGGGATCAAATCAATAGGGAGGTGAGTCAGCATCCCAATCAACATAATTTTACAACTCTTCCAGTGACTGCCTGGACTTGCTAGAGTCCTGAAAGGTTGGTTTTCCTCCCACATCTGTTAAAGTGACTTTAGTGTGTTATCACAACACTATCAGTATCATGAATTCAAGCTTTGTTTGTTTTAGTGAAGTCCATACTTTGTAAGGCTCAGAAGAATCTTGGAAATATTATTGAAGACTTCAGTTCCTTCAGCCTCTCAGAATGACATGTACCTTGGCTGAACTTTGAAATAAATTTTACTTTTATCACTGTTTTACTGCATCCTTCTATTTTTGTTGGTTTCTCTTACAAGCATGATTTCTCTTTGATCTTCTCATACTTTGCATCCACACTGAAATTTATAGAGTATGAGCCTCAATTTCTTTTTCCCTACAAAACAGCCTTGATGACTTAGTGCCACAATATTTCTCTTTACATGAATGAAAGGTAACTCATTCCAGGTATCTGATCCTGGTTTGTTTGTTTTTTTCCCCCTCAAATTTTTAAAAAGTTTCTTTAAAGCTTCTGAAGTCAAGCCATCTACCAAAAATATAAGAAAAACTGCAATTTAATGTTTTATAATGTATCCCAGAAGTCCTGGACTTCCAACACCATGAGATTTACTAGTGAGTAATATACATAATTTTTTCACATTGAGGTACTTATTTGAAAAGTAAGAAATTACTGTTTTTTCTCCATCCCAGTCCTTATCTTCAATAAGCTATATGTACGCCGTCCCATTCTTCATACACAATACCCCAAAGGGCAATTTGCAGTCAGAGGAAAATAATTCTTTGCCTTTCACATACCCCCCCCCCCCCACCAACTAGCAATCTATTCCCTAATCTCAGTGATGGCTTCCATCTACTAATTTACCTCTTTCTCTCTCTTTTTTTAGTTTCTTTCTCTTCTTCCCTCACTTCCTCTCTCCCTCACTTTCTTCTTTTGTTCCTACTTTCTTTTATTACTTTCTTCCTGCTTTCCTGCCTTCTTGCCTTCATTCTCTTCCTTATTAAATGTTATTTATCTTCTACTGTGTTTAGCCTTTAAGGTAAGTGTGGGTTATGTAGAACTGAAGACCAGGAAGCCCCACATCTGAGAAGTTCAGCAGGGACCACAAGGCTATGGGGTAAGAGTTAACAGGGGCTGTCATGTGAGAGCACATGGCAGAGGAATCTTTAGAAGTACCACTTGCCAGTTCTACCTAGCACTGGAAGCCTTCTGGTAGGATCCATCAGCAGTCAACGGTGGTAGCTCTATCAGTAGTGATGGCTATCAGTCTTTGGAACAATAACTTTTACGCTCCCTAAAGGGACTGATCTAAGATAATCTTTTATAGGAGAGCCCATAGCAATATTCCTGCTGACTTTTTAAGTGGCAAGCATGGTCTTAATCAGCTCTTTCAAAGAAGAGTTCCCTTAAGCACTGATTAAAAGCACTATATCATAGCATCAGAGAAGCACATCGCTATGGAAACACAAGTCACATCTGAAGGATTCACCTAAATACCCCTCTTAGGCCCTTGATTCAGGGTGAATTCTCATGTTCAAAAAGGATTTCTGATAATTGTGTTGCAGCGTATACATTCAGCTGAACAAAATAAATCACAGAGAATGCCATTCAGCTCTGTGTTCTGGAAAGAATGCTGCTAAATCTGACACTCACAACTGAACCTTTCAAAAAGCTGAGCACAAAATAATTCAAGACCCTTTAGCAGCTGTCAACAGAGATTTGGAATTTATAGGAAATTAGGGATTCTCTATGGAAGCAAATACTGACTAAACATTTGTTAGAGAGCTGTTCTGCAAATAAATACATGGCATGAGTAATGCTTGTCCCCTCTTTGCTGTCCAACATGTGAGGTTACAAGAGGAGGATAACCAACTGCAAACCAGAAAAGGGTCTTCCCGAGAACCCAGTCATGCTGAAACCCTGACCTTAGACTTCCAACCTCAAGTACTAGAAAAATAAATGTTGTTTAAGTCACCCAACCTATGGTATTCTGTTATAGCAGCCAAACCAACTAAGACACACTCACACATAATAATTCATAAAAGAGGAACTGTATTTGAAGAGTTTACCTTACCTTCTTTAGTAATACTACTATTTAGAGAATGTTAGATAGATTTTGATTTTATTTATTTTCTTGATAGCCTTCCAGACAAACTTATCAATGGTAAATATTATTATGAGACCGGCTATGCATAGCACTGCTTTCTTAAAATAAAACATAATAGACCATGAGGAAAAAATTGTCTATAGGGGATCTATTGCTTCTCCTCAGAGTCTGTGGGTGACTAAATTATGACCATATTCTATTCTGATCATAAAAGTTGGCTAGGAAAGTCTAACATACTTATGTACACATGACCTGGCCTGCACTGCTATCTGTAAATAAATATCTAAGGCTCGAAACTAAATCTCCAGTAGTTGACATCAATTTATTTTGGAATTTACATATGTATGAGTACACTCCCATGCAAAGAGCTACTAGGTTATTGAGTGGAAGTATATTACCAGATAAAAATCCTATGGCTAATCATATTTTTATTTTTTCTCATATATACCCTTCAGAAAAGTTTTAAAAATTGATATTTCAAAAACTGTCACATTGTCATTATTTAAAAACCATTGAGAAATTGAATTTTAACCTAAGCATCTTAACTTGGAAATTATCTGGTATTAATAAGTGCTTATGAAAACCAATGGAATCATATTGGTGGAAAACATTTACTGATGCAGAAGGATTCAAAATCTTCAACTACAGAAGCATAATTAAATTAAGCTTAGCGAATAGTTCTATATACTAGACAATGATTTCTAGCAGTGGAACACATTAAGATGATGGCTGGAATAGCTCACTGTCTATTTTTTCTAAAGACTTTAAAAAGTGACAAAAATTCTGAAACACAACTTGGCTTCTCCGTAGATTGTAAATAAAATAGAATTACTGCTTGCTCAGATATTTATGTAAGAGTAATTGTAGCTTCTGTTTCAGACCGTAATGCTTGTCCTATCTTTGAATAAAAACCTTTTTTATAAACAACAGTAGATAGCATTAAAATGAAAATCTCAATTTATAATTATAATTAATGTCACTTTTATTTATTCTTGATATTAACACAAATTTATGAGTAAGCCAATAAATTGACTAAAGATTTTTAATCTTGGAAACACTAAGAAGATACTAAGAATAAACAAATAAAAGAGAAAAATAAATACTTGAATGCAGTTAGAAAATTCTATGACCTATACATATACATTGGCCTAACACTGACCACCTTACACGCCTATCTGTAATGTAAGACTGTTACTGTGTTATGTTAGACTGTTACTGGTAGACTAAGTACTTTGATTGGTGTATCAGTGTGATGATGGAGTTGAGCCCATGTCTCAGAGTTTCTTATCTACTGACTATTGTGGCTCTTTTTGCAACTGAAGGACACTTTGCTAGTTTTGAAATCCATTTAGAGTTATGAAATAGCAAAATATCATCTATCATGCCTACATTGGAATGTAGTGAACTTTGGTTTATATTTTAAGCAGCAAAACATTATGTCCAGTATTTTTGCTCACTATCAAATTGATTTCTTATTTATATATTTCTATTAATACTTGTTTGGGCCATAAAAGGAGGTTTAAAGGCTACCAAAAGTTAGCCTGGGGAGTTAAAGTTTAAGTACCTTCAGTCTGTGTTGGTAGTGGTGGTAATGATTGCTTGTTTTTTAAAAACTCAACCCAGAAGCAGGCAATAGAGCACACCCAGTTCCTAGACAAAAAGTCAAAGGCAGTACCCCTGCCCAAAAGCAGGCAAGAGCGCATGCCCAAAACACCACTTCTACACAGGTGGCCGACCACAGCCACCACCACAGCCACAGCTGCTAAAAAAGTGGCTCAATACCACAGCAGCAGTCACTGCCACTGTGCAGACAATCTGCTGCACACTCAACTGCTTTGACACAAGGAGAATCACCAGGAGAAATGAAATAGAAGAGAATGTTTCTCTCCTCAAAGCCCGCTCCAGAGTAATAGAAGAAGCAACTGCTCTATAACATGACCCAACGTCAACAAAGAGATACCAGTAATATGAAAAACCAAGAAAAAATGACAGCAACAAAAGAATACAGTAATTCTCAAATACCAGACTCTATAGAGCAGGAAACTCTTGAAATGACTGTAAAGGAATTCTAAGCAATAATTTTTTAAAAAACTGAGATATGAGAATCCTCAGTAAGGTAACACAATGAAATGAGAAAAAAAAAATCCAGGACATGAAGGAGAAAATTTATAAAGAGATTAATACCTTAAAAAAGAATGTAGCAGAACTCATGGAACTGAAATATTCACTCAACAGAATAAAAAACATAACCAATAGCTTAAGCAGCAGACTAGAACAAGCAGAAGAAAGAATTTCTTTCTTTCTTTTTTTTTTTTGTCTTTTTGGTGACCGGTAAGGGGATTGAACCTTTGGCTTGGTGTCGCCTGCACTGCACTCAGCCAGTGAGTGTACCGGCCATCCGCATATAGGATCCGAACCCGTGGCAGGAGCGCCACTGCGCTCCCAGTGCTGCACTCTCCCAAGTGAGCCACAGGGTCGGCCCAGAAGAAAGAATTTCTGATCTCGAAGATTGTCTTTTCAAAATAACTCAGGCAAACAAAGAAAGGAAAAAAGAATTTTAAAAAATGAAAATCTAAGAGAGCTAACAGACAACCTTAAGCACACAGACATTCAAATCATGAAGGAGAGGAGAAAGGAAAAGGCATGGAAAACCTATATAATGAAATAATAATGGAAAACTTGCCAGGTATCAGGAGAGACATGGACCTTCAGATCCAGGAGGCCCAAAGATCCCCAAACTGATTCAACCCAAAAAGATCCTCTCCAAGACACGTTATCATTAAACTGTCAAAGATCGAAGACAAAGAGAGAATCTTAAAGGAAGCAAGAGAAAAGTGTCAAGTCACCTAGAAAGGAGCTGCTATCAGACTAACAGCAGACTTCTCAACAGAAACTCTACAGGGCAGAAGCAAATGTAATGATTCATTCAAAATACTAAAAGGAAAAAAAAAAAAAAACTGCCAGGCAAAAATACTCTACCCAGCAAGGCTGTCCTTCAGAAATGAGGGAAGAGTAGCACATTTACTAGACAAAAGCTGTGGAAATTCACCACTACAGGAATAGCCCTACAAGAAATCCTCAGGGGAGTCCTGCATCTAGAATCCAAAAAACGGTAATCACTACCATGAATACAGAAGAAAGATCAAAACACAGTGGTAGAATAAAAAAATGCAAATGAAAAGAGAAAGAAACTAAACCTTACTATCACAAAAAGCCATATTGACAATATAGTAATGCCCCTGCTTTATTTCTGATTTTAGTAATTTTGGTCTTCTCTCTCTCTCTTTCTTTTTTTTTTTTTTTTGGTCAGTCTAGAGAAAGGCTTGCAAATTTTGTTTAAAGAATCAACTTTTGGTTTTGTTGCTTTTCTCTATTGATTTTTAATTCCCTATTTTGTATATTTCTGTTGTAATCTTTGCTATTTCCTACTTATATTTGCTTTTGGTTTAGTTTGTTCTACTTTTTCTTTTTTCTTAAGGTAGAAGTTTACATTATTGATTTGAGATTTTTCTTATTTTTAACATAGGTGTTTACAAGTATAAATTGTCCTTTATGCACTGCGTGAGTCCTGTATTCCATAAATTTTGATATGTTGCACTTTGATCTTTATCTCAAAGAACTCAAATTTCCCTGGGACTTTTCTTTTTACCCATTATTTATTTAGGTAGGAGAGTACTATTTAATTTTCACACATTTGTGAATATTCTAAATTTCTTTCTGTTATTGGGGTCAGAGAACATATTTTCTATGATCTTAGTCTTTAAAAAAACAAAAGGAAAAATTTAAACAAACAAAGTTCACGGAGTGATTTTCATTATCTTTCAATTCTGTTTCTTTATGAACTTTTTGAAGTGCTCTTGTGTTTATATTCTGTTTTACTGATTTTTCATGCAACTTATGTTGCTAAACTTAGATATTTAATTTCTGTTCTTGAATTTTTTTTTATTAAGAGGGCTTGTTGATTTGCTCAAAATTAATTTGCCCTTGAAAAGTTTATTCATCTTCCACTGTTAAAATTAATTTGATATTTACATGCTTTTGGAAGACTTTAGAGAGCTATTGCAAATAATTCTAAAGTGAAATATGTAAATTTTAATAAGTTGTACATCTCTAGTTTTTGTGAAAACTAGGAACCCTTCTTTCTACAGAGTATCTCATTATTCATCTGTTATTCACTTTATGTATTTGTTATTTGAACAAGTAAATGTGCATATTCTTGTTATGTTTAAAAAAACAAAAAAAATTAAAAATTAAAAAAATTAAAAAATAAAAAATAAATAAAACTCAACCCAGTATCACTTTGATGTGCTAAAATTCCATAGTAGATACAAAATAACAAGTTGCATAAACAGAATTTTATGTTGCAAAGCATTTGTCAGCTGAGGCCATTTTACACAAACTTAAGAAGACTGGCTTTCTAAGCTTCCTAAGGAGAAATAATGTTTCAATGGATATAAAACGTGCTTAAATTAAAAAAATCATTTCAGTAATGAGGTTGGCAAGTCCATGTCATGGAGCCTAGTAGTCAAAGCTTATGTTTGCTTAATGTGTATTCATTGTTCCAGACATTTCTGTTCTTGCTGGTGTGGAATTTTAATTTGGGTTGCAAAGTGAATTATGTTTCCACGGCTATAGTGACAGAAGACATGGGAGAATGCATCTCGTCATGGATGGAGTGAGGCCTGAGGATGTCACTTCTTCAGAGGTAAAATGTAATCCTATCACAGGAAAAAAAAAAAAAAAAAAGAGTTCCTAAAATGGGAATTAAGAGGGGAAAGGAAGCAAAGGGAACTAAGGGAAGCCCTCTGGTCTTGCAAAGTAGAGAGAAGTCAAATTTAAATTTCCATAACACCCTTTAACAGTCCAATGTCTTTATTTGCAAGAGTAGTGGTCAAAATGAGAAAAAAAAAAAAAAAAAAAGATGTAGAAAGAATCCAGCTGTGGTATTCATTTTTGGCCCAAAATAAATAATCATTGACCAGAAGTTTCTTTTCCACATATTGCTGGCTTTCAACATATATACACTTATAATGAAATGCACGTGACAGAAATCTTGGTGTAGCCCTAGAGCTCAAGCCAACACCTCCATGGTTCTGGATTCTGATACAGTGGCCACTGCTGACTGCTCACACAATAATATTTAAAATGACTAAAAATCACTTCTTTATGGAGTTTTGTTTTCACAAAAGCCATGGCATCTCATAAGCAACAATTAGTTCAAATATCTTAAGGTTTTACATAGTCAACCTTACCCAAACTATGACAAACTACCTCAGTTCTTAGGAATTGTTCACATTTAAGTCCATGGCATTTAGTGGCAGGCCTAAAGTTTGTTACAGCTTGACTGTTACTCTACTTTTTTCCATGATGGCTGTTGCATTTTTGTAGTCAGAGTTAAGTAATTTAAGTGACATTAGATAACATCAAACAAAGGCATTAGCCAACTCTCCTGAATACAATATGGGATTACCGGTTTTTTATTCTTTCATTTAGGTTCATTCAATATTTAGGAACTTTAATGTTTCAAGCTCCAAGTCAGACTTTGGTAATAAAGTAGTAAATAAGTAGTCAGAGTTTTTGTCTTCAAAACCCATATTAGTTCATACAGGTGTGTGTATGGGTATGGGGCTTGGGGGGCTGTGTTTGTGTGTGTTTGTGCATATATGTGAGAGACAGAGACACCTACATATATTATTACAAGCCATAGAAAGTGCTGTGAAGGAAAAGTAAAACGTACAATAGAACTTATAAGATCTTATTTAAATTGGTATACTTCCAACATTATCTCAACCACAGGATCTCCTATTAAAGTTATCTTGAATTGATTCTTTTTTTTTTTTTTTTTTTTTTTTTTTGTCTTTTTGTGACCGGCCACACCGCGCTCAGCCAGCGAGCGAACGGGCCATCCCTATATAGGATCCGAACCCACGGCGGGAGCACTACCGCGCTCCCAGCGCCGCACTCTCCCGAGTGCGCCATGGGGTTGGCCCTTGAACTGATTCTTAGTGCAATTTTACCTTAGGCAGCTTTTGTCATTTGCATCTCTCCATCCCTCTTTTAGGTGGTTACTTGTACCTTCTTTTAGTGACCAAATTGTCTGCTCTGCAGAGTCTCCCATCCCAGTTCTATATGGGACTTGGATATGAGTCCATACATTTTCAGCTAATGGAGGTCCCATTCCCTCCTTTGCTATTAGAGGCAGTGATGACAATTTTAGTTAGTGATGTGATGTATTTGCAAAATACTTGTTAGCAATGTCTTAATTCTTTAAAAGGGATGACAAAATTAACCTCAGGAAACACAGAAACTAGTGGGAAATTTTTCTGGCCAAAAAGGATCTTATGTACCCTTCAAAATAACAGTTCACGGGAAGTTGCCAATTTGGGTCCCCATTGTGGCCAGCCTTGAACTAATAAATAGCTCTTTTCTATGTAATCCTAGCATTACACCACTAAAAAACTCAATTTTCTTTGGTCTATTATCACTTTTGTCAGGCATTTTTTCCATGTAAACCAAAGGAGCTCACATTTCACAAGAATATTTATATGTGGTTCTTTTTTCTTAGAGAAAAACATTTTTCTCTTTGTCGTGATTTGCAATTTTAGCATTTAAATGATGAAAACTAGAACTTGATAGATTAGCTGACTTAAGAACATTTATTGAGCACCTGGTTATCTATTTTAATTTACATTCTAAAAACCATGAGGCCTGTGATCCAGGCTCAGCTTTGTTTTTTAGGGGATGTGACACCTTATGAAGATCTATATTGTGCTGAGTTTTAGTTTTCTCATTTGAAACATGGAGATATGTCACTAATTATCTCTATAGTCACTTTCAAATGTAATAGTCTATGTTCTATGACACATTAGAAGTTTTTCTTACTCTTATTATAAGGCTCAATATATAAATTCCTGTATATATATTTTAAAAATAGAATGTTGTTTTGCGGCAATTATATTTTATAATTATATAATTATATAATAATTAAAAGATTAATATATCTAAAGATTATTTAGGGAATCTAGGACATTTATAAATGCAAACAAAGTTTAGTGTAGCTTAGAAGAAAAGAAAATAACTCTCCTTTACATATGTTTCTGATGCTGGATGGACTTTCTTCAGCCAAAATTTCTTAGGATTAAAGCTTGAGAATATGTAACTATAGAACTATTTTTTTATTTTTTTAACATCAGTTATGTATTGTATAAGTAAACTGTATAGCTATATATAAAATCTGTATAACTACATAAACAAGCACAAGTAAACATTGTGCTTTCTTGCTTGGGGGTGAGGGCAAATGGAGAGATGAGATGGTGAGAAAGGCTTTATAAGATTAACTACCAAATAATATATTAAAGCTAGAGCCCAAAATCCAATTAATGTTCAAAGCAGAGTTGGTATATTTTACTTTCCAATCCACTTACATTCTGAAAGCCAAGTTATTTATTAAGGCATTCTGCTGTAAGTATAGGATTTATATGAAATAATTTAATAAATTCAGTTTTTGGTTCTGTATATAAACCTCTTTTCTATGGGAATGACTTTTAAGAAAGCCTGAATTTCTTATATAAATGTAATACCTTTAATTTGGGAGTAGAGTAACAGAGACAGCACAAACTCAAATTTTTGTTTTCTAGTGTAGTTATGCTTAGTGTCAGAAAAAGTTGTGGTGTTCAAAAATAATTCCTAAAAAATTTACAGTTTTATTATGAATACAAAGAAGCCAAGGGATCTTGACAGTGTACAAAACTCAGGAAAGTCAAGGCTATGTTTTCATCAAATGTAAAGACAGAACAAAGACTGCACAAATGGAAGCTGCATAATTTTGTCTAAAAAGGATCTCTGTAAAGATCTAACAAAATATTCATCCCTGATGATTGCTTAGGGATGAGTAAGTTCTTAACATTCTCTGGAGTTTTAATACAGGCAAAATTCTTGCTGCTTGTTTATGTTTTTGTTGTATAACATACCCAAAAAGACATTTGAAAGAATATCTAATAATCATTTTCTTAATGTTATGTGATTAAGAATGATTTTGAAAATATTTGAATTACAAAGCCCAACTGAAAGATCTATTTAAAAAAGAAAAATTAAAAATTGTTGTATCTACTGTGCACTAAGTAACTGGAATAGAAGATTAAATAATATGCGGTCGATTCCCTTGAGAAACTGATGATGTTAAGAGTAGAACTGACACAAACACATGTTTCAACTAAATATCTTGAGTCCTAAATTGAACTATGAGATAGATTCAGGAAAGATCCTTGCTTGGCCTTCCATCGTTATGTGATTTTATATAAGTTGATTAAATCTGTGCCTCTGTTTCCTTGTCTCAAAAATTGGAATGATAATAATAATATCTAACACAGAGGTTTGTTGCGAGGATTAAATTGGTTAATACAGGCCAGCTGGGTAGCTCAGTTGGTTAGAGCATGGTGTGGGTTCTGATCACCATACTGGCCAGCTGCTGGAAAAAAAAAAAAAAAAGTAAATAAATAAATTGGTTAATATAGATAAAGTACTTAGAATAGGGCTCAGCATATGTATTAGTCCATTTTGTGTTGCTATAACAGAATACCTGAGACTGGGTAATTTATAAAGAACAGAGGTTTATTTGGCTTACAATTCTGGGACAGCTGCATCTGGCATGGGCCTCAAGCTGCTTCTACTCATGGCGGAAAGTGGCAGGCAGCAGGTCGGTACAAACAGATCACATGGCAAGAGGAGCAAGAGAGAAGAAGCAAGAGGGAGAGAGAGAAGGTGCTAGGGTCCTTTAAACAATCTGCTCTCGCAGGAGCTAATAGAGCAAGATCTCACTAATTAAGCCCCCCACCTAGGGAGAACACTAATCCATTCATGAGGGATCCAACCTCATGACTCAACCAGTTTCCAACACTGCCACTTTGGGGATCAAATTTCCACATGAGTTTTGGAGGGGACAATACATTCAAACTCCATCAGTATACAAAATCACTCAATAAATGTTATCCATTTGTTCTCCTCAAATGATGATATATATGGAACAGCAAGGTGACAGGCACTTACAAAGCATTCAGTAAATATTAGCTAGTATTTTTATTATGGAAACACAGAATTGGGACTCTGTGCTAAGAATTGAAGTCAAGATCTCTTGTTTTAGTTAAATCCACCAGATAAATTTTTAGCAAATAATTGTTTGGCTTGTGAGGCAGCTATTACATTTTAATATGATTTTACTATGAGAAATGATACTCCTTTAAGGAGTCTGGGTTGGTTTATTGACCTGTGGTGGTAAATGAGACCCATCTATAGAATATACATATGACCAAAAAGGAATGGAGCATTTTTTTTCAAGTAACAGATTATTAAAATGGAAGTTGTGAGAAATATAAATGTTGTTGTATAAATACTGGTTACAATACTGGAACATCTCACCCACATTGAGAGCCAAAAAGAGTGAGCAATAATAGAAGGGAAATGGTACATGCCCTTGCAGAGAGCTTTGTTATGAACCTTACTCTTACCCAGAGAAGCTTCTGGGCACCTCAAGCCAAGTGAAAGAGCAAGAGGGGGCTGGCCAGTTAGCTCAGTTGGTTAGAGCATGGTGTGTAACACCAAGGTCAAGGATTCAGATCTCCGTATAGGCCAGCCACCAAAATACACACACACACACACACACACACACACACACACACACACACACACACACACACACACACACACACACACACACACACACACACACACACACACAAAGAGCAAAGTATGGACTGGCTGCTGATGGGTGAAGAAACAAATGGTTGCTTCCTGGGGGTTGTCCTACAATCCCTGTCTAAAGTAGCTGAGAGAAGTCAGCAACAGTTAGTGGATAGTAGAGACACTAGGACTTCTTTCAAAGTCCCTAGTAAGCTTTGGTGTCCTCTGCTGAGGCACTAGCCAAACCAAAGCATCACCTCCATCAGGGTAACTACAGATGAGATTTACCCAGCAGTAGGTAGTGGTAGATGGGCTATCTCCAAAAAGCCCATGAAAGTGCCCCAGCAATATTTAATCAGTATATGACAGTACAAGTTCTGGTCTCCATTTCTCTCCTCCCCCACCTGTCCTCAAACTCAGAGGAGGTTAGAAACGAGAGGAGGGTTGGAAGTTGGAGGACAAGATAATTGAAAAAGAAGAAACAATCCCAGGGAAGAATTGCCCCAGCAGGCATCTAGACAGAAATAGGCTCTAAAAGGATGAGTGGAAGGAATTGTAACTTAGAATAGTTGGACAGTTTGATGTCATATGCAACTGGACATTCTAAGTCTGAAATGAAACTGTAATGTGCAACTTAAATTGATCAAGACTTTTTATTATTGTATAGTGATAGGAACAACCATGAGCTTTTTTAGTTTTGTTTCTGATTTTTTTTAGGTGCAAGAGATAAAGTAGCCCACTGAGCAATGTTCGAACACTTCTAAGATAATAAATTGCTTTTTAATCACATGCCACAAATTATGCTGGTTCAATTTACTAGTTACACTGAAAAAAAAAAAAAAATCATACCTCTGTCTTTTTGGAATGCCTTGTCTTCTTGATGAAACCAGAGAATCACCTTGTAAAGTAGGAGGCAATTTTTTAATCTTTCCAAAAATAGTTTCATATTGTACAAAGAAAATTTTATCAATTTTGTGTTAGTCAACTGCAATGGAAAAGGTCTTGTTTTGTCCTCTCAATCACTTAGCTTCCTGGAAGCCAGTTCTTTCATGCTCAAATACAAATGACATTATTTCCTAAGAGAAAGATTTCTAATATCTTTCCCAAGAAAGAGACATTTTTATTCAACAAATATTCTAGTAACAACTTTGAGGAGGAATTTGTGCTAAGATCCAGCTATATAGTAGGAAATGAGTAACACAGCATCTCCTTTCATTTCCACCCTGTTGGAATTTAGAATCTCACACAGGAGGAAGGAAAACAAATATGTTAGTGAATAAACAATATAATGTCAACTAATAATAAGTGCAATGATCGAAATAAATTCTGAATTACATGATTACAGAGCAAGTTGGGCAAGGGAACAAACAAAGTACAGAGACAAAAGAACCTTCAAGCAAAAAACCAGGAGTGCATTCTAGTTGTGGTTGTTACTGGCATTTTGAGAGAGTGACCACAGGGTTTAAGGAGATGTTCAGTAGAAGAAGCAACAGGCCAAGGTAACACAGCTCATGGAGTACACGGAACACACAAGGACTCAAAGAGCAGGTGAGATAAAATGCAGAAAGAACAAAAGAAAGGTAGAAGACTAAAACTTTGAGAGGAAGCAGGGAAACCAAAGCATCATGTCTAGTAACAGCAGTAATGGTGGGGTATTGCGTTACATGCAGAGACAGTCAAAAGGCTTCTTCTGTCAAGCCGGACAACGCAGACAGAAATAGGGCAGCACAGCCAGTGTAAGGCAATTTTGCTCCTTTCATCAAGGAGCAAAAACTGGCATAAAAGTATTTCTTCAGCTTGTAATGTATTATTTAATGAAGGAGATCTTTTGCTTAAAATTCAATCCACAGTTGCTTATTTGTGTATTTTACCCATAATGAAAACAGATAGTATAATTTAATTTTATATTAAAAGTGAGTATACTTTTAGGCATGCTAACCTCAGAAAAACACTCTTTTGTTTAAAGCCTAAATTTAAGACTCCCAATCAGGTATTATCTATAACCAAAATATCTGAATTCAGGAAGGAGATACTATACAGATGTGTTAACAGATAATCACCTCTCACTATCCATATTAGGCAGGCCCAGAAAATAAACTGGAGATTTTTCACAGAAAGTAAGATGCATGTACAGACAGAAAACTCAAGTTAAACTTGATAATTTATTCCCTACGAATGGGTAAGTATGACTCACCTGCAGACTCCAGTCTTTCTTCTTTTGTAGAAAGAAGAAGGTAACAACTTTGAGGAAGTTTTTTAGGGATAATGAAATTCAGTTTCTTATCTTTGGTTGTAGTTTACCAGAAACTGAACTAAAAACAAGCATTTAGATGAAAGCAGCTTAACTCAAGAGTTGATCCCAGTAAGCATTGGTCAGAAATGTGGAGGTAAGAAAGGAAAGAGAATGAGCCAATAAAGGCTATGTGATAGAGCAGATGACCACTGTGCGCAACTGGGGAACTCCAGGACACCATGTGGAACTTGCAGAGTTGCTCTATTGAGGGACACGGGAGCTGGCTGTGATAGTTATCCACTAATTCCTATCAGTCATCATTTGAGACCTATTTTTAGAGCTTTTTTTTTCTTTTTAATCTGCCAACTACTTCCAGCCTGCCCTAAGTAACCCTTAGGGACTTCTGGTGTCCAAAGAAAACTCTCACGCAAAGAAGTGCAGAAGCCTACAGTGGAAGCTTTCAGGAATGGTGACTTCTAAGCTGAAATGGGTGGGACACCAAGTGTCTGCCACACCTCCTTATTAAGATTACATAAATTACTCTACATCAAAATACTAAATAAACCACAACCTCCTATATAAATTGATATCAAGTTGACAGCAAATTTAAATAAATTACAACATTTAATGTAAATGTAGTTCTAAGGCCAGCAGAGTTTGAATTACAGTAAAAAGAGTATACATTTAGAATTGAGAGACCTAGAATTTTGAAATACTGTCATTTCCCTGGGCACTTTATTTCTCTAAGTTTAAGTGATTTTATCCATGCAAAGAGGTAATAATCTTATTAGCTCTCTTCTAGTAAAAATAACCATATTAAATGAGGGGAGGAGGTCTGAAACATGATATTTAACACACAGTGGATTTTTAATAAATAATCCCTTCTCCCTGCTTGTCTTATTTAAAGATTTTTCTTATCTGAAGCTGCTTAAAATGTTCTGTATATCACTACAGCCCATTAAAAACTAGTTGACTAGTTCATTTAACTGGATTGTATCTTGAAGCCACTGAAAATATAATATATTAATTTAACATTATGAATGCTTACCATGAGACAGGCACTGTGATTTAGATAGTAAACAAAAGAGACCAAAATCCTTATTCTCAAAATACTATGAAAAAATGAAAGACTATATACAAAGGATACCTTTTGGTATATAACTTTCTACTCAATGATCATCATTATTTGAGTATAATTATTATTTTTTCTCATTGAATCATAATGATTATACATATTTTGGGGGTTCAGTGTTGACATATGTTTATACAATCAATATTACTAGTATGTATATTGTTACAAATTGTACTTATTCTTTATGTCCGTTGTCCAATCTTTCCCTATCCCCCTTCCCTCACCCCTCCCACCACTGATAACCCTAGAATTCTTCTCGCCCTCTGAAAGAGCAATGGTTACTCTGTTGATTTGTTGCCTAGATGATCTGTCCAATGCTGAGAGGTGTGTTCAGGTCCCCCAACATTATCATAGAGCAGATGCTTCTTCTGTCACTCTGGAATGGGCTTCGTGGAGAGAGACAGACTCTTCTTTTCTTTGGTCTCTGCCGGTGACTCTTCTTGTGTCAATGCACTCCAGTGGCTGGTAAACCATCTGCATGGTGGTTGTGACATCTAGCCACTTTTGCAGCAGCCGTGGTTATGGTGGTGACTGTGGTGGGCCACCTACATGGAGGTTATGTTTTTGGCATGCTCCTTGCCGCTGGTGGTGTTCCTGGTTATAGGTAGGGTATGGTCCCTGGCTCTATGCCCCTGGCCCCCAGTTGGGGCCCCAAGGCACTGGTGGTGTGCCTGAGCCGGAACTAAGATTTTGTCCTTTGCTTTCTTCTAAAACGGGGGAACTTGCTGTGGGAACCAGTACTTGAGCTGTGCGGTTGAGCTAAATTGCTGCCTTGCTGCTGTTTCCCTAGGGAAGGCTTTTTGTGCAGTTCAGGGTTTAATGACTGACCTTATAGGTGCGTCTGGCTCTCCAGAGACCCAGCGCACCTGGGTTGTCTAGAAACTCTGATCTGGGCCTGAGTTTTTCATCAAACTGCACCCCATGCAATTCTGCATTCCTGACCAGTCTCCTCTGAGTGGTCCTGCGCTGATTGGGGGGTGGATCAGCTGTCCTTGCTGTGTCCCAGTGTTCTGCAAGTGGGCCCGTGTCCCCCACCACCCAGGCTCCAGACACTTCCCATGGGATGGGCCCTGTGCTGATCCCTTGCGATGACTCACCGATCTCCAAGTGGCTCTCCTTTTTCAGCTGTTCTGACTCCTCGCTCTTGCGTGGGTCCATGGGAACCCTGTTAGTGGTCTTGCTGTTCTGGGGGCCACCAAGGCCCTCTTCTCCTCTGCTGCCTCCAAGTAACTCCATCTGAAGGGCACAGCCACGGCTTCTGCTGGCTCCTGCTCCATGTGCTCAGCAGCTCTAGACTTAAAGCAGCCGTGGCCCGAAATGCTCCCAGCAGTTTTTTCTTTTTCTCATCATGGTTTCTTCCACCTTCATAAACTCTGTAGGTCTCTCCTCCTCTTCCCCTGAGCTCCAGTGTTCCCAGCTTGGCTGTTGTTACATTTTTATAGTTGTAAATTGGTTGAGCTGTGGGAGAGTGACCCTGGGGACCATCTATTCTGCCACCTTGACCAGAACTTGAGTATAATTATTTGGATATCATTAATAAGAATTTCAAAACTGCTGTGGTTGTTGTCCATCACAGTGGTCTGATGTGTTTCAATATTATAGAATATATTCTAGACTTAAAAGGAAGGAAGGAAGGAAGACAAAACTAACACAAAGTCAATTTAGAATTATCCAGGACAAATTATCCCTTTGCAATGGGCCACACCCAATACTACTACATGATTGAGTTCCTGGGCAATCACATGTTATGGTTTTTATCAGTAAGAATTAAAAATTATAAGGAGATGAAAAAAGAGATCTTTGAGGTCCCTCCCAACTCTAAAATTCTATGAATTATGACTTGAAATTTAAATGGCAAGTTAAAAATAATGCAAATATAAATGTAAAGAATTAACTTTCCTTGAATATGCTTAAAATAAAAGAATCCCTAAGATTAAATGAAACACAAATGCAGCCTGGATCAGGCTGGTCCAAGTTGTTTCTTTAGGATGGCTGCCTGGTCTGCAGGAAGCAATTTGGTCCTTTTTGCAACACCACAAAAGCCAATGCCCCATAGCTAGAGTGTTAAAAGCTAAATATGCTTAATGGGGAAAAAGTTACTAAACTTGGAATATAATTCTCTTCTAAGTAGCATATTGAATTGAAAAGTCATTGTAAGGCACTTGGGAGACTCATTCCACTATATATGAATATTGTAATGAACACCAACTCCTAAATAACACTTTGAAAAGAGAACTGTGCACAGCCTAAGCGGGGCATGGCACAGGCTATCTGAGGGCACTGAGCTGAGAACTGACCCATCAAAGGGTTACTCAAATGTTTGGAATAAAATCATAAGGGTTTTGCTTATTTTATTTTTGAATAGTGTCTCAGTAATTTGTGCTGTTACTTCAACAAAGGAAACACTATACAAATGAATTAAGGAAATGACTCCCTTTAAGTTCCCTCAGTGATTTTTTAAAAATCAATGCTTCATTAAGTACAGCTTATGTGCCAGCTGTTTATGTTTTACCTAATTAATTCTCTTTTTTACATTAGTCTAAGTAATTCTACCAAGTTTAAATTTTTAGTGAAAATAAATTTGTGTATTAAACTATGATTTACTTGATAGTAGTATTTAATGACAGTAATCTATTTTTTAGAACTTTGAGATTTTGTCACTTATATATTTCAAAGTCTGCTATCTCTACTCCCTGAAGAGGAAGAATAATATATTTTCAGTGTTGAGCATATACTTTTAAAATCCCTTACTAGATCTCAAAGGAATATTAAGCTACACTAACATAAGTGTCAAGAAGAAGGTAGTGATGGATGGTGAATTAAGCAAACACCTCTTTAGTGTCAATAATGATTCCCCCCCACAAAGGAACTGTATATTTCAAGGAATGCTTTGAAGGTTGGTAGTAATGTTTTAAAAACTTTGTTTTAGATTTAATAAGCTCCATCATTTTCAATTTATTTATTTATTTATTTATTTTAAAGACGATCAAGGGAACAAGGTTTTTCTTCTCTGTAAGTTTCTTAGAAGCTCAAATTTAAACTGCAATTTCAAAGAACCCACATTTTAAAAGGTAATTCAGGATAAATGTGACACCTAACTTAAAGATATTCAGTTGGCTTAATGTCAGGTTACATGCTGATTTTAGAGCCATTTGTTGAAGTTTACAGCTTGGAATGGATTTGTTCCATCAAACTGATACTATAAATAAATCTTAAAGCTCTGACTACTTACTACGATGTAATTTAATTCCGTTAGTGGTAGCTTTTGGAGAAGAAAGTTATGGAAACTTTGGACAGTTTACACCTGTCCATAATCTTTCTCCAAACTTTGAATCTTTCAAATCTGTTTGGAAGAAGGGACAGGGCAAGGGAGAATTGCACCATACTTCTTCTGAATTTTTTTTTATGACTTGTTGTATGTTTTCTGCTGCTTCCCAGAGCCTAGAGTGGTGCTGACATGCACAAGGGAAGGCAGTCTAATCTGGTAGCCCCCAAAGGTGTTGCCTATGACCCATCTTAAAAATGAGGTGGTAAACCCAATATTATTCCCAATATTTAAGCAAGAAAGAGTACTTGCCAATAATAGTAGAGACAATGCAGAAAAAGGAGGTGATAAAATCTCTGGACAGCTAAGTAGGTAAGGACCAATAGACTGGTGAAGTCCTCATTTATTCACTCATTCAACAAACTTCGCTGATCTCCTTCCACATGCTAAGAGTTACACTGAATGGCAAGCCAGTAGGAAAGGTGAATAAGACATGGCTGTCCTCTCCTGTGAACTTCTGCTGGAGCAGAGGGGATAGAAAAGGAGCCCTTAACATACTGAGTACTTTAAAGGAGAAGTGTCTTTGAGTTATAAGCAAGAGGTTGATGGTATAGCAAATAGAAAGACATGGACAACTACATCTGTTAAGCTAACGAAGCAAATAAAACACAGCATGATACATGCACTCATACACATTTTACACACAAGAACTTGAAGCTTAGAGAAAGTAAATAATCAGCCCCATGTCAGACATTTTATTTCACAAGTAGGAGAAATGAGAAGATAACTTCATACTGTTATAGAGCTAGGATATAGAGATGTGGGCAAAAGAAAAATCACACTCATCACATAAAGGGACAGAATTAATAGGTACTCTGGGGACACTTTTGAAAAATAGGTAGTTTTTCATTTCATTCCTTGATTCAATAGCATAAATAAATTAAAGAAATATTGAATATATCCAAAGTGTTGAAGTGATGATGAACTGTAAGGAATATGGTTAATAACTGAGTTGGGATATGTTTCTTGTCAATTCCAAACACTCAGAGTAGTTTCTCTTTCAAATTAAGAAAAGTGGGAGAATAGATAGTTTTCTGTGTTTTGTTGTTGTTGTTTGTTTTAACATAAGTGGTTTCAGAATCTCCATTTGTCCCAGAGTAAGGCCCATGAAATTAAGTAAAAATTTGACCTCGAATTAACTGTTTTATAAAGAGGACAATAAATATTTTAATGTCATTTGATCTGACACTTGCTGTTAAGTAAATTGATTTTATTTTGTATTTCACAAGAAAGTCTTAGCAGAAAAATTTTATGGTGGAGAAGCAATCACTCCAATTTTATTTAGCCTTTTATAATTTTCTAAATATTTTTCTTTGCCAAATAAAAATGTAGTCAACAGTAAAAGATATATTGTGCTGCCTTTATAGAGAGAAATGAAACTTTACCCTTGCCAATTATTGTAACATTTAAAAATGTTGGTTTTAGTCCTAAAATGAAATCAAATAGAACACATGACATGTAATGGGGTTTTCACTGCTGCCAATTTAATTCCTATGTCAAAATCCTCTTGTTAATAGGTGTGATTCTTTGACATATTGGTTTTCCCCCTCTCTTCAATGGTTTCAATTTTATTTATACAGTAGAGTAATAAAACCAGAAAAATATGCTGGTTAAAAAAAAAAAAATGTTTCCATAGCATATTTGAAAAACACAAACCAAAGTCTGATTCAAGCAACTGTCAATATGTAAAAGCTTTTTAAGAGAACCTCCCCACTCGTCAGGGACATTCTTATCAAAAATATATGAGTCCAAAGCCAGCCCAATTAGCTGATGGAGAAAGCATAAGAATTAGTGTAGGAAAACATTCCTTTACAATCATAAATAGCTCCTCAGAGAGATGACACACAGAGATCGGACTTTTGTCAAATTTCGTCCATGGACTCTCAGATGCAGAAGGGAGAGGCAAAATATGAAAATAAATCAAAACAGAGACTGGCTAGCTATGTAGAGTACAGGAGTCCTAAGTGTTGAGTAGAATGTGTGGAGAAAAATTAATATTAAAGGGAGTCGTATAATATAAACTAAATAAGGAACTAACATTGATTTGTTCCAAATATATACAGACATGCTGAGGAACCCTTGACAGAAAGAGGTACATAAACCATAACATTATTCAATCCCCAGGGACATCTGCAACCTGATATGTTGTCATTTAGAAATAAGGATTGTCCATGGCTACTACTCTGTGCTTCTGCATTAAGTTTTGATAAAAGTGATATGAATTCCCTTCATTTTGTCAATGTCTCCACAATTCTTTACATTTAACTTGCTTTGCATCTGATTTGGAGAGCTGAAAACAATTATAAATTTTATTATGGCTACAGAAGCAAATAATGTATTTTTTCCTCTTTCTAGATTTAAAACAGAAAAATATGAAACTATTGGGAGGTGGGGGATATTTAGCATAAAGCTCAACTAAAGTTCATAAAAGAGGTGTTCCTTGTTCACAAATTTTATAGCCTTTTCACATCTGTTGTAGATTTCATCAACAATTTCTGTTTAGAAATTCCCAATTTTCTGAAGCCAAGAGATTCAAAGAAAAAATGCCATGAGACTAAATGAGAAAATTCTTTCATTTTTGAAAAATGATGTGTTGGAAACACTTAAAGAAGATGTAGAAGTGACAAGTTTTGAATTGAGATAGCATCTGATCAACTGGGAGTTTCCTATAAATATCAGGACATCCTAAGGGAAATTTTCCATCTCAGTGCAAGCAATGCTTACAAGTCTGTAGTTCCCAACTTTTTCCTGTTTTCTCCAATAGGCCATTGCTATTTGATGCATATAGTTCCTTTTCTGACTTCCATAATTTATCTAATCTGCATCTATCTTCTGCTTGGCTGAATACAGATTAGAATACTGTTTCCCAATGTCTTGTTTAAGCTACCATCTCTTTGAAAAGCACACAAACACATTTTGGTGTGGTTTCTTTTGTTTGAAGGTCTCCCTTCCTCCTGCCTAGTAACTACAGAGAAATAAACTATGATTAAACTGAGAGAGAGAGAGAGAGAGAGAGAGAAAGAGAGAAAGAGAGAGAGAGAGAGAGAGAGAGAGAGAGAGAGAGAGAATAAAGGGTCACAAATGAACTGCTGATTTTTAATAAGTATCTGGTTTGATCTACTCATCTCCTTGATTCTGGTCTTAGGGTGACCTAGCATGAATCAAATGCTAGACCACATTACTCAGACAGCAATTTAAGAAACATTGTTCATGTTGCCCAGCCAGCCTCATTTCACAATACCTTCATGAACTTTCTAATATTCTGCTTAAAGGGCCAGCTGGTTAGCTCTCTCGGTACAATGTGGTACCGATAACAAAAGGGTCAAGGTTTCAGATCCCTGTACCAGCCAGCTGCTAATAATAATAGTAATAATGGTGATAATAATGATAATAATAATAATAGTAGTAGTAATAATAATAATAATAATAATAATATTCTCAGGTATGGGACCTTCAAGGTGATTGTAAAAGCCTCTTACCTAAGACTATATTGCTCTTCAACAACTGCCCTAATGCTTTAGCATCTCATAATGTAACTCATTATTCATAATCTAATATTTCTCATTTTTCATATTAATGTTAATGTCATTTTTTCCAAGGTGTGATTCATAGAGCACCAATGTCATCTGAGAACTTAATAGGTGATTTAAGGGAGAAAGGGAAATAGAAAGAAATTGCTGATAATATTAGAACCTAAAATAACTTTAACAAACATAAACTAAACACAAAATTAATATTTTATAGTATTCCCCACTTAAAAATTGTGTGCCATATCTGAAAAGGACAAGAAGCCATATGAATTACCATACTGAGGTGTATGAATTATTGACTCTGGGTCTGTGTATTGATCCAAAGGCAATATTTTTCAATTAAATGTACATTGATGTGTGTCATCTGTTAAATGATTGCTGTTCTATTTTATGAGATATTTGCACTACTATTTAATGCATATTGAAGTTTGGTGATGTATTTATATATCATGTCTATTGGATCTGATTAAAGAAAGAAGAAAAGCAAAGACATAGCCAGAAAGCCTTCTGTCCAGTTTTGAGTTCAGCCACTTATTAGCTTTGTGGTCTTAACCAAGTCATCTAACCAGTTCTTAGAACTGTGCCCATAGGAACTTACTGCCACTATATCTCATCTATAAAATGGAGATAAAAATAGTAATACCTATAGGTTTGTTTCCATCTAATGCAAGTAAAGCACATGACATTGTTCTTGGTACATAGTAAGCTTTCAATAAAAAATTGCTATTATTTTTAACACAGCTCAGACTAGCATTGGATAGACCCTCCCCCCCCCCAAAAAAAAAATTAGAATAGCTCAAAGAGATATTTTTATTTTCTTTCTTTCTTTCTTTTTTTTTTAAAGAGATAACTGGTAAGGGGATCTTAACCCTTGACTTGATGTTGTCAGCACCACACTCACCCAGTGAGCAACCGGCCATCCCTATATGGGATCTGAACCCATGGCCTTAGTGTTATCAGCACCACACTCTCCTGAGTGAGCCACGGGCCGGCCTCGATATTTTTATTTTCTGAAAAGAAGAAAAATTGGGAATCTATCTGCAATTTTGAGAATTACAAGAATTCAATATTGTATTATGATTTCCTTATTCCAAGCACAGTTCCTAGCACATAGTTACTCAGTAAATATTATTTAATGAAACTCAACTCTGTAATAGCGGTCACTGGTAAAAGATAGAGATCATATATGATTCTGCTTTGCATCTATTCCCCACAATACTGTAGAGCTGACTATACAGAGCAGACAATTAAAAAATTTTTTGCTAAAAAAATTGAGTAAGTAATAAGTAATTGAGAGAATTGGATTTTAAAATACAAGATATATACTTTTCTTTATTTGATTCAGAGAAGGAGTTCTTTTTAAAAAGGCTTATATTTGTTGAGGATTCATAAAATGAGTTAAAATTTATGAAACTTATAGTCTGTAAAAAGTAAGCCACAACCTAAACAGAAAAATGAGTCTCATTATTTTGCAGTCATAACTCTATAACATTATTTTGCAGAGATAAAGGATTTCTCTCTCCAGATATAAAATTTATCAAAAATTAATATTGCCCTTTTAATAAGAAAGTATCTAAGTATTACATGAATTATTATTTAAGTTGTATTTATAATTTGGAAAGAGTTAATATTTTAATTAATATTACATAATATATAATTAATTTAACTTTTAGTATTCTGGCAACGGTTTTGTGATTTATAAACAGAAAAGTTATTGTTCTCTATAATGACATATTTCTTCCACTTGAGCTTTTAACATCTTTACATAAATTTCTCTTACTTGTTTTGCATGTAAATATTCAAATGATTTTGTCTGTCTCATATTAAGAAGACAGAGCTTTGGGGAAGCTGAGGGGCCACAAAGGTGAATTAACTGTACTGGTGCCAATAGATGATCAAAACAGGGAAGTTCTCACTTTGTCAGAAAGAGATAGAGACCCTAAGAATATCACAATAGTCTTGAACAAGTGGAAAAAGTGATTAGGAGAATCATATACAAACAATAACCCGGGTAGAAATAACTCTGAAATAATAGCTAGGGCATTAATGTAGGCTCTGTATCTTGATTGATCTTAAAATAAAATATTAGTTGTTTTACACATGCATGGACAAATAGAGTAATGGATAAAATGCATAAAACCTTTAGGCAAGGGATGCCCAACTATGACCATCTGAGAAGATTGACAAATTCCCTCCCCTGAAATCAGCTGTAAAGATACACATTATGGACAAAAACAACCATTTCCATGCTCTGAAAATGGAACAAAGGCACACAACCAATAGAAAAACATTTATGCTTGAAAAACTGCTAAAATTGAGGTCAGAAAAGTAGGAGTCCATGGCTTTCTTGCCTGGGGCCTCTTCCATCCCCATTCCCAGCCCAATGGCCATGGAGGTTGTGATAGAATAAGGCAGCCCATTAGAACTGGCTTCTTTGCTTCTGTGGTCAAAGCGAACCCACTCAAATTAAAATGGTGAGCAATGAATGCATTCAATGATATTATCAGTAGAATTAACCATATTGTGGCCGTGGTTGAAGCAAGCACATTCTTTCCTGAGTCTATGTACATGCAAAGCAGTGAGCTAAGAGGATTCAAACCAGCCACACACTCTTGGCTGACCTCGAGGCTGCACACGCATGCAGAGAAGACATGAAAGATTACAGCAGAGTAGGAGCCGAGGCAGACAAACATAGTCTGAACTTGAATACACTCTCCTACTCACATATAGACTGTTGAGCATAATAAATAAGATAAAGAAGCATTATTGGTTCCAGATACTTACTCAAAACCTTTTTCTAATTATTGGCTGATAATTAAGCTATGCAGACACAGGGGAAAATTCTGGAAAGCCAGATTTAAATACACACACACACACACACACATATACACACACAGAGAATAAAAGCATCAGTGGCCTCATATCATGGGGGAGACAGCTTTAACCAAAATAAGTTACTGAACAAAGAAACCAACCAACTAACAAACAAAACAACAACCTTGAGGGGGAAAAATTCTAAATTTAGAGTTGTTACATAATATAGTGCAACATTTAAAATGTGAAGTTTTCACTATAAAATTATAAGACATGCAAAGAAATAGAAATGTGTCACCCATACTCCAGGAGAAAAATAAAATAAAATAAAAATTGTCTGAGTGTCCTCAGATTTGGACTTAGCAGAAAAATTTAAAAACAGCTATTATGAATATGTTCAATGAAAGAAAGGAAGCCATGTTTAAAGAATCATGGCAATAATGTGTCAAAAATAAACCATAAACCAACAAATAAAATATTTCAATAAGAGGATAGAAATTTATTATTATTATTATTATTATTATTATTATTATTATTATTGGGTTTTTTGTTTGGTTTTTTTTGGGGGGGGGCAGCTGGCTTTATGGGGATCCAAACCTGTGACTTGGGTGTTATAAGGCTGTGCTTTAAACAACTGAGCTAACCAGCCAGCCCCAGAAAATATTGTTAAAAATATAATTCTAGAGTTGAAATGTCCCGTAACTTAAATTTTTAAAATATTGCTACAGGCACTCAACAGCAGATTCAAGGTGTCAGAAGAAAAAATCAGTGAATTTGATCTATTGCACTGATCTCATCTGAAGACAAGAAAGAAAAAAATGATGAAAGATAAACAGACTCCAAAGAACTGTTGGAAAGCCAAAGGACCTAAATTAGCCAAAACAATTTTGGAAAAAAACAAAGATGGAAGACATTCTATCTGATTTAAAAGCTTACTAACCACAGTAACTAAGACAATGTGTTATTGGTAAAAGAATGGAATACTGATTAATAAAACAGAATTGAAGGTCCAGAAATTATTCCTTGTACTTACAATCAATTGATTTTGACAGTTTTCAAGGCAATTCAATGGGGAAATGATAACCTTTTTGACAAAAGCTTGAGTTAAATATTGATGTTTTAAAAAAGTAAAACTTAGATACTTACATAAAAAATTAACTCAAAATGGTCATAGATCAAAATGCAAGAACAAAAATTATAAAACCCCTAGAAGAAAAATCAGAAGAAAACCTTTGTGACTTTGAAGTAGGCAGAATTCTTATATATCATCAAAGACATGATGCATAGAAGAAATTATTGACAAATTGAATTTTATCAAAACTAAAAACTTTGCTTTAGAACATACCATTAACAAAATGTAAAGGAAAGCCACAGACTGGGAGAAAATACCTGACTAAAAAATAAAATAGAATAAAACAAAATATTTATACTGAATATATAAAGAACACTTTCAACTCAGTAAGACAAAAGAAAACTGAAATGTGTAAAATATTTAAATAAACATTTCACCAAAGAAGGTATAATGGCTAATATGCAAATAAAAGAATTTTCAACACCATTAATAATCAGGGAAATACAAACTAAAACAATGAAATATCACTACATGCACACTAGGTTAACTACAGCAATAGCAAGTGTAGTGAGGATGTGAAGATACTGAGCCCTCATTCATTGCTTGTTGGAAGATAAAATTTTATAGCCACTTTTGAAAACAGTTTGATAGTGTCTAAATATTTTGAACATAAATGGAATATACAACCCAGCAATTCCATTCCTAGGACTTTACCAAAGTATATCAAAACATGTTCACACAAATATGTGCATGAATGTTTATAGCAGCATTATAAATATTAGCCAAGACATGGACACAATCCAAATTTCTATCAGCAGGTGGATGGATAAGGAGAATGTGGTACATCCATACAATAAAATACTATTTGCCAAAAAAAAAAAAAAAAAAAGAATGAACTACTGATATATGGTGCAATATGAGTGAAAACATGCTAACTGAAAGAAGTCAAATACAAAAGACTACACATTGCATTATTCCATTTATTTTATATAAAATATAAAATATAAAACCAGGAAAGGCAAATACATATAGGTAGAAAGCAGGTTAGGGCCTGGGATTGGGTGTAGAGGCAGGGACTAACTATGCCAGGTGCAAACATGGAAGAATTGGGGGTGGGGAGGTGATGGAAAGTTTCTAAAACTGGATTGTGGTTATGCTTGAAGAAATTACAGATTTACTAAAAATCATTGAATTATGCATGTGCAATAGGTGAATTTTATGGTATATGAATTGTACTGAAGTCAACTGTTAAAAATATACCTGTGTATTCACTTTGGTCTCACTTGATACCATAATGTTTTTTTTCTATGCCTTTTTATACTTTGTTTTCAGGGAACCTATATTTCATCCATTAATATCTATTGTAAATACCAAATCCAGCTTAATAAAATGCTAAAGAATTGCAACACTTACTGGTATTATTCTTCCTCATAAATTCTTTATCATTTTTTTCCTATACCCAAATTGTTTAAATGGTATAACAAATAACAAAGAACCTTTAAAGAAATGTTTATCTTAAAATAGCGAAATAGCCAGATTGCTGCTCTTTAGGTCAGCTCTGAATTTTTCATCTGTACACTTGAGAATTAGTCTCCTATTCTCCTATCTCCAGACTCATGCTCCTCAGTTTCATTCATAGAACAAAGTGATTTTTATTAATATAATTCCAGTTCATTACAAACTTCTTCACAGTTTGTTAATAACTCCCTATTGCTTGTAGCAGGTTTACTTTTTTTTTTTTCTTTTTTCATTCTTTTGCTTTTCATTTGTTAGTCTGGAGTTCACAGACTACAGAGAGCTTAATAGATTTAAGTTAGGTTTTTTCATAACCCTTGAAATTATGTGTAAAAGTTTCATATATGCCTACATATGCATATGTGAGGAGAGAGATTGTATGGTTTCATCAGGTCCTGAAGTGGCTAGTTCCCTGAAAAGGTTAGAAACATTGTCCCTCTGAATGAAGTCTCAGTTCCCTTGACTGACATAAAAGGTCACCTATAACCTGCACCCAGCCTCCTTCCAACACCAACTTTTCTCCTCCATTTTTGTATCATATGCTCTAAGAGATAGGAACCACTTGTATCTTGAAAATACCCCCTCTATTATTTTTGCAGGCTATTCTCCTTGCCTGTATTCTTTCCTTCCATCTATAAATATTTATTGAGCTTCTACTCTGGAAAAGCTCCACTAGTTTCTGAGGATACTTGTCTTCCTGGTTTCCTGGATCTTACCCTCTCTACCTGGCAGACTTACTCACACTCAAGACCATTTTCAATTGCCTCTTTCTCTAAGAAGTTTGCATGAACCTATCATAGAAAGTCCTTTGTGTTCCTCCATTGTGTTGTCACTAAGCTATGAATGAACATGAGTTATAACAATGCACATTATACTGCAATTACTGTTTATGTAGACTGGGAGGGAAAGAACTCAGTTTTGCTTAGTTTCCAGCCACATGGCCGGCATTCAGTAGCATTTTTAAATGCATCCATGTGTGTATTGATACACAGGGGAACTCAAAGTCACTTTGGGTAAAAACTATTTTTTCTGTTATCAGCTTACAAAAAAAAAAAACAAACAATTTTTTTTCAAGAGCAAAGAAGAATTTTTGATGGGCTGCAATAAGCAAAATAATAGCTCCTCAAAGATACCCATGTCCTTATCCCTGAAATTTGTGAATATGTTATGTTAAATAACAAAAAAGTGTTAATTTGTAGATGAAATTAAGAAATCAACTGTCCTTATAATAAGGAGATTATCCTGGGTTTTCCCAAGTGAGAACAGTGTAATCACAAAGGTCCTTAAATGGGGAAGAGGGAGACAGCAGAGTCAGGACCAGAGAGATGGAAGGGAGGGAAAGGCTCAACTAGCCATTGCTGGCCTTGAAGATGGAGGAAGGGTAACAAGCCAAGGAATTGGGGCAGCCTCTAGAAGCTGGAAAGGACAAGAAAACATATTTTCCCCTAGAGTTTCAGAAAAGTACACAGCTCTGCCAACACCTTGATTTTAGCCTGGTGGGAATCATTTCAGACCTCTACCTTCCAGACTATAATAGATTTGTGTTGTTTTAAGCCACTAAATTTGTGGTAATCTCTTACCTCAGCAATAGGAAATTAATACATGCATTTTCTAAATCCTATAATTAGTAGAGTCCTGTTATGGGTTGGATTGTATCCTCCCAATAATATGTTGAAGTCCTAAATCTCGGTATCTAGCATGTGACTTATTTGGAAATACTGTTGTTGCAGATGTGATTAGTTAAATTGAGATGAGGTCATACTGGATGAGGGTGCACCCTTACTTCAATATGACTATTCTCCTTATAAGATGAAAGACACACAAAGAGAGAAGACAGTCATGTGACAACAGAGACGGAGAGTAGAATGATGCATCTACAAGTCAAGGAATTCCAAGGATTGCTGGCAAACACCAGAAGCTGGAAGAGGCAAGAAAGGATACTTCTCTAGAGCTTCTAGAGGGAGCATGGCCCGGGCATCATCTTGATTTCAAATTTCTAGCTTCCAGAATTGTGAGACAATAAATTTCAGTTTATTAAGTCACCCAGTTTTTGATTTGTTATGGCATTCCCAGGGAAACTAATACAAAACTCCCTCTGCTTGAATTCTGATTTCAGAGTATTATTGGTTGTTCACCAAACTTGTCTAAAAATTCTCATGATCACTTTTGAAAATTTGATTTGATGTGTTCTTCAAGATGTTGTAGCAATTGCTGCATTTAGCACAACACAGGTTTAAATACCCCAAAATTTGAGTTTGCAGCAAGCCAGAGTGAACACACAAACAGCTGACTCTGCACATGTGTCAATACTGTGAGGCCCACAATAGAGAAAACCCAAATGAGAGGAGACTGGTCAAATAATCCATCTTAACACACATGGGTCCTGTTCTAGTGAAAAATAAAGCAGTAAGTTATGTTTTGGTGAAAACATACATGTATTGATGCATTTTATCAAAATGGGAACTAACGATCTCTGACAGCTTAATCTCAAAATAAAGTTCCTTTTTTTAATTCAAAAATTTCCCAAATATTATATTTGACAAAAAAAAAAAAAAAAAGTTCTTGTAACTACTTCTGAATATTATTATTTAATTTAATCTTGGTTAAATAACAGTAGCAGTAATGCAATAGTGTAGTCTTCCAAACCACTCTATCTCCAGTGTTCACTGCTTCTAAATATAAGTAACATTTATTTTACACTATTTGCCTACTAGTTAATCAAGAATGGCTCTGTTAAATCTCCTGTCCTGAACTCTTGTGTTTGGTATGTAAAAAGGCATATGCCCCTATCGAAGTTAGAGGCATCATGAAGATAATGTTTCCTGCAATCTTTGTTAATGCCACGTTACCTAGTCCAGCACTTCATGCAGTTCTTACACACAAATGATTGAAATTATCTATAAAATCATTCATTTTTCACAGTGGCATTGAATTGCTTTGAAAAGAGTATCAAAGGAAAAAGAAAAATTCATTATTTATAAAACGATAGGAATAAATCCAGTTCTGTTTCATGCCAATACGTCAAATTAAATTTAGAGAAGCAATTTTGCAGTTAATGGTTTTAGACTAAAATATTTTATTGAAAATACTTCTTTTAAAAAACTTCTAGCCTGTAATAAAAAACTTCTAGCCTTCTAGATGTAATAAAATGTTATTATATGCTATGATAAACCATGTTTAAATATATAGATTAATCAGGTTCTGTTATTTATTTTACTGTTCTACTAACATATTTGTTTGAATATTATAATGCATTTTAATGTGCATTTGCCAAGATTAAAACTACAGTACTATATTGAAACTGAGTTAATATTAATCAGATGATGTGGCAATTAAAAAAATTATGGATGTGATCAAGATATCATTTAAATATATCCAAATATATGGCATTTTAAAACTATCCTTAAAAACCAGTATTTTCAATGTTTTTTGCCAATGGATTATTAAAACAAGATTCTTTCTTGAAACTTTGTAAATGATTCACTCCAAAACTTTAGCAAATTTTGAGATAATGTTCATTGCTGACTTCTGGTCAAGATGGCGGAATAGATGGTACCCAGCATTACTCTCTCCCACAAATCAACTAGTTTGCAATTATAAAAGAGTAATGATAGTCAAGCTGGGGCCGCTAGAGCTCAGAGTAAGAGGAAGAGAGACCTATGAAGTTCACGAAGGCAGGAGAAACCACGATAAGTGAAAGAAAGAACTGCTCTGACCATTTTGAGCCGCGTCCATTTCAAGGCTAGAGCTGATGACCACATGGAGCAGAAGTCGGCAGAAGCCAATGCTGTGCCCTTTGGATGAAGTTGCTGGGAGGTGGCAGGGGAGAAGAGGGCCTTTGTGACCCCCAGGCCAGCAAGACCATTAATAGCGTTCCCATGGACACACATAGGAGCAAGGAGCCACAACAACTGAAAAAAAGTAGCCACTCAGAGGCCAGTGAGTCATCATCACAATGGACCTGAGCATGGCCCATCCCATGGGAAGTGTTTACAGCATGGGCAGTGGGGGTGATGGCCCCACTGGGAGAACACTGGGGCACAGCAAGGACAGCTGATCTGCCCTCCAATCAATGCAGGACCACTTAGAGGAGACTGGTCAGGAATATAGAATTGCATGGGGTGCAGTTTGATGAAAAGACTGAGGCCCAGACCAGAGTTTCTACACAACCCAGGTGCACCAGATTTCACTAGACCTGGAAGTACCTACAAGATCAACCATGAAAACCTGAGCTGCACAAGAAGCCTTCCCTAGGGAATCAGCAACAAAGCAGCAATTTAGCTCAACCACCAAGCTCAAGTAGTGGTCCCCACAGGAAGTTCCCCCATGTTAGAAGTAAACAAAGGACAACAAATTAGTTCTAGCACAGAGTTTAAGTAGTAGGAACAGCAAATAATCCAACACAGAACTGAAAGAAAAAAAAAAAAGTACCCCCAACCAGAGACAAAATATAATATTAACTAGTAAAGGTCTCATTTCACCAAAGAACACCTAGAACACCTAGAAGGACCAGAAGTCCCCTGGGCTACCAAGCCAGAAAGGGGGGAGGCCCAAGGACCTCAGCAATGCCCCCTGATACCAGTCCCAAAGGTGGGTGATGAGGGCCTTGGCCACACACTTCCAACATGCTCAGCCAGCCCAGCAATGACCACTGAAAAGCTGTAGGAAGCACCCTGGGCTCTTCTGAGCTGGGGCAGTTGGGGGCTTCAGGCCTCAGCCTCACCCCCTGCCCCCCAGCACCTGCAACCAGCTCAGCAGAGACCACTGAGCTGCTGCAGGAAGCACCCTGGGCTCTCCTGAGACAGAGCAGTGGGGGCCGAAGGGCCTCAGCCATGCCCCCCCTGACACCTGCAACCAGCCCAGTGATGACCACTAAGATGTAGCAAGAAGCCCTGGGTTCCTGACCTGGGGTGGTGGGGGAGTGAGGGCTTTTGCCACACACCCCTGACATCTGCACCCAGCCTGGCAATGACCAAGCCACTGCTGGAAGACTCCCCCCCACCCCGGTCTCCCCTGTGGGAATGAGGGGTGTGCCACAGGACTCAATCCCGTCCCTCCTTTCTCCTTCTTCTATCCCATTTCCTTCCCCTTCCCCTTCTCTCCCTCCCTCCCAACTGCTCTTCAACAACATCCTAGAATGTAAAAAACTAATATTAATAAAATAACATTTTCTTTAAAAAAAAATCGTGTTACACTCATACAATGGAATCATACAGTGATGAGATATACATAAGTACACACAACATAAGTAAATCTCATAAGCATAATGCTGAGTGAAATAACCCAGACACAAAAGATTACATACTGTATGATTCCATTTACCTAAAGTTTCAAAAGAGATAAAAGTAATGAATGTATGGTGCTTGCTATGGTTTGAATGTGTCCCTTCCAAAATTCAGGTGTTGCCAATACAATAGTATTAAGAGGTGGAGACTTTACAAGGTGATTAGGCCATACATAAGGGCTCCTGCTTCCTTAATGGGGTTAGGTGCCCTTATAAAAGGGTTTGACCGAGGGAATTCATCTCTCTTGCCCTTCCATCTTCCACCATGTAAGGACACAGCATTCCTCTCTTCCAGAAGATGCAGCCCTCATCAGATGGCCTAACCTCCTGGTGTCTTGATTGAGGGCTTCCCAGCTTCAAGAACTGAAAGAAAATAAATTTCCTCTCTTCATATAAAAATAATAATAATAATAATGTTCATCGCTAATTTAAATTTATTTTCAAATTAGGTGTTTTAGTTTTCCAATAAAAAACTGATAATTTCCATGCTATATTAGTTTCCTAAGGCTGTCAAAGCAAAGCACCACAGATTAGGTGGGTTAAATGACAAGACTGTATTTTCTCACAGTTCTGAAGACTAGGAATCTGAGATCAAGGTGCAGGTAGGCTTGGTTCCTTCTGAGGGTTGTGAGGAAAGGATCTGCTCCAAGCCTCTCCACTTGGCTTGTAGATAACTATCTCCTCCCCACATGACCTACATGTCATTTCTCTCTACATATCTGTGTCCAAATTTCCTCTTCTTATGAAGACACCTGTCAAATTGGATAAGAATCCACCTTAAACTCCTCATTTGAACTTAATCATCTCTATAAAGACCCTGTCTCTAAATATGGTCACATCTGAGGTACTGAGGGGTAGAACTTCACATGAATTTTTTTTTGAAGGGAGCACAATTTAGCCCATAACATATACATAACTCACAATACAATAATGTAAGGAAAAATGAAAAATGGTCAGGCTCCCTCAGATGTTTGGAATCTTGTTGAGCATGAACTAGCCTGTTTGATGTAAATATGTTAACTGTGCATGTGTGCCCAGGTGTTCCTTGGTTATCTGACTCACATGCAGGTGGCCCTGAGTTATCTGACTTAAGTATAAAGGACAAAAGGCTCTGAGCCACAAGGCCTCCAGAATGCCCCGGGAGGCCACCCGGGAGGCTGCTGGAGGCTACTGCTGCTGTTGAGGAGGCTTGGGGCTGAGCTCACATCCAAATAAAGCATGTCAACCTTGCCAACGGCTCCCAGGATCTTTTTCCATCTACCCAGCTTGCAACCTTCATATGAGGGGTCTATGACTCAGCCTGCATATGAGAGGTCTGTGAGCCAGTCTGCGTAAGAGGGATCTGTAACCCAATCTGCACAAAGGGTTTGAAGGGTTTGTGATCCAGCCTGACAAATATATTTACAAGAGTTCAAGTAGTCATAAGTCCTTTGAAATTACACACACACACACACACACACACACACACACACACACACACACACACAAATAATGTCTTTATGCTTGATATACAGTGGCGGTTTTATTAATTTTGAACATTTACCTATTGTTTTTTTTTTTTTCTCCTGAACTAACTTGGTGGTTATGGAGTAGTAATTTCTTAGTTCATTTTGTGTTGCTATAACAGAATATGGTACCACAGACTGGGTAATTTATAATGAACAGAAATTTATTTGGCTCGTGGTTTTGGAGATTTGGAAGTCCAAAAGCATGGCACCGTCATCTGGTGAGGGCTTTCGTGATGCATCATCCGATAGTGGAAGGCAGAAAGGAAGGAGAGCTTCAGAGCTGGCAAGTGAGGGTAAGAGGGGGCCAAACTTGCTTTTATCAGGAACCCACTCCAGTGATAGTAGCATTACTTCATTCATGAGGGCATAGCCCTCATGGCCTAATCACCTCTTAAAGGTCTCACCTCTTAATACCTTCACAATGGCAATTAAATTTCACCATGAGTTTTGAATAGGAAATTCAAACCATAGCAAGTGACAACTGAATACTACATTTGCAAAATCCTAAAATAATATTATTTAGGAAAATAGATATGTTAATGAAGTACACAGTAAGAAGAGTCTATACAGTGTTATAATTTCATACTAACTACATCTAGGTTTTTCAGACTTTGAGTTAAGCAAATCAAGTTGAAAAGAACCCAAAAGTCTGGACTTAAAAGCAAAAATGAACTGTTTCTTACTGTGATGAAACAGCCAACATTAGCCAAGGTAACTATATAGATCCAGAGCTGTAACTGTCAGTGTGAAGTTGATTTTGGAGCATGACCAATCTCTAGCTTCATTCCTTTGCATTAATATGTCAGTCACACCCAAGGGGAAGATGCAGGACTTTCTGCCTGGGAGCATCCCACCTCCTCTGAGCTCTGATTTCCAGGCACAGGGAGTTCCTTTATCTTCCAGAACTAACTTTAACCTTAGCTTTCTTGATGCTTGAAATTCTATTAATAAATATGCCTGATAAAAAAATATTCCTGGGAAATGACACATTAATTTTCAAATCTTGCATGAGATGAATAATTTTGGTTACAGGACATCCTTGCCTGACATAAAATTTGATTTCTGTGAGAATGAGGGAGCAAGTAGATTTTCAGTGTCTGTAAAAGGAGAGACCAAGTAGAAATAACCTTGAGGGGGAAAAGCCAAAAATGAGGCAAAAATCACAAAAAGCAGAGGTGAAAGCCCCCAAATCTATGACAGATATTAAATGCAAATATTTAATGTACAAATTTGCATAAGTATATCTTTTTATTAATAAAAAATGAGGCAAAGAAAAATTAACTTAATCAGAAAACAAAGACTAGTAAACTAAGGATAGGAATGTGGGATGTGTTATTTTGTTATATGCAATGATTTCAGAAAACTTGAGATTGGGAGACAAAGGGAGAGAGAGGATAAGGTTAGTTTCTTATAAGAAAGAGTCCATGTTCAAAACTGTAAGCCAATTAGTCTGACCGAACATTTTGCATTTTAATCCCACCTATGCTCCTTATTCCTTGACTTTCCTTAAAGTGTTTTTAAACAAAATATTCTGAGCATTTAACTCAATGTCTATTTTCAGGTTTCAATTAATCTTGTGAATGACAAAGTCCAACAGAGCACATCTATTCCAAATTACCTGGTATCCATACATTGAAGAAATTCTAGTCATTTAATTACCTTCCACATTTTTTTGAGTTTAAATGTGAAAGTGAGATGAAAAGGCAGACAGCTGAGGAAGAGTAACCATAAAAGAAGAGGCAAGCTGAACGCAATAAACCTAATCTTGAACACAAATGCACACAGCTGTGCAGTCTTCAGGCACCAGAGAACCTGTCTATGTGTAATGCAATACTAAGGAAAAACATCCTTGTACTCCAAGAAGAAACTTCTCCATTTCTTTGGCTTTCTTATTTTAAAAAATCTTAAGTTACAAGACATAAGATACATTTAGAAGAGCTTCCTCTCTTTGAATGATCCCTCAGCCCTGAAAGGTTAGGTGAAAAGAGAAAAAAAATCTGGATTTCAACTGATTCCTTATATTGAGAATGCCATCTTCTCACAGATGCAATAAGAGTCGAAAAAAAAATATTCTCCAAAAGTATCAATATGGGCTATTGATGTATTAAATCATTCAGAATTTCATGGAAAAACCCTTTGTCTCTCTAAATAAGGTTAACGTCACCCCATAATTTAGAAGATGCTCAGCTTCTGAAATAAATAAATGAATGACTAATTAAAATCTATTTTTCTGCCATGTTTAATATTTTATTTAAAATAATTAATAAGTGCATGAAAAACTAAGAGTATTTTCTAAGGAAATGAAGCATAAATGATAAGAAACTTAGGTTCTAAAAGTTTTTGCACAAGAGATAAACTTTCATAGAATAGACTTATAGGTGGTGATTTGTCCATAAGTTTAGTCTGCAGAAAGCCACTTAACTTAGTATGTATCTTTAGTGATGTTCTATGTAAATTCTAGTCATTGACCTCCTTATTTACCACTTTCCCTATGAGAAATTGAGTGACCATTTGGAAATCCAGAACACATGAATCTCTGGCTACTGTGAAATTTGGAACTCATTCTACCACCTCTGTGTCTGAGCAATAGAAAACAGAAGAGCTGTACTAAAAATCACTGATCAAGGCCCCCAAATCCTTTGCATGGGAGCTCCAGTTGGGCGAGCCTCGGACATGGATTGAGATGCTGGTAAAACAATCCTTAGGAAGGAGAATGGGCTTTGTATTTGAGGAGTGATGAGCTGCAATAGTCATAAGTAGCTGATGTGGGATATATATGTGGGGAGAAAATAGAGGTAGCTGATTTATCCTAATGATTTGATGTCTATCTTCCTTCCTCCAACATACCAGGAGACAACACCAGGCCTACCAGAATGCTGATGACTTTTATTCTCTTCTGTGAACCCCATGGATTCCCTTCCTCTGCAGTTCAACATCCATCTGCAAAAGAATTCTCTACTTCCCCATCCCACCAAGAAATCTGTATTAGTCCTTTTGTGTTGCTGTAACAGAAATACCTGAAACTGGGTAATTTATAAAGAACAGAGATTTATTTGGCTTTCCATTCTGGGACAGCTGGCATCTGGTGCAGGCCTCAGGCTGCTTCTACTCCTGGTGTAAAGTGGCAGCAGCCAGCGGGTACAAGCAGATCACACGGCGAGAGGAAGCAAGAGAGAGAAAGGGGAGGTGCCAGGGTCTTTTTAACAATCAGCTCTGGCGCCGGAACTAATAGAGCAAGATCTCACTCATTAATCCCCCCTCCCCCAGGGAGAGCATTAATCTATTCATGAGGGATCCGCCCCCATGACTCAATCAGTTTCCAACACTGCCACATTGGGGATCAAATTTCCACATGAGATCTGGGAGGACAAAACATCCAAACTCCATTAAAATCCCAGCACATTTTTGCTGACACTTCATGTGCTTTGATATTTGAAGCAAACAAAAAGGACTTAATCGGTCCTCTCAGAACAAACAATAACAGTGGAGAAACAGGAGCAAAACTGTGTCTGTCTTTCCATGTATCTTCCTAATCCCCCTCTTCACTTTCTTGTAAGCCTTCTAAGGAAGAAAAGGGGGAAACATCTCACGTTAGAGCTGTTGGTCTTCGTACACAAAATGCTGAAGGACTTTCATCTGCACATGTGGAAACCCAACTCCAGTTAACACAGGCATTTCCTCGAAGGGTCAGCAGTTAGAGGTCTGGATGTGAAACGCTGGCAGCGGCTGGAGGATGGCCAGTGAGGGGCGGAGTGGCTGGGTGAAGACACACTTGACATAGGGAGAGTGGCGTGCGCCGGAGGATGCCCCTGCCCTGTTTTCCTCACAACTTTGGCTACAGAACACCTCCTCCACCATGTTTAGGGTAAGGTGAGAAATAGGGAGGAGGTGAGTGGGCACTGAAGGGATAAGAGAGTGTTAGGTAAGAGGGACTGCCAGGAGGAAAAGAGAAATAAATGTAAATAAATGTAAGCCAGTCTGCAAGTAGAGTTCCAGTCCCTGCTGAGCCTTTTTAAGTGCTAATGTATCTGCATATATGCAGGTCACGGACTCTCAAGACTGTTATCGCATTTATGTAGCATGATGGTTTAAATAGAAATTGTTCTTGATGGATCTCACTATTTCTCTTTTGTGTTGGTTATTAGTTTGTGGATAGTAAGTAGTTTATTACCAAAAAAAGTTCTATATATTCAAATATTTCTATAAATCATGTAAGTGAATACTCTAAAAAAGACTATTAACCACTTTTATATACTACTTTATTTATATTAACTTATAACTTACTACTTTACTTATATTGATGTATAACATGTTTATATTATTTATATACTACTTTATTTATTATATTAACCCCTTTTATATACTACTGATGTAGAAACTGAAGTAAAGAATAATAAAGGAACTTTTTCAAAGGAGGGATGAGATCAGGATTCCTAATCTGTGGGTTTTCAAAATATGACTATTATACAATCTCCTTCATTTCTAAACTTAAAATAGAGTATAAAATCCCTAAAAGCCATATTCAAATATAATCATAATGATATAATATTTACTTATGTTTTTTTAATTATAGAAAACTATTCAGAAACTCTTATAAACTGTTTTTGTTTGTTTGTTTGTTTGTTTTTTAAGATGTGTTTTAAACACATCTTAAAACAGTTTACAAAGTCATAGGCACTTCACTGGAAAATATAGTAACTTGTCTTTATTATGAATTATTTTACCAAAAAAAAGATTATTATGGTAACTAGTTAAATGTAAATTTTAAATTAAAAAAAATCTGAGACGATTATAGAAATTATCCAGAATCAAACCACAATTACCTAAACTACTCAGAAAATTAAGTATCCTTAAACAGACTTAATTTTCCAATTTAATATGCTACTGAGAACTAGGTTGTCAATTTGGTTTAAAAAGAAATGTACATCCATGAAAATATCACACAGTGGCATTTGAAAATAGGTATTACAAAATATAATTTATAAAACCGTACGTTCCTCATTTATTTCAAGAAAGACTAGAATTTTTATGTGTTCTATTGTCACATTTACTTGCAATTTTCTGCTAATCGTGGAAGATCCTCTGTAAAAGACTACAAGATCAAGGCTAAGCGTACCTCTTCAGTTGTATTTAAAGGGAAATTAATGCTCCAGAAATCTGCATTTGTCTTTTTAAACAACAACAGATTTGACTCAAGTGTGAAATCATAAATTTAAAAGTTGAAAGGACTCTGGGGTGCAGGGCTACCAGTTGTCTCTGGATGAGGAGACTACTAACAATGGCAGCAGATGACATCCCTCAATACGAATATTGTCATGTATGTCTATGTGAAATTTACTTATAGATGCTTTAATTCTTCACTTGTATGGTTGGTGTGGTTTGCCTTCTAGAAACAAAGCAATTGTCAGCAGTGTGTAACTCAAGTCTCTAGGATGTGATTACATACACACTGAAGGCATGAAGAATTAGCAATGCTTTCTACGGTCCCCACAGACTAGCTTAGGTCTTGTGACTGATCTACAGGGATAACTGTTCTGGTTATAATCCTCACGTTACATTCCAGAGGAAAGTCATCATTACACCCTTAGTATTGTAAGTTATATTATTTATGACAACAGTGAAGACTTATACTAATATTAACTGGACAACTGTATACAGATGTGTCATCTAAAATGGTTATCCCAGAGGGGATAAAAAATGTGTCTCGGTCTCACCATTCATCCAGCAACAGCTGACAATTTGGCAGCATTCTCTGTTATGTTAAAATTTTCTAACATCCCTCCTGGTATTGTTTCATAGGAGGCTGAGTAAGGAATCATATGAGAGTAAAACACATGCTTTGCAGAATAAGTTATTAAAACCCAACCATAAGGTATAATACCCAACCATAGGGTATATATCTATCATTAAAAGGAATCTTGACGATATTATGTATGTGTATATAAGAAATAAAAGGAAAAAAATCAATGTCTGGGTGAAAAGTTGCACACATGACTGAAAATTACTATCTTTCCATAAATTTGAAATACATATTTTTTCTTTGAGTGGGAGTGGTATCACAGATTACCTTTGCATGTTTCTAAAAAAAACCTGACATACATTTTAGAGATATATTACTTACCATTTCTCCTAATAAGAAAAGAAAAATCTGGTAAAACAGTCTATCAAGCCCAGAAAATGAAATAACTGGATGCCCCATACAGGAATTTATAGTTTGTCTTTAGATAGTTTCAGTCTTCTCTGCTTACTGGGTTTACCTGTGGAAATCTGGTGGTCAACATGATGTGTTTGCTCCCAGTCACTGATTGAAGAACACGTTATGTGAGCATTTTGTTGCTGTGTTTTTCTGCTAATCACACCAGTGTTTCTGTTTTATTGCTTCCAATTGTACTTTCTTCCTCCTTGACATATATAGTCTGTCTAGTGTTTACACAATTGTCCTCTCTCAAAACACACACAAAAAAATTTACTACAGCCTACATGTGCATTAATTAGTCAGAGAAAAGAAAATGACATGACAATGGTAATTGTGAATAAGTTTTATCTGAAGCCTCACTTACTGGTGTCTCAAGCTCGGTCCATTCAGCTATTATTGACTATTAGTATCATTAGTTTACTGTTCTACCTAGGTCATGAGCTTACATCACTATTATAGCTGAGTTCTATTTTAATTAGCAATTAACCAAAGTTATCACTGCATTATTAATATTGTAATCAGTGTATTCACAGCAGCAAGGCACTCTCCAAATCTTAAAGGGACACAACAACATGTACATATCGCAGAACAATCACCATATTAGCTATGATGCACTAATTCAGATTACCTCATTGCTCTACCCACATTGTGTGGGATATGTACGAAGAAAAAAAAAGAATACTTCCCCAAAGCTAAAAAATGAATAACATTTATTTAGTGCATAATATGTACCAGAAACAGTTCCAAGTGCTTAATATGAACTGACTCATTTAATTTCCCAACAACCCAAAAAGTAATTTATAATTATTTCTCTTATTTCACTGATGAGGAAATAGAGGCCTAAAGAGGTTAACCAATATTTATTCAAGATGATAAAACTAATAGGTAGAAGAGATGGATTTTGCACCTAAGCAGTCTGACTCCAAAGCCTGCAATCTTGACCACCAAGCCATGTTGTCTCTCCAACATGTTTTGAAAATGTGATATTAATGTTGATGGACTCACACAGCTGTTAGTTTATGTGCTTTCAAATAAGGATTTTCGAAAAGTTCTTTATTGGGAAAGAATCCCCTTTCTCATCATGAGAAGATTTTACACTGTCATTTTGCATTTATCATGTATTTGGCCATGTAATATTTCTTTAGCTTCCATAGTTTTCTGCCTCTTTGATAACATGTTTTTTCTAGAATTTTCCTTTTACAGTTTAATTATGTTTATTCTATAAATTAAAAAGCATATTCGAAATATTGTAGAATTGGCAACATAAAGTGATGGTTAAGAGATCAATTTCTGAATTCCAAAAAGCAAGTTTCCAATCTCCAGTCCAACTCTCAGTGGTGGTGCCACTTTGGGCAAAGTTGCTGCACTTGCTTAATTTCTAAGTTCTTTTTTTTTCACCTGCAAAATTGGGAATAGTAAGAAGACATTATTAATATAAATATTTCTATATTTATCTCAAGATGTTTTGAGATTTAAATGTATTAAACGCATAAAACTCTTACCACAGTACCCAGCTCAGATATAGTAAATTTTAGCTATCATTTCCAGTTTTGAAGTAGTGTGATGGATATAAAGTTTGATGTTTAATAGAGTGTTTGTTTGCCTCTGTTTTCTGTTTGTGAGGGTACAGCTCTGATAAGTAAATAACCTTGAACATGAAATCTTTATTCCCAGTCCAGCTTAAAAAAATAACATTAATAACAAAGAATAATCTTATAATAAGAATTATAAAGATCCAAATGAGTAAATGGTTATGAAAATTAAAGTTGGAAGTACAGTTGGAAAAAAACCTAACATTTATTTTAACTAAATTTTTATTTGGAAAAGATATCTGTCAGATTTTATACAGTCTTTTTAGGAAATACAGGTTAAAGACTTTGTGTGTTTGGAAACTTTATACCCACAAGGCTATAGAAGGCTAGGAGAATAAGTAAGGATAAACCTGCCTAATGAAGCATGTAATGAGAAAAAGATTTTACTTGTTATAACTTGCATGTGACTTTTTTCTCACTTTCTTGTCAATAACACATCAAAATCCCATCACTTGCTTTTCTCTAGTAATCAAAGAAAGCAATGGATCGCTCAGTAAACATCACAAATAAGTTTAATAAAAACTGCTTAATTTTTAAAAATTTCTCCTCTCCCTGATGTCTTAATGTTCCTGGTGATTTACTTCCCAAGATGTCCACTTCATATTGTTTTTGTTGAATGATTGGAATAGAGAACCCTTTCACTGCTGTTTGCTTCACTTGAGTTGAGATGGAATGGTTCCAGTTGTGTAAACAGCTCTTGGTGATCTTCCAAGCTTCTTTTCAGTGCCCCATGGAGATGCAGTTGATTAAGCAGGGCACGGTGTGGGCAGGTGCTGCACACAATTCCTTCACAGTTCCACCGTTCCCTTGTGGGCCTCAAGTGTGATTCTAGTCCTAGTTCTTTCATAGGTTGGGACAACTAACCATAATTTACTTTGAAGTGACTTGGGTCACGCACAGAAATTGCAGATAGAATTAAGTTAATAGAGTCCTTTTATTGTGTGCTTGGCCAAAGCAGTCCTCTTGAGAGGAAAGACTAATTGACTAGTCACCTCATGCATTTGTATGCCCTGATAGGGGGCCCTGAAGATAAGAGCAGTAAAGCAGCAAAGAATATCCAATTAACACAGAGGATTAGGCTCTCCTGCCTGGAATTTATCAACTGCAGCAGTTTCTATATCTGATGGAATTTGGTTGTTTATTTGTTGGTTTTTCTTGTGGATTTTTTTTTTTTTTTTTTTTTTTTTGATAGGAGGTCTGTGGAGATAGGGAGGGGAAAGATTTCCATTATAAATAAATATTTCCCAAATTGCTTATACATTCAGATTTTCATACATGAATAACATCTTTCATAAGTCTTGTGAAGATAGATTCACGCTACCTTCTGAAGATATTTTTATATATACTTTTAAGAGAATTTAAAAATTTTTAATCTACATTTAATAGAATATTTTGAAGTATAGAATATTTTTAATTAGTATTTTGAATTACTTATCTTTTTAAAATCTGTCCATATTTTGGGGAAAAATGTTAATACATCTGATATGAATGGTCTTATGAAAATGATTGTGACAACAAAAGAGCAATCAAAATTAATTTATTTTATTAAAATAAAAGTTTATTTTAATGTTTCTGAACAATTTAACTTTCATTCAACACATTATAAGATACCGGGTTAAAAAAAACAAATACATAAACTTTTAGTTACTGTCATCTCATCTCTTTCTTTTACTAGAGCTATGGGATTTTCTGAGATTCTTTTATTTACTTTTTTGCTATACTGTATTTTATTTTTAAAGGAAATATGAAATAATAGTGTGAAGAAAAACAAATATTATGCAATTTACTGCTTAATTAACTGTATATGCTCTGGGAGATGTTTTAGTACACTTACATTAAAAGTAGATTTCTACCATTCTCTAGGACAGTGGTTCTTAATTCCCTGCTTACACATTAGAATTATTTAGAGAGATGATCAAACTCCCACTTCAGATCAAGTAGTCAGTTTCTGAGGATAGTCACCGGTGTGATTTTTTTAAAACTCCCCTAATCATTCTAAGTATTATTATTATTATTATTATTTTATTATTATTACTATTATTATTATTGACATTTTTCTATTGTGCAGCCAGATTTAAGACCCATTTTTTAATGGAAATTAATACTTTTTGAATGTTTATTACATGCTAAATGTGGTATTAACAATAGTTCAAATTTTGTTCCACCTACTTTTATACCTATCACAAAAAATAATGGAATTATTGGATTAATCAATCATGAGGACACAAAATTTAACTTTTCCAAATGATTTGTAAAATCAGCTTATACCAAGATGCTTTTGGTCTCTTAACTTCATTAATAAAATTTTTAAAATATATATTATGTTTGTTGTAAGTTAAAACACAGAGAAAACCACACACACAAAAATACATGACTTTGTTTTGTTTTTGTATGCATGGCCACAAGAATTATTATAAGGCAACTCCCTTGTATATGCCACCCAGGTTAAGAAATAGAAATTTGTTACCTATACCCCCAATTTTTATTTTAATACATGCAAAAAAATGTCTTTAACTGGGATTTTTATGTTAAAAAAGCTTACTTTTTAAAAATAATTTTTAAAAGGTGTACTTAAAGAGATTTATATTAATTTCTTTTGGATGAGTAGTGCAATTATCATGACGATTTTATATGATAGAATCTTCCAGAATAGATAGTTATGGACTAAGATGAAATTTAAATGAGACAAGATTTTAGCTTTCTTTTTCAAACATGTTCAGCTTAGGCTTATTATCATAATTCACTGGGAAATTTTTGGTAATTAGATAATAGCTAGTGCCATATTTGGCTATGCATTGTTAATATGTAGAATATTAAATTAAAATTTTAAACCGTCTTAGATTTCTCTGTGCAATATTATAGTAGTATAGATATCTAAAGGTAATATCTCTTTTTCTAAAGTGTTTTTCCCTAGAGTATTCCTTTTCCTATGGTTATATTTTTATCTTTTATGCAAAAAATAGTCAAAAAATCATGTAACATTTTTCCCTATAGCCATAAAAAATAATCTTTTGTATGTCTTTTTCTTTTGGTATTTTAGACATGGTGTTATTACTAGTATAAGGAAAGTAAACACTTTAATTTTAACTAAAACTGTTCACACACATGTATAAAACACTATTATATAGTCTGATAACACCAATATGTAATACATACTACAAACATATTACTCATAGCACATATCATATATTGCATATTACACATAGAATGGATAATATATCCTAATACACTAATGTTTATATTATATTATAATTTTTAGTGAAAATTGGGTGTATGATCAGTTAGTATATTTTATTAAGTTCACAAATAAGTTTTAGACACCAGTGTGTTTATAACTGAATTCAATCACACCAGTTTAAGCCATCTTCTCAGTGCTATGGACTGTTCAAGTTGTTATGCTTTGAAATATGCCAGACTTGACTTTTCTTTTTTCCTACTCTTAAATGATGTGATTTTTGTGTGTTTAGAGTAAATCAGGATCTTTGACAAATTTGTACATTTTCTCACCCTAATAAAAGATATATATTCCCTTCTCATTTCTACTGCTAGAATTCGGAGCAAAGAACAAGAAAGAGAATGTTAGATTTTCCGTTCTCTATGATACCTTGGACAGGGGCAAAAGAGAATATTGTTAAGCAATTTTGAAAAGTTGGGGGTGGGGGGAGGAAATATTTCAACTTGTCTAGGATGCTTCCTTAGACATTTCAGATTTAAAATTTCAGTCCAGTATGAATATCCCATACAGTTCCTAAACGACTCCAGCCTTTCCACAGAAACTACAGGGTTTTCCACAGAAAATATGTGGGAAGTCTTTTTTATGAAGTTCTATCAGCACGAATTTTTCTGAGTTTATAAGACAAGACTCTCAGGCGGTTCCTGGGAGAGTTTGGGGAGGAGTGGATTTTGCCATTGGTCATTTACTATCACTTGCACTAGATTCATTGGGTAGTCAAATTATCCTCTAATCCTACATAAATCAGCACGGCATAACTGACTAATAGAAATATTGTACTGTCATTCAGAAACCTGGCTCTATAATCAGTTCCTCCGGATTTCAGTACCTATCATTTGAAGCTATAAAAGTGTTTTACCATTAAGTATTTACTCCATTTCTCATATGTGGATATAGTGACAAAAGAGGTTATTGCATGAACACTGCATGGAAGTTTTGATAGACTGTCCTTTCTCTTCATTATTTACGTTTGGTCTTGGTAATAGCAATAAGCTTTTAAATAAGAACCTCAACTTCAGTGGATTTGGCTACCAGAATAAAGTAAATATCAAGGGTGTCTTTCTGGTCATCAAATAAAACATTCCTTCAGCAAAATAATCACTTTTTCATTCCTTCATTACGAAATTTTTTCAGTGAATATTTTTTCCACTCATCCAAGACCAAATTTCTGTTTTTAAATAAAGCTAGTTTCCAGTGCTTTTTAAACTATTTCAATTCATTCTTTAGAGTATTGGGGTGACAGGAGATGATGTATAGAATTGACCTTTGAAAGGAATAAGTTTACTTTATAACAACACAGGAATCTTCAACATAAAAAAAACTCAACATGTTATTCAATATTTTTAACGGCCCAGCACGTGCTTAAGTGACCCTTGACCTTAACAAAGCATTAAAATTTACATAGCAAGAAAAAAATATTTTTGAAAAGAGGCAGTTATCAATAAACAAAGAATTCTGATTTAAAGAAAATATACTTTGAGTAGTAAGAGTTTCAGTGAAGCAAACCATAGTTGTATCTTCCTAGAAGAAAGCCTTCCAACTTACTGTTTTGTTTGGTTCAGAATTTTTTGTACTTATGTCTCGTTTATACTTCCATAGAAACCTAGCAAGAAAAAGTAAATCTGATAGAATCATACCAATAAACTATCCGTTTGTAGTCTTTTTCTGGAAAGGAAACATTAATGTAATTTTTTCAGTGTTTTGAAAATAGGATTGATATGAATTTCAGGAGTTGAAATCACCTCTCCCATTGGGAAGTGTCTACTGTACAAATATACACATATATATACACACAGATATACATATAATCTCTTTATGATTAACTTAGAACAAAATATTTTATTTGTTGTTGTAGATCAAGTAAATGTCCTTATATTCTATTGTTTTTATCTACTGCTATCCCTTCTGTTTATTTTCATTCAGCAAAAAAAAAAAGGTAAATTTAGGTTGACAGTTGTTGGGCATCACTGGGGTCAATAGTACTATGCCTTGTCTATAGTATTCATTCACCCAAAGCCATTTTTATATGACTTTCAGAGTTGCTACAGGACTGTAACAAAACTTATGAAATGTCGGTGTTCATAGACATGACGGACCACCTAATCCTGTTGCTCTTTGGGGAATATGATCTGGCACTTTATAGGATCTGCTATTTCCTTACAACTAACTGCTCTATCTTATGACTAGTGTCTTTATGTCAGATGACCCCTTCAACACATGTAGAAAGTTTAAGATCTTTTTATAAATACTAGTATTTTCCTGAAAGGACCAGTTATCAATATAAACTGTACATTCCGAAAGGGCAAATATAGGCCATTCCTTTATGTTTATCCTTATATCTCCTTGACACACAAAGAAATATTTAATGAATATTTGTTGAATGAATAACAAATGCATGAAGATAAAAAATTCATAAGGTAATCATGCTTTATTTCACTTTACTTGCCTTTGTGACTATATACCTTAGTTATGATAGGCATTTTACCTTAAGTTATTATACCATGAAAAGTCAGATAGTCATCTAAAAAATAGTTGTATATTTCTATTCATTGTTCAGTCATGTTAATAAAATCTGACCAGAATAGAAAATTCAGATATCAGTGCCATTGGGAGTCACAGTAAAATTATCCGAGTGGTCATACTGTTAGTTTTGAGTTCCTACTCTATAATTTGAATAACCATTTTCCTGTACAATTTCACCATAGCTATGGGATACTATTCTAGCATTAATTTTGTTTTTGAACTTACTTATAATCTCACTATAATTGCCTTATAACTGAGCTCCTTCTTACTAATAGTTCTACAATATTAAAAAGTTTACAATGTTAGTTAATACATGTCATGTTTATTAGGGTTACCGGCCGAGAAACTTCCTCTAATAAGCGTAACTACTCTCTCCATATACTTTTTTTCTTAAGTATCCTATTTTGCAATGTTTAAATTGTAATGCATCTGCTAAGACTGAATATTTATTGTAGCTCTGTGCTCGGATACACTGGGTAAGTACCTTTTCTATAAGCCTTTGTAACTAGGGGAAAAAAGACTTGACTATACATATAATCAGTACCATTAGATTCTAATTCCCGAATTAGCCTTCTGGAACTCTAACTTCTTCTTAGAGATTGTAAGATTTTAGTTTGGTAATTTTGGCTGACATCCTATATGAGTTCCACAAAACAAATGCAGGGCTTAAAACCCTTCTTTGAAGACCACCAAGCTAGAGCTTGCTTACAATTTATAGAAGTAAATAACTCTGTGTTAAGATTTGTAGTTTCTTTTGGAGCTCACAGCTCTCATATGTTTCTGGTTTATGTAACCACCCATATCATTGGAAATGGTGAAATAGAAGGTTAAAATACCCAGAAGTGATGAGGATTGCAGACATAATAGAATCATAATATTTTTAGGCACTTGTCAAAATTCAAATGGCAAATGCAAAATTTTAATATGGTAAACCTCACTGAGTGGTACCATGACTATCATAGCAAATCAGGCTCCTTTGAAACTGTTTACATTCACTTTCATTGCTATCAAATTTTGTATTCCTATCTAAGATAATGCATTAAGCTTGTATTCTGTTCTACATTTCACAGATTTGTCTACATAAATGGAAACACTAGGTGGATAGAGTAAACAGTGAATTCATTTCTATAGTACTTCCTTTTTTCCTTCTGTGGTTAACTTAGTAAGAAAATCATTAAATAATCACACATAAAATGAGGTTTAACAAACACCTCACCTTTATTCCTACAGGAAGACTATTTCTGTCCTTCCTAATGTTTTGCTTTAATAATCACTAGGGCAAGAGAACTTCAGATAATTTCCCTACTATTGTTTGTGATTTGTCTGTTGAAGGTAAATATTACCTTATTTGTGAAATGTGTAATAAGATTTACTGTAATAATCTTTTTCTTCATATAGATATTTTTTAAAAGATTTCCATTTTATACTCTAAAAATGATTCATTTCCCTTTTTTCTATCTTCTATTCTTTATTTAAGAATTTGCAATTTAAACAGAGACCCGAGATTATTCTCGATTTTATACATTAGCAAAAATCAATAATCCAGAATAATCTTTGGCCCTTTGAAAAGGAAAAGAGACACATGGGATCACTTAACATAAGCTTCTGAATTTTCCAGTGAAGAAATTCACTCTGAGAGAGGTAAGATGATTTTAAAAGGCTTGCCTAAGGTGACATAGTGAGATAGGGCAGAGGGAAACCTAGAACCCAGGTCTCAGGCCTCTAGTCCAGTGTGTCTTCCACTTTAACATGTAAACTTGGCATAACTGTGTTAAATTTGAATGGCAGGTACTAGTTGATAGATTAAAAGACATGGAAGTATATTTAGTGAGTCATTTTCTCTTTCAATCCCATTGTAAAACTGAATATGAAACATCTAGCGCAGTGACATAAAGTCCCCTAGTGGGGCTTGGTACTCTGTTAGTACCCCAACTTTACATTTCTTTGTTGTAGAGTGTCCTGGAGTTAGAGAGTATCATTCTCTCTCATGTCAGTATCATCAGCACCTTGCCCTATTATCCCATCTCTTGTCTCAATAATAGAAATTATTGACCAAATTTCTCTATGATTGGGGATGTGAAAGATCATAAATAGGATTCTCTCTTTTGCCTTTTAAATACAACCAAACAATTTTACAGAATCAAAAATTTTCTAAATAAAACTCCATTTAGTTTCCATTGCATCTTACCACTTTAAATGACTACTCAAGTTAATTAGAATAAGGAGGATACAGAGATAATGTTTTCACTAAAGATTCCAGAAATCTTTTTTAAAGCTTCTTATCTAAGATCTCTGCATGCAGCAGATTGCAAATTTCTGTTTTCCAGCATAGGTTAATCGGTACCTGTTTGGATAGGAGCAGAGCATATTTTCTTTTCCCCCTTTGGACAAACGTGAAAGGAGCCTAGGGAGATCTATGAAGGCTGTGCACGTGTCTCCAGACATGTGCAACACATTGACTAATGGGAAGTGAGGTTTCTGATTCACCTCACTAACTTGGCTCAGTCACCTCACTAAGTTGTTCTTAAGAAAATGGGAAAACAAAGGAGTACAGGCTGAGTTTCAGTTGATGGTTACTGACAAGACAGGGTTCTTGTTTTAATCCCACCTCCCCACCTCCTGTACGCTGTTATTGACATTGCCTGCTACACTTTTCCTTTTCACTACCGTAATTTCAACCCTTTAAGATGACTCTAACTACAAATGGACTTAAGTGAAAACAATTTTTTTCTCACGTAAAATTTGAAGAGAAAAATAGTGTTTCAATATAACATCACAAGGAAGTAGCTATGACATTTTTATAACTAAAACATAGTTTTTTATACAAAATATTCTTAAATTTTTAGATGGTATTATAGTTTCTGTGGTACTAGAAAATATAGTCTGTCTTTTGTTTTTTTCACTTTTCAATGGTTTAGAACAATGATATATATGCTAACCTGAAATTAGGAATTAGAGACAACATGAGCAAATCATGTAAACCTAACCATTTGTGTTTAACTATTAATAGGATACATCATATTTTATACTGTTAGAGTTTATGGGGGGGAAATTATTCTCCCCTTAAAGAAGTTACCTACTTACTTTTATTAATTCTTACTTTATTCATTCAAATAATATTTATACGCACAAAACCAGGCACTGTGTCAATGTGTGAAAAAATAATTCTGTATTTCTAGTCTTGACTTTTGTCCTGAGCTCCACCTGAAATTTTCAAGATGTTTTCTTTTTAATACTCTATTATCCTCCTTCTGGGTTTGTGATCTTTGTAATGATATTGTCCGTAACTTCTAATCACTCAGCCTTAACTCTTCAGTCATCTATAATTTCTGGCCTCCTTTCTTCTCCAACACTCACTCAGTACAAAAGTACCATCATGTTTTCCTTCTAAATAGTTCTGTTCCTGTTGCTAAGAACATATATCAGACTTCATTTCTAGATTCCTCACTTAGTTTCCTGAGTCCACTCTCCCTTTCTTTGGTCCGTCTTGTATACTAGAGCCAACTGAGTCTTCCTCAGGCACCCTTGAACCATGTCTCATACAGATTAAATAATTTTATAATACCTAAAATTTTTTTCTTGCACAAAAATCTTTTCTAGCTTTACATTAACTTTTAAATAAATAAATAAAACAATCTTTAGACCGACATCCAATTTTCTCCCTATTTTGGCTTCAACCTTATCTCACCAGGCATAACTTAGTTACTCCCCTAAACAAACATTTGGCTCCACCTATACAATCAGCCTTCTGAACTGTAATCTTGCCAGGCACATTCCTGATTCCATGCTGTGCTATTTCTTCTTTTTCAAAAATTTTCAACTTTCTTTTTCAGTTACTTAAATTTGATTGACAGTGCAGTGTCCATTTCAAGGCCTATAAAATTCATATATTTATTAAAAGAATAATTTCTAGACTCAGGCAGACTGTTTGGGTTCAAATTCATACCCCATTCGGGAGAACTTAAGTTAAGGTGAAGTGAGAAACAATGCACAAATCTCAGTGGCTTTAAACAATAAAGGCTTATTCTCTCCCATACCATATGCCCATAGCAGGTTTGCTGGAGGGTCTGATCTGTTTCTTTCATTCTCAGTGACACTCAAGCTGATGGAGTGTCCCCCTTCTGCAATGTGGCAGAGGGAAGGGAGCACAGAGAATCAGAAACTGTCTTTTAAAGTCTTCCACCCTTAGTATGACCATATCCAACTTCAGAGAGTGCAGGGCAATAAATCTTACCATGAATATGGAACAAGACAAACTAAATTTGGACAACAACACTCACTAGGGAATACAATACTTGCTAAGCCATAGTGCCTCGTTTTACCATGGAAATAACAATATCTGAGTTGAAGGATGGTTTTGAAGTTTAAATGTGGTTATATATCATACAAAGTGCTTGGTAAGAGGCTGGCACCTTGTATGTGTTAAATAAATGTTAGCTTTATTTAGATTCTGTGAAGCCTTCTTACAGAATTTAACACAGCAAACAGTGGCTGTCTTGGTCTGGATTTCCCCCAGAGAACACAAGCTGAAACTAGGGCTTTCAGGCAGGTAAGTTTATTTTGTTTGGGAAGTGATCCCAGGGAACAAGAGTGGGGAAGTAGGAAAAGTGAAACTGGAGAGGAAGGAAGGCCAATCAAAACGAGGGTGTGCTAACAAGCTTGTCACCATGTGGGTAACTGGGGCTGAGTCCCACAGGGATCCTAAGAGTTGTCCACTTGAGGGACAAAAGAGGGGGTATTTATTCACAAGCTTTCCTGCTCCATTGATCAAGGATAGCTGCATGGGGCATTAAGTCCTTGATACATCCATGTTCAGGTATGTGAGGCAAGGGGGGAAGGGGTGTGTCAGAGAAGCCTTATGTCAGAGAAGCCCCAGGACAGAAAGCAAAATATACAGAGTGCCTCTGAAGGAGCAATAATTCGAGTAAGAAAGGGGCTGAGAAAATAGGAGATAGGGCATAAGAGGTGATCAATACAATATCCAACTTTTTAAGACATTGGTGGTGTCTTTAAAGTATTTTTATTTTTCAGACACATTATTATGTTAATCAAGCTCACAGAGATTTATGATTATAATGCAGAATAGTGTTTTATTAACTACAATGAGAAATAAAACTGTCATACAGTAGGGGACATTTGCTACCCTCTATCCTTTTTATCCTGGTTTGGTAAAAGCACTTCAATTTTCCTTTGGAAACCTAAACTTCCTAAATGGTTGTTTGAATGAGACGGAGCCAAGGCTTTCATAATTGGACATATGACCCAAGACAGACGAAGGCGTCTTCAGTCCTGGGACTTTTTCTGAAACTATCAGGAAAGAGATGCTAGCTGATGGGATATAAACTGCAGCTGTCAGAAGACATTTTTGTCACCACAAGGAGAAAGCTGCCTGAGATGAGGCCAGTATAGATAAAAGCAGAGCCTAGGGATAGAGAGATCAAGTCCTGATGACTTCTATTGAGTGACAGCACTCATCCAGATTTACAGCTATCCTACTTGCCTGGATGCTTTGGTTCCACGAATCCATTAATTCTCTTTCTCCCTAAGCCAATTTCGATTACATTTCAGTCATTTGTAACAGATGGAGTCTCAGCTCGCAGTCCAGAATGCTTGCTTCATCTGATCACTGCATTTTTTTTGTCATGCTGCATGGAAAGCCAAATTAAAATAAAAAGTGTCTTGGTGGGCCTGGAATCAGAATAATGGGAATCATTTTTGCAATTCACATATTTAACGGCACCAGGTTTGCACATCCTTACACATTCACCCCCGCAGGTGTGTCCTTGATGTGACACTCTTGACTCTGGGCAGTGCACCCTTGGCCACTGCTAATTTCTCTCCCCTTTGGACTTTTTTTGCATTATTCCAGGCCAACGACCTCTTTTTCTTTCCCCACACAGTCTCTTTCAAAAAGTGAGTGTTCAAGATTAACTCATTACATTTATGCAAATCCTTACTCCCTGATAATCCTGATTATTTTGTTTACTGCTTCACATACCTAATCACATAAATGTGGTGTGATTTTTTTAACTCTGATGGTCTAAAGATCATCTTATTTTCCTTATCTCTAGTTTATCATTTTTTGACTAGAGACAAAGTTCATGGACTTTGCTATCAGGTAATCTGGATTAAAACCCTGGAATTGCCACCAATCTCCAGAGGGATTTTTAAACTTCAGTATCCCCACCCATCATATGAGAATAATTATATCTTCGAATACCTCCTTTATGGACCATAAAGTGAAAACATTAATATATAAAATGCTTTTCAAAGAATACGAAGTGCAGCAAACAAGAAAATGCTGCCTATTTTCATAATTACTGTTATTAATAGGAATTATTTTATTGTGTCTCTATACTGAAAACTTCCTAAGGGGACCAAGTTTTTTTTTTTTTTTTTTGAGGGAGTGAAAATGTGTGTATTTAATAAACATTACTCGAATCAATGGTATCATAGTTATTTTATACTATGCTTTCAGAATTAACTAAAAGCAAATATCATAAGTGGCTGTTAGTAAACTCACACCTGAAGTAAATATTTAAGTCTCAAATTGGAAAAAGCACTTTATAAAATAATCTGTTATACATTAAGATGTATTAGCATGAACTTATTGTTAGGACTTAGTGAAAGTTTTCATGAACTTTCGTGGAAATATGAAGAAACATCAGGGTTACAATGATTACAGATTAGCAGTCACCATCAACAGTTGGGAGTGTTGAAAGGACAGTACAGAAAAGAGAAATTCCCGGGAACTGGGGAATGACACTCTGCAGGAAGTAAGCTGTGACTTATTACTCATTATAAAGCTGTGGAGAGGTGAAGAAATCAGCACCTGAGGAGAAAAAAAAAAAGGCATTTGCCAAGAAAATAACACAATGATCAAATTCCAAGAAGAGTCAAATTGGCTTAGCTTTAGACACTTGACCAAGACTGAATCTAACTAGGATGAATAAGTTTGGATAATGGATGGATAATGGACACTATATAGACCAAAAAAAGAAGAGCTGACTGTGGTCATTAATGCAATAATCCATCAAGCCTTTTACTTTGAGAACGCAGAAAATAGATGATTGATCTTGGTTCTACATTTATAATTTTTTATGTAAAAAATAGTTGCTTCTCAAACTATTTTTACCATTTCTTTAGTTAAATATATATTTTTTCTGGAAAAAATTATTTGAAGAATAATATTGAAGCAGTCATTTGTAAAATAAAAGGTTGTCTGTTTTCAAATAAAAATTAAAAGCTTTTAGTAAATACAGCAAGGTTCACCCCTTCTGAATTTTAATTTCCTTGTCTGTGAAATGAAAGATTGGGTCTAGATAATCTCTTCTGTAGGTCTGTGAATATAATGACCCACCACAAGCCTGTTTTTTAAAGATGCTTAGAAACTAAATCCCTTTGATGCTTTGGCTTGTGATTTAGAGAGACTGGACTTAGGAAAATAGGCCATGTTATGAAATATCCTCTCTGAAATTAGAAGTAAACCTCTGGTTTCTACCCGGGGTTCTGTTCAACTGTGTAGACTGCCACAGTTTGTGAAAGCAAAAATGTGAGCTTTTTGGAGTAAACACAGTTAGATATCTTGAAATTAGTGAATATAAACACAACTATTGATATTATTTATTTTTCTGCTTTTCCTCTTGCTAGAAATCCCTATTTTTTGCTTTAGAATATAAATGAAAACATGATGATTATATACAAGATTAAAATGTAGGAATTAACAATAGAGGTAGCTTCTTACTATATTTCTCAGTAGATACTAAACAAGTAATAAATAAAGAACATTCCCTCATGCATGTTTGCATGATGTCAGGTCCTATAAGTGAAAATATAGTAGAGAATACAATGCATGATATTATGGTTTAGAATATATATTTTAATAAAAGATGATTTTGGTTTTTATTATTCACCTGGTAAGGAAGTTAACATTTCCAGCTAAACTACAAGTCGAAGAGACCGTGTTTTAAAAAAGAGCAATAGAAATACACTTTTTAACATTACTTTTTAAGTAATGTTTTATTGGCAATGTTTGGTAGCATTCTTACCAGAAGAAGTATAAAACCAGTTCCTTTCACCTGTATAGTATGAAGCTTATAGATTTTCAAAAGTTTAGTATTATGTACTGCAGGGAAGGAAGGAGTAAATGTGAAGGAAGAGAGAAAGTGAGAGTTTGAGTAGAGAGAGTTAAAAAATAAAAGAACAATGTGTAATTTAAAAGTTGATAACAAAGTTTACTTAGCTTTATTCATTCAATTCAAAGCACAGAAATGCATTCAAAAATAAGCTATTTACAGTATGTGACAAAGGAATGTAGAATGTGTTAAACCAAATAACTGATGATTAAACTATCAAATCGGGCTGAAGATGTGTTATTCAATCAGTTAGGGTATTCTGTTTCTGTTGCTTGTAGAAGAATATCTGAAATTGGATAATTCATGAAGAAATAAAATTTTTTCTTACAGTTTCAGAGGCTGGGAAGTCTAAATTCCACAGAATACACTTGGTGAGGGCCTTTTTCTTCATGCAGAGTCCTGTGGAGATACAGGGTATCACGTGGTGAGAATGGGCTGAGCAAGAGCAAGTTAATGTTCTCACTCACTCTCCTTATAAAGCCATTATAACCATGCCCATGGCCGCCCATTAAACCATCAGCTGGATTAATTCATTCATGAAGGCACAGTCCTCAGGATCCAATCACCTCGTAAAGGCCTCACCTTTCAAATACCGTAATTGTATTTCCCTCCCTCTTAACACTGTTACAATGGGGGTCAAGTTTACAATACGTGGACTTTTGGGGGACACATTTGACCCATAACAGTTGGTCACTATTCATCTATTATTGGGTAACTGTTCAATGCTGTGTCTGACAATTCTTCCTTAAATTTGCATTTTACTTACTATTTTATGTTTTATTTATTTACTGTTTTATTATTATAAAGGTACCATAACCACGTGATATAACTTTGAGAAAATAGACAAGGAAAATAAATTAAAATCCATTGCTTCATTACCCTTTAATACAGCATTAGTTTATTTCCCTCTGGCTTGTCCTCAGCATGTATGTGCAGCCCAGAATTTAGCATGTGAATTTCATGACATGCTACTTCCTCACTTAACACTATAAATAAGCATTTTCACATCATAAGAAAAGAAATAGAAAGCATACCCATTTGTGGCACTATAACAGTCAGTCATGCATTGGATCTCCCCAAACTTATCTAGCCATCTCCAGTTTTTGACTTTAAAACTAACTACTATTTTCTTCATGTAAAAATTAGTATTGTAATAAATATTGCATCTATATACATTTTTTCATATTTCCTTATGATAGAACCACAGCCACAACATTAGAATTATTTGATGAAGAGTATAAGTTTTTTTTTTCTTTCACATTAGCAAGCTGCTTTCTATAAAGGCTGTCCAATTATACTTTCCCCAACAGTAAGGAATTTTGTTTCCTCTGATAATTTAATTTATAAGAAAACAGAAACCTCATGATTGTTTAATTAGTGTTTTTTTAATGGGCATATTTCTGAGGAATGATTTGCTTATATTTTTCACTATTTATTACTAAATGTTTTCTCTATTTTGTGAATCACTGCTTTTTGATATTTCCCTGTTTATTTAAGGAGTCCTTTGGCTGATTAAGGGACACTTAAAGATCCATGAGGCAAAACAGTTGTCTCAAATCATTATTTGATTATCTCAATGATATAATCAGCCTCTATAAAAACTCATATAGATATACCTTGTTGTAAATATGCAATGTGCAACGTGGGAGATAAATGATAATGCCATTTCAATTTTAATCGTTGAGAAGTAATAATTATATACAAAAATATGGACCCTTATGTGAGTATAGTTCTTTATGTTTGGGCTCATATTTTAATTTGTTTTGAATAAAGAAAGCTTCACACAGTAGGAATAGTAAGGCAGAAGAGTGCGCATATGTTGTCATATTTAAGTTAGAAAGGGATATATTGGTAAGAGGAAACATGGTTTTTCAGTGATAAAAGTTACGATCTTCAGCAGGGAAGAGGAATGCTGTTGATTATTTGAAAACGAGGACAAGGGGTTACTCTCCTGTTAAGATACACATAAGTGTGCTGTTGTAGCTCTGGAGTGCTGGTTCTGTTGGGGCATAGTTCAGAAAAGGGTGTGTTAGTGGCAAGATATTTGAAAGAAAAATGAAACATTTAGTCATCACTCATTCTAAGTTGTGATTTTATCGGCATAGCAAGCAACAACTTGTTTTACTAATGTGTTTTTAATGGTGTCATAAGGGCTCTGCTGGCATGCCATTCTGCATCCAAAAGGTGCAGAAGGATTTCAAATTGTTAAGGGCGACGAATGAGTGAAGATTTAGTTGTAAAATAATGTCTGGTATGCCGGGTGTGTCCCAGAGCTGATCCCATCCCTCCTGCCCCGTTATGCATATGGAGGAAAATCTTTTTATGCACTCTTATTTATGGATCGGATCATCTGGCTGCATGTAGTATAATGACATTATTTAATTTTACTTCTGCTCAGTACTGTCCTGGCTTCTTTATCCATCCAGGAAACCCAGTCAAAAAACGTTTTCAACAAAGTTTTTCTTCTCTGTGTTTTGAATTCTGATGATAAATCTTTCTAGAATAGATACAGAAGTTCTCTGGGGATTTTCATGTTAGAATTTACAGTTTGATAGTATTTCCTTCTAGCATAAAACTATGTGTTTTAAGATTCTAAACAAATTCACATAAAATGTTGAACCTAACAAAAAAAGTCTAGAAACATTCTTAATAAGATTTTTTTAACATCTCATTTAAAAATTCCTCAGAAAGGTGTTCTCATTGAAATTTAATTAGCCTACACAAATTCTTACCTAATGTAGTTCATAATTGCTATATGAAGACTTTTAAATATTTTCATTCAATTCCTAGACAATATAGATCATTTTTAAATCATGAGAATTATACTGTTTTCTATTTTGCTTCTTGACACTTTTTTCTCTTCATTTTATTTTGTGGTTGAATATTTTGACCCTGTGTTTTTATTTTGCTTTTTAAAAATTAATCAGACAATGGGTCAAATGATCAATTATGAACTATAACCCTTTAAAAAATATTAGATGAATAGCAAAGTAAATTATCTGAGTGATTTAATTTGAGGAATCCTGCAAATCTCCCTACATCTAGCATCACTTCCTGAAAGTGAAGCTTTCACTATTTATTAGGATAGTTTCACAATCAAAAACCTACTTTAAAAATGGATATGCATTAAAGCTGAATAAATTATTTAGGCCTTAAAATACTGGTTTATTCAAGGCTAACTTGGCAATCACTTCACAAACTCCTGGGGAATTCAAAAAAATACTTCTAATTTAGGAAGGCATCACAAAAGAATCATGGGACCCCATGTCATCCCAAGAGATATTCACGAGCAGAGGATACTTGAATATCTGGAGCCAGCATTAGGTCCCTGGTCACCATGGTGAGGAGGAGAGGTATCATGAAAAGATAAGATGAAACCAAGAAAACGTCTACTTATTTCATATTTTTTTCTCAATTATCTGTGCATATTTATCTCACTCATGTCTTCAGCTCTACCAAAATCCTGTAGATAGTCTACAGAGGTACCTTCATGTAATAAATGTAAAATGCTATTCTTCGTTCATAAGAGGACAGCATATGCCAGCCAGCTTCAAAAAAAAATAAATAAAAATAAAAATAAAGAGGACACCAGTAAACACACAGAAAGAAACATTTGAATTTGTAGGTGGAATTGTTTTGCCCTTGTACCTAATTGCATGTATTACATTATGGCCAACTATATTTAACAGTTAAAGTTTTGGCTAAGCAGTAAATTTTTTTTATTGTAAACTTATTGAATATTATATATAGCAAGTAAATTTCTTGCTATTAATCAATATTGAGATTCGTCAAGACATTTTTAGAAAGAAATTTGTGATTATCTGATCTCTTCCTTCTCACTGATAAATTTTAATATTATTTTGTTGCAAATTGGCAAATATTTAAATACTCATGACTATTTTTATTTGGTATGTTTAAACAATGAATACACTTGGTACATACATGCTTTGAAGATTTTGTCTAGAAGAGACTATATACAGGTAATCAAATAATTTCAGGTACATTTTAGTAAGTTCTGAGATACACAGGGTACTGTGGAAGCACACGGAAGTACTTTAATAAGGAGCAAGTCAGAATAAGAATGGGATTAGTAGGGAAGTCAGCTGTGGGCTAGAAAGAGTTTCAGGTAGCGGAAGAACAAAAGAGACAATCCCACAGACATACTGATGAGTAATTAGAGAGAGTAGTTCAGTAATGTTGAAACGTAGAGAGTGGACAGAGATAGCAGGGTAAAGGAAGCTGAATTTGGGGTTAAATCACAAAGGGTCATGAATGTCATGTGCCACGTGACCAAGGACTTGTGATAGTTATGAGGTAAAGGAACAGCAGGGTTGTATTTATATTTTAGATAGGATACTCTGGGATAGTACGAGAAATTAATTTGGGAAGGTGTTTGGAGGGGAAAGAACAGAGGCAGGGAAACAAGAGACATGAAATGATCCATAGGAGAAAGACTAGGGGCCTGAAAGGAAAAGTGGTGTTTGGAATGAAGAGCAGAGGACAGACCATTTTCTTGGCTGCCTTAGCTCTAATGGTTAGGTGGTTGCACTGTAAACTCTGTGAGGATAGAAACAGTGTCTCTGTCATGTTTCTTCCAACAATTCACACAACTTTATGTTCTTTTTAACACGCAAAAGTATATTAAATCACTCTTTTCATTTGCTAGACATTTAAGTTACAAAGATGAAAAACAGGCACAGTCCCTGCCCTCAAATGGCACACAGCATCATTATACAAACAGGCAAATGTGTAATTATTACTCTTGACACTTGTAATATTGGAGGGGCCATGAGAGCAAGGAATAAGTAGCCATTGACTTGATCTAGCAGAGGGTAGGACTGGATGAAGATTCTTGAGCTGACTGTCCCATGCAAGACCCTACAGGGATGCTGCCTCAAGGTGCCACTTTCACTGCAAAATGTAAATCCTGAGTAAGTAAGCTACCTCATTCCTCCACATCATAAGGCAGCTCAGAGAAGACTGAGGCTTTGTTCCCCATGTAAAAGTTACAGCTGACACTATGGTTCCATTCCACAATACCAAATGGGGACCCAAATTCCTTTAGATTTTATTCTCTCTTCCCCTAGATCTTACCCTACTTGGCATGGTCAAAGTTTACTCACTAGCACCTTGTCTCCATACTAGTCCACAGACATGGAGAAAAATGGAAAGTAGAGGGAAGACAATTTTTTCTTTACAAGGTATTATCTTGAAATTATACTTAGAAATTCTACTTATAGTACCTTGCACATATTTATTCTCAAGACCAAAACTAGATAAAAGGGAGGCTGATAAACAGATTTCCAGCTGGGCTGCCATGTGTTCTGAAAAAACATGGGGTTTTTATTATCAAAATAAATAAAAGTAGAATAGATAATGGGGGGTTAAATTAGTTTCTCTGTCATAACAACTTAATCCCATTATCATCATGCACAATAGAACCATTATTTATTTATTTATTTTTAAAAATTTTTTGGTAGTTGAATGGTACAAGATGTGAACCCTTGACGTTGGTGTTAAAACACAGCACTCTAACCAACTGAGCTAACCGGCCAGCCCAATAGAACCATTATTATCAGAAATTATATCACATCTATGATCTTAAATTGTTCATGCTAATATCTTATTCAGTAATTTTATGTTTGCAGTTCACTTGCTCTCATAGTCCCCATACTACAGTTGTTTAGGCATCCATGATCTTGAGCTCACCATTTTTTTCAATATCCATCAGCTTCCTCCTCTTTTCCTTGTGCAGCTTAATATTTCACGATCTGTTAAGGTAGTCAAAATATTGAGAATAATCTTAACATCCTTGTCTCCTTTTATATAACAAAACCCCAACTGTGCCTGAACCCAATTATCCATCTCTTTTGGTTTACATCTTACACTTTAAATGATTCTTGAGAAAGATTAAGAAACTGAGATAATTGACTTCACTTTAAATTTATTATCATAAATTTCATTCAAGTAAACAATTCCAGCCAGAGATCCTACTATATCATCTTATTAGTTTTTACCTACACATGCTCCAAGGTAAATAGGATATATTTCCTATCCTTTCCTCAGACCTCTTATATCCTCAGGGCCACCCTCTTGAACAATTTGAAGTGCTCCACTCACAATAAAAATGATGACCCTCAACTTTGGACATTCCCTTTCTTCATTCAACATTGTGGCTGATGGCCTCATAGTTCAAACATGAACTCCTGTATCTTTTCTAAACCAAATCTGCAAGTCAACCTGCAACTACCTAGGTTTCCAAAGAAAGAAATGTCCCTCCATCTATCAAAGAAAAGTCCAGATCATGCACTTTTACTCTAGACTCCATCCCCTGCAAATGTTCCTAGAACAATCAAACACTTCCCAGAATTTTCCCACTTATTCTTTCTAATGAATAATACCATCAGCATTCATTATAAACTGTAGTATAGCAGCACACACTAAAAGCTCTAGTAGGAAAGTATTTATCTTTCATAAATATTCCTTTCCACCTATATCATCCTCCAGATAGTGCTGTTTTTCTGTTTTCCTTCTCAAAAAAACAAAAAACAAACAAACAAAAAAACCCAACAACAAAACTTTCTTAAAATCAACTTATACATCTTGACTTCACTTAACTTTTCATTCATTCTTTAACACGTTTAACAACTTTTCATTTGTTCTTCAATGCAATCTAGTCTAGCTTCAGTTTTCATAACTTCACTGGGGTCACAGCCTCCAGTGACCTCCTTCTTGCTAAACTCAAATGCCATTATGTGGTCATCATCCTACTTGACTCTTGGGAGTATATAACACAGTTTGACCTTCTGCTCCTCCTCGAACTTTTCTCTCTCATCTTATGCTCTTTTGATTTGCCTCCAACTTCCTAGGAGGCTCATTTGCTGGCTCAGTCTCTGCTTTCTCTAATGATACACATTGCATTTCCTCAAAGTAGTCTCAACCTCCTGTCATGTCTATTTACTTTCTCTACTTGGGAGATGATTACAATACCATAGCTTTCAGTAACAGTTACATGCTGGTATCTTACAATTTTATTTCTTAACTCTCATTTGAGAGATCCAGACTTATGTAACTAACTGTCTCTTTAATACTTTGAGTAGGATATCTTAAGGGAAGCTCAAGTTAAATTATCCAAAACAAAACTCTTGATTAGAGTTCAACTGATTTTCCCCCATTCCTCCTCATTTCAGTAAATGATGTTATAGTCCACCTACCTACCACATCCAGAGAACTGAGAGTTATTTTGATTTAATTCTCCTTCTACCACTACACACCTCCTGTTTTATTTCCCATGGCACCATAAGGATTTTTAGTATCTACCATCATAATATATTTTGTATTTATACATTTCTATCTTGGCTGCCACTAGCTTAGTTCCAGACATTTCCATCTCTTTTTTAAAAATCGCTTTCAAACTGATGTCCTCATTTCTATTTTTTCTCCCCTCTCATCCATTCCCCATACAGCAATTAGAATATCCACTGACATATAAATCAGGTGATATTGCCCCTGTAAACCTCCAATGGCTTTCACCTGCACTTGGAGCAATATGTAAATTCCTTATTATGGCCCACAAGATTTGTGCGATTTGTCTCTTGATTTTCTTTACATCCTCACGCCTTGCCATCCCCTCTCAGTCATTGTACCCAGCCACACTAGGCTGCCTTCAATTTCTAGAACCAGTTGGAGCCTGTCATGCATCAGGGCCTATGTATCGCAGTTTTCTTCACATTTCTGCCCACCTAGATGGTTTGTCCCTTATTCTGCCTGGCTACCTTTTTCTTATCTTTTAGTTATAAGATCAACTAACAGTAAGTTTTTTCTCCAACTGTCCTATCAAATGTAATCCTTCAGATGTCCGTAGATATTTTCAATCACAGGACTCAGTGACTTCCTTTATTAAATTATATGAAACTATGTAATTATATAATTATTTTTACTCTATTATTTATTTTCTGTCTCCCACACTAGAGTGTAAGCACCATGATTTTGATGTTTTTTCTATCTTATTCTATTTTGTTCCATCTTGATAGCTCCAGAATGAGAACAGTGGTTGTCACAGAACAAGTTTTTTATTACTTGTTGAATAATTGAATGAATGAATGTATATTTGATAAGTAAGAGTTCACTAAGTAAATAAAGAAAATGAAGTTTGCATTGTAAAATGAAACGAGTGTAAATTCATGAACATGGAAGAGCCACTCCTAAGGGCCACCGAATATCCTAAATATACTAAGTAAGCACTTTGGTATGTCTATAGGTGAAGGCTGGGCAATGAAGGGCAAAAAATCAAATCATTAAGGACATTGTACATCATGCTAAATATTTGACTATTTTCTTCAAGTTAGTGACAATATTGAATTTTGGCTGGCTAACTTTAGAAGCAATGCCAAAGGTGGAAGAGGGGAATGTACTGCAGAGAGAGGAACAGTTAGGGTGTTTTAAAACTATATCCCCAATAAGAAAGAATGAGAAACAGAACCAGGAGAGGGGCAGTTGGGCTACAGGCAATGTGACCTGTTAGACAGTAGAGGGGAGAGAGCAAAAGAGTCAGAGGTGATTCCCAGGTGTCTGATATGGGTGACTGGATGTCACTAACAGAAATAGGAAGTCCAACGAGAGTACGTTTTCCTAGCAAAGACTGATTTATGCACAAGCTGCTATTTCCAAACGTAATACCATCTGATTCACTTGGATATAGACAAAGTAAACAAAAATGAAATGTGAACTGATCTTCCCTCAAGCTTCGTATTCCTATGCTCTGACTCTTGCTTTGTTAGCTGTGTTTAAAGGAGCAAGGAGAGTGGGGTGGTCTCGGGTAAAAGTTGAAACTGCATTCTTTCACCTCGCCTCTCCCATGTTACTTATTTTTTTTTTCTCAAAGCTTTTCAAAAGATTAATCCTGTCAAGCCATGAAAAGACATGGAGGAAGTTTAAATTCATGTTATGAAGTGAGATAAGCCAATCTGAAAAAGTTACATACTGTATGGTCCCAATTATATGAGTTTCTAGAAAAAGCAAAGCTACAGAGACAGTAAAAAGATTAATGGCTGCCAAGGGTTGAGAGAAGGGAGAAAGAATAGGAAGAGCACAGAGGATTTTTAGGGCAGCGAAACTATTCCATATGATATTATAATGGTGGATAATGTCATTATACATTTGTCAAAACCCATAGCATATACAACACCAAGACGGAACCAGAATGTGAGCTATAGACTTTGGTTGATAATGATGTAAGTGTAGGTTCATCGATCACAACAAAGGTATCACTGCGGTACACAATGTTGATTATGGGGGAGTTTGTGCATGTGTGGGGACAGGGAGTATTTGGGAATGCTCTGTACTTTCTGTTCAATTTTGCCGTTAACCTAGAATTGTTCTAAAAAATAAAGTTTATTAATTAAAAATAATTAACGGTTTGGCCTACTTAGGTTTCAAATGGATTAAATATTTCTTAGAAGCCACTGATATTGTATTAAAGGGGGTTGCTGAGATACTCAGCAATATCTGAAACCTGCTTTTTCTAGCTACCCTTAGTCTTTTATGTCTTAGGTAGATATCACCACAAAGGGGTGGGGGCAACATGACATAGTTAATTTCAACTCCAAATACTGATTCAAAACTCCGGTAATAGCCACAACAAATACTACATAAATCTAAGAGGTGTCAAATTAAAATGAGTTCCTTTCCTACTCTATGCTTCTCCAAACTATAGGAGCTACCACTTCTCTGAGGTGAGAGTTCACACAGACATCTGGGTCACATGAAAGAAAAAGATGCACATGCCATACCAAGTCACTAAATAACAAGGTAATAATCCTCTGAAATTACTTCTGCCTCTAGCATTATACTCAATAATAAAAATTATGTAAAGAAAATTACCATAACTTTGGGAGATAGTTAACCAAGTCTACTAAGCCTTCAAACCAGCGGAATTAATGTATTCTTTCTTTGTATGATCCCTTACAGAATTTGATTTCTATTTAAATTATGAAAGCCTGACTTCTTCTGCTGTTATTTCAGAGAAAAATTTTTCTAGGAAAGAAAAGGGAGTCATGACTCTTAAGGATCTAATAGGGAAAATTATATTTTTGATTTCTACTTTTTTCAGTTATGTATTTCCGTGTCAGACTAAAACCACATACCAATATAACTATGTTCACTCAGAATTATTTCAAATGAAAAATTGGTAGATCCTCAGTTGCCTTTCAAGATCCTCAGTTAAAGAAAGTGTGGTGCTTTCAAGGGACAGGTTTGGTGATGGTTGGATCAGAGATTAGCAGAAGTCTATTATTAAAGTTTTACATTAGTATGGTACATTGGTTATAATTAATGACCCCATATTGATACATCATTATTAATTAAAGGTCATTCTTTAATTAGATTGTATTAGTTTTTAACACCCCCTCGCCCCAGGATCCCATCCATGGTGCCACATTACATTTAATTGTTATGTCTCTTCAGGCTCTTCTTTTTATGACAGTTTCTCAGACTTCTCTTATTTTCAATCATGTTGACTGCTTTAAAGATTATTGGTCAGATATTCTGTACACTGGTGTTATGTATTTTGGGAGAAAGACCATAGTGGTAACGTGCCATTCTCATCCCATCAATCAATATATATATATTTTTAAAGATGATTTATGAAGACTGTATTTTAGAACAGTTTTAGGTTCAGTTTGTGCACATTTGTGTCTTAAGAAATCTTTTTTACCCTAAGATCATAAAATCACCCTTATTTTTCTTTTACAACATTTTAAGGTTTTGCTTTTCACATTTAAGTTTGAATTACCCTGAAATTTATTTCTGTATATGATGAAACAGCAATCTAATTTTTTTCTACTTTTCTCAGTTTTCCAATGTTTTTGTGTGTGTTTTTACTTCTGGGAGAAAGCTTATGTGAATGCGGGGCTCACCTGGTGTGCCTCCCCTCCATCGGTGACTATACCTTGTACTTCAGGTTGTCAAATTCTGGGAACACTTGTTCCACATATTTTGTCTAGTGTTACAGACTTTATGACGGGGATGGAAATTATACAAGCTACCCCACTGTCTATATGGTGGGACCTGAACTCAAGATGTCTATTCTTATAGAGGTTACCTCTGTATTTTTTATTTTCACACTTATCTAAATCCAAAGACTTACATTAATCAGTATCTCTATACTCCTTCCAAACAATATCATGACTGTAGAAACCCTTAACTCCAATTAACCTTTTCCATCATACATTCTTTGCTGTCTAGAATTTTAGTTCAATTGTATTTTGTTACCAGTATTGTTATTATTTTTTGATCCAACCCATTATTATTTAGATATGTCTACATTTTTATAAGTTTCTTGGTGCACCATTGTTTCTTATATTTATTTCCTTTCCTCTGAGATCAATTTTATTAAGCAATTTTCCATGAGAATCTGTTAGTAGTAAACCAGTATTTTTTATATGAAAATTTATTTCACTTGTCTAATGGGATATTAGTTGAGATACTACTCTAGTTTGTCAGTGATTTTCTCTCACCACATTAAAGATGTTTTACCTTTTGGATTTTGTAGCTTCTTTTGAGAAGTTTAAGTCCAATTACATTTGTTTTTGTCTGCTTTTTAGATATCCCTTATAATTTGTTGTTTTTTAAATATCTTTCTTCAATATTCAACATTTCAAGATGATGTATCTCGAAAAAACTGTTTTTATCCTGTATTTTTCATTGCTCTCTGTGCTTTACAAATCTGAAAATAGATGTCTTTCACTGATGCTGGAATATTCTCAGCTACTATCAACTTGAATATTACCTTTATTTCATTCATTCTATTTTCTTCATCTGGACTCAGTATAAAATCAGGCATATATTGAACGTTTTCCTTCTGACTTCCAATCTTTTATTTTCTCTCATTCTTTCTATCTTTTATCTTTTTGTGCCTCTCATGGATAATTTCCTCAGGTCAATCTTTACTGATATCTCCAGCTGTGTTTAATTTGCTTTTTCAAATACATTTTGGGTTTTAAATTCCAATTAATGTTTTATAATTCTAAAAGTTCTATACAGTCCCTACTCAAACCTCTTTTTTATTATGTGAAATATATGATGAATACAAAAGGAGTATAAAATACTTATTAAAGACTAATCAATGTACCCATGGTGTAATTTAAGAAATAGAAAATTTTCAGTAAATTTGAAGTCCTGTAAGGAACCCCTTCCTGATCTCATTCTTCTTACATCTATCACCAGAGGCAATCACTATCTTAGTTTATATTTTGACTTTTAAATAAATTAAGTTGTTTTAAATATATTCTTCCAAGATTTATCTCTACTTTCAGTATTGTTTGTTTCTTAGATTCGTATATTTTATTACAGGTAGGTGTAGTTCTTTTTGTTGTACTATTACATCAGTAAATCAAATAGCTGAATAAAATTGTATTAATACATTTTATGTGGACAGAGAATTGACATGTTTCTATATTGAGGTTCATATGAACAAGCTTATGAACATCCTTTTACATGCTCCTGGTTCCTAGATAGAGTCTCTTTAGGTTACCTTCTACCTAGGAGTGTAATTCTAGGCCAAGGGAACAATTATCTTCAAATTTACTAGGTATTATCACATTGTTTTCTATAGTGCTCATAACAAAACTTTTGCCCATCCACATTTTATGAACATTCCTATTTTATATATCCCCACCAACACTTGGCATTTTTAGACTTTTAGTTTACATCAACTGATAGATATGTATGCACTAGGATGCATCTCTTTATGATTTATTTATTTTTTTAAAATTTCCCTAACAGTGAGATTTAATATTTTTTCATATATTTGTGTGTTATTTATTTTTCACCAATAAAAAAGGTTTTCACTTATTACTATGGTACATTTACAACTTCAGTCAAAGAAAATGGCTCACATTACCACTGAGAAAATCTGAAATAAGATGACGTTTCTGGGGGACTCTTTCAACTTTTGGAAAGTTGTGAGGAAAATTTCCACAGCTCTTTTGTGTGAAATACTTCCAAATGCACTCTCATTCTCACTTGTTGAACATAATAACTCATCTGAATGAAATGTAATTCAATCTGCCTTGAATCTTACCTTTGCTGTTGTTAAAAATATACTATTGAAGAAGCTTTCCCCAAGCTGATCCACAAATTGTGAATGTGAAGAAGGCTCTTAAATAAAATTTTAATGAACAGAACTAAAATGATATAGCATGATCAATGTATTTATGTAATGAATAAATACAAGTTGACACTGAATCTTGCATAATGTTATGGAGACAAATAATACAATCCAATTTTACTGTTTTCATCCATATGTTCTACATCTTCGATTTTTATGCCATTGCTATTATGTTACCAAATCCTAGTTTCTGGCAGATTTGCAGGTTTATTTTTTATTCTTTCAATCTCATCTAGTTGTTTCAAGCTATGATATAGCCAAAGGCAAGATAACAAGTCTGGACAGTACATACATGATTTGTTACTCTGTGAGAAGTACTTTAATTATAACCCTAATACAGAAGTCTTTCTAAGGGAAGACATAATGAGAAGTAATCTATAGCTTTTAAACTAGTATTTTGGCTTTACTCATCTATCTCTTATTAAAAAAACATGTCAGGTAAAAGAAAGATAATTACTTACATATTTAATCCGCTCATCTTTTTTGGTTCTAATTTGTTTAAAGCTTAACTGTGTCCCAAGCAAAACAAATGTTGAAGTTTCATGTGCGTACTGAGAATGGGAAACCAAAGGTTGTAAGAATTTCATATTAATTTAATATGAAGTAAATACAAAGTAGTGAAGATATTCTGGTATCGAGTTTTTTTGTGAAAGTCAAACATTATAGCTTATTAAAGTTTTTAGGTTATTTTCTTTCATGGTGCTATTTCTTGAAAATAGGCATACAGATATGTGAATCAATAATAGCATGCTCTGCTTGAAAATCTGTATTTAAATTGCTACCAGTCTTTATTCAGACACAATTCTGTAAGAGATTTTTCTTAATTTATTCCGTCACAATTTAGGTACTGAATTTCTCTTCTCAGCCTCTGCAGATTCTATTGTTTTTTTTAATAACTGTGGCTCTAAATTGTCCAATGATTCTCTCTTTTAATTTTTAATCTTATATATTTTTATTTTATTTATTTATTTTATTGAAACATAATTGATTATACATACTTGTGGGGTATAGAGTTGGCTATCAATACTTGTGTACAATATGTGATGATAAAATCATAATTAGCATATTCATCATTGCAAAACATAATCATTCTTTGTGTCCATTAATCAGTTTCTTGCTAACACCCTCCCTCTCCACCTTTCCCATCTCTAGTAACTACAGTTCCATTTTCTCCTCTGAAATTTCAACATGTTATTGTGACTATTTTTTTTCTCTTTCTCTCTCTCCCTTCCTTCCTTCCTTCCATCTGTCTGTCTGTCTGTCCATCTTTCTTTCTTTCTTTGCTCCCAGTTGTGAGTGAGGACATGTGATATTTTTCCTTCTGTGTCTGGCTTATTTCACTTAACATATTTTTCTCCAAGCTCATCCATGCCAATGTGAATGGCAGAATTTCATTCCTTTTTATGGCTTAGTAGTATTCCAGTGTGTGTGTGTGTGTGTGTGTGTGTGTGTGTGTGTGTGTACACACACCACATTTTCCTTATCTAGTTGTCCATCAATGGACAGTTAGGTTGGTTCCATATCTCGGCTATTGTAAATAGAGCTGTGATAAACATGGGAGTGCAGGTGTCCCTTCTACATGATGATTTCCATTCTTCTGGGTATATACCCAGTAGTGGAATTGCTGGATTATATGGTAGTTCTATCTGTAGTTGTTTGAGAAACCTCCATACTGTTTTCCATAATGGCTCTATTAATTTACAGTCCAACCAATAGTGTAGAAGGCTTCCCCTTTCTCTGTATGCTAACCAGCATTTCTTATTCTTTGTCTTTTTGATAATAGCCAATCTAACTGGGGTGAGATGATGTCTCAATGTGGTTTTGATTTGCATTTCCCTGACGATTAGTGATGTTGAGCATTTTGTCATGTATCTGTTGGCTATTTGTATGTCTTCCTTTAAGAAATGTCTATTCAGCTCCATTGTCCATTTTTTAGTTGGGTTATTTGGGTTTTTTAACTGTTAAGTTGTATGAGTTCCTTGCATAGTCTGGATTTTAATTCCTTGTCAGATGTACAGTTTGCAAATATTTCTTTCCATGCTGTAGGTTGTCTTTTCACTCTGTTGATTGCTTCCTTTGCTTCGTAGAAGCTTTTTAGTTTGATATAATCCCATTTCTTTATTTTTTCTTTTGAGGTCTTATCCATAAAGTATTTGCCCAGTCCTACATCCTGAAGTGCTTCATCTGTGTTTTCTTTTAGGAGTTTTATAGTTTCCAGTCTTATATTTAAGTCTTTAATCCATTTTGAGTTGATTTGGGTATGTGGTGAGAGGTGCTAACCTAGTTTCATTCTTTACATATGGATATTCAGTTTTCCCAGCACCATTTATTGAAGAGGCTGTCCTTTCCGCAGTGTATCAGTGTATGTTCTTGATCCTCTTCTTCACACTTTTCCAGTTGTTTGTTCAGGTCATTGACACATTTTTTTAGTTGGGTTGTTCATTTTCTTATGGTTAAGTATTAAAAGTTCTTTGTATATTTTGGGTAACCATCCTTTCTCATACATTTCTTTTGTAAATATTTTCTCCCAATCTGTGCTTGTCTTATTCTCTTGACATTCCCTTTCACAGATCAGAAGTTTTTAATTTTAATAAAGTCCAGCTTATCAATTCTTTCTTTCATTTATCATGCCTTTGGAGTCTTATCTAAAAAGTCACCACCATACCCAATATTACCTAGATTTTTTTCTGCATTATTTTCTAGGAGTTCTAGAGTTTGCCTCTTACATTTAAGTCTCTGACCCATTTGAGTTAATTCTTATGAAGGGTGTAAGGTCTGTGTTTAGATTCATTTTTCACATGCGTGGACATTCAGTTGTTCCAGCACCATTTGTTGAAAAGACTGTCTCTCTCCATTGCATTGCCGTTGTTTCTTTGTCAAAGATCAGTTGACTACATATATTTATGTCGATTGATTTCTGGGCCCCCTATTCTGCACCACTGTGTAACTTCAGGTATGTCTGAAGTCACATATAAAAATCTGGGGATAAATAACTAATGAGTTTTTTTTAGATTTGTTCTCTGAAAACTTGGATTTTTAGGTGATTGATAAGACAGGAGCACCCAATCTTGCTTTATAAATCCCCCATCTAACGCATTTAGTAAGACACTTGAATTCTGCTAGACAAGAACTTTTTAATATATCCAGAGGAATTCACAGCAGTAAGTAAATTTGGAAGAGAAATAATACATATATTAATTTACTAATATATATTATTTAATATATTGTATATTACTGTGAACACACACACATATATATGCAATAGTAGCAGAATTGTAATGATCTCAGACAGAAATTTTTCTAGAAAGAGAAAATACAATACACCAATACTATCATTTTCCTGTTTGTTCATATGCCCAAAGGTGCCACTGAGCAGCACTAGGGCAGTTATGACCCATCTGTTTAACGAGCTTGCTGAGGTTAATGACATACACACCTGTGCCAGCTGCTGTGCTTACTCAGCTCACTCCCTAAGCAGCTGAGAAATTCCTTAGGAATCAGTGTTTATCTAAAACCCTGAGGGCTGCTAGTCAGCAGTGGGTGAGGGAGTCTCTGCTCAAACAGATCTGATAGAAACCTGGTTAGTGGTGGTGTGATGGAACTTTCCCTCCTTCCCCCTATTTTTCAGTTTGTTTTGCCAAGCTATAAATTCTAAAAGGAATTGTTAAAGTGAATAATGCTATTTACCTCATTGTATCTTACAACTGTCAAAAATCATTTTCGTTCTTTGGAAACATCTGTTATGTTCTTTTAACAAGATTTCTCTGAAAATACATTTTATACTGGACATTTTTTTCTCTCTGTACAAGATTAGGAGTGGAAAGTTTTAACTTCATCATTCTTTCATGAGTTTTTCTGCGCTCATCTTAAGCTTTTCACCATAGGTGCAGTCCTCGGCGACAATAGTTGGAGATGGCTCAGATGTTTGCAGTGAGCAATTCCAATTAGGTGGTCATTTGCAGCAGAATCCCTGATCTCTCAATGATCTCCCATTTGTCTCTCAAGGGCTTCTGCTTCACAGCTATCTCCTGTTGGAGGGAAGATACTCTGGCGACAGCATGATCAGAGCTTACTCTGGGTTCCTCTCAGAGAAGGTTTGGGTCTTATATCTCTTTGCAGTTTTCCACCACTTTACTGAAGCTGCTTCCAGCTCTGACTTCTTTATCACAATCTTTGGAACATGCCCAGAGCCACTAAAAAGATAACAGATAAGAATTATGTGCTAAGCCTTTTATCTTGGCAGGTGGCCCGTCCCTTAGATGGAAGGTCTCTCAGCAAGCACATCCACTCTGCTTCCAGAAACCTGAAAAGTACCAGTTGAAGCTCTTATTTTTTTTTTTCCTAAAGCATTTAAGACAAACACTGTATATTGCATTTCCCTTTACTCCAAAAACCTCAGTTTGTAATTCTTAAAATCAAGAACATTGTCTTACATTACCAAATTTTAAAAAGTGAACATTGATGAAATTCTGTTATCTAATATGCTTTCTTTATTCAGTTTTTTGACAGATGTCCTGACAATATCATTGGCGGCATTTTCCCCTGATCTGGATCCAGTTCAGGCCCTTGCAGTGCCTTCAGCTGCTATGCATTTCTGGTCTCCTCTAATCTGGAAGAACTCTGCCACCTTTCTATGTCTTTCATGACCATGCAGTTTATGAAGTACGGGCCTTCTGTTTTGTAGGAGTAGAAGATTTTATTACTGTTTTCATTCTTCTTGTTACTGGTATCGCTTCCTATACAGCAGCCATCAGCACCAATAAAAAACAAAAAATATAAAACTAGTAAAACCACGCTGCCCGCGCATTCAAGGTCATTACAAATATCCTCTTTCTTTCCTTTCCATAAAAATATTAATAATTGAACAAAGTGAGTGAGGGTTCCACAGGGAGACTCTCTGTCCAGGTAAACATAATGTAAAAGCCAGATTTAACCTAGTTCCAGAGTGCTTATCTAATAATCCTCCACTCTATGCTTTCTCATGGGATTATCCAGGCTAATCACATATGTGTATACTTTCTCCGCCTCTGGTAAGGACTTAGAGGTGAGGCAATATTTCTTTCTACTTCTATATTCAAGACTATGTAAGGATTCTAGCTTGATCGCTGGATACCAGTTGTATGTGAGAGTGCTAATAAGCCATTCCAGCATTTTATCAGTTTACTCTGTTTCTTGAATTTCATTACTTGCCATTCAAGCAACATAATTTTTCCTTTGCACTAGCCATTGTGCAAACCCATTTCACCCAGCATTGAAAAAATTTTATGATTTTCTCCCAGAATCGTAAGCCAAATAAACCTCTGTTCTTTATAAATTACTTAGTCTCAGGTATTTTGTTATAGCAACACAAAACAGACTAATACAATCCTTAACCCATTTTCCTTAGTAATAGGAGAAATAATCCTTTCAAGATAATGCCTTCATAATGAGATCATATTTAAATGACGGTCAGAAAATATTTTTGACACTGAGCAGAGGTGCACCATTAAACTGATAGGCTAAATATGGATTTTTTTTTCCCTCTCAAGGACTGGAGAGAATTTAAGGAGAATTGTGCAATGCTAATGAGGAGGGAACAAGTTTAGGAATCATTTCTATGTCCCTTCCTCTCCGTCCAGTCTAGTGGCTCATGAAGGGTTGATGGCCAGACACACAAACACATGAAGCTGCTTAAGAGCCACAATTTAGCTGGCAGGACAGAACGGAACATATTCCCAAGAGATCTAGATTGCTTGCTTGCTGGTTTGTTTATTTCAATAGGCTTTATTTTTTAGAGCAGCCTCACATTTATCTAGTTTGGTTTTAAGGAAGCCTCTAACCTTCACCCTGTACAATCTTAGCTAATAGGTAACCCTACCATCAATATTTCAGCTCAAGCCTCTTTCTCATGAAAATCCAGGGCCCTTTTGAAAAATGATGGAATAGAAGAGAAAGAAATGCTTTCTTCTTGTGTAGGGGTGCTATTATGCCTGCAATAAAACTCAAGTTACACAAGATTCACAAGTTAACAGTGTTTGTATCACGGTCTATATATAGGAGGTTATTGTCCAACCTTACCCAAGCATACATGCCAAAGCTTTTTCCTCACACTGCCATCACCCCTCTGCATGTAGAGTCTAACCATCCTTTGTTAGAGGTTCTTACAAATGTCCTGAGTCATTAGAAAAACAGGACAGTTCAAATGAGGGTTAGCCAGGTGTTCCATCATGGGTGGTTGTTCTGTTGGATGTTGCAATGGTGTTTTGCAGACAACTTTTAATCCTGAGCTCACTGCCCACAACAATTAGATAGAAACCTGGGAATGTTTACATTTAAGACAGAGAAAGGAAAGAAACCTATGAAGATATACACACACACAAACACACACACACACGCACCACACACACACAGAGTGAAAGAACTGGAAAAGACTTAAAAGAACAACACCTATATACCAAGGAAGGATCACACCTCAAAAGTGTAAAATATCATAGGAACAGAGCTTAAAGTGTTAAAACTGGGACCAAAGCCCACTTTTAGTGGGAAGCTAGTGATTTTGTGGAGTTTGTTGGGTTGGCAACTGGGTATGAAAGAAAAGTTGAATGAGAATAAGAAAATGCAAGAAGCGAGTAAAAATTACTCCATTGACCACCCCCCTTCTTTTTGTTCATTGCAGCACTATTTACAATAGCTAAGAGTTGGAACCAGCCCAAATGTCCATCATTGGATGAGTAGATACGGAAACTGTGGTACATCTACACAATGGAATACTACTCTGCTATAAAAAAGAATGAAATACTGCCATTCGCCACAATATGGATGGACCTAGAGATAATTATATTAAGTGAATCAAGTCAGGCACAGAAAGAGAAATATCACATGTTCTCACTTATTAGTGGGAGCTAAAAATTAATATATAAATTCACACACACACACACACACACACACACAAACCGGGGGGGGGGAGAAGACACAACAATTACAATTCCTTGAAGTTGATATGACAAGTGAACAGAAAGGACATTGTTGGGAGGGAGGGGGGAGAAGGAGGAGGAGGGAGGGAGGTTTCAGTAATTGGCCACAATAATCAACCACATCGTATATTGACAAAATAAAATAAAATTAAAAATAAAATATGAAATAAAATAAAATAAAATAAAAAATAAAACAAAATACTCTTGCATCACTCTTTAAAATGTATCCAATAGAATTTAAATACCATGGAGACTGAATACCCATTATAGTTCATTTAAAAAACCAGGCACAGGGTTTTCTTAGTCAGAATTTTTATTTAAAAAAAAAAATAGTTCATGAAAATTTATTTAATAATACAGCATTTCAAGTATATTTTGAAAAGTATTTTGAGCACTCTGAGAGAAAGATAACAGTTGGCAAAATCTTTCTACGACAAAAGGACTGTCTTATAAACTAATGTTGTTTGTTTTTAAAGTTATCTTTTGAAGGTTTAAGATTATATGTGGTTTCAAAATTTCTAAAATATGGTGACCTATTTTCTTTTCATTAAACAGGAAGGCTCTACTTTAAAATTGAACATCTTTCTTATAGTAAGTAACTCTTGGATAAGAAAGTAAATAAATACAATGGAAATAAGAAATGTAGTTCTCAAAGAAAAGTTGATAAATTGAGTTTTATTTTAGTTAGAAAGTAACTGAATGAAAAAACATTGAAATAATGTAAGGAGTCCTCTTTCACTTTACAGAAACCTTATAGAGTATGTTGTGGCCAGTGCACTGTGCAAAGTAAGTTGTTGTATAAACTGGACTACTTAGTTCTCTGGGATTACCAACATTGTAAACACATAGGTCACAAGACATTGAATAGGTTTTATGTGTTGTTGTTTGCCTCTTACCCTAGACCAATAAATTGCAAAGTATGTGCATGATTTATTTCCTTTCTCTTTACCCTTCTCATACGTCTCCCATCACTTTCATAAACAATGGAATCACAAAAATGGCAGTTTCTGAGAAGGCAAAAAACAAAAATAGAGGAGATAAGATAATGAATGAGAAGAGTGATGAATCACTAGGCCTTTTTGAATAAAAAAAAAATTCCAAAACACATGGGTGGTCAAAGAAAGAATAGAATAAAAAAGATTACACAAAAACCAGAATTTCAACTGTGCAGTCTGGAAAGCATCAACAAAGGTTATTTGATGAGATTTACAGATCTTAAAAGGATGATTGTGTTTATTTCCTTATTTTTATCTGAACATTTTGAAATTATTTAGCCACAACTTTGCAGTGTGCAGAATGTATATTGGCTTTTCATGGGCAGATGTCAGACAACAAAAACAAGAATACAAAACCCCAAAATATCTGTCACTACGACAAACACATGAAAAGCTCAAAGGTACATAAGTCACAGTTTCAAGTAAAATATATGTCACTTTACTTTATGAAATTTATTAAAAATTACAGTGCAACATTGTGCCCATAACCAACATCATATATGAGTATTATAACAATATTAGAAACTAAGTTTTTAATGTCTCTGTATCAAATAGGTTAATATAAAAATTGATGGAAGAGGTAAGAACAATTTCTTATTTTATAAATTATTTGATTCACATAATTATTGCCAATGTTAATCTTTGTTTTTAATGTGATTTTCCTTGAAGCACATTACTGATCACAGGCAATGAAAGACTCTTGTATTATGGTAAAAAGAATGTGAGAGAAATTAGACTTAGAGTTAATGAGGTCTCATTTAGAAAATGTCTTCAAAATGAAATGGGAAAGAGAACCCTAATTTATGAAGTTCATCACAGATCTGTTTTCTACTAAAAGAATGCAAATTTTTATCTGCAGACCTAACATTAAATATATTCATAAATGTATTACATGTAATGTTATGTCTGTTTTCAAATTAGATGTTATGTGTCTTAGTCTGTACAGGATGCTATAAGAAAATACCATTGACTGAGTAGCTTAAAACAACTGAAATTTATTTCCTAAGTCTGGAGGCTGGGAAGTCTAAAATCAAGTCACCAGCAGATGCAGCATATGGAGAGGTTCTGTTTTCTGGTTCATAGATGGTATCTTCCGGCTGTGTCCTCACATGGTAGAAGGAACAATGTGCTCTATGGTTGCTCTTTTGTAAGGGCCCTAATCTCATTCATGAGGGCCCTGCCCTTATGACAATCACCTCCCAACATCCCTCTCTTCATATCACATTGGTGATTAAGTTTCAACATTATGAATTTTGTGGAGACACAAACATTGAGACTGTAGCATCATGTAAATTGACAGTGTTTCAAAGAATAGTGATGCGACTATTTTTATTACATTTTTAGCCCTAACCCTCATACTTCATAGGCAGTACATTTATAACTTTTAGAGAAATATTTTCCAACAGAATAAATACTTTCCAGCAAAAGATATAAATAGAAAAGATAAAAAGAATCAATTAACTCAATACCATTTTTCAAAAAAGTAAACTGTAGAAAATATCTCAATTATTGCTTTTACAATTCTTTTTCATTTTTATTTGAAAGCACATAAAGGTCATTGTGCTTAATGCACATGCCTTATAAAGAGCCACAAGTCTTTTTCATTTCCATCAGTTATCACTGATGTATAGATAAATTTTTATAGTACCATAAACTTCCACAATATAAACTCAGTAAAGGACTACATGGCATGCACTTTGAAAACATCTGCTGTTTCCTCTACAATGCTTCTATACCAAAAAGAAGACCTTCACTTTAAACAATACTAATTATTCTGATGCAAATTTTTGACGAGTAATACAAAGACTTTGGATGTGAACAGGAAAAAAATCATTATGTTAGGTTCTCAATGTTGAAACTGGAAAACTGCCTTTATCTTCAATGTAACCATTTACAAAAGCAAACTATGAGTTTAAAATCCTTTTTTGTTACCACAACTACCACAAAACCTGCAAATATGCCATCTGGGGTCCTTTCACAACCACGAAAATCAAAGGAAAACATGAAAAATGATTACAATGTATAATGTTGAATAGACTAATTATCCTGATCTGAGCATCACATATTGCAGACAGTTATTGATATTCAACTCTGTACCCCACAGATATGTATAATCAACTATGTTACAATAAAAACAAACAAACAAAAAATAAAGTAAAATAAAATAATAAATTTTAATTCTATAGTTAATGAAAGAAAGAGGGGTTACCAAGTATACTGTAAGTGTGTCATTTAATAAGAATGTGAATTGGTTTTATAAAAATATGGATACTGCATTGTCTCTGGATTGAAGCTGAAAAAACTCCAAATTATTACAATTTTCACCTGCAACATTAAGTCGCCATTTTGTCAAACCCTAAAACAAAGGAAAGAAGGAGTATGTCTTAGGTTCTTTTGAAACTAAACTCTGAGTATGCTTGCAATAATAATAATAATAATAATAATAATAATAAATGCAGCTTTTTGTTCAATAGGCTGTCATATAAATTCAAGATGGTAAAGAATATTTACAGCAAAGAGAGTGAATAAAACAAATGAAAGCCTTGGAATTTTAAACACACAATACTGTAGGAAAGTGTATTAATTAGGCACTTGTAGAAAAATATGGGAATTTGATGGGGAGGAGCTAACAAAGATTTTGATAGTTTAATGATGAATCGGTGAAAAAGAAACCATAATGTAATTTTTACTTGTTTGAAAATGCATGCTAACATCGAAGGCTTAAAATCTGCTGAGGCAGCATGCTCTAGTGTAATTCAACACACAACCTGCACTGAGAAATAGAGTTCAATGTAGCAAAAGTGTATTGATCTCTGGTGTTTCTTTGTGTCTTTAACAGCACTTTTCCTTTTTACAATTTTTTTATTTTACAATGCTTATGATAACTTCACAGTTATATCTTTCAAACAAAATGAAGGTAAAATACTGAAAAAGGGGTAGCTATTACATGTGTATTTAATGATAGATCTTTATGCTAGGTCTAAGTAAGCCATTGAATAGAATGGGGCTTGTGATACTCATGACTTCCACACCCTGGTACTTACCAATCCTAGACAGTCATAGGAACTCTTTTGAAAACTTATTCAAAAGATTATTCTCTTGGTAAGTATAATTTAAAAATTAAAGAAGAGTGTAGATCAAAAAGAAAAATATCTCCCACTTAGCTCTCCCTTCATTCCAGAGTCCTCTTCTAAGATACACACCATATTTACATACATTTCCTTGAGTATCATTAGTGTTGACGCTGTATATACAGCACTCCTTTGCTTTACACAAGAAACTCTCCTGAGCCATGTTGTTTAAAATAAATATATAGATTAGCCATATTTTTACATCAGTACATTTAGATTTCCCATGTTCTTTTAAGCAACTATGTATTGTTTTACTATATTAATACATTAGAATTTACATAATCATTCACTTAGAAAAGAACCTTTAATAAGATTCCAGTATTATTTTACTACTTAGAGCTAAAATAAAAATCCTTAAACATATATATCATTGTAACTTGTTAAAGTATATAGGTAGGATAAATTTTTTGAAATAATATTGTTGGCAAATACTGATTGATAAAAATAAATTTGATTAATGTCTGAAAATCAGATTTATTAAATTCAATCTATATATTTTTGCAATTGCTATATTTATTTTATAAACACACCTAAAGAAGAAATTAGGTTCCTATTAATACTGATGTCATGAATTGAATGTTTGTGTCCCCCATCCCCCAAATTCACATGTTGAGGCTTTAACCCTTAATGTGGCTGCAGTTGAAGAGGAGCCCTTAAGGAAGTAATTAAGGTCAAGTGAGGTCATAAGGGTGGGGTCCTGATCCCATAGGATTAGTATCTTTATAAGGAGAGACACCAAAGAGCTTTCTCTCTCTCTCTCCTCTCTCTCTCTCTCTCTCTCTCTCTCTCTCTCTCTCTCTCTCTCTCTCTCTCTCTCTCTCTCTCTCTCTCCCCCCCTCTCCCTCTCTCCCTCTCCCTCCTTTCCTCCCTCCCTCCCTCCCTCTCTCTTCTCATTCCCCCACTCTCTACCCCATGCTCATGTACCCAGGAAAGGCCAAGTGAAAGCAAAGCATGAAAGCAACCATCTAGGAGCAAGGAAGAGTTCTCACGAGAAACCCACCATGCTCTTGTCACAATTTTTCTGCCAGTTAAGATAGAATAAGTAACTAAATCACAGTTTCTGACAGTTATCCAGAAAAACTTTTAAACTTTCAATCTGGCTAGGTGTCACTTTTTAATAGCCAGTTCAATGGACTTTACACACACACACATGCACACACACACGAAGGTGATATAAAGGGTGAAAAACAGATGCATGTTTTGGGAAACAAAATCTACAACATGCATTTCATTTTTTCTCATAAAAATTTGTCATTTTAGAAAAATCCTGGTACTCAAATTAAAACAGTGTCTAAAAACCTAAGAAATGGGAAAATTTTTCAAAATATGAAAAAATAAATAAAAATAAAACTGTAGTAGAAAGGAAGAGTTATTGAATGTTTATGTGTCTATAGCCAATTACCACATTCACAGAATGTCATCTATTTATAAGCAAGTTATTATTCTAGTATCAGAGCAGAATAGAAATCATTGCTCACTTATTTAACAATCAACATTTTTAAAATAAGGTACATGTACCTATTCATTATGTACTTATTCCTCCACATCACTGAAAATAAAAATCACAAATTGTAAGATAGCACAAGTATTATTATTGAGACTTTACAGATGAGGAAACTTAGGCTCAAGAAAATTAGAAAATTCATACAAGGTTTCACAACCAGCAGGTTATGGCATAAGAATATAAACCAAGATTTCATAAGCATCAAAGCTTGTGTTCTTTCACTTGTGTTCTCTTTGTTTCATACACATCAAATATGTATTTAAAAATTTTAATGATTGTCCTTGCTATAGCACTGTGTAAGAAAATAAATAAAAAAAGACATAGCACTTGCCACTGAGGGAGGATCTCAGTAATGTGGATTCGGAGAAGTAAATGGACATATAAGCAGGATAATCTGACAGAACTAGGTCCAGGGAGCCTGAAAAGATGACTTGTTCTGGAGAATATCAGAGAAGACTCCCAGAGGGAATGATGCTTGTGAAAAGGAGCCATGAGAATTACCCAGGTGAACAAGGGCATGGGGAGTCCAAGATAATTCCTATCAGACTTCAATTTCCAGAAATATGGAAGACGGAGGCTAGCTTACACTCCAAGCTCTTTCCATGGGAATATAGTATACAAATAAATACACGTGCACACATATTAATTGCATTGGTCTTTATATATTTACATTTATATTTATTTCTATCTCTGTAAGTACACCTATATTATTCTTGTACTAGGATAAATGCCCTTCTCACCCCCTTCGGGTTTTGATGTCCTGTACTCATTTACTCCTACGTGGAGGCATCCCGCCTCCCTGCTTGTGCTCTGAGGCCCCTTGGCAACCTTCCCTCCACAGCAGTGCTGTCCACCTCTGCTCGGGCTCTGATGCCTCACACCAGGCCATTCTACTCACTCCACCAGGATGACTTCCTCATTCTTCCTGGGCTCTTCATATCCCTCACCAGGCTGCACCTCTGGTGAGCATGGACTTTGCTTACTGTGCTCCGTATCACTTAAAGGTCTTATGGCTGAATTGTTCAGGAACAGAGAGAGAGGAAGGGAATGGGGGAAAGGAAAAAGAGAAGAGGAAGGACCACGAATCATATGAACATAGCTGGCTGTGTTTTCCACCAGAAAATCAAGAGCAGTGATTCTCAAAAAGGAAACGCCACAGATTCTGTGGTTTGAAAAGCATAGCCAATATATAATTTTGTATTTGGAAAAGGAAACAAATATATTGTTTTCATGACAAACTCCTCAAAATGATGCTGGATAAAATTTTCTCAGATAAGAATACAGATCGTGTGGTGAAGAGGAAAGGAAATGAGATTTTTATCAAAATAAAGCTGGGTTTAAAAATATTGCCATAGAGGATCAGCATTTCTGCTTTTAGAGGCTCCCTACTTTGCCGGCTTCACTTTACTAAATATTTATTAGCATTGTGGTGTGAAAGATAGTTAGATGACCTGTTCTAGTGAAAGATAGGAAGATGACACAAATAATTAAAAACTCGGAAATCTTCAATTTCCTTAAATTCTAACATTTATATAGTTTAATGTCATAAAACTCCTTTACAATGAAGGTATTAAGGCATTTGCATGAAAATCTATGACAGGCTAATTAGAAAAGCATTTTGTAGTTATTGTTTTGTTATTCTCAAAAATACATTTAAAATATTCAAACAACTCAGAAATGAATAGAGAGCAAAGCTATACTACTGCACTTCCATTGTTAAGATAGGTATTATTGATAGAGTCACATGGCTGGGGGGTACTCTGCATATTAGGAGGTGACCTCACTTCTTTGGACCACTTGGACCTGGCTATTTCTACATATGAAAAAACCACACCAGAAGGGTCACACCATAATGATCTGCTTCAGTTAAGAAATAGTTGCCAAGAGCTTTTCAGAGCCATAATAAGTTCTTTGAACCATCCATTTCCTTATCTTAAGGAAAATTTCCTAATGAAATAAAAGCATAAACTTTTAGCTATAGTAATAAAGGCAACTATGTTATAGATAAAAACCTGGAAACCAATCTAACAATACAAAGTTGGATGAATAATTATTTCAGAGCCATAAAATGGGATATCACACAGTTTCAAAAAAAATTTAAAGTAGACATTGATTAGGAAATAATTATTTTATATATTATTGAGTGAAAACCTAGATATACCAGAATATGTAAACATAATTTTCTATTTAAAGACAAATTAATATGTATATTTATTTATGCATATGTACACAAAAAGGTTTTTTTTTTATAGATTAAAATACCATCATGTATTAAGGGTTATGATTGGTTTTATTTTTATTTCTTATTGTTTTTCCCCACATCATCTTTTTATTCATTTTTTTCTTTATTTCTTCAACAAATATTTATTAATTCTGTCTTTTACCAGGCTTGAAGATCAAAATTTATTTATTTACTTACATAAAGAAATAATGTATCAACACCTTAATAGTCTTTCTAGCTGAGTATACATGTCTCATCCCTTCACATTCGTAATTATCCAAAAAGGCATCTGAAAAACCATCCTGGAACACCCCAAGTTATACCCTGAGTTATTTAAGCCTTGGAAAACACCAAAATTAAACTAAGAACAAACAAATCTTTTGAACATGACCTTTAAAGATAAAAAAGAAGCTAAGGGAAATAATAATGAGAGAAACTTTATCTCTGAGCATATAAAAATTCTCTGTCCAAGAAATTGTGGGATAGGTACACAGTGAATGACTTATAAAATCAATCTCTCTTTAGCCTTTGTATTCAAGCCAAAAAATTAAAATGCTATATCCTGATTTCCAGCATGAAAAAGTCCAGTTTCTAGAAAGTATTATTCTACCTATCTAATTCAATTTGAAACACAAAGAGCTAGAATGACTATATAAATTTACTTTGTGTGATCAAGAAGATTAATCTGAAAAAGGCAGCGATTTAAGTAAGAGAGTATTGATACTACAGATAAATAGTATGTTACTTTAATGTTTCTTATAACCACAGAGATGTTCAAAGCCAGTAGCTACATCCTGTACAATTTAATTTCTATAAATTGAATTAAGTGTTTGTGTCATAAACAACAGCACATTATCAAGAGAAGTTAGAGATGCTGTAGTAACTTACAAACTGAAGAGTGTGACTTCATAAAAAGTTGCTGTATTCTCCTTATGTCAGATCTAGGGTACTAAGATCCCTAAACAGAACAGACCGATATTGGTACCACTTACATTCTTATTTTATTCCAAATTCGGGAAATAGTAAATAAACATCAGCTCATATTTAAGGCGATATTTTCTCTAGAGTAAGTATTATGTTTCTTTGAGTGTTTATTAGAATAAACATTTCTTCTGAAGTACTACTTTTGGATTATGATAAAACAAACTTTGCAAACAATTCTCTATTTCATGGACTATAATGACAAAATTTCCTGGGATGGTGCTACATGTCTCTTGAACACAAAACCATGAGGTTTCTTTGTGACACATTATCCTCACTCCAACAGTAATGTCAGAATGAGATCCTACTGTGCTACTTACTATCTGTGATACTACAGTTCAAACACAGCAAGCTCTTACAACTTAACCTTGTCATCTGCAGAGGATACAAAGCCTTTTCAACTTCCCTTGCTTATTACCTACAGCGGTTTGACTTATGCAGCTTCAGACGCAAAGGCAGGTGCTGCCGCTGCTGCTACTGATGATCGTCAGCCTTGCCCTGGTGCAACACTGCATATACACAGTAGAGATAAACAAAGTCAGTCCATTCCCATCATTTCTATGATGTTAATAAAGAGGATGATACCTTGTATAAAGGCCATTTGCCCTTCAGGTGGAGAAGACATAAAAAATCATGCTCTATATTTATTAACTGGAGGAGTATTTTTTATTATGTGTAGTTGAAAATGTGAATTTGTGTTTAGTAAGATGTGATTGAGCCGGTATGAGAACTAGTCAAATGTAATATTTGTCTGTGGTATACCGTCATGTGTTATATGAAGGAAGGGTCCATCATATGAATTGCTAATATAGGCAGAAATTGAATATTTTTAACATAAAATAATAAATCACATTTCATTCATGTTCCCATTATACTGAAACAAAAGCCAGAGCAAGCAGAACTATTTTAGAAAATTTATGTTGTAAGGTCCAAAGTCTGCTATGTGTTCATTAGGAGGCAATTTTTGGAATGCCTCAGTATGAGGCAAAGTCAAAACTCAAGAATACCAAAGCACTTTACTTATGCAGTCTTGTAGCAAAGAAATTTAGCTGTCTACCAAAATCTGCTTTTCCATTTACCATGCAGAGTTGTCACTGGTAAATGCTAGCCAGCCTCATTGCACCTAGAAAGGGCTGTATGAGTAGTGAACCCTCATGCAACACAAGCAGACTCCATGTTCACTACTTATGGGCCAAACCATTTAAGAAGAGTGTTCCATCTCTACTTTACTGTTCCCTTCTACCAGACAGATGCATTGAACTACAAGCTTTAGGAGATGAAGGAGCCACAAGATGGGAGAAGCCTGACTTCTTAAATATCTATGTAGAATAATGCTGCCCATGGACTGGGAACAACTGTATCAGGCTGATATATGAGCTAGAACTAATTATATTAAGGCACAGAAATTTGGCAATTATTTAAGAAATTATCATTACTCTAATATTGTTATCTATCATAGCTGAATAATGACTTCAGTCAAGGGGAAAGGTAGGGTACAGAAAAAAAAAAGAAAAGGTGAACATAGATGTGACTGGATTTTTGTTAATGTGTGAACAATCTGAAATGCTAAACAATAGTCTAGCTAATGCTGAACTAGCTAGATTGTTAAAACATGCTCATTCTGGTTCTACACTTGCACTGTTACTTTAGGCAACTTCTCTGTTACTTTAGGCAACTTCCTTGGACTGCACTTTCTTACCAGCAAAATAAGAAATTCCATTAGATGAACTCCATAATTACCTTCAGCCATCACATTTCCATTCCATTTTTCCACTAACACATGAAGTGATGTTCTCTAAGTTATAAGGTGAACTAGTGTTTATCCCAGGAGATAAATTGTGCAGTGGGATAATGAACATAGCAGTGGGAGTTGCCCACCAGGATTCCAGGGTTTGTCCGACCTTTAGATGGCTGCAGGTGTTTACAAAGTTTATTTAAATTATATGGATTTCAATTGCCTCATCTATACAATAAAATTACATGTAAAATAATCTCTAGGTTTTCTTTAAGCTCTAATATTCAGCAATTCTCTAAACAGATCAATTTTTTGTGTGTGTGTTTTATGGAAATGAAAAGCAATACCACCAGTGTACTTCTCCATAAGTAAAGTGTTATCAAGAAGTTAAGCAAAAAACTGTTGACCCATAAATAATATTTAAGAGATCATGACATTTTCACCAGTCATTTCCTCACTTATCATTGTAGGATAAGGAAACTCTCCCTGAATAGCATGGTAGAGACAGCAGAAGTGCAAATTTATGGTTAGCTGCTAGCCCCCAGCCTAGGGTCACATTCTTTGTCGATGATGTACTCCCAGTGCAGTTTCTCCACTAGAGGCTGAAGTGCAGGGCATTGCCTTCTTTTCTGTGAAGCAGACAGGGAGGGTTGCTTATACCATAACTAGCCAAGTGGAAAGATGAACACTTTCTCAAGTTAAGTTTCAAGAAATCAATGAATTCTGGCCATGCTTTTATAACAGCTCATATAGAAGTCAATCAATTGACTCCTTTAAAAAAAAAGTTGGCAGGAAAGAAAAAAAACAAAGACAACTACAGAATATATATATGTGTGTGTATAGAGAGAGTCTTTTACAATCTTTTAAATTAACATATGCATTGTCATTGCATATGAAGGTTAGTTTTCTACATATCATCAGACATGCACCTTAGATAATTTTTTCCTATTAATGTAATTAGAAATTTAATGACAAAATTCCAATCTTATCTCTAGCTACTTAGAAAAGAGCTTTATTTAAATAAAACATCACATCACTGTCAAAAGCATAAACACAAGGAAATGTTTAGCTTCTCAGGGAGTGAAAGCGGTAGCAAAAATAAGTTTCTGAGAGATAAAGACTTTCAGATATTTTGCTAGTTTTAAGAGTGTGTATTCTAGAAATGAGAATATATATTAGGATAATTGGACTAGTAATGCACACATCTTGAGGACACACAGCTAAATTTGATTGGGGATTTCTAAACCTCACTGCAACCTCTAGCAGTTTTATTATCTGCAATGATTATTATGTTTCCCTGTGTGCCTTGCCTTCAGAAAAGACTTGCTCAATAGATATTAACTTATGTGTGATGAATTTGAAGTGGCATAAAATAATCTAGACTAAAATTCTATAATTATAGACGATGGTTTTTGTCAAAGGAGAATTTGATATTTAAGATCATGCTGTTATGTCTTCAAGTTTTTGGTTGTATTCATAGCATTAATTGCTAAGTCTACTTAATACAGATTTTCCTTCCTTATTTATCCTAAAGATAACCATAACATTATTTGACATTTTGTATAAGACATCTTGTTTGTTTGTAAGTGTCCATGAGTACATGTCATATGAGTGACCAGAGTATAAGCTATCACATATTTAGCTATCTGTTTAATATTTACTTGTATTTTGAGAGCACTAAACATAATAAACGCTATCACTGGTGACCACCAAATGAAAACATCATAACAACCATCATGGATAGCACGATGTGGGGTTCAGAAACACAGGTTTAGACACCAGACAAGGCCATATTCAAATCCTGATCAGTATACGAACTTTAGCACATGATCTATCCCCTCAAAGGCTTGATTTTCTCAGCTATAAAGTCAGGGCATATTGGAGTTTTCATCTTTAAAAAGATGCACTTTCTACAGCAAACAATAGTGTTGGCTGAATTTCTATTTCGGCTGCTTTTGCATTTTAGTTTGCATATTAATCATATTCTTTATTGAGTTGCTTTTCAGTCATATTTTCCTCTCTCCCTATCATGAGTATCCACTGTGCGAAGTGAAATTGCCTGGTTGAACGACGGATAGTTTACACACGGACTCATTATTTCTCCTCTAAAGGTTCAATGGGATACATGCTAGTTTTGTCTGTTTCTGTGCTTAGGGTCATGACATCAGAGCACATGTCTGCTTGAAAAGATGTGAGGCCAGGGCCTTTTGGACTCCCCCATCACTTTTATACCTGACCCTGACCCTTATAAAAAAAAAAAAGTTCAGTTTGCTGCTTTGACTTTTTCACTGCTTGGACTCACTTTTTTGTTGAAGTCTTTGTCCTGTGGTTTGTGCAACATGATTCTCTGTAGTTGGGTCCTGGCCCCTTTGACCTGAACCAACTGATTGTGCCATGGATTTAAGTGATCACAATGGTTGGATCAGAGGCAAAGAGAGCTCCTTTCATTCTCTGTCAAAACCAACTTGACAGTTGTCTTTCAAACAGCGCTGAAGGCAAGATTGAAACATTAATTTGAAATCTGCAGTTTCTTTTAGAATTTATAAATTCCACATATATTTATTATCTTTTAAAGGCATGTATTATTATCATTCTAATTTCTTATGCACAAAAAAGCTAAGTCCAGAGATAGATTTAATTAATAGCCCAAAGTTACACAGTAAGCAAGGTACAGAGGTGAGATAACAATCTGGTTTTTTTTAAATCAGAAACTACTACTTTTGTTCTTCCAATAATCATATAACTGATTTTAGCCATTCATAAAGTATGAGCCAAAATGAGGGAAGACTGAGTGCAATAAATATTTTTTGTTTCTCCTTGGGTGAAGGAGTGTGGCCAGAAATAACATATTAATAAATAGAACATAATTTGTGAATAGAACTTAGTCTAGAGAGAAAAAATTGACCCTGAAACTGCCATCCATAGGTATTTTTTATTGAAATGTTTCTAGGCTGACTTGTTGACATAGCCCAAGAAACGAGAGTCACTAAAAGAATGAATTGTTTAGGTACATAACGAAAATGTGTGGTATCAAGATTTGACTCAGAACATCTAAGATATAATGCCGATTGTTAATGTAATGAATATGATACCTGAAAGAATATAAGCAGAAATGAAAATAAGTTTTTTAAAAGTGCTGATTTTTATTTAAGTTAAAAGAAAGCAAATATCTGCGGGAGGAAACTTACTGACAATTTATTAGTGACCTATCAGATAACATATTTAAGTCTTACTGATTTGAAATTTCCTATCAACAAAATTGGAATAATATTGTTAAAAAAAAATCTTATGCATCTATTGTGGGAGACTTTAAATGTGGTTCTTTTTCCTGTATGGATTATGTATAATTCAGAGCACTTAATATTTTTTATTTATTTTTCTTCCACAAATTTTATTTGAGATGATTAAACCATATTGCTAGATGTATCATAAAACACTTTGCATGTATAATTACAGAATTATGCAAATGTTCCATCAATATTACTTACTTATGCCAATGGTAAGCATATATTTTGATCATATACATGTCATTGAAAGACTTCTACAGAATATAGAATAGCTCTCCTATGAGTGTGTGCATGTATGTGGTTGCATGTGTTATGACGCTGTATACTTATTACAAATCTTATTTAAAAATAGAGCAACTTCTGGTCAAGATGGTGGAATAGAGGGTCGCCAGTATCACTCTCTCCCATAAATCAACCAATTCACAACTATAAAAAAGCAACAACAGCCAAGCTTGGTCTGCTAGAGCTTAGGGGAAGAGGAAGAGAGATGTACGGAGCGCATGAAGGCAGGAGAAACCACAAAGAGAGAAAGAAAAAACTGCTGTGACTGTTTCGAGCCCCAGCTGCTTCCAGGCTGGAGCTGCTGAGCACACAGAGCAGAAGCTGGCAAAAGCCACAGATGTGCCCTCCGTATGAAGATGCTTGGAGGCGGTAGGAGAGAAGAGGGCCTTGTTAACCCCCAGGCCAGCAAGACCACTAATAGGGTTCACGTGGACCCACATAGGAGTGAGGAGCCAGAACAGCTGAAGAAAAGGAGCCACTTGGAGGCTGGTGAGTCATCGCAAGGGACTGGTGCATGGCTTGTCCCATGGAAAGTGTTTGCAGCACAGGTGGTAGGGGAGACAGGCCCACCGGGAGAACACTGGGACACAGCAAGGACAGCTGATCTCTACCCCTTTCAGTGAAGGACCACTCAGAAGAGACTGGTCAGGAATAAAGAATTGCATGGGGTGCAGTTTGATGAAAAGACTCAGGCCCAGACCAGAGTTTCAGATCTCTTGAGAGCCAGAAGTATCTATAAAGTGAACCATTAAAACCTGAGCTGCACAAATAGCCTTCCCTAGGGAATCAGCAGCAAAGCAGTAATCTATCTCAACTACACGGCTCAATACTAGACCCTGCAGGAAGTTTCCCCATTTTAGAAGTAAACAAAGGACAACAAATTAGTTCCAGCACATAGTTTAAATGGTGGGAACAGCAAATAATCCAACACAGAAATGAAAGAAAGAACAAAGTACCCATAACCAGAGACAAAGTTTCCTTTTTAACTAGTAAAGTCTCATTTCACCAAAGAACACCTATAACACGTAGAAGGACTGGAAGTCCCCTGGGATATCAAGCCAGAAAGGTGTGATGGCCAGGGGCCTCAGCAATGTCCCCAGATACCCACAACCAATCCCGAGGGTGGGGGATGAGGGCCTCGGCCACACCCCCTGACACATGCAGCCAGCCCAGCGGCAACCACTGAGCCACTACAAGAAGCACCCCAGGCTCTACCAAGCAGGCAGTGTGGGGGGGCTTGGGCCACAGCCACCCCCCGCCCCACCCACACCCGCATGTGCAACGAGCCCAGCGTTGACCCCCAAGCTGCAGCAAGAAGGGCCCTGGGTTCTCGAGCTGGAGAGGTGGGGGCCGAGGACTTTTCCACACCCCTCTGACATCTGCACCCATCCCAGCAATGACCAAGCCACTGCTGGAAGCTGCCCAGTCTCCCTTATGGGAATAAGGGGGCTGCCACAGGCCTCAGTCCCACCCCTCCTCCTCTCTCCTTCTTCCATCCCATTTTCTTCCCCTTTCTGCTCCCCCCTCCCTCCCAACTGCTCTGCAACAATATCCTAGAATGTAAAAAATATTAATAAAATTTTATTTCCTTTATAAAAAAGAGATATTTCGTGCTAATTTTACTGAATATATTACATCTATGAAATACATCAAAATCACATATAACAAGTGTATGCTAGAGTGACTTTAGAATTTGTAATGTATTGCTGAGCAAACCAAAATGTCTTCCATCTTATATTAATGGAAAGATAATATGAACCAGGCATGAATATAGTATATGGAATGCAAACATGAATAAAATACAATCAGTATCCACTCTGAGCTCTAATTCACTGAGGGCATTGTCAGAGAAGCCAACATAACATATTTTGCTATTCAGTCGTACGAACCTCTTCTTGCCCAAAGGACTCCTGGTTTTCGTTTTTTTTTCACCTGTGGGCTCTAGAGAAATCTCTATATTCTTTTTGTCTAGATGCTCCTACAAACTCCTTCCCCTGGGTTTGGTTCTTTACCACACAATCCTGGACATGCAGAGCACGTGGATTTCTAGGCTCTATACCACTTGTTTGCTGCCACCCAAAATGAGAACATGGGGCATTTTCTATTTAACAGTTCTGCAATTAACCAGGGTTACGAAGCAGAGGGGAGATTTTACAAAATAAATGCATAGAGTATTCTAGAATCTATATTTTCTGCTTCTTAATTTCAAGTGTATATTAAAATTGCATGTTCCTGGGCCCACCTCGGACCTATTGAATCAGAATCTGTGATAGTTGGGACCTGGGAATTCCCACATTTTAAACAAGCCTCCTGAGTGATAAAAATTGCTTTAAAATCTCATTATATAGTTTCTAATTGCAGATGATAAACAAAATTCTAAAACATTGGTCTCCAAAGTAGGTAGGCAACCCCAGTTTGCTTATGATAAAAATACAATATTCCAACTTACATGCATTTTAATCATTATCTCAAATAAATAGATAATTAAATAAATTATTTTCTGTTAAAGCTCAAATTGAAGATTGCCGAAATAAACACAAATGAATCACAGAAAATAAAATGAGGTGGAGCTGACATATCTTTCCCAAGTACAAATTCTTTGAACTCTACATCATGAAGTATAACCAATTGTAATCTCATCCGATATGCCAAGGAATCATATAAAAATATCCGAATTTTTTAAGACTACTTGAAATATACCGTCACATCAAAGATAGTTAATGGTGTGCTTTTAATAAAATAGTAAAAAGTACATCAAAATATTATTTATCTAATAATTATTTTATTTCTATTCTTATTTTATGAATGTTTTATAATGTGCACAACGTGTTAGTACAATAGTACATGTACATTGCTTATAAATAAATACACATGGATTGTGATACATTCAGATAGCTTTTTACACAAAAGAGGTGTGTAGTTGGAAAAGTTTGGAGACTATGCATCTAGTGGTTTCCTAGGACATATTCAAAGGACATATTCAAAGGACATATTCAAAGGACATATTCCTTCACAAAATCTCTATTTTTTATAATAATTTCTTATTATTTATTCAATTTCTAATTATTTTAAAATATTTAAAATATTTTATTTTATTAATTCAACGTAATCAAAGCAGAATAATCAAGTATTCTTTTTATCTCAAACAAACAATTTATGTTTATTTGAGACTCCTACCCAGGTGGCAATACTCAGGCACTCAGTCCTGACCAGAGGTAACTCCCTCTTTTACAGACAAATCTGCATATAGCAAAATAATTATTTTAAAAAATGATTATTATTCAAGTATACAGTGCTGTGGAATGCTACAATTGATAGCTGAAAACGGTGAGACCACAGAGGGCCAGCAGTAAATGATAACAATAATAATTTAATGATGACAGCTTTGTGGCAGGCATTGTGCTAAAAGCTCAGCAAAGGCAGTTATTATCTCCATGTATAAATGAGGAAACATCTATGTCACAGGAACTAATTGCTTGGCAAAGTCATAAAAGGCTTTGTAAGAGAGAACATTTTTACTGGTCCTTGATAAACAAATGGGTGTTTGCTAGGTGCCTCTTGGCAAAGGGCATTCCTGGACAAAGAAAAACCACAACAGAAGGGCACTTACATATTGGTTCCTGGCACTTAGAATACTCTCCTTCTGTCCTTTATTCTACTGTCGAAGTGTTACACTTCTTCATGATGCCAACTTTTCTTCACTTATCATTCTTCATTGCCCATTGAATTAAGTGCTCAGAACACATACCTTAATTGCTCATTTAATTATTTGTCTTTTATCTTTCAACTCTATTTTTGCTAAATTATAAGATCTGTGACAGCAAGAACCACATCTCTTTTACTCATCTTTATCTTTTTAGAGCCCAGGAGTATTACTGTAAACATACAGGTGTCAAATAAATGTTTGATAAATAAATGACTGAACATATTAGTCTGGCTTGGTAACAGGCATAGGCAACTATCACCTAATGGTACTCTAGACAGAGTAAAAACAAATACTAGTTTGGCCTAAGGCTTGAAGGCCTCTAAGTACCTAGCAGTCACAGCATTACAGCCAGAGAAGTGCAGATAACTAGAAAGTAATAGAGAGCTCACGTTTAGAATTGCGTTATGCTCTGGAGTAACATCCATTTATATATTATCAGCAATTATATGAAGCCACTAAACTTTTGAGGTTAAATAGTTATGAGGCTCTATTTTGCATTAGAAATAATAAAATAGTTAACATTTATATGAAATTCTTGATGCCAGATGACATACTGAAACCTTTAAACAGATTATCTCATTTAATGGCCACAGGGATGAAAAGACAATCCATGTTTTTTGGAGCCTGAAGCTTATACCATCTGGGAGTAGGGGATCTTTTTAAGAAAATTAATCCAATGTTATGAATATCAAATTAGAACAAAAATAAATATTTGTTTATAATAAAAAATGAATTCCAATAAATTATGAGTATACAAATAACCAACATCATAGACATTATAAAATCCAGAAAATAACGTATTTTATCATTTAACACTACTTTAATTAACCACTTTTTCCTCTGCATTTTTGTCTGTCTTACTGAGCTGACGTTAGCACTGAGAACACAAGGGTAGTGGTGGGTAAAACTACTGGTGTCTTAGCACAGATGGAGGCAGTGATATCCAACTCTACCAGCAGTCATTGTGTTTTCTTTACCATCATGCACTGAAAAAAGCCATGTTAATTTCAGAATGTCCTTGGTGAGATATTAAAAAAAATTAATTTATTAAATCTCAACCTTTAAATAGATGTCTTTTTAATATTTCATGTGATAAAATGGGAAGTATATATAAACCACTTCTGTTGCTCAACAAACTATGACGGTTTTTCTCAAGGAAAAACTCCTGCTTGAGTTACAAATTGAACTAGTCACTTTTTTTCATAAAACATTATTCTTACTTGAAAGAACAACTGACAGACGAACTGTGCTAATTCAGGGTTAGCTATTTGGCTGATACTTCCTCAAAAACGAATGAAGTAAACCTCTTACTTCAATGGAAATAACATATGTTGACACTGATGAAATTAGAGATTTGAAGCAAAAACTATAACTTTGAAAAAACTGTATCTGAACTGTAAGCTCGATAGCTTCTCAGTACTTAAAGACATCACTGATGAGATGTGTGGCAATGTCAATGAATGTAATTGCTACTGTATAATGAAATATGTTAACATTTGGAAGAGGTGCATAACTCAATGAACCAACGTTTTCCAGATGAAAATATTATAATATTATGCATTACTTAGGAAAAGTGCAAAATAGACTAATGGATATAAATTTCCTATTGCAGCTACTTTTATAAAGTTATTATTTGTCAAATTTGGCTGCAGTCTCAAAGAAGATTATCAATAATTAGCTGAAAAGGCAATTAAAGAAATTTGTAAAATTATGAAATAGTCCTACTCTTCTCACTAAATGTTTTTTTAAATATATTTTTTCATAAAATGTACCATTTATATTAACATGTATTGGGTTTACTATTGCTACTTTCAAAGGAATTAATAAGTAAATATGTATTTTAGTTTTCTCCATTTTAATTTCTACTATGGTAGATACAACACGCAGAAATGCAAGGTCTCAGGATCTTTGGAAATTTTTGTGAATGTAAAGGGATCCTGAGTCTAAACATCTGAGAACCATTGCTATAAAGAAGGCGAAGGAGAATAGTGGTTACAGCTCCTTTTCTCTCACTTGCTCCGATCCCAGCTTCTTGTTTTGGGGAGACATAGAACAAAATAGTTAAGTACAAATAATATGGAATCAGATTAAATGCATCAGCCCTGAATCAAAGGTGCTCCAGATTACTAGCTCTGTGATATTAGGAGGCAATCTCTTGATGCTTCTGAATCTCAGCATTCTTATTTCTAATCTGAGAGTAAAAGTAACACCTGTTTCATACAGTCTTTGCAGGGGTGGATGTAACATGAAACTGATGAAGCTTTTGCTTCAAGCCCCGAGATTTGCACAGCACCTTCCGAGACCCTAGTTAATGAGTATAGAATAAATGAGCGTGGTTACTGTTCACGGTTCAAGAAAATCTGAAACGCCCTGAAACCTTAAAGCTTTCATATGAAAAACATTTGGTAGAATTCCCTGCAAATTTGACAACAATCCTAAATTTCATATGACCTTATCTATAGCAAATTACATAGCTAAAAGGACCTTTCCTAAATTATCAATAATAAAATACAAATTTTAAATAATCTTGATAAATAAAAGACTAATTTTTCCACTCTTTCTGTAGGAAATCATATTGTAAAATCACTGTTATATAAACAGACCAATAAAAATCACAGGGAAACGTGTGTAGTTGCATAGTCTCATATGTCCTTAGAATGCTTGACATTGGGTGTATATTTAGGAATAATCATTGAAATCATCATTATAAAATACAGAAATTAAAAGTGTTTAATAAGAGGAACACTCATCTCACTCCATCCAGCTAAAATTACATAACATTTTCTCTTTATATGACATTTTTTTCTTCTCTACCCTAACAAATGATACTAGAATTGTCATTCTAGATTCAATTAATAATACAGTGAAAAAATTATTATAACAATGTATACAACTAAAACGTATATTCTAATGAAGACCAGGGTTGGAATGTGGAAAAGGGTCTTGGTGCTATCAATCCACAACTCCGAATTAGTAATTTTTTTCTAAACAGTAGATCATGCACTTTTGTTGGACAAAGTAAGTGCCAACTAACCAAAACAATATGTGTATTCTATTACTCTTCCTATTTGATGTTTGACAAAATGAAATGGTATCTACCCAAACCACAATATCAGGTTATGGATCCAAGTGGATTTTGTTTATTTGAATCAATATACAGGACTGTGCACGTTTATGGGCTTACATTACCATAGCCACAGATGGTAGCCACTGAATGTATGGCATTCTTACACAGATGCACATGTTTTCAATGATGTTAAACTTAATAATTTATATATATTTTTATATAGGCCATGAGACTGAAAGGCAGCCAACGAGAGCCACATCTAGAAATGTTGCTGATGTAAACTAAATTAAGTTTAGCATAATATTGTACACACAAAATGAAAATTAAAAATAAACACATGTATCAAATGCGGTTTAGTGCTAGTCAAATACTGCAGGTCACAAAGGTGAAAGACATCATGGACTTACATTAAATAATTAAGGAAGAGCAGCTTCTGTTTAATGCCCTGGGATATTATCCTCTCTTGTCCTTTTAAAGCACTGAAGAGAACTCCCATTATCCAGAAGAAATACAGACTGCAGCAGACACAAGGTAACTATCAACACACTGAATAATTAGAAAACAGTTCCCTGGAGAAACAGAATTTAAGAAATGATTCTTTAAAAAACAAATGAAGAATCTACAATAACAATTGCAAAACTCTTACTTGAAATTTATTAAAAGGCAGTTTTTTCTTACAATTAATACATAGCACACCTGATAAATTATATGAATAAAGTGAAGAATATAATTTTGGATTACAAAAGACTATGCTTTCAAACAAATTTCAGCTATTAAAGCTTAATATCTTTTGGGGTGCTTTCAGCATTTGTAGGAATTATTCAAAATTCTAGTTAAGTCTTTTCACATGCTACTATTACAAATAGAGACGATTTTTAGTTATTTGTGTGTGCTTATAAATGAAGCACACTATCTTTATTAGTTAACTGCTTACTGATAAAACAGGTTGTAAGAAAGACAATGATCATAACTTGTGTCTAACATATGACTATGGAGATTTGTGAAGATTAGTACTGTACATTATTTAACACCTGGGAAAACTAATCTTGTTATAATACTAGTAGTAAAATTTTTAAATGCATTCTAATATATTTCATTATATGCCAATAATTTATAACTTCTAGAATAAATCTGCAAGGATAGGAAACTGTCTTTTAATATTTGACAGAATAGTTTTTTTATGGGCAATATTTTAGCCAAGTCTATCATTCTGTCTAATACACTGTACAAAACGTTATTACATGAGGTTTCATTCAACAGATATTTTGCTTGAAAATTGTATGAATTGAGTGGAAATAATAAAAAAATTAAAAAATAAATAATAAATAGTGCATGCTTTGAAAATAGTAATATAAATTTAGAAATTAGCTTTTAAAAGGAAACTTTGTATCAGAACTGAAGTATTAATATAAAAAAGTTATCTTTGGTAAATCATTAAACGAAGGTTAGTTTATTTCAACAGTATAAATTTTCGATATTAAAAGGAGTAACATTTTTTCACATTCCACAAACACACACATGTGCATGCACACACATTCACAGACTTATTATTAAGTCCATATCAAAGCTGAAAAGTGTTACATGGGTACCATATATCTCAGAAGAACTGATGAGCCCTGAAATCTGTTACGGGAAAAAAATACGAGTTTAACAAGTACACAATGCTGTTCTGAGGCTGGAGATTTTCCATTGATAGGGGTCAGGACACACTACCCCAAATTATGGCAACTTGGCATTTGAGAAAGTAGCAGAAGCAGGTCATACAATTTAGGGAGTTCTCTCTCTGACATTTTCCCCTGAAGCAGGTCAAAAGACCCTCATTTGCAAGGCACCCTTCCAATCAAAGCAACAGAATATCTTTATTTCTGAAGACACCAGGATACAGAAGAATCTGAACAAACAGGCCTTGCTAAGTACCCCTTAGTCCCACGCTGGTTTATTCCCATTAGATCATACCCCGTTTGTCCATGCATACTTCTCCATGACTATCTGTCTCTTCATCAAATCGAAGCATGACAATACCCAAGTTTTTCTGTTTCTTTGTGTCTTCATTTTTGAAGGCTCAAGTAAAGTTTATATTAAATACATTTGTACAATTTTCTCTTGGTAATCTGTCTTTTGTTATAAGTGCCTCAGCCACGAACTTAACAATGGGTGAGGAAAAGAAATCTTTCCTTCCCTACAACTGCAAACAATTTTTGCTCTGTTGAACTGCTCTTACGTTCATAATCCAAGTATCAACATGAAAGAAAATGCTCAGGCTTTCTATGTTCACTTAAAGGTGTGGGTTGCATAAATCCTCTCTTAAAAAGATATTGTTTTAGTCCGTTTTGTGTTGCTATAACAGAATTATCTGAGACTGGGTAATTTATAAAGAACAGAGGTTTATTTGGCTTACGATTCTGGGACAGCTGCATCTGGCACGGGCCTCAGGCTGCTTCTACTCATGGCGGAAAGTGGCAGGCAGCCAGGGAGTACAAGCAGATCACATGGCAAGAGGAAGTGAGAGAGGAAGCAAGAGAGAGAGAGAGAGGAGGTGCCAGGGTCCTTTAAACAATCTGCTCTCGCAGGAACTAATAGAGCAAGATCTCACTCATACTACCCCCTACAGGGAGAGCACTAATACATTCATGAGGGATCTGCCCCCATGACTCAATCATTTTCCAACACTGCCACATTGGAGATCAACCTTCCACATGAGTTTTGGAGGGGACAACACATTCAAACTCCATCAGATATCAATAAAGGGAAAGAAAGAGGGAAAATCAGAAATTCAATCAGGAAAAGGCCCTTACAGAAATTAGCAAGTAGTTGAGAAGAATTAAAAAGTAAAAACAGAACTAATGTTTAGAATTGGGCCCTATTTCTCTTTGTTTTTCACCCACTTTTAGAAACTCACTGAATTTACCTTATTGGTTTGATTTTTCAAAAACTCTTTAAGTTTGCTTTTAAACCTATTGCTCTGAGTGAAACACTGAGTTGTTCTGTAGAGAATCGGGGAACCCCCTACTTCACCTCTTGTAGTACTATGTTCCTTGTTTCCGCAATACTTTTCACAGTTCCAATTTTACATTTATTTCAGAGTTAATTTGATAATATCTGTTTCCCCAACTAAATAATAAGTTGAAAGATTATTTTTACTTATTATTTTATCTCCGGTATCTACAACATTGTCTGACTCATAACAGGCATTCAATGAATGAATACATGAATAAAAGTAGAGGCAATGATAAGAAAATCCTTCAGCCTAATCCTACTAAAGACCATAGTAATTAATAAGTTTAATTGCCTGCAAGTCATATACTGACTTATACATTACAGTATTTGCAAACCAAACAAACTGGACTGGCATAGCAACTTTTATTTTATTGTCCTCTGTTGCACTAGAATAGATAAACAGGTTTGCATTACTAAATATAATACCTTCTAAATAATCTTTAATCCTATTGAATGTTTTATAATTTTCAATCCTATTGAACGTTTGTATATCTATTAGGGATGTGCTAATTAAATCTTTAACTGTTCCTAATGTAAAACAAACATGATATAATTTTATTGATTTCAGACCTATGCTTTGCATCTAGTTGCCTAGAATACTTCATCATTGTTCCTTTCCCATATGAAATCTCCAAATGATCTTAAAATGTTTATGCACATAAAGATAATTCCCAATTAACTTTGGAATGTCAAATGATGGCAATTTGAAGAATTCACTTAAAGCATAAACTAGGAAAAGAGAAAGTGTATCTTGTATAGATATGGTAGTTTAAAAATAACTTTTCACTTTAAAAATCATTTGTGTTATGACTATGTAATGGTTAACTAATGTTTTGATAGGAGAAAAAAAGGCAGGAATAATTAATAGATTATTTTCCTTAGTGAGGAGACCCATGTTTTGTGATCAAAAGGAAGGTTTGTGATGATATTACTTAATTAGCATCTGCTGAGAGAGTCTCTGGTGTATAATACAATCTGTACAAAATGGGTGTCATCTGGAATCTTCCATTAGTTAATGGTGTGACCTTGGGCAAACGATTCTGACCCTCACTTTATTCATCAGTAAATGAGAAGATTGCATCAATAAATTCGAAACCTAAAGTTCCACAGTTTTCTGATAGTCCCAAGAGCTGTCACTCCAGTACTGCAAATTTATCCTTGCAAATTTTTGAATGGTGAATTTGAATATGTTGTAAATAGCTTAATAATAACCAAGAGAAAAATTGAGAATTGCAGCAAAGAGTAGTCTTCTTTTTCTGTTTTAAAGAAAATGTGTATTAATTGACCTTAATGAGAATTAAATATATACAGACTACATGTTCAATGTTTAGAGGCTAAGAGTGAAAATACTAGCTGATTATTTATTGTTGAAAAAGTCATAATGTATTGCATTGAATAACTTGAGTTTAGAGTTTGCACTAGTTGATAGTTTGATACAAAATATATACTTGCTAAAAAATAAATCATTACAAAATGTCAAAGAAAAGGTGGGGACAAGGGGGATAAGTAAAGGAGGTAATCAATAAAGAATAATAATTCTCTTTGCTCTGAAAAGCTTTTAGATAATTAATTGATTAATGGGAAATAAACCATCTAATCAGCAGCAATGCATTATGATGGGCTCAGTCTCTCCCCACCTGTCTTGTTCCTGAACCAGTGTGTGTAAACTGTGAAAATTATAATTTGAACAAAGCTTTAGTACTATTGCACCAAATGTACTTGTACGTTTGTGAGTGTGTATACATTACATATATATGTATGTACATATACGAGGGTATTTCAAAAAGTACATGGAATGATTCATATTATATTTTAAGTCTATTTGTCCATGAGTTTTTTGAAGTATCCTTGTGTGTGAATATATATTTGTAAAATCTACCCTTTTACACACTACAAAAGATAAGTGGTTGTCTTACCACTTATACTAGACTAAGTTTTGCATCAATTATATTAGTAGATATATTTTGAATTTGCCAAAAAAATTTTATGCTCAATTGACACTATACACTAATTTCAATTAATATATTTTGTTGTTGGAACTTATTAAATTGAAAAATTGGTTATATCCAATGTTGCAACTTTAATTTGGGGTTAAGCCAGACTAACGGGGTATAAAAGAGCCAATTGTTCTCAGCTACACTTGCTTGGGATGTTCACATACCTTATACTTGTCTTTCCTCAGAGGTACTGATCTCTCAAAGTCTGAAACAAAGTTACCTTCTTTCAATCAACATATACATATATATATATATATATTATTGTAATGATGTGTGGATTTTCTTTGCTGTTTAAAGCTATGTATAAATAAACATAAAATGTGTGTTAGAGAAGGACATAGCTTACAAATGCCTTGTCTTACCTATGTTTCTTTGCAACCCTTCTCTTCTCACATTTCCCAGTGGCAGTGCAGGGTGAGACCTGATGGAGTAGGTGAGTATAAGAAAGCTTATCTTCTCAAAGTTAACACGGCTGTACAAATCTCCAGTGTTTGGATTTTGTACAAAGGGTTTGCCGAATTCATATTTTGAACAAATGCTGAGTGAGCAAAAGGCAAAATCAAAATCTCTCCTAACCTGAGGCCAAATTCAAATCTCACCATCATAGAATAAACTTCTAGAAAATGGGGGAAAATGGAAACGTTATTTAAAAATTAATTATTTTGCTAAGAGAAAAATGAATGGTTAATTTTTTAAGGTTTGGCATTATAATACACTAATTTTTAGCATCGTCCACAACTTCTTTGTTCCTGCAGTTACTCTATTGTAAATTTGCAATATCATATAGGTGCTCAAATATCATACTTGTTGGTTGCTATGACAATCTTAGGTCTTCAGGAATGTTTAAATTTTATTCATCATACAATAATTAAATAAGGCAAGAAGTGTCTCTACTTGTTTTGATATATAAATATGTTAAATTTTTAATTAAGCAATATTTATAATTAACATAGTTACTTGGTAAAATTAAATGTGTTTGTAATTAATAAGCTGTTACTGAACTTTTTTTATAAATTAATGCATGAAAGTTGAGAATTCAATCTGAGTAAATTAGAAATCATTTAGCATGCTATTTAAACAAACAAAATTGAAATTTTGAAAGAGACATACTTTCTTTTGAAGTCAGTGAAAGAAACAAGATATTTTCATCTAATTCTATCAGTGGACACTGTAGATGGAATAATTTATTTACTAATTTATATTACTATTTTTCTTCCTATAGTAATTGACCAAGATAAAGAACTATCTCCATGTTGGCTCTAGAACTTGAAGATTGATAAAGACGAAATTTCATTGAAGCAATCCACAAATCATTTTTTAACGGTTAAAGAAAATTCTCCTTGAATATTTTCACAAGGTTAATATGATTGCTCTGATTTATATTTTTACTTATATTTGTGTGTACCAGCTGCTTTCCAAAATAACAAGATAAATAATCCTTAATCCCTGAGTCTAGATAAATGGCAGCAGGGTAATGTAATTATCATGTAAGATTTAAGAAATAACATATCTGAATTTCCACCTGGGTCTTAACTTTCATTGAACACACACTTTGTCCCACATCTTTCTTGAACTACAATGATTAGCAGGGTCTTCAAAGCAGGTATCATAAGAAACACGTGCACTCCAAAAAAAAAAAAAAAAATACCATGTTAGTTTCTTCTGCAGCTGGTTTCAGCAAACTACTTTCTCTGCAATCAACCATTGGATGTTATAATGTATTTATTATCTAAAAAGTACAGCAAATAGACATTTATTGAAACATCCTTTTCAATGTATCAAAACTGCTATTCTACCTTGTTGGAACGTCTTTCATAAATAGATGACAAGACAGTTATAAAAAGTGTTTTTTTTTTTTTTTAATGGAGTATGGCTGAAGGAGAAGATAAAAAATAAAATCCCATTATTTTTCTGCTTATGACCAGTAATTCTGTCACATGTCACTTTAAAAGCTTTCTAAACATACAAGTAGAAGATTTAAGGTTGTGATTTCTAAATTAATCATAACCTTCAATAGGTTTGTTCTACTGTCTGTGGCAGTATATTATAATTACTGAAAATATAAAGTGATGGATAAAGAGAAAAAAGAAGGAAATTTTTTAAATTGACAAATGATACATATATTTATGGGGTACATACAATGTGATATTTTGATATATGTGGACATCGTGGATTGATTAAATCAAGTTAATTAACAAATCCATCACCTCACCTACTTATTTTTTTGTGGTGAAAACATTTGAAATCTACTCTTAACAAGTTTAAATGATACAACACATTATTATTAACTATGGTCCACGTGCTCATAGAGTGAAATGACAACCCAAGGGTCAGGAGAAAATATTTGCGAATCATACATCTGATAAAGGGCTAATATTCGATATATATATAAGGAATTCAGCCAACTCAATTGAAGGAAAACAAATAACCTGATTAAAAAATGGGCAGAAAAACCTGAATAGACATTTCTCAAAAGAAGGCATATGAATGGCCAACAGATGTATGAAAAAATGTTCAACATCTCCAATCATCACGAAAGGCAGATTAAAACCACATTAAGATAATACACATGTTAGAATGGCTAATACCAAAAAGGAAACTTTTTGGTTTTAATTTGTCTCTGGCTACTGATGCTACAATTTATTAGAATATTTCAAAATATCTCTGAGTTTATTTCAAGGTCTAGAGAATACCAAGTGTGTTGGAGTTCTTACCAGATTTGGGAAAAATGAAACCAGGAGTGATTATAGGGAAAAAGGATGCAGGAAGGCCAGTTCCTAAGGCTAAAGGAAGAAAATAATGAGTCAGACTGAGAAATCTTAGTTCCAATGACCTCTTTCCTTTTACAAGCCTCTATTCAGTAAACTCAGCTCCTATAAGCCTCACCACTGTGCAAGCTGCTTCTCCCTGGTGATAATGATGACCAACATGGCAAAGAGCAAGTTCCCACACCCATCACTGCAGGAGTCATTCTCTCACCATCCCACACTAAAAGAACCAAGTATGTGCATTCTCTATGGAAATGTTATTACATAGGAAGTTAAGGTTGTATTGCACTGGCTTAGGTCAGGAAGACTAACCACCAGGTAAAAACTGTTTCCAGGAAAAATTATTTTCTGACTACATCAATAAATGATATTGGAAGGCTATTTTAAGTGGCTGACGGTCTGTTTTTACCTTATTAGACCAATAGCTGCAATTTGAAAGGTCTATTCATTCAAGTACTTTGGAGTCATGCTCAGTCAATTCCCAATGCCTTTAGAAAGTTGGAAAAGTCACTGCTCTCAGATGATTAAATCAGAAAAGGTCAATTAAGTAATAGTCTATTACTCTATTACTCAGAACTTTATTCTGTTGTTAGCAAGAGTCCCTCCCCTGTCAAGGCCAAAGTATAAATTCATTTTTCAAGAGCTCAAAGTTTTTCAAAAGTGTTCTTTATTATAAATTAGATATATAAAAACAAGTATTTATTTTTAAATCTATGTTCTCTTTTTAATCAAAATTACATAGGACATGTAAAATTACTTAGGATATGTAATTTTCAACTATTTCTCATAATTGAACCTTCTCATTCTATGGGTCATTGCTGAGTTCAGATCCTTATTACATTGAAATAGTGTAATAATCTTTTAGAATAACTCCTTGCTACCAATCTCTCCCACTTCTAACACACGGTATTGGCAGGCATGGCTTCTTAAAGTGAGGAGCATTGATATCACTTCTGTGTTCAAGGCTGTTCCCCCACACCCCCAAATATCTCTCTCCTGCTCAGTCTGTAAAGTCCTAGCTTCTTTTTCAGGCATTCACAACCTGCCATGATACCTTCTGCATTTAATTTTTCAGTCTTGTTTCCTACTCTTCACTTTTATACATCCTCATTCCAATAAAATTGGGAATTTTTATATTCGACCTTTCTCAAAAGCCACCTTAACCACATTCAATCCATTTATGTAACCTTACACTTTCTTCTGCACAACCTCATATTATGTCCTTTCACTCTGATCTCCAATAAAACTTTATGTTTTGAAATATCCCTTCTGTCTTCGAAACAAATGGCAAAACTACAATTCTAGTTTTTGTGCTTTTTTTTTTTTTTTTTTTTTTTACCTGTTAATCTTCAGGCCTTCATCTTCTATACTCTGTCTGGGACTGGGAACCTAAAAATTATATTCTGTATTACTTTGCCAACTGGGCCTTGGTTAGATTCAGTCAAGAGAAGAAATTGGCAGAAGGTTAGCAGGCAAGAGAAGCATAAATGCTTTATGCCTCTAATTCCCACAATGAGGCAAGTGCTAGTAGTTCCTGGTAGTTGCAAGTGGAGAGGTAAAGGGGTCAAGGTGTTTCTAATACCTTACGGCACTCCAGTCCTGGTCAAGAAAGCTCATTTTAGGAGATCCAGTATGTACTAGAACACCAGGTCCAACAGTACAGCAACTGGTGGACTTAGAAACTTCCATCCTTGGAGTGCTAGTAACATCTAACCTTTGAGTACCATCCTTTCTTTCCTTTTACTTCCAGACTCCCTCCTTCTTTCTTTTATTGCTCCTTCCAACATCTTTTCACCCAGTTCCCTATATTAAATGCTTTTGGCTTGATATACTTTGAATGGTTGTTGTTTCCATAACTGGACACTGACTTGATAAAGGGCTTGAGGCAGACTTTAAGTAGGGTGACAGAAAAATAAGGTGTACAAGCATGTTCATGCAACACTGTTCTAATTGCAAGATGTTATAGAAATAATTCAAGAGGCCCCCAGTGTCAGAATGGATAACTCATTGCTGTAGATTGGATGCCCCCCTGACATCATTGAGGCTTAATCCCCACTGTTGAGTGTGGGAAATCCTATTATGGTAATTGAAAGAGGTGATTAGATTGCAGGACCATTCAGTAGTGAATGAATTAATAATGGTGGCCAGAAGCGTGGTTCTGAGGGCTTTAAAAAGATAGTGAATGAGCAGGTTACTCTCTCTGCTTTTGCCATCTTGCAACATGAGAATCCTGGGTCACTGTTGTGACCATCAAGTCCCTCACCAGAGATGTTCCCTGAACTTTGGACTTCCCAGCCTCAGAAACTGTAAGCAATATATCTTGTTTTCTTATAAATTACCCAGTTCTGGGTATTTTGTTATAAGCAACAGAAAAAGATGAATATACTCATGATATTTTCACCAATAATATAATTAAAGGCAATGAAAGTGAACAAAACAACAGCTACACACAATAGGAAAGATGAATCTTACATTCATAATTCTGAGTAAAGAATGAATCATGGAAGATTATCATTTTTATGATAAAATGGCTCCTGCTATTTATTTAAAACTAATAACAATACACTATACAATATATTATTTAAAGTTATGTATGTAAATTGGGCAAAAGGAAGAGAAAATAAACTCTCAATTTAGGATATTGTTTATTTTTTGTGTGGTAGGCAGAGGAATAGAATCAAGTAGGAACACAAAGATGACTTCAAAGATACTGGTAATTTTCTAATTCTTAACTTGGATGGTGTATTATTTTTTTTAAATTTATGATTGACATATAATAATATAACAACTGGTTTATTTCTCTTAGCAACATATATTTAAGTTACCTCCATGTTTTTTCCATGGCTTAGTAGCTCACTTCTTTTCAGTGCTGAAAAATATTCCATTGTCTGAATGTACCATAGCATATTTATTCATTCACCTACTGAAAAAAAAAACTTGGTTCCTTCCAAGATTTGCCAGTTTTGAATAAAACTACTATAAACATCCATTTGCAGGATTTTGTGTGGACATGTTTTCACCTTATTTGGGTAAATATCAAGGAATACAATGGCTGTATGTTATGTTTAATTTTATAAGAAATCTCCAAGCTGTCTTCCAAAGCATCTCTACCATTTTGCATCCCCACGAGCAATGAGTGAGAGTTCCTGCTGCTCCACATCCTCACCATCCTTTGGTGTTGTCAGTGTTTTGATTTTGATCATTCTAATAGGTGTGTAGCAGTATCTCATGGTTGTTTTAGTTTGTAATTCCCTAATGACATATGATATTGAACGTCTTTTCATATGTTTTCTTGTCATTGGTATATTTTCTTTGGTGATGTACCTCTTCAGGTGTTTTGGTCATTTCTTTTATCCAATATTTGGCTTTTATTGTTGAATTGCAAGAATATTTTGTATATTGTGAATAACATCTTTTATCAGATGTGCCTTATGCAAATAGTTTCTCCTTATCTGTGGCTTTTCTTCTCATTCTCTTGACATTGACTTTCACAGAGCAAAAGTTTTAATTTTAATATACAGCTTATCAATTATTTCTTTCATGTAACATGCTTTTGGTGCTGTATATAAAAAGACATCATCATAGTCAATGTCACCTAGAATTTTTCCTACATTATCTTCTAGGAGTTTTATGATTTGCATTTTATATTTAGGTCTATGACCCATTTTGCATTAATTTTATAAGGGGTTTAAGATCTTTGTCTAGATTCATATTTTGTATGTGAATGTCCAGTCAATCCAACATCATTCATTGAAAAGACTTTTTCCATTCTATTGCATTTGCTCCCTTGTCAAAGATCAATTGACAATATTTATGTGGGTCAATTTCTGGGTTCTGTATTCTGTCCCATTGATCTATTTGTCTATTCTTTCACCAATCCGCTATGTTGGTTACTGTGGTTTTATAGTAAGTCTTATAGTTGGGTACTGTCAGTCTTCCAACATGTTTTTCTTCTTCAATTTTGAGTTTCCTTTTCTCGGTATTTTGCCCTTCTACATAAACTTTAGAAGGAGTTTGTCAATATCCACAAAAAAGCTTACTGGGATTTTGATTGGGATTATGTTAAACCTATAGATCAAGATGGGGAAAACTGACATCTTAAAAATACTGAGTCTCCATTTCAATGAATATGGAATATCTCTCCATTTACTTAGTTCTTATTTTATTTCTTTTATAAGAGTTTTATAGTTTTCCTCATTATGTATCTTATATATATAACATTAAATTTATACCGAAGTATTTCATTTGTGGAGGAGAGAAGGTAATATAAATAGCATCATGTTTTTAATTCAAATTCCACTTGTTCAATGCTCATACATACAAAAGTGATTAACTTTTCTATATTAGCCATTTTTCTTGCAACCTTGCTATATTACTCATTAGTTCCTGGAGGGATTTTTGTCGAATCTTTCCTATTTTCTAAGCAAATGATCGTGTTAATGGCATGTGTTTTGATGTCCTTTCTAGCACTTCTGATATGAGATATTTGTCTTCTCTCCTTTTTTTTTTTTTTTTTTGTTCTTCCTGGCTAGATGCTTATTGATTTTATTTATCTTTTCAAAGAAATAGCCTTTGATCTTAATGATGTTCTCTATTGATTTACTATTTTCAATTTATTTGATTTCTAATTTTTATTATTTATTTTCTTTTGCTCACTTTGATTTTGATTTTCTCACCATTTTCTAGTTTCTAAGATGAACACACAGATTATTGATTTTACACCTTTCCTTTTTTTCTAATATATGTATTCACTCTAATCACTGCTTTCACTATATCCCACAAATTTTGATAAGTTGCATTTTTATTTTCATTTAGTCAAAGCATTTTTAAATTTACCATGGGATTTCCTTTTTGACCCATGTTTAAAAGTGTGGTGTTTAACCTTCAAACATTTTACAATTTTCTAGTCATCTTTCTGGTTTTAATTTCTAGTTTAATTCCACTGGGGCCTGAAAGAAAATATTGCATGATACCTATTATTTTAATTTGTGAAGGTGTGTTTATGGCCCTAAAAGTAATCTCTTTTGGTGAATGTTCCATGGGAGATTGAGAATATGTAATCTGCTCTTGTTAGATGAATTAGTCTATAGATGTCAATTATAACTAGTTGATTGATGGTGCTGTTGAGTTCGATTACTTCCTTACTGATTTTTGGACAGCTGGATCTATCCCTTTCTGATAGAGAGATGTTAAAGTCTCCAATTCTAATAGTGGATCCATTAATTTCTTCTTGCAGTTCTTCTTGCCTCATGTACAAGTATTTTGATGCTCTGTTTGTTAGTTGCACACACATTGAGGATTGTTATGTCTTCTTGGAGTATTAACCCATTTATTATTATGTAATGCCTCTCTTTATTCCCGATAATTTTTACTCTGACATACATTCTCTCTAAAGTTAATAGTTACTCTTCCTTTCTTTTGATTACTGTTACGATGCTATATTTCTCCATTCCCTGTATATGTGTCTTTATATTTAAAAGGGGTTTCTTGTAGAAAACATATAGTTGGTTCTTCTTTTTTTAACTGTTTTATTTAGACCATTGATGTTCAAAGTGATTATTGATACTGTTCGGATAATATCTACCGTATTTGTTATTTTTTTCTATTTGTTGTCCTTGTTCTTTGTTTCTATTTTGTAATCCACACTTTTCTGCCTTATGTGGTTTTAAGTGAGCATTTTATATAATCCTACTTTCTCTCTTTTATTAGAACATCAATTTTGCTTCTTTTTTTTTTTTAACATCTTTTAGTGATTGCCCTAGAGTTTGCAGTGTACATTTATGGCTAATACAAGTTGAGTTTCAAATAACACTATACCAACTTACAGGTAGTCGTGTACCTTATAATAAGGGGACTATTCTTAATCTTCCTTCCTGTCCCTTGTATTATTACTGTCATTTATTTTGCTTATATATAAGCCTATGTACATATTTGAACATTGCTACTATCATTACAGTAGTCCCCCCTCATCCACAGATTTGCCTTCTGAAGTTTCATCTACCATGGTCAACCATGGCTTGAAAATAGGTGAGCACAGTACAATAAGATATTTTGAGAGAGAAAGAGAACATTCATATAACTTTTATCACAGAATATTGTTATAATTATTTGATTTTATTATTGTTGTTGTTACTCTCTTACTGTTTTTAATTTATAAATTAAACTTTATCATAAGAATATATGTATGAGAAAAACCACTATCTGTGGTTTCAGGCATCCACTGGGAGTCTTGAAATGTATCCCCCATGGATAAAGGGAACTACTGTATTTTGAGCAAATTGTTACCTGCTAGATCATTTAAGAATAAAAATAAATAAAAGTTCTTATTTTACCTTCATTTACTTATTCTCCAATGCTCTTTCTTTCTTTATGTGGATTGAGTTTCTGACCCATATCATTTTTCTTTTCTGAAGAACTCCTTATTTTTTGCAAAGCAGACTTACTGACAACAAATTCCCTCAAATTTTGTTTGCCTGAGAAAGTCTTTATTTCTCCTTAACTTTTGAAGGCTAATTTCACAGGGTACAGGTTGTACGTTGTTGGGATTTTTTTTTTCTTTCAACACTTTAAATATTACATTCCACCCTCCTCTTGCTTTCATGGTTTTTGAGGAGAAGCCAGATGTAATTCTTTTTTTTGCTTTTCTATCAGTAAAATATTTTTTTCTCTGGCTTCTTTCAATATTTTCTTTCTTTTTCTGAAATTTGAACACAACTTGCCTAGGTGTAGGGTTTTTTTGGCTTTTATTCTGCTTGGTATTCTCCGAGTCTCCTGTTTCTGTGTTTTGGTGTCTACTATTACTTTGGAGAAATTTTGAGTCATTATTCCTTCAAACACTGTTTCTGTTTCTCTGTTTCTTCTTCTTATATCCCCATTATGCATATGCTATAACTTTTGTTTGTCCCACAATTCTTTGATATTCTGTTCTATTTTATTCAATCTTTTTTTTCTTTGATTTTCAGTTTTGGATGTTTCTGTTTTCATATCCTAAGCTCAGAGATTCTTTCCTCTTTGTCCATACTACTAACAAGCCTACTAAAAAGGCATTATTCATTTCTGTTGCTGTATTTTCCATCTGTAACATTTCTTTTTGATTTTTTTTAGTATCTCCATCTCTTTGATTACGTTACTCATCTGTTCTAGCATGTTGTTTACTTTTTCCATTATTAAAGCCCTTAGCATATTAATCTTAGTTTTTTTAAAACTCCTGGTTTGACAATTCCAACATTCCTGGCATAACTGGCTCTGGTTCTGATGCTTGCTCTGTCTCTTCAAACTGTGTTTTTCACTTTTTTAGTATGGTTTGTAACTTTTTGTTGAAAGATGGAAATGATGCAGTAATGGGTCTTAAGCAAAGTATTGGTAAGGTAAAGCGGGAGAGGAAGGTTTCTATAGTTCTATAGTATTGTCTCAGTCTTTTACTAAGCTTGTGCCCCTAGACTGTGAACTTTACCAGTGCTTCTCGGTTTTATTTTCCCTATTAGGTGAGATAGAGTGACTAGAAGGGGGCTGGAGTTGAGTATTTTCTATCCCCAAAATGAAACGCTAGAGCAGGCTGGATTTGAGTATTTTCCTTCCCCTAAGTCAGTTAGACACCGATAAAACCCCAGCAGGTTAGACTCTAGTAGTACAGTTTCTCCTGAGGGCAGGGTTTTAAAGAATGGAATGCTCTGGCATATTTCAAAATGGTTCCTTTTCCCCTCCCTCTAACGTAAGTAAGAGGGTATATTTTTTTCTCTGACATTCACTGTGAAGACCTGACAGAGCTCCAAAAGGTAAAATACAAAAGTGTAATCCTTTGACTGGAGCACCTTGTAGTTTTTAACTCTCAGATTGTCCACACTGAGCCTTCAATTTCAGGGCAGATTTTCTACCTGAGGTCTAGTTACTGTGGAGGCTTCTGATGTGGATTTTTGATCTGATAAGTGGTGATTCTTGTATCTTTCTGCCTATTCAATTTGAAGGGCAGTGGTTTGCCCTGTGAGCTTACTTCTCTAAGGGATCTAACAAAAGTTGTGCAATACTTAGTTAGCTCAGTTTTTTACTTGTTAGGATGAAGTGTTATTGTCTAAGCTCCTTGTATGCTGGACTGGAAACTGAAAGTTAATGGCCATATTTTTACCTTTTAAAAATTGTCTCCTCTGCTTAGAATTGTAAGTTTTAAATAAAGAAAAATTAGAGATAATTAAATAATATGTAGGTTATCATAAACTCTTATTGTAGACATTCTTTTGGCAGACTCAGGAATAAGATTTGGGAAGTAAAATTTTGCTTGGTGTAAGGAAAGATATCTTTATTGAAGTGACAAGTAGAAGGAGAATGCAATTTGTTGATAGTATTATAATGATTGGTTATAACACAAAATTAAAATTAAATTAAATAGAAAATCTTGAGCTGTTTTATAAATTTGCTTTGCAAATGATAATTCTAATGAAAGTACATCTATGCCTCAAGGGTAAGAATGTTCATTGAACTAGATAAACTTAAAAGAACTGGATTCCTTGTTACCTTGTATCTTAGAAAAGCAATAGCTCAATACATTCAATTAAGCACTTTAAGAAATGACATTTATTCTTCCTGATTGATAAGACACAATTTGGTCTATTTCAGCAATAACTAGTTAAAGGCACAGATTAGAAGTGCCCCACTAGCCCACCTAATGAACAGAGACGATCCAGTCAAATAATTGATGCGTGATTTTAATTCACATAACTTTAAGTTTCTTTATCCATATAGTAATAATGATGTTAATAATAATTATTATTATTATTAGAGAGTTGGACTAAGGCTTTAAGAGCCTGGCCTGTTTTAAACCTTTGACATTTACTTAATTACTAAGCCATTAAAATCACAGTTTGTGTGAAAGTCATTCTCCTGATAAGCAGAGGCCATTTCCTACTAAACACATCTCCACTTTGCTTTTTTATGAAGACATGGTGGACATTTTTTGTGATATCATAAAATTAATTTTATCTACAAACCATAGGATGTAACACACTTGTTACATCCTTATTTTGGAGTAAACCAGGAGGAAAGGAAAGAAAAGAATATTGATAATGAGAATCTATGTTCTTTTCACTGCTTTATTATATATTTTACCCTCTTTAATGAAAAAGTCAGCATCGTCTCATAGTCAAAAAAATAGTAGAAGTACGATGCAATAGGAAAGGAAATCGTGAATTTTCTCCTATTTATGGAAAGTGATGGTTTAAGTCTGTCCAAAATAAACCTTACTATTTAGGAAAGAAATTCTATCTAATGCATTTATTTGGAAGGCATTTTGATAATATCTGTATGAATCTGTGGGTTATTTTGGAAAATATTCCTCCATATTCAGGGATACTGATTTCATAGTGGCTAAGCAGCTGCTTATGACCTTGAACAAAGCAGAAGTCTTGGAATGCCTTCCTGCTGTCTGTATAGACATGCTCTTGCCAGTTACTGCACAAAGGAATAGTTTAATTCCATTTGGAATACAGGTATTTTTAGTTTTTAAGAAATAATAGAGTACTGTTGATTAGTTGTGAACCAGAACAAATAAGCCACAAGAGGGCATATTTTCCTTCATTTCATCACCCTTATACAAATAAGGCTTCCCTCAGGTATCATTAGAATCTCTTCCCAGTCCCATTTTCTTAGAAGAATATGTATCTAAAATATACTCTAAGGGTGGAATGGTGGTGTTATAAAGGTATTAAGAAAAGCAAACTTAAAGATGATATTTTTTTCTTATATGATGCTTAGGAAAGTTGTTTATTTTTCTTTAAAAATCCTTCCTTGGGGATTGCTTATTGATATAAGTACATGTTACAAATACAAAACAAAGAGTGGTTTATCTGACTTTAAATTCTCCCATTCTGAAATAGCTGTGTGGACTCCTATATCAGGCATGGAAAACCTTTCCAACTTCTAGTAAATGTTCATAGTCAAGGAGGTTTTTCTTTTCTGAGGTCTCAGGATTTGGGCCAAAGGGGCTGGGCTGTGTTTTTATTTTTATTTTGAAGCACATTCCTGCTGAATTTAATTATTCACCACACCCCAACCCAGCTAAGTAAATATAACCTTAAGATTCTGGCTTAGAAAGGTTTTGAAAAATAGCTGATTTTTTTTTTTTTTTTTTTTTTTTTTAAAGAAAAGATTCTATAGCAGGGTGAAGTGGTGAAGTATTGTACAGAGGATATCAAGGCAGGAGTCAAAAGATAGGTGATCATTCCACCTTGCTTGGCCCTGGTTTTCTCATGTATAACATGAGGGCTAGAAGGTCTCTGAGGTCTCTCTTAACTCTGAGTGTTTATGATTATTTATGATATTACGAGAGTTTAAAACCTGAAGACCTGCAGCAAAGTTTGGACAGTTTTACATTCCAATTAACTAACCATAAACTATCTTCTGTCTTTATCTGATGACGAGAAACAGGAATACATTTACTTCTGAGAGTTCTATGTATGTGTAATTAATACTGAAATAAAAGCTAAAAGTCAAGTGTGCTCTTTCCCACCACTAAACACATATAATGATCTTATAATGTAAATATCTAATGATCCAGTGATGAGTGAATCGCCATGATCAAATGAAGTAGGTGGGGGGGAAAAACCCTGAATTTTATAAGGGGTAAAGGGAAAGTACCTGGTGGAGGATTAGGAGGTGGGTGAGCTGCTTTCAACTCATGCCATCACTTGTTCCAATTAGACATAAATTAACACGTCCCAGTTTTCTTGTATAAGGATAACAACATTTTTCACCTGTCAGTACTGATATGTTAATATGTGGGAAAACATTCATAAAGTAGTATTTATTATAGACAGAGAGGTTTTATGTATGACCCAGGTATGATTAGTTTTATAGAAATAAGCACTAAATGGCTTGTTTTATTAACTCCATTTTCCTTGTTTGTCTCTGTGCATAAACTTTGAAATCTCCTTCATTAATCTTTTTTATTCTTTCAATTCCACCAAATTTCGATTTGGTTTGTGAATATAAAACCATTCAGAGAGAACCAGGACTACAGATTTTGTAGGAAAAGAACTACTCTAGTGTGTTCTGCTGAGAGCACAGCCAAATCCTGTAAGGTCTTGCTAGATTTAAATTCTGGACCCAGTAATTATCTTTCTCCTGTCTTCTGGGCAGAGGTAGCTATATGTGGAGTTGGAGAAGCCTGGAATATGCCTATTCTTCTACCCTTACCCATTTCAGCCACCCTCCTCCATGGCTTCCCACATAGATTGATAATTATTGAAATTATACACTGAGAACTTTATTCTTTGGCTTCATTTAGCATTAAAATGTAATCCTTTGGGAAATAGTGTATTTCACATTATCTAACACATATCTACTATCATATAGTGCATATAGTAAGCGTGACTTACTCAGATTTTATCTGTAAGCCCGAATTGGAGATGGATGAGGGATAGTATAGCACAGAGGAATAGTGTGGATTCTCAAGTCACATGGTTTACTTATTCAACAATTTTTCTGACCATCTGAAAGTTGTTTTCTTTCTCATTCCTTTCTTTTCTTTCCTTTTTTCTCACACTGAAACAGGCACACCAGCAGCAATTAGTTAGTTCTAACTGATGATACACACCTCTCTTTCAGTGTAATTAAGATCATTTGTTGAATCTTGAACAGTCACTCTTGGAGTCAAGCTAAACTACAATAAAAACGACATTTTAGCAAAATTTAATCTAAAATAGACTTTTTCCCATTGGGTTTTATTGCAAGGATTCAGATAGCGTATAAGCCATATAGGACAGACTACCAAATTGTTTTTGATGATAGTAAATCTCAAACTTTTAGAAAGTTGTTAAAACCATCCTAGTGGGATCCTGTACAATGAACAGAAATTTAGGAATAAATTCAGTGACTAAATATTATCATATCCACTGTTTTCATTAACTCATTTAACTCACAAATATTTGTTAAACACCTAGTACATTAAAGACACTCAGGGAAGCACCCTGAGGATTACAAAGACATTGACACAGGGGAGGCCCTGGGCTATGTGGCTGAGTCTGCCTGTGTCATGCTTAGAGAAATTAAAAGGAAAGAAAGCACAGAACCCATGTTCCAGATGTTGTCTTCTCATGGTATGTTCAGGATGCCCTTAGTAATTCAATGTAAATTTTAAGTCAAGGTACTTCAAACTAAATCAGTTGATTCAAACTCATAAGCATTGTATTAGGGGTTGGGGAAACAAAGACATAAAGCAGCCAACACTTTTGTATGAGATGCGGACACATGCATAACTAATTGTGATACAACATGAAAAGGGCTTATAATAGCAGCGAATCAAAGTGCTTTGGGAAAACAGGAGGGAGTGATTAATTCTGTGGGGGCTTTGTGGAAAGGGTTGAAATGGCAGCAAATGGGAGGTGTTGTTTGGTTTGAGTATATGAAGCTACAACTTTGGAGGAGAAAAGGGGAAATCCAGTGTTAACCACAATACTAAACACAATATCCTGACCAACAAACTGACAAAAATACTAGAAAATCAATAGAGAATTTTTAAAAATCAAAATCTACTTACCATAAATGCATCATGTGCAAAGGGCTCTAAGCTGTGCTGTCAGAGACAAAAAGAATTATTTTGCCCTCACAATCAGCTTGCAATTTAGATGGAGGACCAATGACATAAACAAATAAAGCAACATAAAAATATAGAAAAACATGAGGAACAGACCTACGGTATGATTAATTGCAAACTGAGTGGTATGTCATTGAAAATAAATCATTCAAAAAAAAGTTGCTATAGGTCTGTGGAGACATAAATTTTCCTGTATCCAAAGAGGAAAATTATGGGGTGGGTTGGTTGACAGTCAAACCCTCAGTTATAGAGATAGGGCAGCATGAGACACAGGAAAGAACCTTGGTCAAAGTTAGGAAACTTGAGTCCCTCCTTGCCCTACCTTGGCCACCAGCCATCTGTAACTTCAAATGACTCATTTAGCTTCTGTGGCCCTCAGCTCTATGCTGCAGATGGGAGGCTGAATGAAGAATCTCCTCCACCTCTTCCAGTTCTTCCATTATCGCCCTTGTCTGCTCACCATCCCCAAACCAAGACACCCCTTGTCATTCCCTAAGGAAGCTCTGAGACCTTACACCCTGTGCTCTTAAATCAAGCTCACAAATACAGGCCCCATGTCTGCTTCTTTTCTATGGCTCTACACTGTCAGTGTTATGTTTGGGACTAAGGGCAAGGTGTGTGACCTCGAGTTCCAATCACAGAAGGATTTACCGTGCTGCTAATAAGACCTAACCTTCAGGACTCAACATTCGCACAGGCCCTTCCCATATCCCTGAGGGTGATCCCATAAGTTCACATTGTCATATGTTTTTGTAAAATCTGTAAAAGTAAGCTATTTCGGTGTTATTTTGCTTAAAGAGGATCCCACCTTCAAAATGTGTAAGTTACAGGTTCCACAAAATCTATATCTGCTCCTTGTCCCCATATACTCCCAAGTTTCCTACTATGTGATCAAGGTGTGTGAAACTCCACAAAAGAAATGTCCGAAGATGAGAATACATGGCTCACCCCTGCAGGCCTGATGTAAGGAAAAGAGGAAAGACTTAAATTTTGCGTTCGCTCACGCGCACTCGCTCTACCAACCACCCCCTCCCCCCGTCCCTCCGCCCCGATCAGGCTCGTCTTTCCCGGGTGTCAGCCCCTACATAGAAGGCTGGGCCCCCTGTCCCTCATCCCCATGCCTGCTCTTCAAAGACCACTAACTGTATTGGGGTTTTATGTAGTGGAACACAGTACTTTGCGGGGGGTGGGGGGTGGCCAGAGCTACCTCTAACTCCACGCAGCTGACAGCCTGCCCGCAGACAGGGACGATCCCGTGTGCGCGGGGCGGGGGGGGGGGGGGGGGCGGGAGCTGGGGGAGGAGATCGGAAGGGAGAGGTAATCCCCGGCGTTTTCAGCATCCCCTTTTTAGAAAGACTGAGACTCTCCCAGGACAGCTGCTGCGGTCACACCACAAACTTAAAAGCTGCCCTTCCGCTTGGAGCGTGCCTTTCCTCGCCACCCTCGCCTCCCCAAAGCTCCAGCTGGTGTCTCACTCTCCGCCTGTCCGCGCACGGCGCTCGGGGGCCAGCAGCGCCCCCTGCCTCCCCGCCTGGCCTCCGCGGCCGCAGCCTCCGCGCTCTGCCAGGGCCACCGGCGGCTCCGCGCCTCAGCCCGGGCTGCGGCTCAGAGGATCTCGTGCCTGTGCCCCGGGTCGTCGCGGCGCTCGCCCTAGGCCTGCATCCCCTTCCCCTTCCCCTGAAACGGCATCAGGAAAGAGAGAAGGACAGAAGAGTTCACAGCAGGTAAGTCTGGTTTCGGATCACCTGCTACTCCAGTGGGAGGGTGCGCTGGAGACCGCGGTGTTAAGCAGTGATGACCCCATCTGGGGGTGGCTATGGGTCCTATGGGAGGATGTAGAGTGACTGGGAGATGAGGAACCGTCCTGAGACAGAACAGGCGCTCGGAAGCGGACAAGGAGTAGACGCACAGGAGAAGAGAAAGTCGGCGCGCGGGGAAGGAGACTGCCCGTGAGCGCGGCGCCGGCGACAGCGCGGCAGCCCGGGCGCAGTCCCACCTCGCCGCAGCCGCTGCCCTGCCGGGGACTCCTCATCCAGAGCCTCCGCCCGCCGGCTCTGCATAAAGTTTTCCTCCTGAGACGTGCCCGGGAACTTTGTTGTCTCCCTGGCTCCCTCGCAACCCCCAGTCCCTTCCCGGTCAAGGCAGCGGAGAGCGCTTCTGAACGTGCCCGGTGGCTTCTGCCGGCTGCAGGTTCATTTGGAGACGCGTGAGTGGGGACCGTCCGGGGAGGACTTAACCAAAGGGTATCTGTGCCCTCTCTCGCTCCTCTTCCCGTGGGGCTGGGGGAAGGAAGGAGGACAGCAGGGTTGTTGTTTTTGTTGTGGCGCTTAGGGAGAGGGGTGGGCGACGCCTCTTCCCTAGCAAGGGAATCGCGACACTCCGCCTGATGAAGTGTGCATCCTTCTGGCTCCACAGGGGGAAAGTTGGAGTCAGACACTAGCCACGAAGCTGGCTGTCTGGGAAATGCGGTTACGGCAAAACGCTGTCTTGCTGGAGCGGGGGATCTCGTTGGAACCCTCGGCTTAACTTGCTCAGGAAAGGCCCCGATCTGCCTCCTGCTGGGCATTTAACCCGAGTGCCCCCCACCCCCGCCCCTGCCCCCGCCCCACGCCGGGTGTCTCCTCCCGGCTTCCTCCCGACGCGCCCGGAGTTGGCGCGGCCATGGGCTGCCCTGGCAGCGCACGGGCCGTTTTCGGCACTGTGACTCTCTTTGCTTGCTGACTTGTGTTCAACCTCGTGGGCTGAGTTGCTTTGCTTGCGTCTCAGCGTGAGGAGGGGACTTGACAGGAGGAGGAGACGCCGCGCTCTCGCCGGGCCGTCTGGAATCTGGGCGGCTGGACCCGAGCCGCGCGCCCAGCAGCTGGGGCGGCTGACGTCCCGGAGTCCGTGTCATGGGGATCGGCGCTCTATAGGCGAACTTTTCGCTATTTAGTCTCGAGGGAAACCGTGATAATAGGCAAGTGTCCCTACGTGAACTCTTCTTTCTCCACCAACCCCCGTTCCAACCCTACTTAGCTTGTTAGTGCTATTTGCACAAGCAAAACAAGGGGGGGGGGGTAAGTTAAAGTCTCACGAATGTGTCCACGAGTGTGTGTGGAGGGGGCAGGGGACTAGGGAGAAGATTTTGTCACAGGTAGGGAAAGTCAGAGACGCAGGTAGAGGAGACGGTTCAAGACCCCTCCTGGGTCTGGTGCTGCTGATATTGTGTAACCATGACAACCACTAAGCCAAGGGCGGTCAGAGCCTTCCAGGTTCCGCACGTGGAAAGAAAAATGTGAAGAGTGGGAAAGGGAGAGAGCCCCACATGTCATCACTCCAGTGATGCCTTCGCTTCTCCCGCTCTTTCTCTGAGGCCAGACGGCAAAGAGGATGAGCAGGAAGGACCAGGGTTGGGAGCGCTCAGCCCCAGCAAGCGGTTGCTTTAACCCACTCCAGTATTGGAGTTGCTGAGACTCGCGCCAGCAGCTAAAGTTGGCGAGGGGAGCGCTCGCTGACAGGCTACAAAATGATGGCCCAGGTCAGGGAGACGGGAAAAGACCTTGGCCTTTGTAAGGGAAAGGCCAGGAAAGACAGGAAGATGATGTGGGACGAGATAAGAATAGGGTCAAGAGGTAGCTGAGAGACAATAAACTGGTACTGATTTGGACTGCCAGCATTTCAAATGTAATCTGCCCGTTTATGAAATGGAAAATTGGAGAAGAAGGGATTTATTCAACACCTATTGTGTCCCAGATATCAATACTCCTAACAAATACTATGCAAGTGTCAATTCTCTCTCTCTCTCCTTAGGGTATTTTGGCTTTTAAGTTCTTAACAAAGAAACAAATCTGAAAAACCATATATACATAATTAGAGGAGTGAACTAGGTGGGTATCATTCTCATTTTAGACACGATGATAATGAGATGCAAAGGTGTTGATTGATATGTCCAAATATACAATAGTAAGGGGTAGAGCTGAGAAAGAAAGCACCTGGATGTGGGTCTTTTTGCAGGGACTTCAGGCAACCTGTCATGAGCCCACTTAAATGCAGAAGCTTTCTAAGGCTGCCTCTGACGTTGTATCTGTATCTGTTACCATTTACATGAGAAGAGCACCAAAGAATTTAAATGAGATCCATGGTTGAGGATGGGCACCGGCCACATCAAATCTACAGACCTAGAATCATATGTTTGTGGTATTAATATTTAAAAGGACTTATTGTACCTTGTAGGAATGATTAGTGGCTTTCACAATGTTTGTTAAAAAAAAAAAAAAAAGACATCAAACAGCCACCCCTTCCTGTGTTGAGAAAATTTCTTGGGATTAAGTTCTCCTCCGTCTACTTACGACCTGAATGCCTAAAAATGTATTTCATATTTTGGCACTATTGGTTCACCTCTGTAAAAGTCTGGTTCATCTTTGTAGAGTCTGTTGCCCATTAGGAAGAGTAAAGATTTGTCTCTGGTTACCTTCCTGCTGACTCTCTGAGAGGGGAGGTTAAGAAAAATGTCTGGCAATGCACAATGTTTTGGAATTATCAGGAAACTATGATCAACACGACTAGAAACTAAGGATAAAAGGTACAGAAGTAATTGCTGTGGCTTTTCTTTTGCCGTACACTAGAATTACCTTTGTTGGAAAGTCTTACCTAATGAATTTGCTTTATATTTAATTTATATTTATATTTAATCTCTTTTTTATGTGTTGGGAGGGCTGGTGAGTATGGGAATGGGAATTATTTTTGGTGGCAGGGAAGGTCAGAAATATAAACAATTACAAAGATAGAGGAAGTGTATCTTCTACTGTTTCTGACAGGCTAACAAATCGGACAATAGGTTCAAATTTGAGTCGCTGAGCTGAATTATTTTCTTTTATAAAACTAGGAAGGATATTGTTTGGGGCTGGAGTTAAATGAATGCCGAAAGTTTCACTGCGCCCAGTTCTTATTCTTTATACTATGCTCTCATCCCACTGCATAGGCATATGTTACCTGTTGAAGGGCTATCACACACCAGGAGGTGTCTCTGAAGATAACTTCTGGAATTGATATGCATCTCTGTGGCCCAGTATTTGTTTACTGGTTGAATAGAGTTACTGAGTTAAGTCACCACCATTTTTATTATGTATGTGGGATATCAACTTCTCAGTCTCAACGGGAAAACATTCCAATTGGTGCTAGTTTAACAGCTATTATTATATCTTCAGGTTGTTATAGCCTGAATATATAATATATAATCAATACTTGTTCACTTATCTCCATATTAATAAATATTTAATAATTTTAATAGTCATAAACCAGGACATCTTTAACCAGCTTGCTAATATTGCATTGGTAAATGCATTCAGTTTTCTCACTCTTTTGCAAAGCTCAATAAGCTACAAATATTACCCTCCCATAGAAATGTGCAAAGGAAACCAAGATTAAGTAGTCTAGGGTTCCCAGAAGAATCTGAAATTATCTGAATCTGAATCTATCTTTTATATTGGCCATATCATCCTTTAAAGATGTGTGTCTTCTGCCCCAGAAATTAGGAATAGCTTCCTTTATATCTTTGTTTTTTCTGAGGGGTATTTAACATAATAACTTCATCATTTTATATTTTTAAAACTGGTATTTATAGTGTGCTCTGTTAGTGAGTTTTCACTAGCAAATTACAGGACAAATGGAAAATTTTGCTATGTTTTTCTAATTAAATATTCTTATTAAATAGAACTATTACTACTAAGGAAAAGTTGATAAAATAAGCAAAAATGTCTAAATTATCAAGCATCTTAGAAGAAATATTGTTCTATTACTTTCAAGAAAAATAAAGTGGCATAAATATACGAAGGCGACATTATTAATTTACCATCAGGCAAATGTTTGTTTATTCAATATTAATTAATTATGAATTTTCCTGGGTCCTGCCTTGCTAAGGTTTGAATGTGTCCACCAGAAAGCATATATTGGAAACTTAATTCCCAATGCAACTATCTTAGGAGGAGGGGCCTAATGAGTGGTGATAAAGCCATGAGGGTTCTACTCTTAAGAGTAAATGAATGCTATTATCACAGTAGTGGATTTCTCATAAAAGGATGAGTTTAGCCTCCCTTTCTCTCTCCCTCATCCTCTCTTTGTCCTTCTGCCAAGGGATGAAGCAGTAAGAAGGCCCTCGCCAGATGTTGCCACCTCGATCTTGGACTTCTCAACCTCTAGAACCATGAGCCAATAAATTTCTGTTAATTGTAAATTACCCAGTCTCAAGTTTTTTGTTATAGCAGCACAAAAAATGGACTAAGACACCTCTGTAATCAATCTTTTGTATATTCTAAACAATTTTTCAAGATCATGATGTCACATTTTGTTCCAAAAATGAGCCTACCTAACTGGTACTTAAACAACTGAGTTAAGCACATACAGTTTCAAGTATATTGCATAGCAGAAATTAGACTAATAAAATTTCTCAGTAGAGATATTATCTGGATTTGCCTTAGTAAAGAGACAGCCAAAATAGTATATTCCATACATTTAACATCAGCATGCATGATCTACTTAAAAACAGTATCCAGGCTTAAAAAAAAAAAATCCATTGAAATTGCTCAAATACTCCCATAGAAGGGCCTATATATATATATATATATATATATTGGCAGCTGGATTCATGACTAATAATGGAATCATCTCAAATTATGTCTACATATTCTGGCTTCTTTTGATGGCATGTATAAAATTACTGTTAGGCTTTTACTTCCCTTTTTTTTTTATATCCTTATCGTAAAGACCAGTCTATACAAATTAAATTCAGACATTCTGAGGTTTTGGTGTTTGTTTTTCTTGCTTTCAGCTTTCGGATAAATATTTACTGCTTATATCCAAAGTGAATGCTCTACGAGAGGAAGAAGTGTTTTATAGGGCAAAAAATAATCTCTTGGAAAATAGATACTGTTCTTATTTGAAGGAACATTTTCAATTTTGAAAAATCACACTTTATTTCAAAGGCAGATATTCAAAACTCTCAGAATTCTTAGTTTAGTTTTGACACTAAATACTGGGTCAGTAGAAGTTGATACTAATTTGAGTTTTCTTGTTGAAATGGAGCATATGTTTTTTGTAGACTTAAAAAAAATTGTAGTAATGATTTTCATTACAGAAATAGTTTATGACCATTACTGAAAAATTAGAAAATACAGATAAGCATAAAGTAGAGAAATATTAGTAAGCATTTATCCATAAATTTATTATACACAATAATATATATTAATTCTTAGCTAAGGCTTAAGTATATTTTAAAGATAAATTTTATATTTGACACCTAGTGCCCATATCTTGCTTTCTAATATCAATCTACAAGAGAAGAAATCAGGCATCCTTGGAGAAATGGCTGATTCTAAGACTGGGGCAGTGAGTTTACAGGGTGAACCTGGAGCATCTTGTAGTGCCAGAAAATAAAGCAGTATTCACCACACACACACACACACACACACACACACACACACACACACACACACCCACATGATAGATGTTTGTCAAAGGGACACAGGAACCAGTTGAAAGAGCTTCCAATGGCCAAAGCTGGAACAATATGAGAAAAAACGAAAAGAAAAGAAAAGTAGTATTGACAATAATACAAGTATAAGGTACATATCTATGAGACTATGCTAGGATAAATGATCGAATAAATTCATAAGTGGGGCAGAAGAGACAAATCACCCATGCAGAAGAATTTCAAATAATGTATGTAGATACTCTGTCCTCAAGGAACACGAGTGTGGGCTCAGCATGGCAACTTCCTCCCAAAGTGTCCAGTATGGAAAAGGGATGGGGGAAGAACACTATCTCACCATCTCAGCCAGGTAATCAAGGTCAACATCAACAGTCATAAATTGTGTCAGTAGTATGTGCCCTTGACAGGATTGGATGAAAAATGACATTTTACCTCTGCGATATTTTCCCCCAAACCCATAATTTCAATCTAATCCTGAGAAAAACATCAAATAAATTACACTAGTGGAGCATCCTACAAAATACCTGACCAGTAATCTTTTAACCTATCAAGGTCATCAAAAACAAGGAATGTCTGAGAAACCGTCACAGCCATGAGAAGCCAAAAGAGATAGAGCTACTAAAGGTAATGTGGTATACTGCGTGGGATCGTAGAACAGAGAAAAAAATGTCACATAAAGATTTAGGAAATTTGAATAAACTATGGACTTTAGTTATTGTCAATTTATCATTATTGATTCATTAATTGTAACAATATCCATATTAATGTAAGATGTAAATAATAGGGGAAACTGAGTGTGGATTATAGGGGCACACTGTACTATCTGCTCAATGTTTCTGTAAATCAAAAGTGTTTTAAAAGATAAATTCTATTTTAAAAAATTATATTTAAAGCATATAGTAGAAAACTGAATTAAAGGTTCTCTGGTCAGTAACATTAGTGTCTTTCAACTTAATGCTTATTTTATTCCCCTAATTCCAAGCACCACTTTTCTGCTATTTATTTCTGTTGGCAATAAATATAAGAGAGCCTATTATAATAAACAAATATTGTAAATTAGTTGTTCTCATAATTACTTACTTTTCAAAATAAAATGGAGTATTTGAATCACTAAAAATTTCTAGATCACCATTATTATGGGCTTTCATGCAATGAAAGCTATGTATTAGTCACATCCTATAATTCAATCTTAAATATTTTTTTAAAAGGCAAGCTTTTTACTTCTGCCTCTGTCTTTGCTATTTTATTGATATTAGCAAGACCCATCATCAGTTCCAAGTGTCTTCAGTGCGAGATAATCATTATGCTTTCTAATTTTTTTTTGCCAAAGTGACTGTATGACTACTTAATCTTTCCCCCCACCTCTTTGAATCTCAAGGACATCTACTATTTTAAGTACTTTAAAGATTATTCTCCATCAAATGTTATCATACACTGTGACTATTTATTTTTTTTTTTTACATTGAATTATATCTAGGAGGCCTCCACCTCCCACACATACAAAAAATCCTATAAGCCGAGACTTGCATGTGGTCCAGCCAATGTAAAGTGGGTAGCAAATATGGCTGCCATATTCCTTTCTTCCTATTATATTTTACACATGTACAGTCATGCACCGCATAATGACATTTCAGTCATCAATGATAGCGTATATGATGGTGGTCCAATAAGATTACAATGGAGCTGAAAAATTCTAAGCTAGTCATAGCTGTCATACATCCCTTTCTATGTTTAGATAGGTTTAGATACATAAACACGTATTCATATAGTAACATGCTGTACAGGTTCATAGGCTAGGAGTAATAACTATACCATGTAGCCTAAGTGTGTAGTAGGCTGTATCATCTAGGTTTGTATACTTTGTGATGTTTGCACAAGAATGAAATTACTTAATAACGTGTTCCTCAGACATATCCCTGTTGAGTGACGCATGTCTGTATATGTGTATATATACATACATACATGCATGCATGTATGTGTAAATATGTATGTGCATGTATATATCCAGGCATATATATATATATATATATATATATATATATATATATATATATATATATATATATATATATATATATATATAAATACAGTGCTTTGTGTGTGTGTGTGCATGTGTGTGTGTGTATATATTTATATATATATAACAATACAAGCATTATTCCTTCTCTTTCTTGTGTCCCAAATTGCTGCATTTTTTAAAAAAATGTTTTGAGTGTTACTCTCTTTCATGAAGCTCCCCTAATAGTTGGGCCAAAAATCCTGTCATTTTACCTTTTCTCTCTTGGCTTTTCTACATGCCGATGTCTTACTCTTTATTACCTCATATTTATATCAACTTAATAGTGACCTGGCTCTGTGCTTCATGGTTAATTGGAGTTTCTGCTGAATTTGTGTTCTACTGTGGCAATTGTCGAAAGTTTAGAAGTGCTTTTTTTCCTTCTGTTTTTAGTTTTTATGAGTCATAGCATAAAAATACACACTTCAAGAGCTTGTTTGGGACAAGTCGGGGAACCTGATCCTAGAATGTCTGACTAAAGGGCCTCTTTTTTGGTGATATCCCACTGAATTTCCTGAAACAATGAAAGTGTCTGGAAAAAACTCACATTAGTATGACTAATACATGCTGGGCTCTCACTGGAATCTTAAATTTAGGATTTTCATTTTTGTTACACAAAATAAATTTTTAAAAAGTGATCCTGCCTGTGATAATTAAGCTCAATTAAACAGAGGAATGAAGCAACATAACATTCTGAATAAAACCTTGAAAATACATACTTAATTTGCATAATAGAGATACGTACAATTCACATTTTTGCATAGACTATCATGTTGTCTCTCTTTTTTACCTCCTTATCAATGTATTTTGAAGTCATTGATGGTTTGTGAATACTTAACTATAACTAGAGAACTATTTTAAAAAATTTCTTTGTAATGAAAAAATAATCAAATCATATAAATTTTGAAGTCTGACTTTACATATCAAAGACAAATTCTTTAAATGTTAGTGCAATTGTATATTTATTAATTTTGTCTTTAACTTATTTTCCAATTCAAAGTTCATTATTTTGGCCATGCTAACTTTTATCTTCTCTCTTCATGTATTTATATATTTTCATATCATAATCTAATTAGTGTGATATACATTGCTTCCCAAGCAGGTTGGTAGATGAAAAAAGTAGCCAGATTATTCTGTCTGCAAAAGTATCTTCATGTGATAAAAAAGTATAAGATGAATTATTAGTAATTTTAAAATGGGAAGTTAATACAAATTAAGAAGCTGTTGTATCAACTTTTGAAATAAAGCCTTTTATCACCTGTAAAGTAGTTCTTCAAAAACATTTATACCAAATATACAGATAAGTGAATAACATTTCCCTTTCTTTAGTGTGATTCACATTTCACAGAGCTGAGGGGATCATTGTCTTAGATTTCACTGTGATGAGGTTTGGCAGAAAGCATTCATTGTTCAGGTTTTAAAAAGGGCAAGTTTTTGGCAGGAATAACTTGCATAGAGAAGGAATGCTATGCTTACACATATGTACTCAATAAACTTTCAGACAGCTTGAGTTAAGATATTACAGGATTCCTTTCCCCACCCTACTCCTAGTCTCTCAATGTTGATTGTTTAGAAGCCTTCTTTCATTGTGTTACTGTCACACAGGTCATTTCATATCTTGGGAAAGAGTACTTTGATTCTTTATTAGCGTATAGTGAACAGTCATTTCATACCCTGTACACTTTCACTCGAGAGTTATTAAAAGTAACAACTGCATTCAGGTCTGCTTTCCCCTAGTATTTAGCAGTTCACAGCCATCATCTCCAGGACAGCCAACAATCATTCTTTTGTATATCTGTAACCCTTTATTATTTCCAATAATCAGAAATGAAGATTTTACGTTTCCCTTTTTTCCTTTACTCACTGTGTTTAAGCAGTATTGAAGTATGTGTGCTTTATATAGATAGCGTAGGATGAGCAGAAACAGAAATCTTGTAAATTCCACAAATCAATAAAAAGAACAAATCAGCGTTAGCCATCTGGGCCTGGCACATGGGCCTACAACAGCTGTGTTCTTTCCACCTGGAGCTCTAGATGTAATAATTTGTCCTTTCACTTGGAGTCATTTTATGTCTTTTATTGCCTCCACCTCTCCCAGCCCACAGCCAATACCACTCTTCTCCCCCGATTCCCATCCTTACCACTCCACAGATTCCTGCTATATCTTACCTGGAAAAGTGCTTTTTGCTCAAATCCACCCGTCCATAAGATCTCCAGACTCCAATAACTACTGCCCTCTCTTACTTCTTCCTGTACCACAAGACTGAGTTTCTCAAAGATAAGGACCAAATTGTAGTTATCTCAATATCTTTTTCCATATCCCCAAAGCATACCAAGTCTTGGACATGATAGATGCACAATCCCTAATACTTGAATTAAAATTAATCCGTTCAGAATCTATAACCTCTGTTTTTTCCTCTTGTGACTACCTTTGATATGAAATTCATCTCAAAGCTTATTTCACACATATATTTCCCATATATTTATATTGCTACTGAAGTCCTCTTATTTCTAATTCCCTTTTTATATTTTCCTAACTTCAAAAGTATTTATTAATACTTTGAGCTGGGGGTTATGAGAGTCACTGGTAAAACACAGATGAAAAAACTTGACTGCTGCCCTGAAGTAGACAATTGTAGAAGAATTCATTGTCATCATGGATCAAATCATAGCTCTTTATGATATCAAATCCAAATAAACAAAAGGTCTTATTCAGTGTCTTGTTCTTTTCTCTTCCACCTATTCTTTAACTATGTCATCTTCCTCCTTACCTTCTACTTTTATCTATGTGGAGATTATGCCCCGAGCCTTATATCCAACCTTGATTTCTCTCTGAGATCCCAGTCATGTCACCACACCATCCTGAGCCCTAGCTTATCACCTGGGATTTGTCCTGATTGCTCAATACTGTAGTTATGAAGAAGGCCATTTACTATGGTAATTGAAAGTTTTAGCGTCATTGATTAGTGTAATTTTTGAACTTGGGTTTTAAAGTGTGGGAGAGAAAGTGGTGCCGTGGTTAAGACTACAGGCTATGAAAGCAGACAGCCTGGGTTCAATCCTAGCTCTGTCAACTCTTGGCTGTGTGATTCAGACAAGTTATTTGACCTTTCTACATCTCAGTTTCCCATCTTCTAACTGGGTTTCATGAAAGTACTAACCTCATAGGGTCATTGTGAGGAATAACTGGGTTAATACAGGCAAACCAAATGCTGTATGGCACATTACAGTAGCTGCGTTTTACCTTTCCTTTGTCTTACACCGGCTATGCATGTTACACCTAGGTTGGATTCCCACTCCATGCACACATTGTTCTACTGTCTTCTTGTTCTTTATCTGCTGAGTTCCATCCACCTCATTCAAAGAACAGTCCTTCGGTGGTCTACTTCAAGTATATACCTGGATAAGAGAATGATTACCACCTTCTTTTTAGCAGAGAAAAGTGCTTAAAAAGATATCATTTGGGGGCACACTGCAACAGACAATGGTACAGTGATGTGAGAGAGAAGCCAGGGCAGACAGAACGCTTGATACTAGCTGTCACAGAAGAGGCAGCCAGTTATAGAAGCTAAACAGCAAGTAATAAGGTCCTTATTAATTAATAAGGTCCACTGCCGTTCCAATTCCCAGCCTTATTTCCTAGCATCACACTGTTCTCCTTTAGCTACCTCCTACTGGATTGGTAACATTGCATATTTCCTTTCCTTCCTACAGTGCTCTATCCCCAAATAAGCAATGTAATGCTGATCTGTTCTGCTCAGCAGCTCTCCCTTCCTTTTTTTTTTTTGTTTTTGTTTTTGTTTTTTTGGCTTTTATCTTGGGCCTGCTTTCATTCCCATTGCCTTGCCCACAGTTTACTTCCATTGAGCAATCAGTAACTACCCCTGTACCTCTTCTAACCAGGTATTGCTCTTGGGACCTTCCCTTAAATGCTCTCACTACTCTGCCATTTCAGAATATTCTATTTTAGTCTCCTTCTTCAGAAAGCAAAGGGAAACAAAATGATCTAATTCACTGTCTACTCACTCAAGGATCTGGAAATAAGCCCAGAAACATTCTCCATGGTACAGTTAGTCTCATGCCTAGAAACTAGATCTTTTCTAGACCACACATCAGTGCTAAACTTGCCCTGCTTGGGCCCTCTAGCTACTAAAAGAGCCCTGGATCCTTTTTCTCTAAACTTTGGGCCTCAGGGGACCTTGAAGGGCCCTGCAATGAAAATTGTCTAGTGGAAGTTAAGCCCACATCCCTTAAGGAGGAAGTTTAGGAATAGGCCAGAGAGAAATGAGTAAATTCTGCATCTAAAAAAAACCCTAACATGCAGAATGTGTCTTTGTTCCATGCTGCTTCATCTGCTGGGCAGTTCTATGAAATATAATTTTAAAAAAGCAGCAAGTATGTTAATCAATATTATTTTCCAGAATTGAACATAAAGGTCATTTCAGCTTCTGAGCAAGGGGAAGTGAAACTGAAAAACGTTCTGATTATTTTACGGGAAAATGCTTTTCTAATGCTTTTCTCGGTATGGTTTAAAATTCGTCTGTTCCCATAATTGTCACTTTTGCTTATGGATTTTCATGAATATATATTATATTAATAATAATTTATGAAACTCTATCTCACAGAAAGTGAAATGTTCTAGAGATAGGATAAATAAGAAGTACTTAAAATATTTTCTAAATATCACAAAGCTTATCACTCTATAATGTTCCTCTTAGGAATATTAAATATTTTCCTATAGTTGCAAATAGATTGGTGTAGAATGTTTCTTTTATTCTTTCACATGCAGAGAAAAAGAGGTTTTTCTTCAGATGTACGTACTTGTATATAGAGATGGTACTCAATGACTTATTACGGTTTGAGTTAACAATTTTTGTACTCTGTAGTGGTGTGAAAGCTGAAAGCATTCAGTCTGCTCCTCGACTTACCTATCAGGACATAACTCCACCATAAGTTGAGGCATACTGAATACTTAATGATTTTTTTCCAGGTAATTCTGGAGTTACTAAAGAAAAAGTTTGACTTAGATCAAGGTAACAATACTTCTTCCAGGTTCATAGCTCAGAATTGAAGATGAGTGGGGAAGGTGGGAAAGTCCTGGGGCTATCATGTGCATTCTTTATTTGAGCGCCTACAATTCTGGGGTTGGCCCTGAGTGCTTCTTCTCTAACTCTGGCACAGTTGTGCTTTCTCCTCTTCCTACTAAATGCTCTTTGTATTGTTTTTCTCTCTGCAGACTTTCCCCACTGATCCATTCACTTTTGTTGCTTTGGTTGTTATTTAAATGGGAAACACTTAAGTTATTAGTCCTGACCTCTCTCCTGGTCTTGATGCTTTTTCAGGGAGGCCCTAGTTTATGGCAACTGACCATCCACTATACAAATAGTTTAAGTTCTTATTACGACCTCACCATGTGGCTTCTCCTGTTGTGATTGTGATTTTTTACACATAAGTGCTTTAACTATACAGTAGTAGAAAGGGAGTGCACTTTAGAGCCAGGGCCGCAGTTATTCTACTTGTTATTTGAGAGAATTTGGGAAGTTATTTAACTCTATCAGCCTTAGTGTACTTATATATTAAGATGGAGGTAAATGACAGTTTTGAATTCAAAACACATGTGAGTTTTAAATGAGAATGTGTAAATAAAGAATCTATGCCGGTGCCTGATGTTATTGTTATTTAATAAATCAACATTAGTAGTTTGATTTATTCTCATCATTATATACATTAAGCATATTCTCCTGGTTGCAGAGGCCTTGAAATGCTAGGATATAGAATTTGGATTTTATTCCAAAGGCCATGAGAAGCCACCAAAAGTTATTTAACCATGAAGTAACCCAATAATTTGTGTTTATGAATCTAGGAATATTTTTTAAGGAAACTAATTAAGAGAGTTTTTTTCATAGATTTGATAAGGGCTAGGCTAATGCAATCGTGATGAGAATAGAAAAGAAGGGTACCAGATTAAAAAATGGGCAAAGGAGCTGAATAGGCATTTCTCAAAGGAAGATACATGAATGGCCAACAGACACACAAGAAAATGCTTAACACTTAGCATCCCGGAAGTGCAAACTAAAACCACACTGAGATATCATCTCACTCCAGTTAGGCTGGCTTTTATCAAAAAGACTGAGAAAAACAAGTGCTGACAAGGATGCAGAGAAAGGGGAACTCTCTTACACTGTGGTTGGGATTGTAAAATTGTGCAGCTATTATGGAAAATGGTATGGAGGTTCCTCAAATAACTGTGGACAGAAATGCCGTATGTCCTAGCTAACCCACTGCTGGATATATACCCAAAGGAATGGAAATTATTGGAAAGGGACACCTATACTCCCGTGTTTATTGCAGTTCTATTTACAATAACCAAGAGTAGGAACCAGCTGAAATGCCCATCACTGGACTAGTGGGTAAGGAAAATGTGGTATATTTACACAATGGGATACTACTCTGCTATAAAAAAGAATGAAATACTGACACTCGTAGCAACATGGATGAAAAATTATATTAAGTGAAATAAGCCAGGCACAGAAAGAGAAATACCACATGTTCTCACTTATATTTGGGAGCTAATAAAAATAAATAAACAACACAAAAAGACACAACAATTACAATAATTCATTGAACTTTTTAAGAGAAGAGAACAGAACCGAGGTTGCTGGGGGTGGGAAAGGGGGAGAGGGAAGGGGGAAAGGGAAGAATTGGTAAAGGGCCAGGAAAATCGATTATATTGTATAATGATTGATAAATAAATAAATAAATAAGAAAAGAAGAGTGCCAGAGAAATTATAAGTTACAACTTATGAGACTATTATATCAAATGTTGACTGTCTGCTATTTGTATGTTTCATGATTTTTCCCTGTTGTATATTTTAAGCATTATTATTATAATGGGAGTTTTGCACTCAGACTGGCATTGCTGTGGATTGGATGTCCCCCTAAATCTCATTGAAGCTTGATCCCCATTGTAACAGTGTTACTAGGGCAAAAAATCAGACTCTGGCAGTGTTGAAAGGTGGGGCCCTTGAAAGGTTCTTTGTTTAAGATGACTATGCCCTTGTGAATGGATTAACCCATTCATGGAGTAATGGTTTAGTGGGTTGTCATGGGAGTGGCACTCATGGATTTATAAGGAGAGCGAGCAAGCATGTTATAGAGCCCTTGCCATTCTTTCCCTGTGATACCTTGCATTTCCATGGGACTCTGCACAGAGCTCCCACCAGGAAGAAGGCCCCCACCAAAAAGAAAGCCTTCACCTGATGCACCCCTTGGACTGTGGACTTCTCAGCCTCCAAAACTGTAAGAAATACCTTTTGTTTCTTTATAAATTACCCAGTTTCAGGTATTTCACTATAAGCAACAGAAAACGGACTTATATTCCTCTCAGAACCTATATGTGTTAACCTTCAAACTTCCTTACCAATGTTATACTTTTTGAAATGACTGTATATTGTTTCCAAAATTCACAATAGGACAAATAATATCTACCCTTATACTTACAAAGTATATTGGTCAGACTTCATTCCAGCAGTATATAGAAAACCTCATGTTTTTTTTTTCCTGTAAAAGGAAGATGACTATTTCAGGTTACTGAAATAATCTTTAGATACAGAGGACGGAGAGTTTGCTTAAATAGCAACTTTCAGACATATGTCACAAAGCTAGAAATAGAAGCCAATGACAATCTTACTAAATATTTAGTTTGTGAAATAAAATAGTACTGAATTCTTATTTTGTTGTCACATATGTTTGACACTTAGGGTCCAGCATTGCTCATGCTATTCATCCTAAATGGAATTCCTCCCTTTTCTCTCTCTTTTTAAAATCTGTTGGTATCCTATTTTTCAAAAGCCAATTAAATCTTTCCCTCTCCATCATACCAATATAGAAAACATATATACAGAAACTATTTTTCTCATCATGCACATTCACACCATACAATAAATCACTTTAATTTTAAGCTATTTTATGTGGAAACTTTACCTTGCTAACAAACAATCTGTTCCTGATGTCCACATCTCAAATTCATTTTCTTTCACACCTAGCGTAGCAATCAATACTTGTTAATTTGTAATTGGAAATGAAAAAAAAAAAATTAAGTAGATTTTTGAGAGCTGAAACTAAGATCCAGAGTCATGGATAGCATTAGCAAAATATTATTTTGTTTAAATAATGAAATAGATACTTCAGAACTTCTTTTTCAATTTTGGTTACAGAGAATCAGGAAATCTTAGAATGATTATTCCTGTCTCAATCAAAAACATCTAAAATTAATCACTTAGTTGGCAGTATTGATTTAACTAAAAATGGGTGAGGTGCAAGGACGAACATTTTAGCCTCTATAAGTTACAGAAATGTTTTAAGTACTCTATTTTGCATCCTTACTATCAGCTCATATTGGTGTTAGATTATTTACGTTCAAAAGAATGTTAAGAGCTAAAATTACTCCGTAAAAATAGCAGACAATTTGTCAGTTTTCAGAAAACAGTATTCCTAAAATTCAGTTTTACAGTCTAAATATATTGAATTAGTGCGTATCCAACACAGAATTTTGAAATTCCTCCAACAAGGTGTATTTTGTCAAAATATGTCTAATAGAACATCACAGTGTGCTCAGAGGCATACAACTGAGTAATCACAGAGAATGCAACTGATGTACCTTCACTCCTGGAAGAGTAAATTTTCTCCTCCTTAATGACAAGGGATTTAGAAAAGAAACCTGGTGTATTCTACCAGAACTGTTGATACTTAGACCCAGGCAAGGTGACAAGTAATAGTCACATTGTGATGGCCATTTCCAGAAGATCAAATTAAGTTTCTTACCTGACACTCAAGTATTCTATTCTGCTATGATCACCAAATCTATAGAGCTGCCCTTGTTCTGGTCTTTACCTGTCTAGTTTTCCTTATTAAAAAAAAAAGAACATTTATAAATGTGCACATTTATTTATACTATGGAATTTTCTGCCGTTCTATATATCCACTTATATATACATGTCTTTCATGTGACATGCTAATCCTATAGGATACATATGATTATATATACTATGCATATATGATTGCATATACTACACATTACATGTAGGATAACAATTTTTTTATATATATATTGTAGGTTTAAAATGTGATGGGCAATAAGATAGTAATAAAGTTTTGGAAACTTATTAAATTTTTAAAAAATTAATTAGAAAGAATCAGAGTACTGGGGCAAAAAAAGAAAATCTTGTTTTCTTGTGTACAGTAGTTTTTATAATTACTATAAATAATATGAAAGCACACACTGACTCAAACATTCCTTTTCCAGTTGTAACACAACTTGAAATTGCCTGTTTTCTAGTCTGTGTCTTCCATTATAATGTAAACTCTGTTAGGGCAGGAATATGTCTCTCTCTTATCATCATCATATCATGTAGTGCTAATAAAAATGTAGTAGATTTTCAATAGGGAAGTGTTAAATTGATTCTTGTATAGAATGAATGTCTGTGAAGTTAGTGTCTGATGCAATGCTCTCACCGACTTAGGACAGTTAGAAAGATTGTCACTGACTTAGGACAGTTAGAAACATTCTTCCAGACAACTAGAAAGTAAATTTCATTGATTTGCTGTCTTTGTCTTATTTGAGTACCCTCTGACTTATGTTGCTGTTATCTATTTTACTGTCTTCTTCATTCAGGAAACATAAACCAGGGAGAGGTTTGCTTTGGCGACAACTCACACTCATGCGTTCATTTGTAGAGAGGGCCTTTTATAGTTACTTAGCTATTTAAAAATAAAAATAAATAAATAAAATAGATCCTACTTAAACATTGAAAAAGTTAAGTATGATTTGCTATTAAATATTGTTTGTGTAACTTGTTCTGAGTAGCCCATAGAAAGGATGGAGTTCTTTGGGGACTGGAGTCTGACTGCACCCAGCAATCTTAGGTAATGGGTAGACTGTGTGGGCAGAGGTGGGCCCTTTGCTACATAGTTGCTAGTTTTGTTAAACAAGAATCACAGGTTGATTAATCTAGTTCTGCCACTAGGCTATGATAAGAAAAGTATAAAATGCGGGCACAGTTTTCAATTACAGTGCAGACTTTAGTTCAAAATAAATGCCTTCATCAAAAATATTCATGATAATGCTTAGAATGCAGCTACTGGTGTTTTTTAAATAGCTCTTTGTGTGAGGTACAGACTTATCTAAAATGTTGCAACTTTCCATTTATCATTTGGGTGTGAATAAAGAAAAAGATAACATTTTTACACATTATCATGCTTTTTTGATGTAGTCATGTTTAATAATAGAAACCAAAAGAAACATTTCCCAATATATTCATCATAATTCTACCAGGAAGCAGATGTACAGTCTTTTTTTTTTTTTTTAATCATGTATTTATTTATTATATTACATCTTTCAGTTGTGAATATTTTCCTGTAGAGGGAAATTCCATCCTTCCTGGAATAATAATTCTCCATCTTAGATAAAAATTTTTAAACTGGTGAGTTGATGTGGAAACACACTATCCCTTCTTATATGTATTGGTCTTTTGAATGTTTCTCTATAGAGGTTGACTCCGAGTGCTTATAATGCTTCCTAAGGATATTTCTGTGATATCATAATAAATCAAAGGAATTTTAGGGGGTAAAAAAATCACATTTTTACTAAAATATAAAAAAATGGATCTCCAACAGTTAGTATCAGTTTCACAGAAAATTATATCATTTAAAGGTGAAAATTTATAATAACTCAGCCACCTCTCCATCTAGCTCTCTCATTTCTTTTATTCATTCCTGCTGAAATGCTTTATGTCTCCATCAGAACATCTCCACCCTTGACCATTCTCCATATTTCCAGAGACTCTTGACCTCACTTCTCCATGTATCTAGGCAAGACCTCCACATCAGGAATTTTGAGCACAACTTTTCAGGCAATTATAACATCTCATCTCTTGACATTTGGATGTTGCTGTAGTTTCCTACATACATGATCTCATTTCGGCTTTATGATCTTCAGGTGGGTTTCAGTTCACCTCTGTCTAATGAGATAACCTACTGGTTTCCTAGCTGCCCTTGCTAGTGTGTATTTCTTAAGGCTAATTAATTTGTGCTGGCTTCAAGATATTGTTTCAGCTAAATTTTAATAAATTTGGTAATTTACATTCACATTCACAATGCCTGTATACCATCATTCAGACAATGGTTATGATTGGTTGTTTTGGCCATAACCCTTTATAGACTCCTGTACAAAACTTCCAACTAATGTTTCTTTATCCACTTTTATTTTCTTCCAGCCCTTCAAACACTAAATGTCCATAGTAAAAAAGGGTTTTTATTTTTTCTCCTTTACTGACCTTTTAAACCTACTTTCTTTATGTCTATGATCACCCTACAACTAATAATTTAAACTTTATAAATCAGTATTCTTTAATGCAATATAGAGCAGGTGCTGTGGGCCTAGTCAACCTGGGTCCACCTCCTGATTCTGTCAATTACCAACTTGTAGCCTTGGACAACTTGTTTTATTTTTCTTTGCCTTGGTTTCAACATCTGTAACATGAAGTAATAAGAATATATAACTAACAGGTTACTGTGGGGTTTAAATGAGTTAGTACCACATGTTCACAACTTAGACTAGTGTCTAGTCCTTAGTAATCCCTGCATAAACGTTAGTTACTATTATTATCACTTTTCTTTGCTGTCTATTTCCAGTTAGTTCAACAAATTTTCTCAAAATTTCCCTCCTTTCTGTTCACTGCCAATACCATGATTCAAACCTTCGTGATCTTTTGCCTGAACTATTTTAGTAGTCTTCTAAATCAGATCCCTGTTTCATTTTATCATAAGCTCTAACTAAATTAGAATAGTGCACTCCAGAACCTTTATCTTGGTTAGGAACACTTCACCTGGCAAAAATCAAGGTCTTAAAGAAAAATATGTAATTTAAGCAAAACTGAAAATGACGTTAAGTATTATGTGTGTGTGTATATATATATATATATATGTATGTGTGTATGAATATGCATATGTGTTTAGGTGTGTGAAATCTTGTAGTGGTAAATAAAAGTGAAAGCAATACCATTCCAAGCAAATTAGATACTAATGGTTATTAAATCTGCTCATGTCATTAACATTTTCTTGGCACCTTCCTCTGTTGATTAAAAAACTGCTGAAGCACATAATATACTTAGTTAAATATGTATATAATTTTTTGTGTGCAAGACCATATGTCCTTTTAAAGTTGTGAACCAATCTGCATTTTCCCTTGCTGCTTTTTTTTTTTTTTTTTTTTTTTTTAGCATCTTCTCCAAATAAGAAACTGGCCCTTGCAAAAAGTTTTCTGTGTTTAAGATAAAAGATTTTTTTTTTCTACCACATCTTCTTTGTGTATATTGAGTCTCTTTACACCACACACTTGCTCCTGTTTTATATGGGAGACAACAGAAATAGTTAACATCTTTTTTTGTTTAATGGAAATGACCTGAAATGGGTATAAAGAAATATATTGTGGACTTCTTAAAAATTGACACACATATGTACCAAGTTATTGAAAAAAATAACAGGTGATGATGCCATTGTGGGTTAAGTATGATTTTTTTTTTTCCTGATAACATTATACCTAATAAAGTGATTGCCCTGTTTGAACACCATTTTTGTCACTTACTCCCTACCTCAAGTGATGGCAGAATCCAGTGCACACACCTTACCTTGTCATGATTGGGCTGTGATATAATTTTGCAGCTTAGACCATGCTTATCTTAGCCACATGAAACTATTGCATCATCTCTTTCCTCGTGACATATCTTACGTGCCTCCTGAAACATTACCTACTCTCAAACTCCAGCTTAAATTACATCCCGACTATGAAATTTTCTTTTATCCTATTCCATTCCACTTCTATCTCAATCAAGAATTTTTTTTTACTATTTTATTTATATTTTGTATATCTTGTATTACACTTGCATCTGTTTAACTTACAGCTCTTTGTATACAAGTTTTATTTCTCTAAATACATTGTTATCTCCTTGAGTAAAGGACCACATTTTTTTCACCATCTACAAATACATTAGAGTTGAATCTCACACAGGCTCTAAGTTCTAAAATCAATATTTAAAGTTAAAATTTTACACTGTCAAAATTATTCTGAAAAGATACTAAAGTGATACACAAATGTATTATACAGTATTTATGGGCCTCGTTAGGGGCTGGCATTCAGTCTCTCAATAAAGTAGTACACGGCTGAAAATTTTCCTTTGTATTGTGTTAGGTCGCTTTCTTCACTTCAGTGCCAGATGAAGTAATTGACTTGTATTTAGAGGCTGTGTTGTATGAAAAAAATCCATGCATCTTTAAACACGAAAATTAGATGCAGCTTGGGGAGATGCTCAGACTATGAGAACTGAGAATTACTGAGGGAATTTCATTTTCTTTTCCAAAAAGATTATTTTTTAAAAATATTGATAGTCCAAAAAAGTCCTGTCTGCTTAGCTTTCAATAAATTTGGTTGTCCAAACTCACAAGAGTTTAGACAAGTAAATATATAGAGAGATGCATACAGATATAGATAGAGGTTGTTGTTTTTTTAAGCACACAACTAGTTTAAATAATTAGTTAACTAGTTTAAATGCAGGATGCTGAGTCATCATGTAATGATATGATGTAGTGGCTCAGTTAAAGTTATAATTCTATCAGGGCTTCTGTATCACAACATTATTAAAAATGGCAGACTTTGTTCAGATAGACTTTCATTCAAATCCGTGCTCTGCTACTGACTGTAAAACCTGGAGCACTAGCTTAACATCTCTGAGCATCAATTTTATAGCAAGCTAATTGAGATTAAAAAGAGTATCTACCTGCAAGTATGAAATGAGAAGCATGGGGTTTACTTCATAGTAAGCACTCAAAAAAGGTTTGTTATTGTTAACATTATTATTGATTGGCCCATTTACAAAATAAATATTTATAACTTATAGTGAAAATTTAAGCCTTCCTTTTTAGAATGGGAGTCTATGACTTTACTCAATTCAATTTATATTTGGAACATTGACAGGAATTACTTTTCTTTACTGTTTTTGAAAGGCCATTCAGACATGAAATGCTTGGTTATTTACTTGAATCAGGACTGAAAGACTTTGGCGGGTTGAAGGCAATTCTGGGAACGAGAAGAAGGGAGCCTCTTTGAATGACTGAAGCTGGATTTCTGAATTGGGTCTTTCAGAAGTAAGGGGCTTCTTTGCCCATTTTCCATGAATTTACATTTTTCATAATAAATTGCCTTGGATCAGATCCATTTTAAGTAATATCTCTTACTTTATTCATTACTTTTTAAAACTGCAGCCTTAAATAATCTAATTCTTTTTCACTCTCTTTTTGTCCTTTCTGTTGAATGCTGGATTCTTTTTTTCTTATTTTTCTATCATACTTACCATTTTTATAGCCTTTTAAAAAATTTTTGTTTCTGATTTTTAAAGTATTATCAATACTCTATGACTCTGGAAATTTGGCTTACATTTTACTGCTTACTCTCTGACAAACACTGTGTTATTTCCTTTTCAAGAATTTTCTTACTGAATTTCCTTGTTGCATGGTAGGTGAATATTATTTTCTACTCTTCACAGGTAAGAAAGCTGAGATATAGAGAGGTTAAATAACTTACTGAAGCTTCCTCCTCCTCAGTCATGAAGATTGGACGTTGACCCGAGCAGCTTGATTTTAGGGCTTAAACTCTCAACTGCTACACAAACATTAGCTCATTTTTTTGGAGAGGCGCTTTCAAAGGCTGCTGATTTTTCTTTTGTTTGTATTTCTTTTCCTTTCTATTCTCCCTATATATTTTAGATTTTTTCTGTACTTTTTAAAATATCTTTAGTTATTTTCATTTTATTTTCCCCTTCCCTTCAAAATGTATGTTAAAATTTCAGAATACACCGCTCTTTGCCTGGCACACCCCATCCTTGTATTTCCCTGTCATTAGCTCATCACTTTGAGCTTTTGTCCTATGACATTCAGTTGCTGACTTAGTTCCTTTACTTCTGTCTTCCAAGGAGTCTGAACATTTTAAATGGTATTTTCCCTTCAGTCAGTTCCAAGATGATGTTTGCCTCTGCTAAGTGTATTTCCTTGCAGCTACTGAAATTTTCTGTTCTGCAGATTGCTCCTTGGTGCGTTTGGGAAGATGTTGCCAAGCTTCTTGTTGCACATGTGCTTGTTTTTCAGTTCCTGGAAACTTGGCAGAGCTTACCCTCTTTCTCCACATTCTTCCTCAGCTTTTCTCCCACCCTCTGAGAATACCTCTGCCATGTTGTTTTTCCCGGCATTTGCTGCACCCCACTGCACCTTCCAAGTCTCCTTTTGTTCTGAATGCTTGAATCTACCGGAACCTTCCACTGTCTTTTTCCATTGTGGGGAGAGTTGTGTTTTAATCAACTATGATATTTTAAGGTCATTCTGTGAAAACAAATGGCTACACATTCAGGAAACATAAGCAACTAAGTTTTGATCTTATTACTTTTTACTTGATCTACTTCATCTGCTTCTTTCATCCTTCTTTTATAATTGTGCTTTTATGACTTCCCAGAAACTTATAACGAGAATGTGGTTTTATACAATAACCACTGTTTTGTTAACTCTAATTGTTTATTGATGCTGTGATTTAGTACATGAATCATGTAAGAAATAACAGTACAGTGGAAAGATCACTGGATGGGCAATCAGAAGATGTAGGTCTTTGCTATTGCTGGTTCCTCTTGTTTGCTTGACATCAGCCTCTCAGTAACGCCTCTGACTCTCAGCCTTGTTATTTGTAAAAAGAAGAATGAATAACACGTAACTTCAGAGGTGATGTTCAAATGAGATAAAAAGCACACATATGTCTTACAAATTGGAAACAGCTACACAGCAGGTACAGATTATTATTATATTGACCCTCAAAGCTCAGAAATGAGTTTGTCAAGCAAGTAAAAATATAAAATAAAACAAATGAAAAATATGAATATAGCATCATTTATTCAGAGTTTTCTATTGTTTTCTTAAGGTGTTTCTCAAGATACTGAAATCTGCACTTTGGGTTTTAATAAGAGAGTATTTCTAGATAGCACTGAGAGTATCTGAAGGGTGGGTGCCATACCTGTTTTGCTGACCCAAATATCATAATCCAAAAATAATACTTGTGTGGGTAGTTCAGTTTCTTCCCATGATGGGATGGATATTACAGAGTGATTCATAGAGAAAACACAGATCAGCCTGTATGTACATGTGGCAGCATATGTTACGAATGAAGTTCCACCTGGGAATTCCTTGCTTCCTTCTGTAAAGAGCCATCTTACTCCCACAGGGATGGTGATTTCAAGCTGTTATAGCTACCCACATGTCTTATTATATAAGTGATTCATTTGTATTTTCATATTTAAAAAAATATCAATTTGCAAACCAACAGAACTTATCACTGGAAACTATATTAAAAGGACCTATTATCCCATTTTACTTAGTTTCCTTCTGGAAACTGATAAATTAATTTACCATTTCAGATCATTAATTAAGTGAAGACCATTGTATGAACAAAATATAGAGGATAAAGCTAAAGTTTTCAGTCCTTTTAAAAATTGAGTTGGAATTATTAATATGATTCCAATAGTCCCCTATTGTTCTGTTGATTGCATTGTCTTCCAGAATCATGGGAACCACTGTGAGGTCGAGTTGCTTGGATTTTATTCATAGTGTCACAATGGTGTCATCTGTTTCCCAGGACAGTGTCCTCCTCCATATGAGGCACGCAAATTCATTGCTTGCATTTTTATACTTTCTTTTCTAATTTTCAGGTTGCCTTCTTTTCTGCTCTTTTGCAATTATTCTCCATAAACCTTCTTTCTGGTAGAAGATTAAATAATATATATTTTTCTCCATAATATTTATCTTTTGCTTGTTTGTACATAGAGACTTAGCCCATTTAACTTACTGCACAGACAAGTTGTGCTTGTTTAGTGCTTTAATCTTTCCCCATAAATCATCTTTGTCTGCATCTTAAACATTCTTCCATCATGTCTCTGAACTCCTTCCAGCTCCTCTGCACCTCTTGTATAATGAGGTGCCCAGGTCTGAACACCAGGTGCAGTCCCATCAGTCCTGCCTATGAGGGTCCTATTACCTCCAGTGCTGCTATGGTGCCTTCTTGTTCCCTGAGGTATTCATTAGAGAGATGATGCCTGTCTCTACAGGCGCAGAGTCAAGCATGCTGTACCACCCCATTCTCCTGCACCTGCCTTCTGGCTAATCCTTTTTCCAGAGTGGAAAGCTCAATCTCAATTTCTCTCTCTTTCTTTCTCACTATGACTCTGTCTCTTTTGTTCTTTATTGTTTTTATTTCACTCATGCTGTCTGACTCAGATCTAATTCCTCTGTTTACTCCCCCCTTTTTTTCTTTTTATCTTGATCTGGCCCAATAGCTTCCTAGTCCTACAATTTCATGCTGTGCTAATAGCAGTCTCTGCTACTCTGACTGCATATGCATCCATCTCTTAACCACAGCAACTTCTTTCACACCTCAATGGTGCAAGATACATTTATTCTCTTACATTATCTAATGCCCTATCTTTTTGTTTTTTATTAAATCAGTAAATAGTTTGGCATTATTCTATTAGGCTTGAAAACTAAATTTTTATCAAATTTGCTTACAGAATTGAGCTATAAATTATTTTTAATATTACTATTTGCAACTTAATAAAATAGCAGTTCAGTTTTTATCGATAAATTATATAGTTTGGGAGAAATGTGATAAGTGTGATATCTCTGGAATAGTTACTGTGTAAATTATGGCTTGTGTGCCTTGAATTCTAGTTGGTCATTCTTTCTTTCTTCCTTCACCTCTTCTTTCCAGTCCTTCCTACTTCCTTCCTCCAATCATGTAGTGGTTACTGAAATCCTATCATCTGCAGGATAGTGCAAGGGAGAGAATACAGCACGTGTATTCTATGTCGTGCTCCAAAGTGATTAGCTCTGTAGCTACATCAAATCACTTACATTCTGCCATGATGTTCTCGTGGACACAGTGCTCTCATGGAGTGGAGTTTAACAATATGACAATAAGTGAGAATAAGACACCCAAATTAGGAGAATAGTGAGAGATAACACCAAAATTGAATTTTGGATCAGACTGAAGAGTACCTTGAAAACTTGAAAAGTTTTTCTCTCTGGTGTGTACAACAACAAATAGCTCCCATTAACCACCAAATTAATTTTATCAAAACACCTTCAGAATATGAATGTGGTTTGTATATGACTGGAGTATTGAAGTGAGGGAGGTGGGAAAGGAATTAGGAAAATATTGTAGTAGTCCAGGAATTAGGTAATAAAGACAGAAAAGGATTAGAGCTTGAAGGAAAATTTGAGTCTGGCACTACAGATTTGAGAACCAACTTTAAAGTACGTAGCTGGTAAAAATGATTAGATTGAGTTTTACCACCTGGAGTGTTTTCATGGTTAGTCCAGATTCCTGATCACCCCTCTGCCACTTGCTGAAATAGAGTATTTGGAGATGACAGCCTGGGAACTGCAATTTTAACAGTTCTCTCAGTTGATTCATGTGCTTATAACCGGTTGTACAATTTTTAGCTGAAAGAGCAGTCATCATCAAAGTAGGTGAATTTTAGGGTCTAGAATACGTAGGATAAAAAGGGACAGCCAAAGGGACTGAGAGCATGGGATCCCATAGGGAAAGAGCAGAAGCTGAGATGAAAGTAAAGTGAGTGATGTGGTTAATTAAGCAGGTAGACACAGTAGATTCTGTTGGTTGGAAAATGAGAAAGGAGTTAAGTAAGGAATTTATGATAGAGCTGAATAATTCTGAGCTTCTGGTCTTTGTGGAATAGAAAAAATTCAGGGTGATGACACAAATCGGTGTGCTTTCGGTAACTAAAGTGAAAGGCAGAGGCTGGCTGGTTAGCTTAGCTGGTTAGAGCACAGCTTTATAACACCACAATCACGAGTTCGGACCCCTGAACTGATCAGCCACCAAAAAAACCAAATAAAGTGAAAGGTGGAGGACTGAGTATTGTTGGGGAGAGGAGCTACATCTCCAGTCAGCAGAGCCTTTGTTAGTTTGTTTTGTTCTGTTTTCCCCCAACAATGCCGATGCATATATAGCTGTAAATCAATATAGCTGTAAATGCTTTTTATTTACTTCTAAGTCTTGTGAAGTAAAAGTGGAAAGAGAAATGGATGAATATCTTGAGATACAATGCTGAAGACTCAGACATCAAAGCATTAGAGTGAGCACACCTTAGACAATGTACATAGGTTGTGGGTAAGGGTCAAAGAGTGGAGAAAAAGCACATACAATGTACAAAGGGAAGCTGTTTAGCGATAACAAATTAACTGATTTGTGAAAGCATCTTTTCAGAAACTTGGCCTCACTTGGGGAAATGAATTAAAAATCTCTCTGTTAATAGTTTGAAAATAACCAGAATCTTACATTCAAATCATTTTCATTGCACTTACTCTCAAGTCATTTTCAATGCCAGTATTGTAACATTAACATTAAAATCGCAACCTTGCTTGTTATTGTTAACATAATTTTTTACTGCCACGTTTTTAATATTGATGTTATTTATCCAAGAAAATAAGAATGAATTTTTATTCTTATAAATAGAAAAAGTAGGATAAAAACACGGATCTATTTTTTTAAGATTTGACTAGAAAGGTGTCAGGGATAGTGAGACTTTTTATATTTCAAAGTGGCATTTATTCCTGAAACATATTAGCCTGTCTGCACAATGACCACTGTGTTTATCTTTATAAACAGTAAAGTAAACCATTATGGAAATGCACTTCCTCTGGGAACTGTAGTACCAAGTGTTAATGGCATCATTATTCCAAACAAAGTGTATTTAGAACTACTATTTTTCATGGTATATTTCTTGTGAGAATTTCTGTGAAGTTTCTTTAGTCTATAAGATAGTCACATGGCATAACTGTTTTCTTCTCACTATCTGTCATGCTGTTATGCTTTTTTTTTTTTTGTAAACAGTTTTGTTCTTTTTATAAAGAAATGTCTATTTCTTAAACACATAAGGGGATGAAGTTTGCTGATAAATTAGTATGGATTCTTAAAATTTTTCAATATTGAATTAGAATGTAGTTAAGACCATAGATCTTAAAGAGAGGCTTATTTTTTCTCGAGAGATTTTTGGAACTTTATACTGTGGAAAATCCAATTATCCTTTAAGCTGATAGAATCAAGTTCTGAATTTTATGAAATATATGACAATTGGAGACTGCTTTATTATCTTAAGAATCAATTATATTATGGAATCATGCAATATATTAAAATCTTATTTTCTACATGCAACATTTCTAAGCTAAAGTGTGTTTTTATATAAAATAGATGGTTAGAAACTACCAATTTTCAGAAGAATAATCAAAATAATTGAATGGGTCTACATAAATTTAGATGAAAAAGCACATTAGCTAAAATAAAGGGAATTGTAAAAGTGTGATACGTCATATAGTTCATTAATGTTTTGAACAGCTCAGAATTTAATAGTTATTGGTTAAGGTGCCACAGTTTTTTAATAAGTCAAGGGCTGTTCACTTGCTTTATGATAGATGCAAAGATCACCTGGTCATCTTAGGCACTTTGATAATTTTTGTTCTCTTTACAAGCTAAACTCCATTAGAAATAAATAAGTACCCAAAATAAAATAAATCATTCATATCTACAAATATAACACCCCTAAAAGTAAATAAGCTATTTTATACATTTTCAACTAATAAATTTATTTCACAGTCACTAAATATATAAATGAATCATTCACAAAATTTCTGTAATTAATACCATCAGTTGGCCCTGTTCACTGATTTGTCTATAACTAAAGATTGGTGTACTCTTACACGTTACTCCCTTGCTGAAAATGCTAAGTGTTATTAGGGGTTTAATATGTACCTGTGGAAAAGAAAATAGCTAATTGACCCATCAGGGAGATTAAAACTAAGACCAAATCCTCGTAAGCACTAAGCTCTAATGGACAAGTTAACTAGCTTGTAAGTGATTCAATGCACAGTAAGACATGTATTTTGTTAATTACTGTTATTTCTTAGCAGTATATTTTTAAATTAAAGCACAAAATAAAAGTATTTGTATCATGCTAATGTGTTTAGGGGTGGAGCATACCGATATCATCATCTTACTTTGAAAAACATTGTTTTTTAAATCAGATGGATTGGCAGGGATGTACAGACATGTTATAAAACCAATATAGAAAAAAGTTGATTATAGAATCTGGGTGTGGATATATGGATGCTTGCTGAACACTTCCACTTTTCTGTATTTGTGAAAATCTTTATAATAAAATTTTGGAAAAATATTCACACCATAAGAATATTACATCTTTTTGAAAGCAATCAATCTGATAAAACATTAAGGGAGATGCCAGTAATAACATGACACAATTTCTCATAAGTAGAAAGACAAGTGATACTATATTTTAAAATAAGTACTTTTTAAAATAAGTAAATATGAGTAAATTCCTTTCAGATCTATGCATATTTTTTGAAAAAATATTTTACTCTTTTCTGTAGATTATGTGTTCAAACCTAATTATTTTTTATGGTTGTCTATTATTTAAGACCAACCTAAAGTAATCACCTTGTGTTGTATTTTAGTCAATGAGCTTATTCAGTTTTATGGTTTTCTCTGGTACGTTTACAAAGGGCACTTTATACTGCACTTCTAGTTCCCTATAAACAAGGAAACAATCTGTACTACTGTATTTCAAATCATTTCCATCCCAACCATTACTTCACTTGCAATAAAAATTACAAACTGTGCAACTGCATTTCATACATGCTCATTTCTAAAGTGTTAATAAGTAAATGTCTGGTCATCCTTGATGTAGAGTAAGTGGCAGACCCCCCACGTGGGAGGATTTGTGTGAGGTTTGATAGAATACCAAGAGTGCACCTCCATGCCCATTCTCCTGAGGCTCTCTTTCATGGGAACTTCCATGCATTCTTCCATTTTTTTTTAAATAAAATATTTAAGGATTCTACTTAAAGGTAAATGTTATCAGCCACTGTAAGTTATTAATATCTGAGCTTTAATTAATGTATACCCTAGCAATTCCTAAGAAAATGGGGCATGGGGAGAGTTTGAAACTTAGGAATTCTCTGTTGTCTAACATCTAAACATCCCTGAGATCAGCAGACACAGGGGATAAGGTAGCTTGGAAGTTTAGCAGTCAGGAGCAAACAAGGCACTGCATGCTGAAAAAGAAAAGAAATAAGGGTCTCTGTAATGATTAATTTTATGTGTCAACTTGACTGGGCTATAGGGTGCCCAGACATTATTCTGGTTGTGTCCATGAGGGTGCTTCTGAATGAGATTAACATTTGATTGGTAGACTGAGTAAAGCAGATTGCTCTGCATAGTGTGGATAGGCCCCATCTAATCAGTTCCTAAATAGAACAAAAAGCCTGACCCTCCCATGAATAAGAGGGAATTTCCTTCTTCCTCACTGCGTTGACCTGGGATATCATTTTTTTTTTTTTTTTTTCCTGTTTTTGGACTTAAACTGAAACATCCTTCTTTCCTGGTTCTGCAACCTACAGGCATTCAGACTCTCCAAATTCTCAGGCCTTCAGACTTGGACTGAAACTGCATCATCAGTTCTTCTGGTTCCCCAGCCTTCAAACCTAAACTGGAAGGAACTGCCCTATTTGCTGTCCTGGGTCCCCAGCTTGCCAACTGTAGATCTTGGGACTCATCAACTTTTCTAATCAGGTGAGCCTATTCCTTATAATAAACCTCTTTTTCTTATCTTTTTCTCTTTCTCTCTCTCTATATACACAAACATATATATACTTCTATATATATTTATTTCTCTCTGTATTATATTTTTATATATATATATATATATCTGGAGAACTCTAATACCATCTCTGTGGGCTGGGGGGCTGAGATAATAGAAAGAGAGGAGACAGTGTAATGTTAATTTGCCAGGGCAAACTTTAAATATTCTGTGCCTATATCACATGCTATGCTTTTCTAGATATGGTCATTCCAAGAAGATCAAATGATGATTGGATCTCTGCCATATAATCTCACTGATTCACTGAAACAAATATAGTGTAAAGTCATTATAATGCCTTGGATCCTGTTAATTATATACATTAGAATGTCATATAATCTCACCAATTCATTGAAACAAATATAGTGTAAAGTCATTATAATGCCTTGGGTCCTGTTAATTATATACATTAGAATGTCACTAGGTTAGAAATCACCTGCAAATAGTTACTCTCTCAGAATGAGCAGCCATGGCTTTCCTATAATTGCCTGATTTGACATGTCAAAGTGTCCCAGTTTCTGAGGTTACTATTCTTGACTTTGATTTGCATTGGTATCTACTTTTGCTTTAGCTCCAGAGCTAAAGATTAACAAGTATGCTGGGGCCTTCTAGTATTTCATTTGTTTTATAGAATAACAAAATTTACCATATGGGAAACAAATCACTGGTCAATTTCTAATACTGACACACATTTGTATTTGTTTTCTAAAATATACTCTTTTGATAGAAATAATTTTGATGAGATTATCAATTTGAAGACATATTGCTGGTACCTAATCGTAGCAATGCTCTATTATTATTTATTACCAGCTGTACTAAAAATCAGCACTGAATGTTCTGTTGTTTCATTGTTTTCCAGGCATAATCAATAACTCTCAGTTTTCTTTTGCTGTAAGATTGTGATTGACCTTTTATGCACTTCCCCAGTCTAAGATTATTTTTAAACTTGCCAGCTTATCTTCCTCCACAAACCAGACATAGCGTTGTTCTCAGATTTTAAGCCATTCCTTTGGGGGCATGAACAATGATGTCTTTTGACTACCAAGTCATTTAATTTGGTGATCTGAGATCAAATTTAGTTGTGAATATTGACATCTCTTTAACTTTCTTATGGTCAACAATGATCCTTTCACATTCAACTTTGGCTTATTGTCATAATCAGTAAGAGGTAATTCAATCATTACTCATTTACACATTGCTGTAAAATTCAACAACAGGCAGTTAAAACTATCAAAACCTAAGATCAAATAGCACTCACTCTAGATAAACAAATACTGTCCTATAAGTAAGTACAGGTGTAAAATAAGACATAAAAACAAAACAAAGAAAAGATTGAAGTGATAATAAATGATTAATAAATCAAAGGAAACAAAATCGTAAAGTGATTGTGAAGTCAGTGATTACAAAATCAAAAGATATCTCTTTTATATATCTAGCCATAGAAACCATAAGATAATGAACTCCTGTTATAAGTAGAAAGTAAAGAAAACATCTCAGGCACATAATACATTTGTAAGAGGTGTTCTTTGCAAATAAGTTTTGTGGACGTTTTTTATTATTTTGATCAATGTAAGGTCAGAAAATCTTTTATTCATTTTACAGGCAATCTAAAACATGGGAATTTATAATATGAATTTAAAAATTCCTTAGGAAAAGTCTAATATAAAAGTTTAAGATTGTCTAGAACTTTCAGGTCAATATGATAAACTGAGTAGGAAATACTAATGCAAAAAGCTTCACTAGTACAAAATGCTTTGAGGATATAAAAACAATAGTAATCAAGTAAAATATAATAAACTAAAAATTTCATACCTGTATGATCATCACATACATAAACCCAAACATACACACACATCCATTTTGAAGCTCAATCTTAAGCGATATAGAAATATATCACTGTCTAATCATTAGCTCTTCTGGTAAAGAACAATTCACTTTCTGAAACTGATTTTGGAAATAATCTATTATTGTTTGTTAAGAACATTACACTGTTTTTGTTTGCTTGTTTGTTTTGTTTCATTTTGTTTTAACCTGGCGTTAGAAAGCATTTTTGGAAATTAATTATACATATAAACTTAGAGAAGTTTACCTGGTTTATATTGAAGACTTTCAAAGTAAAGAATGAAGGAAGAAAAGAAGACAGATTATGCAGGACCAGAAGAAGGAATAAGAAAATGAACAATCTTCTTGAATAGCAACTCTATTTTCTCTATTTAGTTTTACATAGGGTTTCTGCAGCAACTTGCCTTTTTATATAGCTTTATTTTATCTTTCTGTCTCAGGGTCATATAACCTCTCTAATTGTGTATGTGTGTGTGTGTGTGTGTGTGTGTGTGTGTGTGTGTAACAGTGGTTTTTGTTACGGGTAACAGTGGTTTTTTAACATTTATATTGCATAGAATTTGAAGAAAATTTCAGATGATACTTAGCTTTTAAATATTATGACTTGGTTAAGTTGTTTGAAAACTTTAGAAACATTGTTTTAAAGTATTATTTTGTTTTGTGTTATTATTTTGTTTGTCTCATAATGAAAGGAATTCACAGAAAACACAAAATAACACAATTTACCACAGAGGGAGGACAATGTAAAGAAAATCAGCCTTGGACTCTTTCCAGTAGAGTATAATTGTGGTACCACAGTAAGACATTGTTATACTAGGATTTACCTAGCTAGTGAGCTTACATATAAACTTAGGGAACCACAACATGGAAATGCTTCAGTGACTATAATCTCCTGGTTATAAATCTAGAAAAAACTGGAAAATAAAGAAGAGTAAAGGAGATAATCAAAACAAGCATTTACATTCGAGCACTAAATTGATTAGTACGTTGCATACACAAATTCTCTTTCAGGTCTGATAAGGTGAGTGATCCTACTTACAAGAATATATATTTTATTTTCTAGAAAAAATCTTTCTAAGATTCTTCCATTCTTAGTACATTCACAGCTCAGTCATTTTTCATGGCACCACCACACTAACAAATACCAAGAATTCTGATTATTAAAAATTTATGGCCAAACAACTTAATATTTATGTTCTGACAACCTACATTGAAAGAAAATATAAAATTAATATTTTATTTTATTCTTAAATTTCTTACTAATTACTTACTGATGGGGTGTGTGTGCATGTTGGGCACAAATTCTCAAACCTCAGAATCCGATTGAATGCTGGGCACTTCATTATCTGTTCCACACAGACTTTCAGGAGGATTTTGCTTTTTATCACATCACCTGCTGAGAACCTAACTTCATACCACACGGCTATGACACCCTTAAAAGGAATTTGGCACTTTCTAATACTGAAACTGTGAAATACCTTGACTAGTAGTTTGTGCAGTGTCTGACAGATGTTGAGCCTTGTTATGCTTACACTGAAATTTTAAAATATTCCATAGCACGTTCATGGAATTCAGTCACACATAGTTTTGAAATCACAAATTTAGACTATTAGACGCTAATGTGAATCATAGCCCTTGTATCTTAAAATTGAGAAGTCAAAAGGCCTCTGCCACAGGGAAATGAATGGAAAGCACCGTAAAGCAACTACAAAAGCTCAATATCTTAAAAAAAAGAAATCTCAGTGTTTTCTAGTTTTTCTCAGTCCAGTTATCAATTCACAGTACAATTGCCTATGACTTTGGAAATGTGATATTAGCATACACAGTGACGGTATATGGGACCATCATCATTGTTGTGTATTTTTAAGAAAATAATATTGTCAGTGTCTATTATGATATTTTTAATTTTGACCCAGCATTTTAACATTGGGACTAAATGTTTTCCGAAGTTTGTAACTACACATTTTTATTCACAAGAGCTACTTGTTCTAACAGTCGATATGAGATGCATGGGTACTGTACTAAGAGGAGTTTGCAGTTAGGATATACTCTCATGTATATATCCTAACTGCACATGAATCCTGGGGGACCCCAAGGAAGGAGATTTGAATGATTTTTCCATTTATCTAATTTTTGTGTTTCAGTAACTGTATAAACATTGTTTCCTTTTAAAAACAAGTATCTTATAGAAATGTGTACTTACTTTCAGCTAAGGTTCTTAGTGGAGATCTTATCTGGATTATTAGAAGAACTCAAATATGGGAGTCTTTAAACTAGATGATGTTATCCGTTTCTGCTCAATAAACTGTGAACTCTATCAGTGTCCCTACTGAAAGCTCAAAATAGAAAACTAAAGCAAGTTATATTAAGATGAATAGTCAAGAATATAAATGAATTTTTTAGTGAAAAGAAAAAAAATATGATGATGTAGAGCTATTCCTCCATATCTCAGGCAGGGTAAATTAACACTGATCATTAATGGTGATACTTAGTAGGAGTTGCCGACATTTACATAATTTTAAATTCAAATTTTGTCTTACTCATTTTCTGCCCCTGTTCGTTTTGATCCTAATTTCCTACAACCTACTTCATTGATCAAGTTTCTGTACCTTTGAATAGATCAAATCATCATAATCTCTGGCCGTGTTAGCAAATTAGCTGGCATTAGTAGCAAGGATAATTTTCTTAATTTTTATTCATTGGTTGAAATCTTTTATCATACTAGCAGGTATTTGAGGATATGAAACCCAGAACTAGTGCTGGGAAGGCTGGTGGGTTTGGGACGTGGTTCACTTTGTCAGCTGGAAGACTCTTAAAAGTCTAAGGAGATGTGGCAGGAAGATGATCATATGAATAAAGGCTGTTTGGAAGTAACAGAAGGAGCACTTCACCCGTGTTATATGTCCAGGACTGACTCTGCCTATTTCATATACAAGAGCAGAAAACAATAAATTAAATTAGCAGATATCTAGGTAAGTGAAAAATGTTTAGGAGATTGAAACAGAAGAAATAAATAATATGTTAATATAAGACACCAGAAGAAAAATAATTTTTTTTTCTTTTTATGAAATCCTATTACCTAAATTTGAAAAAAAAATACACACCCATACATATCCATGCACGTGTGTGTATGTATTTCCAGATTTTACTTCCAAATCAACTGTGGCCTTATGATTTTCATTATTGGTATCAAATTATTTTCCAGCAAGGTATCTTGTATAAGGTCTGCAGATAGAGATATATTTACAGATGATTGGAAATAGGAATGATTAGAAAGATGGACAGAAAACTACGCCTGTGACTGGAACTGTGGCTGAATAATGATAACACTGATGTGTGGCCAGATGTACCTGAAGGGATGAACTATATATTTTCTTGGTTCACTGACTTCAGTGTAATTGCTGCACTACATTCTTTTTTTTTTTTTTTTCAGACTTTCTATTCCTGAGGCTATTCCCTTGAATTGTCCATATTACATTTGCTACTCCTCTGAGTATCCCCACAGGTTTGCAACATCTTTTTGTACCCTATTTCCATCCACTAAAGTCTGCTGCCTTGTCATCAAAAAGTATCTGGAGACTTTATTGTGCATTCTTCCATCAACACATATTTGTAAACATATAAGAAGACTAGTTCTTGTGTTCCACTCCTCCATTTTTTTAATCTATGATATCTGCTATTAGGCCAGCTTTTTTTCCTTTCAAAAACATAAGTCATTTCTTTTTACCCATACAATTGCATAATATCTTAAATGCAGAATTTTTAAGTATAGGGTTTAAAAATAGCATAATATATGAAATGTGATATTATGTATGTGTATATGTGTGCATATATATATGTATACACATACATGCATATATATGTATACATGTGCATACATATGCATATAACGATAGGAAACTGTAAGGCACTATACAAACATAGGTAAATTGAATTATCTATTTATACCATTTAGTTTATTTTTATTTGTATGTGTTTTGAAGGTCTCAAAGTTTTGTATTTGAGTAATAAGAAATACCTCCTCATTACAAATAGCTTATAAATGCTGCTCAATACAGGATCTTCTCCCCACCAGATTTTTTATTTATTTTTTATGATTAAACATACTCTATCACCTTGCTCAGCAAAAGGGTGTGATTCCTGATAATTTTCTGTTTCTTTTATGGGAGTTCTTACCTATGAGTTATATTTTTAGTACTCCATGTATCCAGCAAGGTAGCTTTTGAAATGGCAAGTTTCTCAATTTATCATACAGTACTTAAATACCTGTAGAAATAAAAATAACCAACAACAATAGCATAAAAATATGTCAATTTCTTCTTTTTACTGTTTGATTTAAGGATTATACTTTTGTCTATACCCTCCCCAAACAATAAAACATCAAAGGCAACTCTTTGATGTATTGTTCAGGCCATCACATCTGTGTCACTTTACAGTTTATATTTGGTTTTATTCTTTCGTTCACTCATTATTTCTTTGATTCTATGCAATAAATTAAACATGTCTTATGTACCAAAGATTATGTCAGACTAGGATTAAAATGAGGGATAAGAAAAAGTCTCTGTCATCATAATTCTTATAACTGAATGGAATCATTCCATGAAAAGTTTAAAAATTTGGAAGATAAATTGTTGTGATTCATTTATATCCAATAATTCGGAGCCCTTGAAACATTCCTAATGAAGTTTCAAATATATTTCTCTTTCTTACTTATAAACAAACAAAGTTAAATCAAACTAAACACTAATAAAAGCCAAACCAAAATTGTGAACATTACCCAGCTGGTTCAGAATTTCCAAAATGTTCTCCTTGCTTAAGTTCAGTGGCCACCAAAGCCAGATTAACTTTCAATAGCAATTGCTTTTATCTTTGAAAGGTTAATCAATGGGTTGGTATTAAAATAGGAACCCATAGTAAATCCTAACCAAATCCTACGAAATATTAATATCTGCTTTACATTAATCAGATATTCCTAACTAGGGGTATAGAGTACAGGACAGAAAAGAACAAATGTAGGTTCCATGTTTTCTACCTTTGAGAAGGAGAGTGAAGGATGTGGATATCCATATCTTATTTAAGTTTCTAAACTGGGTTTAAATTTACCTTTTATGTTATTTTATTTTAATTAATGGGACTTTTATAAAATGTGAATACAGACCAAGCATTTCTAATAAAAATTTAATTTCTACATAGAGAAATGGTGAAAGTGTAAAATGCACTGCTGATTTTGAAGACAGCAAATAAAAAGTACAATATTTGATTAATAATTTTTGTATTTATTACATGTTAAAATGATATTTTGGATATGTTAAATTAAATCACATATATTATAAAAATAGTTTTATCTGTGATTTTTTACTTTCTTACTTGGCCGCAAGAAAATTTAAAATTCTGTCTCATATTTTTACTAGAGAGTACTAGAATATACAACTGGATTATGTTACACATATTATATATTTATGTGACTCTTATCTCTTACCTCCTTGAAATCACCACAAGAGTAATGAAATTATGAACATTTACCCTAGAGCTCATACATCAGGCACTATGCTAATCACTACTCACATGGTCTGATCTTAATATATATACTATGTCATACAAATTCCATACCTAATTGCATATAGCTTCATGATAGGTATGTAGTAGGCACTCATTACCATTCTTGTCAATGATTAATTTTTTAGATGATCTTATTGAAAATAATTTTTGCTTTATAAGTAAAAATATGAGACAAGTTAATTGAAAAGAGGAGAAAATTTTTTCAAGTTGTCTCAGGTAGATTTCCTCTTGACATTAATTTTTTAAATGAAGGTGGCATTGCCTTAGCATTTGGCATTCCCAAAGAAAGTCTTTTCAATTCATGGATATGGTTTAAAATAGAAATATTTAGGAAAAATATGTATAAGATGGATTATATTTATTTTGAAATACCAGAACCCAGCCAAAAAGAGAAAAGGTTATTCCCTTCACATCATATTGCTTGTCTGGGAATCTTTCTAGTGAAAAAGCAAAAGGAGCCATAAAATTAAAGAAAACATTGATGGGGTTTTTTGGACACTAAAAAATGCCATCTCTTTTTCCTTTCTTTGGAAGAATCTCTTTCTGAGATCTCTGAAATAAAACAAATATCTAAAGCCTTTATTCATTTTTTCTAAAACTTGTCTACATCCTGCTCTTGAGATCCATGTCCAATGCAGATTAGGGAAGAAAATGCTGTATTACCATGGAGAATGATTAAATGAAAATAAGACCACCATGAGCTAGATTCCTTATTTCCCTGATGTAATCTGTGTCTTTTATAAATAAATTATGACAACTTTAGAAAGTTTTTATTATTGAGTTTTAAATAAGGTTGTAATTTTATGTCTAGAGAAATAAATTTTGACTTTTAAAACAATAAATTTCATGTGAAATTAACTTTGGCTGATGCTGAAGTTGTAGATAAAACTAAGCACTTTCTCAATGTTTTACTAAATATTTTTGGTTTCAAAATCTACTATATTGGTAAAGAAATGACTAAATAAAAAATTAAATAAAACTGATTAAATAAAAAATTGGCTAATTTAAAAGTTGGGGAAGAAACACCCAACAAATTGTCCATTTTAGTGATGTTGATACACAATTGCTTAGAAATTCTGAAACACCAAAATCAACTAAAATGCACTACCAACTCCCGTATAGTCCATAGAAAACAGAAACACATTGTTTTTCTCCTTCTTTCTCTCCAGCCCCCCTTTTCTTTGGTGGCTGTTAAATTTTAGTAGTACATTAATGTATTAGAGCTTTGTTTAAATGCAGTTTTTTTCACTCTTTTTCTTATTCTCTTTCTTTGAGTGCAAAGTGCATTGCACACATCATAAATTAATACTGAGAAATCTAAATTTACCCCAATAGGGTCTCTCAGTGACGACTTTATAAACTGGGCCGTTGTTTATTCTGTGTGTGGCCACTTTGGTTATTAGTAGGGGTTACACTGACCACCTTTTCCCAGATTTATGAGGCTTGGCAAAACCTTGAGAAAACAGAGACCAGCCTCTCTCAATAGAAAACATTATTAGATACTAAGTAAACATTAATTTAGGTTAACCGGTACCACTCTGCCCAAAAGGGACACGTTCTTATTTAGCTTTGCTCTTATTCAGATGGGTGAAAGAATAAGTGGGGGAATTGCTTTATAGAGATCACAAAGAAAGTACATTTAAGTAATAGTTAAGACTTTGTCCTTAGAACACCTTTGTGCTCTCTCATGAAGAGCAGTGAACTCCTTCCAGGGAGGACATGCATCATGTCCTTCTCCCAGTGGAGAAAGATCAAGAGAACACTCAATCTTTTTAAAATTAGCACAGAATCCTCGATAGCACATGATTGATTTCTCTGGATTCCAACATAAGCTTTGAGAAATAAGGCATATTATGAAGTTAGTTAACACATGGTTTTGAAATAAACTATTAACTCATTGACAACATTAAAGTTCCTGGAGAGATTAAAGCATTTTTAAAAGGATAACTTGAACTTATATTTCACCAACAAGTTAATGTACAAAAAAAAAAAAAAAGAAAGAGGGAGGTTGATTCAAATGTTTGATTAAAAGTGATAGGGCACAGCTAGGTACAGTGTGCCATATTGAACTGGACCTGAGTTAGACAAATCAGCTATAAAGAACAGTCTTGGGGCATTTCTGAAATTTTTAATGTGGACTGGAGATTAAGTAAAATGAATATTTATTGATGAGGGGAAAAGGAGATAATTAACTTATAGATAGGTTACAAAATAGAATATTTAATATAATCTTGCTTTAGTAAGACACATTTCTATATATGCATAGAAAAATAAAGAAGGATAAAGAAGATTTTAACAGTAGTGATCTTTAACTGGAGTGCAGATAGGAATAGGGTATTTTAATTTTCTTTTTGTTTATCTGTGGCTTTAATTCTGTAGAGTGCAAACATACTTTTGTAATAGTCACAATATATTATTAATAAAATATTTAACCAGCATTAAAATTGACCTTGATGTTTACATTAAGATAATGTGTATTGTGAGAGAATATAAAGAACCCCTAGACTTTATTCAGTGCGTGTTTGTTTTTGGTGTAGAATCCCATGGGTAGTTTTAAGGATATGCAGTATGTTTTTCCCAATAACAAACTAGTTTGTATAAAAAACAACACTCAGACTTTGCTAAGAAATATTGAGTCTCTTTTCGTACAATAAGAAATAGATTAAAGCAGATTCTATCTTTTAAGTATTCTAAATGCACTTTGAATTGTGTCATTTTTAGAGTAAGAACAAATCATTGCTTTAAATAAAAGTTTTTCAAACTCATTACTTTCTCATTCCTAGTCATGTTATACATTTATTCATTCAATATTAGGCCATTCCCCTAGGAAAACCAGAGGAACTTGGGTTAAACAGATTTGGCATTTAATAAGGACTCCTTGGTAATAAAGAGCAGTTCGTAATATGTTTGTGTCTAGCAGGTTGTAGACTATAGATTAAGGGAATAAATAATGTATGACAGAGTCAGAAAATAAGAAATAAGAAGGCTGCTGTTATCACGTTGGACAGAATTTTGTGTTGATGTTTGAAGTGACTATGATGAAGAACGTCTCAACATTTTTCTAATGCCCATTTCAATTTTCATGTCAAGGCAGATGTTATGGTTTATAACTATTTCTCAAGAATACACTTGGACATTTTTAGGATCCCCTCTGGTATATCTAGAGAGGAGCAATGCCAGGTAGAAAAGAGAGATCAGAGGCTATTTCTTTTCTTTTCACTTTAAAAAGAAAATCAATTTCATTCTAGTAAAAGTGGAGGAAACAAGATTTTGTTCTATTAATATATATCCAGTTAGTATCAAGCCCCAGGTAAGGAATTAAGTCATTGCTTTGAATGGAGTTATTGTGCTTAAAAGGGTAGAAATGTATAAATATATTTAATGTTCACAGTAGCCTACTTAATGTAAAGTAGATGTAAATTAAATATGCTGTCCAATTTAAATTGCTTCCCCATCCCACCTTTTTAATCCCTTCCATTTTTCTCCATAGCTCTTACCACATTCTTACACATCATATTATTTCTTTCTGTTTGCCCTTTTTTTGTTTCTTTTTTCAAAGTGCAAGCTGCTTGAACAGAGATGCCTTCTTCTGTGTTCACTGAGGTGTCTACAGTGCCTGGAAAGGTGCTGGACATTTAGAAGGTGCTCAATAAGTATTCCTTTGGAATGAATAAATCAATTACTTTTCATTCATAGTAGCAGTTCGATTATTATTTTTAATTGGGTAAAATAGAATATTTTTCTCCTTATATTAACAAGCATTAAAAATACGCTTATAAACTTAATTTTACAAATATGATAGTAAATATTTTTATAGAGTACGTATATTTTAAAAATTATAGGACACATATTAATAGTAGCCTATAGTAATATGTTAATTGTTCAATTATTATTTATGGCATACAACAAATTTATCTCATTTTACTTGTTTTGATAATTCTTACTTTTTCTGCTATCTTGATGGTTTAACTTTACAGAGTTTGACCTTCATTCAGCAAGGAAAATGGTACTGATTAAGTATGTCTGTTGTTGTGTGGTGGGAATACTTGTTTATTCTTCAAAAACACTATAAATGATAGTGTTTATCATTTGTCTAATTTTTTGATAAAGAAATGGAATGCATAACTTAGTCTGGTCATAAAAAGAAGACAGTACAGTAGTATTTCATGAATTTTAAGATAGGTATTTTTTCCTATTTAAATATCTCTGAAATCAATGGCATCTTAAAATCAATGCCATGTGGTAATTTGATTGGCAACATCGTTATCTTAGACTTAAAATAATGATATATATTACAATGGCATGTTAGGTTAGATTAAACAGGTATAATAAATAATATTCACTTTCTTAGAAATGTTCTCATGATATGTTTAAAACCATTATTCTTTGTGAGAAAGACAAAAATTTGTTGACTTGTTACAATGATTGCAGAAAGTCTTAAGCCTTATATTTAAAGCATTTGCTGATGTAACAAGATGTTTTCATTGTTAAAATGATACAAAAAAATACCTATTTGAATAGTAATTGATATTTTTATGTATTGCATAACTCTTCAGTACTGTTTATATCCAATAGTCAATACTTAGATCTCATCTTACTGACATATTAGTAACATTTAACACACTGGCTCTGTTGATCACTTCATCTTCCTGCAAATCCAGAGCCCCACATACTCCTGGTTCTCCTCTTCCCTCTCTAGCAGCTTTTCCCCAGTCTTGGTTGCTGGTTCTGCCTCATCTCCCTGATCTCTGAATGATAGAGTATGACAGGAATCAGTCCTTGCACATGTTGTTTTCTCTACCTGAATCCTTCCCTTGGCAGTCTCATCTCTCATAAATGTCATCTATATGCTGATGACTGAAATCAATGACATCTTACAGTCAATGCCATGTTGCAATTTGATTGGGATATATAACCAAAGTTTTACATCTATCCCTGACTTCAATTCAGTTGCCTTCTCAGTGTTGCCAGGTGGATGTCCAGAAGACAGACATATCATATCTAAAACCCAAATCTTGATCTGCCAGCAAACTTCTCTTGAGAACTCTCCTTTGTATCCTATATCCTGTCTGTCAATTAATACTTCCCTCTTCAGAACACATGCAGAATCTGACCAACCCGTCTTGCCACCTCTACAGCTAGAACTCTGCGTGTTTCATCCACCGAATATTGACCTTCTCCAGATCTTTACTCCAATCTAACTTTTCATTTAGGCCTTCCCTAAACATCCTCTTTAAATTTAAACCCAACCAGAAGCATTCTCTATCCGCTTCTTTTTCATTTTTTTTTTTTCATAGCACTTGTCATGATCTCTCTGATATAAGTTTTGATAACTATGTGCCCTCTGCACCCATAACTAATAGAAAGTAGGTTCCATTTGAGGTAGAAACTTTATCTGTTTCTATGTTTTATTTTCAACACCTAGAAGAGTCTCTACTGCATTGTAAATGCTCTATAAATAACAGTTGAATGAATTTAAGACCATCAGCATCACCAACATAGGAAATACTTCCTGATTCTATCCCTCTCTCCCTCTATGCCTTCTTTTCTTCCTTCCTTCTAGCAAAATGTATTACTTGGCCTATTTAAGACCTGTGGCTCATAGACCTCCTGCTTTAAGTTAGTTGTGCATCCAAAGTTTGTGACAACTCTCATAAAAAACAATTTTTGAATTGTCTTTGCTTATATTGTAGCTCAATAGATCCTCCCAAATATGAATTATATATAATATAGCAACTTATTGTATATTATGTTGAATATTTTATTAAGAAATTTAATGTGTTCTTTACAAAAGTCTATTAACTAACAATGGCCACAAAGTAATTCCCTGGTGTATTTCTCTTTCCACTGAGTACAGTTAGACTGCATTTATCATGCTCACGGATAAAACACATGTCAGCTATGAAATAAAGTCACGTTTTGTATTTTTCTTCCTTTTTTAACTTCTAATCAGTTCTGCAGTGATTATCATTATCAGACTTTTGATCCACCTTTATTATCACTTATTAACTAGTACTTCAGCAGTAGTGTTATTTTTGAAGTTGCTGCTGGAGAACATGCCTGTCAAATTGCATAGTAAAATTAATAAGGAAAGAAGGAATAACATTTCTAGGTTGAAGGTAAGACAAAAACATAGTAGGCTATTAATTAAGCAGCGTTTAAATATGTTTGGCTGAAAGAGCTGGAATTTTACAATGATTAAAACGAGTCTAATCTTCTCTTATCCTCCGATCATATGAAAGACATACTAAAATTCTACTGTCTAATAATGTTAAGGCAAATATCATTCTACATTTTTACTGTTTTTGAAGTAATTTTATGACAAAAATTTATTGTAAGTAAAAGAGGTTATAAAACATTTGTACAGTTTAAAGATTAATAAAATTTATATCTATCATTTTTCTGTTACAAAAATACATCAAAATACAGTGCTCAAATGAGATAGTAGTGTGTTTCTCTGTTTTTCTGTGCAAAAGGATGGATATAGTTGAGGGACCAGGGTGGGTCAGTGGCTCCGTTCTGCCCTCAGAACCCTCAGAGAATTGCCCTCAGCTGCACGCTGAGCACCACTGGCTCACAGGCACCTTCAGCCTGTTTCAATAAGGAACAAAAGGGAATGTAGGCAAGTAATTTATTTTAAAGAAGTGTCAAGTGCATTACTCATATCACTTTGAATTAGTGAGAATTTATTGACGACCCTGTCCTCCCAGCTATGAGAAAAGATGGGAAATGTAGTTTATACCCTGTGCCTTGCTTACAGTTGGAACTGGTCCATTTCTAGTCCTAACATGAAGTAAGGGTGTTGATTCTGGGGGACAGTTTCTACCATGCCCACATGGCCATTTTCATCATATGATAGACATCTTTTAAAACAGATAGTCTTTTCCAAGGAAAACACTATTTGTAATGTTAAAAACCGAATTTTATTTTTCATTATGATTTCATTGTAGATTTTCAAGCAATCCATACCTTACTAAAAGTCATAGTTGTTTAGTGGAGATAATGTAAATCATAACCATAATTTTGTATATCTTGTGTGTAGTGTGATTTTTTTAGGCTGATTATAAACCCATTGGAAGATTTTCAGAAAATCAATTTGTTTGAGATTTTGTTTTAAAATAAAATATACTCTTGGTGGCTAAACATCTTAAAGAAATGGATACTATCAGAACTAAAATAAAGAATGGTTCAACTACACCCAGACATCTGAGAAACATTGTGATGTTTCTTCATCCACACCTCAATATTTTCTTTTATTCATAAAGCATAATCTACCTATCTCTGCAATTTGTTATAACAACTATCATTTTTTCTCAAGTTCTCTATAACAAATTTACATGTAATTTCCTAATTATTAAAGGATACCATTTATCACTCTTAGAAAATTTACAGAACCCTGTACTCCCAAGATTCATTTAGTGTTTAGTGAGTCAGAAGAATAGATTTTTAAATTACGTTTCCCCTTCATAATTGGTTGATCTATCTAATGAACATTTATTAGGCTTTTACTTTGAGCCTAGTCAGCTTCTATGATATAAAGTAATGTATATTTTCTATGTATAATCATCTTCCAAAATTTTTGGAGAAGTAAGATGTACATAAAATTCAGACAATATACAAGAAAATTTGCCTGTGAGTGTAGAGTGGAAAAATCTGCTTTAGTTATCCTGGTAGAGAGTGAATGAGTGTTTTGACCTGAAACTTATCCAGAAATGCTCTTTGGATGAGAGTGTATCCATGAGAGAAGAACGTCATGCACAGGGAGAAGGAAATGAACATGACTTGGATTTGGAAGGCATGTGTTCATTGACCATTTTAACAAGAACAGGGAGTGCACGTTGAGGAACAAAGAGACAAAGTAATTTGTTAGTTAAAGAAAGAACTTGGATACCAAGCTAGGAAGCTTATATTTTAAATTAGAGATGGCATTATGAAAGCAAACACTTTAAGAAACATTTAAGAAAAACACTGGAGAAAGCAAATCTGGAAACACTAAGCAGTCCCAGGACTGGAGGTTACAGGCAGAGTCCAGAATACCAATTGTAGTAAGCCATGCACTTATTCACAGCAACTTGAGGCTACATTAGTGGCCTTGGAAATGGAGTAGAAAATTTAATCCTAGAGATAATATAACATTGACATTATCAAAGGCATCACTGACACTGAGACAACTTTGGTAGTTAAAAAACAGATACTCCCTCTCCTGTCCCTCTGTGCGTGTGTGTCTGTAAACATATATATGTATGTATGTAGTCGTGAGCTCCATAACGATGCTTCAGTCAATGACAGATCACATAAACAATGGTGGTTCCATAAGATTATAATGGCTATACTCTATAGCCTAGATGTGCAGTAGGCTCTACCACCTAGGTTTGAGTAAGTACACTCTGATGTTCATACAACGATGAAATTGTCTAACAGTGAGTTTCTCAGAATGTTTTCTCATTGTTAAACAACACATGACTGTAAGCACTTGTACATATGTGTGTGTATATAGATAAAATATATTAGTTTTCTATTTGATAAACAGAAATTATAAATCTGAAAGCAGCTTTCTGATATCTGACTCTGCAGTAGATAAAATCTAATAACATTGATCCCTGAGAAAACAAACTGAATTAAGTTTTAAAAGTTAACCTCTTTTAAGAAACAAATAGGTCTATGTATGTTGTTAGTTAATCATTTTTAAAAATCTATAAGTACCTTACTAGAACCACGTAATGTTTCTTTTAGGTTGATGACTGTTAGTCTATTTCTGTAGCTTATAAAAAAAATACCTGAAACTGGATAATTTTTAAAGAAATAAAATTTATTTCTTACAGTTTGGGAGGCTGGAAAATCCACAGTCCTGGGGGAGCATCTGGTGATGTCCTTCTTCTGGGTGGGAACTCTCTACAGGGTCCTCTGGCAACACAGGTATCACACAAGATACTTGTGTGATAGAAGGCAAGAATAGCAAGACTTTTTCCATGTGTTCTTCTTATGAAGCCACCAGTCCACACCCATGGTAACTCATTACTCAGTGAATGGATTAACCCATTCCTGAGAGCAGTCTTAAAGGTCCCACCTTTCAAATACCATAATTGGATTTTTTCACCCTCTTAATAGTGTTACAATAGGATCAAGTCTCCAATACATGAATTTTTTTTTTTTTTTTTTTTTTTTAAAGATGACCAGTAAGGGGATCTCAACCCTTGGCTTGGTGTTGTCAGCACCACGTTCAGCCAGTGAGCTAACCAGCCATCCCTATATAGGATCCGAACCCGTGGCCTTGGTGTTATCAGCACTGCACTCTCCCGAGTGAGCCACGGGCCGGCCCCCAATACATGAATTTGCTGGGGGGCACATTTGACCTATAGTAATGATACATTCATTGACATACTAAATTTACATTAAAAAAATCTGACAATGAGTGGTTAATTAAATTTCCAAAGATAAGATGTCCTGTATTTTATCAGAGGCAAAGTCTTTAGGTTCTTAATTCATTGCTCTTTCCACTAGAGCATTATGCCTCCTTGCTCACGTTTTCTTTGCATCCTTTATAAAAGAATAACTGGAGAATCTGACATACATTTGAAGCATCAGATTTTAGTAGTTCAAGTTGTGTGATAATAAAAATCTGTGAAGAGCAAAAAGCTAAAATTTCTTTTTCCAGTCAACGCAAATTTCATTTTTAGCAGCAAAACGTAACTTGCCTTTTGATGGTAATGATTTTATCTTTTTCATAGTCTTTGAAGGAGAAACATATTGTGTACAATTATATAGTTTAACTGTTTTTAAATTAAAGCCATTTACAGTTTGTAATATTTTTCCTAAAACATATTACTTTACAAATTTGTACTACAGTGATTGATCAATAGGTTGATAGATAATAACATTTGCTCATTTTAAAGTAACAAAATGCAATATTTGAAAAATGAAAGTTGCATTACTACCTAATACTCCATAGTCCCTGGAGGTCAGACTTTTTTGAGTGAATAAGTAAAATAGTACCCAAATTAACTTTTTAAAAAACTCTTAATTTTATGAGGGTAATGCAATACAAGTTTTGTTGAAGAGATGTCTGTAAAACTGATTTATTGAAGTGCTAAGGGTAGGAAGAAATCTTTTTCACATTGTTTTATAATCAAGAATTTGTTGCTCTTCTTTGACATTCCAGAAGACACAGGCATGCACTATTACAATTGAACTTCACATTCTTTCTTGCCCAAGACAGCAATAATCTCTACATCTCTGCTTTTTTCCTCTAAGTAGCTTGCATATTTTACTGCTTAGACACTGCTCTCCCATCCCCTTTTTAATGTGGATATGTATTTATTTAGAAAGAGGTATGTGTAGTAAATTTTCTAGAAATGTGGGAATTATATAGACAGTACAAATGCTTAATAGCTCTTAAATTAAATATGTTCTTATTTTCTGATTATGTTTAACTTATACTTTGTCTTCTGGATAAAACTCAACAATTGAAAGGAATAGAGAAGGGGGAAGTAGAAAGATGATAGTAAAGAAAGTATCACATTAAAATATCATTTTATTATCACAAAAATTTCCCCACTGTGACCATGGAGATAGGAGAGGGGAGAAACTTAAAACTTCCCAAATTGTTAAATAAGGATTCACTCATTTCCGAATCCAAGTACCAACAGGATTCATTTGCAGACCATATCCAGTTAGAGGAATAGGACTATCCTAATCTATAATAAGGAACAATCATCAGTGGAATCGTCAAAATGGCTGTCATTTATTTTGTACATTATTTGGATAGAGATTTTAATGTATATTAATTCAAATTCAATAACAGAGCAAAGTTGTCATTACTTTCCAAATTTCCAAGAAAATCTTATTCAGGAAGTGGTAAAACTGAAATTCATACCCAAGCCTACCTGACTCCAAAGCTCAAACACCTTCCATCGTTTCATGACCCCTCTCTATATGCAGGGTTTTTCTGGGACATTCTTAAGTGATATTTTTTTTAAAAAATGTGATTCTCAAAAATCTTTAAAAATGATACTCAGAATTACCAAGAAAGTCCCTGAACCACTCAGTCATTTCTCCTATTTTTCTTTAGGTATGAATCTCTGTAGCATCCATAGGTCATTCTAGTTTAGTCCCCAAATTCCCTTATGTTTCTGGGATCATTGGGGTGACACAAGGTTTTTGAGTTTCCATGGTATAACACACAAGGATGGTGTAAAGAAATTTTAGCTGCTTCTTCACCATACATCAGAGAATTGGGCTGGTGAGAGAAAGAGGAGAAGATTGACTGCTTCTTACATGTACTTAAGAAATGAATGCTCATCTCCTACTCTGTGCCAGACACTGTGATAGGCTTTGGGGATACAGTGGTGAATGAGATAGATGTTGTGTGTTCATGTGGTTTAAAGGAAGTGCATGTGCCTGTAGATAGAGATTATGCTTGTTCTGGATTGTATAAATGCAAATATTGTGAGAGGCAAGAAATGGCCCTAATATCATTTGCAAAGATTTTTAAAACTGTGATTTTAGGGGCTGGACCCGTGGCGCACTCTGGAGAGTGCGGCGCTAGGAGCCCAGCAGCGCTCCCGCCGGGGGTTCAGATCCTATATATAGGGATGGCTGGCCTGTGCGCTCACTGGCTGAGCGTGGCGCGGATGACACCAAGCCGAGGGTTGTGATCCCCTTACCAGTCACAAACAAACAAACAAACAAACAAACAAACAAAAAAAAAAACAATAAAAAAAAACTGTGATTTTACTGTATAATAACAACTCAGTGTTTTGAGTACTCTAAAAAAAATGCAGCAGTTATAATTAAAGCTAAAATTTTTTATGTGTAAAACTTTTTTGATTAGTATAATATCCAAATAAGCCTTCAAAAATAACTTTAGGTTGGCTTACTATCAAAACTGTTTTTAAATATTAATATTAGCTCCAAGACCTCCCTCCTAGACTTTTTCTTCAAACATATTTAGTAATCCCAAATTGAATAGTCTAAATTTTTTTTCTTTTTACTCTGCCTTTTATTTTTTAATGTCTACAATTTCTACATCCAATGAAGCAATTAAATGTGTCTTTTTTTGTTGTTAGGATTTCATTTTGGCAGTGCCTATGGGCTCAACAAATTGGAAGTTTAGAGAAAACTAATGTATTATTATTGCAATAGGGATCTTATCTAACTGTGCACTGAAAAAAATTTACATTGTAAGATAAAGGGTAGAAACTTATATGCCAAATTACACAAACATATTTGCAAGCATGATAGGAGAACATGGGAGTTTCCAGGCATTCTTTTAAGTTTCATATTCACTTAACATCTTTAAAAAAATAATTGCTATCATAGTTCATTGAAGAGCTTTAAGCTTACACTTGTTGAGAGATAGTTATGTGCCAGACAAGGTACTAAGTGCTTTCCATGCATTATCTCATTTTATTCTCACAACAATCATATTTGGTAAGAACTGATAATCCTGTTTGATTAGGAAACTAGACTTAGAGAAATTAAGTGAATTTTCCCAGGGGATAAAGCTGATAAGTAGAAAAACAGGGATTACAACCCAAACCATCAAATAGCCAGGGCCCGAGCTCTTAACCAGTAGGCTGAGCCACCCCTGGAAGATTCAAGAATTTTATCTTAGTTGCTATAACACATGGTGAAAATAAACAAGTTTAATTACTGAGAATTGTGAGAGAGAGATTATCTAAGTTGAATTCTGTATTTTAAAATCCAGACCAAAATGCTAGTTTCATTTCTGAGTCAATTTCAAAGGTCATATAGTAAGAGGCAATATGATATTTTCTGTAAGAAAAAAATGTGAAAAATAAAAATGAGGAAATGTCCATTAGTAGCTGTGTGCTCAACTCAGAAAACCCCTGCTTATCCTAACTGAGGCACTTTTTAAGAGCAGAAAGATATGAGGTGGCCACTTAAGTCCAGCTGTTCAGATGTAGCTGAGGATATAAGGAGGAGTTTAAACACAGCTCAGAACCTGCTGGAACTAGATAAGGAGGGCGATGAGGTGGAAGGGAAGTTAGATAGCCCAAATACTCAGCTCATGACTTCAACAGTCATGCAAAAAAAAAAAAAAAAAAAAAATTTTTACATAGAAAGACCAGAAGGGTCTTTAGAAATATGAGGCTGCCTGAAACTTCTGACACTTGATTAGTTTCCCTGTCATATGACAGGACTCTAATCCACTCTGTATATATTGTTTATGCACTGGGCAATTGCAAGTTACTTTTTAAATACAAATGTGTTTGTTCAGGAACCACTCATTTATATGCATTAAGAGAATGCACATCTCTTAGACTATTTTTCTGTTGTTTATGACAGAATACCTGAAACTGGGGTGTTTATTCAAAGAAAAAAAATAATTTATTTTTTTACAATTCTGGAGGTTGGGAAGTCCAAGGTCGATGGGGCATATCTAGTGAGAGCCTTCCTGCTGGTGGCAGGGGGCATCACATGGCAAGAGGGCTGAGGGCTCTTCTTTTTCTTGTAATGCTACAAGAATACTCCCATGATAAACCTTTAACCATAATAAGCCATGAATCAATAACCATGAATGGATTAATCCATTCATGAGGGCAGAGCCCTCATAATCCAATCACCTCCTAAAGGCCCTACCTATCAATACTGCCACACTGAGGATTAAGTTTCAATATTAGTTTTGCATGGGACATTCAGATCATAGCAATAGGTAAAAGGGATTGATTCAGCTTTACTCATGAGTACTATATTAAGGTCCATACAGTGCCTCTATATTGCGTGACCAGTACATCAAATAGTATTTGTGAAAGAAAGTGTTATAGAGTCATACTTCAATATATAATATATTCATATGAAGGTATATATAAAGATAGTTTAAAACTCATATTAATTTTTAAAATAATAATTTTACAAAAATGCATTTTGAAATTATATAACACATTGACATTTATTTTGTTTTATTAATTTCTAATTAACATTAATTAAAATATCCATGTTGAGGACAGTAAAGCTCATGGTACAGTAACATTTAATACTTATGCAAATATATATTTGAGTTTTAGTTAAGTGTGGAAGGAATTAATACGTGCTTTTAATATTCCATCTTAGAGCTAGCTGATATATTAAGACATCCTAAGAAGCACAATTGCTCTTTGAATCTGTGGGAAAGACAACTCAAATCTTTGGTATGCTATAAATATAGTAATTTAAAAACTGTTATCAATAATACTTGGCATGTTTACAGATCTGGAATGGTTTAATATGTGATTTAAGGTACTTTTTTTTTTTTTTTTTTTTACTTATCAAAACCTAATTGAATAATAACAAAATATCTGTTTTTGCCACGTTTTTAGTTAGAAGATAAGTGCCTCCCTTTTTTTTTTTTCATTATCATAGTCAATAAACTAAAAATTATTTTTGAGCTCTTCCTATACATATCAAAGTTTTGCTGTGTTTAACATGTAATCATAGAGTGTTAATAATTATGTTAGATCAACCATGTTTTATAAGCTGTTATGAATTTTAAAACATAGTTGGTAATAAAATAACAATTTTAATGTAAGTAAAAATCCTTTTAAAAAATTGATCCTGAATAAAATGTAGCTGTTTTTAAACACTTTTTTTTTTTTTAAGTAGGGAAATTATTTTAATTAACTATGTAAAATAACCCTACACATATGTTCAAAAAAGATCAGCAACTAATAAAATAAAAAGTATGCTGAGTTCTTAAGTGGCATCATAACCAGGCAGAGGGGCCGAGCCCGTGGCGCACTTGGTAGAGTGCTGCCCTGGGAGCGCGGCAACGCTACCGCCGCGGGTTCGGATCCTATATAAGAATGACTGGTGCAGTCACTGGCTGAGTGCCGGTCACGAAAAAACGACAAAAAAATAAATAAATAAATAACCAGGCAGAGTAATTTGTTTAATGAAAGCTGAAAACAAATAACTTTAATAAGAGTTCATGAAAGCTCTATAGGCAGGTTTTAAATGTAAGGGTTAAGGGTGAGAATGGAAATTAGAGCAATGAATTAAGTAGGATAGATGTATAAAAAAATTACAACCTGTTAATATCTAATACAAAGGATATAGACGTATGTTATTGCTATACTTTGAATATACCATTAAATATACTGTATCCTTAAATTTCAGAGTCCATAATCTTATGTAAATTTGTTTTCTTCTTTTGAAGCTAGTATTTTTTCTGGAAAAGACACCCCAAAAAAGCCTAATTATTTTAATTTTTTTAATACAAGTGAAAAATCTTAAAGTCAAATATTACTCATATTTACCAATGTTCTACTTTGATTTTTTGATTTTAAAGTTTTATATGAACTTATTATTCTATTAGTTATTTAATTATTTCCCTTTCTTGATAAATTATGTGACTTAATTTAAATGAGTAACATTAGAGGCATTCCTGATACAATTATGTCTTACCCTTCCTAATGAAATTCAAATGATCACTTTTACTCTCCCCTCTTAAACTATAGAAATGGAATTTATTTGCTTACATGTTCATTTGCTTTGGTGATCTCCAGAAAGAAAAATTATTTTCTTCATTTTTCTTTATACTCTTAGATGTTCTGTAGTATTTTCCTAGGAACTCTACTTTACAGGCTTTATAAACTATAAGGATACTTTTAGGTCATTATGAATTGTCTTTAAAACCAAAGTTTGCTCTTGTATTTAAGTAGTATATTAAGGCAAACTGAATACAATAATTTCAAAATGCTGATACTCATTGATCGCTCGCTATGTACTTGGCATGATGCAGTACTTTACATCACAGTTTTTTAATCCTCACAACAAATGAGTTAAATAATTTTATCATCGGCAATTTCAGATGTGATAAGTGAGACATGATGAGGTTAAGTAACTGGCCCATGGATAAACCGGAGGCAAGTGGCAGACCTGGGCTTTGTGCCTGAGTGCTTAAACACCATACTACTCTGCTTCTGACATTTTTCAGAAGAGTTACAGAAGATATAATTGGGAAGAATTAGAAATGTGGGTAAAAGAAATTTAACAATGCAGTCATAAAAGGTACACCAATGAAAATAATAATATCAGTTTATATATAAAAGTTATAGCTTTGTTTTAAAAATTACTTTTTAGATTTTAATAGCTGAGCTAAGCCAAAAGCAGGAATATTGACTGGGCCAGGGTCTTATAAACTTCTGAATTTCTGGAAGTAGCTGGTAGATTATCTATGGCAAATTCAGATTTCTATTATGGATAACTGTCTTTCAGAGACTAGCCTTATTCTGGGCCAGCAGCCCCAACAATGAGCATGTACAAACATTCTATGATATTCACCTAAGAAAGACACAATTAGAAATACAAGTGGATTGGAAAAGTCTCATTTGAAACATTTTAAACCAAGGTGAAATCCCAAAAACATATGTCATCATCACTAGTAATATAAACAATGATCACTATTGAACTATTAATGTCTAAAGTGTTGGGAAATTTTTTAGTTTTTAATTGGAAAATATAATATAACATGAAAATTGTAAAAAACAGGACCACCACATGTCAAGAAATGAAAGGAAATTCTCAAATTTACGCATTTTGTCTGCCATTCTTATGCAGGTGTTGTGCTCTTCTTATTAAGCAAGCACCATGATAATATTTTTGAATATAATGAAATACCTATGTTGCTTTGAAAAATAAATTTCCAAGCTCAGAGTTATTTCTGCTGATACAAATGCCATGGAGCCACTAAATTAATTTGTAAACAGAATGAATATTCTTTATATGTTGTTGCGAAGAATCAGTTTTTAAAGATTTAAATTTATTTATTGCCCACGTTAGCAGAAAGATTAGATAAATATTATGAAGTCTGGGAAAATCTTCATTGGACATACAACTCAACATGTAAATTAATAAATAAATTTGTAATTCAGGAAAGAAATAAATTAAAAGTTTTGGATATTTGCCAAAACTTAGCTTTGATAATAATGACATTCCTAAAAGATAAAAGAACTCAAATAAATTATAGCTAAGAACCTCTCAACAATAAACACATGTTTAATACTTAGTTTATTATTTCAAGAAAATATAAGGGTTTTGCCTTCATAATTGCAGTAATTCCTATTCTGCTTTATTCAATATTCTTTTTATTAAAAAAACAACAACAACAAAAACCTAGGGGGCATGTATCAAAATATTTGAGGTAGATGGTGTAAAGTTCTGAAAAACAATCATTTTGTATTTTGAATACAAAAGGCTGACATTAAAATTTGACAAAATATTCTATAATTCTTAAAAAGCATATCAGAATTCTAGAGGGTAAGAAAAAGGATGATCTTAGTCATTAAATGGTGCATGGGTCAAAATGCTCTCTAGAGTAAGAATTTGAAAAGGGAAATCTTAAACCTTTGGACTATGGATTATTCCAGTTTTAAGATAGACCAATTATGATTATGGTATTGGTACTTTCTCTGATCCTACAAATTGATAACTATCAATTCCCTGCTTTGAACAGCAAGTTGACATGGGATTTAGGATAAGGAAGATGATTATCAACAAAGTCATTTACAGTAATGTTTCATTACTTTTTTGTAAATGTCTTAATTGAACAGTTTGAACCTCAGAGGCACTTTATTTCATTGGGACTCTTTGTAATTTGAAGATTGTTCTGTTGTTCAAGAAAAAATGCAACCACAGTATTAAATCTAAGTGGTTACACATGTATATTCTAAAATCTCACTATTATATTATTTTCTGTTGAATTCATTAGGGGTAAGAGCCTAAAAAAATTGATCTGGCTATAAGTAAATGGCTATAAAGCATGCAAACCCAAGTGAACTGTAGCAGTTATACTTTATTGAGCAGGTATTTATATCACAATATACTTTCAGCATATTTTAGAAAAATAAACATCATGTTTAATCCACTGTGAAATAAAAACATAACTGCTGTATTTTATCTTTAAGGACATTAGGAAGTAGATTAACATTTAATCAAATGCAAGTCTCTTCTTCATGGTCTTTGAAAAGTCAGATAGCCTTCCAGATTCCATTGAAATATATCAATTGATGAGAAATTCATGACATTAGCAGGAAATGAAGTCCATTAGTAGAAAATAAAAGTCTTTCAACAAAAACTTGCTGCACTAGAAATTCTACTCATTGCTAGGAGTACTATACACTTGAGCAGTGGTTGCATACTCCTAACTCTAATAAGCAGTAGGATATTACGTATACTAGAAAATACGTAAAAGGGAAATTCAGAAAGGATGAGATAAGGTAAATTTAAATAAAAGTTCTGGCATTCCAAGATCCATTCTAGCAGACTTCTTACATACCACTTGTATCTTTCTTTGGTATTATTGCAATTATCAATGGAATATAAAACCATAGAACTTCTCATTTGTTTGTCTTGGGTCTCAATTTCTTTCATAATTGCTGTTTAGTTCATCATCCACAATTATGCTAGTGAAGGAATGTTGTGAATAATTGGTCAATTTTGTGCATCCTATCGGAAAACCATCTAATCAAACAGTTGCTCAAAAGTATGAGTTGCAACTTGGCGAAAATGAGTTCATACATATATTGCTTTTAATTTGTGGTAGCCATAGCTCCTTGTTCCTCCTCAGATAAGTAAAAAATTCTCAAGTGATCTTATATGCACCCCGGAAGTACAAAGAAATAATAGCTATTTATACAATTTTTAAAATCAAGGATTCTTTTTCCCCTTCCATGACCTACACACACACACACACACACACACACACACACACACACACACACACACACACACACACACCCCTGAGAAAAAGTCCTAAATTAAGTGTTCTAGGTTTTCATGTGTGAAGAATTATTGTATATTTTAATTACTGTCCCATGAGCAGAAGCCATTTTTCCACATAACAGTATATTATCCTGTCTCAATGACTTTGACACACATGAATATAAATAAATAAGACAAATCAATGAAGTTCATATATAAACTTTTATATCTCTTGCTCCTCAAATAAATGTTTTGATGAGTTACCATTTATCTACTAAGTTCTGGACTCTTTACACTCCTTAGGGAAATGGCAAAAGGCTCTCTTGAGTGTTAGATTATGCATTTGGATCTCTGATTTAGTGGACAGTGTGTAAAAATCTCTCAGAATCAGAATACTCCCTATTGGCTTCATATCTGAAAATCCCCAAGAGTGCTGTTTGTCCCAGTGAACATCTGGAGTAGATTATACACAGTTAACTGGCTCCAGGTCGAGCCTGTTACAGACAGTAGCATGTAGTATAACCTATAGAATTCACTAAATCCACCTACTTTGGGTTAAATCACACCTACTTCTCTCCGTAATTCCTCCCATATACAGGACACATACACATGTGTATGTGCACACAAAATACACACACACACACAGACATACACACTGAAAATAGGAAAACATCAGTAGAAAGGTTGTTGGTAAGACATCTAGCCCATAAATTATCTCAATTAAAAGATTAACTATTGAATTAAAAGGATTGTTAGGAAGAAAAACAAAGAATTAGGATCAGCAGATTGTAGAGAATGACTGTTTTATAGTAGAAAAATATTTAAAATCTTTTAAAAAGTTCTAGCAGTTTCAGGATTTAGGCTTTATTTTGTTCATCCTCCTTAGTATATGTTTCAGCACGTGTAGGTACTTACCAGAATGCCTTAGCAGTAAAGAAAGCAATTCTTTGATTTTAAACTTATTTAATGATATTAATGAGTTGGGTTTAAAGGAACAGTATAACTACTGTTCATTGAAAACCAAAACATCAATCTTCTTAACTTACGATGTTGGAGGCACAGGGCATGTCTTAGCGATTAATGGCCAGTTGGAGGAGTAGATATCGCAATACATAGCTAAGGGCCATTAACCCCAGCTAGTCATTAATTCCCAGGAAATATCCTGTACTGAGGTCATTATTCCTAGTAAAATGCAAACATGGAAAGTTCCCTTTCTTTTGCCTATGTACATAAACATACACTTACATTACATGACTTGTTAGGTGTCATGAAAAAAAGTAGTATTTAATATGTTCAGAAGCTCAGTAAAACTAAGCCTAATGAGAAATTTAATACAATTAGTCTCTACATTCAATTTTCCTTTCACTTTTTTTGGAAAGTGTGGATAGGAGGGAGAATACATGTTTGTAGGTCAAGGCTGTGGGTCTGCTGCAATCAAGTACCAGTGTTGTGCTAACATGTGGATATAGGGAACAGGGAAAGGAAAAGGGAAATGGGATTACAGAAGCTCTGTTGAATGTGGGTGGAACCATCACACATGATCAAATACCAAAGGCAGTAAGGAGGACGCGTTGTTTTGAGTCATAATATATTAGGCACCAGAACAGACATTAGGCAAAGCTGCTCTTTGGTGTCCCCTTTTCCTTCTCTTCATAGCCATCTAATCAAGTCTACCATGCTGTCTGCCTATCTTTTCAGCAAGCCTTCACCAGGTATCACTGTTTTCTGGAAACTCTTTTTGTTCTTCATGAAACTATTTTTGCCTTGTATAAACCAATACGATACCCCTTTTAGCTGCTTCCGTAGAATCTCAAAAATATCTCCACTTAGAATTATTTTACGGTACTTTAATTATTTGTACGTAATCAACTACTCCTTTCAGAAAAGGATCTTATCTTTCTCCTCACCTTACTAAATAGTTAGGGATTAACTATGGTGTTAATGACTGAAAAGAATATATATCATATTTATGTGAATATATATATGTTCAAATATCATTACAAGTTATATAAATATACATAAATCTATAAAATATTAAAATATAAATATGTAAAACTTGTGATGCTATATGTATAAAAGCAACAAGTTTTTAAGAATCTGTAACTCATAGAATTCATCCACTTTTAGTGTAAATGGTAAAGTAAAGAGAGACTGAGTAATTTAAAACTCACGTAATTCAAATCTAATCTGATAATTTTTCCTATAGGTCAGCTAAAGTAACTGTGTTGTAGCACTAGCATAAACATGTTTTCTTACTGCCTTTGAAATAAATAATTTTTAGAGCTTATTTCAAATGTTATTTAAAGAAGGACTTTGTTAGTGTTTTATATTAAAATATGCAAATCAAAATTCTAAAAACTAAAATTTTTATGACGGGCTACTGATGGTATGGATATTTCTGGTAAAAAGGACATTCCTGTTGTCTTTCAAATTATTTCTAATTAGGTGAAACTTTCAAGAAATTTTAAGTAAATGTAAATAAAATATGTGATATGTGGCATATTTAATAAATTACTCTTAGAAACATGTTTAAATCAATTTTATCATTTGCACATGCAGTAATCTTCTAAAAGAAGAACTAAATATACACAGAACACACACAAAGAATAATTTGATACTTCCTGTAGGTATCTTTGAAAGTAATGAAAGTAAAGAATATAGTTTATTAAGCATTTGAAAAAATATAGTTTATTAAGCATTCACATTCAACATTTCACAAAGAAATTTAACATAAAATTTGAAGTCTATTCTTAAATGCTTATCATGTATAAACATAAATTGAAACACCTTATAATAGTATCTTATTTCGCTTCTCCAGATTGATCTTAATTTCTGAGATTTTAGGTAACTGGAGCCTTGTTATTCATAATCTGGGAGGCATTTTAGTTGTGAAGAGTTGCCCTCCCTTTACAAAAATTTACTTTGTTTTAGACCTTCTCTTAAAACTAAACCATATATGAATAAAATATTTATTTTGAACCTTAAATAATTAGAAAATTACTTTGAATCTAAATTTTTTTAGGGCTGAAGCTATCACCGAAGAAGTACAAAAATTATTTGGACAACAGTTAAAGCAGATATCACATCTGGAATTCTCCCTGGAAGCTGACATAGCATGATCCTTTCTATAGGCTGTTTCCTAGAAAGAGAGTAGTAAGTTAATGGAGAAGGAAGAGAAGTTGAATATTCCATCAGGAGTTGAAGATCACTTGATCCTACCACAATGAAAAGCACCCAAAGACTTTAGTGTCAAGAAGGCAGACTAGCTAAAGTCCTGATCAAGTGTTATTTTATCTACCCTTACTTGCCTGTGACCTTGCAAAAGCTATTTAACTCTGTACCTCAGTTTCCTCATCTGTAAAATGAGATAAATAATTTCCTACCCATTATGGCTGTCATCAGCATTAAATCATTTTATCTATGTAAAGCAGTTTTTAAAAAGTATCTGGTACTATAAATACTCAATAAATATTTGTAATTTTTATTATCAGGCTTTGTTTGAAATACGGGTGATTTACTTCATGTCTTAACAAAGACAACCCAGTCAGCATATGTATGGCAACCTAGTTTATAACTACTTCCTCCCACTTATACATTTTTGTTTTTCTATACAGTGCTGCCCTGTGTGGCATAGTAAGACTGCATTGTTCTAGGCCTAACTTCTACACTGGTGGCCCTAACCTGATCTTGTCCAATTTCTTCAATTTAAGTAGACTTTTAAAATGTCTTTTACATCAGAAACAAGAGAAGAACTCCTTCAAAGTGACAGCTTTTGTCTATTTTCTTTGGGGATCTTTTCTTTTGGGGATGATATGAGGTTAAGAAGTAGGCTCCTACCAGTGCTCTTATCTGACCAAACAATTTATCAAGTTATGGAAAAATTTGGAGTCTCAGACATTTGCATTAAAAACAAAAACAAAACAAAACAAAATAAAACAAAATATGTTAATAGTGGAAGAGATGTTAATTGACATAGTTGAATTTCTGGTGGTGCATTCATTTCTACACCTGAGCAAAGCCAGTCCTGAATTTTGCAACTCAGTTCTGATTCATTTACTCTGCAATAATTTCGTAAGAGCAAAAGAAGAGAGGAGAAATTGTTTTTAAAAATCTATACACATTCAGAGAATTATAATTTAGTGAAGTCGAGGAAAATCTGCAAAGTACTATATTAATAGTTCTTTTCTTATTGTTTTAGATTAAATTACCAGTGTTTGAAAGGGAGCAATTGTTTTCATCATGAACGCTAATAAAGATGAGAGACCGAAGTCCAGAAGCCAAGATTTTCACCTTTTTCATGCTTTGATGATGCTAGGCATGACCATGCTGTTTCTTCCAGTCATTGGAACTTCTAAGCAAAATATTCCACGACTCAAGCTAACCTACAAAGGTAAATATGTAAACAGTTCAGATTGTTTATTAAGATTTCTGAATGCCTTTATTGATTACAGTATTTATTTTATTTAGAAATGCATATTGACTTCTGTGAAATGTTTATAGTGTGGGCATCAGTTACTAAATTATAGAACACAAGACCAAGTATTTATTTTTGTGAGAAAAAAGGATGTTGAAACTACTCAAGTACACTTCCAGCCCAGTATTTGTGCTCATCAATTTGGTCTGCAAGTTGTAATTGATTTTGTGTTAAAACAAATGTCTCTGAAAATAGGAAAATGTTAACTCCACATACTGCTACTAATTAGTTTATTCCTCATTAGAGGGAATGTTTTAAACACAGTAAGATATCTTCAAAAAAAATTTTAACACACTAGGATCATTTTAAGATAAGCATATTCATGTCTTGTAATAGCAAAAAGGGAATGTGAAAGTCTTAGAATATTGAGATGAAAAAACGATTTAAGAATTAAGCTAATTCTTTGTAAAAGCTTAAATTAACATAAAAGCAAAGTTTATCAGTTATAGTTAGTCATCTTGTGTGTGAAGGGAATTTGTGTGTATACAACTTTTTCCACAAGTTTTGTGACCAAAGGCTTTTTTTAAAAAAAAGTAATGTATTCTGGGCTTCATTAATACAAGTAATAAAAGGGATGTAGGGAGAATCAAACTCCTTTATTCTGAACTTTGGCAGGTGAAAATTATGCTGAAAATTTTAATATCCTGTGATCTTTAACATCATATTTTTCAGCCCAAATGATTTAATGTTATTAAATAAAAATAATAAAATAATAAAAGCTAATTGGGTGTCAAATGTAAGAGTAAGTGAAATTAGCACACTATAGCCATTATGCATTTTATATGTTGGTATTTACTTGGAATTTATATCTCATGTATTGAAGAATTGAACAATTTATATGATTTTTTGAGTTTTTATATATTTAAATGTGTGGGTCTTTTAAATTAGAAGTATATTTATTGGTAATCTAGGATGAGATTTTTATCTGGGAACATTGATCTTATTATGAAATATAACTTACTAATATTTTATTTAATCAATAATTGAAAGCTACATTTGAGTGTCATCCACTTCTTAATCATGAATATGTTCAATTTTATATGATTCCCCGAAAATTCTTTTGGCCTCAAGTAAACATTAGCAGTTATGCTAAAGTATTGGATACAACTAAAAAACAAAGTCAAGGCTCTAACCACTTTAGAGTAACTAGTAGTGGATTATACTTTTCATCATAAACAATTATACAACTGGACAAACTACATGAAACAACCATTTTTAGACATTGAGCAATAGGAATCAGGGAGGAGAGAAAGAAAAAAAAAAAAAAAAACCACCAAAGGGGGAGGTTCAGAAAAGATTGCATTTCAAAGAATGCTGAGAGATAGAGGAGTTCTGAGCAGCCAGGAGGAAGATACCTGACTTAACACTTTGAGCATTCAGGCAACATGCTGAAAAGATGACATTTTATGAGCTGAGCTTCTCTGTCTGTAGAGCAAAAAATACTCAAGTCCTGCTTTAAAAAAATTTAAAATTAAGCCTCCAAAGGATCAAGATGATATGCCAGCAAATTTAATATCTGCCAGAAAAAAAAAAAACTCAACAATTTCTAAGGTAAGAAAACCCACAACAACCAGATTTGCAAAAATTTAGTAGCTACAATGTTAAATGCAATCAAAAGTTACTAGACTTATAAAGAAACAGGAAAATGTAACGTGAGATCATGCAGATGTTCACATTAGCAGACAAAGGACTTTAAAAAGCTGTTATAAATTTGTTCAACATTTTAAAGGAAAGTGTTTTAAAAGTGTAAACAGGGAATTTCAGCAGAGAAGTGAAAAATATGTAAAAAAAAAAAAAAACTAAATGGAAATCCTAGGGATGAAAAGTATATCTGAAATTAAAAATTTACTGCATAGATTGCAGATTAGAGATAGCAAAGCAAAGTTCAGTAAACCTAAATACAGAGAATTAGGGACCATCTAATATAAAGAATCCTTCTACGTTTCTTATATATCAACTTATAATGCACTACGTTAAACCAAAACTATTTCTCCAAAGCTGTTTGAGATAAGCCTTTCTATTCTTTGAGTTCTCTTTGTGACTACTATGTGGCAATATATTTAAGATTCTTAGAAGCCCTATTGTTTAACAGAGAATCTTCAAAGCTACATGTTTTAGGTTTTCTGTTGTGGCGGTGCCCCATTCCTAAAACCGAAATACAATTTGGATGTCTGCTGCTGTGTAACAAGCCTTCATGATACTCAGTGCCTTAGAAAAACAGCAATTATCTTATTATCACTCTAACTTTCTGTGAAAACCATGAAAGGACTCACCTGGGTGGTTCTGGCTTGTGCTCTCTGATGTAGTCGTCAAATGATGACTGATGTTGGAGCAGTAAGGGTCTGGAGCACTGGCTGTCTGGCATCCTCTCCTCATGCAGTCTCAGATTTCTCTGAGGGGGTCTTTGCACATGGGTAGTTTGAGCTTCCTCAAAACCTCATGTTCATATATTTCAATAAACAAGGAGGAAGTTGTTTTTTTGTTTGTTTGTTTATTTTTACCTAGCTTCAGAAGCCACATAGCATTACTTCCAGGGCACTCTACTGGTTGAAAAGTGGTAAGTCCTCACTTGATTTCAAGAGGAGAGCACATAGATTATACTTCTCAGTGATAGTTGTGTCAAAATCACATATACAAGGAACTGTGGCATGGAAGGTATTGTAAACACCTTTGTAAAACACAATCTGCCACAACTAACTTTTAGAAAGTCTTTTAATTTTTATTAAAGACTTCTATGCTGATCAGTGGGGAAAGGAAATGGTACTGAAACAATTTGATATCCATATAGAAAAAATGAACCTCAATCTTTACCCTAGAATATACACAAAAAACAATTTAAGATGGATCATGAGCCTAAAAGTAAAAGCAAAAATTCTAAAGCTTCTAGACTAAAACATGAAATAATATCTTTGCAATCTCAGAGTAAGCAAACATTTTTTAGGACTTTAAAAACAATAACCATAAATATTTTTTAAACTGGATATCAGCAAAATTAAAACAAAACTTTGCTTACCAAAGACACTATTAGGAAAAAGAATAGGCAAGGTACAAAATAGTCACAAAACTTATATCTGAGAAAAGACTTGAATCCAGAATACATATATAGCTTAAACACATCAAAAAAGAAAAACAAAACACCAAATTTATAAAGATTAATACCTGAACAGACACTTCACAAAGGAAGATATACAAAGGACCAGTAAGCACATGCAAGTGACAGACATCCTTAGCCATCAGGTAAATATAAATTAATATTATAAGGATATTCTCCTACATATCTATTGGAATAGTTGAAATTTTTAAAAAGTCAAAGATATCAAATTTTGATAACTATGTAGAATAATTTGAGCTTGCAAACATTATTGGTAAGAATAAATTTGTAAAAAAATTTTGGCAGTTACTTATACTATTAAACATACACTTACTATTTATCTGAAATTCTAGAGAATACAAAACTAATCAATGGTCTAAAAAAATCAAAACTGTTGCGCATGGGGTGGTAGGGAGGATTGACTGGGAGGGGCAGGAGAAGAAACTTTCTGGAATTTTAAAAGTGTTCTCTATCTTGACAGGGATGTGGGTCACCCAAGTGTATAGATCTATCACAACTCATCAAATTGTACACATAAGACCGGTCCATTTGCCTATATACAAAATTTATTTTTTAAAAAGTACAGAAAACAAATATTAAAAGCCAAACAATAAAAAAAGAATATGGACAGTTTGAAAATAAAGGAATTGGAAAAAGAAAAATAAGAAACTCTATCTGGTCTGTAATATAGTGAATGTTACTAAAATATTGCATTGATAAGTGTGGACAATGCAAAATAAATCACACTTGCAAATAAACTTTAGAATAGATAATTGATATTCATTGAGGATTCATTATGAGCAAAGCATTAGTGGAAGGATAATGCGTGAATTATCTCTTACCATCTTCACCATCACCCTGCGAGGCATGATGATCTGCTTCCTGAATATGAGGATACTGAGGTACTGAGAGATTGCATCATCTGCCAAGGTTACAAAATTCACTCTCAAATCCTGGGCAGCCTCTGGCTACATAGAGCCTGGGCTTCTAACCTTATCTCACTGAATATAGACACAAGTAGTTTTCCCCCCGAGACACATACCTACTAGAGTAAAAAAGTTACAGAAGCTTCACACTGATATTTGACTAAAATTGATTATGTGATTTTTAATTGTCAAAATTAAATGGAGTTAGGAAGACCACATGCATTCTTTTAGATAACCGGATGGCCAAAAGAAATTTATTGACTTTTGTGGGATTTTGTACCCTTTGCTAAACGTATAGGGGAAAAAAGTAGATTGTTATTGAGATAGTTTGTCTTTATAATCAAAATTTTGTAGAAAATTGACTTCTAAATATTAACTCAAATGTGGGAAGTTGATCATTTGAAAATAAAATTATTTGTGTTAATGTATGTTTTTGGCCTTGGCATTAACCCTGTAAAAATTATGAATCTTGTTTTATTTATCTCTCTATAGATTCTCACTCCTCTCAGTAACTTGATCTTAACGGGAGAACTGGTATAAGTGTTTATTGGATTAAATGCAATAAGCTCTGCTCTTTTGATGCTTCATACTCCGAATTTATATCTTTTCAGATATTTTAGGTTATCTACATGTCAAGAAACTGAGTGCAGGATAGGGATTCTAGAAATCTCCTCCCAACTCATCCTCAACACACACACACACACATATACACGCTCCTACCAGCTCCCCGTGGCTGCTTGTAATCATTCATTTCTAGATTATATACTAATAATAGAGTAGTCACCTTTGCTAGAATTATTGATAATCCTTACCAGCGTGGAGCATTAGTCTTTCCAACCACTTTAAAGAATGTGGGGTCAGTACTAATTGTTCAGTACTATAAAGCCTATATCTCCTATCCACTTTCAAGAATGTCAACAGTTTGTCTAATTCTTCTCCCCTCCCTCCTCCAACCCCCGCCATCAGATCAGGTAGTTTAGAAGTGTAAATCCTGGCACATCACTTCTTAAAAGTGGCCTATTCCTGAATAGTAATAAAGAAAGTTACGACATGAAAATTACTGCTAATTTGGTGTTTTGATGAGGAAAAATGCTTGTTTACCACACTCCTACTTCTGAGATAAGAATTGCAACTCTCCCCTGGCATTCTCTTAGGTCTCTGACTTATAAATTAAGATCGGCTGGTACCACCCTTTGCTTAGACAGTACTGTGATTCTGAAAGGTCATGTTTTGGTACTAAAACACTGGTAGAATGTGAGATTTTAAAAAATCAGCCAAAATAAAAAATTAAGTTTGGTCTTAAAAATAATTTTTATAGGCACAAAATCAGCTTTGTTTTCTTTGCTTTCCATGATTCATGACTTTTCGGGCGCAGACCAGAGATTCAGGCAGTAAGTATTAATAGTTAGCTATTGGGAACAGCTGCAACATAATTTGGGGGGATTTCTTATAGGTCAACAGAATTGTAATAACCATTTTATCCAAAGAATGTTTTTTTGATAAAGACTTAGCTTTTAACTTCTGTATCCACAGGAGCTTGTTTGGTTCTACTGCTGTGTTAAGAGATTTCCCTTCAGTTCATGTTTAGAATTCTTGCATATTTATGAATACTGAATCTGTTTCCTGAATAATAACTAAGGTATCATGGAAGTCAGGATGTTCAATATTTCCAGATTTTGTATTATATGATTATTACCTATATTTTGCCCTACAAGCTAGGCTTCTCACAGTGACTTTGACAGTTTATACTGTAGCTGTAAAAATAATTTTTGAGAGATGACCTACTTTAGTCTTATGATAATACAAATATTTTGTATCCCACAATGATCATGAAGGACCTCATATATGTTAGGGATATTTATACCCAGGAATCACTGGTGTCTGCAATGTTATTTGTTTGGAAAACTCCAGAAAATGAGATACATATAAGACAACAGACAGGAAAGCAGCTCATTCAATAGTTACCATATATCTTACCTATTCTACAAATATGCACTGAGGGACCTTTATGTACCAGTGTAGGGAAAGTGAAGGAAAATGGTCAAGGCCCCAGATGTTCAGAATGTTGCTGAGCATTTGAGGTAATTATGCACGTGCACCTAGGTGTTCCTTGGTTATTGTCTAATGCAATTGCGCCTGTGCACCCAGGTGTCCCGGGTTTTCAGACTTAAGTATAAAGGACGAATGGCTCTGATACATAGTGCCCCCACCCCCAGGATGCCCCTGGAGGGGCCATGGGGAGGCCGCTATTGCTGCTGGAGGCTGTTGCTACCAGTGCCCCCGGGATGCCTCAAGAGGCCACCACCACCACTGCTCCTGCTGCTATTGATGCTGTAAGCTGCTGCTGCTACTGCTGAAGACTGGGCTCATGTCATCTGCCAATGGCTCCTGGCATCTTTCCCAATCACCTAGCATGGACTTGCACGTGAGAGGTCTATGACCCAGCCTGGCATGTGAGGGGTCTGTTGACCCAATCTGTACAATGGGTTTGAAAGGTCTGAACCCTAGCCCTGACAATACAAATGGAAACAGTATAAGTAAAGTAATGAAATGTTTTGGCTTTAGTTATGAATTGCTTTAGCAATACAATTGGTGTAGCCATACAATTGGCTTCATAGGCAGGATTCCGACAATAACCCTAACCAGACAATTAGCATAGCTATTGCTGTAACTCGACAACCAGGCATTGCTCTAGGTCAGGGATAAGTCACTATCCCCTTTGAATTTATTTTTCAGATAGGCAGATAGGGAAACAGATAGTGAACAGGTAAACTAACAAGTGAATATCATTTCAAATAGTGGTAAGTGCTCTGTAGCCTATAAAGCAAGCAAGTGACTGGGTCCGGGTACCCTACTTGGGCTTTTTCATGTCTAAGTTTCACAACACTGTGAAAACCATTGTTTTCATACCCATTTTATAGATAAGAAACATGGGGCTCAGAGCCTGAATGACTTGCCCAAAAGCAAGAAGCTATTAAAGGGCAGAACCAAATTGTGTGCTTACATTTGTCTAGTTCAAGGCCCATGCTCTTGTCATGTCATCGTACCCGTGAGGGAAATATTACTTATTCAGGGACACAAATATCAAGATACTAAAAATATTCTAGATTTTACCATTACTTCTTTGGTAGCATGTTCCTTTCAATACTTTCGAATAGTAGTAATTATTTTCTGTACCTCCAAAACTTTTATTTTCATTGACAAGAAAAATTTTAAAGCCTTTTTGAAATTTTTACTTTCCTACTTTATAACATTAATTTATTAGATAAAGTGGTTCTTTGTTTTGTCGGAATTTTCTGAGAAATGAGTAGATAAGTCTATATATTTTTCTATATTTACAAATTAATTTACTTAGATGTGAAATTAAGCATGTGTCTAAAGTAGAGACCTCACAGCTATTTGACTCACTCGTCTAATTTGTTTGATTTGACTCATCTGATAATATGTGTGTTCTCTAGATTCAGTGTGATGTAGCAGTGGGGAGAGCAGGTTCTGAAACCAAACTGCCTGCATAATAACTGGTGTCATTAATTGTGAGATATTTGGATGTTTATTTTCTGTGCTGCAGCTTTCTTATTTGTAACATAATAAATCTGTAATAAAATAGTCACATGCATTAATCTATTTAATTCTAGTAAGTTTCTTGTAAAGGTGTGCTGATCCGTGTAAAGTACCTAAACCAGTTTTTGGCATAGGAGGCATTCAGTAAATGCTGGCAATTTATTTATTTATTTATGCATTCATTCATTCATTTATTCAATTAATTTTGGGCAAAACATATTGTCTTACTAGATGTTAATGATTGTTTCCAGACCAAAGGTTTCCCTATGTAAACAAGTTTGAAAAATATTATATAACTTCCTCTTGGCGATTTACAATGCACATTAAAATTGCCCCTGTGCATTCCCAAAGCATTTTGTAGTAGAGTTAGTTTCCCCCAGGCAGGAACCACCCACGGATTGTGAATTTATTGAGGGTACTTTGCAGTATTTTTACTTTGTGGTCTTCTAGTAGTCAGCACTGGTCTCTGTGGCTAACAAGCCCTTAGGTTAATAAGAGTATTGTTGACCTTGATAAGAATAGTGCTTTTGAGCAGTTGTAGCCCTCAATATGGACTAAAGTGAGTCATAAAATCATTCAGGAGATCAGATTACATAATGCAATCTAAAGTGGACATTTTTGCTGTCAAATCAATAGTAAAAGAGGATGGCCTGTTCTGACCACCTCTCCCTAAGTACCTACTAAAAAAAGCATTATCAATCTTCCACAATTATAGAATTTCCACATAATATATTTTCTATAAAGCAAGTCATTAATGGTTTAATTTTGGTGATGTGCCATGTTTGAATGGACTTATATAGTTTCCCAGACATATTTTCACTAAACTGAGACTCTTACAGTTGGGTTTGCATAGCTGTAAGACTTCAGGAATAATTTTATTGTGCATGTGATATCAACTATCAACAGTCAATAACAATAGTTTGTGAATGCCTACTATGTTTCTAGTGTTGTTCTGGCAACTAGGGGATATATCAGCAAATGAAAGAGGCAAAAATCCTTGCCATCATGTAGTTTATATTCTGGTAGAGAAAACCATAAATAATTTATTTAGCAAGATAGAAGGTGATAAGTATTATGGAGAAAAATGAATCAGGAAAGAGAGCTGAAGAGTGGTGGGGTGTAGTAGTCAAATACAGTGGTGAGGAAAGAGCTCACTGAGAGAGTCATGTTTTCTGGAATGCTTAAAAAATTACTATAACAAGTCATGCAGATATTTGGAATGTTCTTGACAGAAAGAACACCAAGTACAAAGGCCCTGAGGTGAGAGGGTATCTGGCATACTTTAGGATGCTGAAAAAGACAGTATAGCTAAAAAACAGTGGGATGGGGGAAAGAAAAAGATGGATTAAATAGAGAGTTAACAGGAGGGATTAGGCCTTCTGTGGCTGACTGTAGTTAAAGCACTGGCATTAGTCTGAGTGTTATGGGAATCCACTGGAGAATTATGAGGATAGTCCGACATGATCTGACTCTCAGTGTAACATGACCATTCTGGTTTTTGTATTGAGAATACACAGAAAGGAGGAGATAAGAGAAATAGGAAGTGAAGCTTGAGGCTATTATAATAATCCAGGTGAGAAATGATGGTCCATGAGCCAGATGGAAGCAGTGGAGGTAGGAGAAAAAGATATGAAGATAGAACCAACAGGATTTGCTGGTGGACTGAACATGAAGTGAAAGAAGGAGAAATCAAATATAACTCCAGGATATTTTTTTTTGGTAGGGGAGATGTCTGGGAATGGAGTTACGATTGATTGAAGTGGGGAAGGGTGAAAGAAGTAGGTTTTGGGGAAAGATCAAGTGACAATATTTTGTTCAAGAAGGCTATTAGATATCTATGTGAGAGGCCAAGAAGGCATTTGAATATGTAAGTCTGTAGTTCATGGAGATGCCAAACTGGAGATATGAATTTGGAAGTTAGTATATAGAAATTTTTAAATCTACAAAACTCTGTGAGATAAGTAAAAGATGAAGAAGAATTCAAAGAATTGAGTTCTGGGAAACTTTCAAGTCAGGAAATCAGAGAAAGGAAGAATTAACAGCAAAATGAACTAAAAAGTGATGCCTAGGTATGTGGGAGAAAAAACAGGAGCTGTAGTACAGAATAAATTAAATGAGGAAAGTTAAAGGAAAGGTGATGATCAGTGCTATCAAATTCAGCTAATATGTCAAGAGAGATGACAACCAAAAATTAACTTTAAATTTAACAACACATGGGTCACCATTGAACTTGACAAGAGCAGTGTCTGAATGTAGGAGCCAAAGACAAATTCAGACAAAATCTTGAAAGCATAGAACTGGGGACAGGGACTACAGATAATTCTGAAGAGGAATTTTTTTTTTACAATGGGGACATAGGCACTAGCTGGAGGGGCAATGAGATCAAGAGACTTTTTTTTTTAAATGGGAGAAAAAACAGCATATTTATATGCTGATTGAAGTAATCTAGGAGAAAAGTAAATGATGATACAAGAGAGATGTTATCTCTTATTAAAGAAAGTATTTGGTGAGACTTTATTTCCCTGAAAACAGTATTTTTAGAGCACGTTTTAAAAAGTGACATTTTTCATAATAAAGTACATCTCATTCATTATCAGTGGCAACTATTGTCAGGATGGAAAGAGAGGTTAAATAGACAAAAAAATAAAATAAAATTTCAAGGAATAATGTGTTCAGGTGTGATATAGTGACACAGGTTGTAAATACTATACACATTTAGAAGATTGATATATGGGGATTGGAAACAAAACTACAGGGAGATTAAATAATACCCCAGCCTACTGCTTTTCAGTTCAATATTGTTTGTGCTACAACTTACCTGCATCTAACCCTATCAATTAATAGTAATTGAAATCTACTGAATACTAAATGTGGAGCACTTTTCTAAACATTATTGGTTTATGGTGGTTCACAGAATGGTGGAAGTTACACAATAATAAAAGGCAATATATGACATAATATCACCATACAAGTGTCATGCAAGAAGCCTTCCTGAAATTAAGGTAGATAAAAATCTCTAAGGTCTACTGTGGTCATATATGTCCTCCTAAAACTAGGCCTTGAGACACTTCAGTAGTGTCCTTGGTTTTCCATAAATGCAGAAGGGACTTTAGAAGGGGCATAGCTTAAGTAAAGGCAATTTTTACTAAGTTTAAACCCAGTCATCTATTTTAAGGATGGAAAAGTTCTTTTGGAACAGATCTTATATGCAATTGGTTTACTATTCTATAAATTATTGAGGAGATAAAGGTTTTTATGTACAACTTCTTATTTTATAACTTCACTTACCTAAAATTTGGCTCTAATTTCTTGGGTCTTATTACAGGAATTTTCACAGTGAGATTGTTTCAGCACATGTGTATAAATATAAATTTAACAACAGTTTTAAATAGGATGTCATTGGGTCTTTTTTAACAGAATATTTGACAAATGCCTCTCTGGTTTCTTAAGAACTGGTAATATACAGTTTGCATTTGGTAAGAGTCCTTTAAACATGCTGCTTTAATCCTGTTAATTCAAAAGAGGCATAAATTAGAACTAAAGTGCTTTTTTACTTACAAAGAAAGATAGTTATAAAGACTTTTATTTGACTAAAGCCACAGTGAGCCAGACAGTCTAGAAAATAAGATAAATACTTCAGTAATCCCAACGGAGTGGTGAAGTGGAAAAAGCAATAGAAGTGAACTTGTCTGTTGGTATATTCAGTGGAAATGTAATTAGAGCTCTTTTGAAAAAGAATTTTGATTTTCTAAGTAATGCTAAATATCAAAATATAAAATATAGCTTAATGAGGCTTAGAATTAGAAGACCTACATGGATTTTAGCTTCTTCTCTGACATGTACTGTCTTTGCACAATTACAACAATTACTTGCTCTTTCTGAGTCTAGGTTTTCTCACCCAGAAATTAGGTTCTACTTAAGGATCAAATTAAATAGCATATGGGCAAGCTCCTCAGATGTTATAAAGCACAAAATGAATGTTGTAACAAACATCCAAGAGAGCCTAAATGTAATATATTTCTGAATTAATTGAAGTAATATATAAAGAAAATTTAAGGTCTTTAAAGATATAACTGTAGTTAGGCATCTTGAGTGGAAATTTTGTTGCTACAATAAGAGGAAAGATACTTGAAATGAAAGCCTATCAAAAATTGGCACGTTTGCATCTTCTTTCCAAGTTAATGTATGTTGAGTGAATGTACCTCTCTTCTTTATATGACAAAACTGAAGGGGAAAACTTTATATATTGTTTAAACTGATCAGGTAATTTATCACTTGTAGCAATTAAAGAATAAATTTGTCAGGGGTGTAAAGATTTGATCAATTTAGAATTGTAAAGGAAAAAAAGAATTTGGCCACCCTACGTATATTAACACGTCATGATTTAAGAGTTTGACAGAAACTCTAGAATGAGGAAGAAGAAAAGAATCAAGCTCTTTAACACAAGTAAGCTGAGAGTAATGGGACCACAGGATACTTTAGACTTTCTATTCCAAGTGTGGCTCAAGGACCAGTAGTGTCAGTATAATCTGGGAGGTTGTTTGAAATGCACAATCCCTGGTCTGCTCTGCTACTTCTAAATGAGAAGCTGCATTTTAACAAGTGTCCCAAGTGATTAAAATGCATGTTAAATCTAAGAAGCAATGCACCAGGCTGTTTTGTTTCATGCACCATATCCCCACTCCTCATACGTATCAGCATGTGGCAGTCACACAGGAATCCTTGTGGTTGCAAAGCATTAGCACAATTGGGTCTCCAAATAGCACATTAACTTCTCTAAATTATTAATAAGGCTGTAATAAATTCTGATTTAAAATATTGAAAGTAGATAAAACAAGGCAAACAAGAATCACTAGTTCATATACTTAATTCACATACTTAATTGACAGACTTAAATGCACATACTTAATTGAAACAAGTCCTTACTCATTTGTGACATGGTGCCTTAATCTTAAATATTCCTTGAAATTTGAAAAGAAAGGAATTCCAAATACCTTTAAGGGAGTTGAGAAAATAACTGTCAAAGTAGAATCAATCTTTCTCAGAATTATCCTCTCAGCTCTTTCTGAGGAAGTTTTTCTATCATGCCATTGCTCTTCTAGAAACGTACTAGGTATTTACACCACTGACTTTTTTTAATAGGTCAACAGGAAAAATTATCATAGCAGAACTATTGAGAATGTAAAATGACTCATTGTTACTCAAAGTATGAATTTTAAAGAACTCAGAATTATAAATTATGAATCTCACAATGAAGAATTATATAAAGTATTCACTATTGAAAACTAGCCAAATAAGAATAAATGTGTGATTTAAAAATATGGATGTGGATGGAAATGTGACAGTGTAAAATTGCCACACTCCTACTCTACATCCTGTCCTGGCAAGAACACAGTTCCGATGATATAATAGGCTTTATTTGTTTCTGATTTATGTTTCCGTATGTGATATCATCTGATTTATTATTGACATAGATAATGTTCTGTTTAAACTAATAAGCAGAATAATCTCCAGCATTCCATTATAGAGGAGCAAATGAGAATTTGATTTGTTTGTTTGTTTGTTCTTTCTGATTTGGACTTGTATTTGCAAGAAGAAAACAGTTAAGGTTGGATATTTCACCTAGAAAAGCATAATGATAATTCAGTGTACACCTGTAATTTTGAAGAAGTTTTGTAAGGATTTTAGGTTTGACTAATACTTTCTTTATATGCTTTGTATTGTTTGAGCAGTTAGCTATGGAGATTAAATATACACAGGTAAAGAGTAATTGGTAGTTTTGTGTAGGTGGAGGTGAGCTATCTTGATAACCAGAATCTTTTCACATGATCTCAAGCCTCAGAAAACCTATTGAAAGTCAGCTGGGGCCAATTTAGTATGAGGTAGTTTTCCCCAGATTAAATCCAAGGGAGAATCTATGCCTTGCCTTGGACCAAAAGCTGGCGAGGCAAACACAAGCCCACAGAGAGTCAAAGGGACTCAGTGAGCCACAATATTAGGGACTAATTTTCACTTTGGAATAAACAGAGTTTTCTTCCTTTGTTCAATTCTTGATCCAAACTGAGAACAGACGTTTTTGTTGGGAAGGGTTTGGTAGCCAAGACATTTCTGAAAACTAGGGGAAGAAAGAAGCTTCGAGGGAACTCCACAGAGGGATCTTAGGGTGCTAAGTCAGCATGAAAAGCTCTGGGAATTCATAGAGCAGGGGAGAAAAGCTCAATTTAGAGGAAAGGCATGGGCAGAAAGGAGTTTGAAAGACTTATAGATAAACTTCTTTACTTAGACAGCTTTGCAGAGAATACACTGGTGATCTGACCATATTCAAGTAAACCTCAGAATAGCTCTACTGATATAACTGCTATTTCCTGGGGAAGAAGAGGAGTGGGTGGGGCAAGAATTTGTGCTGAATATCCTGAGATGGCAGGGAAAGGTGACTGGTTTCGATGTGGGTCTATTTTTAGGTGTAAGCTTTCTCTGCTGAGGAATTCTCCTTAAAGTAGATTGGAATTTGACTTTCTCCAAAGCTGTATTTTTTTTTTTTTTAACCCCATGGATTTCTACTTCTACTAACTTTGATTTTCTTATTTAAAAAAAAAAAAAAAAAAAAAAAAGTCCAGTGAAGTATTCTTCTCTAAATGATGTGGGAAGCCATTTTTTAGCTATGTAGTCTTCTAGTCTTCTCGTGAGAGAAACTGACAGCTCCACCCAGTTCAAGATCTCTGGCAATAAATGCTGAATTTCAAGGATATGGGATCTTGTTCATTTAACAAACACTGAGGAAGTCTGTGTTGCTTAATCCTGAATTTATTGGACTAACCACTCCCTTCCTTTCTGGGGTGAAGAGGAAGAATGTAGACCATCAGGTCAAATGTTTCTTCAGGCTGAATGAACAACTGTATAAGGGACACTGAAAGAGAGATATGAAGAATTCTTTTTAGAGTGCTTATTTCAAATAGGAGCAGGGATTACCCAGTCTTTAGCCTTTCCCTCAAATGGAAGAGCATCTGGTTGTGCGTGAGGAGATGTGCTGTTGCTGAACTCTACCACTAAGAGCAGATCGGATAAGTGAAGTCCACTTAATCATTCTGGACCTCACTGAATTGGAACATGTGAGTCAAATGGAATTATTGATATGGTCTTTCCTTAGCTCCAGTTTTTATTTACTCTATTTCTGTTTTTCCCAAAGGTTAGAGGTACCTAGGAACCAGAGCAGAAATCAGTAGTAGTAGGTGGATAACAGCTTGCTATTTGGTATGTCCTCAATTTTAACAAAATTAATCATAAGGTTAATGATTAATGAAACCAAGTGAGCTCATTTGGTTTCTCTACCCATACTTAGAGATGAGAAAACTGAGGTAGCATTACTAGACTTGCTAGAAAGAATACAGTTAAGCAGTTCTTTCCTTTTTGAAACTAGAAACACGTAACAGTCTATACTACTTTATGTATTATTGTCCTTTGTCACAAGTATATTTTCGTTTTTGTTGTGAAGGAGCACTTCCTCCCCACTAGGCTGTAAGTTCCACAAAGGCAGGCATAGGTCAAACTCATTTTCAGTGTCTTTCCAGAAGGTACAGAGTATCTGGTTTCAAAAGTCAAGTTTTATGAGGATAGTGATTCACTTCCTTGTGCTAGAACTGAGAAATTATTTTAAATATGGCTATTGACTATTTGTGGAAAACATACAATTTACCCTGTAACTTTCGGTAAGATATCAAGAGATGTTGATGAGAACCACGTACATCCTCTTCAGAAAAATGCACACATAATTATAAACATATGTAAATTTCATGTTGTTGATGGAGACTTTGATCCTCAGAACCATTTTGGTAGCAATTTGTTGATGATGGGTCAAGAACACCTTTTCTGTGTCATGCTTCTGTCAAAATCCATCATACACAATGATTTCCATATGTAAACAGGTAAAATAAATGAGTAATCATAACTTTGCTTCATTAATTTTGGAAATGATAAGATTGGGGATTTTCCAGGAATGTGTAGCTAGAACAAAAGTGGGAATGTGAGGCCTGGGTGACTGAGATCACAAACTGGAAACAAGGTAGTAGTAGGAGAATGTACTGCTAAAAAGAACAGTTAGATGGAGTGATTATGTGGATTAGGTCAAAGGTTTAGATGGATGGAATAAAGAAGTCATTTAGGACCTAGACATAAGGGCTGCTGACATCCCGAGGAAGGGTGGAACTGGCCAACCTAGCACAGAGCAGGCCTCCTCTGAATGGCACATAAGAAGCAATACACTCACTGTTCCACTCAAGGGAGAAAAAAACAACAACAAAGTTTCTGTTTAAAAGGCTTAAAAATTGTGCACAGTCTTTAAAAATCACATGCCTGAGAATTTTCAGTATAGGAGAAAAGAAAATAAAGCTCTAAAGCATATTGCCAAATATTAGCCTTCACCTCTCATGTGTTTGCACCCAGCAGAGTCAGTAATCATTTCTGATTCCTGAAGTTCAGAGAGTGTATTAGCTTTAGGTGTTAAGATACATGCTCTGGAATTAACAATTCTTTTTCTTTGGGTTTTGGTTGATTATCCCGTAGAAACAAAATGCCTTTGCTTGGTTTGGCAGAAATGCAAGAAAGATAAGCTGCTTGGGGAAGAGGGAACCTGTCCCAATCCCTGACCCAAGGTCTTTTCATAATGTGTGCGTCAGCATGAGAAATTTTCATATGTAATGCCGAAATCTAATTATTTAGTTTGGCTACAAAGGATTGGCGAAGCATGCCTTAATCATTTTGATGCTAACATAGTCACAAGGCAACATTAAATCATTTGGAAATGATAATACTCCAGGTTAGTCACTATTTTTGCAGCTGTTTTCCCTTGTCAAGTTTGTTTGAAACTGAACCCAACAGAATTGGTTATGGTGAAAGAAAATAAAGCAAATGACTATGTCAACTTTATATTTATTTTCCTCACTGTAGAAGGAGAGACAAAAAATAAAATACACGGTTTGTAAACATCTTCCTCCTCCCATTGGCATTGCCGTAATTCAGGGACTCAACATGTTTCAGAAACTTCTGGGTAGTCTTCCCAATTCCACCTCTCCTCATTCTCATCTGCTGAACACTGCAGCCAGACTTATCTTTCTAACACTCAGTTATATAGTCTTTGTTACTCTCCCGCATAAAACATTTTAGTTGTTTCCAATCTCCCACATAATAATGAAACTCCCCAGCCTGCCGCCCTAGGCCCTGATTATCTAGAAGCTGCCTTTATGTCCAGTCTTGCTTCTCATCTCCCACAAATATTCTCTGTGTTCCAGCATAGTAGATTTCTTCCATTCTATAAATATTTATTAAGTGCTTAATTCATCTCAGGCTTCAAGCTAGGTGCTAGGATTCAAAGGGAAGTAAGAAACGGTCTTTGCCCTGAAGGAGCTCACAGTCCAGAGTAGGAGATGTACTAAAAATGCAGTGTGTAAGTGCAGCATGTGATGATATCTGCCCCTGTACATTCCAGTGTTCTTTCTGCATGGAATAAACTTTCTGTTACATATTTCCTGTCAAACTTCTATCTGTCCTTCGAGACTGTGCTCAAATGTCACCTCCTTTTAGAAGGTGAGGCACAATTAATTACTTGAAAGATGTGTTAACATTTTGTGTATAATTCTATTAGAATTTATTTCACATGTGTTGTCTTTTTTATACATATCTGTTTCCACACTGATCTGTGAGCCACTTGCAGGCAGGGCTCACTAATCACACAGCTTTAACACCATGCTCAATACCTAACATGCACTAGATGCTTATAAATACTTGTGGAATTAATAGCTTTCTAATATTACTTAAATATCATAATAAACATAGGGATGTTCTCATCTTCATAATATTGGTTTGATGGAAGATGAGATAATATGCTTTTTTAGTAGAACTTATTTGGCCCAAACTGAAGTTTAGGAATAACATTTAAAGTGATACTATTTATTGAACTTTTTCTATCTACCAGAAATTGTTCTAAGAACTTCATATAAATTTTCATCTTTAATCATCATGGCAACAATGTGAGTTGAAAATATTATGATTACTTTTTTATAGGTTTTGTATACACTTTAACAAACATATCATTATCACTATAAATAGCTGATAGTGGCATACTATTTAATATGTACCAGGCACAATTCTAATGCTGATCATCTATTGACTCACTTATTCTTCACACTAATATGGCTTATTACATAGTTTCTGTTATTATCCCCATTTTGTAGATGAGAAAGCTGAGGCTGAGACAGGTGAAGTGACTTGTTCTTAGTGAGTTGGGAGGTTAGGAGATGACCCTGGTAGTGGAGACCTAAATCTCACACTCTGACTCATTATGCTAAATAATGTTACATTTTGTAATTAACACTGCAATGCATGGTCCAAAATAATTGATTATGATTCATGAATACTTGAAATAATAACTAGTAAAGTACTTAGTTGGATCAAGATAAACTCCTGGGAATTGTCTCGCATATTTCGATTTTGCTCATTTCAATCTTTCTTAAACAAGGGAAATCCCATGGGAGATACAGAATTGCCTGACTGAAGGAAGGTTTGTGTGAAATGTTAGGGCTTTAGATTATATCTGTCTTAGCTATTCTCTTGGTTTCATTCTTCTCTTCTTAGTTCTACTTTACAGTCTGTATGAAATGTTTGTTGGATATTAGCCCTGCAAAAACAGGCTTACTGCACTTGGAACTGCTAAAAAATATTATACTATTATGTCTCTGATCTGAAAAATGATTAAAGTTATATTTAGCTTAATAAAAAAATTAACATAGAGTACAGATTTCCAGCCAGTGTACACAAAGCATGATTCATAAATATTAATACAATATTTCTATTTTGTGAAACCACACTCAGTTGAGATTTCAGATAGTATCATATCTTCTTCAATGTATTGCCTTTTTGTTTGTTATAACTGAGACAGAAATCTAGCTTAGAAACTAAGGGAAATAATATTTACCCATTGTAAAGTAGAAAAAAGAGTGAAGGGAATGCTCAAAAATATGAAATAATAATAAAGCCCACAGGTGATAGATGGAATACATAGCTCTTAAATTTAAGGGGCTCAAATATCCATTTTATTTTATTTATTTTATTTTTATTTTTTCTTAATTTTATTATGTTGATATACAATGTGGTTGATTATTGTGGCCCATTACTGAAACCCCCCTCCCTCCTCCCTCTCCCCGCTCCCACCCAACAATGTCCTTTCTGTTTGCTTGTCATATCAACTTCAAGGAATTGTAGTTGTTGTGTCAAATATCCATTTTACAGAGGTTGAAATTGCCATGATACCTTTTAAAGGTATCTTGATGCTTATTTTTGAGACATTTTCCTTTTTATTTTTCTCATCAATAAGTAATAAATTACTTTAAAGTAATGAATAGGCTTTAAAGTTCAGTAACATATAATGGACTTTAATAAAGTAATGAGTGATTTTTTACCCTATTGGCATTCAGTATTCTGGGATCATAGAAAATGCAATGGTATTGTAAAACCATGGGGTAAAATCTATTGAAATGATTTAGGTTTCTTATAGGAGTCTGTGCATACCACAATTATAAATGAAACAAATAATTTGTACATACAGACAAGCGTTGAAGAGAAATGGAGACTGGGAACTCCAATTCAATTATCTGCTTTGTCACCATGTGATTTTGTGACTTTAGGGCATGTGGCTTCACATTGCTGGGATTAAACACCTTCATTTATAAAATCATGACTTTTCATTAATTGATTTTCAAGGTTCCTACCAGCTTTAAAATTCTGATTCCGTTACCGGTTCAAGATCATGTATATTTCAGAACCCATTTGCTTGGTTTCAACTTCTTTGTTTATATCTTCTTCCTGCACATATGAATTAGGAATAGTGGAATCCTTCAAACACAGGCATCAATCTAAACACAATCAAAAGTAGGAAAGAGAAAAGACAAGCCATTGAGAGAAAATGTTTGCAAAAGACATATCTGACAAAGGACTGTTATCCAAAATATAGAAAGAAATATGAAAACTCAGCAATAAGAAAACAATCCAAAACACAAATTAAAAAAATAAAAAATTGGCCAAAGACTTTCACAGACACCTCACCAAAGAAGATATATAAACATCAAACAAGCATATGAAAAAATGCTATCAGGGAAATACAAATTTAAAAAATAAGATACCACTACACACCACAGAACACTGACAACACCAAATGCCGATGGGTACATGCAGAAACAGGAACTGTCATTCATTGTTGGTGGAATGAAAAATGCTACAGATACTTTGGAAGGCAGTTTGGCCATTTCTTACAAACTAAATTTCTGATCCAGAATCACGCACCTTGGTACTTACCCAAAGAAGCTGAAAACTTATGTCCACACAAAAACCTTCACACAGATGTTTATAACAGCTTTACAATTGCCAAAACTTTGAAGCAACCAAGATGTCCTAGACTAGGTGAATGGATTAATAAACTGTGGTACATTCAGACAATGGAATATTAGCACTCAAAAAATAATTTGTCAGCTGTGAAGACATGGAGGAAACCTAGATGTATATTACCAAGTGAAATAAGCCAATCTGAAAAGGACACCACATACTTTGTAATTCTAACTCTGACATTCTGAGAAGACAAAACTAGGAAGACAATAAAAAGATCAGTGGTTGCCAGGGGTTGGGGACAAGGAGTAAGGATAAATAAGTGGAACACAGAGGATTTTTAGAGCAGTGAAACTACTCTGTATGATACCATAATGGTGGGTACATGTCATTATATCTTTGTCCAACCCCCTAAAATGTGGAACACCAAGACTGAACCTTAATGTAAACTATGAACTTTGGGTGATAATATGTGTCAGTGTAGGTTCATTGATTGTAACAAACGTACCATTGTGGTGGGGGAAGTCGATAATGGAGGAGGCTGTCCATGTGTGGGAAAGCGGATATATCTCTGTATCTTCCTCTCAATTTTGCAGTGAACCTGAAACTGCTCTAAAAAAATAGTCTATTAAAAAAAAGTAGGAGAGGAAGAAATGCTATGAGATTTATGATATTCTTTGATGCTTACTTTGCATATATTGATTAATTTTATCAGTTTCCAAATATTACTATAGGAAGATGCTTTAAATTATAATTTAAAATTGTGAACACTGGGTTGTGAAATATTTTTCACTCAATTTTTTTTGTATTTACATGTTTTATATTTATTTTAATAACATGTTTTTATACATAAAATAAATGTTGTGTTAATAAGTTGCAAGTATAATGCATTGCATCTATTTCTAAACCAGTATGTGTTGAAAACTCTAGTTGTTTGCATGTATCTAAATTGGAGCTTTCACAAAATTATATATTCATTTACAAAGTGTGACAATATGTTTATTGAGACAAGTAAATATTTTGCTTAATAAGAAGTTTTTCTTTCTTTCCTTCTTTTACTTTTCCATAGACTTGCTGATTTCAAATAGCTGTATTCCCTTTCTGGGTTCATCAGAAGGACTGGATTTCCAAACTCTTCTGTTAGATGAGGAGAGGGGCTGGCTGCTCCTGGGAGCCAAGGACCACATCTTCCTGCTCAGTCTGGTTGACTTAAACAAAAATTTTAAAAAGGTTGGTTTATTTATATAAATAACTGATTGAGTTTATTTACTTTTATCTGTGCTCCTCTTCTGTTTTAAGTGACTCAATGTCAAATGCAGTAGGTCACTTACATTCAAAAAAAACATATTGCCTCTGATGTGCATTTTGGATTTTTATGGATGTAAGTACATATACATGTTCTTTATTAAGAGTGAATGAGTATAATACTAAAACCTCTGAAAATATGAATAAAAGGCATCAAAATTAGTAAATGTGTACTAGGCTGTACAGTAGAAAAGCCAAGTTTTGGATTGAAGAAATGGCAAGTGAGTTGGTTATTCACCAAGAATGAACATTTATATCTATAGCAATTGTAAAATTAAGTTTTTATTAACTTTCAGTAAACAAATAAGCATATCTGCAATTCATAGTGTGGCTATGGTAGCATTTTAACACCATACTGTTTTCTCCATACTATTATTTTACATCTGAACAGGTTCCTCCAATGGCCCAATCATTCTCAGCTATTGAAGATTAATGTCCCAACTATGGACTCATTAAGGACAATCTTAGCACTAAAAAAGGAATATACACTAGGTATTGAAAGTCCAAAAGGCAATTGCTCTTGTATCTCACCGTACCAACTAGCAGTGTGAAACCCAGAGGAAAGGGTGCTACACTGTAGGCCTTATCAATTATTATTAGCTAGTACTTTAGCAAATATTAATATCTGTGCAAGCAGAGATGAATACCAAGACTGGTAGGGATTAAATAATTGATCAGAAGACATAATATAGGGCCGAGCCCGTGGCGCACTTGGTAGAGTGCTGCGCTGGGAGCGCGGCGACGCTCCCGCCGCGGGTTCGGATCCTATATAGGACTGACCGGTGCACTCACTGGCTGAGTGCCGGTCACAAAAAAACGACAAAAAAAAAAAAAAAAAAAAAAAAAAAGAAGACATAATATATAGGGCTGGCTGGTTAGCTCAGTTGGTTAGAGCACGGTGTTATAACACCAAGGTCAAAGGTTCAGATCCCTGTACTGGCCAGCTGCAAAAAATAAAATAAAATAAATAAGTCATAATAGATGACCTATTCTGCTTCTATGAGGCTATTCGATTGATTGTTTGGGGGGTTTTGTTTGTTTGTTTATTTGTTTTTACCTTTTTTTCAGAAGCTTTGCAAAAAAAAAAAAAATTAGGAGATATTGCAAGATTTCAGGTCAGTAGTTCCCAATATAAGTTTGTCCCACTCAAAAAAGAGTTTTTTTTTTTTTTTGTTGTTGTTTTTTTTTTTTTTTTAGTGAGTCACATCTGAATATTTATTTTCTGTATATGATGGACTCTCCATCTCTAAAATGATATGACATCCTTATAGTTCTGTTGATGATTATATTTGTTGATGCTTAGGGTCAACAATTTCAAATGATCCTTAATGCTGAAATAAGACACATTACTATCATTTTACTTCAAGTGTAATTTCAGTTCCAGAGAAGGCAGTGCTGTCTTAAAGGTCTGGACAAGGTTTTCTTTTTCTTTTATTCCAGGAAGATCTCTTAACAACAAATACTTGAGATTTCTTAAATGACACAAAGCAATGATGCCTTTGTCTGTGACATTCCCACAGGAAATTATTTCCATTTCCAATATGCTTTTTTGTAATTTTTCAAGTTGACTAAGCCTCTGCAAACAGTTATCCTCGATATAATGACACTTGCATAGCCTTATTTTTTCAACATGCTCTAGGCCTTCCATATAATCAAATCCAATACTCCTAGGTCATCCTAGGACCTTGGACCTTGAAACTTCATATAGCATTTATTTACAATGCCCACTTTAACTTAACCCTCTAATTGTGAGGTGCTTTTTATAACTAAATATCCATTGCTCAGTTATTGGAGAATTATATGTTCTTAGGACTTTAGTGTGCATATACGTTAATATTGCTTAATTAATTCCTGCATTCAAACGATGTCTTTTGCTTTATAATCATTTGATTTTTAAGTAGGTCTTCTGCAAATTTTTGAAGTCTATTGAAGGAAAAAGAGTTATTTCTTATGAATGCTCAGAATTGATTAAAAAAAAAATCTTTGAATGAAAATCTATGTTCCTAGAAGAAAAAACGAGGTCTAAAATATTGCCATAGTTGTTTTTGACTTCTGTTCATAGAAACACACCTAGAAACTCTTAAGATTATCTTTTGCTAAATAAATAAATAAATAAATAAAAGTTATCCTGTAGCCTGGATATAGATTATAGTAAGGTAAAATTAGCAGTTGATAGTGTGCTAGAATTTGAAACCCTCCATTCTGACATTATAGCTTCATTCCATTTTTTCTTAAGGCTGAATTTTTTTCTTTAGTAATTTATTTTTAGAGAACTGATACTCCTAGAAGAGCTGATTGATGGTATCAAGTAATATCTCAATTGGCAGTAAAGGTCTAAGAAGGGATGACACTTTTTATGAAAGAGGCCAAAGAAAAGTCTTAGTTAGCTTTGCAGTTTTGCTTTAAGAGATGCTACATAGTTTAAAAGGCATTTTTTCAAATAGGTCCGTTTTAGTATAACCAAAAGCAATTCATACTTTTAAAGTAATTTGTTCTTGTTCTGTTCTCTGCCTTCAGGGATTGGGGAAAAGTCTATTTATCTGAAGTCAGTGTATTAGATCATTGCTTAAAATACATTCTGATAGTAGAACTTTCTTCTGTGACTATTTTAAGCAAACTCTCTTTGGCCATATTCCATGCCTGGAATGTGCTAATATTTAATAAAGTAAATGTTTATGAAATATCAATTTCTCTTATGATGTTATTGAAGTAAATGGCTATTTGAATACATTATAAAATTAGAGATTTTCTACACAACTGATACTTCTTTATATTTCTATAAAATGTATAATTCATTAGGGGGTTATGTACGCAATGGTAACAATTTATGTTTATATAGGTACCTACCATTCCAATTTCTATAAATCACTCCAGTGTTAAAAGGTACTCCACAGTAGCTAGTAAGTGTCAAGATGTAGTACTTTAGCAGTGTTTAGACCTATGTGGTTTGCATTGGCTCAGTGCCCCTCGGCAAAGATCCAAACTCCTCTGTGGAGGAAACCACACATGTTGGGACTCTGAGGGGCTGAAGGATGTCCTTTGTACTCTTTAGAGTTAGAGCAATCGACAACACATAATTGAGTTATGAGTGACTGGTTGGGAATTTTCTCCCCTGGGAAATTTTTATAAAAGAAAAAAATCTGTGGGAAATACTCAATTGAAGTAACATATATATTACTCTTATCAATTGGCATGGTGTTAGCTTAGAATAAAATACACCTACCTTGGACTGGTAAAAAATATAAAAAATAAAAATATTATATCATATAATAGGAATAATGTCCAGAGTCTGGGTGGCTCCAGAGATGGTAATATCATCTGCTTAACGATGTTATCAAGGACTTAGTTCTTTCTGTCTCTGTCTGCCAGTCTTATTGTTGGCATTATCCTTAGGTTGGTAGCAAGATGGCTGCAACAGTTTTAATGTCACATAACCAGGAAATGAATAGGGGAAAAAGATCATCACTTTTTATGTATGTCTCTTTCTTAGGAGCAAGGAAAACTTTTGCAGAATCTTCCTTTACATCTCATTGGCCAGAAATTCATCAATTCCAATTCCCAAACTTGCAAGGGGATTTGTTTATATAAATCATCTCAAGTGAAAGGAGTGTTCAGGAACCAATCACATTGATCGCTACACATACAGGAAGGGAGTAGAAAACAAGCTTTCCTAGAAAAGTAATTTACTTAGAGGCCTGGCTTTTTCACTTTAACATGGTAGCCCTAGGCAAACATAAAAGTTTTCTCAGCCAGTCATGAAGAAGTATAAAGATTTTCTAGTTCTACAAGGAAATTTTCTGGAAGAATTTATTTTTCTTTCAGGAGATAGCTTTGAAAAGTATTTATTGTCAGTAAAAATCTTTGAAATAATGTATTTTTAAAAAAATCTTTGAAATAATGTATTTTTTTTCCCACCCTGCATGGTAAAAATTGAAAAATTTGCTAACCTTCACCAATACTTCCCTTGCTTATATAAAAGTTCATTTGCCTCTGTAAAAGTTCTCTCTGTTTCTTAATTTAATCTAAGCTTTATGAAATCTGGTCTGCCGCAGATCTCTTCAATTTTGGTGATATTATTTAAGTTTTCTCCCTTTAATATTGTAACTGTTTTAAGGAGAGACATTGCTGGAAAGGAGTAGATTATAATTTAGGTCAAAGAATTAAAGAATATATCATTATTCTGTAGTAATAGCATTTAGCATTGTCTACTAAATATTTCATGGACAGAAAACATTTTAAAAACTCAAATAACTAAATATGACAAGTGTCATTGTATATATTTCTTAGCAGAATTATATATTTAAAATGCTACTTTTATTGATTTGGTTTTGTCAGTCTTTAAGCTTGAAACTATTTGGGATAATTTTTTAGTGACTAAATTTTTTATTTTTTTCTTTTCTTTCAACAAATGTCCATTGTCTACTGTTGGCAGTAAGAATGTTGTAATAGAATATAAAACTTAGGTCTTGTCATTGCTCATACCCTAGTAAGACAGACAAAGCATAACGTAGTTACAAGACAAGTCAGAAAATGTTTAAATGTCCAAAACAATGAGACATATCACATATCATAGGAATTGGGGATGGGGAAAAAATCACATATTGTGCATGGATTTGAACTAGTTCAAGATACATGAGCAGAATTTGGATTAGTGTTTACTGGTTTTTTAAATGGTTTACATTTGAATTTGGAACTTGGGGCTTATTGTTATTTTGCTGTTCAATTAGGATGGGTAAAAACATGTTTGAGAAATGGAGCAGAAGAAAGTTTATTCTTTCTTCTGTGTGTAGCTCTCTCAGAGTTTAAGCTAAGGGAGGTGGATTTTTCTACCCGAGCCTTTAACTTCCTACCCTATCTCTCAAGTCAGAGGAAGTATGTAAAAGAACTTTAATAGTCCTTGAGAAAGGTGGTCAACTGTTGATGGACATTTACATTCATTTATCATTCATTTATAAGTGATGCATTAGAAACCTGTTCTGTGTACACATTATAATAATAAAAATGTTTGACATTAGTTCAATATGGTTTAAGGACCTATGTTTTCTAAACAAATGATTCTAAACTATATTATATCTGTCATTTTGACTGCAAGTGAACATTCTCTACCTCAACTAGCCTTAAGTAGTCCTAGCAATAATTCACGTAAAATCCAGAGCTCTCTCCATATAAACTTCAGGACTAATATATACAAGCTGAAAGCCTCCCTCTTCCTCTTTCTCAGTCTTTTTTTAAATGGAGTCATAGTTGATAGTGGAAAAAAAAAAACAAAACAATCCACTACTCTGTTTGGTTATGTTTCTTAGTTAGACTTCTGATTTAATGAATTGTTGGGATCCTTCCATCTGAAAATGTTACTTATTTTGGAAGAAGTTCAAACTTGCATGGGTAGAATAAGTCTCTAAATCATGATGCAAGCACAGGTCACAAAAACAATGATTTATTAAACTGACTACTGCTTTTGTATCCATATTACTCAAGCATTTGTTTCTTGATTTTCTTTATTTTTTCTTTCTTTCTATTTTTTTTTTAAGGTGGGCTCTAGCAGCAGGTAAGTAGTCTAATAAGAAGTAAGCTTACTCTGAAACCACAATTATTATTTATTTTACCTGCTAATCTGACAGTTACTGATATGTCAGCCCATGTCAGTATAAGACAACATTATTTTTCCTTCTGAAATCCCTGTCTAGCTCTGTGGGGCTAGTTCTTCTCCCGGGCCTGGTCAATAACTCCAGCTAGCCCCATAGCTCTCGAGGCCACTCGAGGTAGTACAGACAATTGTTATCTAGAAATTAAAAGGTCCAATCTAATGTCAGAAAACTCCCAACTTCATTTACAATTGCACTCCGCTTCCTCTGCCTGTCCCCGCTTGGGCCTGCCGTGTGAGGGAGGCGCCGGCAGTGGGGAGATGTTCAGAGTCTTCTCTGTGGCCCCCACCGAGCAGTCCTCCTCCCCAAGCTTGATAACCACATTGTAAACCCCTCCAGAGTCAAATCAGGAGGAAAAAGAAAGAGTAGAAAGAGGTTCAGAGAAACATTTACTGGCATTGTCAGAGGGACATCACTTCTTGACTTTCTGGCCTTGTCAGATGTTTAAAGTTGACTTTTCTGGAATAGATGCCTTTGTGAGTTTTTGGAATCCCCCCTTTCTGGAGTTCTTTTCCTTACAGTTCTCTGGAATAAGGGTGACTGCATTTCGCCCCTGGCAGGTATGTCTTCATTCTTTATCCTGAGACAGATTCAGTGTCACCAAGTGTTCGCTTCTGGAGTCTTTTCAATCAACCCTCTTGAATGGGAGGACCACAGTTCACTTCGTGACATCCCATTTTTGAGCATGGCTCGCATCTGTTCCATGGAAAGCCATTACGTGCTTTTTCTGGACATGCTGTGGAATACTATGACACTAATTTAGCCATGTTTTTCATTGCAGCTAATTTAGCCATGTTTTTCATTGCAGCTTGTCCCTCTTTCCCCTTTAGAATTCAGTCCACAATGTCCCACAAAAGCATGTTCAATGGGCCAACCCCATGGCTCACTCGGAAGAGTGCAGCACTGGGAGCACAGGGGCACTGGGAGTGCCGAGGCCACAGGTTCAGGTCCTATATAGGGATGGCCAGTGCGCTCACTGGCTGAGCGTGGTGCGGGCGACACCAAGCCAAGGGTTACTATCCCCTTACCGGTCACAAAAAGCATGTTCAATAGCAAGTGCTTCTTGAGGTTACATCAAACCCCCTTCTCTGGCCCCTGCTCTTCACTCCTGGGGGTTGTAGGACTTATGATACAACTATCTCAGAAGAAATATCTTTCTCAAGGGGAAGGAAAGAAATTTCAAATCTCCGGTTTCTATTTTATAGCTTTGACATGGGTAAAATAGTCTAAGTCATTCTTGGCCACCTACTTTGAAAGCTTTTGCATCTTGAGGTAGCACCTCATTTTTTGCCTTGGGTAAAACATCTCTTTTAACATCATGCTATCCTATCAAAGCTATAAAATAAGATCTCGAAAAAATATTGCCTTCTGGCTAAGATAAGTGTAGTATCTGTTCTTATCAACATTGACCCATTTTTAAATAATCTTCAAAATGTATTTTCAGGGCTGGCCAGTTAGCTCAGTTGATTAGAGTGCCATGTTATAACACCAAGGTCAAGGGTTCAGATATCCATACCAGCCAGCTGCCTATATGTGTGTGTGTGTGTGTGTGTGTGTGTGTGTGTGTGTGTGTGTGTGTGTATAAATATATATAAATATATATTTTTAAATAGTTTACTTTTATTTTGAGATAACACTCAATCGTGTTTATTTTTTATTCAATTAATTTAAAGATACTTTCTCTTGAAACTGATATGTGTGAACATTAAATGTCATATATAAAGTGTTCAAAGAATTGCTATATTAAGAATCAAAAGTGAAGATCTTCTTTAACTAGGCCTCAACAAAAGCCTGTCAGTTAAACCTTCTACTTATAGTACTGAAGGTGAAATAAGTATAATACTTAAACATTTCTGTCTGAAACAATTTACATTTATTTTTGATGTAAAAATACTTTTTAACTTTTGAAAAACTGTTTAATGTAAAAAATACTAAATATGATTCTGGATAAAAAGGAAGTTTTTGTATAGGTTTACAAATGAGAAAATAATATATGAAAACAATATGCAAATTGCATGGCCTACCTAAGGCAACTTCATATTTTTATGGAATAACTTGAGACTATTTCATTTCACCTTGCTAAAATAAGATTTAGGTCTCCACGTTTATTTACGAACTTTACTCTTTTGGTTATTTACTCTTTTGGTTATACAAGTCAGCCTGTATACCGCCATCTTCAGCAAACCTTTTTAAGGAACATTTATTTAAGAACTTTACTCTTTTGGTTATTTGGTTATTAAGCCAGAAGGTCATCAGAATTATTTAAAAGGGGGCTTGCTGGTTAGCTTAGTTGGTCAGAGTGCAATGTTATAACACCAAGGTCAAGGTTCAGATCCACACAATGGCCAGTCGCCAAAAAAAAAAAAATATGTTTAAAAAGAAACATTGGATAAAACTTAATCCAACTTGGACACTTGAAGAGGATTGACTTTTTAAATTTTTTATCAAAATGTAAAGTAATTCCAGGTTTACATATGCGACAGATTTTTTTTTTCCATCTAGCAATGGTAATGTAATTTTTGTGTTATTTTTCTCCTTATTTAACGTGAAAATGGGGTGTGTAATTATAAAAATGACTCAATTACTTGAAATTCATCAAACTATTCTCTTATTTTTGAGCACTTATATTACAAAAATAACTAAGCTAAATAGTTTGTAATTTTAAACGTAATAATTTTCAGTGGAATATTTAAACATTCTTCTCTGCCTAACATAAAAAGGATTTTGTTATTTCTCTTTCTTTAAGGAAGTCTAAAACAAGAGGGTTTTCATACATGAGGATTCTGCACTTGCTTATTTTATATTGAGTATAAGCAGAAATTCTTTTATAAACCAGAATGACCTTCTGACTCCAGTTCTATTAACTTCCTCTATGGCTGAAAAAGACATTTCTGTCTAAAGCTGTACCCTACAATCTGTTATTGAGGGGAAAAAATCAGAGCAAATAATCTTCTCACTTAAAATCAATTACTGATCAAAGAAAATTGCCATCTTTTTAAATCATGTATAATACTTGAAATTAATAAAATATGAACACTGGGAAACCATGTGGATATCCCAATAAATTAACTTTGGTCTTAGGCACCCTGCTTAGTTTCATGGTGATTAATCTGTTCCTATTGCCTGCCGAGCACATGTTGGCTAGTAACCACAGAGGCAGAACAATCAACTCGTTCATGGATGTGCTGGCTCCCCAGCCTGGGTGCTGATGTGCAGGTCCCATCTGGTCACTGTAGTGTATTGTCAGGATGTTATCAGACTGCTCACACTCCTGCCAAACTTCCAACAAGGCTCCTTCTCTGTCTGCAGTTCTAAGGGAAACTCTGCAGGTCCCTTTCCAACACGCAATTATTAAGTACTTACTATGTGTGCATTACTATGTGTGGACCAGGTGATAAAGAGAGTAGGAAGAAGCAGCAATGCCCCTTGACACTGCAGATCACTGGTCACTAAATTTCAATGAGTCATAGTCTTCTTTAAGACTATAATGGAAGCTATGAGCAGCATTCCTTACAAAGGTTTCAAATCCAGCCATAAGAGCAATTGGACCACAAATTCAAAATTACCAATCCATTTGTGGATTTCTTGAAATTTATTTTAACTTGTATGGTACATTAGCATTTCTCTCTCTTTCATGAAATACTTATTTATTAAGCTTTTATATTCCTACCACCCTTCTAGATGCTGGGAATACAGTGGAGAATAAAACAGGTTAGGCCTCTGTTCTCATGGTGCCTCTAATTTTGGGGGGAGGGGGTGGATGGAGAGGAAAAAAGGAAACACATAAAATATTAATTCTTGTCAAATGTTATTTTAAAAAGTGTGGTTGTGTTTCTGGGAAACTACTTCAGATCAGAGAAGGCCTTTCTGGGGAGATGATATTAAAACTGACACCTATTTATAAGGGGATTATCTAGAGGAGGTCAGATGTATTTAGGGTAAAAGATGCTCTATCTGGAGGTTAATAATGAGATAATTTTTGAATAGTAGCATTATCTGGCATACAGCAAGAGTTCATTAAATGTTAACCGTAAATTTTGCTCAAATTGGTATTAACTTGGTAGAGATCCATGCTTTGAGGCTGGGCTATGGAGACCTACAGCTACCTAAAATAATGTGCCAAAGAGTGGTGAAGTAGGGATTCAGACTCGTGTCTTCTAATTTCACTGCATTTCATTGAACTTTACACCTAGAGAAAGTACCAAACTAAATTTACTTGCAAAAAAAAAAAAAAAAAAGTGCCAGGTGGATATGATAATCACACATGGAATCAAAGAGATGGTTGGTGAAAGAAAGCTAAAAGGCAAAGGAGGATTTTGAGCCGAGTTCAGAAAAAGGAAAGGGGAGACAGTTGTCACCCAAGGCTTTATGAAGGATGCATCATGGGCAGACTAGGGGAAAGCGCACTTTAGACTCTATGCCTGGAACTCCATCTTCTGTATTGAAGGATATTTTCTTGGAAAACTTGTAACCCTGCACTTATATGTAAATCAGAAAAAAATAAAATAAAAATAAAATAATAAAAAAAACCAAACAGAGAATTAAACTTCCCATCTGTAACAATTTCTGCCTAGGCCAGTTTCATTATGCAAGCTTTACCTGTGGTACTCCTGTCCTTAGTTTTTAATACGTCCTTTTTCGAGCTCAGATCTCCTGCCTCCTACCTGTCCTTGGAGCCCAGAGCAATCATTGTTCTCTTAATTGTTGAAATCCTTGTACCATGTGGCATTTAGAGCAACATTTTTCCAACTTTTTTACAACCATTCAAAAACTTGTATCCTGTTGTTTGATAGAGATTGCCACTATCTCTAGGTTCTGAATTTTTGTCTTTAATTAGGTTTTTTGAACAAGTTGCAACTTCCTCTTGTGTGTCCCATTCAGTGTTTTAGTATCTCTGAATTAGGACAAAGGGTGTTTGACTGACCTTCCACTTGCTGACTTGAGTCAATTAAATTGCTTCTCCAAAGATGAAACGAAGAACAGATATAATTAGAATTTCCTTCGGATGTTATAAGGCCTTATCATTATTTGAATGTTTCTGTAAGTTGCCTAATATTAAATAATTAAAAATACATTGCCTGACATTTTCACTTTACTAAATGATACTTGTTAATGAATTATATAAATTATGAATGAAACAATAATTGTTAGGGACGATGTAGTTTTTTTTTGTTTGTTTGTTTGGGTTTTTTTGAGTTCCTCCTACTTTTTTCTCCAAAGTGAAGTAAAAATTTTTGATTTTGGATAGACAAAAGCAACTAAAGTCAATATAAAATAAGTACATCACAGGTTGTATTTTTAAATTCATGCAGTTTTCTCTGTATTTTTATGAGAAAATTATTACTAAATTCCTTTTAAATTATGTTTAAAATATAACTCTATGGCACAAGCACATGTAAGGAGGCACTGAAGAGAATTTTCATTTTATTAGAATGATTTATTTTCATATTGGTAATCTATATTCTATAACTTTAGTAGAAAAATAGGCGTACATATATATTTTTAGAGGTTAGTATTTGAGTCTTCCAAGTATAGTATGAAAATATTAATTCTTTGGAAATGATCAATTAGGGACTATTACCAAGGCAATATAAACATACTAACATAGTTAAATCAGTAAATTATAGAATATGGGAACTGGTTTATCAGACATAGTCATTTTGCAATGTTTACCCATAAATGATCACTTCCAAGTGAAAAAATTTTATATATTTATTTACTTGTATTTTCTGTTGTCAACTAGATCTATAAGAATTAACACTCAAATTAAAACCAATTTACAAGCCATAATTGTTTATAGTGGCTCATTTGTAGTTACACCCTGGATGATTAACCCAGGAGGAATTCTTGGGCTCATCTGGATCCACAGAGAAGATCTCCTTTGATTTCTGAAGTTTCTGCACATGGGTGGGGAGAGCAGCAATAAGCTGTCTACATATTTGCAGTGGTTTATATCAAATCCCTAAGGCCCCAAAGATCACTTCCCACCAGAACTATAGCCTTAAAATCTGAATCTGTATCACACAAGGTTAATTAGGAACTAGTGTTCCATGGGAATATTTCGGGACAGTTGAAATAGTGCAGTTATGCAAGTGGCATCTCTGCTTCTGGTATGACTCTGAAAAGTGAAAGAAAAATATCTGGGGTTAACACTTTAAGGGAGTAGTACAGCTGCATCAACTTTTAGAAACAGGGGTATGTGCTTTGTTTTGTGCTACTAAATGCAACTTTTAATATACCTACATATTGTGGGTGTAAGGTACTAAAGTGCAAGAAAAAGTATATGGCATTTTATTGCTGATAAATTCATGAAGCAGTGAGAATATGCGTAATTGCCACACTGAAATTGTTCACATTATCTAGTGATCAAGAGAAGTGACTTCTTACAAATATTGTGGGACATTGTATTTTCAAGTGTATGGTGTGATTTTTGTCTAAGAATGGGTCAATCTCAAAGTGTACTGACTGGTCTACTAAAATAATCTAAGAATATCAGGCATCTCTTGAGCTTTTCTATGACCCATGCTGAAACTTGAGACTATATGTGAGATATATAATATTCTATACTCAATCAAAGTTAACATCTCTATCTCTCCCTCCATGTATCTGTGTGTGTCCTTCTCTGTCTCAATTTCTCTCTTACTGTTTTCCCCTTCCACATCCACCTACTCCCCCATGTAATTAGACTAGAAAAATATGGAACTAGTGGAATGCTATTTTATATATGTGTGTGTATTGCACATTATTTGTGTCAGTCACTTCAAAAGATTATTGAAAAACAGAATTGTTACTTGAACATATTTTTGCCAACTCTGTATAAGTCTAAGAGTGTGTTTTAAAAAAATTTTTTTTGTCTCTCTCTGTTTTTAGATTGAATTGAGGAAAATTCAGTTTTAAAAAATTCTTTATCAATTAGGAATCCAAAGGAATATTTTTTAAAAAAGCAACCCTTTATTCTAATGACTAGGTGGCAAGTAAAAGAAAATCCTACCATAAATCGTAATTAAAATGACATCTTTTAAATATTGGCACAACTACAATGAATTTTTTTTTTCTTTCTAAGTAAATATTTAGATTCTGGAACATAATCAGATATCTCATAGGTTGTTGTTACTGAGTAAGTCTCTTTGCGATTCCTAAATTCTTGACAGCATTGTGTCAAAATAAGCCAGTATGTAATCTCAATAAATCCTTATTTTGAAGACTTGAATGTTATATTAAGAAGTAAAATTTTCTTGTGACACTGTCTTAGAATCCCTGTGCCATGATAAAAATGATCCAAGGATAATTTCTATTTTCATCAGGTTCTAGACATTAAGGTATTAAAGATGAATAATGAGAAGATAGATGACATTTTTGGGAAAAAATCTGTTATGTAAACAAAGATTGGAATATTTATATAAATTGGCTACTGGAGTTCAACAAATTCTCAGAGCTTGTGTACCTTTGTACAACATTTACCTGCTAATCAAAAAGCCAATTCTCTTAAGCTCATAATTAGTTTTATTGTTGCATTAACTAGGATGATACAACTCAATTTACAGTTATATGACTTATAATCGATAACTGAAAATGTATGACAGAGCCCTTAAAGCACCTTTTAGAGACTAGCATTCCTTTGCAAAGAGAATAAAATATGCTTTGCTATTTTAGTGTTAAGTCTCTAACAAAATTAGAGTTGAAACTGTTAAGCTAAACAAAACTAAACTGTTACATTGGAGATAAAACGATTAAAAGCAAGTAATTTTAAACAATGGCTCAAAACTAGGGAGGGATGAAGACTTTGTTTACCACGAAGTGCTCCTTAGTGCTCCCCGGGCACAGTGTCTTCATTCTTCTCACTCTGCATCTCCCAAGAAAATGTAGTTACTCTGTCTATTGTGCTGTCCTCCTGACTCAGATCTGAGCACCTCAATCCCATGCCTCTCCTGGCATACAGAAAGTGCTTCATAATTTTGTGTCTAATGAACAAATGATTAACGAACAGTAACTGCTTGGTGTTAACTGTGAAACTTTCACTTATATTTCAAAAAGGATACAAAGATTGTTTCCACATCTTGTCATTCTTTAAACAACTCCTTCCTTTGGAAAGCACCAATGAATACATTCAAACTCAGTTTTGGAGACAACATTTATCTTATAATTTGTTTTAACTCAATCACCCAAGACACTGGTTTGATGTAAAAAATAAAACCCTGTGATGATCTTTCCTCTCTTCAGGACTCATTTACTTAACATGAAAAAAGTTCTATATTTTCTTTTTTCCCTATAGTATTAATAACAATAAGATATGTAACTCTGGACAAATCTATACATATTTGTCCTAAATTTATTTTTGAAAAGTGATTAAATCTGACCATCATCTAAAACAGAAAGAACAGGATCTGACATAGTGAAATGACTCAAAGAAATATTAATCTAGACTAGAGATTAAATACAATGAGCTAACGTTAAACCAATTGACAGATCATGGATATGTATTCTGTGTATTGTATTCTGTTCCATTATTTAAAGTTGGCCTTCGAAAAATCATTAAAATATTGAAGAATCAGCAAGTTATACCATTCCAGTTTTGCAAGAGAAAAAAGTTCTGGAGATTGGTTACATACCAATGTGAATATACTTAACATTATTAAATTGTACAGTTATAATGGTTAAGATGATAAATTTTATGCTATGTATATTTTATCACTATTAAAAATAATAATAAAAATAGAATTAGTGAGAAAAAAGTGAGAAGATACCTTGAGCTCATAAGCTCAAATATGGAGCAAAGACTTCTTAAGTATAAGATGTTATTTTAAAGGAGAGGAAACACTCAGTTCAGTATTCTGGCTACCAATGGTTAAACACAAACAAACATACAGACAAAAACTTAAAGATACTTTCAAATTCCCTGCTAGCTGCACTGTTTTATTTTTATTATTTATTTATTTAGGACTTCACGATTCTGGGTTCATGACTGACTGTTATCAATTTGTCCATGTGTGGCCCATCTGATGTATCTACTTATTAACCTACATTGCTTGTTTTTAATTATGTGTTAAACATCTGAAAACACATCATTCAGAACAAAATCTAGGATCTGGTAAATAACCTGTTTCTTACCACAAACTCATTCCTTTTTTTTTTTTTTCCTTCCATCTTGGTTAACAATTTTTCTAAATCTATCTACATATGTGCCTCAAATGTGTCTGTCTTATTTTAGTTGTTTTGAACTTTATTCTAAGGGGATCCTGCTCTTTGTAATTTTGAGAGATGTTCTTTTGTTTTAACCTAATAATGAATTGCCAAGATTCACTCATACTGATTAGTGTTGCTGCTGTTCATTGATATTGAGTACTGGATACTATTCCAAATTGTGTGTGAAAGTACAATTGCAATGATTTAAACCATTTCTGAATAAATAGCATTTTTAGGCCCTTATTGTGAACCACATCAAGGTTGGCTCACCACTTGAACCTACTGCTGGCTCAGCCACCCTGCCTGTATACACCTTTGCATTGTAATTTGTGGGTTCTCAAAATGTTCTCTAAATGAACAACCTTACTTCATTTTAAAATCTCAATAGTTTTATTGTATTTGTCTATGATGAGAGCTTTGAGTGCTATTCTCTGTTGTTCTTTATTTAGAGACATAAAACCCTAAAATTTTACTATCAAGATAATATCATATAAACATTGGTGACTTCTAAATCCTTTGTTAATTCCAGGTTTAACAAGTCAGGGTATTCCCTCAGGATATTTTCTTTTTTCCTCATCCGTTAAAACATTTTCTGTTAACACTGGTGAGAAACAATAAAAGTCTGTCAGGAACTCTTGGAGCTTACATTATAAGCATCTCAGAGCTTGCTTTTCTTGTTTCTTCTTGCCTGTGGCTTAACAGAGAGCATTCTTTCTGTAAGCTAATGAAGTAACCTAACTGTTTGAACTTTATTTTGCAAAAACCTCCTGACAGAATTCCTAAATTTTGTTTAAAAAAACAAAAACAAAAACAAAACCCCACCTTCTAATAAATTTAAGACTGTTGAGCATAATTAAAAGTTGCTAACCAGAATTTGGTGCCCTAGACCTTAATTATTTGCACAAATAAATTTAATATTAATAGTTGAAACCCTCAGTTCAGTAGACTTTGGGTCAGATTGTGGCTCTGTCACAAACTAATTTTGTGGCCCTCGACACGTTCAACAGCTGTATGAGTAAGATTTCTGACCTGAAAAAGGGAAGAATAAGTAAAGCTATCTTACTGGGTCATTGTGAAATTTAAGTAAGATAATGCTTATAAAATGTTTAGCTGAGTGACAGATGTGTCTGAGCTCTATGTATGTTAAATATTGTCAACAATTTCACATCGATCCTCGGCTTCGAGGGGTAACTTATACTTGTGACAGCGAGCTTTTCCTATCACCCCATTGTACATGTTTATAATGCACCATCACTTTGAGTCAACACAGAAAAACAGGGTACTTAGAGCCTTTTATTTAGGCAAACACTCATGTGAAATTCTGTTGATATCACAATGAGAACTTATGGCCCACTGAACATAATTTATCTATTATTACATACCTTAAAAGAGAAACTGGAAGATGAACAAACAAAAATGTAAGGTCCTACACAGTTCTTTTTAGAAACTTTTCAGAGTGGCTTTGGAAAATATTTAAATCTTGAAATTCCCACATTGCCTCTAAAATCATGTTTAATATCCATTCTTTAATTTCACACATTCACTTCTCTAATCAGAAATTTAGGGTGTTAGGGTGTTTTAGATATTCAGATCCTAACATACCTTCAAATGTTTTACAGATTTATTGGCCCGCTGCAAAGGAACGAGTGGAATTATGTAAATTAGCTGGAAAAGATGCCAGCGTAAGTATAAAACTTTGAAAATTATCTTTGTTAAACTGGTACTAATATGATAGTAAATATTTATATTGTGTTTTATTGAATTACTGGCATTAATGTATTATTTTTAAGACTAAACAAGCATATTATTTGTAAAGATTAATGTGGTGTAAAATATTTCTACCTTGCCAAAAGCAATCATATTATTCACAAAAATTCATAAATTTAGAAATACTGCACTTTTTAATGTAGTAATTCTGAATATTTTTTTAAAAAATTAGAAACACATTAAAATATTTAAAAATACATCAGAAAATTGTATTTTTAAGAATATATAGTTTTGGCCGAGCCCGTGGCGCACTTGGTAGAGTGCTGCGCTGGGAGCGCGGCAACGCTCCCGCCGCGGGTTCGGATCCCATATAGGACTGACCAGTGCACTCACTGGCTGAGTGCCGGTCACGAAAAAACGACAAAAAAAAAAAAAAAAAAAAAAAAAAGAATATATATTTTTAATTTATATACATGTATTTTGTAAGTGTACACAAAACCATCAGTTATAGCATCACTAACATACAATTAATATTTCATTTCATTTGAGTTGAAATTAAACTTAAAACACTTAGTAGTATTCTTTCACATGGTGACATTGTAGAGGTAACAAGAAGAATTGGTTGAGAATGAATGACACAGCATTCCGGCACAAGAATTAGAAATAATTTACTCTAAAATTTACTTAATAACAATGATATGAAATAACTTATAAAAGATAAATAGGGGGGCCTAGTGTAAACTTTTAATTTAAGATACCTTAAGGACGAGAGAAAACTTTTAGACAGGTATGACTAACTATTCTTTTTTGGTGTGGTCCTGTCTGGATTGCTTTTGCACTAAGTAGTCCTGCAAACTCCCACAAAGTGTGTTAGCTGTTCTATCTCCTGCAAGGACTGGAGAGTGTGTGGCTCTGATTGCCTCCTTTCCCCATCTGAGTGCCAGATGCTCTGTGCTCTGCCCTGAATTCTTACACTTCAATGATGGGGAGAATTGCTCTTTTTCAGCAAAATTAATCATATCCTGAATGTATCTCAAGATGAAAACCTTGGGCAGAATCATGGATTCTGAGGCTTTTTTGCAACATCCTCTAATGTTACCTGTAACAACAATAACACAAGGGTGTGAAGCTGAGCAATGCCTATTTTTAATAATAATGGATAGTGTGTTATATGAAAGCATAATTCAGTTAAAAAATTCTCAATGTGATATAAGTAAACAATGTGACACAAGATGCTTAATGAATTGAGGGGAGGCCTAGAAGACAAAGTATCTGAGACAACAGGTTAGTTCACTCATTTGTTCATTCATTTATTCAACAAATATTTATAGAGAGCCTAAAGGTATGTGTGAAATGGTATCTATCATAATGGAGCTTTCATCTAAAGGGGCATATAGATATTACTCAAATGATAACATACATACTAACATGACTTCAAAACAAAATAATAAAAAATAAATAAATAAACGTGGTTCTGCCTGATTTTGTATTATGTCAGAAATACATCAGGGAGTGTTAGTGTCAAATGTAATGGGAAACAGCTTTTACATTTATTTTACTAGAAACGTAAGAGATTAAACTATTGTAGAATATATTCTTCTTCCTCCCATAGCTCTAATATCTTCACTCTGTTCAACATCCCAACACTGAGCAAGTGCCCAGGTCTGCAAAAATACCAATATTGAACATGTAAGGAAAAAAGGCTTTGTTTATGAGAGTTTTCAAAATTATTTTGTTGAATGAACAGAAGCATGGTATAACCAACATAGACATTTCATATTTTGTGTTTGACCAATATTGAGTTTATAATGATGAGGCAAGTAGGAAAACAGTGTTTTTAATTTACTGCAGTAAACTAATGTCAAATTTCCCATGATGTAGATGAGAGAAACACACAAGGTTAAACAGTCAGTGAAGGTTTAAACAGTGACAGTGTTCTCACTTCAGTATGTTCACTAATTCCAGTTATATAGTAACTTAATTACCCCTCTTATTAAGTTAAAGCAAATGGTGATAAACTTTTCTGGAGATGGTATCCTTGAGGACTCTGAATATGGAACATATTCTTCCAATTTGATTCTATTTGTGAGCTAGTGATTACCTCTAATCTTAAAGCACATCTACTGCTAACACAGGATTAGTGACATGGGAGAGTTTCTCTTTTTACTAAAGTCCATAAAATTTGATGTTGAATCATTTAGGGATAATACAAGCCTTTGTCTCCTCATTTTTAATTTGTCTCTTTAAAATAATGTACTACTGTAGAGTTACTAATAATAGCTAACACTTTCATAGCAGTTACCGTGTTCAAGGAACTGCTTTCAATGCTTTACATTCATAATCTCATTTAATCCTTATAACACTATATGCTAGATTTTATTATTATTCCCTATTTTCCATATGAGAAAACTAAAGCCAGAAAAGTTAAATGACTTGTCCAATATTACATATTTGATGAATAGTGAAGCCAGGAACTGAATCCAGAGGTCTTGCCCCTTGTTCTGTGTTCTTACATAGCACTATAAAATCTGCACGTAAGGTCTAAAAATTGTATCTCTCTAATAATTTTTCTCTTCAGTATACCATACTGTAGATCCTCATTTGAACAGCATTGCACAGATTTTGATTAACAGAAAACTGAGACAAGTCTGTGGTTTTATCAACGTCTTTTATTCGCGTTGGCATTACCCTTTCTTTTCCCACCTCTCTAGTAATTTTTGCCTGCTTCCCAAGAGTGTGTTTAGGATTAACAAGTGTTTGGAAAGACTGTCCCTTTACACAAAGGTACTGTATAACTGCAAAATGGTGAATTATTTACCATAATGAAAGTTAGCTAATTGGAGCTGGGAGGCAGTGGAGAATAAGGAAACAAAAGAGAATTATTCCACTTTCTTGAACACAGTCCCCAGTTTAATCCAGGGACAGGGAGAGGTGACAGGAAGATATTTGGTAGTATTTTGCTCCTGTTTAGATGACGGTTATTCAAAAGAAAGTCACCAAAAATGTCTTTAGTCCTGCCTATAAAGTACTGGTTAAACAGCTCAGTCCAGGCAAAAGAAAGTACAGGGTGAGGGCAGCCTTAGCTCTTTTTATCAGCTTAACTGAAGAGGTTCATAGCACAGAGTTAGAGGATCTTCCACTTCTAAAGTTCGAGGATTACATTATTTGATTTTTTTTTTAACCTTTCTTTTTTTTAAAGATGACTGGTAAGGGGATCTTAACCCTTGACTTGGTGTTGTCAGCACCACGCTCTCCCAAGTGAGCTAACTGGCCATCCCTATATAGGGATCCAAACCCGTGGCCTTGGTGTTATCAGCACCACACTCTCCCAAGTGAGCCACTGGCCAGCCCAATTTTTTTTAACCTTTTAAGAAAATCTAAAAATAAAACAAAGAATTCATTGTAAAAATGTTGCAAATTACGTACAAAAAACGGAAAAAGGAGTCATTTATAAATACCTCCTCTCCCAGAGATAGCTGGTGACATTTTGATGTTTATTCTTCTATCTTATCTATTTACTATTTTTCGGAATGAAATCATTGTTCCTTAACACATTTTTTTTTTTTTCACTTCACAGACTGCCATGAGCATTTTCCCATGTCATTAAATTCCTTTTTATAACACTACTTTTAATAGCTACACTACATTCCTTTAGACATTATTTCATCAATCCCCTATTGTTAGAAGTTTGGTATATATCCAGTTTTTACTATTGCAGATGATACTGCACATGAAAAACTCTATATATAAATATTGCAAGCATCTTTGATATTGAATAGGCTTTTACTAAACATAATTTTTTTTATAGACATATTGCCAAATTGCCCCCCAGAAAGTTCATGCCTCATATACTCTAGCCAGCAGTGCATGATCATGAGAAGGTATATTTCCATGTACCTGGCTAATATGGGATACAACATATATTTGATGTTTATTACAAATGCATAAATGGATAAAACATATTTTACCTTTGCCAACAAAAATAAAAATTATTTTTACTCTTTTAGCTTGAAATTCTTTCATTGTTACAAATACTAAAGATTTTATATAGTTGTAAAAGTAGGATTTTTTAAACCGCATATCCTTACAATTTGTTCTTTTTAAATTTTAGTGTTTGCATTTTCCTTACTGATTATTTTTAGATTATTTATAGATTTATGAAACATATATATGTATACATGTATATGTTAATGTACACACACACATATATATTATTAGTTTGTGCTTCACTCATGGAAAAATATTTTTTATCAGTTATCTTATTTAATATGTTGACTTTTAAATATTTTAAAAAGCATAAAAAAGTAAAATGTTTTCCTTTGCCTTTTTACTACTACAGATTATTATTGCTCTTTAGAAATCTCCACTGTTAGATCATTTTTAAAAGAGAAATGTGATATTTGGATTTTTACATATTTATTTTAAATTGTTGACAATGTATTAAAATAGATTAAACATTCTAAGACAGAAACAGGTATATCTTCACACTGGATTCTATTTCAGAACTGCTAGGCAAAACTAACCTGTAGCACGGTGACAGGCATCTAGTGAATGCTCAAAAAGTGTTTGATGATCACATTTTTCTGCAAAAAGGTACTACAAATAAAAGCAGACCAGATTCCTAAATCATGAGTGTCTTCCCATATTTAACCTAAATAAATTAAAATTAGCAATTTTAAGTCAATTATCAGAGTTACATATGAAGCTGTATTGGATTTATTTGGGCTCTATATAAGTCTTGAGAACTATACATACTTCTGTTTTGCTAATATCTTCCCAGGTATCTGGTGAGAAACTAAAATTCTAAGTGTTAATGCACAGACTGACATGTATTTGTCTTTTCTTCAAGTCTTATTTCAGCTTTATATTTATTGTATTTATTTGATTATTTATACGTGTATAGATGTGTATGATAAAATATCGAAACATCTAATATTACATGAGAGAATAAAAAAGTCGACACTTGTTTTTGGTTCTCTCTCTTTTTCTTTCTCTTCTAGTGGGGGTGGGGTGGGTGGAGAGGGGAAGAGGCTGGAATAAGGGGAGGAAGGAGAAATTCAATACTTTTCAAAGTTGAATATATTACTCATAGGATTGTTTGGTCACATGGACAATTGCCATCGAGGTCGGTAGCTGACAAATTAGCCAGCTTGCAGGGAAAGATAAAAAGCTGCTTCTCAAAGTTATCTTTCTTCAGGACTCACAGAGTTACGCTACCATTAGTAGCCATGCAGGTCAGTAAGTGAATTAAATCGAGCTGATTATTGATCATGCCATATAAACAAAACTTTGAAACTTTGTGCATAAAAAACAAATACAACATAGAATCCTTGAGACTTAATAACTGAAATTATGAATTAAAAGGGAAGTCATTGTGAAGATTTTGTAGCAAGAATTGTTTGGCTGAAATGTCTTCCCCAGGCAAAATTTGAAATAGGAGATCTTGTCTTTTCTATCTCTGTTTACAGGTGTCTTTCCCTCAAGCAACCGATGCCTTTCCATTACCTTTAGGCTGCCTGGAGATTTAGCCCCTATCAACTTCCCCACAGAAAACTTTTACTGAGCAGAACTGACCTTTTTGTAAACTGTGTCAGATAACTCAAGACTTACCCTTATGTTCTATTCTGTGTCAGCCCGTTCAGAGACATGACGAGTACATTAATCCTAGATAACGTTTCACCAAGTTAGGGAACTGACAAACTAGATTATTTTTCAGTGCCAGCTGTATTTTAATAAAGTACTCCTAGAAATGTTAAAGAATGGGAAATGTTTTAGGTATGATTCAGAGCTTTTTGTTTTAATCACTACAATGATATTGCCTATGTGTATAAAACTTCACCCTGGGCCTTACTTGTCTCTGTAAACAGTGCTGTGTCTCTCTTAGTCCCTAATCTTTCTGACTCCATAATTTATAATCTGGAAAGGGAGTTGTTTAATTTCTTTATGCAAATATTTATTTCAGAATCTTGTGAAATTACCCTCTAAGTTCTATGACTATTTGGTAAAAATGAGCTTTTGAAAAAAATGATGAAATAACTAGCAACGAGTCAATCCCACCTCACTCCAGCCTTATAATTTCGCTCTTCCCCTCCCCGTGTACTATTCCTTGTGTAGATCTCACCCTTACATGAATCTGTTTGTGGAGGAAAGGCCAAGAAATAAAAACCCCTTCAGTGAACATGAGTGAGCAAGATAAAGGCTGGATAATACTGAAACCTCCTACCTTAGCCATGAGGCATCATTAGAACTTTTGTGGTGATTATGTACATTTCTTTGCCTTGGCTTTTCTCACATTACTGTGCCTCTATTGTTTGTTCAGAACCATTAGTATGGCATATTTACTCTCTGAATTAGGTTTTCATTTGAGATTTCATAACATGGTGTTAAAGAATGTGAAGCTAGTTCCTTGGTGGTGCCTTTGTGCAAATAGAAGGTAAGCTTCTGTTATCAGACACTTTGATGGGAAGGTGGAAAACTGGCATAATATAATTTTGTTAAACAAGACAGTCTTCCAGAAAATTGTCTTAAAATATAATAGAATCTACGTATAATAAACATAGGAAAATATTTTTTTTTAAATGTCTGCAGTGTGATTTGTACATCCTTAGGATGTCCTTTTGTAGCATACATCCTAAGCAACTCTATATGATATCCTTCTGCAGCATACAGCCTAAGGAACTATACACAGGGCCCTGCTCTTGTTAAAGAGTGCTAAATCTTCCTACCTGACTAATGAACATACTCTACCTGTGTGGCACAGGAACCAATACTGGAATTTCTCACAATCTCAAGCAACACTGTGTTTATAAGGAAGCAGAGAGCAGAAGACTCACTGAGTTCAATGTAGCATTCTTCTTTGATAGTATATGAAGATTTTGTTAACTGGGATCTACAAATTCTTGAGACATAAAGTTGCAGGCTAGCCAGGTGAAGGAAGAATTAGGAGCTAAGAACTCTGTAGCACAGATTTGCAGATGTAATTATTCACCCTAAAATCAGAGCAGCTGCTTGGATATTGACATTTTGTATAGGTTGAATTCAGGGTAATGAATAAATAATTATTAAATGTTGTGTTATATCGTTTTTTCTGCATAACCATCATAGCAATCTTATCAGTTAAGTCATCATCTGCCTTTTTAAATTTGCATGTATTGTACATATTTATGGGGTACAGTTATACTAAAATATGTGTAGCCAATGTGTGAGTATCAGATCAGGATAACTAGCATATTTGTTATTGCAGAATTGTTTCTTTCTGATGAGAACATCTGAGTTCCTCTCTTCTAGCCAATTGAAAACATACAATAAATTACTGTTAATTATAGATGTCTAGCACTATTGTAGACCACTTGAACTTATCTGTCCTATCTAGCTGTGATTTTGTCTGCCTTTTTAATTCTAAGAACCACCCTATCAACTAGGTCATTGTCTTGGGGTTTTTTTTGTTGTTGTTGTTGTTGTTGTTTTTTAATATATATATATATATTTCTCCCAACAACCCTAACAAAAATGACATTATGTCAATGACAGACTGGTGAGGAAACCCATGGCCACTCAGGAAGAGTGAAACTGGACTTTTTCTATGAAACCCAATGGTTTCATGCATCTCCAACTTCCCTAGTAAACACTTGCTTGTCTCCTGGGTAGAATCAATCTAGAATGAAAGTGCGCTGCAGCCCAGTGATTTCTCAGGGGTCTTTGGGTCCAGGAATCAGTAAGCCATAGTTAAGAAACTGCTTCTAACAATTATGTAAATAATTGGGAAGAAATAGGGAATAACTTGCAGGAGGTAACTTGAAAATAATATATAATAACAAGAATGAATATTCTGAAAACTAGGGAGCCACTATGTACTAATAAATGGTGGATAGACAATAATGAAGTTCTAAAGATAATAATAATGTAAAGAAATATTTTTAGACAGAAACAAGAAGAAGTATAAAAATTTCTTCAAAAATGTGACTTGATGTAAAAAAACTGTCATGGGACAAACAAAAGAGACTCTTGAAATCAGCAGGAAATAATCTGATTCTCATAAATTCTGTGAAAATCAAAGGAAATAAGTGGTAGACATTTTTGTCAATAAGAATGGAATACATATCTACGAATACATATTTGTGTTCAATGTAGCTGGGACAGATGATGTTGCAAACAGTAGTAGCTATATGAGATAGTTGATGTATTGTCAGAGCACAATGGATTTTGTTCTCTATGTACATCTTGAAAGAAAGTATGGCTCTCTCTTTCATATTCTGTTTATATCCACTTTCTAGGCCTCATTAAATACCACTGTAGAGATTTACATTCTAACACTGATTAGTTCAAAAGTTTTGTAACTTCGCAAAGCTGAAAAGTCCCTCTTTTAAGCCATACTTTCAATATTTGTCTTGCCTCCTTTGCTAAATCAGGTATTTAAATATTTCTCATAATCTATTTCATTTTTGCTATTATTTGTGATGATTTATCTTTTTGAAAAACAGGTGGTATGAATGATAATCTTTCAAAAACCTGAATTGTATGCTGATGCTTTTCATTTTTATGCTCAACAGACAGAATGTGCAAATTTCATCCGAGTACTTCAACCCTATAACAAAACTCACATTTATGCATGTGGAACTGGAGCATTTCATCCTTTATGTGGGTATATTGATCTTGGAGTCTATAAGGAGGTAATTTAATGAAGTGGCATGAAAAGCATAATTTATTGTAATACATTGATACTTAATGCCTTTGACATAAAGCAGGCAGATTTGAATATAAAGATTGAAGCATAGTTTATAACTAAATAAGAACTCATGTTTCTAACTGTTTTATGGACTGTCATTTTCATTTTACACTTTATCTACCTAATAAAAATTTTTTTCCATTAAAAGTTGTTTTTAGTCAGATGATGAAAATTGATAGTATAAAATGTTTAAGGAGCCTTTTTTCTATGTACTCTATGTCTTTATTTATTTTCTTCTGAGTTTTCTTTATAACTGTATCTCTCTCTCTCTCTCTCTCTCTCTATATATATATATATATATATAAATAGTATGTTGCTATTGGTAAAACAAAAACATTTTCTATAGGACCTTGTAGTGGAATTTCTCCTTAAAATAATTTCATTTTTTCATGTAATAAAGTTGACCTGTAAACGTATGTTTGCAGTAGAGAACACTATGTAAAGAAAATTTTAATGACTTTCTTAGATTTGTATAGATGGTCAATAGCACACTGAACTCATTGTTTTTGCTGGACCAAACTGACATAGTGGAAATAAAGGATATATTAATTAGGAGTAATGTATTCCAGATATCAACAAGCATTTTAATAAATGAGAAACATGCAGATTTAGGTAATTTAGTTAATAACCAGTTCTTTAGAGTGCTCTTTGTGTCATGGACTGTGCCATGAACTTTCTGTGGATTGTTTCTTTGGAATTTCACAACACTCTCAATGAAGTTGGTACCATTATAATTCCCAATTTACAGGTTAGCAAAACTTGAGTCTCAGTGGATAAAATAGACAAGGAGTCTGTATCTAGAGCAAGCATGTCCAGCTGAGCTTTAGAATATGTGCTCTAAAGTATTTCTTTGTATGTCCTGTTGTGCTCATGTTTATGTATATACTTCTTGTAAATAACCACACATATTTGCAAGATAATTGGCTGTGTGTTTGAAAGTAAAGTCTAGGCTTATGAAGCACTTTTCTTTACACTGATTTAACTGAAGTCAAACCCACAACTGTGGCTAGACAGATTTTTCCTCTCCAACCAACTTTTCTAACCAGCCCAGACTGAACTGTTTGAAAATAGAGCAACCCTGATAGTTAAATCTCTGAACCTCTAGGAGACTTGGCAACTCGAATCCATCATTCTTTGTTGCTGGTGTAATGTTCTCCGGCCTGGCTTTGATGAAGGGTAATATATAACAGTAGCTCATAGCATAGGGTGTAATTATATGAGATAGCCCCACAGCTTGGGTGTGTTTTGAGGCCTGAGGCTAAAGGCCAAACTCACAACCTGCTGAGGGAAGCAAATAGTGTTCTATAGCTTTTTAAAAGTCACAAGTGCTGAAAGGGAATTTAGATGGAGCTAATTACTGAGCTTGGGACTGTCAAGAAGCCCTGGGGCAGTCAAATTTACAAGTTCTATGAATAAGAGAATTATGAGTGAACAGGGGTATTGAGCCTTGTGAGTTTTCAGCTGGTCAGGAGTACAGGTAATTGTATGGCAGCCCTGCTTGAGGATTGTTAACTTTTCTTATGAATCATTAGTCCCAAGAAATCATTGTACTTCTAGAGGGAGTTTAGAAGGCCCTTCCATTTTCAAATTAATAAAGTTGCTCCTGAGGTGGTTGGGAAGAGAGAACAGAAGTGTGCCAAAGAGGTGGAGGAAGGCACACTCTGGGGACTGCTAGGCAGTGTGCCTGGGGTAATGGGAAGAAAGGGGAAGAAGCTAAGATGAATCCCAGCTTCCTGACTTTGGCGGTGAGTGAGAGAGTGATGTTATTTATTGAGGTGAAAGCAATAACTAGTTTGTGGGAAAATGGTGAATTGGTTTTGTATATTCTGCATTTAAGATCTGTTCAGTAGGTCATTCCAAGTGGGCAGCTGGATCTGCAATTCAGGAGAGAAGTCAGGGCTGCCACCAACAATAGTAGATTGAGCCTGGACAACCCCAGTGTGAAATGTGGCTCCAGTCATTTTCCAGCTCCACGGCCTTATGCACACTGCAAAAATCTATAAGCTTCTATTTATTCGGTAAAATGATGATGATAATAGTAATAACTACCTCCCAGAGTTATTTGGAGGGTAAAATGAGGAAATGATTGTACAGGCTTTGGCATATAGCACTTGTCCCATTCCAATTACTTAATCCTCATCCATTACTTAGCAACAGGAACACAAAAAGTAAAGAGGCATGAATTTCAAAAGTGTATAAATACACTTTATATATATATATATATCCTGTAATATGGCTGTTTAATAATCAGATTGAAACTACGTTCTTTCCTGTCTGTTCTCCCCTCTGCTGCTGCAAATCTCATCTTTAAATGGAGATGGTATTAACTATAACTTTGCCTAGTTGTGATGATTAAATGTTTTCTTACTGTCATTCTGATCCACTTACCTCTTCTCTAACAATATTCCTGTGTGTGCAGTTCAGACAGGTGCTTTTGTATAATGACCTAAGCTTAAGGAATTTTGTAGGAAAAAATCTTATAAAATTGAAGCTTCAAAATTTAGAGTGTCATGTAATTCAGTCAGTTTATCTCAGGAAGTGCATTGAATCATCTAGTATTTTTTACTTTATTTTCCTGTAGTTGTCCTTGACTAGCTCAAGGAAACTTGCTGTCTTGCTATATTCTTTCTCCAGGAGATTATAAAGGAGAACTTGTTCTCAGCTTCCATAAACATCAATTATATGGGGTTTTCTTGAAAATTTAATGAAATATTATATTTAAAACCAGAAATCTATACAATTGTAAGTTTATCTAGTATCTTGGTTCCACTATGGCATTCTCCCAGATATTTTCTTGGTTTTTGTATTTTAGCTTTTTACTATAATCTTCTGGGGCACCAGAATTTAGTTTACTTTTCTCTTTATGATATCCCATTATAGGCTTTTAGAGTCAACAGTTCTGTTTAACTTGTAGAGAATAATGTACCCTTAATGATATTTAACTATACTTAAGAGGCACTATCTACAGGTGTTTTTTTCCTGGCATGCCTCTGGTCCCACCCACATATGGGAAGCATGCCCTGAATGTGTTTTCATTGGACTTTTTTTCACACCAGTATCACAACTTTTCATTAGCTGACCTGTCCAAACTAAACACACTTGGACTTGATCATGTTACATAGTCATGGAGGGTCTATAAATTGATTTCAACATATTTTTAAATTCATGAGTTTGAAATTCTGGAACTAGATTAGTTAAGAGTGTGAACTTTGGAGACAAAGCTCCTGCTTTTCCTCTTAATAGCTATGTGACACTGAGCAAGGTATGTACTACCACTTTCAGTCATCAATAGTACACTTGCAAAGCTGGAATTATTAAAGTAGCCACTTCATTAGGCTTGTGGTGAGAATCCAATGAGACAATGTGTATAAATTCCTGGTCCTTGTTTAGTAGCTCCTAACAGCTAGGTATCATTATTGTTAGTATTAAAATGTGTTTACTTAAAATTATGGAATAGCAATTATAAATCAGCCTATTTAAATTGCTATGATTATTTTTTAATGATGCAGTTGTTTCTATTGGTCTTGTTCAAAAGAAAAGAAAAAGATCTTAAATTACAACATAATAAACCAATAATCCAATTCCCCCTACCCCTTTTGCTTCACTGCTTGCTTTCTATATAAGAGGCACTGAATGGTCCTTTCCTATTATACGTGTGCTCCAATTTAACTTTGAAGATTCTAAATCTAGAGAGAATGTCTGAAATGCTGGACTTCTCTACCTAGTGTATGCACTGGGTGAGTCATCAGCCTTTTAGCTGGATGGTAGTGTTGTCATTGTTATGAAACACTCAAGCTCATGGGGCCACCTTCATTATACATTCATATTTTTCTTGGAAAGTTCAACTTAAGATGTTTTTTTCCCCTGAATATTATAAGTCTGCCAATATCATTCTGTCTGTGACCACTATTAAAGAAACAGATGTTTCAGCCAAAATAACTATGTGGCTTTAATGTGTACAGTGTTTTCAGCATAGTGAAAATACTACAATGAGATTCTTTTTTTTTTTTTTTTGGTCCACATGTATCAACAGCTCTTAAAATGAACTACCTGCCTTAGAACACTTTTATGCTACTATCATTAAAACATATCACAAGGCTTAAGTAATTTGGTAGAGTTGCAAATGCTTAGTTGTATAGACCATAATCATTATCTTGAAAGTATAATCATTTAGCAAATTTATTTCTTTAAAGAGAACATTGGTTTTATTAGCCTCAATAAATTTGCTATTAAGCTTAAGAAATATGTGTGCGTGGTGGTGATTTTGATATTTATAGTGGTCTAGACTAAATGAATTGGTGAGTATACCACTATTTCCAAACGAAAAATTCACACAGTATTATCATTACCACATTGGGCAAAAGGAGACTAAAACATGAGTATTGAGTCTTGCCAGATACAGTATTTGCTAAAAAGTTAAAGAGCCCAGCATGATGCACATGCTACACGGTCAATTGGTTTTTACCAAATTAATGAGTTAAAATTTAGTTATCTCCTATGTTCTTGCTGATTGTGATATTTTTAAAAATCTCACTTGTGCTAATGTTTCTCACAACAGGAAGTTATATTCAAGTTAGACACGCATAATTTGGAGTCTGGGAGACTGAAATGTCCTTTTGATCCTCAGCAGCCTTTTGCTTCAGTAATGACAGGTAAGATCAATGATAGGCAGTTCTCACTCTTAGATGATTTTCTGTAAAGGTATGTGTAGACTTAACCACATTTTCTTATTGAGTTCAATATCATCTTGGATTAATCTTCACCAGCTATTTTATTCCAGTATTTTAGTGCCAAATCTCTCTGTACTGAGCATCTTTATCAATAATAAAGTGAGGCCACATCAATCCTTAATATCTGCACAGTTAGTTTTTAAATAAACTAAAAGATTAAATTCTTTTTAATGCAAATGAAACACACTTACTTGTTCTGTAATTTTACATTTAGATGTCTGGTATTTTCTTTTCCTGAACTATGTCCCCATTTGGCTCAGTATGAAAGTTAAATTTAGTAGTTCCCTAAGTGGGTAAATTAATACGCCAAATGAATCAAGCTATAGAATACAGATAATAGAATATTATAACACCTTTTCCCCAATTTCTCTATAACCTGATGATATTAATGGAAATGTTGTGGAAATTTTTGCTAACACATTTAGTCTTCTCTCACTTTGTATACATCTTAAATTCTCTTATGAGATGACCATCCTGTTCAAAGAAGTCCGTGCTGTGTGGTCTGAAGTCTTTTCTGAGGAATGTGGGCAAGACCTCTGAATTTCAACCATTATAAGGATTTCTTTTGTCTTGGTTTGGTTCATGACTTTCATCTCTTTTTATTTAACTTGTCTATCAAATGTTTGAATAGAAGATGATAGGAGAAGCACCATGACGTTTTAATTTTCACTTAAAACTAGTGATCTTGCTTTGAAGTGAAAGTGTGTGCATTTTTGTGTGTTCTGAAAATTATATGACTAATGTTCCTTCATTATTCTCAGAAAATGAGATAGATGATTTGTGATTCTGATCTGTCAAGTAGAGTTGACACACCCTTAATTTAAAAAACAATAGATATAGTCGTTGGTGACCCTTCTTAGGAATCCCTAAGTAATTTTAGATACAAAGAAGACAGTTTTAAAACCTGATTATTCAGATCCAATTTTTAGGTTGAAACACACCGTTTTTTCCTTACAAAACATTCAAATATCTGCAATTTTATATATCTCGAAGTGATGATTTGCTTTCTTTACTCTTACCAAACTTTTCTATGATGCCATTGTTGTTGGTGGTGGTACGTTTTTTTTTTTTTTTTAACTTGCTCCACAATAAGATATTGCCATTTACCTAATATATTTCAGGGAAATGCCTTCACAGGATGGAAACAGTACCGTATCTACAATTGCTTTACATAGTTAGATTTCTCTCATTTATGTTTTTGTTTTGTTTTGTGTTTTCTTTAGAAGTTGGCTATGGTAATTATTTAGGTTGAATTATCCCAAATAATTCAGTGGAAAGCTTATTTCGATGGATATAATCAATGACTTTAGAAAGTATCTTAATTGCTTCTTACACAAGACAAAATTTTAAAGAAATGAAAGTTGAATTTCAGTAAAACAATGCCTTTGTTTTCATATTTAAGCGTTTAAAAAATCTAAATGCTCTGTAGAGATTAGCCATTTTTGCTTTGTTCCATTAAGTGTAATCCAAAGTAGTTGATTACAAATGTCTCAAGATGGCAGAGGCTTCGTCCTCTATGGGGTGACATATTCTACTGCAGGGACAGCCTTCTTCCTGCCACCCCATCCACCCCCACTCAATGCTCTAACTAGTGTTGGGACAGATTGACCTCTGCCCCACTCTTTTCCTCCCTCCATCTTTTCTCTCCCCTTCCTTCCCTTTTCCTCCATCTACTCTTCCTTTTCTTTTTTCACTCTCTTCCCCCCACCTTCCCCTATTTCCCACCCCCCACCAAAAAAAAAAAAACACAAAAAAAACCAAAACATAGGGACATGCACTTTTCCTAAATAACAGGACAAAGAAGTTTGGTATGCAGCAATGGCAACATTTTTCCCTTTTCAAGAATTCCTGTTTATCAGAACTATTAGAGACATGATTAGCTACAAGGAATGCAACGTGTTATAATTACAGAGAATGACTTCAGTGCTGAAAGCTCCCTTTCAGCAGAGGTTAGGCAAAGAAAAGTGGTGGTCATTGAGGTTGTGTCAGTTAAGTAAATACTAATTACACAATCCATTCCTCATGATGGCATTTAAGTTTTAATATATTTTGTGTGTTATTATAAAGAGGAACTCCTAATTATGGTATTTTTTTGAATTATTTGTGGGGAGAAAGCAAAGAGGAAGAGCTCGTTCAAAAGAGAAACCAATGCATGTGCAATTATTCAAAAGAATTTGGATTTTTTTATATTCAAGTATCTAACATCAGTTTTACAAAGTTAATTGAGTTATTTTTTTTCTTCAACTGAGCTAATTTTTCAAAATCTGAAAGTAATGTTTATGAAACAACATATTCTGATGTTAAACAATAAACTTCTTTGGTGTCATGCTGTGAAATTTGAATATTTTAAGTAGTGTCTACTGCTATATTCTTAAAAGTCCTATGCATCTTTTTTCTTCCTCCCAGATGAATACCTCTACTCTGGAACAGCTTCTGATTTCCTTGGCAAAGATACTGCATTCACACGGTCCCTTGGGCCTACTCACGACCATCATTACATAAGAACTGACATTTCAGAGCACTACTGGCTCAATGGTTAGTGATTTCTTTTTTCACTTTTGATTGTTTTGCCTTTGCTTTTGCATAGATAAGAAGGTCATTATTATTCTTTCAAATGTGTTTTGGGATAAATGATTTAGCTCAGCATTATAAAGTATGTTTGAAATAATTCCATGTTAAATTGGAGAAATCTCCAGAACCTTCTGTATGTACAAAAATAGTTGATATTTATTGAGTGTGTCCTATGTCCTCAACACCATGCTATGTTCTAATTGATATTTTTAATATTCACAATGACATATGAAATATATTATTATTTTTTGCTTTTTAGAGATGGACAAACTGAACTAGAGAGAAGTTAAGTAATTTGATCAAAGTTTTACAACTTGTCATTTGCATAGCTGGAATTCAAACTGGCAACGTTACTGCTGTAGTCTGTGTTTTTTTTTTTTTTTTTTTGTCGTTTTTTCGTGACCGGCACTCAGCCAGTGAGTGCACTGGTCAGTCCTATATAGGATCCGAACCCGCGGTGGGAGCGTCGCCGCGCTCCCAGCGCAGCACTCTACCAAGTGCGCCACGGGCTCGGCCCTGTAGTCTGTGTTTTAATGACTAAGATATATACTGTCTATTAGCCCCATCAAAAGGGGTTAGATTGTAATGCTAACTTCTGTTACTTAAAGGTAACTTATGTTTAGGTTAAGACATACCCTTTCAAATTTTAACCATAACCATATTTATATTGACATAGATTTGTCTGATTACTCTTTTATTTAGGGGTCATACAATATTTTGGATTTCCAGAAAAAGAAAGAAAGAAAAAAACAAACAAACGACAACACCAAAAATAAACCAAGAATCTCCTAAATGAATTTATTTAATTAATTCAAGAAACAATAGGAGGCTTTCCCTCTACTTCTTACAACAGATCAGATTTTATCATGATTTTTTAATGTTCTCTAATTAACATATGACTTTATTTCATTGCATGGCAGAATAACAAAACAGTGTTATTAAAGCAGGTAGACAACATTTCTCATTCCCACCATAAATATTGGGTTTTAATGGAGGAGGCCAGAGTAGAGATTTCCTAGGGTCTATCTCCCTATCTTTCAGTGTCATTTAAGCAGTGAAAACATAAACAAAAAGGAAAACACTTTTAAAACATTTCTTTAGTCAAAACCTCCAGATCTATTTGTTTACACAAGAATGTGATTTCCATTGACCCCAAGAGTACCTTTTTTTTTGGGGGGGGGGTGTTGCTGAAGAGTACTCCTTTGATAAGGAAAACAAATATAAAATATCTACAAATATGTGATTATTCATAAATTTCTTAACACACATCCAAGGCAAGACTATCTTTTTGTGCATTGTGAGATTGTTGTGTAATTCCTTGCTTTTAGAGTAACTTTATAGATTTCACGTATATAAAGGCTTAAATATATCTGTGTAGGTAAGATATTCTTATGACTTTAAAATGAAGTGTAAGACTATGTCTCTCAGTCTTGGGATGGCAAATATCATCACATTGCTACTCTTTTAAGAGATTATTCCCTTTTTTCCCTTAACTACACCATGTCCATAAAGAAGTCTGCAGCATTGTTAAAACAATAAATGTAGGAAATATGTATTCAACTATTATTTGCATAGAATGCTGTTCTTAGTGCTATGTGAAGAGAATTACAAAGTAGGAAGCCTTTGAGTTGGTTTAACATTCCCTTAATAAACAACTCTTGAAGCCCTCTTGTATATTGAGTGCTATTCCACCCATGGGACCTGCACAGATAGGGAAGGGTCACTGACCTCATGGGTGATGAATGGTTTGCTCAGCTTGGAGCATAAGGAGAGAGTGGGAGATAAGGCTACAAAGCTATAAATAATATCCTGAAACCAATGGAGAGCCATTGATGGTTTACTTTTTAATCAGGGAGTCAGAACTTTGTTATTACAAAGGTAACTGACTAAAGGAGAATGAGGACAAAGAGAGAAGAGGCCATTGCCTGGAAACAGAATGAGAAAGGGACAGAAGCAAAGGTGGTAGCAGTGGGGAGGCAGGTGAGAATACACAGCAAAGAATATTTGGTAGAGAAGATATTTGCTTGTGAATAGAAGAATTGGAGGACATAAGGCAGAGTTCAAGAGAAGATTTTAGATGCTGGGAAAACTTTGCAATTAAAGAAGAAGCCAATAGAAGGAAGAAATTAAGGTAGGAGGAAAGGTACATCATAAAAGAAGTCTCAATGGACTGAATTCAGGCAATTACAAATTAGGAGAACTAACATTTGTGGTTCTAGGTCACTCAAGGCAGATTGCTTAGTGGTGTGATAGCCAGGGTGACCATGTGACCTGGTTTACCCATGGCTTTTCAGTTTACTTCTGTTGTCTTTTTATTTTTGAGTGTCCCAGTTTAGACAAAAAATATAGTTCTGTTTCTGTGGAACTTAATTATCTGGACTTAAATTCTAACTTTCATTTACCCGTGACTTTGATTATAGCTTTTAGTGCATCCAAATTCTTTGTCTAGTAATATGGCATAATAATAGTATCTATTCACAGAGTGTCATGGGATTCAATTAGATCATATATGGAAGTCTGACAATTTTAAGAGCTGAATTGCTGTCAATATTATCAACATCATTATTGTTATACCTTCAGATAGGAGAGGTAGGGGGCAAGACTAAAACCTGGGATGCTCTGAGAGTCTGTCATCTCTTTAGCATTTTAAACCATTTGACTACCTTTTCCTTCTCTCCCTCTAAACCTCATAATTCTGTGAGCTCACCCATCCTAAAAGTTTCAACTGTTTTCTGAGTTCCTTTTCAATATTCTCTTAAAAATATTCATTTGGATCGCTTGGATTTTAATCTCAGATTAAAAGAAAAAAAATGGTTGCTTAGTATTGGAATAAAGACACCTAAGCTTTAGTCTTATTTGTGTCACTAACCTGCTTTGAGATTTTTACAAGTTGTTTAATGGTCTTTTGATTGAATTTCTTTTTATGTACATATACGAGTGACTAGTTGGATCTAAAATCTAAAATCCTGTGAATCAAAGTTAAAAAGAAAACTATCTTGCTTTCTCTTTCTAACTTGCCCTTCAGTATCAGTTTCCTAATCTTATCTATTTTAACTTTCTTCACTTCCTCTACCCAGTTACCTTGGAATTATTGATTTCTTCCTTTTCCTCATACTCCTTATCTAATCTATCACTAAAGGCTTTAATTCCTTCAAAATATCCATCAACCCCTTGTTCTTTGCACTGCCACATCTTCCCATAGGTCTTCATTACTTCATTTCTAGTTTATTGCCACAATTTTATTGTTTACTAATTGATCTCCCTCTTTGTCTCTCTCTCTTCTCCTTCAAATTTATTTAATATAGCATCCATGGTAGTCACTACCTTAGACGCTTAAAGTGCTATTTTACTCACTGGTATAATCCTGGGAGAATTACTATTTGCACTTTACATTTGGGGATACATTAGAAGTCAGATAGTAGCCCATAGTATCTAGTAGAGGTGAGCTTGAAATTCAGATAAGTCTATCCAGCTGTAGACACTATGCTCTGTCCATTATTTGACACAGTTCATCAACCCAAATTTTGCTCTTTTGACTACACGTACCCTGCTCTTACAGCCTCACTGCAAACACAGTCCATGTCTATGTGCCATGTTGGGCAACAGCAAAGCAAAGATGTGAGTCGGTTAGCAGGTAGTAAAACAGAAAGGGAAGGTGGGTTAGGCAACAGTGGGGGAGATCTAGGCAGTCTGGCCATCAAGGGAAGTACCAGCAGCAGGTCAGGTGTTGGCTGAGGGAAAGAAAGCCCAGAGTTAGAAGAGTACAAGCTTCAAGAAACTCAGTCAGTCAGGAGTTTCCCAGTCCATTAAAACTAGGGCAGAGCAAGGGGAGAAATTATGGAAACAATATGAAGTGCTTATAATGAGGAGGGACCTGATGGGCTAAGACAAAATATTTGCTTGCTCAACAAACATTTTAGTCTTCCTTTATGAGAAATGGCCATTTTCCAAATATAGTCAGCCTACGATCCAAAGACAGAAGTCAATGGGATCATCTGGCTGGAGTCAGGAGTGTGAGGAGAGAGAAGACAGACGAATTATGCTGATTGTTGGGAATGAATGTTATCTTAGACATTATCCTATTTAACCTCGTATTTTGCAAATGGAGACATAGCATGAGGAAGGGACGTTTCAAGGTCTCCTAGCTGCCAAGCTCATTCTTCCGTTACAACACTAAGCCTGTGGGAAGAGTAGTCTATCATATCTTCTGAATCTGGAAGCTTGACTGCCTTTTTGGTGGCAGTTATGGGAATAAAGAATCTGTTTCTGCCTTAACACTGGACCTGCCACAGCACAATTACTGACACAGGCTACTAGGTCTAAAGCCGTACTGTCCAGTATGGTAGACACTAGACACATGTGGCTATTTAAATTTAAAGTAATTAATATTAAATAAATTTAAAATTCAGTTCCTCAGTCACACTAGCCATATTTCAAGAGCTCAATAGCCCCATGGGCTAGGGGCTGCCATATTGGATGGCACAGATATAAAAGATATCATCAATGCAGTAACTTCTATTGGACAATGATGCTTTAAAGTATACTCATTTATTAATTATGTACATTAGCCAATGATCATATAATGTGACACACTTGTGAATTTTCTTTCCTATTTATACAGCATGTCAATATGAAACTCACTGCTGGGTTTCATAAGATTGTTGCTGGGTTGAAAGAACTGACCAATATTTAATATTTCAAATAATGGAGTCAACACCAATGTCTTTTTTGTTTCTTCTATATATAATTACATCAGTGTATTGTTTATTTCTAGTTAGAGAATGTTTTGTTAAATTTTGCTTTCTATGCTTTTTTTTCAGTTTAAATTTCTGCTTTTTACATGCCCATGATGAACCTAACTCTTGTAAATGTAAATGTGGTAATATGTTTAAAGTGAAATGCAAAAATTAAGTTAAATTTGCAATTGAATATTTAACTGTTAAGATGCAGATTCTAAAGAATTATCTTTTTTTAATATGAAGCTACATGAGTCTTTTATAAGTCCATTTTTATCACTGACCCACTTAAGGAGTTTAAAATCCTTAATACATTTAAGTAAGCCATATTTTGTTCTGTGCCCTACTTAGGTTTAACCAGAGTGAGATCAGCTAACCTCTTCATTTAACAGTGCAAAATTCCTTGTCAGGACTGTCTTCTTCCTTGAGATACTAAGCCATCTATTAAATACCTTACCAGGAGGATAAAAAATTACAAAGATGAAATACTATGGACAGTTCTAGATGAAGACTTACATGCTTCCACAGTTTTCTTTATTAACTTGATCTTAGAAATATCAGGAAATAGTAAAATAGATATAAGTTAGGGTGGCTACTCAAATGCAGGTTAGTTTTTGTTAAAATTTTAGGATAAAACTAAGAAATAAGACCACTTGCAAAAAGAAAACACATAATGATGCCTCGCATGCATATGTTTTTGTTTTCTTTCCTGGAATAGATGAGAACTTTTGTTTTAAATTTTTATTTTTAACATATGGAGGCAGTTTGCATTTGAAGTTTCTCTTGGGATGCTCTGCTGTCTATAAATGCTTCTTCCACATAAAAGGAGAAAATTAACAAAAAAACAATAGGAAAAAGATATAGGAAGAAATAAAAGGAAGTTAGAAACCTACTACCTATTAAATCACGGGGATAGGGGTGCTCATCTGGGTGAAAAGATGTTCATAGGGAAAATGAAAGCGGTGTGAGTACAGGCCACACTGGCTTATGGTATTCTCATTTGGCAGTGCTTCTTGGTGTCATGCTAGAAGTTTATTTGTGAACATGCCCCATTTCAAACTCCATCCTTACTAGGGCATGTGTTTCAAATGCCAAAGGGGAAAACTGTGCAATAATAAAGCACAGGTGTCTATTGGTATGATTTAAAATTGTTTAATTCAACAGCTATGCACTGATTAAATGATACTAATTTTACCAAGTTTGGCAGCAAGCCAGGAAAGAGTTTCTATCATAAAATACTGACATCAGTGTTCTAAGACAGGACCTCAATGGAATCTGTAAGAAACTCTCTATTCTTGAAACTTGTATTCATTTTTAACTCATAAGTATGCTTATTGTTTAAATCACAGAATAGAGTACTATTTGATACTCTTTTTTTCATAATTATGTTTTTTTATATAATATTTGGTTTACACAATTCCACCATTCTCCTCCAAAGCAGTTTTCTTGCAATACCTGTAAAAGAACCAACATTTCATAGAGTTCAGTAAAATCAACAGTGACTGAATGAACAAACATAACAAGGCCACATATATTATATATTAGTTAAAAGTTAAAAGAAATAATACTTGAAAAAATATCTACACTGTTTTCCCCCATTGATGTCATAATGAAATTCCTGAAATGTGGATTAGTGTCATACTCTGTACCTTTGGCCATTTCAAGTGGCAATACCTGGCAACACCCAGATAATGTTTTTCATGTCCGAAGTGATTTGTTCTGTGCATTTCTACAATATGGCAATGAATTTACTTGTTCTCCTTTCAGAACTTGTGCTTTTTGCTCTGTTTTAGAATTGTCTTTCTTTTGATGAACTCTATAAACAAGTGACACTAAACAATCAACTCCTATAACCACTTCTAGCATCTGGGTATCTGAGGAAAGCTTTACAAGCTACTCTCTCTTACACACTGTAAATTTTCTACCACCTTGTTCTTTTCTAAATTATAATTTTAACTCAATTATTATGTAAGTCTGATAGACTACTAACATTACAAGGATCATCATGCTGCATGTGTAACTTGTATTTAAACTATATTAGAGTGCTACAATAAATTCTATTCATGTTAATGACCATTTCAAAGCTCACTATTTGTCAAGATAAGGGAAGCCAATCATATTCTTGTAATTTCTGCATAGTTTCAGTATTTTCCTTTTTTTGTACTTTGTTTCTAGCAGTTTTTCTTTTTTGCTCTAAGCTCTTTAAATATAGTAGTAATTAAATAAATTTTCTTTGTTTTCATGAATTCGCTAAAACCCTAATTCCACATTTATAGAAAAATTTGTTTCCACAAAGAGTTGTGTTTTTTTTTTTCAAGAAAATATGTTTAAATAAATATCAGAAGTGTTCATTTGTGACCAAAAAAGGATTTTTATTTTGCTTAGGGACCAAGATCACGTTTGTGATTTATCAACAACTTAAAAGAGAGATCCTCTTTTAAGAGAAAGAGGGGAAAAAAACAAAACAAAACAAAAAGCTTTGTATGGAATTGTTAATAGACCTTGTCAATTTAAGATTAATTAGCAAAGAATGTGGTATTCAGAAATTTAATTTTTATGAATTTTCTAGGATGATATCATAGCAAGATTATCAGGAGCGTAAAAATCCGTTGGAGTTCTAAATTCCAGAAAAGAATAGGGAAATAATAAAGCATAAAGAGAAGGTGCATGCACATATTTCCCTCCTCTCCTTTCCTCTTAAGGTTTCTCATTTCAGTAGAGCAGAGATTGGATGGGAAACATAGCGCTGACCTAAAGAAGCTGGGGTGATAATGACTTGACTACCCACCTCTTGGAATCCAACATTACCTTTTGTCTGTTGAAGGCTATTGTGAAGCTTACTTTATTGGGCTATTGACCAATTGCTGTGCATTTGCAGGAAATGATTTTCAGTATTGCCAGGGTTCACATCAATCAAAGAAACTTTAGAGAAAGCAATGTTGATTGTTTTCACCTCCTACCACTTTTTTTTGTTTTGTTTTTAAACTTTTTGTCTTCTCTTTTCTCCTGCTTCTACTTCCTAAACACTCAGAGCTCTGTGCTTTCTTCTAGGTGCCTCACATTTTCTACTTAATTAAAGTCCTTCGTTCTTTACCAAGCATTTGCTTTCACCAAAAGATTGTTTCTGAACTAGTATCAGCCAATTATAGATCTGTTACCTGGTTAATTCACAATTATATGACAGGTCTTCAAAAAGTTCATGGAAAGATGTATATTTCATTTTTTCAAAAACTTCTTGAAGAACCCTCATGTAAAACTGAGACTTAAACTTTCCAATACTTTTAAAACAAGGAGTTGGTAACCCAAATCAATTAATTATTGATGTAGTGCAAAGAGATTTGTTGTGTTCCAAATACTTTTTCACTTTACAAATGTTGTGGACATCTTTTCATGTGAATACATACAGACGTACTTCATTTTTAAATAATTTCATATTATTTTTACAAGTACATGGATATGCTCAACTTTCTATCAAGCCTCTTGTTATTGGTCATAATAATAATCATAATTATCACACCCATCACTGTCTTGATAATAAATCACATTTATTGAACTCTTATTATATGTCAGGCACTGCCAGATGCTATGTGCTTTATGTTTATTAACCCACTTGGTTATCACATCAGTTATCCTATTAGGTGAATGACATTAATAGCCTAATATGCATGAAAAAGTTGAGGCATGGAGAAGAAATAATTGGCGTAAGGTCATCTTTCCATTAAGAGGCAGAGATAAGATACAAACTTAGAAAAAGTGTCTCCAGAGACTCTACTGGAGTTGATTCAAGCACTATTGGTTGTTTATATTTTTTTCCCCTTGGGCAATTACACAAAATGAAGCAAAGAACATCACAGTATGTCAAAATTTGGGATATTTTTATAGTTTTTCCTCTGCTGTTTATTAAAGACATTGTAGTTAAAAACACAGTGACTTCATCATATAGAAGGAGAATACAAAATCATAAAATCTCCAGATTTGGAAAGACTTACAAGTAATTTGGTAGAGTTGTAACAATTGTGAGTTATCAGCCAATCATGTCCTCACCTGCCGTCTGGAATAACAGAGAACTTGTTCAGTACTTTATGTGAATAAATGTTTCTACATTTTATCATGTTTATTTGTGTACACATCTCTTATTTCAACCTCGGACTCATGGTTCTGGTTCTTTTTCCTTTCTTTCTTTCTTTCTTTTTTTTTTTTTTTTGCTGATAATTGTTTTACACACAGGACAACGGTACTATTACAACTGGATTGCTTCAGTATTTTAATTCATAGCTTCTTTTCATTCAAACAGGAGCAAAATTTATTGGAACTTTCCCCATACCAGACACCTACAATCCAGATGATGATAAAATATATTTCTTCTTTCGTGAGTCATCTCAAGAAGGCAGTACTTCTGATAAGACCATTCTTTCTCGAGTTGGAAGAGTTTGTAAGGCAAGATAAATGTATTTCCTTTATGTAAGGTATATATGTATATGTATGAAACAATTAACCATGTAATGTGAAATGAAAGTTGATGTCCATTATTCACGAGTGGTAAGATACATTCCTATTATCCTACATGGATAATTTTTATTACATTTTATTTTTTATTGAAAATAATTGGTTAAATATATCTTGGGGTACACAGTTCAATATCAATACATGTGTACAATATGTGATGATTAAATTAAGATAAATAGCATGTTCATCATTACAAAACTTAAACATTTCTTTTGTGCATTAACCAATTTCCCACTAACCTCCCTCCCCTCCCCCTCTCCCTCCCCTCCCCTTCCCTCCCCCTCCCTCTCTCCTTCCCCTCCCTCTCTCCTCCCCCTCCCTTTCCTACCTCTAACAACCACACCTCTGTTCTCTCCTGAAAGTTCAACACATTATTGTGTTTCTCTTTCCCTTCCTTCCTTCCTTCCTTCCTTCCTTCCTTCCTTCCTTCCTTCCTTCCTTCCTTCCTTCCTTCCTTCCTTCCTTCCTTTTCTCCAAGCTCATCCATATAGCTGTGAATGGCAGAATTCCATTCCTTTTTATGGCTGAGTAGTATTCCATCTGTGTATATATACTATATTTTCCTTATCCAGTAGTTTGTCAATGGACATTTAGGTTGTTTCCATATCTTGGCTATTGTAAATAGAGGTGTGATAAACATGGGAGTGCAGGTATCCCTTCCACATGATGATTTCCATTCTTTTGTGTATATACCCAGTAGTGGAATTGCTGGATTGTATGGTATTTCTATCTGTTGTTGTTTGAGAAACCTCCATACTGTTTTCCATAATGGCTATACTAAGTTACAGTCTTACCAAGTGTACAAGGGTTCGTTCCCCTTTCTCTGCATCCTCTCCAGCATTTCTGATAATAGCTAGTCTAACTGGGGTGAGATGATTTCTCAATGTGGTTTTGATTTGCATTTCCCTGATGATTAGTGATGTCGAGCATTTTTTAATATACCTATTGAGTATTCATATGCCTTCCTTGGAGAAATGTTTATTCAGCTCCTTTGCTCGTTTTTAATTGGATTTTTTTCCTGTGTTGCTTGTGCTTTAGAGGTCTTATTCGTAACGTCTTTGTCCAGTCCTACATCTTGAGGTGTTTCTCCTATATTTTCTTCTTGGAGTTTTATAGTTTCGGGTCTTATATTTAAGTCTTTAATCCATTTTGAATTGATTTTGGTATATGGCAAGAGGTGAGAGTCTAAGTTCATTCTTCTACACATATATATCCAGTTTTCCCAGCACAATTTGTTGAAGTGGCTGTCCTTTTCTCAATGTATGTTCTTGGTGCTTTTTCAAAGATCAGTTGGCTATAAATACATGGATTGATTTCTGTGTTCTTTATTCTGTTCCATTGATCCATGTGTCTGTTTTTATGCCAGTACCATCCTATTTTGGTTACTATAGCAATGTAGTAAAATCTGGAGTCAGGTAATGTAATGCTTTATTTATTTATCTACTTTTGCTCAAGATTGTTTTGGCTATTTGGGGTTTTTTGTTGATCCATATGAATGTTAGAATTGTTTTTCCTATTTCTGTGAAGAACATCATTGGTATTTTCAAGGGGATTGCATTGAATCTGTAGGTCACTTTGGGTAGTATGGACATTTTCACAACATTAATTCTTCCAATCCATGAACATGGAATTTCTATCCATCTTTTACTGTCCTCTTTAATTTCTTTCAGCAGTGATTTGAGTTCTCATTGTAGAAATCTTTCACCTTCTTGGTAAACTTATTCCTATGTATTTTATTCTTTTGGTAGCTATTGTAAATGGGTTTGCTTTTTTGATTTCTTTTTCTGCTTGCTTGTTGTTGGTTTATAAAAATGCTACTGATTTTTGTGTATTGATTTTGTATTCTGCAACTTTACTCTATTCACTTATCAGCTTTAGGAGTTTTTTGGTAGAGTTTTTAGGTTTTTCTGGGTATAGGATCATATCATCTGTAAACAGGGACAATTCTGCTTTGTCTTTTCCAATTTGGATGTACTTTCTTTCTTTCTCCTGCCTGATTTCTCTAGCTAATACTTTGATACTATGTTGAGTAGGAGTGGTGAGAGTGGGCATCCTTGTCTTGTTCTTGTTCTTAAGGAAAAAGCCTTCAGTTTTTCCCCATTCAGAATGATACTGGCAGTGGGCTTGTCATAGATAGCTTTTATTGTGTTGAAATACTTTCCTTCTATACCTAACTTGTTGAGAGTCTTTATCTGAAGCCATATCGAATTTTTTCAAATGCTTTTTCAGCATCTTTTGGGATAATCATATGGTTTTTTTCCTTGAGTTTACTGATGTTATGTATCACATTTATTGACTTTTGTATGTTGAAACATTCTGGCATCCCTGGGCTGAATCTCACTTGATCATGGTGTATAATTTTTTAGACATGTTGCTGTATTCTGATTGCTAACATTTTGTTGAGGATTTTTGCATCTATGTTCATCAAGGATATTGGCCTGTAATTTTCTTTTTTCATTGTCTTTAGGTGGTTTGGTATCAGAGTTATGTTGGCTTCATAGAATGAATTTGGGAGAAGGCTTTTGTTTCAATTTTTTGGAATAGTTTGAGGATAATTGGTATTAATTCCTCTTTAAAGGTTTGGTAGAATTCAGCTGTAAAGCCATCTGGACCTGGGCTTTTCTTTGTTGGAAGATTGCTAATTACCACTTCAATCTCATTGCTTGTTATTGGTCTATTCAGATTTTCTGTCTCTTCTTGGTTCAGTCTGGGTAGTTTGTATGTGTCCAGAAACTTACCCATATCTTGCAGATTTTCATACTTGTTGTCACACAGTTGTTTATAATAGTTTCTAATGATTCTTCCTATTTCTGTGGTTTCAGTTGCAATGTCTCTCTTTTCATTTCTGATCTTTGTTATTTTGGTCTTTTCTCTTCTTCTTCTTTTTTTTTAACCTAGCTAATGGTTTGTCTACTTTATCTTCTTGAAAAACCAAATTTTTTTTTCATTGATCTTTTCTATCATTTTTGGGGTCTCTATTTTATTTAGTTCTCCTCTGATGTTAATTATTTCTTTCTGTCTACTACCTTTAGGATTGGAGTGTTGTTTTTCAAATTATTTGGGGCACAGTATTAGGTTGTTTATTTGAAGTCTTTCCATTCATTTGATGTAAGCGTTTATTGCAATAAATTTGCTTCTTAGTACTGCTTTTGCTGTACCCCACAGGTTTTGGTATGATGTATCTTTATTTTCATCAGTTTCAAGAAATTTTTTTATTTCTTGTTTAATTTCTTCTTAGATCCATAGGTTATTCAGGAGCCTATTGTCTAGTTTCTATGTATTTGTATAGTTTCAAGGGTTTTGCTTGTTATTGATTTCCAGTTTTAGTCCATTGGAGTCTGAAAACATACTTGGAATGATTTCAGTTTTTTAAAGTTTGCTGAGACTAGATTTGTGACTGACTTTGCGGTCTATTCTGGAGAATTTTTCGTGTGCTGATGAGAAGAAAGTATATTCTTTAGCTGTTGGCTGAAATGTTCTGTATATATCTGCCAGGTCCAGTTGGTCTAAGGTGTAGATTAAATCCTGTGTCTCTTTGATGACTTGTTGCCTGGAAAATCTGTCTCATACATTCAGGTCACCCACTATTAATGTATTAGGGCCTATTTCTTTCTTTGGGTCTAAGAGTGTTTGCTTTGTATATCTGAGTGCTCCAGTTTAGGGTACATACATATTTTTTATTGTTATGTCTTCTAGCTGGATAGATCCATTTATCATTATATAGTGGCTTTCTATGTCTCTTTTTATGTTTTTTGGTTTAAAGTCTATTTTATCCAATATAAGAATAGCTAGTCCTGCTTATTTTTGGTTTCCATTTGCATGGTATATTTTCTTTCATCCCTTCACTTTTAGTCTGTGTGTGTCTCTACAGTTGAGATGGGTCTCTTGAAGACAGCATATACTTGGGTCTAGTTTTTTAATCCAATCAGTCAATCTGTGTCTTTTGAGTGGGGAGTTCAATCCATTCACATTTAGGGTAGTTATTGACAGGTTTTGTTTAACTCCTGTCATTTAATTTCTTTTTGTTTAGATGTTTTAATTATCTTTTGATCATTACTTCCCCCTTTATTTCTCTTCAATGTTAGTTGGAAATTTGAGATGACATGATTTAGCTTCTGACTCTTTCTCACTGGCATTTTTGTTTTAGTGGCAAGTTTTGCTCTTTCTTGTGTATCTGTGACAGTGATCCTCATTATTCAGATTCCCAATGCAGGACTCCCTTGAGAATCTCTTGCTGGGCTGGTTGTTTGTTGGTGAACTCCCACAATTTTTGTTTGTCTCAGAAATAAACTATTTCTCCCTCATTTCTGAAGGAGAGCCTTGCTGGGTAAAGAATTCCTGGCTGGCAATTTTTTTCTTTTAGTGTTTTCAGTATATCATTCCACTTTCTTCTGGCCTGTAGGGTTTCAGTTGAAAAGTCTGCAGTTAGTCTGATGAGGGTTCTATTATAGATGACTTGATGCTTTTCTCTTGCTGCTTTTAGAATTCTCTCTTTGTCTTTGAGCTTTGCAAATTTGACTGTAATGTGTCTTGGAGAGGATATTTTTGGATCGAATCTGTGTCTCTCCCTACACCTGGGAAGTTTTCTGTTATTTCTTTGAATAGGTTTTCAATACCTTTTCCTTTCCCCTCTCCTTCTGGAATACCCACAATTCAGATGTTAGAGTGCGTGAGGCTGTCTGCTATCTCTTGGATTTTCTTCGTTATTTTTAATTTTTTTTTTCCTTTTTTTTGTCTTCCTGGGTTATTTCAAAAAAATCATCTTCAAGATCTGAAATTCTTTCTTCTGCTTGCTCTAGTCTGCTCAAACTCTCTGTTGTGTTTTTTATTTCATTGAGTGAATCTTTTATTTCTAGAAGTTCTGCTACACTCTTTTTTAAGGTATTAATCTCTGTTAATTTCCTCCTTCATATTCTGGATTTTTTTTTTGTTTCCTTGTGTTCTCTATTTGAGTTTTCTTTTATTTCTTCAAGCTTTCTTAAGATCATAGCTTGGAATTCTTTTTCAGACATTTCAAGTATTCCCTGTACTATCGGGTCTGGAATTTGAGCCATTACTGTATTCCTTCAGTGGTGTCATATCTTCTTGTTTATTTGTAGCTGTAGTATTTTTTTGTTGATGTTTGGTCATCTGGTGGAGGACTTGCTTCTTCTGTTACTCTGGGGTTGGCTACGAGGATAAAGATTTCCTCCTCAATTTCAGGCTCTTCTGGTGACTCTTATATCAGTGTAGTCAAGTGAGTGGAAGATTGCCTGTAGAGTGGCCTTGGCTGCTACCATGGTGATGAGCTGTTCTTGTCGTAACAGAAGGTATCACGGTTTCTATGTTATGTATCACGGTTTCTATGTTACACCACCTTGGCTCCTGTTCCAGCTCTCTGTGGCCGTAGACTGAGCCCCTGGTATTCTGCAGGTCTTGACTCACCTCGGCACCTGCTGGGCTGTGTGTGCTTCCCTTCCCCCTGGGGCCCTAGATTGAATCCCAGTGCCATGTGGGTCTTGGCTCACCTCAGTGGATGCTGAGTTTTTAAGTTTGGTTGTGGGCTGTGGGCACTTCCCGCCTGGGCCTTAGACTGAGCCCTGATGCTGTGCAGGTCTCAGATTACATCAGCAACTGCTAGGCTGTGAGCCCTTCCCTCCTGGGCCTCAGACTGAGCCCCGGTGCCATGCAGGTCTCAACTCACTTTGGCCTAAGTGGGGAATTTAATCCATTTACATTCAGGGTTGTTATTGAAAGGTATTGTGTTATTCTTGCCATTTTATTAATTTCTTTATGTTATATTACTTTTGTTGCTTTCTTTCCCTTTTATTGTTTATCTTTGCTGGGATTTTTTTTGTGTGTGACAAGATACATTTTCTTTCTCTTTCTCATTTGTGTGTCTGTTCTACTAGAGGATTTTATTTTTTCTTATGTATTTGTGGTGATATATATTGTTTTTTTGATTCCAGATGTAGAACTCCCTTGAGGATTTGTTGAAGGGCTGGTATTGTGATGAATTTCCACAGCTTTTGTTTGTCTGAAATAATAAAGATAATATCTATTTGTCCTTCATTTCTGAAGGAAAGCTTTGCTGGACATAGTATTTTTTTTTTTCTTGGCAGTTTTTCTCTAAGACTTTGAATATGTCATCCCATTCTTTTCTGGCCTGTAGGTTTTCTGTAGAGAAGTCTGCTGTTAGCTTGATGAGAATTCCATTATAGGTGATTTTATGCTTTTCTCTTGTTGTTTTTAGAATTCTTTGTTTGTCTTTGACTTTTAACAATTTGATTACAGTGTGTCTCAGGGAGGTCCTTTTTAGGTTGAATCTGTTTGGGGATCTTTGAGCTTCTTGGATCTGGGAGATCATATCTCTCCCAATACTTGGGAAGTTTTTGGCTAATATTTCATGTTGGATTTCAATGCCTTTTTTTTTTTCTTCGCCTTTTGGTACACCTGTAATACAGACGTTTTTACACTTAAGGTTATTAGAAAGATCTTGTAGCTTTTCTTCTTTTTTAAAAAGTCTTTTTTTCTTTTTCTTTTCTGATCCAACTCTGTTAATTCAAAAATCCTGTCTTCTAGTTAAGAAATTCTTTCCTCTGCTTGTTTTAGCCTACTGGTTATGCCCTCAGTTGTGTTTATTTTGTTGAATGACTTCTTTAGTTCTAGGATTTCTGCTTGATTCTTTTCTATTTTTTCTATCTCTTTGTTGGATTTCTCATACATGTCCTGGTTTTTTTTTTTTTTTTTCTTTGTTTGCTTTTTTGTAACTTCATTGTGATTTCTAATTTTTTTCCCATCATGTTGAGTTTCCTTAGTATTGCCATTTAGGATTCCTCTTCAGACAATTCATCAATTTCCTGTTGTTTGAGGTCTGGTATTGGATAATTGTAGTCTTTTTATGGGAGAGTCACGTTTCTCGGTTTTTTCATGCTTCTTGTATCTCTGCATTGATGTCTGGGTAGTATCTAGTATTGTGATTGCTTCTTTTACTTTAGGAGTGTTTTTTGAAGGGAGAGACTCTTTCCTGTAGAGGTGTTCTATATTGACAGCCAGGTTGGGCATTTTAAGTTTGGATGTGGGAAAGTGTAGTAGTGCAGGCTTTGCGTGGCTTCTTCAACTGTACTCAGTCTTGGAGTTGTCTGTGGGTGCCTTCGTGGCCTAGGCAGTGAGACCCTCAGCAGTTTCTTGTTGTGATGGGTGATCTGCTTTCAATGTGTAGGCAGCTGTACAGGTGCTGTAGGCCCTAGCGGCTCTGCAGTGGGCCGCCTTATCAGCTGTTGTGGCTGGTGCAAGTCTGCGAGGGTGCAGCCAAACCCAGCAGCTCTGTAGATGCCTTGGAGCATCAGAGCCCCTGTCTGGTCTGCTGTCAGTCTGGGAGTAGGTATACACTGTTGCAACAGGCCCTGTAGAGGGCCACTAGATCAGCTGTTGAGCCTGTAGCAAACCTCAAGGAAGCAGCAGACCCCAGCAGCTTTATGGAGGGCTGGGGGTAGGGGGAGGAGGGGCCACCACTGGGCTTGCTGTTGGCACGCACACCTGTGGGGTCAGTGGGTTCATGGGTTGTGCAGGGCAGGTGCATGCAGATGTGGGGAATAACCACTTCCTTGCGGCTTCCTTGCCCAGCTGATCTGCCTGTCCACTCAGAGGGAAGAGGAGCAAGTGTCACACAGGCTCAGATACCAGGGTCTCAGTCCCTCTGCCTGTCCTAGACTCTAGGTAGCTGAGATTGTGATCGTGCCAACACCCATGTAAATGTGTAGAGGGTTGTGGGACTGGGTGGCTGTGGGCTGGTGTGGGCACCTGTTGGTTTAGTAGGTCCGTGGGTGTACAGTGCAGGCCATGAATGTGGGGAACCATGACACCTTGGTGTCTTTTCTGCTCAGTGGGCCTGCTTGCTCACCTGGGGTGGAGAGGGAGTGCTGTGTGGGTTCAGATGTGGGGTCTTGGTTTTTCTGTCTGTAGGAGACTCTAGGCAGCCTGGGCTATGGTCCTGCTGTCACCCCGAGGGAATGTGGTAGAATGCACGCAGGTCCTCCATACAAAGGGAGTCAGTCTCACCAGGTCTGAGACAGGGCACACTCCAGCCATAGGTTCAGCTCCAAGATGGTGCTGCATCACAGCCACTCAGGGCAAGAGGGAATTTCTTCTCTCTGTATTTCCACTATGAGACAGTGAAGCTACACTAACTCCAGCTACTCTCCACCTGGAACTGGGTCCTGAAAAGACTGAGGGACTCTCCTGTGGTGGAAATCACTGGTGTTTGTGGCAGGTATAGAAAGAGTTGGGGTTCTTTCCAGCTCACCTTCTCTCTGCCTGATTCTGAGCCAATTGTTTGAGCAGGGCAGAAGCTGGATACCCTGCTCTGTTCTGTATGATTCTATTCTTATCTTCCATGCTTCACAAGAAACTTGTCACTCTCATGGTACCCTGCAGTATTTCCTCAGTCATTCTGGTCAAAACGTATTGGTTTGTCTGTTGTTGTGATCTCTTTTTGTGAAAGGACTGGAGCCATACCTCTCAAGTTGGTTCTTTTGGGAAAAACCTACATGTGTAATTTTTGAGATTCCAAAAGTAAAAAGAAAAAAAAAATAAAGGGTTTACATTCTTTAGATATTTTAGTTTATTTTTCCAGTGCCTGAATTGTTGCCCTGCTGTCAGTTATGCCTCTTTGGCAGCTTATTGCTTTCATCAAAGGGCTATACCTTTGCCAGTTATTGCTGTTTCCAGTAAGATCACTGCATTGTCCCGATCCACAGAACTTAAAATGTTTTTAAACAATGTTTGATATCTTTTTTTAAATTAAAAGTATCTTAATGTAATTACTAAGGTAACTTAAACACTAACAGAATCGTAGTCTGTATTTTTATCAAAACACACATTGCGCATGTAAGATTATGAATCTTTACATGGATCTAGTAAGTTGAAAACATGATTACATTATTATTGTATTAAAAATTTTCTAGTTCATTAATCTAGATTAAGTTCTGAGAGAAAATATCATAAAGAGAAAACAACAATAACCAAATGCAAAACATTTATTTTGAAAGACACTGCCATTAGATTTTAATATTACCATTTTATGTAAAATATAGGTAAACATAGAAACGATGACACATTTCCATTTCTGTGCTATCAAAGCTCTCAACCCTTTACAGAATAATAATGCTACTGGAATCATATTTTTGACTTCACTGTTTTATTTTTTCAGTTGGATTTTCTCCACTGAAATAACCTTTCTTAAAAACTCAGTTAATTAAGAGGAAGAGCTGTTAATTTAATAAATACTCCCAGTGGGAAGCTTTCTTTGGTCTTGTACAAACTTTTCATTTTCTTCTATCTGAGCCTATCGCTTTTTGTTTTAATCTGTACCCTCAGGCTGCTGAACTGTTCCAGGGACAGAAATACAAACCATCATTGCACTTAAAAGTGCTAATGAAAACATGGCTTTTGAATCAGGCCAACTTGTGAGTCCAGATCATTCTTTACCTAGTGTCCTCACCCCCAGGGGACGGATTCTCTAAAAAGCATCCTCATTCTTTTAGAGTCTAAGAGTTCACAGTAATTTCTCTTGAAGCCTTTTGCCTAGAGATGAATGGTTGTTGCTTGGAGTAGTCGTAGTGTGTTAGTGTATTGAAGCATGCCTTATAGTAACAATATCCTGACCCTGAAAGGCTGTGCTGTGGAGTGACATTGTTTATATAAATGAGCTATCTTAAATATGTCATAAGGGATTTACAATCAATTAAATGTGTTTCAAGAGTCTCTTTCTGATGAACATATATAAGAAGTGTAAGTTTCATGAAACATTTCAATGCTTATTTCTTGATAGATGCAATCCATGTGATAGAAATTCATTTATAACAAGGTAATGCTTTTACCATAGTATAAATATACTAAAAGTTAATATCTTTTTAAATTAATTATTTTTATTGTAACAGTCTATTGTCCATATCTGTGGGGTACAGAGCTGAATATCAATACCTGTGTGCAATATGTGATGCTCAAATCAGGATAATTAGTAAATTCAACATTATACAATATAAGCATTTTTTTGTGGTAAAAGTTAATCTTAGAGGTGGAGAAATATATTAAATTAAAATTTAATTGCCCCACTTATAAATTTTGATATTAAAAATATAATCTATATGCTAAGCATCAGCCATAAAAGATTTTATTTAAATTATGAACAAACTCCTATAGAACTGAAAGGCATGGAGTAAATGAGTCTTCCAATCACAGAAAACTCTGAGACCACACAGCAAGACTTTGTCATGCTATTGTTCTTGATTAAAAAGCTAACAAATTGTGAGATCAAATAAGGACATGTGATGAATGAATTTGCTTTAAAAAAATAGATTCTTCACTCAGTGTATCTCTTTACTCAATCACTCTTTTAAGTGATCACCATCTTCGGAATTTCTTACTATGACTATGATCCATTGGTCAAATTTTTACAATATTTGGTTCTAAATACTTTCTTTGCAATTTAATTACAGTGCAAAATGCCCATGTTTCTAACTTGTACTTGATAATTTAGGATTAAATTGTGACAAAAAGAGACCACTTCCAAGTGGAGATTTCACTGAGAACATTAGAAATGATTTGAAATCTTTAAAAAGTATATTAATGTTCTACAAAATAGTAACAAGTTTAATAATAATAATAAATCTCAGCAGCATTGTTGTTATATATTTTTTTTATATAAAAAAGTTATTCTGACAATATTTGGAACTTATTATTCCTTTCTGTTGCTTCTTTTTTTTTTTTAACCTCCAAAATGTCTATTTTAGACAAATAGTAACAAAATATATGTCTCTACTGTGAAACAAAATTGAGTTTTATAGGTAAAAGTAAAGAAAGAGATCATGTTAGGGAGAATTAAGAGCAAACTGTATACTCTACTGAGTTTACAAAGTTTTTTAGTAACATGTGATTTCTTTATACTGTTTGTTCCACCAGCATGTTCCCAAAGTATATATTTGGAAACATTCAGGTTTTGTTGTTTCTCCTATTATTGTGGTTTGTTTTTATTTTTTAATTGAATACCTTGGCACAATGAAAAGCTGTTGATAATTTGAAAGATCCCTACCTCTTCAGCTCTAAACTAAAAAAAAAAGAACTTGTTTTATTGGCGTGTAAAAATTGTTTTATTGGCCTGTCAAAGATATTATTATTAGACTTAGTAGGATTTAGTGATTGGTGGGGAGGTTTTGGTAATAGGCAAACATTACACAAAAATGACTAGAGGATTGTTTACGAAACAAGGGTGAATCAGTTTTGTAACCCATCACTCATTAATTATGTCATTATTCTAACAGCAACAAAATATAAAATAACTTCTGTACAAAATTCACTATACTAGACAGTGTAATAGTAAGCCATTGTTCCTTTTCTTTAAAAACTCTTAGTACACTGAGGATAATAGATATATAAACAGATAATTACGATATAATGTGATAGAGGTAGGAGCTGGGAATTCTAAGTATTCAGTGAAACTCAAAAACATACAAAGAAAGTGATGCTCAAATTGAGTCCTGTTGGGATAAGCAGGACTACACTAAGTAAAGAAATGGAGGAGAGGCATTTCAGGCAGCACTATGGCAGGGTTTATTTTGTTCATAGAACAGTGAAATCTTGTAACCGTAATTCAAGGCGTATGTATGGGGAGCAATGTATTTTGAGATTAGAGTGGTAATTGGATAAGAAGTCTTGTTTTCACTTTAATGAATATGAACTCTATCGTGTAGGCAATGAGGAGTTACAAAATGTTTTAGGCAGATTTGACAAGATAGGTAGATACACTATTTAGGGAAAATTTGAAGGATGTAACTGGACTGATAAATATTTGTGACTGGAAGACTTGTTAGTTGTTCCTGAAAGACAAGAGGAATAAAGAGGTAAGGGTAATTTCAATAGGTATTTCAGATCAAATCTATATATAGATTTCTAATAGTGCCTTAATTTATTACCACTCTTTTATTAATTGTTCAGTATAGAGTAGTGCTGTTCAATAGAACCTTCTGTGGTGACAGTAATCTTCTGTATATGCACTATCCAATACAGTGGTCATGTAGCTGTTAGTGCTGATATATTACTAGCATGACTGAAGAGTTTAATTTTAATACATTTTAATTTTCTCTTGCTCCTGTCCCAGAAACATTGATGCCTACCTTATAAACAATTGCTCCTATGTTCTTGGTAATTGTGGTTTCTAGAAGGTAAGGCATGGGTCAGGAAAATGCACAGAGATACGTTCTGATATGAGACAGGCAACACCCCAAAATTATGGGCACACATTTTATATTTGGACAGGTTGAACTTGATGTGGCTCTGGGATATACTGGCATAATAGCCAGTTGAAAATATGAATCTGAGGATCAGGAGTGCCTGAACTTGTGAATTTGGAAATCACCACTATATTGGTGGTTCTTGAAGTACGGAAGTGTCTGAAATTGCTCAGGAATATTTGTAATACAAGATCAAAAGGCAAGGATAGAATCCTAAAGGACAATGACATTTAAGAGAGAGCATAGGAAAGTGTCTGCAAAGGCAATTGAGAAGAAAAGGTTTGATAGTTAGGTGGAGAACTAAACGAGAGTGTTGTCACCAGTCAGGGAAAAAGACTGTTTCAAGAAGATTGTCAGTGATGTCACACATCAAAAAGAAGTTGAATAAGATTATGATTAAAAACCAGGTATTAGATTTGGCAGTAAGGATATCATCAATGACCTTTGCCCAAATCATGTGAACATTCAACTTGAAATCAGATCAAGGCTTACATCTTGCTGTACTTCTTACTATCTCAATTCCTTAACCTAGAAAATGAGGACACTTATCCGTTCTGTGACTATTTTACCAGCAAATATAAGGCTTAAATGAGATCATATGAATTTGGATGTGACAGATACTAAGGAAGGTACTGAAAGCAAAGATGACTTAGATTTCTGTCTCCAAGCATGTAACAATCTATTATGAGACTGACATGTAAATAATGTAAATTACTAGTCATACTGAAATGAATTGTGTCAAAAATCACACACATATATGCATGTGCATACACACACCCACACACGAATCATACGTGTACATTTTTGGAGCCAGATCAACTTACTGTGTTTAGAAGTGGAAGAAATTGTTGGTGGTGATGGTGGTAGTGTGTGTGTATTAGAGGGTTAGGGACAGGTTACTTACCAAAGATTTTTGGAAAGAGACAACATTTGATTAGTTTTAAAGGTTGCAATCACTGTTATTATTTTGCCCTCATTTCTAGAAATATTTGTACTTGAAGGATGGATCTTATTTTTGAACAAAGTCAAAATTTGGAACCATATCTGAAAATTGTGTGAACAATTTGAACAATACAGATTTTCGTCAAGAGATGTAGATGCAAAGAGACATCCTAAAGTAAGGAAATAGACTCAGAAGATAATTCTACAAGGCGATATTGATCAATAACACCTGGAGGAGAATAAGTACCTTCATCCAAAAAAATCTCTTTCAAACTCAGTATTATCACTGTATTTGGTAGAGCACATTTCCTAATGAATTATTTTTCAGTAGTGTCACTACTTTCCAGTCAAACTACCTACTCAGTCTTCTTATACTTTCAATAAGATGCTTAGACTTGAATGATTTGTAATGGCTTTGTCAAGCTTTATCATTTTTGGATTCTGTCAAATGGTCAATAGTTTGAAGTACTAAATGGTGCAACTTATGCTCTAAAGAACTGCTCTCATAGATGGTAAATTACACAGATCTTCACAACGAGGTATTTTATGTTGACTGAATGAACAGGCAAAACAGCATAAAAAACCTTTCTGGAAAGATTTGTGTCTACTTACTTTGCAAGTTAGTACTTTCAGATAGCGTTATTTATGTCTGCATGACATTTATTACAATGTGTAAGTGTGTGTGTATGTATGTGTGCGTGTGCAAACTTCCCTTTAAGATCCACCCTGTAAGTTAATATGTGGAAATACCAGTCCCTTCAGTGAGGCTTGCTTGCAACTTTGGACCTCAAGGCTGTTTTGCATGACTTTTGGATTTTATTCATTTTTGGAAGCATTGTCCATTAGCTTACTTACTAGGCCACTCCAGATTCCAGCTGTATATGCCAGTTCTCTTTTTTGTTTTGCAGTATTTCCTTTTGTCCTTGCCAGGAATTCAGTTTGGATGGCCCTTTCACATAACTTGCCTGGGGGTCTTATTAATAGCCCTTTGCTTCTATTCCACTTGCATTGTCTGTTTTGATATATTGTCCTATTTGGAAAATTACTGCCTTTGAAGATTTGTGTTTTTAGGCTGATGACACTTTTCCGTATTTATTGATCTCTACCAGGCTGTGGTTTTTGTGCTTACTTTCAGCGTGTCGCTTAAAACCTAAATGAGAGATTTAGTGCCCATGAGTTACAGATGTGCTTTTGCTTCATTTCCATCTGTTTTCCTGTCTGAGAAATTCCTAGGAAGGGATTTGTACTGTTTGCTGCAGCTTTTTCTTTTTCTTTTTTTTTATTTAATGAACTCTGATCCTACCTGAAAAAGATTACTTGACATGCCTAGATTTACCTAATTTAGTCTGCTAAATTTTAGAAACTACGTTCTTTAGCATAACGTATTACCTATGTCCTGCATTTCTAATAATCTTTATGAGTTTTTGAAGTACTTAGAAAAACAAGTTCTCCATTTCTATTTGCTTTGTCATTCTCCAATGGCAAATCACAAACAGTCATTTCTAAACATTGGAGTTTTTAGGGGAAAAAAATATATATTTGCATTGAAGGCCTTTAGAGAATTTATACCTTAAAAACTACTGTGTTCAATACCTGCCATAAAAGGTTTTTGTTTGCTCATTTTTTCTTCTCCTCTTTCCTTTGTCTTAGATATTTGAGTTTGTGTATTTTGGTTTCCTGTACTACTAAGTTGTCTCAAACTTACTAGCAGGTGAAGTAAAAGACTTCACCTTTTTGGCTTTCAAGTTGTCTGGAATTTATTCTGGATTCCTAAGCATCCAGAAAAAAAACCACTCAAACCTTTTAAAACAGTGAAGGGCAAGTGCTAATAGACCCTATCTGGTATAAGAACAACAACAACAACAAAAGTATGCCTATAAAATAGTCTTTTTATATTAAAAAATACTCTAATATCGTGATTGATGTTAGTATTATTATTTTCTTTCTTTTTTTTTGCTTTTATTTTTCAGTGGTCAGAACTGTTTTTTTTTTTTTTTTTTGGCATTCTTCATGAACCAGTTACAAGAAACATTGTATAACACATTGCATAAGAACATGCATAGGATGAAAGGAAGGAACAACATAGTTTTCTCGTTTGATTTATTGTGTATAACTTCATTATCTTCCATTAGTTTATTTAACACATTGAAATAGCCTCATTTAAGCTCTTTCTTACTATGTAATAATATATTTTAATACAGATGGCATACCTTTTTAAAGAGGCCTTTGGGGTCTTATTTCAAGTCTTACTTTCTGTTTCTACCACATGATAGTCATAGTTTCAAGCTTCTAAATAGGTCGCCCTGGGTTTGGATTATCCTGACCGTTGTTATTTACTTATACGGCAGCACCTAGACTATTTGTATTAAGTTTTCAAAGAAACATTACAAAATCTGTCCTTAGAAATAACCTGGTGAAGATTGAGACAGCACAGAAAGGAGATGGGACAAATGCTGTGAGATTTCAGTTGCTGTGATTGAAACTCCAGTATTTCCTGGTATAAAAACGTCTGTAAGATATTTGATGGCATGTCTCAACACAAGACTATTTAATACCTGTGAGGTACAGCTTTTATTATAGATGACAAGTCAGATAAATAATACTAATGATGTATTGAAATACAACAGGCATTTAAATAAAAAACACAAAAGCACTAAATTTCCTAAAGTTGTTTATTGAATTTATAAAAATAATCAATAGAATCAAAAGAAAGCCTGTGTGTTTGCCTCAGTGTGATAGTTTCAGTGATGGATTAATATTTTTATTGATTTACGATACCATAGTTTTTATGTCACACTTCACAAGAAGGTGGGTAGTGTTAATTCAAACTAAAATCTCTAAAAAATGTTATGAAAATCATGGAGTGGGGCACCAAAGATTCATAGATCATGGCTTTTAAAGTGTTTCAGAGAATTCCATTCTCTTGCCTTCACAAAGATAAAGTTGAGCAGCATTAGGCAAAACAACTAACTTTTAAGTAAAGGAGAATTTATAACCTCTAACTCAGGATCAAACCGTTTTTTTTTTTCTCTCTTTTTTTTAAAAGTTCTTGAGGTGTGTCATTCTTCAGTGTTCAGTGGGTATTGATTTAAAAAGCCTGGTGTCCTTCAACTTAAACCCACTAGTGGTTACAAATCTTTGAATGCATTGCAGTATTTTAATAGAATACAACATGTCCTCAAGTATATTGGAGTTTTCACTGATTTTATAAAATCTTCAGAATTTAAGAGCATAGCAGTTGAAAGTCAATCATTACATTTTCCAAGAGCTTCTGTTTGTCAATATATAGGTGAAAATGACAATATTTATAAAGTGCTGAGAGAGCCTTAAAGAAGATGGTATATAGAGATAAAACCATGTTTAACAGATGAACCCAGCATAGTGACCCAAAGGTCAAAAGACATACTCAATAAAAGTTCATGTGTGACAGCTTCTAGCTACTCTACATGTCTATGTAAGATTTATAAGGACTTGAGTTTGCTGGGACAGTAGAAGGAAAATGTAATCACCATTAGCCTGTCTCATGTCTGACCTATCTATTAGAAGATACTATAATTAGAAGATCTTAGGAATTCTTAATATGCAGCCATCACCCGATCAAATGACTCAGAGGTAGTATATTTTAAAGCTACTGAAGGATTGCAAATTGTGTTTTGTTTTAATTTTTTCCTCTTTTTATTAATCACTTTAAAATTAAGAAACATTGCAAACATATAAAAAGCCACACAGAAAAAGAAAACAGGCACCCTCTGTTCTCACTACCCAGATGGAACACATGGGATTAGGCTTATTTACATTTAATTTCTTTGTTACTTTCATCTGCATCTTTGTGTAGAGGATGTCAAGGCTTTTGGCAACCTGACCGCAAAGAGGCTGTGATTAATAGAGTAGAGACACATAGAAGCAACTGGTGACTAAGAGCTGCTGATTCTGACATCTCAATAATAAATCTATTGTGTTAGTGAGAAGGTTGTATTCTTTAGAACTTCACAAAAATAAGCAAGGAGGTGACAATTTAGTACAAAAGTGGTTATCTCCCTTTCAGCCCTCTTCTGGGCTTAAAGTTCTCAAGGGGGATTGTGCAGATCTGCAAACAAATCCAGGGAATGAGAGCTGGTCAACAAAGTCAGCCCAACTGACACTTCCCTACAGAGAAATACAACTCCTTGTGGGTTGAACTTTGCCATCCCAGGTCATGCTTCTGGATGTCTGTAAGAGTTACTATCCAGTCATTAAATGCTTATGATGCATCCTGAGAGCCATTATCCTAGAAGCCATACTAGTTTCCCTGCTGACAGCAGGTGTCTTTTATCTTTGACCTGGATTTTTTGGTTCCTTCTTGTATTTCTATTCCTTAAAGAGCTGGGGAAGGATGTTGGATGAGTGGGCAAGAGCATTTAAAGATTATTTTGTTCAAAGCATTGATATTTCCATTTTTCAGGTTAAAAAAAAATGCAGGTACAGTATAAATCCCTTTCCTATCCAACAAATCTGGAGTTAGCAAAACAGTTAATTTTCTCACAGTTACCCTTAAATATGGGTGAGAATTGCAAACAGAGAGGGGGAAAATGTTTGAAAATGGACATTTACTGTCACTTTTATATAATAGAGTGTTTAAAAGAGAATATGATTGCTCATTTTTATGATGAAGCAGTATTATATACACATATTAAATGTCATTGAGCAAATACTCTAAATATATGTTTATTCATTAGCAAAATAATTTAAACACTTACTCTGTGATAGGGGTGAAGCAACAAACCAAATGTAGTCCCTGGTGTTATATTTATAATCTTTGATATATTTCCTTATCTATGTCGAATCAATACCATTTTTACTATTCATGGCTGACCCTCTCAAAATATACAAATATAGGCAAGGAAAATTTAATAAGCACCATAAATATATAAGAATATATTGAAATAAAAAAAATAGTGGGTCTCTGTTTACTACAACTAGAAATCTGCTAAAAATCATAAAGGCTAGATATGTGACTTTAAAAAATATAAATCGAGAGTCATGAGAAAGATGAGGAAACAACTTGTCTTTCTAAATTCATTTAAAAATCTCTTACTCTTTGATAATGCCAGATGTACATTTTCTCACAGGAATTCTACTGTACATGAATACAGAATTCATTATTACATTAGGAGGAAACATCAATTTTTCAACCATTCATATTAACACTTCCATCTATATTTACAACATGACCTGAGGATATTTGCATTAAAAATAAGACATATCTAAGTAAATCTGTCTTCACATCTGCAGATATCTGAAATCATCCAATAGTTAGCTAAAATATTATTTTTATTATTCAGCAGTGATACTCAAATAACAGAAGTACCATATACAAAACATAACTTTAGGGCTGACCCCGTGGCTCACTCGGGAGAGTGCGATGTTGGGAACGCCAAGGCCGTGGGTTCGGATCCTATATAGGGATGGCAGGTGCGCTCACTGGCTGAGCGCGGTGCGGGCTACACCATGCCGAGGGTTGCGATCTCCTTACCGGTCACACACACACACACACACACACACACACACACACACACAAAGTATGTGTGTATATATATATATATTTATATATATATATATATATTTATATATATATATATATATAAATTTAAGAGCAATTATAGACATACTTGTTACTAGAGAGTCATTATATAAAGCATTATTTTCTTAAAAGAAAACGTTGATCATTTCACTTCTTTGCTAATTACTAAATCTTTTGGTAGTTCTTCATTGTATACTTAATAATATACAGACACTTTGGCCTGGTATTAAAGCTTTCCTTGATCTTACCCCAATTTACTTTTATTACATTTTCCTCCACTTCTTTAATTGATCCCAGTCTTCATCTAAACCAAATTTGTCCTGGTTCTCTCTACACGTTCTGGATTGTTCCACCCATTGTCCTTTTCCCCTAGGTAACAGCACCTAGATTATCTCCTGAACCAATCTCTACATATGGAGTCTGACCCCATCTATCACTTCAAAGACCTAGTATTAAATCTCACTCTTCAGTGAAGCCTTCCTCATTTTCCATCATAAGGAAATTTCAGAGGAGATTCTAACTCCTTGGCTCTTTATCTATACCTTTCAAAAGATTTTTGTCAGTTTTATCGTATGTTTTTTATTATTCATTAACTGTTAAACATGCATTTATTAAATACCTGATAAGCAGGGTGTTAGTGACATATCTTGGGTAGGTGCTGGGTGAAGGGAATAAAGGAATGAATTTTCTGATGAAAATTAGGAACTGTTGGAAAACCAACTAGAAGTTTTTGTGCTTTTTATTACCATCCCATAACAGCAATTCTGAACAATATCAGTGACAATATACTACTGCTAGAAAAATCTTTTGTTGGTCCACTTTTATATTAGTTTTGTGTTTACCATTGTGTTATCATGTATTTGTATACATATACACACATGTATACTTATAGTCAGCTCCCCAAACACAGGAACTCAGTTACACACATGTTCCAAGAGTAAGTTTATAATGATTTGAAATCATTTAAAATTTAAAACAATGAAACATAGTGTGAACTGTGAGGTCTGATGTTTTGTTAAGTGCAAATTTTTTAGTTCATACGTGAAATATTCTATTAAATTTTAATGCTTTTAAATTTCAAAATGATTCTTTTTTTAGAAGTGTTGTTTGTTATAAGCCTGAACAACAAATTAAAAAAAAAAATCCGTATTCCTGATTTTTATGGAGCCAGTACTGAAAATTATTCTGTTGTTTAGCAAAGGAGAATGTTAAAAATGATTCACTTTGGGTGTCACATACACCCTTGGTGTTAGATGCTAAGGCTATAAAGATACCTGTGGTCTCTGGTCTCCCTTCCCTCCCCCTCTCTCCCTTCTTCAAGGATAGGAAGTGTTTATAGGAGTATGACTTTGAATTCTCTTGTTTGGAGTAGTCATTTAGATGCTTTTCTCTATTTTAGTTCAACTTCAGAGATGAAGCCTGAAGAAGATAGTTCCTAGATAGACTTTACAGTTAATTTTTCATTAACTTTACAGAACATAGACTGATCAAAGGATAAAAAAGTTTTATGTAATTCATATGTAAATATAAACAGATTAATGACAAAAGTGGCTCCAAAAGTAATTTTTGAAAGTCAAAATTAAGTACTTCATGTATCTATTCCAAGAATGAGTCTCATTTTATGTCTTATAAAAAAATCAAAGCTAGTTGAGTTGGTTAAATAAAGAAATCACATTAATTTACTGTTCACAGGGACATAATTTTAAGGAAGAAGTATATATTTTATGCCGATGTTGAATAGCATAATCCTGTTTATTCTACTTAATTGATTTAAATGTGAATGTTTTGATAAATGTCTAGAGAACATTTTTAATGAAATATTTCACAGTAAGAATAAAGTATAAAAATATAGATTAAAAATTTTAAAAGGTTTTTTATGTGTATGCTATTATGTATATGTTTATGTTGCCTTAATGTTTAATTAGTAGAGCACTAAATTTGGAAAAGACTATTTTTAAGTCTATACAGAGGCATATTTCTAATGGATGCAAATATTTGTTCTCAGTAATATAAATAGTACACAAATCAGTGCTAGGTTTTGTTGAAATCAAGTTGCCTGGCACTATGCTAAGCACTTGACACCAATTTATCCATTTAATCATCAAAATAACTATATTTCATGGCATTAGTCATATTTTAGCAATAAGAAAAAAGAGACTTGGAAAATTAAATCGTCTTTTGTGGGTCATGGAGCAAAAAGCTGGTAGGGATAAGATTTGATTCCAAGCCTGCCTTACTTACTGTAGTCTTTCACACCTCTACTCAGTCCTTAGAACTAAATTGCTTGCATTGAATTTATTTAACCATGAGAAAAGCATTCAAGGTTGAGGGACAAAACTGCCTTTTCTCTTATTTGAAAGTTCAAGGACCAGGCTCTGTGTCTTTGTAAACAATGACATTAGTAAGATGCTACTGGTAATAGCTACTAGTTTTAGTTGGTGATAGAATCATGTTGATAAAACTTTATGTTTTTTTTTTTTTTTTCCTATTTTTCAGAATGATGTAGGAGGACAACGCAGCCTGATAAACAAATGGACAACTTTTCTTAAGGCCAGGTTGATTTGCTCAATTCCTGGAAGTGATGGAGCAGACACTCATTTTGATGAGCTTCGTAAGTCACATATTCCTTCTTTCTTGAAAAAGTCTTACAGCCTAATTAATTCAGTATTTATTTTATTTTAGCCCCAAATGCCTGATTATATATAGTCCAGCATGGCTTGTAAGAGTAGTTCTTATTAAATTCACGCACACAAAGCACATGGAGGTGTTCTAGGGTTGGGCACACATTGTATCAAAATAACTCAAAGTCAGTGGAGGAAACCAAACCAGAACAAGAGACTGAAGATATGGTCTCTGCGACTGCAAAGTGGTCCATCCATTCTCCATGCAGTCTTTCACTTTGGAAGGAGACACTTTCTATGTGGAGGAAGAACTTGGTTCCTTATTCCAAGATGCCCTCTGCTGGAGAATACAGGAGATTTGGTGAACTCTGTCCCTCTGACATGTTAATAAAAGGAATACTCAGAAGCAATGGACAGATTCTCCTTTTTTATTTCTCCTCTTCACTCCCCCCAAAGCTAATACTAGAAAGATTTTTTTTTGGTTGTACATAAAGTTTGCATTATTAGCTTTTATCTGTTCAAACTTGTTTTTGTTTTTGCAATGCAGTGTAAAAATGATTATCTACATCATTGAATGATTTCATCAGTATTGTGTGTCTTACAGCATTAAAGTATATATTCAGTATTCATGACTGGCCTGTCATGTTGTATATAAGCACAGTCACATTTTAAGTAATCTTTTAAAGAATAGTATTTTCACGTAATTTACTATCAACACAGCACCAATTACTCGTGTAGCTATTTTCCTATTGTTATCAAAAAGGTAATTGAATTACCAATAAGTTGACACAAATTACAGGACAACACTTTTTAAACTGGAAGATAAAAATTACCTGGTTTTTGATTTTTATTTTATATGAAATTACATGAGGGTACCTCAAAAGGTTCATGGAAAAATAGAATTAAAAGATAAAAGGAGTCTTTCTATGAGCTTTTTGAGGTACCCTCATATACTCCTAATTGGAAACTGTGTGGGGATTATCAATTGGACCATCCCATTTATAGGTGATTGAAGTAAACACTTAAGAAATTAAATGTCCAACTCAATGTCCCATAGCTAGGAGAAAATCCACCTTTTACCTTTAATTTCTTAGTCACAGTATGGTGATTTTGTTATCTTAATTTTATATACTGCTTAGAGTTTCAGAAATATTGCATTATTAAAGATAAAAATAAATAATCATCTTTTCCCATTAATAGAAGATATTTATTTACTCCCCACAAGAGATGAAAGAAATCCTGTAGTATACGGAGTCTTTACCACAACAAGGTATGTTCAACAAAATGCTTTTAACCCTTCTGGAAAACTGTTAAATGTATGTAAGCTCTGTGTCCCTTCCTTTGTAGTAGCATGTCATACACATGTTTTCATTTTGCTTTTTCACACAGCATTTCTTAGAAAGCTATTCATATTAATATAAAAACTCTCCTTGTTCTTTTTACACCAGCATAGTACCCCCTATGTTGATTACCACAATTTATTTAACCAGTCCCCTGTACATGGACATTTCTGTTGTTTCCAGTCCTTTGCAGCTGCATATCATGCTTTAATGACTAACCTGGTGCACATGTCATTCCGCCTATGAACATGCATATCTGTGAGATAAGTTCCCAGGGTAAAATTGCTGGGCACAAAGGCATATGTATATACCAATTATAGTAAATACTTTCCAGCCACGTGTCATAGAAGTAGTACTAAAGAAATACATGCATAATGATTAAGTTCATTGGTGAGGCTGTAGTCATGAGAAAGGACACTCTTGGCTCTTAAAATGTTGTCACGTGCTGTCTTATTTGCACTTCCCTATAACCCTATGAAAATGGAAGTGTGATTGTTATGACCATTTCACTGCTCTACTCATTTAGGCAAAGAAAGTTTGTATTATTTGCTCAAAGAAGAGCAGCCAATCAGTAGTAAAATGGGACTAGAAGTGAAGATGTTTTCCTGGTTTCTACCCAGTATCCTTGTCTTCTTTTTGCGTGATGCTGTCCTGTATAAGTCACTGAGATATTGTTACTTCCTTAAAAGTTGTAGTAGCATCTATAAAGCTTTCTCAACGAATATGTGGGCCTTACTGTCTTAATTTTTATCTAATTCAGTAATATACACTTGACTGTGTTCAAAGCACATCTTTACTTCTGTTACATATTACTGCTTACATTCTTGGAAGTACTTTTCACTTTTTCAACAGCTCTGTTTTCAATTTTTGTCAATGAATATTGATACTAGTATTGGAGGAATTAGTGCTATTGTTATGGAAGAAATGATCTTACTGCCTCCTTTTGAATGAATTTTTAAACTAGCTTGTATGCAAATTATTGTTTAAGTTCCTTTCTGTGGCATATGCTTTATTTAGTTCACAATACCTTATTTATAAACAGAAATGTACTATTTGTTCAGAATATAGCAGAAAACACAATACTATTTGATTAATTATAAAATACAGAATGTGAATATTTAAATATAAGAATAAAGAAGATACCCTGAGAAGCTGCTGTCTTGGACTCCATTTTTCTGTTCATGTGTATTTAAATATAAAAAGGTGCAAGAAGAACAAGTTCCTGTAGTTTCTGAAGTTAAGTATCTCAGCCCTAGTTCTCTTGGCACCTTTCCATTCATGGAACTTTCTTTGAAGTCACTGTGTGTTCCACACACAAGGCACAGATATGTGCCAGGAAAATGTAGCCCCAAGATAGTTCTTTTTTTCCCCTACCAAGTTTCTGCCCACCCAGAGTGTGAAGTTACAAGTCAGCTCTTTGTACTTTATGGTTTTATTTTTAACGCTGCCCTGAAGACTGAGGTAATGTCGAAATGCACGTCACATCCTTTGTCCATTGAAAAGATGTAATTAAGCTACAGTACTGGTAACGCCATTAAGCATGATGCTTCATTCCTTTAAAATATCATAAGCATATGACGTTATTTTTGTGGGAACGTCACCTCCCTTCTTAGCAGCTGGTTTTCTCCCAGCTGCCTACTTATCATTACCTCCCAATGTTTCCCATTAATGTCATTCCAGGAATATTAATAATTGAGTTACTCATCCTAGGGAATCATTAGCTCATTTGTGTAATGCTGAGATGATATGTCTCTTAGATCATAAAGGGAGATATTGTTTTTAAGAACAGGAATCATTGAAAATATTAGACTCAAAAAACAAAAAGTATTTTAATTTCCAGAAATGAGATAAAAAGAAATATCTGATTAGTGTTAACAGTTTTCATTATTATTTTGCAAAAATTTGTTCAATTCCACTAAATGTCCACTGAATGAATCAGTGAGTGATTGAATTGTGTTGCTTTCTTTCAGCTCCATATTCAAAGGTTCTGCTGTTTGTGTGTATAGCATGGCTGACATCAGAGCAGTTTTTAATGGTCCATATGCTCACAAGGAAAGTGCAGACCATCGTTGGGTGCAGTATGATGGAAGGATTCCTTATCCCCGACCTGGTACGGTATGTATCCAACCTAATAACCAAATTATTTTCCTAACCTCATATTCAATTTCTAATTCTATTTTAATAATAGAATGCTGTTCACTGTAGCACCATGTGTTGTTGATTTTTAAATAACTTATTTGTTTATAGTGATGTGTTAATGTTTCCATCCTTCATTGGAACTTAATATTTTTCCTTTGAATGAGAATTTTAGGTACCATGGGAAATAACGGACGATATCATATGGAGCAAACTATGCTGACAATATAGAGCTTATTCCCACCATGTCTACAGAATCATCAAAATGACTTAGTTGTCTAGAATGATAAATAACCTAAATTAGATGTAAATGCCAAATAAGTGTTTATTTCCCACATACAGCTCTGCATCTAGCTAGAGAGTCTTCTAATCTCTACTTCTACTTTAAAAGGACCCATCAGTTATAATGTTTCATTTAAATTATCTCTTTTCTTGTTACACATTTATCTTTTCTTTATTTTGTTGCACTTTGGAATAATATGCATTTTTAATATGAGAAAGAGATTTTAGAGAACGCTAAGTTCAAAATTATTTTCAAATAGTACAAACCATGTTTAAAACACAGATGAACCAATAAGAAGCATGTTTTAGAGTTTATGCTTTGTTTAAAAAGAAAAATAACTGCAGTTTAAAAGGCTGCACATGAATTATAAATAGAAGGCTTTTTTTTCCCATTTGTTGATATCATTAAAATAGTTTTATTTAAATAATTCACGATGCGTGAATTGACTTAATACTAAGGAGGAAAAAAATACATATTTTTTTAATTCAGGATTTATTCTGAATATTTCTACCAACAGGCCTAAAACAATTATCAAATTCTACTGAATATTGTATTTTCATATGTTCATTTTAAAAGAGAAAATAACTGGTAGCTGTGCTTTCTGAATTCTCTTCCATATAACTTAATTAAATTTCGGAAGCACACCATACAACTATCTTGATTTTCCCATTTACAATTCTTTAATATAAATTTGTTTTAGGAATGTTTTCTGGCCTAATTGTAAGGTGATCATTATTTTTGCAGAAACTTTTTTTTTACATAATTTTCAGGATTCCTTTTTTTGTTTTCTCTCTTTTTTATATTGTGAAATGAACACTTAACATGAGATCTACCCTCTTAAATTGTTAATTGTACAATACATTATTATTGACTCTAGATACGATGCTGTACCACAGACCTCCAGAGCTTGTTCTTCTTGTTTGACTAAAACTTTATGCTCATGGCGTAGTAACTCCCCATTTTCCCTTTTCCCCAGCCCCTGGCAATCACCATTCCACTCCTTGATTCTATAAATTTTACTGTTTTTAGATAATTCACATGAGTGGAATCATGCAGTATTTGTCTTTCTGTGAATGGCTTATTTCACCTAGCATGATGTCCTCAAGGTTCATTCACATTGTTGCATAGTGTAGAATTTCCTTCTTTTTAAGGCTGAATAGAATTACGTTGTGTGTGTGTCACATACGTACAGCACATTGTTTTTATCCATTCATCTATCAATAGACATTTAGGTTGTTTCTGTATCTTAGCTATTGTGAATCGTGCTGCAGTGGACCTAAGTGTGATAGTATATGCCTATGTGTAGATAGATATAGATTAGATTTAGATATAGATATATGAGTACTGATAGATATACGGGGGTGATTAGAATTTGGAAAAGAGCATTCATTGGGGAAATTTTATTGTATTAATATTTTCGGGTAAAGGATTATTGACTTTTACTTTATGAGCTGAATCTACATGAGTTTGTTTAAAGAAATAAAGACTGTCACCATCAGGCCATTAAAACAATCTTTTTTCAATTATCTAGATGTTATAGGAGAAAGAATTGGGGGCTGAAACCATCTACATTAATCATAGCAAATTATTTGCATACATAGACACAGAAGTTATGTACTTTAATACTTAGAAATTGAAAATAATTATCAAAAATGATTACATGCTGATGCATCAGGATGAATTATTTTCCAATTATAGTGTAAGTTAGAGCTTCTGTGGAAGTGATTGATTGCTGCCACCACTTTCCCTGCTCTTGCCTGAGAGAGGTATGAATGTTATATGAGGCTTAAAGAAAACTCACATTTTACATGACTCTCCTTGCAAGTACACAGCCTCTTCTCTGAAATAGTGACTCCCCCCAAAATAGGAAAACATAAATGTCAGTGAGGAGTGTTTTTCATCAGTGAGAAAAGAAGCATCAAATTATGTTAAACAAATCAGTCTCTGCTGCTGAATACTCAAAATACAATGTGTTTTCACTGTAGAAATTTTCTTGAAAGGTTCAAAATTATGGAGCAAATATTCTGTATCCAAACCAACAAAGAAATACTTAACATGTTCTTTTTAACATTTTTTGGAAAGGAAAGAATTATTAGGACAAAGGAAGGGCCATTTAACAGAGGTTTCTTTTTTTTTTTTTAATATACATTCTTTCTCAGCATCAATATTTCTCATGGAATTCCTGTGCTTTCTGAAGTGTGTAAACACATGTGCATCTGAAGTTGAGCTTTGAGGATTATCCATAGCTGTACTAGGGCTACAATTGGTAGTGGAGACAGAAAGACAAAGTCTCCTTCTGGAGGACTCCACTAGAAAACTCTCTTTGATCCAGGTAGATTGTGCCCTTTTATAGAATTTAGAGAGATTTAAAAAAATTCTGTTTGCTGCCAAAGTTATTTATTTTGCTTTACAGTTTTGGGTAAAAGGAAAAGAGGTTCTTTCTGGTTGAACTGAATTGAACTTGATTATGTCTGTGCTGTTTTCAGATGAGGAGCAACCACATGAATCAATATGAATTTATTAGTATGAGACTAATAATATTGAGATATATTCAAGTATTTTTTTTATTGACCCACCATATCCAATTGGTTCTGCACAAGAAAAGTGACAAATACTCCTACTAACAAGTTTGCAGGCTGAGTCTAGAAGGCCACAGTAGACAAAGGTTATCAATTATTTCCAAGTAACTAGTTACTTTCATATTCTTTTTGAAATCACAATGACCACATTTTTAAAAATGTCTAAAATTATTCATAGATATGTAACCTCCTTAATTCATTATTCTTTAGCCATTTTTTAAAAATCTTATTTTTATTTGTACACAGTGATATTAGTCTGTTTTTCTACATTTTATTTTATATTTGGAATACTGATGTTGAAATTAGGAACATCATATATCTGATCTGAAAATGTGTTACACAAATATGTTTTTATAAATAAACTTCACCATTTTAAATACTCTACTTTTCAGAAAATCATTGAAATTATTTTTCACAGTATATCATGTAACTACACTTGTAAAATCTGAGAATGTAAGAACTGGAATGGATGATAGAGACTACATAATTCACCTTGGTTTTGCAGAAGAGAAAACGGATGCCCAGAATAATTAAATAACTTTCCCAATATCATATTGCCAAAAACAGCAGAATGAAAAGTGATGTTAAAGTTTTCTGGCCAGTCTTCTCTCTCTATTCTTTAATATTCCCTAACATTCATCTGAATGATATATACTGCTGAACTTCCTACCTAAAATTAACCTGCATTTATTTTTACATTATCTTCTGACATTCTCTCTTATCTGTTCTTTTAATAAGCAACCTAATTTCAGTAATATTTGTTTAAATGAGGATGTGATTATTTTTCTCTTTTCTACAAGCTTCCAGCTCAGAAATTTTCATTAGAAATCATATTTGAACACTTCTCACGGTACAGATGCTGTGATAAGTACTTACATTTCTAAAACAACAACATAATGTGGGTATTGTTTTCCAATTTTATAGGTAAGGAAAAGCTCAGTGAGGGTAAATGCATGTTCATGGTCTCACAGCTTGTGAAGTGATAAGATTGGGATTAAGCTAGACCTGCCTACCTGTAAATCAAGTCACTAATCTCCATATTGTTCTACCTTCAAAGTAATAAAAACAGACAACCAAACAGAACCTTACATTGTTTCCCCAGGGATTGATCTGTTCTCTGTGCAAGTAATAATGAAGTTTGAAAATGTACTACATTTTTCATTTCTTTTATTGTAATTCAGGGAAACATATCTTACTTTAATAAAAACATTGCTGAATAATTTGCTTGCTATGAAATGGTTAGGACCTTTACTGAAAGCCATTTTACGCTTCAGTTAAAATTTTTAAATAGATTATTTAAAAGAAAGAATGCCTTTGCTTTTACATTTTCTGCATCTGTATTGCTATTAAGATTGAATTCTAAGTTGTTCTTGCAGTAGAGACTTGTGTTGACATCATCATTGTTAACAAACACTACAATTTTCAGCATGTCATGCCTTCTTTAATTTTTTGGTTTTGACAGAATGTTGTATATACTTCCTTGAACAAAGAGTCAAGGCTAAACTCCTAACCTTATGATGATATCACTATTCCACAGTGTTAAGCCTGCAAATTCAAGGACGCACAAGGATACATTTACAGAATTCATACTTCAAGTGATTCTTCTGCCCTCTGGTGTCCAAATAAAATGTCTGAACAAGCCATATTTTGTTCAGGAGGACTTTTTCAATCATTTTTTACTTTCTGGATCTTAGTAATAAGAAGTTCCAAGTGAAATGGGAGAGTCCATCATACAGTGAGGGATACAGATCTGATATGGAAATCAAACTGAAGTCAGGCCGAAAATAGGCTGCTAGAAAACTCAGAATCTGGGGAAGATTTGTACAGGCAGAGGATTTCAATATTTATATTTGATTTATTTTAAGTGGTGTACTGTGTTGTCTTATTCTGTTGATGAGAGATTTTTACAATTTATGCATAAATGTAAAATACTAGTGAATGTTTACTCAAAAGTGAATTTCAGTTTTTAAACTATTCCCTTATCAAAGAGATGAGAATGAATTACTTCTTTTCGAAGTTCAAATATTTTTTAAATGTATGTTTTGCTACTCTTGAATCATTTTCCTACAGTTATTGACAATTTTTAATTGTCCAATTTTGTAAAAATAGCAATTCCTTTTTAAGTTCCATTTCCCCCCAAATGGTCAATGCTTTTACTGTTAAATTTTTAAGCTTTGCTTTAAAGATCAAAACTTACACATGAATTTGTTAACGAATGCTCCATTTTCTGGTAGGGAGTGAAAGAAGGTAATTATAGGTACTGTACTTCAATTTTATAACGTTACTGTGTGGACAGTGGTAAAGGATAAACACATTGTAGTTCCTATTAATAGCTTATGCACCAGCAAAACCTGTTCTTTCTTTGCAGATAAATACTAAAAAGAGGTGGTACAAAATGGTGGTTCTAAGCATTCCTGTGAATTTCTTGGTTCAAAAATTTGAAACAAAGCCATAAGTCAAGGACACCATGACATTAAAAAAAAAAAAAAAATCCTGGCAGTGTTTTTAAAGACGACTTCTCCCAGCAGTTCTGCTTCTTTCAGTATCTGATGCTAGAGATTTGAACAAATGCTCATTTTCAGCTCTAACTTACTTTCTGAATCTTTTTTTTCTCCCTGCCTCAGAGTGTAGGTTGTGGTTGGTTTTCTTTTGTTTAATCAATCAATTAATTTATTTTTATGCTAAGGAAAGAAACACTAAGGCACATGAAATATCAAAACCACTGAGCTAACCTCCTTCTTCCTGCTTACTGACCTTCCATGGTTTATTTGTGAATATAATGTGTCCTTTTAGTGAAAAAAAAAAAAAAAAGACAAAGTATTACAATATCCTTATAACTTGATTAAGAATGTCCTGTAAAACTTGATTAAGAAAAATATATTAAAATGTGCTGTAAAACTTGTTAAATCTCACATATTTTCTAAATAAGCATTTCCCCTCTCCAATTCTATTTTAGGAATTCAGATCTTTACAAAATCAACAAACTTTTTTTTTTTCAGAAATCATCTTCATGTATTAATCAATTAGCTATTTAATTTAACAGTCCACTACAAAAACAATGTTAAGCAATTTTTCAACTATCACCACATGTAAAATAATGAAATATCTCCCTCTCTATAACATTTCATATCTTTGTCTGAATGAGAAGTCCTGTCACGAACGACTCCTCACATGGGTTTTTCTCTGGAGAAAGTCAAAGGCAAAGGCCAAACAGGTTCCTCCCTTTGCTGCAGTGTCCTTATCGTTCGTCTTTCTGATATGAAATAAAACCTTCCAAACTTGGGATGTGCCTGTAGATATGTCTGATAGTCCTTATTTAGTCCCACTAAATTATTAGACTTTCTAAATTGTAAAAGACATTGAGAAATTACAAAGTTCTTTTTGATTCCAGGTCCCCTGGAAAGTTCATCTTAAGAAATACAGTACTTGACCAGCTCTGGGTCCTGGCATAACCTCCCTGCTCTAGAAAGGTCATTTTTACTCTATATCCAGGCATCACTGAGCTCACCTGAGATTTGTTCATGATTTTGCTTCACAAAAGCAAATCTTGGAGGGATTAGGTGATAGGCTAATAATACATAATGTCAATAATTGAGTCCACCTAGAAGACCAGATGAATGTAATGGTGCTTCAGGTAGAACTAGAATGATTGTTGACAAATTGCAACTTTTACCTTGGTTTATGTTCACAACAGCAGGCACTTGAGGTAACCCTGGAATCCACAAGCTCAAAACTCTTTGGGCACCCTGTTTTTCTTCCTACTCCACCTGAACTCTTTGGCTTGAACTTTGGCATAATCCTATATAACACATTCTTCCCATAGAGAGCTAATGGTTCTCAGAATCTTATGTCTTCATTAATCTCTTAAATTAGATCCCAATTATAAACTATGCCGGTCCTATTAAGTCAGAATTTTATTTTTTATATTGTACGAAAAAGATGTTTTAAGGTTGACTTCCATAAGTGTAATTGACCAAAGAAAAATACAGAATTCAAAAATAATATCCAAAACTTCCTCTTGATTCATATAGTGTTAGACTGTGATAGTCTTACCAAAGGAGACTGAAAAATATGAAATATAGTGGAAGAACTCCCTAAGTATCTCGCATTATCCCCATTTGTGTGCCTGAGGAATATGGCTAACATTTTGTTGTTATTGTTGTTGTGGTTTGTTTGGCTTTAAGGAAGACTTTCCTAATTAATTTAAAAATCTGTGGAAAACTGGGGAAATCTCATTTTATGCATCTCTGGCTTACTCATGCCTCCTCGTCATATTGAATTCACAGATTTATTTTCCCCTTAATATTTGTTCACCGCAAGGCCTTCCCCCTAGTGGAAAACAAACTATTACTTTGTCATCATCTCTCTAAATTACTGAAGATATCTAATTACATTTTTTCTAGGATTTTGGTTCTAGAAGGGAGAAGCAGAAGTGGGACTAGAATCTGGGCATCATGACTTCAAGTACTTAAAACTGGTGACACTGAAAGGGGCGTATGATAAAGCATGACTATCATCTCCCTTTCTCTATATTTGTATAGGTTACCTTTCTCTAATATGGTGACAGGCAACAGATTCTTAACGTGAATCGACCTTTCCAGCTACCTGTCAGCTTTCTTTCCCATAGGGCCAACATTTGCTTTTCAAATAAAGTCCTCTAAATGCCAGGCTAATTATTACATTCAATAGTGTTTTGCTTTTCTTGGTATATAAATTCCTCTAAAAGAAGGGAAATCTCAAAAGAGAGCACAAGATAGAGAAATAAATTTACGTCTGTATTGTTGCCTCTGGCCTTTCTAGCTCTGATATTTAATGTAGGGTCCTGCTTTGCCCGTATGGGTTACAGGCTGACTCTTAGGTGAATAAGCGGGTGATAAGATGGCACCCATTACGTTTGAATTTTTTACTACATAAATAAAAAAATCTGACTTCCTTTACACATTCAGTTTATTTTTCCCAGTTTGCTGAAAATGAAAGCCTGGTTCAGTCTTTCCTTGAGCCATGTCTTCTCCCACATTAGTCATTCCTCTGATTTGTTTAAAAGGAAACAGCAACCTGTAGAGAATTGCCTAAGGCAGCAGAGGGGGAAAACTTTTAACAGCTGTCTGGTGTCTTGCCAAGGGGCAAAGTTCTCTCATTGGATAAAAACCATTTTTCTCCTCTTATCCATTGCTTCCCACTCCACTACTGAAGGCCCTGTGCAAACACGCGGATCTGCCAAGCATAACATGCTCACACCTAGCCAGCCATCGCGGCTGTGACAGAGAGGTGCTGAACCAGGGCTGCTGCTGGCGGTTTACCCTTTCATCTCAGGGTTTGTCTAGGCAGGTTCTCTTTTCACTTCTACCCTTGTGCTGGGGTTAATGTTTCCAGCACTATACTGACATTTTAACATTTGGGTAATAGCTTTCTTCTTTTTTTTTTTTCTTTTGCTCAAATTTTAAACAGTCTTAGACTTTTTCAAAAATAGTAGGTGGAGACACAGAAGATAAGTTCTCTGATTTATTTCTTACGTTTACAAGTGCTAAAGTAGTGGAACTTAGGCAAATGTTAGAAAACTGGAGGGAGAAGAAATAAATGGTCACCTCTAGTATGTTCAGATGGTCTTGTTAATAGCTATTAAAAGTGCATTTATAGAGAGACAAAAGAAATCACTAGATTTTTAATACCTGGGATGTATAGCTGCAATTTTTCTAGAATTATTTGGAGGAAAATAAACAATTGAATATGACCGTTTGCTTTAGATGAAGCATTTCTCCACATTCTCTTTTTCCTTAAGAGAATTTTTCTTTCCTACTTTATTCTTACCTGCGTACATTGCTGGGCATCTCGAGTTATTTTTAGATCTGCGCGCTGCACAGCTGTATGATATCAAAGCAAAATTTCCACTGGTTTGAATGTACTAGAATAATATTTGGTTCAAACTGTACTATCTTAAACCTCAGGGAGTAACTCTACCAAATCATTTTCATTTGTACAAGCACAATGGAGAGTCAGACCTGAGAGATCATGCATAGCAAGTGAGAGGATAAAGATCTTATCCAAATACTGGCTGTATGCCATGAGGAAAAGCAGCCATAAGAAAAAATATATTTTCGAAGATCATTTTGTAATATCAATAGAAAACAGGTTTTCCTTCTCTTCTTTTTTTCTTAGATTTTACTACACTTAAACATTTTTGTCAGAGGAGGTGAGCAAGGATGAAAATTGTCATATTTATTTCTTTGCTAAATGTTCATATCTTTATTCAGCTATATTTTCTTACATTAAAATTTCTAATTATCAGAAATTGTGTCTTGAATGTCATGATTTTTTTTTTTTTTTAAATTTTGGCCACTGCATAACTACAGCTACAAAATCAAAGGAGAGTTTTTCTTAAGTTGGAGGTCTTTTTCAAAAATGTATTGCAGGCACAATCTTGCTTTATTTTTTATTTTAATGATAGGCCAACCAGATTGAACTGCAGGCATTATAAACTGTAAGCCCACTGTGAATGGCCTTTGACTGAGCTTCAAATATGCAGCCTGTAATTGGGCAAGAGCTTTGTATCATTTGAGCTCCATATCCAATTTGAGTCTCTGCTAAATCTATTTAATATAGGGTTCCTTCCATTACTGAGTTGACAGATTCCACTATGCTAAGGGCTAAGTGCTACACTGACTGAATACACAGACTTAGATCTTTAGACCAACACCTAGTGAAGAATGTACTAAATAAGTACCAAATGGCTAATATTCTAGGACTCTGCTAATCTGTTTGATACACACTTGGGACAAATAAATAGATATCAAGAAATAATCAGTTTCTTAATAACAGACTTTCAAGATTTTTGTGAAAGTTAAAGATATTCTCAAATTATTTATAGAAAATCATTAATTTTTTAGTACAACTTCTTTCTTTTTTTAGTACAACTTTCTTCTAATTCATAACGAGCCATTACTGATATAAATTGGGGGTTGGGATCATATATGTGACTAAGGCCAGGGCCTTCAGCTCCCTTAGAATGACCCTCTTGAATACTTCGACTGAGAAGTACAATGTGTTTTTGGAGCCTTGACATGATTCTAATTAGTGCCTAATATAAATGTCTCAGTTCAGTGGAGACTATGTTCCCGACTTGTCTAAAAACTAAAACAGGTAAAAGAAGCATTTTCTTACAAACTTTCTCAAATGTCATTTTCTTCTCTATGCCTCCATCAATCAACTAGTTTTCCATTCCAAAAGAATTCATTAGTCCTCTAATAATTCAAATGTGATAACGGAATTGCTCTATCTGAGGTAGCTTCCTAAATTACAATATATTGAAACATAAAATAGATTTATGTTGAGGAAGAGGATTTATTTTCTGAAGAAAAATTTTAAAAAGTCAAGTTGTAAAGCAATTCGTTTATTTTGGTATAAATGAAAATTTAATTTGTAGTAGGTTGAATTTTTTATTTTTGTACCACCAGGGGGCAGGTTATGCTAACTATTGATTTAATGGACACAAAAGCAGGTAAGAAGCAATTTTAGACAGGAGAGAAAAATTCCCTGAGGGTTTCTCCGTAGATCCTTTAGGAGAAGAGCTTTTGAATTGTTCAAAGTATAATTTTCACACCAGTTATTTTAAAAACTAGATAATTACAATTTCAAACTATTGAAGCTCTTTTGAAAGTGATTTTTGTGACTTGATTAGTTCCTTTTTATTTTTCATTAACATGGTTTCAGTTGTACTGAAATCTTAAATTTACTGAAAGGACATTGAAAATAATTGTTTCCCATTATTTATGTTCTCATGTTTACAGATTAGTTTTTTTTAACAGTTATTTCACCTTAAATTTCATGTATCTTCGTTAGAAACAATCTTCATAAGAAAAAAGTTCACTATGGAAACATTAGAAAATACCAATAAATAGATATAATTTAGAATATTTTCGAGGGAAAAATGGATTAAATATATTGAGGGTATTTATTTACCAGTACAGGTGATTCTATAGTAACTCTACTGTTCTTTCCTTTAATATTACCAACGATAAGCCTTAAAAAATTTATTGGAAGTAAGTGTAAATTTCTCAAGTGCATTAGCAATGTCTTTACCTCCTTCCACATTTTTTTTCAGTGTCCAAGTAAAACCTATGACCCACTGATTAAATCCACGCGAGATTTTCCAGATGATGTCATCAGTTTCATAAAACGGCACCCCGTTATGTATAAGTCAGTATACCCAGTTGCCGGAGGACCAACATTCAAGCGAATCAATGTGGATTACAGACTGACGCAGATAGTGGTGGATCATGTCATCGCAGAAGACGGCCAGTACGATGTAATGTTTCTTGGAACAGGTACGCTTGAACTAGGTGATGCTTTCTTTCGAAGGAATTTTTAATTATTAGACAAAAAACAAAAACATCAAAATGTTTATTAGTCAAAATCAAAATGAGTAACCATTAGCTAATGCTTTATCAGTGTTTCTTCAAATTGTATTTATAACACAGGCTCTTAATTGATCTAAATATCTCCCAGTCTCCTATTTGAGATTTCAAGGTATATTTGCTTATTACAGCTGCAGTGTGCCTGTTATAGATTAGGCGCTCAATACGTATTTGATGAATGTCTCTGGGCTAAAATTAAAAAAGTAAGGCAAAGCAATGTTTCTCTGTTTTCTAACTTCACCTTTCCCTGCCCCTATAGGGATATTTGATAAGTTCTACCCCAAAGGATCCCTTCTTCTGATTTTGAGAATCATTGACTCAGTTGACTTAAGATAGCTTTTGAAGAACATTAAGCATTACTTTGTAAAGGGGTTTAAATAGAAACTTCTTGGAGATTATTTTTCCTGTCCTTATATTTTGTGGGTTACAATTAATTTTGTAGATTAAAATAAATTTTGTGGACTCTTATTATTGGAGCTCATTGTATTTATTTTTTGTCTGCCCACTCAGTAATTATAAAATGATTAAAAAATAATTTTTACGGAAAGAGAACTATTGCTTACTTGGTGGGACTCAAAAACATGAACAAGTATTATCTAATAATGTCATGTGAATTCTGATGGCAGTATAACACGTATCATTAAACAAAATGCACTGCATCCTAGATAATATAATTTAATTAATCAAGCATTTCATAAAGAAATAGAAATTAATGTTTTTTCAAGAAATGGACATTTTAATTGGAATATGTTTTTAGGAGTGCAAAACAATTTTACAATAATTTTATATTTTAAAATGTATTGGTTTTACAGAAGTTAGGTTTATTGGGAAGCATGTGTGTGACAGACTCAGAGGGACTTTGGACACCAGTTGTCAAACCTGTTTATGTTACACATGGCAATTCCAAGGCCTGGAAAAATAAGGGATGTACCCAAGACTACAGAGATGGCTATTAAAAGGTCAAGACTTGAAATGATTAGTTTGTTATTAATTTTCATGAGTTTAACACTGAATTTGCACTGTCCACCCAAAGTTCATTCATTCCTGTCTTTCAATTCACTGTCATAAGTGTCATTCAGCCACTAGATGGTACTACCTAACTTTTATTGAGAAAATTAAAGCACTACTAAGATAAATAGGTAGCTATTCAATTTTGGCATTTGGAAGACGCATACTTAATATTTCTCAGAGATTCCAGAGTCATTTAAGAGTTATTTTGTGGAAGCAGAGTTATTGCTATCTATGTTACTATACTCCAACTCCAGTGCTCAGAACACTAGAATTTTAAACACGACAGTATAAAAATATCTATTCTGTATAAATTAATTTCAAAGTGGGATATTTTCTTTTTCTAAAGTGTGTTTTTGATTCTCTTGCTGTACGAAGATACTTCAAAAACTTTGTAGAAAAATAGAATTAAAAGATAATATGAATCTTCCCACAAACTTTTTTTAAGTACACTGGTATAGGCCTATTGAGATTATCTGTTTCTTCCTGTGAAGTGTTGGTAGATTCTATCACCTTGTAGAACTGCAATATAAGATGCTGTATTTAAGACATCTTTTCTAAATGTCAAATTTTGGTATACATGATTAACCTTGCATTGTATTTTCCTGTGTTATGTACTTTTATTCAAATGTATTGGAACAATCCAGTCAAACCCTTTTTGGGAGGATTTGTAGTATTTTTTTCTTATCAAGAAACCTATATTTCACTTTCATATCAAATCATGCTATCTTGTCTCTACTTCAGCAATTTCTCTGTCAAATACTTTAAAAACGCAACAATCATTTTAGAAAAAATTTCAACAGTATTCTTTGGCACTTCTGGGTTCTTGGAATACCTTGGGTTTTGCATAAAAATGTATTCTCACTTATTGTACAGGTCACTGTTTCACAGCTCTTCATGTTATGTTGCATTCTACTTCATTGCAATTCATTTTCCAGTTTACAGGCTTATTATACAGCCACAAAAACTAAGGTTGCTGCAGGTTGTCCTAAAAATAACAAAAGATTTTATATGGTAGCATAATAGAATAATATTAAAATCATTTGCTATATATATTTTTTTACACTTGAAACATAATCGATTAAACCTATCTATAGGGTACAGAGTTGACTATTGGTATTTATGTGCGTGATGATCGAATCAGTATTCTTAGCATGTTCATCTTTACAAATTGTTATTATTCTTTGTGTCCATTATTCAGTTCCTCCCTAATTCTCCTCCTGCTCCCCCTTTCCCACCTCTAGGGACCATAGATCTGTTCTCTCCTTCTGAATGTTCAATGTATTATTATGATTTGCTTCTTTCTTTCTTTCTTTCTTTCTTTCTTTCTCTTTCTTTCTTTCTTTCTTTCTTTCTTTCTTTCTTTCTTTCTTTCTTTCTTTCTTTCTTTCTTTCTCTCTCTCTCTTTCTTTCTTTCTTTTTTCTTTCTTTCTCTCTCTTTCTTTCTTTCTCTCTTTCTTTCTCTCTCTCTCTCTTTCTTTCTTTCTTGCTTTTATTCATTCATTCATTCTTAGCTCACATTTATGAGTGAGGACATGTGGTATTTCTCTTTCTATGCCTGGATTGTTTCACTTAACATGATTTTCTCCAAGCTCATCCATGTTGCTACTAATGACCAAATTTCATTCATTTTTTATGGATTAGTAGCATTCCATTGTGAATATGAATACCACATTTTTCTTATCCAGTTATCTGTTGATGGACATTTAGGTTGGTTCCATGTCTTGGCTATTGTAAACAGAGCTGCGATGAACATGGGAGTGCAGGTATCCTTCAACATGATGATTTCCATTCCTTCGGGTATATACACAGGAGTGGGATTGCTGGATCATATGGTAGTTCTATCTGTGGTTGCTTGAGAACTCTCCATATTGTTTTCCATGATGGCTGTACTAATTTACAGTGCCATCAACAGTGTAGAAGTGTTCTCCTTTCTCTGCATCCTCACCACAATTTCATATTCTCCCTCCTTTTCATAATAGGCAGTCTAACTTCGGTGAGATAATATCTCAATGTGGTTTTGATTTGCATTTCCCTGAATTTCAGTGATGTTGAGCATTTTTACATGTGTCTGTTTGCTATTTGTATGTCTTCCTTTGAAAAATGTCTATTCAGCTCTTCCTTTTTTTTAAGTGGATTATTTGGTTTTGTTACTGTTAAGTTGTTTGAGTTACTTCTGTATTCAGGATATTAATCCCTTGTCAGACATGTAGTGTGCAAATATTTTCTCCCATTCTATAGATGGTCTTTTCACTCTGTTGATTGTTTCCTTTGCTGTGCAGAAGCTTTTAAGTTTGATATAGTCCCATTTGTTTATTTTTCCTTTTGTTTTGCTTATGCTTTGGGGATCTTCTTTATTAAGTCTTTGCCCAGTCCTACATCCTGAAGTGCTTCTCATATGTTTCCTTCCAGGAGTTTTAGTTTCAGGTCTTATATTTAAGTCTTTAATCCATTTTGAGTTGATTTTGTTATATGGTGAGACATATGGATCTAGTTTCATACTTCTACACATGGATGTCCAGTTTTCCCAGCACCATTTACTGAAGAGGCTGTCCTTTCCCCAGTGTATGTTCTTGGTGACTTTGTTGAAGATCAGTTGGCTATAAGTACATGAATTGATTTCTGTGTTCTCTATTATGTCCCATTGATCCATGTGTCTGCTTTTATGCCAGTACTGTGCTGTTTTGGTTACTACAGCTTTGTAGTATAGTTTGAAGCCAGGTAACATAATGCCTTTGTTTTTTTTTTTTTTTGTTTTTGGTTTTGTTTTTCCTCAGGATTGCTTTGGCTATTTGGGGTCTAATTTTTCTATAGGAATTTTAGGATTGCTTTTTCTATTTCTGTGAAGAATGTCTTTGGTATTTTGATGGGGATTGTATTAAATGTGTAGACCACTTTGGGTAGTATAGACATTTTCACAACATTAATTCTTCCTTGTATTGTCTTTTAAGTGGAACTAAAATAATTTTAAACACAACTTCAGTTACTAGCACATTAATAGTGATTTTGAAGGTAGAATACATTTGTAGAGTGAGCTACAATTTCCTCAGGTAGATAGCCTCAATGATTTCTTGTCCATTTGTTGACATTATTAAAAGAATGTATATCTTATATCTTGCCTTATATGTTGAATTGAATATAATAAGCACCAAATGTATATTAGTTGCAGAGAGAGAGAGAATTAGTTTTCCACCTCTGTTATCATTTCAACCAATGTTTAAATCTGATATATATATTCCTTTTGTTAAGAAAATACTATGAGTATATTTTAATATTCTCTTAATAAATATGTTTTCTACTAGCTAAAAGCTATAATATTTCTGAAGGGAAAAATATATACATTAAGCTTCAATTTTTTGCATGCTTTATTTAATCTGGTTCTTTGAAAGGCATTTAAAGAAAAGTGAAGGGAACGATTTGAAGGATTCTAGGAATATGCTTAGAACTAAATATTGAAATAGAAACAGCAGGATAATGGGTTATGTTTTTTTTTTTTTTTAAGACATTGGAACCCTCCTAAAAGTTGTCAGCATTTCAAAGGAGAAGTGGAATATGGAAGAGGTAGTGCTGGAGGAGTTGCAGATATTCAAGGTAAGCCTCAATCCAGGGTTCCAAGAGAAGAGATGGTGAAACTGAGTAGTCCTAGTTACAAGCACACTTATTTTAATACATCATCACTTTTCCTGGAGGGGTCTTTGAAATTTGCTCCTTTATTTTTCTTTTCCCTAAGCAATGAAAAACGTGTCATAAGTTACTAAGAATGGGATTCACCTTCCTCTATAGAATAGCACGAATCCAAAACTCCTGGGATTGCCTCTCATTACTGCATTCTCTAAGCATAGAGTCAGACAAATTGCTACATTAAATAAAATCCTAGGATTGCTTTTACTATCCAGATACTTTTCTACTTTATAAATTTTACTTTCAATTTTTCCCCAATTGAATTTGAGAAAACTGGAAGAGTGTATAAATCATGCACATCTGATTTTTTTGAAAAGAAATTAAAAAAAAAAAACAAGGCTTGCATGATAATGAGTCTTCATATATGTTCAATTCCTCTGACCTGACAAAAGGAGTTAGTAGATCTAAAACAACAGTTCTCCAGGTTCTGAGAATGTTTGACTTTTTTTTTTTTTTTACCAATAAATTTGAATTGTGGCATTCTTTGTAGATCCCAATGAAATTTAATTTAAAATTATTTCTTGAAAATAATATTAGAAATAATATTGTATATCTTAGAAAAGCTTTGTAAAATACATGCTGTCTTTGGTAACATTTTTGTTGAGACAGTTTATTAAAATGGACTTTTTGCTTATAAACATCTATTACCTTAAAAGAGACTAGAGCCCTCCCCTGTAAGGGGTTCAGGTTAATTAAGATGCTGGGTTGTGCAGGATCCTGTTTACATTGTGATGATAATAGTGGTCAAGGAGTTAACAAGAACAAGACCTGCTATCTGGCCTCTACCAAAACAAACCCTTGGGTGGTTCCTAAGGGAAAGGCAGATGTCAAATATAAGTGTGAACCCAGAGGCCAAAAATAAAGTCCTCATAACACACACAGGCACATTATAATGAGTCTCATTCAGTGGTTATTAGAGAGAGGTCAAAATGAACTGTTTGGATTCCACTATTTTTATTTCGTTTTTTAAACAGCTTTATTGAGGTATGAAAAACTGCACCATATTTAATGCATATAATTTGATGAGTTTGGCCATGTTCTTTCAAAATTCATAACAAAAAAATTATTGGATAGAATTTTCTCACTTAAAATTTTCTTTCATATATTTTCTTAAATCTTTGACATCTGCTACTGTTTGTCAACTGATAAATATGGGCTGGCGAGAAATGGATGAATAGTAGATAATAAAATTTTTATTAAAGATCTTGTCGTTTTTGGTTTGATAGATGTTGGATTCATGTTTCTGATTTTATCTTTCATGCATAGAGCCATATTTTCTACAAATAAAACTGACCTTAGTTCATATCACGAAATTATGACCATCAGTGTCTTATAGTGTTCTGTAAAGAATATGGCCATCCACAGGTGCACTATAACTTTTCAGAACTCTCTTATTTAAACAAGTTTTGAACTACTGGGCTAAGTAAGACCAGAAAGAGGTAATAAATAATTATTTAGATGTTCTTGTCAACACTAGTTTGAATTACATGGAAGCAGTTAAGATAAGCAGATTTAGAAGAAGAAAACTTACTTGTGGGTAACTGGGAACAATTTTCAATGCAGTGTTTCCTCATACATTTAGATAGTTTTTCCTTCATAAGATACTTTAAAATAATTATTTTCACCATTTCTATTAAGGTAGAATCACTACATATTGGAAGAAAATAGTCTACAATAGGATTCTTTTTCCCCCTATATAAAAGAGCCTTGATGTTTAGTTCAGTAATCTTTGGTATAAGATAAAAATATATTGATTAATATTAAAGCCTGTTAATGATTATCTGTATTGACATTTAATTTCTATTTTCAGCACCCATCAATCATCTTGAACATGGAGTTGTCTCTGAAGCAGGTACTTTCTAATTTTTGAGTAAAAATTAACCACAAAAGCAACAGGTTGCTTGAATCAAAGTTTATGTGAAAGAAAATACATTGAAATTGGAAGTTAAATTGTAAATAATGTAAAATGTTTTAGATTATTTGTTTCTCTTGTAATTGATTAATTGATTAGAAGGATTTCTTTTACTTTCTTTCTTTTTTTTTTTTTTTTGCCTTGCCCTAGAAGAAATGGAACCAAATTTGATTAATTGAACACTATATTCTCCCCTTCCTTTGGCTCTTAAAAACTGAGCTCACTTTTCTAATTTCACAAGGATGTCTTTCTCTAAAGACCATAAGAAATATCCACCATAACCATTAAAAAGAGATTCTAATCAGAGAGTATAGGAGTTAGAATATGGACGGTGTTGGCAAGTGACCAGTGGTCAACCTTTAACATACTGCTTAATATCTGACTCTCAGAATCAATTTCCTCAACAGTAAAGTTAGAAAAACAATATCCACCTCCTAAGTGTGTTGTGAGTTTAAATAGGATGCTGCATACGAAGTTCTAAACAGAGAGATGGCACATTATAAATATAAAGTATATCGTAGCTAATTACACTAATGGTAATAACATTTAATATGATTTTACAGTCCCTGGTACTCCAAATCCCAATAGACTCAAACGATTCAGACTTGCATTACCATTTCTATATGCACCCCCAAGATTTGAGAAAGTCATATGATAATATGTTTAACATTAAGGCATTGCTAAAATAGTCTTAATCGACTATGTCTAGCATGGCAGAGCACTAGCATTAGGGAAAGGTTTAAATAGGTTTCTTCTTCAGGTCTTCTCCATTAATTTGCTTATTAATTTACCATTTGTTTCTTGAAAGCCTGCTACTGTGTTTGGAGGGTACAGAAATGAATGCATGACATAGCCATTACCCTCCAGAAGCTCACAATGGAGATGAGAGACAAAAGAACATGGTAACAATTCAGAGTAATAATAGAGGTGTATACTAGAGAGACAGAGGAGAGAAAGTAGCCTGGAAGGGAGCCAGAAAGAACAGGAGAAAAGAGCTAAAAGAAGAGACAACAACCTGAGCCATGAAGGATGTTGTAGTTAACCTGGTAAGGGATGGAATGATAGAGTATGTGCCAAGTAGAAGGAGAGAACATTCACAAAGGTGTGAAGAGTGAGAGACTACAGCTTATTGTAACAAATTTGTGTACAATTGGAGCAAGGGGCATATGTGTTTTCGAGGGGTAAGAAGCCAGAAATGAATCTGGAAAAGTAAGCCAAAGCAGGAGAAAGCACATCCTTCTATATCCTCCTGAGAAGTTTAACAATTTATGTTAAGGACAATGAAAACTATTAAAAAATTTAAGCAGGAGGATGTCATGATAATGTTTTTCTTTCTAGAAAGATCAGTCTAGTGTGGCAGTGAGGAAGATGGATTGGGACCTGGGGTAGAGGTGGGAATTGCTGAGAAAAAAGGGCTGAAGCCAGCAGAAATAGTTAGAACATTTATAAGTAGTCCAGGAAAGAAATGATAAGAACTGAAGCAAAGGTAATAGCTGTGGAGAGGAAGAGGGAAAAATAGATTAGAAAATTCTATATGAGAGAATGAATGTGAAATGGTGACAGGTTGAATGTGTCAAAAAGAACATTCAAAGACAACTCCCAGATTTATTTCTTGGGTGCCTGGGTGAGTGATCATGGTGCCTCTTGCTAAGCTAGAGCAGGAGTAGTAGATTTGGGGGAATTATTATGTTCACGTTTTTATTATTTTCCAAATACCTCTGAGTCCTTGTACGATAAAATGGGTAAAGAAATGAGAATAGCAAAGAGGGAAACACAACATCTAATTCAAATAAAGGAATCCCCCAAAAGACGAATTCTTAGGCAGAAATAAAGAGGAAAAACAGGAGAAAGTAGAGAAAGTTTCAAGGAGGGTATAATCATTAGTGAAACAACTACTAGACAGAGTTCATTGCATTGAGCAACTCGAAAGTCTTGACTAACATTTAATGGGTAGCACAGGTATAAAACAGATATCTGTAGGCTGAATACACATATATTACTTATGCCAATATCTATTTCTAAGATGTTCGTCTTTCATTGAAAGCTTTCCATGGCCCACTAGGGTTGAGCATGAGTTATTTGAAGGTACAGACTATAGCTTAGGCACTTGCATCATCCCACCCCCTCCACCACCACTACCACAGACACGCAAATGAATGCATATAGGGAGCAGTGCATTAATTTCAGGACTTATTTTTTAAATGAAATTTCATTTTATGTTTCATTCAATATCCTTCAGCCTTTCACTTGTGATATGGTAATCCCTAAACCCTGCTTAATACTTTCTTCATAGTGATACCAAATACCTTCTGTTCCACTTATAGCCCATGTTCTTTCAGAGATCAATACTTCATTAGCAAATGAAATGATTAATTCAAAAAAATTTATGTAAATCTCATCTCTAATGAGATGAGCCATGGCAGAGGAAGACCATCAGTTTTGCCTATAGCATCTGTGCTTGATGTAATCTACCAAAGAATATTTTCTACTACTGAAGAAATTTGACATCTTAATTCCTCAGTATAGCAGCTGGGTTTTGACCTTCTTAAATTACTGCCAAGCATACTCTAGTTGTATAGAATGCTGTCCATTTCAGTACTGACTTCTTCAAACCACCATCCCACCAGGAGTAGAAGGGAATTTTATTATTTGTTATGTTTCTGTACAAGCATTAACAATACCAGGACACCAGAGGAAACAGATTTAAATCTGTCACATGGTCTTCGAGAAAGGGAAGTTCTTAAGACTAGTCTGAAAGAGGCTTCTAATTCATTTGTTTTGCCTGATTTGCAGCAACAATTGTACATTGGTTCCCGAGACGGATTGGTTCAGCTCTCCTTGCACAGATGCGACACTTATGGGAAAGCTTGTGCTGATTGTTGTCTTGCCAGAGACCCCTACTGTGCCTGGGATGGAAATGCATGCTCTCGATATGCACCCACTTCAAAAAGGTGAAAGGCACATAGAGTTTTTGTGAAGCTTTCTTTTCCAGAAGACAAATATCTCAAACAAATGCCTTGTCTTACAGTTTAAGCCAAAGGGAAAATATTTCTTGCAATCGGTCCATGCAAGGAATATTAAAATTAAAATGTTTTATAGTTTCACATCAAACTAAATTTTGAAGCAGGATATAACAGATGTTCTGAAATTTTGACATGTGGAGCTAAAAAAGTTGATAAATTCTTTATGTTAGCTTCCTTCATTTATGTCAAAGACCGTTAAAACTTTGTCTTTATTCACTACTTTACTTTTCCTATTTTCTTCCTTCATATATCTAAATATGTATGAGTATATACTCATACCTCCGTACCATTTTGCAAGTAATTTATCAGTGCATGAGTTTGTAAAAGTGCAGATAATGTGAGTTTGTAAAAGTGTGGATAATGTACTGTCCACGATGTTTACCAGTGACTCGGTACAATTTTATTTTTATATTAATAACTCTAATTTCATCAATTCCTGCGACTCAGGTATACTTAAACAACAAACTGTTGGCCTGCTGTTTGTAGTTCGTTGCATATGTGCCCTTAAAAATAGCCAACAATTCCCAGCTAGGAATTTATTCTATACACACATGCAAAAGTGCTACAAAGTTATATACTCAAGGTTGTTCATTTCAGCACTGTTTTTCATAGCAAAATAACTAGAAACAACCTGGATGTCCATCAGTATGATTGAAGGTAGTTAAATATGATAATGATTTTAAAATGTGGGTTATAGTAACATTATTTTCTGAAGTATTGCTCCAGGTATATTTTCCTTTAAGCAAAATGTCAGCAAATTATATATGCTATATTTTTATTCTTTAAGTCTTTTTTTTTAAAATCAAAATAACAGGTGAGCATATGTTAGTCTCACTACCACATGAACATTTTGTTTTTTGAAATTTTACTCATTTGTCAAATTCTAAATTCTGGGAATCACAGATTGAATGTGTAGTATAATAGCAAATATTGCTTAAAATTAGTAGACATTTTAAATGTTCTGAAATCTCTGAATTATATGTAAGTGAGTAAATACAATTATTAGAAGTTAACAGTTAAAAGTCATTCACATTTTGTTATCGGTTCTGGCCAAAAGTGTACTTATCATAGTAGTCTTTGGGGAATGCTTTTGTAGAAGCTAAAAATCAAGAATGCTCATTAGCTGGTAATAAACCTTCAGTTTGATGAATTGACCCTGTTCCTTTAGAAGCCAAGATTTAAAAACATTCTTGACCTTATGTTCCTTATACCATCATAAATTTTTCTTCTTGTATTTCCCAAGATTGTATCTCTGATCTTACAGATATGCCACTGTGAAGTTTTCCCTTACCTAACGTATTTGTATGAGCCAAAAGATGTATACGATGAATGAATGTTTTATAAGGTTGTCATCTGGTCAGCATTGCCTTAAGGAGTACCCTAGATATTGCAGAAGGTTTACTGTTACTTCTCTGATCGCTGCAGTGGTAACATAAAATAGCCAAAGCAAATGAAAATATACTGAGTGTAAGCCATTTAGCTGTAGCAGATTTTTTCTATTTTTATACAATAGTTACTATTTTCTCTTAAAGAATATGTAACATAATGCAAAAGCCACTGTTATTGTTATTGTTATTATTATTATCACCACTATCAGAAAATCAGTGTGAGATATACGTCAGCCCATAGAAACAACATTTAGCCACTTATGCCATATCAAACTTGTACTTCTATTTCAAGAAAATCAGTGTGAGATATACGTCAGCCCATAGAAACAACATTTAGCCACTTATGCCATATCAAACTTGTACTTCTATTTCAAATGACAGTATATAATTTGTTGCTTAATCAAATCTGTGTAATAATGAATCTTTACATGTTAAGGTATTCTATATTTATGTGTACTTTCCTACCCACTACTTAAGTTCTTTTATATATTACTTTCTCAATTACTTTCCCAGTGACTGACTAAAAGAGGGTAGGAATAGTTATCTCCATTTTATATATATAAAACCTGGATTATATTTATATCCAATTGTTCTGTTGAATAATTTGTCAAAAATCAGAGAAAGAGAAAAGGATAACAGCTAAATAAAATTCAGGTCATCTTATTGGCAAAAAAGGATTTGTTTTATTAAGACTCTACTACCAGTAATATTTGGATTAATGTTTGGTTGATTGGAAAATTGACCTGCATTTAAGTTGAGCAGTAAGACAAGCATAGTTTTGCATCTGCCACTGTTAGAAGCATTAGATGTAGCCTTTCTATATTCCGATTATCATGCTTGAAGTTCTAATTTGTATAATCCTCTTTCCATAGGCGAGCTAGACGCCAAGATGTAAAGTATGGGGACCCAATCACCCAGTGCTGGGACATAGAAGACAGTAAGTATAGGTTTAATATGCTTTTTTCTCCCATTTAAAATGTTAAGCCTCGTGTTTGTGTGTCTTTTTATTAGATGACTTAAAACATCTATTATATAGGAAGATCTCATTTTGCTTAATGTTCTGGAAAAACAACAGGAAATTCTATGTCAACCTGTCTACATGCCTAAGTGAATAATCCTTTATTATATCATTATTTGTTTCATATGTCTTTTAAAATTCCTAAATCATAGCTTTTGTTTCTTTTTTACTGGCATATTCATCCTTGTAAAGTTTGAAAACTGCTATTAGGGATAAAGCGGGATATAGCCAAAAACATTTGGACAGTTAGAGTAAACTCAAAGAGACCTCTCAGAAAAGCCTGGTAAAAGTGTAGGTACTTACTGGAAAGAAGTTTTAGGTAGCCTATAATTTATTTGTATTGACTTATTAATTCATTGTATTCACTCAATCAGTAAATATTTATTAAGTGACTTTCATGTGCATGTAATTGTCCTGGGTATATTATGAGACAAAGAAACTCCTTAGGGAGCTTATGATTCTTTGGGGAGATGTCATAAGGCACAATTAGTGATAGGGGAGCTTAGTGAAAAGAGACATCACCAGAGGCTTTATCACTCAGAAAAAAATTAGTCGAATGGAAGATCTAGAATGTCATACTAGGAGAGGGGCAGGGTGGAGAATAGAGAGGAGGTGCAGTGAGTGAGTCTGAAAACAGAAAAAATTCAGTGAAAGTACATATTCCAGAACTTTAGTTACTTTTTGCTCTCAAGGGTGAAGGAAAGCACTTTTCTTCAGCGCGTTGTTAGTAACCACCCCACCAGTGATGGAAATAACTCAAATTTCATAGTCTATAACTGGTGGTCTAACAGTATTTTCTTGATTTAAAAACAAAACAGTTATTTTTAACTCATAACTTTGTTCTTTTGAAAACTAAGCTCTGGTTTAGAACAGTGTGTTTGGCTTCTTGTTCTAATGTGTCCACGACTCCCTGTCGTGTCCAATGTTTTATTTAGCCATCATTACCGTGTGCTGTGTATGCAATACTTCACATGTGCATATGAGACTTACCAGGGGCTGTTGTAGGTATTGAGGATACATCAATGAACAAAAAAGAAAACAATCTGTGTGTTTATGGAACTTATATTCAAGTGTGTGTTAGGGGAGGGAGCAGAGAGTAAACATAAAAACAAGTAGAATAAATGCTATGTCAGATGATGATAAATGTTACAGAGAAAGTGAAACACAGCCGCTGCCTAAGGCACTCACAATTACTGTCTCCACGTGACCATGTACCACTCTTGCTTACCACTACACACAGTCTATTTGAATCATCATCACCATCACTCTACCCAGGCCGTTCTTGTCAAGGTCACCAGCAGTCTTGCCTGCCACATTCAATGGCCAGTTTTCAGTTCCCGTGTTTACTTCATCTCTCATTCCATCTTCCTTGAAACACTTTCCTATCTTGACCTCCATGCAGTAGTGTGCTGGAGCCAGTTCATGTGGCTTCATGACAGCTAGTTGTTTACTTACTATTTAGCAATTTTGTGAGCTAGTTTTAAACCACTGGTGGCTTGAATAAGCCATGGTAGAGGTATTTACACCAGGAAAACCAGGCCTCTGTTTTCAGAGAAACCGTGCACAGCACACTTCTACTTCCACAGCACCGCATGCCCCCGGGTTGCCTCTTACCTTGCAGACTGCACCTTCTGAGTGTGTTAACCTTCCTTTTACTCCCACCTTCTAAATATTGGAGAGCTCCAAGTCACTTTTCCATTCTCTGCCTACTTATTCCCTAATTCCTTCAATTTCAATACCATCAGAGGCTATTTGATTCAGATAGTCCTAGTCCAGTTCTGAACTCTTCCCTATGTGCCTACTTCACAGTTTCACTTGAATGCCTAATTAGCATCTGAAACTTATGCCTGAGAAAGAATTCTGTCACCTTCTCCAAAGCCGATATATTGAGCAGTCTTGTTCACATTAACAAATAGCACCGCCATTCACCCAGCTGCTTAAGTCAAAAAGCAGCTAGGAGTCATGTTTATACTGTTCTTTCTTTCACATCCTATCACCAACTCTCCATAAGTCCTTCTGGCTCTGTGGCCAAACTCTACTACTTCTCGTCACCTCCATAGATGCCAACCTACCTGAAGCCACCTTACCTCTCCAGCAGCTGTTTCACTGGTCTCCTGCTTCCATGTCGGCACCCCTTCAGTCTGTACCCCATTTAGTAGCCAGAGTAATCTTTTTAAAAGCTTCAGTCAGATCGTGTCATTCCCTTACTTAAAATCTTTCACTAGTTTCTTAGAACAATGAGTAAAACATCCACAACCTTTACCGTGGCTTGTAAGATGCTACTTGACCTGGTTCCTGTTGTATTTTCTGACCCTCGCTCACATCACTGTTGCATGGTTCAGTCACTGGCTCTCTCTTTTTCAAAAGCACCAACCTACTTTCTACCTCTGATATGTTTGCATTTGTTATCCTCTGTATCTGAAGAACTCTTCTCTTCAGATGTTCACATAGCTATTTTCACATCATTTAATTCTATGGATAAATATTAATTCCTCAAAGACACCCTTCCTGACCACGCTATCTGAAATACCTTTCTGCCCTCCTACCTGATATTCCCTAATCTGCTTTATTTACTTTTTGTAGCAGATATGACCAGATACTATGTTCTTTATTTATTCACTTACTTGATTACTTTGTCACTGGGATGCAGGTTTCTTAAGGGCAGTGAGTTTGCCTGTCATATTCATCCCAGCAATTAAAACAGTGCCAGTATGTTAGGCACACAAGAATATTTGTGAAATGGATGGGTAAATGGAGGAATACTCAGATGGGTAGCATTTGAGCCATGCTTTAAGGAGAAAGTTAAATTTTATAAAGTAGATGAAGTAACAGAAATTAAAACTAGAGAGATCTGATACAGATTGAGTTAAATTTATGATGATCTCTGTGTTATTCTATGAAGTGTATATTTACTTCAGGCTATAAAGAGCTTTTCATGTTTCTCAGAAAATTTGTTTTTTCGAAGTAAAAGTAATTGACAACTAAACAAATAGATAATTGTTTGGAATAGGAGAAGCTAGAGGAAGAGAATCAATTGTGGGACTTAAAGTAGAGATCATGAGGGTATTTACAAGCTAAAGCACTTTGTTTTTAATGGAGAGAGAGGGCAGATTTGGATAATAATTTGTAGTAAAGAAGAAAGGAGATGACTTGATTCTAATCCACCGTAAATGTGTAATGCACTTTAGTAGGAAATCAAGTCTTGAATAATTGGCAGATAGATGTTTCTTTTCTTCCTTCTTTTCTTTCTTTGTTCATTACTTAAATTGTTAAATGCTATGATATTGCATGTTTATTAATTAATAAAATTAGCAATGCATGTAGATGATCTGTGTTTAAAATGTGAATCAAATCTAATCTCATACTTCAATGTTATGTCATAATTTATTACAAAGAAATAGTCTAGGCACTTCACCAAGAAAAACATTTTTTGATAGAAATATGGAAGACTAAAATACTCTTTTCCAAATTATTTTACGCTTAATGAATAGATTGTCTATGTTAAAACACTATTATATACAACTTTTACACTTTTAAAAATTAGATCATAATAAAATAATATATATTATACTGTATGTTTGTATGTATGTATATATGTATACATATGTTTTAAAAATTTCAAAATAAAAATTTACAATTCGGAAATGAAACATTATTGGAATCAACAATAAATTCATTTTCAGTCAAATCGATGTAGAGATGACTTTGTGTCATAGAGTCATTATTTCTACTGATTTGAAAAAGGATTTCAGACAATCAGCTCACTATTTCACTTTTCCAGCTGATTTCACTAATTTATCTTTTACTTAATTGACAATTCTTTGGTGGAATCGGTCTGAGTTTCTCCTGAGCCCTTGCCCCCTAACCTAACAATTAGCCTGCATCCTTCCTGTTTTTTTGACAAACCCCCTTTCTCAGGAAAACGGTGTCTGTTACTATGAGATGGTGTATGTCTCTCTCTTCCATGACCGGCACTGGTGATCTTTCTGTGAGTTAGGAATTTATTAACTGTGAAAACTGCAGATATAGTACGTTGAATAGGTGGAAATAGTTGATAGATTACAGATTTTAAGTGGAATCCACACATTTTGAAGGTTATATGAGGTTAATTCATAATGGTGTCAGCATGCTTGACTTAATCGTTGCTGGTAAAACCCAAATAAGTTCAAAAGAAGTTTCTTAACTATTGGGTGTATGTGCATTCATGCCATTTGCTGATAATTTTGTGTGCTTAGGCTTAGGATTCACTTAAGTCTCTGAAGCCTTACTCTTCAGTTAATGCCTAGAATGCTAAGAAGGCCCATCTGTAGAATTGAGATATCTGAATGAATATACAATAAAAAAGTGCATGTTTGGGCCAGGCTGAGCAGCTGTCATTTTTTATTTGATCAAACTTGAGCTACAGATCTCAGATCACACATGGGACGCAGCCTTTGACTACTCTGGATGGAATGTATTTCAGATGGTGCAGTTGATTTACGAGAATAAGGTGTCTGAGATACTGCTCCTTTAGCATCTCATTAGCTATCTCATAGCAAATGCATGTTGGGCTATAGAATCCCTCTGAATAAAAGAGAAAAATAATTGGTAAACAATACAAATAAGGTTCACATTCTGAGTATTAGAGTATCTGGCTTATTATCATCTCTATAGAATTTCATCAAGTATAGACCACTGTACTTACTTTCCTGACATCAACATTTCTTAATGTTACCTGCTCAGCTCCGTGGACTGATTCATGACAGAATTTCTCTTTAAAAGTGAAGTAAATTGTTCTTCCAGACTATCTACAAAACTAGTTATATTTTATATAAACAAAAAGGTTTTAAACCATTAAAAAGTGCAAAATGTTTACTCAGCTCAGAGAAACTCAGTGTTTTGAGTTAGATCTCATGAATTACTATTTTTAAAAAATCAAATGCAAATAGTTAATGTATTAATGAAAGAGTAGAACTTGTAATATAGAGATAGAGTTTTAAAAATCAATCTATAGGATAATATTTGACTCTTAAGTAACAATATTATAACATGAATTTCCTTTCTTTTTAATAATGTGCATGATTCTTTCCCCATGGCATCTGTTCTAAATCAGTCTATTTTCCCGTTGCTTTTAAAATCAGGTCAAGGTTAATCTCCTATTCCATGTTTGCTTTCCAGGCATTAGTCATGAAACTGCTGATGAAAAGGTGATTTTTGGCATTGAATTTAATTCAACCTTTCTGGAATGTATGCCTAAATCTCAACAAGCATCTATTAAATGGTATATTCAGCGGTCAGGAGATGAACATAGGGAGGAGGTAAGTTAGTGTCATCAAAGAAAACTAACATTTATTTTTTCCCAATATTTTATTTTATTTTGTATTTTGGAATTTCCTTGTTTGTTTATTTATTTTTGATTATACATATTCATAGGGTGCAGAGTTAACTATCAGTATTTGTGTACAGCATGTGATGATCAAATCAATATTATTGGCATGTTCATCAGTACAAATTTGTGTCCCTTACCCGATTCCTCCACCTTGAGGGAAATAGTGTAAAACTTAAAGTTTTTGATAGTGAGACATGTTCAACTTTTAGTACTGTATGGTGCTCTCATCATTATTTGATAAAAAGAATAACAGTTTATGCTTACTGACATCAAAGATAGCAATGGCTTTGAGATAAGAATTGGCCAATTTAATAGAAGTGTCTTAATAAAATATATTTAAAAGCAGACTGAATTTTTATGAGAAATTTACATTATTGTTTTTTCCAAATTTTCATTTCTTATGGATTGTCTATATTTTAGGACAATTCCTTAAGAAGAACAACACAAAATTTTTCCCTCCACAGTAGCACAATGACTAAATTTTAACTCATACTATGTTCAATTTAGATCAGAAAATGAAACATGTTGTCTGTATAAAAGCAGAAATATCTATTTTTACCATATCAGATGAGCAAATTGAATAAATATCTGGACATACATGCTTTTTCACTTTTATGTATTAAAATTAAATCAACAAAGGGATAAGTATTATACTCTATTCTTTTGACTTTTTTCTGTTTGTTTTACTAACACATACATGTGATTGAAACATATCAAGGAGATTCTGTGAGATATATAGGTTGTATATATTACTGAATTTAATGAGAAAGGTTTGGGTAGTCTGAGAAATCCTAGATTAACTCTATTTGAATGTCATGAAACAAAGGTTAATTGACAGAATTTTTTTTTTTTTTAATTAAAGAGGCAAAGAGAAACCAATAATGCTCAGACTACAGTTCTGAAACTCCCAGTATTAAACTAAGGACACTGTAATGAGTAATGGAATGAACACAGGATTCAGAATGAGATGGCTTGAGTTGAAACATGGTCCTGAGACCTTTGATAATAGCACTAAGCCACAATTTTCTAAAGTGAATAAAATAAATTCAAAAGTTACTGTGAAAATTAAATGAGAAAATGCATATGAGAAAATAGAATTTCAAAGCAGAGGTTTTCACAACTGTAAACATGCATATAAAATTATTGATAGTCCCTATCAGTGAGGATGTGTGGAATCAGAAATAGCACTGATCATGTGTTTAGAAAACACTGGTTCTACCTATGGTTTGACTGCTGAGGATTCATGAGCACATTATAACTTCTCTAGCACTCAATTTCTCTCTCATGTAAATAAGTTGACCAAATTTCTCTAAAACACCAGCTTCCTTGACAAGTCTATAAGCATTTAAACTAGTAAATGTAATCACTCAAACTCTACCTCAGGAAATTTTGCTTTCAGAGTGCTGACATTTGGTAATGTCTGGAGACATTTTTGGTCATCTCAAATGGGTGATTGCTCTTGACATCTACTGGGTAGAGGTCAGCAATGCTGCTAAACATGCTACAATGCACAGTCCCTCACAGTAAAGAATTATCTGGGCCCAAATGTCAATACTGCTAAGGTTGAGAAACCTTGGAGTAGAAGAATCAAATTTTGTCATAAGAAATTGATTTAAAGATAGAGTTCCACTTTTATATTGTTCATCTAAGATCTACATGAATAAGATTTTCTATGAAAATGTTAAGTTTTACATACTTAATACCTAGGGAGTAACTCCATTTTTTATGTCAAATTTTTTCCAGTAAAACTTGATTTTTCATCATTACTGACATCCATAAATTCTGAGATTATGGCAGATCCATATTTACATTGAATATTTATTTTAAGGGACCCATTTTAACCAATATATATTGAAATATTATTGATATAGAAGTGATTATCTATTTTCAAAACATACAGCATTTATTTTTTATCCAAGAAATATTGGAAGAAGATTATCTGAATTTTTTTAACATATGGATGCTTTTTAGTTACATTGCAATATTTTAGGCTTAAATGTCATTAACTGGTATTTTTAAGTTTGTAACTAACAAAGATTGAAAATTGCTTTCAGTTAAATATTTTTCATACATGATTTTTTCTCCATGGTAAGTTTAATCTGACTTTTTCAAAAGATGTGGTATTCTGCTTGGGCTAATCTCTCAGTTATAGATACCTATATTTGCCTATGGTTTTGTGCATTCAAATCTTTCATTTTCCTGTAAATGCTGTGCATTACTTTAATGTACCTTTTAACAGTATATCATATAGTCATGATGGTAACATGCTCCATGAATTTTAATGGAGCAGAAATAGTGTATTTATTGAATTTTACTTTAAAGTATCTTAGTTGTAATATTTCAACTGGTATTTTCATCTGCCTTAGGCAGTTTCACATTGTCCAGGATATGCAGTACTGCTTCCTGAGCTGAGAAAAAGGGCAATAGGCAGGCTATATTTAAAGGATTTTTCCCAGCAGGATGCCTCTGCTCCTCACCCATAAGGTCACATTTGGAATCTTTCTTCCACTCAAAAAAGCCTGAGGGAGAGACCATGATCTCCTGCGGCAGAGAGGCTTTCACCAGGTTATTCTCTGACAGGAGGGGAACATTTCCTGACTGAGTTGTTTCACCGTTGGGTGCTAGTGGGGAGGTCATGAGTCAGTTATCTGCTGACTTTCTTACAAAGCTGTTTTTGAAATTGATGATATTTATGCTGTAACTAACAAGTTGATTGGCAATCCCCAAGCTTCTGTTGAACTTTTGGAATCTGAATGAATAAAAGAGGTATTGCCTTATACCATTTACTATACTGTATTTTCTCTGTGGATTTTAATAACATTTTTAAAACAATTTCAAATATTTGCATTGTTCCATTTGTGGGTTTTTATCTTAGTTTTGTTCTTTTTATTAAAAAGCAATGTAAATGGTTTTAAAATTGGGCCAACATAAAGAACTATGAGGCCACTAAGTGTAGATATGCACAAGTAATATTTTGATGTCTATTTCAACTTTTTTCCCCACTAACCATTGCACTGTGAGCATTTTCCGCTGTCATTCAGTGTTCACACCATGTTTTTCCTCCCACCCATCCCATTTTGAAGCCACAGTGATCCATACCTTATTTAAATAGTCTATTATCCCTCTTAAAAAAGTGGTAATGAACTCCCCTATATTTAAATATTTCCCTACTTTTCTAACTAATTTCTTAGCACAAATTCCTAAAAGTAAAATGAGTGACTTGAAGACATTCGTTATCTTCATGGCTTTTGATAAACAACCACATATGGCTAATTTCCCATCAAAATCACCATATTTTTAGTGCTTGCTCTAAACTCCCAAGGCAAAATTGTGCATCAAAATTTAAGAAAGTGTTTACCAGTTTAATATAAATAATAGATTGTATTAATATCTATTTCTTTGAATATTAGTAGATGAGAACTTACTTTCTCATGTTTCTTGGTTGTTGGTTTCACTTGTATTTGGTGAATTTCCTTGTCTGTCATTTGCTTATTTTACATTGACAAACTCACTTAAAAATGATTTTAACAAGCCCTTCATATATTATGAATATTAATAATTTAATTTCATACATATTATAAGTAACTTTATTTTGTTTTTCATTGCTTATTTCTTTTGCGTTCCTAACATTTCCTAACTTTCCTACAAAAGTTTTGTAGGAAAGATTTTTAGGAAAAGTTTCATAGCAAAGATTTTTTTTTTCTTTTTAATAATGAGCCAGTTGCTCCAGTACTACTTTTTAGTGAGTTTTCTTTCTTCTAATGTTTGCCTGAAAATATATTGTTGGTTTTGTGGTATATTAATAAGTGGATTATGTACAGTCTCATTTATGTATACTCTAAAAAATTTAAAAACATGTATACAAGTGATAGCATTCCAGTTCCTTTTCCTATATCTCATATTAAATCAGAAAACTTTTCAGTACTTAGAGTACAGAGAAATTTTTGCAACAGTTTTAAAGACATTTTCTTTTTTCATACTGTGAGCTTTCTTCCTTCTTTAATCCTAATTTTCCCCTACTAATATTTTCTGTTTGTTGGAGAATGGTGATATTGAAGCTGTAGTCTTTTTCAAGACATGTGCGATGCTTTAACTATGAAAGAACTGACAGGCGAATTATCTGTTAAGAAATTACCATTGGGCTGCCATTATTAGAGACAAAGTCTCTGACTTTTACCTGCTGTTTAGTACCTAAATGTCCTTTGTCCCTTCCGTGTTACTCTTTTCATTTTAAATGAATTGCCCTTCATTGAAGATCTACATTTAATAATGCCAAATACATTATCCTTGTTCACATTAGGCAAATGGATAGTGGACCCCAGTTCAAGCATGGTTTTGATTTGCAAGGTTGAGCAGTTTTTACTTAATCACTTCTAGAATGCAGAAAATACTATGAGTTTAAATCAGTGGCCAAAGATTACATTATCTCTCTGCAGAGGAGCTGAATTTTCTAAATTGACTGTGCTGACATTTCGCTGTCTAGATACAGTCTGCATAATGCATCCTATTCCAGCACAGAATGAAAGCATTACAGAGAATGTAAGTATGAGGTAGGCAAATGTTAATCAACTACTTAATTTCTGGGTCACAGATTTTTATCTCTAAATTGCAAAAATCCTGTGAAAATACTGTATGTCAATTCAAAATGTATTTTATCAAAGATGCCATTTTTTTAAAGGCACCCTTTTGAAATTTTAGGTGCAAAAAATGTCAGTTAAATGATCTAATAGACATTAGGAAAATCCAGAAAGACTGAAGTCTATTAAAGCTAGTTTTATATCTATAGCTCAAAAACCAAAAAAACAAATTTAACATTCCATAGAAGAAAGGAAAGGTGAAGGATCATGACCAAGTAATGAAATGTCAGGTGTTTATGAAATTCTGAGTCCTGTGGGGGCAGAACAAGAGTGAAAAGGAGGGAAGGGAACCAGACTTCAGAGTAAAATAACATAAACAGGATACAAAAAGAGGATAGCAAAAGTAATGATGAACTGTTACACAATATGTGTGAAATCAAAGTCATAATTTCTTCCTGTCAGAATATTAAAGAGCACAGTAAAAAGTACTGAGTCAGAGCTGTGACAGTCTCTAAAAGCCACATTAAGGGCAGTTTTAACATTAGCAAGAATACCAGCTATGTAAAAATTTCTGGAGCTAAACTGGAACTGAAGGTACTCACATTGATTGTCATGCTGATGACCTCAGGCCATTTTCTATTAAGATAATTACAGAAATAAAGGCTTCAGAATATTAGCTCTCAAGCAACATGGCAGTAGTCTATAATGTTGCTAATAATACTTCACACTTTAACCTGCAGAGAGCTTTGCTTTTAATCCCCCCAAGTACACCATATGCTATGCCACCAACTTGATAGATGGGAGACCAATTGGTGAAGATAAATGAGTCATCATAGGGAACAGAGCAGATAGAGACCAGAATCTAGATTATGGAACCAGTATTTTGAGAACTAAGATTTATTTAAAATTTGTAAGATAATTTTTGCAATGAAATTATTTAAAAGAAAAAAAATATGTGTCGTGTATTAAATTTGAGATTGCCACTTCTGTTTAAGATTGGCCTTTTAGAACCCTAACAATTCAAAATTCACATTTCTTTAGGCATTAGACTCTTATAGTTTCTGAGAATGTAAATGAATTCAAAGTTAGTTTGTATTACAATAGAATTTTAAAATATCTGGGCCCTTAGAATAAACCCATTAGAAAAAGAATACTACACATTCAACTCACCAAATGGTCAAAGTAAGGGGAAACAAACAAACAAACAAACAAAACAAACCCTGGTGGTGTGGATTCAGTGCAAAACAGAGGCAGGCCTGGAGACCATTCAGCCTCATTAACCAGGAATCTGAGCTGTGACCTGCCTTTGGCCTCCAATGGTACCCTGCCAGCTGCACTTTTCTGGCACAGAGGGTGGTTTGCCATATCCTTGTTAGTTAACTGGGCTGGTAGCCAGAGGTGTTGCTTTTCCTTTTCTCATATTTCCAGAATTGAAGAGATTTTTTCTTACATATTTTTCACATAGTGATGCAGAGTATAGTCCACCCAGTGTGAATAAATTTAATTTAGCCATCTTTATGCCTACTTGATTTTCATCAACTAAAAGTCTTCGATACAGGGGCAAATGTGTAAACTGGGAAATCTTCCAGACTTCTTTGTTGTTGTTATTATTCCACTTAATGCTGAGCCACTCCACAATACTCTACATTAAACAGGGCTCTTGTGTCGGTAAACATGCCTCTAGAGAGGTTCACGATTCACACCAGACTGTGGGCCAGGCAAGCTTAATGTTTGAATTGTCTTTCAGTAATATTGCTTCAAAGGGTAAAGAGCATCACATTTCAGGGGAGGTTCTTTTGTTCATTGTGCTTTTTCACACTGAAATCACACAACCATGTTATGGTATACTGAGGTATGGCAAATATTTCTACAAATGTCATAGTCTAAAGTATCAAATATACACACAGTATATTCAATCTATATAAAAACATTCAATCTATAATAAAAAGGGAAATTCAGCTTTAAATGTTGCTAACCTTATGACTATGGTCCTACTCAGTTACAGCTCTAACATCCAAAAGGCTGTATCGACGCCTTTCCACTTGGCTTTTAACAAGTCACCATTTATAGCTTCCATATGCTATTCAGATCATTTATTTGGTGATGTCTAGAAAACAGAGTGAATTCCATTTGGAATCATTGTTCTATCCTATATTACAGGTAGTAGCATGCACTAGAGTTCCTTTTCTACACAATGCCTGTTAATATTACATTCTTGTTTTGGAATTGAGATACCAATTTGTGATCTTAGCACACCAATTAGTGTCCGAATTCTCTGTAAAGAAGGTCCGTTGATAGTTTCCAGTTTTACGTCATTACGTTTTCACAGCTTTTCATTCCTATCTGTATACCGGGAGAAAAATTAACTGTCTTCCAAAGGTTCAGTTATACTTAATGAGATACAAATGTGAAAAATTCTGAATATGGTTTGGGAGCTGTTACTTTAGTTGAATTTTTTTACCCTCTTCAACTGTGGCTGACAATATTTTGCTTGATGACGGAGAAACAGATAATATATCTTTTAGATTTATCTAAGCAAAACTATGTAGCCTGTTTTCATTTGCTCATGGGCCTCTCTGTTTTTAATTTATTACCTATATTTTTCCAATTCTACAGTTGAAACCCGATGAAAGGATCATCAAAACGGAATATGGGCTACTGATTCGAAGTCTGCAGAGGAAGGACTCTGGGATGTATTACTGCAAAGCCCAGGAGCACACTTTCATCCACACCATTGTAAAGCTGACTTTGAATGTCATTGAGAATGAACAGATGGAAAATACCCAGAGGGCAGAGAATGAGGAGGGGCAGGTTAAGGATCTATTGGCTGAGTCACGGTTGAGATACAAAGACTACATCCAAATCCTTAGCAGCCCAAACTTCAGCCTCGACCAGTACTGCGAACAGATGTGGCACAGGGAGAAGCGGAGACAGCGAAACAAGGGCAGCCCAAAGTGGAAGCACATGCAGGAAATGAAGAAGAAACGGAATCGAAGACATCACAGAGACCTGGATGAGCTTCCTGGAGCTTTGGCCACGTAGTTTTCTATTTAATTTAAAGAAAAGAATTCTTTATCTGCAAAAATACTGTCTTCTGTTTAGAACATCCCTTATTCTAACTCATAAATGCTTTCCATGGAGTTTTGCTAAGGTACAATAGTCTGAATATGACTACATATGGTGAATATGGGATGGTAAGGGCAAATAATTCATCTACACCAGTTTTCTAGGAATGAAACTTGTACCTGCAGAATATCAGAATTATCCTCAAAATAGGGGCTTCACACTTGTAAATGCTTTATGTTTTGAGTTTTAGAGTTTATTATGTCATGCAATTAATTGAGCTAGGCAAATATCAAATTAGATATTGTATTAAGATGCTTTATTCCTTTTTAGGTCCATTAAGCGTGGAGTTTATTGTGCAGTTGTGCCATGTTCTCATGAACAGATATATCATTCCACTCTAGAACTGGCTACGTTGTGGTAGGAATTGGAAGGAAGACACAAATTAAGACAACTCACTGTATCCACAGGAAGTATCCTAGTGAGCATGGTGTAGAAATTTGGAAAGTGCATTATTTCTTTCGGGCCATAGCGGTTACATTTAACATACTGCAACATTGATTTACTGAAGGGCATTAATGTTTCTCCCAGGATTCCTTATGACTTGTCAGGAGTAACAGGTTCCCAGAGAGAAGTTGGCGCTCAGTTATGTGTTTCTAGAAGAGATGCTAAGCTCTACAGGGACAGAATGCTTAATAAATATTTTACTAAAATATGGAGAATATTTTAATAAAATAAGGGAAACATCATGATGTATACTGCATCCTAAAAGGAAGGTATGCAGATAGGAGACAGAGGAAAGACAGCCATAAATTCTGCCTTTGGGGAAAATTCATATCCCCATGAAAAGGAAGAACAATCACAAATAAAATGGGCAAAATGTAATGGAGCTCTTTTCGCTAGAGTATAAGTAACTGCCAATTTATAGTCCAAACTGCTAGTAAAAGTTGGAGGAAAACTAAGATTTCTAAAGTATCATGGGAAGGATGAACATACTTTATTTATAACCGGTGGTATTTCGGTATGTGTTCCCTCTCTTTTTTCTAAATATTTATCATACTCTATATTATTTTCATTTACTGCCTTTATTCCTTCCTGCATATTGGATTATTGGATTATATTTGAGTGAATGGGAAAAACAATATATAATACAGAGAAGATAGAATTAAGTAGATGACAGTGTTGGGGATTGGGTATATATATTTGTTGAATATATATTTGTTGAATAACAAAATAAGTGCAAAATTTTAACAACGGGAAGGGTTAAATGAACTCTTTGACATCTTTTCTTCAAACAACCTTTTTGCATTTCAGAGGTGATGTGTTGTAAAAGTAGCGTAGTTTTATTAACTTAAAAATAAATAAGCCTACCACGTGTAAAGAAAATAAACTCACAACATTAACATAAGCATCATTCATATCTTGTTAGCACTATCAAATGTTTCCAATTTGACTTTTCCTCTAAGTATGTATGTTGTGTTTCCTGTCTGCTTAAGCAGGACTCACCTTTCCTACTTCTAACACAAAACCCTTAGCCTTCTTCTGTTTTGCCTTTTCACGCCATTTATAGTGTGAAGTGAAAAATTAGTCACTTCTTCACATGGAAGGCAGCTTTTCAGAAAACTAAATAACAGACGTTGCTCATTTCTCATGCATTCTATGTGTCTTGAAAGAAAAGTCTGTGAGAAAACCATGTGATTACAGGGCAACTTATTACAGAGTCTGTGACTGGCTCTATGTTCAAAACATTATTTTACTTTCATTTCATTTGCATTGCTTATCTATCCCAAAGTAGTCACACTGACATATGAAGTTGCGTACTCCCATTTAATATTATACTCAAAATGTTTGTAGATGTTTCATTATAAGGAAAAGTTAAGGAATAATTTTAATAAAAGTAAATCAGAATTAATCACTCTTTTAGAAAATTATGTGAAAGAATAGTTGTGGCAGGATCAGACTACTAATAGAATGTCATAACAATACTGTTTGTAACTATTGATTTGCTGGGATAAAAATGTTTCGGGAACTCATAGCAGCTCAAGGCAAAAAACTGGGACCATGCTTTATTTTTTATAAATTTCCAAATATTTGTGTATCAGACAGTAATGATCAAATTATGAATGGCTTTGAAAAAAGTTACATGAAGCTCAGATGTTAGAATTGACTTGTTAAAATAAATTTTGTTTTCATCTAAATATGAATGTTCAAACCATTTTTTAGTTACTTTGTTCTAATCTTAGTTATTCACACAAAATTTCGGTAACCTGTTTTATGCCTTATATCTAATATTCTGCCCGCTTTAGATACAAAACTATTAATTTATGATAATTACTTAAGATACATTGGAAATATTATTAGCAAAATAAAATTTCATATAATAAAAAAGCAACATATGGGGACAAAAATTTTCTGTGTATTTTTAAAGATAGAGGATATTGGAAATATTTTATTTTTTAATCTTTTGTTTAGAACACTTAGAGGAACAGTATGAAAATATTAAATTCACAAACACAATATAATATATAATTCCTCACCACTAAAGATTTTTCCAAATTTGCTTTGAAATAATGAAAAATATTGTAGTTAATAGTTTCAAATATGCTAAGAAATCAACTTTCTATTGAGAGGGGCTTAAAGTGTCTGTTTCTTCTTGGTTTCATATTTTTCTCCCTTGTCTTCAATACATATATTTTATTTCTTTGTGTGTGCTCACCTGCATTTCATTCCAGCTATTTATGCTGCTAAGTGGAATCCTGCCTGTCTGCATTCATTTACATTTAATTTATTAGAAATTTTAAGAGTTTGTTTAGAAATGGATAGTCTAAATAATTAATTTATGTAGAACCTTTTTTCAATGAGCTCAAAACACTACATTCATATTATTGAATAAACATTTCTTAAAACCAACCAAATTACTTTAAAAATGGAAAAATAGTTATAGAGAAATTTAGTAATTTACAAAAGCCATAATAGCAGTAGAAGAAACTCAAAATCTCATCATACTGTTGGCTAAAGTAATGCTGTGTACACTGTGCTGGCTACAAAATAGTCTTACTCTTGAATTTTGCCTTTGATCTATGTTTTGGTTCTTCATATGCTATTACATTTTGTTCCTGATGAATTGTGTAGACTCAGCTAAAAGATAAGTTAAAAAAAGTCAGTGCCTGTTGTTCAATATTATCAAAATTGTATTTCCAAGGACAAGTTGATCCTATTCAAATGTCTACAAAATAATAAAGAGCACTCATTAAACACTGATTTTCTTAAACTTGAATATAAGATATATTTCTTTTCTCTATATATAATATAAATACAAATGGAAATCAAAATTGAACTATCCTGGCTTTAGAATGTCACATTTCTCTTACACAACATGTTGGAATTGATTAGCCTTACCGGGAATGGACAGTTTAGGAATAGATGCTTTTATAGAAAGATATATTCTTCTCAGTAAATGACCATAAATTTACATAATTCAATTTACATCTCAGGTTAAAAAAATAAAATCCAAGATTCCCACATTCTACACATTGCAAGTGCAAAGACAGGAGCATGCACGTGACTTTTACCTCTCATTTAAATATTTTGTAGTATAAAGTATTTATGGAAAGTTTGAGATAGATTATTTTTTGAGAAAGGGCAAAAAATCTGTCAGAAGCCATAGTTAATCATTTAATTTAATTCTGGTATTGTGAGTGGTTAGCAATCAATTTTGCATTTACAGTTTTACTATTTTAAGAGAAATGTAGTCTTGCAGTATAAAATAGTAGAGAATTGTTAAATGTATATTTTGGTTTTATTATAATAAAACACAAAAATTAGTGTTCTATGCTTATAAACAGAGTGTTGCTTTGTGTGCAAATTTTGTTTTTAAAACCCAAATATATTAAACAAATTTTATATGCAGAACTTAAATAAAATATCAAAGAAAACATTTCCTGAAAATTTTCAGTAGATATTTTTTACACTGTGTAGTACATTGAATTATATCCACCCAAAACTCACTGAAGCTTGAATTGTGTCCCCCAAGTTTTATGTATTAGAAACTTGGTTCCCACTGTGACTGTTAAGAGGGTGGGAAATCCTATTACAGTAATTGAATGGTGGAGCCTTGAAGAGGTGATTGGATTGTAGAACCATGCCATAATGAATGGATTAAAAATGGTGGTCATGGGCAGGTTCTGAGGGCTTTAAAAGAAGAGAGGAGAGAGTCTGTCTCTCTTTGTTCTCTCTGCTTCCACCATCTTGCAATGTGAGATCCCTGGGTCACTGTCACCACCACATGATGGACTTTGGACTTCCCAGCCTCAGAAACTGTAAGCAATAAATTTCATTTTTCTTTATAAATTACCCAGTTCCAAGTATTTTGTAATAAGCAACACAAATGGACTAATACAGAAAATTGGTACCAGGGAAGTGGGGTGTTCCTTATAACCAATACTTGAAAAGTGGAAGCGGCTTTGGAACTGGGTGTTGAGGAGAGGCTGGAAGAATTTAGAGGAATAGACTGGAAAAAACCTAGATGCTGGTGCAAGTTTAGAAGACAAGAAAACCAGGGAAAGTTTGGAATGTTTTAGAGACTGGTTAGATGGTGGTGACCAGAATGTTTATAGAAATATGGATTGTAAAGACCATTCTAAAGAGGTCTCAGTTAGAAATAAGGAGTTTATTGGAAATTGGGGAAAAGATCAACCTTGCTATGAACTGACAAGGAACTTGGCTGCATTGCATCCATGCCCTAGGAATTTGTGGAAAATGGAACTTAAGAGTTGTGAACCAAGGTATTTGGCAGAAGAAGTTTCTAAGTAGCAAAGCATTAAGGAAGTTGCATGGCTACATGTAATAGCCTACACTGAGTTATGGCAGCAAAGGCATGACGTAAAGCCAGAGTTAAAAAGGGAAGGAAAATGTAAAGATTTGGAAAATTTGCATCCTGGCCTTTGGTAGAGAAGGAGAGAGCATTTTCAGAAGAAAAACAGTGGTGCTAAGAAGATTAGTACAAAAGAAAGGGATTATCGAGAGAAGGGGAAAAGGCCCTGAAGACAGTGCAGAACCCTCTGGGGCCAACCCTCCCATTTCAGGCCCAAAGGCCTAGAGAGACAGAATAGTCTAGGGGAACAGACCTGAAGTGCCCTCCACAGGCTCCAGGACCACCTCATGATGCTTCTTCTCGCACCCCTGCTGCTCCAGCTATGGCTACATCAGCCCCAGGCATGGCTGGACCCACAGCTTTGAGAGATACAAGCCAGAACCTTGGCAGTGTCCACATGGTGTTAGGTCTGCAGACTTATAGAATGCCAGAGCTGTGAAGGCTTAGAAGCCTCCACCCCAATTTCAAATAAAAATCTGGGGCCCAGTAAAAGATCTGTCACAATGGCAGAGTCACCGCTTAGAGTCTTGGTTACAGAAATGCCAAGTGGAAAGATGGGGTCAGAGTTGCAGCTGAGAAACCCCATCAGTGCCATGCCTAGTGCAGCCATGAGAGTGGGACTGCCACGGAGGCCCCAGACATGTGAAGCTACCAGAGTGGAGTACTAGCCTGAGTGAGCTAAAGCATCAACTGAGACCAGGAAAGTAGAAGAAGCAGAGCTGCCCAAGGACTTGGGAACCCAACCCCCATACCAGCCTGCAGAGGACTTCAATCATGGAGTCAGCTACAAGATTTGATGCCTGCCCTGATGGGTTTTGGACTTATTTGGGAACTGTTACCCCTTTCTTTTGGCTTATCTCTCCCTTTTTGAATGGGAATTTGTACCTTATGTTTGTCCCACCATTGTATCTTGGAAGTAGATAACTTGTTTTGATTTCAAAGGTGGGACTTTGAACTTTGAACTTTTGAGTGGAAATAAGTTAAGACTTCAGTGATGAAATGAATGTATTTGCATATGAAGAGGAGAAGAGTTTTGGGGGGCTGGGGGTGGAATGTGATGGATTGACTTATGTCCCCCCAAACTCAATGAAGCTTGAATTGTGTCCCCAAGTTTTATGTATTAGAAACTTAGCCCCCCCTGTGACTGTTAAGAGGGGGGGAAATCCTATTATGGTAATTGAAAGGTGGAGCCTTGAAGAGGTGATTAGATTGTAGGACCATGCTGTAGTGAATGGATTAAAAATGGTGGTCAGTGGTGTGGTTCTGAGGGCTTTAAAAGAAAAGAGAGGAGACTGTCTCTCTCTGCTCTTTCTCTGTTCTCTCTCTGCTTCCACCATCTTGCAGAGACCTCTGGAGGCAAGGAAGTTCAAGATCAAGGTACAGGCAAATACTGTATCTGGTGAGGCCCACATTCTGGTTCATAGATAGTGCCTTCTCATTGTGTCCTCACATGGTGGAAAGGGTGAACAAGCTTCCTTTGGTCTATTTTATAAGGACACTAAACCCATTCATCAGGGCTGTACCCCCATGATCTAATTGCCTCCCCAAACACCTCACTTTCTATTAACATCCCCTTGGAGGTTAGGATTTCAACATATGAATTTGGGAGGGGTGTGGGGTCAAACATTCAGAACACAGCAGCACTTATAGTTCCTAGATCATGTCCAAGATGTTACTGTAAATAAAATACAAGATTAATAATTGAGAAAATTCCAGGTATGTTTATTTGAAAGTAGGAAGACACACGAGTAATTCTCAAGACAGACTAAACAAGAGCATAACATTTAAATTGAGTATTGAAAGCATCTGTAAACACACAACTTGCTATCTGCATTAACGTGGCTTTACTAGTCAAGAAAACTCTTGCCCAGAAAGATGGAGTTGCAAATACCTTTATTGTTTGTTTCAGAAGCTCATATACTATTTCTTTGTGTTTATATTGGTATAAACACACATCTTGGAGAGTGATTTGGCAATATCCAATGAAGTTAAAAATGCAAATATCCCATGAACCAGCTTTTCACAATTGCTGTACACCCTTGAGAAACTTTTCCACATTTGCAATAGCAGACACTTTAAAAATACGTGTATTGCATATGTGTATTAATTATTCCACAAAAATAGGACAACCTATATATTTAAGAAAAGGAGAATAGATAAATTGAAGAATAGTCACTAAATAGATACAGAAGTTTAAATAAAAAAAAAGGGGGACTGCATGTATCAACACAGAAAAATCTCAGAAACACAATGTTAAAGGGAAAAAAAAATCAAGGACTGTGAGAATGTAAACAGAATGATACTAGGTATATCAAGTTTAAAGAAGCAAATGATACTGTTTACAGATACATACATTCGTATCTAAGTAATAAACATACCAAAAATTTTCTAGAAAAGTTAAGCACTAAATTCAAAATAGATTTTTCTTTAAGAAACAAGGGAAAGGATGAGGCATAGGGAGCTACAGGTGTTACAATAATTTATTTCTTTTTAAAAACATATATAAGCCAAATATAGTCAAATTTAACAAAGTTGGGTATTAGATTACAATTTTAATATATTACTCTCAACATAATTCTGTATACCTGAAAAAGTTCATAATAAAAAATGAACTACGAATCTATGCCTCAATAAGAGAACAAATTCCTGAGTAGTAAATTCTAAAGAGAAAGGGAGAGAAAGAGAGGAAAAGAGAGAAAAATAACATATAGAACAATTTAATATTCAGCCATTATGTAATAGATGCAGTCTTCCAGTTCCAGTTGCTCTTTCAGTGTGGACTTTCTTGGACATACTGATTATTTTAAAAACGTTGTCAGTTAAGATCTTGTTTGGCCTCAGAGATCCAGGAAAAATGTCTAGTCTTCAAAGCAACAACTTATTGTTATAGAAATACCTAAGGCATCTAGAATATCCAACTACATGCTTAATATGCCAAAAGACTCCAAACAGTTGAGCCGGCCTTTCTTGGATTGAACACTGTTCAAGGTTGATGTTTAAAATACGGAATTTCTTCTTTCTGGCTTACATATCAAATTTATAAACCAACTCTTGCTCTTTATGCAACCTGGAGAGTGAAGATAAATATTTATATCTTGCTAAATATCTCAAATGGTTTCACAAATCCTCATCTTCTTAAGGAAAGATTTTTATATCAACGTATTTCCCACTTTTAATTCTATAGGCAGGAAAGGTGAAGGGCAGAGGGGAGATAGTGAGAGGCTGTGTAATGGACACAGAAGTACAATGAGATAGGAAAAATAAGCCCTATTAGTGCAAGGTCGACCCAGAAATCTACAATCAATAATTTATTGCATGCAACCAAACAACTAAAAGAGAGGAGGTTGAATGTGCACATCACAAATAAATGATTTCATTTTGCAATGATAAATAGACTAATTACCCTAAATAGATCAGCATACACTGTATTTAACTCCACACCCCCTAAATTTGTACAATCAATAAGTTTCAATAAAAAAATTAATTCACTATGAATATGTTGTTTATAGATAGAATATTTTGTTTATAGTTTGTGTACAGATAGGTGAAAATTTAGCCCAACATTTTTGCCCTTTGCAATTTCTCTATTTTATTGGGTCCTGCGAGTGAAGGGCTAGTGTATTTAAATATGTATTTTAGGAGTATAAGGTAGCATATCCAGAGAGTATTAATTTAAAGTACATAAACCTGGATAAGGAGAAAATGTAACCAATTTACCAGATAGGAAGTTATCATTTGGGATCAGGAAAAGGGTTGTTTAATGGACCATATTCCTCTGAGCTTTTAATACATTGAAACAAATTACTATTGGACAATTACCTCTAATTATTGCATTGTGTTGTAATTGTAGCCCTTTCTTACAAGTCATTTTTACTATTGAAAAACAAATAAAAACTTTGACTTTCCTGTGGTAATTTGTGTTGTAGTTAGTCTTTATAGACGTTTGGAAGTATTTTTTTGTTTCAGTGGTTGTAGGCAAAGTTAAGAGTGAGAATTATCACACTTTATTCATGTGTAGAAATTACAGAAAACTGGACAGAAAGCAAGGATGTAATTATTAGGAACTTTATGATTCAGACTATTTATCAGTACATTTCTGTTGCTTATAACAAAATACCTGGAACTGGGTAATTTGTAAAGAAACAAGATTTATTGCTTACAGTTTTAGAGGCTGGGAAGTCACAGTCCAGGGGATACATCTGGTGAGGTCCTTGTCATGGTGGTGACTCTGGGTATCATATGGCAAATATGGCAGAGCAGAGAGAAGGAGATTAATCTCCTCATTCACTCTCTTTTTAAAGCCACCAGAACGATTCCCATTATTCCAATAATGGATCAATCCATTCACGAGGGTACAGTCCTCACAATCCAATCACCTTTAAATTGTCATAATAATATTTCCCATCCTCTTAACACTGTCAGAATGGGTGTTAAGTTTTGGGGACACAATTCTATCTATAATAGACTTTAGAGATTTTATCATGTAGGCAGGAAGACATATTTTGGTATTTTTAAGCAGAGAAATGGAATAATGAAATTTCATCACTTTTGCACAAGAGAAATAAACATGAAATAAAAAATGACTTTAATATCAATGTTGTGCAAATGGGTGGAAAATAGTACTATTTACAAAGAATAGGAAATGCAGTGGGGGAAACAGGTTAGGCTTGGAAGATCATGGTTTTAGCAATGAACTCTGTAAATATGAGAGGATTTGAGGAGCGTCTGGTAGGCACTTTGAATGATGGGTTTGGTGCTCAAGAAAAACGAAGTTGGGATTATTCTGTGGTCACTGGCAAAGAGATAATAGAAACAATGTACCAGAGAATAGGCTAAGCATAAATGGAAAGGGGTGGTCAACTTAGAGCCTAAATTCGTATGTATCTTGATGTAAGTCACCATTAATATTTCTGTGTCCCAGTGAAATGTCACTAAGGTATCAAAGAGCTTAAAACATATGAATTTTCTTTATTTCTCCCACCAGAAACTAAATTTCTTTGGGATTAAATCTCTACTTTTTTTTTTTTTTTTTTTTTGTCTGTTTGTGACCGGTAAGGGGATTGCAACCCTTGGCGTGGTGTCGCCTGCACTGCACTCAGCCAGTGAGCGCACCAGCCATTCCTATATAGGATCCGAACCCGCCCCCGAGTGCGCCACGGGGCGGGCCCTAAATCTCTACTTTTAATATCTACTGCAATTTCTATAAACTGGAAGAGAGTTAAACTTGTGCTGCATAACAACAAGAGTTTTCTCCAAAGCTATTGTGATTCCTTATTTAAGAAACTAGCAGGAAAAAATTCCACCAAATGGATACATTTTCTGAAATTCCTTCTCTATGTGCTTCTTTTTAAATCAAATTGGTAAATTGATGAAGGTCTATTTTCATTTTGAATGTTCATCTGTTTTAGCAAAAACAATAACAAACTGGTATTGTTGTTTTTTCTTTTTTCTTTTTTTTTTCTCCTTCAATTCAGGTAGACTCAGGGTCATTAACTACTTGGTTTCAAACTGATAGAAGGGTCATATAATTTGTAATGGATGGTTTCTTTAAGCACAGGGAATATGAAGAGGTCTTTGAAGAAAAATTTAAAGATTTAAATTCATGGCACAGAAAAATATAGATAGATTTCTTTGACAGAGAGTCTTTGGTTAAAAATATTTTAAATTATTTTATTTTGCCACAGTATTTCCCTGTGTAATTAACATTAAAGGGGCACATAGTTCTTCAATGGAATCTTCTCAGAAGGATATTCTACTAGATCTTTGAAGTCCAATGCTTAATGAGAGCAAACAAAAATTGTAGCAGTTTCTTTATCCATTTTTCACCCTGTTTATATTGTCTCAAAAATAAAGTTGGATTAGTAACATTGGTTACATTTACACATTTTATCTGTTAAATAGCAAAAGGGTGAATTTAATTTCTGTCACTGACTTAGAATTATTAAGATGCATTATGTATTTTAAAAGTGAAATACTGATATATAAGAGTTTTAATTTTAATTTGAACCCAGGATGATGTATGTAATTTGATAAACAGAAATCAACTCTTCAGGTCATGCTCCTAAAAACTGAACATTCCTCGCCATTAGTAAAACTTGAAATTATTTGCTTTCTTTGTGATTATATAAAAACAAAAACAGCAAACAATAAATAAAAATCATCTCTTTTGAATATCTGTTTTAAAACAAGGTTCTGTTTTATTCATCCCAATCAACCCTAAATAAGCTTTAGGAGATGATGTCAATATAATGGTGTGAGGGGTTAATAGAGACTAGAGGGAAATAAAAGTGCTCAATTCTTATTTTACTGGTAGGGAAATATAGATATCAATAAGTATAAGAGTTCAGTAACAGTGAAAACATAGAAGTATATGTCTTAGGGACAGCCCCTATAGAAATAAAAAAAAAATTATACTTAAACCAACAGAAGAAATTTATTTCTATCCAGGGGAAGCAGGAGAATAAAAGGAAACAATGAGAGAGTATTAGATGTATCAGATATGAAATAGGATGACAGAAATATGACCTACTATGATATTTACAACAAATGAAGAGGACTAAGCTCATCAATTTAAAGACAAAGTCTTCAGAATGTATTTTAAAAATTTCAGCAATAAATCATTCACAAGAACAAAACACAAAACAAAAAGATACAGAAATATTGAAAACAAATGTGTGTAAAAAAATATTGGGTGAAACTTAACCAAAAGAAAGTTAATATCTGGCAGAATATTTTTTCAGGTGAAGAAATATAAGAAGCATGGTTATTGTATTTAAAGAAATCCTTATCAGTCAAGAGATACATATTAAAGGTTTAAATGACATGATTTTGAAATTTAAAAAATAAAAAAAGAAGAGATAAAATACCTCTGAAATAATAATTGCTGAAGCCAGCTGATGGGTGTAGCGGCTTAATATACTATTTTCTCTCTACTTTTGTGTTTAACCTTTCATAATAAAGAAGTTTTAAAATGTAACATAAAGGATAAAAATAGTGTAGAATTCAAGTGAGAGTAATAATAGAAAGACAAAATATATTCATTTAAAATATATGTGTATTGAATATCAGAGAATCAAAGAAATAACTGAACATTCCAGGAAAAATAAGATTAAACAACAACTTTAGTTGGCTGTTTTGATGCTTTATTCCTGGGAACTGATAGTACAAGCAGCAAAAGAGTAAGTAGAAAATACAATTAACTATGTATTAACACCATGACACTATATCCAGAAGAGAAGTAATATGCATTCTTTAATCACATGCAAAAGATTTGCAAAAATAGATCACATGTATTAGCTTATAAAGAGCCTTAATAAATGTCAAAGATCAATACCTACAGATTATATTTGTTATAATAAAGTAATAATGATTAGAAAACAATAACAAAAGAATAGCTTAAAATCTCATTATTTTGCAACTAAATCATGTATTACTAAATAGTCCTAAATATTTAAAATTTAAGGAAAATTCAAAGGGAAATCATAGACATTTAAGAAGTACCTTGAACTGAATATCAGTATAAATAATACTTAACAAAATATGTGAGCCACATCTAAAGCATAATTTAGAAAGAAACTTAGAGATTTAAAAACGTTAATTAGGAAACAAAAAACATAAATAGTACATCAGTCTGTTTCTGTTGCTTATAACAAAATACCTGAAAATGGGTAATTTATAAAGAAACAAAATTTATTTCTTACAGTTTGAAGGAGGCAGGGATCACATCTGGTGAGGGCCTTCTACAGGATGTAGGGTGTCACATGGAGAGAATGTGCTGAGCAAGAGAGCTAATCTTCCCACTTGTTCTCCTTTCAAAGCCATCAAAACCACACCCATTACTCCAAAAATGCATCAATCCATTCATGAGCGCACAGTCCTCACAATTGTATTATCTCTTAAAGGCCCCACCTTTCAAATATAATAGCCAGATTTTCCACCCTCTTAGCACTCTTATAAATTGGGTCAAGGTTGCAATACATGAACTTTTAGGGGCTACATCTAACCCACAGTAAACAGTAAGTAAGAGAAATATTTAACTCAGGAAGCTAGGGAAAAACCCATAAACAGAGTTCTTCTTAGAAAAAAAAAAAAAGACAATAAATAAGGAAAGGAACCATTGGAATAGAGAACAACAACAAAAATATAAAACAATAATAATAATGTGGAACTCACAAAATCAAAAACCGACTCTTTGATTGAATTGATTAGATAGATTAGTCTTTGTTATGCATTGCCAAGAAAAAATATGAGGACATAAACAAACATAGAATAAAAAAGGGGAAATAACTACAGACACAATAGCGTCTGCATTGTACAAAAAGAATATTATGAAAAACTTAATAACATTGAAACCAAGATCAATGAAAATATTCCTAGAAAAATACAAAATATAAAAATTATCTCAAGAATTTAAAAACATGAATAGACTAATAAATACTAGAGGAATTTAAATTGTTGTAGAAGACCTCTCCTAAAATAATAAAAAAAAATCCAGTTTGCTTTAAAGGTGAGTTCTACCAAACTTTTAAGGAATATCTAATTTTTAGATTATGTAAGTTATTTCAGAAAATAAAAATAGAGCTACAGTTACCCAGTTCATTTTACAAGATGGTGTAGTGGGATCTTGATCCCAAAACCATATAATAGAGAAAATAAAAATTTCAAGCCCATTTTATTTGTAAACATAGATGCAAGCATAAAAAATAACACATTAGCTAACAGAAGCAAACAAATTTTAAAAAACTTTTTGGCAGAATCTACGAAGGCTGAATGGGTATATATCTTGTAACTCATCAATTCCACTCCTAGCACAGACCCTACAGAAAGGTGTCCTTGCATTCATTTAAAGATATTGACCAGAATGTTCACAGCAGCACTATTTTAAAAGTAAAAATTTGGAACAACCCAAATTTCCTTTTATAGTTGGATGAGTAATTAAAGTATAGTATATTCATGCAAATGGAATTCTATACAAAAATGAGAATTAATAGGCAAAAGCTATGCACAGATGAATCCATCTCAAAACACAAGGGTTGAAAAAAGAAGTGAGATACAAAAATATACACTGTATGATTCTATTTACATAAAGAAGTAATGTGTAGTCAGCGTAGTGGTTTCCCTTAGAGAGACAGAAATTACAAGAAGGGAACGAGTCTTCTGGGGCTCTAAGTAATGTTGTTTCATGACTGGGAGATGAATACAGAAGTATGTTCAATTGTGAGTTTTACACTAAATAGATAATAGATAGACAGATAATAAAATTTACATTAAAATGTAAAAAACAATAATTTGGTCAAGTAGGGATTTATCATCAGAAGCTAGAATATTTTGATAACAGAATGATCTATTAACCACTCTGTGAATACACCATAAGTCACTGGATTATACAGTTTAAATAAGTGAATTGTATAGTACCTGAATAAAACTACTTAAAAAAGAATTGATAAATATAGCTTGTCACATTAATAGACTATATAGAAATAAACCAAGCTGATTAACGTGATTGGAAAAATAGTAACTTTTGCTAAAGATTAACAATGATTTTTGATTTAGTTTCTTTTAGCCAATTGTAAGTAGAAATGAAACATCTCTAAATTGGTAAAGATTATAAATCAAAGTTATAGAGAGAATACTATACATGAAATCTTGCATTCTTTTGTTAAGTTCAGGAACATGACAAGGATGCCCATTATCAATGCAACTGTTTATCATAGTTTTGGAGGTGCTGTTCAACACTAATGGAAAGAAAAGGAAGCAAGAAATGAAGGGATTGGGTGAGAAGTGATAAATATATCATTATTGATAGATGATATGTTTCTCTACTAAGAGGGAAAACCTAGTCAACAAAACCTATTAAAATGAATAAAAAATCAACCTACAAAAAAGTAGCATTTCTCTACAATAATATTAACAAATAAAATTATTTTTCAAATTATAAATAAATAGTAATCACAATAATAGTAAGGATTATAAAACATTTTGTATTTGAGTGCATACACTCTCTATGGAGTTAAACTTTAATTATAACATGATCTGAATAAATGCAGAGATATTTCATGTTAAAGGATGGAACAAGTTAATATAAAGCTATTAATTCTCTCCAAATTAGTCTATAAATTCAAAGAAATCCCAATCAAAATTGCTATATAGCATTTACACTGTGGTTTATTGATTCACAAGAGCTAAATTAATGTATGAAAGTTAAGTGGAGAGAAGTCTTAATGTACCAAATGCTATATTATATACAAAGCTATATAGTAACAAAGACAGCATGGTAATGGCATAGAAAGAGATGAGTAAATCATTATAACTTAAAATGAGCCCAGATCGTGTATGTAAAAGAAATTAGGTTATTTAGTAGATAATGGGGAAACTGGCTCACTATATGGAAGAAAATAAAATGGTATCTCAATCTAATAGTATACATAGTAATGGACATTAAATGATTTAATTACCTTAATGTGAGAAGTAATCATATAAAGAGAAAAGAATAAGGGAAGGAGACTACAAAAAAAACCTTTTTAAAAAAGCCTTTCATAATCACAGATAACTGAGGAAAAAATTATATCAAAATCAAGTGATTCTCTATAACGAAGGGCACAATTAGTAAAATTAATAGGCAGCTGACACAATGGAAGACTTTTGCAAGTTCTATAAACAGTAAGTGATATCTAGAATACACAGGGAATTTTTACAAATCAGTAAGAAAATATAAAGATAGGCAAGATAAATAGATAATTTACAGAAGAAGCCAGTTATTAAAAACCATATAATTATAAACTCAAAAACATTGATATTCAGAGAAATGTAAATTAAATCTATTAAAGATATCACTTTGATTCCAGTAAAAATTTAGAAAGCTGTTCAATCAAGTATTGCTAGACACATAGGGACATAAAATCCTTCATAGGAATGTGGGCTGCCTGGAGAGAATTGGTGCTATTTAGCCAAATGAAGTACGCACTTGGCTTATGAGCAAGCAGTTCTACTCCTGGGTGTATATATACAAGATAGATCCTGGATACACACAGTTCCAAAAAGGTACATATACAGCTATGGTATTGTTTGAGTTTCCACGGTGGTTTGAAGCCACATTGACAGCTATCACAGAGAAAGTGGATAGGTTAAAAGTAGTGGAGACATGCCATGGAGTAAAGTGGAGTAGTTAGAAAATGAGTGGATAAAGACATAGCCACATGGGCGATTCTTATAAAAAGCATAATGCTTAGTAAAAAAAATATGAACCAGGGATGGCTGGGTAACTCACTTGGGAGAGCGTGGTGCTGATAACACCAAGGTCAAAGGGTTTGGATTCCTGTACCAGCTAGCCACACACAAAAACACACACACACACACACACACACACAAACACACACACACTAAAAATAATAAATAAATAAATAAATAAATAAGAACCACAATTAAATATATAACCTATTATTTTTTACATTAAAAACATATGCATACAAAACAAGAATACTCATGTTCAATAATATATTCATTAAATTAAAAATACTCAAATTTAACGTGTAAATAATTGCTTATGGAGAGAGAAGAAGATAGGAGGGGAGAATCAGCAGTAGAACTTTAGGAATTGGGCAGCGGGGTGCCCTGTCCTAAACCCACACTTTGAAGGGCCACTCCACTGAGTAACTGGACCCCAAACCCACTTCTAAGGCTTGTGCAGCTCTGTTCCTTCGGTTTATCTACCCATGGTGTTCTTAAAGTAAAACTAGAGCTGGATGGTAGTTAAAGTAATAAAAATGGATTTTATCCAAGAACTATTGCAATAGGATAAAAGAGACCTCAGGATACAACTGGGCTCAATGCCAAATACAACATGGGCAAGTGGTAATTTATAGCTAGGGAGCCGCGTGGCTAGTGGATGGGAAATTCCAAAGAGGGCTAACCCAACTTGACAGGATTCATGCTGAAGGCAGGCCAGGTTGATCAGATATCACCTGGGATATGGTGGAGATGAGGAATTTGATCTGCCTGTGCTTAGATCAACTAGACAAGATTCTTGTGGGCAACGGAGACCCAACAAGGACAGACATTGAAAGCCCAAGATTGAAACCTAGTTGAGAAGAAGGCTTAGTGGAGCTGGTAGCAGTTTGGTCAAGAAGAGAGTCTTTGTCAGTGTGGCACCCCCAGGCCCAAGAAGGAAAGCAGTGGTGGAGGAAGGACTACTGACTGTAGCCTGGGGCATTCACATGTATGTGGTTGAAGCCAGTTGCAGTTCAGGAAGCAGGGAGAGGGAGTGAGCCACAGACCTGAGGCCTGTGGCTCCCATTTATAGTCTTGCTCCAGCCCTGCAAATATAATGGGCTAGCCTAGGTATACAGATAAAAGAGAATAAAAATAAACAAATAAATGAAAGTAGATTTGCACAAACCAGTGATAATGTGTGATGAACTGTAGACTATAATTGGATCAAGACTCTGTGGCTAAGGTTAGAAAAACAGCAATGCAATTTGTGCAGATCCACAGGAAAGAGGACAGCTACTGAGCAACTGGCCATGGGAACATCTGTGCCTTTGTAGAAACAGATCCCACCAGAGATATTATTGCAAGAAGACTGCTCCCTCTAGTGAGGATAGCCATACTACAGATTTCCTAAGTGAGTACTTAGATTGCTATGCTTTTTACTGGGATGTTGCTTTTGTTTTTAGATAATTTTTTTAGTGCAATAGTCTTACATAGATTTTTCCAATATACTGGCCACAATCTGAAATATAGCTTATTGGGGAAAACGTAATTTGAGTTTTAAACCTTGGAACAAAAACATGAAAATTGCTAATATACACTAATTATTGAATACATGCAGTGTGCCAGCTGCTTTGCAGACATGATCTCACTTAATCCTCATAACAACCCTTAGACATAAAAATTATTATCTACATTTTTCAAAAGAAGTTGAGACTAGCGGAGAATAAATGTGTGAACTAAAATATCAATACGATAGCACAAAGCTAGTAAATGGCAGAACCAAAATTCATATCCTGGCTGCCTGATTCTAAATGCCAAGTTGATAACAATAACAGTACTGTCTTTTTCCCACGTAAATTGGAAATGTCAGTAGTAAGTATTCTCATCACTGCTAGATGGAGACTTAATTTTGTTTCTATTTGTTAATAGCTAATAATTATAGAAGATAATATTTATGTAATGCAACCTGCATTAAATTATTTTAAAAATCTATTAAAGTAAATACTATTTTAATTTATATTTACTAATGAAATAACTCAGAATTACAGACATTAGATTAATTATCCAAATATATTTCATTTATTTTACACTTACTGATATACCACATAATTTGTGCCAGTTCTAAGTGCTTTAAAAATATTAGCTCATTGAATCTCCATAATCCCCTGTGAAATCAGTATTGTTTTGATCTATATTTTACAGATCAGGAAACTAAGGCACAGAGAAGTTAAATAACTTTTCCAAGGCCACATGGGATCAGAGATAGGATTTGACCCTGAGCTGGGTGACTGATATCCATTCTGTCTTGCCTTAGGGCTACAAGTTAATAAAACAAGCACCAACTCTCAAGTCCAACACTTAAACTGTGTTTTGAGAATGTCTATGTGATATTATCATGGTCAAGAAATTATACTTAGGATGACTATTAGGTGATAAAAATTGAATAGTCATACTAATTTTCTGTGTTGTAGCATAAGAATTTATATTAACTACATTTGTTCTCTTTCTTTTGAGGTGATTGTTTTTTCCTATGATCCACTGAATCAATATATTCCCAGAGATTTAGAAAATGCAATCATGATGTTAGGTGGTGTCAAATTAATTAACTAGGTAGTAGTTGTAGGACCAGTAAAAATATTCATTTAAAAAAATTCAGTTAATAATATTCTAGTTAGTTTTTCATTCATATTTATGAAGTTGAAGTCATCTTTTTGATAAACATTTGGTTACTTTTGCATTTTAACATTACCCTTTCAGCTAAGATCAATTGTGGTTTCCAGAGTGAGTATCAAATTAAATATCAAATGAAGGCTCTTTGCTAAGTCTGAGATGATCTACGGGTCAGAAGTTATTGCTCTTCTGTCTAGAAGTAAAGAGTGATAGTTTCTGTATAAATGAAGTGAGTTGTGGCTCCATTTTAAGAGGTGTATTAGACAGAGGAGGCTTAAAGGATTCCACTTTCCATTTTGGCATAGATCACTTTATCTCCAGGAAGCCAAGTTTGTAATCAGGACATAGGTCAGGTAACACTGTCAACATGAGCAGGCTGTGCTTTTCTCCAGAACAGAGTTTGCATATTCTGTACTGACTAAGGTGCAATCGGGATTACACCCAATTGATTACACACAGAAGAGTAGATTCAAGAAGAAAGTTGCAGGAAATTAATATAATGAATATTTATAAAAATACTGAATTTGAGAGAACACCTTGTCCTGAGATTTTAACTTATTAGGAATAAAAATACAAAAAAAATATGAAGATAGTGATTAATAATGTTGTAAATGGTATATTTCTAGTGGGTAGAAAACTGGCGACTTTCCAGCAATATGTTAGTCTTTATTCCAAATTATTTCTTGCCATTTTTTAATATAATAAGGATTTATTATGTGAACACATTATGAATTAATATGTACTACACAATCATCCAATATTACAAGAGAGAATGAAGCAATGCAGACAGATTTATTAAACTGTATCTTTACTGTCCCCTTGGCCTATTCTGTGGAAAGCTCCCATGTCACTGTTGCAGAGGAGATATCCCTAAAGGCATAGAATCATACGTATTTCCATTAGAACAATAATCTTTTTAGAAGCAGAATCTAAACTCTTCAAAGTGTGTGAGTGTGTGCATGTGCGTGTGAGTGTGTGTGTGTGTGTGTGTGTGTGTGTGCGTGTGCGGGCATGTGTGCGCGTGCGCGCGCGCGTGTGTGTGTAGGCAATCTTGACTCATCATTCTGACTTTTTTTTTTTTTTTTAATTTTATTTTGTCGATATACATTGTAGCTGATTAATGCTCCCCATCACCAAAACCTCCCTCCCTTCTCCCTCCCCCCCTCCCCCCCAACAATGTCCTTTCTGTTTGTTTGTTGTATCAACTTCAAATAATTGTGGTTGTTATATCTTCTTCCCCCCCCCGCCCCAGTTTGTGTGTGTGTGTGTGTATGTGTGTGTGTGAATTTATATATTAATTTTTAGCTCCCTCCAATAAGTGAGAACATGTGGTATTTCTCTTTCTGTGCCTGACTTGTTTCACTTAATATAATTCTCTCAAGGTCCATCCATGTTGTTGCAAATGGCAGTATTTCATTCGTTTTTATAGCTGAGTAGTATTCCATTGTGTAGATGTACCACATTTTCCGAATCCACTCATCTGATGATGGGCATTTGGGCTGGTTCCAACTCTTGGCTATTGTAAAGAGTGCTGCGATGAACATTGGTGAACAGGTATACCTTCGACTTGATGATTTCCATTCCTCTGGGTATATTCCCAACAGTGGGATGGCTGGGTCGTATGGTAGATCTATTTGCAATTGTTTAAGGAACCTCCATACCATTTTCCATAGAGGCTGCACCATTTTGCAGTCCCACCAACAATGTATGAGAGTTCCTTTTTCTCCGCAGCCTCGCCAGCATTTATCGTTCATAGTCTTTTGGATTTTAGCCATCCTAACTGGGGTTAGATGGTATCTCAATGTGGTTTTGATTTGCATTTCCCGGATGCTGAGTGATGTTGAGCATTTTTTCATATGTCTATTGGCCATTTGGATATCTTCCTTAGACTTTTTCTGCTTTGAAGATACGTGAGGCAAGAAATGAACCTGGTCAGGGAAAAGGAAGCATAAAGTGCATGGAAAAGTTTATGCTTTTCTAGGAGAATCTTGATTAGCTAGGAGGTTGACAGAGGTTTATCTCTAGCTCTTCCTGGCATCATTTTCCATGAGATTTCCACAGTTACTTCTAGCCTAGTTGAACTATACAATATCCTTCCTATTTCTCCACAGTTTAGCAAATCACAAATGTCTAATAACATACTCATTTGACTTACACATACTGTTTTCATTCAAATGAGTCGCTGCAATGAATTATACCATAGGCTGGGTGACTTATAAAACATAAATTTATTTTCACAGTTTTGGAGGCTGAAAAGTCCAAAATCCAGCTGCCAGCAGATCTGGTGTCTGGTGAGGGCCAGCTTTCATTCGTAGACAGCCATCTTCTCACTGTAACTTAACATGGCAGGGCAGAAGGGAGCTCTCTGGGACCTCTTTTAAAAAGTCACTAATCCTATTCATGAGAGTTCTTCCCTCACGATCTAATCACTTCCCAAAGGGCTCGCCTCTTCCAAGTATCATCACATTGGAAGTCAGGTTTTAACATACAGCTTTTTGGGGGAAACAAACATTAAGTTTATAGCCCATACCCTTCCTAGGTAGACATGACCACATGCACTGAACAATGTTTAGTTATGCCTTATACCCATATATACTCACACATAGCATACCCATATCCAATAACTGTTTTGAGATTTAGATATATCAAAAATTAATAGTTGAAGTAAAGACTACAAAATGGAGCAGGGGCACTGGGATAAGATAAAATAGAAAGTTGAATTGTTGAACCAAATAGTAGCAGAAATTAACAGCTAGAGAAGTAACAGGGAATAAAACTTGGATGAGAAGCCAAGCTAAAGGCCAGAAAGAGGACAAAATGAGAGCCCTGAAGGATGGTACTGAAATTCTGAGATTGAAGTGAAAATAATATAAACATCTGGCTAGCGAGTAGGGAGAATTATACGAATTATGGTGGAGTTATGGTGAATAGAGACTTTTATTCCATAGAAAGAGGTGGTTCTAAGCTAGAAGGACCCCAGTGAAAACAAAGATGAAAGCCAGTATGTGAATCCAGTGATGGTATTGTCACACCCATGTGACAGGGGCTGGAGAACTGTGTTGAAAGCAAGAAAGGAAATGAAGGATGGGTACAGCCCCATGGACAGATCGAGACTCTCATTTCTCTCTCCTTTATCACTGTTAGATTGGGTAGTTGTTTTTAATTACTCAAAGAATTGGGTCACAGCCTGAATGGTTTTGTGGGTTGACCCACCCGTCCAATTACATTATGTTGAATTTGCTTCTTTATATCAGGGGGAAGATTTCCAACTAAGATGGAAATCAAAAAATTCCTGTGTTCTAGATTTAGAGCTATATGTCTTTGGACTGTTTTAATAAATCATTCCACAAAGACTTCAGGATGTTTTCTTTCCTCCTGAGTGTTAGTTCCATTTTAGCCTTGGAGAAAATACATTACAAATAGTTTCTAGCAGGATATGAATATCAGCCTCCAATTAGGCAAACTTTTGATCATAGAACTCTTTAAAGAAAATCCTTTCAAATACCTCATTATCGGGGTTCTCCCAGCACAAACAGTAAATATTCCTGGCAGTATTAACTTCCCTTCCAATTTTTAAAACCAAAATTATACCTATTATAATTGTGATGCAAAACCAAAACTAATAAACCATTTTAAAGCTTAACAATGGATGCAAGAGGTGTCCCCAAAGAGAATTAAAAAGATGCAGCCCTCCTGATCCAGACTTATTCTCAAAGAGAGACAAAAAAAGACATTGTCGAACACCCTGAACTGGAAACAGTCAGTAGAATGTCAGCTGCAAATGGGGTGCAAGGCACATTTCTGTCCAGCCATCTACACATTCTCAGGGCCCCCAACATACCTAAAGATGCAGGCCCTACAGCTTGTGCCACCTGGCAGGCAAGCAAGCACTCAGGCCACAAAATGAGACAACCAGGAAAACAATAGCTGCCCCTGGCAGGGAAGGATCAATAACCAATGAGCACTGGGACCCAAATTCGCAACAGTAGCAACCCAAAGAACTAATTCTTACCAATATTTTTCTCCAGTCAATCTACATTTAGAAAGGAAAAGATAAAGACTTTTACCACTCTCATTTGATTGGAACCTGCAGACAGAAATCTGGGAGGTTGACTTTGTAAGTTTTTTCCTTGGGCTGGCTTTGTCAGAGGGTCCCCAATTTCAACTGTAGTCTCTGGAACAAGTGGCATGTCCCAACAATCCCACCTTTATTATCAAAACTGTAAGAGAGGAAAAGTATTTTCCTCTACCCATCTTATGTTCTCTGGTTGGGGCCGAGTCTATTAGACTGGCCAAAGATAGATTAACAAGGGAAAAGCAAATAGAAGTTTATCAAATAACTCTTCACTATTAGACTGGGACTCTGGGTTTTGTTAGAATTACCAGAGGGAAACATCACTAGGAAATTTTCCCAGCATTGAATTTTTTTCTGCAAAAAAACCACTTAATTTTAGTCCAGATTCTGCTCATTTCCTGGTGTAGTTCATTTACCTCAGTAGTTTGAAACAAAGGAGTGTTAGAAACTCCTCTAGGATTAAGGGACTATTCCTCACATTCATGTGCCATAATGATTGACATTTCCATTACTAGAAAGGTAAAGGTTTTGTTTTTGTTTTTAAGTATAAGGCTTTTTATCTCCTTTTCTTAAAAAAAATACTTCTTAAAAATTTATCAAAGGAAAGAAAATCTATTGGGTGCAAATTTTCTCAACTTCCCTCTTATAATATTATACGTGCACCTGTTCTTATCTCTTTAAACTGTACCTTAGAATTTGGGGGATAACTGTCCACTTGAGCTCATTCATGTCAGCTTTTGCCAAGAACTTACTACTTCATTTTTTTTTTCTCTCTATTTACAATATTGCTTCTTCTCTAGCTAACCTCTCTGGTCATATCCTTTCCAATTTTCTTTCTTTTGCAATCATGTTTCATGATAAACTTACTAAAAATTGCTGTATCTATTTCTTCTCTTTTTTATATTTTTCAAACCATGGAGAACTGGAGTTTTTCTAAGATAACCAGTGACTTAGGAGGTGTCAGTTCCAACAGGTACTGTTCATTCTTCTTGATTTCTCTACCACCTCCAACACTAATAACATCACCCTCTTGAATTAATTTCACTTTTGAATTCTACTAAATGAGTCTCTTCTGGTCATTTTGTTTTGTTTTGCTTTGATTAATTCATTTTTAAATGGACAGATAAGAGTTGTATATATTTATGGTGTACGACATGATATTTTGATATAGTTGTATGTATACATTGTGAATGGCTAAATCAAGCTAATTTTTATATCCATTACCTCATATACATCTTATTTTTTTAATTTTTTTATGGTGAGAACATTTAAAATCTACTCTCATAGCAATTTTTAAGTACAGAATACATAGCTATCAACTATAGCCACCATGTTATATGACAGATCTGCTGCACTTATTTCTCTGTCTAGCTGGAATTTTGTATCCTTGAACGAACATCTCCCCAACCACCATCTTCCCCCCCAGCTCCTGCTACTCTCTGCTTCTATGAGTTTGACATTTTTAGATTACACATGACATTATTCAGTATTTGCCTTTCTGTGACTCATTTATTCCACTTAGCATAATGTCCTCCAGGTTCATCGATGCTGTCACACATGATAGAATTTCTTTCTTTTTTATGGCTGTAATCCATTGTACATGTATACTACATTTTCTTTGTCCATTCGTCCATTGGTGGATATGTAGGTTGATTCCATACCTCGGCCAGTGTGAATAACACTGCAACAGACATGGGAGTGCAGCTATCTCTTTGACATACTGATTTCATATTCCTTTGGATATGCACACAGTATTAAGATTGCTGGATCATATGGTAGTTCGATGTTTAACATTTTGAGGAACTTCTATCCTGTCTTCTATAATGGCTGTGCTAATTTACATTCCCACCAACAGTGTGAAAGTGGTGCCTTTTCCCCTCAACCTCCTCAACACCTTTTACCACTTATCTTTTTGATAATAGCAGTTCTAAACGGTGTAAGGTGATATTTCATTGTGGCTTTGATTTGAATTTTTCTGATGATTAGTGATGCTGAGAATTGTTTTTACATACCTGTTTTCTATTTGTGTGTCTTCTCTTTTCAGTTTTTTTCACCCAGTTTTTAATTTGGCTATTTGCTTTCTTGCTATTGAGTTGTTTGAGCTCCTTATATAAGGGGTCTTCAAAAAGTTCATGGAAGTATTTGTATTTTAATTCCTCTTAACACAAACTTTTTGAAGTATATTTGTATATTTTGGATATTAGCCCCTTATAAGATGTGTGGTTTGCAAATATTTTCTCCCATTTTGTAGATTGTCTCGTCACTCTGTTGATTGCATTCTTTGCTATGCAGGAGTTTTTAGTTTGATGTAATCCCATTTGTCTATTCTTGCTTTTGTTATCTGTATTTTAAGGGTGATATTCAAAAAGTAGTGGCCAAAATAAATGCCGAGAAGATTTTCCCCTATATTTTCATCAATTAATTTTATATTTTTAGTCTTATAGTTAAGTCTTTAATTTATTTTGAGTTGATTTTTGTATTTGGGGTGAGATACGGGTCCAATTTCACTCTTCTGCATGTGAATATTCAGTTTTTCCAGAACAGTTTATTAAAGAAACTGTCCTTCCCCACTGTGTGTTCTTGGCACCTTTGTTGAATATCAGTTTGGTTTTTAAAAATTCTTCCTGCTTCTCTGCCATTTTTTAAAAGTCTTTTTTGCAGCTTCTTCTTATCTTGTCTATTTCTTATATTCTGACATACTCTAGAGAAGATTCTAAGTTACCTGAAATCATGCCTCTTTGGTTCAAATGCCAGCTCTACTATTTGAGAGATATGTGACTTTGGGAAAGTTATTTATCCTTTCTGTGGCTAATATCATAGTCTATACAGTGCAACTATTAGCTATGACTGTTATTTTCCATGGGCAATTTATTCCATACCATTAGCTCCATCTGCTATTTCTATTCTAAAAATTCCCAAATAAGCATCCTGTTTTGAGAGTCTTCTTTGGAGCTCCAGATTCTTATGCTAAAATTTCTATTATCTGTTGTTTTCTGGATTTACCATTCACTGCAAAGTAAAATGACCAACACTGATCACATAATTTCATATTTCTTGTTTATTCACCAGAATAAATTGTCCTGGGAAGGGGCCTAGAATAAGTGAATGAAGAGTAGCAGTGAGATAGGAAGTAGCTGGGGACAGGAGCCTCTGGGCAAGGGGAGCTTTAAAGAAGGGAGCAAGAACACAGGATTACATGGGAGGCTACAGAAACAAATCTTACCTACCTTCAGATCGAGGAAAAGTTTTTATTTTCCCTTTCTTGTCTTGCATTTCATGTGTAAAATAAGTTGGCAAATCAACCCAGTGTACCCAGAGCTGTCCTGGTTTTAGCACTGAAAGTGCTGACTCCTGAGAAAATCCTTAATCCTGAAAAACCAAGAGAATTGGTCACCCTATATATAATCCAGTATATCTTCAAGTGTAATATGTAGTGTTCATTCATTGTTCCTTCAAACTGTAACTGTCAAATTCCTATTACTTGGCAGGTACTGTTTAGTTTTCGAGGACACAAAGATGAATTGAATATTGCCTTTTCTCCTAAGGGTCCTTGTACAACACCTGAAAATAATTTACACTTCAAATTGCTTCTTATAAATATGTATGGACTCAGGCCAGAAAGTCACAGCAATGGGTCCTTGTGATATAGACTCTTCATAAGGCTGAATAATCAGAGACTGATTCCAGAGATAGAGAATGTGTAGAGGTTAGAGCCATTTTTAACCTATACTGAGCTGGGACAGGGGGAAAAAAAATGGAAGAAAGAGAAAGAAAGTGACAAGGTAGAGAGGAGAAACATGCCAAGGAATAAAATACTTGGGAAAAGATAAAGAAAGAAAGCTTCTATTCCCTCATACTGCATGTTTTCAGGAACCCATGCTTCTAAATTCTAAGAAAGAAAAATAAACAGGTTCCTTTCATGTACAGCTAACTCTCGATTGCAGTTTGATAATTTTTCTTTTCTATAATACAAGTTTGTAATACTTGGATCAAAAATTCTTTTTTTAAAAATAAGCACTAATAAATATATTCCCTTTGAAAGCATGGTAACAACACAATTATGTACAAGATAATTAAATTAATCCAAATTTTGTCTTGGCTTAAAAATAACAGTTCTTACTAATGGCAATCATCAGATTTTAGGTATATTTTATTTTCGAAGTTATCTCCAGTTTAGTAAAATTATATTTATTGCTCAATTTACCACATAGTTAAAAAGACCTCCAGGAGAAAGTTCCAAAAGACCTCTGCATAAAAACACATATTTTTTTCTCTGACTCAATCTCTAGTAGTTACAATACCACCCCAGTTTTGTTTACTGAGCTAAGTGTTCTCATAATACTTTTACCACTGATACTTTCCTCCAAGAAACTAATATATTTTGTACATTATTGAAATGTTCAACTTGATTAATAGCAAAATTGCTTCAATCAATGCTTTGTTCTGAGTATGTAGTAGATACATAAACATTAGATTCAGATTAAATTTGCAGTTGTGGTAATGAAAAGAAACACAATAGACCAATTTGAGCCTCTTGATCATATTTTGCCGGCTATAATCAAAGATTTTTTAAAAAGTCCAACTTATATTGATTCCTATCAGTCTTGTATCATTTTGTTTTATACTGAAAGTTTTTGTAGTTGCAAGAGAGCCAAATATAGAGCAAAAAAATTAATAAATAACAGAACATACCTGCTTTGGCAGTTTTGGATTATTTGTTTGACTAGACAGTGAAACAATTCTTTAATACATTCCAGAATAAAAAGATATAATACAAGTTTTTAGAGATAAATGTGCTTTACAATGATTATCTGATGGTGATATGCATACACATTCGAAGTGTGTGATATAGTGGAAAAATTAGTCTGGAAATCAGGGTTCTGTCTACTGTTCTGGGAATTGACACTAACAGATTATGGACACTTCATTTAACTTATTTCTGCCAGGTTTTATTAACGAAATGAGAAAGTTGGGATATATGTGTTTCCTATATAGTACTTTTTGAAATTTTTTTTAGAAAACATTAACAGGTATAAAATTGAAAAGGGGTTGATAGATCAGTTAAGTTTGGGAAATTCTCTATTTTATATCCTATTTTGCAAATTCACAGTGCATATTTGTAAATAAAAGAGTCTAAATAAATTAAAGATTCAATTTACCTTTTTAGGGGACTATGTTTTTAACCAGGTTGATTGAACATGGAACACACTTTTTTTGCTATTTTATACACATTTACAAGCTAAAAGACTTCCACGGTCTTCTCATTTTGAAGGTTCATGATTATATTTCTGAAAGGGCCTTAGTAACATGCTATTGAGAAAGAAATTAATCCTTATAAATCTTATTCGAATTAGTGAACAACTGTGGAAATAAAAACGATCTTAAGTTATCTTGCTTTTACCAGGCACTAATGGTTGCAGAAAGTGTGGACTCCCTATTTTAGTTATAAATTGTGTTTTCTGTGCTTAACACTAAAAGGCCTACATTCCTTTACTGCACATTCATTGGAATGAAGGGTCAGTGATTAAAATTTTCTGGGTGAGAAGAGGAAGGAAGCTTTAAGTACAACATTGGATTAATTCTTGTTGACAAAATCCTTCCTTAACAACAGGTCAGCAGGTTTGTAAGTTTACTAAATGGTCACCTCTCAGATATGTCTATATTTGAAGTGTTGGCTTATGTAGCAGGAAGACATCAAAGGCTTCTCTTACCAAATAGTACTACGAACATCTTTATGTCTATTTGCTTAAGCTTGTTTCTTTCTCATTTGGAAAAAATGGGGCACAGAGTCTATCTTATTCTAAGAAATTTGGGCTGATGAAATTTTGCAGAAATTATCACTATTTGCATGTAAAAAATTTTATATACTCATCATGGAAAATATACCTCTGCAGTCTCAGTCTTAAAAAATTACATACATTTCTGTAGATAAGAAAGTGAAATACTTACCTCCCAAACCAATTTCCCTTTCCTCTCCGCTAGTTCCTATGGAAATTACCCCATCTGTTTAACTCAAAGAATTGTGAGACATAGTAAGTTGTTATTTTAAGTCACTAATTTGGGGGGTGGTTTTTAATACAGTAATAGGTAACTGAAATAAGCAACAAGGAAAACATGTAGAGGTGTCTTGTTCAGTGAGGTAGACACCAGCCACAAGTAGCTACTGAGCACTTGAAAAGTGGCTAATATAACTGAGAAACTGAATTTTGAACTTTATGTAATTTAATTAATTTAATCTTAAAAATTGAAGCAATATGCGTTATTTTTCTGTTAAACACAACTTTGTTTTGATAGGATGATATTTCATTTTAACGGGTTGTATGAGTGCTATGGTATTGTTATTGGATTGTAGTCTGTCAGACACCTGTGTTATTTCTAGTATTACACATAAACACACCATTAACAATATTGTAATACATATTATTAATAATTACAAAGAGAATATAAAAATAAAGAAAAGCTTCATCAGTACTAAAAACTAAAGAAGGCTGTGACTGAAGACTTTCCAGATGTTTTAGAGTTTTTGCTATATCTAGGCAGATGGGATGATCTTAAGAGATAACATGCAAGAAACACTTGGGATTTTCCCCATATTATTGCAGTTTGGAGGTAATTCTGACAAAAATCCCTCTGATGTCTTTTACGTCTTTTACACAAGATGGAAACCACAAGGAAGAAGCTAAAGTGGGCAGGATCATCAATTCAAAAAGAAAATACTCAGGGGCTATCCTTGAATTGCATGGCCAAGCCAGGCAAGCACAGACACTGACAAGGCTCTAGACAGACACTGAAGCCACTAGAAGGGCTTCACAGAAGCAAAACTCCATGCTGTGACTTCTTTGACCCTGACACAGTTGTTATTCTCCAGCTGAGCTCTTTGATCTCACAAAGTAAGTTCCTAGTAGCTTTATTTGCCTTCTCTCTTTTTGTACGGTCGAAGATGTCAGGAAGGGACCAAAATTAGTATCTGACAGGATCCATCCCATTTTCTGCTTGATCATAAATCAGTCCTCTCTACTGGAAAAGACCCATAGAGAGAAGTATGAGCAAATAGAGAAAAGGCACCATCTAAAGAAAAAGTTTCTGCATTGAAAAAGGTGAGAGCTGGTACCTAGGACTAATGTTTCCAACTGAACATAAACAACCCTTGCAAAATGTAAACAATAACCAGATTGGGTCACCTGGGGACTGCGGTGGACAAGACAGACAGGGCTACTGCATGACTAGGCTTGAAACAAGGCAGAAACAAGTATGCTCTGCCACTACAAAAATAGAAATGCCTTTTTTTTTTACTAACATGAGAGGCTACTTGTTCTTTATCAATGACAGTTCTAACTGGGCTTTAATCTTCTCTCCTCCTAGATAAAAATGACTAGGCACCCAGTCACTGAACAGCCCCTGCTTTCTAACAGCACTCAATCCAAAATAAACCTCTACTTCCTTAATCCCTTCTTGGAATCACATAGTTCAAGCCCAAACACTGTAGGAAGCTCCAGCCCAAAATTTCTCTTCCAGAAACCCTAGGTGTCTATAGCAAGGGAAGTAAACACAACAGGTGCGTTCCTAGAAGTCATGGCTGGTGAGCTTTGACACCACCTAGAATCATCAGAGGATGTGATTCACTATGAACTAATTTAACAGAAAACAAATTAAAACAAAACCAAATCCACAAAAGATGATAAGAGAGAGAAACTTTTAGATTTCCTTTTTTTTTTTTTTCCGGATAGATTCTAGAGATTATGGAACTCTGATACTTGAGCAAACAATTAGATGAAGGGAATATTTGAGCCAAAGAAAATTCATGAAGACAAGAAACATAAATGATAAATTTTAAAAGTATAAGGTAGTCAGTGATCACTAGATTGAAGTGCTGAGTGAAAGAGAGAATAGAGGATGCAGAGTAGACATACTACATATGGTACCCAATGGATGAGTGAGCAGAGGTCGGGTCTTGGGTCTTGTCTAATGGGGACTGCATACACCTGGAGGAAGGGGAACATTTTTACCCCACACAAGCACCATCTTTCCGGAAGGCACAAAAGAAAGAATAGGCTGATATCAGACCTGAAGAAAAGTCTATTTTAAATGAGATGTTCAAAGATTAGGTTAGCGCTTCCCATGCAATAGGCCACAGCACAGGCAGGTGCTCAGGAACTCAGTTGCTTATCATTTGGGCATCACAGTAAGGCCTGGGAAGTCTGGAATCCAGGAGTCAATACTTTCCAGCTGCAAAAACCACATTCATTTACCCCAGTTTGCTACACATTTTCTAAGCTTGCCATGACATGAAAAATGTTTGGAAGCACTGGCCTGGAAAAATCCACATATTCAGTCACCCAATATTTATCAAGTTCCTATGGTGTGTCTAGTTCTGGATAACAGCTGAACAAAAAAGCTAAGGGCCCTGAATGCATTCTTCAGCTCTCCACGTTTTAATATCTTTTGCAATATCCTCCTAATTTTATTCTCTCTCCTATTCCCACATAACTCTTCTAAAGAACTCCTAGCATCTCAATCCATAGAATCACCAAGTTTCAGATGTCTTAATCATTAACCTGAGATATAATGATCATCGTCATCATCCCCATCAACTCAGTGTGAGTGCATATGTGTGACTGAATAAGTGTTACATGTGTGTTGGGTGAGATAAAAATTTAATACTAAAAAGGGAAGGGTGTGTGTGTGTGTGTGTGTCATGAGTTTGGCTCAGGTCAATTCAACGTAAATCCTGAGAATCTCTAGGAAGTTTCATACTGCTCAGTCATCTTGGTCAAGTTGATAGCAGTCAATTCTCCTACTGGGGCCACTGTAGAAATCGACCAAGGATGAAACATTTCTAATAGCTCCTCTTATCCTTTTCTCTTATTTTATAGGACCTTGCGTCATGAAGTCCCAAGTTTTCAGACTTGTTTGTTTGTTTGCAAATCTAACCATTTCCACTCTCAATATTTTCTTTAACTTCTCTTATAATATTGGAGTAGGATTAAAGTATTTCCTATTTGGGTTTTAGGTTTAATTCTTTGTGGAGAGTGAGGGAAGGAAACAAAACAAATAAAATCAATATAAAAGAACACAAAACGAAAAGCCAGCAGTGACTTGACAGCTATCTCCCTGTCCATCACCATTACACTCCCTCTTGTTCCCCTTCAGAAATTCTTTTTGTTAGGCCATTTCTCATGCTGGTCCTTGACACAGGCCCCACTTTCTGCATTCCCTTCAGAATATTCTTATCCTCTATCTTTTTCTCCCTCTTCTTAAGCAATTTATTAGTATTGAACCTGGGCACTTTATTTAGAAGGATTCATCCTGGATCCTTAAAGGGATCATATTCCCTGAATCAAAATTGCCATATGGATGAACAACAGCATAAAATTTCTAAAATTGTGACTGCTAACTAGTTTCTGTTCATAGCAGCAGAAAACAGAAACACTGTGAATAAATTAAACAGAATGGGAATGAATGAATTGTAAGGACACTGGAGATCTCACATGTTTTAGTCTGTTTCATGTTGCTATAACAGAAATACGTGAGACTGGGTAATTTATAAAGGAAAGAGGTTTATTTGGCTTATGATTCTGGGACAGCTGCATCTGGCACTGGCCTCAGGCTGCTTCTACTCATGGAGGAAAAGCGGTAGGCAGCTGGCGCATACAAGCAGATCACATGGCGAGAGGAAGCAAGCGAGAGAGAAGGTGCCAGGGTCTTTTAAACGATAAGCTCTCGTGGGAACTAATAGAGCGAGAACTCACTCAGTACTCCCCCCTCCTCCAGGGAAAGCATTAATCCGTCCATGAGGGATCCACCCCCATGACTCAATCAGTTTCCAACACCGCCACATTGGAGATCAAATTTCCACATGAGTTTTGGAGGGGACGACACATCCAAACTCCATCATCACATAATTGATAAAACTTAGTACTTGAAAGCAGAAAACTGTGTATCCTCCACTTAAATTTTCATAGTTAGATGTAGAGCTCTATTATGCTCTACTTTGGGATTTTCAGAAATAGAAGTTATGCTCATATGATTTTAGCAAATACTAGATATAAATTCATAATTTCAATGCTGCTCTCTTCTATTTCACTTTTTCTGTTCTAGCTCCTTTTTACTGTTATTGTTCAGGTTTCTTACTATATGCCTAGCACAGTGCTTTACATGTAATAGACGTTCAATTAATGTGTCTCACTTTTCTTACATTTTCACTTTGAGTACATCTTTTCTGCAAGGTTTCTTTCTCCTATCTGGTCTACCAAGATGTTTTTTTTTTTTTTTTTTCCACATTCCTTTCTGTACATCATCTGGGCTGCCATTATTCACAATTATTGGCTTTATCATATTTGTAACTTACAGGAAATGCCAACTCCAGCAACGTTAAAGTACTAAAGGCCCAGTGATTACATTCAACACGAATATGTAAGGCTCACTCTTGGGAACAACCATAGTTCTTTGTTCTAGTAGTGGTGTGACTCTAATACATCCCCCTCAAGTGTGAAGCTCTGACTAGTTAGACCCAGTCTCTTTTCCTCTCCCATGTCTCTTCAGTTATCCATTTGTCCAAATCCTATATTAGGAAAGAACACTAAAGGAAGAAGTATAATCCTATTTCCAAGTTTTCAAGCTTTTTTCCTGAGTTCCCTTGAGTACCAGAGCTCAAAATCATATAGATGCTGTTCCTTTTAAAGATAAAAGGAGATACTGTTACCCCACATGGTAAATAAATCATAATAAATCTAAGACAAAGAACAAGATGGGCATTAGCAAGAGACCAGAGAGCAAGTTTGGAGAATCTGAGGATTAGCCAATTGCTCCCTAATGTCAAACCAAGACCCAGTAGAAATAATCATTCTGGCATCTGACAGGAGAAGTCAAAGGTCGGGATTTAATGCCGCTGTAGTCTGATTTTCCCAATTTCATTGAGCAGGTGCTTAATAAGGCATGATTATTTGTTATGTTTAAAGAGTTCAGAGCAAAGTAAGATGTAGAGTCAAGAAAGAGAACGATTCCAAACTCTATTATTCTGGTGAGAACATTGTAAACTTTTTGTTAATGACAATTATGTTGAGGTCATTACTTGGTCAGAGTTGATTTCTTTGCACAAGAAAAATATGTAATGCAAACATATTAGATTACAGGGAACTACTAGTGTCACTGATGAGTCCTCAGTGATTACAAAGGACGAGAAAAAGTTTAAGGTCAACAGAAAGAGCCCTAAGTGACTGGGTGATTAGATAAAAATGTGTTTCACTTTGGCTTCTAAGTGAAAACTATGTGTAGAGCTGGTAGAAATTTTCAAGCAACCACCAGGACTTACTCATACAGGGATAAAGAGAGAGCGATAGCAACAGTGAACTTGAATAAGCAAGAGAGGAAGAGAGAAAAATAGAGATCTTTCCACAAAAACATAATCAGTGCTAAGAAGTTTGAGTTAATTAGAAATTCTTTAAGCATAACAAGCATAATATCAGGGATTTAAAATTGCTCCGTCAACCCATTTCCTTTCTTTTTTTCTTTTTCTTTCTTTCTTTCTTTTTTTTTTTTTTTTGTCCTTAGATATTGTTTGCATCAACAAATTTAACTCAAATTATTAGCAGAAAGGGCAGAGGCTCAAGGAATCAGAACTCAGAATGACTGTCTGGGTTCAAATTCCGACTTCTCCACTTACTGAGGGACCCTTGCTTGAGCATGTGACTTAAAGTCCCAATATCTCTGTTACTTTGAGATAATGATACACCATTATGATAGTCTTGTAAAGCATTAAGAATAGTTTTGGGCCCAAGGTAATTTATTAAGTTAGCCATCTTGTAATTGGCATTCTTGTTGCTTTAGGTAAAATTTTATCCCAGAAATATCAAGAAAAACAGTCATGAGGCATGACCTTGGCCTTTATAGCATTAAAAAAGAGACAGAAGCAGATATTTGCTGAAAATTTAACCAACACTCAAGAACACTAATCTCTAAGATTGCTCATAGTAAACCATGCCACTTGGTATTTACACCTTTGTGTATTTCCCTTTCACCTTGAGTCCGTGCTGGCTCTTTCACTCACATTAAACAATAGTAGAAAGCAGCAATGACACTGTGTCAGTCCCAAACTTAAGCCTTAAGAAGATCTGGCAGTTTCTACTTCTGAGCTTTTGAAAGCCCTAAACCACCATGCAGTAAATCTGGTTACCCTGCTGGAGAAATCACATTGGGAGACCACATGGAGAAGGCATGGGTAGAGGGAGAGGCCCAGAGACTACAGGAAAGGAGAGAATGGCTCAGCTATCCCAGCAACCCAGCTCAGTCAAGCTGTCCAGCTCTCCCTGCGCAAGGAGCCAGGCTTGGGATGTTCCAGCCCCAGTGACTCTCAGACTCAACAGGCATGAGAAATCTGAAAGATAAGAAAAAATGACTTCAAGGTCAACTCAAAGAATGGTGAGAAATAATAAGTTGTTATTTTAAGTCACTAATTTGGGGGATGTTTTTTTTATACAGTAATACATAACTGAAATAAGCAACAAGGAAAACATGTAGAGGTGTGTTGTTCAATGAAGTAGGCACCAGCTGCAAGTAGCTATTGAGCACTCGAAAAGTGGCTACTGTAACTGAGAAACTGAATTTTGAACTTTATTTAATTTAATTAATTTAAAATTTAAAACTGAAGCAATGCAAGCTATTTTTTCTGTTAAACACAACTTTGTTTTGATAGGATGACATTTCACTTTAATGGGTTGTATGAGTATTTTGGTTTTGTTATTGGATGGTAGTCTGTCAGACACCTGTGTTATTTCTAGTATTACACATAAACACACCATTAATAATATTGTAATACATATTAATAATTTTATGTCAATTACATACTGAAATGATTACATTTTGGTTATATTGGACTAAAAATATATTATTAAGATTAATTTTACCTATTTCTTTTTACTTTTTGAAATGTGACTTCTAGAAAATTTTAAGTTACCTAGGTGGTTTGTGTTATACTTCTACTGAACAGCCTGTAATAGGGAATTAAACAAAGAATTTTTTTAAAGTAGACTTTGTTTTAATAGAACACCTTTAGATTCCATATACCACCCCTCACACAAAGTCTCCTCTACTATGGACATTTTACATTAGTCTGGTTCATTTGTTACAATAAATGAACAAATATTGATACATTATTATTAACTAAAGGATATACTTTATTCAGATTTCCTTAGTTATTACCTAATGTCCTTTGTCTGGTTCAGGATCCCATGTGACACTTAGTCATCATGTCTCCTTAGGTTCTTCTTGGCTTACACAGTCTCAGAGCTTCCTTGTTTTGTTTGTGTGTTTTTTTGTTTGTTTGTTTGTTTTCTTTTTTCTTGTTTTGACGACAGTATTGGGTTGGATGATGGCCCTCAAAAATATATTTTCATGTCCTAACCTCTGGGACCTGTGAATCTTTACTTGGAAAAAGGTTCTTTTAGATGTAATTAAGGATCATGAGATGAGATTATCTCGTTTTATGCAAGTGTGCCCTAAATCCAATAACAAGTGTCCTTATAAGAGACACACAGAGGAGAGTGACATAGGAGAGAAAGGAGCAATGTGATCACAGAGGCAAAGACTGGAGTGATGCAGACAGAAGCCCCCAAATGCAAACAGCTACCAGAAGCTGGAAGAGTCAAGGAACAAAATCTCTCTTAGAGCCTCTGGATGGAGCACAGCCCTACCAACACATGGATTTCAGACCATTAGCCTCCATAACTGTGAAAGAATGAATTCTTATTGCTTTAAACCATGAAGTTTGTGACAATATGTCATGGTAGCCACAGGAAATTAAAACAATGACCTTGACTGTTTTGATAGTATTGGTCAAGTATTTTGTCCTCTCTTGGAATTTGTCTGGTGTTTTTCTCACGGTTATGCCTTCTTGGGAGAAAGATCATAGAAGTAAAGTGCTGTTTTTATCATATGGTATCAAAAACATGCTATCAACATGATTTATCACTGTTGATTTGGACCTTGATCACCTGGGTCAGGTGATGTTTCCCCACTATGAAGCTACCCTTTTCCTCCTTCTTTTCATAGTGTGCCATTTGGAAGAAATTTTGACAAATCAATAACCATAATTAAATAGAAAGGAAGAGATCGCTATGAGAGTGGCTGAGAAGGAGGGGCAAAGAGAAAAATCAATCAATTATAACAGTGCAAAAATGGTGGGTCACCTTTGCATGGGAGACAAGAACTCTACTCCTTTGAAACAAGAAGTAATAAATAAAGGATAGGTAAAAGGGCAGAAATGTTGAATAGGTGATATAAAGAAAGGTTAAAGACCTCATAGATGAAGGCCTCTCTTAAGAAAGTTAAATTCAATTAAATTCCATAAATATTTATTGAAACTCACTGTATACCAAACACTGAGCTTGGATCATGGAGAGTCTAAATTTAGCAAGGTTTAGTTTCTGTCTTCAGATGTTTATTATGTGAAAAGAAGGATGTATTAGTCTTTTCCTGTTGCCTATAACAAAATACCTGGAACTGGGTGATTTATAAACAAAATGAGTTTTATTGCTTACAGTTTCTGAGGTTGGTGGTAGCGACAGTGACCCAGGGGTCTCACATTGCAAGATGGTGGAAGCAGAGAGAGAAGAGAGAGAGAAAGACAGACTCTCTTCTTTTAAAGCCTTCAGAACCACACCCCTGACCACCATTTTTAATCCATTCACTACTGCATTGTCCTACAATCCAATCACCTCTTCAAGGCTCCACCTTTCAATTATTATAATAGGATTTCCCACTCTCTTAACAGTCACAGTGGGAGCTAAATTTCTAATACATAAAACTTGGGGGACACAATTCAAGCTTCAGGGAGTTTTGGGGGGACATAATTCAATCCACTACCAAGGACATCATGTGAATAAGTTATAAAAATAAATATAACAAGGATATAAGGATATATATCTGTACATCTTTATTATAACAAGGATAACTTAAGGATGTTTTAAAAGGATTATGCAAAAGTAGCATTCACATTCATCTAAAACTCAGAAAAGTTTCTAAGAGTCAGCTGGTTTTTGAGAGGAAAACCAACCACTCACCATGAAAACTGACATGGTAGCATTACCTAATAGTTGTCAAAATAGCTTTCAACTCTGTGGATTCTGAAATGCTATTTATCACTGACCCAGAGTTGATTGAACTTGAGGATAAAGTTCAAGCCAAGAAAAATCATAAAAATATAAACTATAATGAAAAGTATTAATTATGTTGTGAACTAAAACTGTCAGATAAGCTTTACATAGAAAAATTAGATGAAAAACCAAAATATTAAAAGATTGTTTGATAGCCTTGAATGGTACAATGGTTATTTACATAGTATTCATGTGTAAAAGTATTACCCAGGCAAACTTCATTTCCATGGTCCCTAAAAAATGAAAATGGAAAGAGCTCTTAACACTGAAGGAAATGAGTCATGCTTAGCACAGGGTCTGGAACATAATAAACTTTCAGGAATTATTATCATTTTTAAGACCATAACTGTTTAGCCATCATTTTCCTTCCCCACCATGGTTTACTTCAAGATGGCAGCATTATCATACTCGTTTATGCTTCTCTAGTGTCTAAAAAAGTGCTTGTCACCAAGAAGAAACACAATAAATTGACTTATTCCACTTAATTAAAGAGGAGTTGATAGTATCAAGGGAGCAAGAAGTGAAATTAATTTAGAAGCTGATAGAAACAGTGTGCTCTAGACTAATTTGGTCCTTTAAAAAAAGAAAAAAAATATGTACCCATTTGAAATAATGTCTCATTAATAAGACCATTTTAATGCTTATGAATATATGTATGTGAGAACATACGTACATGAGAAAGCTACAATTTCCTTTGTGGCAGTACTCTGTTCTGTTCTTGATTAAATGGAAAGAATTAAAGAGAATCACCAGGGAGAGGGGGTTGGGGTGACTGTGGTTTGGGGGCTTAGTTGGTATTTATAGGTAAAAAATGGAAGAGAAGGTGTTATAAACTTAAACTAGGGAGGTCCAGTGCTAACCAAGTCACGGATTGTCTCTATGGACTGAGTTAAGCCCCTTAACAACGTCTCTGTTTTATTCTCTCCATCTGTTTTACCAGACTATTGGGAGGATTATTTAGTTAATGTTGAAGACTATATTTATCAATTCCACAAAATGTCTGTTATTTAATGATGAGAGAACTCTAAACGATGCGGTGGGAGTATCACAGGGGTTAGCAACAGCATTGTTGTCAGTTGAGTCCTTTAGAGACCCACAGGACAAAATATGATATGCAGTTTTCAGACCATTTGGAATTGTGTTTCAATAATTATTTCTCCCCCTAATTCCCCCAAGTCAATTGGGTTTTCTACTTTGTGGGCTTGACAAGCAATTCGTTTTTTATGATCATGGAATTTTTGAGTAGTTTCAACATTATTCTGAAAATGATTTCTCTAAGCAGAAATTAGAGGGAAACAATGCACTACAAGGTGATAACCTATCTTTCTACTTTGTAAGTGAATTTTTCATTTTACCTCCTTATCCACATTCTTTCTCTTTTTCTTTAGTGAATAAAACAGTCTAATTTTTGGTAACATGCTCCTAAAAACCACAGACTGGGAATCCCCCAATATAATATATTTAAATGCAATTTTTCTATAAGAGATAGAACACAGATAGACTAAGAATTTAGTAAATAACTCATGCTGAATACTTCAAGGAGAAAAGAATCTTCTTTGTAAATGGAGTTTCATAAAGTCTGCATTTAAAAAATTCCATAATAGATATCATTCTGATTCAGGAAGATGAAAACACAGCTCAATATGCTTTAGCATACCTCTGTTTTCCAGTTATAGAATAATTAAGTCAGCACCTTGTATTCTGAGACTAAAATGAACTTTCCTACTTCGAAAAAAAAAAGGACTATAGCAAAGAAGAATATTCCAATACATTTTTAATCTCAGTCTCACTAGAAAGCTTGGTAAATAAAATCTCATCTAAAATGAAACCTCCATATGATGTAAATCTGTTCTTTCAGGTCAGTAGGGTACCATTTGGTGAATTACCTCTGTTCCTTCCTACCACCAGAGAATGATATTACCTCAAGTATGTGGGCTAGTAATGCTCACCAAGCATCAAACTCTTCTGAATTACTCCAAGATCATGCCCAGTTTGAATAAAATTGAAAATATTATTAACGAGTAATTTAGACTTTAGGCCTGAGGCTAGGTTCATGCTGTTACTCAGTCAGGATATTGGCACTTTCTCTTCTTTAATTTATGTTTGCACAACAGTGACATGAGCTAAGTTTGAATACCCTTTCAGAAATCTGGCCTAAATCCCTCTTTGTGTGGGTTTAATTTGTACCCTTCATAGTATTTCTTTGTATTATAGCTGCTTTCATAACAGGTTTGAATGAAATTTCAGATATGATTGAAAGTTCTATTTTCAAAATTAATCATGCCACAGCAATGTGAACCTGGCTCTCTGGGTGGTAATCCTGGAGGTAATGTTCTCGTTTGAAAATGAAAACACTCATTTCTGATCTTTATTGAAGGTTATCATGTCTACAGACCATGTGTTTGGCATGACTTCAGAGCGTGATCCCAGTCATTTCTACTGTGCTGCATATTAATGCAGGAGCTCAAATTCATGTCAGAATCATAAACAGAGCTGGATGCTTTCCGAAGTGGAGGAAGGTGACAGTAATGGAAATATCAAGGAAAGTACAACAAGCACCCAAAGGAAGCTTTATAGAAGGTGGAGTGTAAGAGAGAGATGTCCTGATCTGGCTGCATAATATTTCTCATCTTTTTTCCCTCTGTACTTCTGTAGGAGCTTGTGATAGGTTACGTGTCTATTTTGAATTGACGGTCACTCCCGGCAAAATTTGGAAGCTTGACCTATAAGCTCCAACACATATTACAATTCAGCATCCTTCATTTGTGCACATTATTTTCTCCAGTTAACTCAGTTCTCCTTCCTGCCTTCTCTTACTCTCACAATGAACATCCTGCTTATTGCTCTTGCACACCAAAAAGACCCGATATGAGTCCTAGCAAAATTCTTAGCTTGGATCTTCCTGTACATTTCAGTGATTATTTGAATAGAGTACAGGCCCAAACTGGCAAAATAAATAAATAAGTAAATAAATAACAATGTTTTGAGTCAATGTGTAAATACGTATGGCCAGTTATCTAGGTAATATTTGCATTTTAATAGTATCCTTTAATAATTTGAACTGAAGACAATGATAGGTAATTTTTTTATGTGCAAAGCATTAAAACTCTTTTTCTTTTTTCCTTCTTTCTTTTTAAATTGAGAAATAAAATTGTATATATTTATCTTGTACAACATGATACTTTGAAGTACATATACCTTGTGGAATGATCAAATTCAGCTAATTAACTTATTCATCACCTCACATAGCAATCATTTTTATGATGAGAAAATGTTACATCCACTCTCCCAGCTTTTCCCATGAATACAATATATTTGAATTAGTCTGCTTCTGTTGCTTATAACAAAATACCAGGAACTGGGTAATTTGTAAGAAAACAAAATTTATTGCTTATGATTTTGGAGGCTGGGAAGTCCAAAGTCCAGGGAATATGTCAGATAAGAGTCTTGTTTGGTGATGGAGACTCTCACATGCTGTCTTTCTAAAGCCCTCAGAACCATGCCTCTGACCACCATTCTTAATCCATTCACTATGGCATGGTCCTACAATTTAATCACCTCTTCAAGGCCTAATCTTTCAATTACCATAATAGGATTTTGCACCCTCAACAGTTACAGTTGGGATTAAGCTTCAGTGAGGTTAGGGGGACATCCAATCTACAGCAATACTAACTATGATCACTATGTTGTTCAAGAGATCTCTTGAACTTATTCCTCCTATTTAACAGAAAGTTGATATTCTTTGACCAATATCTCCCCAACCATGACCCCCAAACACTCCAGCCTCTGGTAACCACCATCCTGTCCTTTACTTCTTTGAGATAAACTTTTTTAGATTCTGCATATGTATGAGATCATGTGGTATTTGTCTTAATTTGCCTGATTTATTTCACTTAAAATAATATCCTCTAGGTTCATCCATGTTGTCACAAATGACAGGAATTTTTTTCTTTTTGATTGCTGAATACTATTTCATTGTGTGAATATACCACACTTTCTTTATCCATTCATCCAGTGATAAACACTTAGTTTGATTTTATATCTTGGCTATTGTGAATAATGCTGCAATAAACATGAGTGTGCAGGTATCTTTTTTACAGACTGGTTTCATTTCCTTTATACACATATATATAACTAGAAGTGGAATTGCTGCATCATATGGCAGTTCCATGTTTAGTTTTTGAGTAAACTCCATACTGTTTTCCATAATGGCTGTACTAATTTACGTTCCCACTAAGTGTGTGCAAAGGTTTCAATTTTTCCACCTCCACTCCAATGCTTACCTTTTGCTGTTTTTTGTAATAGCCAACCTAACAGATGTGAGATAATATCTCATTGTGGTTTTAATTTATATTTTTTGGATGATTAGTAGTGTTGAGCATTTTTTCATATAACTGATTTCCCATTTTTATTACTTCTTTCAAGAAATGAGTCCTTTGCACATTTTTAATTATTATTATTTTCTTGCCGGTGAGATGTTTGAGTACCTTACATATTTTGAATACTAAGCCTTTATCAGATGTATGAATTTTAAATATTTTCTCCAGTTCTGTGTTGTCTCTGAACTCTGGGGTTTCCTTTTGCTGTGAAGAAGCTTTTTAATTAGATGTAACCCAATTTGTCTATTTTTGCTTTTGTTGCTTCTGCTTGGTGTCAAATCCAAAACACTTGACCCAGAACAATGTCATGGGGCTTTTCCCCTATGTTTTCTTTTAGTAGTTTTATAGTTTCTTCATAGTTTCAGGTCTTATGTTTAAGTTTTTAATCCATTTTGAGTTAAGTTTTGTACTTGGTATGCAATGAGGGAATAATTTAATTTTTCTGCATGTGGCTATCCAGTTTTCCCCATACCATTTATTGAAGAGACTGTCCTTTTTCCAGTGGGTGTTCTTCGCATCTTTGTTGAAAATCAGTTGACTGCTAATGCATGGAATTATTTCTGGGCTCTCTATTCTGTTTCATTGTTCTATGTGTTTGTTTTTATGACAGTATCATGCTGATTAGTATAGTTTTGATTGGTATAGTTTTGATTAATACAGTTTTGATTAGTAGGTTTTGTAGTATATTTTGAAGTCAAGTAGTTTGATACCTCCAACTTTTTTCTTTTTGCTCAAGATTTCTTTGTCTATTCAGGGTCTTTTGTGGTTCCACACACTTTTTAGGGTTGTTTCTTCCATTTCTGTGAAGAATGCCATTAGAATTTTGATAGGGATTGTATTAAGTCTATAGATCAATTTGAATAGTATGGACATTTCAACAATATTTATTCCTCTAATTTATGAATCAGAGATATCTTCCCATTTACTTGTGCTGTCTTCTATTACTTTTATCACTGTTTTATAGTTTTCAGTGTCAGGACTTTCACCTCCTTGATTATATTTACATAATTTTTTTTTTTTTGTAGATGAGATTGTTTTCTTGATTTCTTTTTCAGAGAGTTCATTGCTAGTGCATAAAATTGCTAATAATTTTTATATAGAGATTTTGTATCTTGCAACTTTATTGAATTTATTTATTAGTTCTAACAGTTTGTTGGTGGAGTCTTCAGAATTTTGTATATATTTGATAATGTCATCTGGAAACAGAAACAAACTAACTTTTTTCTTCTGATTTGGATGTCTTTTCTTTCTTTCTGTTGCCTAATTTTCTAGTTAAGACTTTTAGTACTATGTTGAATAGATGGGGCAAAAGTGGGAATTCTTGTCTTGTCCTGACCCTAAAAGAAAATCATTCAACTTTTCACTGTTCAGTACTGTGTTAGCTATGGGCCTGTTGTATACGGCCTTTATTGTGTTGAGGTAAATTCCTTCTATATCTAAGTTGTTGAGAGTTTTTACTATAAAACTATATTAAATTTTGCCAAGTGCCTTTTCTGCATCTGTTGAAATGATTATCTAGGTTTTTGTCATTCATTCTGTTAATGTGGTGTTTAACAGAATTAAAACCACATTTACAAATACTTGGAAATGAAGCAACAAAAACTTGAACAACCAATAGGTCAATGAAGAAATTAAGAGGGAATTAAAAAACTTCTTGAAGCAAACAAAAATGGAAACACAACATACCTAAACATATGGTATACTGCAAAAGCAATTCTAAGAAGGAAGCTATACCAATAAATGCCTACATCAAAAAAGAAAAAAAAATTCAGTTAAACAACCTAATGTTGCACTTCGTGGAACTGGAAAAATAAGAACAAACTAAACCGCAATTTTTCTCCTTTGACTGTATATATTCAAATGACCCATCTTCAAGTGTCTGAACTTTCTTTTAAGTTTGTGATTCTTTCTTCTGCTTGGTGAATCCTGCTTTTTATACTCTCTATTGCATTTTTTATTTTATCCATTGTATTTTTTTAGCTCCAGGATTTCTGTTTGATTATTTTTTTTTATTACCTCTCTATTAAATTTCTTATTCTGGTCACATTGTTTTCCTCATTTTCTTGAATTGTTTTTCTGTTTTTCTTGACATTCTCTGAACTTTATTATAACAGTTATTTTGAATTTTTCTTGTCAGGAAGGTCAAACATCTCCGTTTCTTCACTGGCACTTTATTTTGTGTCTTTGGTGATGTCATGATTCCGTGATTATTCTTGAGCATTGTGAGAGTGGGTCAATGTCTGAACATTTAAAGCAGTAAGTACTTATTCCAGTCTTTATAGACTGGCTTTGTCTGGAATAGTCCCTCAACAGTCAGCCTGCCCCAGATTCTGGGAATGCCATCTGGTATGGTCCCAAAGCCCAGAGCCTGCTTTGGGTTGTGCCACAAGCCCAGGGCCCACTGCAACCAGTGCAGTGCCAAGGCACAGCAAAACCCCAGGAGGGTTTCTACCTACTACTGCACCTGCCTGCCTACCACTAATGGCTATTTAGAACCTGGGGCCACTAAAGTCAGCTCAGTGGTGGTGCGAGATGCAGATAAAGTGTGCCATGCAAGCCTGAAGCTTGGAGCTTTCTGATTTCACCTGGTACCAGAGTGGCTCTTAGGGTTCAGTCCACAGGCACTGGCTTGAAGTCTGAGGCCACTGGAGTCTTCCCAGGGCTGAATTTTACTGTGGTGAGCCCTGTATTGGGGTCCAAAGCAAACCTGTAGTACTATGCTCACTTTTCTCTTTTTCCCCCAAGCAGATAATATCTCTCTCTACTCTTCTGCCTAAGGCTGGTGGAGGGGTGATGCAGCTAAGGAGAAACTCTCCTTTTTTTATTGTGCTACAGCCAGGTACTGTGATCTCTCACTTGTTTTTCTTAGCTCTTGTGAAGGTATTTTATGTGTGTATAGTTGTTCGAATTGACATTTCTGAGGGGGGATCATTGCTTGAGAGACATATTCTGCCATTTTACTCCGCCCCACATGAGGTGAATTTTGAGGTGCCTGCCTGTGTCTCACCCCACTTCTGAGAAAACCAGACCTATCTGTGACTTAACATACCATAAGACACTTCCCTATATGGCCTTTCCTAATTGAGTCAGGAATATACACTATCTCTTTAGAGAATTATAGGATGGGAGAGGGAATTAATTAGCTCTTGGGAGCACAACTGAAAAAGCTTGAATGAAATCATTTACTAAAGCAGCATTTCTTGGTGTCCATTTGTGAGTGATGAATAAATCTGTAAAGAGAAAAAAAAAAAAAGCAGTGTGCTGACAGAGATAAAGATGAGAGTCTTTTGTGAATCCAGGAAACAGGTGGAATAAACTTCTCAACTACTTTCAATTCTTCTGAGGCCTGGTTTCATCTTCTGTGTGGTTTTCAAGGTATCACGTACAGTTTTCTTTATCTGTCTACTGCATATCATTCCCTCTTTTTCTAGTACTCTCTTGCACTTTCTTCTCCTTTCTCCTTGCCTCCCTCTATTTCTCTTACTCTCTTGGTCTCTGACACTATCTCTTTGACTTTCTTTCTGTCTTCCCCCCCTTCTTTCTGTCTTTCTAGCTCTCTGATCTCTCCCTCATTTTCACCCTTTTCTTTGTTAATATTGCTCTCTTTTTCTGTGTGTCTCTTTATTTCTCTGTTTAAACTTGATTTTTTCTAGATTTTCCTTGAAACTAAATAGTACAATAAAGTTTTAAAGCAAGCTGGAAGGATTAGTGAGAAAACCAAGTTTCTTTATAAGTGGATATGTTGGAGTTTGGGGGGAGGGTTCTATGTCCCTCAAGTCACATCCACTTTACCTAAGTGTGTGTTAGAGCAGCATTTGCAGTACAACCTTCTACAGTAATGTTTTTTTAAGGCTCTGCTGCTCTATTTTGAAAAATAGCATGAACTGTTAGCACAACTATAATGTGTTTTCAGATGTGAGAATGGAAATTGCGAACTCTAAGAAGCCTGCTGGTATTATTGTTAAGTCAGTTGTATACTGTTAAGTGATATACTGATGGGGACAACAGTTCCTTAAACAGTATTCCCTTGATATTTCCAGCTCCCCAAGTTTTTTCACATCTGTTCTTCTGAAATCATTGGATGGAAGGGAGGTATTGATGTAGAAATTTAGAATGGTATCTTTCATTTGGGAATTCACTGAAGGAAAGGAGTGTGGGTTCCTCCAGCTTCTTAGAGTTTTTGGTACAATCTAGGACAAATGAAATCTCACCTTCTGTATGAAGCTGGAGTTTTGTGTGCTCATAATGCGACTCAAATTATCACCTGCCTAAAAACAGTAGTTGGCTGAAATAAACTAAGGTTATTACCTTATCTTTACCAAATTAAGTTCTCAGTTGAATTGTTTCTCTGGATTATACATTATTTTAAAACCTGTGTTAATTTCAAAGACAATTTATAATGTTACATGTACACATTCAAGTATAATAAGAAAACCAACCTCAAGCACCTAAACCTCAGGAACCTAACTGGTTGATGAAGTAGTTTAAGAAACAGAACACTCAAATATAATGTAGTCACATTTTGTACTCCAGGAATAAATTTTACTCTTTTTTTAAAATCTATTTTCTTTTGGTTCCCTTCTACTCCCTATATTTTCCTGACTAGGATACCAGTACAAAGAAGAATATAAGTAGACTAGTCATCCTTGCCTTATTATCATCTTATTGTTTTTAGTGTTTTAACCATTAATTATAATGTTTACTGTCTGTTTCTGTTGATGCCCTTTATTAGATTGAAAAAAAATTTCTTTATATTTTTAGTTTACTAAAAATTTTTGTCAGACATGAACATTGAATTTTTCAAATGATTTTTTCTATAGGTATTGAATGACCATGTCATTTTTGCTTTTAATTATTATTAAAGCATAATTGATTATACATATTTGTGAGGTACAGAGTTGACTGTCAATATTTGATGATCAAATCAGGATAATTAGCATATTCATCATTAGAAAACATAATCATTCCTTGTGTCTATCATACACTGACTATAAATCCTAACTCCTGACCCAAAATTCCTATGAGAGAAAAATGATTGGCCTAGTGTTCAGTGTGAACTTGGGTCCAGCCTATTGTAACCCAGGGGAGAATACCATAGAGGTCCATGAAGATCATTGCCCACACAGTAGAGACGATGATTAAGGACTCTGTGATCAAGAACGTGGCATGTTTTACATTATAAGTTGTGTGGGGGTAGTAAGAAGATGATTGTTACCTTTAACATATCTTCTCTCTTGGTTTTTAGTTTTAACACATTTTACTGGTTTGTTAATTTTAACATATTTATTCTCCCATGGTAAAAGGCAGTTGCTGAGTTCATAAGAGATAAATGCAAAAGGTAATCAGTATTCACCATTTTTTAGTTAGCTATATCACAAAAGAAAAAATCAAAAATACAATCAACAAACCATCAAAAAGCCATCATTTTAAAAGTATTTTTATTTCTTTCTTCCTATTTTACTATTGAAAAAGCATAAAAACGTTTTCATGCTAGATTAAGGCCAAATGTTTATTAAATTAAATGTAAATTAATTTCAGTCTGCAAACTAAGAGATTATCATAAACTGGAAATATCTTATTTCTCATTATGTATTTGGGACTATGCCAAGTTTGACATTAATTGACAGCTATTCTGACAAGTAAATCAAATTTTAAAGCAACTACTCCCTGACAATATACTAAACCTAAATGTATCTGTGCATAGATTATGAACACAGTATTAATGTAGTATACAAAAAATGAGGGGAATATTATGCAGGTTTTGGCCAGATTGAAAAACAAGGAATAATGAAAAGAAGCAACAAAATTTGAAAGTCAATGATTTGACCTTTTATGAAGGCTGAAAAAATTGGGGAGGTTTTCTATCGATCAAACATTTCCAAAATAAAACCAACTATCACTTATCATTTTAAAAAGCTAAGGATATTTAACTTAATACAATAACTTACTAAAAACTTTGCTTTATCTAGAAGTAATATTCGAATTATTATTATTAGCCTCTCATTCATTTGAGTTTAGAGAGAAACTTTCTAAAAAAAGTACTATATAGAAAGGCACAAAGCGGGTCTCTGTCTGCAATGTGCAATGCTTTTTGTACAAAGCAACAGAGGCCAAGGGAAAACTTCTCCTCCCAGCCCTGAAACTTTGCTGAAAATAACTGACAAAATGTAGATTAATAGGAGAAAGGCCATTACAAATTTATTTGATCACAGTTTCACACGACATGGGAGTCTTCAGAATGAAGACCCAAAGATAAGGGAAAACTGCCCATTTTTATGCTTGGGTTCTATGAATCAGGGACAGATATGTAGAAATGATATCAGGCCAAAAATGAATGATCCAATGCTAGTAGACTGAGTGGGGAAACCCAACAAGGCCTGTGCATTCAGATTTTTCTTGGCCTCTCTGTGCAGCATTTCTTCTTCCCAGGTATGAGGCAGGACCTCTTCTGAAATGGGGGTCTTACTGACTTACAATCAGACGAGGAGGCCAGAGAATTTCTTTATGATCAGCTCCAAGACAGAAAGGCAGCAATTGGGGGAAAGTGGTGCAGATGAGAGTATATTTTTAGTCTTTATGGATGGCTTTAAGGAAAGGGGGTTCTAGTTTCTATGACCCACCTTGGGGAAGAGAGATTCCAGATCCTATGGCTTACCTCAGGGGAGAGTGAGGCTGAGAGACAGGAGGGCAGGAGAAGGTCAGAGGAAAACTTTGCTTTTGAGGCTGCTTCTGAGGCCTCTATTTTGGTGTATTGTCTTCTGAGCCCCAACACAATTCACCTGCTTAGTAATATAGTCTGTGAAATAAAGTAATATTTTTGCCCAATTTTTACTGATAAAAGCCTCTAACTATTTGCATATGGATAAACTGAAGATACAAATAGACAATGGCCAGACCACATACAACAAAACTCTGACCCGCAATCTGGGCAACTAGTGAGAAAGCCAAACTGCAACCTCTGCAGCAATCAGCCCAAAACAAACAAGATTTGGTCAATGACTGCCAGCTTTCCTAATTTTTGCCCTTGCTTCCAACTCAGGATCAACCAGTGAAAGTCCAATGTGCTTCCCAAACCAGTGATATAAGATGCTGCAGTTTTAATTAAGCTATCTCCAGCTTCCCCATGACAGACAACCACCTCTAATCAGAGCATATCTGAAGTATTCCTTTTCATTTTTTTTCTTCTTCTTCACAGTAAAGCCCCCGACTCTGGTGACTGTCTTTGAGATTCTGCCAAGACAAGCTCTGAATAAATAGCCTCTGTTTGTCCTCATTTGGTGGTCTTTATTTCCACAATATATCTTTCAATGTGAAGGTACATTAAATATTAAATTAAAAACTTAATAGCAGATCAGTTTATCCTAATTTAAATAATTATGCAAATTATTTCATGATATCTATGAAGAGGTATCTAGGTAGAGTAGCAGACTGATCGTATACATTGTCTACCTTCAAAGACATTGACTAAAATAAACTTCCAACAATGAGGAGAATGACAACTGAGTATTGGTGGATGTTATAGATTGAATCGTGTATCCCTAAAGTTTAAGGTTTTAGAAACTTTGTGACAGGGTTAAGAAGGTGGGAAATCCTATTACAGTAACCGAAAGATGGGGCCTTGAGGAAGTGATTAGATTATGAGGACCAAATCTATTGATGGTTTAATGGGGGTGGTTCTGATGGCCTTTTATTTTATTTTTTTGACAGCTGGCCTGTACTGGAATCTGAACCCATGACCTTGGTGCTATGAGGCTGCACTCTAACCAACTGAGCTAACTGCCAGCTGCCTCTGATAGCTTTAAAAGGAGAGCATGTGAGATGTGCTCCCTCTCTAGCTTTGCCATCTGCCATGTGAGAACCTGCATCACTGTGTACAGTTACCACCACCAAGGCTCTCACCAGATGTGTTCCCTGGACATTGAACTTTCCAGCCTCTGAAACTAAGCAATAAATATTGTTTCTTTACAAATTACCTAGTTTCAAGTGTTTCTGTTATAAGCAACAGAAACAGATTGATACACTGGACAAGATATTTCAATAAATGTCTAAAAGACAAGGCTGTTACCTGATGGACAATGTTGAGGAGGTTGCAGCCTTGAGTACAGCCTGGAAGAAGCACATTTGCCCTAATCTACCCTGAAGAATCACAAAGAGCCTTAACAGGTGACTTGGAGGTAGAAATATCTGTCTTCTACAGAAAATAAATGAATTTTGTCAAGAGAACTAAAGGATCTTGTGTCCCAAAATAGAGAGGCCTGTATTCTGGGTTTCCAGGCTTCCAACAACAATAACCAATTCTCTGCCCAACACTACAATATTACCAATCAAAGAGCTCCTACTAAATATACAGAGTTTTAATTGATATAGCCAAATATAGAATTTTGCTACTAAGTAAGATGTGGTAAGTCTAAGCAAGACCCAAATTTCCACTATAGCAACTAGAAAAAAAGTGGTCAAATGATAAAGTTCGTACTTTTTTAAGGCATCAGAGAGCTGCGGAGCGAAAAAAGTCTTGCTGGGCTAAAATTCCAGAGATTGGATCATCATTCAAATGTGAGCTAACAATAGGCTTCTTGTTTCCTTTGGTGGTGTCTGGTGAGTCTGAGGATAGGCTTAGGGTATAGATTTGACCCAAGCAAAGGGTCTCTACAAGGAAAAAGATAAACCCAGCAAAGCTTTTAGCAGTTGTGTGGACACTGAGTAATGAAATTGAGTAACAGGCCCCAACAGAAGGCTGACTTTGTGAAGAATCTGCTGAAATCTAATGCAGTGGGAAGGCCAAAGAGCATAGTCTGAAAGGCAGAGTATAATCTCCTGCAGTATCAGAGTTTGTAGAAAAGACTCTCCTGAGAAGGGTATAATAACAAGAGAAGTAAGAGATAAAAGCCCTAGAGAGAATGGTGAATTGAAATTGTGGGTCAATAATCACTTTTTACCTTGAGGCTCTTCCTGATTCTAGACACTGGCTAGTAGCTGAAAAAGCTGGAGGTCTAAGCTTGGTGTATGGCAGAATGCTGATTCTGAGGATAGAAATTTGGACAGTCACATTATTGACTAAATAGAAGGTTTGAAAGGCCAAGCACCTTCTCAAGACATTTGCAAACAATGAATGTTAGTTGGTCAGAAAGCTAAAGGTAAAGATGAGTAATGAAGGACTAAATTGAATTTTAGGGCAGAGTAGATAAAACATTACTAGGATCTCAACTGAAATTCATGAAAGGTCATGCCCTAGCATCAGGAATGAATGGAAAATAGAATAAATCCTTCAAAAATCACTCAACCCTGACCTAGCTTGATTCTACACTGTATTGTAGTGATCAGTACAGAATATATAAGGAACTCAAACAACTTTACAAGAAGAAAACAAGCAACCCAATTAAAAAATGGGCAAAAGAGCTAAGTAGGCATTTCTCTAAGGAAGATATACAAATGGCCAACAGACATATGAAAAAATGCTCAACATCACTCAGCATCCGGAAAATGCAAATCAAAACCACACTGAGATACCATCTAACCCCAGTTAGGATGGCTAAAATCCAAAAGACTCTGAACGATAAATGCTGGCGAGGTTGTGGAGAAAAAGGAACTCTCATACACTGTTGGTGGGACTGCAAAATGGTGCAGCCTCTATGGAAAATGGTATGGAGGTTCCTCAAACAATTGCAGATAGATCTACCATACGACCCAGCTATCCCACTGTCGGGAATATACCCAGAGGAATGGAAATCATCAAGTCGAAGGTATACCTGTTTCCCAATGTTCATCGCAGCCCTCTTTACAATAGCCAAGAGTTGGAACCAGCCCAAATGCCCATCATCGGATGAGTGGATACGGAAAATGTGGTACATCTGCACAATGGAATACTACTCAGCTATAAAAACGAATGAAATACTGCCATTTGCAACAACATGGATGGACCTTGAGAGAATTATATTAAGTGAAACAAGTCAGGCACAGAAAGAGAAATACCACATGTTCTCACTTATTGGTGGGAGCTAAAAATTAATATATAAATTCACACACACACACACACACACACACACACACACACACACACAAACCGGGGGGGGGGGGAGAAGATATAACAACCACAATTATTTGAAGTTGATACGACAAGCAAACAGAAAGGACATTGTTGGGGGGGAGGGGGGGAGGGAGAAGGGAGGGAGGTTTTGGTGATGGGGAGCAATAATCAGCCACAATGTATATCGACAAAATAAAATTTAAAAAAAAAAAAAAAAACAATAGACAAGAGTTGGAACCAGCCCAAATGTCCATCATCAGATTAGTGGATACGGAAAATGTGGTACATCTACACAATGGAATACTACTCAGCTACAAAAATGAATGAAATACTGCCATTTGCAACAACATGGATGGAACTTGAGAGAATTGTATTAAGTGAAACAAGTCAGGCACAGAACGAGAAATACCACATGTTCTCACTTATTGGTGGGAGCTAAAAATTAATATATAAATTCACACACACACACACACACAAAAAAAAAACCGGGGGGGGGGGGAAGAAGATATAACAACCACAACTACTTGAAGTTGATACGACAAGCAAACAGAAAGGACATTGTTGGGGGGGGGAGGGAGAAGGGAGGGAGGTTTTGTTGATGGGGAGCAATAATCAGCCACAAAGTTTATCGACAAAAGAAACTTAAAAAAAAAAAAATTATACTATCTGCCAATTAAAAAAAAAAAAAAAAGAATATGGGAAAGTGAGAGATATTGATCCAAGAAGTTGCTTGGTAACTGGTTACCTACTGTGGGCATATTTTAGCCGTTAATATAGGCAATGTCTATGTGAGACTTTGCAATTTCTGCTTCTCAAAATACAAAATTTTAAGTGTAACATTTCCTTAACTACAACATAAGCTCCTTGGAGACAGAGATTGTGTCTTCTAGTGCCCAGTCAGTGATTACCTGTTGATCGATTGATAGCATCATTTTGCATACTGCCTGTTGTGTCTTTTCACAATGTGTTAAATGCAGTACAAAACGAATTCCCCATTTAGAGTCAGTTGCTTGACCATAAAAAAGACATGAAGGTAAAAACAAGTAGAGCAAAACAAAGAGTGTACCATTTAGAACAACCGGACTCATGTCCCAAAATCTTCAACTGGAAGTAATTTTCTAACTGGATTTTACCATCAGAGGAACAATTGTTCCAGCACACTTGGATTGATGCAGTGTTTAATATGCTTAAGTTGTACAGTATGGGTAGGCCTTTTATTTTGTTAATGTCAGTTGCAATTTTCTAATAAAACTATTTTTTGTTTATTAAAAACAAAACAAAAAAAAACCTGGTATGTGGTAACATGTATAAAAGTGAATAATACTTTCATATTTTTCTGTATATATGTAAGGTATCTCTGGAAGGATACAGAAGGAAATGATCATATTTGCTGTTTCCAGACAAGGAACCAGTTGTTGGGAAGAAGAGGAAATGAAGAATTTCCAACAAATACCCTTTGTTACTCTTGAATTTTGAACCACGTAAATGTATGGTTTATCTAAAAATTTTGAATATTATGAAGGTAGAGCTCCAAATAAAAAAAGATGACAAAAATAAGTAGTAACTAATTACACCTTACATTCATTGAGCACATACATGTGCCATGCATTTACATGCATCACCTCATTTAATCCTTACTTTCAATCCCATTTCTCACATTTTGGGAAGCTGAAGTTTGGTGAGGTTGTCTTTTTAAGTTTTCTATAGGTTTGCTTTGAAAAAAAGTTTTCTATATGTTTGACCCTTTGTGAAAGACTAAAGAAATAAGAGAAGTAACTAGAGAAGTAAGCTTTGCCTGCAATTAAACTAAGAACTTAATTAAATAGCCAGATAAGCATTGCTATACCCAATAGCACAATATACTCAGATGTGTCTTGGTAAATGCTGCATATTAGAAAATATATATTCTAAAATTTGACTGAAATTGACTTTAAAATAGAAACATTATGCAGTACTTAAGGCATCAGAAAGACTAAGCTGTGAACTAGGAATCCTGCTGACTACAATTGGAAAATGCAAATAATCTCCTACAGACAAACAGCTACCCACAGAAGTGGGTCTAGAATCACACTGCCTTCAGGGTCTTCCCTCTCTGCCACTGTGAATGACTTTCAAATGGAGGATTGGGTCTTGGTATGTTGAAAGCCATGTGGAAAGCATTTTCCTCACTGACTGTTGAGATTAAAAGTGATCTTAAGTTTACCTTTAGAAAATTCATATATTATTTAGTGAGTATCACATGTTGCACAAAGAGTTGCTTATAGGAATTCTAAACATTATTCTAATATCTTACATTTGTAAGAGAAACAATCAATGTGAGATTAAACCGTACTCTCTTTAATGTTATATTCCTGGAATCCTGCTGTATTTTTGTCAACTATCTGAAAGAAGAGCTACAAAGAACTGTTCTTCAAAGATTGTAAATAATTCCTAAAATATCAAAATATGTAATGTCTCACCCTCAGGAATCTCTGAGTGCTTCATATGTTTGTGCTGAATAATAGTAAATTTATTTCAATTGTTCCACACAGATGTGAAAAGAAACTCTCTCATATATATGAGTATCACTTTTATAATTTTAACTTCCAGGCCCAATTTCAGGATGGATCCCTTTATTCTATGCTAACTACTAGCTATTTTAGTTAAACTAGACTTCTTGTATTAACTCTTTTTTTCTAAAAATTCAGATCATATTTGCCTCAAAAACAGCTATTTATTATATTTTAAAAGTTTTTCAGAGGTAATGTTTTTAAGTAACTGCTGTGTCTGATATAAATGTTTTCTTTTACAGTATAAACTCACTAAATTGCATTCCATAAATTATTTCAGTGAATTATCCGTATGATTTGAAATCAATTCAAATTCAGAATTATATACATTTCACATGTCAATAATGTTAGTGTAATAACTATAACATTCTATTGTTGATTTCATCCCGTATACATATTAAATAATTTTATTTAAAAAAGAAACTATAATTTTTAAGAGCAAACTCAAATGCTTATGATACTGAATTTCATTTGAAACACTTTATTCTGTGGAAAGGTGATATAATGTGTTTAACTAATCCTCTGTGTTCCCAGATTTTTATTTTTATTATTTTTTTTGAAAGGGAACAATTGGCTTCTAAATTTCACTCTGACACCTCTCATTTCATTATAACTCTATACCACCTGAAAATAATCTAGCAGAAGTTTACTCCCTACCAATTTCAATAGAGATGGAAACATTTAAGTATCTCTTTGGAAGGAAGGAAATGGTATCTCTAACATGCCTTTCTATATATTGTGTCAACCTCATAGTTAAATTACACTATAGACTCATACCAAGCACTATTCATGGTCACACCTCTTATCCCTGTATTAACCTTTAGGTTTTTACGATCTGTTAGGCATAGATACACATCTGTTCAACAGACCAAAATCATACCTAGCCACCTGTCTAAATCTTTCAAAGGCTACTAATAAAAATACCTTGAGTATATAAATTGTGTCTACCTTTAAGATGGATATATTTTCTGTGCCCCATAATTCTCAAGCCCTGTTTTCAGCAACTCACATGTTTGCACCTGTGGCTAGTTGGTTCTAGATTTGGGTGAGGCATAACATCTCAGGTTTGAAGTACGCTGCATCATTTAATAGGATTCAAATTAACTGTGGCAACATATAGTGAGAATGTCTTTAAAAACTGTTGTATCCAAGTGTAAATTTAATTTGTGTTAAATTTCCTGGGTCCAAATGGTGTAATAGGAATCTCAAGAGTTTTAACAGCAATTTAAATATTAAAGTATTTAAAAATAACTTGATTTTGTCCCATTTATTTCAAAGTCCATTATAAAAGGAGTTTCTGAACAGTACAAACTGGACACTAGTCAATTTACTATTTTTTTCATAAATATTCTACCTCAACAAATTTTAATTTATTTTAAAAATAGGGAATGTACTAAATAATTAATAAAACTAGATCAAATTAAAGGTATCAGATGTAACAGAAGAAGTTCACTTTTAACTAGAAAAAGTCTGCTGTCTGTTAAATGGTACATGGAAATGAGAAATAAAGCTAAGGCTAAGACTAATTTATTGTTTGTGACATGGTTAATTGCTGAATTTAGAAACACTAACAAATAATAATGCAGTATTTATTATGTAACTGATGATTCCATGTTATTGTAGAACAAAGAGAAACATTTAAATCACACCATGGAACTGAATTAGGTTTTGCTTAAAGAAGATACGGATCAATAGAAGCATACTAAGCTTGGTATTGTGTCGTATTTTGGAAAATGTTGACCTCGTAGCCTCTGTTAGCCTTCTGGCAGTCTTGTAAGAAGTACAGAAAAAACATTAGGGATTCAACTTGAATAGGGGCAAAGAAAATAGGTAGGAGTGGCATTGCTGTCTTAGTCCATTTTGTGTTGCTATAACAGAATACCTGAGACTGGGTAATTTATAAAGAACAGAGGTTTATTTGGCTTACGATTCTGGGACAGCTGCATCTGGCACAGGCCACCGGCTGCTTCTACTCATGGTAGACAATGGCAGGCAGCCGGTGGATACAAGAAGATCACATGGTGAGAAGAAGGAAGAGAGAGAGAAGATGTGCCAGGGTCTTTTAAACAACCAGCTCTCGCAGGAAGTAATAGAGCGAGAATTCACTCATTACTCACCCCATCTAGGGAGAGCATTAATCCATTCATGAGGGATCCACCCCCATGACTCAAACAGCTTCCAACACTGTCACATTGGGGATCAGATTTCCACATGAGTTTTAGGGGGACAACACATCCAAACTCTTATCAACTGCCCATTGCTACTACATATAGATTCATTCATTTGTTGAAATCTTAATAGGTTACACTTAAGGTAGTATTATTCGTAGTCCATGAAGCTTAGAAATCGAAAAGAAAAAATTTCATAAAATGCCTTTGATGCTAATTATAGGAGTTACATGTTATTTTGAATAATAAATGGATAGAAATTTTAAAATGCAGTATTATTAGTAGAGAGCTCTTTCCATTTCCCCTCTCTAGAAGAATAATTCTGTTACAAAATCTACTGAAATAGATTTGTTATTAGTAGTTAGCTCGATGATAGATGCTTAGTTTTCAGGTGTCTTCAGAATCTCAGCGGATTTTTGAGCATGGCTGTAATTTGCAGCAAAACATCTGTTTAATGAACACATTACAAACAATTTTGAATATTTTTGATTTTTAGTGTCTTTTTGTGGTCTAACAATTTTTACATGAATTTAAGATGTCAAGAAGAAGTTTTAAAGGTATATTATTAGATACATGTTTAATCTATTGGTTGTGACCATGTAATACTCACCACATTGTGCTTATTTAGAGTAAAAATAACACATAAGATTTATAGCTAAAGACACTCTACTGATTGCCCAACGGTATCTAAAGAATACGATGATTTCTATTACACTTTATGTCATATGTTATTGGCAGCTGCAATGGATTGAATGGCCACCAAAAGTCATTGAAGCTTATTCCACACTGTAACTGTTGAGGGTGGGAAACCCTATTACTGTAATTGCAAGGTGGGGACTTGGAGAGGTGATTGAATTGTGAGGATTTTACCCTTATGAATGGATTGATCCATTCTTGGAATAACGGGAATGGTTCTGATGGCTTTAAAAGGAGAGTGAATGAGAAAGTTACACTCCCTCTCTGCTCTGCCATTCTGCTTTTGAGACCCCTGCACCACCACCACCACCAAGAAGACATTTGCAAGATGTGTTGCCTGGGCTTTGGACTTCCCACTGTCTGAAAGTGTGAGCAACACATTTTATTATCTTACAAATTACCCAGTTTCAGGTTATTTCTGTTATAAGCAACAGAAACAGACTAATACAGCAGCTTAAAATTTATTTTTATTATGATACTAATAAAAATAGTAGCAAAGCAAAAGTTTTTAAGATAAGATGAAAGTGAAATATGTAATTAGCTACTGTACATTCTTACTGGCTACTGCACCTTTCTTTAAAAAAGAAGACAACTTTAAATATATATATATATATATATATATATATATAATTATAAGTGGCAAGATATAGACCCAAATGTCTTCATGATTCTTTCTTTTTGGTTTAACTGGGTGTTCTCCTGTACTATGATTAAAATATCAGCAAGTAAGAATCAATTATGTTGTCAAGGACTCAGCAGTGAATGGAAGATTTGTTGCTGCTTCATTACTTCTAGTAATTCTTTGTAGCCAGCCCTTTAATACAGGTGTTTGTGGTTATCAATCACTGAGAGAATCTCTCAGCTTTTCTCCTCTTTCAATCAACTTTCACTGACTTGTTGCTGCAAGCAGTACATTTGCCTCAAGCCACTGGCTTAAAAGCACTTGTAATTCAGAAAGAAACATTTTATGTTGTCTCTGTTAAAACATTAAAATTATAACTTTCTGCCAGATTTATGGATGGGGGGGACCGACTTACGGGCTCCTGGTGAAAATGACTGGTGTCATGAGAGAATGGAATGGGTAATTTTCAAGTTTACAACAGTTTCAGGAAGGTTCTTTCCTTTCTTGTTTACCCCTACATTTGAAATGTGAAGGTATTGTGCTACTGATGACAACTATTATGCAAGTCGGAATGTGAACAGCTTTTATAACCAGGATTTCCTCAGACCACACTAGGGTAAGGATTCAATACTGTCACAAAATCAATGTAAAAAGTTCAACTTCAACTTTAGAAGTATGAGAATCGTAGGTCCCTTCAGATCCCTCCCAGCTATTTAAGCATTTCCTGGTTGGAAGGATTCTCAAAATGCTCCTAAGAAATAACGCCTTGGGATTTCAGAAGATTATATAGGTACACATTAAATGTACTTTTCCTCTGCCAACACTCAGATACAAGTCCATGAGCTGAATTTAAAAATTATTTTGGTGACACACAATTTATGAGTTACTATTTCCACTGTCTTCCAAACCTTAGCAGATGTCTTTTCTCTCTCCTCAGGAAGGTGTTCTCCCATGAAGTATCTTAGTTCCACATATGCTGGTTCATATTGCTGGCCCTTTAAATTTGCTGTTGCAGGCTTCCTGACATATATACATATATATTTAATTTTTTTATTGTGGTGAAATATATGTAACATAAAATTCACCACTTAAAACATTTTTAAGTGTATAGTTCAGTGACATCTGTACGTTCACATTGTTGTGCAACCATCACCACTCCATTTCCAGAACATTTTCATCATCCTACACTAAAACTATGCACCCACTAAACAATAACTCCCCATTTTTTCCATTTTCCCTCTCCCCCAATCCCCTCCCCCCTCCCCTGGAAGCCCTTGAAAAGCACTATTCTGCTTTTTGTTTCTATGAATTTGACTATGCTAGATACTTCGTACAAGTGGAATGATATTTGTCCTTTTGTGTCTGACTTATTCCACCTATGTCTTCAAGTTTTATCCATGTTGTTACATGTATCAGAAATTCATTTCTTTTTTAATGTTGAATAATATTCCATTATATGTATATACCACATTTTGTTTAGCCATTCACCTATCAATGGCCATTTGGGTTGTTTCCATCTTTTGGCTATTATGAATAATGCTGTTATGAATATTGGTGCACAGATATCTGTTTGAGTCCTTGCTTTCAATTCCTTGGGGTAAATAATCAGAAGTGAAATTGCTCGATCATATCATACTGTTTTCTGTAGTAGCTGCACCATTTTACATCTCCACCAGTAATGCATGAAGGTTCCAATTTTTTTGCACAGCCTTCCCAACACTTTTCATTTTCTGGTTTTTGATAATATCCATCCTAATGGGTATGAAGTGGTATCTCATTGTTATTTTGATTCACATTTTCCTGATGAGTAATGATAAGCAACTTTTCATGTGCTTGTTTGGCCTCCTGATTTAACAGCAAGCTACCATATCTAAATTTAGAACAGGTTACATGCTAGAGCATCTAGTGATAGTAATAGACTGAGCCATTGAACTGAAGGCCAAGATAACGAGTTGCTGATTCTTAAACTGAAATTCATTTCTAATGAATTCTTTCATTAGAAACATTTTAGGAAAATATTAGGGATAGTTTCAAGTCCTGAATTCATTTTGTAGGACTGCCAAAATAAGTTACCAGATACTTGGTGGCTCAAAATAACAGAAATTTATTCCTTCACAGTTCTGGAGGCTAGAAGTCCAACATCAAGGTGTGGGCAGGGCTGTGCTCCCTTTGAAGGCACTAGGAAAGTATCTTTCCCTGCTTCATCCTGGCTTCTGCTGACTGCTTCTCTACAATCACTGGTGTTCCTTAAATTGTAGCTATAAATATCACTCCATCTACTACATCTGTTTTTGCATGGACTTCTCTGTGCCTCTGTATCCAAATCTCCCTTTTATTTCTCTTATAAAGATGTCAGTCATTGGATTTAGGGCCACCTTAGATCCAGAATGATTCCATCTTGAGTTCTTTAATTCGTTACATTTTGACAGTCCCTATTTGCAAATAAAGTCACATTCTTAGGTTCCAGGTAGATTTGAATTTGGGTGGGACACTATCTAACCCACTACAAGTCCGTAGGCATGTTTGTGTTTCCCTCTTTTATCTGTACTTTCCTGACCTATTTTTATTCTGTTGGGGCATTTCTCACATGGAATCTTAGCAACACGTGTGTTTGTGTGTCTTCTTATATTATGAACACTTTGACATCAGTTTTTATGACTTATCTATCTTTGTAATTCTAGTTGCTAGTATAGCATCCTGAGCCAATGTGCAATCTGATGAAGGTCCACCCTATTCAAATTACAAATCTGTGAGTGGAAAAATAAATGCTCTTTGCTGTAAGCTATTGAGATTTTGCAGAGGTTTGTTTCACATCACTATTGTGGCAATATTTGACTAATAAAGAGATAATTAAAATACATTTCTGATCTGCAAGGGACTTCTTTTTTAATAAATTTTCTTAAGGATATGCACATTTATTTGTTCAAATAACAAATTTATAAATTGAATAACAGGTGAATAAAATTCTCTGTAGAAAGTAGGGCTTCAAATTTTCACAAAAACTGGAGATGTAAAGCATTTAAAAATTTACATATTTCATTTTGTAATCTCTACGATTATTTAAATCTCTCTCTAAAGTCATCCAAAAAAATGCAGATATCATTATTTTTAACTGGGAGAGATAATAATCTTTTCAAAGGCAAATTAATTTCTAAGCAAATCAACAAGTCCACTTATACAAAGAAATCAAGAACAGAAATTAAATAAGTTTAGCAGTATGAATTGCATAAAAAGTAATAAAACAGAATATAAACATGACGGTACTTCAAAAAGTTTGTGGAAAAATAGAATTGAAAGATAATGGAAATCTTTCCATGAACTTTTTTTGGGGTTTTTAATTTTTCCTTAAAAAAGAAAGATTATAGAAAATATGTTCTCTGACCACAGCAAAAATGGAAATTTAGAAAAACTCACAAATGTGTGTAAACTAAACAACTCTCTTCTAACTAAACAGTAGGTGAAAAGAGACATTACAGGGAAATTAGAGAGTACTTTGAGATAAACATCAAAGCACAACATACCAAAATTTGTAGGATTCAGTGCTCATGTAGTCCTTAGAGGACAATTTATACCTTATAAACACTTATACTGAAAATAAGAAAAATCTCAAATTAGTACTGTAAACTTCTGCCTTTAGAAAATAGAAAAAGTAGAGCAAACTAAACCAAGAGCAAGCATAAGTAGGAAATAACAAAGATTAAAACAGAAATATATGGAATAGGGAATTAAAAAGCAAATCAATGAAACCAAAAGTTGATTCTGTAAAAAGATCAAGAAATTTACAGACCATTATTTAGACTGACAAGAAAAAGACAGAATACTGAAAAAAAGACAGAAGACTGAAATTACTAAAATCAGAAATAAATTAGGAGCATTATGACATTGTCACTATGGCTTTCTGTAGTGGTAAGATTTAGTTTCTCTCTCTTCATCATTTGCACTTTTGTTCTACCAGAGGGTTTTGCTGTTTCTTGTGTATTCGTGGTAGTGATGGTTAAAGATGCCAGGTACAGTACTCCTTTGAGGATTTCTTGTACGGCTGGTCATGTGGTGGTGAACTTCCACAGTTTTTGTTTGGGAAATCTACTATTTCTCTTTCATATCTGAAGGATAGCCTTGTTGGCAATTTTTGGCTTTTAGTGTTTTGAATATATCATCACACTCTCTTCTGGCCTTTAGGGTTTCTGATGAAAAGTCTGCTGTTAGTCTGGCAGGTTCTCCCTTATAGGTGACTTGATGCTTTTCTGTTGTTGCTTTTAAGATTCTCTCTTTGTCTTTGAGCTTTGCCAGTTTGACTATAACGTGTCTTGGAGAGGACCTTCTTGAGTTAAATCTGTTTGGGGATCTCTGAGCCTCGGGGATCTGAAGGTCTCCCTATACCTGGGAAGTTTTCCATTATTATTTGGTTGAATAGGTTTTCCGTGCCTTTTTCTTTCTCTTCCCCTTCTGGAACACCCATGATTTGAATGTTTGTGCACTTAAGGTTGTCTGCTAGCTTTCTTAGATTTCCACCATTTTCTTCAATTTTTTTTTCCTTTTTTTTTTTTTTTTTTTTTTTTTTTGTCTGCCTGGGTTATTTCGAGAAGACTATCTTCAGGATCAGAAATTCTTTCTTTATTTAGTTGATTGACTCTTTCAGTTCCATGAGTTCTGATACACTCTTTTTTAAGGTTTTAATCTCTGTAAATTTTTTCCTTCATATCCTGGATTTTTTTTTTCTCATTTCATTATGTTGTCTAACTAAGTCTTCTCATATCTCAGTGGGTTTCCTCCAGATTGTTGCTCAGAATTCCTTTTTAGTCATTTCAAGGGTTTCCTGCTCTATATGGTCTGGTATTTGAGAATCACTGTTTTCTATTGGTGGTATCATATTTTTTTGAGTTTTCATATTTCTAGTATCTCTACATTGACGTCTGGTCATCTGGTAGAGCAGTCGTTTCTTCATTTACTCTGGAGTGGGCTTTGAGGAGGGAGACGTACTGTTCTTTTTCTTGTCTCCACTGGTGACTCTCCTTGTGTCAGTGCAGGTGAGTGTCTGGAAGGCCACCTGCACGGTGGCTGTGGCTGCTGCTGTAGAATCAAGCCATTTTTTGGAAGCTTTAGCTGTGGCTGTGGCAATGGCAGTGGCTATGATGGGCCACCCACATGGAAGTGGTGTTTTTGGCATACTGTCTTATCTTCTTTTGGGGGCAGGTATTGCCACCCTCAGCTCCTTGCCTGGGACTCTAGGTGTGGTTTCTTGCCTTGGGGCATCTTTTTAATTTCCTCTCAAAATTACTAATAAAGGAGAGCAAATTACTGAAGACAATCTAATTATATTGCTTTTGGTATCTTGATTATGGCCTTCTTGAAAAATAAGTTTCCACTTCTCCACCCACTACAGACAACTATTTTAGTATATTAAATGAACATTCTTGCAATCTACTCTCTATACATTTATTTAGAATCTTTGTGAAATATAAACTGCATTATATCTATATATATGTTTACTTTGCATAAATTATAAATAATTGACTTGTGTTTCTTACTATTTTTCACTGAAAATATTATATTTTGGAGATCTACAGTGTTTACATGTGTAAATCTCTTTCTTTGACTCTGAATAATGCATTCATATTCCTGTGCATGTAGGTAACAGACTTGACTCTTCTGTTCCCCTGGTCATGGCACCCAGACAATCCTTTTCTGTGTTGTTACCTGAGGGTGAACATGCTTGGGTACCTATATTCTGGCAAATTTTTCTACAAAACGATGTTGTGTTTTATTTATTTATTTATTTATTTATTTTGGTGGCTGGCTGGTATGGGGATCAGAACCCTTGACTTTAGTGTTACAATTACAACACTGTGACTTTGAATTTAAAGTAATATCTTTGTATTTTAGTTTATATGAGGGGTCTTCAAAATGTTCATGGACAGATTCATATTATCTTTTAATTCCATTTTTCCACAAACTTTTTGAAGTACCCTTGTATTTATGTGATTGCTTGTGAATTTATATCACTTTACTTGTTTTTTTTTTGTTGTTGTTGTTTGTTTTGTTTTGTTTTTTCTTTCCTAAAGAAAAGTGTATTTCTTTATTCTGCCCAGGGCAACTTAGGGGATAGGTAAAAGGAAATTAAAAAGTACTTGCTTATACATCCTGGTCCTCTTTACTATAGGCTGGAGTTCTTTCCACACCACAACCAATGCATCTTTGGTCACCATAATGGTTTTTTCCAGAGTTGAGGTGAGTTGTTGAGAATGGCACTGAGATCCATTAACTTCCTTATTTTTCTATGTCATCTTCAAGCTTAGGATTCATGCTAGGTTCTCCAAAACCCAAAGTCTCCATATTTTTTTGACCTTTATTAGCTTGTTATGTTGGTACTTTCTGGTATTCCAGTAACAATTATTTTAGGAAAAAAGAACACATCTAATATCTAGTAATGTATTTCAACCCCCTTCTATGAACATGTTTTTATGCATGAAAACATATCTAATGGACTCTTTGTCTATTTATATCCAATATATGTCAGCATTCTATTATAAAAGGTGATTTGTAGCTCTTTCCAGTACATCCCTTGGATTATTGCTGGTATTCCTCTTCAATCTCAAGCATATCAAAACGGGAGTATTCTGCACTTCTTTCCAGAGTATTATAAAAAAGCAGCAACATGTTGCCTCATAGCATGTCTTTTTCATTTTATAGCACAATGAAATAAGCGTAAGCTAAACTAAAATGTCTTACTTAAGTTTTTAAAATTTAAGTATATTAACTGTATGTATTGTACATTATTGCCATATAGAAAAAAATTTTTCTGACCATTCAGTCTGCTTTGATTTCCTAAACAACTTGAAAAGTAAATTTTATAATTCAATGTGCTTAATTCTAAATTTACAGACAATTATGCTCAGCATATAAACTTAAGTGAATATATTAAATTCTTAACAATAATTATTTCTCTCTCTACAAATGAATTTGAATCATATCAGGTAGAAAACAAAAATAACTTCTTTAAAGAGGTACAGGTTATTTTCTCGCCTATTTTCTATTTTAAAACTCAAACCAATGGAAGATTCATAATTGTAGAATATAAACATTGCTAGCAAATCCAAGTGACAAAGGCAAGACCACACAGCCAGAGAAGACAGTTTGTTTCAAGGGTTATCTTAGTTGTTACTTACTTTTTCATTGGCATGTACACAGTGTCATTTTGGTCAATGCTCTATGGATAACCATTCGAGATAAATTGCATCAATAGTTGGGCAAACATAAACATTCACAGATTGAGAACAAAACATCTTCCAAAGCATGTTTAGGAAAAATCTTTCAGATGGTGTATTTGCAACTCCAGGACTAAAGGAATATATTTTTTTAACGGGATAAACCTCTCCTGAGATATTACAATGAGAAAAAGTGTACAGATTTGATAAAATATTGCAGATGGCAGATTTTTTTTATCTCACAATACATTTCAAAGTACTATTTTAAAAATATTTTAAAGCATATGTCTTAGAAAAGATAAATGTAAAAATTATAAGAAACTGCAAAACTACAAACCTTTTTTTTTTTTTTTCCTGTTGCTGGTAAGTGTTCTCTCTAGTTACATAAAAGATTTACATTTCTTTTTACTGTAACTTAGATTTTTAGCCCCAAATTTTAGTGACTTTTATTGTATCTTACAAGTCTGATATTTAAATATATTTCAAGGGGAGACATAAAATAATACAAGCTAGTTGCTCAGTAGTAAAAATAGTTATAGAAAGTATTTCTATTTTGTTCATTCCTGATATAGACACTTTACATAGTGAAATAAAATCCAAATGTGGTGTGGAGTCTATGGATCAAGAGGTAATTTACACTTGGCACTTTATACCAACATAGAAATCCACATCCACTTGGCTTGAGATGAAAACATTTGAGGAGAGAATCATAAAGTTACCCAATGAAATGATTCTCTTTCTTTCTTTCTTTTTTTTTAAAATGTCAGTCACCTTCTCATCTGAGTTTTTTGTGTGTGGGCATAAGAATGGGATGTTTAAGCAAACAAAAAAATCTTCAATAATAATTAAAACAAAATTTCATGGACTTTAATTCCCACAGAATTTAGCAAGCATTGCATTTAATCAGCATTATAAAACAGTCTGTGTAGATGTCTTAGATATTGAGAAAGGAGGGATACAATTTTGTTTAAGGTAGAGAGAATCAATTTAGCTCAATACAGTTTGATAAAACTGGACTTCATTCAGATCAATTTTTCCCAAGCTAAAATAAAAACACCCTCTTTCTTACAAACCATTATGCTAAAATTCTTTGACTTTGATATCTATTGTGAGACTATTTTGGACATGAGTAACTGAGAAAACAATACCATTTGAATCTATTTAGTGTAACAAAAAAAGCTATAGAAATTCTAGAAGAAAAAAGCTATTGAGACACAAATTAGTTTGTAAGAAAACATCAAAAGAAGGACAATTAATTCTTTTAAAAACCTTGCCTTCAGATCTCTGTATAATAATTATTAAATTAAAGTCCTTTTGAAGAAGGAATTATAAACAAAATCTATTAACTTTTTATTCCAAAAACAGCATTTATGAATGTTTGAGTCAGTCCATCTTACTAGTAAGGCCAAGTTAATTTTGAAATCAGAATATCTAATATTCTTGTATATTTATTCAAAGGTCAAAATCTCTCTATATTGTATTTGTAGATACTAGAAAGCTACCAGATAATGAAATCTTATTTTTTTCATAAGAATAAGCATTTACTCAGACTTTCCACACAATTAATAACATGTTTTCCTTTGCTAGTTTACTCTAGATTGGACTGAAAGTTGTAGCTATGTGGGAGATAAAATTAAACATGGAGAGTTCAACATGATAAAAGTTAATTTGTAGCATTGGAAAGTCACTCCCTCCTCATCCTACTACACAGGGTATTATTTAATTATGGAGATAGGACATACATAGGTGACTATTACTCAGATGTTCAAGAACTTACTTTGGAATAACTCTGGTCTAGTTGGGGTCAGGGAGCTCCTGGATTATATCCAGATTTGGCTCTCTGAGAGGAATTCCCTTGTCCATCTTTCTTCATGGCTTCTGTTCACCTTCTAGACAATTCTTTCTTGCTTATTAAACTTTATGGGCACAGGTGAAGTAGGCAATGGGGCATAAATCTTCTTGGGTATCATAAAAGTTCTCATCCATGTCTGATCACCCTCAATATCTGATAGGGTTCCTCATCTCCCACCATCCCCCAGGTGATGTCTGGTCACCCGGGTTTACCTTCATCAACAATCTTGTTAGGTCAGCTTAGCCAGAATCTCCCTTACCCCTATTGTTTCCTCTTAATAATTTTAAATTCACTGAGTCCCACCCTACTCCTTCACTATAAATTTTTGCATTTCCTTATGACATTTGGAGTTGAGCCCTCTCTCCTCTTCTGCAGAGCCCCATTGCTGTGTTTCCTACACCTGACACATGCTGGTCTGAATAAAGTCTGCCTTACTGTTTAACAAGTATCATGAATATATATATATTTATATATTTATATATTTTTATATATTTATATATATAAATGTTATTCCTTAACAGATACAAATTTGTGTACAAATTTCATAGCAAACGTACTCATACAATAATTTGGGCACCCAGTGTTTGTTTTAATTTTCAAATAGTCAAATGACTTTAAAACCCAAGCTTGTGGTTTCTTTGGAATACACTGTACTCAAAACTTCTTTAGGCTTCTGATCTATTTGTTTCTCACAAGTAATTGGTGAAAGCTCTTCCTTAGAACTAATTCTCAAATGTAAGGTATTTCTTTGCATCCTCTTTCCCATGCCTCTCTCAACTTAATGCTAACTACTCTGTGGCTATCTGGAAAACTAGGCTTTTTAGGAAGAGGATCTCTACATTCCCTTTAAATTCTGATTGTAAACTGGCTGGTTTTTCTCTGGGCTCATCTAACTAAGGGTAACATCACATGCAACTAACAATAACTAATCATGATATCAACATTCTGCCTCAAAGTATGCCCAGTATCAGCAGTTAATTAAGTACACTTTCTGACTTGTAGGTTACTACAAGTTATATTTTTACCAAATATTTTGTTACCTTATAACATGAGTTGCAATTTTCTCAGCCTTTTCTGATAGTTGCTTCAACACTACCCAATCATGAACCCATTTGGGGGGCATTTGTTTATGACAGTGTTCCTCTTTTGATATCATTTTTTAAAAAATTGGTCAACTAATACTGAAATAATGTTGCACAGCAAATCACCTTAAAATTCAGTCATTTATAATAAGAAAGCACATGTTTTTTGTTCACAGTTCTGCAGAATAGCTACAGGCTAGGTTCCAACTCAAGACTGCAGTTTTGGTTCGGACATGCTCTGTGTGTTTCCTCATCTCTTTGAAGTAAGCAGGTGTCTAGGACACAGCCTTCTTAGGAGCACAAGAGGCCAAGCCACCCAAGCCAAACCACTCAAGCTTGCTTGAGGCTTCTTTGAAGTCATGTCAGCTAATGTTCCATTGGCCAAAGCAAGTCCAATGAGCAAAGCCCAACATGGATGAAATGGAGTAATATACCCCATCTGCCCTAGTCCACTGCAAGGTCATCTGGCTGAACGATGCCTTTGACAATTAAAGCAACAACAACAATTTAAACTCTCTCTCTCTCTCTCTCTCTCTCTCTCTCTCTCTCTCTCTCTCTATCTGTCATCTTCATCATCTATCATGTTACTATATTATTTCTTCTACAACAGGGAAAAGAAGTAGAGCTATAACTAAGATAATGTGATTTATAAATTAAATACCTATATATTGGTCTTTTTTGTGATGTTCTACTCTATTTACTGATAGTGTAAAATGAAAAGTTCCCTTTACTGGTAAATTCCAGAAAAAGTGAAACTTTTAATTGAAATCTTTGGACAATTTCTCAAAGAGTCATTTATTCATCCATTTCTTAATAAATTATTTAATGATCTTACTATATGCCATGTACTGGGAGTAACCATCTTCCATTATTCCTTTGGCCTTTTTTATTTATTTATAGAGATTCTTTATATAAAGAGGACATTACCTCTTTGTGTATAATGTGTTACAAATAACTTTTTCATGTTTGTTATATATGTTTGCTTAGGTGTCTTTTTGATTTACATGTAGTTGAGTTTATCAACTATTTGATTTATATTTAGTTAAATTCATCAATCGTAATTTATCAATTATGAATTCTGAATTTCAGTCATAGGAAAGATGTGTCTTTGAAAACTTGAATAGATAGTACATCTAAAGAAGTTAATATGAAATCTTGGATACATTATTTTATGAGTCTCTAAAGAAGATGATCATTTTTGCCATAAAATTATTTTTTGCCATAAAATCAAAGCAAAACAGAACAAATAAGACAGAAAGGAAAATGCCCTTATGAGTGTGAATTTGTGATTTATAGGAGCAAAGAAGGAAAAAAAAAAATAAGAAAAGAAGGAAGTATGGGGTTACAAAATGATTAGTTATTTTTATATCGGAAGCATCAATCTTTTATGGAAATTTAAGGCCAGAAGTATGTTTCTCATTTAATTTCTAATTATGGACAATTTTTAAAAGTGAGCAGGCTAATCTTTAACTTCATTGTAAAAAAGACTAGATTTCTGTGAATAAGGAGAGTGGAATGCATAGTCACCTTCTTTCATGGAACATATAGAAAACCTCTTCATGGATGTGATTTGCCACAGTAAAGTGATGTTGAAGCCGGAATCTGTTACAGTAATCACAGCTCTGTCTACAGCTGCATCCAGCTTCATTGAGAGTCCAGGTGCTAAGCATTCCTTACAGTATAAAGCAGTTGACAAGTTGAAGGTAACCAGACTATGTGTAGAAGTCAGAAATGTGGCTTCTAGCCAAGACAATAAGAGTACTGTCCATGTGAGTGACAACCCAGGACACAAGGGGGTAGGTGGTCAAAATGAACAATAGCCATTGTAGCCTTCTGTAGTGACAGATCATTTGTTCTTGGCTAGTTTCTGTGCGTGCGGGTGAGTGAGTGTGCATGCACGCACATGCTAGGGGTGTGCTAATGTGTTTAAATAAGAAGAAATATGTCTTTTTTCTCTAAAGGTTTGATGAAAATATGGCACTGATGCAAGCACAGTTTTGTTCCCTGTAGTAGCCTGCTTTTCTATATTCAATGTACATTCCTTCTATTCATTAGAAAGCCATAAATAGATCAGTTTATATAAAGAATAACACAAAGTTATTTCACTTCAAACATCCTTGAGAAATATTTACTTTAATTGTCTCCCTAAGCTTGTTGCAGTGAAGATGTTTGAAGATCCATTGTTAATACAGAAGAGATTCTGTGCCAGTTACGTCATTAAGATATTTAAGACACTGGATTATAAAATAATCGGACAACAGAAAATCTGGAGGATTTGAAAATCATTTGGGTAACCAAACATTCATGATTTTCCAGTGAAGAAGCTAAAGATTGTTTAATGTCAAGAAATGCAATACAGACATCTGAGCAAGATCAGGCATGTTATTATCGAATTCTACTCCAATTCATATTATTGAACTCTTCAGATCACTTTAATCTTATAAATCATTAAATCACTTCCAGCCAGTCTCTGTCTGCCTTTTCCAAACATTTCTTTTTTTTTTTTTTTTTTTTTTTTTTTTAAATTTTATTTTGTCGATATACATTGTAGCTGATTAATGCTCCCCATCACCAAAACCTCCCTCCCTTCTCCCTCCCCCCCTCCCCCCCAACCATGTCCTTTCTGTTTGTTTGTTGTATCAACTTCAAATAATTGTGGTTGTTATATCTTCTTACCCCCCCCCATTTGTGTGTGTATGTGTGTATGTGTGTGTGTGAATTTATATATTAATTTTTAGCTCCCACCAATAAGTGAGAACATGTGGTATTTCTCTTTCTGTGCCTGACTTGTTTCACTTAATATAATTCTCTCGAGGTCCATCCATGTTGTTGCAAATGGCAGTATTTCATTCGTTTTTATAGCTGAGTAGTATTCCATTGTGTAGATGTACCACATTTTCCGTATCCACTCATCTGATGATGGGCATTTGGGCTGGTTCCAACTCTTGGCTATTGTAAAGAGTGCTGCGATGAACATTGGGGAACAGGTATACCTTCGACTTGATGATTTCCATTCCTCTGGGTATATTCCCAACAGTGGGATGGCTGGGTCGTATGGTAGATCTATTTGCAATTGTTTAAGGAACCTCCATACCATTTTCCATAGAGGCTGCACCATTTTGCAGTCCCACCAACAATGTATGAGAGTTCCTTTTTCTCCGCAGCCTCGCCAGCATTTATCGTTCATAGTCTTTTGGATTTTAGCCATCCTAACTGGGGTTAGATGGTATCTCAATGTGGTTTTGATTTGCATTTCCCGGATGCTGAGTGATGTTGAGCATTTTTTCATATGTCTGTTGGCCATTTGGATATCTTCCTTAGAGAAATGCCTACTTAGCTCTTTTGCCCATTTTTTAATTGGGTTGCTTGTTTTCTTCTTGTAAAGTTGTTTGAGTTCCTTATATATTCTGGATATTAATCCTTTGTCAGATGTATATTTTGCAAATATTTTCTCCCACTCTGTTGGTTGTCTTTTAACTCTGTTAATTGTTTCTTTTGCTGTGCAGAAGCTTTTTAGTTTGATATAATCCCATTTGTTTATTTTTCCTTTGGTTGCCCGTGCTTTGGGGGTCGGTCCAAACATTTCTAAACATTCTCGTTCCCTATCATTTGCCTGCATGTTGAGAAATGGAATGCCAGTTTTTCTTGGATTCAATGTGTCCATATTGTTGATATTTAGGGAAAAAGATGAAAGAAAAGTAAAAGGAAAAATATTTTGTAACAAATCTTTTGATATTTTGGTAATTCTCACAGATGAAGAAAATCACACACTCAGCCTGCCACACATGTAAGAGCTAAATGTGAAGTATTATGGTAGGTGTGAAACCAGGTACAAAGGAACTTCATCAGAATGTGTTTGAATATCTCATTGTTTCAGAAATAACCCTTATAAAATTGGGCTACTCTTCCCTCAATTAAAATGTAATAAACTCATTCTGTATACAAAAGTAACATATACAATTACATTGCTGCCCTCCAAGATTTATATATGTCAGGCTCCATAGCCCCTGAATTTATTATAAAAGCATACCATTGGACTACTATTTTTTTAAAAAATCGTTATATGTATTGTGAACATTTGAAGCAACAGTTGTTTTGTGCCAAATGAGTAGTGGTTACAGATAACAAAATACATATTTGTATTTGCTTACTAGCACTAATAACTATCCAAACAACCCTACATAAATTTAATTAATGATCATTTAAAAATAAAACAATTATAACAAAATAATTTTGGGGTTAGAATTTTATCTGATCATACTTCAATAAGCCAAAAATTTACTTATGTTACTCTAACTTTTCCTGACAAGTTTGTGACAATATATTAGGGGGATAATGTATATTAGGGGAATATGTATTAGGAGGATGAGCCGTATTTTGTGATGTCAAAATATGGCTTACATATTTATGTAATTTATTAGATATTTTTATGTTCATATTTGCTAAAAAATTTATCATGAATAAATAAACAAACTTCCCGTAGAAACTAAGGAGAATATATAGATCCAGTTTCTAGGAAAGAAAAGAGATAATTGGAGTAGAGCAAGAAGTGTTCCTTTAAATACTTACATGACTTCACGCAGTGATTTGATCAAATAGATTACGTGCAATTCTTGGGGGCAACACCTTTAAATCTGGTGTCAACACCTTGGGACTGAAGTGAGTCTCTTCACTTTATTCAACAATAAAGTTTATTTTTTGTGTAGTATAAAAATTCAGTATTAGAAATTTACTGTAATTAGAAATTACTGTAACTATATTCAGTCCTATAACCACTTTCTGAAAGACATGAAAGCTCAAAAAAGATATTTGTTTGGTCAGTCTATCTAATAAATGGAAAAATTAACTGGTGAAATCTAAAGCCGTCTTTTATCTGAAATACATAATTATCAATTTGATTTTTTAATTTTTAAAGATTCTGCTTGAAAACCCATTGTATGCTAAATTTAAAAGATGCATTTTTATTATTTGGAAATGTGTTTTTTACCTAAAAGGACAACTATGCATATTTTTTGGAAGATCAAGATTTAAAATAAAGATTTGGGATTTCATTGATATCCTTGCATGTTCTGTGCAAAGATTTTATGCAGGTCTGGTATAGTGAAGATAAGTTTAGAGTGTAGTTTAATTCCCTTCCAGGACTTTGAAATCTTTTTGTTTTATAGGTATTTTCATTATATCTATATTAATATTTTTGACATTTAACCAACTGCCATTATAGACCCTAATGTATGAGATTATTGCATATTTCCAAAAGATGAATGACTTACTAGGGTTAATTTTAATTTATATAACTGAGATCTCTTGTTCAGAAAAAAAATAAAAATAAGATATTTAAAAATTTTTTTATAAAAGATTTAAGAAACAAATGTACAGTAGTCATTACCTTTACTTAGATAATACTTTTCAACATGAATATAAAATATCAATATTTTTCTATCTGAATATATAAAATATCAATAATAGCTATATAGAAAACAGATGCAAAGATGACAAAAAATATAATACAGCAGCAAATCTGTCATCACCTGTTAGGAACCACATCTGATATTGTTTGTTTTCCACTTGCAATGGACAGGGAATTATTTGTAGTACAGTAGTAGTTTCCAGATTCATCTGCAGGCCTACATTTGAACAAATTGGAGTATATTACTTCCATGTATTTTTATTAACAACATGTCTATTTTTTAAGAATAAACTTTTGTTGTAGTGCAATACACATATGGAAGAATTCACAAATTTTAAGTGGATAGCTCAATGAATATTTGTAAAATGATCACACCTGTGCCTCTTTCACTCAGTTTTAGAAACAGAATGATATTTGCACCCCAGATGTCCCTCTGGTTCTTCCCATTCCAACCTTTCCCAAAGTAATCAGTATCGTGACTCCTAATATCATGAATTACTTTGCTACCTGTTAAATTTTATGTAAATAGTTTAATGCAGGATGTACTCTTTTGTGATAGTCTTCTTTTGTTCAGCATTAAATTTCCAAGATTCATTTGTATTACTGTATTTAATAATAGGTGTTTAGCATTTCAGGTAGTTGTTTCATTTTTTGCTGTTTAGTATTCTATTGTATGAATATATCAGAGATTTTTATCCATTCTACTTTTAAGACATATTTGTACCCCTCCCCTCTTATTTAGTTATTAGGAATATTGCTACTATGGCCAATTTTATTTTTGTCTTTCGTTAATTATCATATCCATTTCCATTGGGTGTAAACCTAGGAGTAGAATTGCTGGATTATAGTGTATGTTTATAATCAGCTTTAGTAGATACTCCAAAGAATTTTCAAAGTGTTTGTATCATTTTGCATTCTTATTACAGCTTATGAGAATACCAGTTACTTCACATCCTCATCAACATTTGTAGTTTCAGTTTTTTTAATTATGTTTGTTAAATTTAAATACTTGCCATTTATGTAGGTGTATAGTGCTCTTATTTTTGTATTTCTCAGTTGACTAAAGAGATTGAGCAGGTTTTTATAGGTTTATTGCTCATTTGGACATTTTCTAGTGAAGAGCCTGTGTCAACATTGTGACTATTTTTGTATTTGGTTATTATTTTTTTATTGACTTGTAGGAATTTTTGTATCTACCGAACACAAGATATTTCTTAGGCAGTATACATTGTTAACATCTTTTTCTTGCCTTCTATACTTTTCAATTATTTCAAGTTGCCCCTTAATTTGCTTGTTAAATATATATTCCTTAATATTGTTTTAGCAGTTGCCTAAAGATTGAAACACCCAGATTTAATAAAAAAGTAATACTTTCCTTACTTCTTTGATGATGTGAGGACTTTAACACTTTCAATTTTACTTACTTCCCTCTTGACTTTTGTATTACGGATGTCACACATTTTAATTCTACATGTATTTTAAATGACAAAAGACATCATTATTGTTGTTTTACATTCAGTATTCATTTATATTTACTTTTCTCCTCATTTCCTCCTTTTGTTCACTTGGAAATAAATTATTAAATTTTTGCATGTCTGGAAATGTTTTTATGTCACCTTGACTTTCAATAAACACCTTTTGCTGGATATAGACTACTAAATTGACAGTTATTTTTTCATCACTTTAAAAATATCATAACATTTTCATCTCACTTTTATGGGATGTAATGGTGAACTTTAGCTGTCAACTTGACTGGATAGAGGGATGCCTAGATAGTTGGTAAAGCATTATTTCTGGGTATGGATGTGATGTGAGAGCATTTCCAAAAGAGACTGGCATTTGAATCAGGGGACTGAGTGAGGAAGATCTGCTGTCACCCAGTGTGGGTAGGCAACATCCAGTCTTCTGAGGGCAATATACAACAAAAAGGCAGAGGAAAGGAAAATTGTCTTTCTTTGTTTCTTTCTTCTGTAGCCGAGAAACCCTTCTTCTCCTGCCCTTTTGTTACTGGGCACAGGTCAGGCTGCATGCCCCTTTTCAAAAACAAACCACTCAAAAGTCAAATGTTGGTGAAAATGGAAGTCAGCTTTCATTCAGGCATACTGGTGACCTGAGGAAAGATGGGTTAGCCATCTCTCAGGTAAACCTGAAGGAGAATGGCCAGACTAAAGCCATCTCAAAAATTTAGATTTACTGAGTGTTTTTTAAAGAGGGGGCTGAGGGAATGGAATGTGGGAAAATGAAAAGCAGGAGGGAGGGGGATGTAAGCCACGTGGGCATTATGCAAGGTCTCAGGTGCAAAGTCTCTCCAAGACTCCATCTGGTTTCTCCTCTGTCCCTTGCTGTTATCTCCTGGTCCTGCTGTGTGAAATATACTATAAAGCAAATGTACTTCACAAGGCCTGGTTTTCCAAAGCCTTGCAGTTTCAAATATTGGCCTTGCAGAGGACAGGAAATTTTCCTCAGGCTATAAAGTCCCTGTTGTAAGATAAAGATTTGTGACACAGCAAGGTTGCTGGCTCAAAGACAGACTAGTTACTGATTGATATGATACTGTAATGATATTGTAAAGATACTGAGAAATTGTTGTAAGAAGGGAATGTTTGCTAAGATCAAGCTTTTGTTAATGGATCACTTAATTGCCTTACTGGAATTTCATCTGGCTTGTTTCACTGAAAGTTACCAGCATATATTGTTAAACTATAACCCCACCTATGTTCTCTTCCTGTAACTTCCTGGTCTGGAAAATAAATGCAGGAAGAGAACCCCAATTCAGGGTTAATTTCCTAAGGAAGGGATCCCTCTCACTTTAGGGTTCCAGTGGGAAATTAGACACTTTGGGGCTTCTCACTGCTCAGAAGAGATGGGCTTTGAGTAATCATTTGTGGTTCTATCACCTAGAGGAAGTGGGGTGACAAATCTGTGGGGGGGCAAAGGAACACTGCTGGATTCAGCCATAGCTTCACTGATGTCTTTCCTCATTTCCCAGGGTCTGGAAGTTTGCAGCTTCAGGCTGGCTACAAAACAACTTTACATTTATGTAAATAATGTCATCTTGCCCCATAACCAAAGTTCAAAATATCAAACAACCATGGGAAAAGAAGGAACTCAGAGAAATGAATGCCAAGGAAAAAAACTGTGTCCTTTTGAAATTTGTCTATGGCCCATGTGGTTTTAGGTCCCAGCATGGCTTCAGTCCTGCTTACTCCCACACTTGCACATCAGATCTCCGGGTTCTCTGGCCTTTGGACTTCAGGACTTGTGCCATTGGCCCCATAGTTTCTCAGGCCTTAAGCTTTGAACTGAGAGTTACAGCATTGGCTCCCCTAGTTCTCAGGCCTCTGCTGGACTTAGACTAAACTTGCCTGGCTCTCCAGCTTGCAGTTGGCCTGTTCTGGTACTTCTCAGCCTCCAGAATCTCATAAGCTGATTCCCCTAATAAATCTCCTCTCATATTCCTCTATGTCTATCTGTTTTTCTACCTAAATCAATCAATCAATCTATCTATCTATCTATCTATCTATCTATCTATCTATCTATCTATCTATCTATCTATCTATCTATCTATCTATCTATCTTCTGTCTGTCTACCTATCTATCCATCCATCCATCCATCCATCCATCTGTCCATCCATCCATCCATCTATCCATCCATCCATCCATCCATCTATCCATCCTGTTGTTTCTTTCTCTCTGGAGAATCTGGACTAATGCACGGGTTCTAGTAAGAACTCAGCTGTCAGTCATTCTTTTTTTCCTTTAATAGCAATATATTTTGTTCTCTTGTGATGTTTTAAGATTTTTTTCACTCTTTTTTTCCAGGAGTTTGACTATGGTATGCCTAGGTGTGGATTTGGGTTGGGGCAGGTAATTCTTATCTGGCTTGAGATTCACAGAGCTTGTTAAACCTATGAGATGTGTAGGAAATATCAGAAAATTTTTCAACCATTTTCTCTTCAAAAATTTCCTTTTTCTGTTCTCTCTTTTTCCTCACTCTCTAGGACTTCAATAATTATTTGTATGTTTATGCCTCTTCACATCTGTATGTCTCTAAAACTCACTATTATCCACTTCTTTCCTTTTCTTACTTTAGTATGTAAAGTTTCCACTATCTTCAAGTTCTTGCATCCTCTTATCTGCTCTGTCCAGAATGACATGGAACTCATCTATTACGTTTTTAATTTAAATTAAAAAAAAAATTTTTAGAATTCCTATTTTAATTTACTTCTTTATTTCAGTTTTCTATCCTTATCCCCCCTTTTCTGAATGTTAAATTTAGTTATCTTAAAATTTATATTTTTAAGTTGGGATGTGTGTGGGTCTGTTTTTGTTATGTACTTTTTCCTTTTGGTCCTATTTCTTAACATGTCTGGTAATTTTAATTGAATGCTGTATATTTTTTAAGAAAAAAAAAATAACTAGAGGTTGTAAATGATGCCTCTTTTCTGCAGAGAGACATTTTACCCTACCTTTCAGAAGCCTGATAAACTGGGAACACAGTGCCTTAATCCAGTCAGGGACTGAGCTAAATTGGGGCTCAATCTTACAAATTTCTAAGATTTTATTTAATTCTGGTTCGATGCCAAAGTATTTATTAGAAATTCTCCTTCTTCTTCTTAATAGGTTATGAACGTCAGTTTTTGTTTATTCAGAATTTTGGAAATACAGAAAATTCCACTCTGTTTTTCGTTGATTTACTACTTTGTTTCTTACATTCTTTTTTTCTGCAACTTAAGAAGTAGTCAAACACTTTGAATTTACTCTTCTGTGTCTTCCCTTTTATAAGGACATAGCCCTTCAAGACTTGGCTATCTATGGAGACCTAAGATTCAATTTTTATTTCTCTAGTCCAGTGAGATTGCCAAAATTGATTCTAGTTTTTCTAAGCCCTCACCCTCTGACAGGACTCTCAGAGCTTGTCTGATACGAAGAGCTGGAAATTTTTCAGTATGGAATGTTATCTCAGCTCCCAGCAGTATCTCTTACTACCAGCACTTTGGTCCCTGAAGGTCAGGTTGCCTAGGTGATTTTTTGATGACTTCAAATTGATTTTATAGTAATTCTTTCGCTTTTCCAGCTGTTCTCTGTAGGACCTCACAGGTTACTACATCACAGCTGGAAGCAGAAGTTCAATATCAATAGCTTGATTCTTTATATTTTATTTGTTTTAAAAATCGAAATATTTTATATAGGAAACGACAATTTATTTTTTAAAAATGTATCTATTTTAAGAATAACTAAGCTTTTTACAGCAAGAAGATGTAACAGAAGATTAAGTGGGACTTCTCAAACACTCTAATTACCCCCATTCCCTAAAGCAGCTTTCTAGGCCATTCTAACAGGAGATTTTGAAACTGGTTATGTCAGTCTTAAATCACTCAGTTTGTGTGTCTTAAAGCTAAGAAGTTAGATACGTGAGGTGAAATATTTCTCTGGAACGATCCTTGCCATGCTCCATAGCAGAGGTAGTGTGTGCCCCCGCATTGTAGGTCAACTGCGAGAGGCTGTTCAAAGAGAACCACTCATGGAGCTTCATACCAACCAGTGCTACTTTATGTCCCCAGAAAATTCCATGGACTGCACTCAGCAATCACCCAACTAAATTCACCTGCTGACATCTCTGCTGCTGTCCCTCCAACCTCATACACATCAGTGAGGCTGCCTAATTCCAATATAAATGATGTTGGCAAATTATCCACAGTTTGATTCTCATACTTGGAGGAATGTCTTCATCTGAAAGCCAAAAGGCCCCTCTGTGCTCAAAACTGATTGTTTTCTATCATGTTTACAGATCTTCTCCTCTCTCCCCAATTAATCAAAGGTTTATGAATCTGGGGAGTTGAGCATTGAGTAGAGTCTGGAGGGCAAGACATATTTTGTAGGTTCACATAGTTTTTCCACTAGTTTGTATTGCACCTGTGGGCAATGCTTTTGAAATCAGAAGTCGATATTTTTTTTTTTTTTTTTTCCCATTTTGGACTCCAAATGGCATTTTCTTAACCACTTATTCCGCTACAAATCTTACTCTAGGGAAAAAATGTGGTGCCAAATCTTTCAGATTAAAAGAAGATGGCTGTTGGAGACAAACAAAAAACCCAGAAATTACTGAATATTAGTATCTCAAATTCTTATTCTAACTTTGGCATAGGGGATATAGGGTATAGGAGTACCTGGTCTCTGAACCCACTGACCCTGAAAATGAATTTTTCTCCCTTTTTAATTCTTAGGTTGGGCACTTGACCCACGCTACTCTGCCTGAATCTTTTGTTCTAGCAGTATACAGATAGTTGAATGACTAAACATGTGTGCTATTTATGGAACTATAAAACAAGTAAGATATAGTCTTTGTAGTAAAATAATTTATGTTCTAATAGAGGAGAATAGTATGTTCCTAAACAACCATAACAAAGTGCTATCAAATCACAGAGTCAGGAATAATTTATTCTGATTAGAATTGCAGAAACACTCACAGAGAAAGTGACATTTAAACTGACCTCGGAGGATTATTAGAGCTTGATAGATGGTAGTGGGTGGAGAATGGGGGAAAACATTCTGAAAAGAGAAGGGAGTACAAGAAAAATCCATAACGTGCAGCAATGGGAACTTGCCCTTTGCATGAGTTTGAAATTATAACAGACTTCTTTCCAAAATTTTTGTGATATATGTCACGACTTCTCTTTATAAATAAAAATTTTAAAATTTTGATCATTTTTAGTTTCAATAAGGTAATGCTATAGTGTGAAAATTAGGATAGCTTTTATTGAAAATACATTTCACACATTACATATTATTTGATTGGCAATGTTTTGTAAAAGGATATTGGAAAAGTTTGAAAGTTCAAAATTTGGTAAGTAATTACATTAATAGTCAAGAGTTAGCTTTTTTCCTACTATATTTAATCTTAACTATGGTATGTCTCAAAATTTTATTTAACATTAATGTTTCTACTTTTCTACCAACAAAATTGCTATGGTCTGGATGTCTGTATCCCCTTAAAATTTAGAAGTTGGAATTCTAACCCCCAGCTAATGGTATGAGGAGGTGGGACATTTGAAAGATGATTAGACCATAAGGGCAGAGACTTCTTGATTGGGATTAGTGCCCTTATGGAAGAGACACCAGAGAACTAGCTAACCCCTTCTACCATGTATTGACACAGCAAGAAGGTGCCATTTATGAACCAGAAAGTTGGCCCTCACCAGACACCAAATCTCTTGACATCTTTTTTTTTTTTTTTTTTTTTTTTTTGTCTTTTTCGTGACCGGCACTCAGCCAGTGAGTGCACCGGTCAGTCCTATATAGGATCCAAACCCGCGGCGGGAGCGTCGCCGCGCTCCCAGCGCCGCACTCTCCCGAGTGCGCCACGGGCTCGGCCCTCTCTTGACATCTTGATCTTGAGCTTCCCAGCCTCTAGAACTGTGAGAAATAAACTTCCGTTGCTTCTAAGCCATACACTTTATGATATTTTGTCATAGCAGCCTGAATGGAGTAAGACAAAAATGATCTTTTCTTTTACAATATCACGAGAGTCACTTTGAATAATATCATGGAGTAACAGACAAAGATAAAGAATATTGCTAGTTTTAAAAACACATAGTTTGAATGCTATATACCAAAAACATGGAAATGATCAAAATTGGATTTTGAAAACACAATGATAGCAGATAGCTAGTTATAAATAAAGAGAGGAATCAGGTGAGTGTATTTGATGCCATGTTAACTCTAGGTCTATGAGTTCACAGAGGTGGGTGACAATCTACTGATGAAAACTGGGTAACGCCATGCACAAAAGAGGGCCTGTTCTTATGAGTGTTGATGAATTGTGAAGAATGTGTACAAGACTCATGGAAATGATCGAGAGACTGATGATTCAATTCATGATAAAATATCACAAAGAAATATGGACAGACTGACTGAACAACATAATCGTCTATAAGAATATTAAAAACATAATATTGTCAAAGAAGGGAAATTATTTGGCTCATCTGAGATCCAATTGTTAGAAATGATAAACTAAATATGGTCAGATGAAACATTTTTGTCTTAATTTTTATATAACCTTGTTATACTGAAATTAATATTGTGCATTTTCTATGTCTATTGTCATGCAATAAAGTTGGATGTGACAAGGTATTTTAGTTATTCTAAACCCTTAGGTTTATGTTGAGAATATCTTGAGAATAATCACACTAGTATTTATAGACACTTGTTTCTGGAGCTACAGAAAGATGTCATAATTAATTAGGAATAAGGAATATGAGTAGTTTAAAATTTGGTACATGTACATGGGTTATTTTTCTGTTAGTCTCTCAAATATATAAATACTTTTCTCAGTAGAATATCTTTTCTTACGGGGATAAGTTTATTAGCGTACTAACCCTGATTAATACAGTTTAGCTTTTTATAATTAATTTTACCTTCAAGTAGAAGTTTCTTAAGAGCAAGCTAATGTGTAAACTTAATAAATTTCAGAATTATTGTCTTTCTTGATGCTGATCTGATTTTGTGAAATCATTCATACTTTAGACACCCTTTCTTTTCTCTGTGTGGCATTAAAAGTAGTTACCATGAAATATTCACAGATAATTGTCCCAAAAGTATTATTATATTATGGCATGAAAAGCAGTTCCTTAGGAACATCAGGGTGATAGTCAAACATTCTTCTTTCTTTTTTCTTTTAAGTTGTGTCATGAAATACATGGGAGGTGAAAAATGCAATTACTACCTAGCCACTCTTCAATCCTTTATTGATAAAGAAAATTCTCTGGTGGTTTATCAACTTAGACTTGATGAACTGTTTCATCATTTGACTAATGTAGAGCCATGTGTCTGATAAGACATAGAAGATATAGAATGAGTTATGTAGTGTAAAAAAAGAAGAAATGAAATGAAAAATGAGAAATGAATGAATAAAAAATAACAAGAAAAATAAAGAGAGTAAAAGAGAATTCTATTATTCGTGCTGTAGCTTGGGTATCTAGATTAGAATTTTAGTAATATAACGTTTTTATACCTTTAAAGGAACTTCTAATCCACCTTCCTAATTTGGTCACTAGAAGATCACAGTGTGAATTTTATCAAATCTCTCAAACTTCTTAGTTTTAAAATGGAAAGGGTCGTAATCTTAATCAGGGATCTCTGGTCCTTTTGAGGGTAAATTTAATTTAAAGTATATTATCAATAACCATGTATAAAGCTGTTTAACATAAAATCTTTGAATAGAGCAGGGAGGAGATGTTGATGCTGAGGACCCGGACTAGGGTTTACAGGATATCTATGAATGATGGGATGTGACAATGTTGCACTGAGTGAAAGTTTGGTTAACAGTACCTTCAAAGCCTCTTCCAACTTTAAGATTCTGTGACAACTTAGGGATTCCCAGTTGAACTCTTCATATTGAAATGGACAGCAAACAAATAAAAGTGAATAGAAAACATTTACCTCTACTCAAAATATATACAAATTGAATAGAGAATTTTATAATGAATATATCCACAATCAACACATCGTTAGTTTCCTAGATCAATCTCAGATCACAGGGAAGTGATATTAGATGTGACTAGATCGGATTTAAGTAAGTATTAAAGATAAATTTAATTGGTGTCGAGTTTTATATAATGCACTATCTTTTTCCACTTTCAGAAATATTTCAAAGGTTTTTCATCATGAAGTTTATTATATCAAGTGCTTAGTAAATATTGAAAGAAAACTAGATAATGCCAAATAATAAAGCTCATCTAGTTATAAAATAGTTTTAGACTGAATATTGACTATCAAGTGTATGTTAGGTATTTACATACTAGGAAAGTTATTTATGAGTATCTGCAATATAAACATGCCTCCCAGAAATGAAAGAGGCATCTTTTAAAGAGCCTGAAATTGAAAACTTAGGGTAATAAAATCTTATAATGTATAGCAGGGGTATTTTAAATTATTGTTTACAATATGTTGTCTTCTAAGATTTCTTTAATTTGAGACAGAAATTTACTGTATAAAAATGTACAAAACATTCTATACCAAAATTTTACATATGGCGCTCTGACATTACTTGCATTAGGTCCTATACAAACTCTTTTTAGTTTAGCTAATATACAGACTGACAGTCTTGCCTTCACCTATTCTTTTCTCAAGTTTTAATGGTAAATTTTGTGCTGGATCAAGATAATATACAGGCTACAATTCGCAACTCAAATTCCCAAAACATTTCAATTTCTGTCTAAATTGAAGTAGATTATATAAAAAGAGAGGTGAAATATATGTGGCAAAATAAGGGCCTTTGATACTTTCCAACTTTAGAGATTATATGGCTGCTATTCTTTTGGATTAGCTCATTTAATATGAGTGGCTATGATCTTTATGGAATGATGTAAATTATTTTGTTATGATAAATTGTAAAGTAGCTTTTCTTTGCAGAAAATCAAAAGCAAAAATAATCTTAAATGCTATTGTGCAATATAAGCACCCTGGAAAAGCATATTTAGTGCCATCATGAGATGAGTTAGACATAGTGTATAGAAGTTTAGTTGTCCTAAAACTCCTGGATGTGAGGGAAATGTTGGAGATAATTTTATCCAATTCTACCATTTTGTTGGCAAAATTGAGACCTGAAGATGTTAGTGGCAGACATAGAATAAGAATATACAATGTGTGCTTTTCTGCTATAACACGTAGAACTAACCTGTTTTAAGGCTTACAGAAACTTGCAAATGGATTGTATGTTGGGGTTTATGAGTGTTGGAATTTATGAGTCTGCTTAAAAGTTTAATTTAGCTTTAATTAAAATTGTACCTCAATGCAATGTGTCACTTAATTTTAACTACTTTATCTTGTTCACCACTTCATCCCCAGCTTTTAAACAGTGTCCAGCACAAAGTACAGTATTCATTATATGTATGTGACATAGAAATACAAATAATGTTTGCTAATGTTTATTTTACATAACACTAAAACCAGGAAATGTACCATAAAAAAGGGTTTCTTGAGTCATAAATATTTAGGATAAACACCCCATACTAATCCACCCCTTCCTCTTACATCATTCAAATTTAATTGATCAGGGAACCCTTCCCTCGCTTTTGAGTAAACCTTACTAACACCATGCAAAATATAATTTTGGAAAAATCGTGTACACTAAGGTTTTGTGTAAACATTAAAATGTACATTCTAATGGATTTAATAATTCTTCTATTATATTACCCAATTGATTTTTAGTAAAGGTTGTTCAAAAGATAATTCTTGTTCCAGTCATCTAACACTATGCAACAAACCTCCTCAAAATCTTGTTGGTTTAAAACAGCAACTTATTATCATTCACAGTTCTGGTGATGAGAGGCTCAGATGTGAGATACCACTTAGAGCTCTTTATACAGTTCAATTGTGGTTAAATGGAGACTGAGGCTGGAGACTTTTTTACTCATCGGTATGGCACCTGGACTGGAAGGGCTGAAAGTCCTGGGACCTGTTAGGTCATCTCTCTTTCTAGGCACTGCCTTTTTATTTTGTACTGGGTCTGTGGCTTTTAGTCAAACAGACACTGCCTCTTTCAATATTATTCCATTAAAGTCTTTGTGATATTCCTACTATTCAAATTGAGGCTTACTATATAAAACTTGTGCCAAACCACAACTCTCTTTCAGACAGATGATTATCTTGGGCCGTACATCAGGTTGTTGTGGCACAAGTCCCTGAAAATTTATAGGGCTCCTATTATTTAGCAAAAAATTCAATAGGCTTGTCCTTAAGATCCTTAGAAGGTCTTTTGAATAGCATAAATTTTCTATGGGGCTGCACATTTGGTCCTAACAAAGAACCTGTGTCCCACTTTGGATTTTATCTTTGTCCATTTCTTACTTTGAGAATATTTTGTTGAAAATAGAAAGGTCTTTACTTTTGGTGCCTATATATTTCCTCTAAATTATGTTCAGAAACTGACAACATTTTTTTGTTTTAAATTTATTGACAAGTTAAAGTTGTATATATTTATGGTGTGCAACATGATGCATACATTGTTAAATGGCTAAATCGAGCTATTTAACATATGCATTATCTCACTTATGTTTTTCGTGGTGAGAACACTTAAAATCTACTGTTGAGAAAATGGAACAATTTGGTCAGCCTCCCCCGGAGCTGGTTCAGGGTTGCTCAGTAAACATTGTATGTGTGGGTGGAGTGAGTGAGCCCGTAGGGCAATGGTTTGGCTGGTATTTTATTGCCTCAGGTGCCCTCCCTGTGCAGCCATGTTTTTTCCAGACCCACAACTTCTAAGGACCATGTGGCCAGTTGCCTAGCTTATAGACCTGCGTGAAAGGGTCCGGTGACCCAGCCTGGCATGTGAAGGGTTTGTGACCCAGTCTGTGAATGGACTTAAGGGGTCTGGGAACTCCAGACCCAGCCCTAGCTCAACCATCAGCCCAGTCAGTGCAGGATTACCGGCAGGTAAAAGAGCCTGACAACTGGCATGGTTGCCTAGCTTTACAACTGGCGTCACAAACAGGACTAAGAGATAGACTATTGGCACTGTGAGCAGGATTCACGCCATCAGCATTAGCCTCACAGTAGCCCTTGTCATAGCCAGACATCTACTCTCTTAGAATTTTCAAATATACAATACACTATTATTAACTACAGTTACCATGATATACAAAGGATCTCTTGAACTTATTCCTTCTGTCTAATTGAGATTTATGCCCTTTGATCAGCATCTCCCTAATCCTCCATCCCCACCCTCCAGCGTCTGGGGAAAAAAAAAATTGAACTCATAGAAACAGAGAGTGAACAACTTTATCCTTAAAGCATCTTTCTATTTCATATTATATTATAATTATCTAGAAGAAGCAGGGTAGAATTTTTAATAATCAGTGTTGGAATGTTCTTAATTGGCCACCAGATCATTATAATCCCTTTTCTTTTTTCACAGTACCACAAATAACAGTTTTTACAATTCTACTGTCCGTGTATAATTGGCACTTTTTCTTAAGCTTTTAATGATTTTTTTCATTACTGTGCTTTACATCCTCACCAATTTCCTTCTTGAGTGACTTTCAGCTTATAATAACCATTTCTTCAGTGTTCTTCCAGCTTCTGCCCAATACCCGGTCTGAAAGCTAATGTCATATATGTTATATCTTTTTTCCTGCAACTACCCCATATCTGAGAACCAAATTCTATTCTGGTTATTTACTGCTACATAATAAACTACCACAAAAATTTAGTGGCATACAATAACAACCATTTAATTTTGTTCAAAATTCCTTGGGGATGGCTCATCTCTGGGGCCTTAACTAGAGTAGATCACGTGGTTGAAGATGGCCAGGAAAGCTTTAGCAGGGTCATAAGTTTGAAGCTTTAGATCTCTCTATCTCTTTTTCATTCCAATTGTGTGGGTTGCCAGGTTTCCTTTTCACTTTCTTCTGCTTTTCTTCTTCTTTTTTTCTTTCTTTTTGTTGGCATCTGGATGGTGCAGGGATCTGAACCCTTGACCTTGGTGTTATAAAACTGTACTCTAATAAACTGAGCTAACCCACCAGCCCAATTTTTTTTCTCTTTGAGATCTGCTGCAACTAGAATATCCAAAATGATTATTTTACTCACATGTTTGGCACCTGTGCTAGGATAGCTATTTTTCCACATGGCCTCTTTACCTGCCTAGCCCGGACGTTCTCATAGCATGGTGATCTTAGTTTGTTAGACTTTTTGCATGTCTATTGTGATAAGTGAGCAATCCAAGAGTTAAAGGTAGAAGTTTCAGTGCTTAAAAGCTAGCCTTGAACTCATGCAGCATTATTTATGCCACAATATTTTGTTTATATAGGTTTAGAGCAGATTCAGTGTTAGACGGGACTACATAAGGGTCTGAATATCAGAAGACATGGTTCATTAGGGGCCACTTTGAAGACTAATTATCACAATGCCTGTTCCAGCAAAAGAAGTGGTTGGAGGCCAAGTAGATCACAGAATATTACAAAAGAATTTCTGGTAAACTGGAATTTAAAATTATGGTAGAATTTATAACCTTGATTTGCTTCTACTATTTTGTGATTTTCATATTCTCGCCATCGGATTACAACATAACATTTATTCTCTTGGGAATTTTGTGAAGCTTTCATAAAGATCTATGGCAATCTTACACTTTGTAAACATCAAGCTGAGATGATTTTTTTTCTCTGAAGATGTCTTAATTTTTAAAAATTATTATTACAAAAATTAATAATTTGTACCACTAAAAGAAATTGCATCCAATTCTGAGACTTGATTACAATAGTTTCTTTCTTTCTTCAAATTTTTATACTGTGTTATTCTATGGATAACATGCACTATTAAAACAGAATCAGTTTGAAATACTATGAAAATTCTAGCTTATTTTAAACTTTCATTGCTAAACTCAAGCTTAAAAAATAAGCTTCTATTTGTTAATGCAGAAAAACTGTCAGTATATCAAAACACATTTGGGGAATTCTAAAGAGATAAATATCTGTATGTTAAGAGTTACCTTCAGAAAGAGTAGAATAATGAGGGACAAATTGTGTGGGATACTGAATACTTTGTCAGTAAAATAGAGACTCAATATGCTCTTTGATTATGTAAGTATCAGCTGGGACATTCTGGGCACAGTGTAGAACACATACTGTTACTAATGAGCCTAAGGATAAGAAGCATGGAACAGCACATAAAATGGTATTTGAATACACAAAACTTATGTTGGCCATCAAATCTGAGCAGGAATATTGTGTCTAGGAACATGAAACAGACCACCATTCAGAAGGTCAGTGAATCTGGAAAAAAAGATAAGACAATGAATTAAAAGAGAAAAAAGGAGGCAAAACACAGAGTACAGATGGCAAATAAAGTAAGAGATAAGGGAGAGTAGAGTGACAGAGATACTCTAGTTGCATGGTTTTGTTTTTCATATTTTTAGGTGAGTAAACTAGGATGGATTATTTTAATTGCCTGGTCATAGTTTATTTTATTTTCCTTTTTGCTGCTCTATGTACCTCAGTTCAAATTATTTCCATATTGGATTAAATGGCAATGATATAGATACAGGTGGGAGAAATGATTCTCTGCTCATTTTTCTGTTAATACAAAACAGAAACAATCTGTCTCCATTCACCTTCTCTTTCTCTTCTTTAGGTTCTCTAATATCTCTTTTCACTTCCCCACACTGGAGCAGCTACAGCTGCAAAACACAGTGTATTGAGCACATCCACAGGGAGAAAAGAGAAGTTAGAGGGCTTTTCGTTCAGCAAATGCTCTTGGATGTCTGTTCTTTGGAGTATCTGGGGACAATTATCACACAATCTGATTGTGAATCCTGTTATTTTAATGGGACGTGCATTTGTGGGTGTGTGTGAGTTCACCTTTGATTCTTGGCTACCACTGAAGTATGTTTTGGGGAAGCATGAGGAAGCACCCAGCACACTATATACCTGTAAACGTTTTCAGAGGGATATTTCCATTTGAACAGAGATTTCATCTAACAGAAGAAGGTAATTCTGCCAATTCTATTCTGTAAGTTTTATTTCCATTAGGACTGAAGCTTAAAATTGAGTCCCCATAATCTGGTTATTCGTGGTTTAGAGCAGAAGGCATGACAAAAGAGAGTTCCTTTTTGATCCTGAATGTCTGACAGGTAGTGAATGGTCAAGACCGCACAAAATTAGTTGAAGTTGTCGGAAGTAAACTTTTAGAAGGGAAATGATTTAATTATTTTCCTACAAGTATGATTTTTTGGAACTGTTTTCTAAAAAAGTTCTGCACACCCAACAATCTTCTTCTAATAAGACCACACCTGGAAACTGGAGTGTTTTGCTCAAGGCATTTTTGCTAGAGAGGTATTTGAAAGGTATGAGAGAGATAAATGAAACCACCTGGAGACTTGCTCCAGTGGCAACTGCTAGCTGTTCTGGGGTGGAGTTATGCGCACTCCACTGCAGCTGTCAGGCTGCTACTTTGTTCTTTACAGTTCCTCTCAAAACAATATCCATTAAAAGGTGTCAATTATGCATAGGTGGCAGTGGTGCTACTTTTATGAAATGTTGTTATTAAATATATGTGAATAATATTAATAATGCTTATTTAAGTATTTATGAGGGCAAACTATATGGCCTAAGTCCTAGAAGAAGATAAAACTGCTCACCAAATCAGGAAGCCCAGGAAAGCAGAACAAAATACACTAAGTGTGTGTAAAATAATTATTTTCTCACCCCAAAATATTAAAGTTTAAGAGACAACCCAGAAGGGATGAGAATGAATAAGAATAGAAGCAAAAATGTTCAAACAGGTCTGCTGGAATTATTGTCCTCATGAAGATTGAAAGTAAATTCTTCCATAAAATGTGCATAGTGTTTTGAGCAACTATAAAAACTTGTAAAAACAAATGCAAGCACATCTTGTGAAATAGGAGAATTTGGAATCACATGTTAAAGATATTCATATATTTCTTCAGGTGGATGACCAAGGGAGATAACACTATGTTTAAAAGAAGTGTTTTTAACATTTCAGAACCAAGAATTTTTTGAAAGATGAAAAGCAGCCTTTTATTATTATAAAATGTGTGTATTTTTATTGCAGAAAGATAGAAATAATAAGAAAAAGTATTTACGACAACATGGATGAGCTTGGAGAAAATTAAGTGAAATAAGCCAGGTATAGAAAAGGAAATATCACATGCCCTTACTCATAAGTAGGAGCTAAGAAAGAGAAAGAGAGAGAGAGAGAGAGCGAGAGAGAGAACCCAAGACCATGAAAATGACAGTAGCTTAAAATCCTGCCTGAGTTTCTAGCCTGCTGGTCTGCACTATGGATTTTGGACCTGCCAGCCTTTGCGATCATATGAGGCAATTCCTTTAAGTAAATCTCTTAATATGTATATGTAAATAATAATAATAATATTAAGCAAAAATAAACTGTGAATTATGAAAATACATATACTTGTATTTTAAGTCTTACAATCTTACTGTTTTTTTCCAGAAAGGGGCAGCCAGCCCTTGCCTCTAATTCAGTAAAAGTCCAAAGCAACAAATAGTCACTTGAAGAGTAGAGCGTTTAGGAAAAACTAATGGAATAGTTTCTTTTCAAATAGTGAGGAAAATCCCCCAAGACCTGGAAACTCAATACTGCAACATAGAAGGTCAGGAGAAACTTCTGACTAGGACTGACATGGAGACTTTAGAAACTCTGCATTGTCAGGACAAGGTAGGTGGGGGAGGGCCATCAGCCATCACTCCCAGCTTAGATGCGTACTAAGCAGCCTGCAAGGTAACCAGGTGTCCCTCATAGACAGTAAGCCTAGCATGTGGAGTGGCTAAGATCCCACATGACTGTATTTTCCCAGAGGGGAACTACATGCAGAGTGACCCCTTCCCCACCTTGGTCCCAGGCTCCTGCTGAATGTCACCATTTTGGGATAGGAACCTGGGGAGCCCAGAGTCCCACTGACCTAGTGGCCTCACACACCCAGGAAGATAGCATGTGGGCTGCTCGCATACACACTCTCCTTCTTCCTGGGAGTGCAGAGCCCCACTCAACATAGGTGAACTTCCCATGCCAGCAGAGAGTGCAGGGCATTGGTCCATGCCCTCCTTCCCCCAGGAGCTCAGAGCCAGGCCCAACTCAATGCTCCACACCTGCTCCAGCAGACAGTGAGTGGGATCTGTGCTAGACCCTTTTGCTGCTGGCCTGGAGCCAAGCACTCCTACACTGGGAGCTTAAAGTCTCACCTGACTCAACACCCCACACCCTTTTCAGTGGACAGGTATCAAGGGCTGTGCTAGCCCCTTGCGCTGGTTGCCTGGATCCATGCCTTCATTCTCTGGGAGCTCACAGATCTTCCTGATGCAGTGAGCCTGCTGGCACCATTGGAGAGCATGCCAAGAGTGTACAGGCCACTTAGATCCACACATCTTTCTTGGGAGCCCAGTGTACCATCTAACATAGTGGCCCTCTTGCACCAGTGGAGAAGGTGTTGAGAGCAAGCTGGCACTTAGTACCACACCCACTCAGAATCATACCTACATAGCCCAACCCTGCTATCAGTATAACCACTTCTACAAGTAAGAGTGTCTCTCCTCAAAAACCACTCTAAAAAGTAAAAGAAGCAACTTCACCACCAGCTGCCCAGACATCAATGCAGAGATATAAGAAGCATGAAAAAAGGAAACAGGGCACCCACAAAAGATTATAATTTTCCAATACCAGATACCAAATAACAGGAAACTGGTGTATTGCCTGAAGAAAATCCCAAATGTCAATATTAAGGAAACACAACACACTGGATGAAAAAAATAGATAGAAATCATAGTGAAGTAAAAAAAAAGAAAGAAAGAAAGAAAAAAAAAATCCAAGGCATGTATAAAAAATAAAAAAGAACCAAGCAAAAATTCTGGAACTAAACAATTCATTCAAGTAAATAAAAAATGCAACCTAGAGCATAAACAGCAGGCTACAATAAGCAGAAGATTTTCTTAAGTTGAAGTCTGACTTTTTGAATTAACCCAGTTAGACCAAAAAAAAAAAAAAAGAAAGAAAAAGAAAAAGGAAAAAAGAATTTTAAAAAATGCTGAAAGCTATCAGGCAACTTTAATCATACAAACATCTGTATAATGGGTGTACTGGAAGGGGAAGAGAAAGGAAAAGGCATTGAAAGACTGTTTAATGAAATAATAGCCAAAAACTTCCCACATAATGGGAGAGATCTGTTCTCCCTGATCCAAGGTCAAAGATCCCCAAACAGATTCAACCCAAAAAGGACCTCTTCGAGACACATCGTAGTCAAATTATTAGAAATCAAAGATGAAGAAGGAATTCTAAAAATAGCAAGATAAAGCATCAAATCACCGATCAGGGAATTCCCATCAGGCTAACAGCAGACTTCTCAACAGAAACCCTACAGATCAGGAGAGAGTGGGATAACGTGTTCAAAGTCTTAAAGAAAAAACTGCCAAGAAAAAAATACTATGTCCAGCAAAGCATTCTTTTAGAAATAAAGGACAAATGTGTATATATATATATCTTCATTATTTCAGACAAGCAAAACAGCAGGAATTCACCATACCTCCACCCTTTAACAAATCCTCAAGGGACTCCTACATCTGGAATCAAAAGAGCAATATATATCACCATAAAGACACTAGAAAGAATAAAAACTGCTAATAGAACAGATACACAAAAAAGTAAGAGAAAGAAAATATATCTTATCCCTACAAAAAGCAAAACAAACAAACAAAAAATACCAAACAGCAAAGACAAACAATAAAAGGGAAAGAAAGCAACAAAAAATATATAAAATAACCATAAAGAAATTTTAAAAATGGCAGGACACGAGGCAATACCTTTCAATAACAACCCTGAATGTATGGTTAAATTCCCCACTGAAAAGATATCGACTGGTTGAATGGATTAAAACACTAAACCAAACAATATGCTGCCTGCAGAAAACTAATTTCACCAATAAAGACACACATACACTAATAGTGAGGGGATGGAAAAGAACATTCCACACAACTGGAAAACAAAAATAAGCAGAAGTCACCACATGTAGATAAAAAAGACTTCAAACAAATAACTATAAAAAGCAATAAAGAAAGATATTCAATAATGATAAAAGAATCAGTGCAGCAAAAAAGATGTATCAATCCTAATGTAACAATCATAAATATAATAAATATATATGTGCACCCAGTACTGGAGCACCCACACACATAAAGCAGCTGTTACTGGATCTAAAGGGAAAGATAAACCCCAAAACAATAATAGTTGGGGTCTTCAGCAAGCCTCTCTTAGCAATGAACAGAACATCTAGACAAAATTTAGCAAAGAAATATTGGATTTAAACACCCCTTTAGACCACATGGTCTTGACAGACATTTACAGAATATTTGATCCAATGACTGAAGAGTAGACATTCTTCTCATCCGAACACAAATCATTCTCTAGAACAGACCACATGTTAGTCCACAAAATAAGTCTAAACAAATTTTTCAAAATTGAAATCATATGAAGTATATTTTCAGACCATAATGGAAAAAAAAATAGAAATTAACAACAAACAAAAATTTGGAAACTATACAAATACATGGATATTAAGCAGCATGCTCCTGAGCCAATGGGTCAAAGAAGAAATAAAGCAGGAAATCAAAAATTCCTTGAAACAAATAAAAATATAGGCACAACTTACCAAAACCTATGGGATATTGCAAAAGCGTACAAAGAGGAAAGTTTATTGCAAGAAATGCTTACCTCAAAAAAGTGGAAAGAATTCAAATAGACAACCTAACATTAACTCTCAAAAAACTAGAAAAACAGAAACAATCCAGTCCCAAAATTAGTAGATTGAAAAAATAATTAAGATCAGAGCAGAACTAAATGAAATAGAGACCAAAAGAGAAAAAAAGAAAAAAAAATCAACAAAATAAAACATTGGTTTTTAGAGAAGATAAAATAGACAGACCATTAGCTAGACTAACTAAAAAAAGAAGTGACAAGACCCAAATTAAAAAATAAATAAATAAAAAATGGAAAAGGAGACATCAGAAGCAATACCACAGTAATACAAAGAACCATAAGAGACTGATATGAATAAATATACGTCAACAAATTAGAAAATCTGTAGGAAACTGATACATTTCTATACACATAACAAACTACCAAGACTGAACCAAGAAGAAATAGAAAATCTGAACAGACAAAACAAGCAACAAGATTGCGACAATAATTAGCAGCCTCTCAAAAAAGAACAGCACAGGACTAGATGGCTTCACAGCTCAATTCTACCAAGCAGTTAAGAAAGAATTAACCCTAATCCTTTTCAAACTATTCCAAAAAATGGAAACAGGCCTTTCTCCCAAGCTCATTCTATGAGGCCAGCATCACTCTTATACCAAAATCAGACAAAGACACAACAAAAAAAGAAAATTAAGTGCCAATATCCTTGATGAACATAGCCACAAAAATCCTCAACAAAATATTAGCAAACAGAATACAGCAGCAAATCAAAAAGATTATACACCATGATCAAGAAGGATTCATCTGAGAAATGCGAGGATGGTTCAATATACACAAATCAATAAATGTGTACACCACATGAATGAAATAAAGGAAAAAATCATGTGATTTTCATCACAGATGCAGAAAAAGCATTTGTTTTTTGATGATGAACATGCTAATTATCCCAATTTGATCATCACACATTGGACACAGGTATTGATATTCAACTCTGTACACCACAAGTATGTATAATCAATTATGCTTTAATTAAAAAAAACAAAAACTTTACTGATATTCTTAAAAAATTTTATTTATACTTAGATTTTCTACAAATGTGTACTCATAATATACATGTGTAAAATGAGATCAGACTGCCATGTTGTTTTGCAACCTGCTAATTTTCATTAACAATCTCCATTTTTGCATATTATTATATGTTCACCTTATTATTTGACATTCAGATTCAGATTTCTCCAATTTTACTCAAACTATCCTTTATGGTGGGTTTAGTTAGCTAAGCTGGGATACACTCCATGCTCATGTATTTTATTTACCTGTTACGTCCCTTAAATCTCTCTTTCTTTCTCTCTCTTTTTTAATACATATTTGTATGAGCATGTGTACCCACGCATCTGTGTGTGCATATGTGGTATATGTGTGAGTTTGTGCACGAATAAATTAGTTTTAATCAACCTCTAAAAGAAGTTAGTTAACATTTTTTTTTGAGTATTTTTCATTTGGCTTGTTTAATTTTTGTTTCAAAGACTTGTTAAAGAGACTAGGCTGGTTTTCCTGCCAAATGATCTATCTTTTTATTTGTTTGTTGTTTCCTTGAGGAATCTTATAACTTATTTCTCTATCCCTTATATTTTCTGCAAATGTGAATGTGGATTTGAAAGCTTGAATGATTCAAGTTATTAATTTTTTTTTCTGCAGAATGTGTCTAGTTGATAGTGTGGACTTCATATTGTATCAGCTGAGGAGGCTTTAATATAACATGTACTTCAAAAAGTTTGTGGTAAAATGGAATTTAAAAAATCATATAAATTTTTTCCCAAACTTTTTGAAGACCCCTTGTATGCTCAAACTGCCATTACTGATGCTGAACTTAATCACTACGTTACGGTTATGACCATCTAATGCTCATTGCACTGTTTAGAGCTCCCATCCATAACTTGAAAGTAATATGTGTAATGATGCTTTGCTACTACATGAATGTCCAGATCTCCACATATTGTCTAATGATTTTAACACTGTGATATATCCTTTGACTTTGTTGATATTGTTTTCCATCATGGATGTTTTTGGTTTTAATACAATCAAATTTATCCACTTTTTTATAGCATTTGGATTTTAAGTTTTGTTTACAAAGGCTACCCCTACTACAAAATTAATAATGCCTTTATGGTTTCTTTACATTTACTTTTCAATTCAGTTGTAGCTCATGTTGGTGTATGGTGTGAGGTATGAGTCTAACCTGAACTTTTTTTTTTGTACATGTTGCACCCATTTGACCCAATATCAATTATTTAAAAGTCTATCTTTAGCTTACTAACTTGAAAGGTTGCCTTTAACATATACTAACATATACTCTAACATATACCCCAATGTGTGGTAATATTTCTGGATTTTTTGTTTCATTTTCTGTCTGTCTTTTCATGTGCCAATGCTACTAATTTTTGAGACTTAATGATATACTATAATATTTGGTAAGGCCAGTCCTATATAATTTCTTTTTCGAATTTCTCCCTGTTGTTTTAACTTATGCAGTTTTTTCCATATAAACATCAGAATCTACTTGTCTACTATAATAAAAATACATGTTGGTATTTTGAAGGTGTCTATTTTGAATTTCTACATTGTTAGAGATAGTTGACATCTGTGTTTGGTTCTTTCTAGCCAAAAGATGGCAAGTCTTATATCCAAGTATACTCTTGTGCCCTTCAAGACTGTGTTTCCCTTCAGGAAAGAATAATTCTTTTCAAATGGACTAATGTCTGTTTTAAGTTTTATTACTCCCAAACCTGTAATTTGGAAAACCTGTACATATACACAGTCTGACATTAATACTTCCTCCTCTTTCTGAGGGGCTAGCATATCTTTGTGAAATGTCTTAATTTCTTCATTTCCTGCTGTCTCCTTTCTTTTTCATGTGTGTTTTATCCTGACATATCATTGCAGTTTGCTTTAAATTTATTGGATGATTGAAGGGAGATCTTCCCTCATTACCTATTCTGATTCCCTTCTGTGTTTCTTTTTCTTTTTCAAAAGACATCTTCATTTTAAAATCAGGCTGAGCCATGTTTTAACTCACATAAACTCTATTTTGTTGTTTTTAAGACATAGACTATGCAGATTAACTTAAAAATGTAATACCATAAAAAAGATACAGATCTATTTTTATCTGGAACAAAACATCTACACATTTTTAAGCTTACATATAATACTTTTAAAAATTAATATGCAGTAGAAAAAAAACTATGCTCTCCTAGTTAGTCTGTTGTTATTGGAGAGTCTGATAGTACTGCTAAAAATTGAGAAATGTATTATAAAGTAAAAACAGATCTATATTTGAAGAATTAGAACCTATTATATGGCTTTTAGGAAGTCAAAGTGTACAAATATTGAAATTAACCTTCATATTTTCCAATGTTGATCTCCTTTCGTTTATCTGATAAGAGAAATATTGTTCTGAAGAGAAGTTGTAGACAGGCAGTGCTCATATCTTGAGTTAAAATAATTAATGAATTGTATACTTTTGCTAGTTTTCTGTAAACATGTATATAACATTTCTGAGTCCAGGAGAATCTATGCTATTCTAAAAATATTGGTAAAATATGAACCAATACCAAATGCAAAATAATACTGAATTTAAAAAGAAAAAAAAAATATTAGTGAAATAGCAAAATAATATAGTTGCCAAATACAGGAAGAAGAAAAATATATGGCTTAATCGAACTGAGAACAACTACAAAAGTTAGATCATCAATTACAACTGAAAGTGCATTACAAACTAATAAGAAAAATTTAAGATAATCAGTGAGCAAAGAAAAACTGATACTCTTATTGCAAGAAATTTCGTTATTTTATTTTCCAGGTAGAAGAACTGATTTTTAGAAAGGTGAAGGTTACTTAGAAAATCCATCTCCTTATTTCAATATATGGATTGCAATTCATTTTCTGAAACTTAGTATAAAATGTTTTTCTACTAAAACACACTTCCTGATTTGAATGTATTGTATATAAGCAGTGTTAAATATTACGTGAAATTTTATGCACAAGTAACTAAATATATAACAGTTTTTTGATGGGAAAAACTATAGTATTTCTAAAGTAAGCTTAATTTCTTAATTTGAGCCAACCATGATTAATATAGTGTTGTTTTCAATTTTTTTCCTTAAAATTATGATTTGAGAAATGGCTGCTTTACAAATTTATCACACTGTAATAAATGAGGCAGCCAAATTGACAATATTGAATGGCTAGGACTCATATTTGATGACTATGATGTTCTAAGCAGAATATGTAATGTATACATAGTAGGCACAGATTTATATTTATCTTAGGAAGAGGAAAAAAGCACACATGTTCAGCCTCTAGGTTTATGAAGGCATGACTTTTAATATTTTTTGTCAAAATCTTGTCAGCACAGGCAGTATTTTATGGCTATGACATCACTTTTTGTAAAAGTCCCTTGTTTTGGCTTTTAAAAACTTTATTAGTGTTATAGTCTCCTAGAAATATAACTGGAAAATATAAAAATAAAACAATAAGTAAATGATTCACAATTCACTCATAGATAATCAGTCTTTAACATTTTATGTTCACCTTTTCAGACAAAGACACATATGCCTTACCCCATGAAATAGATTCATTTTATAAATACTTGTTTTTAAATGTCTTTCAATGTCTTATTTTATTTATGCCACAATTTCTAATTGTTCACCATTTAGATTTTCTTTCACTTGTTTCAAATATTGCTATAAACACCCTTATAGCTAAATCTCTGTCAACTATGCTATAATTATAGTTGCCAAAGCTGCTCATATATCAAAGTATTGCTATCAGTTGTGGGTTTCAAGAGGTAAAACTCTGTATACCAAACTTGTGGTATTTGAGAATATTGGGAGGCTTTGGACACTCTATTAACCTATTAAGACATTAATTTATTAAATGTAAACTATTAATGAATGACATCATGCATTGAATTATATTATGCAATGCGTAATGGTGTATGTATGAGGGAAGTGTCATATAGATTATACTCACGTGAAAAAGTATGCTGAAGATTAAACATCATGTTCACTTTATTCAACAAAACTAAGATGACTTACTATAGTTTTCATATGCAGCTGTATGAAGAAAAATTAAGGGAAATATATATTGAACTCAATGTGTTTTGTAGGAAAAAACAAATATAAATGAAATATTTAGAGCAACAGTTCATTTGTCCACATTTATCAAGAATGCTAGGTTTTTAAAGTAGTGGGTTAGCAATAAATCACCATAAAGGGATTAAAACACAGTGACTGAGTTTGTAAACAGTTGTTAATCCATAATCCACTGAAGTTAAATCTTTTAGCCCTTTCCAACTTTCACAAACTAATAAAATATTCCTGTTAGTCCCATTATGTGTATTTATAGCTATTTTGTATATCAAAACCTAAAATCTTAAACTGTTTATGGATTGGCTTTAAAAAATTTAGATATAAAAATAAATTTAAAATACATCAGTACTTGAATAAAGAAATAATTCATCTATCTTCAGATTATAAAAAATAAGGTCATTTTTATCGGAACAAATTGAATTAAATAACACTGCAGGTTTTTCTGAATGATCTTTGGTAAATGAGATCTCTGTAACTTTATTTAAAGTTATCTAATTTGGCATGATTTTAGAGGTCCTTTAATTGACTTAAAACCATGAATTGGCCTAAATAATTAGAAATACAATCATCATCACAAGTTTATGACAACTTCCCACAGCTTTGAATAATGGTGGACACTCTTTTTGTGATTAACATGAGGCTTTATTAATATTAGAGAAAAAAAATGTATAAGTGGATTTACTTTAAATAGAAAACTGCTGGGGGAGGGATGGTATGTAGATTATAATTGCTGTAATTCTAAAGAAATCTAGATTCTTCTGGATGTTTAGTGAAATGAAATGTGGCTTCAATCCAATGAGGTAAAATCCTATTATAACTGTCTATTAAGCATAATAGACATATGGAAATTGCTCATGACTCAACTGAATATGGTTCTACATATAATGCATTTGTTGTGTTCTTATAAAATGCCAAGATCAAAATCAGCCTTGACATAGACTAGTCCATGGATTATTATTTTTGTTGGTTCCAATGATCATCCTGTGCTATTGCAGCTGATACTAGTTAACTTAAAGAACAAGAGATTAATTTTCTTTGTTTAACTTATTTGTAGGGCTTAAATACTTTACCCACATTCTTTTAAGGGATGCCGTGGAATCCTAATGATTTCATGGACAATTATGCAGTGAAACCAAGTCTCACTAAATTAGAGTTAGTTACGCTTCTAAAATCTAGTTGAAGAGATACTAAAACAACATTACATTATTAAACTAAAATTTTAAGTCATTAAGGATATGGGAATATCAGTGTTCCAGAGGCATTATTCTGATAAATTATTTTTGTTAGAATTATGAAAAAATGTAAAAGTTAAAATAAAAGTTTAAATGTCTTTGTGACTTATCGAAGTAAAGGCATAACTATGATTAGCCTTCACTTGACACCTAATAAGCTTCTGTAAATACTATATAAAAATAATTTAAACAAAAGGCACTTAAATGAAGACATTGCTGTATGATTTATCTGTAAAACATGTTACCACATGACAAATTCTATTCTAAAATTCCTCCTAAAATCCCAGGGGCAACCTCTGAGACAAGGTGCACTCTCTCAGGCTGTGCCTGGGATCATTTTCCTCTCTAGGTTTGAAACCATATCCAAACCTCCAATTTTCTGTCCACTACTCAGTGGAGCCAGTTTGGGGTTGGGGGAGAGGAGATGTTCTTCAAATAGAATTGCAAAAGTTTGTGCTTATTATCTGGATAACATTTTAACGGATGCTATTTTGAGAAACAAACATTACAATTTAAAGCATATGTAATGAGTATGTTAGTATATGATAGGCTGATTTACTCCAATTAATCTGTTTTTGCTTTGAGACATAGCATATTTTTGAATTCACTGTCCTAAATCACACAATGTTCTAGGCTCCACGGGCCCTGTCCTCCTCCCTGCAGGTCACAAGAGCCTCTTTGGCAACAGCCTCCTACCCAACCTTCTCTTGCCTCACCAACTGTTTCATTCCATGGCAACTGGAGGGAACTTTAAAATAAATCAGATCATTTATCTCTTCATTTATTGCTCGAGATTAAAATAATTTAATGTCTTTTCATCACCCTTAGATTAGGATTGCCAGATAAAATACATAAGTGCAGTCATGCACTGCATAATGATGTTTTGGTCAATGATGTTTCGGTCAATGGCAGACTGCAGATATGACAGTAGTCCCATGAGATTATACTGGAGCTGAAAAATTCTTATTGCCTAGTGATGTTGTAGTGCAATGCATTACCTTTTCTATGTCTAGATATGTTTAGATTAACAAATACTTGCCATGGTGTTGCAATTGCCTACACTATTTAGTACAGTAATGTGCTATAGCCTAGGAGCAGTAAGCTACTCTATAGTCTAGGTGTGTAGCAGGCTATGTTATATATGGTATAAGTACACTCTACGATGACAAAATTGCTTAATAAAGCATTTCTCAGAACTTATTCCTATCATTAAGCAACACATGACTGTATTCTATTATTGTAGTACCAGTACTGGATGAGACATATTATACTAAAAGTTATTCATTGTTTATCTGAAATTCCAATTTAGTTGAGGAGCCTGTATTTTTATTTGCTAAATCTGGCACCCTAGTTTAGTTTGTAAGGCAAATGCCTTTCAGTGGCCTACAAACTCTGTTCATTTTGAGACTTGCTTGTCTTGACTGCATCATTTTATACCACTTTCTATCATACTCTTCTCTACTCTCTCTTTTTACTAACTGCAGGGTGACCCATTAGTGGATTATAAAATCACTCTAGTGGTCTCTATCTATGTTAGAAAGAGAGAGAGAAAAGACAAGAAAAGAATAGAAACAATCATCAAAGTGCATAACATAAAACTCTTATTTAAGTTGTTTGTGTGTATATGAGTGTCTGTGTCTGATGTCTCTGGATATATATTAGATGGCAGTGTAAAGTTAACTTCTTACTGTAGGTCGGAGTCAACTATTCAGAAAGCCAGCGCCTAGCCACATTGCCATTCATTAATTTCCTTAAGCCTGCAAGTGCAAACAAACTTTCCTGCTTTTGGACATTTGCAAGTTCTGTTTCCTCTGACTCTCCTTTCCACAATACCTAATTCTCTTTATGTGTCTAGCTCCTTGTAATTCTTGAGCTCTAAACATAAATGTCACCTTCTTAAAGAGACTTAAAATAGTGGCATATGCTGGATATGGAAATTCTGCTTCCCCCTGCTCTAAGGATGTGGAGCAGAAAATATATTGAATGGCAGCGCAGTCACACACACACACACACACAAACACACACACACACACACGCTACAATATTATTTAAATTTACTATCAAATAAAAGTTACTTTTCTGAGTTGGTTCTGTATGCTATTTAGAGCAAGCAGTGTCACCTTTTTTGGAGGTATGCTTCACTGTCTCTCTTACTTGTTAAGCACAGTCACAAATAATGAAATCTAGGAATAGAAATTTGTTTCCTGAATTATATTGGTTGATCTAATTATTTATATAATATGTTATAATGTGTAAGTACCTGATTACTGAAATCTGAACTTCAGTGTTCTGTTTTTAATTCATAAGAGAGATTCACATCTCTTAGGGTGAAATACTTTACAGAAAACTGTTTCAAGGATCAGAGAAAAATTCTTTTTGAATATGCTTACATGGACTAAATAGCATTGATTTTATTCTAAGTGATACTTGTAAAAGCCTTTGCCTAATGCAAGTCTTTTCCATTTATGTAGATTTCTAAAAAAATGAGCATGCTTTTCTTCCAGCTACTAACAACAGATGTGCTTAGCATAAAACATCAGAAGTGAATTCTGTGGAATGTAGCTAAGATCCAGTAAAATTGGAATGAAAATTTTCCTTCAAGGGAGCAGTCTGCTATTTTCTTCTGCAAACCTGTTTCATATTTTCCTTAGAAGTGGGGGGGGGAAGAATGAGTGCCCAATCTTACTTCTGTACTAGCACTACCTCTGCTCACCAATGTGAAATATTTTTTAAAAACTTCCAATTGGGTCCTTCTCTCAGAGAATTTCAACAAAGACTCTTAATTCTAAAGAGTAGAGATAATCTCTTATGCCATTTTTATTTGAAGAAGTCAGTTTTAAAATTCAGCTGCCTCTGTCACAGACAGTTTTACCATTAAATATCCCTTAAAAAATTTTTTTTTCTAAAAACTGCTCAGGATTTAAGTAGAAGCAATAAAGCAAACTGAAAATCATATGAAATGGCCTCTTCTAGTCTGTGACAAAGAAAGCTACTACACATCTTTTAATATTTATAAGCAATTTTTAAAAATAGTATACTCTAGCACATCAATTTTCCATTTAATAGCAATCCTGAGAGGTTTTCAAGGTCCTAAAAGCAATCTTTAAATTTACCCTGATGGTCGGTAAATAATATTTGTGATAATAATTTGAGAAGTACACTGTTTATTAATAGCAGCTTACATTTCTATAATCCTTTGCAATTTCTGAAGCATAAATTAATTCTTTTAAATTATAAACTATAAGATTTTTTCCCCCAAAGGTTTGCAAAATGTTTTGCTTTTGACATTTTAGCAAACTAAATTCAATTTTTAAACTAGATTGGTTTTATATTTTCATTTATTTTCCCAAGACTTGGGATCTTTTTCATTAACTTTCTTAGCTGGCTTTGTTCAACTATGGTATGAAATAGTAAGCTTTTTATTTTTATTTATTTACTTATTTTTATTTATTTTTATTGATTATACATATTATGGGGCACTTAGCTGACTGTCAGCACCTGTGCCCAAGATGTGATGATCAGATCAATTCTAACCACTAATCACCAAAAAGCACTATGTAGATGTTTGGTCAGCAGATAAAATAATATCTTCCTTCATAAAATAAGCCTTTATTTCAAGTAAAAATAATAACATTATGTTTATTGCCCCTATTTGCCATAATATGCATTTCTAGAAATACTATGCAGTTGTGACAGAAATTGACCATAACAGTGGGCTCTATTTTTTGTTGAACTTGTTAGTTTTGTAATATAACTTGCATGATGACAAACAAAATGTTGGTTCCACATTAATGTACAAATAAAACTTTTTCTTTGATTCACTACAGCAGAATACATTTTCAGAACTATTTACTATTTGAGAAATGGTTTCTGACTTGTAGTTGGCCAGCAGTCTCCCTTCCGAAGGAGCAACCCCATTCCTGAAGGTAGGGCATGAGGAAGCTGTGGTTTTTCCTCAGAATTTGACAGTTCCAGTAGTTTAAAGCCAAGTCTTGGTGCTTTGCTAAATTTGTTATTTTCTTCTCTTCATATATAGTCATTGACATTTCATAACATTTGAGCATCTTGCTCACACTTTCACTGGATGAGCACACCACTGAAATTTCAATAGTGACTGAAACTTCAAGAGACTACAAAATTTTTCATGATCCTGAATTGACTTTTTATTATAGAAAGTCCTACAAAAGGGAAGTAATAGATACTGTTAAAGAAATAGACCACAAATCCAAAATATATATCTGTTGTGTTTAAATTTCAAGATTTCTTCCATCCAAGAAGATTAAACATTGTAACTTTTATATTGTCCCCAGCATTTATGATCTTTCATTTATTTAGTCCCCAGCATTTATATCCGTCACCATGTCCAATCTTACTATCCAAGTGAGAATTCTGCAAAGCCTCCAGAAGGCTGACTAATGCATGCTGGGATTTTAAATCTAATGTTTTTTGCTCATGCAGAATTATTTTCAAGATGTCAGGAAGCATATGCTGACAGCACCTTCAGATCAATTGTCATTTTATACATGTGGTTGAATGGAACAAATTTAAATCTGTGGAATCTCGCTTGGCTTTACTTGCTCTGCAAAGGACATGTCTAGTTGATATAACATGGTGGCCAGATCTTCAGCTGCAGGGAGCTTAACTGTCCGAGGGTCTAGCTAGCAGCTGTGCTCTGAAATTCGCGTGAGTTCTTGTGCCAGCTGGGCTTCCTCAAGCTGCTCTTAGGCAAAGACTGAACGTGGCAAGGATACCCAGGCAGGCCTGTTCCTGAAAGATTCAGGACACCTCTGATGCACGACTTTGGCGTAAGGACTCACCAACTGCCTTTTCAAGCTTTTCTTGTATGTGCATGTCAGTTTGAGATGCCACCACACTAACTAACCAACTAACTAAACTGATTAAACTAACTAACTATAACTTTCCTTTCCTCTCCCACTCACTTCCTTTTCTGTCTTCTTTCCTAGAAGCTTCATTGTCTAAAGACTCTGCTAGCCTCCCCTTGCTCTCTAGCTCTCTCCCCATTTTCTCCCACAGGCCTTTACCCTGTGAAATTTTGTTCTCATTTAATTCTATTTTAATGTCTGCCCCTCTGAGATCCTGGACTAACATGATACTAATTACTACATTCTGAAGTCTTAAAAAAATTATTGCCATGAATATGTACACCTATTATTTTTTATTATAACAAAGTACATGATTACTACAGGTACAAAATATTCAATGGCATCAGGAATAGTTTTATAAGTAAATACAAATAATTTGGTGAATGGACAGGCTACAAACTATAAACTAAAAGAAGTGCTTACTGTGTCTTCACAACTAAAGGTACAGAGATAAAATATAGAGCTTACCTCCATAACATATATATTAGCAACAGGAATAAATAACTTAATGCTTTCAAAGATTTTTGCAGAGTAATTGGATTCGCATATAATCCACTAGGGTCAAATATTAATTTAATTTATATTGAGGGTGTAAATATAATCACATTTCTAATTTCAGAATTGTAATGTTATCTTCATGTATTTTTCTTTCCATACCAGAAATCTAGAACAGCATTAGACGATACATTCCTCACTAGCCTTGATCCCCTTGAGTATAGAAACCACGATCATTTTACTTTGTATTTCACGTACCAATAAAGGCCAAATTCAGTCAGTGGATAATGAATGTTCTCACACCTTCCTACTCAAATTGCTGTCCCAAGGCCAGGATTATTGGCATCACTGGGGAACTTATTAGAAATGCAGGGTCTAAAGTTCCCCACAGACCTACTGATTCTAAATCTGAACTTTGTCATAGTCTCTAGGTGGTTCGTGTACACATTAACATATGAGATGAAGTGAACCAGAACATTTGTCTATCGAGAGTTCATCCTTTCTACATTTTCCTTCCTAAAATAATCTCACTTTTAATCAAGTGGTCTCCTCTGCCTCACAGCCATTTATTCAGGGAAAGCATTTATTCAGGGTAGAAGCCATATTTATCTAAACTGGTAGTGGCACGATTCTCTTTGCTAATAATTTGCTTATTTATAGGCCAATGAGTTAGGAGGGAACATCTGTTGGAGAGATCACTTCTGAGCCGGGTTATTGATTTCAAAAAGAGGAAACATCCTTTTCTTATCTCTGAATGTGGTTGTACATACCTCTAAGGGACTTCTAGCACTGCCTTAGCTTTTTTTTCTACTTGGAAAAAAAAAGAAACGTAGAGTGAGAGCCCCAACCTATTGTACTTGGTATTGCACTGAGGGGGTCCTCTCGCTATGTGAAATAAGAAAAAACAAACAAAAATGAAACAAAACAACAACAAAACCTTTTATGTGTAAGTTTGTTGAAATAAGGGCGATTTTTCATTTTAAATGGTTAGTTTTTCAAATTTTGCAGCTGAGGGAATTCTAACCTGTACAAGTGTTGACAGGATAAATGAATGGCAGGAGATGAAAAATCTAAGCTCTGCTGCTGTGTGAGTAAAGAAAAGAACCATCATTAGTTTTATGGACATGGTTGCATATTTTTCTCTGCTCTAGAATTACTTGCATATCTTTTATTCTGTTCTGAAATCCATCACTGGTATTTGTTTTTTTTTTTTCCCCTGAAAATACATATATATTATCTCTAAATAAGATTCTGTAACAAGAAAAAATAAAAATAAAATGGAATATACTTATTCTTAATGCTCAAATGTTTAAACAATTCAATGAGAAATCAAAAGTTGTTAAATTGTTTATCTTAAAACAATGGCTACTTTATATATATTTTACTTTTTAACCAGGAATGGCCATATTGATTAAACAGTGTGTGAAGCATATTTTACACATATAGATATGTATACATGGAATTATCTTTACACATCAGTAAAATGACGATGAGCTGTATTAATTTTATACAGCTTTAAAAAGTAATACAGGTGGAATTTGAGACATCATCATTATCATCATTATTTTTATATTAGCTAACACTTATTAAGCACATGCTATGTACCAGGCATTCTTATAAGTGCTTCACAAGAATTAACATACTTAATCCATACAATAGTCCTATGAGTTTGTTACAATGATTACTCTCTCCATTTTTCGAATCAGAACACCTCAACTTTGGCACTATTGACATTTTGGGCTGGATAATTCTTTATTGTGGGAGGTTCTACTGTGCATTATAGGATGTTAGATAGCATCACTTGCCTCTGCCAACTAGATGGGTTGAGAACCACTTTCACAGATGAAGAGACTCAAGAGTAGAGAATATGCGACCCAATTTTCCATTAGGATTGCTGCAATCATTCCTCCAGGTGCTGGAAGTTTCGGCCATTATAAGATGAGTCCCTCTGTGGTAATTGTCTACATATGAATATAGTCAAATTGCTCATGGTAATGCCAGCTTCCTGTGGTATGGCTTCATGCAGCGTGGAAACAAAAAGCCTGATCTCATTGACTGAAGGAGAGACAACCCCAAAGAGTTGTCTTAGAACCAGTGTTTATCGTGCAATCAGCTGAGGCCTCGGCTGCAACTGCATCAATGTTCAACTTCTCCCTCTTCCCAGTTTTGTTTTCTTCACTTCTCAGAGAGGTTATTTTGAGAGAAATCCCAATAAGTCTTCTGAACACAAATTTGAGTTTCAGTCTGCTTCCCAAGGAACAGACCTATCACAGGGTTACACAGATAATAAGAGGCAGAGGCAGGATTCAGTCTCATCCTGGCCTTGCTTCTCCTGCTCCCAGCCCCAGCACTGTTGCCTGTCTTATGCTACTGCTAATGGAAAGAGAGCAAGTGGGAATGAGGGGCTGTCAGCTTTACTCTTGCCGTTTTCTCTGCCTAAAATACTTAACTTTTCTGTATGAGTTTGATCCCATTTATCAACCTATCCTTGTTCCACCTTATGTATTCCAGTGGAGCTCTCTTATTATCTGTGGATTATTTTACCTTCCACCAGGTCAAACAGTCAGAGTATCAAGATCTCTTATACCATACATCAGGAACGGTTAGAGATAGATGTTGCTGCTCTTTGCCTGAATGCTGAAGCCCTGAATTTTTAGCTCTATAATGTTTTACCTCAGATGGAAATTTTATCCATTAACCTTTCCTTCCATTTTCTAGTTTTAGTTTCATTTTCTCCTGCCTCTAAGCAAAATTCTCATCTTCCCTATCTTTAAAGTCCACATGCATAAATGCAAAATAAATGAACAGCAAACACTAAGAATCATCGATCCTCTTTCTCTGTTAATATATCTTGTTTCTGTTCCTCTCTTTATCATCACATTTCTTGAAAAAGCTGCTAATGATTGTTATCTCATATTATGTCCGTTTCAAGTCAACTCATTAAAATTTGGCTTCTTCCTCACTTCTGCCTTTCGGAAATAGTGTTCATCATTTGAAATCAAAATATTATTGGCTTCTTTCTAGTCCAATTACTCTGCCACTCTAAATATTTGATCAGGGTAGCCAAACACTCCTTTCTGACACTCTTGTCTTTCATGGCCTATGAGACTAGTCTCTCCTTTCTTTCTCTGCCTCATCTGAATACTTCATAAAATCAGCATTTTTCACTGTCTTCTCTTTGCACTGAGGATGTTACCACACCAGACATTCATCTTGAGCCATCACTTCTATCCTGCCTTGGCTTCAACCACCAGACATATGCAGATGACTTCAAAAATTTGTATTTTTTGGCCTCATATTTACGTTTGAGTTTCAATGATAAGCTGACAGTTATACAGTGCTTTCGTTATGGACCAAACACTGAATGAGGTTTGCTAAGAATAATAAATCACCAAATTCCCACAGGAATTCTATGGGGGAGGTAAAATTATTATCCCCATGTTATAGATGATGAATCCAAGGCACAGAAGAGTTATCTAAGCCACAGAGCTAAAAGGAAGTAAAACCAGAATTCAAACCCAGGCAGCCTGACATTGTTTTTATCCGCTGTTCTAGAAACCTAGAAGTTATCCCTAACTCTTTACAAGTATTTTCAATTCTCCAATGTTCAATAGGCAGTTCTGCCAATTCTACATGTTTTCATATCAGCTTCTTTGTATTAGTCTTTACTGCCATTCACTCGGATCTAATGATATATCTCTGAAATAAACATATTATTTCCAGTGCCACTCAGAGTGACCACTATGTGGTAGTTATTGAATAATAATTCCTGAATTGAATGATAGTTTCCCTAATTCTACCCTAAATTATCTTTATAGTCACATCCCCAGAGGCCATCCTTCATTAAAACAGCACCACAAAGACATTAAACACAATACTATTACCAGATTACAAAGCTGGCAGTTTGTGTACTTCTGTGCCTGTGCATATGGCTTGGCTTGGAACGCCACTATTTGTTGACTATCTAGTTATTATTTAAGATCCAAGTTGCTTCTGGGAAGTTCTTTCTCCAATTTCATTTTCTTTCACCACCACCCCTTCCACTCTTGTTAGTGAAATAATCTTTCCAATCTGTTCTATCACCAGACTTTGGTATATGTACTTATAATGGCACATATAAGTTCGGTATTGATTGTGTCTTCCTCGACCTTTTATCCTACAACTATGCATAGTTTTTTATCTAGCATATTTTTAGCATGAAAGAAATGTTCAACTGAATGTTGTGTCAATGGAATTGAAATCAAATGGTTCTCTTAAAGCAAATTACAATTTCTATGTGCTTTGTTTCTTTATGTGTCTATATTCTACCTCTGTTACCAGTTTATAATCTGATTTATCAGTGTCCAATAGTCAGACATAGTGCGTAGAATAAATATATAACAATGACTCACATCACTCCAAATGTATAAGGTGTTATTTTATTACTCACTTATCGTTTCTCGTTGAGTATTTAATTATTGGATTAGTTGGAAGTAGGAGTAGGAGTAGGAAACATACATCCAGAGGCACAAGCCAAAATACGTTAAAGGCTTATTTAAACTTTGTCTTGCTATCTCTTGATTGAAGGATTTTAAATTACTAGTGAAGAGCAGAAATAGTCACTACCTTGTGTAATAAGGCTAGAGTCAAGATATTACAGAGTCTCGTCTTTATTTAACAGGGTTGACCCTTTACATGGAAAGATTTCTGCTTTTGATTAAAAACTAATTCAAGGGTTATTCAGAGACAATTATGTAAGGCCTGGAGATTTCTCATGCGTGTGTTCTCCTGGAATGCAAGTGCTCCAAGGAAAATCTTGAAAGAAATACTAGAAACAGAATTTCCAAATGATACCTTAGAATTATAATAAATAGAGTTCTCTTAGAAGGAATTACAAAATGTGCAAATTTCTTTATGTCTATACAGACTTAAAAATCATCACCCATAAAATCTGATGTTTTTAAATAAGGGAAAGAAAAAGTTTACTCTGGTAATAGGAAGGAGATATATAACAGAATATTTCATGTCTACAGTATAGTCTAAAATTCACGAGACAGAAAATTCATCAAGATTTTGCAAAATTAGAAAGCATACTTTCTTGGACATATATAATGATTTGTAGTACATTACAATAGGATTTACAGATTTGATCTCAAAGACATTGTGAAAAAGGGATTTCAAGTTTGTCAAAGGGACACATTGAAAAGGGACATTTGCCATGCTCATTTAATCATGGTGTAGGATATGGTGACCCGGTATTCTGTTTTATAAGAACAAATACTTGGTACAGTTGAATAGTATCTAGTTGATCAGACTTGAAAAGTCTGACTCATGTTGATTAAAATCAAAAGCGACATATATAAGCTACAATGCCAATTTATTTTCTTACAATAAAAATATAACTGTCATAGCACGTTACCTTTAGGCAAACTACATGAGGAGACTATTATCAGAAGATTGCTGGCTGAGTAGGCATCAGAACTGATGTTTGAGAGGTAGGGATAGAGGTGAAGGGTAGTTCTATTACTTGAATATTTAATGCCCACAGGCTAAAAGAGCCAGATGTATCCATTTTCTCAATAGATTTACTTTCTCATTCCATAAGAGGGGTTAACTTGTTGGTTCAAGGCAATCTCTTCCTTGCATGATGATGGATGGCTGCTGCCAAAACTTCTTTTGTTTTCTCTGTATACATTTCTGACTAAATTCTTCCCAGTTGGCACACTTTTTTCTTCAGTGAAATTCTTAATCCATTTACTGTTGAGTTCTTCCTGTTTGCAAGTGATTCTATCTTCATATATTTGCATATCTCTGACCTTACATACACTATTTGAATTTAGAGTTTAACTCCCAAAGTGCAATCCTATTTCTATTTCCTACTTTTTGGTGGAAATTTACTTGCCTTTTCCCTGTCCTGACTAAGCCAATGAAAGCATAACACTAGATTTACAGAACAACACACAGCACTTTCTTCTCATTTTTATTGTAAACTGTATTTTTACTACCATCATTTTGTAGACAGATGATGGTTAATGAGATAATATTTCAGAAATTTCATCAGTATCTGTTTCAAAGAATGACATTTATTTGGAGATAAGGAGTATGTGAGGTTTGCGTTACATTTAAACTGCTACTTGCATATGTAACAAAAGTACTTGGTGACATTTATAAGGTGACTCTGTATGTGGCAATGAAGAGGTTGATTAAAAATAACTTTTTATATTTAATCAAATATTAAGCACATTATTTTAAATCAAAGATTTGAGTGAATTTAAAAATAAATTGTAGTTAGTTTATCTTGTAATTGAAAGAAGTGTGAAGCAGTTCAATCATTTTGAAATACATCTTAATGTTGCTTTTTACATTCTGTATATCTCTAAATAGAAATGCTAGAGGAATACATTCACAGTAGACAGAGTCTCTTGAGAATAAAAACCACGTCTGGCAAGCTGTACATGAGGCTGGCATTAAATGTTATGTGTGCATCCCTTTTTCTTGTACTACATTAATTTGCTTTTTTTTAAACAAATGTTTTGTTTTATATACCTGGGATTTGTGTTTTCAATCTTCCATGAACCTAATTCTGATTAAAACACACAAAAGTAATTTTTCTAAACTCAGAAAAATACTGTTTGAAATTCAATTAAAATAATTTTTATGGGAGAGTTAAAATACAAATAAGTAACAATTAACTTTTTGCTATGCTTGATCAATTTACTTATTGAGTTCGAATTTAATGATAAAAGCAAGGAGTTTAATTTCTACCATATTGGCTTTGTGATATCAACAGCTTACTAACCCTTCTCTCTCCTAATTTAAGGAAAGAAATGAAGGTATTAAAATTCAAAGACATCTATATCTTATGACTCTCGCTGGGTTTGAGTTAATGTGGACATAGAATTATTCCATGAATAGAGAAATATAAGAAGTCTTGATTTTAAACCCAACCAAAAGCTGTATGAATGCATGTGTGTGCATGTGTGTGTATGTATAATATTATTACTATTATCCAATTAAAGCAGTGTGGCAGTATAGAATATGAGAAAGTGCTTGTTGGAAATCATGTTGAAAAAGACTGAACCCTGCGAATATTTGGCCCCTTAGAAAATTTGAGTGGATTTGGACCATTATGTTTCTTATGTGTTTGATATCTAGAACGTTTCTTGGTTATTTTCCATTTTTTTCCCCATAAACAGCTGTTTTTATTCCTAAAGCTGTTGGAAAACATAGGGGAAAATTCTAGTCTCTTTACATTCTATTTATTTGTGTGCCTAGTTTTTCTCTTGCAAATTAATTCAGCTGCTGCCTATTTGACCCCAAATTTTGCTTGTATTCTCTAGTCAATCATCATGGTGTGTGTGTATGTGTGTGACAGACAGACAGGCAGAGAGACAGAGAAACACAGACAGAGAGACAGTAATATTCCTGCTCTTAAACGTTTTGGTTTCATACATATTTAATTAACTATCTGGGTATTTCATTTTTAAAGTATATTCAGATTTCTGGTAACTATAACTAAGAAAGTCTTGAAGGAAAAAAAATGGCTTTATTTTAGTGCTAAAAACTGAAAGGATTATAGGGTCCAGACTGATTGTACTCTCGCTTAAGGAACAAGCATGCAACATATCTAGTATTGCATCAGTTTTAAGTGACATATTTGAAGAGAATGTCAGCTTGGATATGGATATTGCTATATGAAAACAAGAGATAAGGATTATAAAACAGACTAAGGCTTCACTCACCGTGAACTCCTCATAGTTGTAAATTGTTGTTCCTATTATTATTATTAGGAAACCAGTGTTTTGCTTGAATAATAGAGACGAGTCAGGAAATATCATAGCTATCAATAGAGTGAACAAATAACAAACTGACCAGGTGCTAGGTCATAATCCAATATGGTTTCTAAGTCTTAAAAATCTATGAAATGAGACATGTTATTTTCCACCTCTGGAATTTTCTGATGTACTATAGCCACGTCCTTATGTGAGCACAAAAGGTACATGTAATATATTAGAAAATGCCAAAGCAAGCCTTCTCTGATCTACTGTCTATTAAAATTACAGATACTTAGCCAGTCAGGCATTTATGCACTGGGGTGGGAAGTGAGGTGTTGGCAATCCTATAGAAGAATATCTTGAGTAGGCTCCCCCACAGTAGAGAAACAGCATCCTGGTCCTGTCGATGTTGCTTAAGTGGGGGTAACAGCCTATCTGTCTTCTTTGCTGTTGCGTAACTTGCTAGATACCTGCAATCTTCATGCTCCCCAGATCTTCAAGAGTATTGTGTGCTGCACCTTTGGGAGCCAGGAGCTCAGCGTTTGAATCCAAAGGAGGCAAGGGACAAATATTTCACCCCCACACCTCCCACTCCCACCGGGTACCTGCTGAAATTACCCAATTGCTTGTATAATGTAAGAACCCTAGTTAGTATGCTCAGGTCTTAGTGACACCACATATCAATATGTGAAGGGACTGAAAATTCAAACAAGGGAGCTAACCGAAAAGAGGCTGTTAGAGCTCTGTAAGTGCGGACAATGATCCTCAAAGGTGAACTGAGAAGCCTTGGAATTTCAAAAAGCTGCTTAGGAGCAGGGCCACAGGGCCCCTTCTCCAACCCTTTTCCTGTAACCACTTAGCAGGTCTGCACAGAGTTATCAGACAGAGACAAAAACTAAAAATGATGGCTTTGGGTGGCCCAAACAAGACAAAAAAAAAAAAAAAAAAAAAAAGAATTAAAAAATAAACAAGATACAGGAGGAGGAAGTAAAAAATATATATATTATATTATATTATATATATAATAATATGTTATTATATTTTTATATATTATATATTATATTATATTTTAATATATTATTATATTATTATTATTATTAAATTAAAGCAAAGGTCTATAATTTTACCCAACTAGAAATTCAACATTTACTTTAAAAATTAAACAACAAAAATATAAAAGGATGCTTATTCACTTCTGTATATCTACAACACATGTTTTAAGTCTTCAACATTTGGTAAAATGCACCAATTGAACTGACAATGCTTCATGAACTTAATCAATACTGGGTCTCCAATTATAGTTATAGCTGGGGACCCCACTGAATTTATACGTGGTATCTCCTATAACCTTAGCAGAGTAACTAAATATAAAATACTGGGAAAATAGGTATACCTCATTTTAACTATGGTCTTCCCCAGATTTTCCATAGTCATAGCACTCATTACTTTAAAATATTCCATAGTGGGCAGAGATGCACTGACACAACGAGTAATAAATCAATATTAAATTAAGCCTTTGGCACGTACAAATTGGCTGGATAAAATGGGACCCCACAGATCCCCAATTAAAATAGTTAAAAAGGCCCACTGTAAGTTAAAACAGGACCTTCAAGGATTAAAACTTACTATGTAAGCCCTAACTGTTGAAGAGGTGATTATCCCCACTGCTTCTCCATTTCATAGGCCAATGCCACCTCTTCTTAAACCTGGAGAGAATAAATGGTACCTCACGGTGCATTACTGAAGGGGCTTTAGTAGCCACCTTTTGTGCCTCCAACAGTCTTTGAACAATCTGTGATGGCTAAATGTTGCCCACAAGCTTATGATGCCAAAACATTGTCCTTCTTAGCTTCATACTATACACCATTAGAATGAAAATTACTGGGCACATACTGGGTTCTTCTGGAAAAAGAGCCTGTCACAGACCCTAAGCCTGAGAATCTGCATGCAGAGCAGCCCATTAGGCCTTGAATCTTGAAAGCAAAGTCACTAGATCAGCACAGCTACCAAGGTCTTGCGATACAGGATGAAGCCAAACCAGAATCTCTCTGCCATATTCCACCTGCCCGGGGGAATGGCCTCCCTGTCCTCAGTCCATTGCCAGATGACATGGTTCTGGAAGAGGTCAGACCTTCCCCAGACCCCTTGGCCACCTGTGAGCCCCTTAGGATTAACTGAGTGAACAGCCATAGGAGTGTGTAGACTTCACAGATGCCCTTGCCACCATCACTGGTGAAGGAGCTCAGTGAAGGTTGCTGATTTCCATCTCTTAACCAGGATGTTCCTGATAAAGGACTGGACCCAACTGGCTAAACTGCAGATAGTCATTTTAGTACTGAATGCCCTGGTCTGCAAATAGCCCCATCTACACATTTTTACAAACTTTTGGGCCATTGTCTAAGAGTTGTCCCTTTCAGATTAAAGTACTACGGAAACTTTTGCCTCACAGAAGCCCAAAATGTAAATCAAGACCATACCTTTCTCTACACATACTAAGTCCACAACACAAAGCCCCACCAGAACATTCTTTATCACCTTTGGAGTTGCAGACATCACTGATGACTAAGACATACATTTTATTTCACAGAAAAAATGCTGGACTCTTTAAAGACTTTCAATAAACATTCATTACCCTCACAGGTTTCAGGCAACTGGTTTAATTAATTGACAGGCCTAATGGACTCCTCAAAGAACTCCTATTTAAGTTACAAATTGGTAAGTGAAGACCTGAATAGGTTTCTCTGTTGTCCCAGGTCTTAATTTCTCTTAATTTAAAGGTCATTACCCAACTCATACCTCATACCAACTTCAAAACAAAACAAAACAAATCAAAAAAACAGAAACCAAAAGCCAAAACCAAACAACAACAGCAACAACATTAGCTAATGCCATATAAATGGGAAACTTGGTTACTGACTAACCTACACGGACACATTCTTCTATTTGCTGTCCTCCTTTTCATTCTCATAAAAATGTTTTCAATGCTGAATAAAAGAACTTATGCTCTACTCTCTAAAAGTCTTCTCTATTACCTGGGCCATTCAAGTATCCCAAATAATCAAGCTCAAAACTTATCTCAAGATATCAAAATACCAATTTTAATAGACTTCTGATGTTTTTAAATGCTGGTTTGACCCACTTTTGAGGCTCTAAGGACCGGTCAGTTTCCCTTCTCGAGCAGCTTATTAAGTACACACCCAACCTCTTCCCTTATTGGGCTCACCCAGTTTGGGTCACTATGCACCTGCTCTAATTGTGCTGTGGGCAAAGACCAGACAACTAGAGACAGTCCCTAGGCCCTGAAGTGCACAAAATTGCTCAAATTCTCAACTGTAAGGGGAACTCACAAGACCTAGCCAACCACACTTGCCTTACATAATGTCAGGATAGGGCTCAGACTCTTCAAACCGGTTGTACAGACTGGGTCACAGACCCATCACATGTCAGACTGGGTCACATACTCCTCAAGTGCCAGTTGGTTCAACAGACCCCTCATATACAGGTCATGAAAATTGGAAAAGATCCCAGGAGACACTGACAGAGTTGACAGGTTCATTCCAATGTGAACTCAGTCCTCAGCTTCCTCAGCAGCAGCAGCTTACAGCAGCCTCCAGGAGCAGTGGTGGTGGCCTCCTTGAGTGTCCTGGGGACCCTAGCAGCAACAGTTTGCAGCAACCGTTGTGGCCTCCATGTGGCCCCCCCAGGGGCATCCTAGGGGCAGGGGGCCTGTGGACCAGAGCTGCTCATCCTTTATATTTAAGTCCAATAACCCAGGAATACCTTGGTGTGAGTCAGACAACCAGGAACACCTCAGTGCCCATGCACAATTACATCAGACAATAACCAAAGAACACCTGGGTACACGTGCACAGTTATCATTTACATCCAATGCTCGGCAAGATTCCAGAGCCCCAAGCGATCCTGACCATTTACTTTCACTTTCCCTACACATAAGCTGCCTCTACAACTCAAGCTTGCTGTTGCCCCATCCTTGGGTCAGGCCCTATACCAGGTGTGGTTCTGCCTGAGAAGAGTCTTCTCTCTACAGAGCTGCAAATAACATAAGAGTTTTCCCTTTCATCTCTCTGAGAGTCATTGAATTTTCTGTCATCAAAACAATCTTTAAATTTCATGCAACACATAGCCAGTAGACCATTCTCTGGTCCCTAGCAAATATACAGAACTAATCTCTGGCTCTGGGCAAACTAGGTTACATCCCCCAGCCAGTGGGAGTCTCTCTGGAGAGCTTCATACTCATTCTCACATTTCATTTCTCATTCCTACAGACAGAACCACTTGTGAACACTTGAGGTTGAATCACATGAGAATGCTAGTATTCAATAGATTTGAATTACAAAAATGACAATTTCATTAACCTAATTATGTACACATTCTCATGTAACATAGCATGTGAAACATTCAGAGGCTCTCCCCAATGCTCCTATGCTTTTCCCTACCATTCTTGTCAAGTAGGAGTTGGTGAACTGGTTGATTGATTATAATGATGACTCCTGCTGTGGAATAAATTGCATCCCCCCAAATCCAGGTATTAGAAACTTAACCCTCACTATGACAGTGACAAGAGGGTGGGAAATCCTATTACAGTAATTGAAAGGTGGGGCCTTGAAGAAGTGATTAGATTGTGAAGACCATGCCGTAGTGAAATTGGCATAATCTATTTGATGGTTTAATGCTAGTCATGGGAATGGTTCTCAGGACTTTAAAAAGACAGCCAGTGAGGAGGTTAGCTCTCTCTCTGCTTCTACTATTTTACCATGTGATACCCTGAGTTGCTGAAGTCACCACCAGGAACAGGCCCTTACCAGATGTATTCCCTGGATTTTGGACTTCCCAGCCTCCAAAACTGTAAGCAATAAATATTGTTTCCTTACAAATTATCCAATTCCAGGTATTTTATTATAAGCAACAGAAACAGACTAATGCAACTTCCTTCTACCTGGCAATCTTACTATGGTTCTAAGGTAAAACCCTGCACTGCCCTTTCTGTGCAAGCAAAGAATGGAATGCATCCACTAGACAGACCTGACAACAAGGCATCTGCCCACATTTGCCTTCTCCTCCAAGCCATTGCTGGGAAGGATAATTAAGGAAAGAATTTCTTCTCTTCACACATGCCTATTACTGGTTTTCACCCAGATACTTGGGTTTGATTCCCGGTAAAATTGCCACAAGCCTCTGGGAATTATTTAAAAAGTGCTGGGAGTGCAACAGTGCTCCCGCCGCGGGTTCGGATCCTATAAAAGGATGGCCGGTGCGGGTGCGGCCGTTCACAAAAAGACAAAAAAAAAAAAAAAAAAAAATGTTTTGGGCCGAGCCCGTGGCGCACTCGGTAGAGTGCTGCGCTGGGAGCGTGGCGACGCTCCCGCCGCGGGTTCGGATCCTATATAGGAATGACCGGTGCACTTACTGGCTGAGTGCCGGTCACGAAAAAATGACAAAAAAATAAAGAAAGAAAGAAAGGAATTTTCTAAAAAAAAAAAAAAAAAAAAGGCAAGACTTTGTAAAAAAGTCATATGGCAGAGGTCATGTATTTTCACTGAATATCTGAAGATAAAGACTTGGAAAAGTCTTTATCAACAGCAGCACAGAGCTAAGGACATCTCGAGTTTTGGGAAGTTTAGCGAAAGCAAATTTAATCTCTTGATAGGAAATGCAGGTTAGTGATGGCTGGACAGATAAGGGAGATGGTGAGGAATTTCCCACTTTAAACTTAAACCCAAACAAATGCATCAGCAATTTGTGTGTTATCAGAGAATATTGCATTGCAGATTATTGAATGCTGGCTCTGGTATCAATTAATAAGTACTTCAATTCCAAATTTTCTCTGCATCCCTGTGCTTTAATTCCTTTGGGATATTTGGATGATTTGCAGAGCAAGATTCAGGCTGTTTGGGAAGCTAGATAAAATCTTATCATCATGGCTGCAAAACCTTTCTTCTAATCTCTAAGAAAATCTTATTTAAACAATAAGAAACCATTAATGGAATAAAGAAATTGACCTCACAGACAAAAAAAAGATACTCTAGAGATCTCAGAAACTAAAACGTAAGGGTGACTGAAAACAGAGGGAGAGAAGAGTGTTGCTTAATGCAAAGAAAGATTAAACACACACACACTTTTATATTCTAGAGAGAATTGCCATATAGTCACATTCAATTATTTCTCAACAAAACAAGTTCAGTGGGCACCTATCCAAAAAGTAATTTTATTTCTGAAAAGTCTCTCTCACCCCCTTTCATTGGCCAAATGCCCAGGGAAAAGGGTCTTCATTCATATCTTCCTGAGGTAATCACTTAGGTAATCCCTTTCTTCCAGAATCAACTACTCTCACCAAAGTTCCTCTCTAACATGTGGGAAAATTAGAGGGGATGACCTTGAGGAATCCTATACAACAGCTATGAGATTTTATCGTAAGAGACTCGTTCTGAAGGAATATTCCACATGTGAACAATTAAATGGGAGGCAAATGTAAAAGTTATAGGTGATTTCAAATGTTCAGATATGAGCATCACGTATGACCAGAAGGTAAAGGGGGATTACATCAGGAAATTTTTTTTTCACTGTGTCCTCTAATGAATAAAGGCAGTGAAAGTCAGATTATAAGAGATTAAGACATGTAACATGTAACTATGAAAAATCTGGCACTAAGTAGAAAGAAATAGGAGAGGACTTTGTTGTTTTACTTACTTGTATGTGTGTGTGTGTGTGTGTGTGTGTGTGTGTGTGTGTGTGTGTGTGTGTAAGCGTGCACACATGAATTTTGTTATTCACAACATAATGGAAAATATTTGTCTATGGGATGCATAAGAAGATGACAGTGAAAAAAAAGATAGAAAATGTTATATTGTGAAGAGATTAAATTAATGACAAAGATGGGATCATCTGTGATATGGGTGGGCCACTCAGGCTGGAAAATGAGGCCTAGAACTTTTATTACAAATTAAGACTTCAAATAAAAAAGAGGATTATTTGTTTTTTTACTTTGAAGTTGTTAGAGTTCCTTGTATGGAAATTAATCCCTTATTGAATGTATGGTTTGCAAATATTTTCTCCCATTCAGTAGGTTGTCTTTTCACTCTGTAGATTGTTTCCTTTGCTGTGCAGAAGCTTTTTAGTGTGATATAATCCCATTTGTTTATCTTTTCTTTAGTAGCTTGTGCTTTGGGGGTCTTATTCATAAAATCTTTTCCCAGTCCTATGTCCTGAAGTGTTTCCCCTACATTTTCTTCTAGGAGTTTTATAGTTTCAGGTTTTATATTTAAGTCTTTGATTGATTTTGAGTGGATTTGGGTACACAGTAAAAGGTATGGGTCTAGTTTCCTTCCTCTACACATGGGAAGAGGAGCTGAATAAGCATCTTTCAATGGAAGACATACAAACAGCCAATAGGTACATGAAAAAGTGTTCAACATCTCTAATCATCAGGGAAATGCAAATCAAAACCACTTTGAGATATCATTTCACCCCACTTAGACTGGCTATTATCAAAAAGACTGAGATAACAGATGGTGGTTAGGATGTGGAGAAAAGAGAACTCTTCTACACTGTCGATGGGACTGTAAATTAGTACAGCCATTGTGGAAAAAAGTATGGAGTTTTCTCAATCAACTACAGATAGGATGACCATATAATCCAGCACTCTCACTTCTGGGTATATACCCAAAGGAATGGAAATCATCATGTCGGAGGGATAGCTGCACTCCCATGTTCATTGCAGCTCTATCCAGTGAAGGAGCCAGCGGTAAGCCAGCCCCTCTCCCTTCCCCATATCCACCCTTTCTCCTCCTCCTTTTCCCCTTCCCCTCCCCCAAACTGCTTTGCAACAACATCTTAGAATATAAAAATTAATAATAAATAAATATTTTTTTAAATAAAAACTATAGCCAAGACATGGAACCAACCTAAATGTCCATCAATAGACAACTGGATAAGGAAAATGTGGTATATATACATATACACACACAACAGAATACTACTAAGCCATAAAAAAGCATGAAATTCTGTCATTCATAGCAACATGGATAAGTTTGGAGAAAATTATGATAAGTGAAACAAGCCAGGCTCAGAAAGAGAAATACCACATGTCCTCACTCATAAGTGGGAGCTAAGAAACAAAGAAAGAAAGAAAGACCATAATAAAACGTTGAACTTTCAGTAGGAGAGAACAGACTTATAGTTACTAGAAGTGGGAAAGGGGGAGGAGGAGGGGAGAAAGGGAGCAATTGGGTAAAGGACGCAAACAGCAGTTATGATTTGTAACGATGAACATGCTAATAATATTAATTTGATCATCACATACTGTATACAAATACTGATAATCAACTCTGTACCCCATAAATATGTATAAATAAAAATAATAAAATAGATTGATTAATCAGTTAATTAATTAAAAAGAAAAAAACGAGGAAGCGTACCTTAAAAGACCCATATAGAAAGTCTGTGAGTTAAATGATTGTTCTTGTAATTTATTCTTTTCTCAGGTATTGGGTTCACATGATTCCATGAATACAGGATTATTTGCCCCCTGAATTTTCCAACTCTCACTGTGCATCTTGTAGAGTTATAGTGCTGAAAAAAATCACAGGATTTGAAACTGAATGTGGGTGGGGTACTAGGACTTAAAGCCACTGAGCTTTCTGTTATCATACTGTAGTCAAATTTTCACTCTTACACATTCATTAAGAAACAAACAAACAAAAACTTGCAGAGTTAAATGGGGTTTTAATAAATAAACAATGCAATCTTAATCATCTTATTTCCTTAACTGAAAACCACATAGTGATTCTTTGTGGCCTTTCAAAAATTAAAATCACCCACTTACTGTGGAAGCTTTCCTCTGCTCTAGTGTGGGCAGACTAAGCCTTCTTTTTTGAACTTTGTCTTTCAACCTTGTGGGGTGCAATTTGTATTTCCCTGAATCCAGAACCCTTCTTGCATATGCCCTTATCACTCTGCCTTTTCTTTCTCTTCCATCTCCACTTCTGTATCCCAGTTAACCCCAAGTTCCCCAGGCCTCCTCTGAGCACCCAGGCTAGCTAGCTATTTCTTCTAGGAAGGCCCACCTGACTGCAGCCCGATAAATTTGATTCTTGCTTGTTCAGCATGGATTATAGTTTTATTTTTTTTTTTTAATGATATGCTTACTTGTCTGTTAATTGCTAACCTGAGGATATGCTCCTTGAGAACATTCTCTGCTTTATTGTCTTTTCATAACAAGACCTTAATCATGTCTGACACATACCAGGTGGTCAATAAGCTCTTATTAGTTCAGTACCTTTTTCTTAGATGTAAACTCTAAAGCCTTTGTTTTTAAAATGGCAACCCAAGGGGAGAGGGATATATTTCTTAACTCTTGCTTCAACAGTTTATATACAGAAAATTAAATGCAAATAGGTGATGAACATTATGCTTAGGGAAATATTTAATAGTCTTCATAATGCAAATAAAAACCAACAGTAACTTAAGTAAAATACAATAAGTAAGGCAGTGAAAATTCAGTCTTTTGGTATCAGCAAACAAATTTCTCAAGATGATTTTTTTTTTTCTTAACTTCATGGATAACATTGAACTCATTTGCAGTTTTCTTATACTTATTTAGGTTAAGGTGCAACCAACTTCAGTGCTTCAAGAGAACAAGACCTATTAACTGAAGCATTAGGGCCCTTCATTTACAAAAGACCCTTCCAAGGTTCTATAACCTAATTTTGTGCTCATACTTTTGATTCCTGTTTTTATTTATTAAATTCTGATTCCTATTCTCCACAAAAAAATGTACAAGCTTCAGGCTCTATAAAACCTGGAAGAAATAATGCTTTTCTGTAAAAAATATTATCCTTAAGGCAAAATCTTGAAATCAGAATGTGGTAAAATATTAACAATTTTTGGAAAATTAAGTCTAATATAAAATAGTTGTTTTTTTTTTAAAGAAAACTGTTAATTAGGAGAAGTTAAGAACTTTATATGAAATGATTAGAAAATCTGCCAATACCGTAGAAAGATGTAGAATAAATATGTATAAAATATAAGCTTATATTGAGCCATATTTTTAGAGAGACTGATATTTACAGGAACTTATGTGTCTACTTTACATGTTTATCTTTAGTTAAGTGCCTTCTACACATTTTGCCTTTAATTTCTTGGTTTCTATGTCTCAATGCAAGAGAAATTACGGTGTCCCCTACTTTGAAACCATATCTTGAATGATGGATTTCCTATTTCTATAGGTATGGCATTCTCTTAAGGCACTTTTTGGCTTACTTTCAACCTCTCAACTACAGTATAAGGTCGTTTTGCAGAAAGGCAAATTTTGGTGATATTTTTCTACCAGCTTTCTACATATTAACTGAAATCAGTGAACTGGTCCACTTCTTATCAAAGAAAGAAACCCATACATTTTACAATAACAACTGAAACAAAAAACTCTTATGTTCAGCTATTGATAGAGACCCATACAGTATATTATTCGTAATCACAATAATATGATGCTTTCATATTAGCATGAAACATCTGTCTTCAGGAACCATTTTGAAATCTGATTTAATGAAGTACCTAAATATGTTTTTAATTATATTTATTTTATTTGGCAGAGATGAATGTTTTTACTGTTCTGGAGACTGACATATAAAACCCACAAACAATAAAAATGTCATTTGTAATTAAGTTATAATCTGCAAAATAATACACATACATAAGTTCAAAACCACCATACATTTTGGAACAGAGAAGATGTACCACTTTTCTAAATATATAAAGTATTTTTATTTAATTATATTTAAAACAATTTAAACTAACTGAAATTAATCACTTACAATGAAAATTATAACACATCTTTATTAATTCAGAGAAGAAAATGCATTCTACCCTGTTAATAAATAAGCTTTATTATTAAAACTATATCTAGGGCCAGCCCTGTGGCTCACTCGGGAGAGTGTGGCGCTGGTAGCACCGAGGCCACGGGTTCAGATCCTACATAGGGATGGCTGGGCACTCACTGGCTTAGCGTGGTGCAGACAACATGGTGCCGAAGGTTGTGATCCCCTTACCAGTCAGAAAACAACAACAACAACAACAACAAAACTATATCTAAATAGGAGTTGCTTTTGCTAAGTTGAGGAAAGGTTTAGAAAAATGCAATCAATAACCCATTGTTTGAATTAAATCGCTTAAATTTATTTGAGAATAAACAAGTTTAAGTTAGAGATAAATTAGTCCAGCTTAAATAGTAAGGAGTAAGTTTTTCTATGTATTTTCTCTTAATTACTGTCAGAGAGTTGAATCCTTATTCTAACTTGTTTTATAATGTCGACATATACCAATTGAATCAAATTTGAGTAAGTTCTATTTAATTGGCATAGTTTTTTGAATTTTAAAATTTTAAGCTTTTTATTATGGAAAATTTCAAAAGCAGGCTAAAATACAACGGTAATTCAAAAAGTTCATGGAAAGATTTGTGTTATCTTTTAATTCTAGTTTTCTATGATTTTTTGAAGTACCCTTGTATAGAAAGCAGTATAATAGACCCTCATGTACCCATCACACACCTTATCACACAAATAACAACTCATGACCAATGTCATTTTGTATGTATCTCTACCCACTCCTCCCTCTTCATTATATAAACACAAATTCCATACATTGTATAATCTTATCTGTGTTTCAATAAATATTTAAAAAGACTCTCCTTTTTTTCCCAAAATAAAATCACAATACCATTATCACACCCAAAACAAAAATATCAATCATTTCTTAAACATTACCAAATAGCCATAACGTTTTCCTAAATGCAGCATTACTTTCTATTGTAATTATGAGTCAGAATACAATTAATGTCTCCTTTGCATATGATTTATGATATGTCTCAATTCTTCTTGAACCTGCAGGTGCCTCCTACATTTCTCTCTTGTTTTTATTGCTTATAATTACTTTTTGAGAAACAGAAAGTAATTTTTCCTGTTCCAATTTTGCAGTCTGATTTGTTGCACTGCATCCATGTGTGGTATTTAATAGTTCCTCTCTCTGTGTCTTGTGTAAATTAATGGTTAGTACTTTTGGACACACTTTTTTGTGTACTTCCATCAGGAGTCATATGAGTCCTCCTTGTTTCTCTTTCTGTGACGTTAGAAGCCATTGATAATCATGCATCTGATCCATTAATTCATTAGGAATGGTGATATTGTAATATTATCTTTATTAGCTAATACTCTTATGTAGCATAGACCAATTTGTTTTCCAGAGTTATGGATCATATAGGAAAGGCAAAATAAATGCTTAACGCTTTTCGGTTACCATTTTTCAAAAGTTGTGAGTTGGTTCTGGCATCTTTCAAGGTTGACCAATATGCATGTCATTATTTTTTAAGCATTATTATGAATTAATAGATTTCCATATTGTGGTGAAGAATTAAATCTACTGAAAGAGAGGTCTGGGCTTTGCCCTCAGCTACTGGGAGTTTTTATTTCTAAGCCCCTGGAATATCCTGACTGATAGGAGTTTGTTCCCCTGGGGCTTTGGCTGTTGGGCAGTCTAAAAATATGATTTAGGATGGGGGCTTTAGAGCATATCAATGTTCTGTACGAACTGGAGGCTAAAGTATTAACCCAAATCTCCAGGAAGGGCTGAAATGTAAACTTAGCTACATGGGAAGTACGGATTGAGCCCCAGTAAAAACTGGGGTGAGCGTCCTTTGTGGCAACACTCTGCCTATTGTCACGCATATTGATGTCCTGGGAAGGTAACGCATCCCTGAGGATGGCAGAATTTTCATGCTTGGAACCCTCCCAGACTTTGTCCTGTGCATCTCTCCCTTTGTCTGGTTTTGATTTGTATTCTTTTATTGTAATAAAACTGTAATCATAAAGACAACACTTTCTTGAGTTCTGTGAATCATTCCAGGGAATTATGAAATCTGAGAGTGGGAACACCCAAATTTGTAGCCAGCTGGTCAGGAATAAGGGTGGTACTGCTGATCTATGAACTTTCAGCAGTGTCCGGAGTGAGGGCAGTCCTGTGGAGGACTTTTGCAATTTGGTAAACTCATTGTCCCTACATTTGGTGTGATTCACCCATTGTAATTATTCTTGCTGATGCACAATTTGTCCCATCTTTAGCCAGTAAATAGGAGCTTTTACAAATTGATTTTTGAATTCTGAAAAGTAGTATAATTTGATAGCTTTCTTGCTTCTGATATGACAAGTTATTAGTGACTCATCTAGAATATTTATTACTGCAGACCTAGAATCACAATTTGTTTAGGATGTCCTGGTGCCTTTTAGGAGGGAAATGAGATTGACTGACTGTGATAAGCAGAATTTTAAAAAGTACTGCAAGATTTCCCAGCCCCCCTCTCCCCAGTGTATGTGAGCTTCATAATACCCAGAACTGTGGATATGATGAATTTTATTTCCATGATTATGTTTTATTGCTTGGTACAGTTGACTTTAAGATAGTAAGATTGTCTGGGTGGGTCTATCCTAATTACACAAGCCCTTTAAAAGCAAAGGGTTTTCTGCAGTTGGTTGCAAAAAGGGACATGAGAAATTCAAAGCATGAGATGGATTTGACATAAGGGAGATTCTCTGTTACTGAGATTGGAGGGGCCACATCCAAGGGCCTGAGAGCATCCTTTGTGATTGGGAGCAGTCCACAGCCTACAGCTATGAAGACAACAGGAACCTCCTCAGTCCTATAGCTACAAGGAACTGAATTTTGCCAATAATCTGTGGGATCTTAGAAGTATATATTTTCCTTATTGAGCCTCCAGATGACATATAGCCATTGGACACCGTTATTTTAGACTTATGAGATCTGAGCAGAGCACCCAGATAAAACACAACGAACCTAGGTAAACACGGCAGACCCTTGGCCTATGGAAATTTTGAGATGATAAATTTGTGACAGTTTAAGTTGCAACATTTGTAGTAATTTGTTATGCAGCAAAAGCAAACTAATACAACGGTTGCCTGAGTACAGATGAGATAATTGTGTTTTGCTATTAGATTCATCCTTGTTTTTAACTTTTTCAATAGACAGAGCTACAAAAATTTTTTTAAAAGATAAATTACGTTTGAATTATTTTGATATATTCACAATAAATTCAGGACTTCAGAGTATTACTTATCTGTACTTTTCTTACTCCTATGTTTTTTTTTTTCCTCCCATACTAAAATTCTCAGTTCTCAATGACACATCAGCTTAATTTTTTATTTACATTATCTCTCAATGCAAACTCAACAGTCTCAAAGTACCTATAACATTATGAAATGGGGCCACCCCTGTGGTGCACTTGGGTGAGTGAGGCGCTTGGGAGCACAGCGGCGCTCCCGCCTCGGGTTCAGATCCTATATGGGAATGGCTGGTGTGCTCACTGGCTGGGCGCGGTGCGGGCGACACCATGCCAAGGGTTGCAATCCCCTTACCAGTCACCAAAAAGGACAAAAAAAAAAAAAAATTATGAAATGTATGATTACAAAAAAAGTTTGTATTTTCCTTTTTTGGCTGCTTTCTAGAGTACAGTCCATTGGGGATGTAAATTTAAACTCATCTTAAACAGTTCTTTTCTGTGTGGTTATGCTACCAAGTTAATACACAGATTTACTTGTTGTTGCTTATTTTTTTAAGAACTGCCTTTTCTAAATTGAATTTTATTTTATACTTACTCAAAATATTTGTATGGCTATAAAGTCATATCTATAAAATGAGATATATTCAGAGAAATCTAGGTGTAGTCCCAAATACGCTTCACTTGATTTACTCCCTCCTCCCTCTACAAGTAAATATTTTGAAGGGCATATGTTTTCTTTCATTTTTAATTATAAGCAAATATGTCCATACATATATTCATAGTGTGTGTATGTATGTATGACACAAATCATATATATTCAAATATATATTCAAATCCACCCTTGTCCTTCCGCCTCTTCCTTGATTAGCAGTGGAAAAATATATATACTCTTCTCTACTTTTCTATTTTCAAATAGCAGTATATTCTGGAGATTTCCCCATGTAAGTACATAGAGATTTTTTTCATTCTACTTATAACTTAACATACTTTATGGTGTGAATATTCCGGTTTCTATCAGCAGTTTCCATTGGCTGTCTTTTTTTCTTTTTCTTTTTTAATCTACATTTACACATAATGCTGAAATGAGTAGCCTTGTCATGAATCCTTCCATATTTATTCCAGAGAAAAATATGAAAGTAGGAAGTGAGACTATGGGATTTCTGGGTCAAAGTTCAGGTACATATGTGCTTTTCCTGTTTGTTGCCAAATATTTTCCATAATGGTTTTATTCTGGCATACTCTAACTGGTAGTTATAGGACACAGTAACTGTAAAATCTATTTTCTTAGGATACTTTGTACCTTTATGTAATTCTTTCCTTTGGGAATTAAGAGAACTCTCATCTGAAATCATAGACTCAAAATGAATAGGCCAATGAATATTGAATCTTATTTAAGAGTTAGTCCAGGTAATAAACTGTTCAAACTACTAAACATTATGTATACATGTGGCAGAAAGTGCATGTCTGGAAAGGACGCAAATGTATGAGTCATTATAACCATAAATATTTTCTTATAGTCCCCTAGAATTCCAGATATTATTTTCTTGAAAGCATTAACAAGACACTAATGCTTGCTGAATGTTCCATTCCTATTTTGCATTCAATTTTGTATTGTTCTTTCTGTACTGGGGTATTTTCTAGTGATTCTTTCAAAGATAATTCTCAAAAAGGCTTTAACATATAGAAATAGAAGGGAAACAAAGTGGAACATTTGAACCACTTCTTAAGCATTCTTGTCCTCTGTGTAACAGACCCCTGTAATACAAAAAGTATTTATGTATTTTTGTTTGTTTACTGGTTAAGATTTCTCTTAAATTACAAATAGGTAACTTATTTTTTCCTAGACTTCAAGACCTAAGAATGATTTTAAGAATGTTTCACTTTTAACTGTGGTTATGATCAGTAGAGCAAAGGTTATCAGAAGAACTTTTGTCAAAAGTCAGAAAGAGAGAAGAGCAGGTAGAAAACAAAACAAAACAGAACAAAACAAAACACATTGGGGAGTTGGGTTCAGTTTTGAGCTACTTGTCATGGTCACTCTTCCCTTTCAACCAAACTTTGTTTTGATCTATGTTTACTATCTTTTCTTCATTACCTTGCATCCACACCTCAGTTCTCCTTTATCTGGCTTCGGTCTGCTCTTCTCTGAAATGCTTTCCAAATTTTGAAACTTCCAGATTCCACCACTAATACCCTACTGACCCTCTTCAATTCTTCTCTTGCTAGCTATCTCCTCTGCATTTCACACTGTTGACACCTTCCTCCTTCTTAATACTTTTTACTCTATAGTCAGGGGAACCTGCTACACAGGTTTCTTTCGCACTCTTCTTTTGGGTATGTGTGGTTTCTCTGTGATTCGTTCAGTCCTCTATTTCATATATACGTACTTGTATGATTCCACATAAACATGACCAAAGAGTTTCTGAATCATATGCCTTAATGTTTCTGTATACCTCAAAATGGATAATCCCACAAGGCACTGAAACTCAAAATATTCATCTTTCTTCACAATCTTTCCCAACCAATATTTCTTGTCTCAGTTTGTGTCCTATTCAGTAACACAATCTCAAAACTTGAGCACTTATTTCAAAATTTCTTTCCCTCATGTTCACCTCTAATCAATCACTGAATCTTGATGTTTCTCCAGTAATCCTCATTGTCTACATGTCTTTATCCTAGGACAGAATTTAAGTGCTCATCATTTCGTGCCTTGTCCCCTTCAATAACCATCTAACTTGTCTCCTTGCCTGCAGTGTTGCCTAAATCAAATCTGTCATCCAGATTGGTACAGAAGGATTCATTTCAAATGCAAACTCTATCTTGTTACTGGCATGCTTAAAATATCTATTAGGTTCTTGTAATATACAGGAAACAACCCAAGCAACATGAAATACCTGCCCCCCTAAGCTCATCCTGTGTGACTTCCTGGCTCATGTATCATGCATTTGTTTTATCAAATGATTTTCTATAGACCTGTGCCTTCACAAATGTTTCCTCTGATGGAAACACTCATCTACCAGTCATCTTTATCCTGCTAACTTTTATGCAGTTATTAATATTCAGCTTATTAATTCCCCCAGAAAAATCTCCCCATCATTCTCTGTATATCTTTATCATAGTAATGACCACAACAAAATCTAACTTCTATGAGCATCTCTTTCCAGAGCTATAATGTAATTGCTTCAGTAATGAAAGTAACATTCTTATGCTTTCAAATCCTAGCAAAGTATATGGCATAAATAGTGTTCAATTAACCCAGGTTGAATTAGAGTGAGAAAGGAATGTAAAAAATTCAGCATTGACTATAAAATCGGAGCAGATAGGTTGGCAGAGAGAAAATATACAAATAAAATTAAGTAAATGGCATTGGAAGAATTTGAAAAAAGCCAATAAGTAATCATTGGAAGAATTAAATTATATGTTTAAATTTTACTTTTCCTCCTAGAGCATTATTTATTCCTTGGTTGACTTCCACCATATTTGTGAAAGGTGAGTTTCAAACCATGGGTTGACATGATTCTTCCTTAAAATGCTCAATTTTGTTCATTTGTTTGTTTTTAAATATTTTTCTCTATGTACTTTACCTTATCTATGCGTTATAAAGCCTATTAATATCTGCTTACTGTATAAGAGACACATAAATAATATTTATGGGTTTTATGTTCCCTAATTTATGTTCATGAAAATGGTATTGGAAAATTTGTTTTTTCTACTTATTATTATTCAATTCAAATTCAAATTATACTAAGGATAGGGAAACAGTTTATAAGTTCTAAGTACTGAAGTAAATTCAATACTTAATGTTCAAGGTTGATTTATTGCTATAGAAATATGATTTACCACTACAAAGAGGTAGCTTTCATAGTGTTTCTGGGACACAAGAGTCTTTCTGGTAAGTCTAAACTGATGAAAACCATACAGATTAACTTTTCTGGATTTTTATTTATAATTTTTCATTCTTTATACTTTTTATAAACTTCAAATAACTAACTCTCTTAAAAGATCCACAGGAAGAAAATATTACTACCTTTTTTGTGTATGGTGAAGGCTACGTAGTTTGGAAGTTTCTTCTCTTTTTGCAACCTTCTATCTCTTTCATCTTTAACCACATCCTGGAACACACTATCTTAGAAGTACAATATAAATAGATATTAGGTTGGAACATAAGAAACTAAAATAGAGAATGTCATTAGTAGGGATGGGTAAATTGTAGTCAATAGAAAATGTTGTCTGGGCCAAGTGTTTATTTCCAGCTATGGACTAATTGATAGTGTTCAATAGCCATAGAGGGTTTGAAGTATCATATTTACTAGATCTGTTTCCTCTATATAGTGCAGATATGTACAGTTGAGAGAAACATTGCTTGCAAGTTGTATTGAAAATATTTCTATATGCAAAGCACTTGAAAATAACTTGAGGCATTTTGCAGCAATCAGCAAGTTGCCAAGTTCTCCTGTCTTTCAACTCTCCATTTGGTAGAGCCTAAGTATTTCCAAAGCAAACAATTCTGGTAATATAAAGGTTTAAGAATTCACAGAACAAATAAACAGTAAAAACAGAGAATTCTTCAAAGCAAAACTTTTTTATTTAAAGTTCTCAAAAAATAGAAATTTAAATCAGAAACTACATAAATATAAATCCTGCTTTAAAAGTTTATATATATGGTTTTTGCTTAAGAGATTGAAAGAAAGAAGACCTAACAACGCCCACCTTAAATTTGGAAATTAGCTTCAGTAATATGTGTAGCAAAGATGTATTTCTGGAGAGTCTCATAGGTAACCAATGTATATCCTCACTAAAGGTGAATTAAATATATAAATAATACCTTGGTCTAAATTATGCACATTATTCTGCATGAATTACTTTCTAATATTTCCTCTACAGTTTTCTTTCTACAGACTTTCATGAGCTTCATTAAATTTAAGACTCATTTTATTAAATTTAGAAATTTGTCATTCATATTACAGCATTTTTCACAATACAGTATAGCTTGTTGCTAAACATCAATTTTTCCCACAAGATAACTTCTCTTTGAATAGAAATACTAGATCATCATTATGTCCTTACAACCTAAATAGTTCTTATTTCATAGAATTGTATTTATTAAACATATGAACAAATCCAGAACAAACTATTTATAATGTCTGTTCTTAGGTTTATAAATATGAATGAGTTTGCAAACAAACAATAAACAAATACATAGAAATATTAAATGAAACAATTAACTTTCAAGTGTTATTTTTCAGAATTGCCAGAATTTCAGAATTTGATGCTTACTTACAATTTCTGAATTCAAAAATATAATGCGGGTGACAAATAATCTTACAACTAAAGTCATCAACTGTACTATTTCTGTTAGGTGAAGAGGAGTATAATTTTTCCTGTATATGAAATAAACAGAGAGCAGTGGGAACAGCATGGATAATAAATTTAAACAAAAATTCTCCATAGATATTACAAACATTAAATACACACACACACACACACACACACACACACACACACACACACACACACACACACACACATACATGTAGTATGATGAATTCTCAAAGCTAAAGCATTTTTGCTTTTAAATCTAAACCAGCCAAGGTCAAGAGTTCAGATTCCCGGGCTGGCCAGCTGCAAAAAAATAAAAATTAAAAATTAAAATAAATAAATAAGTAAATCTAAATCACGCGTTATGCATTATTAGAGGACCATGTGAATCACAGTATATTGGACTACTCTGCAATTGAGCCCAGCATGAATAGTGCTCTATTCAATAAAGGGGGAGAAAAGTCTAGGTTGGATTTGGTCTGTGTTTCACACTCTGCAACTTGTAAGACTGGAAAGAGCTAAGTTGTTGCTATTTTCTGATGTTATCTTCTACTTCACTGCACACGATTTTACAAAGGTTTAAAACAGAAAAGCAGAGGACAGTAAACCAGCTTTATACCTGTAATAATTACAGATAGATAAATTGATAGCTACAGAGCAATTGCTGGAGCTAAATAAGTAGATAGATAATGATATACAGTCACCTAATGAGTTTTTCCACTATGGCTAATTTCAGAAAGTAATAATCATTTTTCATTTTGCTTTTAATTATCTAATCTCTTTGCCTTTATAAAATTTTAACTTAGAATGTTTAAATTTCAAGTGCAACACTATCATTTTAGAAATGAATCAAATATACATACACACACTACAAAAATACACATCTTTAAATGTTAAATTTTGACAAAATTTATTCTATTTCAAACTTGAATCCAGAGAGAAAGAAATAAAAGGAATAAATACAAATAATGTCACTAAATAATATCTATGCTTTAAACATAGTGTCTTAACAGCTTGTGTTGATTTGGACTAAATTCTTTTTATGGGCATGATGGTTGTGTGATTTCAACATATGATTTAATTTTGATATTAGGTAATTTGATGTTCCACATATTATAAGTCTTTGGCCACATTATGCATTTACATGGAAGATAACTCTTTGTGTATTCATATTGTATCAAAGCAAGTATTGGATCTAGATAACTAAATCAGGGAAATAGTTGTTATAATGCAGTTGGGAAGAAATCCAAGACTTCTTCCCAACTGCAATATAAAGTTATAGATTTATATAGATTTTCAAATCCATTAATTCAAGATTAAAATATAAATATTCAATAAATTAAATTAAATTACTTACTGAGTAAAATAAATAAATTCAACCTCTATTATGTTCACCATTTAAATCAAAGCAAATGTTGGTACTTAGACTAATGGTAAGCATTATATCTAGATATTAATCCCATTAAATATAAATATACAAATAAAGGTACATCACACTTATAGAGATAATTTATATAACCTTAAATAAATTATTTTTATAAATATAAATTATAAAAAGGAAAATTTATAGAAGTTTCAAAATACTGCCTTAACTAGATGTAGAGTTCCACGTTTAAACAGATATGTGTCTAGCCACCTATTATCATGTGTTCATCATCTGTGAGATAAAAATTTTGGTGTTATCCACTGAAAATATTCCATCTGTTGGAAGATTCAGAATGTGTAGAATAAATTAGCTATTTCTTCAGCACTCCTAAGTCACCTTCTATCTTTGTGATACATGTAAGTTCCTTAAATATTTAGAAGCTGAAGTAAAAAATTCAGACTTAGAGATGTGGAAATATATAGTTTTTAACACATTTTTTTTTTTTTTAATCTGGGAGAGTTATAATTTTCACAGAACAACAAACTAAGCCAACGTTTATGTGTCTCTGGAAGAATCTCCCTGACAGTGAACGTCCATTTTGGCACCACATAAACCACCAAATATACATGTGAACATCAATATTTTAATGCCTCAAACCATGACAAATTTTTTACTCCTTGAGCTTTGCTTTAATTTCGAAACATCATTTTATGTACCCTGAGCGTGATCAGAATCTGTACTGTCAATGAATCTAGTTCTTGTCTTAACATCGAAAAAATGTATTTATTTGTTTTTATTGGCTTTTCAAATATAACAAAAACCTACTTTTGAAGGCAGAGATGGAAAAAAAAAAAGACAGCAATGGCATTTTGGATTGGTATGTTTAAATGTATTCTTATAGTAAGTATACCTGCACACGAATATACACAGATTTTGTATATATTATTATATATGTTAATGTAAAAATTTAATATTACTGAATTATTGGTAAACTATATATTACTTCTGCTCAAGAAGTCAAAAGTTTGGTTAAGAATAGAAAATCATCCATTTCTGCCACAGCGTTACTTTCCAAAATGGGCTATTTTAATAAATATACCAAATGAGAAGCACATGTGACCTATCAAGACCTGCTTGGTGTTTTATTATAAATTTTTGAAATCTAGGATCTTATAAGTACATTTAAGTCAGTCTTTCTCTCTTGAGTGATCTGCATATCAGAGCAGTATATAAAATGTGACTGGTCATCTCAGGAAACGCCTGTCATCCCTGGGTCTTACAGGACTTGTACAGACATGAACTTGAAGTGTTGCAAATGTGCAGCAGAAATGTTTGTTTGAGTTCCTTTGAATGAAGACCAAAGTGGGTCTAGCTGTGAAAACTGAAGAAAATGTATGCACCGCTGTCACTTAATGAAAAAGTCACACTTTTAAAAAACTATGCATATGTACCCACAAAGAAAGCGAATCTTAAATTGGTATACCATACTGGTTCAGAGCAAATTCTGGGATCAGAACTTAGGCTAGATGTTCAGTTGCTTTGTGCTTTGGTTTTCTTGACTTTAAGAATGATGCTAATACCTATTCCAAAGTCTTTTTAGTGAAGACAAAATGTGTTAGTATATCTCAATTGTTTAGAATTATATTAGACATATAGAAAATACTTAATCAGTGTCACTCATGAAGATAATGATGATGGTGATGATGATGGTGATAGTAACCACAATATGAATGATGTCTGAGTTCCCCCCGAAAGCACGCTGTAAGACAGGAGCTTGGTTGTAGGTAGATTATTGAGAGAAGGATATTCTTGAGACACATTACAGTAAAATAGGGGAATATAAGACCTACAAAAGAAATAAGATGATAGAGAATGTTAGTGAAGGAGTTGTTACTGAGAGCAACCAGAACTCAGTCCTACTGAGGACTCTGTAAGAAACCATGACTTGGAATCATCCATCCCATTGAGATGAGGAAAGAGGGGGTGGGGGAAGGAGGAAGAAATCTGGGCATTAACCTTCTAACATCAAAACTCCACTGGCTTAAGTTTGCCTATGGAGGTGTTCTCAATGTTTCTGGGTGCTGAAGAAAACCAAGCTTACTGGAAACAATTTACAGCAGCTATAGGTGAACTAGATGGGTCAGGGAGTTAAGAGGTAGAACATCAATGTGGTTGGCCATATGGTTTTTCCATGTTAACCTGTTACTATGAAATTAATACAATGAGGATTAAGGCAAATTCATACAAAATTCAGATCAGTTCATAAAGGAGAAGTTTTTCTGATAGTCTTAGTAAACATAAAGAGACATTTGCATAGCTCTAAATTTTGCATGTACAGATATATTCTACCTAATAAGTTCATTATATGTGAATTACTTGTTCATATGCAGAATAGTCTTTCCTTATGCAGGCTTTCTCTAGCTCTGGTCAGTGTAGCATTTCTATGAGATTCATTGTTCAAATATTCTATTTTCTTCATTGTCTTGTGGCTGCTTGTTATAAGAGAATATTCCATGATATGTCCAATAATGGAGTGATCTAGTGTTGTTTTTTCCAGGGCAGAATGAAAGATCCTCTAAGGGCACTAAACAGAAATCTGACCACAATCTGTTTTCTTTGTTAGATTGTGGGATTTTCTGTTTTATGCAAACATATGATTTTTGGGGAAAGATGCATCTCCCATATGAAGAAGCATCTTACATTTCAGTTAGAATTTTACTCTTTGTAGAGTAAAATCCTTTGAGAAGGATTGATTTCTTTTATAAATAGAGAAAATTAACTGTTGCATTATAATGCCAGAGTAACTCAAAACGAAAATGATAGGACTCTAGACTAGAGTCATGTTTTCAACTTAGGAGTCTTTGGATTTTTGGGAAGAGATGCGTAAATCCATACATACACCAAGCATTGTTCATAAATTAAATAAACAAAATATTTTGCACAGATATATAACACTGTTTTGTGTTTAATAATGTAGACATTTATTTAAGAACATAAATTAATTTATACTAATATTTTCTCAAGGATTTATCTTCCAAAGATAAATGGGATCTTTTTGAAAGAGCATTGGATTTAGTGTTAGAAGAACTGGATTCAAGTCCTCTTTTAATATTAGATAAATATAATTAGGTTAATTTACTTAAACATTCTGAGTTTATTCCCTCATTTGTAAACAATTTCAATACTTACAAGTAATTGTAATTGTGTGTATATATGTATTATATTGTTTATGTAAAGAACATGTATATATTGCTTACAATTATATACATATATAAAAATTATATATTTATACATAATGTAGTTATAATTATATAATTATACACAAATTATATATGTGTATGTAATTGTAAGCAATATATACATGTTCTTTACATAAACAATGTAATATATATACATACAATTACAATTATTTACAAGTATTGAAATTGTTTATAAATACTGAAAAAATATTTGTAAGCTTGTAAAATGCCACCATAAAATCAGCATAGCACGAATCAGTAGGGAAGCTTCTCACCCTCTGCTGAAATGTTCTTAGGAACTGTTTTCTAATTTTGGAAAATTATGCAGTCCTTTTGTTCATTTTTCTTGATATTTTTCAGTTTCAAATTTCATGATCTGATAGTTAAAAATGAAAGTCCACTTTTTCAGTGAATGCTAAACTACCAGTAGTTTGATTAACTCCTTTATGGTATGATTTCTGATTAATATAGAATAAGCAATATTTTGCACATGTTAACTTTGGAAAAGATTATAAGTATTTTCCCCTTCATGCTCTGTTAAGACCATATTCAAGGCTGCCTTTAAAATCCAAAAAAATAAAAGAAGGTACAGCAAATTTAGTTTTAATTTACATTTAATGCACATTGAATGACATATAGTGAAATTTTATACAAACCTCTTACATACTACAGAAAAGTTCTTACAGATGGTGCTACCAAAATAAAATATTCTTATTACTAAGTAGTTAATTTATTACAATTTTATGTTTTTAATAACCAACATCATCAAAATGTCTAACATATATAGACTGTATCTAATCCAACTCTGGAAAGAAAATAAATTTCTGACTAAAACTATTAGATCTTAACAAGGGGTTCATTAACAATATCAAAATTTATCATTACCACATACTTTTAAAACAAGGGTCACTGACTTTTATTATTTATTTCTAGTCTTTTTATATAAAGTGCTCTGCCTTTGAAGAAGTTACTCAAAGCTACTTTTTCCCAAGTATTTAATAAAAGATAAAAAGTTAAATTAGCTGACCTATCATCATGTGAGCCTTTCACAATTGGGAAACATGAAAGCATGATAAAATTAAACCTGAGTGTTCATGATTATGACTTGGAAAACTGCAGTCACGTAAGTTCCACTACACCAAAAATAAATCTTCCTCTGGATGATGACTTGAAGGAATCCAGTTTTTCTTAACCTCAGAAAAGGCCTATAATATGTTAGTAAACTTATATTCTATGGTGACATGCTGCATTGCCATAGATTAACCCAGCATACTTTAGTCTTGAAGGATTTATTACATTCTGGTATACTGATCTAAAAGCCAGCAAGAGGACAGATGTGCTGGTGTTTGGGACCGTTAGAAATATTCCACATGATCAGGAAATAGGGAAGAACAAATTTTCTTTTTCTCAGAATAAGCCTAGCCCTGAAAAGACACGTTTTATAATAAACTCACATTATCCTAAACTCTGATCTGCATATATAAAAACATCATCTTAATGGGGAGGTTTTGGTTAAAGGGTGCAAAGTATCAGTTAGACAGGAGGAATAAGTTTTTGAGATCTATTGCACAGCAGGGTGACCTCAGTTAATAATAATGTATAGTGTACTTCAAAATTGCTGAGAGTAAATTTCAAATGTCTCACCACAAAAAGTGATGGGTAGATGAGGTGATGGATATGTTAATTAGCTTGATTTAAACATTCTACAGTGTATACATATATCAAAACATTATATTGTACCCTATAAATATATACAATCATGACTTGTCAATTAAAAATGATAGCAATAAAACCCCCATCATCTTATATCTCTTCCCTCAGCTTTAGATGGTTCCACTTAAGTTCCTTTATGAGCAAATGCCTTGCCAGCTCCTGGACGCTGAGCTGGTCTGTCAGGGTTCCTTTAAACCCTGGTTTTACTTCTCCTTTCACTTGCCTTCTTTCCTCCTATATTCCTCTCTTTCCATAAACTTAAACCAGGATGCTGGAGTCATCTTCTGGGCCAACACACACACACTCAGACACACACACATACACACACACACACACACACACACACACACACACACACACACACACGCCTGCAAATAGCATAATAAAACAAACAATCTCGTGTCCTGCTTAGAATTTGTTTCATTTTGGAAACCCACTAATTGTTACTACTTGTACCTTTCAATAATTTAACGTTTCATCTTTGTGTATGAAGGTAGGAGATACAGAGTTATTACAGCTACATTCCAGGCTACCATCAGTAAGTGTTCTGTAGCACAAAACTAGACGTACTCAGTTTTCACAATGGTCCAAATAGAATTGCTTCAGTATTCTACTCGTACGAGAACATTAAAATTTCCTCTTTAAAATCTTATAGATTAAAATCTCATTTTTTAAAAAAATTTTATTTTGTCGATATACATTGTGGCTGATTATTGTCCCCATCACCAAAACCTCCCGCCCTGTCCCCTTCCCCCCTCCCCCACAACAATGTCCTTTCTGTTTGCTTGTCGTATCAACTTCAAGTAATTGTGGTTGTTATATCTTCTTCCCCCCCCCGCTGTTTTTTTTTCCCTGTGTGTGTGTGTGTGTGTGTGTGTGAATTTATATATTAATTTTTAGCTCCCACCAATAAGTGAGAACATGTGGTATTTCTCTTTCTGTGCCTGACTCGTTTCACTTAATATAATTCTCTCAAGGTCCATCCATGTTGTTGCAAGTGGCAGTATTTCATTCGTTTTTATAGCTGAGTAGTATTCCATTGTGTAGATGTACCACATTTTCCGTATCCACTCATCTGATGATGGGCATTTGGGCTGGTTCCAACTCTTGGCTATTGTAAAGAGTGCTGCAATGAACATTGGGAAACAGGTATGCCTTCGACTTGATGATTTCCATTCCTCTGGGTATATTCCCAACAGTGGGATAGCTGGGTCGTATGGTAGATCTATCTGCAATTGTTTGAGGAACCTCCATACCATTTTCCATAGAGGCTGCACCATTTTGCAGTCCCACCAACAATGTATGAGAGCTCCTTTTTCTCCATAATCTCGCCAGCATTTATCATTCAGAGTCTTTTGGATATTAGCCATCCTAACTGGGGTTAGATGGTATCTTAGTGTGGTTTTGATTTGCATTTCCCGGATGCTGAGTGATGTTGAGCATTTTCTCATATGTCTGTTGGCCATTTGTATATCTTCCTTAGAGAAATGCCTGCTTAGCTCTTTGGCCCAAATTTAAATTGGGTTGCTTGTTTTTTTCTTGTAAAGTTGTTTGAGTTCCTTATATATTCTGGATATTAATCCTTTGTCAGATGTATATTTTGCAAATATTTTCTCCCACTCTGTTGGTAGTCTTTTAACTCTGTTAATTGTTTCTTTTGCTGTGCAGAAGCTTTTTAGTTTGATATTATCCCATTTGTTTATTTTACCTTTGGTTGCTCGTGCTTTTGGGGTCGTATTCATGAAGTCTGTGCCCAGTCCTTTTTCTGAAGTGTTTCTCCTATGTTTTCTTTAAGAAGTTTTATTGTTTCAGGGTGTATATTTAAATCCTTAATCCATTTCGAGTTGATTTTAGTATACGGTGAGAGGTATGGATCTAGGTTCATTCTCCTGCATATGGATATCCAGTTATCCCAGCACCATTTGCCGAAGAGGCAGTCCCTTCCCCAGTGAACAGGCTTCGTGCCTTTGTCAAATATCAGATGGAAGTAAGTGTGTGGGTTGATTTCTGGATTCTCTATTCTATTCCATTGATCAGTGTGTCTGTTTTTATGCCAGTACCATACGGTTTTGGTTATTATGGCTTTGTAGTATAGCTTAAAGTCAGGTAGTGTTATGCTTCCAGCTTTATTACTTTTGCTCAGCATTGCTTTGGCTATGCGTGGTCTTTTATTATTCCATATAAATGTCTGGATAGTTCTTTCCATTTCTGAGAAAAATGTCTTTGGAATTTTGATGGGAATTGCATTGAATTTGTATATCACTTTGGGTAGTATGGACATTTTCACTATGTTGATTCTTTCAATCCAAGAGCATGGGATATCTTTCCATCTTCTTGTATCCGCTCTAATTTCTCTCAGCAGTGGTTTGTAGTTCTCATTATAGAGATTTTTCACATCCTTGGTTAACTCAATTCCTAACTATTTTATTTTTTTGGTGGCTATTGTAAATGGGCAGGCTTTCTTGATTTCTCGTTCTGCATGTTCACTATTGGAGAAAAGCAATGCTACTGATTTTTGTGTGTTGATTTTGTATCCTGCTACAGTGCTGAAATCATTTATCAACTCCAACAGTTTTTTTGTAGAGGTTTTAGGCTGTTCAATATATAGGACCATGTCATCTGCAAACAGGGACAGTTTGACTTCATCTTTTCCAATATGGATGCCCTTTATTTCCTTCTCTTCTCTGATTGCTCTGGCTAGTACTTCCAACAATATGTTGAATAGGACTGGTGACAGTGAGCATCCTTGTCTAGTTCCAGTTCTTAAAGGAAAAGCTTTCAGCTTTTCCCCATTCAGGATGATATTGGCAGTGGGTTTGTCATATATGGCTTTAATTATATTGAGATACTTTCCCTCTATACCTAACTTATAGAGGGTCTTTGTCATGAGTGAGTGCTGAACTTTATCAAGTGCTTTTTCAGCATCTATAGAGATGATCATATGGTCTTTGTGTTTGAGTTTATTAATATGGTGTATCACATTTATTGGTTTGCGTATGTTGAACCAACCTTGCATCCCTGGTGTGAATCCCACTTGATCGTGGTGAATAATTGTACCTATGTGTTGCTGTATTCTGTTTGCTAGTATTTTAGTGATGATTTTTGCATCTATATTCATCAAGGATATCGGCCTGTAGTTTTCTTTTTTGGTTATATCTTTACCTGGTTTTGGTATCAGGATGATGTTTGCTTCATAGAATGAGTTTGGGAGATTTGCGTCTGTTTCAATCTTTTGGAATAGTTTGTAAAGAATCGGTGTCAATTCCTCTTTGAATGTTTGGTAAAATTCTGCTGTGAATCCATCTGGTCCTGGGCTTTTCTTTGCTGGGAGCCTTCTGATAACAGCTTCAATCTCCTTTATTGTTATTGGTCTGTTCAAATTTTCTACGTCTTCATGGTTCAGTTTTGCGAGCTTATGTGTGTCCAGAAATTTATCCATTTCCTCCAGATTTTCAAATTTGTTGGCGTATAGTTGTTTATAGTAGTCTCGAATGATTCCTTGTATTTCAGATGAATCAGTTGTAATATCGCCTTTTTCATTTCTAATTTTGGTTATTTGAGTCTTCTCTCTTCTTTTTTTTGTTAGCCATGCTAATGGTTTGTCAATTTTATTTATCTTTTCAAAAAACCAACTTTTTGATTCATTGATCTTTTGAATTGTTTTTTTGGTTTCAATTTCATTCAGTTCTGCTCTGATCTTAATGATTTCTTTCCATCTGCTAACTTTAGGTTTGGATTGTTCTTGTTTTTCTAGTTCTTTAAGGTGAAGTGTTAGGTTGTTCACTTGCCATCTTTCCATTCTTCTGAGGTGATCATTTAATGCAATAAATTTCCCCCTTAATACTGCTTTTGCAGTATCCCACAGGTTTTGGTATGATGTATCATTATTTTCATTAGTTTCAATAAATTTTTTGATTTCCTGCTTGATTTCTTCTTGGGCCCATATGTCATTAAGTAGAATGCTGTTTAATTTCCATGTGTTTGTATAGTTTCCAGAGTTTCATTTGTCATTAATTTCTAGTTTTAATCCATTGTGGTCTGAGAAAATACATGGGATAATTCCAATTTTTTTGAATTTATTGAGACTTGATTTGTGACCTAATATGTGATCTATCCTGGAGAATGGTCCATGTGCTGATGAGAAGAATGAATATTCTGAGGTTGTTGAATGGAATGTTCTGAAGATATCTGCCAATTCCAATTCGTCTAGAATATTGTTTAAATCTTTCTTTCTCTACTGATTCTTTGCCTAGATGATCTGTCTAATATTGACAGTGGGGTGTTCAGGTCCCCTGCTATTATGGTATTAGTGTCTATTTCCTTCTTCAGGTCTAATAGAGTTTGTTTTATAAATCTGGCTGCTCCAACATTGGGTGCGTACATATTTATGATTGTTATGTCTTCTTCATGGATCAGTTCTTTAATCATTAAGTAGTGTCCCTCATTGTCTCTTTTTATGGTTTTTAGTTTAAAGCCTATTTTGTCCGATATAAGAATAGCTACTCCAGCTCTTTTTTCTTTTCTGTTTGCATGGTAAATCTTTTTCCATCCTTTCACTCTTAGTCTGTGTGAATCTTTATGGGTGAGGTGGGTCTCTTGTAGGCAGCATATAGTTGGGTCCTGCTTTTTGATCCAGTCAGCCAGTCTCTGTCTTTTGATTGGGGAATTTAAGCCTTTTTCATTAAGAGTTGTTATTGAAAGGTGTTGATTTATTCCTAGCATTTTAATGGTTGTTTGGTTGTCTTAGGTGTCTTTTGTTTCTTGCTTTCTGATTTACCGTTTGGTTTCTGTGTTTGTTGCTTCCTTAGGTTGTAGATAGTGTTTTTGTTAGCTTGTTTTCTCTTCATGAATGCCATTTTTATTATACTAGTGGGTTTTGATTGTTCTTGGGTTTTTATGGCAGTGGTAGTTATTTTTCAGGAACCAAACCCAGTACTCCCTTGAGGATTTCTTGTAAGGTTGGTTGTGTGGTAGTGAACTTCCGCAGTTTTTGTTTGTCTGAGAAATATACTATTTGCCCTTCATTTCGGAAGGATAGCCTTGCAGGGTAGAGTATTCTTGGCTGGCAATCTTTGTCTTTTAGTATTTTGAATATATCATCCCATTCCTTTCTAGCTTTTAGGGTTTGTGATGAAAAGTCTGATGTTAGCCTGATTGGGGCTCCCTTATAGGTGATTTGACGCTTCACTCTTGGCAGCTTTTAAGATTCTCTCTTTGTCTCTGAGTTTTGCCAATTTGACTATGACATGTCTTGGAGAAGGTCTTTTTGGGTTGAATACATTTGGAGATCGTTGAGCTTCCTGGATCTGAAGATCTGTGATTTTTCCTATACCTGGGATGTTTTCTGCCACTATTTTGTTGAATATGTTTTCAATGGAATCTCCATTTTCCTCCCCTTCTGGAATACCCATGACTCGGATATTTGAGCGCTTGAAGTTGTCTGATATGTCTCTCAGATTTTCTTCAATGTCCTTGATTCTTTTTCCTTTCTCCTTTTCTGCTTGTGTTATTTCAAACAGCCCATCTTCAAGTTCAGAGGTTCTCTCTTCAATTTCGACAAGCCTGCTGGTTAAACTCTCCGTTGTGTTTTTTATTTCGCTGAATAACTTCTTCAGTTCAGCAAGTTCTGCTGCATTTTTTTTTCAGGACATTGATTTCCTTGTACATTTCCTCTTTCAGGTCCTGTATACTTTTCCTCATTTCATCATGATGTCTAGCTGAGTTTTCCTGTATCTCATTCAGTTTCCTTAGAATTATCACTCGAAATTCCTTGTCAGTCATTTCAAGGGCTTCTTGTTCTATAGGATCTAGAGTTTGAGATTTATTAACTTTTGGTGGTGTACTTTCTTGATTTTTTGTATTTCTGGTATCTTTTTTTTGGTGTTTATTCATTGTGGCAGGGGGTTTCACAGTCCACCGGTTTGAGAATATTGACTAACTAAGATATTGCTGTGGTTGCCAATTTGGTATCTCTACCTCCGTGACTGCTCTGTTGGCCTCTAGTGCCTTGTGTGTATGGTTGCCTCGGGTCTTGGGCCTCTCCGGGGAGCCACCTCTCTGGTTAGCTTGGACTCTGCTGGGCTGCTGGATCACGTACCACAGGGTGTGTGATCTCTGGTGAGCTTTCACTTTCCATGCAGGACTTCTCCCTGTTCCGTGTGCTCTGGCCTGGGCTGTTGGATCATGCAGTGGCGACCCCACAGGGTGTGTGGTTTCTGTCGAGTCTCTGCCTCCCTGGCCAGACATCTCCCTGCTCTGTGCACACTGGGCTGGGCTTGGACGTGTCTTCTGCAACCCTCGTCTATCAGCTGGGCCTTCAAGACCCTGCTTGGCACCGCCTCGCCCAGGAATTCTACCAGGTTTCTGCTAGGCACAGATGACCGGTCACTCTGGGTGCCTTTGTAGCACTGTGTAGATCTTTCTCGGGACTTATCACCTTCCTCCTGGTATCGCAGTTATTTGTGTACTTGTCTTATCTCCCACACCAGAGCGTGAGGTCCTTGGGGGAGGAGCCCGCAGCACATGGTTCACCTTTGTATCCTCCCAGCACAGCCCCAGTCCGGTGCCCGCCTGCAGTCAGCTCTCCAGCAGGTTCAAGCGGACTTGGGTACTCTCCTACCACACTATTCCTAACCAGAAATTGGTTAGGCGTTTTTCTGAACTGGTGGCCATAGAGATGGTATCTGCCTCCCAATAACAAGAAGTTTACCGGGGCCGGAATCCAGGGTGTGGTAGAGTGACAGTCAGCCTAGCCCGTACTTCCTTGCCCTCTCGACGCTGGCCGGGGATGCCCCATGCCACTAGCCCCGCCAGAGAACCGCAGAGGGAGTGGGAGGGGAGGCCAGCCCGCAGGTCCCGGGAAGCCCTGTGCCAGGGCAAGCAAGTGGGAAGGCTCAGTGAGGAGCCAAACTGGGTGAGGAGGACAGGCTTGGCTGAGCTGGGCCAGAGCTGCCACCGCCTGAGAAAATGGAGGCAGCCCTGGGGTGGTGAGTGGCCTGGTGATGCAGGCGGAAGCTGGGTGGGTGTCAGCCCCTCGAGCAGGGCCGTGTCAGGGGTCACTCACAGGGCTGTTCCAGGTCTGGCGCTCACTCTCTGCCTCTGGTTTGTTGCCTTCCCCGTTCTCGGTTCCCGCCGCCTCGGGCTGCTTGCTCAGTCCCGCGGCGCGGCTCGGGCACTCGCAGGAATCTTCTTTTATGCTGGCCTGAAACCTCAAATCCTGAATAGGGCAGCTGGCCGCCTTCAGTGCGGCCCTGGTCTCTGGGATCCTGTCTGCATCCACAGCAGCCCTGGCACCGTGTTCCCTGTTTAGAGACTCGCTTTTGCAGCTAAGAAACAGTTCTTTTCCTGCTCCATACTTCAAAGCTGTTGCCACTGTCTGACCGCAACACCCACGGGAGGCAGTTGCATCAGGCTACGGGCTACGAAGCACTAGAAACTGCAGAAAGAGCTAACTAAACCATCCTTCCCGGAATCCTCTGGGTTCGCCAAAATCTCATTTCTTTGTCTTGTCCCCCTCTCCTTCATGTACTGCTTTCTTACTTCTTATCCACTCCTCATTGCCCCTGTGGCTCCTCTGACTATTTTATCCTTTCACAATTCACAATTTTAGTGCTCCTGGCTCCCCAATCTAACCTAAAATTCAGCATATTTACTTCCTTCCCTTTTGCTACTGATCTCAATTTCTCTGATCCTTTACTTTTTTTTTCAACTTTCCTGTGTAATCCCAGTCAAATTGTCTAATCTTCTATTTTATTGTAAAGGTATAGAGAAAAATTGCACAACAGTTAAGATTGGTGCCCCTGAAGATTTATTGTGTATAACCTCACACACACCATCAATGCCACTTAGCAAGTCTTTTATTTACTTTTTGACTTCCAGTCCTGTTCCATATAGCAACAATTTCCTAACTTAGTAATTTCACATTCTCTAGCTCACCACCCTCTCCACTGATGCTCACTTAAAAGAGATAACATCATTCCTGTTTCGCAGATAAAATATAGGGGAGAGGCTATCTTCCTTTTTCATGCCTTTATCCCCAAAATACTCCTGTGACTCCACCATTCTTACCTCCTTCATTGTTTCTGTGGAACAAAATAAACCTTCTCCTTTATCATACAATGCTGTAGCCACAGCATTAGAGAGCTTGTTACATTGTGCTTTCTTATCGGCCATACATTACATGGGCTCTCTCTTATCAATTAATTTATTGATCAAATATTTATGGATATTTATGCTGATAACTATTGATTGATTTATCTTCAAATTTATTTTTAAAATTTTAATTGGCACATAGTAATTGTGCATATTTATGGGGTACCGTGTGACATTTTCATACATGAATATAATATGTAATAATCAAATTAGGGTAATTAGCATATACATCTCCTCAGATATTTATCATTTCTTCATGGTGAGAACATTCACAGACCTTACTTCTAGCTATTTTGAAATATACAGCATGTTATTGTTAACTATAGTCACCCTACTGTGCAGTAAAATAGTAGAACTTATTCCTCCTATCTAACTGTGCCTTTATACCCATTAACCAACCTTTCCTCATCCCTCTATCCCCCCTACCATTCCTGGACTCTAGTAACCACCATTCTACTCTCTAATTTTATGAGATCATTTTTTTAGATTCCACTTACTAGTGAGATTGAGTGGTGTTTGTCTTTCTGTGCCTGGCTTATTTCACTTACTGTAAAGTCCTCCAGGCTTATTTACATTGCTGCAAATAACAGGATTTTATTTTTTAAAGGCTAAATAGTATTCCATTGTGTAAGTATACCACATTTTCTATATCCATTCATCTGCTGATGGACACGTGTTGATTCCATATCTGGGCTATTGTGAATAGTGCTGCAGTAAACACACGGTGCAGCTATCTCTATGACATATCAAAGAGATACATACCCAGAAGTGGGATTGCTGGAAAGTTTGAGGAAACTTTATACTGTTTTCCGTATGGCTATACTAATTTACATTCCCACCAACAGTGTATAAGAGTTCCCCTTTCTCCACATCCTTGCCAGCATTTTTTTATTTTTTTCTCTTTGATAATAGTAATTCTAGCTGAGGTGAGATGATATCTCATTGTTTTAATTTGCGTCTTTCTGATGATTAGTTACATTGAGCATTTTTTTCATAAACGTGTCAGTCATTCGTGTCTTCTTTTGAGAAATATCTGTTCAGCTCATTTGCCCATTTTTCTACTTGTATTATTTGATTTTTTACTATTGAATTGCTTGATTTCCTTGTATATTTCAGATATTAACCCCTTGTCTGATGTATAGTTTGCAAATATTTTTTACCATTCTGTAGGTTGTCTGTTCACTCTACTGATTACTTCTTTTGCTATGCAGACATATTTTAATTTGATGTAAACCCATTTGTCCATTTTTGCTTTTGTTGCCTGTGCTTTTGAGGTCTTACCCAAAAAATTCTTGTCCAGACCAAAGTCATGAAGCATTTCCCCTATGTTTTCTTCTAGTAATTTCATAGTTTTGGGTCTCACATTTAAGTCTTTAACCCATTTTGGATTGATTTTTATAAGTGGTAAGAAATAGGGATCTACATCTCAACACTGTTTATGAAAGAGACTGTTCTTCCCCCAATATGTGTTCTTGGCACCTATGTAGAAGATCAGCTGGCTGTTAACACATGAATTTATTTCTGGGTTCTCTATTATGTTTTGTTAGTCTGTGTATCTGTTTTTATGCCACTACCATGCTGTCTTGGTTACTATTGCTTTGTAGTATATTTTGAAGTCAAGTAGTGTGATGCCTCCTGCCATATACTTTTTGTGCAGGATTACTTTGGATATTCAGGGTTTATTTTTTGTTTGTTTGTTTATTTTTTTTGTGGCTCCACAAAAAGCAAGAACCAATGCCAAGAGGCAGGAGGGAAATAATTATATTTGAGGAAAAGATCAGAGGGTAGTATAATCATACAAGCCATGATAAGGATTTTAAACTTTTTTCTAATTGCTAAGTTAAGAAATTTAAACATTTCAAGCAGGTAATTGGTATGATTTGATGTATATTTTTAAAAGATTATTCTGATTTCATGAGGACAATGAGTTGTAAGTGTAAGAGTGAAATCTGGGGAATCATCAAGAAATAACTGCACTAATCTAAGCAAGAAATAGTGGTGACTGTATCATAATGGTGGTAGCAGGAGAAATGGAGAAAAGTCAACAGATTTGAGATATAGTTTTGAGATAAATCCTGCAGAATTTATTGGTGGGATAACTATGGAGGGAGGGGGAAAGAGGATAACCAACAGTGACTACTACTTTTTACTTGAGCAGCTGAGTGATATCATTTACTGAATGAGGTTGAGTTAACAACAGGTTTGAGATTGGAGTAAAGACTGAAGATTTCCTTTCAGGAAATATCAGTTGTGAAAGGGCTTCATCACAGTAAATGCTCAATCCTTTTCAATGTTAAAATCAAACAACATAAAAATCTGTCTCAATCTTGCTACCTCTCTTACCTTTTCTTTTCTGTGTCAAGCTTCTTTAAAATAATGTCTCTCTCTCTCCCTCTGTCTCTCTCTCTCCTTGTCTCTCTCTGTCTCTCACTCCTCAATCTCTTACACTTTGACCTCTGATTCCCCTATGCCACTAATACTCTTGCGTTCATTACTGTAGTGCATCAGTTCTCAGTGTGTGATTCCTGAAATAGCAGTATCAGCCTCACCTGGGACCTTGTGGAAAATAAAAGTTCTCAGGCCCTATCCTAAGTCTTATTCTGAATTAGAATGAACCCAGGAATCTTTGTTTTAACAAAACTTCAAAGTGACTCTGATGCGTAGCAAAGTTTGTAAAGACAGTGCTGTGGTTCAACGTTTCGGTGCACCCGACCAGTACCTTCAGGTCTGAGGCACTCATTCCCAGCTTCCGGGGGAGTTAATAGCAGAGAACTTTCAGGTAAGTCCCTCTCGACTAAGAGTAATTGCCCTCAGCCAAAGAGAGCCATGAGCCATCTTGCCCCTAAGTCATACTTTCTCCTTGGAGGAATCCTGTCTCCTATCAGCTGTACACAGAGGGACTGTTATAAAGTGCAGGCTTTCTTCCTTCAAGGTGAGAAACTGTGAAGGGCTATCCCATTTTCAGCATTCCCTCAAATATAGACTGAGGCCTCTTTTGTAGTCACTTTGTAGTTCAACTTCTCCTTTTGACCAACCTAATTTCCTCACCCCTCACAGGTATTTTGTTTTATATTGCTCTCCAATAATCCTCCATGAAAATTTCAGACATTTTTCTTTTCTGATTCTTGGGGAACTTTCACTACAATAATTACCAGTGACACCCTCAGTGACAGATATAATCAAATAATCAATATTTAACCCATTTGGCTGTTTTAACAGTCTTCTCACATGACCATCATTCTTCTCTTCTTGCCATCTCCTCTATTATTTTCTAGAACACCATTCTTGACTGGCCTTTCTCTAATATCTTGTCTTCACTTTCTTAGAGTCCTTTTGAGATTTCTTCCCCTCCATTCATTTCTTAAATTTTGGAATTACTCTATTATTTTGTCTTACCACCTAACTATTCTTTAAAAATGTCTTTCATACTCATGGAATAAAAAAAAAAAAAAATCAGAGCAAAAAAACCCAACAAGACAAATTTATACTCAAGTTTAGATCTCCAGAAGTATGTCCCCATTTGTTTACTAGACATTTTCAAATGGATGCCCCAACAACACCTCATGGGATAATTTATTTAATGTATATTTTTAGATATATCTTATTTGTCAGACATTCAGATGTGTCAACATAATCAAAGTTGAACCCTGTCTACTCCCTTAAAGTCTATCTTAGTGTGAGCAACGCCATGCAAGTGGAGGAATAAACTCATCTGGATGTGGGTGGCAACTCTTCAAGGGATAGTAAACAAATACTTTGTTGTCAGAAGCCTGTGCTGATTGGATAAGTACATTCTGAGGGAAGTTGAGACAATGGGAAGTCCCAGGGAAAATTACTATGTCATGCAACAGATGATACTATTGTTTTTTATCTTCATCATCTCTTTAGGATGAAGTCCAAACTCCCAAGGGTCCTTCAGATAGTACTTTTAAGGACTGGCCCCTCAGTCTGATTTTCTAATCTCATGTCGGATATTCTGGTCACACTGAACAACTTAAGCTTTGTTTAATATAACATTCTTATCTCTGTATGTTTCCATATGCACAAATTATTTCCATAGTCTAGAATGTCTTTTTCTTCTCACTTTTATGAAAATTACTTGACCTTAAATATTTAGTGAATTAATAATAATTTTCAAAATATTTTTTGAGTACCTACTGTGAACCTGGCAATATTCTAGAGAATTAGGATATATCAGTTAAAAAAAAAAAAAAAGTAGTATAAATCTCTGTGTTACAGAGCTTATATTTGAGTGAGAGAAGACAGACAATAAACATTAAACACAATAAATAAGTATGCATGCCAGTAGGTAATAACTAGTATTGGATAACAAAACAGAATAGCTGAAGGAAGATCAGTCAGTACCAGAGAGTGCAAGGAGATCTGTTGTAATACAAGAAAATTGTGACTCAGGTAGGCATATTGAGAAAGTCATTTAAGCAAAGACTTAGGAAGATATGGGTGTTTTCCATGTGGATTCTGGGGGAAGAATCTTCCAATATGATGAAGCAAGCAGTCCCAGGGCCCTAAGATGAGAGAGCACTTGACAAAGGAGACCATTATGGCCAGGCAAAGTGAGGAAACAGAAGAACAGGAGATGGAGGGGTCACAGATCTATCATGGGAACAGATCATACAAAGTACTGTGTGTGTGCCACCGGAAGGACTTTGCTTTCGGATAAAATTGAGAGCCATTGAAAGGTTTTCAGCATAGGAGTGGCTTAATTCAAATTCCTTTTTGAAAGGATCACTCTAGATGCTGTTTTAAAAATAGACTTTGTGGAGGACAGGAAGTGCAAGTAATGAGAAATACACAGCAACTAGAAATATTGTTAATATAGTACTAATATGATATGTAGATGTTATAGACTTAGAGAAGAAAAGAGTAAAGAATGGCTGCAAAGTTTTCTATCCAAGCACCTGGAAAAATGGAGCTATTATGAGGTAAAAAAAAAAAAAAAAAAAGGCTGTAGATAGAGAACTTTATGGTAAAAAAATTTAAAAAATCCCAAAGTTTTGGTTGAGTTTGAAATATCTATTAGTTGATATTAAAGCAGTTGTTGGGGTCAAAAATAAATGTCTAGGCTAGGGCTAGAGATAAAACTTACAGATTTTTAAGGGGATGAGTTAATATAGAGAAGAGGACTAGATACTGAACCTAGGATATTCCAATATTAAAAAGTTGTGAAAGAAGAAGATTTAGCCTAGAAGCTTGAGAAATAATAAGTAAGAAGGTAGGAAGAAAACTAAGAGAGTTTGGTGATGCAGAAGCCAAATGAAAAAAATGTATGTTATGGATGAGAGAATTATCAACTTTGTCAAATTGGGCTGCTTTGTGGAATGAGATGTATTATTTTTCCATGGATACATAACAAATTACCACAAATATAGCCATGAGATAACTTGTTATCTCAGAGTTTCCTTTGGTCAGGAATCTAGTACGTTTTAACTGGGTTCTCTACTGAGGATCTCACAGTGCTCAAATTAAAATGTCAGTTGGCTGCACTGTCTTTTGGAGGCTCAGCTACAGAAAGATTTTCCACGTTACCTCAAGTTGTTGGCAAAATCAAATCTATGAAAATACATTTTTTATTTTAGTTTATTTAAGCAAATACTTATTGAGTATCCAATGTGTCAGTTACTCTATGATCCTATGAAAAGTGAAATGATTAATTACACTGGGATATTTTCTTCAGAGAATACATTATATTGTAGGTTAGATAAATCTATAAATGAACTACTATGGAATTTCTTCTAAGAAAGACATGTTCATTTTAACTTGGGGCATGAGGAGTAGATTTCAAGCACAGTGTAATTTTTGATTTGGATCTTAGACAAAACTCATACAAAGATTTAACTATCTGTGTAAAAGCAAACAGTTAGGTTCTATTCGAAGAGCATTATCTCATTTTGGCTGGGATACAGAAATAATCGTAGCCATGGCTGGAAACCAGAAGTAAAATCCAGATTTTGTGGAGCCATGATCTTACACATTTTGCGGAGCCATCTTTAAAAAAAGAACACAGTATTACAAATAGAAAATGCTTTTGGCCACTCAGTTGCTACCCAGCTTGATTGGAAGAGGCATGGAGGGGAGTGAGGATGGAAAAGATAGTGCCTGAACCAATTGTCATTCAAATATCTTAATTTGTAAATTTTGCAATTAACATATGACCAAGTGAGCACAAATCTAGAGCTCCTCCCTATGGCCACAGAAAGGACCTATACTAGAAGGGCCCTGAAATGAAGCTTCCTTTGCTTCATGGCAAACCAGCTTCTGCTGGAAATGTGGAATAGCAGATCACAGAGGGTTCAAAGCCAGGCTAAGCAAGTTGGTCTTTAGTAGTTAAAAAGAGAGAGTGAGTAAAATGGAAAGCGTAGAGAATTACCTGAATGATTTGAGCCATGAAACAATTTTATCCAGAACATTTAGATCATTGAGTGAGGAGAAAGAAATTAATTTAGTTTTAATTTTGTCAGGACTTGTACACAAAATTGATTTCATTCTCTATATTATATTACACTAGTGCAATTAAGAGAATAAAATATAGCCATTTACTCATGCGGATTTTATTAAATAATTATCAATTCCATGTTTCTATGAAGAACAGATCCTTTTACAATTTATTTAAAAATATAAAATGTTTAAATATGGTTCTGGGATTTATCTTTGAACTAGCATGTTAAGCTATGCAGGTATACTATTTTTTCCAGAAATAAAGGGAAAATTTACAATTTTTGTTTGTTGTTTCTATTCTTCACCTTACATTGTCTGCTTAATTCTCACTATAAGCTGAAATTGAATGAATCATTTTTCTGGCTAACGAAGAACTTTAAATGAATTAACATACTTTTGCTAACTTCTTATCTGTAAACTCACTATTCAAAATATTGTCTGTGCACTTCATTAAAATTTTAGAAGAATTGGCCTGTAAGACCTAGTAAAAAAGGCTTCTCAGGAAGTTCATGGAAACACTATAAAACTTTTTGTCAAAAATAAACCACATTGTAAACCAGTACACAAATTCAATCAATATATCTTTATTTGTTCCTTGCTGATGTCATCATTATGGTGACATACTACCTATAGGAATAAAATTGGCAGCCGAAAATGTTCCTCCCACGTATTCTAAGACTTTTCAATTCCCAGAAATTTTATCCATGGAGAACAAAGGAAAAAAGTCTATTCGTTTATATGAAAAATGGAATAGTTTATAATAACTCTTTTGAGACTTTCACAAGATTCTGACAGGCCATAAAAAATAATTCTTTGAAATCTGAGAAATTTTACTTATATATTTCTTTGGCTTATTATCTTATAATTTATACATGTACTACTGCCAAAATTGAGCTGAGGACCATTCTTCATTTTATTGTAAGAATTTCTTTTATTCCAGTATGTAAATGACTAGCAACATTTTTGCTAAATATCATCGTGATTTTTTTGTAAAATTCCTTCGAATTGGTTATTTCCATGTAAATATATGAGCATAATTTATTCATTAATATTTATTAATATAGAGGTGAAATTATAAAGGTCAATTAATCCAACATCTTACCCAGAAGAAGAATCTCCTCTATGCTGGAAGCTTCTATTAAATGATACAGGAGTGATAAGCAGCCCCAAAATTTTAGAGGCCTACACCAACATTCAAGTTGCACTCAAATGGTATGTGAGGCTCTATTCCATGTGCCTTCATTTCAGAATCCAAGCTTAGAGATCAGCTTCTACTTGGAACATAATATTCTAGTAAGAAGGGGAAAACAACAGAAAAAAACAAGCGATCTAGCAGAAGCATCAACTATGCTTCTTAAAAACTTTTGCTTAAACCAGGTATTTATCCATTATGCTTACATTTCACTAACCAAAGCAAGTTTCACACAGAGCCTCTTAGTGGTGCTAGAAAGAATATTCTTTCGGTGGAAAGGCATTGCAAGCACATGGCAATAGGTGGAAATGAATAAACAAACCTCTTACAGAAAGGGTAACAGTAAATAATTAGAAATGATAAATAAAGTACTATGCTCCTCCGTCTTGCTCACAAATATTCATTCTCTCTCCTCTGTATGCAAGATATATTCTTAGGAAGTGATGAGTATATCTTGCATACTGAAGAGAGGGAATAAATACTTGTGATCAAGTGGGATAAGCATCCTATCCATGGAATAAACATTCATTTCATGAACTTCACGAATAGACCCAGAAACTAAACAACCTAGGAAAGCCACTAGAAAGGTAGGGAAAATTTCTAGAAAAGACTATCACATGTCCTCCTTATTACTGTTAAGACTGGCTTGACTTCTAAGTCCTGCCCATAGATTGACAATTGCCTTGAGTTTGATCTCTGACTAAAGTTTATTATCCAATTTACCATACTAACCTGAACACTATTTTTTTTGTTTTGTTTTGGGTTTTTTTTTATTTTTTTCTTAATTTTATTTTGTCGATATACAATGTGGTTGATTATTGTGGCCCATTACCGAAACCTCCCTCCCTCCTTAACCTGAACACTTTTGAAATTTAAAGAGGTGATATTAATAGTTAAACCAGGATCTCAGGTGTAGACTGGGACTGTACCTGGCAAAGGCAGAGTATAATTACCTTTGCTAACCATGTATACCACATACGGTTCTTCAATTGCCAGCATATGAACCAGCACTGCCTACATTAATGGAGAAATTTAAATTTAGTGGAAGAAAACAAACGTGTTCACAGTACAAAAAAAAAAAAGAGGCTGCAGAAGCAGTACTTAAAAAAGACAGAAACCAAAGCGGCTCTGGAGAGCTGAGGAGCAGAATCGAAGGAACAGCAACCTCTTCAGGCTCATAATGTCTAGATAGATCCACTCTTGACTTTGTCTTGTTGTGTTACCACGCCCTCATTGTGTTGTCCCTCCTCACCGCACAGCATCGACCCAGAGAAGCCAAGGAATTTTGAAAGTGCCATAAAAATTCATGCATGAAGAAGAGAAGTCACCAAAGAAAAATTAGGTCGCAATTATAAGATGACAAAATTAATGCGGGGCAAGAAGAAACAGAGATGTGCACTGCAGTCAGTTACCCGTCTGCATATCATATTAAGAAGCTCATGGGCTTTGGAGTCAGAAAGTTCTGCATCCACTACTATGACTAAATGAAATTTTTAAAGTTATAATATTTGGATCTCAATTTCTCTAACTTGCATAATAGCAAAATTAATAGATAAATGGGAACATTGTAGTGAAAGTTTGGGGGGAAAAAAGATCTATGCGAGGCTCCTAGCAAGGGGGAGCAGTCTGCACCAAGTAACTATTATCTCCCTCTAGTAGACTTTTTTTTCATTTCTCAATCCTATTTGGTCTTGAATTCACTGTTACTTCACACAGTAAAAAGTGAAATGAAGCTACTGTAAAGAAGAAAAAGTTAATCTCTAATCTGAGTTTTCTCCTTTAATGCCACTTTCACTCTCTGTGCCCAATTTTCTCATTCTGTCTTTGATGGGCCAGATCTGCCTGTGAGTGCATCTTTCCCTATGTTTCTCTTCTTCGCTCCCCATCAATCATAACTTCCACAGATGTTAAACCATTACTTTCTAATATATAAACAGAGTAGGCACATGTCTATCAAGGTTTTATTTCACCCAGAAAACATATCTCTTTATCTGTTAAATTGTACATGTCTTGTTAAGAATACAGGTCCGGAGTGAGGCTGATAATGGATGTTGAGGGTTCTGCATTAGGCAGATCAAGAGCTGGTTGAGTGGGAAGGGTCTTATGTAATTCTCTGTTATGCAGGCGTCTCTTTATTTGATAGTTTGGCTTTTCTATGGAGACACCAATCAAAGACTAGTTAATGAATAACTATAAATCAGTGAGAAGTTCAAACTTTGGAAGGGAAAAATAATAACTCCTCATTACTAATATCAAGCGTTTTATTATAATATTAAACTCAAGTAAATAAGTCATTTTGACCTTTATTGTATAATGAGAAACAGCTATAAATTTAGCTACTTCTTGTTCCTTACGAAAAACTATCTCAAACTGATAAAAAGGAAAATTTTTTTCCTCTTTTTTTCTTTCTTGGACATGTATACACAAAATAAAATAATTTGTCAGGCAATTAAAAAATATCTCCCCCAGAGAATGATGCATGTATTAACTGGCGAATTTCCCAAATTTCAACTTCCATTTACACGTGTAGATGTGACCTGATTTTTTTTTTAGCCCAGCCAAAAGTTTTTCTGTAATATACTTTACATTTCCTGTTAGAAGATCATTTGAGTTCTTTTGGAAAAACTGTTCAAAGGATGAGGATTTGTGCTGCCAATCACTTATATTAAAAACAATAAATTTATAAATATTTAAAATCAAATATTGTGGTGTGTTTGAATAAACTTTAAATCTTTGTTGAAAACTTCAGGGAAAAATCTATTTTTAAAAGCTTCAGAAAAAAATAAATAAAATATTTGCACACACCTTAACCTCTGTGGATTACTAAATTCCCTTTCACTGTACCATTCACTAGTACTTCAAGTCTAATGGGGTTTCCATTTGTTTGAGTGATTAAACCAGGGTGGTGTACTGGAGAGCATTGCAGGGTTGATTTATCACTACTGCTCTAATCAGGGAGCTGTTTCTTCAGATAAACTCTCTTGCCTGAATTATTGTCCCTGCTGTGCCATTTAGTTTGATTGAAAAAGCAGTGATTCCCCACTCCATTTTTGTAGTAAAACCAGAAAACTTTCTTTTTGCCCTTCAACAGTCTTTTTAAACTATATTTCAATAATTCAAAATTTGTAAATTTATAACAATATAACTTTTTGTCCTTGCAGAAACATGATCTAATTCATGAATTGAAGAAAAAAGCCTATATTCTTCCAGACTGATATTTTTGTAGAATTATATATTATAATAAAATCTGATCTGACTTTCATGTCACTATTTTACCTTACTGATGGCAATAAAATGCTAATAGCATCAAGAGTTATGCTATTGTATTTCTTAAAAGAGCATTTTATACATAAAACAGAAATATGCTTAAGCTAAAGTTCTGGAAGAACAGGGTTTTTTTTATTTTTTATTTTGGGGGCCTTGATATTTTCATAGAGTATAATCAATTTAATCATATAATTAGAGTTTATATTGTAAACAAAATAATAGCTCTCATACTTCTATTTCTAAGCAGGGACACCGGTTAAATGCAAATTGGAACCACTTAGAAATGCCAAGATAGCTGGAGGGTATTCATCCTAGGAATGAGAGCTAGAACATGGGTGATAAATCTCACTTATTTTAAAATGTTAAACAGCACCCCGAAGAACAGTTCAGGCAGAGCAACTCAGATACCTTTGCATGCAATACTGTGAGGTGGTGCCTCTTGGACTATAAATTCTGTTACAGCTATTGTTAGAAAAAAAACTTTAAAATTTAAATTTAGGCTAAATATAGATACACGATTTATCCAGCTAACCTTATTCCACAAGATTCTAGAAAATTGCTTTAAATTCATTCTTTTGAATAATGTATTTCCCTTGAATTGAAATTTGTTTAAAATGATTGTATGAATTCTGGGTGGAATGGTAGGCTGCGGGGAATGGAAGCTGTGTAAAATTTGGGATTATTTATAAAACTTCCTTGTAAAATTGTATTTTGTAATACTGCTTAACATGGTCTTTTCTTCTGAAATGGAAATACTGAAACTCAGGCTATCATCAAAGAGAAATATAGATTTGAAACAGTTTTCTAGGAAATTAAGATTTTTATGAAGAGTATTAATTGATAATTTCTGATTCACCTCTGCAGTTTTTATTGTGTCACACATACATGTGTGTACATATGCATATGAATGTCAAAAAATAAAACAATTGTTTATTTAATGTTTTTCAAATAAATTCAATGTGAAAAAATTGGTCAGAATAGTAAAATTTGTGTTTATATAATATTTGTGCCAAGCAATTGGTGAATAAGATGAACTTAGCCATGTATTTAATTGTAGAACAAGATTATGTCATCAAAACTGTAATTAAAATATATATCTAAAAATATTTGAATGAGTGTTTTTTCCAAAATTAGTTTTAGATGGTTGCATGCGAAAAGAGAATGCAAAAGCATAAAGTAATTTCGCACTAATTTACTAAGACCTATTATATTTTCAAGTTTATAAAATTCTAGATTTCAAATCATGTAGTTGGCCTATGAATACCTAGAAAATAACATTTTTTTGAGGCATATAATAACTCATTGTCCTTTTTTTTCACCATGCTAGCAAAGGTCATTTATGAAAAGAAGTGCTATGGCAGGAAAAGTTATGTTTTTATTATCCCTGCAAAATCGGATCACCCAAATTTTTATATTTCTGGTCACATTGAAAAACAATACTGAGTTTTTTAAAAAAGAAGTTTTAAAAAAATATAAAACACTTTCCTTTTTTATGTTATGTATATAAATGCTTAAAACATGTCAACTAAAAAGCATGTTGAAAATGTAAGTAGAGTTTAAAACCCTTATAATTTATAATTATTTATATATTCACTCAAAACTAATTCTATGAAATAACAAATGGATATAGTTTTATGCACATTTCCAAAATTTATGTAAACATATATACACAGCAAATCATAAAAAAAAAGGTGTAAAATATTAGCAATAGGCAAGTCTAAGTAAAGGGTAATCAGTTGTTTCTGATAACTTTGTTATTTTTGCAACTTCTAGTAAGTTTTAGATTATTCCCAAATAAAAAGGCAGAAAATTAAAAATATGCAAACTTGTTACTTTCATTAATTTGCTAGTTTAACTGAATTTTTATTCCAAATTTAACCAAATTGCTTAACTTTATCACCCTCTAGTTGCATGGACTTAAAATTTATATACTTTTACTGTATACTTTCACTTACATTTACTCTCATTTTAACCATATATTTTTAACACCTAAAAACTTTAAATTAATAAAGTTGAGAATGTTGATCACACTTTCCTCCTTGAAATACTTTGTTCACTTAGCTTTCAAGACACCATGTTCTCCTGGTTTCCTCCCACATTTCTGGTTACTACTTCTCAGCTTCCTTTCCTGGTTCCTTTTTCTCTCCCTAATTCTCTGAACAATGGAGGGCCTAGTCTTTGGTTCTTATTTTTTTCTTTTTTTAACCCTATTTCGATTCCCTCCCCTGGGGATACTATGTAGTCTCTTGGCTTAAATTACAATGTGTGCACTGATAATTCCAAAATAGAAATCTCTTGCTAGTACTGCTCCTATGTCCAGACTCATATAACTAACTGACTATTTGATACCTGCATGTAGCTATCAAAGAGGCATCTCTAACTTGACCTGTCCAAGAGTACTTTCACTGAAGCCTCTGCTATTGCCATAATCCTGTCTGTGTTGGCTAATGGCAAGTCTAGCCTTTTAATTGATTTGATTTTTAATTAGTTATTTGTCAAGAGCCACATCCACAATTATTTTCATGACATGTCTTTTTCTCAGCATTTAATGGAGCGTTGCCTTAATGTATCACTGTTGTATGGGAGAGTGAAACACTTGGAGTCATCTTTACTTCTCACATTTTCTCACATTCCACATCAAATCCCTCAACCAATCCTATTAGGACTACCTTCAACATCTATCTACAGATTCTCATACAACCTGATTGAGTTTGGATGTGTTGTCCCCTCCAAAACTCATGTGGAAATTTGATCCCCAATGTGGCAGTGTAAACTGATTGAGTCATGGGGACAGATCCCTCATGAATGGATTAATGCTCTCCCGGGGGGATTAATGAGTGAGTTCTCGCTCTAGTAGTTCCTGCGAGAGCCTGTTGCTTAAAAAGACCCTGGCAGTTTAAAGTATTTTCTAATTGCCTTTATGGCATTTTTGACATGCATTGACTAGAAAAGTAATTTTATATATTTGATATATTCTAAATAATTTACTGTGACTGATGTCTAACTTAATTTGATTGTGGCCAGATTATACTCTTTTGGATTTCAATTTTCTTAAATTTATTGACACTTGTTGTATGGCCCAGGATATTGTTAATCTTGGTGAATAAATTATACTCATTTGAAAAGTATGTGTATTCTGTGGTGGTTGGCTATATTTTTCTACAAATAGCAATTAGATGAAAGTGGTTAATACAGTTGCTCAGACAATCTATATCTTCACTGATTTATATATTTTACTTTTTAATTCTAGAATTTCTATTTGGTTCTTATTTTATAGTTTCCATTTCTCTGTTGAGATTTTATATCTTTTTAATCATAGAAGCATTTTTTTTTTTTTTACTTCATTGACCATAATTAAAATAGCTGATTTAAAATCTTTTCTATTAATCCCAGCATCTAAGTCTTTTCTCTTGATCCTGGGACTCATTTTCTTGGTTCTTTATATGTTGGGTAATTTTGGATTATGTCTAAAACACTGTAATTTTTTTTATTGGTTGAGACCGGGGATTCTATTACATTCCTTCATATGGAGTTGATGTTTTGACTTTAGCAAGAAATTAACTTGAACGGGTTCAAACTGCAAACACTTTTGATATGAGGGGGTACTTTGCGGTCTGCCCTATACTTGTATAGTTCATGGACACAGTTTACATACAGAATTTAGGGTTGCCTAGTGGGGAATCTCTTTTTCAGAAAGACTCCCTCACTTTTCAGTGGTCATGTTTGCCCTGAATCCTACCCTCAAGTTCTTTGTCTGGAAAGCATACGTACGATTTTTTTTTTTTTTTTTTTTGGCAGTATTTAGTATAAAACCACAAAAAGAGCTAACTCACCCTCTTCTGGCCCCATCTTCTGTATTAGTCCATTACTGTTGCTTTTAACATAAATACCTGGAACTGTGTGATCTATAAGAAAATGGAATTTATTGCTTACAGTTTCAGAGGCTGGGAAGTCCAGAGTCCAAGGATCTCATCTGGTGAGGGTCTTCCTCAGTAGTGGCTTCATTGACACAGGTTATCATACAGCAAGATGGCGGAAGCAGAGAGAGAGAGAGACTCTCGTGTGCTCTCCTTTTAAAGCCCTTGGAACCATGCCCATGACCACCACTAAATCAGCAACTTAATCACCTCTTCAAAGCCCCGTCTTTCAACTACCATAATAATACTTCCCACCCTCAGCAGTTAGGGGGGGAACATTCAATCCACTGCATTCCACCTCTGGCTCCCTAAAACTCATGTCCTTTTCACATACAGATACATTCATTTCATCTCCAAAGTTTCAACTCAAAGGTCCAAAGTTCAAAGTTCCACCTGTGAAATCAAAACAAGTTATCTACTGCCAAGATACAATGGTGGGACAAACATAAGGCACATATTCCCATTCCAAAAAGGGAGAAATAGGCCAAAAGAAAGGGATAACAGGCCCTAAGCAAGTCTGAAACCAAGCAGGGCAGGAATTAAATCTCAAAGAAGGCAAATCATGTACCTTGACTCTGTGTTCAACAACCTCTGCACGCTGGTGTGGGGGTTGGGTCTCCAAATCCTCAGGCAGCTCTGCTTCTATGGCTTTCCTGGTCTGGGGCCAAGCTTCAGCAATTGCAGGCTGGCACTGCATGCTGGTAGCTCCACAATTCTGGGGCTCCATGGTGGTCTCACTCCCACGGCTCCATTAGGCATGGCCTTGGTGGGGTTTTTCTTCTGCACTCCAACCCCACATTTGCTCTGTGAATTGCTCTAGCAAGGGCTGTGTGTGGTGAATCTGCACCTGTGACAGATCTCTTCTTGGGCCATCAGGCTTTCCCATACAACTTTTGAAATCATGGTGGAGGTTCCTAAGCCTTCACAGTCCTGGCATTTTGTGAGCCTGCAGACCTAACACCACATGGGTGCCACCACGGCTTCAGGCTTGTATTTTCCAAAGCTGCACATCCAGCCACACCTGGGGCCAATTTAGCCATGGCTGGAGCAGCCAACACAGCTGGGGTGCTGGTTTGAGGAGCAACATCCTGAGGTGGCCCTGGGCAACAAGCCCATGGAGGTTGTCTCAGGCCTGTTTCACAAGACCATTCTGTCTCCCTAGGCCTCTAGGCCTATAACAGAAGATGCAGCCTCCAAGATTTATGCACTGCCTAAAAGGCCTTTTTCCCCCCTTCTTTTGGTAATCCCTTTCTTCTGTACTAATCTCCTTAGTAAAGGGTCCCTTAGCTACACCCTTGCTTTTTTGGCCAGGCTGAAGTTTTTCCAATTTTTTGCCCTCTGCTTTCTTTTGAATTATAAATTCTGGCTTTACCTCATGCCTTTCTGCCCTAATTCAGCATAGGCTATTGCAAGTAGCCATGCAGCTTCCTTAATGCTTTGCTGCTTAGAAATTTCTTCCACCAAATACTCTGGGTCAGCACCTTTAAGTTTCACATTCCATAAAACTCTTGGGCATCAACAGAATATAGGCAAGTTCCTTGCAATTTCATAGCAAGGGTAATCTTTACCCCAGTTTCCAATAAGCCCCTTCTCATTTACATCTGAGACCTCCTTAGAATGGTCTTTACAGTCCATATTTCTATCAGCATTCTGGTCACCACCACCTAACCAGTCTCTGGGAAGTTCCAAATTTTCCTTATCAGCTTATAGGCCTTTTTCTTGCTTGCTCTTTCATATTCTTCCACACTCAACTCAACATCAGTTCCAAAACCACTTCCACATTTTCAAACATTTGTTGTAAGTAACACCCAACTTCTTTGGTACCAACTTTCTGTATTATAACTGTTTCTGTTGCTTATAACAAAATACCTGGAGCTGGGTGATTTACAGAGAAACAATATTTACTGCTTACAGTTTCAGAGGCTGGGAAGTCTGAAGTCCAGGGAACACATGTGGTGAGCATCTTCCTTGGTGGTGGCTTCAGAAACACAAGGTACAACATGGCAAGATGGTAGAAGCAGAAAGAGAGAGACTCTCATGTGTTCTCCTTTTAAAGCCCTCAGAACCATGTCCATGACTACCATTAAACCATCAACTTAATCACCTCTTCAAGGCCCTGCCTTTCACCTATCATAATAGGATTACCCACCCTCAACAGTGATAGGAGGGATTAAGCTTCGATGAGTTTGGGGAGGGGGGTATTCAACCCACTGCATTCACCCTCCTCTAGTCCCACCTGCCAAATATTTACACTTCTTCAGAATATGCCTGCTTTTGTTCATGCTCCAAACCTTCAGAAATTTGTGTTTGCTTTGTTTTGTCTCAAATATAGGGTTGTTAACTGTGTGAGGGTCAGACTGGTAGAAGCTCATGCAGTCATCTCAGAATTGAAATCCACACATCTAGTCTAAATGCACATCCAAACTGCCCTGTTAAAATTAAGGCAAATCATATGACTGGTTATGTTCAAATCCTTCAGCTGCTTCCCAACTCATGCAGGATGAAATTCACATTCCTCATCATGACTTATAGGACCCTTGTTACCTAGCCACTCCCTGACAGCACTTCTCATTACTTTCCCCCAGGCACACACCACTCAAGCAACACAATTATCTTCTTGTTGCTCAGTTGTGAATACATTAGGCCTCCTCCTCCCTCAAGACTCTGTAGTTGCTTTCTCTTCATGGAATATTCTTCCCACCAAATGTAAGCATGGCTGGCTCCTTGAACACCATCAGGTCTTTAGTCAAATGTCACTACTTTTTAAAAAAAACCTGTATTTTATAAACAGTTTTAGATTTACAGAAGAAAGTAAAGAGATAGTACAGAGAGTTCTTATATACCCTGCACTCTATTTCTCTCTATTACTAACATCTTACATTAGTCTTATATTAGTGTGGTGCACTTGTTACAATCAGTGAACAAGTGTTGGTACATTATTATTCCATAAAGCCCATTATTTATTCATATTTTCTTAGTTTTTACCTACTGCCCTTTTTCTGTTCCAGAATTCTATCCAGGACACTGCATGGCATTTAGTCCTCATGTTTCCTTAGGCTTCTCTTTGCTGTGACAGTTTCTCAGACTTCCCTTGTTCTTGATAACTTCGATATTCCTGAGGAGTACTGGTTAGATATTTTATAGAATGTCCTTCAATTGGGATTTGTCTGAGGTTTTTCTCTTGGTTAGATAGAGGTTATGAATTCTTGGGAGGAAGACACAAAGGTAAAGTGCCATTTTTGTTCTATCTTATCAAGGGTACCTACCATGAACATGGCTGATCCCTTTTGAGGCTGACCTTGATCACCTGGCTGAGGTAGTGCTTGCTAGGTTTCTTCACTGTTAAGTTATGCTTATTTTCCCCTTTCCACACTGTACTCTTGGGAAGAATGCTGCTATGTGCAGGTCACACTTAAGGTGTGAGGTGTTATGTTTCATTGCTTTGAGGAGAGAATATCTAGAAAATTTTTATTTAGAAAAATTTGAGGGAAGAATATCTAGAAAATATATTCTGCATGAGAGATTCATCTCTTCTCCCCAATTTCTTTATTTATTTAATCATGTATTTAAATCAATGTAGACTCATGGATATTTATTTTATACTTAAGATTATAATCCAATGTTATTTATTTATTTAATTTCTTAATTGCTCCAAATTTGACCATTGGAAGATCATTTCAATGGCTCTGCATCTTTCTGACATATTCCCATCATTGTGTGTATATGTATAGCACTTTCTGGCACTAGAAGATGGCTCATCTTATACTCGTATATTTCCTGTATGAATCCTAGAATTAGTCATTTATTCAAGAGCATTTTTTTTTTTTTTAATTGGAGAATGGTATTAGAAACCAAGATCTGGTCACAAGGTATGCTTGTTGCTACTAAATGTCATTGCCCCAACCTCTCTCAGATGATAGAGCAAGAAAAGATATGTATATGTATGTATATTAACCCATGTATAATGCATACCTATAAATGTTTCTATATATAGCCTTCTGAATCCATATTAAGCTAAACATAATTTCATACTGTCTCCAACTCAAATCCATTACCACCTGGATAACTCTGGCCTCTTCTTCATGTTTATTTATCACCTCCCACTCCAACAATGAGAAATTTAGCTTTCACCATCTGCCATCCATTCACTGAATTGTCCAATTCCAGTATACATATATAATAATATAAGAATTTCTAACCCATATCTCCATAGGAAACACATTTATGAATTAGAGTATAGTGACCATGCACTTTTATTTTTGCCTTAAGTCTTATTAAATCCAGTCATTTCCAAAGTTATTTAGGTCAGTACTCTCCCGCCCCCCAATTCCTTCATAAAGTTGTTTGCAAGATAGAAGATTTTGTCACACACTGCATTTCATCCTGGGATACACACAACCTCTTTTTATTTTTAAAAAGTTGCATACATTAAGGTTCAGTCTTTTGCATAAGGTTGTGTGTCCACAATTACAGTATCATAGAGCATAGTTTCACCATCCTCAAAAATCCCTTCTGTTCCAGTTATTCAGTAGCCCCTCTTCTCCTGAAGCCCTGGAATCCATAGCTCTTCTCGCTGTCTGTATAGTTTTGCATTTCCCATAAATTCATACAGTTGGAATCATAAAGTATGTAGTTTTTTTCAGTCTGACTTCTTTCAATTAGCAATAGGCATTTAAGAAGCATCCATGTATTTTTGTTTGATAAATTATTTGTTTCTTTTTTCTTTTTCTTTTTTTGCTGAAAAATATTTCATTGTATGGTTTTAACACAGTTTCTTCATCCATTCATCTATTGAAAGACATCTTGGTTGCTTCCAGTTTTGGGTAATTGTAAATAAAACTGCTGTAAACATTTATGTGCTGGTTTTTGTATCAATATAGATTTTAAATCAGCTGTTTAAGTACCTAGGAGCATGATTATCAAGACATATGGTAGGTTTCTTGGTCTGTTAAGGCCTCTATAAGAAAACACCATAAACTGGATGGCTTATAGACAACAGAAATTTATTTCTCTCACTTTTGGAGTCTTGAAAGTCCGATATCAAAGTACTGGTGATTTGTTGTCTGGTGAGGGTTCACTTCTTCAGAGATGGTGCTTTCTCACTGTGTCTTCACATGGTGGAAGGGATGAGCTAATTTTCTGGAGTCTCTTTTACAAGGGTACTAATCCCATTTATTAGGGCTCTGCCCTCATGACCTAATCACCTCCCCAAAGCCCCATCTCCTAACACCATTGCCTCAGGGGTTAGGACTTTGACAAATAAATTCTGGGGGTGACAAAAACATTCAGATCATAGCAGTAAGACTATGCTTAGCTTTGTAAGAAAGTGTCAAACTATCTTCCAAAATGGTCGTGCCATTTTTTCATTTTTACCAGAACTGAATCAGAACTCCTGTTGCTCCATGTCCTTGTCATCATTTGGTATTGTCAGGTTTTTTTCTGTTTGTTTTTTGTTTGTTTGTTTGTTTTGTTTTTTGCCATTTGGATTGGTGTCTAGTGATACCTCATTGTTTTAATTTGCATTCCCTAATGACACATGATGTGGAATATCTTCTCATACGGCAATTTGCCATCTGTGTATCACCTCAGATCTTTTGCCCATGTTTTAACTGGGTTGTTAGTTTTCTTATTGTTGAATTTTAAGATTTCTTTGCATATTCGCATACATTTTTGTATCTTTGCATAGATATAAATCTTTTATCAGATATGTGTTTTCCAAATATTTTCTCTTAATATATGGCTTATCTGTGTGTCTGAATCTCATATGTGAGGAAATTAATTTTTCTATGAAGGCTCAAATTTTTCCAAACAAGTTGAGGCAAATGTGTTTGAAATGCATGAAACTGAGGACTTATTCTATTCTAATGTTTTTCAAAATCGAAGTAGTTATAAACATAGCTTCTGTGCTCTCTCTCTTTCTCAGTAGAATAGCTTCCAATCGTGTGAGTGCATGTCTGTGTGCATATACATGTAATATACCTGTACTGTGAGTGGGTTCAGTTGTCTGATAAAAATCAACAATTCATTGGCCTTTCTATTGTGGATATTCAAGAAAAACAAAAAGATTATATCACCACTAAGGTTCAAAACAAGGAACAGATCCTCCATTGCATAAAATGGAATGTAAGCACTATTGTTGGAGCAGCAGTGATTTTAACTACCTTACCACCCACTATGGAAACCATTGCATATCAGCGTTAGAATTTCTTTCAGCCCTGATGTTGCTGTCTGGAAATTGTTATTGTCTGAGCATTAATTTCAATTATAGCAGTAGAAGAACTACAATCACATTAAATGCTGTATTTTGATAGTTTTCTAAAAAAGAAAAAAATAAGATGTTTTTGTACTTCTTGGATTTCATCATTCTTCATAAATGCTCAGTGAAAGAGCTCATTTGAGGTAGTTTTGATTGTAAATTCCATATGTCAACTAGTAAAGTTTGGTTGTTAAAATATGAAGAATAGAAATAGAAGGAATGTTTACCCAAGCACAGTACATACTGGCTAATCATTGTTTAAAAAAAAAAAAAAAAAAATGGTTGAGTAAATTATATGTGAAATGGTTTTGGTGGTCTGAGAAAGAAATTTATAGTAATAGGAATTGGTTTTAGATAAGTATATTTAGGAATATATATGTATTTCCCCCTGTATAACATTTTCAATAGCTTCTGCGTAGGGTATAGTGGTTACTGCCATCCAGAATTGGTGAGAAAATGAGACGCTGCTCCACATATAAAGTTACATTCTCAAAGGGGTGATTGGCTCCTCCTTAGACCCTATATACTAATAATTTACACCACTTTTCCTTTGGGAAATAGAACAATAATAAAGAAATGAAGGAATGGATATTTTCATTTACTTATTTCTATTTTCTAAAGCACATACAGAGTCTCTGAGAGTAATGTAGTAATCTAGATATTACACAGTGTAATATAAAGGTGTTTGCATCTTAGAATTGCATAATTCCTTCTGACAAAAGGATAATTATAGCTTTGGACTTGTAGAATAATCATTTTAATAATTATAATTCTGCATTTGATAAGGTAGAAAATTCTCTATAATTTTCTATGCAAAAAGATAATAATAGCTTTTCTTATTATAAGCTCAAGAGATTTTTACATAGATTGAATATTTTAGAACCTTAGATCAGCAGGATTTATCCTGTGAACATTTAAGTCATTGAACTAATATTTACAACTTCACATAAAAAGAAACTGCAATACGATAAGATAGTTCCTCATTGTGAGAAACCAAATTAGTTAGAGCTGCACTGACCAGGCAACTAAACAGACCCTTGGAAAGGGGACCCCAGCATCTCTCTTCAGAATCTCCCCTCATTAATATTAAAAATTAATTGAGTTAATTGAATTCAATTAATTCTATCCTCATGTTCTAAAACAGTCACATACTTTAGTCTTATTTTTCTGTTTAGTTTGTGTTTAGAGGCATTAATACTTTCACCCATGTTTTTCTCCTGATAAACACGACCACTGGCATTTTATGAGACATGTGATCTCTTCCCTTTGTTGTCACCAAGGATGTGATCTTGAGCACCAAACTCTAATTTTTCAAGTCTGTCAAATTGCTGAGGGACCTCTGCTGAGTTACAATGAAGAAACTTAATTTGCTTAGAACTACTAGCTAACCCACTCTTGTCTTTAAAAACAACAAAAAAAATCTTTTCAGAAATGTTTGGTTTTGACGTGTAGAATTATGTCTATATTGTAGTGCATAAAATAAACTATTCTCTTCTTTTTATTAATTCAAAAGGAGTTTGGGGGTATCTGTGGTAAATATTTTATACTTGTTATAATAAGCTCAAATAAATGTATACGGCAAGGAAACTTTCTTGAATCTATTATAAAACCATGGAATTTAGTAAATTGCAAGAAATCTCTATCAAAATATTTTGTGGGGTGGTGGCAAGATTTTATTACTTTTAAATCAGAAAAAGACACCTGAATGTCTTCATGGGGTTAAATATATATTATTATAAAACAAATTGTATTATATATTATATTTTATCCCCTTGCATATTTTCTCTTTCTGGCAAATATTTCTTGGCACAGTTTTCTGCTAACTCATTAATATCAAATATCCATATGCCAAACCTATGCTTATCTGCCATGTAAGTGATTCCAATTTTTTAAAGCATAAAGAAATGAATTCTAGTTTTTAGTGGTCCTTACTAGTACCTATGTGCATGCTATCATTTAAAAGGTAAAAGGCAAGGTCGAAACAGTTGTGAGAAAGTGTAAATCACTGAGAATGGGACTGAAAGCAACCAAGCAGAGCACAGCAGAAGGAAAGGATGACTTGGTGTTAAAATCTTTGCTGGTCTAAGAGCCAAAGGGAAAATTTACCCCTAAAGGTTCATTAATAAAAACCACTGACAAATTTAGATCAATAGGAAGAAAGGCATAACAAATGTTGTTGTTTAATATGCTGGGAGAAGGCAAAGCTCAGGGGGAATCACAAGAGAGCAATGTTCCAAACTCCAGTGGGAATAACAAAGCTTATACACCAGAGAGAGAAGGTGCAGGGAGGTAGAAGCCCCAGAAAAATGGCCTGAGACCAGGTTTCTCTCAGGTTCTGGGCGGAGATGTTGTCACAGGTGAAAGAAAGAAGTTAAAATTAAGTACAAACATCTAGTATGTACATGAAAATACTTCCGCTAGTCTCAGGGCTGCCCACAAAAGAATAGATAGTAGCCAAAGGAGGGGTGCCTCAGAGAAAAACTGGCTGTTTGCATTTGCAGATATAAATTTATTATTACAAAGAAACAGTATTCTAGCTAATCTTGTTTTTGCAGTCTTTTTGAATTAGCCATTCTGAAATATATCAAAGAAATATATTTGGGGGCCAAAATATTTTGTTTTCCCATGCTGGTCAAATCAAGTGATGGTTCCCTGCTCAATAATTTTCTCCCAGATCTATAAACATGATGTTTAATTAGTTTCAATAACACATTTTAAAAATTACTTTTCAATGCCTGGTAAAATACCCAATAAATACAATATTTTGAATAATCAAGAATTTAAAATAGGTATCTATGAAGTATTTCATATTTAATAATGTTTGATTATATACATTGTATAAAGCAAGCCATGAACCACTTCCAAATTTTCTGTTTCATTTAGCCAAAGACTGGCAGGCAATCAAAATTCTATTTTAATTAATTAAAAATAGATTAACGGGGAAAAATGTTTATGGTTGGCCTTTAAGAATGATTGAGTGATTGTTGGCCAGGATCCCTTTTTGAGGGCCTGCACATGTAGACTTATTCATTGCGCGTATGCAAATAATTGTCTTCCTTGATATTTTCAGAGTCACTAACAGAAAACACTATTGAAAAGAATTTCTATATATAAAGGAAAATCACTTTTTTTCAAAATTAGCAGTCATAATTTCTTCTAGTTATTTTGATTGCTGAAAAAAATCAGGACAAACACCATAGGAATTTAGCAAAGTTTGGACAATATCTATGACCAGTCTCTGCTACTAAATTGAATAGGTGTTGCATTTTACACCTGCAATTTCACATATTAAGGAATTAAGGAAAACTAAGCTGCTGGCTAACTGCAGTTACCAAATGAGCACAGATAGCAGTGCATTCAGAAGCTAGACGTCATAGTTTCCATAGATAAGATACAATGATACTTAATTTATATCATTTTGTTTTCTTAATATCATACTTTACAGATGGTACCTATTTCTCACCCTTGCTCATCTCCTTAATATAAAGTGCTTTCACTAACGCCTTGGAGATAACCTCCTTAATATTTTACAGTTCCCTGAATGTTTGGGAATACAGCTATTGTTTCCTCAGTGAATCAGAAGATGGCTTGTAGAACTTGTTTTTGCTGCTAAATGTAATTATGTTGTAGTTCATGCTGCTAAAATCTCGTTGCTTTGGTTCGGCAAGTGAAAAGTCATAGATCAATAAGAGTAATTGGGAAAGGTATAGGACTACTGTCTGGGTTGCTACTACCAATGTCATATACATGTGCATATACATATACATGTGTGTATGTGTACATGTATGTATAAAATCTTAGAAAGGGAAGCAATGTATTATAGTTTTAAAGCTCTAAAATTCTTATTGAAATTTTACAATTAACTACTTTTTAATTAATTTTTGTAGTTCTAAACAATTCCCAGCAGCAATATACCCTTCTTTCTAGGAACCCATCAATCCTGATAAGCATTCTGTTGGTAAACCTACTTAGTTTTTTTTTTTTTTTAAAGATGACCGGTAAGTGGATCTCAACCCTTGGCTTGGTGTTGTCAGCACCACGCTCAGCCAGTGAGCAAACCGGCCATCCCTATATAGGATCCGAACCCGTGGCCTTGGTGTTATCAGCACCGCACTCTACCGAGTGAGCCACGGGCTGGCCTAACCTACTTAGTTTTTAAGTAGAGGTCATAGAAACAAATGAATGTTTTTATATAAGGGGGTGATTAGGTTTTACTACTGGAAAATTATTTAGAATAAAATCTTCAGCATATTAGTCAGTGTAATTAATATAAAATAAATCACTTTTTAGATTATATTGAATATTTAGATAATATTGAAACTGCTAATGGTAACTGTAGTAAACATTATCTATTTTTATAGTTGTCTTTCTTCTGTGCCAATGTTTGGAGCTTTATATAATAAAAACACTTTTAGTGAACCTCTGAGAATTAATTTAAGGCTGTCAGTGTATGTGTGTGGTTCTTTCCATTGTAGGTTATAAGAACATGTTTAAAGTATCCTATTACTTTTCTACTTGTTTAATAAGAGCTAGTATTATTTTGTAGGCATAATTTGGAAACTATATTACAGACATGTTAGTATTAGTCTGGCAGTTAAAATTATTTAAAGTTATTAAATATCTATTATTTTTTAAAAATGTAAAACTATTACTATTATAGATTATATATTTTTTCTTGTTAGAAACACATAGAACAGAATTGTTACCCTTATATTGTACTTTTAATAAAATGGTATTAATTTATTTTCTCTTTATAATAAACATTTAATATTAACTTAATACAAACTTAAGTCATGGCACCAAATTAAGTGGTCCTGGACAGACGCTGACTTTATTTGAAAGATGATGAAGTGTAGTGGAAGGAACACAGATCAAGTGTCAGTAGACATGTCTCCGGGTCAGAATCTGCTTGAACTAGCTAAGCTATTGTCCATAATATAGTTGGCCTTTTGGGGTCTTAGTTTCCTTAGCTATAAAATAAAATTTCTTTTTTTAAAAAAGTAAATTTATTTATATTCTCTATCACCACCTGTAGTTGAATTACAAAGATGTAGAAACACATTAAAAATAGAAAGAAAAAATATATATACTTTTTTTTGACAGAATAGTGTTAGTATTTCTTAAATCTTGTATGTATGGGGGAAGAAATAAAAGCAGAAGGAAGTGGAATGGTTAGAAAAGCAGGATAGAGCATTTTAGAGTATAGATAGTGGTAAAAGGCAAAATAGAGGCAAAGAAAGGAAGACCATAGGTGAGAGTATAATAATAAGGAAAAATTACAGGAATGAACGAAAACTCAAGCCTGTATATTTCTACTTAAGTGAAGAAATATTTTTATTGTCCTACTACAATCACTACCACCATTTACCTACAAATTTCACATGCTGTTGTTTCTTCCAATGATTATTTTTAACTTTGTGTCAAATATAAATACTAATAATATTTTTCCTGACAAAATTCCACAGTAAAATTTATTTATTTATTTTAATTTAATTTATTTATTGGGGAAAAAAATGCATAACTGTCTTTATTGACAGACAACAGGATTGCCCATGTAGAAAATCTGGAAGAATCTACAAAAAAAGCCGTTATAACCAATAAGTGTACAACTAGATATCTATATGGGAAAAAAAATGAACATGAATTGGTATATCACATAGTATAAGAATTAACTCAAAATGAATGATAACTCTAAATGTAAAACCTAAAGATTATAAATCTTTCAGAAGACAATGTAGGAAAAACTTTTTTGAAACTTCACATTAAGCAAAGATTTCTTAGCAGCTATAACAACAAAAGTACAATCCATAAAAGACCAAATTGTTAAATTGGACTTCACCAAATGTAAATCTTCTGGTCTTTATTTTTATTTTTCTGATAATTCAATATATATATTATTTTTATTCATTAAGAATATTCATGAAATACAAAGCTAACTGTCACCCCCCCCCCCCATGCCCATGATGTAAGGGCCAGATTCATAGTGGGGGCATAGCCATTACCAGAAATTACTTTTGTACACTGTGTCCCCACCCAATTATCCCCCAACCTTCCTCTCCTTCCCCTCTTCCCCCCAACTCTGCTTTGAATGTTCCCTCCCTCTGTAAGACCACCACACTACTCGCACTACTGTGGTCTTTCTTTCCTTCCTTCCTTTCTCTCTTAGCTCCCACATATGAGTGAGCACATGCGGTATTTATCCCTCTGTGCTTTGCTTATTTCACTCAACATAAGTTTCTCCAGGTTCATCCATTTTGTTGCAAATGGGAGTATTTCATTCTTTTTTATGGCAGAGTAGTATTCCATGGTGTATATATACTACAGTTTCCTTATCCAATCATCCATTGATGGACAATTAGGTTGGTTCTATATCTTGGCTATTGTAAACAGAGCTGCAATGAACATGGGAGTGCAGGTGTCTCTTCGACATGATGATTTCCATTCCTCTGCGTATACACCCAGATGAGGGATTGCTGGATCATATGGAAGATCTGTTTGTAGTTGTTTGAAAAACCTCCATACTGTTTTCCATAGTGGTTGTACTATCCACAGTAAAATTTAAATTTCTATTGTAAATATATATGTGGCTTTGTATGACATTAATGCAGAGTTCTTTAGAAATATTTTAAGCATTGACCATCCTCAAAAGAAGAAAATATAGATTTATCAGAATACCATGAATTTTATAATTCATAAAGAAAGCTGAAACAGGATGAATGTAGTGAGAAATTTATTCATTCATGGCAATAAAATATTTATTTAGCACATACAATGTGCAAAATGTCATTTGTTGGGGGTAACTAGGTAACCATGGTCCCTAAGATGAATGAGTTAGTAAGCTTTGCTTCACTAAATAAAAACTTCCTCTGTTTTGAAAAAGAAAATAGAAAGAGTGAAGTTCTGAGTAGAGGCATGGCTTCCACCTCTGTGTGTGTGTTTGCACACACATAAAAAAGAGAAAGAGAGAACCTCATCAGACTTGTCTGGGTGTTGCAAGTTGTTATTGTGTAAAATGGCATCCTTTGAAGTGCAGAGATTATAATCCTATTTGATTGCCTTGTTGACTAAAAGGCTGTAAGGTGGGGCAAAATATGTCACATTCAGTACTTAATGAAGGAGGGAGAAAGTCCTCAAGCATTTACTACCCTCTAAAAGTTTTAGTCCTGACATGTTTCACATATTTCAGACTTTGGTAAAAGCTGGAAAAGGAAGAAAAAAGTGAAATCTAAAAAAAAAAAAAAAACATAATTATGTTGAATCTCAATATCATAAACAAAACATACACAAACACACAACAAAAGAAAAATATGTGGAAGACAGATACTAAATGGATAATTCTAGATACTTTAGAAGGAGGAATTACTTGCATAAGGAAGGCGTTTCTATAGATATCTCTCTACTATTACAACTATTACAGTGGAAAGGTAACATCTGCATGAAAAGAATAAAGCCCTGGAAACACGAAGGTCCAGTAATGTCCTTTTGTACTGTTTATCCACAGCTTACAATAGTCTCCAGAAAAAAAATAGAAAAAATTAATCTCTCTTTCTCAATATGGGTACTGAAAAAAATCTCTTTCTCAATATGAGTATGGGTTTAAACTTTTATTTATTTTTCTAACAGGACAGAGTTACAGTGGAACAGGAAGGTGCTTCAGAATGGTTCACACTAACTTAGCTTTCCACTGTTGGTTAAGGGCTAAGTCAACCAAGAGCCATGACCATCTTCTGCCCCAGGTGCTGATCAGAAGGCAGGGGTGGGGCAGGCTGTAGGCTGATAGACAACACCTGTTGGGAAAAAATAGGAACATGGTCAGGGCCCCACAGATGTTCAGAATCTTGCTGAGCATTTGCTGTAAATATCCTCAGGTGTTCCTTGTTACCACTGATGTAATTGCGAATGGGCACCCAGGTGTCCAGGGCTGTGGACTTAAGTATAAAAAACTAACAGCTCTGATCCACAGTGCTTCTCAGAACTGTCAGAGAAGCCACTAGGACAATTGCTCCTAGATCTGAATAAAACCCATTCATTTTTCTATACCCACGCTCCCAGAACCTTTTTTTTTTTTTTTTTTTTTTTTTGCTATTATCTAGCTCACAGACCTGCGTGTGGAGGGTTTGTGACCCAGTCTGTGCAACAGACTCGAGGGGCCTGTAAGCCCAAACTTTACAGCACCTTATTACAGGAATCAAAACAAAAAATTGACTAATTGGCACATTAATTTTTTCATAAATGCAAAAATTTTTTACCTATTATCAATTGTATACTAAGTAATCAACATATTGGGCGCTAAGAACATAGATATTAATGCCAATCCCTTGTCTTTAAAGAACTTGAAATCCACAGGACAGAGACACACTTATAATCAACCTGTTGTAGTACATTATGATACGACTATTATAAGAATATGTAAAAACATAAGGGATTATACAGGATTTCTGTCTAAAACTGCAAGAAAAGTTTACCTAATAAGTGAAATTTGAGCTGGATCTCTAAAGGATGAGCAGAAGTTTGTTAGGTGAATTGGAGATTGCAGAAAGGCATTTATTACTGACAGAGGACATTGCATCAGTCAAACCACAAAGGAATAACACAACAGTTTTGGAAAACTGAAATGTTACTTGTTACAGGGGCAAAGTAAGAAGAAGGTGAATATGTGGCTGATGTTGATATGTGAGAATGAGGATTTTGTGCCCTAAAAAAGGCATAAAGTCCTCTGGGTGACGAAGAACCATGGAAATACTTTAACCAAGTGTGTAAAAAGCCAAAGATAAGCCCTGTTCTCTTTTTGGCGTTGTTAATTTTCCATTTTTATATTGAGATCTTTGGTTCTTTCCAAAAAGAAAGATGTTTTCTCCTTTAAAAAGGCCTATTATTAATTAAAATAGAGCCAAATTTTATTTGTATAAATAAGAATAAGGGAGGAAAAGTGAATATCCAAAGAAAAAGCTAACCATATATATAGCGAATGAGTTGGACACATACACGCTTCCATCAGTTAAGGCCATCATTGTTCCTATATATATTCACTTCTAAATATATCTTCAGGGGGAAAAAAAGGATAAAATCTTTTACAATCAATTGAGATGATAAAATGGGCAGCTATTTAAACAACTTAAATAGAGATCAGTGAACATTTTTGAAGTCAGTTTTCTAAAAAAATAATGTAGTAATACTGCTCTATTTATAATTATTTCATGAATGGTGTATTACATTAGAGGATTAGTTCAGATTTTTAAGCGTATCATGGCGCACAAATGACGCACTTTGGGTTTCTGTTTGAATTGAGTTGTGTGTGGTCCTACACACAGCCCGGATCATCTTTAGCCAATCCTCCTGGCTCCCAGAGAACATTGTTGTGGTTCTTCACTAGAAACAGCTGGGCTACCTTTCCTGGGTTTGCTGGGAGGACGGGCAGCTGCATTCCCCAAATCACACAAATCACCGGTGAAGCTTATTTTGATTGCTAAGTTCTGCTACATCAAGATACTCTTTCAATGTTCCTATATTTCCACTGTAAAGATTTCAACCTTCTCCAACTTTGGAAAAAAATTACTCTCTGAGATTTGCTGGTACAGTTTTAAATGGGGGGAAAAAAATCCTTCTTATCTTTCTATCTTTTTTCAGCTGTATTCATAGTTCCCCCTAGGTCAGTTTTGGCATTTTCAACATTTATTTCAACATGCACTAAAAGTACAAAGTGAGTTTGGATCAGTTTGTGGCATAGAGAAATGTGTCTTATGTATTTCCTTTGCTATAGAGGAAGATCTTCCATATCAACTTTCTTCTGTGAAATGATAGAGTTGCACTCTTTAGTGTCAGCCTGATGCAGAAGGGGATGGAGAGACACCATGATCATGATAGGAAGTGATCCAATATTGCTGACATGGTTTGTACACAGCACGGTGCTCTAACTTAATGCACTGATTAATTTAATGGAGAAAGAATGTATTTCACACATGAAAAGATCTGTATGTTACTATTTTAATGACAAGTTCTGAACTTGAGAGAGTACAATTAGAAAACAATTTTTTTGTTCTTCTACTTTCAACATTTCCTCATAGAGACACTCTAGAATGTCTCTTTTCATCTATTGGTCCTTGTAGGTTTTCAGGTACTTCCAGGTATTAACAGCCTGATTTTTATTATATATATTTTATTTCAAGAGCCCTGGTGAAGTTTCTCTTCCTGGCTTGTAGAAGGCCACTTCTTGCTGTCACCTCACATGATGGAGAGTGAGCAAGCTCTCTGGTGACTCTTCTTATAAATTCACTAATCCCATGGGACTAGGGCCCTACCCCAGTGACCTCATAAAACTCTAATTACCCCACAAGGCCCCATCTCCAAATATCATCACATGGGGGGTTAAGACTTCAACATATGAATTTTGAGGGGACATAAACATTCAATATCCATGTGATTGATTCCATTGCTTCTTTGAGGTCTCTGCTGAAATGTCTCCTTCTCAGTGAAATATGTTCTGCTCTTTTGCTTTCACTAGCGAGTTTTCTCTTTCTCTTACATTTTCTCTTTATCTTTGTCACTTTAGAGTGTAATTTTGGTCTTGTAATACATTTAATTTATCCTGCTATATTTAATTACCATTTTCTACTGTTTTTCAAAGTTCTCATAATTGTTGAGTCATTTTAACACTTCAAAGATGTTAAATCTTTGATTAGGAAAATAAACTGGAAATCCATTTTTAATTAAATACTCAGAAATATAATTTATGAATTTATATTCTCATTAAGTTTAAAGTAAGTGAATTCTGTATGAAATTATTTAAATTATGAAATAGGTAAGTTTAACTTTTAAATGATTAATTTTAAAATATTCAGAAATGTATCAAATTATTATAACAAGATACCACCGACCTATCATTTGCCAGCGGCAACATTTATAAAGAAGGAAAGAAAATTTTCATATTCTTACTGAAAAGATTATTTCATCTTAAGCTGACCACTCAGAAAATATACCTAGGCATTTTATGTAGGAAAATCTCACAATATAACATATGAAGGTACTTCAAAGGTTCGTGGAAAAATAGAATTAAAAGATAATACAAATTTCCGCATGAACTTTTTGAAGTCCCCTCATATATCATATTGCTAATTTTATTGACCTTATCTAGCTAAACTTACATTTAAAAATTATATTTTTCTAGACCTTTCTGAATGAAGCCTAGATTAAATTAATTAAAATCATCTTATAAAAATTATTTTATGACATTTTTACGTTGGGAACAGTGAGATCTATCAATTTGTTGGATACTTGTATACTGATTATTCACAGATTTACATTCTCTTTAAATCGTGTTTGTGGAATTTATAACTGGCTGTCAGAATTATCCACAATTTTTCAATTTAGATTTATGTAATAAAATCATCTGAAAGCTGCCAATTTTACATATTATGAAACAACAGGCATGACAAACTCCAACTTCTTTTTTCCTTGATTACTTCTATGTTGGTAATTCAGTTACAACTGTCAATCAACAGTCATTTTGGGTAAGTTTAAACTTTATATGGTACCAGCTCCAATTAGTATTTGGCAAAAATAAGAAACAGTTCTAAAGTTTTTTTTTTAATTTTTATGAATTTTCTGATAAATATATTTTACTGTTAACCAGGAGAGGCAAATTGATATTATTTGACTTCCTTTTATGTTACTGAATATTTAGTGCTTATACTTTGGTGTTGCAGCAATTTATAATTACTGCATATTCTGATATTATGTTTTTCTATTCAGAATAATATGCTTGTGTAATATAAATTGTGTAACACAGCAGATAAATGCTCCCTCACATTAATTATAAATGTGAATATAAAAAATTGATTGATTGAGTTTTGTTCTTAGAACATTCTCCATTAGCCTATCTTATGGAAACAGAATGCCAAATTTTGTTCACCAGTGTTTAAGGGAAACCTATTTTTACCCCCAGCTCTTGGGTAAGACTTGCATTTTAGGCCTGAATCAAGTAGCATAATTCATCTTTTTGACCACAGGTATTGACTTTGGGAAGGACATGATTTAGATGAAGCACAGTACTTCCTTCAATAACTGGGGGAAAAGATGTCCTCCTCGTATTGAATATGAATGAAGAAGGATGCGGCCCCACCACGGGAGATACTTGCAGTCATTTTGTAATCATGAGGGCAGAGACAGAGAAAGAATGACACCCACACAGAGGAAAGAGATCAGAGAGGTGGGTGGGGCTTGGGCACAGCATTTGAGCCTTTGGTCAAGTTGAACTCAAAGTCACCCCTGAAGTATTCAGACATAATAGATATTAAGTCCTCTTTCTTTTTTAATTTGACAGCTCTGGTTGTTGATGTTGTCTATTTGCCACCAAAATATTTAGAGTTATACACACTGAATCTGAGTTTAAGTCATTGTTTCTTAGTCCTGGCAGTTCAATAGAATCACATATGAGATTTTTAAAGTATGATGCTCAAGCCCCACTCAATTCAATTCAATCAGAATTTCTTGGGTTGTGCTCTGGGCATCAATGATTTTTTTAAAGCTCCTTGAGTGATTCTAATACGTAACAGGATTTCAGAACTACTGACATAAATAGAAGTCATGGGTCACCTTAATTAAGGAAAAAAGAGGAACTGGAAACAAAACTTTACTGTTTTAAAACTGAAAGGGGACAAAAGGAATATGAATTAATCTATTATAACAGAAGTTGAGATGAGACCATAATCTAAGATTTTTACCTAGTCAAATAGTAAATATTCAGACTTTCTTGAGGTGATCATTTTCTAAGATATACCTTAAAAGCTGTATGTGAAAGATGATTAAAATAAAATACACATCTTCATTCATTTTATAATACTCTATAATCCCAAATGTGCTAAAGTATTTCACATTTTACAATGGTTTCATTTTAAATTTTAGGAAAATTTTTAATACAGAGTACCTGTATGTTTTGATAAATATATTCATAATGTCCATGTCTCTATGATCAAGAATAGGTGACTTTAAAATAACAGCTGAATTTAAATATAGGCTGAGGCAATGTCCTACAATACTATTCTGATAGGTTGCATTATTGACTCAGTTCTTCATAACTATCTGTATCCATGTCCTTTGTCATATAACTTCTCAATTCTCTTACTAAGGGCAGTGTATTACTCTGCCCCTTGACTCTAGGCTCAGCCATGTGTCTTGCTTTCGCCAACAGGATAAGGGTAGTCATGATGGAAGTAGGGGCTTTAAAAGCACTTGTGCGGTAGATTATGCATTCTCTTGTACTTTTGTTATCACTGTGAGGAAAGCATGCCCTGGCTAGACAGCTGGTATGAGGAAGAGGATGAGAGACATGTGGAGCAGAGCCAGCTCACAGCTATGAGGTGAAAGAAGAGCTGCCTCATTACTACAACCTAAGGCAGAGATTCCCTACTGAGCATCAGGCAAACCTCAGCCTATATAACCAGACCTGTGAGAATAAATGATCGATAAGTCATTGAGCTTTGTGTAGTTTGTTAAACAGAATTATTGGGGCAACAGCTATAAATTTAGGGTGAAGAGCAAATCCTACCCATAATGTTACATTTTTTTCTGGTAATAAAATGCAACATTCTTTAATTACACTGTTAAATTAAAACTTAGCATGCAGATACTTTGGGGAGCAGTTGGCTGAAATAGTCTCTGCAGGATTCCTCCAGAGCAAATACTAATTTACTTGGAGGAGGGACACTGAGATCAGTGCCTCTAAGGAAGTACCTCTCTATAGTGTCTATATCAAAGAGTATGTAAAGGGTAGGAATAAGCAAATAAAAACAAAGACTGATTGTATAATTTTACGTAGAAAAAGTAGTGACAACAATTTTGAAAGACAATTTATTCTAGGATTTTTCACTTATGGATTATTTGCCAAATACTGCTGAGTGGTTTTAGTTTATTATTGACCTGATTGATTTTTTACAATTTCTCAATATAAAATCATAACTTTTCACAAATGAGCAAGATACTTAATAATTTAAATAATCTCATGGTACCCTTTCTAGTTTGAATGGAAATTACGGAGTTTGAGAGCTTTCTAAAAACCATGATATATATTTATAATAACTATTGGCTTATATGTTTAATGAAATTCTAATTTATGGTTTGTAAGAGAAGGCCAAAACTCCAAATGTGTTTTATAAGGTGCTGTGATGTACCACTAAGAATGTGTCATTTTTTACTTACCTAAATTTTTTTTTTATCTCTGAGATAAAAGCCTATTACTCACTTTCTACAAAATTATAGAATGATGATGTTTCAGTGGAAAAATGTAAGAAGATATGAATTCCAGAAATTAACATAAGAAGTAGTTTATCACATCAGTGTCTACATTCCAGAAATAAATTGAGGCCTTCAGTAGACAACAAAGAGGCTCATGTTATTTAAAACTTCTTCTGTTTCCATTTTCAGATAGCAGTACATCAATTTGAAAAAAGTAGACACTTTGATAGTAGTTGAATCAGAAATAAGGTAATAGTATTTCAAGACTAGTATGTATTGTTAATTTTATATCATTTTATCAAAACACAAGAGGTTTTTCTTGATACATGAAGAGCAGTATCCTTATATCATAGTTTGTATTTCTAATAGTATGCTTAATGGAATGATTTTTAATAAAGCTTTATAAATTTGAAAAGACATAAAGTACATGAAAATATATAAATGGTTAACGTAAAATGCATAACGTTTCTTAATGTTTTTCTACTATGAAACTTAAAAACACTTCTGTTACTAACTGATGTATTCTCTTGCATTGTTGGAAAGATTCTAGGAACGCTTTCTGGCAGAGGAAAAAAATAATTTGATGACATGCATATGACCAAGTCCAAGCTGCTCAGCATATCAAAACGGGAAATTTAAAAGATAAAGCCAATATCAAACTTTGTATGTTACAATTCTTGAAACATGTCTCATTATTGATTGCCATCCTCAGTTATCAATTTCATCTCTATATCTTTGTACAGGCTAATGGTAAATACATTACTATTCTGGAAGACTGCCATTTTAGTTAAGTCTGAAATCACAATATTCAACAGAACACATTCATTCTTTTTTAAATAAAGCAAAAGTTGAGACTTTAGTATTTTGGAGCATTAGTTAAAGAAAAACCTTCCTTCTAGAATTCCTTTCATTGGTGATCATGTGCAATGTGGAATAATACATAAATATCAAGGCCTCATTTTCCATTTTTTTCCTCTACAACTAAAAATATTAGTGAGAAATCCATTTTGATGTATAATTTTTTTTAATATGATACAGACATGTGGAACACGTGTCAGACTTACTTCCCTCCTACCAGCTGAATAGGTTTTGGCCGCCTGCCCCACCTGAATGATAAGCAGAGAAAAAAAGCTTACATCAGAAAATGTGAGTGATAAAGGTTTTTTTAGAACCAGATATTTGTTGTCATCAACAACTGTTATTTTTCATAGGTTAAGAGGGTTTTTGCTTTTGGGGCAGGATAACTTTTTCCATGTAACTAATTTATATGTCACTTACTATAAACTATAACAGTGACAAACAATTATAAACTTTAATTGTTTTCTCATTCTTCCATGAAACAATTTATGTAATATTCATTAAATATATTTGCAAGCAGTCTCTGAGTTATGCTACATTTTAGTGTAAGAGAAATAAATCCCTTAGAAATCTACCATGTAAATATCCTACATCAAAATAAATTTTTATTCCACAGACTGAAAGTAGAAATATATAATTCAAGTGTACTTATTATGGTTCTCTTGTAAGTGAGCTTTAACCACGGCTCTTTAATATATAAATGTCTGTGCTATTTTCTAATACAAGCTATATTTACTAGACTTTTGCTATTTAGTTATTAGAAAAACAAAATAACAGAACATGTAAAAACCATCTCTGTATAACTAACCTAACATTTCTTACAATTATGTTAATCCTCTTCTATTTCTCCTTTTTTATGTCTGGGAAATATCTTCTAATTTTTAAAGATTATTCTCTAGAATCTTCTTCTCTCTGAAGTTTGTACTGTGCAATACAGGTGAAATTTACAATTGCATTCTTTATGCCTTTAGTGTCTTGCTTGTTTACAGTAGTCCCCCTTATCCATGGCTTTGCTTTTCACAGTTTCAGTTACCCCCGTTCAACTGTGGTCCAAAAATATTAAATGAAAAATTCCAAAAATAAACAATTAATAAGTTATAAACTGCATGCAATCTGATAAGTGTGATGTACTCTCTCTCTCTCCTGCTCCATCCCATCCAGGACATGAATCATCTCTTTGTACCATCATATCTAGGCTGTGGATGCTAACTGCCTGCTAGTCACTTGGTAGCCCTCTGGGTTATCAGGTCAACTGTCTCAGTCTCACAATGCTTCTGTTCAAGTCATTCTTATTTTAGTTAATAATAACTCCAAAATATGAGAGTAATGATGCTAGCATATTGTTATAAATGTTCTATTTTATTATTAGTTACTGTTGTTAATCTTTTACTGTGCCTATTTTATAAATTAAACTTTATCGTAGATATACATGAGGGGTCTTCAGAAAGTTTGTGGAAACTTTCATACTAGATTCATATTAGCTCTTTATTTTATTTTGCCATGAACTTTTTAAAGCATGTATAGGAAAAAAACAGTATGCAAAGGGTTTAGTACCGTGAGTATCCACAGTTTCAGGCATGCACTGGGGGGTCTCAGAATCCTTCTTGGATAAATGGGATTATTGTACTTCTATTATAGTAATCCTTTTGTTTCATATATTTTAATGCCTTTCTCCCCAAACCTTGAGAACGAGAAAATGTTTAAATTTTTCGTTTTTCTTTTAAATGAATGTATCTATATTTTTTAACTGAAACCTATTGATTGTACATATGGGGTATAAACTTATATTTCAATACATGTATACAATGTGTGAAGATCCAAATCAGGGTAATTAGCATATTCAGCATAACAAAACTATGGCATTTCTGGGTAACAAGAATATTTGATCTCTCTTCTGGCCGTTTGAGAACATACAATATATTATTGTTAATTATGGATGACTAGCACTACTGAATATTACTAGAAAATTGTTTTTTCTATCTAGTTGTAATTTTGTGTCCATTAACCAACTTTCTCTAAATTTTTCTTCACACATGCTAGCAAACAAAATATCAGGAATGTGTTTATTCAAATAACTAACAAATGACAGCACAAGTAAATGGAAATGATTAAAGTAGCTTCTTCACCAAACAAGGGCCATTGTTGAAGTTCTAGGAGCCCACTGCTACTGAAGCCTGGAAATTGACTTAATATTTCCATAGTGAGGTGTTGGGTAATGTATATTTGAAAATAAAAGTAAAGAAAGTGATTCATTTTAAAATTTAAAATATGTTTATTTTACCATTTAGGTAGGGATCAGTATACCTACGGAGAGCATAAGCTGACAGATTTTTGCATAGCAGGAGTTAGAGAATAGATATTCAGAGCTTAAATGTACAACCATATTTTTTTTTACCTGTTGCCACGAACACTGCTCTAGTGTCTCAACACTGCCCTAGTTAATCCCTCTGTAAAAGAACTGCTCTTAATTGCAGAATATTGGGGGGCCACAGAAGTTCTTCTCTTGAAAATTGTTTTCCCTTCTTTAGTACTGTAATGCTTTAATGATCCACAGTGTCTGCCCCCTGGAGTCTCAGTAGAACATTAATTCAGTGAGTTCCGAACACTAAATTGTGATTACTGATCACATTTGAGCTAGCAATGAGACAAATTTCTCTAATTAAGCAACCTGAAAAATAGATCTAAAATGCTTAGAAAATTTTTAAAGTAAGGAAATAGGAATCTCTATATATGTAAGTATGTTAGTATACATTTTATGTTTATATATTACATGTATATCAGAAATACTTCATAATGATATAATTTACTATCATAAATATGACACCTATATTATGTGTGTATAATATAAGTTGTCTCTGATAAATTGCAGATGTGTACCTCTAGCTTTTTTTTTTTTCCAAATAAGACATTGTCACTCTTTCATACTTCTTCACAGCATTCTATAATATACCAAAATGATGTGATTTAATACATATTAATTTTTTTATGAATGGACTCTTACTGTGCCTTCTCAGCAACTTCCTTCTGCTTCATTTACCAAACAATTCTGCAAAATTTTTATGTAGGCAATAAAGTCAATTGGTTTTGAAATGGTTCTTCTCATACATTATTTTTCTCTGTGGTATTGAAGGCTAATAATGATGACCAAAGCTTTCAGGCAAAAGTAAAGATAGTCTTTTAGGAAAAAAAAAATTCCATTTCAAGCTTGGTAATTTTTAAATTATATAAATGGATATATATGATGATTTGATTGCTTTCTCAAGTCTTCCAAAGAATGACAATAACAACAACAAAAAAAAAAAACTAAGCAATTTTTAACTGGCCCAGCCAGAGTACTATTAATGAAATACTATTAACTACATAAACTATGTTTATCTTGTATCAATACAGTGTAATTTAATCTATCCCAATAATGAAAACTTACACTCTAAAGATGTATATTTTGAAGGTATAAGGAATGTTTCCAACGTAAAAATAGGAGTTATTATGTATGTTTTTAAAAATAAAACTGCATATTTTTGAATATGGATTCATGAACAAATAATTGGATACTATGTCACTGAATATTGTTCTTATTCTAGTATATGTACTATTTGCATTCATTTTCCCCTTTTGCGGGTGGCACTTCATTACTAGAAGTCTGTGCCTTTTTATTCTTTGCCTCATAATTCAGATTCTTGGCACATGATATTGAATTTTATTACTAAAACTAAAGTAAATCATGCACAGCTGTCTTATTTTAGGTATTCTTTATGTTTGTTCTGGTAGTGTTTCTATTGTGTAACTTGGTGCTACTGAATCATTGTGTGTCCACCATTCTGTACTAATTATGCTGATTTGTAACCATTTTTCAATCCTTGGTCATTTTCATGAATGTTCTCTAAATGTAGCTGAAAATTTTCCAACAGTATTTCCCAAATCTTGGTTCGGAAACCACAGTGGTATTAACAGTAATATACTCAAAGTATTTTCAGTCCAGCTCACAGCCTGATTTGTACAGTTTCCAAGCCAAGAAATATTTTTATGTTTGTAAGTCATTGTTAAAAAAAAGAAGAAAAAGAATGCGACAGACTGCAAAGCCTAAAATATTTACTGTCTTGCCCATTACAGTAAAAGTTTGCCAACCCCAATTTTTAGGTGATCCCACTATAATGTTGGAATGAGCAGGACTGAAGCCATGTTGGGACCTAAAACTGCCAGGACTGTGGGAAGACTTTTAAAATGACAAGGGTTTTTTCCTCCTCTTTTTCTTTCCTCCCCTAACTTTCTTATCTTGCTTGCTAAGTAGAAAAACAAGGATGTTGAAAGCTAATCAGTACCCTGCAAAATTAACAGTTCTTCTTTGAGGCCTGCAGAATTCCAAGTGCAGCCAGAGCCCTGCAAATCTACAACCTACATAGAGACTTTGCAAAGAAGCTGATTCCACCCCAAAGCAAACTGAAATCTTGCAAGACGTTAAGATAACATAAAGGATTAGAACAGAAACCCTATGGAGCCTTGGCAAGAACTTACACCTGGCTCCTTGCATGGAGCCCAACAGCTCAGAACCCCCTCCCTAATGCTTTTCACTTTCTGCTTCTTACCCCATGAAACCCCTTGGTAAAATTGAGCCTTTGAAACAGGGTAGCCTACCATTTCCTCAGCTGAATGAAGCTGCCATCCCTTTTCACCAACATTTGTCTTTTGACTCAGTTTGTTTGGGTTGTGGGGAGCTGGCCTTGGGTTCAATAACAGTAATCATTCACTGCTTTCACCATACCTTGTTCACAGTAATGATTCCACAAAAGATAGTGGATACTCACATTATTTGTTTTAGTGTCTTAATTAATTTTTATGACTGTAACAAAAAGAATAACATTACTGTAAAAGGATAATAAATAAGTTACAGTTGGAGTAATATCTTTAATATTTACATAAATTGCCTGGTTAAAAATGAAAGAAACTATAATATTATGACAAGGGGGAAAATTATTTTTAAGAGATGATGCTTGAACATTGTTATAGTTCATTCTCAAATATGAGCAAACAGTTGCATGACACGTGAGCAAACAGTTGCAAGACTTGTGAGTAGGTTACTTGATGATATAGAAGTTTTTAAATGAGATTAATGATATTATAAAATTTTTATTTTAATATAACTATTGCTATTTTTGATATGTAGGAAATGTTCACTTAATTAGATAGCTGCAAAATAAGTGATAAACATGTATTTGAAAAAAATTTAGAGTCTATCAAAGCTGTATGTTTGAATTTAGTGATTTCTAGCCCAAAGAATAGAAACATGAGATACAACTAATTAATATATTAATAGATTTTTATTAGTAAGTGTGAAGAATAGATTGAGAAATTAATTTTACAGAATTCTTACATCCCATTTAAAATGGAAACTTCTTCCTGTCTATGACTGACTTTCCTTTGTATGCTGACTCAAGCGTCTCTTAACCAAAATCTTCCCCACTTTGTCATACTAAGTTCATTCAATTAAAGGCAGCAACATGAGTTTTTGTCTGTAATTGTTAATTAAAACTCAACATAGATGCACAATCGGAAATATTCTAGTCATAGATTTCAGATGAAACTATTGAGAAGGTTTTTTTTTTTTTATCCAAAGTAAATGACATACAAATTTAAAAAGAGGAAATATAATGAAATGGCTTATACTGGTATTTAAGTCCTTCCTATGTATTACCATCTGGCATTATTTCATTTAATTTACACAATAATCCTCAGAAATGGGTATCATCATTAGTCTCTTTTTACTGACTAAAAGTTGGAGAACCTTACTCAAGGTCATACAGCTAACAAGTATGAACACAAAGTTTGAATCCTGTACAATAGATTTTGTACATTCAATGATTATGCATAACTTCCCATTCACCCATTGTATCATCCTGGTGTAACCATAGCTTTTCAGTTAAAGTTTATTCCTTGTTTAAATTTCTCCTTCTTTCAGTAAATTTCCGTAACTAGCCAATCATTCTGTTTTTTCCTATCTGTCTTTTAAGATATCTCTGGTGCAGAAGTCTCGGGTTGTGTGTATCAGGTGTTTTTTTCAGGATCATTGGAGTTAGCTTCGACCAACACAAACTGGGCTAGGCTGACTAAGCTGACTGACATCTCCACCGAACCTGCCCGGATGTCTGACCTCTGACATAGGAGGGCTGAGGACTCCATCTCCAGATCTGGCTAATGCCCCCATCTTCTAAACCTGCAGATGGCTTGAGCCTGCATGGATCACTGAAGGACTCTTTTAAACCCTTTAGCCAATTATGATCTGCCATGCCTCACACCACTCCTACCCACTTCCTCATAAATGTACCATCTTCCCCATTGTGGGGAAGACGGATCTTAGATACAAATCTCCCATCTTCTTATGTGGCTGCCTTGTGAGTAAACATTTTTTCCCTACTGCAAACATATGTGCTTTGGTGATTGGCTTTCCATGGGGTGCTGGCAAACAAACCCCACTCAGTTCAGTAACACTGTTATATGGGATACAATCCATAGTTCTGGGCTAAGTTTAAAGAGCTAAGACAAATGCAAAAACAGGAGAGAGAAAGAAAGAGAGAGAGATTAACAGGAAAACCATAACTGTATCATAAATATCTTTTATTTATAAAGCTAAAATTCATATTGATCGTACATTTATAAATAACTGTAAAATTTTATACATTTTATAGAAAAACAAAATGTAGTGACTGACTTAAGATTGACGATACAATCCCAGTTTAATGTCCTTGAGATCTATAACATGCAGGCTGCTGCTTACCATCACTGAGCATGGGCCACATTGCTAGATTATTCTCACTGGTAATTCTCAAACTTGCCTGCATACTGGAAACTCCTGGGATGCTTTAGAATTAGTAATATCCTTACCTGGAAATTCTAATTTAATTAGTCTGGCACAGGGCCTGAGAAACAAGATTTTTAAAACCTTCTCATGTAGAGGATTCATAAAGCAAATGTACTTCACAGGGCCTGGTTTTTCAAAACCTTGCAGTTTCAAATGTTGACCTTGCAAAGGACAGGAAACTTTTCCCTGGCTATTGAGTCTCTGTTGCAAGATAAGAATTGTAACACAGCAAGGTTGCCGGCTCAAAGACAGACAAGTTACTGATTGATATGTAAAGTTACTGAGAAGCTGCTGGAGGGAGAAGGAATGTTTGCTAAATCAAGCCTTTGTTAGTAGAACAGTTAATTGTCTAATAGAATGTCATCTGACTTGTTTCTACTGAATGTTACCAGCTTCTATTGTAGAACTTGTTAAACTGTACTTAGCAAAACCTCACCTAGGTCTCTTCCTGTAACTTGCTGGTCTGGAGAATAAATGCAGGAATAGAACCCCAATTTGTTGTTAATTTCCCAAATGGAAGGATGCCTCACGCTTGAGGGTCCTGGGATAGTAACCCTTTTCTGGGGCTTCTCACTGCTGTAAAGAGATGGGCTCTGAGTAATCTTTGGCAGCTCCATCACCCAGGGGAAAAGGGGTGACAAATCCATGGGAGGCAAAACAGCATTCTCAGGTGGTTCTAATGTATTTAGTCTCGGGAACAACTTATTATAACTACTAGCTGACAGGCACATTCCTCATCTGCTCACGTCCTCACAAAGCAGTTGATATTTGGAGATTTGTTCTGCCACAAATGAGGGTAAGAGGAAGAGGCCAAGGTTTGACTTTACATCCTTGAGGTTCTCAAGAGTGTTTCCCAAAGTGTGGTGCCTGAACCAACATTAGCATCGTCTGGGAACAAGTGAGGCATGCAGATTCTCACACCTAATGCAGACCTATTGAATAAGAAACTTTGGGGGTGGGGTACAGCAATCTGTAGTTTAACAAGCCTGCCAAGTGATTTTTGGTACCCACTAAAGTTCTAGAGCCATTATAAGCCCAAAGAACTCAATTAGGAATTTACACCCTTTGCCTGCTTTTCAGTTGAGAGTTAAAAAACAAACAAACAAAAAAACTATACTGCTTATTTTTTTTTTTATAATTCTGTAGTGGATTGAATTATGTACCCCCAAAACTCACTGAAACTTGAATTGTGTCCCCCAAGTTTTATGTATTAGAAACTTAGCCACCACTGTGACTGTTAAGAGGGTGGGAAAGCCTATTACGGTAATTGAAGGGTGGAGCTTTGAAGAGATGATTGGACTGAAGGACCACGCAGTAATGAACGGATTAAAAATAGTGGTCAGGGATGTGGTTCTGAGGGCTTTAAAAGATGAGCAGAGTCTGTCTTTCCCTCTCTTTCTGCTCTCCTCTGCTTCTACCATCTTGTAATGTGAGACTCCTGGGTCACTGCTGCCACCACCAGATGGACTTTGGACTCCCCAGCCTGAGAAACTGTAACCAATAAATTTCATTTTCTTTATAAATCACCCAGTTTCAGGTATTTTGTTATAACTAACACAAAATAGACTAATACAGATTCTTACTTTAAATAAATATATAATTTATATTTCACACTTTACACCAGTTCCTACAGACTCAACTTCATAGAAAGGTTTTGATCCATTCACTTATTTCACCATTTACTTTAGTTTTAGCCATAAAATTCAATATCATCATGTTATTAAAGGATATGTTTGTGTATGTATAGAGAGAGGATATATAAAATATCATGCCAAGTATATCAAATTTATTTATATTGTAAATTATGACATAATTTATTTCAAGTATGTTTTGGCTTTACTGGTATAAACATTTGATATACTTGTAGCAGTGCGGTTGCTTGGGTTTATATAAGCTAAGTAAGCATCTGGTATAATCTGAGTGTCTAAAAATCTATAGAGAGATGCACAGTTTCAGGTTTATCTATAAGAATGTCTATAAATAAGGTAAGAGTGTCTATATATATATATGCACACAGATAAATATAACATATTATATAAATGTATTTAATATCGTATTGATATATATGAAGTATTATTTTATTTGCATTCAACAGCATGTGATAAACTTTATATAGATATATACTCTGTCATTTGCATTATTAGAGGCAGGATAGCTTAAGAGTGTGGACCTAGAGTCCTTCAGACCCTAGTTCACATTCAGGATGGCTTGCTTAGTATATTAACTATGATTTTGATAAATTGGACATTTAAATTTTTGTTAATTTTTTTTTTCATTTATAGGCCAGTTTCATCCTGTATAAAACAGAGATAATAGTATCTATTTCATTAGTGTCATGGTGAAGTTAACAAATGAGATAATATATGTAAGTACCTTAAACCTAGTGATCATAAGACAGCACTGAATAGATATTAGCTATTTTTTAATTTCTATTATTATGTACATATATTCATTTATACAGCAGTAAACTTTTTCTTTTTAAGACTATATGCTCATAAGATTATATGAAAGTAATGTATTTTACTTTTTTAACAAATAATATTTTCAACATTTATATTAAAAGTTTTGTGGAGAAAGGCTTCCAGACCTGAAGAGCTACCTTGATGGTTAGTAAAGGGATCTACATAGTGGGCTATTGTTCATTGTAAATGCAGTGGAACCTTGATAAAATATGACCTGCTAGAGCATGAAATTTAGCATATTCCTATTGATGGGTGTTTGTTACTGAAAGAACCAGAAGGTTCTTGTTATACCATTTTATCTATATCTTAGTTGCTTGGCAAAAACCCAAAGAATCATGTTTTAATGAAGTCCATCTCTGGGGGAAAAATGGAACACAATACTATTCTTCTCTGCTTTTATAGAACTCTTAAAGTGTTTATGTTAAATAATGGAGTACAGACATTGACAGGGAGGCATCACATGTCTGGGAGGTAAAAAGAAAAAAAAAAAATCCAGATTATTACAAAGACAAACTTTGGAAGTTTTGTCTTGAAAGTATTGAGAATGTAAAACATCAAATAGAATTGATTTATTGAAGTTGGTTGAATTTAAAGCAGCATATTGTTTTTTATGACTGTTTTGTCGATAGAACAATGTAGATGTTATCTTGATGTTTAATTTAAATGACATTCAAAGATTCCAACAATATAATGTAGTCTAATGTGTGTGGAATATCTTACATTATTTTCAAAAATTCTCTTTTGTATATATGTATTGAATAGGTTACACAGATACAGAATGTATGCAATTTGAGATTAGATGCCATGTTTTACATGCTATGTACTTCAGATGCTAACAGAGTGAGTTAAAGTAAATAGTAAATGTTTTCTGAATGAGTAGAAAGTTTAGCCTTTTTCTTGCTTTGAAGATCCATCCCTATGTTCATGACGGAAAACTCACGCTGCTTTTCCTTGAGGAGATAGTAATTCCCAGTCATGATGTCTCTTTCCATGTGGAAAAATATTCATTAGGATAACCCTCCTGACCTCTCTGTACCCACTTTGTGCCTTTCCATGGGCCAAGGAGGAACATAAGTGACCGGTGACTCTGGAAGCAGGGACTGGACTTGCTTTTTCAACCCCTTTCTTACTCACCTCATTTTGAGATCCACCTTTCAGTGCGGAGCAGATGCTCGGGTCTGCTCCTGGCCATGAGGTAAGCTTGGAGCTAAAAAGCCTGCAGGGTGAGGCCTGTGGTTCTCCAGCTCTGCCTATAACTATGTACCTAAGTCTCCCCAATTCTCGGGTGAAGATGAGGACATCAACACCGAAGGATTAGGATGCTGAACACATAAGCCGCAATCTATATGTGCCCCATCAGTAGTAAAGCTGCTATTTTTATGGCCCTTCTACCCATTCCTGCCTGCATTAGTGGTTTCAGAACTGAGGCAGGGAAAAGTGGGCTATTATGTATTGAATCTCTTGAACTGTAACAGATTTATATAATTATATCCTTTATGCTGGAAATGTGATTGACACAGAGGCCTGGATGGGGTGGGAAAAGTGCTGATTAACATTCACCTAGCTGCAGCACATCTCAGCAGACTTGGGAAAACATTCTACTAAACAGATGAATGTTTCTCATTTGAGAACTCAAACCAAGCATTGTAGAAATGTCGTGGTGCCAACAAATATTAGAGATGTGCTATTCATATTATGACTGAGAATGCCAGCATACCCCTAATTTTCCATGAGTATTCACCAGACTCTTCTTAATAACTAGTAAGTGGACAGAAAATATTTATATCCCTAGTTCCCTGTCTGCTATTACAGTTTTGTTCCCCATGTACTGCCATCCCGTGTGATAGTAGATTATTCTTTCTTCTCCAAACTAGTGCATATCTCCTAGCCACAGATCTTCCTAAATGTACTCATGCATTGGCAGAAATATTTTTCCTTCAAACACTTGCCATTTGTGTACCACTATCACCGATTTAAAAATCCCACATAAAACCTTTTCCTTTTTGTTCCATTTTTGTTAGAATTTTAATTTCTTACCTCACATAAAGTTATTACTTTTATAGCACTCTGTAAAACTTGACTAGCAACTTTCTCTTCATATTATAGGAAAACATAAAATAGGGCAACACATACAATATCATTCTTTCCTGGTTGATACCCTGTCCGAGAGGTGGTTTTGTTATTCCAAGCAAGTGGAGTTCAAATGTGAAAATCTATAATATCTGGGATGTGATTTATCATCATGAAGTGAAAGGGACTGTACATACATTCATATGTACTTAAAATTACCTCTTATTTCTTCCTTCTAAATCACAGCTCAAATCCTATTATTCCTCTTCCGCATCCTGTACTTCCTCTTCTTTCTGTTCCAATATCTCTTCTTGATCCACTCCCCTTTACTGCTGCCTGGACAAAGTCCCCTAAAGCACAGTTGCCTCTTAAAGTTAAGCCTCTCTTAGAACCCTACATGCCACACAGTAGGCTTTAACAAACATTTGCTGAATGAATTGGCTTGATAATTAATTAAATAATGAAGTGTAGTGGTTCAAGGCAGAAGAGTTAGGTTGAAAGCATGGCTCTACCAGTTTAGAGTTCCATGACTCAGCATGTAGCTTGAATCACTCAAAACGTTAGTCTCCTCCTCTGTACTTTGGAGATAATAAGATCTTTTAAGAGTTGATATGAGGATGAGGGGTCAAGTGAGTTAAATGCCTGGTATGTTTAGGTACTCAATAAAAGGTAGCTAGTATTATAAAAAGAACGTTGTATGTTATTAATAATTGAACATTATAATTAAGAATGTTAATCAATGGTTAATCATTGATTAGTGTTTATTTATAATTATTATTGATAAGCAGTAAAGTATCAAAGATAAAACCACTTAGGAAAAGTAGATAGAACACCAATGAGTCCTATGATATCATAAAGAGTTAGAGGAGCAGGGGAGGGAGATACCAATATCATGTCAATGGCTTTTTCCAGACTCTCCTTACTTTAACCTGCATACACTTCTGTGAGAACCATTACCCAGGAAACAGGTCTGCATGGGAATAGGGCTTAAGACATTTAAACTTCCTATCTCACACCAGGTATTTCTAAAATAAAGTCACATTCTGACCTTGATGACCAATTTATAGGGCATGGTATTCTTTTTACCAGGTTTGGCTTTCCACTGCTTCCTGCAATAAAGATATAACAAAGCCTCAGAGGGACTATGTGTTTGTTCTAGTGGCAAAGGAAAAGGTAAGTGGTTTGCATACCACATTTTAGGTCCATTTGGGACACAGGAAGTTTTGTGGTATTACTCTGAAACTTAACCTATAAAACATCATAAGTAATATGGCTTTTGTGAGGAAATTCTTTCTGAATTCCCAGCAAATGATTTCCAAAGAAATTTTAGAAACATGCATTTACAATTGCCGGTGACCTAAGTTTCTACGGTTTCAAATGTCTCAGTACATAAATTGCATCTACTTTGGAGCTTTCTGTTCATCTTCAGTTCTTGAAACATGACGATCATTTCTAAGGGGATGACTTTGATTTGGAGCATACTAGGCACACTGTTACCCGTTTCTTTTACCGTGTATTTTTCCCACACCTCTTGTCCCCTAATGCATACCTCCACATCATTATCACAGTTCTCATATCAGTATTTAAAAGCCCACATTTGAAAAACATAATGCCTTTGTTCAAGACTGATTTGTATTGGGCTTTGTGAAAAAATAAACTTAAATGAAACTTTACTGAAACATGAACACCAAGCCGCAACAATGGGCATTGTATTTGAGTGAATGCAACTGCGCCACTTCTGAGGTTTAGATTTCTGAATTCTCTAGCCACTGCTTCAAGCCTTGGGTGACTCTGAAATAGAGTAAGCCCCTTACCACCTCCTCTCTCTTTCCTTTATAATGGGTAATATTCCTGTATCTTCTGTAAACATTTTGAGTTTCTGAGTTGAAAGACAATAATAGTAAAGAAGAAAGGTATTGTTTTGATTAAAATGAAAATAGACAAATTTTTACTGAGTAATGAATGACATTATCTTAGGCAAACTGCAATAGAATGTTGTTCTTGAATGTCATGGGATTTAATCTGATATAATAATCTCAGAATCTACATAGAGAACAAGGACTGTCTTCATTTCAAACCTATTTAAGTTTTCTTCTCGGCATATTCATGGTTATAAGATAAGAAGTTATAGCCACTTAGACCTGTTTGAAGTTTATAGTGTGACTTATTTATGAGGTCATGTATAAATAAATTATATATCAACATAGCACAGCACAAGGGAAAATTTAATTTAAGCTACATTTTGATTACTAAGTACTTATAAATAAAATAGTCAATCTTTTCATGAATGCAACATTTAAGTGTAAAATAAAGTTAATGAAATTAGTGATATCACTAAAGTTAAATATTTATTTCTATTAGCTTGATCATTTTATTTTTAATGTTGAAGTCCATCAAATACATACTGAATAGAGAATGAATGAATAGATCATCTTGTATCAAGCAAACAGACTGAACACAAGTTAATGTTTTTCATATTTGCCTTATGAATTTTTTTTCAAAATTTTTATGTTGAAAATTGTAAAGCTACAGAGAGATTTAAAATAGTATATAATGACTATCCCTTATACGTTCACCTGAATTCACCAATTTTAACATTTTTCCACACTTGCTTTATTTTACTACACACACACACACACACACGCGCGCGTGCACGTACACGTACATTTCTATTCAGGTGTGTATATACTTCAAGTTAATTTTTGTGGTGTTGTTAGGAAAGGGACAATGCTGATTATCCCATATAGTTATTGAGTTGTTTTAGATCATTTCTGGGAAAAAAAATGTTCACCCAATCAAATTACCTTACTTTGGGATCTTTATCAAAAATAAACTGACCATGTATCTGTAATTTATTTGTGGACTTTCTACTTTGTTTTATTTATCTATGTGTGTATTCTTATGCCAGTTCCACACTGTCTTGATTATTGTAGGTTTATATTCAATCTTGAAATCAGATTAGTCCTCTATTCTTTTTCTAAGGTGTTTTGGCTATTCTAGATACATTATTTTTCCATATACATTTTAGATTTATCTTGTCAATTTCTGTAAATTTATGCCAAAATTATGTTTGGGATCATGCAGAATCTATTAATTAATCTTGGGAAAATCAAATAGTCTTAATAGTATTTGGCCTTCCAATCTGTGAACAATTGTATTTTTCTTCAGTTACTTGGGCTATCTTTAATTTTCCCTGAAATGTTTTACAGTGTTTATAGTGTACGTCTTGCACATATTTTGTTATATTTATCTTTGTGTTTTTCGTTATGTTAATGCTATCATAAATAGAATTGTTTTCTAAGTTTAATTCTAATGGTTTATTCTAATATTAATTTAATAATTCTAATTTAGCAATACAATTTATTTTTGTACATTGATCTTGTATCCTGTGACGATGCTGAATTCACTTATTATTTTAGTAGCTTTTTGTGGATCACTTAGGGTTTACTATGTAAAAAAATTACATTCTATGTAAAAAGCCAGTTTTACTTCTTTTTTCCCCAATTTTTGTGTTTTTATATTTTTCCTTTTGTCTTATTGCACCTGCTGGAAATACAGGACAATGTTGAATATGTGATGAGAATGGAATTTTTACCATGTTTCAGATCTTAGGCAAAAAGCCTTCTCTTTATCACTGTTAACTATGATAGTAGATTCAGGTCTTTCATAGAATTTCTTTTTTTCCAGTTGAGGAAGTTCCCCTCTATTCCTAGTTTTCTAAAGTTTTTTAAAAAATCATAAATGGTATCAAATTTTCACAAATGACTTTAAAAAATCTAACTACATATTAATTTTCTTTATTCTACAATATGTTGAATTACATTGATTGATTTTGCAAATGTTATGCCAACCTTGTGTTCCTGGAATAAACCCATTTGGTCATGACATATTACCCCTTTTAATCGATTGCTGGATTCAGTTTGCAAATATTTTGTTACAGAGTTTGCATCTATTTAATGAGAGATATTATTCTGCAGTTTTCTGTATGTTAATCTTGTTTTTCTTTCCACAGTATTTTGAGTCAAGAATTAAATACATTTATTTTTATTCTTTCATTTTAATAAATACTGCAGGAAAACTCATAGTCTTAAATACTTATGAGAGACTTAATTGTATCCCATAAATTCTGATATGCAATTATTTTAATTTTCATTATTTTTTAGAAATTCTACAATTTTGCTGTTTTCCCTTTTATCCAAAAGGTGTATAATAAAGTTTTTCCCAGGTGGACACGGTTTCTTTGTTTCTTCTTTTGAATATATATATTCAAAGTAAATATATATATATATTTACTGTATTATAATCAGAGAATCTGGCTTGTATTAGTTTCACTTCATGAATTTTTGGAATTTTTTAATATTTAGTCAGTTTTGTGAATGCTTTATGAGTAGTCGAGAATAAAGTCTATCTTTTATCATAGGGTGTTATGTTTATGTTTCTTTATTAATCACGACATTTAGAACTATGTACTTACTCAACTTTTATCCACTTTACCTGAATTGGACTGAAAATGGTATGTTAAATAGCTATTTTTAGTGTGCTTCTGCTTATTTCTTCATGCATTTCCTATAGTTACTGCTTTACTAAAGTGGTGGCTGTGTTTCTGATGCACAGACCTTCTGTTATGTTATCATTGTGACTCCTCACCTTCAACATTTGAAATTTTTGAATCTGAATTCTATTTTTCTAACAAGATTTTTAGCTTTGATTTTGCTTTCTTATTGTTTTCAATAAATGTGTTTACAGTAGTCCCTCCTAATTCTCGAAGATTCATTCCAAGACCCCATGTGTATGCCTGAAACCCAGGATAGTGCCGAACTCTATATACTTGTATACTATGTTTTTATTTCCCTATACACACATGCCTATAAAGAATTTTAATTTATAAATTAGGCACAGTAAGAGATTAACAATAACTAATAATAAAATAGAACAATTATAACAATATGCCAACATCACTACTCTTGCACTTTGGGACCATTACTAAGTAATGTGAGGGTTACTTGAACACAGACTCAATGATACCATGACAGTCAACCTGATATCTCAGGCAGCGACTAAGTGACTAATGGAACAAATGGCATATACAGCATGGATACTCTGTACAAAGGGACGATCCATGTTCCCTGCCGGATGGAGCTGAATGTTGCACGATTTTATCATGCTGCTAACATCATGTTGTTTTTTGAGTTATAAGCTGAATTCTAAACCACAGTGAGATATGACTTCACGCCTGTTAGGATGGCTATTATTGAAATGACAAGAGATAGCAAGTGTGGGCGAGGATGTGGAGAAAGGGGAGCCCTTGCACGCTGCTGGTGGGAATGTACATTGGTACAGCCATTATGGAAAACAGTGTGAAGTTTCCTTAAAAAATTAAAAATAGGACTACCGTATCATCCAGAAATCCCACTTTTGGGTATATATCTGAAGAAAACAAAATCAGTTATCTCCAAGAGATTTCTGCACTCCCATATTCATTTTAGCATTTTTCACAACAACCAACACATGGAAACAACTTAAGTGTTTTTCAAGATGAATAGATAAAGAAAATGTGGTGTATGTATATGTATATGTGGTATGTGTGTATATGGTGTATATGTATGTATTTGTGGTATATATATGTATACATACACACACATATAAGAGGGTACTTTAAAAAGTTCATGGAAAAATAGAATTGAAATATAATAAGAATTTTTCTATAAACTTTTTGAAGTACCCCCATGTGCGCGCACACACACACACACACACACACACACACACACACACACACACACACACACACACAGAGTGGAATATTATTCAGCCATAAAAATGAAGGAAATCCTGCCATTGGTGATGACATAGATGAACCTGGAGAGCATTATGCTAAGTGAAATAAATCAGACAGAGAAAGATAAATACTGTATGATCTTAGTTAATTGTGGGATCTAAAACTGTCAAACTCAAAGAGACAGAGAGTAGAATGGTGATTGCCAGGGGCTGGGGGTTTGAGGAAAATGGGAGGATGTTGGTCAAAGGGTACAAACTTTCATTTACAAGATGAGTAAGTTCTGGGAATCTAATGTACAGTTTGGTGACTATAGTTAATAGTACTATACGTATAACTAAAATTTGCTAAGAGAGTAGGTCTTAAATGTTCTTACCATAAAAAAAGAAAAGGTAACCTGATGAGGTTATGAATGTGAAAATTGATTGTGAAAATCACTCCCCAATATAGTAATATATCAACTCATTGTATTAAATATATACACCTTAAATATATACAATTTTGTCATTTATACCTCAATAAAGCTAAAGAAAAGTTAGATACTGAGAAGGCAAGGATGAATAAAACAGAACCTCATCCATCTATTCTACAGAAGATCACTCTTTTGCAAAGGAGATATTGATCAGCAAATAGTAATTACAGTGTGGCTGAATTAAATTCTTCCTATCTGCACACGGAAATACATAGAAGGCAAAATCAGTTCTAACTCAGTGTTAAAATCTGTGTTTACCATCAATTATTATTTTTTTAATCTTAAAAACAGAATAGTAATATCAAGGGTGTTTTAGAGTAGTCAAGAAATATTGGGAATATAGATTTTCTCAGGAAAGAAATAGTTTGCATCATATCATCAAAGTTTGTCACACACCTGTTGACAAGAAATTTCCTCAGAAGTGATCAATCAATGACATCTTTATTAACAAATCCTTGGAAATGAAAGCCATTTTATAGAAATCTTGTGAACCTGTGCTGTGTGCATTCTAATGACACTTTACTAAACTATCTTACTTGCATAACTTCTCATTTTCCCAACAGTTAAAGAGCTGTCACAAATGAATCTCTCGATATACGTTTGATTTTCTCTATGTAACAACATCATTTCTGAATGCAGTGGAGATTTCTGTCTTCATTCTAACAGTCGGGATATAGGTCTTTTTCTTGCAGGTAACAAAGCAGGAAAGTAACCATTAATCATTTTAGATGATACTTTATCCCAATTTGCCTGAAAGAGTCTTGGTTTATCCATGTTATCCTGAAATGATTATTAATAGTGTCCCCCTTTGCCTAAAAGTGTTCTGGTTTGAAAGGTATACAAGGGGTCTTCAAAAAGTGCATGGAAAAATTGCATTATTTTTTAATTCCATTTTCCATCAACATTTTGAAGTACCTTTGTATTGTATGGTCATCACTATTTACACTTAACAATTGAATAGTTGGTCCTTTATGATTTTTTTTCAATAAAAAATAGCAATTAGATTTTGCTTTGTAAGGTTTTACCTCGAAAGGTGAAATAAAATATTTAGTCTCTACGATAAAGGAATTTTAGACATCAATGGGATGGAAGATGTTAGGGGTTCAGTAAGCCATGGCTCCCCAGTTTTCCCCAGGAGCCTGTTTCTTGGGGCTGTCAGAGAAGAAGAGAAGCCCATGCTCCTTCCTCAGTTTCTTTGCCTTACCCTGGCACAGTTCCAAAGCTAAACTTTCCCTTCAATACTTTGCCTTTATCTTTTCCATCATTTCTCTGCCTAGTCATAGATTACATTCATAATTTGCTGCTCTTTATATCTATTGAAGAATTTCTAATAGAATACATGGTCAGATTGTATTTTCTCTCTTCTTACCTCTGGAATACAAGCTCAAGAGGAAAGAAATTTTATTTTATTAACTGAATATTCATAATGCTTAAAACAGTGCCTGGCTCAAATATATTTGTTGGTGAGTGAAGAGGCATTTCTTAATTGTTTATCATGTGTTCAGTCATAAGCCAATAAAATAAGGGGCACAGACAACATAAGATCTGGCTCCTCTCATCGGAAGTCTTGTAAAGGCCTAAAGAGTTAATGATACACAGCTGTTTGTGTTAAGGGTTACATTAGGTGTTATGTAGTCTAGTAGTGCCACAGAAGTTCAAAGAAAAGACAAGTCACTAAGGGCTAAAATCAGGGGAATATGGAGCTTGTTGGCCTTAACCTTGACCTTACTTGATAGACAGACTTGTATATTTGGAGAGAAGAAAGAGAATACATGCCAAAAACCAGAAAATTCTTTCAGAGAGAAAGCACAGTAGTGTTTGTGACACAGTCAAAGGTCTCAAAGTGAGTAAAACCGAACGCAATATGAAAAATTCCACCTTTAATAGTTTTCTTCAGTTTAATGGGAAACTGGGTTTACCCAAACATAAGGGCAATAAAAAAGTTGTGATATATTTTCTAATAAACATATTAATACATGGATAATATTATGTTTGTATAGTATTGTAAATAGGTTTGTATTTCACAGCCTAAAGTCTCATTTATTCTTTTCCTTTAGTCCTCTACTTATCCATTCTCCTAGAGATGAACATAAGTTGCCCCAAATTTCCTATTGACATAAACAGTGGCTCAGCAATCATTTTTAGGATCTCTCATTTTGAATGAATCTTGTAAGCATTTTCTGGGACATGTATTCAGGAGTAAGTTCATTGAGTCACAGAGCATACCCCATACTTAATTTCACCCATAGCTGTTGGAAATATGAGGCTTTTCAGATTGGTGTTACTGTTTAAACTGTCACCCTCAGTGAATAGTAGTCCCCATCTCTTCACACTCTTTGTAATAGTACTCTTCATCTTTTTCAATTTTTGTCCTTCTGAGGGTTAAAAATTCATATCTGCTTGTTTGAAGTAAATAAAATATTTGAAGAGACACGTAATTTTTTATTATGGAAAAAAATTATCACATTAAACTATTTTTTTTATTTGCTAATAGTTTGATAGCACACCTTCCTTTATTTTCCTTAAGCATTGTTGGTAGTTTGAATTAAAAAAATGATGTAAATGTTTTAGCTATGAAGGCACTGCAGAATTGAAAATGTTTTATATCAGTAGACACAAATCACTTTAATTGAGCTAAGAAAATGAGGCAATTTGATGCATCACTTTTTGTATAAATAGTGACATCTAGAGATGCCATTAGCATTTCCTAATATGTGAATAAGTTAAAGGTTATCATCTGCTGCAGGTTTAATGAATTGCAATAGAATTACAGCAAATGACTCTTGCAGGTTCTTTAAACTTGATCGATCACAATGTAATTGTCAAGGTGGAAAAGCAATTGATATTCATTAAGCTGGGAGGTCATTAATACTTGTTGTTAGGGAAAATGGCTATTAAGTTATGATGTAAGAGATTTAATCGTTTTCTACAATTAAAATCCTTCACTTAATTCCCCTACTCCATATGAGAGAAGGGAGCTATTATAAATCTATCAGGCTTTCTCCATGTAAAATTGATCTAATGACGTACAAGTAGAAAGTAAAAACAACTGTGTGCGTGTGTGCGTGTGTGTGTGTGTGTGTGTGTGTGTGTGATGAATAACAGAAATATAGCCTATATAACAAATATTTTAGGGTTAAAAGAAAGAATGAATTAAGACAAATATTCATTAGATTGGCTTCACTTGCAGGTTAATGTACTTGTATATATTTTACCTCTATTACCAACTCACTTTTTACTTTTTTTTTTCAATTATACACATATGTGGGTTTCAATGTTGATTTTTAATAATTGTGTACAATGTGTGGTAGTTAGATCAGTATAGTTAGCTTATGCATCATTACAACATGCAATCATTTTTTGTGTCCATTGACCGATTCCTCATTAACCCCCTCCTTCCCCCCTCCCCTTTTCCACCTCTAGTTTTCTAAAAGTTCAAAATATTACTGTGATTGTTGTTTCTTTCTTTCTCTCTGTCTCTCTTTATTTTTCATTTATTTATTTGTTGATTCAGTTCCTGGTTATGAGTGGGAACATGTGGTATTTCTTTTTCTGTACCTGGGTTGTTTCACTGAGAGTAATTTTCTCCAGGCTCATCTACATTGCTGCAAATGGTAGAATTTCATTCTTTTTTATGGCTGAGTAGTATTCCATTGTATATATATATATACCACAATTTCCTTATCCAGTCATCCATCGATGGACACCTTTAAAATATATTAGTAAACCTCTGGACTTCATAAAACAAAAGTTAGAAAAGAAAAACAGTAAATTTTGGAAATTGGCATAAATATTCAGGAATTCAATATTGTCACTATGACACATCTATTTAATTAAAAACAAAAAAAATTACATACTTTCCTCGAATATATGATATTCATTTTCTTGAGTAGTTGTTTTCAAATATAGTGAGTGTATAGAAAAGATAGTTCAGATGAAATTTGCTGACTCCAGCCCTAAGATAATTATTCAACAAGTTTGGGTCCGGTTTTACGACTGCATCTTATACTAGAATGGCAGGTGATTCTATAGATGTGTTTCTGGATGCATCACTGCCTTAAGTTTATTTATATATACTGTTTGTGTAAATAAACAAGAATCCCATATTGTATACATATTTTACAATCTGCTTTTTATCATTCAATCATGTATTATGACTCTGTGACAATTAATATACTTACATAACATAATTCTTAGTGGCTATGTAGATTTACAGTATATGAATATATAATGCTTATTTAATCAGTTTTCTGTTGTTGATAAATTAGGTCAATTCCTAGGCCTTAGAATCACCATATAATCATACTTTCTCTCCGGAAGCTAAGAGATTTAAAGAATCAATTATAACAAAGAAACGAATCCTACAAAAAAATGATAAATGCGATGATAAATCTCCATTATTTTCTTTAAAGCCCACACAATTTTCTTTCTTAAGAGTACTTGATAAATAGCATTTGAGTTTATTACTATGAAATAAGCAAAATACTCTTGTAGTTTTCAAATATATTAAGACCAAAAAAAATATGCATTATTAAATACATCCTAACCTTAAGTATTCCTTGGTTCTTTATTATACTCTCTTCAAGGGCGTTAGCTGTAAATTACTTCTTTACCACTTTTTACCATTCAAAGGAGCCAGAGGGGCAACCTTCTTTACTTTTCATTAGCAAAGGTAAAACCAATTTGAAGACAAGGGGAAAAAAGTGAACTTTTTGCTCATTTTTTTTTTCTTTTCCAACATTATGCCTACCTTATAATTTCATGATTATAATATATCTTTATGATATATATGTACATTTTATGTATGTGCCCACTTTAAGAATGAATGAACAGCAGCATAGATATTTGATAACTGACATAGTTAAAAATTTTCATGAGTTAAGGGTTTCCTAAAGTTTGTTCCAATATGTTTTTACTTCCTGGTTGCTGGTTGACTATGTGAATTTATAAAAAGCACAGTGATTATAATTAAATGTGAATCTGAATCCAAAATAACAAATCTGGGACATTTCACTATGACGTGAGTTTACAAAGTAGTTTTATCTAGAAAGTTTCCTATATGAATAAAACCTATACCAACAGGTTGAAAAGTATCATTGTGAACCAATGTATAATAATGAGCTTTATTAATTTTTAAAATGTACTAAGATGATTTATCAACAATTTACTATAATAGACTACTTATAACAATTAAAATTAAATTTGTTATTATGTATTTTAAAAATGCACTTATTTTTTCTCCTTATGGTTAAAAAATGATGTGTTTCACCATATATATAATAAAGCCACATGTAAATTACAGGAAAATGTATTTGAAAATTCAAACCTTCCTATCACAAAGGCTATTAAATTTCTTAGTCTGGGTTTACAATTAAATTCTATTCTTTTGATAACTCATCTATGGGAGAGAGTATATATTTCTAATTATTTAATAAAAAAATCATTTGTCATACATTTAATACATTTATAATGTTAAGTATTAATTTAATAAAATGTATTACATAGTGTCATTAAAGGGAGATTATGCAGAATACCAATCTGTTTACATACACCCTCTATTCTCCCAGTTCTTTAGCTGTAAATGCATTGAAGGTAGAGAACTAGTCTTATATATCTATTTTGTGTCACTAGTACCTTAAATAGTATCTGGTTCCTGCTAAGCTTAATAATGTTAAGTTTAAATAGATCTTAGGAATGGTTTTAAAGCATATACAAAACAGTATTTTTGTGGTTAGTTGCTATATTTTCAATATAACCTCAGAACATAATACTAAAATGTATATTGTAGAAGGTGCTTTATGTTAGAAGGGAAATTAATGATTTCCAGGTACATAGACTTCTGGTCATACAATTTGCTTGAGAAATAGAATTTAAAACATCTAGACAGATGAGATGGTAGAACATTCTTAGATAATATTTTTGAGATATTAATTCTCTAAATTGGAGTTTTGACAGAGTCCTTTACAGCAAGCTATGCAAGTTTAAACTTGGTGATGAAAGCATGAAGTGCATATATTAGCCATAATGCTTGCAGAAAATCCATATACTTTGAACGAGAAAGAAAAAATAAAGCTAAGTGTTCATAAAGAAAATAAAATAGGCAGTGAAAGTGATTACAAGGGTTTTTATTTAGGGTGGGAAATCAAAATTATATTTATTAAAGGACTTCAGATTTACCTCTGGCACTGAAAGAATTTTGCCTAAGGCAAGTGAGTGCAACACAAGAAACACTTTAGGGATAATTTTTGTCATAGTGCAAAGCATGATGGACCCTCAGGAATTTAGGCTCATCTGTCAGAGGGTCAAAGTAAATACACAGAAATATGGCAGGAAGTCATTTGCTTAGGAGCCATTTCTAGTTCAAGAAAAAGGAAATGGCCAAAGTCAAGCAGGGCACTATAGATTCAGACATTGGTGAGAAATCGTGGAAGGATTTCAGGTCTACAGGAAAAGAGGTGCTAATGTTTAAAGTAGTACAATGAAAAGAAAATGTAAGCAGTGTTAAATCTGGCTTGAACCAACTTGCACATAAATTTGGTCTAAACCAGCCTCTGTAATTGGGTAATAAAATTTGGCACAAGTGCCTTCTGTATATAGTGAACTGCAACATAGCTTGATGTGCAAGCAAGTCATGACCTAACCTATAAGAATACCCTTGCAATCAAGCAACCGAGGCTTAGCCAATCATAGTATCCAAACACTCAGCCAATCCCTGGCTGAAGACTGCCAAATTATGTCCGAATAAGGCAAACCCCAAACCACACCAATTATGTGATCTCTGTATGTCATTTCCTGTTTTCTGGTTATGAATATAGCTCACCACATTGAAGGTGGGGTACATTTTGAACTATCTTGGGTCTGGAATACTATCCAGCTCTAGGATGTTTTCTTGCTCAAATAATCTTTGTTAAATTTAACTTGTCTCAGGTTTTTCTTTAACAGCAGAAACTCAATTCTGGGTGTTGGGAAAATGGAATAATTTAATCAGGCCCGCTCACCTTGGGTCCAGTTAGGGGTGGTGCAGCACATTCTTCGTAAACAAGTTTTGTGTGGGTGGAGTTAGTGTGCATGCACAACCCTGTCACCTGGCTGGTGTTTACTGCCTCAGGCATCCACCCCACATGGCCATGCTCTGGAACCTACTGCTCCAAGGACCTTTTTGCCAGTGACCTAGCTCATAGACCTGCATGTGAAGGGTTTGTGACCCAATCTGTGAATGGGCTTGAAGGGTCTGCGAGCTCCAGACCCAGCCCTAGCTCGACACTGGGGATTCGACAAATGTAGAATGCATTCAAGGTGTATTTGAGGACTATGCAGTCACCTAAGGCTTACTGAATTCCAAACATAATTGGGGTGGAGACATTATTGAAACTGGCAGGGGCAGGTGGATGTCAACAAGCCTGAGGCAATTGTCTTTATGTTTTGCTTCTGTCAGAGAGTATAGCAAAATTTGGGAAAGTCTGAGCCTATAGTTGGGAGAACCAAAGGATACAAGTCTAAAAAGCCAGAGTAAAAGATGCAAAATACAGAAGATACATTGTCAATTTTATACTGAAAACTGCAAGAAATATTTCACTGTTGTTCCATTTGACTATAAGAGTATGTTAGTTTGTGATAGTCTTTGTTGAGCTACCTTTTTCCTGAAGTGCTTGGAAGACTGAGCTTTCTGAAATGTACCCCAGGTAACAAGATGAATTGACTCATGGCATAGTATAAATTTGTATTGTCAATTTGAACTGTGATTTTTATTATGGAACTGCTGGTATTGTCCATGGAATATTATTTGCTGATTCATAGTAGTAAATGATCTCATTGTTATTTAAGGAAGATAATCGACTTTCTTAAAAAATATAATAAATTGAAAAATAATGCAATGGTTTTGGGAGAAAAAAGCTTTGTAAATATGCAATGAAGAGCAGAAAGATATATAAGTATGAGTCTTCATTCTCTGTTCCATGTCACCCGAGAATTGAAAGAAATAGACATCGAAAAGAAAAATTAGTTTTTATTGGAAAAAATAAAAGTACTGGATAGGTCTATGTTATAAAAGAAACATAAGGCAAAGGAAGTAATGGGAAGGAGAAAAAAGACAAGAACTTGCTTCTGAATGACTTTGGGAAGAATGGTGTTTTTAAGTTAAAAAAAAGAAAACGGTATATGGAAGAAATGCAGAAGAGTAAGAAAAAGATGGACAGAAACAGAGGATTATATGGCCTTTCGCTATAAGTTATTACTTGCACCCCTTTTGACATTCAAGAGAATCTAGAAGAAAATTTAAATACTGTTAATTTCTTTGCAGCTGGTAACGTGAAATAAATGCAGAGACCTTTCTCACTGAGCATGCTTTATAAATCTGGAGACATTCATTATTTTTTTCCACCTGCAGGGGCTATAGGTTATCTAGACAGATTACATAGTGCATTAGTCCATTTGTGTTGCTTTTAACAGAAATACCTTAAACTGGGTGATTTATAAAGAAACAATATTTATTGCTTACAATTTTGGAGGCTGGAAAGTCCAAAGTCCAGGGGACACATCTGGTGAGAGCTTTGTTGTTGGATAGTTACTCTTCACAGCAAAGCAGGTGTCACATGGTGGATGGCAGGAGCAGAGAGACTAACCTTCTCACTCACTTTTCTTTTAAAGCCCTCAGAACCAGACCCATGACCACTATTAAGCCATCAAATTGGATTAATCCATTCAGTATGGTGTGCTCCTCACAATGTAATCACCTCTTCAAGGCCCCACCTTTCGATTACCTTAATAAGATTTCCCACCCTCTTAGCACTGTCACAGTCATTACTAAGTTTCTAATACAAGGACTTTGGGGGACACAATACAATCCACAGCATATAGGCATTTATGAAGATTTTTTAATGTATTTCAAAGGGCAAAGCAAGATGTATTCTTTCACATCTCTTAAAGTTGAATTAGAAGCAGTTAAGAGATGATTATTGCTCTCTCTGATTTTTATGTTACTAAAAATGCTTACATTTTAAAAGAGAACAAAGAATTAAATTAATCTGACTAAGCAGACTCAGTAAATTGGGCCAATTATAAACAACTTGATCAATTTACTTGTCATTAAAAATAAACTAGTTCTGGTTTTGGTTCCAAAATGTAAAAGTTTGTAGAAACTCCCATCCTTACAGCAAGAAAAAGCTGAATAAACTAAATATCAATGCTTTTCTTGAATCTCTCAGTGAACTAAGTTTGCAGGGCAAACTGCCCACCTCCCCCCCAAACTGAAGACACAGGTGAATACAGAGTCACAACCAGAGACTGTTTACTTGGAGCAGAAGCCACTGGACCCACCAACTGGTAGAAACATTTAAATTGCAATTTTGATGATTTCCTAGAAGCTGAGAATGGATAAACTTTATGTGAGAAAATCTTGGGTTTGTAGTCTGAGGGCAGGGCACACTTTTATGGATTTTACCTCCAGGAACCCCACTAGTTTTTCACAGTGAAGAGCCAAGAAAGATTCCCTCTTGGTTCTGCTAGGAAAAGGGGAAAAATAATCACTGTGAAATATGCCTTGAGCATTCTCAAAAAACAAGGCCTATTCTGCAGAAGCCTTGACCAGAGCTTTGTACAATGTGGGGCATTTCTCTGACTCCAGCCCCAGCTAGCCTCCCTGGTTCACCTGAGGGGGTAAGGAGAATCTAGGAAACACTTGTAAATGTCACAGTCCAGTGACACAGGCCTACTCAAAGACAGATTTAATTATAAGATTACAGAACCTTTTTCTCTCTAATCCCGGATCAGCAATAGGGCACTGGTATAATAAGAGAGGATTACAGGTGAAAAAGCTACAAGATATATGTGCTCTCTGAGAAGGAATAACTAGGGAAGCCCAAAGGTGAAAGGGGAGACAGAAACCAAGGATGCTATAGAAACCTGAGGCCTCTGGCACCTAAAGCTACAACAAACATTAAACACAGCCTACGTCTTAACCAGATTAACGAAAAACCTCACACTAAAGGCCTATTTATTTTAGTTTGTATTGTCTAAAACATCTGATAAGGTTTTCAACAACAAATTACAAGTCATGGGAAAATATTTTTTTTTAAAAAAGCACAATCTGAAGCAACAAATTAAGCATCAGAACCTGGCTCAGATGTGACGTAGATGTTAGAATTACCAGACTAGGAATTTTAAATAACTTTGACTAATATTTTATGGTTTCTACTACAAAAAGTAGACACTATTCAAGAACACACAGTCAGTGTAAATAGAAAGATAGGAGCTATAAGAAAGAATTAAAGGAGATACTAGAAATTAAGAAACACTCTAACAGAAATAAAAATGCTTTTGGCTGGGGCAATCTGTAGACTCAACTTGCTGAGAAAAAAATCAGTGATCTTGAAGTTAAGCTGATAGGAACCCCCCAATTTGAAATGTAAAGAGAAAAATTTAAAAAATAAAATAAAATAAAAAATAGAAACAGAATAGAGCATCCAAAAACTGTGGAACAACTTAAAAAGGTGTAACATATGGAAAAGTAGAATATCAGAAAGAGAAGAAAGGAACAAAAGAAATATTTAAAGAACTAACAGCAGGGTCATATGGTAGATCTATCTGCAATTGTTTGAGGAACCTCAGAGGAATGGAAATCATCAAGTCGAAGGTATACCTGTTCCCCAATGTTCATTGCAGCACTCTTAACAATAGCCAAGAGTTGGAACCAGCCCAAATGTCCATCATCAGATGAGTGGATACGGAAAATGTCGTACATCTACACAATGGAATACTACTCAGCTATAAAAACAAATGAAATACTGCCATTTGCAACAACGTGGATGGACCTTGAGAGAATTATATTAAGTGAAACAAGTCAGGCACAGAAAGAGAAATACCACATGTTCTCACTTATTGGTGGGAGCTAAAAATTAATATATAAATTCACACACACAGACACACACACAAACCGAGGTGGGGGCGAAGAAGATATAACAACCACAATTACTTGAAATTGATATGACAAACAAACAGAAAGGACATTGTTGGGGGGGAGGGAGGAGAGGGAGGAGGGAGGGAGGTTTTGGTAAGTGGCAACAATAATCAACCACAATGTATATCGACAAAATAAAAGCTTAAAAAAAAAAAAAAAAAGAACTAACAGCAGAACATTTCCAAATTTAATGACAGATACCAAAGTCCAGATCCAGAACCTCAGAGAACACAAAGCAGGATCAATACCAAAAAATCTACACCTAGCCATAGCATATTCAAACTAGAGAAAACCAAAACCAGAAATTTTTGAAAGAAGTCAGAAGAATAAATCATCTTACCTATAGTAGACAAAGGGATAGTAATTACAGTGGACTTTCTCTTCAGAAGCCATACAAGCAAGAAGAGGGTACAGTGAAATATTTAAAGTGTTGAAAGAAGAAAAAAAATAAATAAATAAGAAGAAACCTAACCTAGAATTCTATATCCAGCAAAAGTATCCTTTAAAAGTGAGGGAGAAATAAAGACTTTCTCTGACTAACAAAAACTTAGGGAACTCATCACGAACAAACCTCACTAAAAAATTACATGAAAAGAAGTTCTTCAGTGAGAAGGAAAGTGTAATTAGTCAGAAACCCAAATCTACATAATAGAAGGGAGAGTATCCAAGGAGGGTTAAATAAAGGTAAAACCAAATTTTTTATTGTTATTATTTTATTAATTAATCTTAAAAATAACTTAGTTTAAAGTATTAATATTAACAATGTATTAGCTGATTATATCACATAGATAAGTGAGAAGAATGTCATAAAGGACAAGAGGAAGGAATTGGGAATAATGTGTTAAAAGCTACATACACTACACTGCAATTGTATGCTGTTATATGAAGGGAGACTTAGATCAGTTAAAAATGTATATTATGTACTCTAGAGAAACCACTGAATTTTTTAAAAGTATAACTTTCATGCTAAGAGAAGAAATAAAATTAAATCACATAAAATGCTCAATTGAAACCAAAGAAGCAGCAAAAGAGGGGGAAAAACACAATGAATAGAAAACAGTTGCAAACATAGTAGATATTAATCCAACTATATCAATAGCACTTTAAATGTGAATAGTCAAATAGTCTATTAATCACAGATTTGTCAGAATGGCATTTTTTTTTAAAGATCCAACTATATATTTTCTACAAGAAATCCACTTTAAATATAAAGACTCAGATAAGTAAATAGTAAAGGGATAGAGGGATATATGCCATGGTAGCAAGGGAAAACTGGAATAATTATATCAATTTCAGACAAAGCAGATTTTATATCAAATTAAAACAATAATGAGATTCTAAAACACATCTATTAGAATGACTAAAATCCAAATAGCAGGAGAGGATGTAGAGCAATAGGAATTCCCATTGCTGGTGGGAATGTGAAATGGCTCCGCCACTTTGGCTCCGCCAGAGTTTGGCAGTTTCTTACAGAGCTCAACATACTCTTCCCATAAGCTCCAGCAATTGTGCTACTTGGTATTTACCCAAATGAGTTGGAAACTCATGTCCACACAAAACCTGTACATGAATATTTATAGCAGAATTATTCATAATACCACAGAGCTGGAAGCGACCAAGATGTCCTTCAATGGGTAAATGTATAAATAAACTGTCGTACATCCATACAATGGAATATTATTCAGATGAGATGTTACAAAAGTTATATAGATTCTAGTACTGAATTCTGTTTTTATATCTATTATTTTATTGCTGTCATATTAAACAATTTCCTTCACTTCATCTTCCTCTGCTGCTTTTGGAAAGTTTTCATAAAATATTATGACTCCAATGCACTCATATTAAGAATGAATATCAAGTTTTAAAGGTGAAAGGTCAAGTGGCCTGTATGATCAGTGATGATGAGATTGATCATAGTGAAGACATGAATTTCACATCCACTTGTGTTTATTTTAACAGAATCCCAAGCCAAGAGCCACACAACTGATGAAAGGTAGATACTATGCTATTTACTTGACATATTTGATTTAGACTTAAATTTACTATATAACCCATTGTGCAAAATAGTGACAGCAGTTGTTAGCAGTGAGCTTACACTGTATCTATATAATTCATTTATTTTTTTTGTTTCTTCATGTTTCTTCACATTTACTTAAATATTTGTTTTTACTTCATGCATGACCATGTCACTTGAAAGTATTCAAATTTATTATTTTATGTGGTTTGTACTTATTTTACTTACATATTTGTCTACACATGTTGTTTATGTTCTCTAAAGGAATACATTCAAATTAAATTTATTTTGTTGCTTTTGACCACTTTTACTGGTAGGTTTACTTTTCCTTTCTGTACTACTTTTATTTTAATATTTATTTGTTTTATAATTTGTATTTCTTTTTGTTTCCATTATTTACTGTAAATAGTACTAATAAATGTTTTACAGTATTATAGATGAGACATCAATTGTCAGCATATTTGTGGGTTTTTTAAATTTATTACACACCATGTTAATTAATAACATATTAATCTATGTATTTTAATGTATGTGATATTATACTTTTTTTAGTATTACTAGATGATTACATATTTAGACGTTATTTCCCGTAGAAGGAGTATAGTATATAATGCATTAACACAAGAAAAATAATGTTTTACATTTTTTAAAAAATTCAAACTTGTTTTCAGTAATTGTGTAATGAAATAATCCCCCCACACAACAAATTTGCTTAAAAATGAGATTCATTTATACTTTGATATGATTTCCTTAAAGGAAGTATAATTTATGGAATTTTCTCATAGGTGCCATGTATTCAATGTATTCATTTTTATTTAGTATTTTAAGTTTAGGTTATACTTCTAGGCTAGTCTCTGTATAGTTCTGTTTGGTTGTGCTGCAGTGGTCAATGTTGACTACTTTTTAAAGAAATCTCAGCCCTATATTCCTGAGTTCAGTTTATCATTTTTTATAAAGAAGATAAAATGAATCACTGGCTTCCTATTGCAACAGAAGCCTCTGAGGAACATTGGAGTTAGGTTAATGTGAAGGTGGAAGGACACACATACTTTCTCTCTCCATAGATTGCTGTTTTAGACACACAGGTAGCCCTAGGAGATAAAGTCAATATACTCCACTGTTTTTTGATATCATTAGCTTTGTAAGTTTGCCTTATCCCAGACCTTTAGATAAATCACAACAACAGATCTCATATCAATTCATACATTTTGACCCTTACTGTTTGTGGTTTCTAAATAAAAGCTAGAGGATGAAGTTGACAGTTTCATACTAAGTATGATATGGTATCCATTATTTGTATGGTAGTAGATCATTGTAATCAAAAGGAGCTGTGGACGCTGGTGTGCATACGGTTTTGACCAAAAATAAAATGTTTCTATTAAAATTAACTATTTTCATTTTTGCAAGATGACCTCCTGCCATAACTCACATTTTACACAATAAAAGAGCAACAAGGCCACAGTGTTTATTTTCTAACTGGAATATTTGCTAACTAATGCAGTTCTTTTATAGTTTCACCATTAATTTTACATATTCGATTTCACATATAGTTAATTTCTCACATATAGATTTTTCTGCTCAGCTTAAATCATGTCAGATATTTTAAATCTCACTAAGAGCAACTTTCTTTTCCTCCAACTCCTTCAGGGGGGTGCAGGGCATTCTTCTTAGAGAATTTAAGGAGCTGTCACATTTCAGATATCCAGATTAGTAGTTTTCTCTGTGAAGCTACCTACTCTATCAGTGACGTCACATAATAACATTTGGGAATCAAAAGTTTCAAAAACGTAAAGCAGTACACAGTACAAGATGTTTAAATAACATATAACATCACTTTGCCTTAGAGACCTATATAACTATATTATGGCTTAACTAACATTTAGTCCAAGTAATTCATCCTTTGAAAGTTTATTCTTACCATATAAAATAGGAAAATATCTTAATTCATGTTATTTAAATTGTGATCTTTAGCTTATTAGCTTAGTGTTATTCTATTACTGTATTATCATATGTCAGGCATCATAAAATATTTCTGTAAAGGGCCAAGTAGTAAATAGGAGTATTTTAGGATTTCAGGCCATACAGTCTCTGTTGCTATTACTTGATCTGTCATTGTGGAACAGAAGCAGCCATGGACAACAAGCAAATGAGTGTGGCTGTATTCCAATATGATATTATTTATGGACACTGAAATACAAATTTTATTTAATTTTCACATCATGAAATATTATTTTATTTTTTTCAGCCATTTAAAAATATAACAACTATTTTTACCTTGCAAGCTGTACAAAATAGATAGAAGGATGAATTTTACTGATGAGCTGTACTTTATCAGTCCTTGTTATGTATTAATAACAAGTGAAACTACAACTAGATCTTTAAAGAAAAAAAATACTTTCAAAGATATTTGTGTTACTGAATTTTAGCCATGAATGACTTTTAAAAATATTCCCCCTACACTGTTGTTGGGACTATAAATTGATGCAGCCATTATGGGAAACAGTATGGAGGTTCCTCAAACAACTACAGATAGAACTGACATATGATCCAGCAATCCCACTACTGGGATCCAGCAATCCCACTAACCCAAAGGAATAGAAATTACCAAGTTGAAAGGATACCTGCACCCTCATGTTTATCACAGCTCTATTTACAATAGCCAAGAGTCAGAGCCAACCTAAATGCCCATCATTGGATGACTGGATAAGGAAAATGTGGTATATATACACCATGGAATACTACTCTGTATTAAAAAGGATGGAATACTGCCATTCACAGCAACATGGATGAACTTAGAGAAAATATGTTGCGTGAAATAAGCCAGGCACTTAATCATGTTAAGTGAAATAAGGAAAGAGAAATGCTGCATGTCTTCACTTATAAGTAAGAGCTAAAAAATAAACAAATAAAAGAAAGAAAGATACAACAATCACAATAACACGTTGAACTTTCCAAAGGAGAGAACAGCACTAAGGGTACCAGAGGTGGGGAAGGGAGACAGAGAAAGGGGGTAAGGAAAACTGGTAAAGGCCCATGGAAAATTATTACACCATATAATGTTGAATATACTAATCAGCTTGATTTGAGCATCACATATCACACACAGGTGATGATATTTAACTCTGTACCCCACAGAAAAGTATGATCAACTATATTACAGTTAAAAAATGAAAAAAAGAGAACATAAAACTTGATTTAGTAAAGGCACCTAGTGATAATTTTTTTAAATGCCATAGTTCCTACAAAATAGAAAATGATCTTAGACTTTTCTTAAGAAATTTAAGAGAAAACATGTTATAGTGGAAAGAACTCAGTCATTAGAACAAGCCAGACTTGAATCCAATGAAAACCGAGTTTCTTACTAGCTTTGAAAGTTACACTATCTCTCTGATCCTCAGTTTTCCAATGTAAAAGATGAAAATTGTATTTCTAAGACATAAGGAAATAGTGAGGATTAAAAATAATATGCACTGTACATAAAGTCATTCAATAGTTTATAGCAGTCTATATTATTTTAGTATGATTTTATAGCAAAAATATGTTGGAAGGCCAATTTTTATTTATAGAAATGTTTTACAGAAAATTGCTGATCCATAGTCAGCTGAGAAGATAATTTTTCCTTATTAACTTCTGTTTCACATTTTTGGGTGTTTTTGGTCTATTGGTAAAAGTAATCTGGAGGAACATAATGTTTAGCAACCTAAATATAAAAAAAATTAATATTTAAAATTTAATATTTAATATTAAAATTTAATGTTAGTCATCTAAATATTGCAAATTATTTCAATTTACATATAACATATATCTGAGTTGATTTAATTTATATATACACATATTTGAAATTAGATACTTATGGGCTTATTTAATTATGATTACATATTAAAACTACTCATTCTGATTTGAACCTTCTGTGAAATATTATAGTGACGATAATATGCATCTCTGTGATAACTCACAAGGTGGTAAAGCTGAAATGTGTCCTATTAGAATATATCAAACTTTGGTTAGAAAACATCAAACTTCAGAAATGTGCTAAAAATCATAACTCTGGATGTACATTTTAATATCATAGTTTTGATGATCTTCCAAAGTTTGTTTTAAAGATGCTTTTCTAATTCAATAACATTCACCTTCCCAAGTTATGAACTGTTCAAGGGAATTTTAAAAAGTCCTTAAGGACATATTCTATTCATCACCAGTAAACCCAAGCTCAGCCTCAGTATAAAATAAGTGTAATTTTGGATTAAATTACTATTTTCACCTCCAATTCTCTAGAGAATCTAGTGGTGTTGATGTTTTTATTCCAATATTCTTTGAAACACATGTTTTAGCAAAGTATCCGTCGGATTCAGGGCCTGGTTTTACTAATCTTTGTTATGCTGTATTTTAATTGAGCTGTATTTTCAGTACAGGTTATTGTACCAGAGGTATATGGAATAACTACATCTTCATGTTTTTCTAGAGAGCAGTAAACATTTCTGAATACTTTAGTAATTGTTTGGAAAAGGCAATGTGAATGCTTGAGTGTAGGACACTGAAGCTTAGAACACAGAATGGAATGTAGACATCAACTGTCCAATTTGTATTTTGTTTACTTTGGATAATGTATCCTGTTTTAAAATAAAAAGATCAAAACAATTTCCTGGGCAATCAAGTATTTTTTTTTTTCCTAAACAACTTTTTGATGATTTAAGTGTAAATGAATCAGAACCATATGGAGGGACTTTTTCTTACAACACACATTGCTTTAATGGGAAAAGTGTTTATGAGAAAGCATTTTAGTTTTTAAAAATTTGAAAAATATTTTGAGAAATAGTTTAACAATTCCAAATGTCGTTTGTTCATCTGTTCCTGGTACTGCACACATCAAAAGAAAGTCTTGGAAGCAAAAACAACTTTAGGGCATAGTTAATCAGAGTGATATCCCTAAATCTGATGTTTATCAAGGCCTCCCCAGTATCTCAGGGAACTGGGTCATGTCTCAGGGAAGTGGGCAAGATAAGAAAAAAATAGGTTCTGACAGTTTGAAAAAACATACGGAATTTGTGATCAACACACAAATTTTTATGAACATTACAGCAGAGCTCAGTTTCCCTTCCATCAATCCAATCCACAATTAACTTGTTTCCTGGAGCCCTTGAGGGGCCCAATAAATAGAACTACTCTTCCCTACATAATTTCTGAAACAAGTGGGAAAATAACAAGAGTCAAGAGTCAATAATAACAAAGAGAACCTGAATGACACTAATATTGCTGGGGAGATACATCCAGGTAGCAGAGAAAAATAGGCTTGTCACCCCTCTCCCCAACTTTAGTGGTGGCCATGTGCTATGGACTGAATTGTGTCTCCCAAAAAAAACTCATATGTTGAAGCCCTAACCCCCAATACAATGATATTTGGAGATAGAGACCTTTGGGAGATAAATAGTTTCAGATTGTGTTATGAGGGTGGGGACCTAATGGAGGGATTAGTGCCATTGTAAGAAGACGAGGAGACGCCAGAGCTCTCTCTCTTTGCCATGTGAGGACATGTTGTTTAAGCCATCCAGTCTATGGCATTTTGTTATAGCAGCTTGAGCTATTACACCATCAAACAATCTATTTGAGGGAAACTTTGAGTCTGCAGGGAGGATGAATTTATCTAATCTCTGCCTTTACCTGGCTTGGTAGAAAAGAAGGCAAAAGAGACCAAAATGCACTTTGCACAGAGTTTTTGACAGATTTCTTTCACTAAAAAGCAACTAGACCAATAGCTGTGTATTAGTTTGCCAGGGCTGCTGTTTAAGACGAGGAAGGTTAAACAACAGAAATTTATTTTCTCACAGTTTTGGATGCTAAAAGTCCAAGATCAAAGTGTTGGCAGGATTGTTTCCTCTAAGGGTAGTGATGGAAGGATCTGTGCCAGGCTTATCTGCTTGGCTTGTGGATGGCAGTCTTTACTCTGCGTCTTCACATTGTCATCCCTCTGTACATGTGTGTGTCCAAATTTCTTCTTACAGAAACACCAGTCATAATGAATTACGGCCTATATTAATGACCCCATTTTAACTTAATAATGTCTCTAAATATCCTATATGATCACATTCTGAGGTACCAAAGCTTAGGATTTCAACATGTAAATTCAGCCCATAATAAGCTGTAACTCACCAATCAGGGTCTCTCATTTCATGGCCATTGGAATTTCTTGAGTAGCAAACTGGACTGGCTCTAACTCAAGCAAGTGTTCTTCCTCCAGGAACTCAGAAGTTATATGTTTGTTCAACTCCAAGTCTCCTTTGAGCCTTACTGTTTGAGTCAAGGATTTGATAGGACATACAAGACTATCACAGCATGCCCCCTGTTCCCCAGCAAGTTTAGAAAACAAGTCAGTTCTAATATGAATAGCAATTATACCTGGCAAAATTATATTCTGTTCCCAAAGGGTTGTCAAAGACCATAACAAAAGTTCTTTGTACACCAAATGAAGAAATGTAGGTACGGAACATATTTTTGTGTTTTGTATTATCAGGATGCTAGACTGCTTATGACAGTTATCCAAAATCCATCGAGAACTAAGGTTGAGTTGAGAAAAACTTAGCTCTATATTCATTTATTATATCTGGGGAAAATGTTAATTTATGTGTATATAAACCTCACAGACAATCTCTCAGGGAATAGCATTTCTTGGTTTCTTATGCAATTTAGCAATTTATAGTAGTGACAGCCACAGTCAGGGGGTCTTATTTGTGGTTCCTTTCTCTCACTTCCATAATTTTCAAAACATTTTAATTGCTATTTCCCCTTTGGCATGAAGAATTTAAACACACACCCTCCTAGTGCTCTGTAGTGGATACAGAATTCAATTACCTCACAAATTTAAAAGCAGCAAATAATGTTTTGCTTGTTTCCACCTAGAAGGCGTTTACAGATCAATCCTCTTTTCTTCATAACCGAATCTTTGCCTCAGCCACATCTGCTTGTGGTCTCTCAGGGTGTGCTGCAGCCTCCTGCTGACACACATATATGCTAAGCATTGTTCAAGGTCAAGGTGTGGTATTCTGAACTCAGAGCTTGCCTGCACCTGCTAAAATCATGCAAAAGGGTTAAATAATTAACCCATTTCTTCATGCCCTGTACCCCTTTAGGAATGATTTTATTCTTGGAAATAAAATGCCCTAATAAAATATTCTTTTGTATTTAAAAAGTTTACTTCCCTTCAATTGTTAGTATTTTTTATTTAGTAGTTTTAAAACACTTTATCGTAATTGCTATAAGCTCATCTATTGAATAGCCTGATGTCTAACTCAAAAATCAGGGAATGTATTTCAAGAGTTCTTTGAAGATTGTGATTTATGGCCTGAATTTGGTTTGTAATAAGCCTATAAGTATTATGGACCACAGATTTATAATACATCAATTCTGTTAGAAAATCTGTTCTAAAATTAATAAGGAAGGCTTCTGAGGTGAAGTCTTTTGGGACACCTTCTGCTCTCCCTCTACCCCTAACTCAAGTCTATGTGCTCCTCTAGAGCTAAGGAGCTCCTAACAGTGATTCTGTAGACGTATTTCTGGATGCATCACTGCCTTAAGTTTATTTATATATACTGTTAAATATATATATATAGTGTCAGGCAGTTAAGTAGGGTGAAGTCTTTGGCTTTCCTCAAGTCTTGGTGAGCTATTTTAGAGTTTAGACTCCAGCATTAGACAGCTCTGAGGTGAGGAGCAAAATGTGCTAGGTTCATGGATGCTTGTGAGCAAGGTCCACATAAGTCTCTTGTGAGTAAAAGTGGTCTCCCTGATATCTGAGAAGCTTGATGGGTGGGCCAGGTCTTGTCTATTTCTGAGAACCAGTAATGAGTGAAGAGACAAGGAGCAGAAAAGCTTTGGGGGTTTCTACAGGACACTGGTGGCCTCCTTGTTTCTATGCCATCATCCCTTGATTCAGTGACCATTTTGTCTTCCAAACATTTGAGATTATGGAACTCCAAAACCAGAAGAAGATTCAACAGAGAAAGAAATTTCTACGGGAGCTCAGCAGCAATAAAGATGAATAACAACCAGATAGCACAGATCAGCTTGTTAGATCAATGAACTCTAGCAAAGAATTAGAGCTGTTGAGGAATTGACTTTAGTCCAATTCCTTGTTCTCATGCCCTTCTCTATATTTCTGGAACTTATCATTACAGGTTTCAGTGTTCCTCACTGAAGCATTCACATCACCATTTCTAGGTCAAATAATTACTAAAGTATTTATAAAAGTGAATCATTCTCTAGAAAAAATGTGAAGATGTAGTTGTTCTATATAACCCTTTTGTATGACAGCCCTATACTGAGAATAGCTCAATTAAATGAATTATTAAAATTACTAAAGCCAGGCCCTAGAACAGAAAATTACACTGCTAAATATGTGTTTCAACGAATATTGGAATAAAAGCATTGGTACAATTAAATTTTATACATATTTGGAAGTGAACACATAGCAATTTAATCCAAAATTGTACTTACATTTAATTGAGACTACACTCAGATTTACTAGTTATGAATACAATATGTCCGTATGGACTTTATTTAGCTTCCATGAGAAACTCAAAACTTGGGAATGTGAATGTTATTGAATAAAAAATGTAGGTCTCTAAGGCAACATGATATATTTATGTTGTGTGCTGCCTTACATTTTTTAGAATTTTTGACTCTCTGTTGTTATTATGTGACATCAACACTGAATACTCAACCAACCCAATTAAATTGAAATATATAAAAAAAATAAATTTTCATCCTTCAATATAGACTTCACATTTGTAGGTATTTATGAAACATAATAATGCATCTGATTGTGAATAAACTTTAATTTTTTAATATGTATTTTAAATTAAGAAAATGAGAGGTTACATCTTCTAACCATATTTTAAACATACTAGCTATAATTGACAAAGATTATTAATTATGTGGAACTTATAATGCACTCCTACATGCCTCTAAGATTTAATAGGTTAAAGGAAATTAGTGGTGTTGAGGTGCTTTCTATTTCTGTATTCTCTTTTGACCTAGGCTATTTATAACCAGCTCTAAATTTAAAATATTTTATCATCTTAATGGTTTTGTGCTGATGTGTGAGTACATATTTTTTAGATTAATTTTAATGTGTCCCAGAAAGAGTAAGTCATTTCCTCTAGATGGGAAAATAGAAAAGGAGGATAAAAGGAGGTGAAATCAGGATAAGAAAGGGTAGTATTAGGACAACCATGTCTTTTAAGAAAATATTTGTTTGAAATAAATCCATCAAATAGTAAGTTGATTTCTCACATGTGTGCTTGTTGACTACTCACCAGAGAAGTTACTTCTTTCAAATCCTCTGAAAGCTCTGCTTTGTATTTACTCCACAGGTGTCTGAGCTGGTGTGTACCTGTTGTGAGTTGGCTTCCTTGAGGTGGGATGGACTTTATCCTGACACATCTCCCTTTTTTGGTAAGATGTGAGGGTAAGATGTGAAATCATTCCTGCGGAGTAAGAATCAGTAAAAATAAAAGCCTTGATTTTTCCTTAAGAACATTATAATTTTCATTTTGCACTGAAAGTTCTACTTAAAGGAATTTTGAGAGTTTAATTAAACTTCTTTGGCAACTAAAGACACGTCATATTAAAAGAAAATATAGCGTGCATTTCTCTTTAAAGCCAAAAGTAGTAACAATTTAATTCATTTTAATCTAATTGGTTTGGCTTGCTTTAAAAATTATCTGCTGAGCAGGTATTCCAAATGATTTTTCAACAGTGGCATTTCACAGTTGTTAAAGCATTATAACTTTATAGAAAATGGTATATCTGGGAAAATTGCTCATTATTTGAGCAGACACCTTAGCCTTTATTGTCACCACTGCTTGTCAAACTGATTAGATAATTTTTAAGTTGCAATAGACAAAGAAGACAAAACAAGGCAGATATATATTTTATTTGTGTTTCTATTTGTTCTCCAGAAAAATCTCACGAGTGTTTACATTGATTTACAATTTAATTTGTCATATAAAGTGTCATTATTTTAGAATGCCTAGTATTCATATTTTAAAATTCTCATCACCACATTATTTAATCTTTAACCATTTCACATCCACATTTTTTCATGGAATTGTGAAAAATTTGAAAAATAGTTTTAATATTTTCATTTTTATTTGTTGATTGACAAATATTGTATTTATTGCATTCAACGTGATGTTTTGGAATAAATATGCATTTGTAGAATGGCTAAAGTCGAGTTAATTAACATATACATTACCTCCTAAATTTATTTTTTGTGGTGAGAATACTTCAAACCTACTATCAGCAATTTTCAGAGAATATAATACATTATTAACTAGAGTCACTATGAGTACAAAACATCTTTTGAACTTATTGCTCTGTCTAACTGAAACTTTATGCCCTTTGACCAACATCTCCCTAAACCCCAACCCCCACCACAAACGCTGGTAACCACTACTCTTCTCTCTATTTCTTTGAGTTCAACTTTTTTCGATTCTGTATACAAGTATAAGTGAGATGTGGTATTTGTGTTTCCATGCCTGGCTTATTTCACTTAATGTAATGTCTTCCAGATTCATCACATTGTTGAAAAGAACAGGATTTCTTTTCTTTTTTTTTTTTTTTTTAAGACCGAAGAGGGTTCCATTATACATATAAAACCTCAGTTATGTTCTCTCCTTTTGAAAGTTCAACATATTATTGTCATTGTTATATCTGTCTTTCTTATTTATTTATTTGTTAGTTTGTTTGTTTATTTATTTATTTATTAGCTCCTTCTTAAGAGTGAGGACATGAGGTATTTCTTATTCTGTGCCTGGCTTGTTTTACTTAACGTGATTTTCTCTAAATCCATCCTTGTTGCTACTTTGGCTATTCAGGGTCTTTTGTGATTCCATACTTATTTTAGGATTGTTTCTTCTATATCTATGAAGAATCTCATTGGAATTTTGACAGGGATTTCATTAAAACTGCAGATTGCTTTGGGTAGTATGAACATTTAACAGTATTAATTCTTCCAATCTATGAACATGGATATCTTTTTATTTATTTGTGTCCTTGTCAATTTCTATCATCAATGTTTTATAGTTTTCAGTGCAGAGATCTTTCACTTCTGTGGTTAAGTTTATTTATTTATTTTTGGTAGCTATTGTAAATGGGATTTTAAAAAAGTTTTTTTCAGATGCAGTCAGGTGTTCCTCAATGATGGGAATAGGTCCTGAGAAATGCATCATTAGGTGATTCCGTCACTGTGTAAACATCATAGATTATACTTACACAAACCTAGATGATATAGCCTACTCTATACCTAGACTATATGGGATAGCATCCTGCTCCCATTACCATCATGTGGTTCATCTTTGACCGAAACGTCATTATGCAGCATATAACTGTAGTTTGTTTTTAGTGTATAGAAACACCACTGATTTTTTTATGTTGATATTGTATTCTGCAAATTTACTGAACCTGTTTATTAATTCTAAAAGTTTTTAGGGGAGTTTTTAGGGTTTTCTATACATAAAATCTTGTCATCTGCAAACAATAGTAATTTAACTTCTTTCTTTCCGATGTGGATGCCTTTTTTTTTTTTTTTTTTTTTTTTGCCTAATTGCTATGGCTAGGGCTTCCAGTATTACAGCAGAATGGGCAAGAATGGCCGTTCTTTCATTTTTCCTGATCTTAGAGAAAAAGCTTATAAAACTTTTCATTGTTGAGTACGTTAGCTATGGGATTATCATATCTCGCCTTGATTGTGTTGGGGTACATTCCCCTATTCCTATCTTGTGGAGAGTTTTATTATGAAAGGATGTTAAACTTTGTCACATGCCTTTTCTACATTTTTTGAGATGATCTTATGTTTTTTGTCCTTTATTTATTTAACATGGTGTATCACATTTTTAGATATGTGTGTGTTAAGTCATCTTTTTACTGCTGGGATAAAACCCAGTTGGTCATAGAGAATGATCCTCTGAATTCGCTGTTGAATTACATTTAGTATTTAGTATTGTGTTGAGAATTTTTGCATCTGTGTTCATCAGGAATTTTCACATATAATTTTTTTCTTTTTTTTCCTAGTAGTGTCCTTGTCTGGCTTTGGGATCCGAGTAATATAAAATGAGTTTGGAACTTTTCCTTCCTTTTCAACTTTTTACAAGAGTTTGAGAAGTATTGGTATCAGTTCTTCTTTACATGTTTGGTAAAATTTAGTTGTAAAGCTATCAGGTTCTGACCTTTCCTTTGATGGAAAACTTTTTATTATTGATTAAATCTCATTACTCGTTATTGGTCTGCTCACCTTTTTTATTTCTTCATGTTTTAGTTTGTAGCTTATGAACCCTTACACCACTATGGTAGTTGTCGTAATTTCTCCTTTTTTTTTTTTTTTCCTGATTTTATTTATTTGGGTCTTTTCTCTTTTTTCTTAGTTAGCTAAAGATTTGTCAATTTTGATTATATTTTCAAAAACCCAATTCTTAGTCTTGTTGATATTTTCTGCTTTTCTCAGTTTCTATTTCATTTATTTCTCCTCTGATCTTTATTATTGCCTTTTTTCTGCTAACTCTGGGCTTAGTTTGTTTTTCTGGGGTTTTTTAGCTGTAATGTTAGATTGTTTACTTGAAATTTTTCTTTATTTTTGTTGTAGGCATTTACTGCTTTAAACTACTCTCTTAGAACTTCTTTTGCTATGTTCTATAAGTTTTAGTATATTGTGTTTCCATTTTTGTTGGCTGGAAGATTTTTAAAAAATCTATTAATTTCTTCTTTAATCTATTGGTTGTTCTGGATCATCTTGCTTAATTTTCCTGTATTTGTGAATTTTCCTACATTTCTCCTATTATTGATTTCTAGTTTTATACCATTATGGTCAGAAATGATACTAGGTATGATTTCCATTTTCTTAAGTTTGTAAAGACATGTTTTGTGGCCTAACATATAATAGATCTGGGAGAATGTTTTGAGTGCTCTTGAGAAGAATGTGTCTTCTGCAGGTGTAGGATAGAATGTTCTGAATATTTCTGCTAGATCTGTCAGGTTTAAAATATAGGTTAAGTTCAATGTTTTCTTACATCCTTTCTCTCTGGATGATCTGTGTATTACTGAGTGTGAGGAAATGAAGAACCCACTATTAATTTATTACAGTTTATCTCTCCCTTTTGAATCTAGTAATATTTTGCTTTGTATATTTATGTCTCTGATGTTGACTGCATATGTATTTGTAATTGTTATATCCCCTTGATAACTTGACCTGTTTGTCATTATATAAGGATCTTCTTTGTCTACTTTTACAGCTTTTGTCTATTTTATCTGATACAGGTGTAGCTATCCTTGCTCTCTTTTGATTTCCATTTACGTGAAATATTTTTCATCTCTTCACTTTTATTTTATGTTTGTTCTTAAAGGTGAAGTGAGCCTTTTATAGGCAACATATAGTTGGCTCTTCTATTTTATTCCATTCAGCCACTGAATGTCTTTTGATGTGAATTTAATCTTCTTACATTCAATGTAATTATTGACAAGTAAGAATTTTCTGTTGTCATTCTGTTAATTTTTTTCTGGTTGTTTTGTAATTTGTTCCTTTTTTCCTCTTTTGCTGTCTTTCTTCATGATAAGGTGATTTTCTCTAGTGGTATGCTTTGATTCCTTACCTTTTATCTTTTCTATATCTACTATAGGTTTTTATTTTGTGGTTACCTTGAGGCTTACACAAAACACTTTATAGTTATAACAGGCTATTTAAAGCTAATAACAGGATCGGGTTTTCAAGATGGCGGCGGCTGAGGCGGCTGGCGCGGAGTAGCTGAGGTGGAAAAGGTGGCCACTGGGCCTCAGGCAGCCGGGAAACTTGTGGACCTTCCTCTCGCCATCTCTTAAGGGAGGACTGCTGCTGCTGACCGGTCGTGGGGTGTGACTGCCACTTTACCCCCGGTAGGAAAGGCTGCCTCATTACAGGCAACAGCTTTGAAGTGTGGAGCAGGAAAAGCACTGTTTCTTAGCTGCAAAAGCGAGTCTCGAAACAGGAAACACGGTGCCAGGGCTGCTGTGGATGCAGACAGGACCCCGGAGGCCGGGGCCACGCTGAAGGCGGCCAGCTGCCCTATTCAGGATTCGAGGTTTCAGGCCGGCATTAAAGAAGATTCCTGGGAGCGCCCGAGCCGCGCCGCGACTGAATAGCCCGAGGCGGCAGCGGCCGAGAACTGGGAAAGGCGGCAAACCAGAGACAGAGCGAGCGCCGGACCTGGCACAGCACTGTGAGTGACCCCTGGCACAGCTCTGTTCGGGGGGTGGATGCACACGCGGCTCCCGCCTGCACCACCAGGCCACTCACCGCCCCGGTGCTGCCTCCATTTTCCCAGGTTCGGGCAGCTCCGCCCAGCTCGGCCATCACTGAGCCCTCCCACTTGCTTGGCCTGGCGCGGGGCTTTCCGGAGCCTGCAGACCGGCCTCCCCTCCCACTCCCTCCACGGTTCTCTGGTGGGGCTGGTGGCCGGGGGCGTACCCGACCAGTGTCTGGAGGGCAAAGAAGTACGGGCGTGCCGACTGTCACTCAACCACACCCTGGACTCCGGCCCCAGGTAAACTCCCTGTTACTGGGAGGCAGATACCATCTCTGCGGCCACCAGTTTGGAAAAAAGCCTAACGAATTTCTGGTTGGGAATAGTGTGCTAGGAGAGTTCCCAAGTCCGCTTGACCCTGCCAGAGACCAGGCTGCAGGTGGGCGCTAGACTCGGTTTATACTGGGGGGATACAAAGGTGAACAAGACCCGAGAAAGATCTACATAGTGCTACAAAGGCACCCAGAGAGACTGGTCGTCTGTGCCTAGCAGAAACCTGATAGACTTCCTGGGCGAGGCGGTGCTGAGCAGGGTCTTGAAGGCCCAGCTGATAGACGAGGGGTGGAGAAGACACGTCCCAGCCCAGCACAGTGCGCACAGAGGGGGGAGACGTGTGGCCAGGGAGGCGGAGACTCGACAGAAACCACACACCCGGTGGGGTCGCCACTGCATGATCTAACAGCCTGGGCCAGAGCACACGGAACAGGGAGAAGTCCTGCACAGGAAGTGAAAGCTCAACAGAGATCACACACCCTGTGGTACGTGATCCACCAGCCCAGCAGAGTCCAAGCTGACCAGAAAGGTGGCTCCCCGGAGAAGCCCAAGACCTGAGGCAACCACACACACAAGGCACTAGAGGCCAACTGAGCAGTCACGGAGGGAGCCATACAAAATTGGCAACCACAGCAACATCCTAGTTAGTCATTAGTCTCAAACCAGTGGACTGTGAAACCCCCTGCCACAATGAATAAACACCAAAAAAAAGATACCAGAAATACAAAAAATCAAGAAAGTACACCACCAAAAGTTAATAAATCCCAAACTCTAAATCCTATAGAACAAGAAGCCCTTGAAATAACTGATAAGGAATTTCGAGTGATAATTCTAAGGAAACTGAATGAGATACAAGAAAACTCAGCTAGACATCATGATGAAATGAGGAAAAGTATACAGGATCTGAAAGAGGAAATGTACAAGGAAATCAATGTCCTGAAAAAAAATGTAGCAGAACTTGCTGAACTGAAGAAGTTATTCAACGAAATAAAAAACACAACAGAGAGTTTAACCAGCAGGCTTGTCAAAGTTGAAGAGAGAACCTCTGAACTTGAAGATGGGCTGTTTGAAATAACACAAGGAGACAAAAAGAAAGAAAAAAGAATCAAGGACATTGAAGAAAATCTGAGAGAGATATCAAACAACCATAAGCGATCAAATATCCGAGTCATGGGTATTCCAGAAGGGGAGGAAAATGGAGATTCCATTGAAAACATATTCAACAAAATAGTGGCAGAAAACTTCCCAGGTATAGGAAAAATCACAGATCTTCAGATCCAGGAAGCTCAACGATCTCCAAATATATTCAACCCAAAAAGACCTTCTCCAAGACATGTCATAGTCAAATTGGCAAAACTCAGAGACAAAAAGAGAATCTTAAAAGCTGCAAGAGAGAAGCGTCAAATCACCTATAAGGGAGCCCCAATCAGGTTAACATCAGACTTTTCATCACAAACCCTAAAAGCTAGAAAGGAATGGGATGATATTTTCAAAATACTAAAAGACAAAGATTGCCAGCCAAGAATACTCTACCCTGCAAGGCTATCCTTCCGAAATGAGGGGCAAATAGTATATTTCTCAGACAAACAAAAACTGCGGGAGTTCACTACCACACGACCACCCTTACAAGAAATCCTCAAGGGAGTACTGGGTTTGGTTCCTGAAAAATAACTACCACTGCCATAAAAATCCAAGAAAAATCTAAACCTGCTAGTATAATAAAAATGGCATTCATGAAGAGAAAACAAGCTAACAAAAACACTATCTACAACCTAAGGAACCAACAAACACAGAAAACAAACAGTAAATCAGAAAGCAAGGAACAAAAGACACCTAAGACAACCAAACAACCAATAAAATGCTAGGAATAAATCAACACCTTTCAATAACAACTCTTAATGTAAAAGGCTTAAATTCCCCAATTAAAAGACACATACTGGCTGAATGGATCAAAAAGCAGGACCCAACTATATGCTGCCTACAAGAGACCCACCTCACCCATAAAGATTCACACAGACTAAGAGTGAAAGGATGGAAAAAGATTTACCATGCAAACAGAAAAGAAAAACAAGCTGGAGTAGCTATTCTTATATCTGACAAAATAGACTTTAAACTAAAAACCATAAAAAGAGACAATGAGGGACACTACTTAATGATAAAAGGACTGATCCATCAAGAAGACATAACAATCATAAATATGTATGCACCCAATGTTGGAGCAGCCAGATTTATAAAACAAACTCTATTAGACTTAAGAAGGAAATAGACACTAATACCATAATAGCAGGGGACCTGAACACCGCACTGTCAATATTAGACAGATCATCTAGGCAAAGAATCAGTAGAGAAACACAAGATCTAAACAAGACTCTAGACCAATTGGAATTGGCAGATATCTACAGAACATTCCATCCAACAACCTCAGAATATTCATTCTTCTCATCAGCACATGGATCATTCTCCAGGATAGATCACATATTAGGTCACAAATCAAGTCTCAATAAATTCAAAAAAATTAGAATTATCCCATGTATCTTCTCAGACCACAATGGATTAAAACTAGAAATTAATAATAAACGAACCTCTGGAAACTATACAAACACATGGAAATTAAACAGCATTCTACTTAATGACATATGGGTCCAAGAAGAAATCAAGCAGGAAATCAAAAAAATTATTGAAACTAATGAAAACAATGATACATCATACCAAAACCTGTGGGATACTGCAAAAGCAGTATTGAGGGGAAAATTTATTGCATTAAACGCTCACTTCAGAAGAATAGAAAAATGGAAAGTGAACAACCTAACACTTCACCTTAAAGAACTAGAAAAACAAGAACAATCCAAACCTAAAGTTAGCAGACGGAAAGAAATCATTAAGATCAGAGCAGAACTGAATGAAATTGAAAACCAAAAAACAATTCAAAAGATCAATGAATCAAAAAGTTGGTTTTTTGAAAAGATAAATAAAATTGACAAACCATTAGCATGGCTAACAAAAAAAAGAAGAGAGAAGACTCAAATAACAAAAATTAGAAATGAAAAAGGCGATATTACAACTGATTCATCTGAAATACAAGGAATCATTCGAGACTACTATAAACAACTATACGCCAACAAATTTGAAAATCTGGAGGAAATGGATAAATTTCTGGACACACACAAGCTCCCAAAACTGAACCGTGAAGACGTAGAAAATTTGAACAGACCAATAACAATAAAGGAGATTGAAGCTGTTATCAGAAGGCTCCCAACAAAGAAAAGCCCAGGACCAGATGGATTCACAGCAGAATTTTACGAAACATTCAAAGAAGAATTGACACCGATTCTTTACAAACTATTCCAAAAGATTGAAACGGACGCAAATCTCCCAAACTCATTCTACGAAGCAAATATCATCCTGATACCAAAACCAGGTAAAGATATAACCAAAAAAGAAAACTACAGGCCAATATCCTTGATGAATATAGATGCAAAAATCCTCACTAAAATACTAGCAAACAGAATACAGCAACACATACGTAAAATTATTCATCACGATCAAGTGGGATTCATCCCAGGGATGCAAGGTTGGTTCAACATACGCAAATCAATAAATGTGATACACCATATTAATAAACTCAAACACAAGGACCATATGATCATCTCTATAGATGCTGAAAAAGCATTTGATAAAGTTCAGCACTCATTCATGACAAAGACCCTGTATAAGTTAGGTATAGAGGGAAAGTGTCTCAACATAATTAAAGCCATATATGCCAAACCCACTGCCAATATCATCCTGAATGGGGAAAAGCTGAAAGCTTTTCCTTTAAGAACAGGAACTAGACAAGGATGCCCATTCTCACCACTCCTATTCAACATAGTGTTGGAAGTACTAGCCAGAGCAATCAGAGAAGAGAAGAAAATAAAGGGCATCCAGATTGGAAAAGATGAAGTCAAACTGTCCCTGTTTGCAGATGACATGATCCTATATATCGAACAGCCTAAAACCTCTACAAAAAAACTGTTGGAATTGATAAATGATTTCAGCCCTGTAGCAGGATACAAAATCAACACACAAAAATCAGTAGCATTTCTTTTCTCCATAGTGAACATGCAGAAAGAGAAATCAAGAAAGCCTGCCCATTTACAATAGCCACCAAAAAAATAAAATACTTAGGAATTGAGTTAACCAAGGAGGTGAAAAATCTCTATAATGAGAACTACAAACCACTGCTGAGAGAAATTAGAGAGGATACAAGAAGATGGAAAGATATCCCATGCTCTTGGATTGGAAGAATCAACATAATGAAAATGTCCATACTACCCAAAGTGATATACAAATTCAATGCAATCCCCATCAAAATTCCAAAGACATTTTTCTCAGAAATGGAAAGAACTATCCAGACATTTATATGGAACAATAAAAGACCACGCATAGCCAAAGCAATGCCGAGCAAAAAAAATAAAGCTGGAGGCATAACACTACCTGACTTTAAGCTATACTACAAAGCTATAATAACCAAGACAGTATGGTACTGGCATCAAAACAGACACACTGACCAATGGAATAGAATAGAGAATCCAGAAATCAACCCACACAATTACTGCCATCTGATCTTTGACAAAGGCACCAAGCCTATTCACTGGGGAAGGGACTGCCTCTTCAGCAAATGGTGCTGGGATAACTGGATATCCATATGCAGGAGAATGAAACTAGATCCATACCTTTCACCGTATACTAAAATCAACTCAAAATGGATTAAGGATTTAAATATACACCCTGAGACAATAAAAATTCTTAAAGAAAACATAGGAGAAACAGTTCAGGAAATAAGACGGGACACAGACTTCATGAATACGACCCCAAAAGCACGGGCAACCAAAGGAAAAATAAACAAATGGGATTATATCAAACTAAAAAGCTTCTGCACAGCAAAAGAAACAATTAACAGAGTTAAAAGACAACCAACAGTGTGGGAGAAAATATTTGCAAAATATACATCTGACAAAGGATTAATATCCAGAATATATAAGGAACTCAAACAACTTTACGAGAAAAAAACAAGCAACCCAATTAAAAAATGGGCAAAAGAGCTAAGCAGGCATTTCTCTAAGGAAGATATACTAATGGCCAACAGACATATGAAAAAATGCTCAACATCACTCAGCATCCGGGAAATGCAAATCAAAACCACACTGAGATACCATCTAACCCCAGTTAGGGTGGCTAAAATCCAATAGACCCTGAACGATAAATGCTGGCAAGGTTGTGGAGAAAAAGAAACTCTCATACATTGTTGGTGGGACTGCAAAATGGTATGGAGGTTCCTCAAACAATTGCAGATAGATCTACCATACGACCTAGCTATCCCATTGTTGGGAATATACCCAGAGGAATGGAAATCATCAAGTCGAAGGTATAGCTGTTCCCCAATGTTCATCGCAGCACTCTTTACAATAGCCAAGAGTTGGAACCAGCCCAAATGTCCATCATCAGATGAGTGGATACGGAAAATGTGGTACATGTACACAATGGAATACTACTCAGCTATAAAAACGAATGAAATACTGCCATTTGCAACAACATGGATGGACCTTGAGAGAATTATATTAAGTGAAACAAGTCAGGCACAGAAAGAGAAATACCACATGTTCTCACTTATTGGTGGGAGCTAAAAATTAATATATAAATTCACACACACACACACACACAAAAAAAAAAAACGGGGGGCGGAAGAAGATATAACAACCACAATTACTTGAAGTTGATACGACAAGCAAACAGAAAGGTCATTGTTGGGGGGGGAGGGGGGAGGGAGGGAGGTTTTGGTGATGGGGAGCAATAATCAGCCACAATGTATATCGACAAAATAAAATTTTAAAAAAATAATAAAATAAAATAATTTTAAAAATTAAAAATAAAAATAAAAGAAATTTGATGGTTTGTTTATAATATGTCTTGAGAAAGTCTTGCTTCAATTGAATTTTATTGGAGACCATTAACTTCTCGGTACTTAGATATTTGTATATTTCCTCAAATTTTTAGAATTTTTTGCTAATATTCTCTTAAATAAGCTATCTACCTCTTTGTCTCTATTACTTTTTAAATTCCTATAATTCAAATTTGCTCTTTGATGCTGTCCCAAAAAATCTCATAAGCCTTCTTCATTTCTTTTCTTTTTTTTTTCTAACTGTATATTTTCAAATAAACCATCTTAGAGTTTACAGATTTTTTTCTTATGCTTGATCAATTTTGTTGTCAGTGTTCTCTATTGCATTTGTTGTATTATTCATTGTAATTTTCAGCTCCAAAATTTGTTTTGTTCAGTTTAGTAATTTCAGTGTCTCTGATAAATTTTCTACTTTGGCCATTTATTATTTTCCTAATTTTATTGAATTTTTCTCTGTATTTTTAAAAAGTTTTCTGAGCTTGCTCAAAACAATTATTTTGAATTCTTTGGCAGTTTGTATATCATCATTTCTTTGGGATCAGTTACTAGGAGATTATTGTATTATTTTGGTGCTGTTATATCTCCTCAAATTTCCGTGTTTCTTGTTGCCTTATGTTGATGTCTGTGTATTTGAAGTAGTAGGAACTTATTCCATTTTTAACAGAATGGCTTTGTTTGAAAAAGTATTTTATTAGTCTTTTTGCCCGGGAATTCTCAGCAGGCCATCTGATGTGGTTTGTGGATAGCTTTGCTGTGGAGTCTTCAGTGAGTCTGGCCTGGTGACCAGGTGGCTGGAACTGGAACTAGGGTCCACGGAGTTGTCCCTGGAGTTGGGATCCACCAGGGTAGGCCTATTGATTTGGTTTGTATGGGTGGTCCTAGAGCCTATGTCCCTGAGGGTAGACCTGGAGCCCCAAACCTGGATTTACAAGAGTTCACTTTGTGCTGGGATGTGCCTTGCGACTTGAGCCTGAGTCTGTAGGAGCTGGTCAGGTGCTGAAATGGGCCCAGATACTGAGTCCATGGGCCTGGCCTCCTGCTAGATTGGTTCTAGAGGCTGAGTCAACCAACATGGGCCTGGAGCCTGGGTCCATGAGGGCTGGCCTAGAGACTGGGATTCCAGGGGTGGTCCTGGAGCTTCAGTCTGCTTGGGTTAAACAGATATCTAGGCTTTCTGGAGTGGGCCTGAACCCTGGATTCTCTGGAGTCTAGGGCCACAAGGATGAGCATGAAACCTGAGTCCATGGGGACTGGCCTGGATCCTGTGTTCACTTTTTTTTTTTTTTTAAGTTTTATTTTGTCGATATACATTGTGGCTGATTATTGCTCCCCATCACCAAAACCTCCCTCCCTTCTCCCTCCCCCCTCCCCCCCAACAATGTCCTTTCTGTTTGCTTGTCGTATCAACTTCAAGTAATTGTGGTTGTTATATCTTCTTCCCCCCCCCGTTTTTTTTTTTTTTTTTGGTGTGTGTGTGTGTGTGTGTGTGTGTGTGTGTGTGTGTGTGTGAATTTATATATTGATTTTTAGCTCCCACCAATAAGTGAGAACATGTGGTATTTCTCTTTCTGTGCCTGACTTGTTTCACTTAATATAATTCTCTCAAGGTCCATCCATGTTGTTACAAATGGCAGTATTTCATTCGTTTTTATAGCTGAGTAGTATTCCATTGTGTAGATGTACCACATTTTCCGTATCCACTCATCTGATGATGGACATTTGGGCTGGTTCCAACTCTTGGCTGTGTTCACTTAAGCTGGCTTAGAGAATGGGTGTGAAGGTATTGACTTGAATGCTAGATCCAACAGGGTTGGTTTTGGTCCTGGGGTCCTGGGGCCCTGGGGGATGTCCTGGCATTGGTCAATCCAAGAACCTGTTTCTGGAGTGGGCTTGCTTAGAAGCTGAGTTTGTTATTGCTAGGCTGATAAATAGAATGGTGGGGGCTGGCCTGGTTTTTGGGTGGGCCTGAAGCCTGGGGGCTAGCTCAGTGCTGGGGTTGTTCTGGAGCACAGGGCTGCTGGGGCTGGCCTGATCCTGTGACAGGGCTGGATCTTGAGTCTAGGGTACTGATACAGCACTGGGGAAGGTGAGAGACCAAGTCTACTGAGCAGGCCCAAAGCCTGGGGCTATGGGATCACAACTGGTGCTGAGGCAGGCTTGGAGACTCAATCTGCAGGTACTGGATTAGAGTCTGGGACCATAGGGACCTTTCTGGCACTGGGTTTTGCTGGGGAGGGCCCAGTATTAGGGACCCAGGTAAAGTCTGGTGCTTACTTCTCTCTTCTTTCTTCAAATGAAACGTATCTCTCTTCATGCTGTGCTGCCTGGGATTGGGGGAGGAGGGTTGTGAGTAATAAAAATTGTCCTTTTATCCCCTCCATGTATCTGTTATTATTTCTGTGTTACATTCAGGTACTATAATCTCTCACCTGGTTTCATTAGCTTTTGTGAAGGTATTTGCATGCATAGATAGTTGTTCAAATTGATGTTTCTGTGGGGAAACAAGTGCTAGAAATTCATATTCCACCATCTTTCTGATGTTCATCCTGAAAATAAATTTAACATGCTCAAAATGTACTCTCTGTGAAAGATCAGGAGTAATAGTTAAAACTGATGCTAAACCATATAGTAATCATGGGGCTTACCCAGAACTGTGACATTTAAATAGCTATTTCTTTCTGCCTTAAGAATTCTGACTTAGTAACATGGCAGCAGTATAATACTACATCAGAACACTAAACTCTTTGGATATGTAATATTAAGGAATATGGTTACAAAACTCTTTCTAACCATTACAGTCAATAGCACTATTTACTTAAACATAATTTTGTAAAAATGCATGGAAAAATGAACATGAAATCATGGGATTATGAGAATTTAATATGGAATCATTATTTAATATGGAATCAGAAAGAAACCAGGCAAATGAAAAACTGTTATTAAAGGTTATCCCAAGCATAATGACTTAGCTATGGTGTAAAATGCTGAGCTCAGTTACACCTTTCAAATTTGGTTACATCTTTCTTTGCAGTTAATTTACGTTTAAGAATCACACATGTATAAGAATGTGTGTGTCCACAATATATACTACTTTTTTAATCACAGGGGTTTGATAAAGCTGGGCTATTTTGGATTTTTTTTTTCCTACTAGAAATTTGTACTTAATTTGTAACAGTGCAAGTTAGATATCAGTAATTTTTTATTTAGAGTTAACATAAGCTTTCAAGGCTAGAGTTGGAGAGGGAAAGTGTATTTTTATTTTGTTTGGGTATAATTTTGTTAAGATCAGTTAGCAAGTCTGGATATCTGTTTAAAACAGAACCAAAATTGATGTAGACATGTACTGTGGTATTATTTAGATGGGTTTTGTAGCCTTAATATATACATATGGGTACAACCTAAAGATGCTGAAAAATATTCTTATAGCAAACAGATTGAAATCTTTGAAAGATTGCTGGAAGGCATTTTCATTATTAAACACTTGAGCTTGTCAGAATGCAATACATTTGGTGTATTTACTGAGAGCAGGCCATCCATGAATAAACAGAACAAAAGTTGTATAATCTTGTACCATCTTTTATATAAGAAAAATCAATTCTAAGACACAAATTTTTCTAATACATATCACATAGCTATTTAGCATGCTTTTGATGGGAATTACTAGGAATAAATACCATACCTTTCAGGGTACAAGGTATACCAGTGCCTAAGTTAAACTGGAATTTAATGTGTTAACATTTTCACATAAGTACTGACCTATGTCTCTGCATGGTGATGCCTCTGCTTAGCAGCTGTTGTCACCACCAAGCAGTGCTTTCCTTGTCTTCCACCTCCTACTCTGGCTTTGCGTGACTGTCACTGTTACAGCAAACATGTTTTTAGTGCAGCACCCGTCAGGTTTTCCCCAGAGCCTTAGTAGGTTAAAAAAAAAAAAAATGGAATTTAAGCCAGCTGTTTAAAAAATAAAGAAGAAAAGATGTCATAGGTTGAGAATTTATGAAAAATATATAATGTACAAATTATGCAAAACTACACCCAGGGTTTATATCTCTCCCCACACCCATCATTGATTCCTCCCATTTTTATTCTCTATACTCGTAATGCATATAAAATTTAAAACGTGAAGTATGGTAAGTAGTAAAATTAAACCGAAAGTACGATTTATCCCTGCTTTTTAAATTTGTTTAACTTTTTATCAAAAAAATATAAAAGTACACATTATTATACAGCTTGCTGAATTTTCACTTACCGAAAACATCTATGTAACCAGCATCCGAATGACAAAATAGAACATTATCATTAGTCCATAAGTCCCCTTGTAATCCCATTTAGTGACTGTACGCCGAAAGTAATCACTATCCTGACATCTAACAGCAGAGATTTGTTTAACCTTTTTTTTTTTGTATTTCATGTAAATGAAATCGTGCCATATGCCTTGTTTTGTCTACCTTCTTTTATTCAATAATGCATTTGTGCGATTCATCCACACGGTTGAATGTAGCTATAGATAATTCATTGTTATTACTATAAAGTATTCATTGTACATTTATCAAAGCTTATAGCTTCGATATCAATATACAAAATATAAAATAGAATGAATGTGATACAACTCTCAGTAACATAAAAAAAAATTCATTTAGAAAGGAATCTAACAAAATAACCTCTATACTAGAAACTACAAAGCAATATGGAGAGAATTTTAAGATGTAAATAAAAGAATGAAAAAAGAGTGTTAATATATTGAAAGACTCAATATTGCATAGATGTCAATCCTCTCCAAATTAATCTATGGATGTAACATAATCCTAATAAAGAGCCCAGCAGGACATTTTTGCATAAATATTGAGGCTGATTCTAAAATTAATACAGAATTTAAAAGGCACTGTATTACAAACTAATTCTTGAAAAAGAACAAATACAGAAGACTTACATTACTAATATTAATACTTAATTCAAAGCAATAATCTCTAAGACAAAGTGGTTTGGGATCAAAAATAGACATGCTGAAGAATAAAACAGAATATAGAATTAGAAAAGAGACTTACCCAGTTCACTCATCTAATTTGTAACAAAGGAAGCAGTGTAGTTCAGTGGAGAAAATAATTGCCCTTTTAGTAATTGGTGTTGGATCATTTTGATAATCAAGTGTAATACTGATCATTACTGCACATCAACTTACTAGTTGATTCAGATGGATTGCAGATCTAAATGTGAAAGATAACACAATAAAAACTTTTAGATCAAAAGATAAGAGAATATCTTTATTACCTTGAAGTAGAAAAACACAGAAGGAAAACATGATTAACTGGACTATATGAAAATGTAAAATTTCTGTTTTCCAAAATACACCAATAAGAAAGTTTATATGGTTTTCTGATATTGGACAACAGGAATTGCAAGACTGTGATTCCTAAGAAAAGAAAAATAAGCCATATAAGACCTAAAAATGCTCTAGATTTCTGCCTGGAGACATTTTCCAAACCATCGAGCAGGGAATGCGAATCAAAGCAGAGATCAACTGAGCTGAGGAGACAGAAATTAGAGTTCACGGAAGACAAGGCAGTTGGGATTTGCAGTCTGATTTCCAGAAGGAAGATAGCATTTCATAGAAAAAGCTTGAGAAAATTTTTTTATCCCCCGCTCCTGAATTTTTGGCAAAGTACTAAGTTATGCATCTGTAGGGTGAGACTTCGGAAGGACTGACAAAAAACTAACTACTGGGAGTTATAACCTGAATAACTACCAGAGCTTGCATGGGACTAAGAATAATAGGGGACACACTGGCTCAAGTGGAGAGACCTCTGAACACAAGACATGTATTATATTTCCCACATTCGTGGTGGGTTACACTAGCTGTGAAGACTATACTGCACATATCCTAAAATCATAAAAAGCAAACCATGAAGTATTACACTTGTCTTCAAGTAAGTTAACTGCCTGATGAAACAAATGCCAGTCTTTATTAAGGGATACAACAACGTGTAGACTATCAACAACACAACCTTTGCAATATTCATTTTATGACTTAAAAAAAAATTACCAGATATGCAAAGAGTCAAAATCTTTGCTCCATAACCAGGAGAAAAAACAAACAAACAAACAAACAAACAAAACAGTGAATAGACCCCAAGACAACAGAGAAGATGAAATTAGACAAAAGCATTGCACAACTATTGTAATTTTTTGTAAAGGTTTTAAAAGAAAATATAAATTCATTGAAGAGAGAAATATAAACTACAAAAAAAAATGGAACTTCTAGATCTTAAATACGCAACATCTTAAATACAAAAAGTGAAAATAAAATAAACACTAGATAGAGTTTGCAACAGATTATACACTATAGCAGAGAGTTCTGTGAACTTTATGAAAGTAAAATTGAAATTATCCAAACTGAAGCACAGAGAGCTAAGAAAACAAATTCTGGACAAAAAGAGAAAGTAAGCCTTCATGAAGAATAGGACAATATCAAAAGGTCTAACATAAGTGTAACTGGAGTCCAAAAATAGGGGAAGTGGGGGAAAACAATATTTAAAAAACAATAGCTGAGAGTTTTCCAAACTGAATGAAAAATGTAAACCCACATATCCAATGAGCTCAACAAAACACAAACAGGATAAACAAAGAAAACTGAACCAAAGTACATATACTCACATTACTGAAAAGCAATTATAAAGTAGATCTTATCAGCACGGGAGTTTTGACCTGCTCCGTTTCCGACCTGGGCCAGTTCACCCCTCCTTAGGCAACCTGGTGGTCCCCTGCTCCCGGGAGGTCACCATATTGATGCCGAACTTAGTGCGGACACCCGATCGGCATAGTGCACTACAGCCCAGAACTCCTGGGCTCAAGCGATCCTCCAGCAAGCCACCAAGCCTATTCACTGGGGAAGGGACTGCCTCTTCAGCAAATGGTGCTGGGATAACTGGATATCCATATGCAGGAGAATGAAACTAGATCCATACCTTTCACCGTATACTAAAATCAACTCAAAATGGAGTAAGGATTTAAATATACACCCTGAAACAATAAAACTTCTTAAAGAAAACAAAGGAGAAACACTTCAGGAAATAGGACTGGGCACAGACTTCATGAATACGACCCCAAAAGCACGGGCAACCAAAGGAAATATAAACAAATAGGATTATATCAAACTAAAAAGCTTCTGCACAGCAAAAGAAACAATTAACAGAGTTAAAAGACAACCAACACAGTGGGAGAAAATATTTGCAAAATATACATCTGACAAAGGATTAATATCCAGAATATATAAGGAACTCAAACAACTTTACAAGAAGAAAACAAGCAACCCAATTAAAAAATGGGCAAAAGAGCTAAGTAGGCATTTCTCTAAGGAAGATATACAAATGGCCAACAGACATGTGAAAAAATGCTCAACATCACTCAGCATCCGGGAAATGCAAATCAAAACCACATTGAGATACCATCTAACCCCAGTTAGGATGGCTAAAATCCAAAAGACTATGAACGATAAATGGTGGCGAGGCTGCGGAGAAAAAGGAACTCTCATACATTGTTGGTGGGACTGCAAAATGGTGCAGCCTCTATGGAAAATGGTATGGAGGTTCCTCAAACAATTGCAGATAGATCTACCATACGACCCAGCTATCCCACTGCTGGGAATATACCCAGAGGAATGGAAATCATCAAGTCGAAGGTATACCTGTTCCCCAATGTTCATCGCAGCACTCTTTACAATAGCCAAGAGTTGGAACCAGCCCAAATGTCCACCATCAGATGAGTGGATACGGAAAATGTGGTACATCTACACAATGGAATACTACTCAGCTATAAAAACGAATGAAATACTGCCATTTGCAACAACATGGATGGACCTTGAGAGAATTATATTAAGTGAAACAAGTCAGGCACAGAAAGAGAAATACCACATGTTCTCACTTATTGGTGGGAGCTAAAAATTAATATATAAATTCACACACACACACACACACACAAAACCGGAGGGGCGGGGGAAGAAGATATAACAACCACAATTACTTGAAGTTGATACGACAAGCAAACAGAAAGGACATTGTTGGGGGGGAGTGGGGGAGGGAGAAGGGAGGGAGGATTTGGTGATGGGGAGCAATAATCAGCCACAATGTATATCGACAAAATAAAATTAAAAAAAATAAAAATAAAAAAAGGAGGAAAATAAAGAAAATAAAAAAATAAAGTAGATCTTAAATGCAGCCAAAGAAAATGTACACATTTTATACATGGGGAACAAATACTACTGACTTCCCATCAGAAACAATGCAAAACAAAAAGAAAATAGAAAAGAGTGGAGTGACATCTGTAAAGGGATAAAAGAAAAAAAATCAAACCTAGAATTTTATATACAGAGAAAATATCTCTCAAAATTTTAACACAAAATAGATATTTTAATACAAGCAAAATTTTTTTTTAAATGTCAGCCGCTGTCCTGCATTGCAAGAAATGTAAAAAAATGTTTTGGGCTGAAGAAAAATTACTTCAGATAAAAATTCACATTCATACAGAATGATAATTAGCACTGGCCAGAAAGCATGCAGGCGATTATAAAATAGTTTCTCAGTTAAAAAAATTATCTTTAAAAGATATTTGAATATTCAAAGCAAAAATAATAATGATTCACTGTGAGCTTTATGATACATGTAGAAGGAAATTGTATGAGAACAGCAATACAAAGAGCAAAAAGGGAGATACAGGAATAATGCTCTTATATACATTAAAATGTATAGTTCGATATAAAGGTAGACCGTGGTAGGTTAAAGTAGTATATAAAATCACTATTTTTTTTTTTAAATAAAGAAGATGGATAAAAAAGAGGCATAGCTAAAAGGCCAAAATAAGGGAAAAATGAATATTTTTAAAAGTATAAAAGTACAGGAGGGGTGCTTCATGATGGACAAGAGTGGTTGTGACACTGACATCAGATCATGAAGACTCTTAGCAGACGCACTAATGGGAAGACAATAACATTTATGTAATGGGGAGTCATTTATGGAAGACTTTTAAACAAAGGCATTTGTATTTTAGAAAGCTCAGTCTGACAGCAATGCCAATTGCATTATTTTATAACATATTTAAAATAGATGATGCCAGGGGAGAGGTTAAGGGGAAGTCATTAAATACAAAGGAGAGTGAAGGTCGACAGCAACATACTGTATTTTCCGAGATTGTAATACATATTTCTCAAAAGTCATTGAACTGTACATCTTTTAAAAGGGGTAGATTTTACTGTTTTTAAATTGTACCTCAATAAACATAAATTAGAAAGAGAAAGATGTAAGAAGACTGGTTGCAAGAAAACACTTGCAATAATGTATAAAAGAGATGATGAAAGTCTAAATTTAACACAGTGTTCCGAATGGGAGAGTAGGATTCAGATGGCAAGGATAATTACAAGGAGGAATTGGCCAGACATGGTAAATTACTGGATGTAACATAAAAAAATAACCCTCAATGTTTCTGACTATGGAAGCTGAGTAGATGGAAGATGTCTTTGGTCAAAATAGGAAATACTGGCTTCAGCATTTGTGGGTACAATGCAATGAATAAACTTAGGGGTGAAACAGTGGTTTCCAGGAGAAGAAATAAATTTAAAGAAGAAAAAAATCATTTGTTAAATTTAAGCACCCCACATGGTAATGACCATGCCAGCGCTGGAAGCCCCCCAGTCTCTCCTGTGGGAATGTGGGGGGTGCCACAAGCCTCAATCCCACTCCTCCTTCCTCCTTCTTCCATCCCATTTCCTTCCCCTTTCCCCTCTCCCCCTGCTCCAACAGCCCAACTGCTCTACAACAACATCCTAGCATCTAAATAAATAATATTAATAAAACTACATTTTCTTTAACAAAATTTAAAAATTAAAAAAAAAAACATAAAAAAAGATGCCTTTAAATGCACATTGGAAGTTTATATTAGTTGGCTAAATACAGATGTCTAGATTTTTGGAGTGAGGCTTTAGCTAATGATGTGGATTTCAGAGTCATCAGGGTCTTTCACTCTGTCACTGTTGGGTTTTTTTATCTTTATTTTTTGGCATATTTTAATTTCTTTACTAGAAAGAGGCCTCTACAAAATACTATAGCCACCTCTCGATTACTTTACACATTCTTTTTTTCTTTTTTTCTTTTTCCCTTAGAATATTGTACAGCTGGCACAAAAAATCCCAAGGCAGGAAAATACAAACTGGCATATTTAATCAAAACAAGGTCATATGGAATAACAAGCAAAATGAAATGTGTGTCAACGGTTTTAATTACAGTACAAACAATATAAATAAAGCATCACTGAGTCACTGTGAAACAAAGTTGCTGAATGAGGTAATATAAAAACAACCAAAAAAACCCCCCAGAAAACCACCTCTGGATAAATCCCACATTGCTCTTCTACTGTTACTACTCTAGTTCCAACTCACGAGATGATTGCAGTCCAGGTTTACCCTTTGTTGGCCCTAAACTTCAACCCATCCTTAGCGTTGCCATCAGCTGTCTTTTTTTCATTCAGAACAGATCCTGTCACTGCTTCATAAACCATTTCAGTTTCCTATTGTATTTAAACTGCATTGGCCTATTTAAGGCCTGGGCACCACGACCATCACCCATCTTTTCAACTGATTCACCACTACTCCTTTATTTGTGGTCTGCATTCTTTAGCCAAATAAAATAACTCCATGCTTCCCAGACACAGCCTGCCTTTAACCATCTCCATGCCTTTCTTCATGCGGTTTTCTTCTCTGAAATGCCTTCTTTCCTGTTTTCTGCAGGTGTAATTCATCCAACCTCCAGCACCACTTTTTTAGCAAACTGATGTACACCTGTGAAGATAAAGCATATGCCTTATCATAACAGATGAATAGAGTCACCCTATCCATCCTTTGACACCGTCAGCCTACATTTTTGCAGTGTTTTTAATTTATACTGGGCTACATAAAAAGTATTCCCTTGATTTCACATAAAAAGCCCCATTTTACATGTTTTGCAGATGAATAAACTAAAATTCAAAGACCCTGGGTGATTGTATCACATGATCAAAAAGCTAGTGATTGGTGGACTTGTACTTCACAGTGTTCTGGCTTCAAATCCTGAGCTTTGCCTCCATGACTTTGTGCTACTCTTCCGATACCTGCATTTACCTGTGTGATTTGAGTTATTCACATTATCTTATCCCATTAGTTAAGAGTCTCCTTGTGAGTAATTGTGGAACCTCATGTATCTCTATGTTCTTGCCCATCCTTAACATGATGCTCAATATATGTATTTTTTTTTTTTTGGTATAATTTTTGTTGAAAGAACATGAAAGAGATTCTTCAAATAAAAGTTAAAAATTTTAGGAGATCCACTTTTGAATTTACTAATGTAAACTGGCATTTCTACCACAGTTTTCATATTTAATTAATGAGAAGAAAAACTAATTGTCATATCTTTAATTAATAAAACAGTTGAAGTGACTTTCTCTAATTTTGAACTAATACTAATGTTACTGTAAAGCTACATGACTATACCAATTGTCAGGTTGAGGCAATAGCAATGCTAATTTTATGGCTAGGCAAATCATAACTAAAGCTAAAATATTTCATTATTTTAATTATACTAAGTTTCCATTTGTACCGTCAGGGCTAGGACTCACAGACCCTTCAAACCCATTGTACTGACTGAGTCACCAGACCCCTCACATGCAGGCCCATAATAGGTAATTGGGAAAGATCCTGGGAGCCACTTGCAGATGACATGAGTTCAGTCCTCAGCAGCAGCAGCAGCAGCAGCAGCAGCTTATAGCAGCAGTAGCAGCAGAAGCAGCAGTGGCGGTGGCCTCTTGGGGCATCGCAGGGCACTGGCAGCAACAGCTTGCAGCAACAGCCTCCAGCAGCATTAGTGGCCTCCCCATGGCTCCCCTGGGGGCACCCCATGGGCAGGGGGCCCAGTGGGTCAAAGCCACTCATCCTTTATACTTAAGTCCATAACCCAGGAAACCTGGGCACACATACACAATTATGTCAGACAGTAGCTGAGGGACACCTGGGCACATGTGCATATTTATATCAAATGCTTGGCAAGATTCTGAACATCTGAGGAGCCCTGGCCATTTTCCTATATTTTCGCTACAGTTACCCTTTTGATTGACTGCCTAATATATAAATGTAGCAACAGGGATATTAGAATAGTTACTTATATAACTGAAAAAATTGTGCCTGGGAATGTACAACTGTCGCTAGAATTAAAACAGTGATACAGTGAGGAAAACTAAGATTTTATTGAGTCAAGAAGACTCCATCAACTTCATACTGTATCTTCAGATCTATCTATTTCTATCTAACTACACAGACTGTGGTCTACTCTGGGTAACTGAAGTTTCCACTCTCCAATTTCTGCTTTATTCCTCCTTTAAAAATATTGTCCTGAAGGATAATGTTTTACCGTAATACAGGTGGCTAGGCAGGGGACTCTATTGTACATTTGAGACATAAATTAATGTATTAACTCAATTTCAGAAGAATTCTTTACACACTTGAAATTTTATATGTATATTATCAGTATATAGCACCTATATCTGTTGTAATGCAGGTGATCCAGCACTGCTTGCACTGTCCTTGCTCTTCACTGGATAATCTGGACCTACCTAAATTTGAGCCATCATTAACAATTCATGGTGATCTGGAGCTGGGGTGGCCCTGTCTACAGAAGAAAAATATTTTGGTGATTTATTGTACTACTGTGGTCATTAACAAGGCTGTGGTTTCTCCACATGAAAGGTAAGAATGCCTTATGCCAATACTTTTTTCATCAATTCCCTAGAATCCAGTTAAAAAGTTATTTTAGGTAGACAACTCTTTCCACTTCGCATCCATAGAGCCATTTTCTTCAAACCCTTCCTGTTCCTACTGCCCCACTGCCTTCTGCTAGCACCTCCCCCACCCCAGCTAGCCTGGATAAACCTTGAGTACTTTCCAGTTTCAGATTCATGTTGGCCCAGAATTAGCCTCCTCTTCAGTCATCCAGGGTTACCTCTGAGAGCAGAGGATATTTTTCCTCTTACTCATACCCATTTGAGTATTCATACCCATGCTGCATTTCCTATCCCAGATATGTCACTTCCCTCCTAACCCCAGAGGAGAAGCCATCCTTAATATTATCATCAATACTACTTAAAGTCCTAAAGAAATTTTTTAGAAACTCTGAGCTTTGCTTTCTTCATATAGAAAAAGGTCTCTATAAAAATGTTAAATGATTTCACAGACACAAGGATCAAATAATAAAAATAACAGAAAAGGTCCAAGCAAAATATAAATGAGTTATTTTAAAATGCTGCCCACCTCAATAATAACAAAATTAGGGCTGAGAAAATGAGATATGTCAAGTTACTCAGAAAACTTTCTACTTCAGTGCAAATCACACTTTACACAGGTTTTTAGAGGATTGTGTCGGCATACTACTTGTAATTCTATGTGAAAGTGGAATTTCATTATTATCAATAAGAAAGAGATTAGCAAAAGTAAATTGGGCTGTGACAGGCAAACAGGACGCTAGTAGAGTAGGTTTTGTTGAAAAGGTTGGTGCCTCAATTAGTTTGGCTGCTGGTGGCTTATAGACAACAGACATTTCTCACAGTTCTGGAGGCTGGAGGTGTGAGATCAGGGTGCCAGCATGCTTGGGTTCTGATGAGGGCCCTCTTCAGGGTTGCAGGCTGCAAACTTCTCGTGTCCTCTCAGAAAAAAGAGGGCTAGAGAGCTCTCGGGGGTTTCTTTCATAAGGTCCCTAATCCTGTTAATGAGGGCTTCACTCTTATAATATAATAACCTCTCAAATGGCCCCTATTCCTAATAGCATCACCTGGGGGTTAGAATTTCAACATATGAATTTTGGTAAGACACAAACATTCAATCCAGAACAGATGAGTTTATCCCTATATATAATTCTTTCCCTGTCTTCTTGCTGTGCTCAATAGTGAAGGAAATGTTTTTCAAAATGGTTCAGTTTCTCTGCAGAATTGAAAATGATGGTGATATTGGTGGCAATTTATCTCTCTAAAAATTATAGAAGTGAAAAAGGCAACTTTAAATTATGAAATATTTATAACATACCCTAAAATGATTTGCAGTTCTTCAGAGGTTGCCTGATTATTCAAAATTTTAATGTATTTTTGATTTAGAATCATCACTCATGCAACGTTCTTAAAATTAATTTTTGCTTTTCCTTGCATAAATCAAGAAGTTCCATCAAGGAGTTTCATTCCATGTTGACAAGAAACTGAACAAAAAGGCATGATTAAAGATTAAAATGGTCATAAAAGCATGTTAATTTGCATAAAAGCGATATCAGGAAATGTTCTCCATTTTTACCTTGTGAATATCAAATATGTTTATTGCAACATAGACTATCATTTCTGAAGGCTGAAAATGGCTGTATCACTTTTTATTTCAGGTGATCTGAAATACTTTCAATATAAGTAACATAAAAGCAGATAGTATATGGTTCACTCAAGATTTCATTATATGTATATCTAAATTTCCTCACCAAAAAAAAAAAAAAAAAAAAAAAAATCCTCACCTAGAGTCCAATCTTGGTTTCTAATACCAGACTCCAATAAAAAAAAAACAGGGATCACTGGATGAATGTCTGATTTTAGGGGAAGAAAATTCATAAGGTGATCCTGCTGGAGTGTCTTTGTAGTGTCAGAAGGTAAGGAGTGACACACACACAGATCTAAAATGGCCAAAGCTAGAAAAATTTTAGCAAGAAAATAAGTAGCTTAATGCTATAATCTAAAGTATAATATTAAATCCACAAGCCCACAGATATAAATTAATGATTCAATCAATCAATCAAGAGAATAAAAGTAATCTCCCATACAGAGGAATTCCAAATAATTTATGTAGATATTCTGCCCTTGAGGAGCTAGAGCATAACTCACTACTCCTTAAGTGTGGGCTGTGCCTGGTGACTTCGCTCCAAAGAGTGCAAATGGAAAGAGATGAAAAAGAGTAACTTTACAGTGCAGAAATCTAACAAACAATACCTCAGCCGGGAGAACAAGGTTAAGATCAATAGTGGTAAATGATGTTGATGGTATGTAACCTTAATATGACTTGACAAGAATGGCAATTTACCCTGTGCTCTTCCCCCAAGCCATAAACCCAGTCCAATCGTGAAAAGAATATCAGAAAACTCCCAGTTGAGGTACATTCTAAAAAAATACCTAATCAGTACTCCTCAAAACTGTCAAAGTTATCAAAAGTAAGAAAAGTATAAGAAACTGGCATTGTCAAGAGGAGACTAAGAAGACATGCTAACTAAATCCAATATAGTATCCTAGATGAGATTCTGGAACAGAAAAAGCTTAGGTTAAAAACTAAGGAAATCTAAATAATGTATGAACTATAGTTAATAATAATGTATCAATATTAGTTCATTAATTGTAACAAATGTTCCACAGTAATTTAAGATGTAAATAATAGGAGAAACTTATTGTGAGATACATAGGAACTATCTGTATCATCTTTGCAATTTTCAGTAAGCTTAAAACTATTCTAAAATTAAAAGTTTATTTAAAACAATAGTTAAAAACCCAGTACATTAAATTGAATTCTACTTACACACATTTGACAATGTTTGTATGAAGTTTTATCTGTAATTAAGTGTTGGCACTTGTCTGGTCGTTGCAGGGAGAGGTTAGGAAGGAGCTTCTATTTTTAGTAGCTTATTTTATTTAGTGCTAATTATCATATAGTTAAGAGTTCATTTGAAAAGGAGTTTATACCTTAAACCTACACTCTGTAGATAGCCATTGACAAGAGACGAGTGGGCATATTTAAACCTCAACACATGTGCTTTGGTACTTAGAGGGTGGAAGAGTGATATGGTAGAGATGGGACAGGAATGCTCTCCAGATGCTGTTTCATTTTCACCTTGCATTGAAAAATAAAATGATTGTATGATACAAGTGAGTAGAAAGGCTAACTGCATAGGTCAGAGGGTTGTTATTACTTTACCTAGAGGTAATCTTTAGTGATTAGTGCCTCATGGATTTTACTATGTAACGAAAGCAGCTGTTAAACACTAAAGTCACTAAGCAGCATATGCAATTTCAAGAAGATACCTGCATAGTTCATGCACTTCCTATTTCTACAGGATACACACATACATGTGCACATATATATATACATGTGTGTATGTGCATATGTGTGCTGCAGAGTGAACCTTCATCTGTGTCCACTAACTTTGCTTTCTTTAACATTTTAGAGACAGATATGGAGGCTTGTACTACCATTTTAAAGACTGAAAAAAAAACCCTCATCCCTTTCTATCTCTTTTTAAAGACTTTATTTGAACCAACCACTTGCCAACTATTTTGCCATTTGAAGAAATCATGATGCTAAAACAGAAGTCTCTCTTAAATCAATTCCTTTAATAGCCCCAACCTCAATGAAAACATCAAAGTATCTAAATGCAGCAAGAAGCCTGGATTTCCAGGGATGTGGAGGCAGAAAATAGCCTTCCCACCTTTAAGCATAACATATGCTGTAACTTGAAGGAAAAAAAGGTCTCAGAGGTATCCCAATATGATGTCCTATAATTAAACTCAGATGTAGGCTTGACCCTTACACTCTCACTTCCCTCAAGATACTTGAAAGGAGAGTGGATTGAAAACATTAAAAGTTTAACCAATGTTGGTTGCTTTCACTGATGAGCCTTATGTTTTTCCATGGAGGTGCCTATATCAGTCCTTTCAGTGGAAGTTGTTTTCTCAGGAACCCCACATCAGTGATAGCATTCTACGTGTTGGTGACTTCTTTCATGTGTATGTGACAATGACTAAGGTAATATTAACAAGAACAAAAATGTGTGGAATGGCAAGGATGAAATTGGCTTGAATGTTATGAGCAATTTAGATCAAATCTAACTATTCTAATGGCTGATTTACTATAAAACCTGTTTTCTGTTAGTTCTATATAATAAATTCAAAGGAAAAACTAACAGAGTGTTTAAAATATGTGGGTTCAACATTCCAATCCAGATCCACCATTTGGTGTCAAATTTACATGGGTTGGTTCTATCTTCTGCCCAATCCCACTTGGGCTGTGCCTGTGAACAAGCACCTGAGTATATGGGCACGTGCAAACACTTTTAAGGTTTTGAATCAAAGAAAGCAGATGCTTTTTATGCAAAGTCCTGATTTTTACATTATGGATCTCTAGGATTGACACTAACAGAAGTCATGTGTCTAATTCATTGCATCAGTGTGAGCAAAAAATACGCCCAACAATAGTAAATTATCTTAACCTCTCTCAGGAAATACGAATGGTTTCATGGTGAGAGAGTGGTTGTGTGAGTCGAAAGCATAAAAATGCCAGCCATAAATAAAGGCAGAAAACCCTCATCCCCACTGGGATAAAATAACATTACATTCCTGAGATGCTGAGTAGGGACAGACAATTTCTTTAGAGTTTTGTTTGGTCCAAGAGTAGAGAGAAAGTAAGTAACTAATTTATTATCACATTGCCCCAAATCACAACCTTAAACATAAAAGTAGAAAATCTACTTTCAAATCAATTTTTCATTGACAAGTAGAAGACTAGAACTTTGACAGAGAAAGTTATCTTTGACAAAGATTTATATCTCTGAAAATAAATGCGTATAATATTTTATATGTGATAATTTATCTTATACATATGTATTTGTTCACAATTTTAGAGTTAAAAAAAATAAATCAGAAATCTTTTGGAAAGATTGTTCTTCAACCCAGTACAACTGACCAACTCCACAAAATGGAGCTGCAGATTTCATTTGATTAATACAGGTACTATTACTTCTGCGTGGTTTCCTTTTATCTTTTTCGTGACCGGCACTCAGCCAGTGAGTGCACCAGCCATTCCTATATAGGATCCGAACCCTGGGCGGGAGGGTCGCCGCGCTCTCAGCGCTGCACTCTCCCGAGTGCGCCACGGGCTCGGCCCACTGAGTGGTATTTAAAGAATTAAATTGCTTGATTATTGATTAGTATTTCCACACATTTAAACTGAAGGCAGAGAATGGTACTTTTCCTTAATAATTATAACACAAAAAAATTTAAAACTTCACCCTATAATTAGTCATTTATTTGAACTAAAGATCATTAACACGAGATTTTCTTCTACTTCCGACTATGAAAATAAAGAAGATTTGAAAATGAAATTAATAAGAGCAGGTCTATTGTTTGGTTGTTTTTACAGAGGGCAAATTACAGGTCTAGCAGCACTCAAGGAAACTCCAGATTGCCCCTGGCTGTGAAAAGACCATTTGGCTTTACTGCTGTTTTCTTATCTGTCAGATGCATTCAATCACACTCACTTTACTCTACTGTATGTTGTTTGGCTTAACAAATTAATGGCTCTAAAGTGCTTTGAAATTATAAATCTCTATATAAATAATAAAACATTATTATAGCCTTGGGATAAGTCTGTGGAAAGGGGGGTTAAAGGGTAATGACTTGTCCTCTAGGATTGTAAAGGTTCAAAAAAGTAGAGGTTTTTGTTTTTTTGTTGTTTTTTTTAGCTGGTTCTTTCTTACTTTGTTATAAAATCTTCTCAAGACAACCTAAAAACAGTTATACTGCATGATTTAAGACTACTTAAGAAATTATAATTGAACCATGATGTTACAAGACTGTCCACGTTAGCCTATGATATTATTAGAATTAAAACAACAGGACACCCTCCATTCCATTTGCTAGTTATATACTCATTCACATATTATGTCGTATGTGTGCACATTTTTGAACGAAGAAATACTTGATAATACGGGAATGAAAACAGTTTAAAAATGATGTTTTTGGTCTCAAGAAGCTTTCATCATCATCAGGGAGTTAAATGTACAGAAATTTCCTGAGTAAATATTTGGATGGGCTAAATAATCTTAGTGATTTTTTTTTTAAAAGATTATTTTAGAACTACAGAAGAAAGTGCGATAATCCTGACACTGATGTGGCCAAGTAAGACAGGGATGTGAGTGAACTCGGGATCCAAGATGTTTTCACTTTAATGATTCAACACTAGATCTGAGGCTTGAAGTAGATTTGACTTGGAAATGCAAAGACGACTGGGAAGGCATTCTTAGCAGGAGGAAAAGCTTGAACAAAGATAGGTAAGCCGGAAAACACACAGCATGCTGAGGAAAGTAAATGGTTTAAGAGTTTGGGATGTGTCAAACTAGGTAGCAAGAGATAAAGCTCTAAAGATAGGTTGGCGCCAGGTTGTGTAGGCTCTTGAATGACACGTTAAAATGTGTGGGCTTTATTTAGTGGGAAATTGTGAACTACTTCTGAAAGTCAAATAAACATTTTTGTAAGAGTTGTTTTAAATAGTCAGAAAAAAAGACATTCTATTCAAGATGAGGTCATATATAATTTATTTAGAAATGTCCTTCCTGCCTGTAGTTAGAAAAATAAATATTATGACTATCAATTTGACCCTAGACTCCAACAACATATGATGATGATTTTTAAACTAAGGCTACATTAGCATGAAAAGGCAAACAAACTATTCTCAAAGTTTAACAAAAAATTATTTTAACTGACTAGCAACTTTTTACTTATCACTGTATTTATAAGACAAGTCAGATTTATGCATGAGTCAAAATTATAGATACCATAGGTGTCTCTATAAAACTTAAAGCATTTAATGCATTTTAGAGCATTTTTTTAGATCATTTCTGAACTTGAGAAATGTTGACATTTATTCTCATTCAAGAGGTAATAGCATTTAAAAAGCAAGGTTCTCACTTTCTTGCTTCATTATTCTTCAACCAGTCATAGTAGCAACAGCTTCCTCTTTGAGAAATTCTCTTGAAAGCAATATTGACTTGAGTTGGAAGGCACCTTAGAAATGATTTGGTCCAGACTTCTTCTTGGTAGATGAAAAAAATTAAAGGTCAGAGATAGCAAAGGACCTGCTCAAGGCCACACAAAATTCTGTCCATCAAACCCAGATCTTTTTTCCTTGATTTAATGATTTTTCAATTCTAACGTCTTATTTTCAAAGAACATTTTAGACAATATTTTGAAGTATCAGATTTGAGTTAGGTTCAACTGAATATAATGTTTTCCTCTAATTCTTCATTGCCTTAAAAACGGGCTTTATTAATTATGTCAGTGAAGTTGGTTACAAATATTAGCCACTTGTACTTTTGTGTGATTTTATTTTACACCCTCTCTTCTAAAATAAAGCAGCTATTACTTACGTGACTTCCAAGAAAATATCCTAAAGGAGTATTTTTCTTTACTAATTAAACTTATGAATTATTAATTTTCTTAATCATATAACAAATGACACTTTATAGTTGTTCATATGTGATTTTTGAATATATATATGCCATATTTAGAACATTTGCTTGACCAGTTGATTTTAAAATTTCATTTGAATTGTAATGGATTCCACCAAGGGAAGGCTAATAAGGAATAGTCTTTTATTGTCAATAGAAAGGGTTTCAGTCTGGCATAGGATTTCAGAAATCAGAATATTTTATGAAATAATAGGGCAGAGTTGGCTATGAAAGTAATGGTAATGATATGTGGTTCTGTAAGGTACAGCACATGAATATCATAAGTTTTACTTTTCCCTATTGCTTTTATTTAGTTATGATTGATTGCTTTTTATAGACTTTTCATTGACTAAACTTTTCTGGTTATTTTCCTAGTATGGTATCTTGTAGCTTTAAATGCATAATTCTCCTTGCTACATGAATGTTCTTCAGGTTATTTTGGAGCAGTTTAACTATATCACAATATTTTATAGTTCAGTAAACATATGCTGAATTGAAAGTGGAGAAATACATTTCACTTTCTTAACTCCACTAGATAAAGAGTGACAATGACTGAGTTATCATTATTATCAATTACATAAACTCTGTATAAAGACTTAGGGCTGGCCAGTTATCTCAGTTGGTTAGATCACCACCTTGTAATGCCAAGGTCAAGGGTTCAGATCCCCATACTGGCCAGCTGCCAAAAATAAAGAAAAAGATTTGGAAAAGGAGAGGGAGATTGGCTATAGCCAGGATTGACAATGTGATTTGTAGAACCCATTTCAAAATGAAAATGCAAAGAACCTTATTCAAAAACTGTTTAGAATTTTAAAACAGGACAGCAGGGCATTAAAATAAGCATTTAGCCTTCTAAGCAGGGGGCCTGTATGACCACACAGGTCATATGCTTTTGAAGCTAGTAGGTGCTATATCTTGTGAAGGCAGACTTGTCCACGTTAGGAAGAAATGGAATTTTTTTGCTTTGTTGTTTTCTTCTGAATTCCCGATGATTTCTTCATAAGGCAAATGTCACCACAGAACATAACTGTAGGTTGCCTCATTTCTAAATTTACATGCAGGGACTAATGACCACAGCAAAATCTTTACTTAGCATTTGTATTAGTTTCCTATTGCTGCTATAATAAATTATTGCAAATGTGGTGGCTTAAAACAACACAAAATTGTGTCTTACTATTCTAGAAGTCGGAAGTTTGAAATGGGTTTCACTGCCTAAATCAAGTTGCCTGCAGTACTGTATTCTTTCTGGAGGTTCTAGAGAATTGGTTTTCTTTTTTCTTATTTTTTTTTTTTTTTAGCTTCTACAGGTTTCCTATATGCATTGGTTCATGACCCCTTTCTCCATCTTCCAAGCCAGCAGAATCGCATCTTGAAATCTACATTACATCCTCTGACACTCTGCTTTTATCATCATATCTCCTTCTGTAACTTTTTAAAGAACTCTGTGATTACATTGGGCCACCTGGGTAATGCAGGCTAATCTACCCACCTCAAGTTATTTAACGTGGTTATATCTACAGAGTTCTTTTTGCCATGTAAAGTAATATGCACAAGTCCAAATGATTAAAATGTGGACATCTTTGAAGGGACATTAGTCTACCTACTACTGTATTTCTTCCTGTACACATACTTTTTACTAATTACAGTAATTCTTCATGGCAATTACTACTCATGTTGTATTCATTTCAAATTTCCTTGACATAAAAAACATCTAAATAATACTTTTTTTCCCTGAACTTTTAATCAGTTGAATGCTAGGAGCTACCCCAAAAGTTAATTTAAAATAAGAAAAATACCTAGTTATTTTCATTAGGCAAGAGTATTATTTTACCATCAAACACTATTTGTAACATGTGTGAATTATCTTTTATTTTTATCTACCTAAGAAAGTCCTAAAAACTAATGTTAATGGAGAATATATGTTCTTTCTATATGATATGAGCAATCTTTTTTTACACACGCAGACATGCATACATTTATAAGTTCATATTTTGTTACATTCCCAAACATTATCAAGTTTTCTCTACTGACCTCATTTATTCATAATTGCTTTATTTTTATAGATTCAAATCTTCTAATCCTTTTGTGTATTGTAAAACTCAGTGCTTCTCACAAATAAAAGGTTAGTGACTATATAAAAGACTCGGTCTCAGCTATGTGTTCAGTGTTTATGGCATGCATAACCCAATAAGAGGAATTATAGGGGAATATAGTGTATACATTAAATGTTTCTGGGGAAAACTATGGAAATACTGAAGCAGCAGACATAAATTCAATAAAATAAGATATGCATCAGCTTGTGAGCAGGGTGGTCTGTGGGTTTGGGATTCAGCTGAAAAAGGCTCCTTGGAAAACCTTTTTTTTTTTTGTGGGAAGTATTGTTAGAGTGAGAGGATTGGGCTGGGTGAAAGAAAGAAGGTAGTTGTAGTAACTGAATAGTGCAAGCAGGAAGTTCAGGGCATCACAAGGAAAACTAATGGAGGGGAAGCAAACATGCCTAGTTTGCTTGTGGAAAAGACCATCTAGTCTTGTTACAAAGATTCTTGTTTAGGTCAAATACCAGAAAGATCCATATCCCTGTGATTAAATAATTGAGCTTAATCTTTAAGATGATATAATTATCTGAAATATGTTTAGTGATTTTCCACATTCAGAGTATGGATCAGCTGGGAAGATTTGAAAAGGACATTACATTATTGAGCCTAATATGCAAATTACGTGAAAGTGTTCAAAAACAAGCTTAAGGGAAAATACAGAAACGGACTAGGAGTTTAGATGGTTATATCACTGCCAGCATAGCATAACCAGAGTTTAGATTTAATAGTGGAGGAAAGAGAAATATAGACAGATCCAGTTAACATTATACACACACAAAAAACAGCTCCGTGAGTTAAATGTCATGCACAGTGGTACACAGAAAGTCATATGATATATCTAAACATTGCAACAAATATAATAAAATATAAAAAAATAATATAAATATGATATAATAAAATAATGCAAGTTAACTTTTATTAAATAGTTGTTATATGCCAGACACTATCCTAGTGCTTTCCATTAATTTAAACCCCACAATAGCAATTTGCTGTCAATCCTTGCTTAGACACGAGGAAGTTATAATAGCATTAAAGTATTTGCCCAAGGGACAAATAAATAGATACCAGGATGTAACTCCTGGTTTTTGAACTCTAAAACCTATACTCTCTCTGGTTTACTAAACTAAAAACACTAGCATTTGGCCTAAAATGCATTCTCTTTATATGCCCTAATATCATTTGATGTTAGAATCATTAAATCTTAGCATCAAAAAGATCATAAATCTAATCTCATTTGATTCAAAATTCTCTACAATGCAGTAAATGCCATTACAGCCATCATGGAAAATGGTTTCTTAACTTCTGCTTGAACACTCTCAGTAACGGAGACTTTATCATTTCTAACTTATGCTTTTGCATGGTCCAGCGGCTAGGAAGTTCTTTCTTATTTTGAACTGAAATCTGCTGCCCTGTAACCTTCGTTCTCTAGCCCTGATTCTGCCCTCTGGAATCCACACACACAATGGTATTCCTCTTCCACAGACAGCCCCTCAATGTGTTTGAAGATAGCCATCACAAGTCTGTTCCAAATGTAGTATCCTCAGTTGTCTAAATCATCTAACAAAGAGTTCATATCTTTCACCATCTGCATACTGCTCAACACACTCTAGATAAATCAGTGTTATTAATTTGTCTCAGATAATGCGCCATCATTTTCCTTTACATTTCACTGGCTCCAGAAAATGATGTATAAAACATTCTGCTTAATTTGCTAGCTTTCTTTGCATTAGCACTAATCAACAAAACCAGTGCATTCAATCAATACCTTACAATTCCCACAATTAAAATGGATAGCTAACTTCTAATAAAATGATACCTTAGTTCCAGCAGCAACATGAACACCTGTGAGACTGCAACTCTGGAAATCTGAGAATTGTGCAGGCACTTAATCATCGTTTACACTTCCCATCTCTAGTGCTCAGCTGTGAAGGCCAGCCAGTGACCTGCTAAAGGCTTTTCCAGTAAAACAGAGGAGACATAAACCAGGGCACATCAAATATGCTTAACAAGAGCCTTCTCTCCAGCTGTCAATGAGACACACAACACTGAAGACGCACAGTAGGAGGCTCTCCTATCGCTGACTTCTGACTAGTCAAAAGTGTTTGGTTAAACATTTTGAAAAGTGATAGGTTAGTGGGGTCTTTAGTTGAAGTTATGGGTCACATTCCAGTCTTGCAGTAGCACAAGAGACAGAGAAAAATAAATTACTGTGCTTTCAAGTACATATGGACACAAAATACCTCATGGTATGATTGAAGGCTGAGCTCTATTTTATAAGTCAACTTAAGTAAAAGTTATTGTTAAAAGAAAGTTAAAGTTTCTGAAATTTTTTGTCAGTAAAATAACAGCAAAAGAAAATAATGGAGAGGTGATTACCAAGGATAAAGCAGATGTAAACCTAAGAATAAAGGAAAACACCTTACCGTTTTACCTTATCTTAATGACCTGGAACAAGTGACTTATCTTAACTCTGTCACCTTGTCCTCTTATTCATGATATGCATAAAGATTTTCAAAATAAAATAAAACAGTTGAGAAACTCTCTAAGAGAAATTGCATTTATTTGAAACTCACTTTTAGGAAGAAATTTTGTAGGGGAGATCTGCTTATTACATATAAGTACATATATATTTCTTATAAATTATTTTTTATCATGTAAGCATAGCTTCAAGATTATACTGTCTATTAATTTAAAATTAATATATATAGAAATGTTTGTTTATATATGTGCATATATGTGTATGGGTGTATATATTTATCATACATAAATATAGAATGAGATTATAATAATGAATTGTTAATTCAATTAATTGAATTAATGATATTCAATTAATTGAATTAATGATATTCAATTAATTGAATTAATGACATACTTTAGGTATATTAAAACACAAGAAAGTTAACATTGTTAGCCACAGGTTTATATTTTCTCAGTAAATTAAAAATGGTATTGATCCTTGCTGTATAAATCTTTTATTCATGATTAAGTAGACCCATTCATAAAAATGTCATATCTTAAAACAATTTATAGATTTAAATGTTTTCAGAAACATCATCTCATTTGATATTTTCAATAACATTTAACCTTTAGAAGGCTGATGGTTATAATTTTTTCCTAATTTAGAGAAGAAGATAATTAATTCTATGGTGGCTCAAGTGATTAGTGATAGAGAAAATACCCAAATTAAGTTTTCTGACTCCCTAACCTGACCTTTTTTCCACCTTATAATGCCACTTATTTGTCAAAAAGAGTAATTTTCCCATATAAGATTGGTCTTAGATTTGCAGTCAGTAGACTTGATGGATAAAAAAACTTTAATATCTTAATTGTTAACTCACATCTTTCCAAGAATCTAAGAATTAATGACATGTTTTCTCAGATATTTTTGTCCAAATATATCTATTTTAAAATTTATTTTTTATTGACAATTAAAAATTATATATATATGTCATATAAACATGATGTTTTATGTATGTATTGTGAAATAACTAAATTGAGCTAAGCTAATTATCAGTGCATTACCTCACATTCTTATCACTTTTCATGATAAGATGTGCAAATATATTTTGTGGAATTTTGACAGTAAGGTACCAAGAGAGTGAAAAAGCAAGAGCTCTTCCTAAAGAGTTCCTTATTTTGAAACAAAAGAACTTACTTTTGTATTTTAACAAAAGTATATATTTTTTCCTTTTAGATTATCCACAGACTGGCAGGTTTTTGTTTTTGGAGGGGGTGGCTAATTTTATGAGTCAAGTGAAACCATTCAGAAACTGTAACACAGTCCATATGCTTAGCTTTTTGAAGTCTGCTTAGTACTCCATTAGGGATTCTCGGTTTGTACTTCTGAATCTGATTTCTATAAGATGCAGGTTCCCTTCAGCGAACTGACCTGGTGCAAACACTCAATGGATTAATTTCAAAATAAATTATGGGGGCAATAAAGCTTTCTAGACCAGTTTGCCTCTTAAGTAACAATCTTTTATGTAGCCTTATAAAACTGAACTTATGTTTTATTCGTAAGTCATTCTGTGCATAATAAACTGAATTTGGGGCACTTAGTTTCAGGACTGAGCACATTCTTTCTTGGTGCATTGTTTTACAGCGGTTCTGGAGCTACTTATTAGCCAAAGCAACTGAAAGTTCCTGGAGGATACAAACATGGTCAAAAGAACATCACACATAAAGGTGCATAGAAATATGGACTCCATATAATTCTGGACTGCAGCTGTTTTTCATCTATTTCTATTTCTATTTATTTTATATTTAGAGAAAGCTCACCATTTGCCAGGCAATGTTGTAATAAGATCACTTTGCTTCAGTTTTGTGTGAAATTATATTGCACAGAATATGTACCTTGGCCCTTTACAAGATTGCTTGTAAGTGGGTAAGCTTGTTCAGGCAAATAAACAAAGATATGGATTATTTGATTATATCCTGATGAACATTCTGGGTGGCAGAGGTGTTCAAAATAATAATTCTTGCTCTTCTTGGAAAAATTGTTTGTTGTACTTTTTAATGTCCCCTTGCACCAGCACATGTCGTTATCTCAAACCTTGAAGGGAATTTTATATGGGGAGTTTTGAGTTTACTTTGGGCAAATTTATCAGAGTTATTAAATCCCTATTCTGGAAATTTATAAAGGCAAACTAAAGTGAAAATTTAATCCCCCCCCCCTTTTTTATGTGGGTGGGTTCTTTTAGAAGAAAGCTGAAGATATTTTGCTTGAATAGCTTTCTTAATTCTCCAAGTAGATGGATATTTTCACTTTAAATTTTAAAGAAATTTAGAAATGATTAAGGAAAAGGCTAAGATGTTTTTAATACCCGTGAACTCATGGCAGAAATAGCCTATTCCTAATAAATGATTACCACTTTTACTTCCAGATACAGTGTAAGAAAATGAAAAAAATAATTTAAAAAATAGAGTCAGGTAGGCAGAGTTCAAAATTCACATCTGCCACTCTAAACTTAGCTTCTCCAAGTCTATATTTCTATTTGGAAAACGAAGACTCAGCTAAAACAATAGAAAATATTTTCTTAGTGCATAAAAACATTTTTTTATTGAAAACATGAAGTATGAAACAGCAGTTCAGTCTTTAAGGAATGCACAGACTAAGAGTTCTGTTTAGCCATGCTTTTGTGAAGATCAAATGAAAATGTATATCAAAATGCTTCAAAATCTGTGATGCACTATAGAAATAGAAAGAAAAAGGATATCAAGGTAATGATAAATTCAGGTCAATTCAGTTAATTTAATTCAGATTGTTAATAGTCACTGAATTTATTACACTGCATTAGTATACCAGTGATGACCACACACAGAAACAAGCTTGCATAGCAGCCACCTAACATTCCCACCAAGGACAAGAAGAACAGCTAGGACTGATTAAGGAAACGACAGTAATACGGCAGGTTCCATAGTGAGCCTTCGTGAGGCAAACCTGTGGCTTTCACATTGGATTCTCAATGGATTCGTCTTTATAAACTATCAGAGTATGTTTCCTAGGGCTGCTGTAACAAATTAGTACAACCTTGGAGGGTTAAAACAACGCAAGTTTATTCTCTCACAGTTCTGGAGACTAAATATCTAAAATCAAAGTGTCCGCAGGCCTCACTCCCGCCAAGGCCCTAGGGAAGAGTCCTTTCTTGCCTCTTCTGGTTGTTCAGTGGCTGCCCCCGATCCCTGATGGTCCTGGGCTGTGGCAACATAACTTCAATTTCTGTGTCTGTCTTCGCGTGGCCTTCTTACCTCTGTGTCTGGTCAAAATACCCTTATGTCCAAAGTACCCTCTTCTTACAAAGACACTGGTCATTGGATTTAGGGCCCAGCCTAATCCACTAGGATCTCATTTTAATTTGATTACATTTGTAAAGACTCCATTTCCAAATAGGTTCACATTCACAGGTACTCATGTTTAAGACTTCAACATATCTTTTGGAGGGTCACAATTCAACCTACAAGAAAGTTATAAGATCCAAAATCTGAATGTGTTTTTAGATGGAAGCAGCAATGTAGGCAATTTGAAGACTGCTATTGAAGGCTAGGCCTTTCTCGAGGGAAGAACATAAGTCTTTCACAGGGTTTTGCCAAGCTTATTTGGTTTCCACATCTAGGGTGAAAATGGGAGGTCATGTTTTGGTCTTTGTCGTACGTACTTACATTTATAAAAATGATGAATACTCCGTCAATGACAGAATCAGGAGTTTGTATAATCCTGTGTTCTGGCTTTCTGTGTTACCATTTTGTTCTTACTTTTAGAACTTAGATAATATGGTGCTGGAGGAGAGAGACCAAAACAGAAAGTGACCAAATCACCCTTATTTTTATACCTCATATTTCTCAATAATGTAAAATAATCACATTAAATTCACTTTTCCACTTCTGTTCATCATAATTATTATATCTTAATTATTATATTTTTTGCCTTTTGTTCCATTTAAAAAATAGGTAAAATGATGTGTCACAACAAAATATCATTAACTCCTTGTTTAGAAAGCATTGCATTAAGGTAATACTCTTACATTATTGCAATATTGTTTAAAGAATACCACACCTAATTCAATGTTTTGGCCAACCTATTAAGAACAGAATTCTGATAAGTACAAAGGTAGAAAAACAGAAATAATTTGACACACTTGTTCAACAGACATTTTTATGTTAATGGAAATATTCTTTAAATCTGCAGTGTTAAATATGAGGGTACATCGAAAAGTTCATGGGAAAATAGGATTAAAAAGTAATAGGCACATTTCCATAAATTTTTTGAAGAAACCTTGTACAGTATCCACTATCCATATATATACATACATATATATACACATACATATATATATATATAAATATATATATAAAGCATTTGAAGTGCATATAGTGTGGATGAGGAATTGAATTTTCTGTTTCATCTAATTTAAGTTAAAAGAGCCACATATGACCAGTAGTTAACATCGTGGACGTCACAGTTCTATCAGCTTTGTATACAGTTACAGGGACATGACTATGTCTTGGAATATTATACTCTTTAGATCTCCAGACAGACCCAGTATAGCTAGAAAAATTGAAAAACTGAAAAATAAAAATAGAAAAAATAATTTCTTTGTTTTCATGTTAAATTTCTTTCTTGAACTAACAAAAGAAACCTTAGATTGGGTAGGATAAGAGCAGCAATGATGAATTATTTTGCTATATCAAAATCATTAAAGAATAAAATTTGTTCTGGCACAATTACTATGTACTTTATAGCTCATTTAACTAACTGATTGCTATCCCATGAAATGCAAAGCGTCTTGGTGCTCAATTCCATCTGGCTCAGTAAAGGTCACTGAAGATAACTTAGAAAGCCAAGTGAAACTGATTATTTCCTAACAGATAAATGCTTACACTTAAAATTCTGTTCATACGTAAAGTATCATTTGTCACCATTTTTGGCAAATTCAACAGAGTAGTATTTACAAGAAAATGAATCCTTTAAATGAGTCAATTTCGGCCACAGAGGGGTTATTTTATATTACTGTTTTTTAATATACAGTTAAGAGTATAAAAACATTGGAATTTTCTTGTTTTTCTTACCTCCAGACCATATTTTCATAAAGAAAGGAACAGTGTCATATTTATTTTTCCGTTAATATATGTTTGCAACTTAATTTGGACTTTACAGTATGTATTTTTAAAAAAATAAATAAGTGAATTATGGCTTATGGTTGTATTTATTTTTATTTTAGATTTCACATAATCATAACATAGTAGTAACTAGACTATCTTGTCTGCTTATCTGTGAGAATTTTAAATGTTTATCCATACACAGTACTACATTTTATACAACCTGTTTAATTCAAGAATTTGAATGCAAAGCTTACCTGTAGGAATATTAATAATATATCATCCACATTTTAACTGGATACAGAGATATAAATAATAGTATTTTATTCTACTAATTGAAAATGAATATGATGATCATTGTCCTTTATTAAAGAAACATTGTGTTTAATAATAACTAATGCTTGTAACAGCAATGGAATAAAGTATTATAGTGTTCATATTAGCATTAAAGCCAGCCAAGAATGTATTGAACAATTACGATGATGATGATGCCATTAATGACACTTGTCACATCTTCAATACCTGGTGTGTGTGTGTGTGTATTTTTTTAAATTTAATTTAATTTAATTTTATTTCTCAAAATACATTGTACTTGATTTTCATGCCCCTTTACCCATTCCTCTCCACTCCCCACCCCCCCAACCTACATCATATCTGTGCACTTGGCTTAAATAGTTCAAGGAATTTTTGTGGTCACTCTGTCTTCTTCCCCTCATCCTTTATTTGTTTGTCTGTTTATTTATTTATTAATTTTTAGCTCCCACAAATAAGTGAGAACATGTGGTATTTCTCTTTCTGTGCCTAACTTGTTTCACTTAATATAATTTTCTCTAAATCCATCCATGTTGTTGCAAATGGTAGTATTTCATTCTTCTTTATAGCAGAGTAGTATTCCATTGTGTAGATGTACCACAGTTTCCTTATCCACTCATCAGATGATGGACATTTCAGCTGGTCCCAGCTTTTGGCTATTGTCTACAGAGCTGCAATAATTATTGGAGTACAGGTATCCCTTTGGCATGATGATTTCCATTCTTCTGGTTATATTCCCAGCAGTGGGATTGCTGGGTCATAGCAATACCTGGTATATTTTTAACCTTATATATCCCATATCTAAACTTCCTTAGGAATGTTTTGTTTGAATGCTATAGAATGATAGGATTTTTAAATTGATAATCAAATTATACCAATTATACTAAAAATAAATATAGCCATAAAGATAACAATTACTCTGCTTAACAGTGTACTTATCATTTTACATTTAGTATTCAAACTCAAAATGAAACCTAATAATCTTATTTGGTTTTTATATTCATTAACCAAGAAAAAAACAAGTGGAAAATTTGGAATTATATACTAAAAAGTTCTCTTTCTAATGATTTCAACTTTAAAGACTCACTTCCACCTCTTATTCCTCAGCATACTACAATATTTTTACAGCACATTAATCATTTCAATAAGAAAAATGTTTTCTTATTAATTGGAGTTCATACATTCCTTCATAAAATTGTAACAGCAGATATAGTGGACTAAACTCCTTTTAAGAATTAAAACATAGAGAAAGAAATTTGAAAGTTAGCCAAGTTCTAAGAGCTTTTGTTGCACTTCTTATTTTCTATATAAGTAAAAAAATGAGATGTTTAAAACTAAAAATATAATAATAATTAAAAAGATAGTATATTCCTAATTCCCTCATGTAAATTAATACCTTTATTTCTTAATTTATACCTACTTTAGAATAGGCCTAAATCCTTCCACATTTATGATTTCTTATGAGGCAGCAGTTCAAATTCAGTCTTCAGAGAGAATTCAGTGGGTTGGCTTTCAGGAACAAAAGGAAAAGTAACCTAATTATTGGAAATTCAAGAAAAGAAAATATCTTATGCCAAGTCTAAAATATTTAATATTTTTGTATTAATTCATAGCTAACAAAATCTGGCTTCCTAGTTCAAAAAAAAAAAAAATGAAAAGACTGAAGCCTACTTGATTTTGTATTATTCTTTAAAACAATATTTGATGAATTAAGTGTAAATGAATCAGAAACATATGGATTAACTCTCCTTAATTTATTTATAGCTGTAAATAGAGAGGAAATTAAATACTTGGCAACATGTACTTTGGACTTGCCATACAACAATCATTTGAAAATTAGTTGTTATTCACCATCAATGAATAGAGCTGGTTTGCCTTTCCAGAATTTGTTTGAATGTGATAAAAAGGTCTTGTGGAAATTAGTAGAAACCATAGAAGAAAGTTCTTAGTTCCCTCTGCCTAAACAGCTAGAATTTCAAATGGCCTCCAATATTTAATTAAAATTATTATAATGCATATAGGGAAATAAATTATATTACTTTCTCTTGTTTATTTGGAACATTCACTTTAGTAGTCATTGATTTTTTTTTCTACAATATTGTTGCTGCATAACATTTGGAATACAGAAAAGTATGTCAACAAGATTAAGAGTAAATGTTGATATTTTTTGGAGAGGATAAATAAATATTTATAATTTGGAGGAATGAAAACATATGACTGTCTATTAAGCACTTTATGCAAATGTATAGAGTGTCAAGAATTTTCATTTTGTTAATTTATGGTATATTTACATTGTAATAAATAATTTTTAATTTTTATCCTCTCAAATCTACACACCTTTGGGTGTTTAAAGAATCTAGAACAGCAAAGGGTTACAGAGTGGTAGATGCTTAAACATGGAAACTATTTTAGCATTTGCTAATTGTGTTTGTTGATTTTGGTTGTCAAATTGATTGAATTAAAGAAATACCCCAATAGGTGGTAAAGTAAAGCATTATTTATTCTCACTCATTGCATTAATTATTTTCAATGCTTCAGTCGGCACGGAGTCCACTTCTCTGCTGCGGATAGAGAAACCCAGGAGGTTTGGACTCCCTCGTGTGTGTCTGTGAGGGTGTTTCTGGAGGAGACTGAGATATGAGGTGGTAGATGAGTGAGAAAGATCCCCCCCCCCAGTGTGGGTGGGTGCCATCCAACTGGCTGAGGCCCAGATGGAACAAAAGGGTGAGGAAGAGTGAATTCTTTCTCTCTCTCTTCAGGAGCTGACACTCTTCTGCCCTTGGGTGTTAGAACTCCAGGTTTCTGGCTTTTGGATTGCAGGACTTGGATCAGCGATCCCCCTGGGCTCTTGGGGATTGAACTTGCACTGAGCCACACTGGCTTCCCTGGTTCTACAACTTGCAGACCACCTATTGTTGGACTCATCAGCGTCCATAGTAGAGGGAGCCAATTCACCTAATAAATCTCTTCTCATATCTCTCTGCATATATATATACTATTGGTTTTGTCTCTCTGGGGAACCCTGACTAAAACAAAACATTAATGAAAGATGTTTGTCTCTGCCTTACAATTTTTACACTTTGGTTCATATTACAAAATGCTACCATCAGATGTCAGTAATATTATTCCCAAATTATTTAAACATGTTCCATACTGACTAAAAGGCAGGGAGTTTTTTTGTTTGTTTGTTTATTTGATTGCTTGTTTTTAAATATAGTCTGCTGTATAAGCCATGTACATTAGTGTATTATGAGTAATGCTTTTTACCAAGCATTTTGAGTGTGAAAAGAGGCATCCAAATTCAACCCAGAACAGCCACCATGGTAAGTTTCTTATCTTTTTCCTTGGTCTATTTAGAATTCAAGTGTCCAGGCATTTTTAGGACCTTAATTGGAGGGGGTAATAATAATACCACTTCCAGTCCTTGAGTACCTGCTTTTTGGTCAGGCACTGTGCTGTCTGCTTTGTGTAATTTTTTTTTGGTGATAATTACATTTTCTAATTCCTTATTTTATTAAAGAACTCTAATTTTCCTTCTTAGATCAACATGAAATCAAAAACACTGATGAATTTTAAGTTTAATTTTAAACTTTTAATTAAGATTTAAAGTGTTTCTTTTTCAGCAGTTTCTGTCTCAATCTTTTAATGATCACACCACAGAGTTCAGTGTGTTTCCTATGTAATCTGTCCCTAGCGCTCATGTCTCTGTCTTCACACAGCTGCATTATGATTCAGACAACATGAGTCACAAAGTCTCTGTGAAAATTATTTTTCTGAAATATAAAATTTAAAAAACAGTGAGGAGCAAATTATTGATTAAAAAAGGAATGAATTCATAAATATCAAAGACAATAACTTTTAACTTCCAGGTCATGTTTCAAGAAAGATACGGAGTTTCAGAACTATATGGTTTTAGTTATGAATCATATTGTGCTGTTTATATAATCAAAAATGTATGATGTTGGTCAAAGAGTACAAAATTTTATTTATGCATGATTAATAAAGTCTGGAAATCTAATGTGCAGCATGGTGACTGGAGTTAATAATACTGTATTGCATACTTAAAATTTATTAAGAGAATTGATCTTAAATGTTCACACCAAAAAAAAAGAAAAAAAGGTAACTATGTGAAGTGATAGATATGTTAATTAGCTTGACTGTGGTAATCGTTTCACAATGTATATATATTTCAAAACATCACATTGTACACCTAAAATATGTACAATTTTGATTTGTCAATCATACCTCAGTAAAGCTGAAAAAAAATGTATGGTGCTCTATCACTCTACATTTTGATATCAACATGTCTCAAAAATCAATAACTGTGCTAAATTAACATCTCAGAGTGAAACGGTTGACCATTATCCATTTGCCCATCCTTCAGGTATAAAGTCAATAAATCCAATAATCTCAAGGTCTTTTAAGATTCTGAGTGTTTTAGCTCTTACTGGTTGAACAGTGATTGCATTTTTACAGAGTATGTTTTCCAAACAAATGGGTAAATTGATTCTGCTAAGATGGCAATCCATTTATCTTTTACTTCAGTCTTCTTTTTGGTAAGTGAAAGAAATAAGAAAACAAACAAGAATTACAAACTAATATTCTCTAGCAGTTTTAAAATCAGATAAGTGTTATGTTGCATCACATAGAAGTTGTCCAATGATATATTGTATGCTTGAATAAAGCGAAAAGTAGATAAGTGTTGTCAGTACAAAAATAACTATGTTAATTAGCTAGATTTAACCATTTCACAATGTATATATAATTTGAAGCATTATGTTGTGCAAGATAAATATATACAATTTTATGTCAATTAAAAAAATAAATTTGAACATTCTAAAGAAAAATAAGTTACTCAATGACTAATGAAAATAAGATAACACAATCTTCCATAACATTCTTGTTCCATCAATTTTAGGAATGTAGAATACGGCTTCAGTGGTTATGATCTAAGTTATTGTGTTGGGCAAGTTTAGTAAAGATAAGAAAGACTACATTCGATTTTCTTTAGTAAATTGACTTTTTAAAGCCAGCAGACTTTTAGCATTCCTACCAAAACGCTGTCATATGTGTGACATGGTGTTAGTTAACATGGTAACTAAGACCTTATGAGTGTGGCAGCCTCAGGAAGGGCGAACTAAATGACACAATACCAACTTTTCTTGCTGGATCATTCTTATTCTACCTCATCAGACTTTTCACACTTTAAAATTACCAGTAATAAATTAATGACAGTCATTAACTCCTTGTCACCTACATATAGTTTTAATTTTCCTCTGATGCTCTGATGCTGAAAGCTCTGCTACATGCTACATGACAGGGCTTGTGTCTCCCACAAAAAAAATGACAGTCTCAGAGCCTCATGAAAAAGCATTACACCAGGTTCTTTCAACTATTGACTCTTCAAAGAATATACTTCTGGGTACAGGCTTCAGTGGGGCTCCTTGGGTACAGCCTTATGAGCTTGCATCTCTCAGACAACTGTCAGACTGTAACTAAGTCAGCATTACAAGGGTCCTTTTAATCTAGAAGCATACAACTTCATAAAAGCAAACTGTTAAACCAGGATGCCTCAGAACAAGAATGAATGACAGTATAAATGAACTCATGAGAAGAATTTTTTTATGGTTATTTGAAATAATGTTGACTTTATTGGAATCCCCTATTTTCTGGTTTTATAAAGAGGACCCTTCTCTTTCTTACTACACTTTTCTTACCAATGCATAAACTCTGCTTTTGTAAAATGAAATAAAACATTTTAAAGCATTTCAGATTCTTACCGATTCCCCCAGAATTCAGAAACTGTAAACTCATATTACTTTTCATGGCAATATAATAATTTCCATAGGTCAATAAGAATCTGTCCTCCTTTTCCCCAGGATATTTTTGAGTAAATTGATGGGAACAATGCTCATTTAAAAAGGTCTGACTGTGACACCACCAAGATGGTAGTAGGAGATACCAGCCTCCCTCTCCCCACACACAAATATATATATATATAAACACACACACACATATATATACATACATATATTTTCACAAACCAAAACAGTCTAGAGAGGGCTCAAGGGCCCATTAAAGAATCTGCAGCAACCTAGCAGAGCAAAAAAGTGAAGAATATCCACATAGAAAGGGTTGGTGGTGAGACTGTCATACCTGAGTCACCAGGAGATGGCCTGGACTGGAGAAGAAAAGACAAGTGAATGTAAAGATGTCCACTCTTCATGGATAAGAAGAATTTATATTGTTTAAATGTCCACAGTGGTATAACATATCATGCTAACAGAATAAATGGCAAAAACCATTAGTATCAGACACACAGCAGGGAAAACCATGATCCCCAGTGACCTGCTCCACAGAGGACATCAATGTTCCTTGCCACTGAGGAAACCAATAACCATTACTACTAGAGAACCCGAGAAGGAGACATGGCTGCACACCTCCCACTACTTCAAGTCATGACCACTGTTGAACCCTCTTACCTCTCCTAATCCCATATGTGAAATAAATAGTTCACACTCTGGACCCCGGAGCCAAGACCTTGTTGAGAGTGCCTGTATCCTGGGCACTAGATCAGCCACCATAGAGATCTAGGCCCCACACCTGATTCCAGATCTGCTTTTAACTCTGTGCATACCTGTGCTCCTATTCTTGACTCCTCCATCTGCTTCACAAACATCCACACCTTACATACTATTACTAACATGGCAGTCCAGGCACCAGTGCCATAACTGCCCCAGATCCCAGAGCCGTAGTGCCTCCACCTGGGTTTATGGTTCATGCCTCATCTCTGTGGCTCCTCCTCAGAAATCACTCCTCAGACACCTGCGCCAACAACACTGCAAGCAAACCTGCAAGCCAGACATAGTGCCAAGAGGAATCCTCAGTATAACTTTATTACCAACTTTATTGGTGGAAGGAAAAGATATTGGGAGGACCTTAGAACCCATTACCACCAAAGACCCCAACAACCCTCACCACCACTGGAGATATCCACAGTGTTTGTCACTGAGGATCTCTGTAATCTTCAAACTACAATAATGGTAGGAAACTTTAATACCTCACTCGCAGCAATGAATAGATCATCCAAACAGAAAAGCAGTAAAAAAACATCAGACTTAAACTATACTTTAGACCAAACGACCTAACATGCATATACAGAATATTCCATCTGGCAACAACAGAATATACATTCTCCTCAAGGGCACATGGAACATTCTTCAGGATAGATTATGTGTTAGGCTACAAAAGAAGACTTAACAAATTTAAGAAGACTGAATTCATATCTAGTATTGTCTCTGACACTGTGGTATAAAACTTGAAATCAATAATAGGAGAAATTTTGGAAAATACACAGACACATGGAAACTAACAACATACTCTTAAACAACCAATGGGTCAAAAAAGAAGCTAAAAGGGAAATTAAAAAATGTTTTGAGACAAAGGAAAAGAGACACATACTAATACTTATGGGTTGCAGCAAAAGCAATTTTAGAAATAGAGGAAAATTTATAGCAATAAACACTTACATCAAAAAAAAGAAAAAAAAATTGAATAAGCAATGTAACATTATACTTTAAGGAATGGGTAAAAGAAGAGAAAATTAAACTCAAAGTTTGTGGAAGAAAGGAAATAATAAAGATGAAGGCAAAAATAAATGAAATGGAGACTAGAAAAACAATGGAAGAGTTGGTTTTTCTGAAAAGGTCAACAAAATTTTAAAACTTTTAACTAGCCCAAGAAAAAAAGAGAGAAGACTCAAATAAAATCAGAGGAGAAAGAGAAGACATAACAACTAATACCACAGGAATACAAAAGATCATGAAACTTCTATGAACAATTACATACATGCCAACAAATTGGATAAACTAGAAGTGGATAGTTTAGACATATACAAACTACTAAAACTAATAGAAAATCTGAACAGACTAATGAGTAAGGAGATTGAATAAGTAATAAAAAGTCTCCCACTGAAGAAAAGTCGAGAACCTGATGATTTTGCTGCCGAATTTTACCAAACATTTAAAGATCAATCCTTCTCAAACTCTTCCAGAGTATTGAAGAGCACAGAAAACTTTCAAGCTCATTTTTTAGGCCAGCATTATCTTGATACCAAAGCCAGACAAAGACTCTTTAAGAAAAGAAAATTACAGGGCAATATCCTTGGTGAACATAGATGCAAGAATCCTCAACAAGCTACTAGCAAACCTAATTCAACAACATGCTAAAAGGCTGACTCATCACAATCTATCCCTGGGATGCTAGAATGGTTCAACATATGCAAATCAATAAATATGATATACCACATTAACAGAATAAAGAGCAAAAACCATATGATCACCTCAATAGATGCAGAAAAGGCATTTGAAAAATTTAACATTCTTTCATGATAAAAACTCTTAAGAAAGTAGGTATACAGGAAATGTATCTCAATACAATAAAGGCTGTCTACAACATGCCCATAGCTAACATGGCACTGAACAGTGAAAAGTTGAATGCTTTTCTTCTAGGATCAGAAACAAGAGAACAATGCCCATTCTTGTCTCTTCTATTCAACGTAGTACTGGAAGTCCTAGCAAGAGAAATTGGGCCAGAGAAAGAAATAAAAGGCATCTGAATTGGAAAGAAAGAAGTTAAATTGTCCACATTTGCAGATGACATAATCTTATATGGGAAAATTCTACAGACTTCACCAAAAAACTGTTCGAACTAATAAACAGATTCAGTAAAGTTGCAGGGTGCAAAAACAGCACATGAAAATCAGTAGCATTTCTATACACTAAACAATTAACTATCTGAAAAAGAAATCAAGAAGATAATCCAATTTACAAATGTACAAAAAAATGAGATAGTAAATTTAACAAAGAAAGTGAAAGATGTGTACATGGAAAACTATAAAGCACTGATAAAAGAAATAGAAGACACAAGTAAATGGAAAGATGTCCCCTGTTCATGGATAAGAATTTATATTGTTTAAATGTCCATAATACCGAAGTGATCTACAGAATCAATGCAATCCCTATCAAAATTCCAATGACTTTTTTTTTTACAGAAATAGAAAACAACCCTAAAATTGGTATGAAACCACAAAATATCTTAAATAGCCAAAGCAAATGAGCAAAAAGAAAAAAATTGGAGGCAACACACTATGTGACATTAAAATATATTACAAAACTATAATAATCATACAGCATTACACTGTCATAAAAACAGACACATAGACCAATGAAACAACCAAGATACTCAGAAATAATTCTGTGCATGTACAGTCAATTGATTTTTGACAGAGATGCCAAGAACACACATTGCAGAAAGGACAGTTTCTTCAATAAAAGATGTTCAGAAAATTGGATATGTACATGCAGAAGAATGAGTTTACACCTTTATTTTACAAAAATTAACACAAAGTGGATTAAAAACTTAAATATAAGACCCAGAACTACCAAAAAACAAACAAACAAAAAAAAACTGCAAGGGAAAACCTCCATGACATTAGTTTAGATAAAGATTTTTTTGGACATGACCTCAAAGTACAGGCATCAAAGCAGAAATAAGCAAATGGGTTAAAAGAAAGTAAATATTTGATATATTTCATTTTATATTTTTTATGAGAGTCTGTTGTACCATTTAAAAAAATATTATCCTTTAACATCCAGTCTCTTTAAGGAAATAGCTGTGTGACTAGACAAAGGGATCAATTTTTTCCAAGCAACAACTTTATGACCTTACATTGAGGCAATTGGAGTAGATTACCATTAACATACTCTAAAATATTTTAATTTTAATTAATATTTTAAAGGGTTAGATCCTGAGCTAAGGACTATACACAACATTGAAAGCATCCTATCTCAAACCTCAAAAGTGAGTTTTATCTTATTCAATTCTTTTTTAAAAAAACATAAATTTTCAAGAAACACATGTACATTTAATGTACTACCACACCAAAAGCGTCAGTGTTGCAAAAATTAGTATTTAAGGTGGAAGTCTACTGAGATTTGATATTGATTTCATTGCATTCTACTTATGTTCCTTTGCCTAAAAATTTGGCAATGAGTTACTGAGAAAAATATATATATATATAGTCTTTTCATTTCTCAGGGTCTCTTAAATTTATGTTCATCATACCATTATTTAGAATAACAAAAGCTGAAAACCACTACAATGGGGGAATAGTTAAATACACCCACATGATGGGATATTTCTACCATTTATATTTGTTCAAATAACTTTTAGTGACAAGTTACAAACTCTTCGTTGAGTGTAATCCAAATCATGTAAATGCATATGTAGACATAAACCCACTCATTGACCACAGACTTTGACTGGCTTGAACAACTTCTCCCACTGCTAAGCTTTCCTCCTCACTAGTTCTTATAATCATATGACCTTCCCTGTTTGTCCTATTCAATAGTTTTTTTGTTCCATTCACTTCACTATCCAGCCTGGATTCACTGCATGCTAATAGCTGGTCAAGTGGACTAACTCCCAATTTCTAAAACTATTCATCAAAACATTTGCCTTTTTCATGCCATCAGAACACAGCTGGGGAAAACTGAACAGTCATCATAATAACATCAACTTAAACACATTATTATCAACTTTAACAGGGTCCTCAACATTTTAATATTTTTTTCTAGCCATGCATCTTGTCTAATTTCTGAGATGACCAATCTGCCGTTCTCATTATCAGCTGATATAATATTAAAGCACGGAAGAAATAATGTCCCTCCTACCAAAAGCCATTTTTCCAAGTTCCCTTAGGATCACATCCTCTCCCAGTTTCTCAGTCTATTAGTTATCCCTTTTTCCTAATGAAAAAACAAATCCTCTATTTGTAAATTTCTTCCTCTTCACAGAAATTTTTCCTGTAGCATTAGATTAACTCTCCCCCTTTACCTCCCATGTACTTCAACCCAGTCCAACCATCTCCTGTTCCAAACCCCAGAATTTTGCATAAAACTGATCTTGATAATGTTTTACCAATAATTTCCAGTGGAAACTGTCAATATCTTACCTGCTTCTCAACTGCCTCCAACAAAGTTGCCTATTATCTCTGATTTGAAATATTCTCCTTCTTGCCTTCTGACATACTAAACTCTGCAAGTTTTATTTCTACCTTTCTCACAGCAACTTCTCTCTCTCCTTTGCTTTCAGGAGTCTGTTGCCTCAGAGCTCACATCTTTGTTAATCACATTCACTTTTATGTTATGTGATCTAATTAACCGTAGTGGCTTGAAATGCCATCTACATGCTGACCAAGTTGCTATCTTCATCCCAGTCCTCTCTTCTAAGTTTCAGACTGTGTATACAACTGCCTAAGGAACACCTCCACTTGAATGATCTCTCACAGTTAGTGTGTTTAAAACTGAACTCATGATGTAACCATCCTGACTGGCTCTTTCTCTAAAGTTATATCAGAAACCTTTATGCCCCATATTACACCTCCCTATGTATTATCCCCAATGCAATCAACTACCAAGTACAAGCAAGTATATGTACTTCCTAAATATATAGAATATCATTATTCATAACTGACAGTAAATGTTTATTAATTTCTACAAGTGTATATCAAAGCAATGTAATTTGGGAAGCTTCAATACTTTGTCAAATGACCACCACATTTAGTTAAAAACAATAATGTTCCTTAAACAGGCATTGAACAAATGGATTGAAATTTATCACACATTGTAATTAATTACATAGTGGGTGGAAGTTTTTCACTTGGAGTTCTTTTAAAGCAAGGTAGATAGCTATATATCCAAGCTTGTTTAGTGGGGGTTTTGCTTAAGGCAGGAAGGTGGAATAAATTATCTTCCAAACTCCCTTTGAAGCCTATAATCTTTTAGATTTCAAAAACCTTGTGATGGTCATTACTTTTGTAAATGCTAACTTTCAACAATCTTTTCTCCTGTACATATTTTTTCTGCATTTTCTGCTTTCTAATATGAGATTTTGATGAACATTCTCCCCAGTTGTTTTCTGTTTGTTTGTATGTTTGTTTTAATCTGTGCAACTTGCTTTAAAATAAATTGGTGAGCATTATTAAGGTTTCCAAAGTGTGAATTAAAATGAAATTCTGCAGTTAGAACGTCAATAAAAGCAAATTAGTTCCAGTTCAAAGAACACAATTTTCTAATTATTTCTAAAACATACTAGGTGGTTGATTATATGTTATAAATAAGTATTTCTTTCTGAGAAATTGCATTTTAGATCTTGTTCACTTCCAATTCTTTTAGTCTCTGGGCTCTAAATTCTGCCAACATTAACATGTCTCGAAAATGTGCATGACACTGTTCTTGACAAACATAGTAGCTGTGGTTTACAGTGCTTCTAATAGGTGGTAGGTGTCATACTAAATAGCTTACAAACCTGTTTTTTTTTTCCTTTAATCTCATTTTCACACATGAGGATCTTGCGATGTTGATGTTGAGAACCCAAAGTTAATAAACTTGTCAAATTTTAAGGAGCAGCAGAACAGTACATGAAACAAGTCTGCTTGTTTTCCAAATGTGAATATAGTCACATATAAGTGTAGTACCTAGATATTAATTTTTATTTTCTTGGTTTTATCTATACTTTCTCCTTTTATTTTTTGCCATGTCACCTCTGCTCTTTTAAATATAGTTCCTATGTGTGAAAGAGTGTGTAATATATTTTTTACCATAATAATGTTGAATATTTCCCAAGCAATCAATTGCATTTGGTTTTGAAATTCCACTTAAACTAAATTTCTAATTAACATTCCCTAATATTATTATAGTGAATTATCAAGCTATGAAATAATCTACCCATCATTTTATAAAAGACTTTTCTGTTTCAGTTTGGCCTCAGGCAAATTGTTATGTCATCACTACACTAGAAATTAAGCTGTGTCTGTGATGACAATTACTTGTGCAATTTTCTGAAATCTCAGACTAGAGCTAAAACCATGCCCATGATTAAAGACAGTACAATGGAAATACAGAGCTTTATGAAATATGGAATATACATCTACTGCAAAAATGATAGGGCTTTTCCTTTAGAACAACAGAATAAGAATTCTTAGAGAACTACTAAATTTAAAAACGTCTATTGCCTAGAGATTAAATATCTTCTTTTTCATAGCTTTTCATATTCTTAGGCTGTATGTAAGCCTTTAAATTCAGTCCAAGATCTGCTCCAAATAAAATATTATACCTTTAACTGTGGTTCAGTTCTGTGTATCTTGATTAGATTTTCTTTTTGATCAGTCCTGATTTTCACATTTGAAATATTAAAGCAGTTTCACACTTGTTTCTCATTTTCAATTCAAACAGGTGAAGAGAAAAAAATCTTTACAAGCTTTTTCCAGAGTCTGGAGGGGCTAATTTGCAAGATCATGATTCTCTGGAAAACAGTTTGGTTCAACTATAAAAAGAAAATAAATCTTAGATGTTTTCTGATAAGCTGCAGATCATCACCCTGATCAGCAACGTGTTCTTTGTAGAAGACCAGGAACATCTGCATTATACAGACTGAGAGATAATTAACCTGAGCTAATTCAAACGGTGAGTACAGAATCTTGGGCATCAAAGCTTTAGGATCACTTGTGCAAATTACAGTGGTCACTTTAATAAGCAGGGGGTTTTTTGGGGGGTTTTTTTCCCCCTGTTCCTCTAAATCCAAATGCTACCATCCAGGCTGTAAAATGATACTAACCTATTACATTTGAGTAATCTTTTTGAAGGCAATCAGAATACAGAGCCCCATACGGAAACAATCTTTATTTTCCATTGGCTGCATATGTTGCATGTTTAATGAAATGCATTTCACATATTTATTTTAAGTATGTGATAGAATTACAACATTGACAACTTTCATGATCTTCAAAAAATGTGATGCATTTTAAACATATGGTGATGCCTAGCTCTGTCACAGAAATGCTTAAATAAAATGTATTTAGTTTGTATATATGCAAATATAAATATATGAAATTAAATACATATTTTATAATATATCTGTGTAAATACCAAAGACATTGATATTCAACAAAACAATTATAGCTTTAAGGCATCTTAGATTTTTTTTTTTCATTTTGCTCAATGCAATTTTCATAAATACTTTCAATAATAAAATGTTGCTGAAGTTCTACAGTTGGTTATCAATTTGGATTGTCTACAGCAAGCAGATTATTGAGAAAGCTTTTTCAAGGTTAAATTAGTAAAACAATGATTGCCAGCTATACTTTGTTACATGCAATGATTTCTCCAATTTTCTCTGAAAGTGAAAATATTTCCTTTATTTTCCCCACATTCTCCACATTAATTCCATCTATTTTATTTTGCAAAATGCCCATCTTTCAAGTTCTTATACAGAGAATGTGGGATCTCAAAAACTACACCAATGGTAATAGTATTACTACACAAAGAAATCAGAAATTATTTTAACTGATGGCTAATAAATTGCTGTGTGCCAATCTTGAGCAGAAAACTGGCTGTTAAAGAAAACTAACTAAATTTTTCTCTTCTTTGATATTTCTGTTCTTTGATGCTTACAATGGCACCAAAAGTACATTTGCAGTTAAAATTCCTAATTTGGAGGATAAGAAAATATTTATAGAGAGATCCCTAAAAAATCATTATTTTTCATTTGATTTCTAAGTGGATTCAACTTTCTATGTTGTTAAGGGCTTGATATAATCGTAGGCAACCAAGATCATTTTTTCAGGTGAAATTTCATATACATATGTAAAATAAAGCCAAATACTTAAAATATTTTCTAAGTAGATATAAGTTACCATTATTATTATTTTTTTTAAATTTCTCCTTTGATATGAGAAGTGCTCCTGAAACTTTTTGTCTTTATTGTATTTTAGGGCAATTGTTGTCTCATGACTTCCTTCATATTCCAAATCAGCTACATTTTTTGTAGAGGGATTCAGGCTGGGATTAAAGTAAGTGTGAAGCATATCTGGGTCTTTTACCACTTGGAGGAGAGAATTGTATAATTAGACAAGTTCGTAATTTGGGCTTCGTCAACACACCTAGGGAAGGGATTCTGGAGGTTAATGAACTCCCTGAAATTATATGCAAGGTATCATGTGTTTGTGAATTTATGAATTTTTAAAGGAAGAAGATCCATAGCCCTCTTACATTCACAAAAGGATAAGAACCATTGTATTCTTGTGAGAACTTCAACATTTCTTCCTGGAGGTCCTGGAATTTAGTCTACATGATACTCATCACTTAGTGCACATCTGCTGAGTTACTTTGGTTGCAACCAACAGAAACAGTCTCTGGCTGGCTTTAGCAAAATGAGAATTTATTGTAAACACATGAAACAGCTCTGAAACTTGAAAGGAATAACGAGGAATCAAATTTGGAAGGAATTGGAACTGGCGCAGAGTCAAGAGTCCAGGCAGAAGAAGCTAATTGGCAGTTTTATCAGGTAGTAACTTCTGAGAATAATCAGTAGCCAAACTTTCTCCTCCATTTGTTAAGCAGTCTAAAGATTCAAAATCTGAGGAAATAGTTCAGTTGGTCTATCTCTTGGTTAGAGAAGGGCAAGGCATCTTGATTAAAGCCCAGCTGTGACTTCACACAAACAAGTGCTATTACAATTTAAGTGCTGACTTTTCTCCAACTGCTCAGTACCCACTACAATAATGTCTGGTTTCTAAAATGAAAATTTTTACTTTTCTAGGATTTTAGAAAACTATGTACATAATGGGGTTCATTGTATTCTGAATTTAGTTTCTGGGAGGCAGAAACCATGTGTACTTAATTTGCTTTGTGTTTGTGTATTTCACATGCCATTCTCTTGCTATAACAAATGAAAGTTTAGTAGATAATGATGATACAGTTTTTATGATTATCTGAAAGATGGTACTCCAGAGAAAAGTTACCTTGTTAACAGAGGATAATTTACGATAATCTGAGTCTATTGTCTTGTTTTTTTAACCCTTCTAGATGCTATGTAAAGACTACTTAAGAAATATCATTAAAAATATTAATAAGAAGTTAGTAGTCTTGATATTGGGCTGAGTAATGTACCTGGCTAGGTTTTAGAGGCTCAGTTCTAGTCTCATTTCCATTACTGGTGTGTGTGTGTGTGTGTGTGTGTGTGTGTGTGTGTGTGTGTGTGTGTGTGTGTGTGTGTGTGTGTGTGTGTGTGTGTGTGTGTGTGTGTGTGTGTGTGTGTGTGTGTGTGTGTGTGTGTGTGTATTTTTTTTTTTGGACAGCTGGCCAGCACAGGGATTGAACCCTGTGCCTTGATATTACCAGCACCATACTCTAACCAATTGAGCTATCCAGCCAGCCTCATTACTGATTAAATTTTAATGGACAAATTGATTGACTGTAATGTTTTGATGAAATTCTCAGATCTTTCTTCAACTCGTGGGGGGGTTAGCAATCAAAACTCTGATTTTGCTTCAAAACTCTGAAAGTTCCAGGAATGGGAAGGAAAGGGGCTTTTGAAAAGGAAGTGTTGTTGTAAGAGTCAGAAGGAAAGGATTGGTTGAAAGTCTGCATAAAGAAGAGTTAGACAACCAAATCTCATCGGCTACTGGGATCAGCCAAAAAAAAAGTTCTTCCACAGCAGTCTAGAGATTTTCATTCTGGGACATCTAAGTGAGAGGCATCCAGCAATAAAGAGGGGGTGGTGGCGGGCTGAGGGCTGAGATGCTGGACTGAAAATAAAGGGATTGTCTGTACACTATACATACAACTCCCTCTCCCAATCTCTCCTTAGAATGTTTGGGCCAGGCAAAGGCATCCAGGATTTTTCTGTGACACTATTAAAAAAAAAATATTAAGAAATATGGATATTTGGAAGACTGCAACAAACTGCTAGGCACCCTCTGCTAGTGAAGCCCACTGGTCAACAAACACTATCCAGGCAAATAAATGGTCAACATGTTTTACTGCCTCACTAAAGACAGCTAGAAATTAAAGAAAATCTAATAGATGCCTCTAAGGTGAAAATCAGAGACAAAGTAATAATAATAATAATAATAATAATAATAATAATAATAATAATAATAATAATAATAATAATAATAACTATACCCCCAAAAAACATCAGAGAAGAGAAAAAGATTGCAAGGCAAAAGAAAATTTCAAAAATATTTTCAGGTTTTTTTTTTTCCCTCCAACTTGACCAACTGGAGAGGTCTGGTGCTAGTCCCTTCCCAATAAAACGAGAACAAAACATGAGACAAATGAATATATTTTGACTGGAACCTGAGGAAACATGGTGTAGGGCACCAGGAAAGTGAGGAGATGCTTGTGAAGCATGGAAGAGAGCAGAGCAGGGCATCCAGCCTCAGCCCTGCCACAGGGATTGGCTCCGAACCAAACAGGGAGAAGGTAAGCTGGAAAAGCCTACAGCTGTTCCCACTGCCAACACAAACACTGGCGATCCCCGCCATGGAGGAGCTCCCCCAGTCTTTTTGGGACACATGTCTGAGCTCACTCAGAACTTGCTTTCCCCAGGTAAGCAGACAGAACTGCTGAGCATAAAATCCACTGCAGTGCAGCAGTTCCCCACATTCACAGTCCACCTTGCATGGCTCCTGGGGGCTGAGCCCAGAAGTGCCCATGCAGCACATGACTAGTCCAGAGGTGGCTCTACCTCTCATTGGGACCCTCCACATGCCCATCTGGGTGCCAGCGTCCCAGTTATTTGGAAGCTGGACCCCAACATTGGACCCAGCCAGCCTGGGTCCCTGTGTCTGGAGGCATTGCCTACATTCTGTGGCATGCACTTAGGCACCAGGGTGGTTGGGATGCAGGAGCCTGGGACAGACAAAGTGACTGAAATCCCAATGACTGAACTCACTCAGCTCCCTCTTCCCAAGGCAGGCCTCTGTGGTGCTGCTGGGCTTGGCTGCACCCTTGCAGACTCACATTGGGCTCAACAGTGATTGGGTAACAGCTTTTCCTTCCTATAGCACACTTCCAGAGAGCCACCAGGTCCTGCATCATTCACACATGCTTCCTCCAGGCTCAACAGCTGAGACAGGGGCCTACTACAGAGCTCTCATGACTTGTTGCCTCAGTGTATATCTGCACTCAGACCAACAGCAGACCAGGCAGGGTCTCTGACACCCAAGGGCAGGCTCTACAGAGCTGCAGGACTCAGCTGTACCCTTAAACACTTGCATCAGGCTCAACATCTAATCACGTGGCCACCTTCAGAGCCACCAGTCCCTGTGATATCTGTGTACACCTACTCCCAAATCAACAGCTGATTGGGTAGCAGCTTTTCCTTTCTATAGCACCCCTCTAGAAAGCTGCTGGGTCTTGCGGTGTATTAGTCCATTTTTTTGTTGCTGTAACAGAATACCTGAGACTGGGCAATTTATAAAGAACAGAGGTTTATTTGGATCATGATTCTGGGACAGCTCCATCTGTTGTGGGTCTCAGGCTCCTTCTTTTCATGGTGGAAAGCAGCAAGCATCCAGTGGGTACAAGCAGATCACATGGCAAGAGGAAGCAAGAGAGAGGGGAGGTGCCAGGGTCCTATAAACAACCAGCTCTCACAGTAACTAATAAAGTGAGAACTCACTCACTACCCTCACCTGCCAGGGAGAGCATTAATCCATTCATGAGGGATACTCCCCCATGACTCACACAGCTCCCAGTACTGCCACATTGGGGATCAAACCACATGAGTTTTGGGGGGGGACAACACATCCAAACTCTATCATGCAGCATCCACACAGGCTTGCTCCAGGCTCAACAGCTGAGCCAGTTGTCCTCTATAGACCTACCACAAAGTCCTACAACAATATACATCTACCCACTGACTGACAGTGGACCATCCACCCCAACAAGAACCCACCCCTAGCAAGAACCCACCTCCAACAAGAAACTGCTGAGGGCCCCTCTGCCTAAGCCATAAAGGCACCTGCTGACAACTCTAAGATTGAATACAGTTGAAGAAGTAGCGTGAAGTCTGCATTACCACATTCACCCAGATCCAAACTTAAAACACCCAGCCTGACTGCCAATATGGAATACTTCTACAAGAGTCTCTCCCTTCAAACCCCATTCCTAGAATTAAAAGAAGTGACTATACCACCAAATACACAGACATCAATACAGAGATATGAAAAGCATGAAAAAGGAAGGGAGCTTAACTCCCCCAGAAGACTACAATTCTCTAACACCAGACCCTGTACAGTAGGAAATAGATGAATTGCCTGAGGAGGAATCCCAAAGGGCAATACTAAAGAAACTCAAAATGATGAAAGAAAAAACAGAAATCATGATGAAGTCAAAAAGAAGTTCAAGAACATGTTTGAGAAATTCAACAAAGAGATAGAAGCAATTTAAGAAATCAAGCAGAAATCCTGGAATGGAAGAATTCATTCAAAGAAGTAAACCATACAACCAAGAGCATAAACAATAGGCTAGAACAAGCAGAAGAAAGAATCTCCAAACCAGAAGACAGGCTTTTTGAATTAACACAGTTGGACCAAAAAAAAAAAAAAAAAAAGGAAAGAAAAAATAATTTAAAAAATGGAGGAAACCTGAGGATCTTTCTGATAATCTTAACTATACAAACATTCATATTACAGGTGCTCAGGAAGGGGAAGAAAAAGGAAAAGGCATTGAAAGCCTATATAATGAAATAATAGCTAAAAAATTACCAAATATTGGAGAGACATGGTCTTAGAGTTCTAAGATGCTCAAAGATCTGCAAACAGATTCAACCCAAAAAGAACTTCCCCAAGACACATTGTAGTCAAATTATCAAAAGACAAAGAGAGAATTTTTAAAAATTTATTTATTTGTTTATTTATTTATTATTTTACATTCTAAGATGTTGTGGAGGAACGGGAGGGGAAAAGGGAGGCGGGTAGCAGGACAGAGGTGGGGGTGGGAAGTGGGGCTGGTGGGGCTGATGGGACCGCCCCTTTGCTGGCTTGGTTGCAAAGGATGGAGGGGTGTGTCTGATGCCTGAGGGCTGCCCTGTACTCCTGCTTGGGAGCCCAGGGGGTTTCCAGTGGTGGCCGGTTGTCACCAGGCTGGATGCGAACATAAGGGAGTGTGGTGAGGTGCTCGACACCCTCATCATGGCTTGGGGACCTGGGGGAGATTCTGCCAGTGACACAGTCATCGCTGGGCCCCCCCACCCCAGCTTGGGAGCCCAGGGGGCTTCTGGCTATGGCGCAGTCATCACTAGGGTGGATGCAAACATCAGGGGTGTTGTGGCTGAAGCCCTTGTGGCCCCCTCAGCCTGGCTCAGGAGCCCTGGGTGCTTCTGGCTCTTTTAGGTTTTATAAATGTTCTTTAGTGGTGTTAGACCTTTACTTGTTAATATCAGAAGCTTGTCTCTAATCTGTGGGATTTTATGTTTTCTTTCAGTTCTGTGTTGGATTATTAGCTACCCCCACCACTTAAACTCTGCACTGGAACTAATATGTTGTCCTTTGCTTACTTCTAAAATGGGGAAACTTCCTGTGGGGACTAGCACTTGAGCCTTGTGACTGAGCTAAATTGATATTTTGCTACTGATTCTCTGGGGAAGGCTTTATGCACAGCTCAGGTTTTAATTGTGACCTTGTAAGCACTTTCAGAAATTGCTAGGTCTAATACACCTGAGTTGTGTGGAAACTCTGGTCTGGGCTTGAGCCTTTTCAGCAAACCTTACTCCCTGCAGTTTTATATTCCTGGCCAGTAACAATGAATGGGCCTGTGCTGATTGGAGGGCAGATCAGCTGTCCATACTGTGCCTGAATGTTACCCTGGTGGGCCAGTCTCCCCCACCCCCTGCACTCCAAACATTTCCCATAGGGCAAACTGTGCGCCAGTCCCTTGTGATCACTCACTGGTCTTTGAGTGGCTCATTTTTTAGTTGTCTATGGCCCCTTACTCCTATCTGGGCCCACGAGAACCCTGCAGTCTTGCTAACCTGAGGGCTACCAAGGCCCTCCTTCCCCTACAGCCTCTGAAGAACTTTACACAAGAACACAAGTGCAGGTTTTGCCAGTTCTTGCTCTGTGTGCTCACCAGGGCCAGCCTTGAAATGGCTGTGGCTCAACACTCTTGGAGAGGTCCCTTCTTTCTCTTATCGCGGCTTCTCCCACCTTCATGAACTCCATAGGTCTCTCCTCCTCTTCCCCTGAGCTCTTGTGGCCCCAGCCTGGATGTTGTTGCTTTTTATTGGTTGTAAATTGGATGACTGTGGGAGAAAGTGATGCTGGGGACCATCTATTCCACCATCTTGATTCTCTCTCTCAAAGAAAGAATTCTAAAAACAGCAAGAAAAAAGTGTCCAATCACTTATAAGGGAGTACCCATCAGGCTAACAGCAGACTTCTCAACAGAAACCCTATAAGCCAGGAGAGAGTGGGATGACATATTCAAAGTGCTAAAAGAAAAAAAAAAAACTGCCAACCAAAAATACTATATTCAGCAAAGCTTTCATTCAGAAATGAAGGAAAGATGGTATCTTTTCCAGACAAAGAAAAACTGTGGCAATTCATCACCACAAGATGGGCCCTTCAACAAATCCTCAAGGGAGTCCTACATCTGGAATGAAAAAAGAACATGAGAAAGAATAAAAACTGCTAGTAGAACAGATACACAAATGAAAAAGAGAAAGAAAATGTATATTATGACTTCAAAAAAAAAATAAAAGAAAGAAAAGAAAAAACACCCAACAGCAAAGATAAACAATAAGAGGGAAAGAAAGGAATATAAGAAACATAAAACAACCATAGAGAAATTAACAAAATGTCTGGAATAATGCAATAACTTTCAATAACAACGCTGAATATAAATGGACTGAATTCCCCATTTAAACAATATAAACTGGTTGAATAGATTAAAGAACTAGACCCAACTATATGCTGCCTGCAAGAAACTCACTTCATCAATAGAGACACACATAGACTAATAGTGGAGAGATGGAAACAGACAATTAATGCAAATGTAAACCAAAAATGAGCAGAGTGGCCATACTTATATCAGATAAAATAGACTTCAAACAAAGAACTATAAAAAAGAGACTAAGATGGACATTATATAATTATAATAGCATTAATGCAACAAGAAGATAAAACAATCATAATTATATATGCACCCAACATCAGAGCACCCAGATATATAAAGCAACTGTTATTGAATCTAAGGGGAGAAAAAGGTCCAAACACAGTAATAGTTGGGGACTTTAACACACCACTATCAGAATTGGAGAGATCATGTAGACAGAGAACCAGCAGAGAAATACTGGATTTAAATACTACCTTAGACTAAATGGACTTGACAGACATATACAGAACACTTCATCCAACAATGACAGAATATACATTCTCCTCATCAGCACATGGACCATTCTCCAGGACAGACCACATGTTAGGTCACAAATTAAGACTCAACAAATTTAAAAAGGTCGAAATCATATGAAGTATATTTACAGACCACAATGGAATAAAATTAGAATCAACAACAAACAAAAAATTTAGAATTCTACAAATTCATGTAAATTAAAGAACACACTCCTGAATGACCAGTAGGTCAAAGAGGAAATAAAGCAGTAAATCAAAAAATTCCTTGAAATAAATGAAAATACAATTACAACTTAACAAAACCTATGGGAAACAGCAAAAGCAGTACTAAGAGGAATATTTATTGCTACAATTGCATAACAAGTGCATTGCTACAAGTGCAAAAAGAATACAAAGACTTCAAATACACAACCTAATGTTAAATCTCAAAAACTAGAAAAACAAGAACAATCTAATCCCAAAACTAGTAGATGGAAAGAAATAATTAAGGTCAGAGCAGAACTAAATGAAATAGAGACCAAAAGAATGAAACAAAAAATCAACAAAACAGAAAGCTAGTTTTTTTAGAGGATAAACAAAATAGACAAGCCATTGGCCAGACTAATAAAAAAAAGAAAAAAGAGAGAGAGAGAGAAGAACCAAATAACAAAAATCAAAATCAAAAAGAAGACATTACAACTGATACCATAGAAATACAAAGAATCATTAGAGACTATTATAAACAACTATACACCAAAGATTCAAAAACCTGGAGGAAATGGATAAATTTCCGGACACATACAAACTACCAAGACTGAACCAAGAAGAAATACAAAACCTGAACAGACCTATAACAAGCAACGCAGTTGAAGCAGTTATCAGGGGTCTCCCAACAAAGAAAAACCCAGGACCAGATGGCTTCATGGCTGAATTCTACCAAACCTTAAAGAGAATTTAACACCAAACCTTTTCAAACTATTCCAAAAAACCAAAACAGAGACCATTCTCCCAAATTCATTCTATGAGGCCAACATCATCCTAATACCAGAACCAGACAAAGACACAACAAAAAAAGAAAGCTACAGACCAATATCCTTGATGAACATAAATGCAAAAATCTTGAACAAGATATTAGCAAATATGACAGCACATAAAAAAGATTATAAACCATAATCAAGTGTGATTCATCCCAGGGAAAAAGCAAAGACAAAAACCATATGATTATCTCAATAGATGCAGAAAAAAATTTGACAAAATTCATCATACCTTCAAGATAAAGGCTCTCAACAGATATATAGAGGGAAAATATCTCAACACAATAAAAGCCATATGACAATCCACCACCAACATCATCCTGAATGGGGAAAATCTGAAAGCTTTTCCTTTAAGAACAGGAACAAGACAAGGATGCCTACTCTCAGCACTCGTATTCAACATAGTATTGGAAATATTAGCCAGAGCAATCAGGAAAGAGAAAGAAATAAAGGGCATCCAAATTGGAAAAGATGAAGTCAAATTGTCAATATTCACAGATGATATGATCCTATATACAGAAAAACCCATAACCTGTACCAAAAGTCTCCTTGAAAAACAATCTTTAAAATTTGTAAGCCTAATGTTTCTTTTGGATTGAGTTAACCAAGAACACATTAAATGATATGCAAAACAAATTGCAAATTCAGTATTTGACAATGTATCAACTGTTGCAGGAGCCAAAACCTCTCTTTTCAAAATCAAACTGGTGAAGTTATCAAGTACAGATGCATGTTCAAATAAAGAAAAGAGAATCCAAATATTTTTCTAAAAAACTGCTACATCTAAATTATAAGATTACATAGCGAATAAGCAATAAAAGATGTTTACAAGCATGGTAGAATTATTTGAAAATTATACTTTTACTGCTTGGTTAGTAACTGAATTTATGCTTAGTTCTGGAATAACCTCACTTCTCAGATAACACCAACTATAAGTAAAGAGGATGTCCCTAAATTTTTCTTTTTACTTACTTCAATCTGTTCAAGCCTGAAATGTTATTTTAAAATTTCTTCTTTCATTATGATGCAACTTTTAATTAATAGATATGAAAAGAATATTTAAATGGAACAAGTTTTTTAGCCTTTCATCAGTACTTTGATAGATAGGAATTGATTTTATAATTAGTGAAGCATGGTTATATGCACTCTTATTTTCATGGACTTATCCAAAAACACATCAAATATCTTCTATGCTCCAGGCTGTGAGCTACACAATGGAGATATAACAGTGAAAGAGATAGAAAATGTCTACCTTCTTGGAGATTATGGTCTAGTAAGGAATAAAGAAAAGGAATTAGGAAATTATTATTATTATTATTATTATTATTATTGTGACTGCACTCAGCCAGTGAGCAAACCAGCCATCCCTATCTAGGATCTGAACCCGCGGCGGGAGCGCTGCTGTGCTCCCAGCACTGCACTCTCCTGAGTAAGCCACAGGGTCGGCCCTTAGGAAATTATTATATTGTGTGTTATGAGATGTAATCATAGTAAGTAGATGGTGCCACGGGAACAAATGAGAGGATTATATAATTTAGAAATACAGACTTGGAGAGTGATTAGGGAAGGCTTCTTGATGAAAGGAACATGTAAGCTGAAACCAGGAGGAGAATGATTACAATGAGAAGGCACTGTCCATGTAAGGATGAGAGGAAGGATGACTATAGAGAAGCTGTTCTAAGCAGAAGAGAATTAACATGCAGAGGTGACCAGAAACCTAGTGTCCTAATAAGTGAGAGTAAATTAATATGGTTAAACTTTAAGTGGGAGGTTGGGTTGCTGGATGGTAAAGAAGGTGAAGCTGGAGAAATTATGCAGGGCTGCATCAAGAGTGTCAATTGTCTTCTGTTAAAGAATTTGGATTTTATGTATTGAATAATAGAAAGCCAATGAAGTATTTTAAGAAGCAAAGTTATATAAGTAAATTTGAGGTTGTAAAAAAGCATTCTTGTTGCAGTGTGCAGAATATTTTATTTTGAGGATTAAAAAGTGAATCATTATTGAAACATATTTTACCCCACAAATATGTACAAATAAATGATAAAATATTTTGAACAAAATTTTTTAAAAAAACAGAAAAGTTGGAGAGATTTAGAAATAATGTAGGTGAAAGACAATAAATACATGAAACAGGGTAGTATCAATGGGAGTGCAGTTAAGGAGTCAAGAAATTTTAGTAAGTATGATGTGTGTATTTAATGATTGATCAAGAATGAAAAAATTGGCTTGAACACTTCAGTAAATGGAGAAAACCAAAGAAAAAGAAAATAAGAGGAAGAGCAGACTTATGATTTAGGACAATATGTTCATATTTGAAGATGGTGTGGAGGTTAATTCTAGATGTCAACTCGATTATATTGAGAAATGCCAAGAAACCTGGTAAAGCTATCTTTTAAGGTTTGCCTATCAGGGTGTTTCCAGCAGAGATTAGTATGAGAGCCTGAGTGGACTGGGTGGGAAAGACCTGCCCCCAATGTGGGTGGGAACCATCCAATCTGCTGAGGGCCCAGAGAGAACAAAAGTCAGAGAAAATAGATGAATCTCTCTCTCTATCTGCTGGAGCTGTGATATAGTCTTCTCTCCTATCTGTAGGCATCAGAGCTTGAAACTCCTCAGCTCTTGGGTTCCAGGACTTACACCAAGGACACCATCAGCGTCCCTGGTTTTGAGGCCTTCAGACTTGGACTGAGCCACACTACCAACATCCAGTTTGCAGATGGTCTGTCATGGGACAATTTTTCACAATTGCATGAGCTAATTCCCCTAATAAATCCCCTCTCATATACGTATAACATATCCTACTGATTCTGTCTCTCTGTAGAACCCTGACTAATACAGAAAGTTGGTACCAGGGAAGGGGGCTGTTGCTTATAACAAAAATACTTGAAAATGTGGAAACAGCTTTGGAACTGGGTATTGAGGAGAGGCTGGAGGAATTTGGAGGAACCGGCTAGAAAAAGCGTAGAAGCTGGTAAAAGTTTAGATGGCAAGAAAAACCAGGGAAAGTTTGGAATGTTTTAGAGACTGGTTAAATGATGGTGACCAGATGATTATGGCAATATGGACTATAAAGACCACTCTAAGGAGGTCTTAGATGTAAATAAGGGACTTATAGAAAACTTGTGCAAGGTCACACTTGCTATGAACTGGCAGGGAACTTGGCTGCATCGTATCCATGTCCTAGGATTTTATGGAAGTTGGAATTTAAGAATTGTGAATCAGAGTATTTGGCAGAAGAAATTTCTAACCAGCAAAGCATTCAGGAAACTGCATGGCTACTTGCAACAACCTATGCTGAGTTATGGCAGAAAAGGCATGTGTAAAGTAATCCTGCCGACGATGCCAATTGCAAAGTAAGGCAAAACATAACTAAAGCCAAAATGTTTCATTATTTTAGCCATACTAAGTTTCCATTTATATTTTCAGAGCTGGGGCTCAGACCCTCCAAACCCATTGTGCGGACTGGGTCACCAGACCCCTCACACGCAGGTCCATGCCAGGTAATTGGGAAAGATTCCGGGAGCTATTGTCTGATGACACAAGCTCAGTCCTCAGCTTCTTCAGCAGCAGCAGCTTATAGGTCTGGTAGCTTACTGGTCTGGCCGTGGCAGTGGCCTTGCAGAGGGCCCCAGGGGTACTAGCAGCAGCCTTCAGCAGCAGTGAGGGCATCCTGAGGATGGGAGGTGCCGTGGATCAGAGCCATTCATCCTTATACTTAAGTCCATAACCCAGGACACCTGGCTGCACATACGCAATTACACTAGACGATAACCAAGGAACACCTGAGTGCATATGCCTATTTACATCAAATGCTCAGCAAGATTCTGAACATCTGCGGGGCCCTGACCATTTTTCCTATATTTTCCCAACAGCATGATATACAATGGAATTTGAAAGGAAAGCAGAGTGTAAAGATTTGGAAAATTTGCAGCCTGGCCATGTGGTAGAGAAGCAGAGAGCATTTTCAGAAGAAAAATGCAGTGGTACTAAGAAGATTAGTACAAAAGAAAGGGATTATCAAGAAAAGGGGAAAAAGACCCTGAAGGCATTGCAGAAGCCTCTGAGGCCAACCTTTCCATTTCGGGTCCAAAGCCGCAGGGAGACAAAATGGTCTTGGGGAATGGGTCTGAGGCATCCTCAATGGGCTCACTGCCCAGGGCCACCTTGGGAAGTTGCTTCCAAAACCAGTACTCTGGCTGCTTTATCTGCTCCAGCTGTGGCTAAATTAGCCCCAGGTGTGGCTGGACCCACAGCTTTGGAAAATAGAAGCTGGAAGCCTTGGCAGCATTCACATAGTGTTGTCTGTAGACACACAGAATTCCAGAGCTCTGAAGACTTAGGAGCTTCCTCCCCAGTTTCAAAGGCTACAGAGAAAAGCCTGGAAGCCCAGGAAGAGATCTGTCACAGGGGTGTAGTCACTGCAGACAGCCTTTGCTAGAGCAATGCCAAGTGGAAATGTGGGGTTAGAGTTGCAGCAGAGAAACCTTATCAATGCCATGTCTAGTGGAACCATGAGAGCAGGACTGCCATAGAGACATCAGACCTGTGGAGCTACCAGTGTGCAACACCAGCCTGCGGGAGCTAAAGCATCACCTGAGACCAGGAAAGCCATAGAAGTGTGTCTGGTCCGCCGCCGGCCCACCCAAACAGCCCTGGCCTCGTTCCTTTCGGTGGGCGAGCGAACGGCCCAGGATTCCTCTTTCCCTCCTGTCCCCTTTGGAAGGAGACGGGGGAAGAGAGCCGTGAAGAGAGGTGAGCACACCGCCGGCCCCAACCCAGCCCGGGTTAAAGGACACTCAGACGGGGCAGGGGTTCTGTCGAGCAGTTCCGTTTATTAGTACACAAGCACTTGTTTTTAACGGCAAATGGGGAAGGCAGGTTTTTTACATCCTCTGATCAGCTTAAGGGTCCTGTCTCAATGCCTATCTATTGCAATCACGCAGTGTTCACGAGTGCGGCCAATTAAGGGCTAAGGCAAGGTTCCCGCAGACACTCCCACCCTACTTCCTCCCGGTGCCATCTTAGGCTGCCACGTTAATCCACTTGTAATGTCACTTAAGGTGGCGTTAGTTTTTAAATCCCGACAGAAGTGGAGCTGCCCAAGGACGTGGGGGCCCAAACCCTGCACCAGTGTGCAGAGGATGTCAAACACAGAGTCAAGGTGCATGATTCACCAGCTGTAAGACTTAATGCCTGCCCTGCTGGGTTTCAGACATTTTGGGGGAATATGTACTCCATGCCTGTTCCACCATTGTATCTTGGATAGATACAATGTAGATAACTTGTTTTTATTTCAAAGTAAGTTGGGACTTTGGACTTTTGAGTGGAAACAAGATTTGGGGGATAAAATGAAATGTATTTGTACGTAAAATCACATAAGCTTTGGGGAAACCAGGGGTGGAATGCTGTGAGCTGAATGTCTCCCCCAAACTCATTGAAGCTTGAATTCTGTCCCCCAAGTTTTATGTTTTAGAAACTCAGCCACTACTGTGATAGTTGAAAGGGTGGGAAGTCCTATTATGGTAATATAAATGTGAGGCCTTGAAGAGGTGATTAGATTGCAGGACCATGCCATAGTGAATGGGTTAATAATGGTGGGCAGTGGCGTGGTTCTGAGGGCCTTAAAAAAAGAACACACGAGAGGTTAGTCTCTTTGCTTCCACCATCTTGCAGTATGAGACCTCTGAGTCACTGTCACCACCAGCTGTGTTCCCTGAACTGTGGACTTCCCAGCCTTCAAAACTATAAGCAATAAATTTCATTTTCTTTATAAATTACCAAGTTTCAGGTATTTTGTTATAAGCAACAGAAACAGACTAATACATATGGTAATTAACAGAATATCCAAGTGGAGTATAGTAGATTTTTTTTAGATGTGTTGGTCTAGAGACATCCATTTGAATATAGGTGAAAATTAAAGTCATGCAGTGTGTGGGATCACTCCATTAGGGAATGCAGTAGGAAAGGAAGAGGGCCTGAACACAACACTGGTACATACCAACATTTCCAAATAGGCAGATAAAGATAAAACATGAGTCGCTGAAGCAAAATTAGCAGTGTGTGCTGTAATGGAAGTCAGGTGAGAGAGGTTGGAGATGATCAAAAGTATAAAATGATGGTGTGGGCTTAAGTAAGATAAGGATATTTTCAAAATTCTAGTGGGTATAGCAATAGTGGTCTTGTTAAAAACATTTAACTAGAATGTTGGGAGCAGGGAGAACTTTTCTTTAGAAGAAGAAGCGTGAGTGGAAGACCAGGAAAGGCGGCATGTAAGTTTGCAGGGTGGTTATGGAAAGGAGGAGAGAGATGGGACGAGAAAGGAGAACGCAGAGTGGGAGAAGTTTTGTCTGCTTTTTTTTTATTTGTGTTGATTTTTTTTCCCATTTTTTAATGTGTATTTGATTATTTGGTTGTTTGATCTGTTAATTGGTTTTTAGGATGAAAGTATTTGAGCTAATTTGTAGAAGAAACTGCTAAAATGTGAAAAATTAGTGATTAACGAAACACAACAAAGCAGTGTTGGGAGCCCGGTGGAAACTGCCCTCTTCATTGCTACTTCTAAAGATTAGTGAAAGAAATACATTTTAAACTTGTCCCTCTGCAATATGTAAAGATCAGAAGAAGCTCTACTGTTTAGATTTGGTTTTCTACAGTTTTTATGTTAACAAATAACTATAAAAATTTGGGTACTAGTCTTGACTCCGCCACTTCGCCACTTAAACTTTGTGAGTCTCAGCCATCTCATCTGTGTAAAGTTCCTTTAAGTTAAAAGAAAATACACCAGTAATCCTTTAAGCTTAGACTCACAATATAATTGAATAAATAAGAAAACTACTTAGTAATAATATGTAAACTATTTCCAGAGGAAAAAAATGTTAATACACAGTACTGTTCATTTTATTTCAAATGAGATCTAGGATTAATAATTCAGTTTCTTAAGAATGTCTGTTTCTTCTAAAATTAATTATAATGCTATGTGGAGTTATTTGGTTAAAAAAAAATGACTACAATAAATTCCTATTTCAAGGGAACATATATCTTGATATGTTTTAGAAGGAAAAAGTTCCATAACCAACTTTCAACCTTTGCACTTTCATGAAACTATACAGCAATTGAACTTTCTTCTAAGCAGACAATTTCCAAATATGGACTTATTTTTTTCTCCCATGTGGAGCTTTATCACCAAAACACATCTAGCTCTTTGGCACTAACATCTGGCAAGGAGAAAAGGATTTGCAAATTCATTTTCCGTTCCTTTAGTGGGAGCTATATTTGCTTATCTAGAGAACAAAGGTCTCTGCAATATTTAATCATGATCTGGTACAGGAGAAGATGTAAAAAAGTATTCCAAACTCCGTTGGGTCATGGCAGTATATTCCACTTATATGTATCAAAGCTAAATATTTATTGACAGCTTATTTTCCTAACTTTATTTCTTTTATGACTCCATTTTCATAGAAATATATTAGCCATAAAATATTTAAATTTCAAATACTTCATAATAATTATATGAAAAGAAATGTAATCCTGGACACTTAAAAATAGAAGCAATTAGACAAAATATAAAGACATATATATATTTCATATATAATATATATATATATGCACATAATATATATGTTTTATAATTAGTGCATTTAATTTCTATAAACAATAATACATGGGGCATTTAAAAATGTTATTGGTGGTCTTAAGTCATAAGTTCATTTACAATGAAATTTAAGCTTAGACCCAGAGATAATGGCATACAAGGAATGTTTGTTTCAATAATGAGATGTGGAGAATCTATTACCTTTTCCAGTTTTGAGGCCTATTATGTTCATGGTTTATTTACAGAAATACAGGCAAAAAAAAAGTATGGCAAGATCATCAATGTCAAGTGTCTTTTTGTACAATGAAGTTAATGTAATGGTTATTAACATTTATCGAATGCCTCTTCTGTATTTATTAATCTTCATAACATTTTTATAACTTCAGTACTACTTTTATTTCATTAACGTTTAAGGAAGCTCATGGTATGAGAAGCCATGATCACATTACTAACATGTCCCAAGTTTATGGGTATAAACTTTAAGCGATACTATCACTCAATATCTGTAAGATAAAATAATGGAGAGCCTCAGCAGTGCGCCTTTCTAAGGTGAATGTTAGGGGGGAATACAATTCCCCCTTTGGCCTTATTCTCATTTTACATTCCTCTTAAAATAAGAATGTGCTCTCCTCCAAATAACCTCACCTGTTCTCTTTTAACATTTCCCACCACTCCTGCAGTGAATTTCCTCCCTTACAGCTTTCAGTATTACCAACTTTTCTTTTGAATCTACCTTTCTCTTCTATTCCACATACATTAACTCCAACTCAAACCTTGTTCTTGAGTTTCAGACTCATATATATATACCCAGATTTGTAATGAGTCTCCACTTGCCTATCAAGTGTGATGGTCTCACATTCAACTCCCCATATTTAAAACTGATCTTTTCAGATTTATTTCAGATCTACCATTCCTGTACACCATATCTCAGTAAAAGTCAGTGACCATTCCCCTGTGCTCATGAAAGCCAGTTACCAATTCTGACAACTTAATTTCCTGAATATTTTCTAAATCAATCTTCTTTCTACCACATCTTTACTTGTATCGTTGCCCAGGCTCTAGTTCTTTTACAGCAGATTATGGCTAAGGATACCTTACTTGTCATTCTACTTCCAGTCTTGCCTTGACGTGATACATCATTCACCTTAAAATGCTTCCTTAAACCTGCATATTTGATTACATTTCTTCACCACTTAATGTCCTTCAAAAGCTTCTAATTATCTTCTGGATTCTACCTGTATCACCAGAGTTCTGTCAGAGCAGAACCAATAGAAAAGATTAAAATATATATATATATATATATATAGGATTTGCTGTTTGGCGATTGCAAAAACTGCTTTAAAAGTGTATGTGTAACTTGCATCTGTGTCTGGTGTTGGGCCTGAAGCCAGCAGAGCAGCCATCCAGGAAAGAAAGATTAATATAAGGTGGGGGAGAGCAAAGAAAATCTGAAACCCACGAGAATGAGCTGGAACCTACATGGGTGAATTGAAAGCACTATCAATAAGCTGGCACCAGTATTGGTCCCTCACTGACTCCAAGTTTCCAACAATTCTGTAGGTGACCTGAAGGAGAAGCTGGCATCCTTTGTTTTTGTTTGTTTGTTTGTTTGTTTGTTTGACCGGTAAGGGGATTGCAACCCTTGGCGCGGGTCACCCGCACTGCGCTCAGCCAGTGAGCGCTCCCGGCCATCCCTATATAGGATTCGAGCCTGCGGCGGAAGTGCCGCTGCGCTCCCAGCGCCGCACTCTCCTGAGTGAGCCATGGGGTCGGCCCGAAGCTGGCATCCTTTGGCACAGAGCGAGATGTACACTGAAAAGCTAAAGGAGGACATCTATCAGAGCTGAAGAACTAGTGAGTCATGTGGCTGCCTTAAGCCACCAAAGTGAGCCAGCAGATCCACAACAGCCTGTGTGTGCAAAAGCACTTGACACTAACTGCACGAACCTGTTACAAGAACTTACTGAGCTTCTCCACATAGCTGTTGAGGAAATTCTGAGAATTTACCTAAGGATGACTTTCCTTTATACCTTTCCTTGATATCTACTTTGCGTAATGTATTGTCATAAATGTTAAAGGTACAGATTAAACTCATAGTCCTTGCACTCGGATATTGTCTGTCGTTGCGAAGAAGGCATGTAATTAATAACATTGTCAGAAGTTCTGTGATAGTCATGTTTATGGCACTTGACAACACAGAAAAGAGATGCACACTCAATGTGAGGAAGCATTTTAGATGTGGTATTTGGTCTGAATATTGAAAGATAAATATTTGGGTAAAATAGAAATGTGAAAAATAGGTTTTTCCAGGCTGAAAAATAATAACATGACTTATGAATAAAGACAATAGAGCTTGGATTGTTTGGGAAAATATTACTAGTTAAATATGACCAGTATTTAAGGTAGATGACATTTATGTGCTCTACTATGGAGTTTGTGTTGTGTGATGGCCTTGTCAACTTAGCGAAGCTGTGACTACATTTCTCACAATTCTCTTATCAGAAAGGCTTTGGGCAAGGGTTTGCTCCCAAGAGAAAGTTGTGTGAGATTCGGAAGGCTGAGAAGTGAAGCAGCAACCATGTGTATGCTTGAAAGGTTAGTGCAGCGGTATCAGATGCTTGCGGCTCACGCAGGCTGTCGTGGATCTGCCGGCTCACTTTGTGGGCTTGGAGCAGCTAAAAATGCATCTGAAGAATTCAGTTTTAAATATGGGCAGTTGAAAGTTGGACCATCACACTTGATGTGGGCTGTGTACTGGTCAACTGACTGGACGCAGAGATTCAGGTTCATAGGGCCAGCGGTGTTACAGCTGGTGCTTCCTGGGTGCCTAGAATCAAGTCAGATAGCCATGATTTAAAAAAAAAAAAAGTAGTCAAGACCATGTCTGGGGCCCAGAGCCATAGATTGCTGAGTCAGGAATTTGGAAATATGCAGAAACTAAATGTGAGTTGACATAAATCAGGAAATGGTACAAGCACTGGTAGGCAGGATAATTTATAAAGAAATTGTTGTAAGTGCCAATCCTTTTGCCTGTTTTTCTTAAAGGATCAGGTGTATGGGTGTATCTGCCTGGTTCAAAGGATGGGTAGGTGAAAAGTGCTTTCAGCTAGTCAGTTTACTATTTATTTGTCTCCATCATATTGGAATAACAGCAAGTCTTTGCCTTTCAATGATAAGCAATTCCATCACTTCTATCCTTTAATCTGACAGATTTTATACAACATAACTGAACTGATTTTTAATCTTGACTGAATATAGTATCTCTCCCTAGTTTAAATGATGAAGGAGAGATCCTGCATTTTCCTTGTAATTTTTTAGTCAGTAGTAATTAGTCAGTAACATCATTTCCCGACTTATACTATTTATTGCACTATCATAATTTTGTATATAATACCAAGACATTCTTCAATTTTTTATCTTTTCCTAGATGTCTTTAGTGTTCCTTAACAGAAATGTTAAAACTAACTTAAAAGAAGATTTGCCTTAAAAGAAGAATCTAGTGATTGAATAAACAAAGCTGCTAAGATAAATTTTTAAAAGTTATCTTTTTTTCCTGTGACATTAATAAACAATTGGAAATAATTGCTGATTCTATTGGAAATATGAAGTTTACCAAAAAAAAATGGTGATAAATTTGCTATGGTTTGATTAAATGCAAAGATAAACAGAAAACAAAAATAAAAACAATATTCTATTAGTTTTTTATGTTGAAGAACTTAACAGCGTGGTATTTATTTTTTAATTGACTATAATACAACCTGTTTGGAATTAAGAAATAAATTGATACGATAACAGGAGAGAGTGTAAAATAGAAAAGAAGCAGTGAGAACAAGAAAGCTGAAAACCTGTCAGAAAAATCTGGCTCAAGTCTCAATTTTACAATTCGTGTAAATGATCTCTTTTGTCATTATAAAATCAAAGCTCAGGTCAAGTGATCCCTGAGGATCCTTTGAGAGCCTTAATAGTACTCAAAGCTAAAATTCTTTAAGTTGGCAACAGTTTTATCATTCTTATTAGATAGGGAGAGAATAAGCAAAGATGCAAGATACTTTAAAAAGTTGCCTGGGAGACACAATAAATTGGCAGTTTGTAAAAAAATGTTTTATTTAACTATAAGAAATTGTGCACCATGGAGAACTTAGTTTTGTGACAGGCCACCACACAGCACTGCTCACTTGTCCCATGCTGGGTAGATGGTCCAGAACTGACTCAGAGGAAAGATCACCACCTACTGTATCACCCATATCACTTCCTGTAACACCTGGATTTTTCTTGGAACATTCCCATCCAAATGTATATCATATCTGACCCTGATCTGTTTGCAAGAGTTGATAAGATCACAGCCTGTAGTGCCATGGCAGGGAGTCATGAGTCTATGAAAGCAGGTTGTGATTTTTTCTGATGGTTACGTAAAGGGGGGATTTAATCACTGGACTGGTTACTAACATATGACCAAATGGGATTTCTTGAAACAGAATTTGCTTAATAATTTCCTCATTGTAAATGAACTCACTAATTTCCCATCAGGATTAATTTTCGTCACAAGCCTTAACACTCAAGATTCTCAATTATTTTTGTTTTTTTAAATGTTCTGTGAGTGAGTGGAAAATTACAAATTGTCCAAATTCTGTGTACAGGAAGTACAAATAAAGGGAAAAAATAATGTGCAGGACATAGGAAGTACATTAAATGAAATTCAGCAAGATATGCTATTCCTGTAATTTTGCTGATGTTTGGAGAGAAAGAAGTGCAGATCCTGGACAGAAATCTGTTATTCTATGGGAGGTACTTTTAACATTGCTCATGTGTTTTAACTATTTATCTGATTAGCAGATTTTTTATCAGGCTTGGCAGGATCAAGATACTGAATGAGTACTTTATGAACTGAAAGTTACCAATATTTAGCAGACAACCTTCTTTAAAACGATGTATTTTTAAATTGATTTGATACTTGAAATAAATTTGAAGACTTCACTGATTGTCTAAAACATGTAATGTTTTGAAATAATCAGTATTCTCTTTTTGTGGAAGGGTATATTAAAAGAAAAAAAAAACCTAAAAGAAAAAGTATCCTGATTTTCCAGTTTCTTTCATTAAATAGAGATTCAGAGTATACTTCTCTTCTCCTTTTTGGTTGCATAAGAGAACTCAAACAGGACAGGACAGTGTCAATGTCCTTCAACGAAAGAGCATTAGGAACTCTGTATAATTAAGCTTGTTGGGTTTATTACTCCTTGCAGTAAGGAGAACAAACACCATGGGATGAGGCCTTCCCACATTATAGAGATTAATCTGCTTTACTGAAAGTCTACTCATTTAAATGTTAATCACATCTTTAAAAAAAATACCTTCACAGCAATATCTAGACTGGTGTTTGACTGAACATCTGGGCACCTAGCCAAGTTGATGCATAAAATTAGCCATCACAATGGGTAATCATGGGGTGTCTCAATAAGAGAGTGTTAGAAAGAATCTATTATAGGATTATGAGGGCTTGGTTGAGTGATTTGGGGAAGGGTTTAAGGAAGCAGCAGTGACAGGGGGAAGTTTGCTCTACATTGGATGCTGTGATAAAGTGAGACAATTTTATGATTGGTATTTCAATACATTTTATTTATAGGAAGAGGAGACAAGAATGAGGATAAAGCTGACTGTTAAAAGAATAGTGAGCAGTCATTCACTTTAGGCAAAAAAAAAAAGGAGGTGTTTGGTATTTTATGGTTGGCACAGTGACCTTGATTTTGCTGAGACTTAGACAAAATTATGAACTGGACTCATTTGATTTCACTTTATCATGGACTCAGAATAACCTTGTCTGAGGTTGGTATTCTGGGAAATGACTTTTGTGAATAACATGGCCTGGCTATTAGTTCCAGGCCAGATTCTAGATGCCAAGGGCTGCTGTTTTTTGTTCTTTTTTTTTTTTTTTTTACTTAAAAATAATTTGGCTTTTTCTCCTCTTTAGTTCAAATTGCACATGGAAGGTGTTGTTGTTGTTGTTATTATTATTATTTGTATGGGGTTTTTTTGGCTGAATTATCAAAATTGATATTTAAATGTAGGAACATTTTATATGCTATATATATGTACATGAAGGAAATATTGGTTTATATATTTTATATATATTTTATTTATATATTTACCCTCTCTCAGCTTTTCCCACTCTATCACTGCCTGCTAGATGTGTCCTGTCATTATGGATCCCCACAAATACCATTGCAAATAAGCCCATAGCCACAGAACTTGGTAGAACAGATGCAGCTCTTTATGTCATATGTGGATCATCTGTTGCTAACTCAGGTTCACTACCACTCCTTCAAAGTTCCCTTTGCACCCAGATAACAATTCCCTTCTCTTTGTGGTTCCCAGTCAATGTTTGACAATCAGAGGAACTCAGGTGGGATCTGGAAGGCAGAAGAGAAGTGCCCTGGACAGTTATACTCTGAATGTCAGAGCACATTCGTACAAGGTTCTCAGCAAGTATTTGAGAACCAGCCACTTCACTGATGCAGAATGAGAGTTGGTGGGGGGTTTTCAGGTATTCTTGAGAAATGCAGTAATTTTTCTGTAAGATTAAAAAAAAAAGTACTCATTTTTGTGCATCAAGCTGAGGTCTTCCATGTCTCCTTCCCAGATTTTCCAGCTGCAGTTCCTCAACCTTCGCTCCCCCAATTCTTCTGATATTCCTTTTAGCCCTAATTCCTATAGAATATCCCCTGCTCCCCAAATCCTTAAAGTAACTGTTTTTTGTCTGAATCCAAATTAATACAATGTCTCCTGGCATTCTTTCTCTGTTTTCAAATAGATTCACACTTCTACTTTATGCAAGTTCCTCTACATAGTTCATTGTGTCATGTGTTGATAGTATAATTCGTTAGTCAAAGGGTGGAGACATCTGCAAATAACCTCCAATAAAAGATGAACCAAAAGATTTCATTCAGATGTTAGTAAATGCAGTTTCAATACAATTATTATTTCAGCACCCTTTAAGGATTAAAAATAGGATATATAGAATAACAATTTGACTCTGAAATATTCATAGACAAAATGTATAATGTGAAATCTCAGGTAGCAGTGGATTGAATATACATATTAATTTCACTTCCTCAAAGCAGCCCACCAGCACGAAAGTAAAAGTCTAAATCCACAAGCGTAGAATGAATAGAATACAGCAAACTCAAGAAACTTACATAACATACACAAGAAAGCTGAATCTTACGGCAGCAGTGGACAAGGAGAGGTCTGACCCAGTGTGCATTGCAGATTTCAAAAGCTCGGGAATTGATGGTTCCGGATATGCCTGGAAGTGAGTTGTATGAGGAGGTGTTAACAGAGGAAAATTTGAATAAAAATCTGCTTTAAAAGTACATAGCCTCCACGTCCTTTATCCTATTATAAGTAGCCAGGTGATAGTTAACATCCTGTCAGAAGAATGGAGGCTTGTTCTCTGGAAAGAATAAAGCAGAAGATCTCTGAACGGGGGTATATCAGGTCCATTTGAGTGTGAGGTATTAAGAATTTGTATGTATATTTATATAAAATGCTGACATACTCCTTCCATTTAGCCCCCTTTCTTCCTTGGCGCTCAGAATATTGACTCCAGGCAGAAGACAGAAGGGCCTTTACAGAATCTGGCCAAACCAAAAGGCAAAACATAAATATCCTGGCATAGGGGGTTTTCCAATGAAAATGGACCAGCCAGATCACTCTTCAGTGAAACACACAGTTGACCATCTGCACCAACATGCTCAGAGTTTCCAAACAGCATCTTAATCCTCTACTCTTAAATATAAGCAGACAACCAATGATTAATAGATATATAAGGAAATTATATAAAATTTATGAGCAAAACAAACAAAAAGGAACTAACTTAGAGGAATCAAAGTATACAGGGAAAAGTAAATTACAAAAACTAAATCAGTAATATCCTTAGAGAAATATAGTTTCACTGTTCAGTGGTGGTCAGGCTATGTCGTGAAGGTTAAATGGCAAGATACCAGTGCACGAGTCAAGGTCACTAAGAACAGACAACACACACACTAGGCTCAAGTGGAACAACATTTACTTAGAGCAAAAACAGAAAGAGTGTACAAGATCCAGCTCTTCACAATGTGTTAGCTTCTCATGGCTGGTGAATCCATTCTGCAGCTGATGTGGGTGATGCAGCTACGTACAATCCACTTTGTGCTGCAGTAGAAGAACCTCAACTCCTCCTCTGTGGAGTCTGAAACACAGAAAGCTTGGGGTGTACCTGAGAGTCATTGACGAACGTGCTTAAGCAGACAAAGGAGTGCATTTTGAGTCTGAAGCAGGGAAAGATATTCTCACACAAGGCAGTAAGCCCAGCACAGGCTGTGAGTACTCTTAATCTCTTGGTAATGAAGTGTTCCAGGTCCAAGGATCATATGACCCATGTGGGGATTAAAAGACTGCACTAATTAGACTGCCTTTCCCAACAGATATAAACAACTATGAATAAAAAAGAGGCTACTATTAAAAGAAACATTCAGCCAGGAAAAGAGAATAAGAGGAACATTCTAAGAACTGGAACATCCAAGGAATAGACATTCAATAACAGAAAAGTAGATAAAAATAGAGGGAAAGAAATCAAGTAAATCTTTCAAGAATTCCTAGTAACTGAAGGACATGTTTCCAGATTGAAAGCCCCCGTCAAATGCCAGCCCAGTGAATGAAAATATGCTTCCACCAATGCACATCACGGTAAAATTTTGGAACAGTTGCTATCAAAGAGATAATTCTATATGCCTCCATAGAGAAGAAAGAAAAAAAAAAAAGGCACAAGCAAAAAATTTCAAGACTCAGCATGTTTTCTGACTTCTCAACAGCAACATTGGGATCTAATAGACAATGGAGCAATATATTTAATATTCTAAAATAAATTCTATTTTTATATATAATATATAAATATATTAATTAGACATAGTATTATATATATAATATACACATAGGTATGTGTTTAATGAAATATCCAACACAAAACACTTAAAATGTCTCTAAATAGTTAACCAAGTTCCTGAGCTCCCATATATGTTTATTTTCCATTGATGTCTTTCTCAGACATGATGACAATGTATGAAACATATGAGCAGAATATAGTAAGTAAAGTGGAACCTCACTTTTTCTATGGAAGTAATTATATAATCTATCTATATTACATTTATATTTACAGAAAATCATTAGTTTTAAAACCTTACAGTTTCCCAAAAATTTCAATCAAGTAAAGAAATCTGGAAAGGTGGTTAAAATTAGCATTGCTGAAAATAGAGAAAATTTGTTCAAGTTTCTTAAAACATTTTTTCAAAATAGCACCTTCTTGAATTTTTACATTATTTTGTAGTAGAACAAACTATTTCTCACAAGTGATATGCACATGCATTTGAGCCTGCTTGAAAATATATTCTGATAATTCACATGTAGTAAATTCCTTCACGTGATGCCAGGCAGAGTAATTATCACTCAACAATGGTAGTTATTATTATTAATAGTTTGTAAACTCCTTCAAACCAAAATGTAAAATGGATGACTTTTGGAGAAAAAAAGGGTAAGGAATAAACATTAACCTGAGTACTTCTTTAATGAACAATTTTTTTCCCCCAGAAATTTCCTAAAGTTAACTTTGTACTGGCTTACTCAAAAGGAGGATTGTGTAGATTTCAAGTTATGATCAAATTCAGGATATTACAGTAATATTTTTAAAAACAACCTCTGTTGGGTTTGCTGTTCTCTTGGCACTTGAAAGCCTTATTTAATTTTGTTTTCATGACATTTTTGTCCATGGTTCATTTTTTCCAAAAATTATCTCTTGAGAGTTACAGTTAATAAACCAAATGCTCAAAGCAAGTCATTAAACAAAAATTACTGCAAATAACAAGGAAAAATATATTTCCTGCTCTATGTTTTTATTTTTCTGTTCAAACAAAGACTATGTAAAGTGTAACATTGGAAATATTATATATTTTTTATAAGCAGGTTTCTTTGAAGGTGAGCAGAGGGGATTATTTGCAGAAAACGTATGACAGATTTTCTTCTACCTTTCCTTTGTGCTGAGCAAGCGCTCTCTAAAAAACACTTGAAATCCAAATATCTACTCATACTGGTGAGTGTACAGTGAGTGACACATATAAGACAAGGGAAACAGGGTGAAAAATGTTTCACCAGGATAGAATACAGAATTTACTAATGAATTCCTATGAGAGTCATGATTTTAACACAAATTGTTATGTCATAAATATAATTTTTATCATATTGTTACTTCATTTGTAAACATTCAAAAATTTTTATTTAAAATTTTAACAGCATATTCCCCCCAATGTCTATGAGAGGATGCATGAGCAGCAGAACCTTGTTAAGGCACTAATGCTGTAAGGGATATACCTGTTTGTGACTAAGGAGTGTGAGGCGGGAAGTAAAGGGAACCTGCTTCTCCTGATTAGCAATCTAAGTTTTAATATGTCAGATCAAGGCTGGCCTTAGGCAAAAGTTGAAGTAGGTCAGGTTAATTTTCTCTGTTCCCCCCCACTTTCTCCTCTTTGTACTGTTTCTCTCTCATTCTCCTCGCAGTCTGTGATTCCACAGTTGCTTTTGGACTTCTCACGGCCTCCCTGATTTTGATGCTTGACCAATAATCCTGCAAAGCCTACCACAGAAAGAGACATTTTCACCCTAAGATGGGTGATCTATATAGTCCTTACCCAAACATACCTGTTACTCCCTCAGGACATTTGCAAGTCCCCCTTCTCTGCAAACATGTACAAGTTTGATCGTATTTTACAATGGCTTTCCAAGTTTCCTTCTCAGAGATAGGTGACGCCAAAGAGCAACAGCCATAACCCAGAGGAGTATATCATACTAGGCTCCGTACTGTGGTAATACCCTCTCATAGATTTTCAGCTTTCTGATGTCAGAAATTTTACCATATTCATCTTTGTACACCCTTCATTATCTCCAACATATTTTGGAAATAATAGGTACTCAGATATATTTGGAATTGATATGAATTTCAAATAATGGAACAATATTTCCACAGACCTTTTAGGGGGAACTGATGATCTTTTGACACTTGTCATTTAGATTCATTTTGATAATTTTCGAACTATTCTTAAGCTGTTTTACTGGTCAATTTCAGACTGGCAGAACAGACAAATGTGCTGTCTGATCAGCTTTGGTGACTCATTCATGCACACTTCTAAATGTTCATCAGTCCTTTTTGCAATATTCAGCCCCACTGTGCCCTTCAGACTTTTTTTTTTCCTTCCTTGACCTCATCCAGCTTACTTCTGACTTTCGATGAGGTACATGAACTGCCTTCTGCACTCATTCTTTGTAGTGTTCCATTCATTTCCTTCTGGGAAATTCTGAGTTCATTTGGCATCAGCAAAAAAATGAACACAATGAGGCAAACCACATGATAGATAGTTCTGCAGTTAATGACATGTCTTATGTGAAGCGTTAGACATTATGTCTTTGTGAGGGCACAGTCTCAAGGGAAATTGCCACTGTTTGAAGGGCAGTTAATAAATACAGATAAAGTGTTGCCTTCTGCCGTGGAACTAACATCCCTTCAGGGTATCTGTTAACAAATTCAGTTTTGGAGGACACTGAGAGAAGCACTGTGAAGGGAACCTTTGCTTAAGTGGGGTTTGTCTATGTTTTCCTTGGGAAAGAAGGAGTTTCAGGAAGTTTGATAAGATTGCCATTTCCTATTGAACTGTCATGACGAACTTAGGGTGATACCATCCCGGATGCAGGTGTCCAGGTCAAAGGAAATAAAAGGGAAGTTTAAAAGCACTCCTCCCATAGTTGCTGATCTTATATCTCTATTACTATGTCATGGGAAGTTTCTATGTGAGCATATGCTGGAAATTAGACAAAACCTAAATTGCATGTCAAGCAAATCAAAGAAAAACACTTCTCAGAAACAAACAACGAGCATCAAAAAATTATATTTAACTATGCTGTATTGTGCACTTAAAAATTTGTTAAAAGGGTAGATCTTATGTTAAGTATTCTTAGCACGAAACAATGTGGGGGACAGGAGTAAACTAGAAGTGCTATATATGTTTATTCCCTTGATTGTGGTGAAGGTTTTGTGGATGTATGCTCATGTCTGAACCCATTAAATATACGCAGTTTTTTGTATTTCAGTTATACCTTAGTATATTTATTATTTTGAAAAAACATGTAGAAATACAAATAAATTTACCTTTTCATTTATAAAGCATTAATTCTATTTTGAATTAATTTCAAACCTACTGGAAAGTAGCAAAAATAGTGCAAGAAAAATACAAAGAACTCCTGTATACCAATCACTCACTGAACCTTTTAAAGTTTCATTTCTATCATGTCCTTTATAATAAAAGTATCCAGTCCAGGATCATACGTGTCCAGTTGTCAGATTTTTCTAATCTCCATTGTTCTGAACCTTTCTCAATCTTTTCATGACCTTCATATTTCTCAAGATTACAGGGCTGTCATTTTGTAGAATATTTTTCAATTTGGGTTTGTCTAACATCTCCTCATGAGTAAATCCAGGTTTTACTTTTTTAGGAAGAATATCACAGAAATGACCCTGCTTTTTTATTGCATCTTCTCAGGTAGCACACACAATGTTGTCCCAATACTTGTATTGTATTAACTTGGTTCACATAATTTAGATGGAGCCAGCCAGTGTTCTCCTTTGGAATTAATAAGTATTTTGTGTGGAAGCGACTTGAAACTACAAAAATGTGCAATTCCTCATCCCACTCTCTATATTTACAAGTTATTGATATATCTTGTTTGAATTAATTATGACTAGGATAGTGTCATATTGTAATTTTTTTCATTCTTTCCACATATATTACTTCCCATTTATTTATTCATTTGCTTATTTACATCAGGGTGGACTCACTGATTCCTCTTTTATTCAATAGGCTATAGTCTGTTAGTATCGTTATTTAGTTAAATGGCTAGATTGTCCTCTATTTGGCCAATGGAAACCCCCTCACACTGGCTTCTGGATCCTTTTGTTGTACTAGCATTTTTCTTTGAGTGCTTCCTTACTGGCACATCAAGATATTCCTGAAATCAGCCATTTCTTTTAATAGACCTCAGCTATCTGGAAGCTACCCCAACCCTGTGCTCTTGTTTTTTTGTGGTTTTTTTTTTTTAGAATTTTATTTATTTATTTTATTGAAACATCGATTATTCACATTTATGAGGTACAGAGTTTAATTTCAATACATGTATACAGTATGTGATGATCAAATCGGGGTAATTAACATATTCCTATTACAAAACTTAATTATTTTATGATGAGTATATTGAGTATTCTCTTCTAACCATTTGACAACCTGCAGTAAATTATTGTTAATTATAGATGCCTAGCTTGAGTGTACACCAATAGAACTCATTTTTCCTTTCTAGCTGTTTTCTGTCCATTAACCAACCACTCACTATCTCCCACCTTCCCTTTTCTGCTTCTTGTAACCACAGTTCTTTCTCCTTCTGAAAGTTTAACTTATTGTTATTTGTTTATTTTTATTTATAGCTCCCACTTACAAGTGAGAATATGTGAAATTTCTCTTTTGGTGCCTGGCTTACTTCACTTAACATAATTTTCTCCAAGCTCATCAGTGCTGCTGCAAATGGCAGAATTTCATCCTTTTTTATGGCTGAGTAGTATTCCACAGTGTATTTATATCACATTTCCCTTATCCAATTGTCAATCCATGGACATTTAGGTTGCTTCTACATCTTGGCTATTGTGAATAGAGCTATGATAAACATGAGAGTGCAGAGGTCCCTTCGACATGATGATTTCCATTCCTTTGGGTATATACTCAGCAGAGGGATTGCTGGATCATATGGAAGATCTATCTGTATTTGTTTGAGAAACCTCCATACTGGTTTCCATAATGGTTGTGTGAGAGTGGTATTTAAAAGTTGAGTAGTCAAATGAACACTAGGTGAGTTCATTATTAATGTTGTATTTTAATGTCAAAGCCTTGTAATATTTGTACCTTCATTTTGTCCATGAGAAACCTGGCTGGTTCCCATTATCCATAACATATTTACATATTTGCTAAATCTCCTGTGTGTGGCTAATCTCCCAAAAAACTGCCAGGCTGCCCTCACCACTTTCCTCTGACACACAGTCTTTTCAGGGGCTGCCATTGCTGGCCACTCCACACTCGTCACCTTACTCTGCATAAACCCTATGCCTGCCACCATTACTACCCCTGCCTAATGTCTTTTGGAGGAGACGAGAGGAGGGTTGATTTGAGGAGACAGGAGACGAGAGAGGAGAAAAGAGAAAAGAGGAAGAGGGAAGAGGAGAGGACAGAACAGGACAGAAGAGAGAATTAGGGAGAGGAGGGGAGTAAAGAAGCAACGTTCATATTTTAAACTCTGTATTACCTTTTAGGATGGATTGAAACATTATGAACTGTGAGATATTTTATAATTATGATGCTCAACATTTTGCAAATTGAAATACTGCAGTAATAAAAATGCCTAAAACCTATAAATAGTATTTTCTAAAGTGGATTTGTTTATTGAACATCTTTCAATCTTTGTTTAAAAAATAAAGTGAACTACAAAAGATATACCTTATATATCAGGTTGAATTTTTTAAGTATGGCATTTTATATTTAGGAGATCTTTTTATTTAACGTGTATATTTTTAAAAAACTATAAAAATACCTTTGACTTTTACATGGCAAAGAAACATATTATCAAAACCCCAACATTTCTCTGTAAATAAAGCTTTCCATGAATCCATTACCTACTACTGGCAAGGACTTAGAAATAATGACACACTCACTAGTCTTTAATAGACACATGATGAGCACAAGCTCCAGTCTGATCAGCCAGTGAACTAAATATAAAAGGAATGCTTTATAAAGTGCCATTTAGATTCCAGTGTAATAGAGATGTAATGCATATGTCAAGTTATTGAGTTGTCAACTTAAATAGAAGCCAGTATGTCATCCAGTAATTATTGCTATTTAGGCCTGAGGCTTAGTGCTAATATTAGCATGTGAGTGTTAAGTATGCAAAGTACAAAAGGGAAAAGAAGAGATTATATGAAGTAAACCCTAAAGAACTCATTATGTTACCAAAAGCCAAAATCTATCCTTTAGAAATGTGCTGACATTTTAAAATCATGAAAATTTGTGTAATAATATATAAACCACTTGGGGGAAGAAAAGCACAACCAGGTACTAGATATTTACCTGTTATTTTATAAAAAGTTTAATGTATTATCATTATGCTACTTAGGTATGTTATCAGAAGTCTATCTGAAATTAAATTTGGTAGTTCAGTTTCTAGTTGCAATGATTTACTGACAAATATTTGGGACTACAGGGTTTTCCTGAAACAAAACAAACAAACAAATTTTTCCCTTGGAATAGACCTTTATATTTAACCAAACTTAAAACTTGAGTAGCTCTATAAAACTCTTTTGCAGTCCTCCACCTGTGAATCAGGCTTATGATGTGTGTTTATTTAGCTTGTATATCTACCTTTATGTAGCACTCAGGGTGATCACTTTTATAATATCAGAAATCTATGGAAGCTGAGAAATAAAAAGAGCTTTCGAGATTTCATCTGCAGGGTTTGGAGATCACACACAAACGCACACACACACATATAATACATACAAACATAAATATTAGGTCCCTTTTACAGGTAGTATAACTAAATTAAAAGCACAGTTCATTTTTAAGGTAACCCTTTCAAAGAGTTAGATTAAAACCTGCTGTTTGTAAGTGCATTGTACATATAAGCAGTCCAAAAAAAAACCAAGAAAAGGAAAAAAAAAAAAAAAAAAGACACTCTGGCATCCCTTTCTGGTCCGTTTCTGAAGAACATTAAGTAATAAAAGGATCCATTGAAGATTAAGATAAAATCTAACAGGACCAACACTGTCTTTCCTAATTCACTATGCAGACAGCAGAGTCAGCAGAAAGATTGGACTATATCCAAAACCTTTTAAAAGCATATAGTCTCTAATGCAGAAGGAATCTTTATGTGAACAGACAACCCCACTCACACATGCCACCACCACCCTGGCCTGAATTTTATACTAACAGAATAAAACCACACAGTGCAGAACCACATTCTTTTGAAGGAAGGATCCCATGTATTTAAGAGTAAGCCATTCAAGGCAAAGGACAAGAAGCAGCCCGAGCCTTCAGTTAGATGCTGTTCGACTTCCTCTTTGGACTTCTGCTTTTGTCCATGTTGTAACACATCCCATACACAGGCCTAAGACTCACCTTTCAAGTTCAACTCAACCTATTCTCCTCCAGGAAGTCTTCCCTCTGTGCAGCTCTCCAAGTGGCACTAAGCACATTTCTTTTGTCTTCCCATACTATTTTGAGTTTATGCTTTTATGGAAATGTATTTTAATGTATATCTCCTTCACTAGACTGTAAATTTCACTACTGCAAATTTAATAGTTTAAATTTACTGTAAACCCTACAAGGGCCAGTATCTTATATTTGTATTCCCAGTTCCTATCACATAGACTATGGTTAGACTGAAGATCAGACAGATTTAAGGCCCTAGCTTTTCTCCTGGTCTTTACTGAGAAAAGGCCTCTACATTCCAAAACAGGTTGAGCTAGTTTTTCTTCCTTAGAGAAGTAGGGGGATTAAAATCAATCCTCATTTTTATTGCCTTTCCTCTTCTTCTATACCTCAAACACCAAACCACATGAAAAGGACTAAAGAAGTTGTAACTACAAGTTTGATCTTAATTGGCGAGTGCAATTTGGAAATTTTTTTTGAAGAAGAAAATGGAAAATTTCCCTCAGGCAATTTTCACCCTGTTGGCTTCCTGGCATTGACCTGGAAAAAGATCTGGAGGCCCTGATAAAATATCAAAGAGTTTATTTGAGCTGATATGTGTGACCGTGGCCTAGGAAAACCCCACCAAATGGACTTGGGCAGTGCTTTCTGAAAGGCCAGCTGGACTTTAGCATTTTTACAGTCACAGAAAAGTGAAAATAAAAAAAAGGAGAGAAAAGGGGACAGCTCCTTAATCAGCACATCGACTTTTCTATTACTTACATAGCGTCGCAGGTTAGTGATCAGTTCTCGGTTGCATCCTAGGTATGGATGTATGAGCAAGGGTCACAAGACACAATTTCAGCATTCCTAAGTTAATACAATTTCTTTAGGCATCAGAAAGTCTCCTGGCAGGTTAAAAGTACTGTTGTGATAACAGTTGCAGAATGTGTGGACGTGGCTATTGCCTATTCCCGGTTCCCCAAGCCTATTAGGAATTTAGCTGATTTCAGCAAGAGCAGATTTCTGGTTTATCACTGGTAGTTGAATGTATTCCTGAAGCAATAAATATAGTTGTTCAATCCACACCATTAAAGAGATGTTCAAGACACAAAAGGTTAAAATGCAAATAGCCTTGAATAAAGAGCCAGGTATTGGTTACTATACTTCTCGTTAATATACAATTGACTGACAATATATGAATACTAGGTTTCGTAGAGAAGTTGTAGTTAAAGTAGATTTGCACAGATAATCAGTTAAGGTGGTTCAGAGACACTTTGGCCAATCATGTTTGATCTCAAGTGAGGAAGGACAAATCATCAGTATGGTCAGAGATATTTCTTATTTTTCAGTAGTTTTCAGTATCCCAGTTCCTGAGGGCTTGAGAAATGATATTTAAGATATTTCGCATCATTAGAATGCCACTGATTTTCATCATAAACTATTTTTTAATCTTACTTTGTTCCTTTATTATAAAATATTTCCTTTATTTGAAAACCCAAAAGTAAAAATTAATAGTCATTAATGAGCACCCTTTGTTTTAGGGTTTATCTAGACAAGATCAGTAATAAGTCTTTTCTGTCCATAACTAACACTTCTTTTGATGTGAAAACATTCTTGTTACTTCACAACTTTCAACTTGTTTAACAAAAATCTCAGAATTTTGCATACATATTCAATAGTGAGATTGGTCTATAATTACTTTCTTGGTGTAGCTTGTCCTGTTTTGTCACAAAAATCACGCTGATGTGTATTAGCTCATGTCCGTTGCGTATAACAAAATGAATGAAACTGGCTAATTTGTAAAGAAACAATATTTATCGTCCACAGTTTTGGAGGATAGGAAGGCCATAGCCCAGGGAGTGTATCTGGTGAGGGCCTTGTTCATGGTGGTGGCTCTACAGCCACACAGGTGTCACATGCAAGAACAGATAAGCAAGGAAGAGCTAAGCTTCTCAGTTGTTCTCCTTTTAAAGCCATCAGAACCACATCCCATTACCATCCATTAAACCATCAATTGATAAATCCATTCACAAGGGTACAGTCCTCACAATCTAATCACCTCTCAAAGGCCCCACATTTCAAATACCATAATTGGATTTCCCACCCTCTTAACTATGGTACAGTGGGAATTAAGTTTCAATGAGTTTGAGAGGACATTCAATCCACAGCATGATGTTACAAAATAAAATGAGAAAATTTTCATTTATTTAACAGGTCTGGGAACGTTTTAATAACGCTGAACTTATCTGTTTTATAAACTCTGGTCTTAATGCCCTTTTATTTCAATGTTAGTGCTTTTACTTATTCACCATTGCTATATTGCAGTCTTTGACTTTCTCTTGTGTCAATTTTGGTATTTTCTACTTTGCTACAGAGTGATATGTTTTTGCTTTGTTTTAGATTCATTGCTATATTGGAATGCACTAGTTTCTTAACTTCTTAAAGTCTCTTCTTTATCTTTGTTTAGGTATTTTTAACAGTATTTAGATTTTTTTTTCTCTCTGTTATAGGATTATCTGTATCTGTTTTACTGGTGTTTTTTAAGAGTAAGCTTTTAGACATTATTCTTTCTATATTATTTCTATTTTTATTTCATTGATTTTAGACTCTATCATTTTAATTTTCCTTTCCTGGTTTTTAGCAATGAAACTTTAAACTGAAGGAATTTTGTTAAATTATTTTAGAGGCAAAACAAATCTTATTTTCTATTTTATTTCCACAGAGTATGATATTTAATATTTAAGGTTTAGACCTCATGTCTAAGATATTTCAAGTTATCTTTTATATCATTTATAGAGTTAATAATGTGTATATTAAATATTCAGTAAGTCATTGCAGAATAACAAAAATGTCAAGCATAAATTTTAAATTTTACATCAATAAATTTTAAAAAATATTAATAATTAATATGGCATAACAGTTTTTCTTTTCTTGAAATATACTGATATACATCTATTCAACTAATGTTCTCATCTTTATTGACTTATTTATCAAAGACAAGTTCAAATGCCAATGCAAAAGTTAACCTGCTACTCCCCTGCCCATTTAAAAATATGAAGTGGCATTCCTTGACCTGCACATGGCTTCTTGTACAACGAAATGTTTGCAAGATGGTGCTATGGGTTAAATGTGTATTCCAAAGGTTTATGAATTGGAGACTTACATTACATTATACCAATGTTCAGAAGGTGGGAAATCCTGTTATGGTCATTGAAAGGTGGAGCCTTTAAAAGGTGATTAGATTGTGAGGATTTTACCCTTGAGAATGAATTAATCCATTGATCACTTAATGGGTAGTCATTGGTGTAGTTCTGATGGCTTTAAAAGGAGAGTAAGTAAGGATGTAGCTCTCTTGCTCTGCCATTCCCCATGTGAGGTAAAGGTCTAAGAAATTGTTTGCATGTGGATATCCAATTGTCTAACCTCCATTTGGTAGAAAAGCCTACTTTTTCCACATGTGGACTCCTTGGCAATTTTGTTGCAAGTTAATTGACCACAAATATAAGGATTTATTTCTGCACTCTCAATTCTGTCTCATTGATCTATACACCTATCCTTTAGCCAATACCCCATTGCCTTGATTTCTGTTGTTTTATAGTATGTTTTGAAATCAGTACTGTAAATCCTCCATGCTTTTTTTTTTCAAAATTATTTTGGCTATTTATTCTAGATCTTCTGCATGTCCGTATAAATATTAGGATCAGTTTCCCACACACACACAAAACACTGCTAAGATTTTGATAGGTAGTACACTGAAGCTGTATTATACTGATCTTTAGAAATGGGGGAATAAACCTGTGGCCCAGTTTCATATTTTATGACTTTATTTAAAAACATTGTCTATTAAAAAAAAAACAAAAAACGGATCTTGTGAATCCAAGAAAGCTTAATTATGAACAGTCTAATTAAAAATGCTCAGTAGCTCTATCATTTTGTTTTGTGAGACTCTCCAATTTTAAGTATTCATCTATGTATCTACTTTTTATATGGAAAAATAGAACATAATTTCATTCAAAGAACACTGGCCTGAATTTAATCCCAAACTAGGTTCTGCTACTGTTCTTATGTAACTTGGAATAAGACAATTAACTTTTTCTGGGCTTCAGTTTTATCATATAGAACAAGGCCTCTCATTGTTTTAATATTTTGAGTAAATAATATCTTATGCTAATTTATTCAGAAATGTTTCATAACTACTTTGTATTTTATTTGAGACCATAATAAAGCACTTTAAGCCAATTCTTATACTTTTATGTTTTGCATATTTAAATAAATTATTACATTTTATTGTGAGCTTAGCTGCATTATCTGTGGTAGGAATTAATTGTTTCATCAACAGAGTCAAAGGAAACACATCTCTTGAGGTTAAAAATAAAGAAAAGTTAATCTTTTCTTCATTAAAACAATGTTTGCCTGTATTTTCATTTTGTACACAGCTTAAATGTTTCAACTGAACTTTGCTTTAAATGAATATTATCTTTAATTGCTTCTTATATAAATTTGAGAAAATTTAGCACTTTACTGACATCTAAAACTTTTTTAGCTCTGTGCCATAATATTAGAAAACTAAGATTCTTAATTTACAGTAGTTTTGTCTTATAACTTCTAACATATCTGAAACACCATGATATGATATAATACGAAGAACAAGAGGCCAAATGTTGGAGACTTTGGAAGAACTCATGTATTTGAAGTTTACTAGATTGATGGCTTTAGATAAACAAATCAGCTTTCTGGAATTTGCCATTCTTATTTGTAAAGTTTGATGTGGTCATTCTGATATGCATGCAACTGGAAAGCTGTAACAAGAAAACTATATACCATGGGAAAGCAATTTCAGAAACTGTGCTACCTGGAAGCGGGAAAGCAGCAGAGCACACCTGGGGTCCTAGGCAGGAGCTGAGGGCAGCAGCCCCCATCTGGAAGCAGACAAGGTGCTTGATGAAAATACCCCTTCCGTGTGGGTGGTTTACCACAGCAACGGCTGCCATAAAAGTGGCCTGATGCTACAGAAGTAGCCACAGCCACCACGTAGGCAGCCCACCAGACATTTGACTGCATTGACACAGGGAGGTTCACCAGCAGAGACTAGGAAAAGAAGCGGACATCTCTCTCTTCAAACCCCTCTCCAGAGTAATGGAAGAAGCAACTGCTCCACCAGAGGACCGCACAACAATGTAGAGATACTAGAAATAAAAAAATCCAAGAAAATATGACACCAACAAAAGAATACAGTAATTGTCCAATACCATACCCTATAGAGCAAGAAACCCTTGAAATGATTGAAAAGGAATTCTGAGCAACAATCTTGAGGAAACTCACTGAGATATGAGAAGACTCAGTTAGACAATATAAGGAAATGAGAGAAAAAAAAAGAACCCAAGATATGAGGAGGAAATTTACAAAGATATTAATGCCTTAAAAAAGAATGTAGCAGAACTCGTGGAACTGAAAGTCACTCAACAAAATAAAAAACTTAGCTTAAGTAGCAGACTTGAACAGCTGAAAAAAGAATTTCTGATCTTGAAGATAGTTTTCTCAAAATAACTCAGTCAGACAAAAAAAAAAAAAAAAGGAAAGAAAAAGATATTAAAGAAAATCTAAGAGAGCTAACAGACAACCTTAAGCACACAGATATTCACATTATGTGTGTTCCAGAAGCGGAGGAGAAAGAAAAAGGCATGAAAAACCTAGTTAACAAAATAATAGCCAAAAACTTCCTAGGTGTAGGGAGAGACATGAATATTCAGATCCAGGAGGCTCAAAGATCCCCAAACAGATCCAACCCCAAAAGAACCTCTCCAAGACACATTATAGGCAAACTGGTAAAGCTCAAAGACAAAGAATCTTAAAAGAAGCAAAAGAAAGGTGTCAAGTCACCTATAAGGGAGCCCCTATCAGACTAACAGCAGACTTTTCAACAGAAATGCTACAGGCCAGAAGAAAATGGGATGATGTATTAAAAGTACGAAAAGGAAAAAACTGCCATCCATGAATATTGTACCCAGCAAGGCTATCCTTCAGAAACAAGGGAAAAATAATGTATTTTCTAGACAGACAAAAACTTCAGGAGTTTACCATCACACAACCAGCCCTGCAAGAAATACTCTGCATCAGGAAACCAAAAAATGATAATCACTCATTTTACCAGCTATAGTTTTGTTCATACTTTCTGTCTTTTTCATAATTCAGTCTTGGTACAGTGGCATATTTCTAGGAATTTCTTTTATGCAAGTGATCTTATTTGTTGACCAACAATTATTTATAGTATCCTCTTATAATACTCTGATTCCTGTAAATTTGGTTGTAATGATCACTCTTTCATTTATGATTCTAGTTGTTTGAGTGTTCCCTCTTTTCTCTTAGTCCATCTATAGGTTTGTCAATTTTGTGGATCTCATCAAAGTACCAACTTTTGGTTTCATTGTTTTTCTCTGTTTTCTATACTTTTACCTATGCTCTAATTTTTATTATTTATTCTCTTTGCTAGGTCTGTGATTAGTTTGCTCTTCATTTTCTAGTTTCCTAAGGTGCAAAGGTGATTGTTGATCTGAGATCTTTCTTTTTTATTAATGCATGAATTTACATTAAATGCATTTCCCTTTTAACAAACAAAAAAATTATAAAAAAAATATTTTTTTTAGTCTTTTTTTGGAGGTATATCTGGAGTTAAAATATACCGCATAATTTTTAGTGCAGTTTTTCATCCTGCTTTTTCACTTAATATTCTGTCTTGAAAATTTGTCTTAAATATTCTTCAAAACTATGATTTTAATAACTGCGTTATTGTAGTGGATTGAATTATGACCCCCAAAGCTTACTGAAGCTTGAATTGTGTCCCTCAAGTTTCATATATTAGAAACTTGGCCACCACTGTTACTGTTAAAAGGGTGGGAAATCCTATTATGGTAATTGAGAGGTGGAACCTTGAAGAGATGATTAGATTGTAGGACCATGTCATAGTGAATGGATTAAAAATGGTGGTCATGGGTGTGGTTTAGAGGGATTTAAAAGGTGAGCATGAAGGTCTGTCTCTCTCTTCTCTCTTTGCTTCCACCATCTTGCAGTGTGAGAACCCTGGGTCACTTTCACCACCACCATCAGAAGGACTTTGGACTTCCCAGCCTCAGAAATTGTAAGCAATAAATTTCATTTTCTTTATAAATCATCCAGTTCTGCATGCTTTTCAGAAGTAACAGAAACAGACTAATACAATTATATTGCATTTTAAGGAGGTCCATAATTTATTTAACTATTCTCATACTGTTGAATATTCAGTTTATTCTCAATTTTTTATCTTTATATGACTGCCTTCCACATTTAAGCCTATATATATTTTCTTTGATTATTTTCTTACAGTTTCAAGAAGTGAGATGATTGGTTGAAAGTGTATGAACATTTTAAAGACTTCTATTTATGAATCCAATCTGTTCTTTAGAAAAGTTTTACCAATTTATCCTTATACTAGAAAATTTTGACATTGTTTTTCTTACAGCGCCAGTATTATACAGTATGATACTTCTATAGTTTGAGAAATGAAAAATGTCATTTTCTGTTTTAATTTCCATTTCTATGAACATCTTAGGATGTTTATTAGCCATTTGTGTTTCTCTGGGGTGTGTGACTTGTCTGCTCATGTCCTTCACCAAATTTCTGTCAAGAATTTTCTAATTCATTTTTAAGAGTTCTTTACATATTAAGTATGTTCATCTTTGTGTGTTAAATTTGTTCCTTATCAAGTGACTTTAAATTCCATTTGTGATGTTTTCCACTGTATGTTGAGAAGATAATTTTTTTATCTGATCGTTAAGTAAATAAAAAATTAAGAAAACAAACCCCCAAAACAAAAGTTGCTGCTTGTTAGCCAAATGTCTTTGAGCAAATTACCTACTAACTTTGAACCTCAGTTTCCTAACCTGAAAATGAGAGTAATGATGGGGATGACCTCAGAGTCTGATCCACGTAAGTGCTTAGCATAGGGTCCTTGCATGTTGCTAACACTCAATAAGTATTAGCTACTTGTGCTAAAAATAATATTAGAAATAGCAATAGTAATAAAATTGTTGATAGGGAATAATACTAAACTACATGGAGGGAATGTCTACATTTTAGTTATGTTTTGGTAAAACTAGTTAATTGATAAATTTGAAGCAAACAATTTAAACTTTCCAGACCTAAGAATAGTCATGTGTAAGTAAAGGATAATAAACAAAATGATCTCAAATATTTCTTCCTGATCTGAAATTCAATGAATATGTTATTATTATAGGGACTTAGTAAGTGAATATGAATTTCATTTTAATAAACACATATTGGACTTCTTCCAGCTTTTTGATCATTGCCACTTGCACAATATTGTTCTCTACTTCAAAAAAGAAAAAAAAAATAGCATTAATTAATGGAATTGTACTTAAAACCATTTAATGGCTTTTGATTAATTTGCTTTTCTGCGGAAATACCTTGGAAATAGAAATATGTAACCTCATTATAATTTTATAATATGTCACATTGGCATTCTGGTAGCATGAATAATTCAAATGGAAAAATTCCTAAAATCTCTGTGCTTAAAGGTGTCACTTCAGTTATAACATTAAAAAAAAAAAACTCTAAGAAAGCTTATAGGTTGAGCAATATCCTCATGCTTACAGATATAGATACATTTATATACAAAGATATTTAACATTTAACAACTTTACTAAATTTTCCTCATCTTATAAGCTGAAGAGAGTGGAATAAAAATCACTGCTTACTTACATGGTCTAATCTGTAAATTGGAAAGTCTTCAGAGGAGGACTAGGTAACAATGAAATTTGCCTCGTGTGACAGATGTAATGAATCAGATAATCACAGTATCACTGTGTGCGGAAGCAAAATAAGTGAACTGTCATGTACAGACCTACAGTAAAGGTAAGGTTTGTAATATTTATTGTTTTATTTCTAAAAAAAAAAAAAAAAAAAGACAGGTGTCATTGGCAGCTTGAAACAACATTCATGCCTGTGCAACTGCATTCTAATCATATTTAACAAATGACAAAAGCAGTCATTACCTGGAGTTTTTCATTTGATTGCTTTGTACCTTCTGGGGACAGGAGATGAATGAAGGAAACTGACACCTTCAGATGTTGTCTTGGTTAGTATTGACATTTTTCCTTCAGGGTTGACAGCTGCTAATGAATTTAATTTAAACATGAATCAGAGGATCGAAAAATATCTTTTAAGCACAATTTTACTAAAACGGATATTGAGGCACATTGATCATAAGTAGGAGCAGAAAGTAAATCTAATTTACAAGATATCAAATCACCACTATAAGCCCACTCATATAATTTTATTCTTTAATTTTTAAGTAAAACTTATGCTCATATTCTCAGATTTAGAAATTATAGACAGTACATTAAATTAAATAGAAACATTTCCCATATAAATACATCATTCAAAGGGAAGTTCTATTCAGCCACCATGAATAAAAATGTAAAGGTATAGAGAATGGCATGAGATAATTTTTATGCAAATTTATCCTTATTCCTAAATCATCTTTAAAGACATAGTTTAAAAATGTGGTTTATGGGCAGACTCCTTGGATTCTTTTCCACTTTCATCTCTAATTATCCTGTCTTTTGTAAAACACGAGATCATTACATGCCTTTGTTTTGTGACATAGAATACCTGAATTTCTAGTTTCCCTCGCAGAATAAAACTGAGATACATGAAAGTGGTGTCAAAATTTAGGGTGAATGTTAATGATAAAGAATGAGCATGTATGTACCAGATTACTGTTTGGAAAGCACATTTCTTAACTAAATAGGAAACGAATGAACAAGTTAAAGGATTCTCAGAACAGTGCAAAACAGGGTCATCTGCTACAAGAGTGAGAGTGGGAAAGTGGAAAACTGGAGATTGAAAAAGGAAGTTCTGGAGCAGCTTGGGGTGGAGCTGTGAATCAATAAAGGTTATTTGATGAGCATACTTGCTGCTCTATTTGATCTAAGGAAGTTCAAACTTGTAGTGAGCCAACAAGTGTAGGACGTTAAGTGGGGCTGGTAGGATGCAGGGAGATGAGGGGGTTACAAATTATCCATAATCTGTGTGCAGCTCTTGCTTTCCACAGAGCCTGCAGTTTGAGTGACTGACAGGAGTAAAGAAATGCCTTATTTTTCTCACATTGTGCTATTTCATGAATCTCTGTTGTTTTTCCTTGTCCAGAATGAATTTATGCAATAAAGCGGGACAATTGTGCAGCCATTTCAGACTATGCTCAGCTATCACCCCAAAAGCCTTAGTGCTTTTTTCTTCTTTTTTCCGGAACGTGGGAATAAACTAGTGAGAACTATCCTCTGATTTGCTACACTCTCCTTCCGCCACTGTTCCAGGGACTAGCTTTTTTCCTGGGGAGAACAATGATACAAGACCAGCCAGCTGAGGTGAGGAGCGGGTAGAGGTGTGAGTCAGAAATAAGCCTTTGTTGTTTTGAGCATTAGAAATTTAGGGATTGTTTCTGTAACATAATTTAGCACATACTGACTGATATGTTCCATATATTACATAGCTATATGCTAAGTCACATCAGATTTCTTTGAAACACAAATTCAGGGACTGTCAATTTCTTTCTGCGGTGTTCATAGTTTCAGTGTTTTAAGTACCCCACAGGCATCAGTAATGACTTCTCTCCTTCGACCCCCACAGGTTCTAACTGTGAAGGAATCTAATGAGATTCACCCTTGCACTTAAAACTGCCCCAAACTGACTATTAAACTATTTAGAAATGCCTGTCCTATCTGTGTTGTAGTGGTGGGAAGGTTTCTTTATTAAATTTTAAATGCTACTCCTATTAATTGTGAAGATTTTAATCATTTTTCTCTATGGCAGCAAACTATTCAATGAAGTCTAGGTGCTGTGTAAGATATATTAATATTGTACTCCACAAAAGAAAAATGAATGTATCATATAGGTTAAGCCACGTTACACATATTTTTAATGCATGCACTCTAAACACAAGAATGTGAAGTCTGTTTCTTCAAAGGGTCAAATGGAAAACTAATTTCTCATTCTCTCTCTCTCTCTCTCTCTCTCTATCCTCTCTAAGAGGTATTTCTCTGTGATTCTTCATATAACAGTCTATCAAATATTCCCTCTGGCTGTAACTGCTTGAGTGTGTTTTGTTTATTGCTGTCACTTTCCTTAATTATTTCATGCAAATTTTTTAAGCAAGCTCCATTATAATTGCAATTGCACTTTGCATTTTCCTAGACATAGTTTGTAGTCTTGCAACACCCAGTGCCTTATTTTGCATGCAGTAGCTATTAATAGGCATTTTTTCACATTTCTCCAATTTCATTATTGTTTATTAGAACTTTGAGGAGTTGAACAGCCCCGCCTTTTCATACTCTTAAAATTGAATCTCACATATTCAGATCAAGCATTATATTAGTAAGTTGCTTTAAGCCCACAGGGTGTGAACATATGGAATAATTGTATTAATGAGAATAAGTATTGTAACAAATAAACCCCAAATCCAGTGGCTTAACCTACTAACAGCTGTGTTCTCTTTCACATAGCAATCCCATACTTGTCTTCCTGTTTGGCTCGGGGAGGGGGTGTTTTATTTCATGCTGTCATATAAAGCTCTAATTTTTTAGTCTTCAACATATGATTTCCAAGCTTTCCTGAGTGTCCACATTCAGCAGGCAGAGGGGGTAAGAACATGGGTGATTGCATAGGGGAGGTCATTTGAACTAGACCTTTAAATATAATGTATCACTGCTACCCACAGCCAGGAACTATCACATGACCATAACTAATTGCAGTGACGACCAGGAAATGTAACCCAGAAAGAAGAGGAAGTTAACCAATCTCTGTCATATATTTAAGTACTTTGATTATTCTTGTGTTTCATCAAATCTAGAATTTACTTTTTTTTAAAACCATCATTGGAATAAAGATTTCTCTTAACATTGATGATGTTATAGACTTCCATTATGATTTAATTGAAACCATCTTTTTTAATACATCAAAGTAAAATAAATTTTATAATTGATAATTTCATATTTTTTTATGTAATGTAGTAATATCTTAGTAACTTTCCAAGAAAAGTTTAAGCTTTTAAATAGTGATAGCAAATATTTTATAAGTACTAGGGTGCTAACAATTTTTAAATTTAATATTACTTAGTGAAACTATATGAATTGTTTATAATTTTTCTACTGTTTCTCAGAGGACGTGACCTTTAACAATGAGTGCTAAAAAGCAATAAGTTAAGCCACCAAAGAGTTGAATTAGGAAATTAAAATACTGAGCAATTCTAAGGAGTTATGCGGTCATATATGTTTATAAAAACACTGTATGTTTTAAAATATATTAGATCAATCTACATTTCTTAAAAAATACTTTTACTATCTATTAAAAATCAAATAACTCATGATTGGAAAAGGAATAGTTAGCTAATATTTCTTACATGAGGTTTTGTTGTAAAATGAAGTCGACTGAAAACCTCACAACGCAATGATTTTAACTGTACAGATAGCTTGGAAGACTCCAAAACAGTGTGGGAACAAAATGACAATACTCGAAATGATAAAACAAAATGATAATATATGTCTAAATGATAAAACTCTTTAGTCCATTTTCATTTATAGCTTCTGTTTACCATGTTTTAACCATTTTTGAAAAATAATACTAAAAAACCTAGAAATGGTGTAGGAATGCTTGTTAACATTAAATATTTCTAATTACCATCATGACTAAAGGGATATGGTTAATGAGCTAGAAAAATAAAGTTCTAATTCATTTCTTGAAAAACTTCTTTCTAACTTTCAACATAAACTATATTTGCTATGGGAATTCTCCAAAATTTTCATTCTTGAAACAGTGAAGAAAAAACAATTTCCTTTTTAATTAATGTTTAGAAGTCTTTTCTTCAGTGTTCTTCATTAAATACATTGTTTGTTCTTGGTCACCACATTTTATGTACACTATTCTACTTTACGTATAAATGTTTAAAAAAATTCTAAGCCACATTATTTATCTGCCAGCTTTACTCATTAGAAACAGCGCTGAGTTTGGATATCTTTGAATATATAAAGTATATTTCCCCCATGAAAAAAAAATCAGAATTTCAAGTTGAAATAAATATGACTTATTAGAAGTATTGGAAAAGAAAGTGCCTTATTTTTGTGTTTTCCCCTCCTTGGTCATATATGAAACATTTCTTATCTTCATTTTCAAAGCATCCATTTTGTGAGTAGTTATTACAAAATTTATTTATCTTTAATACATTTATTCACAAAACTATTAACAGCCACATAATTAAATGAGAACTCAGTTCACATGTTAAAAAAAAATTGTCAGCTTTAATGTTAATAAAATTAAGATTTTTTTTTCTAACATTCTATTCATCCTAGAAATGGATAATTGAATATAAATTAGTTTACTTTTTTTTTTCTCTCTCTCTCATTGGGAATACAGATTCTACTCATTTATATAAGGAACCTCTGTATAAACCAGAGGCTAAATGCCAGTCTTCGGAGTTCTAACCTATACCTAGTTACCCATGAAAGCCTCTAACTTAGCACTTTTTATCATTGAAATTTTCTGTTTTGTTGTCAGTCTCCCTCCCTAGACTGTAAGTTCGTTGAAAGCATTTCTGATGCCTGGCATAAAATAGTCACTCAAATGTTTATTGAACTGAATATAAGCTAAGTGAGTAGAATTGCAATTAGAACGTTGAATGAGCTGTTTGGGGACACATCACATGCTTTTGTTTACGGGTGACAACTTTTGTTTTAGAAACTGAGCAAAAATCTGGTGTGTTAAGTATGCTATGCATGGGCTGATTTCACACTTGAACACAATCTTTCGTATTGCAGGAAACAGAAAATATTTTACACTTTAAAATATCTCACACTGAACAAGTTGTGATCTTTTGCACTTATCTATTAATATTGGAGGGTTCCAGAGATGAGACCAGATTTGAAGTGAAATTCCAGTATAAAGAGATATTAATGATTACACCATATAATACTGAGTATAGTAATTATCCTGATTTGAGCATCACATATTGCACACAGGTAATGATATGCAACTCTGTACCCCACAAATATGTACAATCAATTATGTTTCAATAAAAATAAAAAAAATAAAATGTAAAAAAAGCGAGAAAGAGTTATTGAGTTCATTTGTAGCCATATCAGGTAAAAATAAATCTCTGCTATAATTTTTGCACACAGTATGACATCAGAGAAATAGCAAATATTCTTGCCATGACTCTTAAGACAGTAAACTTAAGATGTTACTTGTGGAAGCACTAACAGGCATTTAAGATATTATAAACATCACTCAATTGCAATACGAATAACAATAACTTTAGCTCAAATTCACCAACTCTAAAACTTACTCCTCAAAAAATTATTTCCAATGTCCTTTTGTCCTTTATAACACACACCTTTTATATTTTGAGCTACTTATTGTACATAGTGATTTGAGTAGTTGTTGAAGAATAAAAATCCTACTGGGCCATCCATGTTTACAGTTAAGTTTGGAGTTGTTAAAAGAAGTAGATGTAAAATTACTGTATTTAAGATGAACTGTATTCAAAGGTGTCTTCTTTAAATTTTTCTCTGTCTTACAGAAATTCACCTAAAACTTAACTCACTTCCATAAAAATTGACATGTATTTTCATGTGTTTCTAGATGATAGCAACCAAGAATAGAATTACTGACTGAAATAGCACAAATCAAGAAAATAATCTCACTTGTTCTCAGTTTGGGCGATTTCATTAAAGGCAATACTGCTAATACTTTACAGTGACAAAATATCTAACATATGTATCTTCAATGTGTTCAGTAGAAATTATTATATGAAGTCAGAATAATAAAATAATCCTCTATGGCTTAATAATAAGAAGAGCAATCCTCCATGATGTACATATTTTTAATGATACTTAGAAAGGTTGAAGAGCAAGTTCCTTATCTAGAATCTGTTCTTTTTCAGCTACTCAAGTTATATTCCCCTTGTGTGTTTTGGTACTCTTTGCCGGAAGTCATGTCCCAGTTTTCAGTTCCAGCTCATCTCCACTTATTATCACTAGACTTGTCAACCACGTGAAATGACCCCCCCATGCGCACTATGTAATATATCGAGGAATGTATTGCAGAAGCTCAAAGCTACCACCTCAGAGAGCTGGTTTCAATTTGTACTCATCTCTTTTCCTGCTGTGTCTTTACATTAAACCTTCTCTGAGGTTGTTACCTTAATATACTCAGTATATGGTCTACTTCTATTTTTCACAGATCATGTGTTACATTGTGAAATATACCTTTGTCCTTTGGTTGACTAGCTGTCATCACTTAACTTTTTGTTGTTGTTGTTGTTGTTTTTCCTGCTGTCTTTTATGCAAAAGGAAGCAAGCAGCTTTAAATTCGAGTTACACAGAATAGTTAACACAGTCACATCATTCTCGTATTTTTCTTCTTATGCTCAATTCTTACTTTATGTTAAACTTAAGAAATTACAGTTTCAATACAATATTCCCTAAGTCATTATACTTTTTATTTTTCCTTGTGCTGGGAGGGAAATCCTTTTCTTGTTAAAACAAAATACAGAATCCCCAAGATTTAGGGGAGAGAATTTTCCAGATTTGATCAAGCAGCTGAATATATTTAACATAGTTGATCTGGTACCTCACCAAGTCTGGAGGTTGCTTTCCCTCTCCTAAATTTTGAGATTTTTGTGTTTTATAGAAAAAAAAATTGTTGATCACTCCTTTTTCCTTAAAGAACTCTCCTTACTTCCAGAACAGTATGTTTTCTAATCTTTATCCTAGTTAACAGGCCATATCTCAGTGTGTGGTATGTGTTCCTCCTCATCCTCCTGAATTCCAATGCTGGATGCACTAAAGTCCTTAATCACCTTCATCTACATTCACTCCTTATTGAAGTCATCTACTCTTGTGGCTTTAAATACATTCATAGGCTGATGACTTCCAAATTTATATCTCCAGGCCTCTTCCTTGATCCCTAGATTCACATAGTCATTTGTCTACTGGCCATCGCTCTGTGGACAGTAAGCATTTCAAATTTGGCTTGAGAAAATATAAACTCCTATTCTTGGACCCCAAACCTGTTCCTCCCAAAGTCTTCCCCAACTCAATCCACTCTAGTTGCTTATGCCAAAGCTCACTGATGCCTTTACTCCTTTCTCCCATTCCTGTATCTAATCCACTGTGAAATCCACATGACTTTGTAATGTATCCACTAGACATAAAATACATAAAGTGCCTGGTTCACAGTAGGTAATCAACAAATATTTGCAGATGGGATGAATGCCTGAATATCCCAAATCCAACTGTGCTCACTTTCTCTACCATTTTCCCTTTAGTTAGATCATTTCATTAGCCTGATACCTTGCCTCACTGCTACCAGCTATGCCCGCTAACATCTGTTCTTAAAACAGCAGCCATGGCAGTGCACCCTGTCATCTTTTGTACAAAAAATCTCCAGTAACTCCCATCTCAGAGTCAATGCCAAACTCCTGCTACTTCAATATCATGCTCCCAACTCTGTGTCTTTGCTCTTCTGTGTTACTTCTTCCAGAAATGCTCTTTCTCCAGTATAAGCACAACTTGCTGATCCCTTAGTTCCATCAGGTCTTTGCTTAAATGAGATTATTTTTAGGCAAGCTTTCTATGGTAGATCACAGATTAGAAATATTTACTGCCAGCCCCATTTGTCACCCTCACAAGCTCTGTACTTTACTCCCCCACACCACCCCCTTGATTTTTGGCTTTTGCTATGTGGATTGTCCATGGAATATCATACAAGTTGTTCCTGCTTGAAAAACACTTGCAATATAAAATCTTCCCATTTGAACTCTTGCACGCAAGATGAGAAGGGTATATCTGGGCTGGTCTTTTGGTTCCAGAAGGAGAACCAGAAGCACAGGGAGCAGAGCCAGGTCACACAGCCTACCCAGCCTAGATTACCATCTTCTAGTCACTTTATTTACTTGTGAACCAAATAAACATTTATTGTTGTATGTTACTATGATTTTTTTTTTTTTTGGGGTGGTTTTCACTTAGCATCCTGATTTGGCGGGGGGTGGTTACTTAGCCTCCTTAAGGCAACAGCTAACTGATATACCTCCTATGATCACCCTGTTTAAAATTAAATGTGCACAAAACATAAAACCCATAATGAACAGATTTTTTACATTATACCATCTATAAAATTCTCTTTAATTTATTGACCATTTAAAAATTTACATTATTTTTCTGGCAAAAAATGCATCATACTTGTATGATTTTCATGAGAACTAAGAGTTCTTGCATGACTTGCTCATGTCTTTGTGTCCAATCAGAGCAACACTGACAGCAGATGCTTTGGATATAATTTCCCATTCATCTTAGTTTCTTCTTCACAACACTCGATTCTTGCTGTTGCTGGAATGATTTCCAGAATGAGATTCATTGTGTAAGCTTTGAAGCAGGAATTTTAGCATTTTAAAATAAACAAATGCACACAGATTGTTCCTACAGAACAGGCTTAGGGCCCAGAAATTAGTTCTCTAACCATTCTCTTGCCATTTTTAGTTACTTCAGAGCTTAATCAAATACGCTCTTTCCTGGCATTCCATGCATTTCTTTGTCCCTAGTTTACCAGCCCTCGTCCACAGTTCTCTGGGGTATTCTCCTTAGAACTTAATATTTAAACATGGATAAAAAAACAATTTGCAACATGAGATTTAGCTGTGTGTGCAACATTTTATGTATTTTTTTTTTAACATATGGTTGAGAGAGTTCATAGTTTTTTATTGATAGCCTGTTATTGCCCTAAGTGAATCATTCAGGAAGTTCACATCCTACATTTCATTTATGTGGGTCTCTAATTTTTGCTCCTTGTATCCTGAGTAATTTAAATTAAGAAGCTTCATGTGATTGTTCCAATGGCTTGCTATACTTTTTATTGATTAAAAATAAAACCCTCAGTTTTAAGGAATAGTCCACTACTGCCGCAAGTCCTTTATGAAAGAGGTTAGATATTAATGTATTCACATATTTCTTTGATAAGAAGGACATTCTTATTATTATTTAAGCCTATTTAAATTAGTGAGTGCCAAACCTAACAAGTTTTTGTTTTGTTTTAATTTTAATTCTCATTTTTGTATTCTACGTGCATTAAAACAAGATTGCCTTAATTTATATATAGTAGTGTACAATTTCCCAAATAGTTGTGTATCATAGACAATACTAAATAATCTATTACGACGTATAATTTAACCAATAGCTGATTAAATGCATTTGAAATGAAAATTCAAAACCAGAAAAAATTATAAAAACATTTAAGCAACAAAATCATTATAACTTGTTTCAAATTGCCAACAAAATCAAATTTGGTATTAAAACATGTATTATTATTATTCATTTGACAACCGTAAAAGAGCAATTTCTGTTTACCGGCTCCAAAAACTTTTCTTCAGATATTTTCTTGGGTTAATATGAGTATTAAAGTTTTATTGTGTCCTTTTTATTTATATATGTATTAATCTATGTTGATGTTATTCATGCAAAATCATTCTGTTGACCTTATGCCCTACTTATTTTGTTAGTTTTTCAACTCTTGAAAAGTTTAAAATTTTTGAATTAAAATTTTATTATGTACTTATTATTTATGAATATATTAATCTATGTTTATGTTATTTTTGAAGAAATATTCCAGTAATCATTCTGTGCTACTTGTTTTCTGCTAGTTCTTTTCATCTCTTGATAAGTTTATCTTCCCATTAAGAATACCAATAGATAAATGTGCTTTGTGCTGAGTATTAACCTGAAAATGGATAGTGTTTCCCAACTTTGATTCTACAGGTATTGTCTTTAGTGAAAGGCAATATGCTTAATAAATCACCATATCAGCACCTCCGCTGCAAGGCACCACAGTTGGGAATAGTTCAATAGCTGATGTTTCTGTCCTTCAACCTACTGAGCTTACTAACTAGGTTTTGCTGTCAACCTCAGTTTGGAGCCCTACTGAGTCACACACGGAAGCAATAAGCACATTGCTCTATGTCTCCTATACATTTTTATCCCTGTGGTGCATGTATGTGTTCAAGCATAATGTTTTTTATTTGAATATGATTAATCATATTTAAAAATAAAAAAATGCAATGGATTTTGTCATCTTGAGATATTTGGTATTTTTAGTTGTTAATTAGTTAGATAACCTTTAGATCAAAAATACGTGTTAAAATACAATGGACAAATGATCAGTTAATGATTATGATGGGATACCAATTAATAAACCTATTGAGGGTTTTTGATAGTATAGGATAGCCAGGAGGCAGATGCTCAATATTTTCTATTTTTATACCCAGAGACACATTTTGAACTTTTGTATGTGTCATTTTCCTCCCTGTACGTGGCATATCAATTGTTTATAAGGTTATAATGATTAACTGGAATAGTGCATGAAAAGCATTAAGTGTGACTCAAAGAACATAGTAAGTGTTGAATGAATATGAACTAAACTAGATAATTGGCTTTACCCTTAGATGAACAAGATCTAAGGATAAGCCTAGGAATTTCTATTTGTTGGAAATCTTTCTGAAGGGTAAAATTTTATCTTCTTCTACATAAGGAACACCACATTGCTCAAAATACTTGACTATTAGGTACAGGAATGTACAAGCATATTTCCATTAGCAGAGATTTCATAATATTAACATTAGTGGTTTGGGGTGTTAATGGAGCAGAGTAGTCGTTTTTCCCAATACAGTAATAACAAGGAAACAATGCATTAATAAGGGGGATAAATCATTTAATGTTTCTAAGTAGAAAAAATGCCTTAACTAATGTAATACTGTAATAATATTTCTCAAAATTGTGCAATTTTTCTTAAAATTGTGCTTCGCTTAGGATGGACTGGGTTATGTTGCAGTAACAAGTAACCCCACGTATCAGTGGTTCAATTCAAACTGCTTATGCATGTTATATGATCAATGAGTGACAGCAGGGGGAGGGTCTAGAGGCTCATTATCATCATTAAGTTACCCACGGTTATGGAAACCCTATCTTGACACATGCTTCCATAAACATCTGAGCACGCAAAAGAAAGAGAGCAATTCACGCACATGTTCTTAAAACTTCTGCCCAGAAGTAAGGCCTATTGCTTTTGCTCACATTTTATTGGATAAAGTCAGTCACGTTGACAGGCTTAATTTCAAAGGGAGTAATTCAGAATGATCAGACTCATTTGCCTCAGAATAGCCCAATTTATGGTGGTTGATGCATAAAGAAGGCTAGTTCATTAATTAATAGCAATGATGGATCGGGCATGCTAAAATGAATAAGTTAAATAATTAGTTCATTAATTAATAGCAACAATTGGTCAGGCATGCATTCAACCTTGGTAGGCAAAATACGTAGAATATCAAATTATATTGAGAGGATTACTTGGTGACATGGAATCGAAATTTGGCAGTAGATTTTACAATATATGTGTGTTATTTATATATATGTCATATATATGTGTGTTACATGTTATAATAGCCAGATGTGTTTGTTAATACTATAGAAGTATTTTACTGATACAGACTGTATAATTAAGTTCATGTGCAAAAGTGCCCACTCCATTAAACAGCTTTGATTTTCACAACTGCAATATAGATAATGGGCTTGCCAACTTTTATAAGTTAAAATTTTATTCTTTAATCATAATTTAGCTTTGAATACAGTCATAATTTTCTGGGATTATATTCAGTCACCTGGAATTAATGCTTACATAATCTCTGTCACATATTCCTTGGTTTTTTTCATGCCTAAAGATATTACTGTTATTACCATTATAACTAAGTGCCTACTATGTACTAGTCGATTTACATGTTTTGCCTCTTTAAATTCTTCCAACAACTTAGTGAGATAAACATTATTATTATTATTTAAGAGAAGGTATAATTAGGATTTATAAATATTAATTCATTTTGCCCTTCAGTTACTTAATGAGAATTTGGCAAAGCACCAACTCAAGTAAAGATTTATGTGGTGCCCAACCACACTCATTTCAATATATTTCACTGGCTCTGTTTCATTATGACTATTCTGAATCTTATTAAGGAATGATCTAAATTTACATTGTTGTTATAATCCACATACTTCTCTCTCTATTACTCTCCACAATGAACAACCAAAAAGACATATAGATGAGATGACAATCTCATAGTCAATCTTAAGGAAGAGCTAACATTTGGAGAGTTAAGATTTCTGGAGTTTATTCTTCATGCATTTGTTTTTCTCTTACGGAATGTTTTTTCCCTTTAAGTAGCATTTTGTCATTTAAGGTTTCCCTTATTGTCCCGCAGAAATTCTGGTCTTCAATGAGCATCTTAGGTACACACAGATCAAAGTTTCTTTACTGACTGAGATTTAGCTTTGGGATCCAACTCTAACTTCTAAAGGAGAAATCCAAATCCCTCTTAATCTTAGCTAAACCTAATCATTATAAAGGAAAAAGATCTTTTCTGCTAAAAAGCTGAAGAAGTAAAAAATAAGATTATCACCCCTACTCTTCACTTCCTGTTTCCGAAAAACCACAGCTCAATCAGGGAATAAAGAAAATACATATGCAGTAAAATCATTAGCATACTGTAGTGTATGAATGATGGCCTAATGTAAAAGAAAAAATCCATTTCCTCAAAAATTCTAGAGTTTTAAATTTCTTGATAGAATCAGTAACTTTTCAATTGATTATTCAGTTAGCATTTGCTAATAGCCTCTGTCATTAAGAAACATATGACACATTCTTTAAGATTGCATCTTCATAATCATTATAATTTTATGCATGATAAGTCATTAAAATAAATGGTAGTTGCACTCAATCTTCATTTAAACTGAAATCTCTAGATTTTTGAATGTGAAAACACATGCCTCCCCAGTACAGCTATAGGAAATAACTCTTTCTACATTAATGTATACCATCAAACATGCTCCAATATCAAAGTTCAGACAGAAAAAAAACAGTAAATGTGGTAATCAATTGTTTTGGAGAAGATGCAACTTGATAAACAATGTCAAATATATGTGGTCTGTATGCGCTCGGAAACCTGTATTCTGGAATATGATTAGTATGTATTCTCAAGAAACTGCAAACTTAAGAGCCATGGAAATGCCCAAGGTTGAATTTGAATTTAACAGAACATCTCCAAAAGAAAAGGATTGGTAGTGGGAGTGCTAATTTCTTTTTCCAGCTGATTTTTCTATCTTTGAATATCTGAACTACAAAACTACAGCAAGCTGGCAGATCCCATACATTCTGTCCAAACACCACTGTTTTAAAAACATAGAGTGCCCACAGAAAGTGGAAAAAAAAAAATGATTAATTATAAAAATGTGAACTTTATAAACATCTAATCTCCTCATATTTCTAAAGTTAGTATAAGTCACAAGTATAAAGGTTATCCTTATAGTTATGAAAAGAGAAGTAATATGTTTTGACAATTAACTAGATGTTTTATTTGAAACTCTATAAAATAGCTAATAGTCTAGTGTATATTATATCTTTGTTCAATAGTCATTCATCTATTAAATAAAGTTCTGATGTATATTCTAAAAAGAAAATTCAAAATAGCAATTCAGTTTGCATTTCCTTGCACCACTTTTTATTGTGTGGCTTTATTCCTGTTTAATGTTAATAACAGATGTGGCTTTCACTTACCCCATCATAGCGGGAATTTCCTTTCATGTGTCATGTTGTTGTCAAGTTTTCATCATCATTATGTCCTTCAATATTCCCCACAGAGGGGTAGTACCTACTATATTCCCTGAAAAGCATCCAATCTGATTGTTTAGATATAGACAATTTTCAACAGCTTAATTTCAAAGTGAGTTATGTTTCCAGATTTGCAATATGCCTGCTGAGTGAGTTAAGGTGTGTCACAAAACTTTGTGTTTCAAGATCCAGTGGTATAAAATAGTCATTGGTACTGATTTGTTCTCTGGGAAATGTGATACATCTGTGTAAAATATTATTCAATTGATTTGTTATGTGAAAAGGCGCATCTCTCCATGATAAACACTTCCTCGGGGAAATGGCAGCTTTCATGGTTGTGAGGTATTTTCCTAGCATTGCCTTAAACATGTCTTTCAAACATGTGTATTCTCTTGTTCCCGTTACTTTCAGTGAATGTTTTCTAAATATTCTGGTTGTTAATATATATACTATTCTGTTTACTAAAAAAATAATTAGAAATAAATGAATAAAACCAAAATATGGTTTTAATTCTCAAGACAGCCTTAAGAGAGGAGATGATAAAATGTGATGTGGCTAGGAAATGATAAGTAAATAGTGTAAATTATTTTGTTTATTGGATTGATTCTAGGGTGATGTATATAGTTTGGCTCACTAAAATGTATTTCAGATGATTAATGCAAATATTTAGTGCTACTGATGATATAGGTAAAGGGTTTTAGCAATCAGAAAATAGAGGTAGAATGACACATTGAAGAAAGGAATAGAGTTATGTACTTGGTAAGTCATTAATTGTGTATGAAGCTTTCCAGGAGACGAAAACAAGAAAAGAGTATCATTGGCATTAAAGGATATTGTAAAAGAGGTAAAATAATGATATAATGCTAATATAAAACAATATATTAAATGTTAAACATGTATTAAATATTTAATTCAGTTCACCTAAAGAGGGAAATCAGTAAGATATTAAAATCAGTTCAAAGATCCAAAGGGCATTTGGATGTGTGTGTGTGTGTGTGTGTGTGTGTGTGTGTGTGTGTATGTGTGTGTGTTTGTATGTGTTTGGGTGTATATATAATATGTGTGTGTATATATATTAGCTATATGTAATTAATATGAATTATAGAAATGTATATGATTACATCATAATTTAATATAAGTCTCCTGCGGTGGAAGTAAAACTAGTTAATGTCTTTTGGGGAAATAAGCAATAAACTTTGATTTAATCTTATCTGTGCCATTAGACAAAAATAATTTACATCTCTACTGGACAAAAATCAACAAGTTTTACTAAAAATGTAATATTTAATCAATTTTGAACAAAAATTTGAACTAAATACAGCGGTAATCCAAAAAGTTCTTAGAAAAATAGAATTAAAAGATAATAGGAATCTTCCCAGGAACTTTTTGAAGTACTCTCCTATTTTCTTCTAAAAAACTTTTGGGTGGCTTCAACACTATTTAGCATTGAAGGAATGTGTGGCTTAAGATTTGGTCTTATTTTTAGCTTTGTTAACTTTTTGTAATATTAATTATAACATACTAGCTAACATCTATTGAGTCCTAACTATGTGTGATAGTATTAATTTATTTACAGTTATTAATTTACTCCTTAAAACTACCTTATAAGGTGGTTTCTGTTATTATTGTTCACATCCTGATTTTATTGATGAAGAAGGTCAGTCAGAGAGAAGTCAAATAATTTCTAAGATCACACAGTAATTACACAGTCGTTAAGCATGGGAGCAGAGATTCAAGTGCAGATAATCTGGTTTTAGAACCCAGTCCCTTAATCCATATGATGCAGTGTCAATTGCACATGAAGTAATAAATTTGTCTACCAATGGTGTAGAGACAAAAGGGCACAGGGAAAAAAGGACACAGTGAGTCATAGTTAATTATCAATTTTAACATCTTTCCATGTGGAGATTTATGTAACTGTTTTGCACAAGCAATACTTGGTATAAAACAGAGGCGTACCACCAAATTATAGTTTAATAAAATCAGTCCTACGGGAATCAAAACAATGTTGACTGAGCATACAGTTCTCCAAATGCTTAGTGCAGGAGTTGGAAACTCACATGGTCTTCAGAGGTCAGACAGGTTAGATAATGAGTCAAATAGACTAGAAGGATGAAGAGAAACAGCAGAAAACTAGAGGGCAGTTCTTAGTTCAGTCTGGGCATTTCCATCTGGCAATGTGGTTACCAGATGGACAGATTTTAGTTTTTCAGAGAAGCCTCAGTATTCTATGCAATATCCCATATAGACAGATATAAACACACAAACATACATACACATACTACTTGTACATACATACACACATGCAAATAAACAGAAACTAACATTCTAAGTTATATTCACAAGAAAAAATTTCCTAGGTCTATGAATAGATTCCATATTTTTTTGACAAACCTTCATGAATTCTACTTGTTACAAATATGTTTTTGGTAAGAATCTGGTATCAAAAAGTTCTAGGTTATGTTATCTAGTAAAAACTAAGAGGATAAATATTGTATGTTGCTGATCTGCCACATAATTATTTTTGATTTGCTGATAAAGTGGATAGCCTCAAGTGAATTAAGGTGTGAAAATGACACTCAAACTCAAAAGAAAAAGAAGTCACAGGAGCACTCTATAAGGTATTGTAAAGATCTTCCTTCAAGAAAAAAAGCTCAAGGATTACACCAAAGTTGAGCAAGAGAATAATAAAGACCTTGAAAAATTCCCTCAGAGTTTGGCTTAATTAACGCTATCCTAACATTTTTAGAGTATTTATTACCATTATATCTACATGCATAAAAATGTACTGCACATATAAAATGTCTATTGTTTAGTAATTTAACTTCTAAGATAAATTAGTTTCAACATGGACCACCAGAAAGAAAAACAACAAAAACAGCAAAGCAGCAATATTTTATCTGCTATATTGTATTGTTTGATATAAACCACTTTGAGGACTTATACCAAAAATTGTTAGTAGTATTTAAATCTTTTCTTCTGGAAAATATACATATATATTGTCCAAACATACCGATATTCTGTAAAGACATTTATTTACAAAATGAGGATGCCAATCCATATTTCATTGGGTTTGTGAGGATTAAATAAGGTAACTGACATTTGGTTAGTGAACTGAGGAATTTTCTTGACCCACTGTTAACTACTTACCAGACCCTATCAACATGCCTCATTAGATGTGGGATCAGAACTAATTTTTTTTTATATAATGCTGTCTCTTGCTTGTTGTTCTAATTTTTTATCTAGTCTCTGTCCCACTGGCTTATTGTGACATCAAGTTCCTTTGTACTTGATAATTTGCATATTTTGATTTCTAGTACCTATAGACTCCCTTAATCTTAACTGCTCTGATTTCATTTTGAATCCAATTTCTCAATATAACCCTTGTTTATATGAGGTAATAGTAAGACTTCAATAAGGTAACCAAAATTTTAAAAATACATATATTACTGTACTGAGCACATTACTGAATGAGACATGAGAGAAGTGAGAGAAGATTGAGACACCTGTGTAGCACTCATTATCTCTGAGAATCAGAGGGTTAAGATATAAAACTGTTTGTGGACATATTTCACGTGAAATGCACCTTAAAGAACAATATCCTTAAAGACAAAGATATGTGGATAGATGAACAGAAATCAAACAATTAGATAACAATAAAGGTCACATATAATGAGATACTAAATGCCACCGCAAATACTATGATGTGATGGGAATTCAGAAGAGGAAATTCTTAAACCAGAGTAGAGCAAGAGAAAGAGATTTGTGGATGAATATTTTACTTGGAACATAAAAGTAAATTTTTGACTATGAAGAACATGTTACAAGAAATGTAACAGGGGGCTGAGCCCGTGGCGCACTCGGGAGAGTGTGGCACTGGGAGCGCAGCAACACTCCCGCCGCGGGTTCGGATCCTATATAGGAATGGCCGGTGCACTCACTGGCTGAGTACCGGTCACGAAAAGGACAAAAAAAAAAAAAAAAAGAAAGAAATGTAACAGGAAGGGAAGCAACCTAAATAACAAATCACAGTAAGAATAAATAAAGTAAATGCATAAAAAGGATGTGATAATTTTGACTGAAGCATAGCATTCTTTTATTCACCAAGTCACCCAACAAATATTTATTGAGTGTCTACCATGCCAGGCATTCTTCTCAGTGCTAGTTGTACAATAGGAAAAACAAACAAACTCCCATTTTAGTGTAAATGAGAAGTAGTAAGAAAATGGCAACTAGACAGAAATATTTCTGGGTATACAAGATCAGGGATGTAAAGGCCAAGCAGTAACCCTGGCCCTTTTCTAGTTCCTTTGCACATTCCGTGCTCTCTGCTTAGAAAGCTAGCTTTTTTTTTTTTTTAATCTTCGCTGTCTACCTTGCTAGTTTATTGCTACTCACTTGTAAAATCCCTCTACCACAAGCCTTTTCTGACTTCTCAAGTTCAGTCACATTCTTGTGCTCTCACAACACAACTTGGATACCTTTCTGAGACACTTCATATGTATTATTTTACATGTCTTATGCAAATATTTCTAAATTTTTTCCTTACTGAACTGTGAATTTTATAAGAGTAAGGACAATGTCTGCTTTAGCTTCCTAATGCCTAATAATGTAAGATATTATTACATTAATCTTCATACCTTTTTAAAAGCTAAGGCCTTTTATAATATGTAAAAAAGACCTATCATGGGATTTTTAATTAAAAGCCTATAAGTCTTCTAGAACCAGGTATATTATATTTTTGGCTCAAAACATAATTGTAATTATGTTAGTAAAGCCATACCTGATAATTTTTCGGAATTTATGACTGATAAAAAATAAGCAGAAAAGTAAATACCTTAATTTTCAAACTTAAGAAATTAGTAAAGCTCAAAAATACTTAGGTCACCATAGAATTCTTTACTGGTTCCTCAGCGTATGGTTTATTTAGTCTTGAGAATGTTGGGAATGCTAGCAGCCAGCATGAATGCACTAGCAACAAGTATGTTAATAAACAAGCCTCATTTCCTTTTTTGAAATGTATTATTAGATTCTGTATTAGTCCGTTTTTGTTGCTTATAACAAAATACCTGGAACTGGGTGATTTATAAGAAAATGAAATTTGTTGCTTACAGTTTTTGAGGTTAGGAAGTCCAAAGTCCATCTGGTGGTGGCAAGAGTGACTCAAGGGGTCTCACATTGCAAGATGGTGGAAGCAGAAAGAGAGCACATAGAGAGAGAGAGAAAGACTCTCCTCTTCTTTTAAAGCCCTCAGAACCATGCCCCTGACCACCATTTGTAATCCATTCACTACTGCATGGTCCTACAATGCAATCACCTCTTCACAGCTCTACCTTTCAATTACTGTAATAGGATTTCCCACCCTCTTAACAGTCACAGTGGGGACTAAGTTTCTAATACATAAAACTTGGGGGACACAATTCAAGCTTCAGTGAGTTTTGGGGGAACATAATTCAATCCACTACAGATTCCTAGATCAAATGATTGCTGAGGACATAGGCCATAGAAGTTGTCAAAAATCTCTTATAATATCCTGTGAATAAGAGAGATAAATATGTCTGGGTGATAGAAGTAAGTAGTTGGATAACCTGAAGAACACATATGGGTAGATTCCAAATGGGTAAAGTTATTAATAAAAAATATGTGTTTAATTTTGTATGGGTTAATATTTTTACCAATAAGAAAGGGGAAAAAAATAGAAGACAATTCTCATTACATTTGCAATTGAAAAGCAATGATAGTGATCATTTATATAATGCATAACAAAATCAAGAGGAGTAAAATCAAGAGGAGTAAAAAGTGTACATTCATTAAAAGGAAATGCAGACACATACTCAAGTTGAATTACAAATATATTCTATCATATACAAATATAAGTTTAAAAAGTTGGCTCAAAAACATTTCATATAAAAAAGACTTGTAGGTTTTAATTTGCGCCCCCCCCCCCCCCCCCCCCCCCCCCCCCCCCGGTGCATCTACAGGGAAATCAAGTGGCAATAAAATGAACAAAAGAAGTGATTAAGAGCCTGGACCCCAGAATAAATGGAGTTAAGCATCATTCAAACTTCTGCTTCCAGCCATGATGAAGTAACAAGGACCAGACTTAACCTCCCACTGTAAACAACTGGAATATGGGACAAAATATATGAAACAACTCTTTTAAGACTTTGGACAAGAGGCAGCACAAATATTATCTCAGTGAGAAAGGAAACAACACAGATGAGCCCTACAACCTTCCTGGCTTTCTTCCTAGAACCAATTTCTGAATTGTAGGTACAGAATAGGGAAACTTAAACACAGTCCAGCAGCAGCACTGAATTTAAGAGGTAAAAACTGGAGTTTTGAGAGTGTAATATGGCTGAAAATTGCACAGTGGATATTCAGAGAAAAAGGAACACATGCAAATAAAGGACTTTTCAAATCTGCTTTTGGTCCCCTTGAGTCCTTGCTAATTATTAGGCTTGTCATATGGCGACCAAAACACCAGAAGTCCAGATGAAGAATGTCAGAGAATCTGTACCAGAAAAATTTTCATTGCTTATAAATATTGGGACAATATTTGAACTCTCACAAGCCAAAGTAGAAAACCTTCAGAGATTACTCAGAGTATTCATTGAAGACCCCAAGAAGTTATACCTTAATAGCTGACATGAATTATCTATGGAATTAATGTTGTACAAAACCTTCTCTAAGAAAGCTTAAAAACAAGCCTTCAAAGAGTCAAACTGACTAAAAAATAACTTAGGTGTCTGGCAAAACAAAGTTATCTCTCTAAAAAGAGATACCTCCAAATTCAGAAATCAGTATCATAAGGCAGTACCCGGCACCAAAACCCAAAATACTAGACTCTCCAAAAAGCAGGAAAATATAGTAAAAATAAACACAAAGACAATGAATTTATTTCCAGAAGGCATACTGTACATGAAATGTTAAAGCAAGTTTCAGGCAAAAGGCAAGTGATGAAACCTTAGTATACACAGGAATAAAGAGTATCAAAAAGGCAAATACATGGGTAAATAAAAGATGTATTGTTCTATCTCTAATATATTTTTAAAAATATATGATACCTAAAGACAGAAAATATGACAATAATAGCACAAACAATGAGATTATTAGGAGAACATATTGTAATAAAAAGTCTTACATTATAGGTAAGGTGATTTAGTATTAAGGGCAGATAGTTGGTGATAAATTATATATATGTTAAAAATCCAAGCAACCACTTAATAAACCAACTAGAAGATATGTAAAACTTTAAAAATACTCAGTCCTAACAAAGGAAAAAAAAAAGAAAGAAAAAAGAAACCAAAATTAAAGAACAAATCCTACAAATAGAAAATAAATATTAAGATGGTAGATTTAAACCTGAACATATCAATAATTACATTATATAGAAATGGTCCATAAAGTCTCCAATTACAAGATGGAAATGCTATATATTAAATAAATACTCAAGACGCACATATATACTGTCTATAAGAAATCCACTTTAAATACACACGCACAAATAGATTCAAAGAAAAGGCTGGAAAAGACACTGTACATATAAAAAAAAATCTCTTCAATTGCTAAGCTAATATCTGGCAAAGTAGATTTTAAAATGAGAGTTATCCATGAAAAGGAGAAATGATTTATAATGGTAAAGGAGTTAGTGCATCAGGAAAACAGTAATGCTAAACAAAGCATTTCAATAACAAAGTTTCAGAGTGTATAAGGTAAAATCTGATAGAACTGAAAGGAGAAAAATACAGACTCACAATTATATTTGGGGACATCTGTGTCCTCTGAGCAACTTCTAGAAAAATCAGACAAAAAAGCAGTAAAAAATATAGAAGACTTGAAGAGCATTCTCAATCGTGGATGATATTAAAAACATTATGCTGAGGGATGGAAACAAACACAGAGTTTATACTGTGGAATTCTGCTTAATGACACCACAAAATACAAAATTATCTATAGTGATGAAAGGCGGATCCATACGTATTTGGAGCTGGCAATGGGGGGACAATTAACTGAAAATGTGCACAAAATAATTTCTTAGAATAATGGAAATGTTTTATATCTTGATTTATGATGGTAGACATATGTGTATGCATTTGTCAAAATGCACATTTAAATGAGTGTCTTTATATATGTATAGTTTTTACCTTAAAAATGTTTTTCTAAAACGAAACAAAGACTTATTTATAAAGATGTCAGTTAGAACTCTGGAGCTATACAAATGAGGGTTTGAATCTCAGTTTTATCATTAACTTTGGGCAAATTAATTATTCTCTCTTAACTTCAGTTTTTTTTCATAGGCAAGGCAGAGATAGTCATGGGCCCTGACACTTAGGATTAATGGGAGGAATAAATGAACCTGCATGTAAAGTGTGGAGCACAATGACTGGCATTCAATCCATGATAGTTTATACTTTGGAAAGAATTGGACTTATCCCTAAGCTTACTTCCAACAAATTTATAGTAAGTTCAGCATCTCAAATTCATGGTTGGATAAAATTTGACTGTACTCTAGAGTTTTATTTGTGTGCATTTTGTGACATTTAATATTATTTAAAGGAAATATCTGAGACATCCTAGGGAGCCCTCTCAGAAGATCCATAGAGCTGCAAATTACATCTGTGCACAAATAGGAACACGGCTGTGTCGACATAGGAAGAGCTTTCCCAATTGTAGCAGAGTTAACCACATAGGTTAATAACTCTACCTGCTGGAAAGCTATAATTCTAGAATACAGAAAAACTACAGTAAGTGTAATTAAGGAGCCTGCCCACAAAAATCAAAGTTCCCATATAAATGGGTGGACTGTTGCGAATCAAAATTCAGAAGTAGGTTAATCAATTTTTACTGGCTCTGATAAAATTAACAAATGACGCAGCCTCTAATGTGCCTAAAATGTTTGCAGAGAAGTTTGTGGAATGGAAATTAAATGTAACTATCACCCATTTTACTATTTTTCTGCATGTTTAATTTTGTTATCAGATACTTAAACAATGAGTCTTATCTACAGAGAGGGAAGAACTAGATAGATATTTCTGGAGTGACACTGTTTATGAGTTCATGTCTAAATTTAGATGGACTTTTATTTATATGCATTTGCTTCAAACACCCATTGGGTTTTGCAGTTTTGAGAAGAAGCAGGCTGTCTTCTCCATGCTTCCTTGCTATTTAGGTTACTGATTACGGAATCTAATTTCACCTTTACTTAAAGTGGTGTTATAAATTGAATATAAATTTGAATTGAATATAAATTCCATATATAAATTGAAGGATGTATTTCTCAATAGAAATATAAATTAATTTGATCATATTTTGAGATGACAGATCTTTCTGGAGCTACTTTATGCGGAATGGCTGAATTTTATTATTCAATGAGATTAAAAACTTTACGATTCTCCATGGTACAGCAAATGCACAGCATTTCCTTAAATTACAGGTTTCTAGAGAGATTAGTATATAATGAGTTTGATTATTTTTTAACTCAATTCAACATGAGAGTTTAATCAATAAATTAAAGTCTTCTGCTGATTACCAACCAGTAATAAAATTGTGTAATGATATAATGAAAAATACACAGGGAATAAACTTTTTAAGTTTTTCATCTATTTGCTTGCTTTAAAATAATTTCTATATGTATTTGTTTCCTCATAGGACTTTTTTCAAATTACAGTGCTGGTAATCCTACCTATATATGATCTTTTCTTTACAATTCTAAAACAACACTGATTAACAATATTTAATGTATTAATTACAAAATGGAATATCCCTTTAAACATAGGAGTTATGTGCCTAAAGACACATTAGTGAAATGTAAAAAGTTGTTAGAAAATTTTTTTAAAAATGTTATAATAAAAATGAATGTCAAAGACCAAGGAAACTGGGAAAAGTAAAGACATGCTAGAATAAATCTGTATGAAACCTGAGAATAACTAAACTCTGGTTTATGAGTTTCTTTATATTTAACATAGGATGTTTGGTTCATTTGTTTTGTTTCTAGGGACTCTGACATCACTTACATAATTCATTATCCAATTCTTTTGTCATATTCTTTCTTTAAACAATAAACACCTATATCTTTTGCATTGAATGCATAATTCTGTGCCCCCCAAAACTGTTATTTAGTGTTTTATTCCTCTGACTTAGAATTTTTATGATATTGTTTTTCTTTAGATTCAAATGATGTGTTTGAAGTATGTAAATATCTCTTTACATAAAAGTATGAACTTGTAAAAGATTTAAACTTTAAAAGGTTTAAAGAATCTTTAAAGTGTTGACAATGCTGACTTTCAAGAGAGTATCATTTATTCATTCACCAAATACTTAGGGAGTCTCAAATATGTGATAGGTGCTAGGCTAGAAACTGAAAATAAATGTTTTAAGGAACCAAAGACTCACCTATGTGACAGATCTTATTTGGAATTGTTCTCAGAACTTTTAAAAAAAAATGTATTAAAGGAAACTAACTCAAGGTTTTTTTCTCTGAAAAATGTCTATATCGTAACTATCATCATAAAATCATAATTTTACAAAACTTTGATTTGATTCAGATCAAGTAGTGATAGAGAGGTTTAAATGTTCTGATTATAAATTTTAAAAATTTACAAAAAATCTAAATAACATACTCATTTCAGGATAATAAATATTTAAAAATTATAAATATTTACAGTTATAAACAATGTGTAAAAGCCAGTTTTTATTTCACAACTACTGTAGTTATTATAGGTGCTATTCTAGTTCCTAATAATAAATAAAGGTAATTACAACTAAGTAAGGCATTGGGTTTTAGATTATTTGTTTTCAAAAAGACTTGGTGCTATTTATACAACACTGTATTATTCTCCTTCCTCTTACATTGATTTTTTTTTTTCTGAGAAATTTTGGATGCTTTCATCACAGCTCTTGGTCTTGCAACCCTTTTTAGACATATAAAATAAGAGAACACACTTGGGGAAAAAAGGAATTTCTGAAAACTCTCTAATGTTTTACAGATTGGGTTACAGTGTATGTATATGTGATCTTTAACTTCCTTTTCGTGGAAATAAGGTATGAAGTAAGCAGGATGATTTTATTCTGAATTTATGTTAAAGAATCTAGTCATCATGGTAAATTGCTAATGACTAATGGCTCTCTAACCTGCCTTATGTCTCTACAGCCACAGGATCAGGTTAGGTTCACTGAAAATTTCATGGTTTTAGCATTTAATATTAAAGTCAGTGGTGAAATATGAATATTTGGAATGCCACTTTTGGACTGAAGAAAACACATATCATAAGAAACCTCCTGTGTTTAATTTCTAATTCATTCCATATCACCAGAACATACTTAATTTTAATGTTTCTCAAAGCTTTTCTATTTAGAGAAGAAACACTGGGGTTAAAAATTAAAATAAAGATTTTTTTCTAAGGAAACAGTGTGCTTAAAAGAAATCACTAGAGATTAGCTAGATGATTCTGACTCATGACAGGGGGTATTCTTGACAGGAATATGATGACCTACCCTCCCAAAACATCTTTAATAAGAAAAATGTGTGCTTGATATCTAGGGAGAGAATGGAGCATTAGAACAGGAGTTATAAATTCAAGCAAATCTGGTAACTCCTTCCCTCCTTGGGACCAACTAAGACATCTTAACTACCATAATTTCTTAAGGACTGTTAGCTACAGATACATGTGTATTGAAACTGGCAGGAGCTCTAAATATAGAATCACATTCTGTATTGCTAACAATGGATTTCAGTGTAAATTTTTATTCCTTGAAATCTGTAGAAGTCATTTCCTGGCATTTCTGTTTATTATTTGGACTTAAAGGGTCTGACCTTTGCAAAGAAGGATTTTAGGGGATTGAATATCTGCTTAAGGAGAGCAGCCTCACTCAGTAAACTAAGAATCAGAAGTAGTGACTACCAGTCCCATAATGATTTGATTTATAGTAGAGTCCACTGCAGGAAAGAGTATGTATATATCTCTCTTATTCTTAGGAAACATGTTAGTTTGATACAGAGTTTTCCACAAAGCTGGCTGCTCTGTGAAATGAAAGAAATTCTGTAATTTCATAATTTGCATTATGCTGAAAAATTTCAAATAACTATTTGGCCACTCAATGCAAAGTTTTATAGTTTTTTAAGTTCACATTTTCTTTTCTTTTCTTTCTTTCTTTTTTTTAAAGATTCCTCAAGACATGTCATTTGTTTAATCTTTTATATTCTTTGCTGATTAGCACTGTGGCTTTTTGATTATTTATTTAAATATCATTGTTCAGATGATTCTTTTGTGAGTACTCTATCTTTTCTTGAATACTGACTCCCATCACATGGAATCTATTTAAATAAATTTCAGTGCTATGGGTTAAACGTGACCCAGTTTGCAGATTGACTACGAAGATACTGTTGCTTTGAATCAGAAGAATTTTACAAGTCATAAATGTTTTCTGACTTCTTTCTGACTCCTTAAAGCTGTTGTGAATCCAGCCAAACATTTCTTACCCAAAGAGACAGCCAGCGCTCACAGAAAGATGGCAAAAAGGCAACTGGATGAAGGGGTTGTCTTTGGAGAACTCAAAAGTCATTTCTTACTCCTTCAATTAAGAATTCCTTTGAGTTATCACTACTTTTTCCTAACAACAAATACCCATTCTTCAAAACACACACACTCACACATTTACACAGGAGTCAGATGGTTATGTATCATTTATTTTTACATCAAAACATTTGTTAGATTACCATTTTTAAAAGATAGTTAAATTTAGTAAGGTTCCAACCCCTATTCATTAAATTCAACCCCTATTCAGTAAATTATAAACCTTGGCTATCTACCTGCTTATCAAACATGCATAGAGAATTTCTTAAAATAGTCAAAATTACTCAACAGAAAATTTCTGGCAATTATTATAGAAAGAATACAGCAGCCTTAGTTTCTCATTAGATTTTAGGAAAATGTATAATAAATCTCCAGAGGCTGCATGTAATAAATGCAGTAATTGTTCTAATTACCATTTGTCTCTACCAGAGTAATAAAAAACAATAGTCACAAGTACAATAATTGGGATTGTTAATTACAGACCTAATCTCACAAGTATAATTTTATGTATAGAAAAATATGTATAATATTAAGTAATTAAAAGACAGAAAGTCTTAAAGGACTTTATTAGTGTTGTGCACCAAATACCCACAAGCAACCCACTCCCCAGAAAGGCATAAATATATATAAATAATGCATATACAAGCACACACACATTTATGCACATATACATATAGTCCTCTGTACTGTCTCCATACATGTACTGGAAACTCAGTAGGATAGAAAGCTTAGTTTGAAAAATATATGTATATATGTATCTCTTATTTTAGAGATTTAAAAATATCTAAATATAAGTAAAGTTCTCCAGTATTCCTGTGTGCCACTGATGCTGTTGACCTTTGATCATGAGGACATGCTGGGTTGTTTTTCTAATACAAGTGATGAATCCCTTAGCAAAAGGAATATATTTTTCTGGCCATAATAAGGCATCTTTGGACCAGAAATAACTACCATGTTTTCAACAAGTGAGTTAACTAAAAAACAGAAACATGTGATGTAAAATTTTGGCAGTTACTAGATTTTCTACTTAAAAGTTAAAGCTTCACTAGCATTGATGGATGGAGTTGGAAGACTTGTTGCAATCAAGATTTGAATTTATATGTCTTAGCCAACAATAATTTTGTTAGTGCCTACTGCTGATATTTCCAGCCTTTTTCTGTAACAAGCTGTGATGTTTCCAGTAATGCCAGTTGTCAGCAAATTTTTAAAACCAACAATATTTAACTATGAGCATTAAAAGTTTCATATATCTCTGTGAGTATTAGGTAGAGAAATTAAGAATCAAACAATCAAATACATGGCAGTAAAGAGTCATGGTAGAAATCACTTATTTACCTGAAATATATCATAGTATTAGTTATGTTCCTACAACCCATGATATTAAAATCCATATTTGGGAAATAAAGAGGAATGCACAATGAAAACACCAGAAAAAAATGGTCCATCTCTTGATATATGTCTCTACAGATGTTAAGAGTAAAAGTGAAAAGGAACTAACAAATTAAAAAGAGATTTAAAAACAAGGGACTCATTTAATCACGCCTTCATTTGTCACTTACTGTATCGATGCATCACTTATACATTCATTAAGTCATTAAACATCTACTGAGTCTTGGATTTGTGCCAGCGTATTCTGGTTACCTAGGATATCTAGGTCGACAAAGCACAATCTCTGATCACAAGAAGTACATACACCACAAAGAGAAACAATCTAACTCATAAAGTTGCAGTAAGGAGAGAACAATAGAATAATACAAGGGTCTACAAAAGAGAGAAATAAGGTAGAAGAAAGGGCTATTAACTCTACTGGGTGAGTCCAGAAAGGGTATACATGGTTCTGCATTGGCAGAACAAATGTGTACATAGTGGAAGCTGTAAGCTTAAGAACTTAATGAGCCTTGTTGGCTGATATTAGAAAGAACTTCTTAAAATGAATAGAACCAAACTAAAGAGGAGTTTCACAGAAAAAGAAGCTTTCACTGTTTTTTTAAAAAATGTAAAGATATCAATTAATATGACTATGATGAGTCAAAGAAGTGTCATGGATGAGAAACTTTAATTGTTCATGTATCAGTTATTTATAGTTGTAATACATACTACCCCAACCCTTAGTGACTCATAACAATAGACTTCTTATTGTTTGTAATGCTGTGGATCAATAGTTCAGGTATTTCTTCTGCTGATGTCACCTAGGATCACTCATGCATCTGCAGTTATCTTAGGGCTTGACTGTGTTGGGGTGTCTAACATGATGTTACATTCTAGCAGTTGGTGTTGTCTGTCTGCTGAATTACCCCAGGTCTTATCCACATGACCTCTTATTTTTGACTCTGGATCTTAACTCACTAACAAATATCTAAGATGTAGCAGCTCACCACCAGAGTGGAACCACAGATTCCTGATCTCTGCCCCCAGATGTTCATGAAGAGGCCCTGCATTTCATCTAGAAAGATGTATTCCCCAAATAACTGTTCTATGAACATGAATACTATTGGTGGGTGCCTGTATATCAACCAAGTGTTAAGAAATAAAACATTTACAAACATAATATTTTTTCAGGACTTAGGTTAGTGACATACAAACACTCAAAAAGCAACATTTGAATAATCTTTTAAAGTATTTAGTACAACAAAATATTAGTAAACCAAATCCAACAACATAAAAATTTATGCACTATGAATATGTGGGATTTAAAAACTCTCAACAAACTCAACCTGATAAAGGTCACATACAAAAATACCTAGAGCTAACATTATACATAATAATGAAATTATGCTTTCCCTCTAAGATCAAGGAAAAGGTAGGGATGCTTGCTCTCACAACTTCTATTCAACATTGTCCTGGAGGTTCTAGGAGATGAAAGCAGGCATGAAAAAGCAATAGGAGGTATCTAGATTAGAAAGAAAGAAGTAAGACTGTCTTTATTCATAATGATGTGATCCTGTATATAAAAAATCATAAGGAATCCTCCCAAACTCTATTAGAACCAATAAATAACTTCAAGTTCACAGGATACAAGATCAATATACCTAAAATCAATTGCATTTCAACATGCAAGCACAATGAAAAATTAGAGAATAAAATTTGATTTACAGTACTATCAATCAAAAAGAATAAAATACTTAGCAATAAATTTAACAAAAGAAGGCAAGACTAGGACACTTAAAAATACAAAACATTGTTGAAGGAAACTAAAGATAACCTAAATAAGTGGGAAAAATCCCCCATCCATGAATTGGAAGACTTACTATTGTCGAGATGGTAATTCTCCCTAAATTAATCACTGACTTAATGTAATTTTACCAAAGTTCAAGGAGAGTTTTCTTTTTGTTTTTTTGTTTTTGGTTGAAATTGATAAGTTGATCCTAAAATGTAGGAAATCAAAATGACCTAAAAATCACCACAACAATTATGAAAAAGAAAAAAGATGAAGGACTTTTTTTTTCTCAATTTCTAAAGTAGTTATAAAGTTATATTTATCTAGTCTCTGTGGTTTTGGCACAGGGATACACATACAGATCACTAGAATAGAACTGACAATCCAGAAATAAACCCTAACATTTATGGTCAATTGCTTTTCAACCAAGGTGCCAAAGCAATTCATAAAAAAAGAACAGTCTTTTCAACAATTGGAGATTAATGTACAAAAAGATTAATTTCAAATTTTGGCTTATACCACACACACAAATGACTCAAATGGATCATAGACCTACATGTAATTGCTAAAACAATAAACCTTTTAGAGAAAAACATAGGGACAAATCTTCAAGGTCTTGGGTTATGCAAAGATACTAGGCAGTTTACCAAAGAGGATACATGAATGACTTATAAGCATATAAAAAGATGTCCAGCATCATTAGTCATTAAGGAAATGCAAATTAAAATCACTGTGAGATATTTCAGATCCACTATTATGGCTATAATCAAAAGACACGTAATAATGTTGTTGAGGATTGGAGAAATAGGAAACTTCATCTATTGCTAATAGTAAGGTAAAGTAGTATAGTCACTTTGCAAAACTGTTGGCATTTTCTTAATAGTTAAACATAAAATTACCATACAAACCACTGTATTTTACTCCTAGGGGGCACGGGCAAGCTCCAGGATGTGGACCCAGCGCAAGCTGCCTCTGCCTGAGCTGGGGCCTTTTGAGCCTCAATTCCTCCTTGCAGGAGTGGGGTGGGGCTTCGTCTTCTCCCATCCGCAGTGTCCCTGCAACCCCCTCCTAGACGATGTCCTGACCTTCCCTCTGGTCCAGTTCCACCCCCAACATTTTCCCCACACCACGCACAACACTTTCTGCAATTCCAAATCCCAGCATGCTGCTCCTCCACGGAAGACCCTTCAGAAGTGCTGTCTTCTGAAACTCAGGATTGGTTCCTCCATCCCTGCTGGATGAAAGATGGCTGAGAAGAGATTTCCTGAACCAGTTGCAGTAGTGGGGGGGCATGAGGATGGTGCGGTGGAAAGGATGTGCTTCAGAAGATGGTTAGAAAGCAACATGATTTGACTCAAATCCCACATCTTAAATCCAGGTCTTCTGATTGGGATTTCAGTGCCTTTGTCCCTACCACTCAGGTGATGCCCAGTTGTGGCCTGCAACAATTATTCTCACACCCAAACAGTGTCAGAATTCCATCTGAGCAGGAGCCAGGAGAGCAGTCAGGAAAGGTTTATGGGGGTGCAGGACCATCTAATTCTGATTCTGGCTGGCCCAATGGACTAATCAATTGGTGAAGATCACACGTAAATATTTTACTCTATCTGGGCCCATGCAAAACTGGGCCAGGCATGGTCACAGTTCAGGAGAGCTGACCTTGTTTTACTAATCTGGGAACAGGAAACCTGCCCGGTCTCCCTAGAAGCTGGATGTCCAAGACCCCACTCACCACTGGGACAGGTAACTGTCCCAGAATCTGCCCTCCTTCTGAGTCTGCAGCTGAAGTCAGGAAAGCCCGGATAATTTAGAATACCCTTCTCCAAGCAATGGAAAGCTGAGAGTAAGACTTAAATTTAATAAATTCCCTGGTGGCCTCCTCCAATTTTCATGTTGCTTCAGTAACCTGGCCCAGATTTCTGTCCCCTACAAGGCATTCCTTGGAAAACCAGACACCAGTGCCAATTTGACTGATTCTAAATGACCAGTGAGCCAATGTTGAGAGAGGGAGCCATATCTGGGGGTGGGAAACACTGTTGAAGTTTATACATCCTTCTGATGATAATAACACATCACAGTATTTTCAAAGTCTTGGTATATTTGGTTCTGTTCAGCTTCAAAACAATACAGGCTAGCTCCAAGGGCAAAAGTTCTGGCAACTGAAATGGAGGCACAAGAGTCCCTGTAGGTTGAGAGTGTAAAAGCAAAAGAAGAAACTGAGACATAAAATTTAAAACAATGAGTTTATTCAGGCCAAAGTTTGGGACCGCAGCTGGGGAAAACACAAATTCAAGTTGCCTTGAAAATGTGCTCCATCCAGGAGCAGTTACAAATTGATTTTTAAATGGAGAAATGGAGAACTTAGGGGGCAGTTCCAAAGTTGTTTGCCAAGAATTTACATTGGTTTACTAAGATAACATGAGCTACTGCTTGGCTGTACATTGCTCTTTGCATCATTAATTTCAGCATCCTTGCAACAAAGAAAGAGTGAGAGTCATATTGTACAACTTGTGGTAACATTTGGCTAGTTTATACGCACTGGGGTGACTAGTCTGGAAACAGTTGCCAAAATGTGCAACTTAGCAATTATCCTAGGCAAGGGTGAGGAGGACATGACTGAAGCTCCATGTTACCACCTCCCTGGGCCTGATAAATTTAGCAGATTGAGCTACTGTACTTCTCAAGATCATAAATCCCCTTGTAAGGGTGCTGATCAGCAGGAAGGACTTAAAATGATGTAATCTGTCCTACTGCTTTCTGTCTTGGAAACATGGAGGAGCTTTTCCCAGATAAACCCCAAAAGCTACTACCATACACTCTAGCAGAGCCTGTTTCTTCATAAATTTGGGGAGGACTTTTCCAGAGAGTTCATTCCCCTCTCCTGAGAGGGACCACAGGGCTACACAGGGCTTTCCCTCATTGATGATCAGACGAGCCATGCTGCTGCTGATGGCTTTCAGATTGCCAGAGAAAACTAACTCTGGTTTTTCAAGATGGCGGCGGCTGCGGCGGCTGGCGCGGAGTAGCTGAGGTGGAAAAGGTGGCCACTGGGCCTCAGGCAGCCGGGAAACTTGTGGACCTTCCTCTCGCCATCTCTTAAGGGAGGACTGCTGCTGCTGACGGGTCGTGGGGTGTGACCGCCACTTTACCCCCGGCAGGAGAGGCTGCCTCATTTACAGGCAACAGCTTTGAAGTGTGGAGCAGGAAAAGAACTGTTTCTTAGCTGCAAAAGCGAGTCTCGAAACAGGGAACACGGCGCCAGGGCTGCTGTGGATGCAGCCAGGATCCTGGAGGCCGGGGCCACGCTGAAGGCGGCCAGCTGCCCTATTCAGGATTCGAGGTTTCAGGCTGGCATTAAAGAAGATTCCTGGGAGCGCCCGAGCCGCGCCGCGACTGAACAGCCCAAGGCGGCAGCGGCCGAGAACTGGGAAAGGCGGCAAACCAGAGACAGAGAGCGAGCACCCGACCTGGCACAGCACTGTGAGTGACCCCTGGCACAGCTCTGTTTGGGGGGTGGATGCCCACGTGGCTCCCACCTGCACCACCAGGCCACTCACCGCCCTGGTGCTGCCTCCATTTTCCCAGGTGCGGGCAGCCCCGCCCAGCTCGGCCATCACTGAGCCCTCCCACTTGCTTGGCCTGGCGCCTGGCTTTCCGGAGCCTGCGGACCGGCCTCTGCTCCCACTCCCTCTGCGGTTCTCTGGCGGGGCTGGTGGCCGGGGGCGTCCCCAGCCAGTGTCGGGAGGGCAAGGAAGTACGGGCGGGCCGACTGCCCCAGGTAAACTCCCTGTTACTGGGAGGGAAATACCATCTCTGCGGCCACCAGTTTGGAAAAAAGCCTAATGAATTTCTGGTTGGTAATAGTGTGGTAGGAGAGTTCCCAGGTCCTTTTGAACCTGCCGGAGACCAGGCTACAGGTGGGCGCTAGACTCGGTTTATACTGGGGGGATACAAAGGTGAACAAGACCCAGGAGAGATCTACATAGGGCTACAAAGGCACCCAGAGAGACCGGTCATCTGTGCCTAGCAGAAACCTGGTAGACTTCCTGGGCGAGGTGGTGCCGAGCAGGGTCTTGAAGGCCCAGCTGATAGACGAGGGGTGCACAAGACACGCCCCAGCCCAGCACAGTGTGCACAGAGTGGGGAGACGTGCGGCCAGGGAGGCAGAGACTCGACAGAAACCACACATCCGGTGGGGTCGCCACTGCATGATCTAACAGCCTGGGCCAGAGCACACGGAACAGGGAGAAGTCCTGCACAGGAAGTGAAAGCTCAACAGAGATCACACACCCTGTGGTACGTGATCCACCAGCCCAGCAGAGTCCCAGCTGACCAGAAAGGTGGCTCCCCGGAGAAGCCCAAGACCCGAGGCAACCACACACACAAGGCACTAGAGGCCAACTGAGCAGTCACGGAGGGAGCCATATGAAATTGGCAACCACAGCAACATCCTAGTTAGTCATTAGTTTCAAACCAGTGGACTGTGAAACCCCCTGCCACAATGAATAAACACCAAAAAAAAAGATACCAGAAATACAAAAAATCAAGAAAGTACACCACCAAAAGTTAATAAATCTCAAACTCTAGATCCTATAGAACAAGAAGCCCTTGAAATGACTGACAAGGAATTTCGAGTGATAATTCTAAGGAAACTGAATGAGATACAAGAAAACTCAGCTAGACATCATGATGAAATGAGGAAAAGTATACAGGATCTGAAAGAGAAAATGTACAAGGAAATCAATGTCCTGAAAAAAAATGTACAGGAACCTGCTGAACTGAAGAAGTTATTCAACGAAATAAAAAACACAACGGAGAGTTTAACCAGCAGGCTTGTCGAAGTTGAAGAGAGAACATCTGAACTTGAAGATGGGCTGTTTGAAATAACACAAGCAGACAAAAAGAAAGAAAAAAGAATCAAGGACTTTGAAGAAAATCTGAGAGAGATATCAGACAACCATAAGCGATCAAATATCCGAGTCATGGGTATTCCAGAAGGGGAGGAAAATGGAGATTCCATTGAAAACATATTCAACAAAATAGTGGCAGAAAACTTCCCAGGTATAGGAAAAATCACAGATCTTCAGATCCAGGAAGCTCAAAGATCTCCAAATGTATTCAACCCAAAAAGACCTTCTCCAAGACATGTCATAGTCAAATTGGCAAAACTCAGAGATAAAGAGAGAATCTTAAAAACTGCAAGAGAGAAGCGTCAAATCACCTATAAGGGAGCCCCAATCAGGTTAACATCAGACTTTTCATCACAAACCCTAAAAGCTAGAAAGGAATGGGATGATATTTTCAAAATAATAAAGACAAAGATTGCCAGCCAAGAATACTCTACCCTGCAAGGCTATTCTTCCGAAATGAGGGGCAAATAGTATATTTCTCAGACAAACAAAAACTGCGGGAGTTCACTACCACACGACCACCCTTACAAGAAATCCTCAAGGGAGTACTGGGTTTGGTTCCTGAAAAATAACTACCACTGCCATAAAAACCCAAGAAAAATCTAAACCCACTAGTATAATAAAAATGGCATTCATGAAGAGAAAACAAGCTAACAAAAACACTATCTACAACCTAAGGGACCAACAAACACAGAAAACAAACAGTAAATCAGAAAGCAAGGAACAAAAGACACCTAAGAAAACCAAACAACCAATAAAATGCTAGGAATAAATCAACACCTTTCAATAACAACTCTTAATGTTAAAGGCTTAAATTCCCCAATTAAAAGACACAGACTGGCTGACTGGATCAAAAAGCAGGACCCAACTATATGCTGCCTACAAGAGACCCACCTCACCCATAAAGATTCACACAGACTAAGAGTGAAAGGATGGAAAAAGATTTACCATGCAAACAGAAAAGAAAAACAAGCTGGAGTAGCTATTCTTATATCTGACAAAATAGACTTTAAACTAAAAACCATAAAAAGAGACAATGAGGGACACTACTTAATGATAAAAGGACTGATCCATCAAGAAGACATAACAATCATAAATATGTATGCACCCAATGTTGGAGCAGCCAGATTTATAAAACAAACTCTATTAGACCTAAAGAAGGAAATAGACACTAATACCATAATAGCAGGGGACCTGAACACTCCACTGTCAATATTAGACAGATCATCTAGGCAAAGAATCAGTAGAGAAACACAAGATCTAAACAAGACTCTAGACCAATTGGAATTGGCAGATATCTACAGAACATTCCACCCAACAACCTCAGAATATTCATTTTTCTCATCAGCACATGGATCATTCTCTAGGATAGATCACATATTAGGTCACAAATCAAGTCTCAATAAATTCAAAAAAATTGGAATTATCCCATGTATCTTCTCAGACCACAATGGATTAAAACTAGAAATTAATAACAAACGAAACTCTGGAAACTATACAAACACATGGAAATTAAACAGCATTCTACTTAATGACATATGGGTCCAAGAAGAAATCAAGCAGGAAATCAAAAAATTTATTGAAACTAATGAAAACAATGATACATCATACCAAAACCTGTGGGATACTGCAAAAGCAGTATTGAGGGGGAAATTTATTGCATTAAACGCTCACTTCAGAAGAATAGAAAGATGGCAAGTGAACAACCTAACACTTCACCTTAAAGAACTAGAAAAACAAGAACAATCCAAACCTAAAGTTAGCAGACGGAAAGAAATCATTAAGATCAGAGCAGAACTGAATGAAATTGAAAACCAAAAAACAATTCAAAAGATCAACAAATCAAAAAGTTGGTTTTTTGTAAAGATAAATAAAATTGACAAACCATTAGCATGGCTAACAAAAAAAAAGAAGAGAGAAGACTCAAATAACAAAAATTAGAAATGAAAAAGGCGATATTACAACTGATTCATCTGAAATACAAGGAATCATTTGAGACTACTATAAACAACTATACGCCAACAAATTTGAAAATCTGGAGGAAATGGATAAATTTCTGGACACACACAAGCTCCCAAAACTGAACCGTGAAGACGTAGAAAATTTGAACAGACCAATAACAATAAAGGAGATTAAAGCTGTTATCAGAAGGCTCCCAACAAAGAAAAGCCCAGGACCAGATGGATTCACAGCAGAATTTTACCAAACATTCAAAGAGGAATTGACACCGATTCTTTACAAACTATTCCAAAAGATTGAAATGGACGCAACTCTCCCAAACTCATTCTATGAAGCAAAAATCATCCTGATACCAAAACCAGGTAAAGATATAACCAAAAAAGAAAACTACAGGCCAATATCCTTGATGAATATAGATGCAAAAATCGTCACTAAAATACTAGCAAACAGAATACAGCAACACATACGTAAAATTATTCATCACGATCAAGTGGGATTCATCCCAGGGATGCAAGGTTGGTTCAACATACGCAAATCAATAAATGTGATACACCATGTTAATAAACTCAAACACAAGGACCGTATGATCATATCTATAGATGCTGAAAAAGCATTTGATAAAGTTCAGCACTCATTCATGACAAAGACCCTGTATAAGTTAGGTATAGAGGGAAAGTATCTCAACATAATTAAAGACATATATGCCAAACCCACAGCCAATATCATCCTGAATGGGGAAAAGCTGAAAGCTTTTCCTTTAAGAACAGGAACTAGACAAGGATGCCCACTCTCACCACTCCTATTCAAGATAGTGTTGGAAGTACTAGCCAGAGCAATCAGAGAAGAGAAGAAAATAAAGGGCATCCAGATTGGAAAAGATGAAGTCAAACTGTCCCTGTTTGCAGATGACATGATCCTATATATCGAACAGCCTAAAACCTCTACAAAAAAACTGTTGGAATTGATAAATGATTTCAGCCCTGTAGCAGGATACAAAATCAACACACAAAAATCAGTAGCATTTCTTTTCTCCAATAGTGAACATGCAGAGAGAGAAATCAAGAAAGCCTGCCCATTTACAATAGCCACCAAAAAAATAAAATACTTAGGAATTGTGTTAACCAAGGAGGTGAAAAATCTCTATAATGAGAACTACAAACCACTGCTGAGAGAAATTAGAGAGGATACAAGAAGATGGAAAGATATCCCATGCTCTTGGATTGGAAGAATCAACATAGTGAAAATGTCCATACTACCCAAAGTGATATACAAATTCAATGCAATCCCCATCAAAATTCCAAAGACATTTTTCTCAGAAATGGTAAAAACTATCCAGACATTTATATGGAACAATAAAAGACCACGCATAGCCAAAGCAATGCTGAGCAAAAAAAATAAAGCTGGAGGCATAACACTACTTGACTTTAAGCTATACTACAAAGCTATAATAACCAAAACAGTATGGTACTGGCATAAAAACAGACACACTGACCAATGGAATAGAATAGAGAATCCAGAAATCAACCCACACACTTACTGTCAGCTGATCTTTGACAAAGGCACCAAGCCTATTCACTGGGGAAGGGACTGCCTCTTCAGCAAATGGTGCTGGGATAACTGGATATCCATATGCAGGAGAATGAAACTAGATCCATACCTCTCGCCGTATACTAAAATCAACTCAAAATGGATTAAGGATTTAAATATACACCCTGAAACAATAAAACTTCTTAAAGAAAACACAGGAGAAACACTTCAGGAAATAGGACTGGACACAGACTTCATGAATACGACCCCAAAAGCACGGGCAACCAAAGGAAAAATAAACAAATGGGATTATATCAAACTAAAAAGCTTCTGCACAGCAAAAGAAACAATTAACAGAGTTAAAAGACAACCAACAGAGTGGGAGAAAATATTTGCAAAATATATATCTGACAAAGGATTAATATCCAGAATATATAAGGAACTCAAACAACTGTACAAGAAGAAAACAAGCAACCCAATTAAAAAATGGGCAAAAGAGCTAAATAGGCATTTCTCTAAGGAAGATATCCAAATGGCCAACAGACGTATGAAAAAATGCTCAACATCACTCAGCATCCGGGAAATGCAAATCAAAACCACATTGAGATACCATCTAACCCCAGTTAGGATGGCTAAAATCCAAAAGACTATGAACGATAAATGCTGGCGAGCCTGCGGAGAAAAAGGAACTCTCATACATTGTTGGTGGGACTTCAAAATGGTGCAGCCTCTATGGAAAATGGTATGGAGGTTCCTCAAACAATTGCAGATAGATCTACCATATGACCCAGCTATCCCACTGTTGGGAATATACCCAGAGGAATGGAAATCATTAAGTCGAAGGTATACCTGTTTCCCAATGTTTATTGCAGCACTCTTTACAATAGCCAAGAGTTGGAACCAGCCCAAATGCCCGTCATCAGATGAGTGGATACGGAAAATGTGGTACATCTACACAATGGAATACTACTCAGCTATAAAAACGAATGAAATACTGCCATTTGCAACAACATGGATGGACCTTGAGAGAATTATATTAAGTGAAACAAGTCAGGCACAGAAAGAGAAATACCACATGTTCTCACTTATTGGTGGGAGCTAAAAATTAATATATAAATTCACAAACACACACAAAAACTGGGGGGGGGGAAGAAGATATAACAACCACAATTATTTGAAGTTGATACGACAAGCAAACAGAAAGGACATTGTTGGGGGGGAGGAGGGGAGGGAGAAGGGAGGGAGGTTTTGGTGATGGGGAGCAATAATCAGCCACAATGTATATCGACAAAATAAAATTTAAAAAAATAATAAAAATAAATAAATAAATAAATAAATAAATAAAACCAAAAAAAAAAAAAAAAAAAAAAGAAAGAAAACTAACTCTACCATGGACTTTGTAGAATGAATGTGAGTTAGAAGAGTATCTACCAGAGGGAGATCAAATATCTGAGTAAAAATATGCTGTGATGGGGAATGTAAACTCCATGCTGTTCGCTGGATCACTCCATCCAAGGTAAAAGTGGTTCCTGCCAGGAAATGAGCTCGGGGGCGAGGGGGGAGAACTCCACAACCTCCTGCCCCCCAGGGACCACCAAGAAACATGTCTAAAACCTTGGATAAGAAGGGGTAAATGTCCTAAAATCCAGGTCTCTTCCAGATGAACACTGGGGGCTCTTTCTTTCACTCTGCTTTACGTTGAATAATCCCCCCAAACTTAATCCCCCCACTGTAACTGTTGAGGATGGGAAATCCTATTTTGGTAGTTGAAAAGTAGGGCTTTGATAAGGAGATTGGATTGTAGGACCATGCAGTAGTGAATGGATTAAAAATGGTGATCAGGGGTGTGGTTCACAGGGCTCTCAAAGGAGAGTTAATGAGGAGGTTAGTCTCTCTCTGCTCCATCATTTCACAGTGTGACACCCTGCCATCACTGTTGCCACCACCAAAGGCTTCACCAAACGTGTTCCCAGGACTTAGGACTTCCAGCCTCTGAAACTGTAAACAATAAATTTCGTTTTCTTGTAAGTTACCCTGTTCCAGGTATTTTGTTATAAGAAACAGAAATGGGCTAATACACACCCCATCTTGTTTTATTTCATTTTTAATTTTCTTTTATCACCACTCCTCACATCCTACTCTCGCTCCCTAGACTCAACACTTCTAATGGGCATCTTCTTGATTGTACACGTTTTTGCAATCATTATATCGTTTTCTGTGCACATTTATTTTTAGTTTCTGTAAACAGTCCTGTCCCATCCCACTGTTTCTTACTTTTCTTGCTTGGCTGTGTTGGAGGTCTATGTCATATGTCATCTGTGACTGGAAGCTGCTGTGTGGTTCTCCATAGTGTCACCCACTACATCTCCCCTGCAACCCTCCCGGTGATGGATGACATTACTCCCCACCCCAGCCCACTGGATGAGCATCCTCATACATGTCTCCTGTGTAGCCACGTGAGAGTTTTGTTGGGAACATACACCCAGAGCGGAATTGCTGGGTCATGGGGCATGCACACACCTCATCTGACAGGTGCTGCCACACGGCTCTCCAGCACACCAGCTGTGCACAGAGGCTTCCCCCTCTCAGCCTGCATTTCCACTACCCACTATTCCAAGTTTTGCTAATCTAATGGATGCAAAGTGGTATCTAATTGTTGCTTTAGTTTGGGTTTTCCTGATGACCATGTGTGAGCATCTCTTCTTTGGCTTGGTAGACCTCTGGGTCTGCTTCTGAAAATTGCCTGTTCATTCCTTTTCTATGTTTTTCTGTTGGGGTTGTCTTTTTATTGTTGATCTATAGGAGTTCCTTGTATATTCTTGACATTTAATCTTTTGTTGTTGTTTATCTTCTCCTAGATCCCACACCTATAGGTAGGCCTTTTGCCAACCACTAAAGCAAATTAAATATGAGAGAAGAGGAGGGGAGCGAATGAAGTAGACAAAGTTAAAATAAGATGTTAATTGTTAAGATGAGTTTAAAACTAGTGTATCAAAGTGGAAGATGAAAATAGCAGAAGAAAATATTTAAGAACCACCACCACAACAAAACAATAGTTTTTTTGTACCTAAATATACAAATTAAGTTAGAAACAAACAAGTAGCATGTTAAAAAAAAAATAACAAAGAAGTTAAAATAATTGTTAAGAAAAAAATACTCTTAAAAAGAATATAAAAACAAAGAAAATCACATCTGCATTCTTTTTATACCGTCACAGTGAAAAGGGAAATAATGCTGAAGTCAGAGAGGTCAAAGGGGCAAAGCACATCCATAAGTATAAACAAAGAAGTAAAGAAGGGCTAAGAGAAAACACAGTGACAGTGGGTACTTAGCAATCCTGAAACAGTACTTAAAACCAGAAGAAGACTAAAACAGAAAAAAAGCAATCAAGAGAAAATGGCTAAAATAAACTAGCTGAGGGCGAGCTGGAAAGTCCGTTATCTGCCAACTCCTGCTCTTAGGGTCCAGGGAACCTGATGCAGAGGCCCACAGCAGGGGTCAGGAGGCAGGATGAGCCCAGGCTACCTTTGGCTCAAGAAGGGGTTTACTTATCAGGCTGAGGCCTGCAAAGAGCCTGGCAAGGACGTTTGTATCCAGGAACATTATCAGTGGACAAGGACTGAGAAGCCTTGGCAATAGCCAGTGCTGGGCCTTTACCTGGCTGTGGAGACTCTGGGGCATTAACTACTGTATTCCATTTCTACCCCCCCACCCCCTATCCCCCACTCCCACCATCTCAAGAATATCCCAGCCTCCATGGCTTGCTCATTGCCTTCAGTAAAACCTACCAGTGTCAGTAGAGACCCATGTATGCCAGAGGCCAGGGGAAATGTTGCACTGGGAATCTCTTTGTACCCACGTAAGCAGGCAAGGAGACAGCCTGTTTGAACAAGTTCAGTACCACCCAGAGTGCACAAGGTAACATCTCTATGATTCACCAGAGCTGTCAGCCCATCCTCCTTGTTTGCTAGAGGGAGTGACTACTGCAAGGACCCAAGACCACAAGCCCTCCCCAGACCACCTGCTATGCAAGTTCTAGCTGCTCACCCAAAGTGGCCAGCTGTTTGTAAAAGTATTTGATAGGCTATTTCCAGTTCCAGTTACTCACGAAAAAAATAGGTTAAATTGATAAGAAAGCCAGAGTTCCTTAATCCTGTTTCATTACAAGTTGGAAGACTAAGGAAAAATGCAGATAAGTCATTGGAGAGTGGAAAATATCTGATCCTATCTTGAGGTGAAGAAAGGATATAGGGGCTGAGACCTGCTAATCTGAATCCTTCCAATGAGCTGTAAAGACAAGTAGTCCCTCCAGTGCTCCAAAGTTCACTGAAATTCAGCTGCTGGGCAGTTGAGACCCATTTTCCCAGAGCCAGGATGCCTGGTGCTGATGTTGCCTCTTGGCCCATGCAGTCCACTCAGCCCATGGCCTAGCGGTTCCCAGACTTGTGGATTTCATCAGCCCATTTTTGTTTTCATTCTGAACTGTTTTTAATTGGAAAACTGATGTAGGATTATCGGCATATTATTTTCCCAAGGAAAACAACAATGAAAAAAAACCACTACCGTCTAATATCACCATCATTTTCTAAAGGAAAACATTTTAGCACCAAGAAAAAGTAAAGGATAGTCTTTTATATAGAATAAATTTATGCTTTACAGAAGGGAAAAAAAAACTTATGTTGATAGTTGCATAATTCAGTAAATTTACCAAAAAGTCATTGATTATATATTTGAAATTATGATATATAAAATATAATTCAGACTTAAAAAAAATTAAAAGAAGCCATTTTGTTAAAACACCCAACAATAAGTTGGACCACACGAAAAGTAAGGCTGACAACTACTGGAAAGTTCACTAGACTGGATGTCAGAAAATGAAATTTCCAATGCCAGCTTCTCCTTGCCAATAAAAATGTTGTATTTGCAAGTTCCTTAACATTTCTGAACCTCAGAGGCTTTGTCTATTACAAGAGTAAGTTGGAATAGGTGATTTCTAAAATCTGTAATTAGCTGTAAAATTCCATGACACTTAATTTCTTAAAAATTATAGTAGGCATCCATAAAATCATAGAATGGAGTGTTACACTGAAGTAATATTAGCACACCTTCACCAACTTTTTCTCTTTAACGGTCCTGTGATTTTAAAATGTACTTGGAAATGTAATTTCTAATTCATTGGACAAATCAGGTTTTATTTGGTATCCAGTACATATTAGCTATGGGTGCTATTGAAACAAGAAAAAGTTAAAAATTCATAATCTCACTTCAAAGAAATCTTTCATTCTAAAAATAGGTAGAACGTATGAATGGATGATATAACTCAGACAATTGTAAAAAGTAATGACTCATGTAAGAGGTACAAGTGAAACACTAGAGGATTTCAGGGCCTGGAGAAATTGCATAGGACGGAGGATAAGAAAAGCCTTCATGGAGAAAATGTATTTTTAGTGGAATCTTGAAGAACAGGTAAGATTTCTGTAGGTGAAAATGTGAAGAAAATATATCTCATGGAGACAAGTACATGAGCGAAAATAGGAAAATTCAGGGAAAATATTACAATTGGGCTGTAGTTTAGGAATGAAAAAATGAAGCAAAGAGATATGAAGTTGGATAGTAAAAGTTTGAGCAAGATTATGGAGGATTTCTGAATGTCAGGTGGCTTCTCATTGATTGCTGATGGAGAATTCTCACTGGTGTTTGAGCAGCAGAGTAAGTTTATCAGAGGCTGCTTTAACAAAATTAATCCAATTTCTCTGAAAAAGAAGGAATTGGAAGTTGTGAGCCTGGCTGGAATGCAACGTAATGATGATGTGAACATGATTAATTGTAGTGAGAACAAAGAGTTTAGACAGATATAACTGATGTTGCAGAAGTAAAAATAATAGGGCTTGTCATTGCTAATATATGACAAAAAGAGAACGAGTAATAATTGGCAACTTTCTAAATTCTTTATCTATTATCTTATTAAATCCTCCAAAGCATGCAATTAGATAAGGACTCTTATCCCCATTTTATAGATTAGAAAACTGCACAGAGGATAATCCAAGGTTCTGAGTGGCAGTGGTGGAGTTGGATTGGACTCTTGTAGCTGCAGCACATACCACTCTGATACAGACCTCTCCACAAGTTCAGACTTAAGCATCAGTAGCTGGGAATATTGTGGCTCAATAGCATAAATAGGGTACACAGTATGAGAGAAGATAATCTGGGAGGGAATAAAAGAAATCAAGTTTGGATGACTTATATTGTTTTCCTTTACTGTGTGTGTGTGTGTGTGTGTGTGTGTGTGTGTGTGTGTGTGTGTGTGTGTGTGTGTGTGTGTGTGTGTTTGTCTGTGACTGCTTTGAAAGTTTAGAGTTCATTAATAATATTGGGAAATAACCAAAACAATATAGAATCTACGAATTTTTAGATGAAAATCCCTATAGAAATTCTTGCACTATAACCTCACCAAGTCACTTAGCTCATGATTATAATCCTCTTTACAAAAAAAGCTTTATAATAAACAATTCCATCTTCCTATAAAAGGGCAATATGTCGTCCATCCTTTTCAAGTTGCATATGCCATAACATTAAAATAGTGTAGAAAAAAAATTGATAATGTGGAAATTTTTTACATTTATTGTAAAACGACAAGGTAAAAATAGGCGAAAAACTGTATTTATAAACTTTGCATTTGTGTGTGTATAAGCATAAAACATAACTAAAGAGCACACAGAAAAATCTCAACTTTGTTTACTTCCTGTAGTAAGGTCACAAATATATCGTTTTCTTTCTGTTTTGGTCTTTCTTGGATTTTCCAACAATCTGACATGTATTGCTTTAGCCCTTTTTTTTTGTTAAGGACATTAAAATAAGAACTTTTAATTATTTTATTCAGTTTGGATTCTGATGAAGTTCTGAACTGCTTCCAAAGATACTTTGTTTCCAACTAGAATTGAAGTTTGTCCTCTCCCAGAGTTATATCTCTTGCCTCTTCCCTTCTTGTGATTTTCAGTTTAATAGAACTGATTTTTGCCTTAATCACATTTTGCTCATTAGTATTTATCCCGCTGTGGCAAAGACTGCTAGTTGCCTACACAACATCCATTCTGTTCTTCCTTCTTAAAAATAGAACTCCAATTCTGTTGAGAGTTGTACACCACCCAGTTAAAAACAAACAAAATGATAACAACAGTGACAACAAAAATGATGCATCTTGGTCTCTCTTGAAGGTGGAGTGCATCTATGACACAGTCCGGTCCCTGTGCTGTGTGTGGATGTAGCTGATGGGAACTCACCAAGTACTGGTGTCTTAAAGAGAGTGCAGACTCTGTGCAGGCCCATGCCCTAAATTATGCCTATGTATCTTTTCCTTATTTCTACACGAAACTCAGACATGTTGACTGGAGATTCAGTAGATATCTTAATTATTTGCTTTAGAATCATTGTTAGAAATTAATACAGCTATTTTTATATATTGTGTATTCTATATTTATTGTGCAGCTATTTTTATTTATTGTGTATTCTATATTAATTTAATAGTATTTCTAGAGGCCAGACTTCTATCAGGCTATACTCATCTGTCACCTGTTGCATACAAAAGAATAAATTAAGCACAAAATATATCTCATGATGTTGAAGAGATTGAACACTTAGATGGAGTTTGTATTCTTTCAGTTAAAAAGTTACAGAGTGATGATGACAAAGATTTCATTTGGGCGTAATTGATATTGAGGTATTCTTTTCAGTGAGAATTAAGCATGTGCTTTAGTTCCTTCATAAGGATATTTCATGGTCCAGAATGATAGTAGCTCTACATAATTATCAGAGAAAATAATAATATAATGATAATAATTAATATAATAATAACTAAAGTTTATTGATTACTTGCTATGTGTGAATTCTATGCTGGAAACATTAAGTACATTACATATTTAATTCTTACCCCAACTGCTGCTAAGTAGTCTTCTTTGTTCCTACGTTTCATTAAGAAACAGAGGGACAAATAGGCTATGTAGCTTGCTAAAGTTCACACAGCTAGGTAATGCTGAAGACAGAACTTGAACAAAGTTCTGACTTCAAAGAGTCACTAAAATGATGAATCATTGTGTTATTCTTCTACGTGTTTCCATTTTCGTTGACTAAAGGATATTTTTCCAGTTTATCTAAAATGATGTCAACTTGTCTGCATGTACTTTAAAAGGATTTTAGCAACAGAATCCTGATTTTCACTCATTCTCCTAGCATTTTGAGCGGTAAAGGGATCTTTACTGCTCTAGGTCTAGCTGAAGATCGTAGCCAAGAGAGAACATTTTTGGTTCTTCCTCTTAGTAATGTGTGCCCAGTGATACTTTTTATGACCTAAAGAAGCTTAGAGAACTATGGACTATTTAAATGCATCATATGTAAAATAAAATCACTTGGAAAATATTACTAAAACTATTTTTCAACTGTAATCTTTTACTGATTTCTGAAATTTACCAGGTCACTGGTTGTCCATTCTGTCATCACTTCATCTTTTTTAGGTTTTCATATCAGTAAAGAGATTTAAACCTAGACTGTCAGTAAACACTCTAAATTCCCTCAACAGACATGCATTCCATAAAAATTAGATAATAATGCAACAACAAGAAAGAGTATATTTGGCTTATTTGGGGATAGCTATATGATTTTCTTTCTAATCAGAGTCTGATTTGCATTAAATCCAACTTGATTTGTTATTAGACATTGGGCACACTATTAACTATTTTCTTGAGCTTCAGAGAAAACAGAGAGATCTGGTGTAATCAGTAATAATGAAATTAAGATTATAAATATACTGTGCAACTAGAAAACATGTATCACTACATCTGCTATAATAAAAAATCGAATAAAATTTTAAAACTTGCTGCATTATTTTTTGTACAGTTTTAGCACTTTCTTTTGCACCTAAATTCAAATACTAAGAAGTTGCTTTTCATAAATGCTGTTTTTAAAGAATGTCATGATCAGCAGTCTAGTGTTCCACATCTGTGTAGAAAAGCCTACCAAGGGAGTTGTTTTAGTATTAGACACATGATTAGGCACTGATAGACGCATGGCATTTAGTAATCCCATTAAGATATTCTACACTACACAATGGCAACAGATGTCTTAAGTTCTAACAACTAATCAAAAAGTAAATCAACCAACATAAAAAACACATCTGGAATCCTGGATGTGAAAGAATTTAGTCATATATTATTCAGTGTTATGTCAAATTTGGGTTAATTTGTGAAATGCTGTGCTAGATCTTTTTATGCTAATGAGGCCAAATATGAATTTTACTCTGTTATCTCCAAAACAGTTTACTATAGAAAGCACTTTTGTCAGGTTCTGAATTGCTTCTTCCTAGGCCTGAGACAGCTCAAGCTTTCTGAAATAATTCTCCTTATTAAAGCAACATGTTCAAAGTGAGTAATGCAAGTCCACAGGGAACTCTGCTGAGCACGTAATGGTCTGATGGTGAGTTGATGGACTGCATTAACGGTCCCAGCCAATCCGGAAGGACGACTGACAGCAGCTCAATTTGTAATGTATTTCATATGTAGAACATATTCAGAAAAGAGTCCTAAATATTAATACCATGCATCGGCTAATTAAACTCTATGCAAATCATGGCATTACAACCATGAATTAAACTCTGGCCCTTCGTCTCTCTAATCATTGGAGGCATTTCTATCTACATATGAACAATAATCATAAAGGTATAAAATCATTATAATCATAAAGGTATAAATCATATTGATAAATATAGAATATATTTCCAGTTTTTTAAATTTACATTATTAACTTAATTTGGGGCTACAGAAATTAATTTTCTGGCAAGGAGGAGCTTTTAGTATTTTTTTTTTTTTAATACTGAAAAAGAGTTAAGTACATGAAAGCCTTTTAAGTCATTCTATTCTAAATGTTCTGGGAAATTTTTTACAGTGCCATCAGGAATGAGTAAAATACTGTATTTCAATAAAAATCATAACCAAATCATTCCAAATGAGTGGTTATAGTAACACAATATAGACTTCAGGCAAGATTGAAGTCCTAATAAATCCTAGTATTTCAACTAACGTTATTTACTCATCTTTTGGGTAACTCTATCTGAAAACGATGTTCAGGCATATTTGTTTATCCACTGTAAATAAAGGAGAGTAAATAAAGATGGATGTTATCTCTCTTTGAAATTTTCTTTTGTAAATGCAATGAATATTTACTTGGGTATCATAAATTGCTTTTCCAGTGATGTAATTGATTAATATAGCAAATATAACAAGAAAGTTGTAGTTAGCAAATAATTTACAAGTTATTTTTCACCCTGGGTGATATTAAGGCACATTTGAAACTGTGAATTCAAATGTAACATTGAGTTGCTGCTGTTATTTTTATCTTTTGATTTTAAATGTAGCATAAAACAATTTTTAGGCTGCTCTTAGCAAAACATACCAATAAGTTGTTATGCTTTTTGTGATGTCCAGAATTTCTCTTAACACTGTTATTTAACTTTTACTTAGGAAAGATAGATGACTAACCCTATCCCCTTAGTATGCCATTTTCAGTTTTTCTATCTTATTGCACTTTTCTTCACTGGAGCGTCTAGCCGTAAGTTTTCCAGAAGTACCAAGAAATGCTCTGTAACCTCAACTTTTAAATGTGCTAAAACATAACTATTAATAAATTTACGTTGTTTGCAACATGAAAATTAACTCAGAAAGCACATTTTCATGAAGTTCTTCCATTGAATGAAAGACTATTTTTCCTAAGGAGTAATCAACGATTAAACTTTGTCTTTAAATACACATGGTTTATATCAGGGAAAGAAAAAAAAATCCTTCTTTAATGGGACTAATATTCTGAATGATCATCTTTTTTGGCACATTTTTAAAAGGAGAAAAAACCCAAGAAACTGAGGTAATTCCAAGCTATTAAGCATGAGAACTTTATAGTTTTTGTACAATCATATAGTCCTCAGTGATCTCTTGATGCTGTTAATCCCTCTTATAATTTTCATAAGCTTGTCAAGTCCTGCACTTTACCTCTCTACAGCAATGACCTTGAACCTGAATGATGCCCAGATTTTTATTTCACAGTACTAATAAAAAGCTATGTCACAAGGGTACTTAATAAAAATGAATGTAAGATTTTACTAGAGACAGGGGACTTGTCGGATCAAAGCATATCAATTTATGAATGTTGTAAACTCTTGATAAAATGAGTTGTCATGTGATGGCATGTTTATTTCAGGAGTAGGGATGAAAAGACAATATTTTTAATTAAAAATAGTAAAATCTTTCTGCCAGCAGGTGGGCAATAGCAGTGGGGGCGTATGGCTAACAGCTGGATATTATTAAATATATATTAACTTGAGCACCTCATTGGTGATTCTTTAATAAAGTTATCTGTTTTTTTTTTTTCTTTTTTCTTTTATTGCTAGTGTGGAAGGGTTACACATTTGTACTCACATGGACAAAAAAGATTTTTTTTTAAAAAATGTTTCTATAATTTTTCTAATCTTTCTTGCAAACCTCCCACATTTTAGTTACTGGAAACCCATAAACTTGCCAATAAGAGTAACTTAGGTATCCTCAGTTAAGCTTTCAGTCAATGTAAAGTTCCAGTCCCTATGGGATTGTTTCTCCATGTCCCCCCACCTGCTGTCTGTCTATGTGGGGAAGGTTTCTAGTGTCACAGCCCTGGGGAAGATAAGGCTTGCGTATGGCTGGTTCTCTGCTCATCTGTGCTGTAAGGTCTGATTCTGAATGTCAAAGTCGACTGTGGACTCCATTATTCTCTTTTTATTCATGCTTGTAATAACAGCAATGCCCTCCAAGGCAAATTATGCAACTGAAACAATATTATCCCTATCACGTTTGACAGTTCTGAGCTTTATGTTATCGTTTCCAACTAAGTTTTTCACTTCTATTTCCGAACTATGCTAGATAAATGTAGTCGTCATATGGAACAGTACAATTTGATTTCAAAAGGAAGAAACTTGAAATGGTTTAAACAAACAAAAAGATGAACACATAAATTTATCATGTCAAATCAGCAAATTTTAAGAAGGCCGTAGATCTCACTGATGACTGTCCCCAAGGACTTGAAAATCTGAAGGACCCTCTTCATCTCTTGTCTTTCTGTGCTGCTCTCAGTGTGTCGATTTCGTTCTTCTGAAAGGTTCTTCATGAGGTAGGCAATTATTCCCTTGGTGAACAGTGAAGATGTGGAATATTTAGTGGACTTGTGGTCAGTTCCAGTTTGAAAACTATCAGGGAACACTTCAGCTGGTTCACCTTGAGCTGATCACCTGCCTTTTGACAGGCAAGCAGTTTCCAAAGCAGGGCACCCAAGAACACATACTTCGAAGAAACATTTTACAGGGGAAGAACTAGGAGAAGGTATTGAAGTAGACAGAAAATTACAAGCCCCATACTATGAGTCATTAATTATTTTATTGTCAAAACTTTTAGTAGAATGTATCTATTTTCCCTAATTTATTCCACAATCTCTGAGTTTTAACAGACTTATAGCTTAGTATAACTACTTTTTTCCTAATTTTTAATTAAATGTTACATGATTGATTCTCTCCAATCTTAAAACAAACTTGATTTGGCCCTTCTTACTTCTCCAACCTCATCTCTACAACTCTGTGGATTCTTCATGTTTCTAAGAACATGCCTTTCCTGCCTAAAGTCCTTTGACTGTGCTTTTTCTTTTTTCTCCTGGATTAGTGCGGTCTTATCTTACATTTCTAAGCTAAAATATTACCCTAGAGAGGCCAACTCCTACCACTTTAGTTATAACCTTTATCTGTCTGTTCATTTGGAGCATCCACAAATACAAGGGCCAGGCCTCCGAGCTATGATTCTATTCCCAGGGGTTTGCACCACGCCAGGCACTCAGTAAGCTCTAAAAAGCCTTTGTCAACTTCATTACTTAATTGTTAAATCTATTTGACACTTTTTGATTTTTACCCTAATCAGTTGCAGCACTCTCTTGGTTCTCCCTCACCTTCTTTGACCTATGTATCAATATCTCTGGCTTTCTTTTGTTATTGACAGTAACTCCTTTTGGTTTTCTTCTTCACAAAACATTAGTTTTCTGGCAATCTTTTTATTCTTCTCAAACTACTCCGACAAATTTAAATTTTGTTTTTGGTTTTAACTACTGCTGGTAGGCTCACAAATATTTGTTTTTACTTCTTTTCATATTCAGAATCATTCTGTTTTCTATTGATATCTCTCTTGAATATACTTAAATGGAACTGAGCATTCCTACCCAACCCCCAACCAACTGACCTTATTTTACATCTTGTTAAAAGGGAACAGTATAAGGCCAGTCACCCAAGATGGAAGCCTGGGATTGTCATCCAGCAGTCTGTCCCCATTCTACCATTTGCAATTATGCCTACTTTCACATATTCAGTCACCAACATTCATTAGTTGCATTAATTTGCCTTTCATATAGCTCTAAAATGTACCCCTTTTCCTATAACAATTTCTAACTTGTCTCCTTACCCCACAGTATTTCTTGCTCATGGTTGTCAATACTGCACAGTGCCACCATAGTGGATTTTCTCAGTGTGAACTTGCCTTTCACAGTTGTCTTCATTTGCCTTCAGAATCTTCCTCACTTAGCTATATAAAATCCTTTCTGACCAAATTTCCAGGTATTCATAAACACACTGGTATTAAATCTACACCAGATCATTTGCAATCTCTTAAATATTTTAGGTTCTTTCACGTCTCTGTGCCTTTCACACATTTTTTACCAGTCAGTTGGATAATCTAAAAATTGCCCATCCAAATTTACCTTTCCCATAACATGTCCTAAGTATCACATTTCAAAATGACATGGTTTAATCTCTTTACTGTCATAATATTGTATGCATATACCTGTTATGGCATTTATCACACTACATCATAATCATTAATTTGAATTCCTCATGTATCCTCTGCACATGTAATCTCTGGTTAAAATCAGAGCTAACTCTTGTTACAATTACAGGTGACTGCTCAAGTTCTTCAATGGAGTAGACTTGTCTGATTTTAAAAATAACTGAACTCTAGTTTCATTCTCCTACATATGAATATCCAGTTTTCCCAGTACCATTTGCTGAAGAGGCAGTCTCTTCCCAGTGTGTAGACTTGGTGCCTTTGTCAAAGATCAGATGGCTGTAGGTGTATGGGTTGATATCTGGGTTCTCTATTCTATTCCATTGATCATTGTGTCAGTTTTAATGCCAGTATCATGCTGTTTTGGTTCTTATAGCTTTGGAATATAGTTTAAAGTCAGGTGGTGTTGTGCCTCCAAATCTTTTTTTTCTTTTTGCTCAGAACTGCTTTGGCTATGCATAGTCTTTTGTTACTCCATACAAATGTCTGCATAGTTTTTTCCATTTTTGAGAGAAATGTCACTGGAATTTTGATGGGGATTGCATTGAATCTTCAGGGTAATATGGACATTTTCACAATGTTTATTGTTCCAATACAAGAGTAGGGGATATCTTTCCATCTTCTTGTGTCCTCCTTAATTTCTCTCAACAGTTGTTTGTAGTTCTCATTGTAAAGATTTTTCACATCCTTGGATAACTTTATTCCTAAGTATTTCTTTCTTTTGGTGGCTATTGTAAATGGGCTAGCTTTCTTGATTTCTTTTTCTGCATGTTCACTATTGGAGTCTAGAAATGTTACTGATTTTTGTGTGTTGATTTTGTATATTGAAACTTTGCTGAAATCATTTATCAACTCTAAGAGTTTTTTGTTGTTGTTGTTGTTGTTGTTTGTAGAGGCATTAGACTGTTCAATATATAGGATCATATCACCTGCAAACAGGAACAATTTGACTTCATCTTTTCCAATCTGGGTGCCCTTACCTCTCACCATATACCAATATCAACTCAAAATGGATTGAAGAATTAAAGACTCCCTAAAGAAAACACAGGGGAAACACTCCAGGAAGCAGGAGTGGGTACAGACTTCATGAATATGACCCCAAAAGCACAGGCAACTAAAGGAAAAATAAACAAATGGGATTATATCAAACAAAGACATCTCTGCACAGCAAAGAAACGATCAACAGAGTGAAAAGACAACTAACAGAGTGGGAGAAAATATTTGCAAAATATGCATCTGACAAAGGATTAATATCCAGAATATACAAGGAACTCAAACAACTTTACAGCAAAAAAACAAATAACCCAATTAAAGAAAATGGGAAAAGGAGTTGAATAGGCATTTCTCAAAAAAGATATATGAATGGCCAACAGACACATGAAAAAATGCTCGACATCACACAGCATCTGGGAAATGCAAAATTAAGACCACTTTGAGGTCCCATCTCACTCCGGTCAGGATGGCTAATATACCAAAGACTGTGAATGATAAGTGCTGGAGCAAAAGGTACTCTCATACATTGTTGGTGGGACTGCAAAATGCTACAGCCTTTATGGAAAATGATATGGAGATTTCTCAAACAATTACAGACAGATCTACCATAAGACCCAGCTATTACACTGCTGGGAATGTACCCAGAGGAATGGAAATCATCATGCCAAAGGGATACCTGTACTCCAATGTTTATTGCAGTGCTATTTACAATCATCAAGAATTGGAACCAGCCTAAATGCCCATCATTGCATAAGTGGATAAGGAAACTGTGGTATATCTACACAATGGAATACTACTCTGCTATAAAAAAGAATGAAATACTACCATTTGCAACAACATGGATGGACTTAGAGAAAACTATATGAAGTGAAACAAGTTAGGCATGGAAAGAGAAATATCATGTTCTTATTTGTGGGAGCTAAAAATAAATAAATAGACACACAAACAAATAAATGGTAGTGGGGGTGGGGAGAAGACACAACGATCACAATAATTCCTTGACCTTGTTAAGAGAAGTGAACAGAAATGATGTAGATAGTTGAGGGGAGAGAGGGAGTTGGAAGAGGAACAGGTAAAGGGGCACGAAAATCAACTACAATGTAAACGGAGAAGTTAAAATAAAATAATAAGAAGAAAGTAACTGAACTCACTCAAAGAAATTTAAGCAAAAAGGAGATTTGATATTAATAAAACCCACATACAAACCCAGGAATCCTATTTCTTCAAATTTAGAAAAAGTTACATCAAACTTCATACTTCCAAGACTTGAAGAAGTTTAATGTGTTCCCCTATGTTTCTAAGGATTTCTTGGGGTGGAGAGGTGGGGCAAAGAGACAGATAGCATTCTCATGGCTCTAGCTGACCCTCTTTCCTTGAAAGAAAGTTCCATATTAACGTAAACTTGAAATCCCACCTCTTCTCCGTTGCCTCTTCCCAAAGACACATACAAACAAGTACACGATCTCTCTCACACAAAAAGGTCATCAGTCTAATGGATAGTGCTGAAGTGCCAGGGGAGAGGTTATATTACACTGCAAAACAAATTCACAATCTCTGTTTGACATTTTTAATATTGAAGGTTTCTTTAAACTTTTCCTCCACCAGGGATACATTGTTCAGCTCTTTTCATTCTGCTGCGGTCTTTAACCTCTTCCTCTTGCTCCTCTCTTGACCATCTCTTCCTCACGGGGTTTTCCCAGGAGCTCCAAACTCCTCTTTTTCTGTTAATGAGAACACGTGAGTTCATTCAATCCAGCTTGCATTTTTAAACTTGCAACCCAAGCTCGGTTTGTGGTATTTTGGTATGGCAGCCTGGATGCACTGAGACAAGAAAGCAATGAATTTTTCTTTTTTTTTTTCTTTCTGGTCTCTTAATGCCTTTGGTCTCTGTTTCTCTTTTTATATGCCCTTTATTTATCTTTTTGCATATGACATATGACACACACACAATGGCTATCTGAAAATAATGACCTAAGATCCCAAATGTATATATTGTACCTATTCATTTTAAGTTTCTAGGAGAGAAAATATTTAGTCAAAGGTCCATCCCTAGTCCAATTATCTCTGTTCAAGATGAGTAAGTTCTCTAAACGAAAAGAAAATGACTACCTTTAAAAAAAATTTCTGTATGTTCTTGTGCACTTGGACTTTGAGAAATGTCTCTCATTTGTATTTTATTTCTAATATTCAGCACAGTCTTGGCCTACAGAAGATATTTAATAAGTGTTTATTGGGAGAATCAAATATAGATTTGTTTTGTGCTGAATTTCACTCAGTGACAAATTTTGTTAAAGTAATATTCTAGGGTTTATGTCACTAACTAACTGTAATATTCTTGCATATTTAAATGGTTTTCTTATAATTTAATAAAAAATAGACATTGCTTAAGGAAAAGATCAAAGCAGAAATGAAATTAAAGTTGTTCATTAACAGGACTAGAGAATGAGAGGATAATAAAGGAAAAGGTAGAATATAACAACAGAAGTATGTAGAAAACCAGAAACACTCCCATTAGTGGTTCTTTATCTAAAGAATAATGAGAATGAGAATTATAAACATTTTTTTTATAAATACAACTTAATCTTGGAAGTAATTTTTAGTCTTCCAAACATATTTGTCTACTTCTTTATCTTATCCATGTATCATAATTTTAAGAGAATGTTTAATTTTAACAATTTTTCTAAATATTTTAGTACTTTTATTTTTCTAAGATTGTATAAATTTGATTTTATTTTGAAATAATCTATGCAGTGCAACCAACGTTAATTTGGGAAAAATGGTTTGTAAAGCTCTCATAATTAAACACATTTTGTTACAATTTAAGGTATTTAATTTAACAATTGCCCGATAGAGGCTAGAGTAATAACCAGTGAGAGGAGATTGTTTAAATATATGTATAAGTAACTTTTCAGTCTTGATTCCCAGTCACGCTTGTTACCAACCAGAAGTAAGGCCAGATCTTAATTATTTGAGTGTATTGCTAAAGAAAAAATCAGTCCAGTAGCAGTGGAATGAGGGAAAAGAACTGGCAGCTTGTAAGGGAACTAAAGCTTCATTACAGGAAATGAATGTCATTCCAATTTGATTTTACAAACAAATAGCTTAATTGAAAAGGTTCTTGGAAAAACTGAGTTCCCATTACATATTTCGTATCCTACAGACCATAACTCAAGGAAGACTTGATCAATTATAAAATTCATCTGTATTCAAAAATGTTTACAGGTTTACAGAGAAGTGTCTTGAATGTTAGCATTTAAGTGCCTGAATGTTCATGTGTGATACATTTATTGTATTTATATAAAATAGTATTTTTGTTAAACTAAAAGCAATTATTCTTTACTCATTAAATATGTGGTCAAATATTAATATAATAAGTATATATAGATATAGATGTATGTGTGCTTGTGCATATATATAGTCAGATATTCTATATAAATTCCTTTCTAAACATTTCTATGTTCTTGGAAACCCTTCTCTATTTTTTCTCATAGCTTAAAAATCTTCTCCTAGGTGATATGAGTACAAGAAAACAAAAAACAAAACAAAATAAACAAATACTCTTCTACATTTTTCTTTTCCACAAGGACCCCCTGAAATTCCTCAAAGGAATCGTCACAGGTCATATTAAAAACAGCATGAAAACCAAAGGGCTAGTTAACTTTGGTTTAATAAACTTCAATTGAAATTTATACTTTAAATAAATTACTTGACATAACACAAAAACTGTACATGGACAAGCTCTGCTTTAGGCAAGTTTACCAATCAAGTTGAGTTTAACTTGTTACCGTCTTAACACTGGCTGTTTGTTGGTTTTTCCCTCTGTTGTGAGAATTCCAAATTTCCTAGCGTCCACGTGGAGGGCTTTCCTAGAAATGCCTCATACTTGACGTCTCATGCCTAACGTGTCTGTCTTCTTATCAGAATATGTCTTACCCATATTCCCAGGTTCATGATGCCAAGCTCTCTACACTCCAAGATTATTTTCTTGTTAAAGCATTTTGGTTTGACATTTCTAGACAAATGGATAAAAATGGCTTAACCATAGAATGGTGTATATTCCAGAATCACTGTTTGGTAGCCAAAAAGACATAATAAAACAATTATATTCTTTGTTAGGGTATTTAAAAGACATGTCAAATCCAACGTTACTTACAGTGACACTTAGTAACATCTTATTTTTCTCTCGTATCCTTTTTCCTCTTCAACCCCAAGTAAGTGAGGCCTTCGTCAGCCACACCTCCCTGTACATATAATTATCACTTCCCTCAGTCCCAGCATTTAATCAGTGATTCTCCTGAAATCATTTTGTTGATTTCTCTTCCTCCCTTCTGAATGCTTTTTCCTAAAAGACTCTTCTCAATGTCTTCACTGTTATAATCACAATCTCTCCATTTGTACATGCTCAGTTCTATTCAGATGATCACACAATTTCCCTCTCTAGGCTGGAGTCTGATGATAAATTACACACTCTGCATTTGAAGTGGTTGCTCGGTGCTTCCACTTTATAGGGCATCACTACCACCTGAAAAGTCACTGCCAGGCTATGTTAGTTAAACTATCACTTGCTAAACACCTATTCTTTAAGTTCTTCTGTAGCCTTTACCTCCTAATAATCAATTGCTAATTCCTATAGATATGGTACTCTAAATAAAGTTTACATTTGCTTCATCTCTTATTACAATTTGTACCAATTTATTAAAGTATTAAGAGCTGCCGTCTACACTTTTACACTTTCTTCTCAACCCCTTTGTCATGTTTTAGACTCATCTCTTCACCTAAGATTCACAATGCTCAGGTTCATATTATTAAATATACAATACTGGCCCAGTGAAAACAGATTTTTTAAAAAAGAGAGAAAGTATTTGTACATAACAGCCTGCTAAATTTAAATAATACCAAAACTTCTAGAAGAACATTTACTACTTTCATGCCAATAACCTCTATTCTGTTAAATTGGCCTATTTATTATGCTGGGATGTGCTGACACTCTCAAATTTGTCTTTGCTTATAATATTTTTATCATTTAGAATGCTCTCCTTATCACTGTCTTTTAAAATTGTACCCATTATTTTAAAACTACCTGAAATCTAACTTCACATTATATAGCTTTTTTGAATATCACCCACTTAGATATAAGCTTGTTCTCTCTATCTCTGAATTCAAGAACACTCTGCCTAAAATCATTTTTCAGGATTTTTTTTTTTTTTTACTTTGTATAGAGCATGTTAAACTTTCTTCCATGATCATTTTTTTGCCATTATTAAAAGAAATAATTCCATTAACAATGTATATCTCACGTGGCTCAGTAATTTTTTCCCCATTACTATCTCTAAAAATGGTGGATGGGAGAGAAGAATCTAGAAATGCCTAATAACCACATAGCAGTTTTCTCAAAATTAAAATTCTTTTTCTTACAACATGAACACAGTTTATTTTAAATAAACACAGTGCATTAAAAACCTTAATTCATTCATTTTAATATTATAAACCTAAGTACTTTATGACTTTGGGCAATTTTTCCATATAGTACTTTTTATATTTTACATCATAAATTTGGAAGAAAATACACAAAACCTACAAAACATTTTCCCAGGTAATATTTTAGCTGAAAACACCATTTTTTTGGTATTGTGCTTGCAGTATCAAGAAACCATATCTTGTAAAATGAGAAAGAAATACTATCTATTATGTTGCTTGGTAGGATCAAAGTATTATGGGTTTACATACATTAATTTATTAATTTAGCACAATCTTGAAATGTAGTTATATTAGATGAAACTGAGAGAGATTAAATAATTTATTTAATATGACACATAGCTTCTAAGAGCCGCAAGCGAACCTAGGATCCAAGTTTGTGATTTTTTACCATGTCATCGTCTTATCTATAATAATAAACTATTCATTTTAAAGATAAACAGCTAGTAAGAGAATGCAAAAGCTTTTGTTTTTGTTTGTTATTTTTACTTTCTTACATTATGGTTACATAAAATTAACTATGGATTTAGGTAGAATAAAAAAACAAAGAAGATTTTTATTTATTTACATAGTGGCTACTTTGTAGATATTTTCATATCTGTGGAAGTAAACTGTTATTGATTTCCAGTTTATTTTGTTGTGTTCAGAAAACAGACTGTATGATTTCAGTTCTTTCTAACTGTTGAGATTTGTTTTATAGCCCAGCATGTGGTCTATAATGGTATATGTTCTGTGGATACTTGAAAAGAATGAGTACTCTGCTGTTGGTGGGTGGATTGTCCTACAAAAGTCTGTTAGATCCTCTTGGATAACGATATTGTTGAATTCTTCCATATCCTTGCTGATCTTCTGTTTAGCTGTTCTTTCAGTTGTTGAGAGATGGATATTGAAATTTCCAGCTATATTTGTGGATTTGGCTATTTGTCCTATCAATTCTATCATCTTTTGCTTTACATATTTTGTAGTTTTGTTGTATGATGAATGCACACTTAAGATTGCTGTGACTTCTTTATGGGTTGGACCTTTTATCATCATGGAATGTCTCTCACAGTCTATGGTAATTTTCTTATTCTTAATTCTATTTAATCTGATATTAATATAGACACTTTTGCTTCTTTTACAACTGTACAAGATAATGGTTTTCATTATAGTCACAGAGTTGTGTAACCATCAGCATAACAATGATCAATAAAAATATAACAATACATTATAATATAGTACTAAGGTAAGTAATTATGTTACATATTATGTATTTATAAATATAATATAATATATTAGAATAATCATCAAAATAAAGTAAATCATAATAAACATAATTAAAATCCCATCCCCATCTTGATGTCAGTGCTGCTCAGGCAGAGGTAGCTGACTCACTGGTCTTTGCTATGTCATACCTCAATACTGTCATCAGAAAACCTCATGTTCCCCAGAAGCCCAGAGATATCATGGATTACAAACATGGGCTAGTGGTCAAGTGTTTAAGTCAGTGGGAATAAGAGAATGCATACTTTATCCCTGGACCTTCCAAATACCAGCCTAGTGGTCAAGTGTTTAAGTCAGTGGGAATAAGGGAATGCATACTTTATCCCTGGACCTTCCAAATACCAGCCAACGTGACCCAATTACTCAAGGTCAAGCCCCCAGCCAAAGTCTGTGGGCCTTTCTAAATGCTTCCTTAGATCAACATGTGAAAGTACTGATACTTTGGACAAGGGGTCTAACTGTCCTGAAGAAAGGCTTTTATAGCTCTATTAAATTCAAGCCCTGATCCTATCAACAGGGACTGGGAAGCTTTGAAGAAGAGATGGACACCTATGAGTCAGGTCATTAAGGCTCCCTTTCTCTGTAATCATCTAAAGTCCCATACTATGAGCCATTGCAAGAAGACAAAAGCTGAGAATAGCAGCTTCAGGCAGCTAGAAACCCAAAAGAAGGAGGGAAAAAGGGTTGGGGATAGAAAGAAACTGGCCAGTGCAGAGGGAAAAGCAGAGCCATATGAGAGGAAAAATTCAGAGCTATATCAGAGGGTGGTTTCAATCTGGCCATCCCTGAGTTGTGGGAAAAACACTCATGTACCCTTGCAGCACAGTGAAGAGTTTATTCTATGCAAATTTAAGCCAGGTTCAAGGTCCTTAAAATACAGCCATTACCATGAAAGCAGTCCCTAACCCTGACAATATTAATTTGAAACTCTGTAGTGGAAAGTAATTATAAATATGATCAGTGTAAAAAGATTGACCCAAGGGAGAAGAGGAACAGGTAAAGGGTCATGAAAATCTACTACAACGTGTATTGAGAAGTTAAAAAAATAAGTAAATAAGTAAGTAAATAAATAAATAAAAAAGATTGACCCCAAATATATCGAGTGCCAAACAACAACAACAAAAAAGCAATTAAAGGAACCTGGATAGAGGGGGAGGAAATTTATATGTATAAATTATATATGTATTTATATAAGGTATATGAGTATACTTTAAAAGTTCATGGAGAGATTTGTATTACCTTTTATTTTTCCATGAACCTTTTGAAGTACCCTTGTATATATGTTATTATTATTAAATTGAAACAAAGGTCCATAATTTGACCCAATTGAAAATACAAAAATTAGTAAAATAACTTACATAACAAAAAGATAAAAGGGTGCTGATTGGCATTTATTTCTGTACAACATAGGTTCTGAATTAATTCTTAATAATTTCTATAATGCATCAATTGTCAAAGCTTCATGGACTTAATACTGGGGTCCAAATTGCAGTTATACCTGGGATCCCCCTAAAATTGAAAATGTTACCTTCTATAATCTTAGAAAAGAATTGAATATAAAATAGAGGGAAAGTAGATATTCCTATTTTAACTGTAGCCTTGCCTAAGTTTCTCCTAGTCGTAGTACCTGATATAGATTGAGTTGTGTCCCCTAAGTTTTATGTATTAGAAGCTTGATCCCACTGTGACTGTCGAGGGTGGAAAATTCTATTATGATATTTTAATGGTGGGGACTTGAAGTTGTGATTAGATTGTAAGGACCATGCCTTAGTGAATGGATTAATAATGGTGGTCATGGGTGTGGTTCTGAAGGCTTTAAAAGGAGAGCACACAAGGAGCTCTCTCTCTGCTTTCACCATCTCACAGTGTGATACCCTTTATTGCTGAAGCCACCACCAAGGAAGGCCTTCACCATATGCATCCTCTGTACTTTGGACTTCCCAATCCCAGAAACTAAGCAATAAATTTTATTTGCTTACAAATTACCCGGTTCCAGGTATTTTGTTATAAGCAAAAGGAACGGACTAATACAATATCCAATGCCCTAAAATATCCCATAGTAGAAATAGACCCTCTGACACGATGACTAATAAATTAAAATTAAATTAAATCTTTGGCACTTACAAATTTGCATGACAAAATGGGACCCATAGATCCCCAGTTAAAATGGTTAGTATGTCCCAATGTATGTTGAAATATGGCCTTCAGAAATTGAAGCTTGTTATATAATGATCTTCTCCATTTAACAGTGTTGTCTATTCTTAAACCTAAAATGAATGGTACCTCAAAATGGATTATTGCCACCTTGACACTGTGGTCAATCCATCGAAGCTCCAATACTCAATATTATTGAAATTACTAACTCTATCCAATCAGCAACTGGTAAACATTTTGCTGTTATATATTCAAGTAATATGTTCTATTTAGAGCCTATTTCAACAGTCTCTCAGCTGCGGTCTGTCTTCATCTCTGACAGGATACAATATGCCTCTTTTAGCCTACCCATGGGACACCTCAATAGCTTTACGACCATTGCACACCATCTTTGCAGTCAAGATCGTAACTGCCTCCACCTTTCTCTAGGAGCACAGGTATAATAACCTCTTCTGAATAGATTTGTTTGACACATCATTGAGTGAATTCAAGTCCAACATATTTTAGTTCATTTTAAGTACAAGAGGCAGCATATTCTTCATTTACAAATTTTACTTAATCTCAGCAATGCTGCTACTTGCAAATCAGCCCATGTGAAATAGGTCCCCCTCCAACAAAAAGCTAAATTAAAATCAACAGACACTCCTGTTAGAGTCCTCAATAACCTCCTCACTGTAAAGTCTTTTACAGTGTCCTCTCATGCTTGATGGAGTCTCTGAATCACCTATGTGGTCATAAATTGCCATGGGCTTCCAATGCAAGAAACTGTCCTTCTCAGCATCTCACCATTAGAGTGGCAATTGCTGGCCACATACTGGAATGTCTTAGAAACAAAACTCTGACATAGCCTATGCCTGTGATACTGCAAACATCCTGCCCATTATGACTTGGATCAGGGAAGAAGAACCCCAAAGTTTGGCATAGCTGCTGAGTTCTCTTTGGTACAGGATGGACCTGAACCTGGGCTCTCTGGCATACTCCACTTGTAGAAGAAAGTGGCCTTCTCTGTCCTCAGTCCCTTGCCAGATGTCATGGTGCTGGATGCCCAGCTCCTGGGCTACCTGTGAATTAAGTGCGATTAATAGAGTGAACAGCAATGGCAGTTCACAGACTGAACAGGTGGCATTGCAACTATCATAAGTGGTAGAGCTCAGTGGAATGTTACTGTTTTCAGTGCTTACCCAGGAAGTTCTCGATAAAGGGCAGGACCCAAAGTTCAGTACAATCGGTCAAGCTTCAGGTAGTCACCTTAGCACTGGAAGCCCTAGTCCCAAAATTGCCCCATCTGCACTTTTTACAAACTCTTAAGCTGTTGCCTAAGATTTGTCCCCTTCAGAGTAAAAAATTCTGGGATATTTGGCCTCAAGGAAACCAAAAATATAAATCAAAATTTTGTGTATTTCCATAACACTAGGCCTCACCAGGATACTCTACTTCTTTCAGAGTTCCAGACATTATTGATGAGGACCAAGGCATACATTTCATTTCTCCTCATATAAAATAGTGGACTCTTAGAAAATGCATTCAATGACACTTTCATCTTCACTATAGGCCCTGGCAGATGATTTAATTAAGAGGACTAATGGGCTTAACAAATAACTCGTATTTAAGTCACAAAATGACAAATAGACTTTTATGTGGATCTCTATCTTGCCTCTGACCTTAATGTCTCTTAATTCAAGTCCCTTTGAATGACTCACACCTCACAAAAATGTTAAAAATCCTTTCCATTGCCCTTTCCTATATACCTAAAGAGAAATAAATATGTTTCACCTCTATGTACATGAATACTCTTTATTTATGAGTTCCTTTACTAATGTCTCCTCCTTTCTTATGGATTTTTAATTCTGCCCCAGCTCATAAGGATCTTAGAAGCCAGATGGACAGCACATGCTCTCCTGGGATCTATTAGCTGTAGATTTCCCCATGGACCAGGCACCTGCCCATCTGGTATGGGACCCAATTGAACCTGATCTGCCACCACCCCAAATACTTTCCTCAAAATTTAAGTTATAATGGGTGGTAATTAATCTGAGTTCTTCTCCTCATTTCTCCAGGAAATTAAAATTAATGCTCCAGGGCCAATCCCACAGACTGTGTAGACTACCAAGAAGGAAGACAGAAAAGTCTACTTAGTAAATGAAGATCATATTTGGAAATAATAATGGAATTAATACTGTATTCCATAATGATGAAACCAGATAACCCTCCCTGGTAATAACCAGTCAGAGGAAAATTAGCATCAAACAACAAAATCCTGTCAAGTGTAACTGCACACCGTTCTGCAGGTTATTGGTCTTGTTATTATCAGTTTGGGTGTTTTTGTTGATTTGTGATCCAGAGGCTCAGATCTTCCAAGTAAGCCATTGTTTAAACCAAACATGACAAATGATGAGTTTGGCAAATGCAGACCAAAGACCTCACCAGCATGCCCCTCACCACCTAAAGCAACAACTGATTTACTGATCTATAGAGTAGAAAAAGTAATTTCCTTTCTTATCTATTGCCAGGTTCACGGTTGAGACATCTATCACAAAAGATATCTTAACAACAACAAAAAAAGCATACATATTTATTTAAATAAGTTTTATGTGGCAGCCTTCAGAAATAAAGACCCAAAGAATAAAGAAAAACTGTGTATTTTATGCTAAGTCTGATGAAGAAGTGGATAGCTGTGGGGAGAGATACTGGACAAAAGGAGGTAAGATGAAATGGCGGTCATTGGGAGGAACTTGGCAAGGCCTGTTAGTTCAGATTCCTCTCTGTGTCTTCAGAGATAAGGACATTCCTTTCCTCTGGCTATAGTGAGAACCCCTCTGGAATGAGGGTGGACCTATTTTCAGAAAAAGGTCAGCTGGGTTTTATGGCCCACTTCAGGGGAGATGGAACAGAAGAAATTTTTGCTAGTTTCTATGACCAGCCTCTGCTGTGTTTCCAAATGCTAAGGTGCCATATTTTAAAGTCGCATGTCCTGAACCCCGTCTGATGCAATGGTTCATAATAACTAGCTAAATTGGAGGGCCTGCTAATGCTGGAGTTCCAATCCCAGTCACAGATATTTTAATTGGCAATCTATTTAACACCCTATTAACCACATGAACCCAAATCAGGCCATGTAATTTAAAACCTATTTGCAACAGAACCCCTCTCATCACCCATCTGGGAAAAACCTTGGACTGTTGGGAAAATTATGCTTCAGTCATTATTAATTAGGGCTTTAATAGTGCCAGTCAGGTTCTGGCACTTTGGTCCAATTATGGCAGTATCACAGATGCCGGCATCACCTTTGTTAGCTTTACACCCCAAAGCCCCTTGACTTAAAATATATTTGCAAGTCAAGCTGCCAAGCCTAACTTTGCCTTCAAATTCCATAAGTGGCTCAGCTTCGTTATACCATAGAACCACAAAAACATGACCCAAATCGCCTGAATGGGGTTCTGTTTGGGAAGGATACCCCGGTTGCACAGGTTGGATGACATCTCCCCAATCCAGGGATTTTCTGCCAGAAATGACTTCACTCTGGACACTGAGACCACTGCCTCAGCCATGCCTGTGGACTACCTCTCCTGAGATGCAGACAAATTGGACATGGAGCATTTATTGCATTTCTTCCTTTGATCTGAGGGATTTTATTACATTTGCTGAGCTCACTGTTTCCTTAGCCCATGATCCCTGTGCTCTGCCAAAACATACATCCCTACACTCACAAGCCTAAAGGAAATTCTGGTAGAGTTCACTACTTACGTTCTGTGTCATTCTAAAAGTTAATGAATGTTATTGCTTTCTCCAGGAGCCAACTCTCTCATATCAGTCCACCCCTTGACCTTATGGAGAGAGGACCTTCTACTCCATAGCTCTTTTTCTACTCCCTCACTGCAGCCTTGATCTCCACCTTGACCTCCCACACTCCATCTCAGACCATGAGCACCACAACTGTCCCTTTCCCTTTGGATATACCTAACTAAATTTTACATCCACATTAGAATATCAGTTCATATTCTTCAAAAGCATAACTACAGGATTTGCCATCTTGAAACAAAAATACACCAAGATATTATTGTCATGAAATTTGTAACTCATACTTTTAAAATACTTTATAACACCACCAAGATATTGTTAAAGACTCCAGAAATTTCAAATCTCTTTTCTTGGATAATATCATATAAAAGGGAAACTTATTTATGGACTGGCCTAGAAGGACTCCTTATACTTCTACTTTTTTTTTTTTTCCTTTTTTAAACTGTCATATTAAAATATTTTCTACAGAGTTTAGGGCAACACATGTTCTACTTTCTGGAAGATCACTATTTGGGCCATTCAAATACTCTAAATAATTGATCTCAAAACTGATGTTAAGATATCAAGGGGTCAATTGTAATACAGTTTTGTGGGGTTTTTTGTTTGTTTTAAATGCTGTTGACCCAGCTTTGAGGACTTGCCTAGAGGCTGGCTCAGATCCTCTTCTTGAACAGCCGATTAAGTCCACACCCCAAACCCTTCCTTTACAGTGTTCTCAGATACCTAGGCCATTGCAAATCTACCCTAATTGCCCAGGGCCCAGGTACCAAATTGCCCCATGCCCAGGAGCCCATGAAATTATTCAAATTAGCTAATCCACAGACAGCTCATGAAACCTAGCTAATCCCACCCTAATTCCCACACGTAAACTGCTCTCTATAGCTCTAGCCTGCTGCTACCTTGGCCCCAGGTACAACTCCCTTTGTGGCCCTATGTGGCAGCCTCCTCTTGTTTGAAGCTATAAATAACAAAGAACTCTGCTTGTCATTTCCTAGAGTGTCATTGTGTTGTGTCCTGCAGTGAAAAGAATCCTTACATCTTATAAAACAATTATAAAGTCAAGTGTTCTGATATACTGTACTCTCAAGTCAGGCTACCTTTATTTAAAGAATGAAAATAAATTAATAAAAGGTAACCACTGTGAACACTGGAGAATTCATGCTTTTATTTCTCACAATTATTCTTGTCACAAAAATTATGCTTTTCTGTTTCTTCAATTAGAACAGACTACATATTTTTGCATGTTTATTGCACAGAGTATCAATGGTAAATAGTTTTATATAAGAATCAGAACATGGTATACGGAAAGAGAAATTATGTTTCAAAACTATTCTCTAATGATTTTTCTACACTCTTTCTGCTGTAGCCATTAAACTATTACATGTACACTAGAAAGAATTATCTAACTGAAATTACTGCCTAATTGACAATATGACAAATTACGAAAGACCATATTAGTCCACAGAGCAGAAATTAACTCCCAAATGTTAGTAAAGAATATCAAATATGGTATTGATTTTTTCTTATTTGTTTGAAAATTAAATGTAATAGTTAAAAAAAAATCAATATGTCGAAGGTATACCTGTTCCCCAATGTTCATCGCAGCACTCTTTACAATAGCCAAGAGTTGGAACCAGCCCAAATGCCCATCATCAGATGAGTGGATACGGAAAATGTGGTACATCTACACAATGGAATACTACTCAGCTATAAAAACGAATGAAATACTGCCATTTGCAACAACATGGATGGACCTTGAGAGAATTATATTAAGTGAAACAAGTCAGGCACAGAAAGAGAAATACCACATGTTCTCACTTATTGGAGGGAGCTAAACATTAATATATAAATTCACACACACACATACACACACACACACACAAATCGGGGGGGGGAGGGAAGAAGATATAACAACCACAATTACTTGAAGTTGATACAACAAGCAAACAGAAAGGACATTGTTGGGGGGGAGGGGGGGGAGGGAGAAGGGAGGGAGGTTTTGGTGATGGGGAGCATTAATCAGCTACAATGTATATCGACAAAATAAAATTAAAAAAAAAAAAAAAAAAAAAAAAAAAAATCAATATGTATAGTGTATATGTATATGAGGACAAAATAGAATAAGCAAGAGAGAAAACATGTAAGACTAAAAAAGTATGAAATAATAGAATTATGTCATCATCCATTTATCTGTCAAAAATTTAGATAAACTAAACTTTAAAAAAATTAAAGTCAGCACTTAAAATAGGGCTTGCCTTTATTTTTAGAGAGGCAGAGAGACGAGAGAAAACAGCTAAAACTCAGGAAGAACGTCTCACCCTGAATATACGTATGCCACAAAACCACTACAAATCCCTAAAAATTATAGGGAATAGCTCAGTGTTCTGTGTAGTGGAGTTTTAATAGACACCACTGAGGCATTCTGGCAGAAAAACTATTCCATTGAAATAGTAGCTAAATAGCCTTCCACTACCAGTCAAATTATTATTTGTAAACTCCTATCTTTCCCAGTTAGGCAGACTCCTCTTTGTTTAAATTTGACAATAATAAGCCAAAATTGAAATACAAAGATGTAGATTTTGACATGTACTATGTATTTTCCTATAGGCAACTTAAAAAATATATTTGACCAATTTAGAATGTGTTTGAAAATAACATCAGATAGTTTGGAGGGGAAATCTAATAGAAGTAAACAGAAAGAAAGCATCAAGTATTGCATTCATATGTTGTCTTAAGCTTACGTACAAAAGCAGTTTCTTTCATGTTAATAGAGTTTATTGTATTGCATCAGTATTTTACTAATATTTCTCTTGGAAAATCTCTTTTACTTCATTTGATGCACTTGGCAGATATTTCCCAATAATATATCTTTGGGTAAATGGATCTTATTTACATGAAAATTATCCAGGCCTGGAGTAAGCAAACTTACCAAATCTGGCCTTCCTCCTGGTTTTGTAAATAAAGTTTTATTGGAACACAGTCGCACCCATTCATTTACTAATTGTCTATGGGCTGCTTTTACACTGTAATAACAGAGTTAAGTGGTTACATAGTTGCTACAGACACTGTTTGACCTGTAAAGCCTAAAATGTTTACTCTCTGGTCCTTTACAGAAAAAGTTTGCCAATCCCTGATCTAGATCAAGGCTGTCCAATAAAACATTCTGTAAAATACTATATCTGTATTGTCCAAAAAGGTAGCCACTAGTCATAGTAGTTATTAATCAAGTGTGAAATTAATTATTTTTTATTTCAATAATTTTTAATGGACATACATGGCTTAATGGCTGCAGTATGGAACAGCACATATCTAGATTCTTATTTTGACCAACAATTTGAATGACTTACATGTTCTCTATCTCTTTCAGGGTTACCTTTCACAGATAACTGCTCTATGGCATATGCCACCTGAGAACTGATGTTTGTGTGAGAGCAATACTTAGAAGAATCTAAATCCTGCACAAACATGTAGAGTAATCAATGTGTCATTTTAATAGCCAATAAAATTTTAAAAGATAATTTTTAATTACAAAGATTATTTTATTTTTATTAAGGTATTTTGCCAAACCAATATACATAAGTGATACACACACACACACACACACACACACACACACACACACACACACACACACACAAAATTTAATCCAGTGAGAAGGGGCCTCATTATCCTGGGATCTAAACTTCTTCAGGATAAGTTATTCACAAAAAAGGGTAATTCTTCCTAAATGAGCAATTAGTCTAAAAGACACCTGTGCCACTGAATCATATTCCCTTGTCTGAAAGATACTATTAATAAGATTATTATGGTTGAATGCTTTCAAATGATATTTTTATCCCAAAGTTATCATTCCAAACAAGGGTTGTGGAAATAATAAATTTATATATATATAAATTTTAGTATACTGAAATTTATTAAACTAAGAGATTTCAGGATGAGTGTTTAAATAAGTATTAATACATTATAAATGAAATTGATTACAACTATAGAGGTATCAAAACAGAAATTTCCATTTCAGTAATTTCTTCAAGATTATATAAGAGAATGGACCTTGACTTTAAATCATTACTGGAATGCGAAGGAAGGCAGTAGCATTTATCTGGATACACCCCTTTCTTGTTCTTTCAGTACAAAATAATCTCATCTACAAACAACACCACCTTCAATACATTTTCTATATAGATGTGTATCACAGAACAATAAAGGTTAAAACCTTATGTGATTAAAAATCAATACTACTTTAAAAAATTACTTCTAAGAAATCAAATAACCTTTGTCTCAGAAAATAAATAAATTTTAGAGCATATACTTGGATAAACCACTATGTCAAATACTATTTATATGTCTCAGAGAATTACAGTTGCTTTTGAAAATGTACTCCAACATCTTACTCCAGATATTTTATATCGAAGTACCTCTTATAATAGTAGAACTGTGCAGTAATTTTGATTTCTAAGAAACATCTCCAATTGTATTTAAAACATCAATGATTCAGTGGCTAAAACCTGCTATGTCTATTACTAAATCCTTCTAATTATAATGATTATTTTTCTACATGGCAGAATTTTGCTGAATCAAGATGTCTTGTTAAATGAATATTAATTATGAAAAATAATATTTTACCAAGTTTATTGGGCTGTATCTAAAATGGCTTATAAACTCTATTCCCAGTAGATGTTCTCTGGTAAAAGGCTCCTTTCTGTAAGATTAAGTTGGGAAGACATCGTATACTACTTTATCCTCTAAGAGATTTGCAATTGGATAAGCGATTTCAAGACTCTGAGAAGTTTTGCTTCTCCACCCCAATGTTTTTTAAAATTTTTGCTAATAACTCCTAAAAACTTTGAAGCATTTTTGATACCCAGCACAACCTGGTAGATATAAATAAACTTCAGCTGTATTACTGAAATGATTATTGGTGCTAAAATGATGAAAGCTGTAATAATTGCATCTGCTTATGACTATAAGATTTTGCTAGTGAATTTTATTTTCTCTTCTGATGATGACTTTATGCTTTTCCTCTTTTTCAAACCTTCAAATCCCTCTTCCTTTCTTCCTTCATCCTATTTCAGCTTCTAATCTGACTTTTTTTAATCCATTGAGAAAATAAAAGGATGGAATATCATCATCTTCCTGCCATCAAATCTACAAGCCAACTTCCTTCAGCACTCAAATTTTTATCTCCCCTCTTGTCATACTCCATATTGATCTATATAGCTCATCCACTCATTTTAATCTCTTCAAAGCACTCTAACTTATAACAATATCACAATTTATCAATTTTCTTACCAATAGGCATTTTTTTTCATTTTTATGCTAATCTGTGCACATCTAGTTAAGATGACAAGCATATTTCTAAGGCACATTTCTAGCTGTGAGATTTCTATATTATAGGATCTGGGCACTTTCAGTTTTGCTTGCTGCTGCCAAAATGATCTCCAAAGGTGATTGTGTGTATTTATACTTCTACTAGCAGGGAACAAGAATTTTCCAAGCCCTTGCAAAATTTGATATTGTTGCATTTTTATTTTTACCAAATTTTAAAGTATGAAATAGTATCTTGTTATTTTTGTAGTTTATATTTCCTTATTTACCAGTGAGATCATATGGCTTTCCATCTGTGTAGCTGTAGTTCTCTCATTTCAGCATATTACTTTGCTACATTAAAAAAAATCATATACTTATTGGTAACATTTACTCTTTTTTAAATATTGCATTATTACAAACAATACTTTGGTGAAAATGCAGGGATGGCTTGTTAGAATTCTCACTATCCAAAGATATGCTACAACAACTTGTAAAACTTTTACTACAAACTCGCTATTGACTAAAAAATGAACACCCCAGTCTAAGACATAAAATATATTCTGCAGCCCTATCTTGGTTGTTTACTTGAGAGGTTGTTGTTTGAACATACCACACGTTACCACACTCATCTTCCAGCACATTCTCTTGAGTGTGACCCTTCATGGGCCCCAGCATTACCCTTCTGGTCTCCTAGACTACTTCACACCTCTTCCTTGCTCCAAATTGTCAACAACTTTCTCCGCCTCTCAGTCTCACTAATGCTCTTGCTTATTGTATCACTGATAAAAAGGAAGAAAATCTACAAACCACCTGTGTCTATAATTACACATCAGGTCTTCCTTCCTATTCCTATGGATGAAATGTCACTGCTGTTATTGAAGACTATTTCCTCCACAGCTTTGCTAGATCCTACCCACTAAACTTCTTAAAGCTTTGTTCCCAAAAGTGTCCATATTGTTTCTCTTACATATCAATTTTTCACTCTCTCGTGGATGATTCCCATCATCAAGCAACCATGTTTTAAAATCTTCCCTTAGAATCTACAGTCTCTAGTTACCACCCTACTTCTGCTTCCCTTTATGGCAACACTCCTTGAAACAATTACTACTACCTTGTTTACCTGATTCCTGAGCTTTCATTATTTCATTGTCTTAATAATTGCACTGAAACATGTCCAGTTAAGGTTACTAATAATCACCCTCTTGCCATATTCTCAATTCTGATCTTATTTGACTTCTCAGCATCTGTTAACTCATTTGCATCTGCCTTGAATTTCTTTCTTTAATTGGCCCTTAAATTTTATTTCTATTTCAGTAGCCACCTTTTCTTAATCTTCATGGGTGACTTCTGTTTCTCTTTCATGTCTCTAAATTATCAAGTACCTCAAGGCTATCACTGACCCTTTCTACTTCTCTGTCTTTACTCTCTCCCTACAGAATCTCGTTCAGTCTATGGCTGTAGATACCATCTATCCATTTTCGATTTGAATTATATATCTCCAGCCTTCAATCTGCTTTCCCTTTCCATCTCAGTGAATCAAACCATCATTCATCTGATGTATGAGGCCAAAGCCCTAGAAGTCATTCTCAATTCCTATTTTCCTTGTATTCTATATCCAAACCATAATTTTTAAAACTCTTTATTATGCAAAGTCCATGAGGTAAGTACTTTTCTCCTTTTTCAAAATCAAGAACAGTGGTTGGCACACTACAAGTACTCATCAATTACAATTGAATAGTAAATGAAAGCAGTAGCAAAACTTGTTTTTATGTAAACTAGGTAAATCTTTCTTAAACCACAGTTGAGATGCTTTTAGAAAAAAGAATGAGATTTAGCATTGCTTTCTTGTATTTATGTAAAAAATGCATTAGAAATACTCAATTGACATTATTATTACTTATATTTCAAATTAATATTCCACTGGCATAATGTTTATACTCTTTACTTTTTCAGGTGTATTATTTTTGGCTTTCCTTCCTGGGTGGATTTCCTGATATTTTATGATATTTCCATATCTCTCAATGTCCATGTATAATTTAAAGAAAATTAGCCATTTTTGGAGAAAAGATAGTCCCTAGTGATATTCAAGTGTATCTAGCAAAAGAAAAAGACACATAATTATCCAAGATAGATTTATAGTACTTTTGACAGCACAGGTTAAACAAATAAATTCAAAACAGGGCAATTCAAATTCTTCATGAGGAGTTTTGAGTTCTATGTATGTCTGGTGATTTGGACTATGAACTATTCTGAGCAATAGTAAGGAGTAAAAGGACACTATACTTTCTTATATTAAAAAATGCATTTTGATACATTGTCATAACGTATTTTGTCACAACACCTTTCAAAGAGTGACTTTTGATCCTTTTACCTAAAATATGCCTCATCGACAAAGTAAATATGTGTTGTTCTTATCTTCATCGAATCCTTTTCTATGCATCCTTTTCCTCTAAGAAGGGCAGCTTCTTCTCCCAGCTGCTGAAGCTTATAATCACCTGGCTTCACTTCCTCAACTTCATGGTGCATATGAAAGAAAGGACATTTTATCTTTCAAATATTGATATAAATCTTGGAAAAGGGATGGTATGCACTTTCCTCTGGCATTGCTAGATGTAAGTATAATTCAAACTATATCTGATGATGGCACGGAGACAACTTTCTTGAGCATGAAACCATCAGAAAGTAAAATTAAGCAGAGAGGGGGAAAAAAAGAAGCAGATTATACAGTATTTGATTATATTGTTTGAGTTCCTGGATCTAGCTATGCCTAAATGACCCTTAGATTTTTATGTTGCTGAGGCAATATATTCCAGTATTTATTGATTTTTTTGTCACTTGTAATCAAAAGTGTCCTTGCAAACACAATTAAGGATAAGTTCTTTATGTAAATATATACATAATTGTTTTTAGTAATTTACAAATAACATGTGTTAATATGCTTTTCAGAGTACTCAAGTACTACTAAACACAGAAAATATTACCATTTAGAGCCTTTGGGTTATACTTAGGATGACAAAATAACAATTTATGTCAAAAAATTAACTAAAAGTGCATGGCTTAAATATAATTCTGACATTGCTGACTTATAGTACAGGACTGCAGAATTATATAATGATTGGATTGCTGAATGCATGTGATTTTCTTTATCCTTCTATCACTCCTGCTTCTTAGTCTTCATCGAGGGTCCTTTTCTCCAAATTATTTGCTTTTTTTTACTCTTTGTACTTTTTCTGTATTATTTTATCCACATTTATGATTTCACCCCTGACCTATATGCTGATGATTTCCAAAGCTATATCTTCTCCCCTGATTCTCAGATTTCTTTATTCAACTACTGCTGGATATCTTTTTTTTTATAAAAAGGTATAATCTGTCCCATTATTTCTTAGTCTCATGTGAAATCATAATTAACATCACTATGTAAATATCAAGAGAGAGGAAATATGAGGAAATAGCAGGTTAAAAACCTATTACTGTACATAATAATGTACTCTAGGGGTTAAGAACCCCTACTATGTGCTTTCCCAATAACCTAAATAGCAACTCAGAGGAGATGGGTCATATAAATTAACTCTTCTCCCCTTGGTCTCTTACTGATCTACTTATGCTGGGTAATTAAATCTAATATTAATGGAATAAGCCTTGGGTGGCATGCCCAACTCATTTTCCACCTTCTCTGCTTAGTGTTTTTCTAGTCCTATAGGAGCTATCTAAATTTGAGTAGCCCCTATACTCAAATACTGGTAATCATAATTGATGTGTTCATTTCCCAAAGTCCTGATACCTAATAACAAAATTTCCCACCTACATATTTCTCTAGTCACTTCCCTGCTGCTCATCCCCAGTTCTACTCTGCTCCTCATGTTTTGCCTAAAAACTGCAGCAATCCTTCATTGATCAAAATAACATTTCATTACTGATGGCTTCACTGAACATTCCCTGGGGTGGATTAGGAACCCTAAATGTGCTTTTCTAACAACATATGGATATTTTGTATCATTCTATTTAGCATATGATACCAAATACCCATATGTTTTATTTTCTGTCTATTTATCTGTGTTAGAAACAATTTGCCTTGTTGTTAATTACTATCATTATTCAACATGGAAGAGGTGGGGTATCTAAAGTCCCTTCAAAATATAATGAAGAGCATTTATCAGATTTTATTTCCATTTTTATTTGAAGGTACCACTGCCTGTTATTTAACTGAAGAAAAGTCTAATGAATTTGTCCAAGTAATCAGTCCATTTTTCTGTACATTCTAGCATATCTAGGGTTAAAAATTTGCTTCATGATCTTCAGGCTTTATAAAAGTATTCACCTGATGGCTATGTGATGTTATTCCTCCAATTCTGTGCCTTTGTAACTTGCTCAAAGCAATGTCTTATCCTCTGGATTATGAAATCTGCCATGAACCCAAATGCACTTCTTTTTGAGTCTCATCTATTTTCAAATTTCAGAAACTGGATATAAGTTGAGACATTCTCTCTGACTGAAACATTCTTCACCAAGAATCTTCATCTCCTTGTCATTTCACTCTGCTCAAATACAGCATCTTCAGAAAGGCCTTCTTCGACCATAATTGCAAAATAGCTGCCAACACTCCCTGACCTTCCGACCTTCTGTAAATCACTCTGTGGCTTCTCACCCTATTTCATTTTCTTTAAAATACTAATAATCAACTGGCATCATTTGATTTTCTATTTGTTTATATGTGTATTGCCTTTCTCACTATTAAAATATAAACTTTTGAAGTCACAGACTGTTTTATTCACTATTTTATTCTCAGAGTCTAGAATACAATGTGGAACAATAGCCCACCACAGCTATTTTTTAAGTAAAGAACAGCTGATTCATAAAATTATATTACATTCATGTCCCCCTCTATATTTGTTCGTAAAGATGTATTTTTATGTGTATATTATTCATCATTAAAGTTATTTAATATTTCAACTATATTATTGAGGTCATTCTTTTCCCATTTAAAATAAACATTATATAAACATAATCACTGTGCCCTTTCTTTTTTCTATTTTGTTTCCCTTGCAGTTATCTGAAACTTAAGCATCTTTGGTGGTTTCCCTCTCCCCCAGTTTATTAACTAAGCATTCTTCCTTTACTTATTCATCTTATATTTGATACATCTAATTTTGGTATTTGCTTATTAAATTATCTAGTTTCTTATTTTATTTCTTAGCTAGGATTGAAAAACAATGTGAAAAATATTTCCTCATTAGTTGTAAAAATGTCATGATCCATGATATTCTAATAAAAATTATATTTGTATTAAGAATACCATGCTCTCTTAAACTCACCTCCTGAGATTAGTGTCAGAAAGGAAAAAGAAAAACTATCTACTTCATATCTTAAATTATGTCTAAGAATAGACTGTCTAGGAATGACATGTATAAGTACAGCAAAGGATTTGTATAATGGCTGTGGAATGACACACACAGTCCCACAGTCCATTCATTCTCAGACAAACAGAAACTCTGTAGTGACTAGAATTGAGCTGACTACTTTCATATTATTGGTTAACCACATGAAAGGTGATGAACTGGGAAAACACAGTCACAAACACACTGTAGTTTATACTGCATGGACATTCCATTCATCAGTGACTGTTTTTGAGTCTTGTCATGTTTCCATCATTCCAATCTCAGGGGAAATTGAGGCTTAGGTTTTGGAAAAACAAGTCAACTCATTAAACGTTTTCTGCTCAAGTTCTTGCTACTCGACATATTTGTGTACTTTTATTCATGTCAGCATTCACAAGTAAATCTTAAAGTCTGTCAGCTATTAAATATTTCTCAAGTTATGTCTGTGTGTTCATTTGCTCCTTAATTTGTAGAAAAATACGTGTCCATTTTAGCAGTTTGGAAGGAAAAAAATGAAGGTTCTGGTGATATTTGGAATGGATTTTTTCCAAATGCAGTTTGACTCTAACACCAGTATTTTTAAAGTATTCATGATATTTGTCTAGAACTGAGAATTAGAAAATAGCATTTTGAAATTTACATATACATACACACTTACATATATGTGATATATACACACACATATAGGAGGTATTTCGTTAAGTTCATGGAAAGATTCGTATTATCTTTTAATTCTATTTTTCCACAAATTTTTGAAGTACTCTTACATACATATGAAAATAAGATTTGGAACCAGCTTTCTTGAAAAGTAAGTATTTCTGAGTGTGTGCAGCTAGTTAAGCGCATGGATTTCAGAAATATATTTCTTGTGTAAAAGTTCTTGTTCTACTGCTTACTGGTCTTATTTAGATGTGTATTATGAATTTAATAGCAACTTTACCAATGTATTTTTTGTCTAGTTGCTAATAAAAATATTTTTCAAACATGTTTATGTTTCACTTTTATTTATTAATTGGATTATCAAAAATCCAGGAGCCTATTACTTTTCTTTTGAAATGTATATCTCATTAATGAATGATTCCATTTGATATTATCTGAAAAATAAATGTTACATATACCGTTATCATTCATCTTTACCACTTTTATATGATATTCTATTAATATTTTATTTAAAGTTTTCTCAATTCTTCAATAAATAAAATTTAAAATGAGAAAAGAACTCACCTGCAAGAAAGAAAATTGTGACTAAGATAATAAAGTTAAGCTAGAGCAATTAAGCTTTCATGAAATCATCTATTTTTGATAAGATAATCTGAAAACATTAGTAAAACCTCTAATATACTCATAAACTGTTCCTCAAATTTTGGAATCTAAGTTCAAAATGTTATTCATGTATATAGGTTTACAATAAAGAATTTTATTTTGGACTAATTTTATATGATTTGGAAGATATCGTAGTCCATATACTCAACAATCTGATACAAAATATTTCTTTTATTTTGTAAATAAGTACTTCAATAAAAATATAATAAAACTCAGATCAGGAAGTAACACTGCAGCTGTGAGATAAATATTTAACTGGTTAGCAAACTTTAAATATAAATTCCAAGAGAACATAACAACAAAAAATTATTACACTCTTTAAATCTTGAAATGTAGCCTCATTCCTAAGTCAAATAATGAGGAACATTCAACATAACACTAGGTCCTTCTTAGTCCTCTTTATAAACACCTAGACAAATATTAAAAGATTGATTGTAATCTGAACAGGAGGTGTTATTTGCAGTGAAGGTGATCATGTTGATAATTCCATTAAATTCAAATGATATAATTAACTTTAATTCAGAAAATTCAGAAGGTTGGTTGGCTCAGGGGAGTTGGTTTCTTTTAAAATCAGACCTTTCACCTCTATTTTACCATTTTGAATTCAAACCAGATTAAAAGTGACCAAAAATTGTTAACACATGATGTTGCTTGATGGTTTATAGGAAGTTGGTTGGTGGTCTCAACTTAATCCCGTAGACAGATATTCACATCATTAAAAAGGCCATCAGAGTTTGCAGCAATTATCTCTTTACAACCAGGCTTAAATGAAACAAAGTAATTGTAATAACAACAGCAACACCAAAAATAACCAAACAACAAAAAACCTCTCAAGAATAAAATGAAATTGGTTAAAATAGATTCCTGAAAAAATAATTTGTTGTATGTGAGTATGTGTATAATTAGATTCCCAAAAAAGTAGTTAAAATTTTTTGAGTCACACACCAAAGAGTAAAAAATAATGTTGGCTCATACATATCTAAAAACAAGTTCAAGTTCAATATAAAATAAGTTAAAAATACCTATTTCATAGAGTTTATCTGAAAAAGAATTTTAATATTTAGTAAACTGAACTTGGTTTCTATAAATGAAAATAGTCCTAAATGTCAAATATAAAATACACTTGAATGAGAATTTAACTTAAGCCAATTCAATACACTCAAACCAGAGAATCTGAAAACCTCATATTGGAAACATCCTTCACTATTTCCTCACTTCAGTGAGGATTCTTCAGTGTATAGCATCGAGCACATATATCCCTATCACCTTCATCAGTAAGTCCTAGTTTTGCCTTCTGTGGTGACATCTAAAAAATACATAATGTTTTCCTCAGAGTAATATTTTACAAAGCTGCCTTTCAGTCATACTCAGCTGCTTCCTGGGACTATGTGGCTAGCAGCTGTAGAGTAACAATATAAAACATAGCTTGCCACCTTCCCCAAGTCCTGTGCATTTAACCATGATGATATATGCTGCCTTCAAACTGTGATGAGAAAGAGTACAATGGTTTTATGATGGGGAAAGAAATAATCAAGCTTATGTTGCAGAAATATCACTCTGATTTAAGGGGGCAAGTGTTAGACAGAGAGCTTTTAATAAACTGTAATAGGTTAGGCAGGGAACAGTATGAGTCATGTACAAATTACATGACTGGTTGGGTGTTTCAGGATCAGAGAGGGAGAGGAAGCTGAACTCTAAGATTTCCATTTTATCATATTGGAATGATAGAGAGCAATCAGCCACAGAAGCAAGGGCAGATTGACCATCTTGATGGAGACATCTCTTCCTTTTAGCTCCTCTTCCATTACCCAAGGGAGAGGGGGAGCCTATTTTCAAGATAAGACAGAAAGTGAGGCAGTGTCAGAGAGCTGCACTGCAATTTATTGCATTTAAAACCTTGGGTAGCTGAAATAGATTCTAGGATAAAATTCCAAGTGAAATTTAATATATTCTAATGAACATGAAAAATTATGTTTAAAAAATAACTTGATACTCCACCTATGAAACAACAATGGGTCTAGCAGTTTTAGATTCTTTTACAAAATTGTTCTACAGTAAAACATTTGAGCTATAGTCATTAATATATAATATGCTAATTAGAATTAGAATTTCTAAGGTGCTATAGAGTCTTACTAAAGTTATTTTTAGGAACATGGTGGGTCTTTAGAGACCATATTTGGAACTTTAGAAATAATGTCACAAATTAAGAAATGGAGCCCCACAGAGATTGAGATTTGTTCTCAAATACGTAGCTAGTCAGTGGAATAGCCATAAATCAAATCCAGAAAGGTGAAGTGGATTAGATCTGAAACATTTTATACTGAAGGTTTCATGCCAGTAAGTCACAGATGCTTGAGGTTTTCATATAAAGCCTCATGGCCTCATGTCTGTCAGAGGATTCTCACCCAGCTTTCCTTTGTAATATATACCCTTAAAAAAGATCAAAGCATTTTTGGCACCAAACAACATAATGTAATTGATGGTTTTCCTTATTGAACAGAGTCAAAGTTGTGCACTTTGGGAAAGGCTAAAATTTGGGATATGCATAACTGCACTGAGCACGTCAGTCCATGTGGAAATTATACATGACAATAGCACAATTCAACCATGGAAAATTTTTTTCAGTAGGATGTAGGATTTAGGACATAAAATTATTTGCATGAAACATCAAAGTATCAGGACTCTTACAGGTTACTTAAATTCATACAGGAACCAACTGCTTTCTCTGATAAGTGAAATAAACTTGGATGGAATAAGAGGGAGTGGTGGAAACCATGGCAAACTAAAGATACCTTGTTTGAGCTCAATTCCAGCCATGTGGGAATGTAAACATAATGTTGCCAGATCCCTTGCTTTTTTAAAGATCAGCTGGACATACGAAACAATCAACAGAGTGAAAGGACAACCATCAGAGTGGGAGAAAATATTTGCAAAATATACATCTGACGAAGGATTAATATCCAGAATATACAAGGAACTCAAACAACTTTACAGCAAAAAAACAAGTAACCCAATTAAAAAATGGGCAAAGGAGCCAAATAGGCATTTATCAAAGGAAGATATACGAAGGGCCAACAGACACATGAAAAAATGCTCAACATCACTCAGCATTCGGGAAATGCAAATCAAAACCACTTTGAGATACCATCTCACGCCAGTTAGGAAGGCTAATATCCAAAAGACTGCAAATGATAAATGCTGGTGAGGTTGAGGAGAAAAAGGAGCCCTCAGACACTGTTGATGGGACTGCAAAATGGTGCAGTCTTTATGGAAAATGACATGGAGGTTTCTCAAACAATTACAGATAGATCTACCATATGACCCAACTAATCCACTGCTCGGAGCATACCCAGAGGAATGGAAATCATCATGCTGAAGGGAAACCTGTACTCTCATGTTTATTGCAGCACTATTTACAATAGCCAAGAGTTGGAACCAGCCCAAATGTCTATCATCAGATGAGTGGATAAGGAAATTGTGGTATATCTACACAATGGAATTCTACTCTACTATAAAAAAGAATGAAATACTACCATTAGCAACAACATGTATGGACCTAGAGAAAATTATATTAAGTGAAACAAGTGAAGCACAGAAAGAGAAATACCACATGTTCTCAGTTATTTGTGGGAGCTAAGGAAGAAGACAACAATGGCAATTCCTTGAACTTGTTAAGACAAGTGAACAGATAGGATGTAGTTGGGGGGGAGGGGAGAGGGGGGGAAGAGGAATAGATAAAGGGACATGCAGATCAACTACAATCTATATTGAGAAGTTAAAAAAATAAATAAGTAAAAATAAATTTTTTAAAAAGGAAATTCTATAAATTTTTAGTTTGGGGGTTTTGCCTTTGTTGCCATGCTTGTGTTCATAACTGAATGAATGTCACTCATTATCCTAAATTATACTAATATTTCCAAAATTAAATAAATAAACAAATAAATAAAATAAAATAAAATAAAGATCAGCTAGAAATTCAAGGGTTTTCTTTTGCATTGTTTTTGTTTTTGTTTTAGGTAGAGAAAGATGGGATGCAAAATATCCTTTCCATGGAGCCGGGGACCAGACCTTCCTCCCACAACAGGCACACCCATCAGTGCCTTGGGACCCTCCTGGGGACCTGAGGTATGGAGCTGGGGACCGGACCCCCCCACACAACCAGACACAGCACCAAGGAGCTTGCCAAAAACATCACCTCCATGTGGGTGGCCCACCACAGCCACCGCAATAACCACGGCTGCCACAAAAGCAGCTAGACGCCACAACCACCACACAGATGGTCCACCAGCCACTGGAGTACATTGACACAAGGAGAGTCACCAGCAGAGACCAAAGAAAAGAAGAGGATGTCTCTCTCCACAAAGCTCATTCCAGAGTGACAGAAGAAGCATCTGCTCTATGATAATATTGGGGGACCTGAACTCACCTCTCAGAATTGGACAGATCATCTAGGCAACAAATCAAGAGAATAACCATTGCTCTTTAAGAGGGAGAGAAGAAATCTAGGGTAATTAGAGGGGGAAGGGGGAAGAGGGAGATGGGGTGAGATCTGACAAGGGGCATTAAAAATAAATATGATTTGTAACAATATATATACTAGCAATATTGATTTGATCAACATATGTCAACATTGACCCCCAAAATATGTATAATCAATTATGATTCAATAAAATTTTTAAAAAATAAATAAATAATTTTAAAAAAGAAAATATACTGCTTTTCAATCTTAACAACAGATACACTTTAAAAACATTTCATCAGACCAATAAAACACAACTATAAACTTCATTTAATCTGGATCCTTCAACTTTCAATCTCCATTGTAGTTGTATCAAATATTTTTTAATCTCCATTGTATTTATATCAAACATTTTTAAGATAATGGAAAATAATGGCAATGAAAGAAAACATACAATCTATCTAAATAAGTTACATCTCACAGAAAATTGGAGAACATTACTAAGAATCTGCAAGAAATAGTTTCTGTACAAAGCAAACTTATTCAACTCTACTGTGTGAATAAACTCAATGTGTTATAAACTAATGAGAACTATTGTGCTGGTAAATGCTTTCTTTCTTTCTACTTGGTGGATGTATAGGAACCTGCCAACAGGAGTTCATGTCCATAGCATAGTTATTTGGGGAACACATCTTCCTAGATGAAATGCAGGGCCTCTTCCTGAATGTCTGGGAACAAAGATAAGGAATCTGTGCTTCCACTCTGGTGGGGAACTGCTGTGTCTTGGATTTTCTTAGTGGGTTAAGACCCAGAGTCAGAAAAATAAAACTGAATTATCTATCAGGAACAGGGGTCACATTACCAGGCTGTGCTTGGAAACACAGCAATTTGTGTCATATGGTGAAACAGACGCAGCAAAATGAAGGTGAGACTGAACCGTGGTAGCTCGCATCAGACTGCACAGTGCAGATGAGACAGCAGAGGTCGGAGGGAAGAGGAGGCCGAGCAGAAACACTGGGCTCAGTCTCAGTGACCGACAGAATTTATAGGCAGCTCATCAAAAGACAGCAGAGTATCTGGAAGGCTTGAGCACCTGGCAGAAAATGCAGTGGTGAATCCCCCACCAGGTCTGGTTCGCATTATGATGTGTGTTTCGGCCTGCACACCTCCCTCCATGGCCAGGTGGGACGATCTGGCTCTAGACTAGAGGTTAACACGTGGCAATATTTTTATACCTTTTCTTAATACTAGTTTCTGAAAAACAGACAACAAGTAAGAATCTACAAATAGAAATCTAGTTCAGAGGCCAGGGACTGTTTTCTGTCTCTTCACTCTTACTTTTATCATCACTACATTTGGTTCTTTAAGGATCTTTTAAAAAGAGAAACTATATCTCCATGTGAGAAAAGATATGGTCAGAGTCCAGCCTGTTGAACTGTTTCATGTGTCTTATTTGGGAACCAGTAACTATTCTGAGTGAAAATCTTACACAAGAGGACAATCTGGTTAAAATTCTAAAATATTGTGGCAAGTCTAGTTTTCATAATTCTTTGAAGACATTTTATGAACATTTACTATGTGTCATGGACCATTATAGGATTTTGAGATGAAGAAAGTCCTATCGTTTTCAGATCTCAGGTTAATGGGACAGACAGACCTGGAGACAAATGATCATAATAGTGTGATAAAGCTCCATTAACACAGATGTGGAACACGTGCTATGGGGTCCTGAGTAGCCAGCAGAGAGCTACCTAATAATTATGGAAAATTTCATACCTCAATTTAAAAATAATAATCTCTCCAAATTGTATTACAAATGTCTCTTTTCTCTGTCCACCAAGCACATTTGCCTGACTTCTTATTTGAAATTGATAAACTATACTTAATTTTATTATATTAATTTTCTGGGAAGGTCATAACAAAGCATCACAAACTAAGTGGCTCACACAACAGAAATGTGTTGTCTCACAGTTCTAGAGGCTAGAAGTCTGAGAGCAAGGTGTCAGTAGGGCTATATATCTTGTGAAGAGAATCTGTTCCCACTCTCCTAGTTTATGGTTGTTCCTTTGTTTGTGGCAGCATAATACCAATATTCACATGTTGGGTGTGTGTCTCTCTGTCCAAATATCCCCTTTTTATAAGGATACTGGTCATATTGGATTGGGGTCCACCCTACTCCAGTATGACCTCAACTTGACAAATTACATGTACAATCACCCTATTGCCAAATAAGGCCACATTTTGAGGTACAGGGGTTAGGACTTCAACATATAAATTTGCAGGGGACACAATTCAACCATAACATTTGTCTAAATCCTGTTTATTTTGTAAAAGGGCTTCATTCCCTCCAAGGATAGAATACTCTGAACCTGAATCTAGGTACAAATATTACCAGATGGATGCAGAGCCAGGTGTGCTTTCTGTAAATTGTGGGCATTTGGGAAATATTGATAATGAGGTCTGCAAATGATCTGGCAATCTGAATGATCCATATAAGGAACAGATGATTATAAGGGGTTTTGAGATTGAAGTTCAGGGAAAATTGAAGTTCAGGAAAAATTTCCCTAGTAACAGCAAAGTATGGGTTGGATTTATGATTTTTTACAAAGTCACTTTAAGAGCTTGCTAAAATATTTGTCTTTTTCAGTTGTACTGGGAATTTGGCGGTTCTTCCACTGTTTTTTGCAAAAGAGAATCTACGGTAACACAAAGCTGTTCAGTTAGATTTATTCGTTCTGGAAGGGGAGTAAGATTAGGTTCACCACCCCTCAGCTTGGTTTGTCTGACACAAGGTGTTACATTGAAATGGTTAGAAGAGTGAGAGAGAGACATATTGTTTTATTTATATAAAGAGGGATAAACTATGGTTACTATACATAAGTGTTGGTAGATTACCAAAGAAGATGATTGGCATATGTTAATAAGAAACCTATGTTTTGCTGTGATTGATTTATCATATTGAAATATAGGACATAAGCTTTTCATTACAGCAAAAGCACATTATATAAGAGTATAGGAATGGGGCAGCAATGGCAGTAAGGGTGGATAGAGTCGGTAGACCAGGAAACTTGTTACTCTGGCTACTTTGACACAAGTGGCACATTTTAAGAGGTGGCATAACCAACAATAAGATTTGTACATTATTACAAATTTAAGTCACGAAGTTTGTATTACTGCTGGGTGAATAAAGATTTGTATTTATTTTTTTTTTTACAAGCACTGTATTGGGGTACTTAGAAAGTGTTGGTATAGCTTCTGTAACTTCCGACTCATTGGTCTGAGGGTGAAAGATGATAAATTAAAAATTAGCAGTTGCAATGATATAATCAAGTTTGGCATTTTCATAGAGACCATGGGATCAAAGGAATACATTTGGATACCAAATTTCCAAAAGGAAAGTTTAAGGAAAACAACAACAACAACAACAATGAGATTAGCTAGAAAAGTCCCAAAGGGAAAAGTTAGGAAATTAAAATTCATAGGAACAGCATAGAACCTGCCTACGGATACACTATCAGAGATTCATGAACAGTCAAAAAAGTAAAATAAGATGAAGGTAAGATGTTGGTGTTTGGGAAGGACAGAAGAGAAGTGATAAAGGCTGCAATATTAATCTTTAGGAATAACATTAAAAGCAAAAATGATCAGTCACCTTCAAATGCAGAATAAAACAATCCCCTTGAGATAAGTGCAAAATCCAGTAGAGACTGGCTTTGTCTATTAGACTATGACAGGAATGAAGCAATCCAAAGAGATTGCAAAGAAGTAAAGGAATTGAATGGATGCTTTGTACCTGGGCTTCTCTCTAGGAAGAAGAATCTACCCTGGATTTACTTTGTACAGAGAACGGAGGTGAAGAACTGTCAGAGAAATCAAAACAAAGACCTGATTGAAAAAATATGAGAAATTAAGTGGCCATAAATCACTAAGTTCAAATGTTCTTCAGTTCAAATGTTCTTCATCTAAAACTTCTGAAGAAGTTAAAGAATGATGTAGCTAAGCTACCACCAAAAACGTATCAACACCTTCCATCAAAGACAAGGGTGATGAATGTCCATCCATCCTTAAGAATAGTCAACTGTTACTTGTAAAGTTAGGTTTTAATAAAAAACATGGTTTTGTCTAGAACTATTCATGAGTTAAAAAAGAGAGTGTATTTTTCCTCTGTGGAAAATGTGCACTTTCACGATTAGTTTATTGTTTCTGGAGGATATTTCTCCATACATAGACTTGCCCTCCCATTTTATTTTTTTGTTGTTTGTTTAATTTCTGAGCCTGTTTGTATATAAGTTTGCTATCCTAAGTGTTGTTGAACACTACTTATTAGACACACACTGATGGTTTACCAAGGAGAGGATTGTAATTCAGCCTAAAATAATTCATGGCAGCATTTGTTGATTGTCAACTTGGTCTGGTAGATAAGCAATAACGTTATTGTTACAACATGTGGTGGGGTTTTAGATACTAGGGCCCATGCTGAGAAGAGCAAAATTAAGCCTGTTAGGTAAACTTGATTTCCCAAAGCAACATAGGCATCTATTTTTCCCGAGAATTTTCTTACATTTTAAGAGAGTTGCTGTTTTTAAATTAGGGCAATTAATTCCAAGATGCCCAAACTAACACAAATTAATAAATGGTTTAAGAGCTTGTGAAAGTTTCTCGTGATGAATTCAAGGCTGCCCATTCATGACCAGGCATTGATTGCACAAGGGACTGCAGCTCTCTGTTTAATTCTTAGCAGGTGGGCATAGGCCAGGCCTTCCCATCTTACATTGCCAGTGAACCTCAAACATGACTTCTCCATGGGAAGGGGAGGGATTCATTTGCCGTGTTTACTTTATATGGAAACTCTTTTTAGATAAAGATTCCTAACTGTGCTGAATTGTTCTTGGTTAAGAGCATGAGATGCATGGCATGACTGGTGTTTTTGACAGTCTCGTGACCAGTGATTTCATTTATAACTTTCAGCCAGCTTCAAAGCTATCACCTTACCTAAAGAATAAGTTCATATGAAATATCTGTGAAATAAAAAGTGTTTCTAAATGGGTTTTCATAAAGAACGTGATATTCAAAAGCCAGTTCACTTTGTTTTGCTAAAGGATACAAAGGAAGAAGACTGAAAGCACACTTCTCTTACTGCCCCATCCTTGGGACTTCCAATATGAGCCTGTGCATCAGAAAAACGTACATGTAAACATTCAGCTGTGCAGTTTCAGTGGTTCATAAACCTACCAATAGCCATCTCCAGATCAGGAACCCTTGTCTGGCTTATACCTACATTGAGTGCAATACACTATTATTACTTTTAATGTGTATCAAATAATAAATAGCTTGGAACCCTCAATTTGTTCTGTGATATTTAGTCCCACTTAAATATATTGCCATCAAATATATTTTCCATCAAATGGAATCAGAACTAAATATAATACCAATTCTAATTGTAATCATCTTGTTAGAAAATGTAGGTTTCTTAATTCTCTGAGCAAATAGTTTCTTTATTGATAAATCAAAGAGATTGGATTAGGTTTTCTCTAAGGTCAAGTCCAGCTTGGAAATTACATGACTATGCATATTTTGCAGGAAAAGGTTTCTGCTCTTATTGAGTGCTGAGTTAATAATAAGAGGAGTTGAAAAAGTACACAAATGGTAGAGTTATATGAAACTGGAGACCTGGCTATTTAAAAAGCAATTTTTTAATCATTATTTAATTTATATTTTCATAAGTGTATGTCTCTATTTATAGGTGCTGCTAGATTTTGTCTTTTCTATTTTTATTTATTTCATGAACATAATTACTATAACAATACACACCTAAAATGTATCATTTTCTCATTGTTTAGTTTTTGAAATATACTACCTTTCACATGCTCAGTGACAAATATAGAAAATATATCTTGGAAACTCAGAGTAGGTTTATTCTATTTTGTAATTTGGTTTTTATGATTTGTAGGGAAAAATTAATTTTTGTCTTTTTTTCTTTTCAAAATTTGTATCTAGTTAGGGAGGCAGAATATGACACTCCATTTAAACTTCCTGGTTCAAGTTCTGACTTCTCTTCACTAAATCTATGACCTTGAGCCTTCTCCCCTGTAAATTGGAACAGGTAATAATAGTGCCCACTTCACAAGATGCTGAGAGACTTAGATGAGATACACACACCGCTAAGTGTTAGAACACCAGAGGTGGTCTATAAATGTTCACTGTTATTCTAATTAAATTTTTGTTGTTAATTTACAAAAACATTTTTTTTAAATGAGGATTGTAAGAATAAAACTGCATCCATTATGTCTATTTGACTCTGAGTAATAGAAAACCCCAATATACCTGTTTATTTCTCTTTCTGGTAAAAGAAGCACAGGATAGATAACTCATTTGTGTGGTAATGTCTCATTGGATCTGGGACCCAGGCTCCTTTTCTGTTTTTCTCTGCCTTCTTCAACTCGCAGTTTTCAATGCATTGTCCAAGAAAATTGCTCCAGCTCTGGCTAACGTGTCCGTATTTCTGCCACCTGGAAAGAGAAACGGATGGAGAAGGACATATTGCTGTTCTTTATGGACATTACTCCTTTTTATATCTTATAGACCAGAAATTAATCATAGCCAAGTCTTAGCTGTAAGCTTTGGGCAAGGCCTTGCACCTAAGTGAAAATTGGGGTTCCCTTACTAAAGAAAAAAAAAGAATGTATATTCAGGGACAATTAACAGTCCTGTCACAATAACAAAATATGTCACTTTTAACAAAAAAAGATTGACTTAAATCCATAGAATAGTGGTTACCAGAGGCTGGAGAGGGCAGGGGAAAGGGGGAACAGCAAGACACTAGTCAAGAGGTACAAAGTTACAGTTCGATAGAAGGAGAAAGTTCCAGCATTCTATTGCACAGTGGGGTAGCTATGGTTAACAATATTGTCCTGTATATTTCAAGTAGCTAGAAGAGAAGATTTTGAGTATTCTCCCCACAAAGAAATGATAAATTTCTGAGGCAATGGATATGTTAAATATCCTAATTTGAGTATTTCACAATGTATACATGTATCAAAACATCTCACTCTACTCCATAAATATATACAATTGTGTGTCAGTTAAAAACAAGAAAGAAAAAGATTAACTAAATGCATATAAAATTAAATGTAGTTAATTCATGATTTAGGTATATATCAAAGAGCAGTCCTTTTTTTCCCCAATGGTCATTAATGCCTCTAATTATGTAATAAATTTGTGAACTTTTATATTATACCTTTTCCATTACTCCCTTCATTTGTTACCTATAACTGAAATAGTTCATCTCTTCAGGAAAATTTCTTTAAATCCCTCATCTTATTTAGATGTTCCTTTCTGTGATTCAAAGCCTCCCATATTAAATTCGAATTGTAGCACTTATGACACTATAATCATTAGTTACCTGTCTATATCCCTTATTAGAATATTCCTTGAGGGCAAGCACTACCTCTGACATGTTTTTATAACCTGATACTCTAGAACATTCCTGAAACATAGTGCACTCAATCACTACTTGTGGAAAAAAATAAATGGATGGACTGCGCAAGGTAATTTATGTGCGGTAGAATACAGAGCACTTTGGCAATTTTTCGATGCATGTAAATTAGAAAGCAACGATCAGGTACACCACACATACTTGTTTAAGCTGTCTAGTTATATAATATGTCTTTGAATTATTGCTCTAACTTAATGTAACCCCAAAAATAAGTAAACTAAAAATTTCTCTTCCCTTCCCACCTCCCTTGCCCCCCAGTAGGGAGTGAGGAAGATGAGACTCCTGAGCCATGATTTTAGTTTAACCTAAACTTGGGATTTAAGAGTAATCCCAAAATTCTGTTCCTGTGTTCTTCCAGCTCAGACAGTAGACAATAAACCTCTCAGTAGTTAGCTACTTTTGTATTCCAGACGGTCCTGAAAGGTTAACTCTGAACTCTTTGATAAAGGAGAGAACTGACACTCTTCTGACCTGAGTGCCAAAATGTTATCTCTCTTACTCTTTTTTTTTTTTTTTTTTTTTTTTTTTTTTTTGGTCTTTTTCGTGACCGGCACTCAGCCAGTGAGTGCACTGGCCATTCCTATATAGGATTCGAACCCGCGGCGGGAGCACTCTCACGAGTGCGCCACGGGCTTGGCCCTCTCTTACTCTTTTTTGTGTATTCATTTTTGTTTTTTATAGTGGTATGAATGCAATGTAAGATCTACCTTTGTAGTAAATTTTTAAGTATACAATACAATGTTGTTAAATATAGGCACAATATTGTACAGCGGATATCTAAAACTGACTCATTTTGCATTCCTGAAACTTTATGCCCATTGATTAGCAACTCCCAATTTTCCTCTTTTGCCCTATATCCTGACAACCATTATTCTACTTCCTGCTTCTATGGATTTGACTATTCTCAATACCACACGTAAGTGGAATCATGCAGTATCTGTCCCTCTGTGACTGGTTTACTTCACTTACCATAATGTTTCAACATTTATTCATGTTGTCATATATGTCAGGATTTTTGTTAAGACTGAAAAATATTTATTGTATGTTTATACCACATTTTCTTTGTCCACTCATCTGTCAATGGACATTTAAGTTGTTTTCACATCTTGGCTGGTATAAATAATGCTGCATTGAACATAGGAGTGCATATATCTCTTCAAGATCCTAACTTCAATTCTTTTGAATAAATACTCAGAAGTGGTATTGCTGGATCATATTTTAGTTCTGTTGTTAGTTTTTTTAGGAAACTCCATAATGCTTTCCATAATAGTTGCACCATTGTACATTCCCACTGTATTAGCCCATTTCTGTTGCTTATAACAAAATACCCGAAACTGGCTTATTTATAAAGAAAAAAGTATTTATCACTTATAGTTTCAGAGACTGTGAAGTCCCAAGTCCAGGGAACACATCTGGTGAGGGTCTTAGTGGTGATTACAGTGATTCAGATGTGTCACATTACAGAACAATGGCAGAGCAGAGAGAGAGTTCCTCATGCACTCTCCTTTTAAAGCCCTCAGAAGCACATGACCACCATTTTTGATCTATTCACTAGGACCACCGTTTTTGATCTATTCACTAGGCATGGTCTTTCAGTCTAATCACCTCTTCAAGGCTCCACCTTGCAGTTACCATAATAGGATTTCTCACCCTCTTAACAGTCACAGTGGGCATCAAGCTACTGATACATACAATTTCAAAGACACAATCCTTGTCACCCACCAACAGTGCACAGGGGCTCCATTTCTCCATATTCTTGCCAACATTTATCTTTTTAAAAAGATAACCATTCTAAGAGGTGTGGAGTGATATTTCATTGTGGTTTTGATTTACATTTGCCTGATAATTACTAATCTTGCGTGTCTTTTCATTTATATGCTGGCCATTTGTATGTCTTCTCTGGAGAAATGTCTATTCAAGTTTACAGCCAATTTTGAAATTGGATTATTATTATTTTTTCCTTTGAGTTATAGGAATTCTTTGTTTATTGTGTAAATTAACTTCATCAGATATATAGTTTACAAATATCTTCTCTCACTTTGTAGGCTGCCTTTTCACTCTGTCGATTATTTCCTTTCCTATGCAGAAGCTTGATATAATCTCACCTGTGTATTTTTACTTTTGTTGCCCATGCTTTTGGTGTCTTATCCATAAAATCATTCCCAAAACCAATGTCACGAAACTTTTTTTCCTAAGTTTTCTTATATGAGTTTTATAATTTCAGGTCTTAAAATTTAAGTCTTTAATTCATTTCGAGTTCATTTTTCTGTATGGTGTAAGATAAGAGTCCAAGTTAATTTTTCTATGTTTGGATATTCAGTTTTCACAATACTATTTGTTGAAGAGACCATCATTTCCCCATGGTATATTCTCAGAACTGTTGTCAGAGATCATTGACCATAAACGGGTGGGTTTATTTCTGGGCTCTCTATTTTGTGCCATTGATCTATAAGTCTGTGTTTATGACTGTATCATACTTTTTAAATTACTTTAGCATTGTAATATATTTTGGAATCAAGAAGTGTGATGTCTACAGATTTGTTCTCTTTTCTCATGATTGTTTTGGCTATCTGGAGTCTTTCCTGGTTCCAAATAAATATTAGAATTTTTTTTTTCTATTTGTTAAAACACCATTAGAATTTTGAAGGGGGGCCGAGCCCATGGCGCACTTGGTAGAGTGCGGCGCTGGGAGCGCTGCGACGCTCCCGCCGTGGGTTCGGATCCTATATAGAACTGGCCGGTGCACTCACTGGCTGAGTGCCGGTCATGAAAAAGGACAAAAAAAAAAAAAAAAAAAGAATTTTGAAGGGGATTGCATTGAGTCTGTAGCTCCCTAGCTAGTACAAACATTTAAAACATATTAAGTCTGATAATCCATAAAGACAAGATATCTTTCCATTTGTCTGTCTTCTTAAATTTCCTCCATCAATGTTTTATATTTTTTAGTGTATAGATTGTTCATCTCTCTAGTTAAGTTTATTCCTAAGTATTTTTTTTTTATTCTTTTTGATGCTATTATTGTAAACGGGTGGTTTTGTTAATTTCCTTTTCAGAAAGTTCATTGTTGGTGTATAGAAATATAACTGATTTTTGTATGTTGATATTGTATCATGAAACTTTACTGATTTTATTTATTAGTTCAAAAGCTTTTTTTTAAAAGTTATTTTTTGGTATTTTGGGGGAGTCTTTGGGGTTTTCTACATACAGGATTATGTCATCTGCTGAACAGGAACAATTTTACTTCTTCCTTTCATTGTGGAAGCCTTTTATTATTTTTCCTTGACTAATTTCTCTGGATAGGACTTTCAGTATTATGGCAGAAGTGGCAAGAGTAGGCCTCCTTGTTTCATTCTTGAATTTGTAGGGAAAGCTTTCAGTTTTTCACTGTTGAGTGTGATGTTAGCTATGGACTTTTCATAAATGATTTCTATTATGTTGAGGTAATTTACTTCTATTCCTAGTTTGTTGAGAGTTTTTATCATTAAAGTGTATTGAATTTTGTCAAATGCTTTTCCGCATCTATTGAGATGACCATGTGTTATATGTCCCTCATTCTGTCAATGTGGTATATCACATTAATTGACTTTCATATGCTGAACCATCTTTGCATCCCAGGAATAAATCCTTCTTGGTCATGATATATGATCTTTTTAATCAGTACTTATTTTCTGTTTTTTCTTGTAGTTATTTTGTCCCTTTTTCTTTCTTGTGGTGTTTCTTTTTGTTTAGCTGATTTTTTGTATTGCTGTTATCTGTTTACTTTCCATTTTTCCTTTATGTTACTTCCGCAAATATTTTTGGGTTTGCGATTACCATGTGGCTTACGTAAAACATTTTATAGTTATACCAGTCTATTTTAAACTGGTAACAATTTAACTTCAATTGCATAAACAAAATCTACATTAATTTTTCCTTCCCTCAAACTTTGTTATATTTTGTCAAAAATTACATTATTTCATCTATTTATACTGTGTATTCATTAAAATATATTTAGTTGTAATTACTTTTAATACTTTTGTCTTTTAGCATTTATAATACAATTAAAAGTGCAAATACCATTACAGTATTTGGTTTTTGTCTGTGTATTTACCTTTACCAACAGATTTTATACTTTTATATGCTATCATGTTATGCTTTAGCATTCTTTCATTTCAATGTGAAGTACTCTTTTTCTCATTTCTTGTAAGGCAGATACAGTGGTAATGAAATCCTTAAACTTTTATTTGCCTGGGAAAAATCTATCAGTTTTGTAAGACATAGTATTCTTGGTTGTCAGGTATTTTTTTCCAGCACTTTGAAAATATTATCCTTGTAGTTTATGTCCTGCAAGATTTTTTGCTAAACAATGTGCTGTTAGTATTATGGAGGTTCCCTCATAGGTGATGAATTTTTTTCTTTCTTCTTTCAAGATTCTCTCTGACTTTTGACTTGATTTTAATGTGTCTTACTGGGAATTTCAGGGGGGTTCATCATATTTGGAATTCTTTGAGCTTCCTGGATCTGGATATCTATATCTTCACCAGATTTGGGAATTTTTCAGCCATTATTTCTTTGAGTCAGCTTTCTGGTCCTTTCTCTCTCTCTTCTTTTTCTAGACCTTTCATAATGCATATGTTGGTCTGCTTAATAGTGTCCTATAAGTCTATCAAGCTTTCTTCACTCTTTTTTATTCTTTTTATTTTTTTGTTCTGATTATATAATTTCAAATATATCTTTGAGTTTTCTTATTCTTTCTCCTGCTTTCTCTAGTCTGATGTTGAACCACCTCTGTTAAGTTTTTGCTCAGTTATTATATTTTTCAGCTCCAAGATTTTAGTTGTTTTTTAAAAAATTTTATGGTTTTTTTTTTTTTTTTTTTTTTTTTTGTAACTTTTCTTTTGCTCACATACTGTTCTCCCTAGGTCACTGAGCATTTTTATGATGGTTATTTTAAATTTTCTGTCAGATAATTCATATATCTCTGTTTTATTAAGGTTGGTTTCTGGAGTTTTATCTTGTTGCTCTGATTAGATCATGTTTTCCTGCTTTTTTCATTTTCTTGATTCTTTGTACTGGGAGCCATACTTTAGAAAAACTGTTCCCTTTCCCAGTCTTCAAAGATTGGCCTTGTACAAAGGAAAACCTTCACCAGTTGTCCCAGGTAGATTCTCTGTTGCCCTCCCAAAACTTTTTGGTAGTACATACTGCCATCTTTGTTCTTAGAAATCCCCAAGAATCTAGAGTATACCAGGCCCTATCAATGCTCCAAGACAGGTGAGACAGATACCAGTCTTTCAGATAGCACCTGGGGAATTGGAACATTGGATGAATGGTTCAACTTATTTTCTCCTCAGCAAGAAGATGGAAACTGTTTTCTGTTTGGTTTGTTTTATTTTTTTTGCCCACTAACTCTGCACTGGGCTGCGGGGAGGGTATGTGGAAATTGCTTATGTTCTTGTTCAAACACACTGCTTATTCTCAGTGGCCACCAGGCTTCCAGAATATGCCAGGTGCCATGAGCACTATGAGACAGGCAAGACAGAAGACAGATCCTTGTGCAGTACCGAGAAAATTTGAACTTTGGATGTGTAACCCAACTCCTTACCACTCTACCCCATGGAGAAGCTGCGAGCTGTGGTTTATCACTTATTTACTCTATACGGAGATGTGGGGATGAGCTGTGATGAGTGCTCATATGCTAGGTTAAAACAGCATCTTTGTTCTTTGTAGCCCTTAGGGGACTAGTATATGCTGGGTCCTGCCAATGATCCTAGAGAGGTGATGCAAAAGACAGTTTCTCAGGCAATACCTGGAAAACTTGGAATGTTTGATGCACAGTTTAGCTGTATCCCTTCCTAGGGATTGTCTGGGAGCTGAAGAATTTCTTTACAATTGTATGGCACTGTGCTAGGGGTGACAATTATGGTGAGACCATGTACTACCCCTGGTGAACAAGAGAACATGAGTGTGACAGGGACTTCACATCCAGGTCACACTCCCAGACACTGACTGGACCCACAGCATTGTCTAATTTCAGGAAAACAACATGAACAGAATGGTCTGCTGTGACAGATATGACAGACACAATTTCTTTACCATTTTCTCTCCACTCATTTGGGGACCTTGAGCTCACATTACAAACCTTTTCTCAAACCTATTCTCAATTCCCAGCTCTGGGTCAGCCCTGAGAAATCCTCACTTAATCGTTCTAGCATTCTCCCTTTGATCTCAACCTACTCTACACAGCTTTCATACCCCTTCCTTAAACTACTGCAACCTTAATGAAGAGGCTTGCCTGACTGCTACACTCTCTCAGCCCATACCTCTCTTTTTCTTCCTCAAGCTTCTCCTCTTTCTCAATGCCAAAGACCTTTCTTATATTGCAGTCCCATGCTACCCACAATTCCTCATCTTCATATTTGTAGTTTAGCATTAGATGCCTTAAATCCATTTTTCCATTTCTTTTTACTCCTAAGTGTGGCCCAATCTCTCTACTCAATATTGGAGCCCCTTCTTTCAGGTAGGTTGACAAATGCCCAATGTTCTTCCATTGTTCTTATTTACAGACTCCTACACCCTAGAGCAAAAAGCCCAGATCTGCTTCTCATTGCACTGCTTTGGCACCTCTTGTTTTCACCAGGTAATATTGGGTCTGACACTTTTATCTTGGGATCTTATAGCTGTTTTCCTTTGTCTCTCTCAAGAACTAGATTTCTTTTCTTTTCTTTTCTTTTCTTTTTTTTTTTTTATGGCTGGCTGATATGCAGATCTGAACCTGTGACCTTGGTGTTATAAGGCTGCTTTCTAGCCATAGATTTCTTTTAAAAGAAGATTCATTTGTGCCAGATACTTGCTGATATTCAGTCCTATCATTGCCCTTCTAAGATCTGTCCTGTATCTAGAGAAGGAGAGCTGAGAAACTACATTTCCCAGACTCTTTTGCATTCAGGTTTCTGATTCAGAGCCAATAATGAGAGACACTTTTACAAAATTTGGAAGGAAAAGAGAAGACATTTTCCTCTGACAGCACTTGTAGTCTGGACCACAGGAATCAGCATAAGCAGCCAGGTGTTTTCTGAGAATTCCCCACTATTGGCAGTCATTGCATTGGTTCCACTTCACTTGTGACACTATGTGCTCCCAGATTTCTTAAAAACAGTATGACTGACTTCCACTCCTGCAGTCCTTCCCACTGTCTAAACCTCGATTTTAACTCTCTCAGGTTTCTTCCTCTGAAAATGCCTAAAAAACCCTGACTGACTCATGAATTAAGCAAAAATGTGTGCAAATGCTACATGGACATATTAAACATAGTAACAGTGGTACATATATTGCTACAGTTTGGGAAATGCCATTTTAGAAATAAGGAAAATACACAGACAACATTATTACTTTGGTTGGTGGGTAGATTACAATGTGGACTGGACTTGAAGAGTTCATTATAGTCATAGGCTGGCTGGGGTCTTGATTAACCAGCTGATGGCAGCTGGAGCATTTCTCTAACCAAAGAAGAGAAACCTAAATGTGTTCAGGGCAGCAAGTAGCAAAAAGAATAAAACGGTCAGGATGCAACAACAGATAGTGTCAGTTCTATGGCAAAAATCAAGATTGCACTCATCTTTGGGGTTCAGCAATTCATTTCCATAAGAAAATACAGAGCCTGGGTTTCTAAATTTTTAAAGTTATCAAGAGAAGCCTTTTTATGTAAAATCTTCAAAATTTAAATATTTGGCAACAGACTCAAAAACTTTGCAACCATTGTTTTGGCCACCAAAATACAGCTTTAGATTGTTTCTGACCCAGAGGCTGACATTTAATGACCGAAAATATTAAATGGTGGATAGACATCTAAAACACAGAAATACGAGTAGAATCATCTTTCACAGTAAGTTGCAAAAACTTGAGATCTAGAGAGCTAGATTAGAAAATGGAGTATAATCAGAAGAGACCAAGTTCCTCTATGCAACTTTAATTTCCAGGTGCATCGACACCTGAATGAATACAAAACCAAAACTATAATGATTAAATCTAGGAAAAGATGTGCAAGACTTTTATGAAGTATATTATGAAATTGTATTGCAGTACATAAAAAATACTTTAAAGTAGGGAAATAAGATATGTTTGTTAATGGAAATCCTTGATGTTGCCAATAATCCTTTCCTCATTTTTCTACTAATTTGGTATAATTCCTAGTACAATCTTTTCAGGGAATTTTATGGCTACTGTCAAGGAATAATAAATTTTAATTATTTAGATAGCTATTTCCTGAGACACAGATGGGAGAAGAGCCTTCCAGGCAAATAAAATGACATATATGAAAGCTATGAGAAAGGAAAGAGTTTGGATATTTTTAGAAATAAAAAGAAAGGGAGTTTGGCTTGAGTAGAGTAAAAAATGATATGGGACTGAGACGAGGTGACCATGGCAAGGGCTAATCATTTTATTTAAGAACATTAGGAAACCAATCCAATTTTACTAAGCCAGGAAATATTGAAATGAGGTTTACATTAATGATTTTGTTCTATTATGAGAAGACTAGATTAAAGGAGGGAAGAAGAGACTAGGAGATACTAAATTGAAGGTCATTGCTATTATTCTAGGCAAGAAATGATGGTAGTATAGACAGAGACATGTGGACCAATTTAAAAACAGTTTGAAGTGTAATCATCAATACTTTGTTAGACTGCATATGGTGGGTGAAGTAAAGCAAGTTTTTGAAGTGTGGCACTCAGCTTTCTGACTTGGGCGAGTACCATTTAGCCTAGAGAGAGAGGGAAAACTGGAAAGGAATAGGTTAAAAGAGGGGTTTGAAGGATAAAGAGAGTCAAGAATTTAGACACCAAAGTGGAAGGATTTTTTAAAAATGCCAAAACAGATACAAAACCAAGAAATGATCAACATATATTTATCAGTCCAATGCAATGGATTGCTTACTTCCTCTTTTAGTATTCTTTAAATGAGAATTTTCACTTCTTTTTTTTTTTTTTTTTTTTTTTTTTTTTGTCTTTTTGTGACCGGCCGCACCGTGCTCAGCCAGTGAGCGCACCGGCCATCCTTATATAGGATCCAAACCCGCAGCGGGAGTGCTGCTGTGCTCCCAGCGCCACACTCTCCCGAGTGCGCCATGGGGTCGGCCCGAGAATTTTCACTTCTTACCTTTCAAAAACTTTTCTTACATTTCAAAATCAATCATTCTTTTATAATATTTCAGGTTTTTTGGTATTGAGTTTTAAATAATTTTGATTCTTCTCTAGTTGTATTTTTTCAAACCAGGTAGCAAAATGTTAAAAAAAAAAAAAAAATGTGCATCTTACTGATTGGATATCCTTACTTTGAATTTGATTTTTTTTTTTTTTTGAGAATGTTTATGATTTGTTACTTGTAATAATATAAATCTACACAGGGATTTGAAAAATTTTAAGTGTTTTTTGTAGAGCAAAAAGATAAACTTCTTCTTAGGTGGTAGCCAGGGAAAAAGTCATCAAGATGCTTCAAGATGTTTAATCAACATGTTTTTCATAAAATTTCCACTTAGGATTGATTTATTTTAAAAATCAATAATTTGTTCTTTTAATGTTATGACAAAGACTATGTGCTCTAAAAGTAGGTAGAAACAATAATAATTGCAAAATTAACTTTTTGAACAGTTACCATGTGCCAGACATTGCACAAAGCACTTTATAATCCTCACAACAACTGATATGCTAAGTATTGTTGTTATTCTCTTTTAACAGATGGAGAAGCAAGCAAAGAAGAAAGTAGAAAAATTAGTGTCCTTTGAAAAACAAACAATCAATATTCCTATTTGGGTGCAATTATCTGGTTGTAGTTCTACTTGCCAGACAGCCAGACCTTTTATAAACCTCAGATGGGGAGGAAGAGTGTCAAGTGAGACACTTCCAGACCTGGACTAAGAATGGATATTACCTAGCTCTATGTTATTGTAAAGGAAGTTACTTCTTCTCACCTATGCAGGTTATTGAATAGTGACTTTTGATCCAGGGAATTCAAGAAAGTCTATTTTAGATGTCATCATGGCAATTGTACTATAATCATATTTTTTTTTCCATAAACCAGATCATTAGTCTTGACTGAGAAGAGTACCAATCACATTAAAACAGCCTAAAGTCGTTTCAGAAATCTTGTAAGAGACAACGTGGGGAGAAATATTTAGTACACTCATGAGCCACACAAGGACATTTCTGTCATCAGGACTGCATTTAATATGTTGGTCCCATAAGATTATAATGGAGCTGAAAAATTGCTATCGCCCAGTGATGTTGTAGCTGTCATAATATCATAGCACATCACCTTACTCACATAGGGGCAATAGGTTATGCCATATAGCCTAGGTATGTAGTAAGTGATACCATCTAGGTCTGTGTGAGTATGCTCTATGATGTTCACACAATGACTAAATGACGAATTTCTCAGAACATATCCCTAGCATCTGTTAAGTGAGGTGTGACTGTATACACATTTGTTCCAAAGCAAGGTAGATTTGCATTTATAGAAGATTCCTATCTTTGAAAACAGTATAAAATTATAAAACTATACATTCTTAGCTAACATATTTTAAAAATCAAACTAAATACATTATGTTTAATAAATCAGTTTCAATTGTATCCATATTAGATGGATATTGACAAAAATATCTAGAGGGAAAAAATTGTGATTCTAATATGAATGCAGTTAAAAACAAAACAAAAATTAAATGTTATATTACTATGAAAAATTACCAAATCTATTTCCACGGACTTTTTATAGAGAGTAATATATTTCACTTTACCACAGTAAAAGTGTGTAGGGTTTTCTTTGTCTTAGGATGTCAAAACCTTTTTATTTTAAAATTTAACCCATAGGTTACTGATTATTTATTTCCAATTCATGAAAATCTCAGTACACAACATGCTGCACATAGAGAAGTCATCATTTTTATTTTTCTATTAAGGTTCTCTTCAGAATCTATGTAAGATTCTTTTCTGCCAAAGGAAAGTGTACTTTAACTATATACACACTTAAGTTTAAATTTTTTTATAGTTTCAGGATCCATAAAGTCCTAAATTTGTGATAGTTCATGTCTTTTTCTAGGCCAAGCAATGTTTTCAAACTAACAAACTATAGATTTAGCTTATGCTCAGCAATGCCCAAACAATGCAAACAGTTCTTATCTTATTGTTTGACAGCAATCATTGACCCATATGCCTGGTCAGTTTAAATGTGTTGTTGCATCACTATATATAAGATACAACTGCTATCTAAAGACTACATTGATAGGAATAAAGGCAATATATTTCCAAATACAAAAATTATTTTTAAACCTTCCTCACCAATAGCATCAGTTTAAAGGTACTTGTTATCTTCAGATGAATCCTTCAAACTCTTTTTAGTGGTATGACGTTTCCACTATTCTTCTTTCGGTTTTCATTTCACCTGTAAGAATCCTGAAAAGTTTAGGATTTTTTTTTCTCTTTTCTTTTGTTAGTTTTTACATTTAAACAATTTTTTGTTTGCACAAGATCAGTCTAGAGACCACACAGAGCTAGCATATTTCTCTACATTGGTATTCCTTTTAATCTTTATCTTGCAGCTTATATCAAAGCTGTAATTGTTTGCTAGCCAGCAAAATCCAATGGCTCCCTCTGGTCAAAAGCTGTCAACAGCAATCTATCCAGCAGTAGGGGCATTGCCTGAAATAGAAAAGCATCACATATGGTTGTATTCCTTGGTGAGCTACAAACAAGGCAATACTTTACGTTTTCAAACTGAAAACCATTATTAACCTCACATAATAAGACTGGGGCACTAACATATAATTAACAGAGTCTAGCATATCATTACTAGAAAATAGCCCTTCTTGGTTAGTTACTGTCCTACAGGTCAAATAATAGCAAGATAGTCTAACCATTTGTGCTGCTTTTTTCTTCTCTTGATTTAGCAATGTGGCAATAAGTCTCTTCCTTAGATGTTAGATCATGATTTATTAGGTGTCCAAAAGTAAATCTGTACTCCACAATGTATAAAGAAAACAGGCCTCAAATGATCAGTCCAGATTTCCTGCTAAGCATAAAGACTGCTAAATTCATTAGATTCCAAGAAAGAAAAAACACTACAATATTATTTTTGAAACCCTCTAAAAGATGTAAAGTGTTGTTTAGTAAATTCTGAAGGGGGTGATTTGTTTAACATTTGTACTAGCACAATGGTATTGTGCAATCCTACTGACGAATCCAGCATAATGATTCTAAACATCAAACCAACTATCTAGCCTCATGCTGAGTTTACCATCCAGGCTAATTAGAATTCATGTCTTCTAAAACATTTGCACTTTTGGCATTCCAATGGTTTTTCCACTTGTGGCTGGGACTTTGGATATTTCTAAGTTAGAATTCACTGCATGATGCTAGCTTTATGTGTCTCTTGGTTCCTTCTGCCTTCACACCTAAATGACAGAATTTTTTTAGTAATCCCTCAGAAGGACACTCAAGAATGGGATTCTATTACCTCATTTTAGAGGCATCTGAATTAAAGCAAACTGAAAACAGAATAGTCACTCAGTAGCTTTCTTACATTGAATTCCCTCTCTCTCTATCAATTTTATATAATGTAAAATGTATAATAGTGTATGAAATGTCCTCAAGTTAGAAGTAAAATTCTTCATTTATACATATGCTGTACTGGGCTTGGTGTAGTGCATAAAATATGTGTCTAATCTTTACTCATCTAAAAGAATGATTATGTAGGAGTACACTTCAGGTAATAAATTGAAGGAGAAATTTGTATTGGGTAAGGTAGACGAGGAACTCATTTTGTTCACACATGAATTGATGAACAGCAAGTTATAATATCAAAAGTAAGCAGTTGCGCTGCTCTTTCTTTTATAAGGAGCATAATAATATGGCTCTGAAAGTTCCTACAAAAAAATCATATGGCATGTGTTCTTATTAATTTCCTTCTAATGTAAAAATTTCCATATATCACTGTTAGAAAATTCACTCCCCAGTATAAATTTTAGACAACTCATTAAGTGGTGCTGTCCTTTTGTGAAAGTTTTCAAAAAATGCACACCCAATTCCACTTTGGAGATGATTATAACCAACTGACGACAAGTTCTATTGGAATATGCCATTGGTTTAATCACACTAATTCATCAAACAGCTGAATAAAAAGGGGGGAAGGCTTCAGTCAAAAACCAAATGCATGAGAATGGCTTTGGTTAAGTGAAAGCATGACAGCATATTTGGTATTTTGTCTACTTTCCTGACACATAATTCCAAGGTTCAACGAACTGGTAAAATGTTTTCTTCATTATAATATCTTCAAGTATGTCTAAGATGTCTGGGGTCTGGCAAGCTCCAAAGTTACCTTGCCAAGCACATTTTCCATTAGTATTTACACCCACATGTATTTTCAAGAAAACAGTTTGAGTGTTTCTGATTAAATAGAGCTATTAAATAAAAATGTCCACTCAAATGCACTGATATAAGTCATTTGCCCTAGTTTTTAAGGAAAACAATGAAAAATAGGAAAGAGTTCGCATTTGTCAATCAGCCCCACATTTCAAAGATTTGAATTATGTTTAAACATTAAAACAAAATATTATAAAATCCTAGAATTGAATGGAATACATTCTTACTGTGCTTAGTATCCATGAAATTTCCCGTTCATTTTGCCATCTTTGTGTAATTTACCATATCTTATATAGTAACACATTTTAAGTACTTTGTCATGTGCATATCATTGCATTACCAATGTTTTTCTGATTGCCTTTTATTTTAAGTAATCTAAGTTTTTAGTAATATAAATTGTTTGCAGAGAAGGCCACAATTCAGCTTGCCAAAACACATACCAAAAATTAAGTGGAATTGTTTACATACTTCCCCTAGGCACTAATGTATAATATATTAATAGTATATTAAATATAATGCATGACGAGGTATAAGTATGTATAGATAACAGTGTTTTAAGCAGTATATTAAGGCACAAATACCTAGTATGTTAAGACACTAATGTTTACTACATTAATACTGCATCCAGTATTTATTAATGTTTGTTACATCTATTTTGTACTTCATGAGGTTCATGTGCCACTATTGTAATAAGTTAAGTGCCAGGTTGCAGTGACGGTTCATACACTTTAAGCTTGAGAGTTTGTTTTGTATGGGGGGCCTGCTATTTGGATAAAACAATGTTCATCAAAGGAGAAACAGAGACAGAGAGAAAGAAAGAAACAAACAACAGTCACAGGAATACATTGAACTTTTAGAAAACTAGAGGTGGAAAAGAGGATGGGAGTGGGGAGGGAAGGGGGCTAATGAGGAATTTGTCAATGGACACAAAGAATGATTGCATATTATAATGATGAATAAGCTAACTATACTGATCTAAACACTACACACTGTACACAATTATTGAAAATCAACATTGTACCCTATATGTATGTATAATAAATAAATAAATAAATAAATAAATATAAATAAATAAATAAATAAATAAAAATAAAAATTTCCTCTTAAAACAACAACAACAAAAACAAAGGAGCAACAGATTCCAGTAGACTAATTTTAGAGTATTCTGAGGAAACAGACCATCCAGTCTTCCTGAACATCAAGGAAAACAAGGATATAGACAGTCTTAAAGTGTTAGCTGCTGAATTATTTCCTTAAAACTTTTCAGCATCTCTTCTATCAACATTTCTTCCACTTTGAGAGGCACTGAACATGACTTTGTTATGACCTGGGGCAGTGCTCTTCAAAGTGAGAGGCATGTTCCCCTGGAAAACATACTTTCTGAGGGAGAAGCAGGCATGGATAGTTTTAAGTGAGTCACTTTCCAGAACTGCTTCTCACTTCCATAAATACTCTTTACTAAAATTTATTTGCCTGAGAAAACATTTGCAGTCAAGATGTGCCATTTCCCTTTTCTGGCCACCTTCCTGCCGTCTCTCTCTTCCACCTACCCTCACACGTCTTGAGTCTTGAGATGGTGCAAATGACTTTATGGGTATGTATAAAAATCCTCAGTGTATCAAACAAAGAAACAGTGAAATATACTGTTGCCTGAGAAGCATTCTTTAACTTCTAACACTTTTGTGAAAATTAAGATATTTGATAGGTCTTGGTAAAACCTACTTGTAGGCTTCCCAAGAGTTGAGAATGTGCATGACTTTGATGACTAGATAACAAATACTTCTACAATCCAAGTGGTTTCAAGTGTTTGCTTTCAACAAAATTGAAGGAGGACTTGATTGAGCTGTCAGAAAATAAACTGTTAAAAGTAATTTTTGGTAAAAAAATCACAGTGTAATTTTGGCATGCAGCTCAAAAGGAGTTTAGATAATTGAGTGATATATCTATGCTAGAATTCCCTTTAGTCCCATTTATTTATTATTTGAAACATGAAAAATGTTGCTTACTGCTGACCTCCATAAAAATAAGAAAAGAATAAAACTGAGGCTGAATCCTGGATATTTCTAGAAATAAGTTATATTAACTGATGTATAGATAAAATAGAGGGCAAACCCATTCATCTCCTTGAAAGGTGAATAAAATTTTGTTTAGAAATTATTTACCAAAACTTTTACTATAGCTATATTGATATTTTACTAGTAATAATCCTAATGAAATTGAATACAAAAAAATATTAAAACTCAGAGTTTACAATCATTAATTTTTTAAAAAATGTGTACCTATTTTCATTGAATATGGTACTTTTCTCCTATTTTTCTTGCTTGCCTAGAATAAAGGAACAAGTAAAAAGAAAATTATTTCAATGGTATATGTGTTATTAAAATGACTGCAGATGAGATGATGATTTTGCAAGATTTGAGGCAGATAGTTTATAACTTTGCCCTAATAATGTTATAAGTAAAATTGTAAAAGTAAAAGTAGATGAAAACACAAAATTAAAGATCTATAATTCTAGCTATTGTAACATATTTTCAATTGTTTTTGTCTTCTATTCTGTGTGTTATTTTTATAAAATATATCAATCTATATTAAAAACACTTAATTCTAAATTTTATTATTAAAAAATATCTCAGGGGAAAAATGCACACCAAGGGAAATCATCTATGTCGCCTAATGTAGTGATTCTTTTTAGTATCATTAATGCAAAATAATGTAACTTCAAGATATTATATAATTTCTGCTGTGTTTAATATAAAGAATATAATTTTACCAATGATTATTCTAGACAAAAATATTTCATTTGAATATATAAATCTTTCAATTTTCTGAAGATATAGCAAGAAGAGAAATAAGCTAAGAAGACATCAAGAGGAAGGAAGCAGACAAAATCAAAAGGCGGGACATTCTTTTGAACAATTGTCCCATTCACTTGAAGTCAGTATCATTAAAAATGGTACCTTGTAATAGGAATTCCAAAAATAGCCCACCTTACAAATAGAAGTTTGGTATAAGATAAAAATGGCTTCTCATGTCAGTAAGGGAAAGTTAGTACTTCTTAATAAGTGAGATTGTGTAAAGAGATAGCTATGTAGGGAAAAAATAAATTTGGATCCAGTCCTTGTATCTTATGCCAGGATACATTCTAAATGGGTTAGAAATCTAAAATTATATATAAATGTGTGTGTGTGTGTGTGTGTGTGTGTATACAAGTTCTAGAAAAAAACATAGGTTAATTTCACTATATATCTAGAATAAGGAAAATTGTTCAAACTATGACTCAATTTATAGATAAAATAATAGAAAATACCAATAAATTTGTCTATATAAAAACATGTTTAAAACAAAAACACCAGTGTTACAAAGTGCAAAAGGCAGGTGACAAACTGGAAAAAGTATAATTTGTACAGTAGATAAATGGTAGTGCACCACGTATTAATATCTTCTAAAAATAAGAAAGAAAAGCCCCAGTGCTATAGAAAAACAGGCAAAATATACAAACAGATCCAGGGAAATGGAAATATAAATGTTTTTAAAAATATGAAAAGATGTTTACAATAAGAAAACCAAAAATTAATACCACCCTGAGATCTAATTTCTCAAGTATTGGATTGACTAAAATCCAGAAATTTGGCATCTTCTTTGGGTGAAAATCAATAAAAGATTCTCATATATTATGATAGAGATAGACAATGTTAAAAACCACTTTGGAGGGAAATTTAGTAATGTCTAGCAATATCTTTTCATTTGTCCTGTGACCCAGGATTTCACTTCTAAAAAAAAAAATTCCCAGAGATACACACACACACACACACACACACACACACACACACACACACACACACACACATATGAAAAAGAGAATGATATGTACAAGGCTCCTTATGCAGCAATATCTGAATTGTATAGACTGGGAAAAACAAATGTATATCAATATGGGACTGGAACTGGTTGAATAAACACAGTAAAGTAACACAGTAGAGTTCTAAGTAATACTAAAATGACAAAAGGAGTATCACTGTAAACTACCAAGGAGTTTTATCTAGTATGTGTTGTTGGATAAAGAAAGTAAGTTGGAAAAAGTGGGTATAATGTGCTATTGTTTATATAAGAAGAGGACACTATAAGCAACATATTAAGTATAAACAGCAAAATGTTAAATAAGCAACATGTATTGACTATATTAATATATACTTATGTATATAGCTTATGTTAAAAGCTGGAAATTTTTTTTTTAAATTAAAGACCATGTAGATATTTAGGAAAACAAAAGAGAAGAGAATTATGGAGACAGAAATAAGACCTGGACTTCTCTGAATATATTTTGTTTTGTAGGCTTTATTCTATAACCATGTGAATGTTTTGCATAATTGTAAAACAAAATTTATTTAAAATGAGAAAAAAACAGCAATTCCTAAAGCTTGAAAACAATTTGAAGCATATTAAACTATGTATGTATTGAATAGATGGTACAATCACACAGACTGAAATTATTTCAAATGCCTTTACAATACAATAATTTGACTGTACACCCCTATGCATATCACACATGGACAATTATAAAACAATTTTTGAAATGTATACTGATTTCAGTAGATTCTCTTTGTAATTATACTGATACTGCTAGTCTGACATATGCAAATACATATACAAACACATATGGGAAATGTGTGCATATATATAATTATGAATATATTTAGAAACAGATACACATACATATGTATGTATACACATAGGCATATTAATAAATATGTTTATATATAGTATATATAAGGGCACTTCAAAAAGTTAGTGGGACAATAGAATTAAAAGATAATACAAATATTTTCATAAACTTTATGTAGACTCCTCATATGATGTTACTGTGTTATTTTCTTTAAGAAGAACAACTTATTTAAGAGAGATACAACTTCATCTTTGAATGAAATGAAATTAAGACTGGGATTGAGTTCAGATAAGTTAGTTTTGGTTTGTGCAAGGAGAGGAAGTATGTCTTTGTGGATAAGGATTGGCTTGAGTGAATAATTGTTGAAATTAGCTGATGAGTACACTGGGAATCATCATATCCTCTTATCTTATAAATGCTAGAAATTTTTCAGTGATAAAAAGTTTTAAAAGGTTGGGAGTAGAAAAATATGCCGATTAAAAGAGGTTTAAGAAATACCCAATAAAGAGGAAAAGAGGTTTGAGAGACATTAAAACCAGAAGCAATGCTTTGTCTGGAATTAGATACTGATTTGAACAATTTTGTGGTCAGTTCAGATAATTTAAATGTAATCTATGTATTAAGGAATTTAAAAATTAAAGAAATGGAGAGGTGGAGAGAAGCACTAGTAAAAAACAGATCACAGTTTGTATAGTAAAATCATAACAAAATAATAAATATGATATAAATATTTATACATAGAAAAAGACCTGGAAATCAATATGCTAGTTATTTTTTCACTTTGGAAGAATGTTGATTTTGCTGTTACATTTATTTTCTAATTTTCTACAACATATATTTACCACCACAATAATAATAGAAAGTTATTTAAAAAATAAAACATAAATTTATTTTTCACATTTTTCTACCCTAGAGTCAGTGATATTTTTGTTATACGTGAATGTAAAATGCTATTATAATCTTAAATTTATTCCTCATTTGTTATATCTGAGATTGTTAATACTCTGCATTAAACAAAAAGATCATTTAAAAAGAATAATATCATTCTAATTGAATCAAAACTTATCTTTATCACTTATTCTTTTATACTTTTAAATATGTAAAATTTCTCAAACCACTCTTCATTCAAAGACGTTGGATTTCTTAACGTTATTTTTCTTCTACCTGTTGCCACATAAAAGCTATACTTACTTTTAGTCATGTAATTGTTCCTATGAGGTATACCTAGTAATAAAAAGGGATTTTATTTCTGCCTGTACTTTTCTGTACAAAATAGAAAATGTTTTTTAACTTTTATGTAAATGGTAAAAAGAACTCCATCATTGCTAATTGATTTTTAAAAGTACTTTCTATGCAACTGTTACTATGAAGACATATTCTGTGTTCCAGCCCATACAGGACCTTATTAGACCAGTATAATCTGTTACCATAGTTTCTCCTTTATATTGTAAGCTAAATTACAAAGTGTGAAGATATTTTGTAGGAATTTTACATAGTCCGGTGACATATGTACCAAGAAAGGCATGACTTTTTCTGGGAGATTGAGACTGTGTTTCTCATGCCAACAATTTCCATCTTTCAATATATTTTTCTTTTATTAATATTATTCACTTATTTGTTTTGTATCTATTGTGTTTTACTCATGTCTTTATTCCATGGCTTTATTCTTGAGTCTCCCCTTCAAATTACAATCAGAATTGGGGGGGGGAAAGATATTTGTTATAGATAAGAGTACTAATATTTTTAAAAATCTACAAAGAATTTTCAGTACCAGTCCTTTGACAGGTTGACAATATATTTTCAGTCAAAACAAGTAATAATTCTCTTTTATACCATTTCTTATCCTGGTAAACAAGAGCTTTTGGTTCTTTTAGGACCTGCTATGTTCATTGTCAGCAGTTGTAACTTCAGCATATGTTATTGGAATTTCATTCTGCTTAAGGCTTCTGCGTATTTGGAAAACGATTAGGTTTGGGCATTGTGATTAAGATGAAGGTCAGTTTGACCATAACTTCTTTATAGAGACTTTGAGGGCCCAGGTTTACTACTTACTAAACTGTTCTAAAATGAAGTGTGTATCCTTTATAAGAATCACATTATAGAAAAAAGGTGTGATCCTTATAAAAATGATGCAAGTGATTTTAATAAAGGGGCTACAAAAAAGGGAAATTATAATCTGGCCCCCTTTTCACTCTGACCCCATCTGTTGTAAATGAATAAAAGCACAAATTGGGTTTTATGCTGAACACTTTAAAGTCAGTAGTGGTTTAAGGTTATAAGCAAATGAAAACCAGAAGGAGACATGGAAGTAAAACAAACCTATGTGCTTGAGGATGTAAGTTTCTACCAGGTAATCATATTGAAAAAAATGGTGAGAAAGAGTTGGAAAGTTAGAGAAGACCTACTGCAGTATTCCCAATCACATGTCTGCACTTTGGAGTCAGTATGTGAAGAAATCTTCTTGGGTCTGGGCCAAATGAAAACTAGAAGATGATATAAAATTTTTTTATAAAGCTGAATTTATTTCATTTAATAACTTCCTTATTTGTTTAAGAAGTTTCTTTTTTATTTTTTTAAATGTTAAAATGCCCTTTCTTTTGTGAAATGATTATACTTAGAGGTCATATTGTTATTGTTTTGTCCTTATTTTTAACTTTTTACTTATGCAAAATACAGAAGTTAATAACTAAAGAGATTAATAATTATTTTTGAAACTGCACGAAGTGAAATTGAGATGTCAGAGAATCATCACAAAATTTGTCAATTTACTCATATATAAGAATTTTATCCAACATTACACTTGTGTCTGGCATCTCTAACATACCTGGTTAAGATTGGCAGAGTAAGATGTGAAATAAAGGGCATGGAGAACTGAGTAGTTACTACTGAGAAACTCAAGAACAGAAAAGAAGGTGCATTTAAGGGTCCATTTTTTTCCACCTGAAAAGCCACCCTATAAATTCCCACGTATTTTAAGTAACTCTAAACTCCTACTCATTTGATATTTGTCACCTTCATTAAGTCTTCTTGGATACTCCCTTTTAAGCTAAGATCCACCTCTCTATATCACCAGAATATCTTCATAAGGAGTGTATGCTCTTTTTAAACAGCCTGGCTCAAAGTGGACATTAACCCATTCCAGCGTTCACTGCCCAACTAGGCTTCTGATTACAACAACCATAGGTTTTTCCTATGTCTCATCTCATTAGGGAAAGAAAAAACTAGTACAGAGCAGTAACTCTGGGCTCTCTTTGTTTGCTTTGTTTTCTTCTGCTGACATACAAGCAGGGCTTCTAGGTTCAAAAGTAAACTAGAAACCGGTTACTAAATTTTTGTTGTTGTTGTTGTTGATATACATTGTGGCTGATTATTGTTGCCCATCACCAAAACCTCCCTCCCTCCTCCCTCCCCCCCTCCCCCCACCGATGTCCCCTCTGTTTGCTTGTCGTGTCAACTTCAAGTAATTGTGGTTGTTATATCTTCTCCCCCCCCCCGGTTTTTTTTTGTGTGTGTGTGTGTGAATTTATGTATTAATTTTTAGCTCCCCCCAATAAGTGAGAACATGTGGTATTTCTCTTTCTGTGCCTGACTTGTTTCACTTAATATAATTCTCTCAAGGTCCATCCATGTTGTTGCAAATGGCAGTATTTCATTCGTTTTTATAGCTGAGTAGTATTCCACTAAATTTTGACCTAGTACTTTTCTTCCTACTGATTTAGGATAATGAAAAAAAAATGCACTCACTTTTTATTCTGGAGATTCATGTAGCATCACAGCTCTTATAGAAGCTCGTATCAAATATAATAAATAATTTCTTTTTGTTTTGTTTTAGTTAATTTATTAATTTATTTCTAGTACTTTTTTATTGGTTATGAATATTCATAGGGTACAAAGCAAATTGTCACCACTCGTGCCTAAGATGTGATGGCCAGATCCAGACCAGCAGCATTCCCATTATCACAAATTGTGATTATACTCCATGTCCCCCACCCAATTATCCCCGACCTTCCTTCCCATCCCTCTTTTCCCACTCCACTTTGTATCCTTAGGTTTGTTCTCTCCCTCTGCAAGTCCAACAAACCACTGTGATCTTTCTTTCCTTTCTTCTTTCTCTCTCAGCTCCCACTTCTGAGTGAGTACATGTGGTATTTATCCCTCTGTGCTTTGCTAATTTCACTCAACATAAGTTTCTCCAAGCTCATCCATGTTGTAGCAAATGGGAGAATTTCATTCTTTTTTATGGCTGAGTAGTATTCCATTGTGTATATATATCACTATTTCCTTATCAAGTCATCCATTAATGGACATAATTTCAAACCTTAATGGGGAGGAGCAAAAAGTATTTTTTTAAGAACTGATTGGAGGATAATCTTGATGGGCCACTTAATTTGTGAAAAAGCAGTATTTTCATAGATTAGAGAAACTGGCTTAAAATTAAAAAAATTAAAGAGATAGTAAATTTCTTCTTAAGAATACCGGTTTCTGGAATACTATGAATTCAAAAAACAGATGGTTTTGAAGCCACAAGAAAATTGAAGAGAATGAATATTTTTCAGTTGTAGAACTGACCTCAATTTTTTAATTAAATTTTTTAAATACCTTTTTCAATGATCAGCTGCTCAGGGCTTCAGTAGTTCTCCTTGTGTTCTGACTGTCCTTCTGTCACACCCCAGTCTTTAGTAGAAGTCAACTCAATAGCCAAGTGGAAGAGGAACTGTCTTCTATTTTGGGTGACAGGAGAGGAAAGACCAGAATCACCATAGGTGAAAGGGCTTGAGAGCTCCAGAGTTTGGTGCAAAGTGATGAATAGAAACCACAGACAAACAGGCACAAAGCTCAAGCGCCCTCACAAAACCCAGGGAATGTTCATAGGAGCTGAGAGCCCTCTATGTGTGGAATAGTGTTTTTGACCTAATTATTACTTTTATCAAAGCAGACAAGGTAATTTTAACAACTGGGCAACTTAGGAGAATCTAGGTCCTTGATATAAATGTCCCTGACGTGAAATATAGAAGAATTTCAAACTATCTTCCTTTGTTTTGCTTCTTTTTTTGTTTTGCTTATTTTAAGATTTCCTGTATATTTTTCCTTATCAAAGTTTACTGATGCTTCTGTTTTGTCTCATCCAATTCAAACCACTAAATTTATTTCTCTTGACCCTGTAAAAATGCAATATTAATGCCAATGGCATAATTCAAAGGATATATAAATTGTAATAGACACTAAACAATTATTGCAGTTTTTCTTAGACACATCAACTTCTTCCCTATAGTTTATACAAAGTCCAGGGCTTTGAGGGGTGCTATAGTCTGAATGTTTGTGTCCCTCAAAATTTATGGGTTGAAATCGTAGCCACCAAGGTGATGGTATGAAGATATGGGGCCTTTGGGAGATGATTAGGTCATGAGAACAGAGCCGCTAAATGGATTAGTGACTTCAGTTTGTTTTCTCCTTCTGCCTGGTAAGGACTCTGAGAAGTCACCATGCGTGAACCAGGAAATGGGCCCTCCAGATATCTCATCTGCTGGTTCTTTGATCCCAGACTTTCCAGCCTCCAAAATAATGAGAAAGATATTTCTATTTGTAGAGGATTCTTAAAGCAAATGTATTTCACATGGCCTGGTTTTTCAAGACCTTGCAGTTTCAAATATTGACCTTGCAGAGGACTGGAAATCCTCAGGCTATAAAGTCTCTGGTGTAAGATAAAGACTAGTGGCAAAGCAAGGTTGCCGGCTCAAGGACAGACTAGTTACCGATTGTTACGTAAAGATACTGAGAAATTGCTGTAAGAAGGGAAGGTTTGCTAGATCAAGCTTTTGCTGGTGGATCACTTAACTGTCTCTTGGAATGTCATCTGACTTGTTTCACTGAAAGTTGTCATCCTATATTGTTAAACTATAACCCCACCTATGTTCTCTTCCTGTAACTTCCTGGTCTGGAAAATAAATGCAGGAAGAGAACCCCAATTTGGGGTTAATTTCCCATGGAAGGAATGCCTCTCACATGAGGGTTCCGGGGAAGTTAAGCACTTCAGGGCTTCTCACTGCTCAGAAGAGATGGGCTTTGAGTAATCCTTTGTGGCTCCGTCACCCAGGGGAAGCGGGGTGACACTATTGATTATAAGGTACCCAATCTATGGTATTGTATTATAGCAGCCAGAATGAACTAAGACAATGGGTCAGAGGAACACTGGAGTGTGTCTTCTGTACCAGGAAGAGGGCAGTGATTTGTGAAGTGCAGAGTGAGAATACAGGAGAGTTAGTGCAATGCTTCTCAACGTTCTTTAAATATCACAGCACATAGAAAATGATTTGTTTGTTGTTTGTATGACCCACTGGGATAAACAGAAGGGTATGGTCATGTCACCCTCCTGAGACATCTGAGGCCCCACCCAACAGCACCAGAAATAAAGAATGGATATTTGGGCGCTCTGAAACCCATTTTTATGGACCAGTTTAAAAAGGGGATAAAGAGTCCTTGGAGCAATTTTGGAAGACTCTCAATGTTCATCCACCTTAGGATTTGATATCTACCTGCAGTTTGGCCTTGGATACTTATGTTTCATCCTTAAAAAATGCCACAGAAAAATAATGAGTTAATGTTTAAAGTTATGACAGAGAAAATGCCCTTTTAAAAAGCAAAGTTATAAATGATACTAGCCTCAACCTTATGAATAGAGCAACACCTGTTTTTGTGGTGCTCACTATAAAAAAGTGGATAAATAAAATAAGTTCTGAGGATGACGAGTCTTGGAAAGAAAATAAAGCAGAGCAAGGATTTGAAAGTAACTGCAATTGGAAGGCTGCTTTAGGTTGGCCCATTGTGATAAGCCTGTCTCCAGGTCAGCTGAGCCCTGCATGTTGCGGGGAAGCCAGGTGTCTTCTGGGGAATTTCTTTGCAGCTCGGGACACTGCAAGATCTGAAAGTGGAGTGGGCTCAGCATATGTGATGAACAGAGAAGTCTAATGTTGCTAATGAGTTGGGGAATGAGTGGTAAGAGATGAGATGAGCTGGGGGCATATCATCTAGCATCACAGTAAAATTTTGGGTTTTATCTCCAAATTCAAGGGTTTGAAGCTGTGAAACTAATCTGACATGATCTGACTCACATTTTTAAATGGTCACTCTGTGTTGGAAGCAGATGACAGAAGAGCAAAAGTGGAATCAGGAGACTGATTATAGTAATTTAGGAGACTATTACAGCCATTTTTGCAAAAGACTTTAGCTTGGACCAGAGTGGTAGTAGTAGAAATAAAGCAAACTGAATAAATTCTAGATTTTTTTGGGGGGGAAATGTATATTTCAATATACATTTGAAACTCAAAATTTTTCTAGTCTCAGAGTAAAAAACAAATAAAAACAAAATACATACAAACAAAACCTTGAGAAACAAGAACAATTAGTTATTTGGGTTAAGTGGAAGACAGATCAGTGCTTGGATGAACTCTGTCAATGTTGTTCTTTGACTTTTTTTTTAATCATTTAAAGACACACAGATACATTTTCCTGGGTTTAAAATATACAATCCAAACACAATTGTCATCTGTTCGATTGGAAATCATTTTTTCTCTCTAAGGAGAAACCATTTATCTTCTCTGACCCATTTGTCATATGGGTCATTATGATTCATTTATAGCTCAACTCTCATAATATAATATTCTCATTATAAGCATGCCCCATAGAACGTATTTCTGCTAAATACTTTCCTAGTAGAATGCTTCTTAACATTTTCACATGAAAATAATATTGAAAAAATTGCATTTATACCCCTCAACAAAACATGGTGAACAACAACAAAAAAGATATTTGAAAAAAGTCTTGAGTTACATTCCAAATGCAATGAGTAGAACTCAGAATCCCATGCTACTGAGGAATACTGAAGAGTATAATGTCAATAAAGGAAATGTTGTTGAAACCAAGAGTGACCATGTAATGGAATATAAACCAACTATTTTTAATAACTATATTCCTCATTTAATGATCAAGAAGTAACATTTTAGATATTTTATATCCTCGCATGTTGGTACATTTCTGACACAAAAGCATTTTACTGTGTTGAAGTTATATAATATTGGATTTGAGTTTTGGTTTAGCATGTAGCCCATTATCATTTTACCAACTTAAAATAATAGAAAATATGTCCCAAAGTAGTGAGTAATTTCCTAGATACCAGGTCCTAATCCCTGTTACCTGTAAATGTTTAATTATTCAGAAAAAGGGTCTGTACAGATGAGATTAATTTAAGGATCTTGAGATTAGTAGATTATTCCTGATTATCTGGGCAGACTCTAAATTCAAGCACATGTATCCTTATAAAAGGGAAACAAAAGGAAGTTAGACACAGAGAGAAGCCTGTGTAAAAAAGGAAATAGAGGTTACAGTAGGTGGCCACAAGCCAAGGAATGCTGACTGCTACAAGAAACTAGAAGAAATGAGAAATGGATTCTCCTGTAGAGCTTCTAGAGAGAGCATAACCTGCCAACATCTTGTCTTGGGCCTGTGATGCTGATTTTAGACTCCTGGTCACCAGAATTGTTACAGATTAGTTTTCCGTTTCTTTAAGCCATACAGTTTGTTGTAAGTAGTTACAGCAGCCACAAGAAACTAACCCAGGCCCCCCAGTAGTATTTTTATGCAGAACCTCTGAATTTTCAGAAATGGATTTCTGATGTTTGGTAAATGATGTGATGCGGATATTTCTCAGTTTCTTGGAGGAAAGGATACCCTTTAAAATATGTGCTTTTGTGGACTCTCTGATGAACTTCAACCACAACTGCTTTCTCTGCATTCAAAAATGAACCAATACACCTACTTTTTTCTGTTGTGACCATTTCCTTAAACCTACCATCCAGCATTTTTGCAGGCTTTGGCTTCATTCTTATCTTGTAATCATCTGTTACCTAAAACTACATAGCTGGAGGGGGAGAGTGTTGTATATTGAAGGTGAGAGTTTTAGGCTATTTCTCAGTAGAAAGCCCCTCCCTTGAAGAATCAGATAATCCCTGGAGGGGCAATTAGACAACACCCACACTTCACAGAAAGGAAGCCCCCAAATCTCTTTAGTAAACAGTTTCAAGCAGAACTGACTTATTATTCTGCCACCTCTGATTAAATATTGAATCTTGGTATCACCACTCACTTTTATCACCACTCCTGGCCTATTTGTTTCTGGCTAATTACGCTGGCTCACCCCCATTATTGGAAGAGATCCAGGACTTTCAGAATGTGGGCTCAGCCTCCTATTGGATCCAGAGATTGTATATACCTCCTCATCTCAATTCAGACATCTACAGTGTTCCTGGCTGTGATTAATCTCTTGTCAAGAAAACTCCCACGCCCACACAGGGTATGGTCTTTCCCCATGGACCTGACAAGGTAATCACTAATAGCACAGCTTTCTGCAGTAGAAGCAGCAGGACAGCACATCAGTTTGTGCAAAGGCAGCTCATGGCAGGGTTGGTTAGTCAGCATGGGATGCATTAGTTACAAAATGCTCTAGGATCAAGGGAGCCCTCCAGAGTTCCAGCGTCATTAGGAAGTGGCAAAGGAAGCCAAGGTTGATATTTTGGATGACAGGAGAGCAAAGCTAAACTCCCCTCAAGGGGAGTACTACAATAAATACTAGAGGCTAAAAAAATGAAAGATGATTTTATTTTATAGTCATTGTCTAGTGAGAGCCAGGATACATGGCTTACGTTAATGAGGATAAATAAATGTCCAGAAATAGTTTCGAAGAAGAGGCTTTTTTGTTAATAGAACGAATAAGTCCTGTAACTAAGTTATAGGCTCAATAAGAGCAAAAATTTTTCTATTTTAATGGGTGATAGTATTAATATCCAAACTGACTTTATCACTTACTGGGTAGGTGATGTTGGACAAGTTAAGCAATCTTTCCATGCTTCCTTGCTTCATCTTTAAAATGGGTGTTTACTCATAGGATTAAATGATACACATGAAATAGAAAGAACAGAGTCTAGAATGCTGCACACAAATAATGTTAGTCACTGCTGTTATTAATTCTTTTTCTCCTACTCTTTCTACTATAACAAATATTATTTTATGTTCCCATTAGTCACACATATTTAAATCATAGAATTAGTTGCCAATAAAACCAAGCAATTAAAGCATACTTGTCTTATTGAAAATATGTCAGAGCTATTAAAGATGCTACAACTTCATTATACTATAAATAAGCAATGAAATGACAAAATTCTTAGCAGGAAATTTAGATTACAATAACGGAGCTGTCAAATCCATGCTTTGGGGGCACCTACACTAGTTATGCACAATAGCAATATTAAGAAGTCTGTAGAAAAACATACTTGATTTTCTTCTACTATCTATACTTAAAAATAAAGTACTTCTAAAATAAATAAATAAATATATATTTTTTAAAAATTAATTACTCCTTTTGCCTGAAGCACAATAAATAACAGATAGCTGTAAAATGAGTTATCTAAATTCCTAGAATATCACAAAAGGAATGATTACTAAAGAAACAAAAGGATTTTTTTTTCTTTTTGGGGGGTTTTGACTTTTTTCTCCCAATGTCTTTAATCTATGTACTAGCACTATCATTAAGAGCAGGAAAAATGTATCATCAAAGGAGAAAATAAATGTAAAAAAATAAAATAAAATAAAGAAATTAGACCATTTAATAGCTTAAATGAATAACTATGTTGTATTTGGATTATTCATCATCTGGTTTCTAACCCAATAGCAATGACCTGTTTTTGTTACTTTCCCTTGTCCTTCTGTTTCATTCATTTTTCTCACATGGGCTTATGCTTACAATGCTGGCAAAGTACCTGCTTTTCACACTTCTCATGCCACCCATGGGAAAAAGTTTTCTGAATTTGAACACTGATACTTGCCATGTATTTTGGTCAGTACAAAGTCTCACCATTTAATTTTTAAAAGCTTTTCTATGTTTGGGGGGTATTTTGGTTAATTTTACTTAAATTTTCTGAGCTCCCTCCACTGCCCCTGGCTTACATATGTAAATTTGTCATTGATTTTGTTATAATAGATTTAGAATTTTAATTTTAACCTAAGGCATTGGAACAGGGAAAAGAATTCAAAAATGAAACACAATTATATAATTTCTTATATTGATATAACTTTTAAGATTCAATTTTAATTTCAATTTTAGTTTTTTTTTTTTTTGTCGTTTTTTCGTGACCGGCACTCAGCCAGTGAGTGCACTGGTCATTCTTATATAGGATCCGAACCCGCGGCGGGAGCATCGCCGCGCTCCCAGCGCAGCACTCTACCGAGTGCGCCACAGGCTCGGCCCTCAATTTTAGTTTTAGTAACTACTTTGCCATCTGAAATGATTCAGCCTTCCTTTTTTCTTACCAGATTCCCAGTGATAAGTAATAAGTGTGTACCATGACACAAATTGTACCCACTCAGAGCCTGGACAGAATAGGGGATATTTGTTTTCTAGGAGAGAAATTTTTAGTAGCCTACCTAATGAGGGGGCCTAATTTACAGTATTCAAATTGCTAGCTACTTTTTTTCATTATTTCTTTTTATTTTCTTAGTAATTCTGTAAGCAATACAATTACACTTGTTTTAGAAATAAGGAAGACTTGAGTCTGTTGTTTTCATTCTGCCAAGATATTCTTTGCCATGTAGTTAGGAATAAAGAACTGCAAATGGAGCAAACAGATCATGTACCTGAAGCCACAAAAAATAAAAATATGTGGGTACAGCTCAATACTTAAAAGATAATGACTATTACTACCTGTTGGGTACTAATGACCCAAGAGTTTGAATAAAGTATAAACTTAAGTGGAATTATAATCTCATCAATGGTTCCTGCCATGTCTAACTAACAGGCCAATAAAAAGTTCAAAGGAAAAATATATTACTTAAATCACAACAACATTAGGAGTAGTTACATGTTTTATTTATTTATTTGCTCATTTATTTTTTCTTACTTTCAAGTTGCTATATAAGAATATCACAATAATAAGGCCTTAGGAAGTAGGTAAACTGGGTGATCCAAATTTTCTTAAAAATTTCATAAAGATTCAAGATACACATACTCACACACACATTCACACAAAATTGGTTACTGCTGAAATCACCAGGGTATTTCAAACCTCATTCTTTTGCACATGCTACCAACTATTTCTCCTTTCTAGGAAGAACTCCCCAGAGCATCAATTTATTGAAGTTCAACTTCCAAACTTCTCAAAGAAATAGTTGAACTGTGTTTTCATCTGTAAAGTGTTCATTAACTACTGCCTTCCCTGATGAGATCCCCTGTATTATATAAACACCTGCATTATTACATATTTATGTGTTGCCTTCTGTACTCTCCTCACAGGTTATTGAGAGTAGGAAAACCTCAATTTTATATATTTTATTGCCCCATACATACCTTGTCAACAGTGCCTCAACTGTTGTTTGAATGAATGAATGAATGAATGAAAGAATGTGTGAAGGAATATGTTATAGTTTATCTTAACATACTCAAGATATGTTTTAAGATAAAACAAAATTTAGGCTATATATACAGAAAATCAAATAATAGATCCAGTGAAAGTATTCCTTTCTTCTTTCTATTCCTATCTTTATTTTGAGTTTTAGAGAAATTAGAAGGATAAATGTCTGTCTGCAGTACTCAAACTTGGTTACACAAAAGAATCACTCCCACACCAACCATAACAGAATCTCTGGGTATAGAAACCAACCTCTGTCATTTTTACTGTTCTTCAGGATATTCCAAAGTGTACACAAGATAGGTAATCATTGGTCTATACAAATAATCTATTCTTTTAACCTGATTTATGAGTATGGAAGTAGTGGGATCACAAATGAGAATTAAATCAAAAAGGATATGTTCTCTACTGACTGAGACTCCTGTAGCAATTTAGGTGTCCTTTCAAGCTGTAATTAGGAGGACATCATGCTGAAATTTAAATTTGCATATTTGTTATAATACCAATTTACCTTATTTCTCTTTCTTCTTCTCCCCATATTCAAAGACCCAACTCCTACCTTTGCCAATGCAATTAGATGATAACCAATTTGAAATGAATCAGTAGCATTATAGTTTAAGTTTCGAGCTAATAAAACTTAGTGAAAGGTGAGTTGCAAGAAGAACAGTACCACACGTTGTAAACAGACTATTGGAGACAGAAGATCTACTAGTCTAAAGTAGAGTGGAGAGAGATTCTCAGTGGAGAGAATCATTGATTTTTGCTAAGTAAAGAGGGGTTCCACATTATTGTTGTGATGGTATCTCATAATTAATACCTTGCAAAGATAAAACCTCTGTTAAGATCATACATTTGCTTTTCTTATTCTATTTTGACCAGAGCCATCTTTTGATAATTATTTGATGTTTTAAGTTAATAGTGACTTAGAAAAAAGATGTTTTGAGGGGGCAGACTGCTTCACATTTCAGGGGTTTTATCCTACTAAAAACTATTCTCTGAACTATCAATATAATTCCAGATACAAGGTGACATTTGTGACATTTGGTGTCTCCTCATGTAAACATTTGAACAGTTTTTTAAAAAAATCCTTCATACTATTATCATTGGTGTTTGATTTAATCTAAGATTCAGAAGCTTCTGTGTACACATACCATAAATGTACTGAAAACTCTTTATTTTATAGTTGGTCCTATCTCAACAGTTATGTCTACTCCAATACTATCTAATTAACTAATTTATTTGTATTCATTATGGTATCCAAAACTCAAATTATGTATTAAGCATTTCTTTCTTTTTTTTTAAATTTATTTTTTAATTGAAATGTATTGGTCGTACATATTTACGGGGTAAAGAGTTATATTTTAATGCATGTATACAATGGGTAATGGTCAAACCAGGGTATTTAGCAAACTCATTGCAAAAAGATCTTTTCTTTGTGATGAGAACATTTGAGCTTCTCTCTTCTAGCCATTTGAGAACATTATGATAAATTATTGTTAATTACAGATGCCTAGCACTGCTGTACACCACTAGAATTTAGTTTTCCTATCTAGTTGTAATTTTGTGTCCATTAACCAACTTTTACTATCCCCCATTCTCCATCCCCTTCCCAGGTTCCAGTAACCACAATTTTAATCTCTACTTCTAAAAGGTCAACTTATTTATTTATTTCTTTTTAGCTCCCATATATGAGTGAGAACATGGGGTATTTATCTTCCTATGTGTAACTTATTTCATTTAGCATAATGTCTTCCAGGCTTATTGAAATTGCTGAAGATGACAAGATTTCATTCTCTTTCATGCCCGAGTAGTTTTTCATTATATATACCATGTTTTCTTTATCCATCCGTCTGTTGGTGGACACCTAGGTTGATTCCTTATCTTGACTATTGTGAATAGTGCTGTAGTAAACATGGGGGTAAGTTATCTCTGCAGTATGCTAATTTCCTTTATTTTGGATAAATACCCAGCAATGGAACTGCTAGGTCATATGGTAGTTCTATTTTTAGGTTTCTAAGAAAGTTCCATATGGTTTTCTTATAATGGTTGTATTAATTTACGTTCCCACGAACAGTGTATGAGTTCCTCTTTCTCTACATCATTGCCAGCATATTTTGTCTTTTTGATAATAACCATTCTAACTGAGATGACATGATATCTACTTGTGTTTGATTTGCATTTCCCTGATAATTAGTTGTTAGTGTTCTCCAGAGAGACAAAATCAATAGGATATGTTATAAATATCTAACAGGAGATTTATTAGGGGAATTAGCTCATGTGATTGTGAAGAGAAGCCTCACAACAGGACTTCTGCAAACTGGATGCTGATTGCATGGCTAAGTCCAAGTCCGAAGGCCTCAAAACCAGGAAAGCCAATGGTGCCCTTGGTGTAAATCCTGGAACCCACAGCTGAAAAATCTCAAACTCTGATGTCCATGGACAGGAGAGAAGAGGGTATCCCAGCTCCAACAGATAGAGAGAGTGATGCCCATTTTTTCTCTGTTTTTCATTCTCTCTGGGACCCCCGTAGATTGGATGGTTTCCATCTATACGGAGGCAGATCTTTCCCACCCAGCCTACTCAGGTTATCATGCTGATATCTTCTGGAAACATTCTCATGGATACACCTAAAAAGATAAAATACTGGGTTTCCTGGTATTGTTTAATCTAATCAAGTTGACACCTAGTATTAACATACACATTAGTGATGCTGAGCATTTTTTCATATACCCATTCTGCTGGTTGCCTCTTCACTCTGTTGATTGTTTCTTTCACTGTTCTGAAGGCTTTTAGTTTGATGTAATCCCTGTGCTTGGATGTCTTCTCCATAAAATTTTTGCCCAGATCAACATGTTGGAGCATTTCTCTATGTTTACTACTAGTAGTCTTATAATCTTAGGTCTTAGTTAAAATCTTTAACACATTTTTAGTTGATTTTGGTGTATGGTGAAAGACAGAGGCCTAGTTTCTTTCTTCTGCATAAGGATATCCAGTTTTCCCAGCACTATTTATTAAAGAGGCTGTCCTTTACACTATGTATATGCTTGGCACTTTTGTCAAAGATCAGTTGGCTAGAGATATATGAATTTATTTCTGGGTTCTCTATTCTGTTCCATTGGTCCATATGTCTGTTTTCTTTCTTTCTTTCTTTCTTTCTTTCTTTCTTTCTTTCTTTCTTTCTTTCTTTCTTTCTTTCTTTCTTTCTTTCTTTCTTTCTTTCTTTCTTTCTTTCTTTCTTTCTTTCTTCCTTCCTTCCTTCCTTCCTTCCTTCCTTTCTTTCTTCCTTTCTTTTTTTCTTTCTTTCTTTCTTTTTCAGTACATGCTATTTTGTTTATTATAGCTTTGCAGTGTATTTTGAAGTCAGGTAGTATAAAGCCTCCAGCTTTGTGCTTTTGTTTAGGATTGCTTTGGTTATTCAGGGCCTTTTGTGGTTCCATATGAATTTTAGGATTATTTTTCTATTGCTATGAAGACTGTCATTGGTATTTTTATAAGGAGTGTATTAAATCCATAGATTACTTTGGGTAGTATGGTCATTTTGTCAATATAAATTCTTCCAATACATGAACATGGGATGTCTTTCCATTATTTTGTGTCCTCTTGTCGGGTCCACCGCTGGCCGACCCAAACAGCCCTAGCCTCGTTCCTTTTGGTGGGCAAGTGAATGGCCCAGATTCCTCTTTCCCTCTGGTCCCTGTTGGGAGGAGATGGGGGAAGAGAGCTGTGAAGAGAGGTGAGCACAGCCACTGGCCCCAACCAGCCTGTTAAAAGACACTCAGATGCATCGGGGGTTCTGTCGAGCAGTTCTGTTTATTATCACAGAAGCACTTGCTTTTATAGGCAGATGGGGAGGGGAGGTTTTAACATATTCCTATCAGCTTAAAGGTCAAGAACATGCATCCTGTCTCAATGCCTAGCTATTGCAATCATGCAGTGTTCACAAGTGCAGAAGTGCGTATTTGGCCAATAAGGGATAAGGCAAGGTTCCCGCAGACACTCCCACCCTACTTCCTCCTGGCAATGTCTTAGGCTGCCACGTTAATATGCCCTTGTGGGCCCATAATGGCACCGCTTGTAATGTCACTTAAGATGGTGTTAGTTTTTAAGGCCCAACATCCTCTTTTATTTTATTCATCAGTATTTTTAGTTTTCATTGTAGAGATCATTCACCTCCTTGGATAAATTTATTCCAAGGTATTTAATTTCTTTGATAGCTCTTATAAATAGGATTGCTTTTTTGATTTCTTTTTCCACTAGTTTGCTTTTTGTGTGTAGAAATGATACTGATTTTTGTATATTAATTTCTTATCCTGAAACTTTACTGAATTCATTTACCAGTTCTAAGAGGTTTTGGTGGAGTCTTTAGGTTTTCTATATATAAGACCATGTTGTTGGTAAACAGGGACAACTTGGCTTCCTCTTTTCCAATTTTGGTGCCTTTTCTTTCTCTTGCCTCATTGCTCTGGCTACAACTTCCAGTACTATGTTAAATAAAAGTGGTGAGGGTGGACATTCTTGTCTTGCTCCTGTATTTAAATGGAAAGCTTTCAACATTTCCCTACTCAGCATGATATTAGCTGTAGGTTTTTCATATATGGCCTCTATTGTGTTGAGATATTTTCCTTCTATAACAAATTTGTTGAGAGTTTTTATCATGAGGGAATGTTGAATTTCATCAAATGCTTTTTCTGCATCTATTGAGATGATAATATAATTTTTATCTTTCATTTTGTTGATGTGGTGTATCATATTTATTGATTTGCATACATTGAATCATTCTTGCATCCCTGGGATAAATCTCACTTGATGATGGTGTGTAATCTTTTTGATGTACTGTTGAATTCAGTTTGCTAGTATTTTGTTGAAAATTTTTACATTCATGTTCATCAGGGATATTGGCCTATAGTTTTGTTTTTTTGTTGTATCCTTGTCTGACTTTGGTATCAGGGTGATGTTGGTCCCATGAACAACTTTGAAAGAATACCCCATGCTTTGATGTTTTGGAATAGTTTGAAAAGAATTGGTATTAATTCTTCAAAAGTTTGGAAGAATTCAGCAGTGATGCTATCTGGTCTTGGGCTTTTCTTTGTTGGGGGACTGCTGATTAGTAATTTAACTTCATTACTCATTAGTCTGTTTGAGTTTTTTATTACTTCTTGGTTCTCTCTTAGTAGGTTGTATGTATCCAGAAATTAATTCATTTCCTGCAGATTTTCAAATTTGTTAGCACATACTTGCTCATAATTGTCTCTAATGATTCTTTGTATTTCTGTGGTATCCGTTGTAATGTCTTCTTTTTCATTTCTGATTTTTGTTATTTGGGTCTTCTCTCTTATTTTTCTAGTAAGTCTAGCTAATGGTTTGTCTATTTTGTTTATATTCTCAAGAAACCAACCTTTTGTTTCATTGACCTTTTGTTTTGGGTTTTATTTTTTTCTTTAGTCTCTATTTCACTTAGTTCTGCTCTTATCTTTATTATTTCTTTCCATCTACTAATTTTGGGATTGGACTGTTTTGTTTTTCTAGTTCTTTGAGATTTAATGTTATGTTTTTTATTTGAAATCTTTCTATTCTTTTGATGTAAGCAATTATTTCAATAAACTTTCCTCTTTGAACTGCTTTTGCAGTATCCCGCAGGTTTTGGTATGATGTGCTTTTATTTTCATTTGTTTAAAAATATTTTTTTGATTTCCTGTTTAGTTTATTTTTTGACCCATATGTTGTTCAGGAGCATGTTTAATTTCCATGTATTTGTATAGTTTCCAAAGTTTTTTTTTTATTATTGATTTCTAGTTTTATTCCATATTGGTTGGAAAAGATAGTTGATATGATTTCATTTTTTAAAAAATTATTGAGACTTGATTTGTGGCCTAATATGTCATCTATCCTGGAGAATGATCCATGTGCATATGAGAAGCATGTGTACTCTGCAGTTATTAAATCAAGTGTTCTGTAAATGTCTGTAATACACATTTGATCTATCTTGCAGTTTAAATCCAATGTTTATTTATTTTTCATCTAGATGATCTGTCCAATGTTGAGAGAGGAGTGATGAACTCCCCAACTATTATTGTAATGGGGGTCACTATTTCCCTTCAGATCCAATAATGTTCACTTTATGTGCTCAGGAGCTCCAGTGTTGGGTGCATATACACTTACAATTCTTGTATCTCCTTACTGAATTTGTTTCTTTATTATTATATAATGTTTTTCTTTGTCTCTTATTATAGTTTTGTATTTAAAGTCTATTTTGTGCAATTTAAGTATGTCTACTCCTGCTTGTTTTTGGTTTCCCTTTGTATGAAATATCTTTTTTCCATCTCTTCCCCATTAATCTATCTGTGTCTGTACAGATGAAGTGAGTTTCTTGTGGGGAGCATATAGTTGGGTCTAGCTTTTTAATCCATTTAGCCAGTCTGTATCTTTAAAATAGGGAATTTAATTAATTTATATTCAACACTGTTATTAAAATAAGTTGCTTTCCCATTGACACTTTGTTAATGTTTTGTGGTTCTTTTGTATACATTTTGTTCCTTTCTTTATCTTTTATTGTTATCTTTGCTATTTGGTGTTTTTTTGTAGTGATAAGATATAATTTCTTTCTTTTTCTTTTTTGTGTATATGCTTCTCAGTTATTTCTTGATAGATTTGATTTTGTGGAAAAATAAGTCATTTGCCAAATCTATTTAAGAACAAAATTGAAAAAAAAATTGAAATCTTGAATGACTGACTGGCCATTAAATTCTCACTGTTGTTAGTTAATTTTAAAAGTTGCATTTTTTTTTTTTTTTTTTAATGAATCAGACCTGAATGCATTTGGTTTTCATGAGTCAATAACACTTCCTGGTACTCTGAAAACTGAATTTCTTATCTTGCTATACTAAATGAAAAGACTTTGAATTCATGACAATTGCAATATACTGAGATTCATTAACCACAGGAACATACAGAGCTAAATCAAAAAGGACAGAGAAAGCAGCAAGGAAGATTTCCCAAATTCCAACAGACAGGAAACTTTTGAAAAACTCATTAATTTTTTGATGACTTGGAACAGGTATCTGTATGGAGGCAATTTTGGAATTTTAAACCAGGTTACTTTTACTTTTATTAGTAAATAGAATTTAATTTTGCTTTTGAACATTGTATCATTTTTAACTGACTTTTCTTTTCTTTGGAGGCTTTCATAAACTCATTCATTCATTCACTTATTTGATATAAATTTATTATGTCCTTGCTACGTGCAAGTCCTTTATTCTTCTAGGTGCTGGGCAAAGTGTTAGTGCAAATATAAAATTTATCTCTCTTATTTACAAAAGGAATGTATTTATTAAAGAAATGTTTTATTCTAAATGTAAAATCACCTCAATTAAACAGTAGGAGAGGGCTCAAGCCCATATCTTAACTGCAGTCACATGGGAAGAAAGCTGCCAGACAACAGATTTTGTATTGCATCACTGGATAATGTCTAAGAATGCAGTGGCAAATACAATATATACAGTAGTAATCACATATCCAAGCAAGCATCATTGAAGCATAGAAATATGACAGGTCTGGGAAAGTACAGAAGGGTAAGAGCAATATAATAGTATTTATCAGTTTACATCAAGGTGTGGAAATGTTTATACACAATATGTGTGTGCAACTGTGTGTGTGTGTATTTTAATTTGTATATTGTCCTTAGGGAAATATGTAAAAAAAATATGTCCATGGATGAGGCTTCCTCAATGATTTTCATGACAGTATCTACTGAATTTCTGAAGAATATGATTTAAATAATTCGATCAAATTGCAAGAAAGTTACAGCATCTGGTTTAAACTCATGTATCACGTATAGTAACGTGAATAAATGGAGACATTCATCACTATGCACACAACAGAAATGTGTTCTCCTATTGATATAATTAAATACTCATAGAAGCCTAAATGCATAATAGCTTCCAGACTCTTTGTTTAATGCCAAAAATCAATGGCTCCGCTTCCACTGAACTCTATAGGCATATGTTCTTAGTCAGAACCATTGTGAACCCTCTCCAGTTTCTAAACATTTATTGCTAGTACTGTAATAATAAACATCTTGCATTTATAAAATGTAATGTTGCCTAGAATTTTTCATTTTTCAAGAATGCAGCACACACTATCTAATGGCTCTCATATGTCCAGTGTGCCCATGAACAATTTGTCTTCTGAGTGGAGTGTTAATCTGACACCTCAAGGACAAACCTGTTTTCAGAGGGAGTTAAAGAAAAGCTAGAAATATTCATAGCTTCAATAACTACTGAAAATCCTAGTGAACTGTGGCTGGGTTTAGTCAGAGTTCTGGATCACATTACTTCTTCATGCCATATTTTGTTTAAATAATAGTTATTAAAGATGCTATTAAATTATTTTTTGACACGTTGCCAAATATGTACATGCCAAATACACATTTAATATATGTGCATATATATAAAATCAAGCTAATGATGACATTTATGATCCAATTGTTTGGTTTGTCATCTGGACTCAGAGATGGGTGTGTGATAGTAATGTACTTTCCATTTGTTTAACCCAGTTGCATGTGATAACACCACAATAGTGAAAAAGGAAGCAAATATATTCTTTGGTCATAAACACTGTGGGGAAGAGCAAAATCCCTCCTCTAAAGACAAATCCAAGATTTGATCTCAGGTCAAGGGCAGCACATTAAACATGTGGCTTTTTTATTTTAATCTATTTCTAAAAAAAAAAAAAAGAAGAAGAAGAAAAGGAAAAACTAAGGTTTCCACTGCCCTCACCTCCACCCCCATGGTGCTATTCTGCTTGAAGTAAAAAAGTAAAAAAGGAAAAATTCATTTCACCAATAGAATGAAAGATTGCTTTCTATGCAAAAATGTAATTGACAGAAAGAAAAAATTTGGGGGCTAAAGCTAGAAACATGGCAAACAACATTCATACCTGTATCCATAATGTTTGCTTTTCTTATTTGACATGCATTATCAATCTTAACATTTCTACATAGCTTGAGTGCGACTTGAATGTTCACACCAGTACCTTGAACAGGAACAATATTTTACACAGGTATAAGAATAAAATAAAATGAAAGTGGTAGTCATCCAACTCACATACAAATTTTGCTCATTTCTTTGTCATGTTTTATGTTTAAAAATAAGGTGATTGCCCACCAAAATGGTCAACTCTTTGCCTCCACAGTGACTTTCAATGTTCTCTCTGTGTTTCTTACCCCAAGGAAATACTTAATTCAATTATTTGAAAAAACGACAACTTCTCAAATGGAAAAAGCAACCATGCTCCTCTTCTATGCTGATCACAATTACAGTTTCCAGTGCTGATAACCTAGGTTATATTTTTATACCCACAAGTATATTGGCAATGGTTATAACCTGTATCTGACATACAGAAGGTCAAAGGAATGTTGATGGAAGAAATAACATTACATGTTATTTTAGAATTTTAGATCAGTTTATTTATTTTTTGTTTGTTTAGATTTCAGCTACTAACATTTCCACACAGGCTAAAATAGTTCATTGAACTTCCAGAGTTCTTCTGTTCAAGTTCTCATAGTGCCCACAATTCAGCGTTTACATACCTTAGGCTGGATGTACCTCTAGAGCAGGTCTGCAGAGTTTGACATAAGTTCTGTGGTATCATCATGAGAACAACACAGAATGCATGAAGAGGAAAATTTTTAAGGGTAAACTTCTGTTTGTTCTTTCTATTTTAACCTTTCAAAACGTTTCCTTCTAAACTCAATTTGATTGGCATGACAAAATTTAAGGCAGCTCCAAGCACAACTTCCTATATTTAATAAGGAAACTATGGTTAATGGAACAAAACTGAAAAATAGGTATTCTTTGAGCTAAATTTAGCTTCAACATTCTTTTCATAATTTTGGATAGATAGATGATAGATGGGTGGATGGATAGATGATAGATAGATAGATGATAGATAGATAGATAGATAGATAGATAGATAGATAGATAGATAGATAGATAGATAGATAGATAGATAGATAATCTTGGCAATTAGTTTCTTAATCAAATCCAAAGAGCAGTAAAAGAGCCCATAGGAATAGATGTTTATTCTGCAGAGTTTTCAGTGCTCTAACTGGCCTCTTTGCTGAGTTTCTGATTTAATTTGTTGCTTTTCACATGCCAAGTACTGCCTACTTAAAGCCATATTCATCTGTAGTCTTTCTACTGGTGTCATGCAATCTTTTCTGTTAGTGATGTGATAAAGGCTGTAACTCATGAGCTCATATAGATGTTTGGTTAATTTAACCTTAATATGCATTAGAAGTTAAAGTGTTTTGCATTTATCTATCAAGCATCCCCCCACCCCAAAAAAAGAATTTAGAAAAAGGGTGAAGCGAGTATACAATATCTTATAGTTAAGTTTTATAACAGAGGTGTTATCTGTAGTATTAGATGTCTGATCATTACTATTTTTAGTTAACAGGTCGTATATCTTTCCAGAAATTCTCACATTTATGTGTATTTTGTAAAAAGTGAGACTATGCTCCACATATTGTTTCATAATGTTAAATTTACTTTATACTACATGAACATATTTTTATATAAATAAATATGTACAATATCATTTTAGTGACTAAATAATACTTTACTGATTATTTAACCGTTATTCACATTTAGGCTGTTGTCAGCTTTTTCTGTCATAAGTGATGCTATGATGAAATTTTATAGTTAATCCTTTGAACCTTGATCACTTATTTCATTCACTTAGTCCCTTCATATTCACTGTTAGGTTTGAAAATTCTGGGTCAAATACAAATACCTATTTTATCAATGTTGGAAACATTGTCCTCTGTAAACAGTCTACCAAGTTATATGCATACAAGCAATGTGACTCATTTTGGGGTTGTTCATAATGCTGGAAAAGGGATGAAGAGTATTTAAAACATTATTATAATAAATTAAATAATAATAATAATAGCATCTGTTACTTAGTTATTGAATTGTCTAATTTTTTTATATTAAAAACATTAAAATATTTATTTCTAAGGCTTTTTCTCAATCTCAAATACAAGCATTTATAGTTAGAAAAGGGCGAAATAACTGAAGAACTGAAATACATTAAACATGGAAGACATACAGTCCTTTGAGGAGCGGTTGCCTGCCCTATTTTCAGCCATCAGTATGAAAGTGGTAACTCAGTGATTCTAACCACTCAGAGCAAATTTCCACATCTTAATTTATACAAAGGCTGTAAATTGTATCCTAATATTGTATCCTTTGAAAAACAGTGACACATTTTTCTGTAGCTAATACTCATATATAACTTATATAATTAACTCCTGGGGTTTTAATTATTTTAATATGTCAATGCCTCAATAATTGAAAGGAATACTATTCTTTTTTTATAGCAGACAACTTTGTACAAAAGAAAAAAAAAAGAAATTGTCATCACAGAACTGAGGTTACCAAAAAATTGGTAAAGGGCCACAAAAAATGATTAAGTTACATAATGTTGAATATACTAATTATCCTGATTTGAGCATCACATGTTGCACACAAGTATTGATATTCAACCTGGCACCCCACAGATGTGTATGATCAATTATGCTTCAATAAAAACTTTTAAATAAATGATAACAATTTTTAAAAAAGAAATTGTCTTGTCAATCAATATATTTTCTTTTCCTACGTTGTGTGTAAACAATTATTTTCAACTGAGTAAATTTAAGGTGTAAACTTGCTACCTTTCTTTTCATTCCAGTCATACCTGCAAGTCGTGTTAAAGTAAAATTGAGGAGAGAAAAATTTCCCTATGAAAAAGAATCTATCCAATGAAAGCCTTCAACATAAGCCAATGTTGCCAATCATTGTACTAGCGTGTTTTCACATGGCTGTAGAAATTGAGCAGTAACAGAACATAAATGGGAGTGAAACTGTATGCATAGAGTACTATTTAAAGTACACAATATTATTCATGAGATATGGGGAGAAACAGAAGGATAAATGTTGTATAACTAAGATAAAAACCAGAATACCATATTTCCTGGTTCTGCTGTAATTTAGGCATTGCTTTGTATCACTTACAATGAATGAGAAATTGTTACCTCAAATTCCACACAAACTTCCTCAAAGAGAGTACAATCCGTTACTATAGCTTTATTGGCTTTAATTAAATGGCCTGAGAGAGAGATCCAAGGACAGAATATCTAAGATTGTGCGTAGGGACTATCATAGATTTTCCATTAACTTTAACAAGAATTGCTAACATAACTAAAAGTGGTAAAAAGTGTTCCAAAAAGATGAATGTCCTTACTCCTGGACATTATTTCTAGTAAAGGAGGGAGATGGATTGCTGGAAAGAATTCTTGGCATCTGAATGTTTGGTAAACTGACTAGTTTCTTGTCTATTTCTTTATTAATTTTTGTGGATTTGTTTTTAAGACATCACTATGCATGTTCTACCATTTGACCCAACAGGATGCCAAAACTGACATTAAAAATAACTCAGCAAAATAGAAAGTCTGCCCTAGCCTACTATGCTTATATGAATCATTGATACTATGAATAATTGAATGCACTGTGTGGTGACATAGGGATAGAACTCCTAACAATTATTATCTGTTAATTTACAGTTACAAGATACATTAGGCAGTGCTTGATTATATAAATATGTTTCTAATTGTAGCCTTAAAACAAGTAAAAAGAAAAGAAAGATGATGTAAACCACTAATGGAATAAGTACTTTGGGGGAAAATACACATTATTCAGTTTATTTTTCAAAGTGTGAACACATTATTCAATTTATTTTTCAAAATGTGTTGATTCAATTAGTGATTTAACCATGTAAAAAGTGGTAACAAATATGGATCCTGTTCTGTCCAGGTAATAATGACTAATGCCAATAGAGAAATACTTTGTAAAAAATAAAATAACAACCAAAGAACAAAACTGGATTTTTTTTTTACTATATTTTGAATGGTTGATAAAATATCACTATTTTCGATGATATGGTTAGGCTGAGTCATTTACGAGTCCGTTTTTCATTCTACTATATATGCATTAAAGCCTGTGCTTGCCTATTTACACTATTTGTGTTTAGAATGAGAACTCTTGTCTAAATGTAAATTATTTGATAATTATAAAATTTATTTATAACAGCAATATTCTCAAAGTACCTTACTTTTGAAATATTGTACTGAGATTATCAGAATTTAATAATTTACTGTTCTGATATAATATTGTTCAAAATTTATTTTGTTTCATTTTATGATGATGAGCCATTATAAAGTAAGCAGAAATAACTCAATGTGTGGTAATGATAGAGAATCACACCTAGTACTTTTTTGCTTTAACTGCGAAAAGTTAAAAATCTTAAATATCTCACAGTGACTCCTGAGATAAACTAGTGTCATAACGACTTTTTTTGTTTTTAAATAACATTTTTATTTCCAAGAAAAAAAGGAAAAACATATGAAAATAGTGCATTTTTACTTTAATGTCTAAGGAAATGTGATTATCTTTTTCCGTAGAATAACTTTATGGGCAAAGACTTTTAAATATGAAAAGGAATCAGTAGAAAAGACAAAAGTTCTCAATTCTTCTAAACAGGTATTTGTCATGAGCCTACTATGTGCCTAGTATGTACCAGGTGGAATAGATCATTTATAAGACATATGTGATATGGCCCTGAAGAGTTTTATACACTCAAAACAAGTATAAAATAAAATGAAAAGTAATGACAGAAAATGGTACCATATGTTTAGGATTCTCAGATAAAAAGTCCAGAGATTTCAATGTATTAAATTGCTTCTGTATTAGTTAGGGTAGGCTAAGCAACAGTAACCACCAGACCAAAAAATATTTAATGATGTAAACACAGCAGAAAATTATTTATTGTTCATATAATGTTTCATACAGATACTTCATGTGGTGGTGCAAGAAATTTTGAGCTCTGCCTCTTCCTAGGACATCATCATCTGTCATCTCTAGTCAGCCAAAAGGGAAAGTCAGTGGAGGAAGCACATACACACTTTTCCAAGCCCTAACGTTTGTACCATTGTGAGAACTTACTAGTGTGGCCTCGTCTACCTTCAAGGACGCTGGAGAAGGGAGTCCAGTCACATGCCAGGCTCCAATTCCATTCCATGGAGGGAAAAAAAGTGGAATGTGGTGAAACAGTAATGGTATTTACCACCACTTTCATAAAAATGCTTGATTTACAAAAACAAGAAAAGTACTCCTGTAAATCCTCCCTCTAGCTAACACATATTTGATAGAATAACACCTAGTTTTCAACATCAAAATTCTTTAGACTATAAGTATACCTCAGTGATAGGATTTTCAACTGATGCTTATTGAGGAAAAATTTTTATATATGCAGTATCCATATACATATATATGTATATGAGAGGCCTTCAAAAAATTCATGGAAAGATTTAATTCTATTTTTCCATGAACTTTTTGAAGTACCCTCATATATAAATTTTTTGTTTGGATGTGTATGTATATGTGTGTGTGTGTATATATATATTTTTTTTCATGTGTGTGTGCATAAAATTCCAAACTTAAAGATTTTTACAAAATTAAGTGGAGGAAGAGTCTTATGTTACATCCCAAATATAACCGTAAAATAGCAAAATCACATGTAAACGTGTTAGAAGCTATTTTGAGCACCAGTGAAGGGATGTGCATATCAAATGTTGCCAGCACCAAGCGGCTCATCACAGGATCACACGTTGTCTCTCAACTGTACGATGTCCTGAATTTATTTCCACAACATCTACTTACACTTAGCCCTTGACTTCACCTCATGTTATAAAATGGCTTCAAAAGTTTGAGAAAGTTTTGAAGGAAAGCATGAGAATGTTAGTAAGAGTGTGAGAAAGGGTTTACAATAGAAGAGAAAATGAAACTAATGTTTTTACAATTAGGAGAGCCCACCACAGACATCAGGTGCTACTGCACACTTCAATCACCACCTTGTGGACTATCACAATGAAAAATATAAGCAAGAAGTCATAAACACTTTGGTAGTAATATGCGTAGTGGAAAAACAACTCCATTCTGTTATGAAATAGTAGGATAAGCCTGAAAAAGTGGATGATTAATCCAAAGTGATCATGACACCCCTTTCTGTAATACATGGATCTAGGAGAAAGTGAACGACAGGTTTGAGAAGCTGAAGGAGAAGGCAGAGGTGGAGAAGGAAGAATTAGGAAAGGAGCAAGCCCTGAATTTTGCTTTATATTCAAGCCATACTGCATAATAACAAGACAACAAGGAAAGCATCACCTGTGACAGACAGTGAGGTGAGCACCATATTTCCATTCAATTTTAAAAATGTTTGATTAAGAAGACTATACTACTGAACAATTGCTCAAAGTAAAAACCAAAACCAAAACAAAAAACATTTCTGTTTTGGAAGTGCAGAAGTGTATGCCTTTCTCAGCATTTATCTTACAGCAAGAGAAGAAAACATCTGATCAACAAGCCTCTAGGAGAGGCCAACTTCACTGCTGGGAGTTAAGTTCAAATCCTTCCTAATGATCATTCTGTAAATCTCCTTGTCAAAAAATGCTCAAGAGAAAATTACCAGCTGTCTGGAGTTTCAACATCAGCACTGGCTGACCAGAACATTTTTGTGGATTACATATAATTCCAATCACTGTGCTTCACAAAGAAGAATGTAGCCAAATAAAATCTCACAAAGAAGTCCTTACACATTCACAATTTTCCTGGACATCCACACAGTGTTGTAACATATGGTGACAACACTCAAGTGGTTTTCCTCCTTCCAAACAGGACCTCTTTGATGCAACCCATGGACCAATAGGGTATTTCATCCTTAATGCCCTGTTATGCTTATTTGCCTGTGCAATCAATATGTGGTCTATGGTGTAAGTGCCAACTGAGAAGCTTCATTGAAACACCTATGGAAAAGCTTTTACATAAAAAAAAAAAGATTTAGAGTTTATTGATCGGACATAGCAGTAAGTTCCTCTACAAATGGTGAACAGTTTATAAAAGAAACAAATCCTGCAATTTGTGGACAATTTCAAAAGCTTTGAAAACGTGGTTGATGCCAAGGGGGAAATTGTTGCTTTTGCAATGGGAACTGGCTTTGAGAGAGAGAGAGAGAGAGAGAGAGAGAGAGAGAGAGAGAGAGAGAGAGAGAGATCGAAGAGCTTTTAGATTTCATTCAGAGTAATGGCAATACTAGTCTGAAGAAGACCACAGTGATGAAAACCTGAAAGAGCAGTCAGTCAAAATACTAGACACCATCAGCTTAAAGAAGTACTAGTGACAATTAATGTTCTTCTTCTCTTTTCTACCTTATTTCTAAATATTTTTTTTTTAAGTTTCAAGTCCCTACCTCAGCTAGTAACTTATTACAGGAAACTTTATTCCAGGAAACTGCTGTTGAAGAAGGGTTCAGCAACCTTTGCCTGACAGCAAATACTTTAGACTTTGTGGCACATACGTTTTGTGTTGCAGTTAGCTCTGTTCCTGTAGAACAAACACAGCCATAGACAATATGTACATGAATACACGTGGCAATGTTACAATAAAGCTGTGTTTAAAAACCCAGGTAGGAAGACGGATTTTGTTTGGAAGCTGTAGTTTGCCGACTTCTGTGGTACTTATTCCCTAAATATGGTCGCTATGAATTATTTTGCTTCCTGAATGTGCATGCTGCACCTGACACCAAGAGGTAGAATCTAAACTCCTTCTCTGTGAATCTGAGCTAGTCTTAGTAATTCGTTTCTCACTAAGAGAAAGCAACAGAAAAAAATGTTCTGGGACTTCTGAGGCTAAATAAGAAGGCTTGCAACTTCCGCCTGGACCTCTTGGAATGCTTGCTCTTGGAATGTTTTATATCTGAAATTAGCCACTGTCTGAAGATGTACTAAAGGAAAACCTTCACCAACTGAGAAGGTATCTTGAGACTGAAAAATGAAACAGGCAATTCCATGCAGTAAAGAAAATAATTTTAGTAAAGGGTAACTTACATACAGGATGATGGAACAGGTGGACAACGACCCAGAGACATATGTAAAGTCCCTCCACACCACCTCCCGGCCAAGCTCAGGTTTATATGAGCAGTTCATACAAAGTTGTGGAAAAAGCCAAAAGAAAGTTACTAACTAAAACTCCAAATGTTGATGTAGGTGGCCAGGTCAGCTTGTTGCCACACCAGTACTTAATCATTAGTTTCCTTGTTTATAGTCAGCAGGTTTTTTCCTATCTGTTGTTCTAACTATCTCACCCCTTAGTTACTGTATAACTTTTATGGGCAAAACTCACACAAAGGACATAGCAAGCAGTGAGGTCTCAAGATGGAGTCAGTTATGCTCACAGTCTCACAGCCACCATGCCAGGAGAAGACCATGTTTAGGTCCACGGAGAGACCATGCGTTGGTTGCTCCAATACACAGCTTCAGCTCCTGGCCAGTATCAACTGCCTGCTATGTGCATGAACAGTCTTGGACATACAATCCAGTTGGACCTGTAGATAACTACAATGCCAGCTTCCATCTGACTGAAATCATGTGAGAAAGCCTAAGTTAGAACTAACCAGCTGAGTCCAATCAACCAACAGGATTGTAAAAAATAATATTGTAGTTTTAAGCCATCCATCAGGCAATGAGAGAAAACCAGAACGATCACCTAGTTTTCTTTTTTAATTGCATATTTTTGTATAATTGTTTTCTAAAAATGTTTATTTATTATACTGCATTTTACTTGCCATATCATAAATGATTCCTTATGGTGAAGACCGAAAATGGTACAGTGTACTGAGTTTACTGCTTTTTTTTTAACAGCACTTATTCTTTTGTTAATCAGAAACTAATGTTTTAAAACATATCACTTCTAACATTGTAGTTTGTGACTTACACATAACAAATTTTAGAAAATTGGTTTGAAGATTGAAGATTGATGTGCAATACATTATAATTTCTCCCACTGAAGTAATATGAAATGGACTCCAGTAATCATGTTCACACAGAACTTCTGATTTTCAGAAATGAATTACTGACATTAGTGGGGAGTGCTTGGACAACCTATTTTAGGGCTATAACTTTTAGTGAAGCAAATCTTGAATTTGCCATTACTCGTCTACAGATGTGGCTCTATTTAAATACTGTATTATTTGATCTACTGTGAATAGTTGTGAGAATGACTTCTGGTAAACTTGTAAGAAAGTTAGATCTAATTATTCAAATTAAAATTTTTTTGTTACTATTACATTTGGGCTGAGAAGTTAAATGAGTTATAAATAAGAACAATCTTTCTTTCATCTAGTCTTTTTAGCTTTTAATAAGAAGTGACAAGTCTAGGAAATATGATTTTAAGTAATTATTTTACCTCTTTCAAGTTCACAGATAAACTAAGGACATTATGGGAAAAAATGCCACAAAGCCCATTTCTAGTCATTTTCCTATAACTTTCTTTTGATTATATGGAAGCAAAAAGAAACAAACAAACAAAGAAAAACACCGTACATAGTTTGCATTTTAATGGAAACTATGTTTTCTGAGGCTGCTCCTGTATTCACAGTCATTCAAGATATAAAAATAAAGACAAATATGTGATATAGTAATGTGAGTTATTAACACCCTGATCTAGAAAACCACAAACTAAGCCTTGATATTGAGCTTAGAGCATCAAGTGTAATACAGACTTAGTGAACACCACTTGCTTTTCCCCTGTGCATCGTTTTGACCTAAATATGAGCAATTTTCTTTTACTCCATTCTTGAGTCCTGAAAAAAACATATGTCCAGGCTTGGCTTGTAAAATCAGCGGACACCTTTCTATGCTTGAGCCAAACCCCCTGAAACAGATCCAGAGAAAGCAACAGTTCTGGTGGGAGATTACAATATGTTTGGACATTTCATATTTCACTGTGTATAGGAAGCATTTGAGTTACCAAAAAATGTGTCCCTGTATTTGAAAAAGTTCAAACCCCTAACAAAAGAACAGATGTCATGTGTATTTGGATGCATTGTAAACAAAGGAAAAATATACCAACATAGTAAAGACATAATACTATCACTAAAAAGTAAAACAGACATTTACTTACCACATCAGAGTTCCGGCTTAATCATAAAATAAAGTCACAAATACTATTTACATATGTTTTAATAGGCATATGTATAAAATATGGAGGAAAATGACTATAAGCTGAAAACCTTGGAAGTGTGCTGTCCTCAGACTCTATTATCACTGAAGTTAGAAAAGCGTATTTTGGCAGCATTATTGTATTGATGTCCCAAGGGCTGAATTAAAACAAGACTTGCTCCATATGTAGACATACAAAATCTTGCTTGTTGGATACTGACATAAACAATATGCTATAGACCAAAACCATCCCAACCTCTTACTTTTTTCTCTGGGGCTCCCAAGGGTAGAACAAGTATATTTCATAAACAGATTTCTTCCTAAGTGGCAAGACATAGAGAAGAATCAAATAGAACTATATGACAGAAGCAGATACCAGATCCCAGATATCAAAAGCTATAAAAATGCTGGTGTACCCACAGCACTGATTGAATAATTAATTGGCAGAAACTTTAGAGGCAACACGGAAAGGGTCTTTAAGGCTACAACTAAGTCTCCAAGAATTTGTTGAACAATATGTTTCTATGTGAATTCTTACTGTAAACTTTATTTGTTCTATTTTTTAATAAGAAAAATAGATAAACTTCAAAATTCTAAAATGACCATTTCATAAACTTTAAAATAAACCTAGAAGCATGTTCAGAGAAAATATAAATTTAATTTAAAGTGCAACTAGCTGTCTGGATGTATTGTCATGAAATGACAAACATCTGGATTAGTTTAATTGTTAGTTCAATTGACATTTAGTTTAATTGCCTAAATTGTGCATTATAGCAGTTCAGTGTGTTGCAAGGAGAAAATGAGGTTTGCTAAAGAAGAAATTACATTATCTGGATCTTATTTACAATTTTTAATATGTTCTTGAGCATGAGGTAGAAGAAATTGTGAATAATCCTTCAACATTTTGTATTATTTCCCTGAAACTTGTATCTGACTAGTAACTAAGATATTTTAAATGAGAGAAACATCACAATACAACTTAAGTATTTTGTTGTTCACAAGGCAGACTATATCATGTAAGATAATTTTTTAGTTTGAGGTCTATTTGTGGAAGTTTTGAGACCCTAAATAAGAAATCTTTGATTTTACTAAAAAGCATCTTTCCACCATTTCTATTGATTATTTTTCTTATAAGTACATGTATCAAACATTAAAACACATGAATATTCTATATCAGATTATATCATTTTTATGAGTTTCCAGATTCTGAGAGTACATTTGCCAGAATTTCTGATATCATATATCCTCCCGGTTTTTCTATTTAAAAGACTGATTAATTGACTTTTCACTTGCTTTAGACAAGTAAATTACTGAAAGATTTTTGTATTTAAAAATTACTTTAAAAAACTCTTACGTTAGTCTATCCCAGTTTGAAATATTTTTTTTTTATTTTCAAAGTAGAAAAAATAAAATTTTGGTTAGGATTTTGAAGATCACTGGCAAAATACATTTAACTATATTTTTTTCTTTTAATGGACAATATATATCAATGATGTATTGTCAGTCGAAGTTCACTTTTGAAGACTTTCGAACAGCTTGTATACACTTACATGTGGAAAGCTATAGCAACAGAGCGGTAAAATGTTACTGCAAATCACTTGAGATTCAGCAAGAGCCTTTTATAATATTAGGTAACCTCCTGGAAATGTGATTCTATTCTACCTTTGCTGAATCTAAGATACACTGTAAAGATTTAAGTCTCTAGAGATATGCATGCTTCCATATACAAAAACCACAATTGTTTTTTGAAACCTATTCCATCATTCTTGAAGGAAAAGGGAAGATTGCCTTTTTTTCTCTTTTCTTTTTTTCTGTATTCTTTATATATGTAGTTGAGTGAAGTTACACTCTGAATTATACTGGCTAATACAGTTTTAAAGTACGACACGCAGTATAATTCTTTCCAGTTAAAATGAAAATCAAAAGGAGTTACTTGAATTTTTATGTGTCTGTGAATTTATAGCTCAAGTATTGATTTATATTTTTAGGGGAAAATACGTAAAATATTAAAAGCATACTCTATTTATTAAAAGCATTTCACTTTGAATTAGAGAAATGCCAAATAGTTTCCTACGATTCCACTTTACTTGGGCAAACTAACTTCCCAGAGACTCCATTTCCTCATTTCTAAGGTGGAGATAATGCATCATAGTGTTGTTTAATATTTTCAGCAAAAACTATCTGTTGAGCACCTACTATGTGTCTAGGCTTTAGACACTGTCAATAATGTCACCAGTCAACAAAAGAGACATCATCCTGGCTCTAATGGGACACATATTACAATGGATAAGAAAGATGACACTAACTGAATGACTAAAAAAATTGAATATATAATGGTACTTTTTTTTTTTTTTTTTTGGCAGATAGCTGGAACAGGGATCAAACCCTGGACCATGGTGTTAATAGCACCACACTCTAACCAACTTAGCTAACTGGCCAACCCATAATGCTAGGTTTGAATGAGTGCTTTTAAAGAGAGAAGAGGGTGCTCTGAAAGAAAAAAATGGCAGAACAGTAGAGTGAGTATGCCCCTTTAGTATAGTCTCAATCCAGCAGCCAGAGTAATACAGTTTAAATGTAATTCAGCCTCAGTGCCATCTCATCTCACTCAAGGTAAGAGCCAATGGTCACCCCAGGCTGGTGCCCAGTTGCCTACATGACCTCATCTCCTGCTATACTTGCCTTCGCTGAGCAGGCTCTAGCTGTTTGGATTTCCTTGCTGTTTCTTCCTCAGGGTCTTTGGACTTAACATTTCCTCAGCCTATTACACTCTTCCCCCAATTTTCACATGGCTCTTTCCTTCACATTCTTTAAGTCTTTAGTCAAATGCTATTTTCCCAGAATGGCCTTACCTGAACAACATTTTTAAACTTGCGACTCCCCAAGCCAAAGCCCACCTGTCCTCTTTATGCCTTCCCTTTCTTATTTTCCCCCACAGCTCTGACCATCTAACATAGCAGGAAGGAATTTACTTCTCACTTCATTGTCTGTCTTCGAAGTATGTTATAAACTTCACAAGGGCAGGGGTTTTGTCTGTTTTACTCATTGCTATATTTCTATTACCTAGGGCAAGGTCTGCTGCCTTGGCAGTGATCAATAAATGCAAGCGTACTTCAAAAAGTTCATGGAAAGATTTGTATTACTTTTTAATCCTATCTTTCCACAAATTTTTGAAGTACCTTCATATTTGTTGGTTAGTCAAGTCAGAGAGGACCTATCTGAGAAACTGACATTTAAGCTGAGAAATTACTAGGAGTAATGAAGACCAGCAGAAAGCCTTCCAAAAGGAAATAATTGTGAACAGACAATCCTTGAAGCTAGCAAGAGCTCACTCTAGGTTGTAACTGAAAGAAGGTTCTGGGTGATTGCAGATTAGGGTATACTGGCCTCAGATGCAGCAGGAGAGGTAGACAGGAGTCAGATCAGTTTATCTTGAAGAAATACACTAGAGAACAACATCTCCAAATATGCTGAGTTTATTCAGGAATAGAAATAGGATCATAATCTGGAATGCACACCATGGCAAGCCATGAATGCATTCAGTGAGGGAAGAGTACGAGAAAACTTTTATTGGCAAAAAGGAAGAAAGCTTCATGCAAGCTGCTTGGAAACAGAGTTAATTGGTTTCGGAGACTTGGAATCAGATTTGCTCCTCGGTTGAGATGCCAACACTGGGCAGTTTCTTCTCCGAGCTTCTAATCTTAAATCACTGCAGTTCTAAAGAATGTCTAGTAATGAACTTTTTCACAGAAACACATGTGTATGTGTAAAACAGGAGATGTAGAAAGACTTGAAAGACATAAAAAAATTTCTGATAGGTTTTTAGAAGGTTATTGGAAACAATTCTTATTTCAGACAAGCAAACATGATCCCCTCCCTTCATGCCTTTCCCAGCTCTATTTTGTCTGGGTCTGACAGAAAGTAATTCATCAGCTTTCACAGATCACATATAGATTAAGCCTTCTACTTAGGAAAGAATAAAACTTATCAGAACTTTTTAAAGAAAGCAAACAATTCATATAATATTTGGAGGAAAGGAAAAAGAAGAAACATTAAAATAATATTTTATTATGGCCAATTAAAACAAAGAGAGAGACGGGTAAGAAAAAAGAAGGGAAGAGAAAGAAAACAAAGATAGATAAGGACAGAGAGAGAGTCTATCAAAAGTGAAAACAGAATCACAGAACACTAAAGAGATCAGCACAATATTCAACAGACAGATATGAAGAAAAGTTTAATGAACTTTTTATGGAAAAGTAAAACAAAAAAATTCAAAAATAGCCTTTTCATTTACTTTTTTAAAAAAGCATATGGAAGAGGAGTGTAGAGTCATTGGAGAAAGGCAAAGAATTATGGGTTGCCAGCACAGTTCAGGCAAGACTGTGAGCAGGAGTGACTGGGCAAAAGCTATGAGAAGGAAGAATTTAAGAGGTGAGCAACATGTCTAGATGTGTGGTGCAAGGGGGATGGAATAGATCATTGTGAGCCGAACGTTTGGAAGCATAGAGTTCTGAAATAATGGAAGCCATGAAAGGAAAGCAGGGGATGGCAGGAGATGGAGAGAATTAAAGAAATAAAGTCAGTAAGTTGCAAAAATATCTCCTGTCAGAAAAGTAGGCAAAGTCTATTTCTCCCCCGGAAAAAGCCAATTAGGTAACACAGATGGTCACCCAAATTACCAGGTAAATTCAGGATGAACTATGTGTGACAAATAGTGCTGTTAAGTCCTCTTACTTGAGGGCTAAGTATTATTTACTATGAGAATATGTCTGTGATAGGTTTTACTTGCTTGGCTGTATAAAAGGGTGGGATTTCTTTCCGTTTCTGCCATCTCTCTGCAGATTGCTTATGATGCAGATCACAATCTGGTTTAATGAGTATTCAGTAATAAAACTGTTTTCTTTCTCTGTCAAAAACACAAAAAAGGAAGTAGAGAATAAAACTAACATTTTATGCTTACATTTACTTAAACCCTTCTGTTTTCATTCTCTCTTACACTCTACATTCTTTTACATTTTAAAAATATTTGCTTTTACATTTTGTGATTTACTGACTTTTTTTAAACCTGACTCTCTGCGGCATTTCTATTACCTCTTCTCCTATGTTCTATTGTACACATAGGCCTCCTGATCCACCATGCCCAACACTCCACTAAAACTCTGACAACTTCCAGCTCTCCCTAGCTCTTAACTCCAACATCTGTCTTTGTACCTATGGCATCCGCGACCTATTCAGTTTCTGCTTAGAACATATTGGCCTGGAACACTCCCCAATTCCTTGGCCTCTTGCCTAATTGATTCCAAGGCTAACTCCATGCTCCATATTTTTATTATACAAAACATCTCTGGGTAGCATGAGCATATAACTTATACCAACCAGGGGTCACCAACAGGATGGGATGCTGCCTGGAACAACAGGATTATCGGAGACTGTCCTGGCCCACACCTACCTTTAGAGACCATATCCTGGTTAATTTGCTTGGTGTTGCCATCTCTGCCCTTGGGAATACCATCTCAGGGAAGAAAGGGGGCATTCCCACACAAGGCCCTGGGAACAGCAGAAGCAGCAGCTAACACATACTGGAGCAAGAATTATTTGTCATGCACTGTTCTAAGCACTTGGCTTTAGTCTCACATATGCTCAATATTGTATTTGTTGATTTTAAGGCCAGAGCAGAAAAAGCCAACTGAAACTTCACTTTTCATTTTATCTAACAACAGATAAAATAAGCCAACAGCTATATATAATCTGTGGGCTACAATTTCTCAATTACTGGTTGATTTTTTTTTTAAAACATGGCCATTTGAAAAAAGAATTGCTTTTTTCTTTATTTTTCCTGAAGAAGTCTGCCAATGTTTTATACAACTACAGGAAAAGCTTCCATATAATAAACCCAACTGTTTCATGATGTAATTCATGTAGCCTTTTTGAGACATACGGGTACAGTCAATTTTCATTATTCACAGTAGTTATATTTTAGGTAGTTGCTATAAACGCTGAATTAGCAAATACAGAACAATTTCTTCTAGGAAAAATACAAAGTTATGTTTCTGCAAGTATCTGTCCACAAAATTTTCATCAACCAATCAATACATAAGCATGTTTTAAGTGTGTCTCTTATTTAATACACATTGTTGATTCATTAACATTGACCTCAGGACCAACTACACTATAACTCACGCTAGCACAAAGCTTATCAGCACACCCATTTCTCCCTTAAGGCACATCACAGCCACCTTTTGCTTAGTAACACTAGACAGCACTTCAGCACTATGACTGGGGGCCAATTTAAACAGCAAAATCAGCAACAGAAAACATAAGAATGGGAAAAATGTGACACTAAATAGAACGCAAGAAAGGCACATACAGCATGAGAGCTAAAATGAGAAGGCAGAATGTCACATTGTTTGACCTTAGCTGGGAACATGTGCATATGGAGACTCAAATTTTCATTACGGTATGTATGTCTGCAAATGACCACGAAAGTGCTGTATTGATTTAGCATTTGTACATAGGCAAATTCACAAATACAGAATCCATAAATGATGAGGATCAACTGTAAATTGAATCATTAGTTTCCTATTTAAAAATCCTGCAATGTCAGTACATTTGGGATAAAATAACCACCTGCGTAACATGGTATGCAAGGCCCTGCATCATGTGAGCCTGCTTACCGTTCTAAGGTTAAAGTCTTCAGCCAGAGTCCCCATAACCCACCATGCCCACACACCTTGGCCTTCTAGTATGTTAACGACTCCCTCCCAAATCTATCCTTGCAGCCTAGCTTTTCCCTTAGTTCTGAGCCACAAACTTGTGTATCCAATCTCACATTGGAAATCTTGGTTTAGATGCCTAAGAAGCAATGCAAACTTAACACAACAAAACAGAGCTCATTACATTTTCTCCCACTTCTGCTCCTCCCTTGTCCCTTTCAGTAAATGTCACCACCATCCATGATATGCTCTGGCCCTATACCATGCCAAATTTATCCCACCTCTGAGACTCAGCGTTTGTTCTTTCCTCAAGCTGGACCTCGCTTCCTTCAGGTGTTTTCAAGGCTGTCTTCTTTTTCATATTCAGGTCAAATCGCTCAGGCTCACTGACCCCTTCCCTCTAAATCATACTATCATATCGACTTGTATTTTCTTTGTAGCAATTCTCACTATCTAAAATTATCTGCCTCATCCCATTGAGGATGTTATATTCACATTCTGTATGGCAGTGACTTTTTCTCCTTTGCCATCTCATGGCCCTTACTTAGAACAGCCCCAGTGCACAGTAGGTTCTCTGTTGTCTTATTGCCCTGGAGTCATCGCACTCACTGTTCCCTCAGTGTGGACTGGGCAATCATGAATCCTTCATGTCGCATCTCACATGTCACTTCTTCATTCAAATCTTTCCAAACCATCCATTCGGAACTAGTCTCCTTGCCACGTGGCACCCTATCTATTTATATTTATATCAAGTTGTTATTTGTTTGATGCCTATGGTATCCTCTAGAACAGGGGTTGGCAAACTAAGCCTATGGGCCAACTGCCTGTTTTTATAAACAAACTTTTTTAGGAACACAGCCACACCTGATTGTTTATTTATTGGCAGACTTGACTCATTGCAACAGAGACCATATGGTCAGCAAAGTCTAATATATTTACTGTCCGGCCCTTTCCAGAGAGTTTGCTAACCCCTGCCCTTGACTATGAACTCTGTGAGGCCAGAGATTCTATCTCTTATTGCCCACTGCATAATACCTAACATAGTACCTAACATAGTACCATACATAATTGGTACTTAGATATTATGTTTTAAATGAATGTTAAGTAATTTAATATGGGAAACAATGTGATTAAGAACATTTTTAATATTCAAAAATACGCAGTCTTCTTTTGTGAGCATAGGTGTTTGTTGTTGTCATTCTCTTAACTGCTTGATCCTAATTATTTGAACTAGACTTATTTCCCATTACTTTTATTTATGTAGCATCAAAACAACACAGATAATTCCATAAAATAAATGTTTAACTATTGCTGAATTGCTAAAGAGAAAAATCTTGTGGGAATATTTGGGGCCTCTAGATTAAATCCAGAGAAGGTTCTAGAACATAGTAAGTTTAGTTCTTTTGTGTCCTTCTGGCATATGTATCCAGGTATCATTCCCCACTCTTTTTGGTATGGCATTGCTAGAGAGAATATTTAGAATACTATTCCAAATCACCTTTCCCCGCATTAGTATGGAGATGTTGTGTGTCGCTGAGGCTGAGTCTTTGTCTTCGTTGCACTAATGTGAATTGGACCTATTTGAACTTTGTTCAGTTCACTTCTCATTGCTTTTCCAAGTTGCCAAGTTCATTTTGAATACCAAATCTATCTTTCTTGAGTAGTCCTGTCCTTATTCTCTACAGAAGATTGAATTCATCTACAAATTTGATGAGCCTATTCTCTATTTAGTTTTCCAGGTCATTGAAGAAACACTTAAGCAGTCATGGAACCAAAGGTGACCCCTTCAAAACATTGCTTGTTATGTCTCCCCAGGCTGACACTGATAAGTAACCTTTCTCTGGGTATGGGTGGCTGTTCAGTTCATTGACTATTGGCACAAAGTAAAAGATCAGTAAAAAGAGCTCACTTAAAATTTTCAGGAAAAGTATTTTGTCTACTGCTTCACGAAAATAACATAGAACAGTGGTTGATGCTGTTTAGAAATTAAATATCTTTTGTATGTGGAGAATTATATTTTTGGTTTCTGTAGTTAACTCTGCAATGTGGCCTTTCATAAACATTGTGATTATAAAGATAGTTGGTCACTCTGGTTTTGTCACAGAAAAGTCTGTATTTATTTCAAGTCTCCTTTGCATCTGTATTCTTTGTCCCCAGTGTTGGAGTAATCACCAAATCCTGCTCATCACACTATTTCTTGGAATTGTCCTTTGTGCTGTTATTATGGTTGGAGCTTCAGCTCAAGCCATCACTACCTGTAACCCAACAACTGAGTAAACATTGTTTTCCAAGTGATGGAATTCTTGCCTCCAAACTCTTGTGATGCTTCCAGAGGGAAATATCTTGTCAAATATTATGTCGTTTTATGATTCCCATTCTGAAGATCCACAAGTGGCTTCCAATTGACACGTAAAATAAAACTCTTAATGTAGCATTCAGGGCCTTCTCTTGTTAACTTTTACTCTCCATTCTCTAAAGCTCAGTTCATGCTTAGTGTCCTGATAGGCAAGCATAGATGCCAATCCAGTGTCTCCATAATCACTAAGATCATTTAAAATAACATTAGCTGGCACGTTAGAATATGCTTTTATTAGCAGTATGGTTATGCCAATCTGTTCATCTTTACCACTATAATATTCACATATCACTAGTTTTTTGAAGCAATCCAGTGAAAATGTAGTCTTTTTGGCACTTGTCTTCGTTGAATAGTATTAATAATGTTTTAACTTCTATTACCACATTGCATCTAGTATAATGACTTGTATGTAGTCAATACTCAATAAAAATCTGTGGTAAAATTGTTTGACAATATAAGCATATAAAAATATATGTTTCTAACTCCATTTTCCTATATTACAATGTGTATTGGGATGTGAGAGAGGAGTGAGAACAATAAAAATTTATATAAATACTGTGAGTACATAGAATTTATTAAATACTGTGCTTTGGGGGCATAATGAGCAATTTGTGAGAATGATTAATTAATCTTTATTAATTAATAAGGGAAAGTAGAAGGATACATAAAAGTATATGGAGTGATTTAAAGAACCACTTTGCTGGGAAAGTTACTTTCATTTATTGAACAACAATAAAATACAAGATAAAATTTACATTGTCATGGATGCTAAAATATTTAGCATATACTAAATATTCAATGAATGTTGCAAAGTCCTGAAGATTGTAAGAATTGGAATTATCAAGAAATATTTTCAAAAAGAAAATGAGAAAGATAAAAACAGCAAAGAAGGGCCGAGCCCGTGGCGTACTCGGGAGAGGGCGGCGCTGGGAGCGCGGCGATGCTCCTGCGGCGGGTTCGGATCCTGTATGGGAATGGCCGGTGCACTCACTGGCTGAGTGCCGGTCACGAAAAAGACAAAAAAAAAAAAAAAAACCAGCAAAGAAAAGAAACTTGTACATTTATAGGTAACCTAAGGTATTTTTTGTATAAACATGCTATTTCTAACATAAAGATTTGAGGAAACCTAGATGAGTTTAGATGAGTTGGAAAGAGTTAGTTGAGCTTAGATGAGTTAGATAAGTTTTGACGAGTTAGAAAGAGTTTACTAATTTATGATTGAACTGAAGTATATATTATAATAATGATTTTGTTCTTGATTATTGCTTTACCAAAATCTGGATTTGCTAAATAGGTTGTACTGCTTTGTACTTTCCCATGGCATAAATAGAACGATACATGTAACATGCCGCTGTGAAATGTTGAAGAATTGTAGAGTGATTATTTAAACAATGAAAACCAGCTTTCACTCTTCTAATACTTCCTGCCTCGATGATTTTTAGCATTTGCTTTAGTTTTTCAGATTACTTAAGTCTTCTTTAAAAAGCAGTGTCTAAATCTGTAGAATCAAAATGTGCTGTAGAAAACTTCCACTAAATCTTGGTGACAAATTCTAAATCTTAGTCATAGAAAAACAATGTGTTTTATACAAGCCTATAGAAATATTCTTGAGGTATGGCAGTACAGTTAGTAACCCTTTTCCAACATATACAAGGTAGAAAGTAAAGATTTAGCAATCATTCAGGCAGTCAACACTAGCAAGTCAAGCTAACAACATGCATTTGAATGCCAACAATTACAAAAATTTAGCCCAAATTAGAAGGCAATGTGGCATGTTTCTAATAACATGTATGCTATCATCTGTCACCACCACTTTCCAGCTGTGTGACTTTTAGTAAATTGTTAACTATCTTGTAGGCTCAGTTTTCTCTCATGCCATATACAAAAATCAACTCGAAATGAATTAAAGAGTTAAATACAAGACCTGAAACTATAAAACTAATTGAATAAAACATAGGAGGGAAAGTCTATGACATTGGTCTGGGCAATGATCTCTTTGAATATGAACTCAAAAGCATAGGCAACAAAAGCAAAAACAGACAAATGAGATTGCATTAAATGAAAAAGCTTCTGCACAGCCAAGGAACCAATCAACAGGATGAAGAGACAATTCACAAAATGAGAGAAAATATTTGCAAACCGCACACCTGATAAGGGATTAATATCCAAAACAACTCAATAGTAATAAAAAAAAATTTTTTAATTAAAAAATGGGCAAAAGGCCTGAATAAACATTTCTCAAAAGACATACAGATGGGCAACATCACTAATGAAAAATGTTCAACATCACTAATCCTCAAAGAAATGCAAATTAAAACCACAATGAGATATCACCTCACATCTGTTAGAATAGCTATTACCAAAAAGATGGAAGACAAAAAGTGCTTGTGAGGATGTGGCCAAAAGGGAACCCTTGAACACTGTTGTTGGGAATGTAACTTAGTGCAGCTACTATGCAAAACAGTATGAAAATTCCTCAAAAACTTAAAAATGGAACTACCAAATGATCCAGCAATCCAACTACTGAGTATATATTCAGAGGAAATAAGTATGTTGAAGAGACACCTGCACTCCCATGTCGACTGCAGCATCTTTTACCATATCTAAGATATGAAATCAACCTAAGTGTTCATCAATGAATGAATGGATAAAGAAAATGTGATAAGTGATGTACAATGGAATACTATTCAGCCTTTAAAAAAAAGGAAATCCTGTCATTTGAAATAACATGGATGAACCTGGAAGACATTATGTTAAGTAAAGTAAACTAGGCACAGAAAGGTAAATTCCCCATGATCTCACTTATATGTGGAATCTAAAAAAGTTGAATTCAAGAAGAGTAGAATGATGACTTCCAGGGTCTGGGAGTGAGGTGAGTTGGGGTGGGGTAGGGTGGGGTGGGGTTTTGGAGATGTTGGTCAAAGAACACACAATTTTGGTTACATAGGAGAGGTAAGTTTTAGTGATCTATCGATCATCATGGTGACTGTGGTTAATAATGTTTGTATTCTTGAAAATTGCTGAGAGTAGATTTTAAGTGTTCTCATCACAAAAAAAAAAATGATCAGTATATGAGGTAATGCATATGTTAATTAGCTCAATTTAGTCATTTGACAATGTATACGTATTTCAAAACATTATGTTGTACACAATATATGCAATTTTTGTCATTTGAAAATAAATACTGTTCTAAAACTTTAATCAACAAAAATACATTAAAATTGTTGAATGACTCAAAAAATTGAGTCACACAATAAATTTTGATACTATAGTTAAAATAATAAACTCTGTTTATATCAGTATGAAAAAATATGGAAAGTGTAGAGTTGGGTTTTAAAAATAAACTTCAAAACCCAAGGTACCTTATTAATGCAAATGAATGCTAATGCATTTTAAAACCACAAACACCAAATTCATCATATGTATAGACTCTGATGAAAGAGAAAGGGTACAGGGTTGGGGAGAAGAGAGAATATAAGGGACTTCAACAACCTCTGTAATAATTACTCTTAAAAATATTGTATATTTTTCAATTTAATTTACAATAGCATCAAAAAGAATAAAATACTTAGGAATAAACTTAACTCAGGTGGCAAAATATTTATACACTAAAAGCTATAAAATGTTTTTTAAAAGATACTAAATATGCTAGTAAATGAAAAGGCATCTTAGGTTCATGTATTGGAAGATTTAATATTGTTCAAATGTTAATACTACCCAAAGTGATTTATAGATTCAATGCAATCTTTATCAAAATTCCAATGATGTTTTTTGTAGAGATAGAAAAATCTATCTAAAATTCATATGAAATCTCAAAGGACCCCTGAAAGCCAAAATAATATTGAAAAAGAACAAAGTTATAGGTCTCATGCTTCCTGATTTCAATACTTACTACAAAGCTACAGTAATCCAAACAGTGTATAAACACAGACATATAGACCAATAGAGTAGAACAGAGAGCTCAGAAATAATCCTTTGCATATACAGTCAAGTGATTTTCAACAAGGATGCCATAACCCATTCAATAAGGAAAAGACAGTCTTTTCAACAAATGGGCTAGGAAAACTGTATATTCACATGAAAAAGAATGAAGTTGGATCCTTATCTTATGCCATGTACAAAACATAGCACAAAGTGGATCAAATATCAAATGCAAGCATTAAAACAATAAAATTTTTAGAAGAAAATGGGGAAATATTCATGACATTGGACTTGGCAGTGACTTCTTTACTATGACACCAAAAGCACGGGCAACAACAGCAAAAATCAATTGGACTACATCAAAATTTAAAAATTTTGTGCATCAAGGCATACAATCAAGAATGAAAAAGCAGCACACAAAATTGGAGAAAATATTTGCAGTCATGTAATATAAATGTTCAGCCCTCTCCTACATTGCAAAAATACTTGAATGAAGTGAGTTAGTAAAATATCTTGGTATTTTCAAAATCGTATTCGTCAATACAAGCACCAGGTTATGTAATGTACGCTTTTGAAATTAATTTTTTGATAGAATTAATTGAAGTAGTCAAATTGTCATATAGTAAAATATCTATATGACACTCATATTGGGCTAATGACAGGCAGATACAGATGTATGTATGTGTATATATACATATTAAAAACAACAAATAATTATTGAAATATCTAGTTATATGATTTCCCAAATCTATTATATGATTTCACATACTCTTCATCTGTCGGTCTAAATTGAATTTGCAAGTTCAATGAGCTGACTACCTAGTTTCATTAATCAGGTGCTTCTAATTTGCTTTATTACTTATTTGTACGTAGATCAGCATCATTTCTTTTTCAGCGCATCATAGACGTCATGTCCTAATTTGAGTTCATCATTTATTCATCCACTCATCTTTAAAGTCAACACTTTGGAATTCTAACTTAAAATGATTTCTTCTCCAAATATTTCTACTTCCTCCACATACTATTCTTCAATCCACTGGTAAGAAAGAGACTTTTAGTCTCCTGCCAAAAATATTCAGTCATCTCTCTCAGGAATAGACAACTAATTTATATTTCATACAGTTAAAATTACTGCACTTTCAACCTTTCTTACAAATAACAAAGCTAATATTATATAAACAAAAGTTTCTTAGTTCATCCTTCTGGATTGACTCTTTACCAACTGTTATGGGCCTATTTTTACCCTCTCCACCTTCCTCCTGACCATCAAAAAAAACGATGACCAGAATTCCAGCAGTTATTTTTCAACCTTGAAAATGACATCCATTACCCAGAAATGGCAGAGCAGAAATAAAGATGGCGGACATCTAATGGTTTGAGAAATGATGCCATATGAAGCTTAGAATGCTACTTCTGCATTTCTCTTACATGAGCTCAGAAGAAATATTAAATAAACATTGTTCTTGTTTAATCCACTGTTATTTTTTGTTATACTTGCAGGATCAATTTTGACTCAACTTCCTCCTTCATCTCTAATTGGTTACTAAGTTTTGTAGTTTCTAGTTTTGAAATTTCTCTTGAATCCAAGGGGTTTTTTGTTGTTGTTGTTCATTTGCTTCTAACATTATCATTAACCAAGTCCATTTGGTCATCGTACAGAATTAAATTTGGTGAGTTTTTTGTATTTTTATAAATACTATGAGAAATATTAAGAACTACAAACATTTCAAAAATATTTTTGACATGTGTGCTAGAATAAAGTCATGATGTTAAAAACTGGTGATACAGATAATGATGTTAATTACCAAACCTCAAGTTAATACTCATTTCCTTTTATAAAGCTCCAGCTTAGTGATCTCAACCCGCTTAAACTTCACAAGTAGGTGTTGCAATCCAATTTATTGAGGAGGTTTGGGAAAGTTAAATTGCGATTGAGGCATGGAATCAGGATTTAAGTCAAAGACTATTTTTAAGTCCTATGCTTTCCAGTGAACCACAAGCACATGGCATGAACGTGGGGTTAGAAATGAGAATGGAATGTAAGGAGGTCTAGAGTGTACCGGTCTGCAGGGATAGTTCTATGTGGAGGGAAAAGTGGTGATCAAATGAGATGTGCAGGTCAGTGCCTGGGTTATTGCAGCAGCCTCAAATGCGTTCTTGTCTTTTTCTAATCCCTTCCAATTAATCTTTCGCAAACATGGTATTTATCATGCCAAGTGCTTTCTAGAAAACTTCTAACAGTGTTTCTTTGTTCTACACAATCTTGCCCCTTCCAAACTTTCTTCATGATTCCCCAGATCAGACCTTCTATTTGACAGTGACTGTTTTTGTCATCACTTCTGAAACCACAGTATCCTTGTCCACCTCTGAATTCATGAAGCTTACATTGAACTCTCATTTTTCTGACCTCTTATTAAATTTACTGTCCCTATCATTCTTTCTGACCATGAGATCTCATTTAATCTATTGGGTGTGTATGTTTTCATCCCAAGTAGTTTGTAAAATGTCATGGTCAGGTATTGGGTCTTGCTGTAAAGTCTAGATCAGCGATAGCTTATGAGAAATGTTTACTATTTGTTGAGTTTAATTAAAAGTTGTCTGACACAAGCAAATAGAAAGGACATTGTTGGGGGGAGGGAGGGAGGGAGAAGGGAGGGAGGTTTTGGTGATGGGGAGCAATAATCAGCCACAATGTATATCGACAAAATAAAATTTAAAAAAAAAAAAGTTGTCTGACAAATCTCAAAAAATAGTGAAAATAATTGTTTGTATTTCATTCAAGATTTTCAGTGTTTGGATTTTAGCATTTGGCTCACAAATATTCTCCAATTAACTTGCATATTTTCCAATATTGGCCTAGGCAACGTTGTAAGGTTGCTAGGATTTTTTCTTAAGACCTCTTCCCTTTAATTTAAATTTCCCTCTACCCATCTATCACTCACCCCCTACCTTTGCCTGATTTTGCACTCATCCAGATGTACCTTTTTTAAAGAATAACATTCCTTGGCTTAGTTTCTACATGGGGATTTATGGTTTTAAGAAACTCAACCTAACTGGAGAACTTTTGATTGACTCCTGTAATATTTTCTTTTGGCAGCGGTCTGATACAGGGTCTGACCCCTGGAACTTGGTGTTATCAGCATCCTGTAATATTTTTGACACCCCAACTATTTATATTCCCCAAGGAAATTCTTCTGTAATACAACTTGTCCTTTGAAAGGTGAACTATGCCAGACTTCCAGTAACCACAAGCTAATGTCTTAAACTAATCCAGAGGATAAAGAATACATTAAGAAAATATTCCAGGTAGTACCTTTTATCCTCCTCCTAGATCACTAATATTTTTACCACAGTAAAATTTTTGGAGAGAATATTCTTTATATTGGTCAGAAGGGTATTTTCAGGAGTACAATTAAGATCCAATAGAAAGAGCATATGACCAATATTATAAATTTTTGTGTCATAAAATTCTATAAATCATGTCTAGTTTCATAAAAGGAGTTGCCCCCCAAATTTATCGAATTCTCAATTATTCACATGCAATTGGCAAACCTGTGGTATACTTTTTTCAGATCTGCTCATAGAAATACTTCTTCTGCTCCAATTCTAGCCAGTTATTCTGATAGCTTATCCTATACTATTAAAGTAATGTTATAAATAGAAAATTAATAGAAAATCAATGCTTTTTTAGTAGAAACAATTAATTTGTCATTAATAGAAAATTAATGGTGGCCGGCCCCATGGTTCACTCGAGATAGTGCGGCACTGGTAGCGCTGAGGCCACGGGTTCGGATCCTATATAGGGATGGCCGGTACACTCACTGGCTGAGCGTGGTGCAGACGACACCGTGCCAAGGGTTACGACCCCCTTACTGGTCAGAAAAAAAAAAAGAAAGAAAGAAAGAAAGAAAATTAATGATTTGGAACATAATTTTTTTTTTTTCTGCCCATCGCATGATACATTTTAGAGTTGGTTAGTCAACAAGAACAAAAAATAACACTTCAGTCTTGTCTTCTAAAGGTGTTGAATCAACAAAAACATAAAACTTTCTGTTCCATATTCATCTTACATATAATTGCACCCTGCTAAACCTCACTGGGAAAAAGACACATCTGTGTAAAAGAGAAAGTGAACCCCATGCTATAATAAGCTCTACTGTTTTATATCCTTAGGCTGAGGGCCAATATTGAAATTATGGAGTAGAAAAGTATAGAACGTTTTTGAAGAAATTATATAAAGTGCATTTACATTTAAGAGCTGAAGCACTACTTTCAGAAATGCTGACTTGCTACTAGGGATCAGCATGAGGTTGTTTTATTACATTAAACTCAGAAATAAGCTGTTTGGAACTCAAATTATTTACCATTGAGCTCTAAATTCTTGACCCAAGTGAGATGCATTAAAAAAGAATCAAATCTTAAACCAGATAATCAAAAATACCTCAGATTTTCATTTCAGTGACATAATGTCTTAAGGATTTGAACATGTGTATTAAACAGAAACATTTGTATATCATTTAACAAAATATTTTGATATGAAATTGGAAATGACAGATCATGTTTAAAGTTTATTGAAATAATCTTGTTAATAATAACTTCACAGTCACCACAACTACTGCCATAGTCATCATCAGTAAAACTGAAGGGGAATTGTGTACCAATGGGAGGGAATAAACCCAATAGAGTGAAGGGGGAAATCAGGGATGAGGTTGCCAGCTAGATATTTGGTGGTGTGGAAATTCTGATTTTCACCATTCTACAGGAAAAAGAAATGCCGGCAAGCATTGGATGATTTGTACATAAATTTGATAGCATTTGTTAAAAAGGACTCTCTTGGGTATAGGCTTGTATGATGGGTTTGAATAAGCCTAGAAATAAATCAAAATAAAGTCTGTATGCTTCTCTAAATCTTATCCATACTTTGGTATAAAATTTAGACTGGAAACTCCCCAGGATATTGTTTCTTGGGATGTTTCCAACGTGTTCCATTTTCAGCCAAGATAGCAAAAAATCACAATGAAATTCTTCATGGTATTTTATGTGAAACCATGAAAATGCAGAAGTTTTGTTTGTTTTTCCAATGAAAATGTTTGAAGTCGGAAAACGCTAAAGTTCGCTGAAGTTCATAACAGAGATTTCAGATAGTCACCAACTTTAACCTAATTTGCTTAAATCCAATTAAAGGAAATTAAGATTAATCGCTCTTGTATAAAATATATCTATAAGTAATTTTGTGCTCTTTCAGTAGTATATTTTCTGTAACTTGAATATAACTCTTATTTTGTAATTTCTTTGGGTCATAAAAGCCCACACATTCACACACACACACACCAAGGCACTCACAAACACACATACTTAAATACCCATACATTGTTAAAAAGGCCCTGTCCTCATATCACAGCTATATGCAAAAGTAGTTGTGAACCATTTAGGCCTCCTCAAATTGCACTGGCTCCTTGGGTTACTTTGAAATCATATGCTTATCTGTGTTCTTTGCTTCCATCTATCTTTTCCTTCGTACTCTGTCCCAATTTTCACCATACCTTATCTTCCTCCTTCATCGCCTTTTAATATGTTTCTTAAAATTATTCGTTCATTTTGAAGCATGTTTGTTCTTCTTATTCTTTTGTTTCAAGTGGAATGACAGAGAGGATACTTTTTCTATTTCTTTAGTATGATTATTATAAATATCCAAAGTCAGAGGACAAAAAAAATCTAAGCTAGAATAATCTGCACTATAACATAAGACTATACTACTATGCCAGAACCAGCCTTTTATTTGTTTATTTTTTGCTAATTTTGAAATTAAATGTCAGTCTCATCATTTAAATAAAATTTTTATTGATGCATAACTTACTTTTTTAAAAATTTGTTTTCTTTGTTTCCAGAAGTGAAGTGAGAGGATTTCTTTTTCCACATGCTGAGTAATATGATATTACTGCTGAGTAAAATAAGCTTCTATTAGAAGAAATAAAGCATTTGTTCACAGGGTAACGGTAAAATATGAAAAGGAAAACAAATTATTAATCAAACAATGGATTTTGGCCGACTTAGGAAAACATGGAAAATGAATTGAAAATTCTTAATTTTCAAGGCCATTCTTCCTTCTACTGATTTGCTGCAAAATAATTAGGGACATTAAAGAAATGTATGCTCAAAGGATTTTAATTATAAGAAAACATTCCAATAAATTATTTTTAAAATATGTGTTCTTAGGCAATTGTTAACTTCATGTGTCCTTAACACTCAGTGTAACTTCCATCAGTGGTTTAGACTACAAAGGTAATTCAAAAAGTTCACAGGAAGATTTATATTATCTTTTGATTCTGTTTTTCCATGAACTTTTTGAAGTAACCTCATATATTTCTACTACCTATTTGGACATACAATGTTAAATTATCTAATTTTAAATTATAACTATCCAGAAAAATAAAAGTTTATTTCAAATTATCCTGTAAACGAAATCAATGATAATCATTTTATTTTCTTCAGGATAAAAATTATTCTGCCTGACATGGTAACGAGTGAGATGTCTAGAGATAGATTGAATTGAATTCTGCTTCCAACCCATAATAAATGTGTGACTCTAAGTAGAGTAATCTCTCAGGGACGCTTTCCCTCATCTGTTAAAAAAAAAAATGGTGACAATAGTAGTGATACTGACCTCACAGTGTCCTTGTAGGACTCAAAAGAGATGATGCGTGTAAAGCTTTTTGCATAGCGTATGGCATGCAGCAACTGTTTAATCATCATCATCATCATCATTAATAACAATAATTGCACACTATTTAACATAGAAATGTAGCTCTCAACAATAGAGGAAAATAGATTAGTTACGATATTAGAAAGTTAATTATACTCATTCTGATTACTTACACATTTTTTATTCTCAAAAAGAGTGGTGACATAGAAATTTCTAAAGTTTTCATGGGTTAAGTTGCCTGAGATAATAAGAGGTATGCAGAAATACCCATGTGAGGACATTTTTCCTCACAATTGACTTCAACTGCATTAATAAAAAAAATGCCCAATTGAAGAATGTCAATCTGCCTGACAGTGTAAATCTCCTTAAAGCAATTTAATTCAGATTAAAAAGATAACCTTGGTTTATGTAGCAGAATGAGGGATCTGTTTCAAATCCATCACGTTAACACTATCAGTAACCCACTATGACCCATGATTGAGTAGTTTTAATTAACTTCATTTAGGATATTGGGGGAAGGGATGTCATTTAGTCCTTCATTAATAGTTAAAGTGAATATTATAAATATTGCTATAACTTGTAGTTTGAACATCTTTCTTTTTTATTGAAGTTATTGTTGTCCTTGCTACAGAGCAATACCATTTGGAGAACTCTGGTTCCCAGGAGCTTTAAGGCTATCCCACTTCCAGCACCATAAAATAGAGGCCTGCTGTTTTAATCACGCCTCTCTCTCTCTCAATGTTGTTTGCGCCCTGGTACAACCCATCTGCCTTGAATCTAGTGCTCCGCTGGGGCTGCACACATCTGCCAGCCAGACTACCTTCGTACACAATTACTCAATCCACCGTAAGGCTCTTTAATAGGAAACAAGTGTGACAACGGCAAGGCTTTTTTTTTTTTTTTTTCTCCTCCCTCTTAAACCACAGAGTCAAATAGCTCTAATAGAGATGAAGCTTGATAGATCCGCCCAGGTGTAGGTGAAATGGTAGAGCCTCAGGGGTAATAGATGCTGTGCTCTCATGCTAAAGTTTAGCACTTCGTCCTGACGGGCTCTCCAGCAGCGGTGGGATGAGCTGCTCCTTGTACAGTTACAAAGTCAACATGTTTCTTGCCGCTCACATTTATGCCTAATCCGGAGGGCAACCTGGAGCTAGGTAAGAACAGCAGAACAGACCTTGACTTCAGTGCGTGGACAAAGGACAGCAAATGCAGTAAGTGGAAAATTTCTCTTTCCTTCTTTTACTTGGGAATTAATTAAGGGTGTTTACTCTCAGGGAATCCTCTAAAGACTGTGCAAAGTGAACTAGCAAAAAGCTTGTATTCATAACCCTGTGGATTTCCTCCGGTTTCATTTGCACAGTGCCCTGGCACTGCCACTGAAGCTTATATACTCCACGAGTGACTCCTCATTCGGAAGGTCTCGGAACTGAAATGTGGTGCTAATAATAATGCTAATTCAATCCTGTAGCCTGGCATATTAACTGCTATTTCTGGATGAAATGTCCTTTATTACTGTCAGAAATGATGTTGGCAAGTGCTTTGTCACAATTCTGAGAACAAAAAAAAAATGTTTGTGAAATGCATACCCTTCTTGAAAATGGATTTCAGCTCTTACGCATAACTAAATAGTTACATCACTATTCACACATTAATATGAGGAATTTGCTTGTAATTTTTGCTTAACAAATCCACTCTATAGCCTTAATCCACTCTTACTAAATAAATGGTCCTGAAAACTCTAAAAGCAGTATTAGGTTGTAACAGCAATGACAATGATAATGAATTTTTAAAACAAACAAAACAAAACAAAAGGTCATTTGTCTAATAGCATAGGAAGAGATATTAAAACCAGATGTAGGAAATTTCAACTTTGACTTTTTGGTCTTTCATGCTTGGTTTAGAGCAGCCTTCACATTGCGTTTACTTTGCATTTACAACTTTGGATTCACCATTAAACTATGTTTGAACTTGAAGTTCAGATTTGATCTAAGTACAGCCCTGTTTCGTGAGCCCCCTACTCTGATTTTTACTTGACTATGGGGAATCTTTTTACTACTGTACCATATATCCTGAATTGTGTTAACAAGCTAACTGCGGTGGACTTTCAGGTGGAATGTCAGCCAATGTAAAAGAATGTGTTTTCTGTTCAAGTGTATGATGCTCTCTATAAAAAATAAACACAGAGAACACATGCTTGGGCAAAGACTCCAGTTATGATTCCTAAATTAATCCATCAAATATTAAACAAAGATGATCATATTAAAAATGAATGCAATAAAAACTGTCAGAACATTATATCTATTTATAGTTATTTGAGCTGATTTTTTTAAATGTAGGCATTATTTATTTGAAAAATTAGTCTGGACGGCATTGTCATCTCAAAAGACAATGCACATATGTATTAGGGTACATAGACATAGGCAGAATTTGACAAAACACTATTGTATTGTTTAAAGAACTCCCCATTGGCCAATGTTTTGTTTTTGTTTTCTAACTATTATAGATGGACATCATTGAAAATGATGATTAAAAAGCCATGACGGTAGAATTCTGATGACTCCTTTGTGTATATTCAGAAAGGATTTAGCTTGGATAAAGTTGCTGCTATGAGAGGCCTAATTAATTACTGCTAGTTAAATATATTTCTCTAAGAATTGCATTTGACGTTACTGATGGTGGAGTAAACACAGTTTAAAAGTCATTCTTCATGAAGTACTTTAACCGACAATTGTTGGCATTGAATAGCGGTCAATGTCTACCCCCTACAGGGAGAGATTCTAATTTCACTATGCCTTCCCCAGTTCATGAATACCACTGAGTACAGTTCACACGTATGAATGCTGTAACCGTGTCAGTGACTCCAACAAGTGCCCCTTAATGAAAAGGTCAGCCCTGTGATTAATAGGAAGCCAGTTTCAAAGGCTGGACCTCACTTCAGCACTGAATTTAGATTTGTTTCTTTATGATTTACTTCATTTACCTTTCAAAGTGTACTAAAAATCAAGTAGTACTATACTGTGCATTTTTAACTCATTGTGGATGATTTTATCTGATAGCAACACATCATTTAGTATATTTGGTTTAGTAAAGAAAAAATAATACTAAGTAAAAAAAAAAAAGTCAGTCAAGCCAATAACTGACAGCACAAGGATGATGAATGAAAAACGCACTCTTTATCCAAATAGTTAGAATATATAGCCTTTGCTTAAGTTTCAGTTATTTAAATAAACTTTTAAGAGGCACTTTGGGGGTAAAGGTGGAGTAAGAGAGGAAAGGTTTGATGTTTAACTTAAGCTTATTATGTTTAAATGCTAGCAAGTAAATATACACAGGTAACTCAAGAAGATAATGATTTTTCAGTAATGGTGAAATTCATTGAAGAATGTAGCTGAGTAGAGATACAGAGGATAATTATAAACAGTGACAACCTCAAGGAAGCAATTAGTCATTTGAAATTTATAATGGTGTTTTTTGTTATAACTTTTCCAATTAAAAACATTATGGTTAAGTCCAACTTAATTTTTTTTAAATGACTATTTTTGACTGGAATTATATTTTGTTAATAAATATCATGTTAAAATATAGGTGATTCGTAAATTAGATGGTCTTTAAATAAATTATTTTATCTTTTTATTAATGTGTGTTTTGTGTCCCTCTGGCTTTATTTCTACATGTTTTCAAATAAAATTGTAATATGAGTGATTAAGTACAATAATACACATGCATATACTATACTTACTACACACAAAAATTTCTATATGCCTAGACGAAAATTTTTAGAAATTATAGAATATGTCAACTTATTTTAAGAAATACTTTCTTTCAAATAACTTTTTTAAAAGTTAAATCAACATTTATAGAATTTAATAACTCTATTTTCACTTATAATGAAGAAACTATATTAGACATTAAGGTAGAAAGTGTGGAACAAAGGACGGCCCAATTTTGAATGCCAACAGGACACAAAAGGAGCTTTTAATAGCCACTCAAGCAGTAGACAGTGTAGTCAACTTTGTAATGGGCACGATGCTTCCTAGACGTCCTTGTATCTTATCAGTGTCTACAGCTGTGTCTTCCAGGTACTCTTCTATTCAAGGTTCCATTTTTGACCTGAGTTAGAAGCTAACTACTAATAGGGTTCTAATGAAGAACCTTCATTGGTTCCCCCAGAGTACCAAACATTGCTCTAAGCACTTTGTATCCATGGTTTATTTACTCATAGCCCGGTGAAGTAGATAGTGTTCTTATTCCCTTTCATAAATGTGAAAACAGAATGGTTAAGGGATTTGCCCAGTGTTGCACAGCTACAAAGTAGTGAAATGGGCTCAGATGAACTTTGTCTAAGGGCAGATATTTCCTCCAACCACTGGACTCCACTGCCTCTCTAACAGGTGCAAAGTTATCCTTATCAGTACAAAGTTGACTTTATCTCTGCCACCTTATCAGGACTACCTAAATTCTGTAAGGGATTCATAAATGGAAATTGATGGAATGCTCAGACAAACCAAAGCATAAATAGTTGAGTGCCAAGCAATGAGTATGATCTCACTTCAAGTTACATCATCATTCAGTACTTATAGACCCTACTGATTTTCAGAAGTTTTGCTGTAGATGAAGGAGTTTCAGTTACCTTCCAGACAAGTGTGTGGAAAGACTGGCCCTTCCACCCTCACTCAATTGCTAAATTTTCATTCCTGTTAATATTGGGTCTCTGAGAAGAGTTGTCTCCTCAGGGTATTTCCATCAAAGTTATATCTGATAGCTGAATAGGGCTGATTCTAATCACAATAGTTTTTCAGTGAGAGTCACCTAAACACATTCCCACCTGCAAGGCAGCTGTCAGATACCAGTAAAGATTTTCAGGCCTCAGTCATAGGTCCATGTGGATATTTATTTTTTTAAGGACAGAAAGCTAATTGACTTTTCCTTTTATCTGTGAATTTTTTTTTTTTTTTTTTTTGGTCATGCAGACACATAGACTGGTAAACACTTCTTTACAGATTTGATTTGAAATACAGAATTTTCTAAAACCCGTGTCTGTCATATGCCCATCTACTGAAATACTTTCTCCCCAAGGTAGACATTCATCAGTACAGTTGAAATTCTTTGTGGAGAGATCAAAAACATAATATTTATGACAAATATCCCTTGTGTTTTATGATAATTTTCAACATCATGGGTTTGTATATTCTCTCCCAGAATAAAAACAGAATATTTATTTTAAAGGGAGCTTTTAGTTTTTAATAGTCCATATTATCATAAATTTTCAACCAAGATGTCAGTTACTTTCACAAACAAGCAGATTTATGCAGAGTAAATAAAATGAGCATTAAAAAAATTACTTCAAAATTCAAACAATCCCCAACCCATTTTCTCTAAAACAAAAAAAAAGTGTGTAGAAATAAATGTTTGTTTAATTTTCATGTTTCATTTGGCTTTGATGAAAAATACTTGATAAAAGATATTTAAATGTGATTGGCATTTATAAAGCCATAGATTATTCTTCTAAAAAATAAGATAAAGAAAACAATTATTTTTTTATCGCAGTAAAATATATATAACATATGAATTAGAAAATTCATTTTTAAAAGCTAATCTCAAGATTCTGGAAGAATTGATCTATGGTGACAGGTTCTGAAAGCTCTAAATACCCTGAGGATTGATTATTACTTAAAAACAGTGGTCAAAGGCTCCCTCTATCACTATCATTAGTCAAAGAGATCAACAGGCTAACTCCTTAAAGTTAATCTTAACCTCATAAATCCTTTTTGAATTATCCAGTAAGTACTTCATTTGGGGGGGGAGGGGGTCGGCTCATCTTAAGTGGGGGAGTGTCTCTCTCCCTCTTTCTCTCCTTACCTGACATTCCAATCCTTCCACAAGGGCTCCAGTCTAGAGTTAATTATTAGGCTGGATACTTCTGGCTCATGTTTCAGGGAAATACTGGGAACATTGCAGACTTGGACATTGTGCTGATGGACAGTTCTACCCAGATCTGGGGGTGACTATCTCTGCTCACTTCCACAGTTTCAAATATGCTGAAGTCAAAGCCAGCAGTCACAGCAATTAGCCCAACTCATTGTCCTTAATTTGCATGGAGGGTCCTTTGTCCCAGTTCCCCTACACAAGTTAGACTCCTGGCCACCTGGGTTTATTTCTGCAACCAGAATCCAACAGTTCTTAGTTTCTAACCCTGCTTAATATTAAATATTTCTCTTCATTTTAAGTTCACTGAAATATATACCCTATTTTTAAGTATGGGTGTGAATTTTTAGTTTTTTTATGAAGTACACTTTATCATTGCTATATGTTCAGAATAGAAGTTGCAGGTGTGTCTAAATGAAGAATTCAAAGAGATATCTAGTTATCAGTCAACTTCACTTGTGTTTTATTCCTTAATATTGTACATTTCAAATTTAGATGGAAGGGACAGAGAGGAATGATTACTGTTCTGTTTGTACTTCTATTAAAAGTTTGAAGATTTAACCGTGATTTTGGACAGATGTGCTAATATGCTTGAATTTCTCATGCTAGATAATAATTTTTTTGATAAATAGTATTTTCAGTCGTGCTGAAACTTATTTTCCTTAGATAAATCAAATGCAAATCAAATACTATTAATTCTGCACATGCATTTTTGCATTTATAATTATACTTGACTGAATTACAAATCTAAGTGGTACAGTGAGCATGAAGTAAAAATACTGTGTTTCGACAATCACCAGCTCATTTTCAAAATGTAGAGAATATCCACCATACAGCATTTTTGTCATTACTTACATGTAAAAGAACTTTGCAAAGCTCTTTGAGAATTTATCGTAAGATAGAAAAGAACATAGGGAATGCACAAGCAATATATATGATGCTTCATACAAGACTCTTGCCAGACTTTATGAAAGATTTTATATGTAGTATAGGACTAAAGTTTTAATATAGTTTATGTTATACCACATAAAGCATAACACATATTTTCTCTCTTAGATTAAAATATGTTTTAATGATATTTAATCAGAAGACTTTTATCTGTGCCTAATTTCCATTTGACAAAATATGAATTTAAGTACTTAACTCTTTCTTGGACCAAAGAAACACTTCTCAACTTTTCCTATCTTGTAAACTTGATGACAGACTCATATTTGATTAATACTGTTGTCTGATAAGTCTGTTTCCTGCTCTTTTTTTTAAACAATTTAAAAAATGAAATCAAAATAACAATGGGAGTCCCAAATCTTTACTATTTGAATGTGAATCTACATTACTGAACCCTCGAGTGAGACTTGGTTTACCCACCCAATCACAGCCAACGTTAGTTGGGCTCATGGTGAAGAGGAAAATTGTTCGTACTGTCAAGAATGCCTTCAATTGCACACAGCACATTGACAGATATAGTCATTTTTGCTCTTAGCTACCTCATGAAATAGGAAGTATAAGAAAACTGATTTTTTTACTTTTTCAACAATGATAGAGGTATATTTTATCACAACCAATATCGTCACTGAATATTTAATTTACACATAAAAATGAGTACTATTAGCTTATATGTAAACATTTTCATTTCCTTTAAGATATAAAAACAAGTATATGTGGGTGAATATAGAGAAGAAACATTCATTCGGTAACTACTATGAATGTTACATTATCTTATTTAATCTTCATGTTGACAGGCAAAAGTAGATTTGTCATTTCCATTTTATAGATGAGAATTGTGTTTTATTTTCTTGACATTATGGATAACATTAAACCTGTAAAAATCTTTTCAATTGAATTGATCTAATATTGAAATCGGCAAGTGTGTACAAGCATGCCAAGAGGCCCACATGCCCACGTGCACTGCAGATTGAAATAGAAATGTTTTGATGATAGTTCCAATCCCTTGGACTGGAATGTAGAAACTTGAACTATTTCAACACATTATGAACCCTGAGGATGAGCATATACACTTTATATATGAGTCATACCTGACTTAAAAGCATTAGTATTGCCATCATATTTGACTCAATAAAATATCAAGTAATGCCATTCCTTTTGGAAGCCATTCTACTTGGGCACTTTTATGAAAATGCAAATACTAAAGATGGTTTTATAAGTGGAAATGATAAATTTTTATATCAAATCTGATCTTTATATCATAATTTAAAGTAAATCTATTAATTTCAATGTGACAATAATGTGATTAAAAATTTGATCTGTGTGTATAAAAATGAATAAATGTATATGTGCATGTATGAACAATACCCTCTATTTGGCAGGATTTCTGTTACATATTTCACAGAAACAACTTTGTTAAATAAAAAAATTTATTTTGTTTAAAGAATTATAGTCTTTGAATTTTTAAAACTCTCATCACAAGCTTTTCTTTGCACCAACAGGAAAAATCTATGCATTTAAGACATTTGTTTTCTGGCTTACCTTGGCTTTTAGAGTTTTGAATATTTATTTAATCATTTCTATTCTCTGCTGCTGTAGGAACCCTATATTTTTATATTATTGAATGTGTAACTTTAAATATGACTACAACTACCAACAGTATCATGTAAAGTTCTTCTAGGTAGATTACACTGTTTTTTCAAATTGTCTGTTTTTGGAAATTGCAAACTTTCTTTTTTGTTTTTGACAAGACCCATATATATATATATATATATATATTTTTTTTTTTTCTTATTGGTTTGACTTGGGTAGTATATTGCCCACCCAGTGTCTTTTGGATTCTCCTAAACAACTAGACTCATAAGAATACTGCTGGCCACATCTGACTACAGGCTACTCACAAGTAGATGGGACGAGAAAGAACCATGCATGGTCCACTAGCAGGGCGGTCTTTACAGCAGTCCAGCAGCTGAGATGCAAGTAGGCGAGATCAAAATGAGGCAGGTGCAGGAATCACTCTGACTTAAAAGACTCCTTCTCTATAGAAACCATTATCTTTTGTAACAACAAAGGCACAACTTCTAGGACTTCTGCAAGGGGCCTGTCCAATGAAAATCATCACCATATTCAGAGAAAACCAATGTTAGGCTTACTACCAGGTACTTACAGTTCTCTCAGTTTTTATTCGTTGTAGCAGTCTAGGGTTATTATTACTATAGGTAGATTTTCTTAGTAATGTAGTTTGCATTCTAATTTTTAAAGTCAATTTTCAAAGGGAATATGACTAGACAGTTAATAAAAGATCAAATTATCATGAAGAAGGGGAACATGTGTTGTTAGCCCTTTATTCCCAGGCGGTCAACATGGAATTTGAGAAGATTCATTTAAGGACTAGCATGGCCTATTTCAGTTCTGTCTACAACTGCAGACTGTGCTGTAGTTTACTGTTACACTCACTGCACAGAGACCTGCTGTCATTATAGTTTTCATTTTGCATCCAAAGCATTTTAAGTATTTATGCCCCTTCTGTAAACTTTAAAAACCACAAACCTACGAACCAATATTTCAAAAACGTGAATGTTCTAGATTTATTCATTAAATTTTCCAAAGGGGATTTTGTGTCTTTTAGATGAGATTAGTCAGAAAGGTTGAGACTGCACTCTAAAAGGCTAAAACATAGAGTCTGTTAAGCAACTTCTGAAAGTAAATAAGGCTTCACAGAAGATAAGCATGGATTCGCTTCCAAAACTCAGGATACTAGTTCTGGAACACCACTTTTGAAATGGGAAGAGGCTCTAACAGGACTGCATGGTAACTCAGCTGTGGCCACACAATATTGTCATATATGGTCACACATGAGGTAAGCATGCCTTAGGGGGAAGGACGTGGCAGGAACTCAGGCTTCTCTAGAGGGAAGCAGTGTAATGGACAGATGATACCTTGTGAGTGCCTACAACTGTGATCACCAGTCTTTAAGGACTATTTCCAACTATTTCTTCAGAAAGGACTATGGCTGAGCAGCCTCAGAACATCTTAGGTGTGTCACTGTTGTTGTTGCCAATGCTAATTATTGAATTTTAAAAGCATCACTATGGATTTGGAATAATAATATTTAAATAAATGAATACTAAGATACTATATGTCAATTCAAATTGAGTTTACTAATTTACTGTTTAGGAATAGATATTAGCTGTACAATACAGTAATTGTAAAATGTGTGCGCATTTGTATATATACATTGTGTCATAATGAGAAGAAAATTAAACAAAAGTTTAGAGATTCTACTTGCAGTAAAATCAAAATAAGTATGAGTTTAGATAAGTAACACTAATGACACATACATTTACTCATATAATACTAACATTAGTAACACCACATCAATATTTTCATAAATGAGAAGTTTGAAATATATAGTTTGTCTAATTTTTAATGTGTATGTACATAATTTCATTTATGATAAAAACATCAATCAGGACATCAAACATAATTTTAAAATAAACTTCGGGTATTATATATTTTACTCACAAACTTGTGTGCTAATTTTTAAGTGAATGTTATTTATGATGATGCATTTTAATGACTAAAGTCAATTGTGACTGAATTAATAAACTACTCTTGAGTAATTAAATTTCCTGAAGTTACTTGAACATTGAAAAATGAGAGCATTGATTCTTTCAGTTAATTTTGCTGGCTTCTGTTAAGTGTTTATCATGAATTAAGAAATTAAAATGCATTTCTTACACTTCAAATAGATAATAAATTGCCTTTTTTTCTATTAAAGATATTATTTTATTCTGTCAAACCATAGACAACAGAATAAAATGAAGATGGTACAATGTAATTAGCTCAAAAGAGTGAACTTAATTTATCTTGAATTATGTGTAATATGAAAAAACACATGAAACCAGATTAAGCATTACTTAAAGAAATAGAAAAATATATTACAATTATTTCATATTCTTTTTGAAATCAGTGCTATAAATCTTTGGAAAATTTGTCACCGATATATGAAGTTTCTGCTAGAACTGTTTTTTTTACTCATATACAGCATTTCTTATATAGTAGATATTGGATTTCCACATAAGCTGTGGCTGGCTCTCTTAATTTGGATAAATAATATGCTTAAAGCATTTTTGGAGTTATCCCTTTCAGGAGAACATCTCCGAGTCACCCTAAATGAGCTTTGAAATAATGTTTATTTGTAATTAGGTTTAATCCCAACCTGTGCAGCACAAACCATCAATAATTGAGACACGTGAAAAAGAAGGTGGGGTAATGACTATTTGAAAGACCAGTGGATCCCTGAAGATTTTGATTTGTGCTAGTGTCTTTTCATTGGTAAACTCCACTGTTAGGGAATTGGGTCTTTTTCTACTTAGAAGCATTTAGGGCTAGGAAATGTAAAGAATAGGATTGATCCTTACCAAATTTCAAAGTGTCATGAGCTTCATCTTTGACGCTCTTCTTTCTGTCTTCACAACTTTCCCAATTCAGGGGCAACTTCTCTTCCCTTCTCTAACAACTGAGTCACCTCAGGCCCACGGTCTTCTAACTGACTTCTGATTTTTCCAGTTTTGAACCTCTACCAACAGTGGTGCTTCCAATTTAAAAAGCTCCATGCTTCTAAACAGCCTTTAATCTTTGGCTTTGCCACCCTCCTTCCAGGTAATTCCTAAGTCAAAACACTCATTCTATTGGTGTGATAATCACTGACAGGTCCTGGAAGGGAAGCCACTGAATGAAGACCCAGGATGCTGAAAAATAGAGTTTGATGAAACATCTTTTAATTGGAAAATAGAGATTGAAGAAACATCTTTTAATTAATAAAGTTTTAATCTTTGGGGGTGGTTACCATTATAATAAGAGGACACTTCTGATTTAAAAAAATAAAATTCTTTAATTATTCAGTTTCAGGAAAATTTAAAGAGACTAGATTTAAGCCAGGGGCTGAAGGCCCTTTGGTTTCACTTCCAAGCTATAATTTTCTACCTCAGGCTGCCCTGACTTAGCTGCTCCCTGATCAGCACTGGACATGTCAGAAGATCATTGAGATCTATTAAAATTCACTACCAACTTTTGGTGGTAGATTTTGCCATTCATCTTTGTCTGTTTTATGGTCATGCTCTAAACATTTTGAAATTAGCCAATGGAAAAACCTTTCTGAATGAAAGTCTTCTTTAAGAGCAGTTTCAAAATGTGCTTTAAATGATTACGTATTACTTGTCAATTTTTCACCCTCTCCATTCCAGGCATTCCTCCTCAGCCCCTTACCTCCGCATTCTCCATCCCTAGTATACCTTCCTTTTGAAATCAGTCAGAACCTCAGGGAGAGTGAAAAACGTAAAAGGAATACAAAGAGCCCTGGCTGAATGTTGCTAACTGAGTGAAAGTGAGGCTGCTGCAGGTACGAAGCACTGTTCACAGCGGCTTCTGCAGAGATGAACATTCATCTTTTTTTAGTAAACTTCATTTATATAATCAATCAAGTTGTCATTTGCAGTTTGCCTCGAATAACTGCTGGAAACTTCAGACCTTACACCGGCCTAAACTTTTCTGGTTTGCCTAGTTTAGGAAAGTTTACATTAAATTCAAAGTTAATGTGCTAACTTAGTGTTGATTTGGTCATTTGCTTTCTTGTTGTCATTTCTTTAAGTTGATCTTGAGATTTTTTTGTGTAACAAGGAAGAGCATATGTACATTCCTAACTTTTGAATTTCTTATTTATTGGTATTGTTGTTAAATTGCTGAAGTGGTTTTAGTGCAGCGCAATACGTATGGCATATGGTGTCATTTAAGTATGTTCACATTGTTTAGAATTGCACTAATAGACTTTTTTTAAAAAAAATTAAATATGACTCTTTGAAAATCATTAATTTTAAGGTTTATTTTAAATAGCCTTCCACATTCCGTGAAATCTTGAGCTTGATAGTATCTTTCCCTGCTCTGGATTTTGTAATGTGTCTTACCTGTGTGATTTATTTGATAGCTGCCTGTGCTGATGTATTTTCATACCGAGTTTCTTTTCTTGCTAGATGCTATGCTTCTTGGACACAGGAGCTTCTACTTCTTTTTGTGCAACACAACTATGACAAAGTAGGTGTTCAATAAATACTCCATGATTGCAAGTTGACAATTCCACCATATAAATGCGGGTTGACGTGTCTTCACCTTCATTCTTTATCCCCCATTTGCTGTTTAATTGACTATTAGCTGGAACAGATTGATAGACATAAAGACTTTTTTTAAAAAAAGAAAATTGGCAGCTATGTAAATACAGCACTTAACCTTGAGCACTCAGCCATTAACCTTAATCACTGTCCATTAACCTTAAAGCACCCCAGGTTTCTCCCCTTACAATCCCCCAAAGCAGACCCCACTCGATGCATTTTTTAGCAGGAAAAACAATCTTAGTAGAATGTTTTTATTGTTCAGTCAGTGGCTATAAAAAATGTATTTTAAAAGAGAACATTTCTTTTTGTAGATACCAATTAATTTTCCAGGTGTCCAAGGAAAGATAAGAAATTGGAAAATAAGTTTGAGGAGCATGTTAGGATATATTTGATAAGAGAAAGACTAGACAGTTCTTTTTTAAAGTACCATTTTTTGTAAGGTGGATAATCCGGAATAGTATCACATCATTTTCTACTTAACCCTGCAAATTTAGGAAAAACAAATAACATTTTCCTATAGCTATTGGTAAAATTTTATTTAATATTAATTCCAGAAATGAAGAAATAACGAATTATTTTAAGAATAGAGTGCTAGAAATATTTTCCATTTAATACCAAATTACAACAGAGAAAGGATAAGTGAAATTTCTTTAATATAACACTTTAGATTTGTTCTTGTAAGTATGCTTATTCATAAATGTAACCAATATTATTGAAATAATAAGAGCTCACTTTTTCATAATCCTTTGCAGTCAAAAAAATCCATATTTTCTCAATTGGATGTTTCACAAAAACTACATAAAATAATAATTATACATTATTGAAAGAAACAAAATGTCAAGTGTTAATGTATTCCAATTGATTGTGTATTGGTTTTATATCATCATTTTGTTTTCACCAAGATCTACATTCACTGCCTATGAATGTAGTAAAATAATGTTAAAAAGTTGCAAAAAGTTTTGTGTGTAATTTTGTATGCAGTTATGTTTTATGACTTCAATCCTTGGGGTAAAGCAGTAAATCAGTTAAGTTCCCATTGTATTCTCAACATAATACATCCTAGGGTGAGGTGAGGTGGAGTGTGGGAGGGTGGCTAGGAATTGGGGAGGGAGACAGAGCACCTTGCTGTATTCAGGAAAGTAACCTGATACTAATGGACTGATTATTTTTAGATTTGCCAAAGTGCTCAGTTTTGCTCCAAATCCCAGAGGGAACTGACACTAGAAGGTGTGAGCAACGGAGGGCAGGGGAGGATCTCTCTTACCTCTGAATTTCAAGGTGTATTTTACCTAATGTGAAATCTCGCTGGAAAAACAAACCAGTGTAACAGTATGACTTCAACCCTGGAAAGATGTTACCTCAACACTGGGCTGCTTAGCTGTTCAATTGGAATTTTACATCACCTAACTGAGGAGGAAAGTGATAATGAGGGTAACTTGGCAAAAGAGAGACCAGGCAGAATGAGCTCTACAGAGGCACATCAAATGCCATATTGACCGTGTTTTGAAAATTAATCAATAAATCAATAACTTTCATAGAAATTTCCATCCATATGTTTCTTTCACTCTCTAAGCATTTTTACCATTCAGTCATTCACGGCCCTGAAGTTGGTCTTGGAGGTGCACAGATTGTAAAACCATATTAATTCATATTCACTGTTTCACATTTTATTTAGTAGATTCTATATCCCCACACCCCTATACATATAGAAAAATAGCTTAGACACATCACTATACATTGGCATTCTTTTTACACAAGGTGACGAAAAATACATGCAAATTTAGCACAGAATCTTAGCAGATAAGTGGACATCATTTCTGTCTATCTTTGCAGACATTTCCTACAGTATATGAATTTATTCCTATAAGCTGCATTGCTTAAAGAACTATCTTACTTCAAGAATAGTTTAGCTCATTTCTATTGTTGAGACAGTGATGTGAACATATTAATGATATATCTTTGAATTATTATTTTTATTTTACAGACATGTGGCAGGTACTTTTTTATAATGCTTTTTACTTGAAGAGGAACAGGTAGGAATAAGACGTTTCTTTGTTCCTTTCCAAGTGTTAAGTGTTATATAAAGATTAGATACTAGGAAACTAATCAAATTTTATTTTTTAATTCAGAACTTGGCTAGGAATAATTAGTAATTATAGTCATGTCTCTAAGTTACAAGTAGTAGTCAATTTAATGATAGCACAATTAACAGCAAAGTAAACCATATTGATATTGCACAAGACAGTACCTGGCATTTAGTTCTCAGCTGCAATTTAAGGAGTCTGGACTAAATAAATTACATATTCTTTTCTAGCTCTATTTTTTTTTTCTACTTTCACTCTATCACTTTTTGGTGACTTATCAATTTGAATTATTACACATAAGGAATAAGATATTCTAATATTGTATTTTATTACTAAATACTTAAACAGCAAAACAATATACCCAGTAATGATAAAAGACAGATTTTTATGTTTGTTTATTATTTTTATCTTTTCATCTGGGCACCTGAATGCCTAGCATGTAATAGGCACATATGTATTTGTTGAAAAATTTTTTAATTCTTACAATTAAGCACTGTCAGTCTAATTTAATAAAACCAACTTCAAGTTTTACCACTCTACTGAATTATTTTGCAGACCCTAACATGGCTATTGTCTCTACATTTGGATGATTAAGGCATATTGAAAATATTCTTAAACTTTCTTTACCTTATCCCCAGGTTCTAAGGAAATATAAAACATTTATGGAAATTACAAACTGCTACCATAAATACCGTGCCTTTCCTGCAAATCTGGCTTTATTTGTATGTTTTACCAAAATATATTTTAATCTCAATTCACATGAAAACTAGAGATAAAGCCTGCCAGGAAAACAAAAGCAGCTCATAAAATTAATGCTGAAACATTTTAGAGAGAACTGCAAGGCTCGAGACTATTTTTCAGGGAGAAGTGGGGGAGAGAGGCTGTCAGGAACAAGTGCCACAGATAATCAGGAGTTCTATATTCCTGTGCACATCATCTATCAGTTAATAAAATATTTGTTCAGCACAAATTACTTACAAAATACTGGGAAGAAAATAAAGGAAATAGAAATGTTTCCCAGTTTCCAACTAAACCACCAGGTTGCATGTTATGTTGATTTTCTTCCTTAAAGACTGTTCTTGAAATTCATTTTGATCTTATTTTATCTGTAAAAGGGTTAGGTCAGAATGTCAGACCCCACCCAATAAAGTCAGCTTCAATATCTGCATGACTGCTTTTCTCACTTGAGATTTTCTCAAACGCTAAGTGGAAAGGAATTTAAGGAAATGATATCTGTTTCATATAAATGTTTTAACCTTAAAACAGCAAGCCAACAAACCACCACCACTCCAAAAGCACTGACAAGAAACAGCATGACCACTCGTCACATTCACACACACCCTCACACAAAATGAACAAACAAACATAGAAGCAGACCTTAAAAACAAACCAACTACAAAAACAGATTCTCTCTCTCTCTCAAACAATCCGTGATTGCAAGGAAATTTCAGGTTGAATGTATATAGTAAAAAAAATCACTGCACCCCCCCCACCCCTACCCCCAGCTCCAACACTCCTGGGACCCAGCACTCCTGGGGGGAGTGGAGGGGGGCCAAGAACTCTGGCGCCTCTAGCCCATCTGCGGCCTTGGGTAAGAAAAATGATGTCACAGATATTTCACTGTTTTTTCCTCATCCTCATTTCTTTCCCTTTTCTAGTACCTTTAACGACTTTTCACTCTCGTTATAGCATCTCTTCATTTTTTAAACTTCTAACATTTCTCCAAAGCTCTCTGATCCCCTCAGGTAGAGAAACAATTCTTCTGACCAAATATAAACATTCATTCCCACTGGTCCTCTGTCTTTGCTCTCCATTTTGACTGTGGATGGGGCTTCTTTTTTTCCCAGGGTAGAAGAGAGTGTGTCAGGACCATCACCTGCATTTGCCATCTCTGGGGATGTACTGAAGAACAGTGGCTGCTCATTAACATTTTATGATGTGCCTCACAATCTTTAGAGGAAACACACTGTATAAATGCTAAATAGTAATAATTTAGCTCTCTTCTCTCCTTTGGGTTCTGCATCCACCAGCTCTTACCCTCCTAAGGGGGAAAAAAGAGCCATATTATTCTATCTACCTAGAGGGTAAAATAGCAAGTGTAAAAGCTGCTATGAGAAGGAATAGTTGTACTCACTTCAAAAAGATGTCCAATTTTCTCTTTAAAAAAAAAAGAAAGAAAAAAAGAGGAGTCGTTGGCATAGCTATTGATGGAGAGAACATATCTATCACCCCAACAATTCCATATAATCTGAGTAGGGGAGCAGAATGTCCCACCTGTGCTTTCTATATTCCTTTCACCATCTCAGAAGCAACCTGTCTTATTAGAAGGACAAGCTTTGGATTCACCTGTCTCAAAGATCGTCCTTAGCATGTAGGAAGGTCCTGTCCTAGGTGAAATTTCCTTGTAATGCTGCATTGGGTAAACACACAATTTGCATCTTTTCATCCATTTTTTCCATTTAAAATAATGGAAAGACTATTTTCACTAGTAAGGAAAGTTGAAGTTTAGCTCTTTTGTTTTCTCTAATCATATGATTCGTAATAGTACATTAAGTCAGAGAAATAAGAAAGAAACTGTCTTTTTTCCAAGGCCGAACGATAAGGAAAGTGAAAGAATTAAGCAGATGAGCCTGAGGGCCTTTGTTGCAGTGATGGAACACGCAGAGCCATGTAGGGTTTTGAACTGATCCGGATCTCCAAGAAGATCCTGCATGCGTCTCAGGCATCTGGTTTTTTAGTCAGTAAAGGTAGGGAAAATACAACTATAACTCATTTCTGCCTCAGTAGAGTGTTGTTAATACTTGGCTTTTTAATTTTTTTACTGACAATTTTACTCTTAGGACCAATGTTTAATATATTTTCTATAGTTTGGGGGCTCCTGGTTATTATTTCAAATTTTCTTAGTTTCTGCACAGACTGAAAGTTGAGATATTTATATCCAACCATTCCCACAGAAATTAAAACACTTACTATATTTTACTTAGAATACAGAATACTTAAGACTTATCCATGGATGATATTTTAATATTTCCCAATTCTTTTGTTCTTGTAGATAATTTTATTCATTTCTAAATTATAATTAAGGAAAATAATAAAGTGATTAGATACAAAGATTCATGGTAAAATTTTCAGAGGAAATAAGAAAGAAGGACACATACTTAAAAAGTACCTATGTTTTTAGGCACATATACATATACATATGGTTTCTCTCTCTTTTTATTAAACTTAAGCAGTATGTCTACAAAGAAAGTATTTATGGCAGCTCAAAGAAATTAAGTAAATTGTAAACATTCCTACCTAGAGTTAGTGGCAGAGCTGTGATTAAGACCCAGAATTGTCTAATTCCTGTTTTCTAACAGCAATATACAGAACTCTTTGCACTGCCAACGTCACTCTAAACTGATAGCAATATTAAAAGCTGCTGTTAATGACATCATCTGCCATCTTGGGGAGATAGTATTACTTAACTTTTTAAATGTCAATATTTCATTTTGTTTGAGGTTTACCTTTCTCCATTGTAATTTACTGATATGATGTTGTTTGTAGCTTTGGTTTAGTGGGCTTATGTTTCTCTGACATAGTATGGTGAAGTGTGTCACAGTAAAAGTTTGAGCAGAATACCAGTATCTGATTAAGTTTATCTCTTATATGATCCTCTGTGGCATGTATGTTTATTTTTAACAGAAATTTTTATTTAGCTCTAAAATATTTCAAGGTATTTTGAAATCTGACAAACACTGAACATTTTATCTGTTATAAATGGGAGGCATGTTTCATCTGAAAAAAGCTGGTAAGTATGATGGGAAAAAAAGACAATCAAAATACAGATTGAAAAGTGGAGCAAATATTGGCAGCTTCATGACCAATAAAAATGCGAGCATTACGGAGTTTTAGCCTATTTCTCAAATAATTAAGATGTTAGCTAAGGTCTCTTTGTCTTTTAATGTCTAAATCTTTACCTCAATTTGTTGTTCCAAATCCAGACCCCATGAAAGTCCAAATTCTTCCTCAAAATTTCTGCATATTTTTTCAGGCACATGTTGGAATGGGGGAGTAGGACTATATAACGTTTTTTATTGTAACCCTTGACTCTTAGCTAACTTCTCCTCAGCTCATGAACATTTTTTACTTTTTTCTCTATTTTACTCATATGAGCATGTAATTGCACAAATACATCCACACATGACTTCTTTTCTATTATAGCCATATATTAATATTTGATTATAGACTGGGCACTCAATATGAGGTTAAGTAATCCCCAGAGCGATCTACTACTGTTCACTGAGCTAGTCTTTTAAAACTCTATTAAATTTAGTTAGCAATCAGTGTCAGGTCAGTGCAATTAATAATAATCATGGGCATTAACCTAAGTTACTAAGGGGAAAAAATCTGAGAGTCAGGTGATTTGGAGGGCCACTCATGTGCTCTTCATAATTAGAGGTAGCAAAGTTTTATTGGAACAAGGGATCTAAAAAAAGATTTTCCAAGTCGGCCTTATGTATAAAAGCATGTTTCCCTAGAAACCGGGGGGGGGGGGGCAACATAGAAATAGGGATGGTTTAGACTGTCTCTTTTTGGCTGAGGGAATTGGGGATTTTGTTGCACTCTAGCAATTCCAGGTCTAGATTTCATAACGCTTTCATTCTCTCTTTGTCTCACGAGGACATAAAGCCATTGGGATAGGTTGCTAACATAATTTCTATTTTTATCTCTCAAAAGACTGAAATTATTATCCCTAAAATCTAAGCTTTGCTTTTTTAATATCACTATAAATTAGTGATTACCTTGAAGTCTTCTGAATCTTTCTGCATAGATTTGTTCATTTGTGCCATGGAGAAATGAGATGTGTTACATCAAGCAACACTTTCAAAATTTTATTCAAAACCTTGCACTGAAAAAAGATACCTAAATATCCTCCTTTAGGGATTTCCTTGCACTCTTTTAAAGCTTTATGTGTCTTTTTAATAGGAGAGATACAAATATGATGACTCAGAAAAATTGTTAGTCTTTTAAAATGATATCGTGTCAAGCAGTCACTCTGATTGCTTAAAAAAAATACCTTTGGGGGGAAAAAAAACCAAAAACTAACAGTACAGTTTAATGTCAATTTGCCTGCAAGGCCACTCATAAGTGTTAATACTTTATGACCCAGGACAAAAGAAAGAAACGTCACAAAAGATAGAGGAAAGTGATTTAATCCCAGTGTTTATCTGGTTTATGAAGACTGTTTCTTTTTTTTTTTTTTCCTTTTTTTTTAATTTGTATTGCTGGTTATAAACCTGAGAGTTTTTGCTGGACTACACAATTAAAATGTCATAATACACTGTTTCAGTCTTTCTACTTGCTTGGGGGAAGGCCTATTAAACTAGGCCCATCTCTCTCCCCCTCCACCCCCCATCTATTCACAAGCCAGTAGAGAATCATAATCTATTTTTCCCTCTGACCCAAATAATTTTATACATGAAATCCAATTATAAAAAAAGATGTCAAGTGCAATCTATAAGGAGAAAGAATTAAAATCTTAGGCAGTCTAATGGGTGAATGGAGACCGGGTTAGAACAGGCCTACTTTTATTCCTGTAGTACTCTTTCTTGAGTTCTTACTAAGGAATATTACTAAATAAGAAGTGTTAAAAAAAAAAAAAAAAAAGATAATTGAAGAAGAATTCTGGGATCTGTGTGTCTAGACTTTGCTATATATCATAAGTAAGTAATTATTAGGTATTATCTATATATAAGCCCTAAGTTTTTAACATCTACTGATTCATCTTGCTTTGTCCTGAAGTCCCTGGGACAGGACAGGGTGAGATCCACCTGCCTATACTCTCCCATTTTTTCACTTTCTGGAATTTGACTTATTAGTTTGTTTGTTTATTTTAACAATGTTTCCTAACTGTTACTTTCTGTTACTGTTCACAGGATAATATGTGTCTCCAAAAATGCTTTATCACACAGCCTAGTTTTAATCTAGAATAAAATGTATTTTTTATTAGAAACATAAATTTGTCCAAATCAATGAAAAATTAAAATGAGGTTTGTGAAGGATATTGTTTACAAGAAAAGCACTTCTTCTTACTTAATTTTAACCTCAAAACTTCTGATAATGGAAAAAATAGAGGATTTATGAACTCTTTATGAATTGTAAGTATAGGGGCATCCCAATCACTCAAAGAATCTCTTAAGAATCTCGATTCCATTCTTTTTTAGTTGATCTAACAGTAAATTTAGTAATAGGTGAATATTTATTCACTGTACTAATCTCAGAAATAATGATAGCTTTTAATCGTTAATTTTTGTTTAGAATATTTAAGATGTTTTTGCTGAGATGTTTTGCTAACTTTAAAAAAAAAACAAAGTAATAGCACGGACAGCCATTATTTCAGATTAGAAAAGTTTGATTTTTCTAAAGTTTATATTCTTCATTAGAATAAACTATCAGCATGGTTGGAAAATAAAATTAACTGATTATAAGTAAGAACTCCTTACCTTTTGGTAATAACAACTTTATCGCTGAGACATCTCATTTTACATAAGTAATTGAACCATTTTATAGAGGGAGTCAACTGTATGTGAGAAAACAGAAATTGATCCAAATTACAGCCTTATTTATTAGGAGAATACTTTTATTTTTTTCAAAAGACTTTTCACATATACCTCATTTAGTACATGTGAACAATGATTTAGGTTAACAAAAAAATTCTTAATGATCATCAGATACCATGTAAAAGCACAAAAACTTTCCTTATGTTTTAGAACACAAAAGAAGGAAGTAACACAGCCTGCACTTTATTATTGCATATCAGATGCAAAGCTATTTCTATACTTCAAATCCAACTGAAAGCAGCTGCTGGAAAAATATCATTACAATGTACCTTAAGCTACAAAAACCAATTTAATGGTGACATTTTATTTTGTTCAGATGGTCTGTCCTTTTCTTCTGTTTAAACCAGTAAAGCCTATGGAAACTGTATCTGGATGAAATCACTGGAAGGTGAAGGCCCATGACTAAAAACATTCTTTAAAGATTATACAAGGTTACAGTCAAATGGGATAGCAGCACTAACAAGAGCAGTCTCCTAAAGACAGGAAGTAATATTACATCATTTAGCCATTCATATGCATAAGCACACATTCCCTTTCCTAGAAAAAAGATACAAAGTTTATTATTTAAAAATATCAAAACATAAAACATGGACATTACTTTTAAAACACATATGGTATTCTTCTCAGTTCAGCCTATTTTTATTTTTTAAATAAAATAATCACTTTTCTAGCCTTTTCAGGTCAAACATTTTTCTTAAATGTTGATCATTTTATTTACTTTTCTGGAAATGAAATTTAAAAAAAAGAAAATTGCCTATGGTTTTATTTCATATCAGTATGATCATGAGCAAAACTTGAAAACTAAAGCAAAATTTGGCCCAAAAGTTGACCTAGCCATTTCAAAAATAAGAGTATTTTACTGCAGAGAAAGAGTTTTTAAGAAAAGAAAATAAAAACAACTCTTGATATAAATCCAATACTCACAAGTTTTTATTAGAAAAACCTTGGAATCAGATTGTTTAATCTAGCACCAGCCTTTGCTGAAAATGGTGGTAAGAAATCTCTCTGTGCCTCTTACCAATTTTTATTTATAAATTGTTCTTCTCAACTGGTAGTAGCATATATTTGTTCATTCATTCACTTATTCATAATTTATGCATTATCTCTAAAACGGACTAACAATGAATTATAGATAGAAAACCATTGATTTGCATAGTTGATAAAAAACAAAGAGAAGGAGCAATCCAAGGTAACCTTGTTGCTGTGATGGAGGTATTAGAGAAGGATCCCATCTCCATTGCATCTAAGAACCTAGCAAAGTGCCTTTGTGATGACCTTAAATGCAGTAAACCAAGCACCTGCTGTGGATTGTAGCTATAACCTTTACATAAATAAGACAGTCTTGCCACTTAGGAATGACTCCCAGGTGGTCCTGATACAGCCTGGTCACATCTGCTAGGTTTTAGGAAGACCAGGGTGAGGGCTCTGCATGCTGATTGTGCCACATGACCTTGCTGAAAGTTTTGCATACAAAAGGAATTCAAAAATCTCCCAAGATGTGGAGAAAGAGAGCATTCTAATTTTAAAAATACAACATTGGGTATCTCAAGAAGTAACTTTTCCTCTCTGGCCTTAAATTTCCCTGAGTCTTACAAGTTTGATGGACTAGATAATTTCCAAGGATTTTCTATCTTCTCCAGAATTCTTAGCAATGGTAGCCTACATAGAGTTGATCATTTACTCATTCAACGAACATTTTTCTATGGCTTGATGAATAGAATATAGTTTCCGTCTGCCTTGGCCTCAGAGTTTTAGCAAGAGAGACAAATGTAAACAGAATACTAGAGAATAGATTTTAAAAAATACAATACTAGTGTTATACGCAGGCATGTTGAAGGAAGTACTTAAGCCTCCTGGTGTAGTCAAGAGAGTAGCTGTCTTGAATAAGAGTTCACTAGGTAATCACTATCAAGAGTAGAAAAGGAGAAGGCTATTACTGGTAGAGAAAAATGGTCTCTGGAGGTGAGGAAAGGTTAATAAATGCAAAGAGCTTTTAGAAGGTAAATGATGTTGGAACGCACAGAAAATGGAAAAGTTAGCTTTAAAAGTAGATAGAGGCCAGATCATAAAAGGAATTGCATAGGAAGCTATGTAGTTCAGTGATTATGGTCATGGACTCAGAGTTTAGTGCCTGGAGTGGAATTCTAACTTAGTCATTTCTGAGGTCTGCAACTTAGGACATTTTATGTAACTTCTCTTTATCTCAATTTCTACAAGTGCACAAAGGTGATTAGATTTCTTCCTTTTAGGGTGGTGCTAAGGAGTAAATTAGTTAATGCATACTAATGTTGAAATTTCAGCTAAATACCAAAATTAAAAAAAAAAATTAAATTCCAAATTGAGGTACCAAATCACCCTGGGAGATTTTTGAAGAAAATCTCTGAACACTGATAATCCTTCTTACCCATTTTGACACTGTTCACAGGCTGAGAGTGAGGAGTAAGGAAGCTGGTGTATAAAGAGCTTTCTTTGAAAAGAGCAGTTGCCAACCAGTGGGCATCTGTTCTCATAGGAGGAAGAAAAAAGTGGTGCTACCTCCATTTCTTGAGCCCAGAGAGGAAAACTACAGGCAAGAATGTCCCAGATGGGGACTTCTGAATCTCTCACAAAAGCAGTACAGTGGTAAAAATTCAGCTTCCACCATCTTCCAGGTCCAAGGTACCATCTCAACAGTCCAGCCTGAGGTTGGCCTGGGCAAGCAGGAGGGTGAAGATCTGATGTTAAGTCAGGTTCACCTTGGATGGAGATGTATATTCTTATACTAAATTGAGACTATGTTTTGTGACTTAAGTGATCATAAAGCTATCTTTTACTTAGGAAAGATCAGAGAATTCATTGGCCTGGCAGTGTTTTTTTCCACTGATGGATAAACATAACCTTCATGAAAAATGTTTTTGGGAAATTGATAGGAGACAAAAACAAAGTTACATTTTGGTTATGTCAGAGACTAACTTGCTCCACATACCAGTTTTACATTAAAACAACAAAAGAGTGATTGGCACATAGTGAGTAATTAATATTTGAGGAGTTAGAAGATATGCCAAACTATGAAGTGTGTCTTGGATAAATTGAAAGCTAATGTAAAGGAAAGAAAAATGATCAGCTTTACATAGCAGGAGATAGTTTTGAGCTGAAGTTTGGGTAAGTGTGTTAGGAAAGGAGAGGAAATTGGAGGTAGGAGGCCATGTAGGAAGCTATTTAATATCCTCCAAAGAAATGTTGATGCTTGTAATGAAGACAGTAAGTAGCCAAAGTGGATGGAGTAGATTTGGTAGATATATAGGAGGTAGAATATAGAACCTAGGGACATATATTGAAATGAAGAATAGGAGGAATATAGGATGATTTTCAGTTTTCTGGCTTGGGCAATAAAATAGGAATCAAGTATTTTATTTGTAGTATGTTGGATTTGGGATATTTCCGAGAGTTCCAAATAAACATATGCAATTGAAAATAACCATCCACGCCCAGGAGGCAAGGCTGTATTAGAGATACAAAATTGAAAATTTTCATTATTTATGTGGTAACGGTATGCATGAGAACACCTATTAATGACATCTATGAAAAGGAGAAAAGAAAGTCAGTGATAGGTCTTTATAATACTATATCTGAAAGTGACCTCGAAGATAATTTAGGAATGGTTTTCAATATTTTTTAGCTTAATTGAAGTGAGGTATTTTAAGTCTAATATCTATGACAGAAAAAAATGGAGCTATTTGACTGTGGAGACAGCAGGCGTTCTACCCGAACAGTTAACCTTTAACTTTTTTGAAGACCCTGCCATTTATGCAGAATACTCAGGGCTCCTAGGAATAATTTGAAAATCCCTAGTTTTGTATAATCTTCCATCTTCCCATTTAATAGATAAGGAACCAATAATAAGAGAATTTTGGTTATTTGCTTAAAGTTGCACATCATCCAGAGACACTTATGTATGACTATAGAATTCAATAATGGCAGGTTAAAAACTTATGTTTCTTACACTTAAGGCTTTTTATCTCTTATGGACATAAAGGAGATGGCTTCTATGTGACATTCTATAGGTTGTTATGTTTACTCCTCCCATATATCCCTGTTTGGATTTACGAGAGAACTTCTGTACAGTAATGTGACCTTGAAACAACTCTTTACACTTCAATCCTCTCTTTTTCTTTATTATTTTGTTAATAGGAATACATGCTCCTGGTTCAAAAGCAAAAAGGCATAGATTACATCATGAAAAGTCGTTCTCATACCTCTGTTTTCCAAAACCAACTAACTATGCCTTTCTTATGCATCTTACTTACATAATTTTTCCCATCTTTGATATCCATTCTCTCTATAATCTAATTTCCATGCACCAATTTCAGTGATCTTTTTTTAAACAAAAAAATAGATCGTATCACTACTTGGCTTAAAACCTTTTCATAGATTCCTGTGGCAATTGGGGGAAAAATGAAAATTTTTATCATGAATTTTAAGGTCTTAAATGATGTTCTCCTTGTCTACCTCTTTGGCATTATGTCACTTCATGAGTTCCCTCATTATTACTTTTATTGTTAAACCTATCAAATGTATTATTTGGACTTAAACCTTTGTATTGGTCTTGCTTTCTGTCTGGAAAACATGGCCATTTCTTTCCATGATAGGCTCTTCATTCATCAGAGTTCAGCTTAAATGTCAACTCCTAAGAGCAACATTCTTTTCGATCTTCTCTCCATTGTATCTTTAGTACACAACTTGGAGAGAAAGATTTCAATTCCATTCTGTGTTCTGCCACTCACTTGCGTTGTAACCTGAGACACATGACTCTTTCTTGACCATTTTTTCACTAGATCTCTCGTGTCCTTTTTTCCATGAGTCCACCATGATCACAAACTATGAAAGTGAACTTTTCTACTACAGTAGGCATCTATACATGGTACTTTCCTTCTTTTTTAGAATAAGCCTTTATTATTACAGATCTATTCATAAAAAAGTTCTGAGGAACACGGCTAATTAAGAATGCCAGACTGTGAGGAAGAATAGACATGATCTAAATGAAACCAGCCAGACAAAAGCACAGATCATAGCTATTCTAATTTCAAAAGTAAGACTCTTTAATGATCCTGTGGAGCTCACGTTAATATCTGTGATCATGGAAAATTAGTTCCTTACATTCTTTCAGTGATATGTTGGCTTCTTTACATAAAATTCCTTGGGAAGACTCCAGAAGTCACAGTTGCTATATGTAAAATTTTGTCATTTCTTGTTGTTTGATTAATATGAACCCCCTGAATTATATGCTGCACTCTAAAATATTACAGCAGTGGTATCCTGGAAATGTGATATAAGCTGAAAAGCAGGCCATACATCTTTTGTTGATACTTCAGAATGCTTCAGTAATAGGTACATTTTTAAGGGAAAAAAAATCATTCAGTATATAACATGTCAATCCTAAATGCCACATGGGAAAATGCTTTATAAATTGTAAGGTGCAAGTCATAAGACATTATATATTCATGGAGAAAGAAAGGAATGATTAAGATATATTGGCTATCACCAATACTTTAAAAAAAAGAGAGACTTTAAGACAGTTCCACATCAAAAGAAATGTCCAAAAAACTGAATTTCACATCGTTTTAACAGTATTGCTAGGCAGTAAATCTTCCTAAAACCTCTAAATCTTATTATTGAAATATTGGTCTTTATGGCCAAGATGTTAAACATATAAATTGTGAAAAAATTGAACAACCTGCCATTAAATAAGAAATGAGTCAAAGAAACATAGAATGAATCATAAATTTGTTTCACATAAACATGAAACAAATTCACTTCCTCCATGTGGTTTAGTTTTCCTCCATTTGAATCAACTTTACCTTAATGGTATTTGAATTAGCTGAGCAGTGATAGATTAGGTATTCTAACATGGATTTAACCTTTCTATGAATGTCACTGTTTATTTTGGTCCCAAAAGGCCTGTACACAATTTAAAGGAAGGTGGGACTAACAGATATCTCCATTGTTTGTTCTTGGCCTATCCTTGATTATACCACAAAATATATTATCTCTTCATGCATAAGTATCCTAAATTATGCACCCAAGATTTGTCTTTCTTAAAAGAAGTGAAGACAGCTGTAAAAAAGAGCTTTCCAAGTATTTGTGCATCAAAAATACATATTCATGGTGGAAAATTACCCACCAAAAATGTGCTCTTTCCAAGGGGCAACAATATAGTTTTGAAAAAGTTAAAACTTGTCTTCTTCATGCTCATATTATGCCACTCCTGGTAGGACACATTAGGATATTCAGCAGACATCCTTGAAATGTCGCTCTGTTTGAATGTTTAAACATATTGAACGTAAGAACAAAATTGAAAGATGTAAATGACTGAAACATAAGGCAGCTGCAGATTTCTCACTAAGAACATTTATCAACATATTTAATCTGCAATTCGCATCCCATGTATAGAGCATTGTGCCTATTGAATGGCATTTAGAATGAAGAATACCTGAAGGACATCACACTTTTGCAAATAAGCAAAATGGTGTATATACTATGAACGTTAAGATTCTATTTGGAATGCTGAAATAATTCTTTAAAAAGAAAAGTATTTTTAAAGTATTGGAATAAATAAACCTCCTTTTCAATTGCATGCCTATGTTTGAAGTCAAAGCAATCTGTGCATGTGAGTGTAGTCACCATGGTTCGATTTTGCACTTTGGTGTACCTGGGTGCCAGTTGCAAGGAATCATAGAATAACACCTGAAATCAAGAGACTGAAGCCTGGCTTCTCTACTTCCTACACGTGTTTCCTTTCTGAGCCTTAGCTTCCTTATTCTTGAGTGGTGCAAAACAATCCCTGTCTATCCACAGAGTGTTGTCTTCAACTAGATAGCACTTAATAAATATTTGGGTAAACTTTTGATTAAATAAGAAATCATATTATAATTCAAATTGCTGGTGTTCAAGTTATGGCCAGCCCGAGCTCTGGGAACAGTGCAAAGGTTTATACCTTTAAATTACAAATACTCATTTACCTCAATTTTACCAAATGGTGAGTTTTGACGGGTTTGCATTCTTTACCTCATGGTTGGATGGTAGAAAAATAGATGCATAATATGCCTGCAAGTTGTATAAAAATCTTCCAAAATGATTATTACTATTATCATTCTTCATTTGCATTATTTTTTTCCTGAGTATTGATTAGCCAATGATAGCTTCCCATGCTTCATCATATTTTTGGAAAAAATGCCCCAAAACATTAGTTCTGACAGAAAAAGATGAGCACTATATTACTAGTTCCTGAATATGTTATGAAAACAAAGCCAAACTTTTATCCCACTGCTTTATTTGCCTTTCTATTTGCAGGATAAGAAAGTCCAGTGGAAGTGTGCATCCAGAATTATAAAATTTTCTTTAAGTTGGCTAAAAAAATTCTAAGTCATTGATTCTTAACATTTTGAAAATTAGTTTTAAGAGCATTGTTGAATTGAGTCAGTGATATCTTCTTTAATGCCTCTGAAAAGTAATATTTAGCAAAGATTAAATTTGTATTAATTAAATCAAAATTAATTTGAAGAAAATTTTATTTCCTTAAGATTATTAAGGCTACCTGAGGAAATCACAAGACCTACATTGACTACAAACATTACTTCTCAGGGTATCAAGGAAATCTCTAGAAAATTAATGATTTGGACCCTATATTTCTGTTCTTCTGCTGATAATCGATTTTCCTCATGCTATTATTTCTTTCATCTCTGTTAAGTTTGTTAATATTTATTGTCCACCTGCTACAAATATTACTGAAGTTATTGTTTGTTTGCTTGAGGAAAAAAAAATCCTTGAGCAGTTTAGGGAGAATTTTAAACAGCTATAACTTGTCATTACTATTTTTGCTTTATTATAAAGAAATAAAACATAAAGTGCAATGGTCAGCATTCTGTGGGGAATTTCTTTTGTATCAATAGAGCTAGTGTGCATCTTTCTTGCTCTTAATATTTCGGTAGCTACACACTCTCTTTTTCAATCCTTGAGACAGAATGTTTAGAAATATGAGTATGTGGTTTTGTAAAACTTTTTTATTTTACTTTAAAAATTTTTTTTGATGGGTTATTTTATTTCACTTATTTTTTTATTGTAGAATAATTGATTATACATATTTGTGGGGGTACAAATGTATATAATCAATTATTTGTTTTAATTTGACCATTACACATTGTACATAACTATAGTTGTGTACAATGTGTGATGGTCAAATCAGGATAGTTAGCTTATTCATCATCACAAAACATAATAATTCTTTGTGTCTGTTAACGAGCTTTTCATTAACCCCCCTCCCCTGACCCCTCCTCTCCCCCTTTCCACCTGTAGTAACCACAGTTCTGTTCTCTCCTTCTAAAAGTTCAAGTTATTGTGATCTTTCTTTCTTTCTCTTTTTCTCACCCTCTTTTTGTTTTCTTTGTCCAGTAATTAATTCAGCTCCCATTTATGAGTGAGGACATGAGGTATTTCTCTTTCTGTGCCTGAGTTTTTTCTTTTTTTCTTTTTTCTTTTTTTTTGTCTTTTTCATGACTGGCACTCAGCCAGTGAGTGCATCGGCCATTCCTATATAGGATCCGAACCCGTGGCGGGAGCGTCGCCGCACTCCCAGCGCCGCACTCTCCCGAGTGCGCCACGGGCTCGGCCCTGCCTGAGTTTTTTCAATTAGCCTAATGTTTTCCTGGCTCACCCATGTTGATGCAAATGGCAGAATTTTGTTCTCTTCTCTGGCTGAGTAATATTCCTTTGTGTGTATATACCACATGTTCCTTATCCAGTCATCCATCGATGGACATTTAGGTTGGTTCCATAGCCTGGCTATTGTAAATAGAGCTGCGATAAACATGGGCATGCAGGTATCCCTTCGACATGATGATTTCCATTCCTTTGGACATATCCCTAGTAGTGGGATTGCTGGATCATATGGTAGTTCTATCTGTAGTTGTTTAAGGAACCTCCATATTGTTCTCCATAATGGCTGTGCTAATGTGCAACTCACTTATAATTTTACATGACCTTTTTTACTGATACCACAACAACTTTCTGCAACATGACAATGAGTTGCATGTTGGAAATATAACGAGTCCTTAGAGGATTTTTATGGAGAATAAGTACAAAATTATATATATGTAAATAAAAAAGCAGTTGCTAGGAGGGTGATAATATTAGTGCTATAGACTCAAAAAAGTTTTAGTGAAGGCTGGGAGTGAGATATCAAATAAAAATGTGGTTTTTGGGGACAACTAGGCAGAGAGCAGGGAGAACTCCTGTAACAAGTATGACAGCCTAGAGGCACTTTCTTTGAAGAAAAGGAAAGTAAAAGCAAGAATTCTGAGCTTCCTTGTAGGCAAAGAATACAAGTTGAAAAATAAATAATTTTATTAGAATACATTAGAAAATGCAATAAAAACTAAAAGATGCATCCCATTTATTTGTTTTGATGATTTACATAGCAACAATAGTTAACATTGATAAGTATTTTTCTGAATTAACAGCCTCAATATGTCAAATAATAATAAAGAACTTTTATACATGAATTTCTTCTTCTTAAAGAGAGACAAATAAAAGTTGGTGTACACGGTAAATGAGCAGTTAAGAGGGGTTCTTTTTACCAAGATACTACAGAAAGAAAGACACTCTCTTGATATGAACCTAAGACATTGCTTTCTCACATCAGAACTCAAAATCTTCCGGAGCATGTGATGCTTCTGTGATTAGAAGAAGAATAATTATTCATATAATTAAAATTATGTCATTCTTAAACATAGAATTTAACATAACATCAACACAATTGAAGAAATAGGATCCAAACATGAAGTCTTACCTAAGACTGCATAATGGATCAGTGGAAGTACCAGGACTAAAAAGACAAATATATACACTTAGGCCCTGGTTACTCACCAAGGTGATTCACTTCATTTCATTTACATAAGCTAAATATTTATTTGTTTATATATCTGTTTAACTTCTTCCTTCTCACACATCTGCTAACATATGATGTATTTATTTGTATTTCCCATTTTTCCCCCAATAATTGTGTTTTTCTCCAATGATCAGTTGAACAATATATTTGGAAAGAAATTTAAAACTATTTAGAAATGTATTTTCCTTTATGTATAATTAAATATATTTGTATGCGCAAGTCAGGACACCTCATATGGCTATTCAGAGGTTAATTACATGAGCTTGCATTTAATAAATGTAATCAGATGATTACATAAAAACATTTTTGATTATGTTTTGTTATTTGGGAGAAATGCCTCATTTAAGAACATATTCTAGCTTCTATTTAAAAGGTTTTATTTCTTTTGGGCAAAAGCTTCAATTCGATTCAAAGTTTTTATGTATTCAGTTTACTTGAAACTTTATTAGTACTGCTTTTGTTTTTCCGCAGTTACTAAAAAATAAAAAGGCAAATTTTCCTCCTCTAATGGTCAAATCTTTCAGTACTTTCTGAAGTTCATTAACTAGTATCAGCAACTTTCCTAGCATTTGCTCTACACTCAAATCTTGACTATTCATAATGAAGCAGAGGAACTGCAGAATTTGTAAATTGTCGTAAATACCTAAAACATATGGAATGTATTAGGATGTACGACCAAAAGTATATTCTGTACTTGAGGAATAAATGACTCAGAAGAAGGTAGAAAGTTGCCACTTTTCTTATTCTGCATCCTTCCTGACACTTCAGTCCACATGAGCAATAGCATTACCACTCGATTTCTTTCAATGGAACCAGATGTGCCAGTAGTGAATCTGATGTTGGGGTCTACTTATCTTTGAGACCATAACACATGTATATTTATATGTAGCATACAAAGCAGTATGCTTGGAACCTGAGGATCTAAACATGAGTGTGCTGACTTTATCACTTATTAGTTGACATTAACAAGTCACTGAGGCTGATGCCTCAGTTTTTTAACCATCATAATAGGTGTATGAAAATTTAACTTACAAAATTACTCAAAGATTAAATGAGTCTTTTAACATACTCTACAAATGCAGATCTATTTGAATGTGTGTTTGTTTATGTACCCCTGCAAACATTGAGATATCATTACAGATATTCAGTGTAAACAAAGCCAAATATACCATGGTTGTTTGTATAGGTTCAGACCTTCATTTTTGAATTGAACAATTTACTGAATGAAGTTAATTTTTAAAGGCTTTTCTATAGGATATATAACTATGCAGTTACCTAAATAAATATATCAATACTTATTAAACACCAAATATTTGCAAAATTTAAATCTTTCTGTTTGGTTAATGTGAGACTCAGTTTTCCATGGCAGAATTCTTATCATTTGATACCTGGTTCATTCGAAGTTAAATGGCCGAGATATAATGGTGCCTCCTTACTCAGTTACTTACAATGTCTGACATATGAATGCAACCAAAACATTTGATCAATGACTCCTGTATTAATTCAGGACTCCAAGAGTACTATAAACTAGATTTTTCTTTGGGCCTTCACAATGGAATAATAGATTATACCATATTAAGACTTTATCCATCTTCCAATCTCAAAATTGACTTGATTCAAAAATCCTAGATCTCTGAGTATCTAATTTATTTTTACAGGCATATCTTTATAAGCATAGAGGATTAGAGAAAAGAAAGGAGGATATTTTCTGCTTTTTAAGTATTTTTTCCCCATAGGAGAACTTAACAAGTTGTGAAGTGCATGAAATAATTTTAGAATATCATCACAAACAACCTTACATTTAGGCATCTCATTCACAAGTGTCAAATCTACTGTAAGGCCTGAATTGTCAAGATCACATAAATTGGGTAGCTGCCAAATTTCCATTTCAGTTTATGCTGTGTAGACAGGACATGTTTCCATATGACCTGCATGATTCAGCTATTCAGCTGTCTCATGAGCTATTTCAGCTATTGCCTATGCCAAAAGGTAAGAAAGAATATTTATTAGCATGAAAGTTGGAGTATTTTTTGGTTATTATGCTGATAACATCTTTTCCTAGACCTTCCTTCTCCCATATACAAAATGAAACCAGTGTTTTTTTCTTGAAATTCAGAAAAATACAACCCACAACTTTTTAAATTCCTTTACAGTTATAAATTTAAGAAAATTCTCATAACTTAGTTCTAATCTTTAAGTTAAAAACTTAAGACTATTCTTCTTGACTGTACATAAAGGTATTGATAAGAAGCTTCGGACCAAATTGTAAGGATTGTTCACATGGAAATTTCAGAAATTATCCCTCTGAGGAAAATAAAGTCCTCAAATGAAGAACTGAGTTTATTAACTGTTGCTGTCACTAACTCAGATTGCTTCATTGAAATTAACATGCAATATATGACACTGTTTTTTATATCTTTTAAGTTATTGTAAAGTGGTTATAAAATATTTTTATTAATCAAGCATCTATTAAACTTTTAGAAATTATCATATAGCCTTTTAAATATTTTTGTTAAGTAAGATGGAAGATATTAAACAAAGTAGTTCTATTTAAGTAAAAAAACACTGTAAAATAAACGTTGTACTCTTATTTGAAAAGAATGCATCGAAAGTATTTAACTTATACAATGTTTATGTAAGACTGCGTTTATTTTTATCTTACACTGCCTGTTTGAATATTTAAACATTTCAGAAGAAGGTATTCATCCCCACCCTTCAAATTTATAAAAAATTTAAGAATGAGAGTTTGCATTTTTCTGTCACACTCTTGTTTAAAAACTATCTTTCATATTTTAATGAAACTCATCTCTTTAATAGAAGGAATTAATATGGTACAATACTGTCTACTAAATTTATAATAAGTATTTAGTGTGTCTAAATAAAATTATTAACAAACAAGTATGATACCAGCTGCAAAGTCAAATTTTATTTGTGAGAGTCTTATTTTCAGTGTACTTTAGAATTTGTTATAGTTTTAAAGATTATATTAATCCTTGAGGGGACATTTAATATAATTAAAATAACTTTTATTAGGATTGTACATGAAATTACTAGACTTATTAAATCCATTACTTGAATCCTGTAAAATTAATTTGAGTGTACTTTGACAGTGGCAAAGATTTAATATTAGGGTGCATCATTTATATGACTGAATCTATGTTGCCTGAGTTTTGATCTTGCCACCAGATGGCAGGAAAAATCAGAGTCAAATAATTTTTGTTGAGTTGCATGAACGAGGGTTTTTTAATTTTTTTTTTCTTTTTTCTTTTTTTTTTTTTTGGCCATTCTAGGTTTTTATATTGTTGATATTTTGCACAAAGCCCAACATATCATCACTATAATATGAATACATAATAATACCTCACTGGTAAATGTTTTCTTTTTTTATTCTAATTATGTTATAAATAAATTTTTAATATAATCATACTATCATTGATATCAGAAGTTTTAAAATTATAATTAAAGTTGTTTTTTTAGTAGCATTCAACTTGCTGTAATGGTTGGTACTCTGAATCCCCAGACTTCCCAGGGTCAAACAACAGATTTCTTAGTTCCTTTATACACAGGTCTTCACTTAAAAGAATGACATGACAGTAAATATGTAATCATAGAGTTAGGGAGACGGGGGTGGTTAGAGAGTAGCTGGGTGAGAGACACAAAGAATAATTATGATTTGCAGTGATGAACATACTAATAACATTGATTTGAACATCACATACTGTACACAAATACTAATAGTCAACTCTGTACTCCATAAATGTGTGTAATCAATTATGTTTCAATTCAAAAAATAAAGTGTTTAATCAATGAATATTCGACAAAGAGATGACGGAAAATGAATGAAAAAAAAAATAAGCTGCCATATTAAAGTTAGTTCCTTTTTGGTCAAAGCCAAGCAAGCACTTATCCGTGGCTGATGTACAGGTTACTATTTAACCGAATAAACACTTTAAAGTCTTAGTATAACACCACTTCATGTCTGTAAGTAAAAAAACAACTTAATTATAAAACAGAATAAGGGCAGAAAAAAGAAAATATTCTCCACACTGCAGTAAGATTCTATGGTTCTTTAATATTTTTTGCATGTATGCTTTTTTTTTTTTCTGTACGTTTTTCAGAAAAAGGTTAGGTCACATATATTTGAAAGACATATATTGTAAGTGTACTTTTTTATTGCTCTAATACTTATTGCTTCAATCCCTCTACTTCATGTTTTGATACAGCAGTTTTCTTTATATTGCTTTAAATTATCGCTATAATATCAAGAAAGACAGGCATTGCTTCCTCCCTTTTCTGAAAGAAAAAGTGTCACTAGAATTAAATCATCTAATCAAATCGGGTTTGACTCATTAATGTGAACCTTTCACTCAGCTGTCCTTAGCATATTAGCAAACATAATTTTATAGAATTTTTTGCAAAAAAAGGCGAATTTCTATTCTTGATAAATTTCAGGCTACTCCTTATTAGGATAATGTAAACAATGGAAGATTACTTAATTCAGACAGTATGGCCTTTACATAAAGGCAAGCAGTGTCCTTTGGGTAGCTCCATTATATGCTATTTCCTGACTTTGCACAGAAGAATGTAGCATTGCATTGTGTGAATTAGGATGAGGTCTAATTGTCATTCAACTGAAACAAAGTCTCATCAACCATAATTTCTCTAAAACGAGATTCAGAGGACCTCTCTTTCCAGGCTTCTCACTGTTTAATTTGCATAGCAGCAGGTATTCAGTGTGTGTAAGGATACAACTATTTTTTCTCTCCAGAATTCCTTTGTCTTTGATAAAGATGAGACAAAAATTTGGGGAGTTTTGGACTAGGTCAACATAGAAAATTTTTAAGCTGTCACTGGTAAAATGACCTGCTACCAATCTATGGGATGTTATCATGCAAAATTTCAATGTTAACAAGAAGGGAAAAGACCCTGACAGTTTACAAAGATTTACTTCTGACAAAAGGGCCCTTTGTTTGCTTGCACAAATGGTCACACAGAGTGACAAGTGACCCAATGCACCAAGTTCAGACAAGTTGCAAAAGAAAAAGAAAAATGACACCTTTGGTCAGCGACAGATGAACTTTGCATCTATCATGCAGCTACAAGGAAAACAGCTAGGTGAATTGCTGCTGCTGTCTGCAGGTCTTTCATCAGTAGCACCCTATAGAGCTGTGCCTGGAGCAAAATGCATAGTTGGCCTGTGAGTGTCCATTACGTATTTTGGCTTTTTAAGCCTTTAAAACTAATTCTTAATAAATAGTAACATAACATTATTTATGTTTCATGGTGAGGGTCAGTAAAAAAGGAATCACTAGGTTTGGAAAAGAAGCAAAGAAATGGGATGGAAATCATCATGAAACTTATTGGGCCATGAGAACACCAGATTTACATTACCAGTTGTGCCATGACATATCACCTTGATGAAAGTTTCTGGAAATAATGTATAAATGCTTTCAAATAACCATATCATACTTACAGGTGTTTGATATCTATCTGGTATCCTGGCATTGCCAAGCCTTAAATGGTAGGACTGACTTCTCCATTAAGGTACCCATGACCTTGTACATAAAACAACCCTGATGGCACATGACTCATCCGGAGTAAAAGCCAAGTGGGTTTGTGTTAGAAACTCAATGATTTTAGCAACTGACCATTTCTTTTTAAATCTAAATGTTGCCTTAAATAACTACCTTGAATCTATTTGGCAAGTTTTCTGTTTTGCCAAACATTGAAATTTTAAGCTTTAAAATGCTGAAAATAAAAGAAAAAAAAGTGTAATCCTTATTTGAATGTTTTTATTCAGACTCGTTTCAGGTTAGAAAAAAAAAAGGATGTTAAAGATAGATTTAAACAAGTAAGTAAACAAAGATAGAAAATAGATTTTTAAAAATATATTTGAAAAATGACAGATCAAATGAATGTTACTAAATTCATTTATAGATTAAGATTAAGAGGAGAACAGAGATTGCAAATTTAATCCAAGTAACTCTTCCTTTATTTGAGGAAAATATAATGACACTAAATTAGATTATGTGGACTATAGAGTAAAAGAAAAACTGACTTCCAGCTTCTTCATTAACCTAACTTGGAGGAGGAAAAGTGAAAGAGATAACTCATTTTAAAAAATTGAAACTATGTTCCTATTTACAATAAAGCATCCAATGAAACATGAACTCAGCATAAAACTGGGTCATTGGTAATTTTCCAACAGGAGTTTTGCCATGGCAAATTTTCTGTGGCAAGTTTGCTATGACCTTTTAAACTGTCACTTTTTATAGTACTGAATTTCAGGGATAGTAGAAAGTTCATAAACAAGAGAATTAAGTTCCTTCTGCACCAAATATTCATTCTCATATAAGGAAAATTTCCATCTATCACCGTGTTCCATAAAAATTACTACTATCACCAGTAAGAGTAATCTGAATCTCAGATTAACCATTTAGTTTTGCTTATTCAACAATATTTTAGAAACATCTGTAATCAATTTTGGAGTTATTTGTGATAGCTAGGCAAAATTCATTCCAGAATGATACAAAATTGACAACAGGAGCTTTTCCCTATGACCTATATTACCCACGGAGATGATTTTAAATATCATCCAAAGGGGAAGAAAAAGTTTCTATGCAGGGCTAAGAGAAATGTTATGTGTGTACACATATTTTAACCCATCAATTTTGCATCTGAATATTTATATTATATAAATATTCTAATCACTGAAGATAAATATATGTGCCAGGTGAAAAACTGAAAGCTTTTTCTCTAAGAGAAGGAACAAGGTAAGGATTCCCACTTCTGTCACTTTTATTAAACACAGTACTGGAAGTCCTAGCCAGAACAGTCAGACAAGAAAAAGAAATAAAAGGCATCCAAATTGGAAAGGAAGGACTAAAATAATCTCTGCTTGTAGATGATATGATCTTATATCTTCCCATGGATTAAATATCCCCCCAAATCTCATTGAAACTCAATCCCCTCTGTGACAGTGTTAAGAAGGTTGGAAATCCTATTATGGTAAATGAAAGGTGAGGCCTTGAAGAGGTGATTAGATTGTGAGGACTGTGCCCTTGTGAATGGGTTCATCTATTGATGGAGTAATGGGCATGTTTCTGATGGTTTTAAAAGGATGGTGAATGAGGAATTAGTTCTTTCTTGTGCAGCCATCTGCCATGTGACACATTGTATCACTGTAGAGCCACCATCAACAAGGCCCTCACCAGATGCATTCCCTAGACTTTGGACTTCCTGGCCACCAAAACTGTAAGCAATAAATATTGTTTTTGTTTTTGTTTTTGTATTAACAAATTACCCATTTTCAGGTATTTCTGTTACAAGCAACAAACATGGACTAATACATATTTAGAAAACCTTAAAGATGCCCCACAAGGATACAAAATCAACATGCAATATTTAGTTGCATTTCCAAACACTAACAACAAACTATCCAAAAAAGAAATTGAGATGACAATCCTATTTACAATAGCATCAAAAGGAAAAAATAATCCTTAACCAAGAAAGTGAAAGACTTGTACAATGAAAGCTACAATACATTTCTGAAAGGAATTAAAAAAAACATGACATCAACAAATGGAAAGATATCTCAGGCTCATGAATTGGAAGACAATATTTTTAATACATTTAATATTTTTAATATTTTTAGTACTATCCGGTTACTTACAGATACAATGTAATCCCCATCAAAATCCTAATCTTTTTTGCAGATGTAAGAACAAAAACACTAAAGTTTGTATGAAATCATGAAGGACGCTGATTAGCCAAAACTATCATGAGCAAGAACAAAGCTGGAGGCATCACAAGTTCTGATTCTAAAATATGTTACAAAGCTACAGTAATTAAAATTGCATGGTACCAGTGTAAAGACACATATAGACCAGTGGAACAGAATAGAGTCACCAGAAATAAGTCTATGCATATATAGTCAACTGATCTTTTAAAAGGATGCCAAGAATACACAATGGGGAAAGGATAGTCTCTTTAACAAATGTGCTGGGAAAACTGGATATCTTCATAGAAAAGAACAAAATTAGACTCATACCACACACTAAAATCAACTCAAAATGGAGGAAAGACTTAAATGTAAGACTTGAAACTCTAAAACCCTTAGAAGAAAACATAGGGGAAAAGTTTTATGGCATAGGTGTAGGCAATAATTTCTTGGCTATGACACCCAAAGCACAGGAAACAAAAGCAAAAGTAGACATGAGTTTACATCAAACTAAAAAGCTTCTGCACAGCAAAGGAAACAATTGACAAAGGGAAAAAGCAACAAACAGAATGGAAGAGAAATGTTTGCAAGCCATATATTTAATAAAGGGTTAATATTCAAAATATATAAGGAACTTCTACAACTCAGCAGAAAAACTACAACTCAAAAGCAGAAAATCAAATTACCCAATTACAAAATTGGCAAAGAATTTGAATAGAAATTTTTTCAAGGAAGACATGCAAATGGCCAACAAGTAAATTAAAAGATGCTCAACATCCCTCCTATGGTTTGAATAATCCCTCCAAAACACATGTTGAAATTTAACTGCTATTGTGATGCTATTAAGAGGTGGAACCTTTAAGAGATGATTAGGATGTGAGGGCTCACTCTCATGAATGGATTAATGTTGTTATCTCAGAAGTGGGTTCCTAATAAAAGGATAAGTTTGACCCCCTTCCTCTCTTGCTCTTCCACCTTCTGCCATGGGATGACTCAGCACAAAAACTCTTACCAGATACTAACACCATGCTCTTGGACTCTCCGGCCTCCAGAACCATGAGCCAAATAAACTTCTATTGTTCATAAATTACACAGTCTGTGGTATTCTGTTATAGGAGCAAAAGATGGAGTAAGACAATCATTAATTATTGGGAAAATACATATTAAAAGCACAATAAGATATTGTTACAATGTTGGCATTTTGCGAAGTTTCTTTGGTATAGACCAGTGAGACATAACACCCCCACAAGTCAGGCAAAGCAAATGTACTGCTAACAAATAGGAAGCAAAGATAAACAGAAGCTTATAATCCATGTTGAGCTGGTTCCCAAAGACTCAGGGAAGCTGCCCAAGGTGGATAGAGTCCCATCAGCCCATGCCCCCTGTTGCAACCCAGCTGAGAATTCCCAAAAGCACTCAGCTTTGGGTTTTATACCTCGGGCACACATGGGTTGTTGAGGTCAAGTGTTTCAGAGCAACCTGTTCTGGAAGGAAAAAGGACACAGCCCATGTTGTTCCAGAAATTTCTTCACCTCAGAATGTTTCATTCTTGGTACTTTCTGCCTGAGAATTGCAAGCAAGAGGATGAAGAGCTAGGTTGGCCAAGGCCATCTGGGGCCCTGTCCTCCTGCAGATGTCTGTCATCAAGAAAAAAATTTTAAAGACAAGAAATGTTGGTGAGGATGTAGAGAAATTGTGCTCTTGGTGGAAATGTAAAATGGGTGCAGCTGCTATGGAAAATGGTATGGAAGTTCCTCAAAAATTAAATATAAATTAATATAACTACCATATGATCCAGCAATCCCACTCTTGGATATTTATTTAAAAGAATTGAAGTCAGGATTTCAAAGAGATATCTGCACTTCCATGTTCATTGCTGCATTATTCACAATAGACAAGATGTAGAAACAACCTAAATGTCCATAAATGTATGAACGAATAAAGAAAATATTGTAATACATACAATGAAGTATTAAAAATGGAAAGAAATCCAGACATTTTCAGCAACATGGATAAAATTTGAGGGTATTATGCTTAGTGAAATAAACCAGTTACAAAAGGACAAATACTTCATGGTTCTGTTACAGGAGGTGCCTAAAATAGTCAATCACAAAAGCAGAGAGTGAAATGGTAATTTCCAGGGGCTGCAGTGAGGGATGATTGGGTAACTGTCATTTAATAAGAGAGTTTGTATAAGGTAGATACTTCATCCTTTATTGTGTGCAACAATTCACTGATACAGCCAGATGGACCTGTAGTTTTCTTTGTTAGAAGAATGTTACAAATTCAATTACTTTAATTGGATTTACTTTTTTTCATTTCTTCTTTTTTGGTTTTGATAAGTTATGCTTTGCAAGAAATTCACCTGTTTTATCTAAGTCGTCAATGTATTAGCATAACAGTGTTCATTATTGTTAGGAAAAAACATACACTGCAGTGTTTTTCCTCTACTCGGTAACAATCAACACAGGAAACAGATTTCTGACTTCTGTGACAAGGTGTGAGGGTATTTCTCCCCACTGGCAAGCAAACCAGCAATTCTCCAGCAGACATCACCTGGTTGTCCTCTAATTCAATTCAATTCTGACACAATCTACCTGGAGATAGTGTCAGACACCATAGTGAGCTCCATCCCACAAGACTGCCACCCACTTCACATGCCACTCACAAGCCCAGGCCTCTGGAAGGTCTGACCAATCAGCTATAAAACAGGGTTCCCACAATGTTTTCCTTGGGTTCTATTAGTTTTCTACAGTGGCTCTCTGAGCTCAGGAAAACACTTACATTTACTGGTTTATTACAAAGTATATTTTAAAGGATGTAAAGAAACAGCCAGATGAAAGCATACATAGGGTGAGGTCTGGAAGGGTCCCGAGCACAGGAGCTTCTGTTCCTGTGGAATTGGGGTGCACTACCGCCGCCCCCAGCAGATGAGTTCAGCTGTCCAAGAGCTCTTCATACCTTGTCCTCTTGGATCTTTTATGGAGATTTCATTGAATAGGCATGACTGAAGCATGAACAACCATGTATACATGTGATTGGACAAAAGGGTATGATCTAAAAGTAACAGGCTGGGTGGGGAAACCCAGCAAGGCATGTTTGTTCAGGTTCTTCTTGTCCTCTCTGTGCAGCATTCCTTCCTCCCAGGCATGGAGCAGGACTCCTTTTGGAATGGGGTTCTTATGACCTACAATCAGACGAGGGGGGTCAGAGAATTTCTTTATGGCCACTTCCAAGACAGAAAGATTAGGGTTTTATGACTGGCTTCCAGGCTGTTTTCTATCACCCACCTTGGGAAAGAGGGATTCTAGTTTCTATGGCTTGCCTTTGGGAGACAAAAGAACAGGTGAAAGGAGGGCAGGAGAAGGTCAGAGAGAAAGACTCAGTTTTCTGAGGCCTAAAGTGCCCCAACATTATAACAAAAGAACAGGGTTATTGGAGTTGTGAGACAGGAACCTTGGGTGATCATAATATCCCAACTATATACTCTGTGTTTTTTATGTGTGTGATCGATAGAAATGTTCCTGCTTTCAGTTCTGTTTTTGTAATTTGTATTTTTTCTCCCTTTTTCTTGATCAGTTTAGCTAGAGGTTTAACAATTTAATAGCTTTAGACTTTATTGATTTTTCCCTATGATCTGTTTTCACTTCATCTTATTTTCATTATGTTTTTTCCTTCTATTTAATGTGGTTGTAATTTGCTCTTCTTTTCTGTAGCTTCCTCAGATGACAGGTTAGATAAGTGATTTCACACTTTTCTTTTTATGTATGAATTTTTATTCAAGGCCCTGTTTTGGCTACATTTCACACATCTTGATGTCTTAAGGTGTTAATTCTCTGAATTAGGAATTTGGGAAGTGCCTGCTGAGGCAGTTCTGGATCAGGTCTTTCATGTAGTTGCAGTGAGTTGGTAGCTGGAGCTAAGATATCACAGTGTTGTAGGAGGTTGGGCCAGGCCAGTTATCACCCTCTCTCTCTGAGCAACTCACTCTTAGAGCCTCTTTCCCAGAGCCTGACTCTCTCCCGGAGCTTCATCGTGTGGTCTTTCCAAATGAGTTATTTTAGAATTTTTCAGAGGATGATGAAATCAAGACATTCGGTCTGTTTATATGGTGGCTCAGACTCCAAAGGCAGGGTCCCAAGAATACCAGGTGGAAATTACACCACTCTTACTGACCTAGCCTTGGGTGTCACATAATGTTTCTTCAGTAATAGTCACAACCTGCTAAGATTCATAGAGTGGAAAAATAGACCTTATCCTTTTGATAATGGAAGAAGTTGCAAAGTCACATTTTAAGAAGAGAATGTCATTTAGGAGATATTATTGTAATTATCTTTGGAAAATACAATGTGCTACATCGTCTTTGACCCATGGTTTTATATTGTTATTTTTTCCATTTTTTTTATTGTGGTAATATACATATAACAGAAATTTTCTATCTTAACCATTTTTTAAGTAGACAGTTCAGTAGTGTTAAATATATTCATATTGTTTTGCAACCATCACCACCATTCATCTCTGGAATTCTTCATTTTGTCGTTTTTCCGTGACTGGCACTCAGCCAGTGAGTGCACTGGTCATTCCTATATAGGATCCGAACCCGCGGCGGGAGCGTCGCCGCGCTCCCAGCGCAGCACTCTACTGAGTGCGCCATGGGCTCGGCCCAAGGAATTCTTCATTTTGTGAACTGATACCCATTCAACAATAACTTTCCATTCTTACCTCCACCAGCTTCTGGAATCAGCCTCTCTAGTTTCTGTTTCTATGATTTGAACTACTCTAAGTACTTCCTATAAATGGAATTATGCAGTATTTGTCTTCTTGTGATTGCCTGATTAAACTTAGCATAATGTCCTCAAACTTGTCTCATATGTCAGGATTTCCTTCCCCTTCAAGGCAGAATAATATTCCATGGTATGTATATATAACATTCTGCTCCTCCATCTATTTGTCAATGGGCACTTGGGTTGCTTCTATGGTTTAATTATTGCGAATACTACTTTTATGAACATTTGTGTACAACTAACTCTTTGAGACTCTGCTTCCAATTATTTTGGATATAGAAAATTAGAAGTAGAGTTTTGGGTTTAGAGACCTAGAAGTGGAATTGCTGGATCATATGATAATTCTATTTTTAATTTTTTGAGGAACTGCCACACTGTTTTTTGCTGTAGCTATACCATTTTACATTCCCACCAACAATACACAAGTGTTCCAATTTCTCCACATCCTCACCAACACTTTATTTTCTGTTTCTTTTTTGATAGTAGCTATCTTTATGGGTGTGAGGTGGCATCTCTTTGTATTTTGTATTTGCATTTCCCTAATTTTTAGTTATATTGAGTATTTTTTACTGTGCTTATTGGGCACTTATATACCTTTTTTGGAGACATGTCTATTTGAGCCTTTGCCATTTTTGAATTAGGTTGTTTTGTTGTTGTTGTTGAGTTTTATGAATTCTCTACACATTTTGGATATTGACCCCTTATCAGATATACAATTTGAAATTATTTTCTTCCATTCTGTCTACTGCTGTTTTACTCTGTTCATACTGTTTTCAATTTAATGAAGTCCAAATTGTCTATTTTTTTGTCATGTTGCCTGTGCTTTTGGTATTATATTCAAGAAATAATTGCCAAATCCAATGTCATGAAGTTCTGCCCTAAGCTATCTCTAAGAGTTCTATAGTTTTAGGTCTTATGTTCTGGCCATGGATCCATTTTGAGGTAATTTTTGCATATGGAGTTAAGTAGAGCTTCAACTTTATTCTTTTGCCTGGGGTACCTAGTTTTCCCACAACAATTTATTGAAAATATAATCTTTCTTTCCTTGAATGGTCTTGGAAACCTGTTGCGAAACATTTGACCATATACGTGAGGGTTTATTTCTTGACTCTCTATTTTATTCCATTGGTTTATGTATCTTTATGCCAGTATCACATTGTTTTAGTTATCGTGGCTTTGTGCTAAGTTTTGGAATCAGTAAGTGGGATGCTTCTAGCTTTGTCCTTCTCCCTCAAGATAATTTTAGCTATTTGAGGTCTTTTGTTATTCCATATAAATTTTACAATTTTTTTTTCTATTTCTGTTAAAAAAAAATTGGTATTGCATTGAATCTGTTGATCACTTTGAATAGTACTGACATGTTAACAATATTGTCTTCCAATCCAAGAACATGGGGCATCTTTTCATTTACTTTTAAAATTAGCTTAACTTAAGTTACTTTTAAAATTTCTTTTAGAAACATATTGTAGTTTTCATTGTATAAGTCTTTACCTCCTTAGTTAAGTTCATTCTTAAGGCTGTTTTTTTTTTTTTTTTAAGTTAGGAATTATATTTTTAAATTTCCTTTTCAGATTTTTCATTGTTCACATATAGAAATGCAACAAATTTTTGTGTGCTGAATTTATACCTCGCTATTTTGCTGAATTTATTTATTAGTTCTAAATTTTTGTGTGTGGAATAGTTAGGGATTTTTGCATATAAGATTATATCTGCGAGCAAAGATTATTTTAGACTTCCTTTCAAATTTGGATGCTTTTTATTTATCTTTCTTGCCTAATTTCTCTGGCTGGCACTTCCAGTAGTATGTTAAGTAGAAGTAGTAAAAGGGGATATCCTTGCCTTGTTCCTTATATTACAAGAAATCTTTCACCCTTGAGCATGCTGTCCACTATGGGTTTTTTATATATGACTTTTATTATGTTGCAGTAATTGTCTTCTGTATTAGTCCATTTGTGTTGCTATAACAGAAATACCTGAGACTGGGTAATTTATAAGGAAAAGAGGGTTATTTGGCTTACAATTCTAGGATAGCTACATCTAGCACAAGCCTCAAGCTGTTTCTACTCATGGTGGAAAGCAGCAGGCAGCCGGTGGGTACAAGCAGATGGTGAGATGAAGCGAGAGAGAGAGAGAGAGAGAGAGAGAGGGAGGGAGAAAGAGAGAGAGAGAGAGGTGCCAGGGTCTTTTAAACAACCAGCTCTCATGGAAACTAATAGAGTGAGAACTCACTCACTACCGCTCCTTCTCCGGGGAGAGCATTAATCTATTTATGAGGGATCTGTCCCCATGACTCAAACAGCTTCCAACACTGTCACATTGGGGATCAGATTTCCATGTGAGTTTTGGGGGACAACACATCCAAACTCTATCACCTTCTAATTTAGTTTGTTGAGTGCTTTCATCAGAAAAGGGTATTAAATTTTGTCATTTTTTTTCTCCCTCAATTTTTCTTTTCTTTCATTCTGTTAATGTGTATTACGTTAATTGATTTTTCCTATGTTAAGCATCTTTGCACTCCAAGAATAAATTGCATGATGTATAATCCTTTAAAAATGTTGCCAAATTCAGTTTGCTAATATTTGATGAAAATTTTTGCATTGATATTCATAAAGAATATTGGTCTTATGTTTAATTTTCTTGTAATGTCTTTGTTGGCTTTAGCATCAGGGTAATGTTGGCCTCATAGAATGATAGGGAGTGTTTCTTCCTCTTCAATTTTTTGGAAAAGTTTGAAAAAGATTGGTAATAGTTCCTTAAATATTTGTAGAAGTCACTGGTAAAGCTATGAGATCCAAGGCTTTTCTATGTCAAGAGATTTTTGAATACTGATATAATCTCCTCACTAGTTATAGGCCTATTCATATTTTTATTTCTTTATGGTTTAATCTTGGTAGATTTTGTATTTCTAGGAATGTGTCCATCTCATCTGGGTTATCTAATGTTTTGGCATATGGTTGCTCATAGTACTCTCTTACAATCCTTTTATTTCTGTAGAATCAATAATAATGTCCCCACTTTTCTGTCTAATTTTAGTAATTTGAGTCTTCTCTCCTTTTTTCTTAGTCCATGCAGCTAAAGGTTTGTCCATTTTGTTGATTTTTCCAAAGGACCGTCTTTTGGTTTCAGCAATTTTCTCTGTTATTTTTCTCCTCTCTTTTATTTATCTCTGCTCTAATCTTTATTATTTTCTTCCTTCTGCTTGCTTTGTGCATATATATTTTTTACCCTAGTTTATTAAGTTGTAAAGTTGGGTTGTTGCTTTGAGATCATTCTTGTTTTTTCATGGAAGCATTAATAACTATAAATTTCCTCCTTAGCACATTTTCACTATGTCTCATAAGTTATAGTATATAGTGTTTTTATTTTAATTCATCTCTATGTATTTTCTAATTTCCTTTGTAATTTCTTCTTTGATTCATTGGTTGTTTAAGAGTTTGTTGTTTAATTTCCACAAATGTGTGACTTTTAAAGTTTTGCTTCTGTTCTTAATTTCTAACTTTGTATGATTTCTACATTTTAAATATATTGAGACTTGACTGTTTATTTGTTGAAAACCAGACATTTGAATCTAATAATGTGGTGAGTCTGAAAAACAGATTCTTTTCCTTTCCAGGGTTTGCTGCTTTTGTGTTTTTGTTTTTTGATTGCTGTAAGTTGTCTTTGTGCCAAGGACCAACCTGAGGTATAAACTTTAGTTCTTCTCCAGTCTTTTCTATGCTAGTGCCTTACATTGAGCATGCACAGTAACATTCTAATTTCCCATGTATATTCAGTTGCTTTTAATGTTCTAGTCTTCAGTGTCTCACAAAAAGGAAAAAAAAAAAGAGAAAAATGAAGGAGAGGTGGAAGGCACAGGCCCTTTAAATCCTTTGTAAGTCTCTTAAGCCAGAAGGGGAGGGGCTTGCAAGAATGTATGTATCTCTGTGATTAGAAAGAATAATTAGAAATGTAGACCAGATCTGCTCCCGTATTTTCAGAAGAGGGTTCTTTTTGCCCACCCTGGCTTTAACAAGCTGTGTTCAAGTTGCTGCATGAACATGTGCACTGCTCCTTGACATGGTGCTGAGTGGTGGCGATTGGGTAGCAACTACTGTGCTAAGAGCTGACAGTGACCAAAATTAACCACAGTTTACCATCCAAGCCTTCTTCTGGAAGATGCAAGCCTGTTACTAGATTCCAGAGTTCCAAGAATACTTACATCAGACAGATTCTGCCATTGTAATTTTTGTGTTGGTGAGGACACAGGTTCCTGCTGCTTTATATTCTGTCATCTTCCCGGAATCTTCTATCTTTGTATTACTTTTTAACAAAATATATTTTTATTTATTTTCCCCCTTTGCTCCAAATATAATTGTCATACATATTTGTTTACTTCTATATCCCCTTACCAAGTATAGTGCCTAGTACCTGGCAGGTGCTTATAAATATTTGAATATATGAATTAAATTCATTGATTCTGTCTCATATATAATGGATTTACAAATTACATTTTACTAAACTGAAAATATATACACGCAATTTACATCACTCAAAGGTAAATATATTCCTGATTCAATAATCCAATATGAATCTTGATTCAGTAATCCAACATGAATTCCATTTGTCCTGTTTGTATTTTATGATCCTTAGAACATTGGTAACATTGTCCGATATTTTCACATCACCATCATCTTGTCCCTGTTTCTTTTGTGTTTACAGATTTAATTCATTTTCCACTTTCTAACAGTGAGTAATTCCACAAGAGAGCTTTTTATAGCCTTAGTCTAAATCTTCTTAGTGGGTGGCTAACCTTTGACAGTCACTGTTTGAAAAATCTCATCAGAGATATCTATTTTCATGGCTCTGTTTTAATATCAGACATAATCCAGAAATTTTCATAGCACACATATTTGTTATGTCAAAGTAAAGTAATCAGGATCACTGCCTTGCTTATGCTCAACGGAAACACTGTAAATAACACCAGCATTGCAGTCAGTAATCTAAAATAACAAAATACTTTTACTTCTTGAAATATAACCAAGAGTTAAGGCAGGAATGAAAGTAAGGTAAAATTTATTCATGTAGCCACATGAAATTTCACTTCTCCTAAGCCTTTTATGCTTCTTTATATTTCCTATATCCTACCATAGAGAATTATTCCTGGATTTAGAAGAAAGAGGCAGAGAGGGAAGTGATGTGTGCAGTCTCCCACTCTAAATTCTGACCTGTGTTCTAAGGGGTACGAACAGGAAGAGGAAAAGCCACTTACTGTTGTCTTATTTTTAAGTCCTTAAGTCACAACAGCCCAAGATTTACAGGTGGTTAATATTCAAAATCCATACTAGATCCAGCAGAAAAGTCATTGAATGTAGAAGTTATTTAACACTCGGGCTATAAAGAGTTAGTTTCCTCACTCACTAAAAATAAACATTTTTCTTACCCTTTTGCTTTTGAGAACTGAACAAGTAGGTTCCAGTTCTACCTTCCCAGAGTTCACCTTCTCATTGACACTCTTTCAATTTTGTTACCACTCACATCAACCTGGCCAGATCCCTGTGACACAACAGTCCCTGGAGAAAATGCCCTTTTTTACACTTTTGCACAGTTGAGACAGGTTGATGTTTTCAGAATGTTGACTTATTACACATTTAAAGAGGGCAAAGTATAATAAAGAAGGAACAATAACATCTGTTACAACCTGAAATAAAGAGGAAATTTAACAAAATATTTTATTATAATATATAGATTATGAGCCTTCAAGAGCTGTGAAACCTCAAAGTGTTGGACATTACCTTGATAATATTCTTTAACCTCTCAAATTCTTGACTGTTTTTATGCAGTGAGTGCCATATTATTACTTACTATATAGAAACAGTTTTAACAGGAATCCAGTCCTTGTCCTTACTCAGACCACTGGGGAACCAAATTTTGGTTTGGAAGACATGACTTTCCAATGGTTTGCTGGGCAATCTGTGATGACTCATAAAATGAAGTACCTCACACTTAAAATTAGCCCAACATCCTGCTTAGAGAAAAGTTATCTAGCCCATTATAGCTTCATGGACTAGTAAAATTTTAACAATATGACTGCCATAATTACCATAGCACACATACTGTAATTATAGGCTTGGTTTTCCATGAATTCCATTGTAACACATTATTAGTCTGATACCTTAAAGTTGAGGGAAAAGTTAACTGAATTAAATATACAATGTCATATGGCCATCTTCCTCTTGATCTTTTTATTTTATAATACACACACACACACACACACACACACACACACGCACACACACACACACACCATTATTTCTAACCCGTTGTAAACTTCAAAAGTGCGGTATTCTTATCCAATTAATATTGGTCTTCCTTTTTTATACCAATAGTAGACAGACAGCCAATACATATTTGTTGGCTGCTAAGAGAATAGTAATTAAGCTCATTTGATTAACAAAGCATACCCCATAGTCTGAAGCCTTTGGAAATTCCTGAAAATATATAATGCTTATATGTTGTCCTCCAGCTCTATTCAGGATTGATTGATTGATTTATATTCATCTGTCTAACCATCAACCTTCATTTTCTGTAAACAAAAACTTTTTTTAGCTTTTTAAAAATCAGTTGAAGTTAGTAGAGGAGCAGTTAATGTCACATTGGCCTGAAGAAACAATGCTGGACTGCAATATAACTAGTTTAGAGAACTAATTTTATTTCTGAAAAGTAGCATCTAAGCACTAGTAATTATGACAAATATTTTTGATAGATTTATATATTATAGTCTTTATATATTTCATTTGCTTTTATTCTGTCAATCTGATTACTGTTCATTTCAAAATACTTTCTTAATGGCATCCCCAGTTTGAAATTTCCATCTCTCTGGAATATTCTGTTCTCATGTATCATAATGTAGTATTCAGTTTTTAAAATATTTTCTTAAATGTTTTTAAAGCAGCTTTTCTCATTTATTTTTAAAAAATCAGAGTTGGAAATAGAAAACTAATGCTGTAAAAGCATCATATTATTTTTGAAATTATATTCATGTCTTTAAAATGAAATAAGCTCTAACAAAAAAGGAAAATTTTATGGAATTTTATGACCTTATTATATAAGGCTATCTTAATAACAATATCAGTTTAAGTAATTGATGTTTAATCTGGACTGTTAACTGGAAAGTGGCATTCAAAGGAGAATGGCCAAATCAGGGAGTAACTTTGATTACCAGAAAAAAAACTAATTACTGGCTCAAATGAGAACAAATCCCACCTACCATTTCTGTCTACCTCAGTTCATTTTATTACTCTTCTTTTATTATAGTTGATCTTCTAGGAAAGATTAGCCACTAAAGCTTACTTTCCTTTGATTTACCATATATCATTCTTTGTTTGATCCCTTTGGGAATCACCGCAACCATCCAAAAAGCCTATTGTAGAAACCCCAGTGATCCTTTGTTGTGAAGGATAAAATATAAAAGTACATAGAGCTGTGAAGCTGTTTTAGATGGCAGTCCCTGGGATTCTATTTTGTCTGTGTTCCTGTCATGGAATTGAATTACTGGTACTTAACATAAATGGCAGTTTGAAACTGTTTGAGAAAGCTGAATGGAAAGACTTTTTTTATAAACAGTTTCTCTTTCATTATAAGGAAATTTTTCATTGTTTCCACTTGCATGCACAATTTAATATTTGGACCCTCAAAGAACGTAGGATAAGTAGTTTATGAAGAAAACTGTGGCTTAAAGTTAGTCTCTATAAATTGTGAGTGTATTTATTTTTGCAACATTTGCAACAAAGAAGCATTCTAAAAACAGTTTGTGTTCAGACTGACTACCAGAAGATGATATTATAGATTAATTTCTTATGAGAAAATATTATAAACAGAAATGTGCAGTCAGTATCAAAACAAACCAAAGTGTGATAAAAAATGGTAACATAAAGATATTTGAACTTATATATGAGAAGCTCAAAATAATTTTTAACATTGATCTTCCAAAGTTTTAGCAGTTTACAAAGAATAAAGTGAAGTATTTGGTATAGTAAAATGCTATGATATTACAGGAACTTAGAAAATACTTTTAACACGACAGAGAAATAAAGAGAATAAAGGGAAATATTACTTTAATAAAGCAAAAAAGACATAAAATGATTAATAACATATCAGTGGCACTACTGGAGATGGAATATCGATTTAATGTATCATGATTCAGATTTTCTCCATGCAACACATATGCTATCATGTCACTTTGTCACTTCTACATTAAAACATTCAGTGGCTCCCGTCAGTATTAGGCTTTGTCCAAGGTTCATTAAATGGCCTCTAGTGATCATGCTTCTGTTTTCTCTCCACTATAATCTGCCATCATATATGGAGTTAATTTTTCTAATACAGCATTATTATAATGAAGAGAAATCACTCTGCCTCACTTACTACCATCTACTTGATGGTGTACTTTATGTCAATAATCCATAGTCTTCCTTTGTCTCCTTGGAAAACTTCTGTTCACCATTTAGTACTCAAGGACCACTATACCTCATCTTGAGTGTAATGTGTCCTGAACCCTCCAGAGAGGAAAAGAATCACTTTCTCCTCTGTTTTCTCTACATGTGATTCTATCAATTCACTTATAATGTATTATGTATTGTGATTGTTGACATATATTCCTCTTCTACTTGACCATAAGCCTTTTGAAGGCAGGGTATTCTTAAGTCTTTGAATCTTTGTAATATACGAGTAAATGTCCATGAATGCCTGTTAAATTAATTAAATCTTACCACACTTCCTTCTGTTATTAATTAGTGAAGCTGGGCTCATCTGTTATTCTATAATGATTAGATTAACTTCTTAGAAAAATAATTAATAAAACTAATCTTGACATTAATTTCAGGTGGCTTTGCTATAAAAACTCAAATTTTAAATTTTTTCTAACTTCTTTGGAACATATTTTATTTTCCTCTCATAGTAGCTTAAGAAAATGAAAAAAACATTTTCTTCATTGATCGCAATTCAAATTTTGCACATTCTGTCTCTAGGAATGAGCATTAGCTTTTTGGAAAACTAGTTAGGTTCTTAGCTTGGCAAAGCATGACTTCCTGATTCAAAGAAGAAACACATAAAAAGGCTAATAGACTCATGAGACTCCTTGAACATCAAATAGCACTCATAAACTATCATCTGATGAATTAGGTATCCATGAATCATAATCAAGGAAACTAAATTGCCCTCCAAATGCTCATAGGCTGAAAAGGCAACTTTAAATGTGCTTATTTTTCCTCCACACAAACTTAAAATGAGAATTGAAAAAAGCCTAAAATGTCTTTAATTACGGCTGCCCTTTTTGTGAAATATTTAGGGCAGCCAGATTATTAGGAGAAATTAATTCTCTAAAGAACAGCACATAGGAGCTATTAAAGCTAAATTCCATTATATCAACTGACTCTTGGGAAAATGACATTGAAGGACCATATTTTGTATACCTAAGGGTTTTAGAACTTTACACTTCATAAACTTCTTGAAAATGTTATACATTCTGTATTATACACGGGGGTATATGGGAAATCTCTGTACCTTCCTCTTAATTTTGCTATGAACCTAAAACTGCTCTAAAATGTAAAGTCTGAGAAACTATTATACAGTTTAGTTGTTCATTTCTTTGCCAAAACTAAATGTTGACTTAAACACAGTAGCGTGCGCGCACACACACACACAGACACACACACACACACGCATTCTGTGTATGTCTGGGTGTGGAAGAAAGACAGAAGACTTTGCCTTTAACCAGCTCTATCCACTGACACCTGGCTCTCCCAGCCATGCTATTTCACAGGTATCCATCCCATGAATGCTATTTCTTTAATAAGTCATCAAATGTAGGGTCAGATTGCTGTTACATATGAAGAGTTAGAATTATTATTTATTTCTTACATCGATCCGATTGAATAATAATAATGTACCAAATTTGAAAAGTACATGACTAAACTCATTTTGGGATCCTTATAAACATTAGAATTTGTAATAATTTTAATTTTTGTCCATGCTATGTGAAATTTTATCTATCTTTATTCTTTAACAATCATGTTTACTTATAAAAGTTTACTATCTGTTCTTTTAGTGTTGCAGGAATTTTATAATTCTTATATGAAATGTCTCCCTGCATAGAAAGTGTGTTATTTAGTTAACTATATTGTTTAGATAATACATGTCAGAATTTCTTCTAATTATTTTTCCTTAACTAAAGTCAAGTACATTTTAATTATTACTCTATAACTAAAAGCTGTTGAAATAGGCATATTTTCTTATGAATATGTTATGTCATAATTAGAGAACTATGGAAGAGTAAAATTATTTTTAAAATGGAAGATAAATTTTAAAAAGAATGTGTTGTATATCAATGACGTAAAAAGAATTGTCAAAGATGTAACTTCCCCAGTTGGGTTTATATTCCATTTAGATTGAAAAAGTAACAAACCCACACTCCTCAGCATTGTGAGTGAGGTATTTACTTAGTGTGAAGGTTAATTAGTGTGTACTTTTACTTTCTGTTTTTGCTACTTGCAAGTAACTTTTGCAATAACATAAAGCTCCTGGTAGCATATTATGATGCCTGTAGCGTTTTTATGACTGTTAGCATGTATTGGTATTATTGTCAAAGATGTGATCCGAAGGGAACAGTCCATGTCCATGTCAATGCCTCAGTTTCCCTCTTCCCACCATCATTCCTGATGGTAAATTAAACAAAGGTGATGTAAATATTTTGACAGTTTATCCTTTCTTTAACGTGTCTTCTTTTGTGTGTCTTACCTGATATGCCATCCTTCGATGAGAGATCATGTCTTATGTCCTTTCCTACCCTCAACTTTGAATTGCTTAGACTCTATCTTTCTATTGTGAGGAGCACTGGGAAAAATAGCCAAGGCAGGAAAAAGTTAAATGATAACATACTCAAATACACTAGAAAAAATTTAATTTCTCTCCCTCCCTCAATATAGATTATATTTTATTAATATAATAAATAAATTATATATTTTACTCATTCAAAGATTACAAAAAAACATGTTACATAATACATTGTATAGCTTTTCTTTTTTCTGTTAATCAAATATATTAGTTTTCAACTTTTATATGTAAGATAGTTTAAAATGTCAAACAGTTTAGTGATCTCTTGCTCACACAGTGGTTACAAGGGAACAAAACTGCTGTTATGAAACTTTACGATGTTCTACTGGTTCAATTTTCCACCAGGAAACTTGGTGGAAAAGCACAGAAATGTTTTGTAGTCTCAGGCAGACATAGTTAGTAGGTAAAATGTAAATTAATATAACGTTATTTGAAGAAGGCAGTAATAAAATAGAGATTCTCAACTAGGAAATTAAAATATGCAAATTATTCTCAAGCCCTTACCTGAATTATTTTCAAATTGGTTAAAACCACCATCTCCTCCTTCTTGAATTTCTCATGACTTTCTTTTGTGGAGGAACATGAACCTCATAATGAGGGTCCCCATTTTCTAACTTACCCTGGGACTTCATCAAAGTTTTCATCTTGCTTTGAACTCCCTAAAATTTGGAAAAAATAAATAGCTTCTCACAGATAATTTTTATTGCTTTAGAATAAAGGTGAAAAATACTATTCTGTTCCTGTCTCCCCCCCTTATTAAATAATTTATATACTATTAAATCAAATATTTCAATCACAGATGACTTATTTATTTTCAATAAGCATTTCTTATTTTGTATTTATTAAATTATTTGTAGCTGCAATATCTAATTTCTATTGATCATTTTATTTTCTATTTTTTACTGATAAAATATACAGTTTTGATGAATAATTGCATTAGTGATCTGAAAAATAGGGGTGCAAATTTTATATTAATGAAGTTCACAGATAATTTTATCTTAGGGAGTGTTTGGGATACAAGTAACAGTAGGTAAATAATATTTTCAAAAATCCCAAATAGGTTAATATTCAAATAAATGTTTTAAATACATGAAAAAAGTATGAACAACTAGTGTAGAACTAGTGTAACCCCAACACTTTTTAAGAAGGAAAATATCTGTGATGGATGGTCATTAAGTTTGGAATTATATTTAAATATGAAATTTGATGTAAATATGAAAGAAATCATTTTGCCAATAATATAAAATATTATTATTTGTCTTTTTGACTACTTTTAAGTGAACACACATTTCACTTTTCATCTGTACATGTCATTTTTATTTTTCTTACATTTATATTAATTTCTAAGAAGTTTCTAAAGTTTTTACAAGGATAAGCACATCAAATACATTTCAAAGTAAAAATATCTAGTCCTCCGAACAAAATAAGGTGTTGATTATCTAAATGCATCCAGATTTCTATAGAAAAGCATTATTTATTGAACCGACATTGTAATTAAAATTTAATAAATTGCATTGTTACCACATGCTTTTGAGGCTAAAATATTCTCATTATTGAAGTTTATTAAACTAATAGAAATTAATTATTTGTTGCATTATTTTTATTTCGAATTTTTTTTAAAGATTATATTAAAGAAACAAAGTATAATGTTTATTACCTCAGAATTTGTGGATTCCAAATCAGTCTACATTGATTCTTGAGTATACACGTACTGATAATGAGAATTAATAATACGCTGCAACTAACATCTATATATTTTTGTCATAATTATTTTCTTATGTACTTGTTCACCAAAAATAGTTTTTCTGTAGTATATTCGCACAAACAACCAGCTCTACTGGTATTTATCTTTGCCCCATTTATTGTGAATGGAGCAACTAGCCCATCTTTCACAGCATCTGAAAAGGTAATATACTAAGAACTATTCATTGCTGCATATGGGTGAAGAGTCCACTTTCAAATTGTGGTTTCTCCTGCACTCCCATCTTTATTGCAGCTCTCTTTATAATAGCCAGGAGTAGTAATCAACCTAAATGTCCATTGTTGGATAACTGGAAAAGGAAAATGTGGTATATTTCACAACGGAATACTAGTCGGCCATAAAAAAGAATGAAATACTGCCATTCACAGCAACCTAGATGAACTTAGAGAAAATAATGTTAAATGAAATAAGCCAGGCACAGAAAGAGAAATACCACATGTCCTCATAAGTGGGAGCTAAAAAATAAACAAATAAATATATATATTTTTTAAAAGATACAACAATCACAGTAATACATTGAACTTTCAAAAGGAGAGGGCAGAACTGAGGTTCCCTGTGGTGGGAAAGGGGAAGTGAGAGGGGTTAAGGGAGGAATTGGTAAAGGGCTACAAAAATGATTACATTGTATAATGTTGAATATACTAGTTATCCTGATTTGAGAATCACTTATTGCACACAGGTTTTAATTTCCAGCTCTTACCCCAAAGATATGTACAATCAACTATGTTTCAATAAAAAGAAAAAGAAAAAGAATGAGAATGAAAAAGTAATTTATTTTAAAAATGTAGTTTTTTTATATTTGGTAGATTAAAATCATACCAATTTTAAACAACGAAGCCTTTGTTTCAAGCCATTAAAATTCTTAGTCATAGCCATTCTTTGATTTTTTATTTTGAAATGGTGATATAGGCAAAAAACAATTTATAGAACACTTTGGAGGGCCCAGGAAGTTGAACATAGCTAATTACATAAAATTTCTCCAGTTTACTATTAAATTACTAGTAATTAAATAGAAAATACTCTATTTAACTACCTCTAGGACAGGTAGAGAAATGAGATTGCATGTATTGCAATAATTGAATAACCTAGCATCCCAGAATACTTCTAATATGTTTTTTTTTTTTCCTTTTCTAGATGGTATGATCCTTCCTTTAGAAGCTCTATACTTTGGTTATGCATGTTCCACATTTTCTCAGAGTCAGTCTCTTCACTTTTAATTAAAGAGGAGGTACATAAAATATAGTTATTTGTTGATTAGCCAACATTTCACTTTATTGTGCTAAAAATATGTTGAAATGGAGAATAACATATGTACAAAGAATGAAGTCATCACCCTCCAAAGGAGATTAAGAATTTAAAAGTCTGAATATGAAACTAGAAATAAAAGTTAAAATTATTTATTCTAGAAAGGTAAAGATTAGTGCTAAAAGTTATAAAGTTCTTCATGTATCAAAATTTATTACAATGAGTATACCGAGAAGTTTTTCTCTGCTATTAGTCAAGAAGGGAAAAAAGATTAAAACTCATTAGGAGATACTTAAGGTAGATTTATAAGAACCCTATGATTTCACAAGTTAACATTGGGAGTAGAGAAAAGTGGTGCTGGAACATTTTCTTCTTATAAATTGCAGAAGAAAATGCTTTACCTAAAGGCAGAAGAGCAGATTCAGTGAATATTGAAGTTCTTAATCTTGTAAGTATGTAATTACTTAGTGTAATATTAGGTTTGTTCTGCTAAATGACTATATGAAATAAAAATTTCATATTGGTTGTGGTTCATTGGCTAAATCAATTAACAAATATTTAGTGAGTGCCAACCATGGACCTGATATTTTTCAAGAAACTAAATATACATTAGTGAACAAAGCAGATAATTGTTCACTCTTCTGGAACTCATATTCATTTGAGAAATCAAAGAAAATGAACAAATGAAGATGCTACAGATATAAATGTAGATGAAATATAGATAGACATAGATATAGGTGATATACATATCTGCTATGATCGAAATATATAAAGTTATAGAGAATAAATTGAATTAGAAAGTGTCTGGAGAAGAATGCTTTCCTTTTATACAGGATGTCCAGAGAAGACCTTTTTGGTGCAGTAACATACACAAGGTAGAGAGCCTCCAGGTTGTGTACAGGGACTGTGTTTATACTGAAGGAAGAACAAATACAAAGCCCTCAAGGCAGAAATGTGCTTGGTGTTTTTCAAGAAAGAGCAAGGGTACTAGTGTGGCTGCAGAGGAGGAAGGATAGGAATTGAGGTCAGAGAGGTATAGAGACCACTTGAAACTTACAGACATTCACGTAGTAACAAATTCATATTCAAGATCTGTGTCTTTCCATAGTCTTTTCATAGTACTCTTATAACACCAAAACTACTAATATGTCTTCCATCCATCTTACTTATTCCATAGAATTTTTTGGTTTGTTTTTTACACATTTTTCTGGCCCTTAAGAGCTCTTTTTCTTTGGTTTCCATGGGGATTACAGATACCATCCTAAATTTATAACAGTATAGTTTTTATTGATACTAACTGAGCTTCAATAGCATAAAAAAACTCTACTCCTTAACAGCTCTCCTGCCCCTTTCTGTTCTTGTCACAAATTACAATTTTATGTATTGTATGTCCAAAACTGTAGGTTTCTAATAATTTTTATGTATTTGTCTTTTAAGTAAAGTAGAAATTTAAAAGTGGAGTTACAAATCCAAGATACAGTAATACTGGTATTTATATTTACTTATGTAGTTAGCTTTACTAGAGGTCTTTATTTCTTTGTATGTCTTCAAGTTATTATTAGTATTATTATTCTATAGTGTCTTTTTGTTTCAACCTGAAGGATATTCTTTAGCATTTCTTCTAGGCAGGTTGATTGATATCAAACTCCCTCATCTTTTGTTTGTGTGGAAATGTCTTAATTTCCTTTCAATCTTTGAAAAAAAAATTTTCTGGAAATAAAATTCTTGTTTGACATTTTTTTTTCTTTCAGTATTTAAATATGCCATCCAACTCATTCTGGCCTCCATAGTGTGTGATAAGAAGTCAGCTTAAATATTTCTTATACATGAGAAATCTTGTTTTCTTATACACAATGAGATGAGTTGCTTTTCCCTTGTTCTTTTCTAAATTCTCCCTTTCTCATTAATTTTAACAATTTGATTATAATGTTTCTCACTGTGTATTCTTACAACAGTATGGATTCCTTACAACACTACCTTAGCCTTCACTTCCTGCTTACACTGCTGAAATTGCTCTTGAATACCCTAATGAATATTTTAGTTCAGTTACTGTACTTTTCTGACAGAGATTAGCCAGATTTGTAAGCTTATCATCTTTTCAAGTCTTTTTTTGAGTATACATTCTACTCTGGATATATGTGTGGCTCTCTAAATCCTTCAGTGTACATAGGAACTTTTGAATACCCTACTTTCCCCAAGAAACTCACTCCCCAACATTTTCTCACAGGCCTTATGCAGTCTATCTCAACTGTAACCTTTTGCCTCATGCAGCTGTGGGTTTATGTTTGCTATACAATGTTTTGAACTGTACCCCTTGCTTTTTTACCCTGAATGAGTTCCAAGTTTTCTGTAAGCTCTGTTTTTTGGGCAAATCATTCAACCTTCCTGTGCCTCAGTTTCACCATGTATAAAAAGAAATAAAAACAATATGTCGCTGTATAATTTAAGATATGCTAGGCTGTACTGCTATAACCCAAACTCCCTAAATCTCAGTAGTTTATAACAAAATTTTTGTCATGGTCTCGCCACAGTTGTATTGATTGTCAGAAAGTGGCCTACTTAAAGTAGTCACTCATGGATTCAGGCTGCAGCTAAACAATGTCTCCTAAAACAGTAGAAAGAAAACTTTAGATTGGCTGTTTACTATTCAAGGTGATACACATCATTTCCACTTTCATTGTTCAAAGAATGTCACATAGTCACACCTAAATTCAATTCATGGAAAAGTTGAATTTTACCATATACCATGAAAGAGAAAATGAATTATATGTAAAAAGCTCCAGTAACTGTCATACTGCCTGGTAGGGTTGTATGAGGAATAAATGATTGATATTAAATAAATGATGTGTTGTTAAATATATATATATATTCAGCATTCAACCATAGTTCTGAACCATTCTATCTATGATTTAAATCTATGAAGAGACCACTGTCCACTCATTCACCCCACCTTAAAAAAATAACTAGTGCCGTGTTCTTACCTACAAACTAATATCAATTAGATTACTGTATTCTTCACATGTTAGTTGGTGCCTGGGAATAAATGAGTATTAAAAGGAATATCTAATAACATAAATAAAAGGAAAATGACATTTTTAAAATTAGCAATTTGTTGTTACAGTTTATTTATTTATTTATTTATTTATTTATTTTTTAAGGTGTTAAATTTTTAACTTTTAAGTTTTGTTTTTGTGTTTGGAAATGTTACAGTTTAAATTGTTTAAATGCAAGCAGTAAATGTTTTTATAGTATTAAGTTAATTCACTAAAACATTTTAAAGTGCAACAGAAATTTTCATAAGAATAAGTTATATAGTTGAAGTAAAACAAAATTTTGTAACAAAACCAAACTAGTCAGAGACTTTTTGATAAGGAATTTATAGTTCATCTGTATCAATGTCATGTAAATAAACACTTGCACAATACTGTTTATTAATTCAATAGTCTAGAGGAAGGTTTTCATCACCTTACCAGTTCTGGACCAAATAACATTATAGCTCTTCATATTTATTATAAGTTTACATTTTGTAGTGAGTTTTGTAATGAGCACAGAGTATTTGAAATAGTTTTGAACTGTTTATTTGTAATAAAGCAAAGCACTATTAAATCACAATAGAGTAAAATAGTCTTGTTTATGGTTGGAGTAGAGTTTTTCTGAACTGGAATTAAGTACTTATTTGTAATGCAGCCAAATTAAATAAGTTAAACACTGAGCTTAAATTTTAAAATACTATGGCCAGTTCCAATAATCAAGGAAATTAAGGGTTTTTGAAGGATTGTGCCTTAAAAATTGTAAGTACCTTGGGATCCTTAATGAACAAGCCAGAAACTGAATTTCATTCCTCCTTGGAATGAATCTTTCTTCTAATTAGTCTGCTATATTACAGCAGTGATTCCATATGGATTAAAAATAAATGAATAGCCTCTGCATCATCTTTTTTTTCTGAAAGTTTGTCTTTTACTCTGAAGACTTTTCTCCAAATATCATTTTACATTATGTCAGACCAATTTTAAAGAAAAAAGAAAAAGCTTTAGAACATTTTTTTTTTTTTTAATCTCATGTTTGTACATCTTTTCCAATCTGATTTCTCACTCAAGGTTGATAATCTAATTAAGATAAGCTTTCATCTTTATTCATTAAAGTTAATATTAAACCTAAAGCTCCGTGTTTAAAAGAGCTTTTCCAACTTCAAGTCTTTGCATTTACTAACTAAATACATGTCAGTACACCTGCCTTTTAAAGATGCTGATCGACAAGATGCTGATAGTCAACACCAACAAAATGAGTTCATAAATGCTGAGCCAATAGCAAAAGACATTGAATGTTATAGTAAGTCAGTACAAGCAAGTCTGCACGACATGGAGCTTTTGGAATTAGTCCCATATTATGCTTTAATGAAACCTTAAGAGTCTAGTTAACTAAATGGGGACCACTGGTCTGGTTGCCAAGGGAATACAATGTAATACTATTAACATAGCATTTGTTGAGAGTTAAATATATGGTTGATAATTTGGATGCTATATCGTATTATACAGCTGAGAAAAGTAAGCACAAAGAGTATAATTAAATTACCTAATGGTATACAGCTTCTAAGTAGCAATTTTGATATTTGAGGCTGCGAAAAATCCCTCTCACTTCAAAGCCTATGTTCCAAGCTGTACAGCTTTCCTGTGACAGGAAACCAGGACACACATATAAGCAAACTGATAATACCTTGAAATTTAAATAAGAAACTAAAAAGCCAAAAACATGCTAAATATTTTATGATGTCCTTTAAGAATTATTTTGAAAAATTACAATCCTGCAGAGAAGTTGGAAGATTAGCAAAATTAACACCTGTGCTAGTATACCCACTACCTGGATTCACCAGGTACTGACAGTTTTGCCGCATTTGCTTTCTGCCATCCCCAAGTAGTGTCTTCTTCTGATCCATTGAAAGCAAATTGCAGACGTTGTGAAATAGAATCCCAAAATATTTCAGCAAGTATATTCTAAGAACTAGGATAATCTTCCACAACAACAGCAATTCTGTTACTATACCCCAAAACTTAACTGTGATTCAATAATGTAAAAACAAATCTAAAACTTGTTAATAGGCAAATGAGATTATTGGATGCCCTTTGGTATACCTACTAGTGCTAGACTTACAGCTTTAGCAAATTTTCTATCAACTGGCCTATTTTATAATACCCAGAGATTTTTAACATAACAGACAAATGCAAATGATTTCTATGTTTAAAAACAGATAATCTGTCTATTGCCTTAGTTTTGTATCTAATTCAGCAATATTATCTTAACATTCCTTTAGTAATTTGCTTACAGAAATGAAACTCTTCATGTGATCTTGGGACTGACTTTAACATTTTACTGTTTCCTTTATTAATTGATGAGCTATTCAAAAATCTTTGATGCAGTTATTTTATAAACATGCATTATATTTTTTAATTTTCTGAGACTTAAACATTAACAGTAATCTTTTCTAATATTTAGTTATTTTTCAAATTTCCCCAAGTGTCTCAAGAGTTTTCTTTGTATTTCTTTGCTTATTTGCTTGATTTTTTTTTTTTTTTTTTTTTGGTTATTTATTTGCTTGATTATTTCGATGCAGGATCCAGTCAAGGATCCTGAATTGTAATTGTTTTATATGTCTATTTTGTTTCTTGTAATGTGAAAATACACTACTATTTCACTCTTTTTTATGACATTTACTTTTTTTTAAGAGATTAATTTTCTGATAGAATGTTTCAACATCTGGTGTGTTTGAGTGTTTACTCGTGATTACATTACTGTTAAATAACTTTGGCAAAAATATTATACAGGTGATGTTGTCCACATCCTACCATATCAGATTCACAGAATGATAGTGCACCTCTTTTTGGAAGACGTTATGTTTAATCAGTAAGTTAAGGTGATTTCTGGAAAACTACTCCATTGTAAAGTTACATTTTCTTGCATGTATTTATCAAACTATCTCTGGTTTGTTACTTTGAAACTATGTAAAGATCCCGCTCCCCAACATTTTAGCCAATGATTTAACATATTCTGATGATTCTTGTTTCAGTTAATTATGACATTGGTGTTTGCAAAACCAAGTCTTTGGTTTAAAATGTCAATGTTTATGGGCAATAGAAATGGTTAAGAGAGTTCAGGAGATATACATACCCAGGTGCATAACTTCCACATTTCAAAGACTAATGGTAAACACTTGATTAGAAAACTGTTTTGAAAAATATATAGCAAGTAAACAAACATTACAGTTTACTTAATTTTTAAACTATCAAATAAGTTGCTCAAGTTAATGATGCAGGAGTTAAGCCATAAATATCATTGTAAGATTCAATAAAGTATCAGTCGATAGAGCTATCAGGAATTTCACAGTGAAACAGCATGTGCGACCTTGAGCCTAAATTTCCCCATCTGCTAAACGGGGAATAATATCTACTTCCTAGGACTTTAGAGATGCAAATGATAATAAGACTGTTTTGAAGATTAACTGAGATACATATTACATGTAAAACATGGGTAGTATTTCCTGGCATGTAACAATGATTTTAAAATGTTAGTTACTTTTATTACATTACATTGTAGTAATGTGATTTAGTATTTTCTTTAATATGAAACAAAGGAATAGGTGGAATTAATCAAGGCTACTTTCAAACCTTTCTACATATGCAGTTTCGAATTTACTCTCTACGCATGTTCTTTTCTTACCTTTAATCCCTTGTTCATTGTTTTAAAATGGCCCACATAAAATCCTTAGAGAATGTGACTTTCATTGTTAAAAATCTTCACTTAGAGAGGGTTTGGCAATAGCAACATTATTCTACACATATGGCAATGCATTCTATGATGTCATAAATGTATCAGTTATAAACGGAAAGTTTCTAAAGTCAGTAGTAGAAAACAAGACATGTGTAACAGAGTAATAATTCCAGGAGCATGTATGGAAAAATGAATTAAGTAAAAACTACTAAAATGCTTCATCTGTTTGTGAAAGGTGGTATGTTTTTCCAAGAGTAAAAAAGTAATTTTTGTTGAATTCTTTATATTTGTCAAACAAAATGCTTGATAATCAGAAATGGAAGTTTGCTTTACAGCACTTGAAATGCAAATATAAGTGTGCCTGTATGTGTGTGTGATTGTGTGTGTGTGTGTGTTGGGAGAAATCTGTGAAACATCTTTATGCAAGACTCTCTATTTTCAAATTCAGACATTCCTTATATGTTTGAATTAATTCCTATCTAGAATACTGTAGCTGGGAAAAGTGTCATTGTATAAAGTGTCTCAAACATATTTTTTGCTTCTGTTTACATTTTGAGTTAAAATGGAAGAAGTCATGACAATAGTTTCAAAACAATCCCCTCACTGACAAATATAAAGCCTTGCTTTTAAAATAATCCATCCAGTATAATCTTCACACCACTTAGAACACAACTACAAAGATTGCTCATCAGGAAAGGATCGAGGGAAAGTGGTGATGTTTCTTTGTAAATGATCTAGCTCTTGTTTTATTTGCCTTTTATTTTGAACCATTTCTATATCAAAGCTATGTGTAGTAAGAAAGAGCTTTGAGGGGATTTCTGACTGACAGGTACCATTACTAATAAATTGCCTCAGAATGTAAAAATGTGACCCCTCAGGTGGTTCAACCACATTGTTTGCAAACTGTGACTAAGTATCAAATTCCAGCTCTTTTGCTAAGCACTCACCATGGAACAATACAGTTCCACTTTTTAGTGCTTTGGCACTGATTGTGTAGGTCATAATTAGAAGTTCAGCTGGGGATGAATGGAGAAGAATGTGCTGTGCAATTGGCTGTAACCAATCTGCCCCTGCTTGATCCTCACTCCTTAAAAAGCTGTGACCTCCTGCATGATCCATGTATGTGGTTAGTACTGCCTCCCTACCAACCTTTTCATCAGTAGGCTTTTTAAGCTATTGCTTTACTTTGTAGCCTTAGCAAGGCATTCATTTTGAGCTGTCATAAATAGCATCTAGGAGTTCAAAGTTTGCCCAGCACAGTAAGAAGAGTCACTATGGGTGTCTCAGAAAATATGGCAAGAAATGTAAAACTTTGCTGAAATCGAGTATTTAAAAATAAACTCACATTTGAATTAGTGGGGAACTACAAGAGAATGGAATAATGGGAGGAGAGATACAACGTGCCTATTTTATAGAATCTATTATATTACCAGGATTCAATTTTATAAGTTTTATTTAATCCATCAAGATCCAGTTTACTGGTGATCCATGACCTCTTGTTGGAAGAAAGAAGAAAGAATACAAACCAGACTATAAGATACTGTCTTTCTTAATCCAGTTGTTTCATGTTGACATGAGGAAAACAAATAGCACCAAAAACTTCTCAATGTATATAGGGAAAGGTTATGACGTTTGAATGGAATTACTACACGTCTTTTGAAATTTAGAAAATTTAATAAATTTAAGCACACTTAACTTTATCCCAGTTATTTTGTTATAATAGTAGAATACAAGAATATATCATCATATCCAAATGTCAATATTTTAAGAAATGGATGTAGTTATATTAGTGGCCTTATTTTTTTTAAATGGGTTTAATATAAAAGACAGTTTTGGCTATTTTGGAAACACTGTAATGGTAGTAACATGATAAAGAATAAATAATTCATAGTAATTAGAAAGCAAAGGAAGCCCAGCATTCTAGTATCCATGAACGATAAATTATTCCTGACAACAAAATGTACTGTTACATCCTATTCAAGTTTATGATCCAATGACTGTGCTTTCTACTTTACTTAAATGTCGTTAGTTCTTAAAATAGAAGTTAATAATCACAATCATCTTGCTGTATTATTTAAACGAAAAAAAAAAAAGAAAAGAAAAAACAAGTAGGCTATTCTCAGTTTATCTCCTATTCCACAAATCATGTATCACAGGTGGGGGCGAAGGCTGTCTCTCCACCTCTTTGTTGATGTTTCTGAGATATGGTTAGTTTTTTCTCTCCCTCTGTCTCCTAAACAAACACCCGCACAGAGACATACAACACATATGCATATAAACGTTTGTGAATACACCGACCTACTGCAGGGATATTATTCCATTATCTTAAAATTTCGGATATGGGGGCAATGAAAAGTTACACCCCCTCAAGAACAACTAGGAAAGTCATCTATAATAGTGGCTGCTGTGTCAGTATAAAGTTAGCCTTAGGTGCAGATACCCTGGAAAAATAGTCAAATGGCTTTTAATAGTCCAAGTGTGAAGAAACACAAATACTCTTGAATGCTCTGAAGGCACAGGGTTAAATGTTCCCTCAAGCAATTTGCCATTTCCGTGTTAATTCAGTTTGTAGAAACATATAATTAGAATCTCTAATACCTGCATTTTTCTCTTCTTTATGAGAAAAACATGTGGTAGTGCACAGAGCAATGAATATGCTGGGAACAGAACCCTCTATGGGGTAGCTTTTCCTCTCCTGCTGAAAGGCCACAACTACTACATTTCCAGCAGAAAACAAAGAAAAATAACACTTTATTCCTTTATTGGAAACTAGCACCTCTCCTTAAAAAGCAAAATAGGTGCTTTCATGTAGCATAAGTAATTTTCTTCTTTACAGGTGTTGAACAAAGTAGCCTGCGGAGTGTGCAATCTGAGTTGGGAATTAAATCCAGGTTGCTTGCTTAATAGTATAATACAAAACCAAATAGGTACAGGGCCGACATTAAAAGAATGCCTTTTATCTTGAAAATTATAGAAGAAAAGTGCCCTCTAATGAACAACCACAATCACTTCTTGCCATTGAAAAATAGGTTGTGTATGTTGGTATCATATGAATATATATATTATATGCATGTTTATTAGTGTATAAAAAGTTTAAAGATTAGATTCGTGTAAATTTGTGTTTTCCTTTGATAACAAACAATTGGTCATATAATACAAGAAGATAAAATTAGTTTACTTTTATTAATTCTTATACAGTTATAATAAACTATTTAACAATCTTGTATATTTTATTTATTTTTGCTTCATTTGTGGAAAAATTGTCATTAAATCAATTATGGCATATTAATGTTACTCCATATTCAATCTGTATTAATCACTCTTTGCAAGCAGGGAAAAAATCTTTTGAAAAAAGATTAAGTAAAATTTACATTTACATTTCTTTTAGTAAAATTAATACTTCTGTACTATATACCTCACAATAGAAGAAACTTGGAAACTAGAGCACGATTCTTTGAGAAATGAAATTCATATATAATTTTTATAGTTTCTATCTAAATTAATTTATTTCAAGAATAACTGTTTCCACAAATCATTTGACATAACTTGGTTTTTCTCATCTAACTTATTTAGTCCAAGAAAGTCGGTGATTGAGAAAACATTTGTTTTATCTTTCTCATTTGGGAACTATTAAATCAAACACAAATAAATTAGGCATTTTCCTTTTAATTCAAGAGAAATTTAAATAATTAGGTATTTTCTATCCGTGGATGATTAAATAAGTTTCAGTGAAAAGAGTGATCTTCAACTATGAATCCCTAGAAAATAATAAGTTAAATGTTAATAATAATAATATCAAAGTTTCTTTCCCCACAGGTTTTGATATAAAGCCATTTAGGCAATTGTAAAATGCCAGGGAAGTAACTACCATAAAAGGGTCTGATGTGAAAGGCGTAACTGGGATTTGTAGAGTGTGGCAGACCCGGTATGACAGATTTTACAGAAATGCAGAAGCAAAATAGAACATTGAACTATCATGTAACTGTAGTTCTTAAGGCTTCAGTGAGGATCTGAAAAAGAAGGGTGAAGTGTTTAAAATGTGTGATAGCTGTGAATCAAGAGAAAACACTTCTCTAATGGAATGGTCAGGAATGTCACATGCCACACTGATATTAATCGGGGCAAAAAGTGAGAAAAAGGTACCAGACTCATTTATGCTAAATGAAACAGCATAAAGCTCCTTGTATAGGTTCTGGGAAATTGCACACACACAATAAATGGTAGCTATTGTTACTTTCAATAAGGAGGAGTGGGATGAAAGTTACTTGTTGAGTCTTAAAATACCTGTTGGATTGGAAATTGAGGAAGTAGCTGAATTATACATGTTTGAAAGTTGAGAAACAGGAGTTGAAAAAAGAATAGCAGTCAATAGGTCTTTTGGTTGTTTGACTAGTTTGCTTATTTTCACTCTTCAAAATCAGATGGCCTTGGCCAATAGAAAAAGCAAATCAAATAAGACACAAATCATTTAGTACAATGCCCGTGTACAGGTGCAAAGAGGAAGTGATATTTTTGTTTTATGAGCTTTGATTGATTTATTCCATTTAATTTAATTGGTAGTTTTTTTTTAACCTCTGTGAGTTTCTTAATTTCATCTCTGTATATGAATTCTGGATTGAAGTTAAGATTTTGTAATATAGATTTTGCACTTACATCTGTTAGTTATCTTGCGGACACCCACCAACTAAGTTGTATAAATTTGAGGATCAAATCTATATGAAGACCATATTATGGTTATAAATTCTCAAAGAATAGTTATCCTCCTCACAGAACACCAGTGACATAAAGAAGTGTATTTACTTTCCCTTCTGCTGTGGGTTTATTGCAGGTGTAAACCTTTGGCATCCCAGCTTTCTAGAGCAACTCCTGTTATATCCCCTACTTTAAGCATGCCCAACGCTTTATCTTATGTTTTTTGTAACCTGAACAGCCATCAAAATGGAAACTTAAAATCTCCTGGGTTTGGTGCATAGGATAAAACCTGGCTTTTGGGTAAACCTAATTTCTACAGTTGCACTGTCACTGCTTTTAGCCTCTATGGATTCTTTAATTTATTCCACCTTAGGAAAGTATCAAAAAGATATTTGCTACATTTTGTACAGCTCTCTTATTAGTTTTCATTGGGAGGCCCATTTTCAGTTTTGTCTACTAATTGCTAGCAATGAAAATTCTATTTGTACTATTTTTGAAACTCAAATTACATATATGCCTTCTTATGTTCTTATACACGATCATTGTTTTTCTTGCATGTTAAAAGTGTGGTTTTTAGCTTTTAAAAAATTCATTTGTTGTTTCAATCAGCCGTCACCTGTGACTCTCATACTGATACTGGGCCTTTTGTTAGAACAAATACAAAAGGCAAGTGAATGTTTAGATATAATACATTTATGAAAAATCAGCCTCTAGTATTCCATAGAAAGCTAAGCTCTATGAATTATACCTTAGAAATAGAACTTCTGTTTTACCTTAAATATTCTTTAAAGATTAGCTATCAATGCATAGAATGCTATGACCTGTTGATTCTACATGAAAATCTTTTTTAACATGACAGTCTACAAATTCTTGATTTTCATGAATTCATAATGTATCAGCACTTGGCGGTTAAAAATGCTTTAAACTGCAAGCAACAAAATACCTAACCAACAGTAGTTATACAATATCATGCTATTTGTTTTTCAGAAATACATCTAGGCGTATATTGTTTCATGGATGACCAAGCAATTAAAGAACACCACAAACATAGCTATGTCTAACTTTTAGAATGGTGCCTATTTGTCCTAATCCTCTTGCATCTTGTGACAAATAGTTTCCATAGCTCTAGGAATTACAGTTGCAAAGCAGAAACAAAGGGGAAGGAGTGAAGCAGCCAGATTTTTTTTGTGCCTATTTTTTCTCAGCAAAATATCTTTTGAATAAACCCAGGTAAAATTCTTCTTAGGTTACTGCTGTGGATTGATTCAATTGTGTCCTCCAAAGCTCATATATCAGAAGCTTAATTCCTGCTGTAACTGTTGAGGGTGGGAAATCTATTATGGTAATTGAAAAGTGGGGGCTTGAAGAGGTGATCAGATTGTAGGACCATGCTGTAGTGAATGGATTAATAATACTGGTCATGGGCATGGTTTGGGGGGCTTTAAAAGGAGAGCACACGAAGAGTCTCTCTCTGCTCTGCTATTTTCTGCCATGTGAGAGACCCTTGTGTTGATGTAAAGCCACCACCAAAAAGACCCTCTCCAAATGTGTTCTCTGGACTTTGGACTTCCCAGCCTCAGAAACGGTAAGCAATAAATTTAATTTTCTTGAATACTGTGCAGTTCTGTGTTTTTTGTTATAAGTAACAGACAGACTAATACAGTTACTTTGGCCAGAACTGGGCCACATGACTACAAGCTTCAAGAGATACTAGAGGAATGAGTTCTTCTGAGAATTGACAAGAGGGAAAGAAATTGGAATGAATTGAGGGAAGTAAACTAATGTTATCTATAATAGTTTTGCCATTGACTATTAAACATCCATAGTCATTTTACAGGCAAGATTCTCACCTCTTCTGTAAAGGAAACCACTCCAAAGACTTATCCTTTATTATATATGGTTTCCTTTCTAAGATACCTGGATGTCATGCATTACTCTCTGACAGGTTAGGTTTGAGGACTGGTGAACTAGAGATGCAGGGTTAGAACAGAACACAGTTGCTTTTAAAACACACAATATACAATTGTGGAGAAAAAAACGCTATGATGATTTTTTATTTTAAAAGTGGACTATTGCAAATGCACAATAATTGCTATTGAGAGCATGTATCTTTCCCTGCTACATAGTGATGGTAGGAAGTCCAGTCCTGGCAGTTAAGTAAGTTTCCTCATTAGCTAATCTTTCTGTCCCTGCTTCTGTTCCAAAATCTTTACTTCTATCTTAGTGGAGTCTTCAGGTATTTCTAAGTATATTATCATGTCATCTGAAAATAGAGATAGATAGACTTCCTCCTTTTCAATTTGGATGTCCTTTATTGCTTGCTCTTGCCTTATTGTGCTGGCTAGAACTTCTAGTACTATATTGAATAAGAGTGGGGAAAGTGGGCATCCTTGTCTTGTTCCAGATCTTAGAGAAAAAGCCTCTGACTTTTGTTTATTCAGTATGACATTAGCTTTGGGTTTGTTGTGTACGGTCTGCTTCAGTTTTCTAGTTCATGGTTCAACCTTGCTAAGTTGTGTGTGTCCAGGAATTTATCCATTTCTTCTAGGTTTTCCAGTTTGTTCCCATACAGTTGTCCATAGTAGTCTCTTATGATCCTTTGTATTTCTGTGGAATCAGTTGTCTTCTTTCTCATTTCTGATTTTATTTATTTGAGTCTTCTCTTTTTTTCATTGTTAGTCTAGCTAAAGGTTTATCATTTTGTTTATCTTTTTGAAAAACCAACTCTTTATTTCATTGGTTTTTTGTATTCTTTTTTTTAATCTCAAATTTATTTAGGTTTGCTCTGATCTTTGTTATTTCTCTCCTTCTACTGATTTGGGGTTTTGTTTGTTCTTGTCTTTCCAGCTCTTTGAGGTATGATGTTCAGTTTATTTTTTGATGTGGGCATTTATGGCTATAAACTTCCCTCTTAGAACTGCTTTTGCTGTATAACGTAGGTCCTGGTATGTTGTGTTTTCACTTTTATTTGTCTCCAGGGATATTTTCATTTCCTTTTTGGTTTCTTCTTTGACCCATTCATTGTTTAGGAGCATATTGTTTAATTTCCACGTATTTGCACAGTTTCTTGTGTCCCTTTTGTTGTTGATTTCTAGTTTGATTCTACTGTGGTCAAAGTAGTTGATATGATTTGAATTTTTAAAAATTTTTTGAGACTTGCTTTGTGATCTAACAACATATAGTCTATTCTAGAGAATACACAAGTTTGCTGAAAAGAATGTTTATTTTATAGCTGTTTGATGAAATGTTCTATATATGCCTATTAGGTCCAATTGGCCCAGAGTAGAGACCATTTTTGATATTTGTGGTTAATTTCCTGTCTAGATGATTTGTCCTTTGTGAACATGGGGTGTTAAAGTTCCCAACAATTATTGTTTTGCAGTCAATTTCTCCCATTAGGTCTAATAGTAATTGCTTTATGTAACTGGGTGCTCTAAAGTTAGGTGTGTATATATTTAGAATTGTTATATCCTCTTGTTGAATTGATCTCTTTATAATTATATAATGATCTTCCTTATCATTTTTTACTTTCCTTGGCTTTAAGTCTATTTTATCTGATATAAGTATAGTTATTCTTGCTCTTTGTTGATTACCATTTGCATGAAGCATCTTTATCCATCTCTTCACCTTCAGATGGTGTGTATCTTTAAAGGTGAAGTGAGTTACTTGCAGTGTAACGTTCATTGTTGTTTTGTAATCCAGTGAGCCACTCTGGGTCTTTTAATTGGGGTATTTAATCCACTTACATTTAGAGTTATTATTGATTTATAGGGACTTATTACTGCCATTTTGTTCCTTTTCTTCTTGCTGTTTTGTTGATCCTTTTTCCTTTTTTCCAATCTTACTGTCTTCCTTTGTGATTGAATAGTTTTTTTCTAGCAGTGTATTTTGATTTCTCACCATTTATTTTTAGTATGTCTCTTATACATTTTTGTATTATGGTTACAATGAGGCCTACAAAAAGCACGTTATAGTTATAACATATTATTTTAGACTGATAACAACTTAACTTTGATATCTAAGTAAAAAGAAAAAGAAAAAAGCCAAAACTGTATTCTTTGGAATCATTCCTTCCCGCTTTTTGACAATTTATTGTTTCAAGTTATATCTTTTAATAATTTTCATCTCATATATGATAGTTGTATATGTTAGTGTCTTGTTAGGTTTGTCCTTTAGTCTTCATACTAAGGATGCAAGTGGTTTGTTCATCACCCTTATGACATTAGAGTATCCTGAGGTTTTCTGTGAACTTTCTTTAGTAATTAATTATGTACCTGCAATGTTTTCTTGCTGCTCCTTAGCATTGTCTTTTATCAGACTGAAGAACTCCCTTTAGTGTTTCTTCTAAGATGGGTATAGTACTCATTAATTCCCTTAGCTTTCGAGTATCTGGGAGACTTTATTTCTTCTCCATACTTGAAGGTTTGTTTATTGGATAGAGAATTTTTGGCTGACAGTCTTTTTCCCTCAACACCCTGAATATTTTGCCCCATTCTCTTCTGGTAAACAGGATATCTACTGCAAGATATGCTCAGAGACATATTGGGGCTCTGTTGAATGTTATGTATTTCTTTTCTCTTGCTGCTTTCAGTATTCTTTCTTTTTCTTTGTTTTTTTATTTTTCTTTGTAATTTAATTATGATATGCCTGGGGGTGTTACTCCTTATATTGAATTTGATTGGTGACCTCTGAGCTTTCTGTACTTGGCTGCTGTCATCTTTCTCCATTCTTAGGAAATATTTAGCCATTATGGCCTTGAATATGCTTTCTACAACTCCTCCCTTTTTCTCTCCTTCGGGTATGACAATCATGTAGAGGTTATTTCACTTGAGTGGGTTGCATATTTGGGGTATTTCTGTTCCATTTTTTCTTATTCTCTTTTCTTTTTGCTCCCCTGATCTAGTAATTTCATATGTGTTATCTTCGAGCTCACTGATTCTTTCCTCTATTTGAGTCTGCTGTTGGAGCTTTCTAGCAAATATTTCAGTTCAAATAATGTATTCTTTATTTCTAGAATTTCTATTTATTTTTAATTGATTCAATTCCTTTGTCAAGTTTTTCATTCTACTCCTGGATTGTTTTCCAGATATCATTTAATTTTCTATTTGTATTTTTCTTGTAACTCCCTGAACATCCTTAAGAGGGCTATTCTGAATTCTCTTTCAGACATTTCATAAATCTGCTGTTTCTCAGAGTCCATTGCTGGTGCTTCATTTGATGGTGTCACATTTCTGTTCTTTCCTGATCTTTATGTCTTTACGTGATGTCTGGGCATTTGAGGAGATTATTCCCTCTTCTAGGTTTTATAGGTGTTCTTTGGTGTTTTTAGACCTTTACTGATTAATATCAGAGCTTTGTCTCTGGTCTGTGGTTTTGGTTAATTCCAAAATTGGGGGAATTTCCAGTGGGGACCAACACATGAGCTCTGCGGTTGTGAAAAATTGCTGCTTTGCTGCTGATTCTCTGGGGAAGGCTTTTTTGCATACACCGGATTTTAATTATGGTCCTCTCGTGAGATACACCAGGATTGTGTGAAAATTCTGGCTTGGGACTAAGTCTTCCCAGCAAACTATGCGCCCTGAAGTTCTATCACCCTGACCAGTCTCCACTGAGTGGGCCTGTTCCAATCAGAAGACAGATTAGCTGCCCATTCTGTACCCCAATATTCTCCTGGTGGACCAGCATCCTTCCTGCACTCCAAATGCATTCTGTGAGGTGGGCTGTGCATAGGTCCCTCATGATGATTCACCAGCCTCTGGGTGGTTCCTGAGGTCAGCTATGGTCTTCACCTCTAAGTGGGTCCATGGGAACCCTGTCAGTGGTCTCACTGGCCTGGGGGCCTTCTTCTTTCCTGCAGACTCTGAGCAACTTCACACAAAGGGCATAGCTGCAGCTTTCACTGGCTCCTGCTCTGTGTGTGCTGAAGCTTCTTCCCATCTCTCAAAAGGTTGGCTCTGACACAGCCACAGCGGGAAATGGAGCAATTTTTTCTTCTTCTTTCTCCCACCTTCATGAATGGTCCTAGGTTGGCAGTCTTAGCTTTTCTTTTTTTAATTTTCTTGGCAGCTGGCTGGTATGGTGAACTATGTTTTTGGTTTTTAATAGTTGTAAATTGATTGATTGGAGGGGAGAGTGATGCTGGGGACTGTTTATTCTGCCATCTTGATGACATCACCCCCAGAAGGCCTATTTTTTATCTCTGGTAATAAAGGAGTTAATACTCTAACCATCACTGAAATTGATCTAGCAATTGGTTCCCAGCTGTTATAATAATAAAAAATTCATAGATGCTACTAGCTTTTTTTTTCTAAGTTAACCCAATATATTAAAAAGTATAAAGTCTTTTGTGGCCAGATGTGCAAGAGGATATCTATGACAATGGCACTGGGATTGGAAGGATCTTTATAAGTCTCACTAGAACATTCAAGGACAACCAGTGGTTGCACTTGGTTTATGACTATAAAGTGTCTCAGAAACACAATCATCTATTTTATTGTATATTTATTTATTTTTTACTTTATGCATAGGGTACTTGTGGCTGTTACTTTGGTAAAAATAATTATGAAAAATTGAGTTTAATATGTCAACATCTAGAAATAAGATTAAAGGGTTAGGAAATTAGCTATAGCTTCCTTTTAATCTCAGTTTACATAGGCAATATCCAATTGTATAAATTTTTCAATGTCCTTGAATTTGTTTTAAATATTTCTCAGAGTACAATTTCTCTTCCTTTTCCTCTCTCTGTCTCTCTCATTTTTGGTTTTAAAATGTATTAGATGCCTACAATTACATCTGTCTGTTTAAAGCATAAATATTTCTTCATCCTAATCCTGTGTAAATTTATTAACAATTTTTTTAAAGACAATTGTTGTTGGTATATGGCAATAAATACGTTGTAACTCAAGTACAGTTAATGTCTTTCCCTACCATGATGATTAAAGTTTCTAAGTATAATTTCTTAGCTAAACAGTAAATCCTATGTTATACATAGGAAGGGTCTCTCCAATTTGTATTCAACAGGTATGTTTTAGATTTCTGTACAGTTTTACTAAATTTGACATGTTAATGTTACCAAGACTTTGGAGATTTGTGAATTGTTTTCCTACCAGCCCAGGCTAGACTACTCAGAAGCCAGGTGTGTACCATTGAGTTACACAATTGCATACTTGAAAATCAAAACGGGGAAATGAAACCACAAAAGCTACAGAGACAGGAAAGCCAATTGCACTCTCAGGGTGCTTCATTATATACTTCAGACTCACAAAATAGGCCACCTTCCTGTAAACAGTGGATGGAGAAATCAGAGAGACACTTGCGGAGAATAACAGAAATATTAGCTTCACTCTAGCAATTTTCTGCAAGAGTGGAGCAACTTCAATATACCTGGAAGGTCAAAACCAAAATAAACTTTGACTCTATTTTATCTAATCAGGAAAACTCCTGCTGTGTTTTTTCTTTACTGATTTTGAATCTGACAGAGAAGGAAAGAAGCTCTTTGCAAGCTGTCTTTGAGAACTCCACCACCAATATTTCAATCCTTAAAACCTGAGACATAGAAATGGGGCCCTTACTCTTATTTCTTTCCCCTCGTAATGTCTCCTTTTTGTAATTTGTTCCTTGTAATTTATTCCTTTGTAATTATAAAGGGCAGACTTAGACTTTGATACTTTAGATTGCTACATATGATCATAATAGTAGCAGGAGTATTCCAATTAACTTTCACACTTTTATTTTCATAATCATGCAAATGAGGTTTTGTTTCTACACAGCCCTTGGGAACAGCTGAAGAATCAGGAAGTTTTTCTAGGTTATATGACATTTCAGGGGAAATACTCCTGGGCCTGTTATCAGAAACTGTTCTCCTCAGGTACTATATCTTCTCTAATAACCTATAAGCTACAAAAATTATTTATGTTTCTATTATTTATATTTCTGTTCCTAGGCATTAGTATAGTCTCAGACTTATAGAAAACATTTGTTAAATTAAAGTATAACCAGTTTTCTTTGTATTCCACATTATTATATACAATTAAATAAAGAATTACTATGAATTAGGTGATAGTAACAGCCTAGTTGTCTGGAAATGCAGAAAGTCTATAAAAGTAAGAAATTTAAAATAAAGTAAGAAAATTTTTAGAATCCATTCAATAATGTTTTTAAGTGTAATGAACAGAATACTCATGTAATCCCTGGGCTAAAAAAGAAAAGAAAAGGAAAAGAAAGGAAAATGTGCTTTAAAAAACAGTATAGATTCAGGGGGAATTACTCTGTAATTCTTTTAGTCTTCAAAAAGCATACGACCAATTTCCACCCCATTTAAAGAGAAGTATAGAAGCAATGAAACTATGGTTACTTAACTGCCAACTTCCCCTAAAACATCTAAATCCAGGACGGCTTAAGGACCAGGTAAATGTTTTGGAAAAGCTTTTTAAGCTCGTGTTTCTTATATGAGCTAAGAACCCACCTGCCAAATAAGAGACTTTTGAAGAGACGCTAAAGTTCAAATGTTTTGAGATTGGGAAAAGTCTGTTCATTGTATCTTTTTGGTCTAGAGTACTGGTATTACTCTGCCACAAACATTCTTTGTTTTTAAGGTGATATTTTAACATAGGAAATGAATTGAATTCTATCTTATATCTGTATTTAGCATGATTCATTTCGATAAGTTATTTCCATTGTGCACAGGTGGTAAACTTGTCTCACATGGTTTTTATATAACAGCCTGGAATAGTAAGCCCTGAAGAGCCACAAGTAATGGTATCATTAAAATGATTGTAAACATGCCTATTGTGGCAGATGTGGGCTTTCTTTCTGTTGATATACATTCAAATTGTTAGGTAAGATCAAACACATGTAGAGTTTTAATATGTCAAGCATGTCTACATTCTAACAGGTTCTGTTTTTAAGGAGATCTGTTTCTTTAGAAGTCAGGACAGCTATAAAAGAACCAGACAGATCAGATTCAAAGTCAAAACCCATTTTTTCTGATTATAGCATAATTCTCTCTATCTGTATCATTTAGCCAACATTTCCAATGAAAAGAGATCAAGCAAGAGATAACATTGCAGGTATTAAAATGAGATGTTCTTGGAGGCATGTGTATCTATTAATTAACCATAATTACTATTAGGTTTTAAACAAAATTAAATATTGTGGGTCATTAAATTTAATCTGTCCTTCTCCTAACCTTTTTACCTCTCCGTCACCATCCATTTCCCCCTAATTTAATAGTTTGCTTAGAATGGTGTTCACCATGTGTTTTAACTTTCAAACCACTTAAAATGAATTCTTGGAAAGCCAGTTAAATTTGAAATTCTCAAGCAAAATCTTGACTTCTTTTCTAGTGGCAAAAGAAGTAGATTTCTCTGTCAAGGTTCTATAATCTGTATTCTTCATGTTGCAAAAATTGTGGATTAAATGTATTATTTGTATGAAAGTAGAAAAAATGCAAGAGTATTTCCGTATTAAATTAAATATCCATCAAATACTTCATAGATGTCTGAGGCTTTCTAAAAAGTGTCTCATTTAAACCTCTCTGGGCACAAAATCACATAACTAATAAGCCAGGATTAATTAACAAAAGAACCTGAATTCTTAGCAATTGGAATATACTTCCTGCTTTTTAAATTTGTGGTAGTATTAGTTACTGTCTTCTATTTTAAAATAGGTAAATATATTACAGTACTATTTCTACAAAGATTTAGGAAAAAATTGTGTATGGGAGGGTGCTTTCTCTTGTGGCAGAGAGTATACTCACCAAATACTCCATTTTCTCCCCTACGTTCCTGGATACTGTTACAATTATTTTGAACCACATGACTCTTCTGGAGAATAAAGGGTGGGAGGAATTATCATGTGTCTCCTTCCTATCCTAAAATAGTGAAAATTGTAGGCACCATTTTTCAGTTTCTCTCTTCCCCTACAGTGGTAACTAGGAGGCCTTGTGTTGTGAACCAAAAACATCAAAACAACATGGATTATGTATTACTGAGTTGCTGCAAGAAAGAAAGATCCCAAAAAGTTGCCCAAATATGTAGTAGATTTGGAAAAAAAATCAAATAATTTTTGTTGCACTGAGCACTGAAATATGGGCATTTTTTGCTTCTGTCTATCGAATCTAGCTTATCTTGGTCATTGTAGAAATTGGTACCAGAAGTGAGGTGTTGTTCTTAAAAAACTAATGTACTTGGCATCCACTGAATGATACAATGGTGAGAAAGCAGAGTGAAAACTGATATTAAAGGCTTTGGAAAGATAGATTCATTTTACACAATACAAAAACTTAGAATAACGTGAGCTACAGATCATGTACCTAAGAAATTTGTGACTCTAGTTTGAAAGCGCGATGTTAATAACATATGTGATTTGTTATTTTAACTCTATTTGACAAAGTATGAGGGTACTTCAAAAAGTTCATGGAAAAATAGAATTACAAGGCAATATGAATCTTTCCATGAACTTTCTGAATTATCCTCAAGAAATAGGAAAGAAATGGGCTCAGCATAGAATTGGCTAGTTTGCAAACAGAATTGAAACACGTATAGTCCATTACAGAGCCTTTCAATGTTGGGAAAACAATCATTTCATGATCCTAATATATGATGAGTGAAAATGTCTTTACAGATAAATGTCTGGTAATAGACTTCCAATAGATTAAATTGCCTCAAAGCAAAGAACAGATTAAGAATGTGGCACTCAGTAATTGGGCATAAGAACTCAGAGAAAAAATCAGATTAAGAGTGTGGCTTTCCTTGAAAATTCAAACTTCTGTGCAAATCTGTTATACTGAGAGAAAGAAAGACAGAATGAAAGAGTAGAATTATAGGAAATATAAAAAAAGCTGTGTATGTTCTAGGTTCGTGGAGAAGATTGGAATAAAGATTATGGGGTGCTTGAAAGTTGTACTGGCCACAAAGCTATGAGTATAACCCCTCCAAGAAAGACTTATAGACTTAAAATGACCCTAAATCCCCAAAGTTTTTTTTTTCTTTTTAAATTATTCATATATGTGGGATACAACATTGATTTTCAATAACTGTGTAGAATGTGTGGTGGTTAGATCAGTATAGTTAACTTATTCATCATTACAATGCACAACCATTCTTTGTGTCCACTGACCAATTCCTCCCAAAGTTGATGTGAGCAGGAAGCGAGCTGGGAAAGCTCCTTGGACTCCAAGTGGAGGATATTCCCCCAAGCCCACTTCTGACGGCTACAACAAGTATATTAGGAAAGAAAAAGCATCCTTAAAAATGGAGTCAGGAGGCACAGAGAACAATAGATTCAAGGCTGTAAAAGAAAAGAATGTATGCCCAATGGAGGAACATTCCCTAAGCCCAGTTTGGAACCCCTCACAATGCCTGCTCACTGCAACCAAAATGTCTATGCAGTAGTGATTTCTACATGCCTTTCTTCCCCTCTCCTAATGGTATCTGTTCTGTTTCCATTCCACCATTTTTTAATAAGTGTTCGTGTGTGTGTGTGTGTGTGTGTGTGTGTGTGTGTGTGTGTGTGTGTGTGTGTGTGTGTTGGGGAAGGTCCATTAACTTGTCTTTTTGAGTTTACATGTCTCAATCAAAAGTACTCACATCTGTTCCTGATATAGAAACTCTCACACATTGGCCAGAGTTCTGGGTGACCTGGAAGCATAACCTGGATTGATCCTTTGAGTTGTCCCACTTGGAGAGTAGTTGAGTGTGTTTCTTTGTAGATTAATGGAAACAAAGGATATTTGATTACAGAGAAGTCCCCAAATAATAATCCCTGAATATTCCATTACTCCTATACATTTCCTTGCTCCAGAGGTTAGGTGGGGCCAAGAAGTAGTCTTGGTCAAAAAAGGTGAATAAAAGTGACACGTGTGACTTCCAGGCCAAGAGAGTTTGATTCATATTTGATTCTTCAATCTCTCCCTCCCTAACTGGGGAAAAACAAGGCTTGTGTTGAGATGATGCAGTCACATGATTGACTCACTGAGTTACAGCACAGTAGATAATGGCCTTCGGATGTCATGGGGATCCACAGTGCACAGTGTACTTGTGGGAATGAGAAATAAACCTTTGTTGTGCTAGGCATCTGAGGTTTTTTTTATTGCTACTTAACCTTGCCATTCTAGACTAACACACCAGTGTTATAACCTTTAATGTAAATTATGGATAAACAATACTGTTTCTATTTTTAGACATAAAACATGCTTAATATTTTTTAACAGATTTAGATTTATATTTGTTCATTTTTATTCTTATGTATTATAATTATTATAAAATCAATCTTTCTTGTACTCTTCAGAAGTCACAATGCCAAAATTACTTTCTATGTTTAGGGCTCTGCAATACATAGACCAAAAATAAAATTTAACACATTTAACAAATCAAAATAATGTGAAAACTATAGATGACAATAATCTTTGGTTTCCCAGTGTCGCAGGAAAGTGATCCCTGCCCTAACATCTTCACAAAAATAAATGGAACAAGGAACCAATGAGTTATTTAAAGGACTCATTAACTTTCATATGACCCTATTTGTAATTGAGATTGTTCTGTCCTAGAAGTACCCTCCAAGAAATGATTAATGAGTTTTCCAGATATTCTAAATTGACTGACAAGGAAGTGAGTGAACCTGTGTGTGTGCTTTAGCCAAAACTCTGTGAGGCCCAGGCAAAGGGGGAGGCTTATCTCTTAAATAATTCATGGTTGTGTGTAATACTAAGCATTTAAAAATGTAACTTTTTTTCCCTAAAGTTTAAAGAGCTCAACATACAAGGTCAGTAAGGAGGTAAATTTATGGAAAGTTTTCTCTCTCAATTGATTAAAGTTACAGCAGGTTTAGATACAGAAATCTTTTAACCTCGTTCATGGTGATAACAGGCTTTCCACAAATGCATTGAATAGTACAAAGAATTAATTTATTAGATATTTTCCCAATCTTTTGCTCTATGGACTAGTTAAGATCCCATATGCATAACAGAAGATTGAATGGCAATCTGTTCTATTTTATCACAGTATTTGGCTCATTTGAATAAATTATAATTAGACTACTTCTTAATGTTGGCGAAGAACTGAAATTATCTGTGTCAATGATTAAATTATCATTTGCACTTTCACTAGTGTAAATTTGCTATAGCTATAATTTTTAATTATAAAAAAATGTTAAAAGTGTATTTGAGAAAATGTTAATATTGCAGCGCCTTCTTGCAAATGAACTAAAAATGTTTTTCTTCAAATTTAGCACACTTTGGAAGTTTCTTTGCAGTTAAAGACAACAGTTCTTATACTTTATCTTTATATTCAATATGCCCATTATTAAATTTTCTGTCTGGTAAAGAATAAAAATTAGTTAATATGTAGTGGGAATATTTAATTGTATTTATCTCATATATTTAATATTCTTTAGCAGAGAAGTTCATTGGCTTAGAATACTTCCATTGCTCATTTTTTTTCAGTTTCTTAAATATATATGACAAAAGTAACTTGGATTTCTCCAGTTCATTATTCATATTAATAGCTTTCCATGTAGAAAGAGGGTTTTGTTTTCTTTTTCATTTTTTATTCATATTTATTTAGGGCAAAACTTTAGAGAGAATCCTTTTAAAAGTATGAAATGGCAAGAATTTACGTGTTCTAGGAAATGATTTTAGTTACTTTTACACGTACTTCTTCAATTATAAGAAAAACAATTTCAGTTTTTCCATATTATAATCAAGAGTGCTTTTTTCTAAACATAAATTTAGGTTTTGCAATATGGGAAATTTGTACACAGTTGAAAAAATTGGCTGTGACTGTAATCCCAAACAGGGTCTAAAATCATTAAATCATCATTCATTCACCCCTGCTGAGATTTTTCTAAGACTGTTTTCATTACACAAACACATATACACACACATGTGCAGGTGCACACACAAACAGGTACAATGAAAACTAAATTCTAAAATGTACAGTTAAATTAAAAAAGAAAAATAAATTTTAAAAAGAGAAATGCCACTTTAAAAATTTTTACAACTTCCTGAGTGAAGCCAAGGTTTCCTAAAATTGGCATAATCTTGAGTTTCTTAACTACTACACAAATCTTACACCTGACCTCTAATCCTCAACTCCTTAGTTCCTGTTCTTTTAGAAGATATAACTAAGTACCTTTCCTAAAATATCAATTAAGTCCTGAAACTTCCTTATTTTTGATGAATTACCCCATCAAGACAAAATTCTCTGCCCAACATTTAAGACACTTCATAGAATGACCTCAAAAGATCCAATCAACTATATGTGTTACTAAGGTTCAAGTTGCAACTTTGGCTTGTTAGGAATGTCTTAGCCTCTTCTTCCCACAGCTTATAGGGCAATGAGCCCAAAGGCAGGTCAGCAAATAGAAAAACAAACAATGGTATTTTGTGAGGCAAGTGTGACCAGAGGGAAAAAAGAGGGTGATAGGCAAAAGTTGAGTACTTTTAGTAATTCTTTTCCTCCATGTTTTGATATTTAAATGAGTTCCAGAGGATATTGGTGCCTTTTTTTCGAGAGAGTTTTGATGACTGGAGACAAGACAAGAGCAATTCACCTGTTGTCTCACATGTAAACAATCACCACCAAGGTTATTGTGTACTATTATTTGGATGAAGTAGGGATTCCAACGTGGAATTCTCTTATGGAAAAGAGCTTAAGATCTGTAACCTAACAACATGACTCAGTTGATGCAAAGCAGAATTGATGAAAATTGCAGTCCTTATTTTTCTCTTCTTCATGATCATTCCTCCAACTTCCACACTCAAATTGGAATCAGCCTCTGTTTATTGGGTAGGGTTTAGCTTAATGTAAAGTTTATGGAACAACATTTTGAATGTTAGAATGAAAGACAGGGAGACTATTCTACCTTTTACCTAGGATATGTTAGGCAAAATAATGGTTCCCAATGATGCCCATGTCCTAATCCTCAGAAACTGTGAATATGTTTGTGTACCTTACATAGTAAAGGGACTTTGCTGATTTACCTAGAATATGTAAGTGAATTCAGTATAATCACTTGAATTCTTAAAAGCAGAATGGCTTTTGCAGAGAGGGGGTCAGAAAGAGATGGCCACGTGAGAAGGATTCAATTCCCTCTTGCTGGTTCTGAAATGCAGGGGTATTTGTGCAAGGACAAGAGAAAGGCCTTTAGAAACTGGAAATGGCATGGAAATGGATTCTCCCTCAGGGCCTCCAGTGAGAAACTCAGCCTGCTGACACCTTGATTTGAGCCCAAGGTGTCAGATTTTTGACCTACAGAATTGTGATATAATAAATTTGTGTTGTTTCCAGTCACTAACTTTTAATTTTTTTACAGCAGCAATAGAAACCTAACATCCATTCCATGAATTTGTTCACGATCTCAATCAAAATGTCCTCACCCTTCCACTGCCTATCCAAAGTACTTTCCTAATTTCAGAGTTTGAGAAAACCCTTGCCTTCTCTGAATTAGCACCCTCAGAGTTTTCCCATAGCCTATATCACACGATAGAACACTGAACTGCCATTCAAGATTTTATTCATTTTAATTATGCTGTCAAATTAGATTGGGAACATATAGGAGTGATTCATATTTATCCTTCTTTTGTGTCTTCCAGTGCACCTGGAACAATGTACATTTTTATTGCTCTAGTATAATTTGGAACAACAAAATTAATCATTTAAATCTTTTCTCTTTAATCCAGAAATTTTCATTTACTGTTATCTTGATGATATTTTGTTATAATGTGAATAATTAAAGTACATTGCAGAAAATCAGTTTCATTTCTTTGGCAACAAATGCTGGACTGTACATTCCGAATGCACACAAAACCTGCTATCAAATTTCTCATATTGCCATGTAGTTCATAGAAATAAGATTTCCAAACCCTAATATGCTAAATTCAGTCTCATTCCAAACCATAACTTTCATTTACATTTTTAACATGTGAATCAAAATAGCCCCAAATTCGTTGCAAACAAATTTAATTTATGTTTTTAGCAATTGTGTGAATCATGCTGCCAGTGTTTTGCCTTACTTGTTACAAATTGTCCCTAATTGGAAAATACTGTGAGCAGTAAAATATGAAGAGAAAAACCACCAGTGCTTTGAAGTTTATTGGTTAGAAAAATTGGATGGATTTTCCCATATTCACTTTGATGAGCATAGAGCTAAATTTTTTCCCCCACTTTGGTTTTGTCACCTCATTCTAGTTATGGAATAAGCTGGTGATTTGGGGGATATTTTTCAAGACCAGATCACTTCCTCAAATAAAAGCTTTGTTCTTATAAATAGATACAATTATGTTCATATGTTTGGTAGATGAATCCAGTGGTGTGCGTGTTGAACAGAATCTCTCATGAGTAGTTTCCTCAATTGTTTAGAATTTCACTCTTGAGTTTGATCAGTGGAGACAATTCAGTCTGAAAAATATTTTTCTTGATGATGAGACTTTTTTTCCCATAAACATACATTTCATTTTGCAAGCATGTATTCAATTGTGTTAGACAAGCTTTGGAGATATTAGCCACACAGCTACAAATTAATGTCATGAGTTATACACTAACTTTATTAAAAAACTTAAGATTTCCTCCAGTTTATTAAAATGTAGGATAAATGCTTGAGAATATGGTCACTGTTTAATTTTCCTCTTCATCATGAATGTAGGTTCAAATATAATATTTTTTAATTTACATTTTGAATTTTTAAATGAGCATAATAAGTTATATAAAAGTTATGTCTAGCATCACTGCATATATATTTATTAATTTCTTCATAAACTGAAGAAATTTTAGATCGTTTTTGAATATTACTAAAATAATATTAATGATTACATGACATTATGGACAATCCCATTTACCCAGAATGGTAGAAAATGAGATTTTATTTTGTATAGCTTGTAATGATCTGTTCTCATCACTGTGTGAGACTGAAATTACCATCACTAGAAGGTTCCCAAGCAGAGGAACCTTCTTCTGACCTGTGCAAGAGGGCTTTGGGATGGGTGATCAGGTGAGCCCAAGGGGACTTGAATAATTTACATTCCCTAAAAAGCACCACCATTTACTGGAAACATGGCTATATTCAGGTAAATACCTTGGGATCAGTGGTAGCTGGAAGAGATTCATCACTAAGAACATGAGATTCCTCCAGCCTACACTAGAAGAGCTAGAATTCATTTAGTTTCCCACTTTGAACCAATAATGCAAACCTCTCCCTGCTGCCTTGAGACATCTCTGCATGACAGAAAATTCTATCTCTGAGGATGGGTAGCAGAGACTGGGGAATAAAATTCTAGGCCTTTTGTTTATCAAACTATAAAGTTTTAGGTCCCAGCACAACCATTTAATATTGTGCAACCTCAGGCAAATTACTTATCTTCTCAGAGGGTCTCTTACTTCTTATTTACAAAATAGAGATAAGATTAACTACCACACTGGGTTGGGGTGTGGATTAAGTGATGGAATGCCCCCAAGCACTCTGTACAGCCCTAGTGTAGTACTGAGGGTGTTTTCAATGAATGGCATCTGTCATAACATACAGTTATTAGGAGGATGAGCTAGAAGGTGCACATAAACAATGCCACACTTAAGGCCCTCAATAATGTTACTTTTCTCCTAAAATTCTTTTTAAAGTACCAGTTCATGTTTCAAACATTCACATATCTCCCTAGGATTGACAATAAGTCATAGTTATGGTCCTGTCATATTGCAGATGCTATGACAAAGTGGCTAGTCCAGGTGCATCTGTCACACAAACACAGGTAAGTCTTTAATTCCTTATGTACTTGCAATCATATACTTTAAAAACAATTACTCCTACCAAATATACCTAGCACCTCACCACCCATAAAAGGCTACCGATCCATCAGGCCAATTACATTATTAGAAGCTTGCTTTTCCAATTTTTGCATATGTCTAACTCTTCTGTCTCAACATAATACCCTTAGAAATACTTTTAAGTGGTTTATTGTGATTTTTATTTCTAATCAGGACAGTTCTAGAGAATTATTTTAGCTTAATTATGAGGAGTCTTCAAAAAGTTCATGGAAAGATTCGTATTATTTTTAAATTTCATTTTCCACAAACTTTTTGAAGTACCCTCGTATAAATGCAGATAAATATAAAAATTATAAAATAAGTAAAATGCCTTATTTCAGTTTTTAATGGTGCCAGAGGCAATTTTTAACAAATTTGTCATTCTCCTTTTGAAAATTTCATTGTGCATGTGTATACATATGTTTATACATACACACACACATGCACACACCATGTCCCATATTTGAAACTATATTAAAGCTATTTTTTAAATTTCCTACTTAACAATATATTCTGGGGACATGTACATGTTGTCACTGAATGCATATACATACATGTATATATACATGTATGTATATACACATGCATTCATAAAATACATATGTGTAAAATATTTGTATTTAATATATGTGCATCTTAAGTGTGATGTTCATATTCTATAATTTGCTTAAATATTCCTTTTTGATAATTATGTGTTTTCTCCATTTCCACTATTATTAGCAGTGCTGCAGTGTACATCCTTGTGCAAATGTCTTTGCATACATATCTATCACTATTCTTTGAATGGATTCCTTGGAATGGAACTGCTAGGCAAAGAATATACACATTAACATTTTTGATACATATTGCCTTTCACAAATGTGTTATTATTTTTGTCTCCACTGATAATATAATGTCTCAAAGTTTGTCTGAGTTTTATTCTCTATTTATACTGTTTTTCTCCTCTGGACTGCTGCCCATGAGCTGCTGCCTAAGTTCCATTGCTACCTCCGATTCCATGCCCAGGCCTTCTTTTATTTATTTTATTTTATTTTAGATTTTAAACTTTATTTTGATTTTTATTGAAACACATTGATTATACATATTTGTAATGTACAGAATTATATTTCAGTACATGTATACAGTGTGTGATGATCAACCAAAACAAGGTAATTAGCATGTTAATCACTGAAAAACTTAATCATTTCTTTGTGATGAGGACAGTCTCCTCTCTTCTAGCCATTTGATGACTTGCAATAAATTATTGTTTATAATAGAAGCCTAGCTCAACTGTATACGAATAGAACTTATTTTTCCTGTCTATCTATTTTGTGTCCATTAACCAACTTCTCACTATCTCTTCTCCTCCTTCTTCTTTCCTGCCTCTAGTGAACACAGTTCTGCTCCGTCAGAAAGTTCAACTTATTATTTAATTTATTTATTCATTCATTTATTTATGTTTAGCTCCCACTTGTGAGTGAGAACATGCATTATTTCTTTTTCTTTGCCTGTCTTATTTCACTTAACATAATTTTCTCCAAGTTCATCCATGCTGCTGAGAATGGTAGAATTTCAATCTTTTTATGGCTGAGTAGTACTCTGTTGTGTATGTATACCACATTTTCTTTATCCAATTGTCCATTGATGGACATTTAGGATGATTACATATCTTGGCTATTGTGAGTAGAGCTGCAATTAACATGGAAATCCCTTCAACATGACAATTTCCAGTCCTCTGGGTTTATACCCAGTAGTGTGATTGCTGGATTGTATGGTTTAGTTTTGTTTAATTGACACATAATGATTATACATATTTATGGGGTACAGTGTGCTGTTTCCATACATGTATACAATGTATAATAGTCAAATTAGAGTAATTAGCATATTCATCACCTCAGATATTAATCACTTCTTTGTGATGAGAATATTCAAAATCCTCTCTTCTACCTATTTTTAAATACACAGTATATTATTGTTAACTATAGTTACCATACTATGCAATGGTACACTAGAATTTGTTCCTCTTCTAAATCTAACTTTGATCAATATCTCCTCACCCCCCACCCCTCCTTCACAGCCCCTGCTAACCACTATTCTACTCTCTACTTTTATGAGATCAACTTTCTTAGATTCCAAATATGAGTGAGATTGTATGATATTTGTTTTTCTGTGTCCAGCTTATTTTGGTTAACATAATATCCTCCAGGCTCATCCATATCGCTGCAAATGATAGGCCTTCTTGACTATACTTTCCCAGAGACCCTTTTATCTGCATCCTTTCTTCAACCTTGCTGATCTTCTTGTCCCCTTAAGACAATCTCATCTCATGGCATATTTTCAACATCTACTTTTTAAAAGATATAATAGAAAATAAGGATAAACACCATACATTAATAAATGTAATTTAAACTTTCCTTGAAAATAATAAAGCTAACTTTTATTTGCCAGATACAGGCTAAGTACTATATATACATTATATAAACAAAGAAATACTATTATTAATATGTTTCTTTGCAATAAAAAACCAAAGCCTAGAAAACCTTAATTATTTTTCAAGGACAAATAGCCTATGAGTAGCACATTTGGGCTTGTATTCATGGTTATCTGATTCAAATCCTACTCATCCAATATGATATACTGTCTGCATTTGTAGATTCAGAAGAAAATTTAGGGCTTTGCCAACACTTCCAAGGCACGATTCTGTAAATAAATTTTACTGATTAATTACTGTGTAATGAAAAATATACAATTAAATCAGGATAAGTCTAGGCTGATCTTTTTGATTTATATTATCAATTTTTATTATTTATATCTGTTACTAGATTCTCTAATAAGAGGTATTTATTCTATATTTTTCTTATAATTATTGCAGGCATTCTGTAAGAGATGTCTAATTAAAAATATATTGACATAATTATGATAAATTGGGAATTTAGGCAAACTTGAAGGTAACTAATTTCTGTACTTATTTGAGAACTATTCAATGTGTACAAATAGGTGTTATGGCATAACAAAGAATTGTCAATCCCGTGGCCTTAAAGCAACTGTCAGCTCAGTCAGCTGGGGTCACCTGATGTAAGCTCACTTTAGCTTCTGCACGTTAGATAGGGTCACTGACTTAGTCTGGGCTTGGCTAAGGCAGCTTAGCAAGGGCTTCTTCATTCTACGTATATCTTATTATCCCTTTGGGACCAGTGGTCTAGCCCAGCCATGTCCATCTTATGGTGATGAAAGAATCACAAGAGAGCAAATGGAAACACAACATTTCTTAAGGCCTAGGCTTGGAACTGGCACACTGTCACTTCTGCCTCATTCTGTTGGCAAAAGCAAGTCTTAAGACCCATCTCATAGCTGAAGAGTGGGGAAAATATGAGTATATTCATCCCCCTTTGTGGTAAGAACTGCAAAATCATCTGGCAAAGAATATGAGATAAGAAAAAAGGGAGAACCGGGGCCACAAGTGCAACTTACTACAAAGCAACTCAATTTTTATTTGAAAATATATTCTATTTCCAAACTAAAATATTACCTTACATTCTTAGTTATTTGATCATGGGATACAATGGAGTTTCTGATTTCCCAAGGGAGTGAGGGGATGCTGCAGACTTCTTGCTTTCCAGTTAGATGTTTTCTTCTTATGAATTGATGTTGTCCATGTTCCTTAAGAGCATCGTGTGTGTCTCTTTGGGTTCAGTTTTCAGCACTAAAACCTCTCAATGAATGACTCATTAAACTAGTCACCACTATATCCACCCACACAACCTCAATGCCACACCTCCAAAGCTGCAGCTGCTGTGTCACATAAGTGAGAAATACAGTAGAATCTAGAATTCCTATTCAACTTGTGCCAAAAAACCAAGCCTTAAACTTTAAAGTTTAAGAAGAGCATTTGAGAGGAGTTGTCTGTAGGAAGAATAGCATGATTGCTGGGGAATTAGATCCTAAGGTGACTGTTACTTACTCACAGTGAGTTAAGCAGAAACAGGAGGAGGGAATCACAGCCCAGGAGTTTGTCTGAAGATAGAAGCCGGAAATGTCTAAAGCAGTTGAGGGGTGAACAGATTTTGTCTAAAAAGATAAGGCAGTTAAACAGAGAGCGTGAAGACATGAGCCAAATTTACACACACACACAAACGGTGGAAATAATCTCTGAGAATCCAATTTGGGAAGAAGTGAAGGAGATAATAGCTCTCTGAGTGGCTGGTGATGAGAGAACAAAGAGGTTAGAGGTGGCTTGAGATAGATCAGTAATGTTTCCAAGGTGTCATGGAACAGTTCACTGGCAGTAAGATAGAAGTGTTATTTTTTTTGTTTTGTCAACCAATTTATCAAGAAGTTCAGGTTTTGGTAAAGGTCTAATATAAAAGATTTTTGTTTGCTTGCTTTGCTTTTCGAAATATGTTAAAACTCAATCCATGGGACAGTTTTGTAAGTAACAAAGCGAAGTATTCATCAAGGAGAGGCCCGTTATCAGGTTAGTGGGAGGAAACTCTTTATTTCTAAAAGGCATATCACTTACTCGTTCCTTGGTGTTTTACTTTAAGTGGATCCTGAATAGTTTGAAGGAGATTGTTAACATATTTATATTCTTATAGCCAAAATCGTCAAAATAACAATCTAAAAGGAAAATAAAAAATCCAATTAGGTGTCTATTCATGTTTTCAAATTCAAATATACAAAATATTGTTTCTCAATTTCTGTGAGATATAGGGCTTGTCTTGTTATAAGTAATGAAATATCTGCAATAAACATTAGCATGTCTTAATACTTTGTTATATATTAATTAGTTATAAGTTGAGGCTATAGTCAAAATAATTAGGACCTAATTACTCATCTAATTTCTAATGAAAATTAAAAATTTTGTGTTAGCTAATTACTTTTTAAAAAAATCTAAGTATTCTGCATCAGAGTAGGATCTAAAGATAATTACCAATTCTGGATATTATTACAACAACTGTTCAAATTCCAGTTGTTCTAAATGCTTCATTTGCCTACCTCTCCCATACTGCATGACATAAATAAAAGTCACTGAGACATGTTATACGTTGTCCAGTAGTAACCATCAACATGCTGACACGGATGGGTCTATATGATTCTGAACAAGTTTCTGAAGGAACAAGGTAATAAAGGAAGAAAGTATTTGCTAGAAAGAAATTCCACCAATAACTACATATGTGACCTGGTTCATGGTTCCCCTGTGAAAATGGCAAAAAGAGGAATCCTACATAAATAGATATTTGTGTATGTGTACACACATGTATGTGTGTGCATGCATGTGTATAAAAGGATGTACACACACATGCATATGTAACTTATATGTATGTACATTTATGTATCTATGTTAGACAGGTTAGATATATACATTATCTACCTGTATATCTACCTATCATCTATCTGTATCTATCTAGCCATCTAACCATCTAGCCATCTGTCTATCTGTTTATTATTTATCCTCATCTTCTGTCTGGTTAGGTAGTCCCATCCATAGCTGTTGTCACCATGGAGAAAAATGAGAGAACTCAGAAACTCTACTTATGCCTGAGAGCATGCTATATTAGCTTTTGGTTCATGTAATTATCTTTGTGTATCTATTTGTCTTTCCTCACTAAAGAAACTTTATATCATGCAACTTCATCTCTATGAATATGTTTCCTCTCCTATAAAATGAGATTACAAATATATATTGTAAAGTTATTTTTGAGATCTAAATAAAAGAATGTGTTGTTAAAATACCTTGAAGAGCAAGGATTTACAAACTGAAATGGTGAGTTGAGACAGTGAGGGAACCTAGGGTTGACACATGGCTAAAGTAGGAATTCAACAGAGAAACCAAGTTGTTTTTTTTTTTTTTAATTTTCCTTTTTAATTGTATTTAAGTCCTACATACTCTAACTTCTACTAGAAATATAATTCATGTATGATTTTTCATAGATATTCTATACCTTATTTTAGTATGTTTCTATTAAACCATATATAACTGAGAGGAAATTTGCACATTAAAATATAAGGTATTGACTTGTTTGTACTTACATTTCTGATTCTGTAATGAGGCTCTGGAGTTATGGAACATGTATGCTGCAGTGTGGAGACAAAGTTTATGAATTATAGTTCACATACATTATCACATTTAATCCTCATATGTTTCTAAATCCAACTTTCATCAGCATAACTCATGCTTATATTCAAACCCAGCAATGTCTTCCTGCACCTGCAGAGTAAGTTACTAGTTCCTTAGATTGCCATTCCAGGCTGTCAGGAATCTGGCCACAACCTGCCTCTTTGAGGTTATCTTCTACTTATCTCCAATAAGATTCTGTGCTTTAATCAGATTAGCCTGTTCATGCCGCCTACAATGCCATAGCAGTTAACATCCTCATCTTTGTTTCTCAGCTTTCCTTTTCACCAGGGATGGCTTGCTTTCTTGACAAAGAGTATGCATCCTTTAAGTAACAGGTCCAGCCTCTACCTAGCAGCTTTTCCGGATTATTGCAGCCTGATTATTCCACAATCATCTAAAAAAGTAATATCGGTATTATTACTTGAGGGAAGGAAGTTTTGTAATTTCTTCCAGCCACAAGTGTTATATTGTACTCTGTGAATACTTGGAACTCAAGAAAAAGCTCTTTGGTTTTGAAATACTAGTAGCTGGTCCTGACATATAACTGTATGGTTTTTCCATACAAATCTAAAGTGCCATTTCTCAATATCTCTACCTCTTATTCTGCCATCAAGTAGCCATCATCTCTTATATGGGCTGCACTCTTTACTTTGATTTTTGCCTGTACGTGTTAGTATCCCCACTGCACAGAATGATCATTTTAAAATGTCAATATGATAATTTAAGTCTCTGGTCCAAATACGGTGATGACACCCTTTTACAGTTTAAGATAAAATCCAAACTCTTTCCTGTAATCTGAGTGTTTTGACCCAGGCTACCACTGGCCACCCTTCCCGCTGTTTGTTCCGCCCGAACAATGCCCACCTCATTGCTGCTCCCTGGACATGACAAGGACCGATCTATCACAGATGTCAGGGTTTCATGTTCCTCACCTCTCAGCACACATCACCGCACCTTTAGGGATGCCTTTTCTGACTAGCCTCAAGGAAACACATCTTCATCATACAATGTCCACTCACTCTGCTGCATTTGCCATCATGACGCTTACTACTACTTCACATTGTGTTTTATATTTATTTGGTCACTTGTTTATGATCTGTTACCACTCAAAAGAATGGTATATCTGTGAGTATAGTCTTTGTTTTGTTCACCATTTTATCCACAGCACCTACATTACAATCTGGCATGTATTAAATGTTCAGTTAATCTATTTCAAATAAATTAATATTTTCAAATAACTAGATTAGAAACATGCTTAAACTTGATTAGAAACATGCTGGCATTGCCTTTTCTAGTCTGCAGAATTAGGGTGTTGAATATAATATTTTTAAAAAAGACTGCCTCATCTTAGCATCCACAGAGTAGGGTCCTCTTTCACCATGAAGTTCTGCAGCTTCATAGCCAGTCTCATAAAGAGTCTGCACCTTAGTTTTTCTTCATGAAAGAGTGATATATATTATTGCCTTTGTTCTTGTCACTTGGTGTCATGATACTGATGAACAAAGTACATTAAATACTGAAAGTTACTTTCAACAGCACATTATTATTAACTCCTGGAATGACTAAAAATAACTCTTCTACTTGGTCCAAAGAAAGATCATAATGCACATTTGGTAAAAATTCACTAGAAGTAAGTGTATAAAAAACACAGGATATTAAAGTACATTTCTTAAGAAAAAAGTTCCCAGACATAATAAACTTTTAAAATGTCTGGCTCAAGTTGGTTTGAGGTTTTGCCTGGACTCCAAATATAGGTTTGTGTGCTTTATAAGTCCATCTTTGTATTATTAATTTCTGTTGGGGTTCAGTTTTGGCAAAGTCAGTTTATTGTTTTCAGTGAAAACAGAAATAATATAATCCACACTGAGATAAATTAGCATTATACTCAAGTGATATCTGCAGTTTCAGGGCTGAATACATATTTGAAAGAAAATCTACTAAAGATATATCATCAGTATAAAATCCAGTCACTTGTGTACACAAAAATACACACATATATGTATATGAGAGAGACAGAGAAGATATATATATTCTTTATACAAAATTACATATAAATAATATGCATAAATCTATATTACCTTGGTTATCATATAGCCAGTATATATGTGTACATGTATAGTCATATATATACATATATTAGATATATATATGTATGTGTGTATATGTGTGTGTATACACACTGGCTATATGGTGATCAAGGTGAGATAAATTGATATATAGTACTTCTATATAATTTTGTGTACAGGTATTATTTATATATAATTAATATATATAAAATATGTGTTAATTAAATTTTTTAGAAACTGTTAATCATTTGGGTGCAGTATTTATTTTTGTTCTTTTTTTGCTTTAAATTTATCTCACTTTAGTTATTATATGGCTTGTATGTATGTATATATTGTATACAATATACAATATATATAACTACTAAACATATAACTAATAAACCAAAGCCAAAATTCTGGCCTACTTACAATTTTTAAGTGGTGTATGAAATAATCACTTGGGTTTTAAAATGATCTTTTTCCTTGTAGTCCTCATTACAAAGATGAATAGCATGCTTTTAATTTCAACTCATCTATAGAGGATAATGATTTATATCCATAAGTGGTTTTGGCATGCAAGTCACTTTCTATTGGGTTGCACACACAAAAAAGACTACATATCATGAAAAAATTACTGGGTCCTTGTCAGAAGCTCACTGTTTTGGTGAGCAAGATTCACTAATAGCATGATGAATAAATTTGAATACTCTTCTTAAGGTTGTAAAGAGAAATATACTTTTTCAGGTTTATACCCTATTTTACAAAATACTATGTGTTATTATCATTAAGTAAGGTTCAGTAATAGCACCTATAGAATTACATTGTGCTTCCTTATTTACTCAAACCACAAGGTCCTTGGGAGCATTAACGCTACCTTACATACGTTTTTGTTTTTAGTACCTAGCACAGAGTATGTATAAAATTACTATGTATTTATTAATGTGTTATTTGGAAAGTCCAATATTTTATAAACCTGAGATGTATTCAAGATTCTTTTAAATAAATACAATTGTAGATTTGGGTAAGAAAAATTTTATGATACCTGAAGAATCAAGTCCAATCTCTTTAGCTTATTCTTTAAAGTTCTTTTCAGTTTGGCTTTCAGCTTTCAATTCTAACCTGATCTCTCTCTATCTACATATGCCTAGGTCTACTCATGATTCCAAATGCATCTCTTACTTTCTCACCTATATACCTTTTTCATTTTATTTTTCCTGTCTGAAATGTTGCTTTTGCTCCACAGTTCCTATCAACATCTTCATCTCTTCTTAAGCCTTAATTCACCACCTCTTCTGAACATCTATAGTAAATCTGTCTTTTGAATGTCCAAAGAAATTTCTGGCAAAACTATTTTTGGCAGCTTTTAGTGCTTTTTTTTTTTTTTTTTTTTTTTGTATTTGAACATAGTTGATCATACATATCTCTGGGGTACAGCATTGAATATCAATACCTGTGTACAATATGTGATGTTCAAATGTTCAAATCAGGATAATCAGTATATACATCATTATATCATTATACAATATAATCAATTTTTGTGGCCTTTTACCAATTCCTCTATTCCTTAAAAAATAACTGCTTATTTGGTAGTTACAAACAGAAATTATGTAGGTTATTTGGAGGGTTTGTTTAAGAACACTTCCTTTAAAGGCAACTGTATATAACTTGAAATAAACCAAGTAGCATTTATTAACCTTGTTTGTTTAAGATGGAAAATTAAGTAATTAAACTAAATTATGGAGACATACTCATAACTGATAATTCCAAACTAACCTATGGATTTTTTCATTATCCCAAAATTTCTCTCTTAATTCCACTCCACCCTCAGTTCCTAGAGGGGTTTTGTGGTCCATTACTTTGTATACCTTGTATAGATGTGGTTGAAGGGAGAGAAAGAGGAGAGAGCATGATTAATAGATTTTTAGACATATTTCATAGAGGTATTGTCAAGTTACTTAAATGCTCAGAACTTCAATTTGTTCAAAAAGTAAACTTTTTTAAAGATAAAATTAATTATTTGTAAATTGTTTAGAACATTGAACTGCTTAGAACAAACTTTCATTTTTCTACCTATAGAATTATTAAGTGAGAGCACAATGAAAAATCTTGCATAACCGAGTAACTAAATTTGAGTTTTCCTTTTTGTGTGGTCAGTTTGAGAATAACAATTTTCCATCTAGTATGCCTGTCACCTTAAAGTGCCTCAGAAAATGACATGGATTTTTATTGCACAGAAAGGCCTTCACTCAGTTGTTTATGGATGAACCAAGTGAATCTCTTGGGGGAGCCGAAGTAATTGTGCTTTGGAGTGCTTATCTACTGAGGCAGAAAGAATAGATGTTCTACGTTCTTGCTTGATTGAGTGTGAAGCATGATTGTAACCTACAGAGTCATGCAAGGTGAAGTGAAATCTGGACAGCTAGGATCCATTTTCCACCATGATGGTTTGCCCAGAAACTTAACTGATTATAGCAGATTAATAAAGCGGAGTAATTTACTGTATTAGTAAGTGACTATTAATCATGTCATCATAACTTACCATTTTAATATTATACTTTTATGATATTACACTTATTACGCTTGTAATTGTTAGTTTAATGCTTAAGTTACTCTGCTAGATTGTCGGCTTTACAAGAAGATAATATATACTTAAGTCAAAACTATATTCCATGGGACTACTTCAGTTCTGTGGAACCAGGCTCACAATAAATATATGATAAAGTAAATTTTCATTGTTGAAGCACTACAATATACTACTTTGGCTAACTGATAAAATTAGATCACAGAGTATACTGCAGTCAAAAATTAATGGAGAAGAAGGTCTTTGACATATAATAAGGGCAAAAATCTTTTTTTTATTTTAATAATGATTTATTTGTCTGTGACAGCTTCAATACAGTCTTTTCAAAGGGAGTAAAAAAGACTTATTATTATTATTTTCTTTTTGGTAGATATACTCACATCATTTAATTAAATAGTCCTATCTTTAATTCTTTTAGTTTAAATTTTCATAAGCATGTTTAATGACTCAAATGTAAAACTACAATATAATTTAAATGTTAGAATCTTATCTTATTCAAGATAAAATATTTCAAATATGACATAATTTATGTTACTGATTACAGATGTGTTATTTATTCACAATCTCTTAGAATTACTTATTAAACTCAGAGAAATATCTTATGACGTCTATATAGTTCTCAATATCAGAGTATTTTCTGAGTTTTGTTGTAAGCAGAAATATCCTAAATGTATTAATTCACTTAAAACTTACCTCAGTGTGATTCTGAAGTTGTTGCAGGAGAAAAAAGATGAGAATATAAAAAAATGAAATATGATGAGGAATAAGGGGTAAATAGAAGTCACCATATTTAGAGTGACTACCATTCACAATAAGCCTATCACTGGAATAAATAGTAATAATAGAATATGAGATAGAGTCAAATTTACTTTAGGAAAGAAATGTCTTCACCAAAGTGAGGGACTGGGTTAGGGAATGAGTTTTGGAGGCTAAGAGATATGGGTTTGAATCCTGGATTCACCATTTGTGGGCTCTGTGACATTGAGCAAGTTACTTAAACTCTTTCAGTCTCTATTTCAAGTATAAAATGGGCATAATAATAATAAATGCAGAAAGCACAAACCACACACCCAAATACCTGGACTATTCTGAACCATAGAGGCACCAAAAGGGTATCCTTTTCTGGTTCCAAATTCTTAATATATTGGGGTTCCCTTCCTGAGTGCTTGAGTAAGCTGGGTAAGACAGTGTTTTCTCCAGCACCAGGCTTTAGAACATATTCGTTCTTGTCATGATGTCATTTTTTTTCCTGTGGCACAAACCCCACCCAGTTACCCCTCAGTTCTCCCTGCAGGGCTAAACTGACTCTATAACCTATCTCACTTCTCCTAATTATTGCTATTTAATTGTCATGCGTTGTCTCTCCCTTTTGTAGTGCCATAACCACAAGGTAATGGGAAGGTTGGATATTTCTGGGCAGTTGAGAGTAGAATTAATGCACCCTGAAGCTTTGATCAAGCATAGTTAACTCTATTTGGTCAAATGCATTCTGTGTTTTTAACTGCCCTCATTCTTGTGGTTAAAAGAATGCAAACAATTTTACAGTTCTACCTTTTTTTTCCCCCTTGTCCTGTCTTTCTTCTCTCACTCTTCAGTCTTTCTGTATTCTCAGGGCCTGCACAGTTTATTCTGAATTGACTAACTTCTTTTAGTTCTAAAAATTACTCTGGAATATTTTTTCCCTTTTCTTATGTAGTGAATTTTGCCTCTGATTCGTAATTATTACTCAAAACAGAAAAATAATAACAGCATAGTAATGTAAGTAAAAAACTAGTTTTTGCTATTAGGAAAGACAATAAATGCTCAGGTTCTATGTAATACAACAAAATAAATTTTGGGTGACAAAATACTTAGTTTATTATGGCATGCAAGCAATATAATTTTTTTGAGGCTGAAATAATTACAAAAATTCAAAGAATTAAAACACTCCCCCCTCAAAAACATATGGCTGTAATTCAAAAGGGTGGATTTCTAAGCTTGAATAGCGAAAAGAATTTATAAAGAAAAAAAGCAAATACTTTATAAAGCAAAAAGGAAATACTTGATAATGTAAAATTGTTTTCATTTGAAAAAAATTATTTTCTGTATTTATATCTCTAAATTTCCTTTCTTTAACTAATGCCTATGTGCAAACTACAAATTAAGACAAAGTATTATCAGAGAATATGACAAAGGATTATATTAATGTATAAAACTTATTAGTTTCAGGATCTCGTTATGTTGTTAAAAATCATTGAGGACCCTAAAAGGTTTTGTTTATCTCTATCAGTATTTACTGTAATAGGAATTAAAACAGATGCTTAAAAATATTTCTTACTTTATTGAAAAACTTTATTAAACTAAACACATGTTAACAAACACATATTTTAATAAAAATATATTTCCAAAACAAAACAAATTCGTGAGGAATAGCATTGTTTCATATTTTGAACATCTCCTTAACATCTGGCTTAGTGGAAGGGTTCTCATGCATCTGCATTCCATCTGTGGTGATAGCACCCATCTGTAGCTTCTGGAAAACTGCACTGTTCACTCACCAGAAAGTGTAAGAGGCAGATTATATCTTAATATTATTTTGAAAGTAGTTTTGACCTCAAAGAGCCCCTAAAACATTCTTGAAGATTAGAGCTCCCGAGACCACACTCTGAGAAACACTGGCCTAGACCAATCAGGGCCATTCCAGGAGGTGAGATTTATATCAACATCCCAAAAATGGCATGGCTGCTGTATTAAGGGAGGAGGAGTGGAACGGGTATGGAAGTGACAGTCACAATATCCTCTGAACCATAAAGTTTGTTACATAGCCATTCGAATTAGGTTAATCACATGTAATTAAATGGAAACACGTTTATCTTATAACACTGAATACAAAAGATACAAAATTGTAAGTTTTCAAATCAATTAAAATATCTGAAGTTACTCCCGTTTTTCAAATGACTGGAAACTTGATCTAAAGAAAGCTGTTAAAACTTTTTTCTTTTTAAGGACTGAGGAAAAAGTAACTGAAAGAAAGTGCACCAAAACATTATCAGTGATTGCCTTTGGGATGTGGAGGTGTATTTCCAAATGTCCACTAGCGAAAACAGGGACAATCCACTCTCTATCTCCTGGACTATTATGGACTTTTAGGCCACTGAACTGTTTTCTCCCAGGATTCCTATTTCTCTCACTTAATGAATCAATTTTTGTTGGTTAGTCTTAAGTCCAGAATAGCCATTTCCCAAATAATTCATTTCCTTTATCTTTGATAGATGGAATTTTCAATAAGGTGTGTCAGGAATTTGTCAGATGATATGATTTTGCTGAAAGAGAATTTTGCAGATGTCCACAGAGTTATCTCCCATCGCTACACTGGCTTGTGAGGCAGCGTGGTGATCTGTGACAGGACATGTCATCCATTTCCTTCCTCCAGCTGGTTGCTCAGTGGTACACTCCCATAGTGCTGTTTACTTTGTAATTTTCTCATTTTTCTTCATCCATTAGATACATAGCATGTTTCCGTACCTGAATTAATGAAAGAGCACCACTTTTGTGCAGACACAGATCAGGGCTCTAGACAGAGTCCTACCATTGACTGGTGCATAGTCCAGTTCACATACTACAACAATTAACTTATTTTTGTTGTTTGAATTGCATTTTCATCTTTATTATGTCATATATGTATGTGCATCCCTAATGTCAAAAAATGGATAAATATATCAACAGTAGTTGATGGAAACATAAAACTACCAATGAAAATGCTATATCTCCATGCAATTATGTAAACAGCAAGAGTTAACAGAATTCTATTAGAAACAAAAAGGGATTCCACATGTGCTGGGCCATGTGAAATTCAAGAATGTAAAGTTTTACAAGAAACCACAACTGAAGGATGAAATTAGCAAATACAATAAGGATGATCTGAGAGCTACATATTTTCCCTTAGTCACCATCAATCATTGTTATACAACTCTGTCAAATAGTGTCCAGAATCTCTGATATTTTTAGAACAAGTTCTCAAAAAATGTCTTCCAATATTGTTGGTGAACCTATAAAATCCTGGAAGAATGATAATAAAATTAATATTTGTTGAGCATTTATTATATGGTTGGAATTGAGAATTTTCTCCTTTAATTCTGTCTACACTACCATGAAATAAGTGCTATTATTATTGCCATTTTAGAAATATAGTAGCTAAGTCTTGGATTAAGTACCTTATTAAAGGTCACCCACTTATTTAGTGGTGAAGGAAGACAGTTTACCTCAGAGATTGTCTTCAGATCTCTTATTTTTAAATAATAAATAAAGCGTACAAAACTATATGAGCAACATTAAAAGCTCTATTTAGTGTAATTTAAAAAGCAAACAAAAACAAGTGAATGTTAAACTATTTTTAATAACTCATAAAACCATCATAGAAATGGAAGAGGGCAGAGCCTAGATCCTAGTTTTTTCTCTGCCTAGGAAGCAATGATGATGAAAAACACAGCCTTCTCTACCAAGTCCTTCAGTTAACATCCCAGGCCTACCCCTAAAGATGTTTCTCTAACCCTTTTGATGATGTCATTTGTATACACATGAATTAGCCATAGGAAGTTTTCCTGGGATTCTCCTTGTTGTTAAATGCACTTTTCCAGAAGCTTGATTTCCTTCTCTGTAATGAGGTTCATTTTTATCAAGGCATCATTAGCTATGAAGAATTCTTCCTTGACTCTTTTATTTTATATTACTCCTTCTCTCTAATGATGCTCATTTATTCATTTTCTTCAATAGAATATTGCTTCATATTTTAAAGAACTAACTTCCATGGTCAGTAAAGATAGATATATTTATTTGTGTTACATGCATAGCTCCATAGCAGTATAGCAGAATTTCCTCTACTGTGTCATAGCTTTTGAATTTTATTTAATTTATTTATTTATTTAATGTGTTCCTCTCCATTGCTTAGGTGTATTATAATTGCTCTTTTTCTATTTTGTATCATTTCTTCCATTCTACATAAATTTACAAGTCTTAAAATTTCCCCAAGTTCATTAGTTGTACTCTTTAGAAACAAACTCAGCACTTCATGAGAATATGCTCCTGGTTTAGTTATTTCTCCTTTGGATCAAAATCTACACTGGAATTCAGCCATTGGTTCCCCTTGGTGACTACTTCAGATATTGTGAAAAACAGCTTATTTCTTCCTAAGATCTAGTCAACCAAACTACAAAAGCCCCTGCTCAGCCTACTTTTTCTTACCACCGGGAACTAATAGTGATTAACACCAGCCTTTGAAAGTCAATTAATTATAAGCCACCCAAAAATCATAGTACAAAGTCTCTAAGAATTATACAAAATTAATTAAATCCATCATCTATGAAAACAACAAACCTTGATTCTAGCAAAATCTAGTAAGTTTTCTGTAGGAGACCTGAGATCTTACATATTCTTTCTGCCTCTGTGGCTTGGCTACCCTGCCAAGAATGAAATTATATTAATTTTCTCTTTGTAAAACTACCCCATGTCTCTGTAATAATTAAACAAATGTCTTCCTAATTAATTTACTGGTTAACATTTTCTATTGGTTGAGAAAAAGTTTCCTGTGACATTTTTATATACATTGATACCTCTTTTTGTTTTTTCCTCCATTCCACCCTTCTTTCTTTCCTTCCTTCCTTTTGTAGATTGCATATTTGTTTACTTCATGTCTTAAAGATTGCTTGTCAATTACATTTGATGTGGGAAAGAATGAAGACAACCCAATTCCAATTTTTTTCTGAGCAATTTAATTTTATTCTATTATTATTGAGTAGACTATGACCTGTTCTACCTCATTTTTACCTTGTTATTCTTCTGACTTATAATGTTGATATGGGTCAATGAAGTCTGTTAAAAATATATCTCTGACAATATACAACAAGCATATGAATTATAAAACATTTTCAAGTATTCAAGTGAAAAGACACAATATGAAAACTCAATATTTAACTAGTTTTGAATCTCTGATAAAACAATTTTTTAAATATTTATATCTGTACATTTAAAAAATTCAAGTTCAGTTTTAATTCTTGATAATATAATTTTAAAAGAAATATTTAAACTAGTGGATTTTTAAAACTTGTCATTAATAACGATAGTTGGCCAAAATGTATGGTTTACTTTATCCTCCTTTGAAGTTGAGCTAATTTAAGAATACTGTGTACATTAGCCACAACCTGCATAACAAAATATGTTCTAGACTCTTCCTGACATGCTCCAAGTAATTTGGGTAAGTGAAACATGTGTTCATATTTTTGCAATTATAGTCTCTTTCAATGTAACACCTTCCAAATCTAGCAAAACAAGGACTTTTAAGTTGTTAGTCTGTTTAGGAATTAGTTTGTCAAGATGAAATAGAGAAAAAGTTGCAATATAATGTGGTTCTTAAATAGGCCCCTAATCAAAATTGAGACTATAGCTACTTTGTGGGGTCATTATAGGTCGCACAACAACATTTTTTAACATGTAGCACATCATCCATAACTAGAATTTCAGGACATATCATAGTTTAAAATAATAAAAAAATTAAATTATTGTATATAAGCTTATTAGAACTAAATTTTTGATCATTTTAAAACCATGATTCATGATATAGTACTTCTACTATTTATATTTACCTAAATGGAGAACAATTCAAAAATTAAAATAAATAAAGCAGTTAAAACTAAATAACCCAATTGAAATCTTTTATACAAGTAGTTAGACTTTCTAGCAGGTGCAAAACTTACTTTATGTGAAAAAAAATCACAGACTATTCAAACTCCATATTTTCCTCATTAAAATGCATGTTATAAAGGTCTTGATTTTATAATGATTTTGTGTTACTTTCAGGAATTCAATTTACATTCATTTAATAAGCTTCCACTTAATTACTGGTTGTAATCAAAAAACACAATTCAGAAATTTTCATGATTAAAGATATATTTAAGTTAAAGATTATCATTTAAAAAGGGAAAGTTAAAAATCAACATATTCCTTATACTATAACATTAATATGTCACAAATCCCTACCCACTTAACTAATTTCCAAAGGAATTTCAAAATAATTTTCAAAATAAAACACTAAAATAATTTTCAAAAAAACATAATATTTTTCATATTCAAAGATCTGTACATTTATTGTGCATAATGGGTAAATGAGGACTATAAGACACAATGCATAAGTTAAAAATGTAGCAAAGATCAGTGTAAAATTGTCATTTCATTTTAGAACAGTTTCTGGAAACTTTTTCCAGGATATTTCCTTTCAGTCTAGGATATTTCCATTTATCTCCAATTATGGCATTATAAATGAAGGCCATGGGTACATCAGATCAACCCGGTTTTTCATTCACATTTCATTGGCCAGGGAATATGCATAAGAAATTGCATTTTCAAGCACTTACAATTGGTCTTTTCTTCCTGTGTTTTGTTTCAAAGACTAACTTGGGTTCATGTATTTTTCAATTCTCTTCAATTTCCTTCTTAGTTTTCATTGTCTAGATTCAGCAGACAAGTTTTTCTGAGTGGAAATAATTGATATCGACCTTTGATCAGATTTAAAAAATAGGTTATACTGAGAAATTACTGGTGGGAGTAATGTAAATGTTAGTTGTTGACTTGGTAAGTTAAAGCTTTTAATAAAACACTTGCGTAGGTTCTGCTAATCCAATTATTACAGAATCAACCTCTTATTTCTCTTGTCAGTGTTACCTACTTGAATTTAAATCTTAAACAATGTACCATCCTTATTCTGTGCAGGTGATATTTTATTAAGGAACACAGTTGTGTTTTTGTGTGTTTCCTGCATTGGTGATGCATTTTCCCTGTTATAAACATACTGTTTAAAATGTTACAAACATTATGACTGTATGAGTCTATAATATGTTGTAGATGTATTAGTGGAAATTGAACACAAAATTATAGTAATAGTAAATAATTCAGTCACAGACCACCATTTTCCATTTAGACCTCAAAGCTCAGAAGAGGTAACATGCATTTTTGCTAGAGGAAAGGTATATTTGAAATTGAATATAGGTTGTATTTCTAGTTTATTGAATAAATACAGTCATAATATCTTACAAAATGGCTGAGAAATTGAGCAGAGTTCAGGATTTCAAAAGCAGCTTTGTTTTTGTTATACTAAACTTCTGAAACCCTGGAGACTTGGTTCTGGTCAAATCAATTCCCGCTCTTGTATTATGGACATTCTGATCGAGAGAATTCCATTCTGTATACTTAATTTCCCTGAGAATCTTAACTGGAAATGATCTGTGTTGTTCTTGTCTAGTCATGAAGGTCTGTTATGCAGATGCTGTATTCCATTCTGAAGTTATAGTGGGAGAAAGATTGATTTCGTGACTTAGTTGGGAGAGCAAATTTTGTTATGATAAAAGGAATAATAAGACCATATTTTCAAATCGTTTTTGGATGGATGACCTAAATTTAGTGATTCTGAGGTATTTTTATCTCCTCCATTTCCCAAACACTAAATTTACATCTATTTGTTTCTCATGTGGTACATATATAACACATGGATTTTGTGAAGTCCAGCATCAAAATCTTTTCTTGGACCATCATGAACCAAATGGTATAAATGACAGAATAAGTTTTTTTCTCCCATACCAGAAGGCAGAAAAATTCTATCAGTACTATTTTGTCTCCGTCAATGTTTGGCAGAGTAAAACCTATTCTGCATATAACTCAACATAAAGAAGGGCATTTATTTACTGTTGCTTAGCTCTGTATTATTTGATTTAGAAATTTATCTTAAAAGAAAATATTGAAAATGTTGGCAACTTAAGAAGGACATAGGTAAAGAAATGGAAGGGGATGGAAATTGAACGACAAGAGAATGGTGCAGATACATACCTTCTTACAATGAATAGTAAAATCTATTTTAAAATGCTATATTTCTCATATAAGAAAGGAAATAGGATATGGTTTGTTTATTCAAAAAGTAAGTTCAGAGCCATCTTACCACTTAAAGAAGTATCACCAGTTGACTTGAACACAATTTTTTTTTTTTTTTTTTTTTTTGTCTATTTCGTGACCGGCACTCAGCCAGTGAGTGCACCGGGCCATTCCTATATAGGATCCGAACCCGCGGCGGGAGCGTGGCCGCGCTGCCGGCGCCGCACTCTCCCGAGTGCGCCGCGGGCTTGACCCGTTGAACACAAATTTTGTTTTAAGTTTTCTGAGCTGCATAGATCAAGTAGAGAATAAGCAATGACTTCTTACTGAGGGAAATTCACTGCCAATGCTTTTAGCATATCCCTTTATGTCCAAGAAATCTGTGTATTTGTAATTACATTATTATAGGTTTTGCTTTAATTTTTCATGTTTGTAATATCATTTTGGTGAAATTTTATTTTCAGCTTCAAATAGTGACATTTTTATTTTTCTATTTTTTCAGAGCTTTAAGCTTATAGCACATGACTTGAGAGTAAACATTGAGATGACATATGTTCCCAGCAGGTAAATGACATATTTTGAAAAACGTGATTTAATGATGCAATATCAGTACTTGTAACTTAACATATAGTTGGAAAAGAAGATAAAATCAACAATGTGGACATAAAACTCATGGACAAAACTACTTCTTAGGTTAGATTCCACATTTTATGAAATTTTAATATGGTGATTATCCAAGGCTTTCTAATCCTGTCCCCAAAATATACTGTGTACAAAAGTAACATTTCAGAATTTGACTTCAGATTTTGTTAATACCATAACATGTTAGTTTTAATTCTAATAATGAAACACTTTTTTCATATTTAATATTAATTTTTTTATCTATGTTAACCTATGGTTACCCATCTGAATCTTTATATCTGCTATGTAATATATGATACATACGATCACAGAATATATTAAGGCATCTGGAAAATATATCAAGAAATAATTTATCTCATAGAACAGAGTAGTCTCATTTTAAAATTTGTTATTTCTGGAACACATTTCTTTTTTTATTTCAGGATATTCTGAGAACTGGTACAATTGGTGACCAAATTTCCAAAACACCTCTATTATATTAAAATAGAACGGAGGGTGTGTGTGTGTGTGTGTGTGTGTGTGTGTGTGTGTGTGTGTGTGTGTGTGTGTGTGTATTATATGTGCAATATATAGTTTTACAGATTGAGTTTTGTGCTTATGAATCCAAACATTCTTACCATAGTTTCTCATAAATGATGTATCAGTTTCTCTTTATTTCATCTCGATAAATATTTGTGGATATATTGAATGCAGAATGAAGGATCTGGCAGTTTGACTCTAACATGCTTACTTTCAGATAGTCTTAGATTTTTTTTAGGTGCAATAGTACATTGTTACAGAAATGTAACTTCCTGTTTGCCCACACTATAGCTATGTTACATAATCATGTCCATGAGACATCTCACAGCCTGTGAAACATCTCACAGCTTATGTGCAGTCTTGCCCTTAGTACATTGTCTGCATGAGCAAGCAATTCTTTGTTTCATTATAGGTAGGGTTCTACTTTAAGAGTCTAGTTGAATTTTTGAAGTGCTGTTTACGTCTTCTGGAATAGGGGAGCAAAGGTATCATCCTGGATTATATTAAAGATCAAAAAGCCATCAATTTCTAATGTAGAATTTGGAAAAAATGAATTGTAGTCAATTTGGGGAGCTGTCTTTCAAAGGTCTATCCAAGATGTGACATCTCTGCAGAAGACCAAGCAAATCTCCAAGTCTACCTATAAATGGGCAAGTGGGTACTATGATTAGTGAATAAACATAGTTTTCCCCATACAAGCTCTGATATTTGACTATCTCAAAAATATTTTCTAATGCATTACTTTAGAAAGTGTGTGTGTGTTGCATGTTTGTGTGCATGCACATGTGCTTCTCTGAGTTCATATCACTGTATTTTATACTACTAATATTCTGTCTTAAGAATAATCTGGTTTCCAAGAAAGAAGACAAAATATATACAACATACCTTACCTTCAATTCACTTTTTAATCACTAATGACTCTTTCAGGATACAAAGTGTGAGGACAAATTGAGCTGACTACCTTTCAAAAATTACGTGCATTTTTTTTAAACAATCAATGAGAAAGAAAGACATTTGGGAAATACAAGTTATGAAAATAAAATAACTGCGGTAGTTAAGGATTTATGTATTTGTTGACATAATTGTGCTCTGATATTTCTTGGTTACTAAGCAGCATTAATAATAACGCTTTCTAAGAATTACAAATTTAGAGTTTAACATCATATAGCAGACACTATTTTTAAACTAGATAAATAAAAATAACTATTAGTAGATCCATTGTAACTAGTGAACAAATCTTCAAATATGGGCAAAATACAGACTGCAATAGCCCTGGTAACAACGTCTGTGCAAATGTAATTTGGGCCATCGGCCTAGGATTTTCACAGGGTGCATGTCCAATTGCAAAGAAAATATTTTTTTCAATTTTAGTAGAGATGAAGTTACTAAACACATACAACTTTTGTTGGGTTAAGAATTTTATAAATGCATTGATTTTTCACTGAAAATTTACTGCTTTATATATGACTAAAAGGAAATGACTACTCCACTCCCTATGTCCTGTAAACCACCTGACCAGGCCCTATAGTATAGAATTTGTTGGGAGTATGTTTGGGCACAGTGAAAAATGTGATGTATGAACAAGGATGATGGAAATAAAAATGGGAAATATGCATTGATATAAGGAAAATTTTAGTTATGTAATCAATAGAGATTAATGGGGAATAATTGAAAGGTCATGGAAATATATTGATGTGAAACAAAGATTAAAGAGATGTCAAGGCTAAATTCTAGGTTTATGGCTTGTGTGAAACAGCAGATAGTGACACTGAGAGAAGAAACACTAGTAGTTAGGTCAATTTGGGAATATTAAGAGCGAAGAGAGTGATATTTCCAACTTGGATATATTGATATACCCTGTAGATGACAAGAAGGCAGATCAATACGTAAATCTGGAGTTCAGAAGAACAAGTCTGGGCTAGAGATAACATCATAAAATATCTTCAAATAGTTATTCTTTGAAGTCATAAATATGTATGAGAATGTTCAGAGATTATAGTGGAAAAAGACCTAGAACTCATTCTAGGAGTGAATATCCATAAGGCCTAATGCTATTAAGATATCAGGTAGGATCAGGTTTGAAAATATACTGTTGGAATGATTAATATAAAGGCCATGGGTAAACATAGAAAATAATGTGGGGGTGGAACTAGACTGAGGTGGAGAGAACATTATTCCCTCATATTGACATTTTACCTCTGGCCACAGTGTGCCGCCAGTGTCTCCTCCCCTCTTCCTCTGCCTATGCTCACGTATTTAGGAAAACCTTTTCCAACCTTACTGCTTAGGTCACCTCCCACTTATATGCTTTTACAGAGCAATTTATCATTCCTCAATTTATTTCAGTGTTTTTTTTTTTTTTTTCTTTTTCCTGATGGTATTAGTCTCCTCTCCTAGAATTTAACCTCCATGACAGCAGTACCATACCTATTTTCACAAATTATTTGTATCCTCAGCACCTAGCACAGTTTGGGATAATTTAAGTGTAAAAATAAAAGAGGGGAGAGAGGAAAGAAAGGTGAAAGAGGTGGAGGGAAGAAAAAAGTAAGGCAGAGTTGCAGCTATAAAGTTTGTGAAGTCACTAAGGGACTAAATGAATAGCAAGGAGCTAGGGGGAATTAAGAGACTTTCAGAAAAATGTAAAATACAAAATGTAAAACCAATCAGAAAAAAAGTGCTTTAAAAATTAAGTACAAAATACATAGACAAAGTGAATAACTCTTAATTATACAACTTGATAGACACACATGCTTAAATAAAGATATACAATGTTTACAGAAACCCCAGAGATTCCTTCATACCAGTCTCCAGACAACAGCCCCACAAATAAAACCAACATTCTGACTTTAATAACTATAGATTAGTTTTTTTGTTTTTTGAAATTCATGTATGTACTTTTGGAATCAGGCTTTTACTCAACATTACAACTATGAGATTCCTTCTGACACTTTGATATTATTTCTCTACTGAAGAATATAATCAACTATAAATCTGAAAAACACCTTCGGAAATTTAAAACAATAATTTTACAGAAAAAATTTCCTTAGACACAAAGGAAAACAGAAATTCTAGCTAATGTTCAATGAATTTACATTTTGTCATCTATGATAAGAAAACTAATCTTAACTTTCAATACATATTAACAAATATTTAGTGTTTTCTTATATATAAGATTCCCACTAAAGCAATACTCAGAAACCTTACAAATGTTATCTATCTACTTCTTTTATAATATTAAGGTGTTATGATTTTAGTGAAGCCACAATAATTATATTGATAGTGAAATTCACATTTCAGCAGCACTTTTTAATGACTTTTAAAAAATAGACTATTTTTTAAAACACTTTTAAGTTCACAGCAAAATTGAGCAGAAATTACAGACTTCTGTCTCCATGAACACTAGCCTCCCCTACTATCAACACCCACATTAATTTTTGAGTCAGCTATATTGAAGTAAACATACACTCTAATGGATTTTGACAAGTTTATACAATCGTCAGGCCACCACCACAGTCGTGATCTGAAACATTTCCGTCCCCCTTAAGGTTTTCATACGCCTTTTGCTGTCACTTCCCTCACCTTGGCTCTCACTGTTGATAACCACTTATCTGCTATATGAATCTAAAGTTTTGCATTTTCTAAAACTTAATATAATGGGGTCATACAGAACATATTCTGTTGTTGCTGACTTCTTTTATTTAGAAAATGCTTTTAAGAATAATTCTTTTTGTTGCATGTAGCTGTTTTTATTGCTAAGTCCTATTCCATTTTATGGATGTGCCATAATTTATCTATTCACTATTTGATAAAAATTTGTTTTTTTATTTTTTGCCTATGAAGAATAAACCTGACCTTTTTGTTGCCAATTAAGAATAAAGTTTTTGAATACAAGTCTTTATGTAAATGTATCTTTCATATCTTTGGGTGAATACCTGGCACTTAGATTGCTGGGTTGTATGGTGAGTTCTGTGTTCAACTTTATAAGAAACTGCTGACCTCGTTTCCCTTCTCTGAGGGATCACAGTTCCACCCCACCTGTTGTCCAATACCTTTAAACCATTTTATGTATTTTGTGGTTTTTTTCCTGTGGTTGTTTAAGGCAGAGGATATATCTGGTCCTTGTTGTATCACATTGGCCAGAATCATTAATCTTCATTTTCCATCATGTTGGAAGTATTGTCAGAAATCCACATTGAGTGTATTTATAAACATTTTTATTTGGGCAAATTGTAATGACACTAATATACATATTCTTCTATATTCTAAATAATCCTTCACATAAGTATTAATATGTTTTCATAAAGTCAGATTAATTCTTTCTTTAAATAATTTCTATGTGAAGAGCCCTAACTTCCTATTTGTATTGTGAGTTACTCCTCTCTTGATTCATATTGGTAAATTTTTATTGACATCACTTGGCTGTCCCATAAGCACATCAGCTACCTCTCTGTGCCAGATTATCTTCACCTCACATGTTTTTTCTTAGAGAATCAGTATTGGCAGAGGTTGAAGCAGGGTTCATTAATCACTGTAGAGTATTTAGTTTGAGAAACTGGCTTAATGAAATTAACCTCTAAGTTTTCTAGAGGCCTAGCTCTGTTTGGGCAATTGAATGCAGCCATAGGCAATTTAATCAATCCACCTTCATTAATTTCCCATATGGCCCACCATAAAAATCTTTGTAAAAATTACATTGGATTATAATCACCCTGCTTACAGACCTTTCAGTGTTTTGTATTGCCTAGAGGAAAAAGTTTAAACACCTAAACATGGTATCCAGTGCCACTCATAATTTGAGTACAGTTTACATTTCCAGTTTCATCTCTCTGGTGCCTCTACAAGAAAAGTGTAATCTGGGGGTTAAGTTCCTGGCCTCCAGAGTTCAGATGTTTTTATTTGTTAGCTATACAGTTATGAAAAATTAGCCAAAAAGCTCTAATCCTGAGTCTAGAGCACTTGGGTAAATAAATTTAGGTGGTAATGGTAGTGCCTACATCACTTGCTTGTGAGAATTAAATATATCAAAACATATAACATAAGGTCTAGTGCTTGATAAGTTCTCATTAAGAGTTACTTGTATTATTCATTCATAACTAGAGTTTCAAAAACATCCTAACACAATCAGGAGGCCATAATTTTGTTCTTATAATCCCCGCTGTCTACTGAATTCTTTGTCAGTCTTGTGCCTGTTGGAAAGCTTGTCATCATTCAAGGCCTGGCTTAAAAATCATCATATCTATTGCTTACTCACTGTCTAGAGGTGGAATTATTATTTTATTCTTTTGCATCTTTATAACTCAATGTTTATTGCCCAAATATAAGACTTACACTAGTAATTAATTATTTACACACATAATTGCCAACCTCCCTATAATCTGTGTTTACCCAAGAGATGTAGAAAATTTACAATTGACATCTATTGGCAAATATTATGTGTACACACACATGTATGTGGATACTTCAAAAATTTCATGGAAAAATAGAATTAAAAGACAATACAAATCTTTCAATGAAATTTTAAAAGTATCCTGTACATCTACATGTATAAGGATATTTTATTTCTGCATTTGAAGATCTCTTATTTTCCCTGAATTATTCCTTTAATTGAAAAACAGAATTTAGGGCCAAGCCCGTGGCGCACTTGGTAGAGTGCTGCGCTGGGAGCGTGGCAACGCTCCCGCCGCGGGTTCGGATCCTATATAGGACTGACCAGTGCACTCACTGGCTGAGTGCCGGTCACGAAAAAACGACAAAAAAAAAAAAAAAAAGAAAAACAGAATTTGAAGACCTGTACTCTTTCTGAATTCTTTTTAAATACTTCAGTTTCCATTTAATCTGTTCAGAGAAGGTTCTTGTGCTTACTGCATTCTCAATGAAGGTGTTCAATAAGTAATCACAAAAATGTGATTGCAAACTTAGATAGTAAAGTAAAAAAATTCTATGGTGGCAAAAAACAAATATAATATGAGAATTTAGGAAAAGCTTCCTCAAGGTGGTGAATCATAAAATGATATTAAGAATGGGTAGAAATTAATTTGTTCAGAGGTGAAGAGGCAGGAAATGCAGTGTGGACAAATATTTTAAGGTACAAGAGAGCATAAACTCATAAAAGCAGCCACAGAAGCTTTTAGATAAAAGGCGGTCTCCGAGGTTATACTGCTAGTTTCATATTTTTAAAGGGGGGATAGACAAGAATACATAGCTAATGTGACCCGATTTGTAGTTTTAAAAATTAATTTAGCAACAAGCAATAAGGAGGCTACACTGAAGAACAGATAAAGCGAATAGGATAATAAAGAGGCTATTTCAGTCATTCAGGTTTGAGATGATGGGGGTTTGGATAGATGGAGAGTGCAGATGGAGAGAAGTAGAGAGGATCAGAAACTATTGAGAAGCTACTATCTACGGGACCAGTTGATGAAGAGTGAAAGGTAAAGAATAACTCCAAAGTTTCAGGCATCTAGATTCACGAACTGGTACAAGAATAATTGGAATGTTGGCAACTTGCTCAAGATTTACACTTTTTAGTTTAGAAAAATTATCTCTAATGACTTGAAGTTTAGTGGTGTTTTCTAAAAAGGAGAAGACCTAATCTTGCCCTGACATTATTTGAAGATTGATAAATAGACATACCACTATTTGAAAACAATATTAAAATCCTTATATTTCATATTTAGAAATTGCTTAATAAATGTGTGCTAGATAAATTTCTTAGAGTTAGGCACACAATCATATTAATTGCCTGGACAAGCAGGATCCCAGGGAATATAGGTTGATAAGTTGATATTGTGATAAATCATGTCTACATGAAATGAAAGAGAAAGTTTACTTATCAAATTATTTCAATGATATGCTTTAAAGGTTTATTTTTTCCAATTGTTTCTGTTTTGTTCTTCTCTATTTTGCTTTCTACAGGAGAAATAACCTTCATAAAGATTAAGCCAAGAAGAATCTAATTTTTCTTTTACATTACAAATTCTTTTATGGAAGTTTTTTTGATTAACTATTCTGTTTCTATACTCATACATCATTCAATTGTCAGTAAGAAATTTAAATTTTTCCTCCAAAAAATAATATGGTTCTGATGCATTTTCACCAGAAATGCTGAAATAGTTAATTATAAATTCATTAATTTTATAGTTGACCTAACCCCAAAATTCCAAATATATTTACATCTTTCTAAATTTATCTAGAAAAATCCATCTTGAATTTAGTATAATTCTATGCTTTTAAACTGAATGGCTTAGCTGAGATAAAAAATTGCAAATGTTGAATATATTTTTTAATCACAAATGTTCTCAGTCAAGGAATAGAGATCTCATTGGATTATTAATGTACTCTAATATAGTGTTTAAAAATCTACCTAGGAAAATGTCACTTTCTCCTATAATTTATAATTTATAGTTTCTTCTATAAATTTGAAACTTTTTGCATGAGTACTACCATTAAAATGTTCTTTAAAGACACTGTAAATATAAATGACCATGTTAAGGCTTTGAAAAAATTCTGTTGAAATTGAGAAAATGGAACACTCTTTAGACATAATTTAAGAACCTTTTCTCTTTGCTGTGCTTAAAGAAAAACCAACATTTAAGAAGAGTCTCAGAGTATTTTGCCCTCATGTTAATTGCAGAATGGGACCAAAACGTACTAATCAAAATAACCACCCTTATATTCTTCAACTTCATACCCCATGTGCTCAGAACCACAACTATGAAGAAAAGTTTTACTAACATTCTTTAAGTCACCATACCCTTTCCACAGTTCTTGCCAAACTTCTACACAGTAGGAACTATGAGAACTAGTGCCAAACCCTCACGTTCCTGATATAGCTTCCAACAGCTGCAAACCCTTAAGCCTCAAGTGCAGCTGCCTTGAGTAGAACTATTGAAAGGACCCGCAAAGGCAGACACACAGATTACATGTATTCAATAACTTTAGAGCGATAATAAGAATATGTACTTATATTAAGGCCATTAGACAGGAGGGAAATTGCATGAGCAGTCTCTAATTGACGTTGCAGAGAGAGTCTGATATCCTTTATTGTGCCTCCATTAGTCCCCAAATCATCTACTTTTGTTAGGATTATATATTCTTTCAACACACAAAACCACACCAGATAGAGGGCAATTACATTGTTCAGTTAGTGCCCACTCTCTGATTTGTAATTTTCCAGGGGAGTGCCATTTGAGCAGTTAATTCCTGAAAAGTCTAAAGCAATTTCTGGCACCAGATTATTACCAGGGATCCAATATGTATGTGATATATACACCGCATTGGAGAATGGAACCTACCACAGACATCTGAGCTATACTACATAAAAACAAAGAGCAAATTCAAGTAAAACCCCACATCTGATGAAAATAACCTAAAACATGTTTTTCTCCCAATTAGAAAAAAAAAAAAAATCACCTGGATTTGGCCATGCAGTTCTCTTCTTCCTATCAAAGATCAAAACAAATTTAGTTAATACTTTAAAACTTTTTCCCCCTTTTCTTTTTAAGAATGTTAGAAAACTGGAAATCTGCGAATTGCTCTTCTGTTTTTTTTTTCAGCTTCTAACTTTACTCCACTGAATGAACGTTACTGGGCAGGTCCGTGAACTCGTAGAACCGGCATTTAAAGTTGGTGATGGTTTTCATGGATATGGGCTTTTCTGATTCCACATCTCTGCCATTTTAGCATCATTTTGTTCATTTGTGCCTAATCTCTGTGCCTAATTTCCTGTTTCTTTGTACATTCTTTTTAGAGGCAAAGGAATAATCCTGGAGTTAGAAATAAGTAAAGTTTGATACGAACTTCAATGTGATACTACTAAACTGTGTTTAAGCTCTTGGGCATCACGAGTTTCAATTTATGAAATATAAAGGATATTAGCATGTTAATTAATCAACTCTCATTGACTATTCTAATGAGAGGCATAATGTGAAAATTTGGGAGAATATAATTCTAAACAATTATTTAATTTATGGTTTAACTTACTCCTCTACCTAAACTTTAGTTATAGTTTAAATGAATAGGGGAGCAGCATACAGATTTGTTATTCTAGTTATTTTAATGGAAGTCTTTTTCTCTTTGCATTATGCAGACGTAATTCTCATATTACATTTAATAACCAACCATTGGAATATACAGAACATTTTCCTCTATTTTATTTATTTATATGTATGTGTGTATATAAACATATTTTATTATATATAAACGCACACACATACATCCATATACATATATCATATGTGTGTATATATAAGCATATGTATGTGTGTATATATAAGCATATGTATATGTGTATATATATATGTGTGTAAGTGTAACATTGTGATAAACATTTTTGTGAATAAAACTTCTGTTAAACTTTGGTTAATATAACTCTTTTGTTAGACCTTTGATTAATATAAAACTTTTATTAGACCTTCAATAAGATTCACTGTCCCTGAAAAGTGGTGTGCATCATTCAACTTCTTCATGAAATATTCTCCTCTCAGAAATATCACTTCTTTCCTGAAATTCATTGTTGGGAAATATTATTTGCTGAGCAATTCTCTACGCTTTTGTTCTTTGTTTAATAGTGCTTTGAGGCTACACGTAGATCAGTACCATGTGCCAACTCTCTTTTCCTCACCAAATGTAGTTGAGAAGTATGACCTCAAATCCCAGCTGCACAAAGCATTTAGGGATCTAGGGAGATTCTTTATCAAGGAGTTTCCAGTGATCAAGAATGCAAGCTTGCTTCACTGAGATCTCAATACAAGTTCCCTCCCTCTAAAGCCTTTTTATGTTTAATTGAATTTGAATCTGTTCCTCATTGAACTTTAATCTTGAGCTAATTCTGACTCAATGCTCCTCAGGCTCAGTAGTCTTCTGTGGCTTGGGATACATTTTAAAACCCTTCCAGCTGAATGCAACAAAAAGTATGGCACATATGGAGCTATAGAAATGTTATTTTCCTGAATACCATCAATTTTTGTGCTTGCTTTCTGTGAGAGTTGAAAGTATACTACAAATCTGTGCTATCCAATTCAGTATCCAATTTTGTAACCACTAGTCACATGTGGTTACAAAGCACTTTACATGTACCTAGTCCAATTGAGATGTACTGTGTAAGTATAAAACCCAATCTTGATTTTGAAGATTTAGTATGGAGCAAAGAATGTAAAATATCTCATTAATAATTGTGATTACATGTTGAAATGATAATATTTTGGTTATATTGATTTAAATAAAATGTTATTAAGAAAAAAAAGTATGGCACATGATGGATTATTGGCCAAATAGCATTTTGGAGGACAAAATGAGAACTACCTGTCTTCTTTAGTATGAATTCTTTGTTTCCTCATAAGCTGCCTGTTTTCAGGGACAAATATATGTGTATATATATATACACACACACACATACATGGGTGTTTGTGTTTTTTTGTGTATGGTTATATATTATATATGTATCAACAAAAATGTGCTAGGCAAAATAAAACATAATTTCAGTGTTTTTCTTGCCAGCTATTTTGGATTTATTGTCATATGACATAAAAATAACTTATTGAATGGAGTAATCATAAAAATAATTAAAATTTATTAATTCTAACTATGTGCCTAATACTGCTAATTTCTTTCTGTTAATCCACATATCAATCCCATTAATTGGCAAGATTCAATCCTATTTTGCGGGTAATTTAACTGAGTCTTAGGACATTTAAGATACTTGTCCCAACTCACCCTGTGTGCCAGAATTCAAACCCAGGTAGTTTGCATAACACTTATAGTTAATAACCACAGCACTAACCTACTCCTGTAGCAAAGATAACTTGAAGTCTAGCGAAGTTGTTGGCATGATATGGAAAACAACCATGCTATTCTTAGAAAAAATTATATTTAGGTTAGGCTTCCTGAAGGAAATTAGATGGTACATCATTTTTTCATACTTTAACCTGGACAGACTATTTTACAAGACTACAAGACACACTACTTTACTGAATAAACTGTATGGGCATGTGTGTGTTTGTGTGTGTATTTATACACACACATAGTGGGAATATTTATCATCCTTTCACAGGCCTACTTGTGGACATTTCTCTCTCAAGCATTCCTATAAGGGAACCTCAAGATTGTGGCCTGTGTAGACAGCAAGGCATCTCTGACGTCTGGTTCCTCCTCCTCTGGCGCATTTCCCCCACAGGCTCATAGAACACTATCTTACTGTGTGTAGATGAAATGGAGGTTGTGAAATGCAGTTCATGTTTTCATTCTTGCTTTGACTGAACATCTGTTCACCCAAGACCAGGTTTTCCTAGTTCCATCTACTCATTACTATGGTTACCATGATATATGCTCTATTTTCGGCCTGTATCTATTGGCGTGTGGCCATTCTCTTGGGGGTGGGGAGGGGAGTTTTCCAGAGCCAAACTGGCCTTCTATTCAGTAAATATGGTAATTTTTGCCTATGCTAAGTTTCCATCCCTCCCTCGTCCTTTTATGTTTGGTGTTCTTCTGTTTGGAAAAGAATCTTTCTATCCAACTTTTTTTGTGTGTGGATTTAACCACACATTTTCTACTTAATTACTCCCTCTGTTTTGAAAAGTTTCCCCTTAATTGCACTCATATAGGGTTTGTTTCTATAGTCATTGTGATATTTAAATGTGACAGTTGCCTGCTTATATTCTTCCAAATATGGGATCCAGGAAGAACATGCTCTTTTATTTCTTAAAGAATATCATGCTGTTACTAGATGTTAGCTACCCTGTAGACCTGTGTTTTACAATATGATAGATGGCTAGTAGCCACATGTGGCAATCGAGACGTGTAGATTTTGAATACTTAGTAAGAAAAAGTTGTAAAATACCTCAATAATTTTTATATTATTACATGTTGAAATAGTATTTTTGTTATATTATGTAAAATAAAACATATTATTAAAATTTTCACATTTTAATTTTTTTTTAACTCTTTAAAGAAAAACTGTTAGGAAATTTAAAATTAAATATATGATCCACATTATATTTCAGTTAGGCAGTGCTTCTTTAGATCACTTCTGAAATTTGAGATAATATCACTAAAGAAAAAAATAAAAATTAGTATGTTCATTATCTGGGATCATGTGTACATTCTTACTATGAGCTATAATTTCTTTGTTTAAATGCATTTCTCCATAGTTCATAAATATCATGTAAAGGCAAAACAATTAAATTCCCAAAGAAATTATGAATATTTCAGCATGGACTAAACATATTATCTGTGTATGACAGATGGAAAGATATATAGATGGCAGATAAATCTCTCTGACACACACACACACACACAGAGGACTCACATGTTTCCTTAGCTGAGCTAATAAATTATTATCCTCCACAACTATGACCTATATTTTCCAGTGTAAAAATATCTTCTTTGGCAAAGAGTAAACCTTCATCGTCAAAACATACATGCAAAACATTTGAGGGATAAAGACATAAAACACATGCTTTAAATTATAAAAGGAATGGGTGGCCCATCTTTATATCAAGAACAATTTAAATTATGTACAAATGTAAATATATCTATTTTATAAACCTATTACTTTAGGTTCCACATGCAACTAAAATTCATAGTAAGTTAATAGTGAGGGAAAGGAAAGAATTACTAGGGAATCCTAGGAATTTAGAGAATTTCTCTATTCCATCTCACATATCTATAGAATTATGACTGTTCCAAATTATTTTAAATAATTGAAATTTTTAAGCGTGAATTTGTGTCAGTAAGGAAATTTTAAAGTACTTATAGTAGGAAATATGCAGAATATTAGAAATATGTAATACATTTTACTAAAATTTTCACCATAAGATCCAGAATAAAGCAATTTTTTATTATAAGCCATTTACTATGATTTAATTATTTCTTATTTACTTAATTCTATTTGTATTATTACATTATTTATTTTATTATAAATTGTAAATAGACTAGTTTTCTGGAAAATTTTCCTTCCAATTAAACTTCATCTCAGGTGAAAAATAGATTAAATTTTCTCTAGAATTAATTGTGAAATACTTTCAATATTACCCTGAAATCTTTATCACATAAAATATTTAATAAATTTATAAAAAGAAAATTTATGGTATAGCAAATATATAAATGGAAAGTATATTTGCATTTCAAAATATTTACGCTTAAAAAAGATCAATCCAGACATTTGAAATCTAGACAGAATTTAAAGTAGCAGTGATTTAGGTTGAGTCTAAGTACTTATAGCATTTTAGTTAAAGTTTTAAGAAAAAACTATTGCTTTTGGTATTTAGTCAATTGTAAGAAATTAAATGCAAGGATATTTACTACTATTTTTTAGTACACTTGGTAGAGTTTAGATATGTACTAAAATCTGTTAAATACAGGAGATAGTACAATCAAAAATCTGAAAATTACATCTCTTCTTTTCAGTGCATTCAGTTTAAATTTCCAGCAGTGAAACACAATGTAGTATAGGAAATTTGAAACTTATTTTTCTTTAAGGTTTAAAAATAACTTCCCTGATGCCCCAGGCTCAGAATTCATTTAAATTATAACAGATATTTAGTCACACTGTATGTATAGCATATGTCTCAGATGAAAGTCACAAGCTGAAAACAAAAGAGAAAAGTGTCAATGTTTTTGAAAATTTCCTTTCTTTAAAACATCTCAAGATTAGCACACTTCCCGGACTATCTTCTGACATTCTGGTCTTGGAGCTATATTTTTCTTCATTTAAATGTTTCTATGAGGGGTAAGTATATTATGGCAAGCAGGACAAGTTTAAAATTTTGAAAAAATAACTTTCTGTTAACCTGAGGGCACTATGGTCACCTCATCATGTTGTTTGATTGTTTTAATTTCTTCAATGAGGGCTGAGGATTACGATGAAGAGACAAATGAAAAGTTTAAGGAGTCAGTGTTGTGGAAAGTTTAAACATCATCATTGTAACATTAAGGTGTCTTGGGGGTTGGATATTAGCTAATAGAGGACACTATCCCCATGTTGCATTTCTTACAATCTGGTGAAGTGCTAACATCAGATTAGGGAGGATCAAGGGAGGTCTTAAATGTTTTTATGGTGAAGACCTTGATAGGTGCTTCCAAAATGAAAATTTGGGAAGATTGCAGTTTTACAAACTATTTCTAAATAGACAAATGAAGTATACATTGTTGTTTCGAATTTTACATAAGAAATATTCCATCGTGGCCAGCTTTATGTACAATATTAAGGGAGGTAACTAAATGTCTAATTAAGTGACTTTCTAAGTCAAGACCTGAAATATTATTCAAATCACCAGTCTTAGCTTGAATCAGGACTTTCTAAAAAATGAGATTGCATTATTTATCTTATACCAAATAACCTAAAATGTTTATAATCCTAAAATAAGTCATTACATTGATACAATGCCTATTGTAAGTAAAGACACTTAAAAATAACCTAACTGGGTGTAGCAAATTTAACAAAGTTACTCAATGTTCAAATGTACTCAAGAACCATAAATATTTACTTATGGGAAAGAGTTAATAAATAGTGATCACTTTAAGTATTTTTTCTTCTACAATTTTTTTTTATGAAACATAAATCAATATACACATATGTATAAAAATAGACAAGCATTTCAGCTTATTATTGCCTTAGATTGATTACATCTCAACCATATATTAAACCCATGTTCTTTCAACTACTATACTGAATTGCCACTGCAAAACCAAAAGAAGATTAAGACAATCTTCACATTAAGACAGTTTTAATTTCGCTCCTCTTTTAGTCTTTACTTTGAATGTGGACTCATAGTTTGTCCTGGGATCTAACAGCTTTGTGCTCAAGTTAGTAGTTAATGGACATTAACTTGTCTAGACATTTAGATATCTACAGACTATTGTCGAGGACATCCTAGACTAGAATTGAGAACTCATTGGCAGTGTATCTAGTGATGAGTGCTATGAAAAAATAAATGGGTAGATTATGTTGCCATGAACAATAATCCATAATTATTTACAATCACATTGATCACATTTAACATGCAGTGGATATAATGTCATATTTTTTTTTCTAGAAATGAATCACTGGACTTATTTGTAATATCCTTATAGGAACGTCTCTTATGAGCCACTTGATATTAACATATTGATGATTCAATGACCTATGCAGTCTGAATCATTTGTCAGAACTCCCTCTAAAAGGGTATTTACAGCTGAATAATGGCAAAAACAATTTATTAGCGAAAGAGGAAGACAACTGAATCCTGCTTATGATAATTTTGTGAATAAGCTGAACAGAAACCACCAAGGAGTCAGAACTTTTATTATTTTAGTTCTATACATTTGTTTATGCAAATTATATTTTTCCCAGTGTGCCAGAACACTTTATTAATAACAGGGAAATACCTCAATGTCAGTGAGGTTGAACAGGCTCTGATCCACGTTGCTATTTTACTTCAGCAGATTGGACTTCCCTTCCTTCCACTTCTCCTTTTTCTGCTACTAAAGGAGCACGCACACACGCACACAGACTTCATTCTCTCCTATTACTTGCCAGCTGTAATGCTGAAATGCCAAGCACTAAAATGTGTTTTATTCAAACAGCAGCAACAGCAACATCTGGATCTGTGAAACTTTAATCTTGGCTGGTTTCCTTCTTTCTCTTTTTGGCCTTCCAGGCACCTGTGGACGTCCTGTACATACACAATGACATCAAACCATTCTTGGAAACCTGATTCTCTTGGTATAATGAACAATGATTAGTTAGAAGCATAAAACCACAAATTGCTAGTAACAAAGAATAAGTTCAATACATTGTAGATAAGGGGCAATGAAATCCTAACTTAAAAAATTGAGTGAATTTAAAACAGTTGATGTAACTGGAGTCACCTGCATCTTTCATTTCCAAACTTTATTATAAAATTGTGGGCTGGGATTAAAAGCAGAAACACAACAGATGCTGTCTAAGGTAGAAGGTTCTTGTCATAAAATATTAAGTCTCAATTCAAGCTAAAAAAAAGCTTTGGAGAGAAGCCAAAACATTCTTTCAAATACCCCTGGCAAATTTCTTAATCATCTCACATACTTCTGGTTTTTTCATTTGTTTATTTGTTTCTGATAATGTATAGTACTTGATGTCTTTTTAAGCTCCAAATTAAATGACTGCAAAGTAGAATTTGGAGATTACTCAGAAAAGCAATCAGTGGTTTTAAAAAAAGAAAACCATATCTGTCACAGGTACTGACTAAATGAAACTCCATTCTTTAGCTTTCTACATAGGTCACGGCATTCAGTATAAACCCTGAGATATCAACTTTGATCTACAAAACCTAACGGTGTATGATTTTGTCCTTTTTTCCATGGCATGGAATCTTTGATTTATGTCTTGGATACCCACAGATATGAATATCAAAGGGATAGATATAGGACACATTCAATTCCTATAATTTTTATCCTCTTTGTTTTAATAAAATCCAAACTATTATTATCTCAGAATATAAAGGGATGGACTGTTGCAGTTGTTAGCATGAGCTTCTTGAAGGAGCTGGATTAAAAAAAATTGTGCTTATAAAATTCTAAAATAACTAGTTATTTAAGTGTTCAAAAAATAAATCAAATTATCTCTACCACACCATAAGGGGAAAAATGCTAGAAAATAATTACGAGAGGTCTTTAAAAAGTTCAAGGAAAATGCATATTATAAAAAAACTATGCACGAATTCCAAAATATTTTTGCAGTAAAATAAACTTGTACTAATTTTTTATAACATGTCTGAACAGAATGTAGTTTCAGAAACTGAGAAGGATAAGGCATCAGTTTGAAAAAAAACCCTATCAGAGCAACATAAATTCTGCTAAAATTGAAGCAAAACAAACATCCAATTTCTGGTGAAACTTGAGCATAAGAATGGTAAAATCACTGATGGTTTATGAAAAGTTTATAAGGAGAATGCACCAAAGAAATCAGCAATTTTCAAATAAATAACTCATTTTAAGAAGGGACAAGATAATGTTGAAGGTAAAGCCTGTAGCAGCAGACCACCCACATCAATTTTCAAGGAAAAAATTCGTATTGTTTGTGTCCTAATTGAAAAGGACTGATGATTAACAGTAGAAACAATAGCCAACACCATAGACATCTCAATTGGTTCAGCTTATGCAATTCTGACTGAAAAATTAAGGTTGAACAAACTTTCTGCTTGATGGATGCCAAAACTCTTGTGCCTAGATCAGCTGGAGACAAGAGCAGTACTTTCAATAGACATTTTAAACAAGTGGAATCAAGATCCTGAAGCATTTTTTTGAAGAATTGTAACAGGAAATGAAAAATGGCTTTACCAACATGATCCTGATGATGAAACGTAATCAAAGCCACAGCCAAGAGATGGAAATTGTCCTGTCAAAAGCAAAGGTCTTGGCAACAATTTGGGATGCTCAAGGCATTTTGCTTATTGATTTTCAGGAAGGCCAAAGAACATTCATGTCTGTTTATTATGAGAATATTTGGAGACAGTTAACCAAAGCTTTAGCATGAATATGCCTGAGAAACCTTCACCAGAGAGTCCTTCTCTACCCAGACAATCTTCCTGTTTATTCTTCTCAACAAACAAGGACAAGTTTTTGAGGATTTCAATGGGATATCATTAGGCATCCACCTTACAGTCTTAATTTGGCTTCTTCTGACTTCCTTTTGTTAACTAATCTTAAACAGTCTTTAAAGAGCTCCCATTTTTCTTCAGTTAATTATGTAAAAATGACTATATTGACATGGCTAAGTTCCTAGGACCCTCAGTTCTTTAGGGATGGACTAAGTGGCCAATATAATAACTTATGAAAGTGTCTTAAACTCGATAAAGCTTATATTGAGAAATAAAGTTTATATACTTTTTTAAATTTACCTTTTTAGTTCCATTTTTTCCATGGACTTTTTGAAGTCCCCTCATAGTGCAATTAGCTAGTTTGAGTATGGAAGAAAAAATAAATAAAGTAATATCCATTTGATGATGTTTTAAAACAGATAAAAGGGTACATATCTCTTCCTACTGTACCTCCTCACAAATTCTGCTACCATTATATTCAAAATATTTACTTATGATGCTTAACTAAACTGATCATCTTCATTGAAAACATTAAAAAAGTACATGTTACTTAAATGTACATGATGTTTTGTTATATATTGCCTTCATTATTTTATTTTACTGTTTCCAAGTTTTGATATTAGAGTCCCTAATTGTTCAGTAGGTTCATATACAAAGTCATTTATCTCACCTACTCTATGTCTTTGTTAATTTAATTGATACTATCGTCACCTGTAGTTTTGAATTGTGCTTTTAAAAATACTTAAGAATGCAATCTACAGCATATTAATACTATACAAGATTCTTTCAGACTCATTTTGACCTCCCAATTAAGAAAGTTTTTAATAGACCAACCACAAAACTGACCAATAAGATATACATCCAGGACATAAAATATTCCTGCTTCATATGAGCCAGTAATGCTTTAAATTAAATTGAATGTAATTGGCCTTGGTCTTCTTTTGCTTGAGTTACTTCTTGTGAGAATCCGTGTGTTCTATATTTTGCCTTTATCTTTGATCATTAGGCAAGAATGTGAGGCATCTGATATTGATCATTACAACTGGTCCCAAATCACTGTTACTGAATTAATAGTACAGTGAGACCCATCAATTAAACAAGCCTTAAATTTGCCAGAAAAATAATACCATAAAATGATTGCAGTTTAGCACAGTAACTTATTCCAAAGCCGTAAAGGCCCCATGTGAAGACACTAAGAGAAGTGCAAACGTGTAATATAAAATAAACAACTCTTGGAATTATACACTGTATTCCCTCTTATTTTCACTAAAACATGTTATATGCTGTTGATTTTAATGATTGTTGAATACAGAATATAGGGTAACTGTATTTTTTAGGGGTTTGGTAGCCAAAACCATGTCCCTCATTTTATTTCAGATTCTCACTGTTGTCCACGTGGTCTGTTGCAATAGGTATATAATCTGATTTAAGTCCCTCTTTTAGGTTTCTGGGCTAATGTTCTTCCTAAATTCTATGTTCATGTTTCTTCTCTGATTAGAATCTTCTTCAAAACTTTGCCATGACAACCTCTCAAAACTCATCTTTTATCTATTTGTTTCATTAAAACGTATATTTTCAAACACAAAACTTGAAAAAAAGATCCTTGAATACTCGATGTTTTACTGCTTCCATAACTTTATATATGTTACGCATGCCGGGAGTGTCCTTATTGATTTATGTAAACCCCCTACACTATTTCCCTGTATGTCTTAATGCTTTCTTAAAAATTCCGGGTTAAAATGACCTCCTCCAGGAAATTTTCTGTAAACCAAGCTGGAATTATTCACTCCATGCTCCATACTCCATGCTTCTGTGTACCTTTGGTTTGGTTCCATTTGTGTGCTCCTCTTCCTCATGTATTTACATCCCTTTCCATCCGATGGGATTTTGAATTTCTTTTTTGATGGATGCATTTTATTTACACCTATGGTTTTAATTTTCAATAGAGTGCCCAAATGCTTAGAATATATTTTTTGGATAAACAAAGAGAAGTTCAAAATGAATGGAAGTCAGTATAATAGTGGATGTTCTTATTCTGTGTAAACTTGTCATAGGTTACTGAAAAAGTTCAGCTATAATCAACTGATTCAGTGAGAATGAGAGTCTATCTCATCAGAAAATAAACCTTCAAATACTTTATGCACAGCAAGTAATATTGCATTTTTAAGAAGAAGGAATCGTTTCTCATATAAAAATCTTCTTATCTTGAAAATTACCATCTATTTCCTCTCTCTTTCCCTCTTCCCCTGCCCTTTCTCTTTTCTCTCTCTCTCTCTCTTTCTTCCAAGAACTAAACATTTATTTTATGCCAGAACCTTCTCTAGGACATGGTGTTAAAGAGCTTATTTATGTTTATTTGTGGTTACCAAACTCTCCTGTGATGGTGCAAATGAGTTTTTTGAAGTGTAAAGATGAGAACACTGAAATATATATATATATTTTTCATATAGTCGGCCATAGAAAACAACTGGCCACTATTATTTCGAGTCTTTATTTCACTTGACTGATTTTTTGGTCCTCTGAGTCATATTCCTAAAAATTATACTGGCTCTTTTGTTTCTTAATAATTTAAAAACAAACCTATTTTTTGTACAAAGGGAATTATATGCAATCCAATAACAACAGACAATTTAGAGATAAATGGAACCACCTAAAATGAAAGATTTTATTCATAAACAAAACTGCAATCTATCAACCATCATCTTAATGAAGTAGAAAATGCTATAAATTATCTTTGTGTTTTATTTATTTTGTGGTAAATGCATGCATATATTATGTTGTTGTCATTAATCCTAGTTTGAATTTTATCTCAGGCTAAAAGACACAGCAAAAAGGAAAACAGCCATAAGGGATGTCCATTCATCAAAAAGACTATGTTCCATAGAGCTTTTCTGTATGGGAGTTTGCTCCATTTGCATGCTTTTAGGCTTGAAATCCGTAATTAAATGTCACATTCTTTGCATTAGCTAACAGTGGTGAAAAATTATAAAACTGGAGATAGTTTAAAATAATGCTATTTTGAAAAATTAAGCTCATATATCTGTAAAATAAGATAGTTATAATGTATAAATTGTAATTTTATAGATTTTTAAAAGATCTCACAGCATTATTGTAACAGATCCTATAAAAATCTAGACTATTTGTACATGCTCTGATGCTTTCTCTGTTAGGAATTACAATCTTTGATAATGCCTTGACATTATGTGAAAGATCTTAGTATAATTCTTGACATACGTTAAACACTCAGTACTTTCCTACTACCTTTGCCTATGCTTTTCTTTCTGTCTCTGTCCCTTCCTCTCTCTGCTTTCCTTCCTAGCATTTTTTCTCCCTCTCCCCATCACCACTACCACATTCCACATTAAGTGTTCCCTGATTATCCAGTTCACACTGACCACTAGCTTCGTGACTGCCATTGAATATACCTAATGGCCTAACTTAAGTTATTCTATGTATTTGAAAAATCTTTTGGAATTTTCTCATATATAAATATTCACCTCCCTAAAAATATTTTTAATCTATTAGAGGTAGAGATCAACTCATCAGCAGATTTTGCTCATTTCAGACTACCTATCATTTGAAAAGTGGGTCTATGATATTGTGCCAGTAACGGCTTCTGAAACTATTTTAAACAAAGGGATAAAATGTTTATGTCACTAACTATAGAGTGAAACTATGGTTTGTCCATGGGTTTTACTTATATGTCTCAAAGATGAAATAAATCAAAAGCAAATAATTCAAGAAAATATTTGTTGTTTATGGTTCATGAAACACTTAACTTTGGTTTATATTATTTTTCTCCTTAAATTATAGAATAAACCAATTTAGATTTTGGCTAGAAATCTTTATCTAACCATTACTACTATGAATGCCCTTGCATAGGCAAACAACATTTTTTCTTTGAATTGTTAGAAAAGCTGTAAACGATCTCCGGCTTGCACAGGCAGCTCCAACAGCCCATGCTCCACCATGTTGCCAGAGTGATCCTTTGAAAGTAGACCAGATCACAATGGGATATTATTCATGCACAATAAAGGAGGATATCTTGCCATTGGTGACAACATGCATGGAGCTGGAGAGCATTATGCTAAGTGAAATAAGCCAGACAGATAAAGACAAATACTGTATGATCTCACTTATGTGTTAAACCCGAAGAAGTCAAATTCATAGAAGTAGAGAGCAGAACAGTGATTGTTAGGGATGGGGGTTGGAGAAATGGGAAGATGTTGGTCAAAGGGTACAAGCATTCAGTTACAAGATGAACAAGTTTTATGGATCTAATTTACATCGTTAATGGTGATGGATGTGTTAATTAATTTGATAGTAGTAATTATTACACAGCGTATATGTATATTACATCATCATATTGTATACCTTGAATATTTTCCAGCTTTGACAATTAAATATTTTTAAAAAATAAAATAAAATGGGTCAGATTATATCACTCCTCTGCTCAAAACCTCGCAGTTACTTACAAGGCTCTCCATGGCCTGCCTAATCCTTCTTAGTCTACAGGTGCTCACTGGTCAGACTCTCTCATACCTCTCTGATCTTATCTACCGTCATGGCCCTACCTCAGGCCACTGCAGCCACACAGGCCTCCTTCCTATTCTTGGAATACATCAACCTGTGTACTTTGAGTCTCTTCTTTCTCAGATTCAGAATCCTGTGGCTGTATTTCTCCCTTAATTATGATCTTTGTGCACATGTGACCTTATTAGAGAAGCTCTTTCTGATCTTCCAGTCTAAAATAGCACCTCCCATCACTCTCACCTTTGCCCCACATTGGTAGTATTTTTTTAAATCAAAATTTGATTGATTCATTCATTTATTGTTATCTCCTCTCCTTGGAATACAAGTTTCATAAGGGCAGTTGCCTGTCCCATTGCCTTAACTCCAAAGTTTAGAACTGTGCCTGCTCCATTCTTAATACAAACTAAATATTTGTTTATAATAGTTTTATAGGCCTATTATAAAAATAAAGACAAATATAAATTATTACATATATAGCATTTACAGTATTAAGTTAGCTATACCAATTGTTTTCATACCCTCATCAATAAATACCTAAGATTGAAAGAATGAAGTTATTTTTGTGATCGATAATTACAATATAGTCAGGTCAATTGTGAATCTTCCTTACCATTTTTACTTATATATTGTAGTATTTAGCTAAGCATATTTTAATATGTATTTTTCACAAGGATAGTGATTTTAAAACTATATACTTCACAAAAAAGTCAGTCTTTGAAAAAATAACTTCAGAAATTATTTTGAATTTTCTTGATAAAGATGAAAAATGTATATATTTTGTTACCTAGAATTCAAATTTGGTAAAATATAATTCTCTCTCTCTCTCTCTCTCTCTCTATATATATATATATATACACACACACATATATATGTATATATATATATATAAATCATCATTTTGTTATTCATCTATCAGCCAAAAACAGCATTTGCTTTGTTTCAACCATATGTTCTTTTCTTTTTGCTCTGTAACAATCTTGTTTTTGTTCATTCATTGGAGCTGGCAGATAACTATGAGGGTTTGAATTCCGAAACCAATTCAGCACTAACTTTATATCCATGACCAATGTCAAATCTGAACTCTATCTAATAGAAATATGGAGTAATCTCATGTTAATCTTTTCTATGTGCCAGCTCTGACTTGTACTAATGAACGAAGGTTGATTGCAAACCCTAAAAGATTACTGTTGTTTTACAGAGTTTGCATTTGTAAGAAAACACCCTGTGGATTTATCCCACCCACCTAAGTCAGGCTACTGTGACTTGACAATATTTGAAATATCTTCATGCACCCTGTAATTAAAAAAATTGTTGACTCATGGTGCCAGAAATGTATGTTGGTTTAACCATCATACTGGTAAACACTAGTTCTCCAAATAATGTTGTTTACACATTTTGACTTTGTGTTGTTTACCATCCATTAAAATAGCTAAGGAAAGTAATACACAATTGAAAACTTCAAAACTCTCGATTTTAAACCACAGTTAAAAGCTATAAATGTGCTACTCTCTGGAAGAGAATAAACAGTTACACATGATTTTAAAGTCACATTTTAAATAAAAATATTTGACGTAAATACTTTTATTGTGCAGATGTGCTATAACAAAGAAAAATTCATGGGATATTACTTTTTGTCTGCCATAATACCAAAGAAATTAAATATTAAATTAAAAAATAAAATCCTTAGCCTGTATTGCATAAACCTTGAATGATGGTAATCAACCATGATGCGTGACTAAGGCACACATCTGTCCATATGATTTATGGCAGAATATAATCAGAGAATAAGCTCTCCATTTTTTAAAGAACTATAGTTCATTGTAAGAAGGGGTCATATTTAACATGGAAGTGTTTTTCATTTATACTATTTCTTCAGGTTTTTTTCTACTTTTCCCCCCAAATTTGCTCTTTTTTACTCATTACATGCTGCAAGTACCCCCTTGTGAACTTCCACTCAGGAAATGACATGCTTTCTCTTCATCAGAGAAATGTTTTCTTTTTAAGAAGGAAATAGTACTTATATTCTGCTTTAGCTGAAGGTGATCTATCTGTCATATGTGGCTTGCTTGATTATGCAGTGATTAGTGTCAAAAGAAAATGTACATTCAGAACTTCGCTAAAATAACTATTGGCAAACTTTAGCAACCATACCACAGTGAATTGCATCTTTTCAAGAGGGAATCTTGAGTATTGATGCCTTTGATTGACATAAATATTACAGTATAGAATAAAATGCACAATTACTTTAATGTCAGTCTATTGGTAGCTAATCTTCAGAGATCATTAAAGGAAGAATCCTAGCCTTGTTAATACTTATTGAGCATTTAATCACATTCAGTATTTGATCATGTTTGTTTAAAGATTCTTGTGATCTTTATTATAACCTGATAAAGGGTGTCCTATTATTTCCCTCACTTTACAGGTTAGAAAATGAAGGCCAGAATTATCATTTGCCAAAGTTTGTCCAGTGAATAAAATGATGGAGTCATTTCCACTCCAGGCAGTATGACTCTCTTGGCTGTGCTCATACCTGCCATGCCATTCTGCCTTCATACTAGAAATGGAAATCCCTCTTCTCAAATGCAAACTTCTTCAGGGAGCTTATACTGAGCTTAAATGTGACTGATGTGATTTCACATTTTTTAAATATTGAAAACAAATTTTTGTATCTTTCTTAAAATACATGTTTTCCTTGAATATAATTAAAATATGAATGATGACGTGGATGTGGTGGGCATGATGATGATACATTTGACAAGCATTTGTTCTACACGTATTAACTCATTTAATCCTCACAACAACCATAGAGGTAGGTTGTATTACTGTCATCATTTTACTTAAGATTAAACTAAGGTCACATAACTAGTTAGTCGGAGAGTGAAGATTTAAACCTAGGCAGTCTAATCCCAGATCGTGTGTCTTTTACCGTCTTGCCATTATTACTTGATTTTGCAGTGGAGTGAGAAGGTGCTTTATTTAGTCTCTATAGCACTTTAATAAAGTAGTATTCTGTTATTTTAATTTTAGTGATAATTATACCCCATCTGGTTTCAGAAATCAGGTAAATGTAACTTAGGAAAAACATCCAACAAACAGAACTTTTGTCTATAAATAAATATTTGTTTAGTTAAATATGTAATGATACGGTTATAATAACCATAATAGAGAAATAAATATGTGAGATTAGAATTATCAGTTAGAAGTGGCCTTACAAAATATCTGTTCTCCTCCATAGATTATGTCCAAATTATATGGTTTTAGCTAGGTAAACTGATATTTAGGAAAACATAATTGTAATCATACTTGTTATTATCAAATAAAACTTTTTTCTAAAGTCAACAATGAAGAATAAAATTCAGCTAAATACATATTGTACAAATGTTAGGTAATTCACCAGTATTAATGCCCACTATTTATTTAGCACATGAATGGAAGAGACATTTTTGCATATCGTATTATTTAATCTTCACATTAATTCTGCATGGCAATTATAATAATATTCATTTTACCAAAAAAAAAAAAAAAAAGTGGAGGCACAGAGCAATTTAGTAACCTGCACGAGGGTAACCGAGCAAGCACATTGGAGAAAGTTTGTCTGATTTCAATCTCCTGCTTTCCCACTACATTAAAACACTTCATCCTGTGTAATAATACTTACAATTAAATAAGTATACATGATTTACATTTTTACAGTGTAATATAACACATATATAGAAAAAAATCCTAATTTGCTTCTAAAGTATGTTACAGACTTCTTTTCTATGAAAAAAAACGACTTAATAAAGATACCTAAACTGTTTATTTTTGCAAAATGGAATTGTATTTCCCTTCTACTTTTTATGAACAATTCAATATATCCAAGTACTTCAATTGATAATATAAGTAGCTGATGCTAACAATATGAAATTTATTATTTTACTAGTAATAGGAAACGATTTTTTACATTTGTTTAATATACTTTTAGAAATTCTGCTTTGGAGAAATTTCTACTGAAACAACTTTTTTAGTGTATTGGAAGGAGCATATCATTTTTAGTATGTCCTGATTGAATAAGCAAAAAGTCTACAGATAGGGGATTAAGTTAAGATACCTAGAGACAGCAAACTATTTTCTTATGGGAGGAAGGGGATTTAAATGTATATGCCTTGTCACATATTATTAGGACTAAAGATATAACACCCATTAACCAAATAGTCTTGATACATGGTTAAGAACATCAGTGATTCTATAATCATCATAATATTATGGGACCAGAAAAAAAAGAGATAGAGGTGGTCTAATGTGAAATATGGAAATAGGGAAGTGTCTCAACTGGACTTCACTGCCAACTGGGGTCTGGATTTAGGTTCGCCAGCTAGGGATCTTTACTCTTTTCCTGTCCTTGGCAGTCTGGTGAAGTCTATGAACTACTTCCTAGGATGATGATTTTAAAAGTGTTAAATAAAATAAAGTCTATATTATTACACAGAAAAGTAATTATATTGAAAAAGTCATAAAAATATCAAAAAGAACAAATTTGTGATTTAACAATATGTGTGCTATTTAATAAAAAATTAAATAAATTGATGTAGTGAAATACCTAATAATGCCACAATTTTTAAAAATTGGTGAGGATAAATGATATCCTAAGATTTGCAAAAGAAACATATAATACAATATGAAAATATGTGTGATTTCTTTTGGAGATAAAGTTACAGGTAGGTATTGCTAAAACCACTGTGGTTCGCTATCTACCTAAATAAATGGAGGAAATGCTAAATTTCAGTTAAAGGTTAGGGAAAAAAAAAAGTTCTTTTCAATCCAAGTTCATAAACCACCTAAATTTTACTCCAGATTCTTGGCAGTCTGTGAACCCCCTGGTTAACAAGCCTGGGATTCTTAGGAACCTTATTCATGAAGTTAAGGAAGTGATTATCCCGGTGAAGAAAGTCCTTGATACTGTCTGCTTCCTTATGAGCTGCCCCTTTCCTGTTCATTGCCCCTAAATCACTCAACAAAAACACTTACATTTGTATTTTTTGCAGAAATTGCCAAGCACTTCCTCAGGGCCTAACATCAACAATCTGAGCACTCTGGTTTCTTTACCTTTCCAGCATCCCTTTTGCCACTAATGTCCCTGGTCACAATATTGATGCTAAGGTCATAGAACCTCATGTTTAAGAACTGAGTCTTTGCAATCAGGTCTGATAATCTTCTAATATTAATTCTGTCACCAATTATCCAAGTTTGGCGAGCTTCCTCTCCCTCTATTTTCTTACCTCTAAAGTGAGTTAAAAATAACAAACTCACTGAAATGTTGTAAAAATGTACTTACTCATAAGTGCAAGCTAAGAGAGAAAGAAGGAAGGAAAGACCACAGTGGTGCATTGGACTCGCAGAAGGAGAGAACATACTTTGGGATACAAAGGGGCATAGGGGGGAAGGGAGAGGGGAGGGAGGTGGGGATAATTGGGTGGGGGGCACGGGGTACAAATGTAATTTGTGGAAAGGTGCATGCTGCCAATATGGATCTGGCCTTCACATCTTGGGCACAAGGGGTGACAATCAGCTTTGTATCTCATGAATATTAATAACCAATAAAAAAAGGAAAGAAGTATACAGATTTTCACCATCAATTGTGGGTTAGTTGTGGGCTTTTCATATGCCCTTCATTAGATTGAAGATGTTTCCTTTTTCTTATTGTTGAATGTTGTCATCATGGAAAGATTTTGGATTCTGTCAAAATTGTTTTCTGCATCTATTAAGATGGTCATGAGGTTTTATTTCCTATTGTATTGATATGGTGTATTATATTAAATGATTTTTGGCTGTTAAAAAAATAAACAAATAAAAATAAATAAATAAATAAATAACCAATGGTGTGCAATGCTTTGAACAGTCCTTGAATTATAATAAATGTCTGGTAATAGTAGCTACTGTTATCCTTACCTCTGGGCCTTAGTGAGTGACATGTCATAAATTACTGTAGTAATCAATGTCTATTAGGAGACTATAAATTCCTTGAAATTAAGGTTAATTTTTTATTCACCCTTGTTTATTTGCATTATCTGGTGAGTATGTAACATTCATGATAGTCATTTACATAAATATATTTAAGAATTACATTCCAAAGACCATACCTAAACCTTTGATTTCCAAGTGGTTAGATTTTAAGCACATTGGCTTAGATAGTAAGTGAGCTTGGTAGTATTATATCTTATTACTCAAGCCACAGGATAAAGTTGGCTACACAAGATATGTTATTGAGTAATATATTGGTACAGGAAAGTCATTTTGTGCCAACTGACCCATTTGCTCTATTCTATATATCTCGTTGAATATAAAGAAAAAAAATCATTTGTTCACATAAGTACAGAGATTTTAATAATTTCCTTTTTAAAACTATTTCAAAATTGTAATCACAAATGTCATTATTAACAATTAGGTGGTGATTATTAATTTGGTATTGACATTTAGTATTTAAAGAAATCATGGAACTAAATATAAAAAAATACACATTTCGTTTTTTAAATGCCTAATTTTATTTTATTATAAATGCTTAAAAATAGCAATTTCATACCAGATACCTAAGAATTAGTTATTGATTATTCATTTTCATGGATGAAGAAATAGAGGCTCAAATATGACCTAAAAAACATTTGATGCACAACTCTTTTACTTTTAATGTTTTGTTTTTTTCATCATTCATGTTATGCTTATTTTCCTGCATAAAAATGTAGAAAATATTTCTAGATCAATTGAATTTTAAGAAATAAATATATGTCTCAAATCATATTTATTTCAAAGCTTATTTAGAAACCAGGTATTTTTTATACAATTTTGTAGTCTCAAGACTTCCTGAAGTAGTTGCATTTTCCTGGAGTTTGTCCTAAGAAATGCTATTTCCCAGAAAACAGTTATTTCAGTTAAATAATTTATTGGCAACTCAGCGACCACAATAACTGATGAAATATGTTGAGACAAGGAGTAGTCAAGTACAGTGGATGTGAAATGTACTGTGAATTTTAGAATAGGAGGAGCAGATGCCAGGAAAAATGAAGAATACTACTCATAAAATAATAAGATTATATTTGCTTTTAACATTTTAAGCTTAAAAAATAATGATATTTAGGTAAAGTGCAACTTTGTTAAAGTGTAAGTTAAAACTATCCTATAATAAACCTCTATCAATCGCCCCCCAAAATTATTAGCCTATTACCTTTAAGACCTAAAAAGGGTGAGGGACAAAAATAAATGAATTGTGACAGAGTATGCTGTCACTGATATGTAACATCATTGGTAAATATCATATAGTCCATATTTTATTTTCTACACACAGCACTCCTATCTCTAGAAAATCAGAGGGTAAAAGTGAGGAAATTAAATGAAAAGAAAAAAACAAAAGGACACTCTTAGGTTTACTGTATTAACACTGCCATCAGTGACCCAGTTTTCTTTTGTCTTTTTCCCTTCCAAGCAAAGAATCTATATATTACTCCCACAAGTTTTGTGTAAAAGTCCCTCAAGGCTACATGTAACTAATGCTTCTTAGGGACAAATGTAGCCCGAGGGATGGAAAGAATTTGTAGGGTCCATAAGCTGAATCTGACATTAGTATGGAAAAGTTCCCTATTAGGATGATGGGTACCAGCTAATAGTAGAATTTCCTAATGTGTGAAAAAAATGTTTTTGCTGGTATCATGAGCTTCGCGCTGGGCATACTGGTTTATTTGGAGCTCGCTACTCGTGAAAGCTTCACCTTTTCCATTTTTAGAAAATGTGAGGCAGCAGAAAGGTTTTTGACAAACTGCAGATCCTGCAGAGTTTAATCGTCTTCATTGTAGGCACCCTACCTCCTCTCTTTGTCCTTTATTTTATTCGACCACTGGCATTTTTGAAAAAAATTCCACTACTGGATTATAATTTTAAAATAAAGTAAAAAATGTAATTGTGGAAGATCAAAAAATCAGCTTTATAAAAACCATCAAAAAGCAACAGGAAAGAAGACTCACAGGAGCTCCTAAATGGTAACTTCCCCTTCACCCCCTCACCCCCCTGTCTCTCAGCATTTCCAAGCTTCCAAGCATAATGCTAATATATGGACTTATAGCACCTCTTTTATCTTGTTAACGGCTGATATGATAAGGTATTAATGTATTCTGCATGAGCCAAAACCAAAGTAAGTTAGTGAATTTTTATTTTATGTACTTTTGTTCTATATGTTGTGAGATACTATTATTAGAAAATGTTAACTAATTTATCTACAAATAGCTTTTTATTATCAATGCTTACTTTGTTTTTAATTTGGTTACTTACAATGATGGTGAAAGTTAAGAATTGTGCATACGAATTAAAGTAGTGGCCTTTTTAATTGAGCAATTTTGTCTCAATTAACTTCTCCTAAATTAAAATGGAAAAAAATTAGATGATTTTAAAAAGTTTATGTTGAAAACAGAGATCACGTCTTCTTACAAGTAATAAAAAAAAAAAAAAGAAAATGAAGTTGGAGGAAGAGGAGTAACAATTACAAAAAAAAAAAAAAAAGAGTAACCCAAAAATAATGAAAAAAATATGAGAAGGAGTAATCCCTACAATGTTTTCCAATTTACATTTTTACATTTAAATTACAATTTTACATTTAAATTAAAAAATCAAATTATTGGGGAAATTTGTAATTTAAAATTGCATAGTGTCAAAATGTCTTCATATAAGATATAGGTATCTTATATGAAGAGTAAGCTACTCAAATGTAATTAAAATAAGTTTATGTATAAAATTTTATGAAGGGATTCTTTTCTATTGAAACATAATTGATTATACATATTTTGGGGTATAATGTTGACTATCATTATTTGTGTACAATATGTGATGATCAAATCATTGTTATTAGCATATTCACTATTATAAATTATAATATTCTTTGTGACCCTTACCCAATTTTTCCCTAACCTCCCATCCCTCTCCCTCTCCCACCTCTAATAACCATAGACTTGTTCTCTCCTTCTGAATGTTCAACATATTATTGTGGTCTTTCTCCCTTCTTTCTCTTTCTCTTTCTCTCTCTCTCAATCTCTCTCTCTCTCTCTCTCTCTCTGTCTCTGTCTTTCTCTCTCTCTCTCTCCCTCTCTCTCTTGCATCTTCACCCTCCCTTTTATATACAGGGAAAACCAGCTTTTATTCAGAAAAATGACTTCCTGACCAAGTTCTGGCTGACAATCACTGACATTCCTGCTATACTAAGGCAGACAGGGCATAAACTGAGTACTGTTGAAAGCAGACATTGCTTGGCTGAGCAGAAGTGACTATCCTCTCTGACATGCTGTTTTCTCTACACCTCTTGCTTCTGTGAGCATTTTACTGTATTGTTCAATCAGTGAGGCTAGACTAGTTTGTAGTATGGTTATGGATGATCTCAACATCTATGTGGCTTACATTAACAAAGTTTATATGTTGCACATGTTATATGTCCGTCATGGGACAGCTTAGGCTCTGCTCTATCATTCTAAAGTGAAGAAGCAGCCTCTATCTGGAACAACTAATCTAATGGCAGAAAGAAAAGAGCAAGAGCAGAACAACAAGCTGGCTCTTAAAGCTTCTGCTCAGATGTGGCACCGGTTACTTATTGCCCAAAGCAGCTCATATGACTAAGTATAATATCAGTGGTGTGGAAAGTATAAACCTCTTGCAGGGATGTCTGTCTGTATTTTTTATGTCCCTAATGTTATCAAAGAATTGAATCATAGATTATTGCAACCTCTGCCTTAATTAAAATTTTACCACTTAATCTATTGCAAAACTAGATAAACTCACTGAGTGAATTCTGAGGGGATATAGGTATCAGACTACCAAAATGTCTTAGGACAATGGCCAGGTCTAGAATGAACTAAAGCTATGGAACAGACACTTAAAGGGTGGAAAAGATGAGTACTATATTTGTAAAAAGATTATCTTTTTTGTGTGTGTGTGAAAACAGCATACACTTCTAGACTGTCTATTGAAAACTCTGTCAACAAACATAGTTGTATGTATTATTTTAAGTGTAAAATTGTATATGTTGCCATCTGTCGTGTAATTCTGCCGACGTCTCCAAATGTGGTGCCAGGGCTAATGTCTGGAATCCTGCTCACAGCGCCAATTGTCTAGTGCTCTTAATCCTGTTCATGATGCCGATTGTAAAGCTAGGTGACCACGCTAGTTGTCGGGCTCTTTTACCTGCTGTTAATCCTGCGCCAACTCGGCCAATTGCCAAGCTAGGTCTGTGTCTGGAGCTCATAGACCCTTCAAGCCCGTTCACAGACTGGGTCACCAACCCCTCACACGCCAGGCTGGGTCACCAGACCACTTACACACAGTTCTATGAGCTAGGTAACTAGCCAAAGGTCCTTGGAGCCATAGGTTGGAAAGCATGGCTGCACTGATGGTGGCAGCCCCAGGCAGTAAATGCCAGCCAAGTTGGTGGCACTGCGCAGGCCCACTTACTCCCCACCCCCTCCAGGCACAATGTTTACTGACCCACCCCCCAACATGCCATGAGGTGAGGGGAACCTGATTAAATTATTCTATTTTCCCAACACCATCCATCTTAAGAGGAAAGAAAATACCAGGATCTTAACAAATAATTTAAAGAATGAAAGCCTTTTGTTAAAATGATTAAGACCACAGAAGAAGACAATAAGTAATTAACTTGAATTATTCCCGAGGAACTACGAATCAATATTTTTGTTTTTACAGAATTACAAATTAAAGTGCTTAAGTGAGAGGCCTTATAGACTCATACTTTCACTCTTCCTATATTTTTAGTGTTTGACTCTTAAAATTGAATTCTTTTCATTTGGATGGGGATAGAACCTCAGAGAAAATAAGTACTTAAAACATAGCACAACTTATATTCTCAAAAAAACAATGGTAAATACCAATGCATGATGTAGTTTAGTGGCCAGTATGGTTAAAGAGAGCTGATGTTTTATATATAATCTTTCAAAGAGAGAAGTAATAAATCTGCATTGCAAATAACTTTAGAATAGGAGGTGTTGCAAATATCAGAAAACTTAAAAAAAGTTTGTACTCATGTTTATAACTATTATTGAGAAATAATAGAAAAATTCAAAGTCTTATAAGGAGTCATATGTATTCAGCATAAGGTATTATATATATTTACGATAGGAAATCATATATATTCAGAAGGAAACAGATTCCAGATATGTTGGTGTTTCTAAATACTTGGGTGATTTAAGTTCCGAGTTTATCTAACTAAAATCATAACAAAGCATATATAAATCTGCTAAGGATTCTCCAAGGGGTACATGTATATGTGTGTATGTACATGCACGTGTGTGTCAGCAAACACATATGCATATGAATATATGTTATGTATATATGTTATATATAAAGTAGGGTACATTTTACAGTGTCTATGCATGTAAATAATGTGTATATATAAAAAAATACATATGTATGAATGTTTACAAGATATTATTCACATATGGGTAAACTCAGGAATTGAAGTTGTAGTAGATGATTAGTTCTATAATATTTTAAGGAATTTCTCTTTGTTTTCTAAAGGAAAAATTATTTTAGTGGAATTTTTTAAAAAGCCTTTAGGAATTATCTGTTACCACTGGGGCTTTCTTCATGACCTTTTAGTGACCCAAAACTGTCCCAAGAAATTTCTCCAGGATGATTTAAAGTCTGTTGAAAAAGATACTAGGAAGTTTACTTAAGGCAGCAATTGTTCTAAACTAAGGACACATGTTAATGTTCTGTTTGTGTATTCTTTGTAATCATTGAAAAATAAAAAGGATGAAATATACAGTCTCAGGTCTCTGTTTTAAACTAGGGACAATCAACAACAAATTGAGGTTTAGAAGTCGCTTAAAGGATAAATGCCATACAAACTTTTGATCAAACTGTATTTATTTTCAGCTTATGTCTGAACCAATGTAAGACTGGATGATACAGGCCCAATGTCCATCCTAGGTATCATTTCTTTGCTTTGGTGGCCTCATCTCATAGCATTTCAAATACATTAAAATTGATCTTTGACTCATATTAAGCCTATGTTTGTTTCGTTTTAAAAATTAGAAAGAACTTTATAAATTAGTTTTTTTCATTTTATTATACCTTTCTGTAGATTTTTCAACAATTATCATGCATATTTGGGAATAGTTGCAAATAAAGAAAAGCTTAACTATAAAAAGGTTTCAGTTTAGTAATTGATAACATTGAAAGGTTAAATTTAACAGATCTTTCGTTAAATATTTTTATATTTCTGATTTGTGTATCTTTATTTTAATATTCTCAAGGCCATCAAGTTTTTCATAACTTAAATACTTTTCTTGGTACTGGCAAAGTGGGTGTGCCTTCCCAAGCAATGTACTTTGGTGCCTAATGGATAATCAGCCCTTGATATGTGGACCCTACGTCTTTACCATCCATCTCTAATTTTCTGTTTGTAGTCTTGGAATCATGAACACCACTGCAGTCTGATTTGGATTCTTATCTCTATCCTTCCTAGGAATTCAATATATAAGACCATCATTATACTTATCACATTGCACTACACTCATTAATTTACTTGTGTGACTCCTTCAGTAAAATAAAGGAAAGGAAATGAATGGGAGCACATTTACTCTTTTACTCAAATGTATATATTCATTCCAATATAGACATTCACTTAAAATATATATTCATTATATATTTTTGAATGCCGCTCCCTGGAAGGCATTATTTTATTCACTGGGAACATAGTAGCAAATAAAAAATTAGTCCCAGTCACCTAAAGGTTTTATTTTATGTGCATGTCCAATTTAATTTTGCCCTTAAAACATTTCCTGATATATTGGATATGTTTAATATTTTTAAATTATATAACGAAGAAATAAAACATGAAAATTGCATGTTTAAAAATAAGAATCTTTGAAATTACTTAAATTTACCCTCTTTTAGTACACTTTATATTTTCAGGTCAACACATAACTTCAGTTTATTAGAAAAATAATATGAGGGTACATCAAAAAGTTTGTGGAAAAATAGAATTAAAAGATAATACAAATCTTTCAATGAACTTTTTGGAGACACCTTGTACATCTACTAAATCTAATCAAAATTACTTGGAATTCAGCATGTTAAATTAAACCTCAATTAACTCGATTTTAATTTATTTGTATCTATTGCCCAAATTACCTCATCTTCCCATTCTCTCATGAGTGACAGGTAGAAGGAAAGGAGGGGGAGAGAAAAAGAGAGGAAGATATTTAAAATTTTTAATGAACTTTTCTAGCAGTATCAATGACAGTTTTAAGTCTTTCCAATAAATTCACTATTTTTAAAGAAAATGACCACTGTAAGTTTCAATTCTGCAAACTCCTAGTAAGTCATTGCTTAATAAAAACAAGTACAGCAGAAAGTAGAATGTTTTGTTTGTTCCTAGCACATCCATGCAGGAACTGGCAGACATCAGATGTGTCAAAGTCAGAACCCCTTTAGGGTTTCCAGGAGAAAACTAGGATCAAAGAAAAGAAATGGATATGAAAAGGAATTACAATCTATTTGCAATAGGAGTTTTCCATTTAAGTTTCAGTTGTTACTATCATTTTAGGACAAATTAGAAATATGCTTGTTAGGAATCTTTACCTGACACTAATGGAACCTCTTTTGACAGATTTTCTGTAGCAAAATTATATGGTGTGAGTTGAAAAAAAAAGAACTGTCAGGTTGGATCCGTTATTTTGTTATTTGGTATCTGCAGGTGCTGCTTGGCTCATAGAATCTTCCCAAAGATAGGTGGAAAAACTCATCTGTGCCAGATTCTCTACATTATCAACCTCCCTCCCATCCCTCTTCCCTCACTCATTACTTGCTGACTTATTGCTGTTTCTGGAATAGTCTATGCAAGATCTTGCCTCAGGGCCTTTTGAATTTATTGCTCCTTTGGTTTAGAACACTCTTTGTCCAGATATCCACATGGTTTCTTCCTTCAGTTCTTAGATAAAATGTCACCAACTCACAGAGGACTTCCCTGACCATCCCAAGGAAATGAACACACAGCCAACTTCCATCTTCTTATTTTATAGCACTGTACATATCAGAAGGAAGTCCACAGGTGGTGTGTGTTCTTCCTCTACAGGCCACCACTGGTGGGAGTCGAGGGAGAAAGACAGCCCCTCTGCTAGCTAGAGGGGCCCATCAGTAGAAGTCAAGAGGAATTCACACTTTCTTTGCTGGGTCAGAAAGCACCATCACCAAGAGTCAAGTGGACACCTGAGCAGTCCTGACGAGGCCTCATCACCACCTGTCTGTCCCCACTGACCCTCTTAGTCTTAGCATTATTGTCTATCTTGGGAAAATCAGGACTAAACTCATCACGTCCACTTCCTCATTTTACGTCAGTCACCAAAAAGAACCTAGAACTTCCAAGTCATTCCTGATCTTCAAGAGTCTAATCCTTATCTTCCAGATATCTCTGTGTCCTGATACTTAACTATACTCTCTGGAACTCACCAACAAATCCCCTTTATCTTCAAACACTTTTGTATATTTTCTCCTTATCTTCTTTCCAAATGAAGCGTGATGACTCTGCTTCTCAGGCCAGCTTTCAAGAGGTGACTATTTCTCTCCCACACCACTTACATCACATAGAGTGAAGATGGGGTGATGTTCTCTTTTCTCTGCAGTGTTGCTTCACCCCTCCTCCCTAAAGTCCTCTAGCTGTGTTTTCAGGTCATCAGTAGATACTTCCTGCTACTCCTCCTTACAGAAGTCTTCCATCAACCTCTGGTCACTTCCCCTCTTCTGTTAAGAATTTAGTTTTAGATTACTGTCACTCTCTCCAACTTTGTTCTTGTCTGGTAATCTTAATATCCACACAGAGGAGTCTTCGAAAACACTAGCCCATCAGTTAATTGACTTCTCTCCCCAAGGATATTGTCTTCCACCTAATCACTACCTTGAAATTATTTTACCACCTCATGATACATGTATCCAAGTAATATTTGATGTGATATTGACATTTGAGTTTTCAATGTTTATATATATATTTTTTGGAGTAATAGATTATCTGTTTACTTACTTATACACTAGAACAAATTCTTTGCTTAAATCAACTCTTAAATTTTCTCTGATTCTATCATATTGTAAAGAATCCAACAAATATCTGTTGAATAAATGCATATAGGATAACATAGTCTGTATTTCTAAAAATATGTAGTATAGAAATATTCTGTATTTCTCAAAATCATACAATAATAAAAAAGCAAGATTGGAAAAGACTGTGAACCTGTATCTCTGTAATTTTTTTTTACTTTAATAGGATTAATAATGTTTAATAAGGTCAATACTTAGATAATGAATCTCCAATGCATCCTTTTTGTTTTGAACAAACTATATATTTTCTCAAATGCAAAAATGTTGTCTTTGGCCAAATTTAAATTGTCTTTATTTTGTATTCTAAATTGTTTCCATCACTTATTCAAATATGAAATGTGTATAATTAATGTTACAATGCATCTATTTTAGTAAAATAAAATTGTTCAAAGTATGTATTTAATTTCATACTTGAAAAATTTAGTTATTTAAAATTTCTGTTTACTTTAAATATATGAATATTTTCTTCATTCAGGCAAAAAAAGAAATATTTTGTTATAGAGAAATCTGGCTATTTATTAGCAGTGCCATGAAATTACTGCTTAGCTGGGTTGTCAGTGTGAGACTTTCATCATCAGTGATGAAAAATGTTAATGACATCATAGCATTATGGACAAATCAATAGAGCGTGTTAGTGTTTCAACCAGTTCTCGAATAAATCAATTATTCTTTAGCAAAGTCAGAGGCCAAATAATGAATTATTTTCAAGTACCTCAAATCTGATTAGTGATTACAAATTGTAATTTGTTTGGAGGAGCCAGAGTGAAATGTTTGTCAAATGTTTGTCTCCTTCCCATAACATCTTTTTCCTTCATACATTACATTTTCCCATTTAAGATATCCAGCATGTTTGAAGAAATTTATATTGACTTTTAATTTAGAAGAGCACCTATTAACTTATTGCTAATTGTCTGACTTATGCTGAACTCTAAGAATGGACTTGTTTATTTTTACAGGGTACTTAAAGTGTACAGGTACTTAAAATAATCGTTTGGACTGAACAAATGTACCTCAGGAACTAAGAATTTTTCCGGAAGGAGGTAAGATACTTAAACTTTTTTGCCTTTGCATGTTAAGTTTTGGTGAAAATTTAGATATTTTAATATATTTCTTTGGCATATAACTTAAGATAATTTTTGAAATTTAAGAACACTTTCTGTTTTCACTTGACAGTCTTCTATTCTGTGGAATGCTTTGGATAAATGAGAGGGCCCCAATGTTAAAAAAACAAAACAAAACAAAAACCCAGTTTGTAGAGAAGCTATATTGCCACTTTAAAATGTCAGGAGGTGGATTGCTACTATTTTTTGTTTTGTTGTTTTGTTTTTAATCTTCATACTTAGGAATTTCACTGTGTTTTCTATGTTCCCTGGGAGCCAGAGAACAGAGGTGGCTGGTATGTAGGCAGATTGCCATCCAGAAAGATCCTTTGGCTAACCTGCCCTTTCTACGTTTCCTGGACCACACATGGTTACTCTCATCCAGAATCCATTCCAAGGCTTGAGTGCCAAGCAGAGGAGGAGGAGTTCAATGTATTATAGTATCTTAATTTTGACTTAAAATGTGAGACTGAAACATCACCATTAAAGTAAAATACAGTTAGGAAATCTAAATGTATACATATTACTTATTTTAACTCTTTTTAACCTCAATTGTTTCTCAAGATTCATTTCATTTTATGAAGTAGAAAGAAAATTTAACAACATTAGGCTTACCAATAGGCTTCCTATGTTGCTATAGGAAAGAATAGATGAACTAAACAAAGAAATTAAAACATATAATTGAAGATCTCTGAATAGTTAATGAAACTGTTAAAGGAAAAAAACCTTAAATTTAAATGTATTTCTTTTTCCCTCATGAACCTTTGAGTACAATAAAATGTATCATATTTATTTTGATGTTTATTATAGCAAAACTGAAAAGCTCCCAATTTTATTGGGTCCCTTTGGATTTAATTTGATAATTATTCCTACTTAATGTGAGCAAATGCTTTTTCCCTTAGGTTTTTCATATTAGCATCAAGAAAAATAAGATTTTTTTTATGGAAACTATTTATATTAAAAATGCTATATTAAAGCATCATTTACATCATTTACATCATTTGCATAACATTTATCACATAAGGCAAAAATTCACTAATTTAAGATATATGATGAAATCATTAAAGTTGATGTCAAGTTAATATGGATTTGTTATTTTTTTATTGGGGATATACCTCATATCATTATAATTATTGCTAGGACAATAAAGACTTCAAAAAATGTCTTATAGTGCCAGTTCTCTAACACAAACATATACATATATATATATATATATATATATACACAGACACACATATATATACATGGATGTACATGTATTCTTCATTTTGCTAGACTAATTTCAGCCTCTCACAATACTAATTTCCTGTATGCTATCTTTCATTAGTGCATCATGCACACACAGACTAAACATTTGCTTTCATTTTCAGCAAATGATAACCTTCTGATTTTCTAATTACAGTTGCCTCCTAGGGCATCAATAAAGGAGGCAAGATTCACAAGGTGAATTTCCTTGGTACTAATTAAAATCTGTTCCAAATTTATAAAGGCCAAAATTATACATAGACCTGGTTTCAATGTCATTGCCATCATTGTCTTTTAATGTTTATTTGAAGATCAAACTAGTTTAAGAAATTAATTTATAAAAACATCAATAGTCAGTATTGATGAGTTTAAATCACTGAATACAGTTAGCATTGCACATATTGGGATGAAATGAGGTAGTAAGTAGAAGTCAATTAATGAATATTTATAAAAAAGTCAGAGTAGAAAGTTTGACTAGAATTTGATAATCTGAAGCTAGTTCCACATTTCCAAGTTGACTCCTTGTGTGACATTGAGAAAATTACTATGCCTTATTTCATTTTCTCATTTATACATTGGAACTAGCAATACCTAATTATCTAATTTTATTTGCTTATACCTTTGTATGTATTTTGAAATATTTTACGATTTTTTTTGTAAAATTGAATTTTGAAATATATAATAGAGTTTTCCTTTTCTTTGATTACTTTTCAAATTGCTTTATATTTATCTGATTTTTAAGTGTTCCCCTTTTTTTTCTCATGGTTGTTAAGGAAGTCTTTTTTTTTTCTGGATTGTAAGCTTTCTGAAGTGAAAACTATTTTTTCTTCTTTATGCCTGCCCCCACCACCAGTTTAAAAGACAGACAATATTAATTCAGTAAGTAAGTGAAAGAAAGAATAAGAATCTTTTTATATATAAATGTTTGCTGGTGAATTGAGTTAAAACAAAAACCATTGACAACATTTAAAATTTTCTAAAGGATGTTAGTATTTAAGAGATTGAATCTTTTTGGTTCAAATGAAGAATCCTTTGACTTAATATGTCCACTTATTAATTTAACTTATTTTTTATGTTAAATAGGTTTTCTTAGCGTACAGCATATTTCAATTTGTTTTATAACCACTTCTAAGAATTTTGAAGGAAACAGAATATCTTTTCCTTGTCAGAAAATGTCCTGGATATTTTTTAAAGAAAGAGAGAATGATAGATTGCTCAGGTGGTTAAGAAAACTATGCTGGATCTGAGCTCACATTTACCTTTACAAAGCAACCTTAGTGACTTGGTCAGTTAGCAAGCTGGTATCACCTTGACTCGGACATCAGTGCCCTCGGGATCATGAGGAGTGCATAGAGGCTTGGCTTTGCTCCTGAAAAAATACAGTGCAAATGCCTAACCTCCTCTGCACCCCATGAGAGTGGGATCAGAATGGCCATGAGTAGGAGTGGAATGTCATGCACTTCTTTGAAAAACTTTATTGCCTATTTGCACAAACCCAGCTTCAGATTCAGATTACTTATCTGTCAGATTCAGATTATTTATTTATTTTGGTGACTAATAATTTCTTCTTTCCTCAAACCGTCCTTTTATTTTGTTCTCTCTATTTGATAATATGTGCTAAATGTTTTTAGGTCCACAGATATTTTTGAGCCAGAAGGGACTTACACAAGACCATTGTTTATGTAAGGAAATCAAAGCCAAGATAAGTTAAACACAAGTTACGGAGATCAAAAACCCAAACTCCTAACTCTAATTCTAGAGTTCTTTTCCTTACGTAGTAATATCTTGCTCCCCAAATATTCCTTTTACTGGACTATCTTCTCATTCATTTTAGAAATCTGTTGACAATTTCCATTATTTCCATTACTTACGAGCATTTTCATAAACAGCAATTTATATTTATGTGGGCAAAATAAATGTCACCTTCCTGTTCTTCAAAGTATAGTCTGTCAATGGGTAAAAATAATGGGGAAAGAAAGATTGGGTAATAAAAAAAACACATAAACAGTATGTCACCTCAGAGAACCGCCCTTTTTGGGAATGGGATTCTCTGGCTGGCTAAATATTTATTGATATATGTATGAAAGGCAAAACACTCTGCATAGAACTCCATGAGGTATGTACAATTTTTTTTGGCCAAAGCTTCTCTATATATTTATTTTTTCTTGAATTAGCTTTTTTGAGGAATGATTTAGATAAAATAAATTGCATCTATATTAAAGGGGTCAATTCTGTGAGTTTTGACAAAGACGTATACCCATGAAACCACCACAACAAACAAAATGTGGAATATTTCCATCACCCAAGCAAGACTCCTCATAACTCTTCCCTTTTTGATATCATGCATTAATTTGCATTTTATGTAAATAGTATATGAATATAAGTGTGTATTTTTGAATTTTTTCACTTACCATAATAATTTAGAGATTTATCTTTGTACTTTTATGTATCAGTATTTCATTTTGTTTTATTGTTGAATGGTATTCCATTGAAGGGATATATTACATTTGTTATTCATTCACTTGTTGATGGATATTTCGTTGTTTCCATCATTTGCCCTTTGTGAATTAATTTTCTATGAGCACTTGTGTACAAATCTTTGAGTGAACATGAGTTTTCATTTATCTTGGAGAAATAGGTAGGATTGGAATATCAGGGTTATTTTGTAGGTATATGAGTATGCTTAATGTTTTAAGAAATAACAAACGCTTTTCCAAAGTGATAGTACTATTTAACATTTCCCTGAGTAATGTAAGAGAGTTCCTGTTGCTCTTCATCAAGAGTCTGCAAACTATAGTTCTTGAGCCAAATTCAGCTTTATTTGTGAATAAAGTTTTATTGGAACACAGCCATGCTCATTTGTTTTTAAATAAGCTGCTTCCATGCTACAAAGGCAGAACCAATTAATTGTAACAGAGACCTTACTGCCCTTGAAGCTTCTAATATTTGCTATCTGGCCCTTAGAAAAAAAATTTGCTTATCCCTGCTCTATATCCTCGTAAAACTTCATGTTATGAGTCTTTAAAAAAAAATTAGCCATTTTAATGTTACATAATGCTGTTTAAATGGGTCTTTAATTTGCGTTTCTCTCATGACCGAAGATATTGAGCATCTTTTAATTTGCGTATTTGCCATCTGTATATCTTCTTTCATGAAGTATCTGTTGAAATATTTTGTTCACCTTTTTAATTGGCTTTTTGGTCTTATTATTATTTCGTTATAAGAGCATTTTATATATTCTGGACACAAGTCCTTTGATACTTTGATAGTTAAATATGTTTAGTGAATATTTCCTATCATTTTGTGGCTTCATTTTTTTTTGTTTGTTTGTTTTGTTTTGTGTTTTTTTGGTCTAGTTGTTCTAATAAAATCTTGTACTGTGATCACACAGTTTTCATTTTCCTCCTTTAATTCTGTCAATTATTGTTTTCTCTACTTCGTGATTATTTTATAAACTCATATACATTTGTACTTTGTATGTCCTCCTGCTGAATGGACCATTCTGTTATCATTTAATATTTATTTTATCTTTGGTAATGCTTTTGCTTCAATGTCTGTGTTAGCTGATATTCGCTCCAGCATTCTTATGCTTATTATTTGCATCTATTCATTTTCAATCCATCTATTTAGTGCTGTAGTTGAACGTTTAATTCTGATTTGTTTTTTTGTAACATGTACCCCCTACCTACCAAAAACAGAAAAGCTTTATTGTTCCGGTTTACGTTCTTATTGTTTTATTTGATGGGATTTTTTTTTCACTTTATCTTCCAACTCTTCTATAGAAGTTATTTTGTTTATCACAGTTTCAGTTCATAAGATTTCTATCTTGTTCTCTGTTTCTCATTCGTATAGTTTTGTTTGTTGGCCTGCATGACTGTTTTTAATAGATTCAATATATTTTCTTATTACTAGAGAACATCAATTATAGTTTTAACATGTTCTTCATGCTTCTCATTGTCTTTGTCTACTCCAAGATTTTCAGTCAGTGATTTCAGTGTTTGTGTTTGTTATTATATTGTCAACTTTTTCCTTAGGTCAGGTAATTCTGCGCTGTCCATTGGTATTTATAAGTGAGAAAGCAAACCATTTTTGAAAGTACTGTAGGTGATGATAAGAGTGGGGATGGAAGGGATTAGAGGGTGTTTTGTGGATAATTAGACTGCATTTTATATTGACTAATAACATACATCGGTCTTTTCACTCTAGACCACCAAGTTAATTGTATGTGGAGTACTTTCTCTTGTGCTTTTTATTTACTCCAGGAGTAGGAAGAGGGATAATACCTGCTGATTGCTGGTATTGTAGGAGTAGGGTTGGGGAAATGTTGAGTTTCCCATCTGTTCTTCTGGTACGGTGTGACATCAAGTGCTGGTCATCTGTCAGTTTCCTTATGTTGAATGCGCTAGTTTATCTTAAGGGGTCTTGAACTCCTTGGTAGGTCAGTGAATTTTATATGAATTCTTCATCCCCAAAGTTCCTTGAAATCTTATACTGCTATGGTCACTTTCGTTACTCTCTTGGTCCTAGTGGATAAATATATTTCTGTTTGTTTTAATTCTCTCTTATTCCATTATTGGGGTTAAGAGAGGGAGAAGAGATCAACTTGTATGCTTAATCTATCTGGTTTAGTTGGAATTCACATTATACTCTTAAATAATCAGATACATTTTACATGGGTTTATTTAATTCAAATATTATTATGGATGATGCTGATGTGTTTCCATAGGTATGACAGGCAGAAGAAAGAATTTCCTGAGTTTCTCAAAAACAGGTATATACAGTGCCAATGATTAATCAGTTTTCCCTCCTTTGTGACCATATTTGGAGGAGTATTTTATAGGTAATTGGCACCTTAACCACAGGAAGAGAAGAAAACTCACATCTGTTCATTTTAATGCATGCTACGAAGTTTTAGTAAGGGGTCTGATAGAGAAGAAACTAGAAATTATTGGCTAAAATTATGCTTTGGGATTATCTGCAGATTTCATTACTCATGTTATTTCTGTTCTCCTATTACCATAGGTAATTGACTATAGCTTAAGTGGGAGTATAGACTGAAATACAGTTGCAGCTCATCTGGGTTTCATCAGACTGTTTCCCTGTTGGGCCACAACTGGACTTTGAAACAATTTATGTCTAGAAATGCTACACAGAGTCATTGGGGATTTGCATGAAGTCTGAGACACTTGCTGTGAAAACTGTCCTACTCCTCTCTTCTCTAGTGAACCCTTCACCTACAGCAGTTTGCCAGAACTGAAAAGAAAAAAGAAAAAAAAAAAAAAAAACGTAAAGAACTAAGTACAAAGAAGCAGGGTATTACAATAGTTGGATTTGAAAACTGTTGTACACAGATACATGTTTACTAGTTATTTTGAGTAAAATTTCTGGAATAATTTATTTTAGCATATAACAAAAGTTGAGAATCAGACCCTCAGGAGTTTGAGGACTTTTATCCCACTTTATTCTAAATAAGTGGCCACGGTTCCTTAAACTTTCTTTTTAAAGGACAATTCTCTTTTGCTTCTAAAATTGCGAAGTTAGAAAAAAAATGCAAACCAAACCAAAAATTATTTTTCAACCAGAAGAGCAGAGAAGGTCAGATAAAATATACTGACATTCTGTACTTTAAATAGTGATTTTCCAAACGTGATTAGAAATATCAAAAAAGAATATCAAACTGTATTCAGAAAGTCATCTCATTGACAAAAAATGATAAAAGTGACATGATTTGAAGTGGATTAAAGCTGTAAATATATTGTCATATGGCCAAGCAGTTGATTTTTTTATTACAGAATTTTCAGTAAAATATATATAAAATAATAATAATAAGATTATGTTCCCAATATCTTGTAGAGTTAGCTATTCACAATACTAAATTCTTTTTAGAAATTGATTACAGCTATCACAAAGAAGTATGGGGATATGAAGATGTGTTAAATAAAAGCATATGCAATCATAAAGTAGTCCCAGGACATCTAGGATCTAGTTATTCACACCAATAGAAAAATCAATTCCAGTTTTATAGTCATTTAAAGAACATCCCAAACTTTTTAAAGTGGTCAAGAAGCCCCTCCACAGCAACAACTGTTACAACTTGCTAAGTAGGCTTTCCATTCTGCCATAGATGCTGCTGGTAAGTAAACGACACCTAATGGATTGAGAAATTTACTTTTTTATTACTACGTAATATGTAAAGAAAATATCTTCCATCCCTTACATGAATCTCAACTAATTTCTAAACTAGGAGATTCATGTGTTGCTCAAATTTATAAGTAAAAAGAGGGCACACATGCTGAGGCAGCCATTTTGATGGAGCTCTATTATATGGTTGTATCAGTTGGTCTGTCAAAATGCCTAATTTAATCTCATCCCTTTATCCAGCTTACTCCATATAAAACTTCATGTCTCAGCAAACTATCAGTTCACCAAAAAAAAGCCTTCTTATTTAACAGTACTCATCACACTTTTAACCTGTTGTTGTGATGCCTGCTTTTTATAAATTATGTTCTCTATTAAATCGGGGACTGTGTTTCTCTACTTATTGTTTTATTCACATGCAGTTGCTTAATTAACATGTTGACTATTTGATTAGTTGGACTTCCTTCTAAATATGATATATTTTGCTTAATTGTTTTCATTATTTCTTGCTGCTTCCAATAAAATATGAGAATATTGTACTACACAAGTGGTTTTGACTTGTTCATATATGAATGTTCTTTGAGTTATCAAATCCAGCCGTGGTAGTATCTGTCATATCAAAAGCTTGTGCAGTCATTACACTCAATATGTTGGTTGACTTATTTTCAAAATCGTAACAGAAATCCTTGAAAGTACAACCAAGAAGTGGTGTACTATGTAGTTAAAAAAAAAAAAAAAATCATTGTGTAAAACTTCAAATTGAGACCCAGAGGATATACAGATTTGTTACTTACTAGTTGCTTTGTTTTACCAAAGGAAGCAAAATTAGAGCTTAAAGTTTTTAGAGATCTTTCTGCACAATTCATTTAGGTGTAAGGACGAAAGAAATGAAGAGAGAAAGGCAAAATGATTTGTTCCTATCACACAGTCAATAGGAAACCTGGCTATAGAAATCCAGTTTTTGAAACCTACTAAGACAGTTTTTCTACTGAAAACATATGAACTTCATTTAGATAGTTCCCAAATTTAAAAATGTGGTTTTAAAAAAAAAATGGTGTAAGCAGGAGATAAATTATAATATTTACGTTTTGTGAGTGATATAACTCTTTACCTCTTCAGCCCGATTGACTTAGGGCAAAGATATCCAACAAAAATAAAGAAGCTAATGTCACTCACTTAACAATAAAACGATACTGTCAGATTTTGATTAATGTCTATTTTGAATAAAGAGGCCATTGTCTTACAGAAATATTCTAGACCAATTGCTAGTCTAGACTCTGAAGTTAGACAGAGGTGCCTTCTAAATTAAATCCTTTCATATCCCACAGGCTGAGATCATGCACATGTGAGATGTGTTAGTTGAAATTCCACACAATCTTCAATTGCCAAGTTTAGATGGAATGAACATAATATGAAAAGTAAGGCATGTAAGAAAAAATTACATTGAAAACTGTATATAATACGACAGTTCTACAGAAAGTATCAGGGAGAGAAGGGCCCCAGTATCCTCCACACACAGATTTAAACTTGAAGCTCACCTATTCTTAACTCCCGGGAGAAATTGGGAAAGTAAGAAAAATGGTTTTAAGATTGAGCAACCATTTACAATTAATCCAGAAGTATTTTCTGAACAGCTTTCTGTGGGGACACATAAGTAGGTGATGTGATTTCCTTCCCTGGCAGTTTGATTAAAGTATCTGGCATCTTGCTTGAAGTGGTATTCTTCTTACTATTTTGCCGATTCAACATGCATTTCCTGAATATTTAGAGTATTCCAGGTATTATTATAAATTATTGCATTAAAAATGAATAAAAATAAATGCCCTACAATCAGAATAATGCCATCAAGGGAGCAATATACTAAAAATTTCAATAAAATATGGTAAGTGCTAAGATGGCGAAGTGCCCATTTCTCAGTCTTCACTTAGCCTTCATTTAACTCCCATGAGAAGAATGTAGGAATTTAATTTATTTAATTATAGTGATAAATAAGACAAATAACCTAATATAAAACTGGCCAAAGAATACAAATAGGGAATTGCTGCAGATCAAGCTAGAGGATGCAGCAAACACATGAAAGGATGCTAAAGCTTACTAGTAAGGGACTGCCAACTACAGCAGTCACAAGATGCCATTTTTCTTCCATCAGGTTATGGAAAATTAAAAAGAGTGATCTAGTCAGTGTTTTCTAGGGTGCCAGGAAGTGGGCACGCTCGTGGCTAGAGGGAATCCAAATGGATATTAATTCATGAAAACTAATCCAGAAATATGTACGAAAATAAAAATGTATATATTTTAATGAAATAACTAACAAGACAAATAAATAAGGACAGAAGTAAAAACCCTTCCAGGAGTATCCAAAATGTTTATAACTTGAAAGGATTTAATAATGTGGTTTTAATTTATATTAGTGAATCTTAACAGTGATTAAAATCACAGATGTATACATTTGACTGAAGGCTTATTGATGACGTATGTTTTGTGAAAAAGCCATTTTTGCTAAACAATGTTTATATTGTGATACTGTATGTAATACTGTTTTTTTAAATAACATAAAACTCAATCTGTATGATATATAGGTGTATATGTTTTTATCTATGTGATGAAGTATGTGGAAGAAGCTGTTGCTGACCTTGGACACCTGGGGCATAAGAATTGGAGTTAACACAGGCATGGTCATTATTTTTTCCCCTTACATAGCTTCTTATACTTTAACTAGTTGAGGTGAGCACACATTGATTTTGTTTGAAAATATTAATTATAACAACAAATAAGTGCTATAAAATAACGAGATGAATTCACTTGAAATATTTTTAATTTATTAATTGTTTATAATTTACAGAGCAGTGGATTTTCCTAATCCACTTGTATAAGTAATATTATCAAAACATTGATAATATTACTCTTAAAATTAAAATTTTTAACAGGAAACAGAATTGTTATTTTATTTTTTTGCATTTGTGAATTAATTTAATTTATCTTTCATCTTGCCAAGTACTAGGAAGATTGGAGTAGATAGTATTGTCTCTTTTCAAATGACTTGCCCTAGTCTATACACCAAATACAAGAAATTCTATTGATGAACATTCAGAACGAAGCCCTGACATACTCATATCAATCAAAAGAAATCCCCTCAAAAGCAAAACCAATCCCAACTCTTTTGAGAAGATACTCTTTCAAAAAACCTAAGTGCAGCTAATAGGCTCTGAATAGGTAGTTATGTTAGTTCATTGCACAGGGTACTATGGATAAAACAGCTAAGATGATGCTTCAAGCAATGATTGGTCCAGATGTTTGAATTTTGATTATGATTAAGTTAGAAAAATTCAAAAATATGTGCTTTAATTATAGACATGGAAATAATTATTTCTCTGCTTCAAGCATCACCCTGCCAAGGCTGAGATTTTTGTAGCTAGTACTTTGTCCAATGTATTTGTAAACAGAAATTCTACAATTTTGTTTGACCTGTTTTCAAGTTACTATTTGTATAAAATTTGCTGCAAGAATCATGTAAGATAATATTCTCATACATACATTAATATATTCACCAATTAGTCTTCATCTAGCTGGCCACATGAAAAATTTAACAGAACAAGCCAAGATCCTTTTCATAACATAAATAATCTATAAAATGTTTGCTAACCCATTGAAAAGGGTCACAAAAAAATGATTACATTGCATAATGTTGAATATACTAATTATCATGATTTGAGCATCACATATTGCACACAGGTATGGCTATTCAACGTGAGACCCCACAGATATGTACAATCAATTATGTTTCAATAAAAAAAATAATATATCAATATTGATTTATAATTGTAACAAATGTACCACATCAGTGTAAGGTGTCAATAATAGGAGAAACTATATATGTGAGTGGCGGGGGGGGAGTATGGGAATTGTTGGTACTTTCTGCTCAGTTTCTCTGTAAAACTCAAACTGCCATTAATTTTTTAAAAATTTTAATTAAATTTTTAAAAACACAAAAATAAAAGTAAAATGTGAGCAAAGGCTTTTGAAAATTACAACAAATTACCATTTTCTAATAGAAAGAAATGTAAGTCAGTATCACTTTTGTACATTCTTTATTTACACATTTTTGCAACCACCAAGTTCTGCAGATTATAAAGTCACTCATGTTACCTGCTGTGATAAAGTTTGCTAAGGAGAAATTAGGAGCGGGTTTTGGTCAATTCTAATTTGAGTATTTTCTACCTCCTACATATTTTTTATATAGTATTGCCTTCAATGAAATAAACTATTAAGCATTGCCTTTATTTGGAGAATAAGTGATCTCTTAAATATTTTTCAGTTTTATCTACTCAGATGATTAAACTGGACACAGGGTTTTCACCAAGAAGTAGCTACATATTGTGTGTGGTGATGGATTTATTTGTCTTGTTTGTTTTGTTTTTTGGTGGATTTGGTTTTTTTGTTGTTGTTGTTGTTTTGGTTGTTTGTTTTTTGAGTCGGGCATTCAATATAACTCAATTCTGAATAAATTATTTAAAATAAATTCATGAAATTAGCTATAATGAATAGCAGCAATGTTTAAACAAAATCTTAGTAAAACCATGTATCATACTAAGCACATATTCTACTTTCCCTTTTTACCTTCCAAATAAGCATTGACAGTTAGGCAGGTTTAACATTTATCATGCTTATCTTCACAGTTGCAGTGGCACTGAAGGTGACTAAGAATGGCAAGAGGAGTTTTTTTGTAAAGAAGTGAAAATAAAGGGAAATAACAATTGATTCTCTTCTGCTTGTTGAATGGTTAGAGGTAGATAAGCGGATTTGTAGTGAGGTCATCAGTCACAATTGGATGGCAATTTGAAAATGGATTAGCTTAGAAGGAGCAATTTCTGCTTCATGGGTTTCAGTGAAAAAGTCTGCCTAATTCTGTAAGAGACCTCATAAACTGGCAGTGATCAATGCCTACCTAATGTGCCATTATGCACAGGGCACACTTCAGTGATTACAGCACAGCTGTGGCTGGGTTTTGCTTGGTGTTTCTTCAGCGTTTGCACCACAGGTGCACCACATGATCATTTTGCCTAAAGGAATCAACTCTTTAGGGAATTAAAATGGACAAGAGGCTTTTCTTCTTAAGAAACTTTTCACTTTTGAACTGAGGAATAGCCAGAGTCAGATGTCAGTAATGTCAGCCCAGTACCAAATAAAGACTAAGTAACTCATGTGAAGGAGATCATCTACTGTTATATGTCTGGCTGGCACTTTCCCATCTTATAATTTTATGGTGTAAGACTACTTTCCTCTGTAGCTTGATGGAACACGGTAACACAAATTTCAAGATGGAAATGTTCAATGTTTTAAAGATTAGGGTTTCGCGTTAAAATGTAAGGGACAGCATTACCTGATTACCTGTCTTTAAGTTTTTGTTTTTGTTTTTTTTTTTCCCTGTAGTTTTCATATAGGCAAATTCAATGGTAATGGAGAAAGAAAAGGATTCCTATTAAATGAATTTAAAATAAAATTTGAATATGAGACTCACCACTAATAATCCTTACATTTTTATGCTCCCTAGCTTTTCACACTGGTCACTTGCAAATATTATGTGTATGAATAATTGATAAAAAATTATGGACAGGTAAATAATTTGATATACAAATCTAGAGTGCAAATAAATAATAAATTCTACTTCACACATTAAACAAAGAAATATTAGTAATATTACTTATCTGAAAATTTCCATCTTATAGCTCATTAAATATGAAGTGATAGGCAATATTTCAGGGTAAGGCAACACAGAGAAAGAAATTTATTGAGACTAATTTATGATTGATTCTTTGGCATTAGTGTGAGTAATATTTGGTATATGGTCTATACACTTTGATGTCCATATTTTCTCTATGTAACATAGATGCTGTGTTTTTATTTAACAACCAAACTTGTCAGTGACATCAGGTTTGGTTCAGGTACCCGACCTGTGTCACCTCTCCCCCAGTGTGACAGAGATGCAAAGGATTACTCAAAGCCCATTATCTACAGCAGAGACTTTAGTCCTGGGAAAGTTTTCTGTCTTTCCCATACTTAACATTTCTATGTGTTAGGTCCTGTGAAAACATTTGCTTATAAATTTTGGTATCCTCCACAGACCTGTTCCAGGTCAAAGGAATACAACACGATGATTAGACAAAAAATACACTTAGATTTTACGGGCAAAGAAGAGAGTTTCCTACCCCAAATTATTCTTCAATCTGCTCTTGTAAAATCCTTTCAAGAGGCAACATTCTTCTAAGCCACAGTTAAATGTTAATCTCTGAATGAAATACTCATGGTAGAGTTAACATATTGACTTGAAGACGTTTAATACATGAAAAAAGAATGCCAACAGTCCCATTTAATGCTTCTAAAGAATTATGTTCAGACCTCAAATGGATAATTAATTTGTAAAAAGACTTAATTCAGATGAAGAGCTGTGGTAATGCTGAGAGGACTTGCCATGACATTTGGAATAAGAAAAACTTACTGGGAGAATTCAGGAAGAGTCAATTTGAAGGTGATCACATGAAGGAAGATGAAGCTTTGGCTGTGAGAATCCACTGAATAGTACTCTGAATACTCTGTGGTTCCTTAGAGTCAATTTAGACAAATAGGAGGAATAACTTGTTAAGTTGTAAAACAATCTAAAAATTGAATGAGCTATCTTAAAAGTACTGTAAGTGGAAGCCCTTCACCAGGGGTATTAGAATTTAGAGGAAACATCACTGGATTCTAGATTAGCCATGAAGACAGCCATGTTCTTTGACCTTCTGTGACCTTGTTGTGTTAATTCAAACAATGAATTGATTAGACTAAATCTCTTATGCCCTAAATATTTTTAAATTATAGAAATGACTTTATAGATGCCACCTATTTGGGCATATTGACTGACCTAACTTTCGATTCATTCAAATATTTAATATATATATATATTTTTTGCGACCGGCACTCAGCCAGTGAGTGTACCAACCATTCCTATATAGGATCCGAACCCGCGGCGGGAGCGACACTGCGCTCCAGCGCCGCACTCTCCCAAGTGCGCCACGGGCCCGGCCCAAATATTTAATATTTTTTAGTAAAATTTACCTTAAAATTACTAAACTATACATATAAACATTTTAAGATACTAAATTTAAAAAAAAAATAAAGATGAAAGCATCCATTGCCTAAAGTATAGGAAACTGAGGCTTCGTAGTGTATTTATGTGTGGGGCAGTTGTGATTCTCAAAGAGAGATACTGAAATATAGAAGGAAAATTTCTTTTTTATTACCATTTTTCTAAACCCAGCATTGTACCGTACTATTATCATGTTTATATATTGTCATGAGTTTAATAAAATTAACTAATCAATTTAAATAGTTCCTTTCACTGTCCCAAAGAATTTTCTATCCAAGGCAAACCACAAATAAATATGCTGAGTCTGAAAATATTATGGCAAATCCGTTGGGAACAAACAGCATTTGAAGTGCATGGTGCGGGTGGTTTACCCAGTGGCACGCTGGACAGAATACCGGAGGTGCTAGTTTCTTCAAACTTGCCTCCACTTAATTCACATAATCATAAATCTGGAAAAAAATGTTTTGGGTCTATTTTTTATGTCATTTTATTTTATTTATTCATTTATTTTATTTTATCAATATAAAATGTAGTTTATTTTCATGTCCCTTTACCGTATCCTCCCTCCTGCCTCCCTCTCCCCGCTCCCACCCATCAACATCATAACTGTTCACTTGTCTTGACAAGTTCAAGGAATTATAATTGTTCTATTTTCAAGTAAAGGAATACGTATACAGTGGTAAAAAGAAGCAAATTGAGGAAATTGTTGTAGATATTCAGTAAATAATGTGAAGATCTGCATTATTAATAAATAAGAACTTCTGTAAGAATAATGACTGGAGTTAACAGTTCCTCACAATCGATTCTTCAAATTAGAAAGGTTTCTCAAAGACATGTTCTTTTGGATTAATTGAAAAATGGCAGCACTTCACATTTGAAGTAAATAAAATACCACTAAAATAAATAAATAAAAATAAAAAACGATCACCTTAAAAGAAAACAAAAAATTAGCAGATATAGCATATAAAAGGAGGCTTGGTAGAAGAGGAACACCTTTGGAATGATTTATTTGGTAGGATGAACTTCAAAATATTTCTTGTGGGTAGAATTTAAATTAAGAAAGAGGGTAAAAGAAAAGAGACAGTGATATATTGGAAAACCAAAATGAATGTTTCTTTTTTCAGTTTTAAAAATACTGTTTTTGCTAAAGCACAAAATCCACTAATATGCATTTTTTTATTGCTGGGGTAGGGAGACGAGGTGAATTAAAAAAATTTTAACAAGATTTAATCTGTCAAGACTTCAATGGAATTGGAATCATTATTGTTTATGCATGGAATTTGAAGTTTATGCTTTTGCTAAAGAACTCTTTTTATTTTTTTTCCAACTAATTGTCTATTACCAAAGAAAATATTTTTTTATATGCAACTTCTTTTATGAGAACCATCTTTCAAAGGTAAAAAAAAAAAAAAATCAATAAAACTCAGAAAATTAAAAAGTAATAAAGATTTTTATGCTACCATTTATCAGTCCCTTAAAATTGTTGGCATCACCGACCTTTACATTTAACTATCATTTGAAAAAGAAATATAATAATTTTCCTATTAAATAAATTGGGATTTATTAATTTCTATTGCGATAAGCACATATTTTAGAAATTAAATTGTGTGTATGAATGTTTGTGTGTATATGTATACACACACATATGTTTTTCTTAGATACTTTTGCTATGTCTGTATTGCTTTCATTTCCTGCAACAGCCTTTCATAGAGCATAAAGTCAGAATTCTTTACATTCGTCCTTTGTTTAATGTCTTCCCACAGGTTTTTGGGCACCTGCTATATTGTCTTCTGTATTTAAACAGTAGAGGAAGAAAACCCATTACAGAGGGAAGTTTGATTTTCTTCTCTGAAACCACCTGAGAATTGTAGATAAACTGTATAAGTAAAATGAGAGGAAAAAATGTTGGACCACCACCACCATAACACAAATAATAAAATAAAATAAAGATTTGGTTACACTGTCAAAAAAATAAGAGCTCAAGAGAATAGCCAAATGTGCCCTGCCAAGTATATGTTGAGACCTGCTGTTTTCCCTGTTGGTGTCCACATGGCTTTGATTTTCATCTAATTGCAAGAAAACACAAACATTGGCAAAGGCTTTACTGGATATTTGGTGACCCCACTGTGCTAAACAGGACTTGAATTTGTGTGCCTAAAGAAAACCTCTGTACGATGTGTTTGTTTGGCTTTTATTCCCAGAAATTTAATAGGCCCATCAATCAAAAAAGAAACATCATCTAGAAATTTTGAAAAGAGCTCTGATAGTGAGATGAAAAAATAAGCACATTCTCCTCCTTCATGACCCTTGTTATCAATAACTGAAAAAAATCATTCAGTTCATAGAACAACAATGTCTAACAGGGATCAAGCATCTATTTAAATTGCTCGATATTCTACAGAAAGGGACTTTCAAGTTGAAGTTCAAGTTTCCTTTTAGTTTTTGATGAGTACTAGGAAATGAAGCATTTTACAATCCTGTTTGTCCCACTCTCCAGCCTCATCTGCTCTCACCCCAGAATTTTGTAAGGGGAACCCAATAATCTCAGATGGTAATATTGTCAACTGAGATAGATTTTGGGCTGTGCTTCCTGTTTTGTATATGTTTTAATATTTCAACTTAGCTAATAAGTTAGAGAAGGCTGTAAAATGAATGAGAGAAGAAGCTTACAAACTTTGAGGGAAATGACGGAAGATGTTCCGGCTAAAAAGACAATTGTGTTTGTTAATAAATAGGGAAGATCCATAAAGATAGCATGAAATTTCAAGAAATTATGAGGATGAGAAAAAAATCATAAGGACACGTACAATAAGTATTAATCACTCACATAAAAGTGAGTTTACTTAAGAAGCTGTTGGGAGTTACCTGTTTTGGAGGTAGGAGAAATAATATGTTCTAGGAGAATAATTTTTTTTTTTAATATAACAGCCACAAAAGGAAATGCCGCAAGGAGTCAACTAGGAAAGTAGGAATAAATTTAGAAATCATAAATCAGCTTTGAGAATCCAGAAGTGGTTAAAAATACGAATTTACTGTGGAGCTAATTGAAAGTGGTAAGCTTATTTCAGAAAAATATGATGATCCGATGTGAACACAGATAGTGGGGTTTCCATATGTGTCACCTTTGGCAATGCAAGCGTGGTGAAGTAAAGGGCTCAAATGACTTTGAGTATTATGGAAAAGGTCATTTAGAATGAATGATCAAGAAATTCCACTTTGATATGGCTTCTGAGTAATAGCAGAGCAGCAACCTCTCTGTATTTTTTAATATCCATGAAGATACAGAAGAAAAAAAATCTCAAAACTACCAAAAAGCCTCTTGATAATAACAATAAACATTTGTTGAGTATTTTCTATATCAGCCAAGCATTTCCATATATATTGACTCAGTTTGTCTTTGCAAATATTTTATGTACAATATTTTCCCATTTTACAGCTGAAGAAATTGAGGTAGGGAAGGTGAGTAAAACATTTAATATTGCACATTTAGCGCATAACAGAATTGGGATTTGAACCTAGTGAATGTAGCTAGAAAATCTGTTCTTTATCTACCACACTATATTGCCTAATATTAAAACCTATGAGAAATTGATAACGATTTCAAGTTGGAAAAAATTGAGAAAAGTATAGTTTGAATGAGGGAAACCCAGGCTTCTGTAGATGAGATAAACTGTTTTTCCTTTTTTCTTGGGAAAAGGAGTGGGTCATCACTACTAAGTACAGCAAATGGGTGATGCTCACTTGTCAACACACTAACTCCACATGCCTCCCGAGGAATACCAATGGATCATGTCAGCCGTCTCCCCAGGCCGCTTCCTCTTTTCTTCTTCCCTGGGGCTGGTATTCCTGTTTAGATCTCTTCTATGGATGATCACTGTATCACTCCCACACTCCTCATCTTGATAGTATCTGAGAAGAAGGCAGAGAAAATAAGCCTTATATCATAATTGGGGTATCCAAGAGATAAAACTTTACTCTCAACAATTAGAGAATACACTAATGGTTTAAAAATGCTTTTCAAAACCTTAAGAGCAATGACTGGCAAATTTTATACATAATGCACATCTTACATAGCAGTGAATTCGAAATCAAATTGAACATAAGCCGTATAAGGAAAATAAAGGAGCTCTTATGAAAGTATGGGATTGAGGAAAAGAACAAGGAAGGAAGTAAATCATTTATAATAGTAAAGTAAGTGGGAAAATTTCATATTAAAAGATACATTCTCTCATTTAGGGCAAAAACAAACAAACAAACAACAACAAAAACAAAAACCAAATTCAGTAATATACTGTATGAAAGATCAGATGCTTAAAATCTAGCATTATGAATATTTGTTAAATTTTAACAAAAAATTAAGAGCCAAATAATAGGTTAAACTTTACTAGGTCATAAAAATTCAAAATAAAATTACAGTGGGCTGTTTATATTAATTTTTCTATACACACAATTTTTTAAAAGATTTAATGAGAAAAAAGGGTTACTTTTATATTAATAAAAGATACATAACTCACAATATGAACATAGTGTAACTTTAACTTTGAAGTGCATTGCAGTGTTATAGCGGTCTTTCATCTTAAGACTCCTGCCATCAAGGAGCCCATATTTGAGCTTAGGAGACAGTGTGATTTTTGCTGATTGAGGTATATACAGAATGCTATGGAAATATATAAAGAATGACATCTAAATAGTCTGGGAGGTCAAACAATGACTAAGATAATTTTTATTAGACTAAGTTACATAGACATGAGATTACCTGTCAGGAGACAAAAAAGAAAAACGTGAGAAAAAAGCGTATGAAGCCAGCCAACATCACACATTCCTTGTGAATACATGGCTTCAAACTATGGTACATTTTACTAAATGCAAACAGTCATTATTTATCTTTGGGTGTTTCATAAAAAAACAAACAAAAAAATTTTGCTTGCTTTATTTCACTTTTATTGTAAAAACTAATTTTATTTGAAAAAAATTCAAAATTACAGAAAAATTGTGAGAATAGTATTCTCACAACTTCCATATATTCCTTACCCACTATTCAATTTTGCCAATTATTTTGGGCGGTTAACACCACTGAATTCAATCCAGGATGTCCCCTTGCCCTCAGTGGTCATGTCTCTCTCATCTCCTTCAACAGAGCAGTTCTGAAGTCTTCCTTAATTTCCACAATGTTGACATTCTTGAAGATCATAGAGCATTCGTTTTGTAGAAGGTTCCTTAATGCAGGATTGTCCAGTGTTTCTTCAAGATAACATCTAGATTATGCATTTTTAAAAAAGTTTATCAGTGTTTTATTTTTATCATTCCACAGATGGTTTTGCTGTGGTTGCTTTTTTCTACTTTTTTCATTTTATTTTTTAAATTTATTTAATTAATTAATTTATTCTTTAGCTCCCGTTTATGAGTGAGGACACATTGTATTTCTCCTTCTGTGTCTAGCTTATTTTACTTAACATAATTTTACCCAAGTTCATCCATGTATCTGCAAAGGGCTAAATTTCATTCCTTTTCATGAGAGAGTAGTATTTCATTGCATACACACACACACACACACACACACACACACACACACACACACACACACACACACACACACCACATTTTCTTGACCCAGTTGTCTGTTGATAAAATTTATATTGGTTCCAATTCTTGGCTATTGTAAATAGAGCTATGGTAAACAAAGGATTGCAGGTTTCCCTTCAACATGATGATTTCCACTCCTTTGGATATATATCCTATAGTGGGATTGCTGGATCATATGGTAGTTCTATCTGTAGTTGTTCAGGTGTTTAAGAAACATCCATACTGTTGTCCAGAGTAGCTATACTAGTGCCAATTCCACCAACAGTTTATAAGGATTCCCCTTTCTCAGCATCCTAATTAGAATTTGTTATTTTCTGTCTTTTTGATAATAGCCAGTCTAACAGGTGTGAGATGATACCTCAATGTGGTTTTGATTTGCATTTTTCTGATGATTCAGGGTGTATATTTAAATCCTTAATCCATTTTGAGTTGATTTTAGTATACGGAGAGAGGTATGGATCTAGTTTCATTCTCCTGCATATGGATATCCAGTTATCCCAGCACCATTTGCTGAAGAGGCAGTCCCTTCCCCAGTGAATAGGCTTGGTACCTTTGTCAAAGATCAGATGGCAGTAAGTGTGTGGGTTGATTTCTGGATTCTCTATTCTATTCCATTGGTCAGTGTGTCTGTTTTTATGCCAGTACCATACTGTTTTGGTTATTATAGCTTTGTAGTATAGCTTAAAGTCAGGTAGTGTTATGCCTCCAGCTTTATTTTTTTTGCTCAGTATTGCTTTGGCTATGCGTGGTCTTTTATTGTTCTGATGATTAATTATATTGAGATTTTTTTTTTATACTCATGGCCATTTATATGTCCTTTTTTTGAGAAATGTTTTATTCAGCTCCTTTGATCATTTTTTAATCAGATTTTTTTTTTTACTATTGAGTTGTTTGAATATTAATTCTGAATATTAATCCCTTGTTGATTGCAGAGTTTGCAAATATTTATCCCATTCTGCAGGTTGTCTTTTTGCTCTGTTGATTGTTTCCTTGGCTATGTTTATTATTTCTGTCTTCTAATTTTGGAATTGGACTGTTCTTGCTTTTCTGTTTCATTGAGGTGTAACATTAGGTTGTTTATTTGAAGTTTTTCTGTTTTTCTGATGTAAGCACTTTCTTCTTAGTACTGCTTTTGCAGTATCCCATAGGTTTTGACATGATATCCTTTTATTTTCATTTGTTTCAAGAAATTTTTTGATTTCCTACTTAATTTCTTCTTTGACCCATTGGTCATTGAAGAGCATATTGTTTAATTCACGTGTATTTGTATAGTTTCTAAAGTTTTGCTTATTATTGATTTCTGGTTTTATTCCATTGTGGTCTGAAAAATACTTGATGTAGTTTTGATCTTTTTAAATTTGTTCAGACTTGATTTGTGGCCTAATATGTGATCTATCCTAGAGAATAATCCATGTGCTCATGAGAAGAATGTATATTCTTCAGTCATTGGATGAATAGTTCTGCAAATGTCTGTCAAATTCATTTGGTCTAAAGTATAGTTTAAACCCAATGTTTTTTCTGTGGATTTTTTGGTCTAGATTATCTGTCCAATATTGAGAAAGTATTGTGAATTTCCCAACTATTACTGTATTGAGATCTATCTCTCCCTTCAGGTCTAATAATATTTGCTTTATATATCTGAGTGCTCTGACAATGGGTACATATATATTTACAATTAATATATTCCCTTGCTGAATTGAACCCTTTATCATTACACAATGTCCTTCTTTGTCTCATATTATAGTTTTTGGTTTAAAGTCAACTTCATCCAATATAAGTATAGCTACTCCTGCTCCTTGTTGGTTTCCATTTGTGTGGTATATATTTTTCCATCCCTTCACTATTAGTCTTTGTGTATGTCTTTATAGATAAAGTGAGTTTCTTGTAGAGTGCATATAGTTGGACTAGTTTGTTAATCCATTTGACCAGTCCATATCTTTTAAATGGGGAATATATTTATATTCAGGGTTGTTATTGAAAGACAGTGCCTTACTCCTAACATTTTATAAGTATTTTATGGTTGTTTTACATATCTTTTGTTTCTCTCTTTACTTTTTGTTGTTTGTTTTTGGTGTACATTGGTTTGTGTAGTGATGAGGTATAGTTACTTTCTCTTTCTCATTTGTGTATCTGCTCTACCAGTGGGTTTTATGCTTTCTCATGTATTCTTGATGGTAATTATTGTTCTTTGGATTCCAGGTGTAGGATTCCTTTGAGGATTTCTTGTAGGGCAAGTCTTGTGGTAGTGAATTCTAGCAGTTTTTGTTTGTCTGGGAAAGACACTATTTATCCTTCATTTTTGTCCTTCATTTCTGAAGGATAGCTTTGTTGGGTATAGTATGCTAGGTTGCCAGATTTTTGTTGTGGTTCTTGTTGTTATTGTGTTGTTTTATAGTTGCTTTATAGTTGCCAGATTTTTGTTGTGGTTCTTGTTGTTTTTTAGTACTTTGAATATATCATTCCATTCTCTCCTAGCATATAAGGTTTTTGCTGAGAAATCTGCTGTTAGTCTAATGGGGATTCCCTTATAAATGACTTGATGTTTTTCTCTTGCAGTTTTTAGAATTCTGTCTGTTTTTGACATTTGACAATTTCACTAATATGTGTCTTGGAGAAGACCTTTTTGGGTTTAACCTGGGGATTTTGAGCCTCTTAGATCTGGAATTCCATATCTCTCCCAATACTTGGGATATTTTCAGCTATTATTTAGTTAAATAAGTTTTCAATTACTTTTCCTTTCTCCACCCTTTCTGGAATACCCATAATACAGATGTTTGCATGCTTAAGGCTGTCCCACAGATCTTGTAGGCTTTATTTTAAAAACTTACTTTTTCTTTCTTTCTTTCTTTCTTTCTTTCTTTCTTTCTTTCTTTCTTTCTTTCTTTCTTTCTTTCTTTCTTTCTTTCTCTCTCTCTCTCTCTCTCTCTCTCTCTCTCTCTCTCTCTCTCTCTCTCTCTCTCTCTTTCATCTACTACTTTATGTATTTATGTCTGCTTGGGCTATTTCAAAAAGCCTGTCTTCAAGTTCAGAATTTTTTTCTTCTGCTTGCTCTAGCCTGTTGCTTAAGTTTGTAGTTGGTTTATTTATTTATTTATTATTTTTCTTCTGTATTTTCTTGCATGTTATTGAGTTTCTTTAAGATTATTGTTTGGAATTCCTTTTCAGGTATTTCATAGATTTCCTGTTGTTTGGGGTCTGGTGCTAGAGAATTGTTGTTTTCCTTTGGGGGTGTCATATTTTCTTTTCTTTCTTTTTTCTTTCTTTTTGTATATATTTCTATCATTCCTTCAATGATATCTGGGCATCTGTCAGAACAGCCAACTTCCCAAACTCTGGAAAATCCTTTGAGGAGAGACTCTTGTAGATGTGTTCTATAGTGGCAGTTGGGTAGGGTATTTTAGGTTTGGTTCCAGGTAGATGCAATAGTGTAGTCTTCATGTGATTTCTTCAAATGTATTCAGTATTGGAGTTATCTGTGAGTTCCTTCATGGACTAGGTACTATGGCTCTCAGTAGTTTCTTGCTGAAGTGAGTAACAGTGGGCTGGGTTGCTGGGATCATGGGTGAAGTCACGAGTTCTTTGGAAAAGTGTTAGGTATCTCTGCTATTCCTTGTCTTTAGTATGCATTCCTGGCTGGGCTCATGATGCCTTGGCTGGGATCCTGTGATCTTGATAGATGCACTAGGGTGTTCTGAAACTCTTTAGCTTAAGGAGATGACCCTGGGTAAGATTTCTGGGGTTGTAATTAGGAACTTGTACTTTCAGGGAGATTATGAGGTGCTCAGCAGCTCCTCAGCTGAGTGAGTGACACAGTAAAGTCACTGGGTCTTCAGGCTGGGCCCTGTACCCCAAAAGGAGGCATTGGGATGCTCTGCAGCTTTGCAGCTGTAAATGACACTAGGCGAGGTTTCTGGGGCTATGTGTAAGACCCTGTGTCCCCCAGAGAGATGCTGGTTGCTCCGCAGTTTCACTGTTGATGTGGGCTGCTCTGGATGATGTTGCTGAGTTCTTGGTTGGGGCCCTGCATCCTTAAGGGGGACACTGGATTGCTATGTAGCACCAATGCTGGAGTGGGCCACCCTGTGTGAGGTTGTAGCTGTTTTGGGTGGGACCCTTCACCTTCCAGAGGAATGCTGGGTCACTCTGCATCTCCTCAGCAGGAGTGGACCATTATGGGTGAGGTCTCTGGGGTTATGGGTGGGATCCTGTGTGCCCAAGAGAGATGATGGGGTCCTCTGCATTTTTTCAGCTAAAGTGGCCATTCTGGGTAAAACCACTGTGTCCATAGGTAGGACCCTGCACCCTCAAAAGAGGTATTGAGTCTCTCTGCATCCCCTCTGTTGGAGTGGGCCTCCCCACAAGGAGAGGGAAGGAGTAGGAAGGACTTTGCACCTCTAATAGAGATTCTAGGGCTCTCTACAGCTGCTTAGCTAAAGTTGGCCACTCTGGGCTAGACTGCTGCAGTTGTAGCCAGGCCCCTTTGACTCTAAGAGAAGTACTGGGTCACTCTGAAGCTTCTTACCTGGGTGGGCTGCCCCACATGAGGTTGCTGGGTAGGCCCGTGTGCCACAAGAGAGCTGCTGGATTGCTCTGCAGTCCTCTAGCTGGGTTGGGCAGGCCTGAATGGTTTCACTGGAGCTCCAAATGGGGCTCTGTGCTCCAAGAGGGGCATGTAGGCTGTAATGGATTGAATTATGTCCCCCCAAAACTCACTGAAGCTTGAATTGTGTCTCCAAGTTTTATGTATTAGAAACTTAGCCCCCACTGTGACTGTTCAGAGGGTGGGAAATCCTATTATGGTAATTGAAGGTGGAGCCTTGAAGAGGTGAACGGATTGTAGGACCATGCGGTACTAAATGAATTGAAAATGGTAGTCAGGGGCATGGTTCTGAGGTCTTTAAAAGAAGAGGAGAGTCTGTCTTTCTCTCTCTCTGCTCTCTCTGCTTCCACCATTTTGCAATGTGAGATCCCTGGGTCACTGTCACCACCACCAGTTTCCCAGCCTCAGAAACTGTAAGCATTAAATTTGATTTTCTTTATAAGTCACCCAGTTTCAACTATTTTGTTATAATCAACAGGCAGACTAAAACATAGGCACTCCAAAATTTCCCTACTGGAGTGGGTGGGCAGGACAGCTGGAGCCAGGGAGAGGCTCAGCATCACTGAGGTGCACATGTGCTTCACTGAAGAGAGCAGCACTGCTGGCAGTGGCAGAAGACCCCAATCAATTAGCTCTTGAACTCTGGAAAGTACATATACCTATGCCCTTTAAGAGATTGTAGGTCCCTCTGCAGCCTTCCTGCTGGGGCAGGCAGCCTTGGGCAGGCTCATTGATGCTACATGCAGAGATTTGTGGCCCCCTGAGAGAACCTTTATAACCTCTCTGCTGTGTTTCACGAGTCTGGTCAGGTCCACTAGAGCCATGGAGCAACTCAGCACCACTGTGGTGGGTGCACAAGAACTTCACCAAAGAGGGTGGGGCTGCCAGCAATGGCAGAAGGACCCGATCAGTTAGCTTTCTGGCTCTTGAAAGTGCGCACACCAACCCTGTCTGTCCTAAGATAGACCCCTTGTTGCACTGGACTGCCTTTTCCCAAGGTGCAAGAAGCTGCGTGAACTTGGGTCAGGGTTGTACAAAAGCTGGGGCTGTTGGGACCTACGGCAAAATGCACTTGGGTGTTGGCCACAATGCCAAAATAGTGACCCCTGCAGCAGCCTGGAACCCTGTGGGGTGGGACAGGCTCTTCTTGATCTCCCTTCCCGGATCAATGCAGTTGTGTGGGTTCCCCCTACACTGGGCACATGGCACTTAAGGGCTTATAGCTCTCCTGTGGCTTGTACAATCAGCAAAGCAGTGCCACACTCACTCACCTCCCTCCTGCAGGCAGAAACTACTCCTGGGTCCTTGCTGCTTCTGGCTGGGGGATGGGGTGGTGAAGGCCAGATATTCTCTTCCCTTCTCTATGTGGCTAGCCTGAGTTTATGTGCTGAACAGGGTCTCTGCTGCTCCCTTGATGTGTCCCAGCTCTCTTTAGTTATTTAGTCCAAGTATAGTTGTGTATTTGTTGTTTTGTCTGTCATTGTGGGAGAGATGATTGGTGGAACCTTCTAGTTGGGCATGTTCCACCACCCCTCAGGTTACGCATTTTTGGCAGAGATGTACAGGAGTAATGATGCTATGTCCTTCTCTCTGCATCCTATTAGTTAGCATATGATATTTATATGTCTCATTGCTGGTGGTGTTAACATTGATAACTTGATTAAGATATCTTAATCAAGTTATCATAAGTGACCAAATAACCTGGTCACTGATGTTTTTCACCATTAGAATGTTACATTTTTTTAATTGTAATCAATAAGTATTTTGAAGGGAGAGTTTTTAAGACTAAATCAATATCCTATTCCATATCCCACTTCATCCATTAATTTTAGAAATTGTTGATATTTCTTGCCTGGATTATTACTATGATGACTGTCAAATGATTGTTTTCTAATTTCATTTATGCTGAAGCATTTATTAGCTGGCATCCTACTGTGAGGAAGATATTTACCTTGTCCCCATTCATCAGTTCATTTGTTTATATCAGTATGAACTAATGAATTTCTATTTCACTCAGGTTGTTATAATCATTATTATAATCGTCCCACATTCAGTCAGTGGGAGTTTTTTAAGCTAGATCTTTTATCATTTTGATATGTCCAAATCATTCTTTATTTCATTACTATTTGGCACAACACAATAACCAAGGGTGAAGCCAAGAAATCAGCCATTTCTCAAAGGAGTGCTGGCCCCTTTCAGTGGAAAGTAGTATGTAGAAACCAAGACCTAAGTGTTAGGTGTGTTCATTGCTTCGGGCTTTTGTTGCCCACAGGCCCTTTCCGTGGACAGAGCTAGAAAGTATATGTATTAACACACACACACATGCATACACACACAGGCATACACACACACACAAAAAAAAAAAATTACATCTGTATCTATATCTGTGATTTTATCTGTAGCTATACAATAAGCCATCATATCAATAGATCCAATTTTAATCTATCACTCATGCCTGCTCAATGACATTTGGACTAAAATTGGAAAGAAGGGAGAAGGGAAAAGATTAAAAGGGTTTAATTATTGCTATTTTTTCATCATCATCTCTAAAGATTCATTGAATTTTAGACCTGAGAGGAATGTCATTTTGTCGAATTCCCTCATTTTTCACCTAAAATAGTTGAGATAGAGAGAAAGGAGACTACTTTCCAAAGCAGTACATTAGGTAAATGTAAAGCCACAAATTTTACTTGGAACTCATAAGTTAGCTAAAGCTTTACCCACCAAATATGATTTTACATTTATTTCCTAAAAAGAAAAGAAAATGACAAAGACTTAATTATCTTGATTTTATTTTTATTGGGGGACTGCTATGAACGAGACACTCTTCCATGAATTGATTATTTCAATATTTTTAACAAAAACATGTAATAATAATTAAAAATCCATTTTTCTAATGAAATCAGTATTCTGTATGATTAAATGAATTGCTTACAATGTGATAAGAACACCAGGCATGGATCAAATTTTGCTTAATTGATTGTAAATCTGCTGAGCTTGATAATACATTACAACGTACTCTATTAGTAGTAACAGGAGGGCTGGAGTGAACCATGTCCAATGGTAATCAAATTAAAATAACCGGTGTTTTTTGATATTCAATTAGATTGTAGGAGTGACTGTTATTTTAATATTTTACCATCTTATTTGTAAAATAATTATTTCACTCAAAAATTACATTATTGAGTACCTACTATATGCTGAAAATTGTGCTTTCAATGGAAGATATAAATATGATTAAATCATGCCATCAAAGAATTAACAAACTATTTGGAGAAAAACATATAATTTATACAATATATTTTAAAAACAACCTAAGGAAATTTTTTCAAAGAAATACCTACAAAACATTATAGAAGTAAAGATTAAGGAGCCAGCAAGTGACTTCATGTAAAAGAGACATGTAAGGAATGAAAGGGATTCTTCCCTTTATGAAATGAGACCAGTTAGAGATAGTACAGGTATGTCTATCTTTTTCACTGCTGTACTCCCAGTACTTACTAGTGTTGTTGGGTTCAGTGTAGGCACTGAATGAATAATTATTGAATAAACAGATAAACAAAAGAATAGATGTTGTGTGGAAATAAAATAGCATCATATAGCTGTAACTTAGGTCATGAGATAGGGAATGGCAGAATGCAAGTCTCAGAAAATTAATTGAGGCACATAGTGAATGCTTTCACTGCCAGTTTGCATAATCAGGACATTATTCTGGGGTCTTGAGTAGCACACTCCAATGAAAATATAATGTGAGACACACATATAATTTTAAATTTCCATTAGTATTAAAAATTACTAAGGCATTCATATTTTACACTTAATATATCTTAAGGTTCAAAGATTATTATTTTGACATGTAATCAATATGAAAATTATTAACCAAATATTTCACATTCTTTTTTTGTACTAAGTTTTTGGAATCTGGTGTGCATTTTACATTTACAGGAATTCCCACTTAGACCAGCAACAGGCGAATGCACAGTAGCCACATGGGGCTAATGGTTACTGCATTAAGCAGCACAGGTGTGGGGTCCTGCTGCTCAAAATATGGTCTATAGACCAGCAATCCCTGAGAACCCAGTAGAAATGCAGGATCCCAGCTGCACTTCATACCAACTAAATCAGATGTATTTTCTCAATCTGTCAAGGTAGCTGTATGCCCATCACAACTGGGGAAGCTCTGGTTTAGATGACTCAGCTTTAGCATAGACAAGGTACAGGATTTCAGGAAGATTGGATTAGTATTGTAAATTATATTAATTTTGTCTTAAAACTACAAGGTAAATTAAGCTTTACAAATATTTAATACTGTATTCACACTGGTTTATTTGATCCAAAAGTCAGATTGTTTCATGTCATTAATGTTTGGTAACCTGAAGTAAGAACTGAAGTTACACAAAGAGGAAAAAGTATATATTATCTGTCTGCTATCTATGCCTGGTAAGTGGATTTATGGATTTTATCATATATTATATTTCCTAACATTAGTTAAACTAATCCTCACAAGATGGAGACTATAAAATATTTTTTGGAAATCATTTTGCAAATATAAGAAAACAAAGCAAAACAAAAAAGTGGCAGACCTAACCCTTCTAATCCTTATATAAAGTCTTTCTCAGTCTGAATTATAGATAAAAACTAATCATGATATCATCAGACTTACTAAGTAGTATGGTGAAATCTGTAAAGTTATCAAAATATCTACTGGAAATGTAGATTAATACCCTATAGTGGTGAACTTAGCCCCACGTTTATATGGTACTTTGATATATCACCTAACCATATAAAGCCATTACAATTAGTAAGACATTTTAAGGATTTTTAATTTAATCTTCTTTGCTAATTATTTTCTATATGCATGTTTGTTTAAGGGAGCTCCAGTTTACATGAGTTGTCTCAATTTGATTAATAATAGCATCCCCTTTTACTCACAAAAGAAGCCCTGTTTAGAAGATAAATCATTTGGTGATCTTGCTCATCACATGCACTTAAAATTTATCTTTTGGATTTTTACTATATATATAACATAAATGTACAGTAATAGTATGTATACATAATTTTAAAATGAATAAACCTACATTCTAGTAAAGATTTAGTTTAGTTTAGTTTAGTTTTGTTTTTGGTTATTTTGAAGATCACACAGTGAAGATTTGACTTGCGAGAAGCTGGAATATTTCCCAGGTTCACTCATAGCCCATGCTTAATTGTTCCCGGCAACCCCTTTCAGACTGGGAATATGTGTTCCCACTCAGACTGATGCAAAGTGACAGTCTAAGCAGAATTGTGTACTTTTCTCTACTCTCTTTCCTCTCTCTACTCTCTTAATTGTGGGAAGAGAGAGAAATGATTGTTAGGAATTTCAGGGGTTTTTCCTGCATAGCAGATTGTTTACTGACCGAAGGAAAAACAGAATCAACAGGAGGCAGCAACTTACCGAGGTCAAGTTTGCAAAGTGCAAATCAAAGTAGGTCGTGCACTTAGTGTTCACCTGGGATAAGTTAAGTGTGTGCTGGAAATGGAAATGTTCTGTTTTAGCAGAAAAAGAACACAAACTTTAAATGGTTAAAAATAGTCCCTACTGTAAATAAATGGATGTTCATATAATCTCTTAAAATCTTTCGGAGCTCTAAAAGTCTATATTAAGAAAATAAAACTTACGTAGTTGTGCTTTTCCACCCATGTAAATACAGTATTTATTATTATTATTATTTAAACGGAAGAAAATAGGATTAACTAACTTTGGAAAATTCACTATGAAATTTGAGTGACCCGTAGAATGAGACAGGCAAGACATTTGGGGAAGGGTCAACTGAAACAGCAATTAAATGCCCCTATAATACAGAGATAACAGAAACTAACGTTATCTGCTAAACATGACTCTCATAGTGGAGAAAAAAATGGAGCAGGACACAAAGCATACAAAAATTTATCAGGTATTTGGCAGGAAAGATTAAAAAATTTAAATTGTGTGTGTGCATATTCCACTGTAGAATGTCCAATCACATACAATTGCTCCCTCAGCATCCCCAATACTATGTACAACAGGTTTTAGTATTTTTCACATAATTGATGGTTTAGATGGGGATACCATTTCTCCAAATGTGTTTTTTGGAACACTAGCTTTTCCAATATGCCTTGGGGAAAATGTGCCATATTCAAGTAAAGGTAGGAAAACATGTAATCTATTACTGTCTTAAAATTCACTTTGTTTATTCACATACTACTTAATAGTCTTAGAGTTCCCTGTGGTAGCCAAAATATTTGTTTAACTTTGTTTCACCATTAGTTAAGCTTCTTAAACTATAGAACCTTAGATTGAGTGAGATTTATTAATATTCCAGGAGACTAGTGTCCCACATAAAACAATATGGGAATTTCTGCAGTAGACGAATGTTGCTGATATACTACTGTTCCTAGCACCCTACTGGCTTTGACATGAATACTTAAGTTTAAAGAAAATCAAAGGTAATATTTGACAAATATTTTAAAATATTTTAGGAGAATGTAGATTTCCATCACTTGGTCATTTGGGCCTTTCTCTGTGTCCGGAATAGCAGGGTTATTTTCATGCCTACACTAATTTATCAGCAAAAGACCAGGTTGACAAAGAACCTGACAAATAATATCAAAACATTCCTGAGTATGATAGTTGTGATTTTATAAAGGCTACATTGTACAAAAATATATTTATTTTAACAAAGCAACACCTTTCTGAAAGAAGGTAGACATACCCTCAGAAGTATAACATAGAAAATCATCGTTGTTGCTATTTAGATGATACAATATCCTGTTTGAAAACAATTGCATTTACATTTCAACTCGTGATTATTAACCATTTCTTATGGTGGAAAAAAATCTGAGCTAGAAAAATAGAAAATTCCCTAAAGGATTGCTTGTTGGTGCCTAGGGACCAAAAAGCATAGTTTTCCAGATGCTCAGAGATAATAGTGTAACCTGACCTGCCTGTACTAAGGTTAACTTGGTGAAAGTGTGGGAAAATATCTTTTAGCACTAGCCTTTGTAATCTAGTCTCATTTACAGTCAATATGAATGATACAGCTTGAAAAGTAAAACAAAGCCAGTAGGATTGGTGAAAGAAAATGATATATAAGAATGTCCTAAGATGTTACCAATACAATCATATTTTTTTGCCTAGTTCCTCAGAACCAAGTTTATTTAGCCCAAATCATTTAACACATTTGAACAGAGTAACAAATATACTTTCTATTACTTCATTACTGTGACTACTCAGTTGAATGTAGTATTAATTACTGACAAAAATGAATAGAATGGTCCATTATATAATAATAAACAATTAAGTAAAATTGGGTTCATAAACTAGTAGAGAGGCAAGCATTTGGAAGTATAATGTCCTTAATTGTCACCAAAACAAAATAGATTCCAAATTGCATAAAATCTGCAACAAGTGCATGTGAAATTTTCGCTAGTTGCCAATATATCTTGCTCTCTTTTTACAAATTCTAATTTTTTGGTTTGTTTTTCAGTATTTTTTCGTGATTAATTATAATGGCCCTATTGATAAAATCTATGATATTACTTTTACCAGATTAATAGAATATTTTGTTTTAGTTACTTCATCCATTCATTACATCAAGTATTCAAGCTGGGCCAGGCAAGGTGCCAGACACTCTTTAGTGTATCTATCAACAGGGCAGACATGGTATCTGCCTTAAAGACACTTACAAACTGATGAGAAAGACAACAAGTAAACTAAGTAACTGCATTTAGTAATTGACAAGAGAGCTGTGAAGTATAACATACTCATATTATCTCATGTCAACGACAAAGGTTGAATCAGGAAAGCATGTTATTATAATCATTGTATTTGCATTTTTGGTAGCGTGCTTTCCTGAATTTCTGAGGATGATGGTCGGACTGGATTACAGTGAGACATGAACTTTGAAGAGTACTGACAAATTTGTGCCCATTCCACCGACCACTCCTGCATCTTCAGTGGTTAAAGGGGGGATGGGAAGACCATGGTTGTAAAATAAAGGACACTAAATGGCATAGGTAAGTTTGCTTATGAACGTGTTTGTTAGCATCCCTTTAAAGTATCAGATTTACCTGGACACTTGACACAATGGGTTTATTACAATAGTCAAAAAACAGATAAAATGTATCTATTAGGTTGATAATATGATTTTCCATTTATTCACATTTATGTTTTTGTCAAAGCCTTAGTGAATGTGATTGTCCAGAAATTACAATGATGACTTGAAGGAAGCTAATCTAACTAGAGATTAAAACTGCTGAACCAGTTTAGTTTTGTTGGTCTATTATCTTAGCAGCTTTAAATGTGTGTGTATGAAGGTACCTCCAAAATTCTGTGAAAGAATTATTATTATCTTTCAATTCTATTTTTCCATGAACTTTTTGAAGTACCCTCCTATGTGTGTCTTTGAAATTAGTACAACACAGAGGAGCTAGCTAAAAAATTTTCAGAGGGAGAAAGAGAGAGTGGGAAGAGAAAATCAGACTGAGGTTAGGAAGGAAGATAATACTGTCCACAATATGTAGTCCTTATGTATCTCTTACAAATTTTAATCATTTAAAAATTTTTCCCATAATTAAAAATTGCTTCAGACATATAAATAGACAATAGAAACAGCAAAATTGGGTACAACTAATCTGAAAAAAAAAACCCCCAAAAACCAAGCCTAGCCTATTCAATAGGTGAACCAGGTAACCCCAGGGATTAAAGAAAGTAATCTACCCAAAAGTTTCATTTTGTAAAAATTGACTTCTTGATAGAACTCATGAAACACAATTTCTGTCTATAAATTGTGCTTCTTTCTAATTTTAAAAATATTTCTTTTAGTAAATTTTAAAATGTAAGATTTGCAACTGTTTTATATTTTCATAAAAAATAACACTTAACCCTAATGTATTCCTGAGATTTACTAAGCAAAAATGAAAAGAAATAAATAATAGATACATGTAAATAAAAATAGAAAGAAAGAGATTAATATGACCAAAGTCAAATAAACAGCAAACCTAAAAAAAAGTCAGAGATATTCAAACTTGGTGGGAGTTACTACAGAAATGAGATTTATTTCTCAATTTTTCCATCTTCTCTTGATTCACTCCCTTCACTTGTGTTCTCCTGCACAGCAAGTCAAATAAAAGTCTGAGATGTAATATATGCTGTAGATATTCTGTAAGGCATACAAATACTTGTACTTGGCACACAGGTGTTTCAGTCTTTATTTCCATTATGCCAAGAGCAAAGTTTTGAAGGAAAATACGGTACAAAAATTCCTCTACTTGATCCACAGAATTAAGCCCACCCAGGCTGAAAAATAAAACAAGACTTAGTGCCACTCCAGCTCTCATGGCCAACCAAACAAGCAGGTAAATCATTTGAGAAGATTTTCCAAGCTTAATCCTTTGAAAATTGATCTTACCTCAGGGGGATACAGAATCATATTCTCCATTCAAATCTGCCTGCTTTAAATGACACTTGCTCAACAAGTTTCATAGGGAAGAAAAATGTGGGTTTTTTTGTTTTAAAATAATATGATTCTATTACAAAGCAAATGGTTTATTTCATTTTCAAAAGTTAAATTATGCTTCTTTTAAAAAGTTTACTGTTTGTTATAAGATGATTACTAAAATGTGTTTCTCTATTCTATGAAAGTTGATATGAAAAAACATGTATATATATGTCCAAAAACACTAAATGAAATATTTTAGCCAAAAGTAATTTATGCCACTGAAATATGTAGCAATGAACTATCCAACAACCAACTTTTTTGTTTTTTAGAAAATAAAGTTTTACATAGATGGTTGCTTGTGCGCCTAAATAATAATAATAATAATAATAATAATAATAGCAACAATAATAATACAGTAATGTTTATTTTTTGAACATTAGAGTAACATAGAACATGTTGCAGAATCAGGATGTTTGACTTGTGAGATTGGTATCCCCAATTTTAATCTGTGCTCTGCCATCAATTAGCTGTTTTATCTTATGCAATTCCCCTATCCTTTCTTGATTTAAATTCAATTATCCTTAAAATTGGAGAATTTGACTGCATTATCTCCTAGGTCCCTATAAGCTCTAAAATCTCTCTGATGCTAAAAGGCTAACCACATGTAATTCCCCTATCCATCAGTGCACATGGCCCAGTTTTTGTCAGGGTTCACTGGGATTAATGTCATAGGTATTGTGTCCAAGGATAAACTACTTCAGATCTACATGACACTTCTTTGTAGGTTTTATTAAGATATATTTTTAAATTTACTTATCAAATAATTAACATTTTAACTCCAGAAACTAAACCAAATCAGATATACTATGGAGCAGAGTGTTTTGTTTCTAAAGGACAATAAGGATTGCTAAATAATCCAGTATATAATATATATATGAGATATAAATAGAAAAAAAAATTCTGCTCATTAACAATTTAGGCTATTTATTTATTCAGGATAATAGGAGAAAGGAAAAGAGTTTCCAAGAAAGAAAAATGAAGAGAGAATGAGAGAATGAAAGAAAGAGGAAGGAAGGAAGGGGGGGAGGGAGGGAGGGAGGAAGGAGTGACAGTAACAAAAATGTTCTAGTTGTTCTAGTTGCACAATAAGATCCGTTTTGCTAGCAAGAGGAGACCCTTTGAAATTGCTCATTGATCAGCCACATGCAGGATAAGCGAACTAGAACCATTCCTTTTCCTTGAGCTGGAGCTGCAATTCTCAAGAGTGGTGTGGACACACTGGTGTTTGTGATTAGTAGGGAGGTGAATGTCAAGTAATTTGATATTTGTTAAAGGAGCAAACTTTGCAAATGATTTTCTTTAAAGTAAATCAGAATACATTTAGGTTAAGCCTATAGTAATAACCCTTATTTCCATTCTGACATTCTATCTAGAGAGGAAAGAAAGGGTGGCATAACAGAGGGCTGAAGATTGTTCATAACCCTGAGTGAGTGCCTCTCTAGGTGGACATTCAGGGAAACACTTTGGATGAAAGTTAACACAAACCCATCTCAACTTATCCTAAGAAAAAGATAAAATACTGGGAAGGACAGAGATAGAGCTTGCCACAGGCTTTACTGAAGTAGGAACTCAAATATTTCATTGAGTCTTTGGCTCTCATTTTCACTTGGACATTCTTCTCCATTGCAGAATGTGTATTCCATCAAGCTGGAGGCAAGAGGCAAACGCCACAATTAGCTTCCTCCCACCTTGGGACTCCAAAAGGAAAAGCAGAGTTTTCCCTTTCTCTCTCAGCACATTCACACACCCACACACCCACACACTTCCCAGGGAAGGACTCTGTTTTGCTCAGTTTAGCGCCCCTTCCTCCATACAGACCAACCCCAGGGCCATAGAGAAATGTCACTGTTTCCATTGTAAATTACAAATGAGGGGCTAATCAAATGAGGTGCTAATAAGAGAGTTCAAAAGTAGTAGTTCTCTGCTTAGTTAAATGCATGAAGTTCTTTTTTTTGTCTTCTTAATTCAATTATTCTCTTCAATAACATTTAGAACATAGAAATAAAGTAATCTAGTTACATAGCCAGCAATTCATTCTCATAGCTGCCCTAATGCAATTCAAATAAACTTTGCATATTTTTCTGTAAAAGCATAAGACAAGTTACAAAGAAAAGTAGAAATTAATATACCAATCAGGCTGTTAACCATGAGAAATATAAAGAGGCATTTAAAATGATTTAGAAAAGGAAAAGGGATTTGCTGCCTTTGAATTTCACTGCTATGGCTCAAAAACAATGTTGTAATTTAAATAGTCAATGTGTGTGAGTTTGTATATGTGTGTGTTATTAAAGTATATATGGTGATTTTGTTAAATATTTTAGACATTTAAATGACCACTGAATCATTTTTTTTACTAGTTGTATTTCAAACTTCTTTGTGCAGACACAGTTGCAAAGTTAAAGGTTATCTTGTAAATTACGAATTATACATGATTTCATTTTAATTAAGAACTTGCAAATAAAGCATATACATTTTCAAGTATAGGTCTACATATGCAGAAATAGCTATAGGAAAAAAATCCATTTTTAAAAACCTATAAAATGTTGCTTAAAGATCATATATATACACTTCGATAGGTAAGTTAAGTGATTTAGTTTAATACTATTTAGTGACAAATTTACTCAGTGTAAGGCAAAAGTACTAAGTTCTGGGAATTTAAATACATTTTATTAACAATTTCTACCATTGAGAAGGTGCTACTTGTGCCTTTGTACACATGCATGTATAGGAAAAATGGATAAGGGTAAGAGAGTCATGAGACATATTATTTTGATAATATATTTAATAACGTATAAGAATTTGCAAAGATGACATCATATATATACCTTTGCTAAAATAGGTCAAAATGATTTAACAGGTGTTTTTATCCATTATATTGAAAATAAAATTAGGAAATATGAAATGACTTTCATAAATTTGACTATATTTCTCTCATAATCTCTATTATTTCTATAATCATGATAAATAATCTGTAAACGTGATTTGATAGACACATCAATAATTAGGTAATGTTTATATTTAAGGCTGTAAATATTCTCAATAAGCCCTTGTGTGTAATATTCACAACATTCCTGAAACATTCTAGCAAGTCCTGTGGTGACCAAACCTCAGTTAATTCATCATTCCTATTTTCTCACTCACCAGCTAAAGCAATTTCCTTCCATTTGTGTGCCAATTGGCACCTAGAGTTTCTTTCCAATTATGTTTTAATTTTTTTTTTTTGAGTTGTATCTGGCTTTCCATTTTACTGCAATTTTAAGTAGTACCCCTTTCTCACTAAATGACTCATAAGTCTTTTTTTAAAATATATTCTTTTGAATTCAAAAGTGTAAACTCTCCAAATTTGCCAAAAAATACTGATTTCATATTGCACAGTTACAGATCCATACAAAAGCTGCTTAATTTTCAAAGTCACTATCTCATATCCATTCTCACCTATACCTCTGTATTGCTGAAATGGCCTCTTATTTATCCTGCTACCATGATACCACTGGACAAAAGCTTTTTACAACACTATTTTAACCTACCCAAAAATAGTCAGTGAACCCTCATTTCTTACTAAATTATATTCAAATCCCTTTGTCTAACATTTAAAAAAATTCACGCTGTGATCCTAATAATTTTCTATTACTATCTCTCACTATTATTAAATACAGTCTACATATCAGTTACATCTGCTGTGCTTTCAAACATATTGTGGGCTTCATCTAAGCAGGACTGTTTGCTCACAGGAGGAAAAGTAGTTGTGGCAGCCAATAGGGAGGAGGCAGGGATGAGACCTGTTACTAGACTAGTCTACTAGGCTGAACTGAGTAAGGCAGGCAGGACTATCATGAAGGGAGATTTTCAAATAATCAGGGAGGCATGGTGGACACGGTAGAACAGAAATATTTACTTCTGGTTTATTCAAAATATATGTTAATGGAGTATTATAGCTCTTGGAATATCCCCCAGAAGAGCAGACACACAGTTAGCTCAGGGTTTAGGTTAAGTAATACTTGAAGATGAGACATCCAACTGTGTCTAAGGGGCCATTTATGGGTTGCTTGTGCTATTCTGGAATTAGATTCAGAGGCCTGCCTGTTTGTATTCACAGAAAAAGAGGCACAAGCTGAAGCAAAAGCAATAGCTTACAGAATATGTGCATGGGCTTTGGAAATAAATGGATATAATTAGATGTGATTATAAACTCAGTTTTGTTGCTTATTAGCACTTATTCCTAGGGGAGTTCCTTAACTTTCTAAGCTCCAGTTTTGAAAACTGTAAAAGAATACTCAAGTAGAAGCCTTGATCTTTGAAATGGGTTAGCTCTGGGGTGTGAAATGGGTGCTATTGGGATCTGACATTGGCAGGGTGCTAGGTTGCTAGGGAAATAGGCAAGTAGGCTGGTGTAACTTTCCTAAACTGGGAAAATAACTCAAAATACAGGCCACACAAGAAACCTGGCTCAGAAAATTGTGAGAGAAGTTTGGCCAATTCAATTCTTATTAGAATCTAGGAACAAATGAGATACCATGACAGGGTAACTTACCAGGAGACAGCGACTTGGTACCTAAATTTTTACTGCAGAGCAAAGAAAGATGGAAGAGGACTGAATGTGTCCTGGCTCAGGTCTACCCTAAGCAGTCTAAAAGCTTCCAAACCTTCCCACCACCTGCCCAAATTAAAAATTGGATTTTGTTTTTCTAGGCATGAATGTGGCTCATTCTCATGATGAATAGTGCTCCAGGGTGCTGGAGTTCAGTTTGGTTATGATGAGCATCTCAGATCTGTGTGCATGAATTCATTTGATCTGCATCACATGGATCCACAATTGGGTTAAAAATCTAATGAAAATATGTTATCTTAATATATCTGGTATCCCTGAATTTATCGCTGATACAGGAGCCAGAAAAAACCACAGAAGTAATATTTCTTACAGAATTTTGGCTCTTCTACTGCTATCCTTAGCCAGAAGCACAATGCAAAAATATTCAGAAAAATTAAAAAGAACAGGGGAAAGAATTATTTACATTGTTACAGGCCCCCCAAGTAGTTTGCTTCAGGTTACTATTTATTTTTCTCAAATATTTACATTCCTTCCTAATACATTCTGGAAACATAATGTTGAATTGTCTAAAGTATTCCATCTATGTGAATAGCTGAGTAGAATTTGTAAACTTGTATTAGCAGGGAATCAGAGTTATTAACATTTAAATTATTCATTATCTGACTAAAACGAAAGTAAAAACTGAATAAATACAAGAAAAAGGAAAGATGATATAACATCGTAACAGTAGTAGAGAGTTAATCATCCATGTCTCTCTTTGGTGGCAGTGATCACAATGTTGACTGATTCATAATTTGTTTGCAACCTACTTTTAAAAGAAAATTAGTTTATGCTATGTTTAACATTTAACAGTTTGAAATATGCCAGAATAGATTTTTGTTTCCATTATTCAACTCTTGGTTCTAACACTATAAAGGAAAAGTTTGCTTATTGCTAATCCAGTTTTTGATTGGGATGCATTATTTCCTTTTGAGACCAAAAGTCATGATTATGATTATGATATGATTATTGCATAAGTCTAATATGCACTACTTCCTTAATAAGCATTGGAGAGATGTAGAATAGATCTTCTGCTTTCAAATACTGTAAAAAATAATGCAGGAAATAATGAGCATAGAACACCATTTCCGGAAATAATTTTTTAAAGGAAATGTGTGTGTGTGTGTGTGTGTGTGTGTGTGTGTGTGTGTGTGTGTGTATGAGAGAGAGAGAGAGAGAGAGAGAGAGAGAGAGAAAAGCAATAGAAAACACTTATATCGCATTGACTATGTATGCCAGACATGACATAAGTGCTTTATATGTATATATAAACTAATTTAATCCTCAAAAAACACTATGTGTTTGATACTTTTATTAAACCCATTTCATAGATACAGAGGGACATACTCTATAAAATATCTTAATGGCAGAAGCTATAACCAATGCAAAGCCAAGCTAAGAAAAAAAATAGCACATCTCCTATTGCCAACATTAAGTTTACAGGCTTTTGAAGACTGGGATTTCCTAGCTCTAAGGCAAGACTTCTGACCTTGTGCTCTGTACTATGTATAAGAATTTTCAAGTGGGAGTGACTGGGACTTCCAGATTTCATGTATTCCTACCTGCATATGCTTGGTCTTGGTTCACAAAATTAAATAAGAGCATAAATTCCATCATATATCCATATAATGCAATGTATTTTAGAATTCTGAGATATCTTTAAAAAATTGGGGGAGTGAGGAAATATTTTTCACAAGGGCTAGTATAAAGGGAAAATACTGTTAGTAAATGAAAAAGCTCCATTTGGTAAAGTGTAATTGTCATAATTTATTTTTCAAATTATGCCACATATAAGAAAAGTTACAATTTTATAATTTTATGCCCAGCACTATAGCTTCTTAAAGTGAACCCCTTCTACTTCCTCTAAAATAAACCATGTATTTTTCTCTCTCCATGGATCATCCATGAAGTATCTCTTTGTGAGCTTGATTCTGACACTATGAATATGGCCTGGTAGGGCTTCCACAGTTCTTAGTCTACACTTTGTGAGATACACATCTGACCTGTAAGGCTGATTAAATATGAATAGGAAAATATCATTTAGATGTTTGCCAAACATTGGGCTGGGCTAATCTATCCAGGAGTGTTGAATGAAAATTACTTTAAGTTTAAATGCTTCTAGTGATTATATTCATAGGAAAGTTGTTTTATCACCCATATACCTATAGGTAAAATTACAAATATAGGTATAGTTATGGGTATGGATATAGGTTTCCTTAGTCTTCCTCTCATTCAAAGAGAAGATAATTTAATGCCAAAGAGTTACTATCCTTTTAAAATGTTAAATATGTTTCATCAAATTCATACATTATTATGATTATATATTGAAAATATGGCAAGACTGAAAAGTGTGATGGCCATTAGGTAAAACGTATACTTGCTACAGAAGATATATCCATTGATATTGATATAAAGCAGTAGTGTGATACAAGCAGCATTAAACATAGAGACGATCTCCAATGTAAATGCACAAAGTATTCACAAGCAAGGTCAAATACATATAACCTTTCTCTTGTATGTGCTTCTGGTTTGAAGAGTCCTACAGATATGTTATTAGAGGATCTCATCTGTAAAAAAAGGATAACAATATTTGTTGTAATGAGTGACTGTGAGAGTTATAAATTTTACTAGTATACCCATTATAGTGCCTGATACAGATTTTATTAAACATTATTCTCATTTTGTTAATTATCATGATGTATTATTAAGGACTTATTACTATGAAGAGAGTTATGTTTTACTTATCTTGTTCTCTTATGAAGTTCTTGAAGATATTCCAGGCTTAAATATTTCAGTCCTTCTCATATTATTTTATTCATTCATTAATTTGTTTCCTTGTTAACTCAACAAATATTTATTACCATCTGAATGCTAAGTAGCATTCTATTTTTTGTAGATGCAATGAAGTGTTAGAAAATGTATTTGCAGTAAGAAGTTTAGTGGTTGCCAGGAACTGGGAGAGGGAAGAGGGTTGAATAAAAGGAGCACAGAGATTCTTAGGGTAATGAAAATACTTTCTGCGCTATTAGAAGAATGGACACATGTAATTACATAGAAACCCATAGAACATGCAACAGCAAAAGTGAAACCTAGTGCAAAGTATGGACTTTAGAGATGATTATGTGTCAATGTAGTTTCATGAATTGTAACAATAGCACCCCTGTGGGGAAAGATAATTATAAGGGGTGAGACTGTGCATGTGTGGGGCAGAGGGTATATTGGATATTTTCATACCTCGTCTTCATTTTGCTGTGAACCTAAAACTATACTTTAAAAAATGTCTAAAAATGTCTTGAAAAAAATTTATGCACATGAAGACATAGAGCATCGAAATTCTCATTGTGTATTGGAATCCACAGCAGTGGGCCTTGCTCTACACCACTCTGTTTCACTGGAGAACAGCAGGGGTCCCTGCCCTCATTATGGCATATTCTACTTCCAAGTGCTGTACTTCCTTTTTCTACTGGGCTCATCTCTCATTTCTCCACTTGTGGCTTCTTTTAATGTCTTCTCCTACCTAATGTCCTCACTTATGACATCTACATCTCCTCCTGGACAACATCTGATCCCAGCAAGGAAAGAGTCTCCTCTTTTCCCAGCACCACAAATATTCCTGTTTTCTCCCCAAATAAGTACCTACGATTTATTGTAGGAAAATTACATAATAATTATTGGTTTTCTTGCTGTCCTTTTTTTCTCAGTATCATATTCAGATCACACTTTTTCCCAACCCCTCCACCAATCCTACCTCGATTCCCGCCTCTCCACCCACACACAAGCACAAACATACATATCACATACCTTTCACCTGAGAAGTCAATCTTGAATAGCTTTAGGGAACCAATTTCTGTTCTCAGAATGGATGACGTGGAGGTATGGAGGAGAAAGAAAATGTATGTGTCTCCCTGGTCCTGGAGGTGGAGGTGTGTCATCGAGATATCAAGGATATAAGAAACATATTTTTAAAAAGTTATACATGTTATATAAAATTAATAAAAAACAATATCCCATATAACCTACCCTTTTTAGGATAGTGAAAAAACTAAGTGAAATTTGTTGGTAATCATCATTGACTAGTTGAAAATACAATGTGAATATTTAAATGCTCAAATGCTTTATTTTAATCTTCTTGGAAAAAACAATTCATATAAAAATATGTAAAATAAAGCTATCTCAACACTGAGGTTATTCAAACACACTGGTGTCTAAAATAAAAGATCACCATAAGATATCCTATTTCTTTGCCAGAATGTTAGCTTCTTGGTCACAGAAACCAGTTTTGTGCAACAGGGGAAATATAACAGATGGCAAAGCCACAGCTCAGAAAATAAAAAATAATCATCCCTTCTGGTTAGATGATCCCTAGAGTTTTGGCTCTGGAATAAGACTGGTTTCCTACAGTAATACCTAAAAAAGAAGAATAAAGCTTTGTGATTGGAATTTATGACTAGAAATGAGGAATCCTTGGTTATAATTTTGGTTGCACCATTTACTCATTGTCTCTTGGAGTAATAAAGTAGCACTGATTAATAAATAAATATTGACAGACTGTTTCCAAGGCTTTGTGAAATGCACACTAATCAAATCTTCATTATCCTCAGAAGTATTTAAATATTAGTTTTCAAACATCAGATGACAAAAAAATGAAACATAGGAGAGATTATTTTTATTAGTCTGAAAATGTGTAAATCCTGCAGAAACCAAAGTGATTGTCCCAATTTTTATTTTTTCTTCTTTTTTTCCACATGGTTGAGAGAGTACCACATGGCAAACGGTAGAATTATCTTCTCAAAATACAGCATATAAATCTTTCTATGGATTACTATGTCACATTTTCTTTCTCCCTTGAACTTTTACACAGTGGAAAAGAATTCCTCAAGAGTTCAGTGGAAACATCACATTACTAAACATTCATCTGTGACCAGCCATTGTACACAGGAAGTGAGGTGAATTTAGTAACAGTCACAGCTAAGCAAGGGCAGCATCTGACCTTTGGAAATAAGAGCTCATAATCAAAAGACTAGTTTAAGAGCCAAGCTCTTATCCACCCACTGACCCCCAGTAAAGATCAACCTAAGTAAATGAAGTGCTGCATGTGAATCTATATGATGAAGGAGGTGGAACCAGCCATGTGCTGACCCTGTGTAGGAGATATTGTTAGGAGAAAGGTAGAAAGCTAGTCTTTGAACACAGACAGGATCCTGTATCTCAGAGCTTTAAGTAAGAGATTGCTCTCTCTCGTGTCAGATATAACACAAGAGTATCTGCAATTACTTTTGAGTTATCACAGAAAAGGTTAGAAACACAAAAAAGTTAAATGCCATCCTATTTACTATTTCAAAATAGGAAGCGAAAATTTTTATCATATTTTTATCTCATTTTTGTCCATATATTTTGTCTCACTGGTTTATTAAGTTGTTTGAGTCATGCCATTCTTTCCATCTAAACCATTTCCTTTTCATTTGATGCATGTAAACACACCAATTTCTGCCACACTTAAGCACTAGTAAAAATTAGGGTCTTTATAAAATTTCATTCTGGGTCTTTATTGCTTTTCATTTTCATTTAAGGAGAGTCAGTACACACACAGCTGATGAATTAGATTAGGGAAACTCATAGCACACACTGTTTAATTTCTCGTAGGAGGTTTTGGCCATCTCCTGAAAGGATTAATGTTTCAGAGTAGGTACACATTCTTGTCCCGAAACAAATGACTTAAGTGTTCTAGCTACTGCCCACATGTTTTTGCATCTTAATACTTTAAATGTTACTTGATTACATTGTATCGGTTTCTAGATATATACCAAGGAAAATTAAAGAAAATAGAGGCCTGCATTTAATAATGTATTTTGGTCCCAGTTTGCTAATCCCCTGAGGGAAGATGTAAGTTTTAAAACAGGTAGCACGGTAAACCTGCTTTACAGTAAATTTGAACTGCAGATGGGTTACTTGTTACAAGTTCAAAGAACTCCAGTGAAGACTAAAAAAAAAAAAAAAATTGAAGTGTCCAGCCTGTTTTTGATGAGTGTTTGACATTTATTACTTCCTTTCACTTTTTTTTTTTCCTTAAAAAACTTGTATGATTTAGGAAGACTGAACCTGTAGCTGCTATAGAGTCAAAAATGAAGTCAGTTCAGAAAATGATATTCCCTTGTTACCACTTGATTCATGGAAAATTGTGGAGACCCTTTCTTTCTCCACATGATTTTTGACAGTTCTGTAAATCCCCTTTTCAACTATCTTAGCTGTCTAGGTCTGGAATACCTATGCCATGGGAAAACTCAAAGGAAAAAAAAAAAATAAGAGCAACATTATAGTATATTATCCTTCTAGATTTTGTGTTTTCAAGGATCTATTCCTGCTTCACCAGCAAAAGTCATCAGATAGTCAAACTACAAGAAGTACTGCTTGGCCTATCACAATCAAGTTTCCATTCAGGGAGAAAAGTCATTACAGGGTTTAGAATACTTTTTATTTATGTCTCATAAACAAGTTTAAAAATAACACCAAAAAAGGATGTTAACCATATGCCGTCTCACAGTTTGTGACTAAAGGGGATAATGTTACCAAAGTTCCCTCAAGCCTTTTGAACTTGAGAGCCCCTGTGTGCATTTTCCATTCCATTGTACGGGATGGTAAACAGTAACCCCTTCATTGCTGCTTTGGAGTGTGTTGTAGCAAACTCCTTTGTTTAGCAAACAGAGTATACAATATCATTTTTATTACCGTGGCTAAATAGAATACTTTCAAACAGATGCTTAACGAGGTGTTTGTTTTCCTTATTTGTCTTTTTTAAAAACAACACTTTTAGATAAAATAATAGTTGAAAATCATGGCTTAAAAATGTCTGAAGGATCCATTTCTTAGAGCAGTGATCAGGTATAATGAATTTTAATAAGGTTTTAATAATGTATTATATTGTTCAAAGATAAATGAGGTAAAGATGGATCATTGTTTTTAGATAATGATATAACAGTAGTGTAAGACATAATGTATCTATATGTACTACCTTCACTTCATAAATTCACATACCATTTTTCAAGTGCTAAATATGGTAAGGCAACATTCTTCCAACTACTGTAACATGCCATTTTATGTAAAAGAGAGCCATATTCATGTTTTTCTGAACATTTATATATATTAAGCAAATAAAGAGGCTGCATATGTGCACAGTCAAGCCTACAGACACTGAAGTGGTATTGCCATCGTCACATCATCTGTTACCCCTGTCAATCACATTATCTTCAGAAAACTCCAGATGCTAATTGCATACTACATTCAATTCTTGTGCTTTGGGAAAAGATTATAATCTATAAATACTCAATAAATCTGAATTTAAAAAGTGATAGAAGCAGGACTGTTTCATCTGCCAGTCCAATTAAAAGGACATTAACAATTTTAAAGTCTTGCTTATTTTACCATTTGGCAATTGTTTAAAGGATCAGAAAGCATCAATGCAGTTTCACAAAGTGTTTCTGTTGATATTTTTGGAAGTTATTTTGGTATGGCTACTAATCTGTATGCCATCTTTCCTTATCTCATTAGCAAGACCTCTCTCCTAATGAGACTGATGATGAACATGAGCTTAGAATAAAATCATAGAAGTTCTGCAATCAATGGGGACGAGACAACAAGGACAGGGGAGATCAAGCTCTGAAGTTTTCTAGATTAGACCAAACAGAAGGGAAAATTCCAGAGATATTCACCAAAGACTATACATTTAAATAATTCTTCAGGTTTCAAATTTCAACAGAGTTGCTATGGGGTAGCAGATGTGTTCCCGTATGTTTCTAGTTGGAATTCTACAATCTTTGTGAGAGGGTCAAAGTTCAAATTGGAAGTATGTCTGGCTGTGAGAGAGTTGCCTTTGGGTCAGATAGTCTGGATGAAAATCTTGGTTGAGGCAGAAATAAGCTTTCCACAGTCTCTCTTCTTTACACCTCCATTTAGTCAGCTATAACACGGTGGTAGGAGAATGGCAAACTTAACAGAATTGTTGGAAGAATAATGGAGATAAAATATATGCAGCTGTTAAAAGAATGAATGTACTATGATAAATGCTCAATAAAAATTAACTGTTATTTCTGTTTGCTAAGTTATTATTGATAGATTTACCTTTGAGCCAAAGTCTCATAGACAAAGACTCATAGACACAGCCAGGGACTTCCCAAGTACTGCCCTCTGTGATGCTGATGTACTTTCAGGTTAAAGCTGCATCCTCATCTTAATTCTGTCTACCTTTCACTCAGCAGTCAAAACTTGCCAAACTTTTCCACATTAAAATTTGAAGAAGGCTATTACAAATAATATTGTAATGAACCTCTTTATACATGTCTTTTGGTACATACGTGTAGGCCAACAGACATGGTCAAACTGTTCATAGGAGCATGAAGAAATAGGCAAAACTAATCCATGATGACAAAAGTCAGATTAGTAATGACCTGTCTGGATGGGTGGGTAGTGACTGGAAGTTATCACAAAGCAAGCTTTTGGTAATCTTTTATATCACGACTAGGTGGTGGTTACACGGTATGTCCATTTTGTAAAGATTCATCAGTTGACACTTAAAATGTGTGTACTTTATATTCATCATACTATAATAAAAGTGCTTAAATGCTTGAAGAAGAGATATCTCGGATTAAGAATTTTCATGAAATGCATGTTATTTAGAATTTATATTGAAATATTATGGGTCATTGCCCTGTGATTTCAATTCTCAGGAAAGTCCCTAAGCCACTGTACCTCAGCTTTTAGGTACAAACCCATCTGCTTTTAGGCCAGAGCATTCATTTCTATCTCTATTCATTCTTCTTCCTAGTTAATATTACTCATATTTAAATCATTTCCTGTTATTTACTGAAAATTTTAGCACCCAACTCAAGACTTTATTTTTTTCATCCAAATCTATTGCTATATTTGAAATTTAATGTGTTTGTTTTTGCTCAGGTAACAAACAGCACTTTCAGTTTCTTGGCCACATCTTCACTTGACTCAACCTCATTGACCAAATCCCATTGTCACATCTGGCCCTTGCAATCACCATAAAGAATTTGGAAGAAAAGATTGAGACAACTAAATCTACCACAGCTTTCTTCCTTCCAGTTCTTTCATTCACTTATTCAAGTAGAGCAGTTCAGTTCTTTGTCTCATCCACACATCCAATAGCTTGATTTATTTTCTCAATTTTTATTATTCTTTTCATTTCTTTTGTATAAGTCTGTTTCTATTGCTTATAACAAAATACCTGGAAATGGGTAATTTATAAGAAAACAAAATGTATTTCTTACAGTTTTGGAGGCTGGGAAGTCCACAGTCCAGGGAACACATCTGGTGAAGGCCTTGTTCGTGGTGACAGTGACCCAGGGGTCTCACATGGCAGAATTGCAGAACAGAGAGAGGGACTCTTGTGTGCTCTCTCCTTTTAAAGCCCTTAGAACCATACCCATGACCACCATTATGAATTTATTCATTAGGGTATGGTCCTCAGAATCTAATCACCTCTTCAAGGCCCCACCTTTTGGTTACCATAATAGGATTTCCCACTCTCTTAACAGTCACAGTGGGCATCAATCTTCTAATACATAAAACTTGGGGGACACAATTTAATCCATATCATTCTGTCCCTGGCCCCCAAAGTTTATGTCTTTCTCGTGGGTAAATACATTCATTCCATTCCCAAAGTCATAACTTGTTTCAACTTAAAAGTCTAAAGTCCCATCTGTGAAATCAAAACAAGTTATCTACTGCCAAGATACAATGGTGAGACAAGAATAGGGTACATATACCCTTTCCAAAAAGGAGAAATAGGCCAAAAGAAAGGGATAACAGGTCCTAAGCAAGTCTGAAACCCAGCAGAGCTGGGATTAAATCTTATAGCTGGTGAATCACATACCTTGACTTCATGTTCGATGTCCTCTGCATGTGGGGCTTGGGTTTGGGTCCCCAAGTCCTCAGGCAGCTCTGCTTCTATGGCTTTCATGTTTTGGGCCTTGATTCAGTTTTTGCAGGCTGGCATTGTATGCTGATAGTTCCACAATTCTGGGGTCTCCATGGTGGTCCTGCTCTCATAGCTCCACTAGGCATGGCACTGATGGGGTTTCTCTGCTGCAGCTCTGACCCCACATTTCCACTCATCATTGCTTTAGTGAAGGCTGTCTGTGGTGACTCCACCCTTGCAACAGATCTCTTTCTGGGCCCACAGGCTTTTCCATAAATCCATTTAAATTGGAGTGGAATCTCCCAAGCCTCCACAGCTCCAGCATTCTGGGATCTTGCAAACTTAACACTACATGGATGCCACCAAGGCTTCTGGCTTGTGACTTTCAAATCCACACCTGGGGCCAACTTAGCCACAGCTAGAGCAGCCAGAACAGTCCAGGTGCTGGTGAGGTAAATAGCTTCCTGAGGTGGCCCTGCCCAGTGAACCCACGGAGGGCACCTCTGGCCTATTCCCTGAGACCATTTTGTCTCCCTAGGCCTCTGAGTCTGTGATAGATTAGACAGCCTCAAAAATCTCCAAAATGCCTTCAACATCTTTTCTCCTTCTCTTGATAATCCTTGTCTTCTGTACTAATCTCCTTAGCAAAATGGTCTCTGGGATTCACCATTGAATTTTTCTCCTGAAATGCTCTCTGCTTCTCTACCATATGGCCAGGCTGCAAATTTTCCAAATCTTTACACTCTGCTTCCTTTTTAATGATAAATTCTCATTTTTTTGATTCCTTTGCTGCCATAACTCAGAGTAGGCTGTTATAAGTAGCCATGTAGCTTCCTGAATGTTTTGCTACATGGATGGACCTTGAGAGAATTATATTAAGTGAAACAAGTCAGGCACAGAAAGAGAAATACCACATGTTCTCACTTATTGGAGGGAGCTAAAAATTAATATATAAATTCACACACACACATACACACACACACACACAAACGGGGGGGGGGAAGAAGATATAACAACCACAATTATTTGAAGTTGATACAACAAACAAACAGAAAGGACATTGTTGGGGGGGAGGGGGGGAGGGAGAAGGGAGGGAGGTTTTGGTGATGGGGAGCATTAATCAGCTACAATGTATATCGACAAAATAAAATTTAAAAAAAACTTTAAAAAAAAAAAAAAAAGAAATGTCTTCTGCCAAATACTCTTGGTCAGCACCTATAAGTTTTACATTCCATAAAACTTTTGGGCATGAACAGAATGCAGCCAAATTCCTTGCAAGTTCAAAGCAAAAGTGATCTTTACCCATTTCAAAAAAAGCTCCTTATTTCTGTGTGAGACCTCCTTAGAATGTACCTTACTGTCCACATTTCTAATAGTGTTCTTGTCACCACTATTTAACCAGCCTCTAAAACATTCCAAACTTTCTCTGGTTTTCTTGTCTTCTAAACTCCCATCAGCAGCTAGGCTTTTTCTAGCCTTCTCCTCCAAATCCTTCCAGTCTCTTCTCAACACCCAGTTCTAAAGTCATTTCCACATTTTCAAGTGTTTCTAATAAGCAACACCCTACTTCTCTGGTACCAATTTTCTGTGTTAGTCTGTTTTTGTTGCTTATAAAAAATATCTGGAACTGGGTGATTTGTAAGAAAATAAAATTTATTGCTTACAGTTTTGGAGGCTGGGAAGTCCACAGTCCAGGGAACACATCTGGTGAAGGCCTTGTTGGTGGTGACAGTGACCCAGAATTGTCTCACATGGCAGAATGGCAGAGCAAAGAGAGAGACTCTTGTATGCTCTTTCCTTTTCAAGCCCTCAGAACCACTCCCTTGACCGCCATTATGAGTCCATTCACTATGGTATGTATGGTCCTCAGAAACTATTCATCTCTTCAAGGCCCCACCTTTCAATTACCGGAATAGGATTTCCCACCCTCTTATCAGTAATAGTGGGCATCAGTCTTCTAAAATGTAAAACTTGGGGGACACAATTCAATCCACATCATCCATCTTCCTTGTTTAGCTTATAATTCACTATCATGTTAATATTTCATTTCTCCAACTTATTTGAACTTCCTTTGTATCTTTCTGCCAAACTCCAATCTTGGATCATTTGAACCAGTCTGTCACCTCTATGCTTCCACCAGAACTACTAGAGAAAAACCACAAAATAATGAAAATTGGTATAAGAGTACACATTCATGATGACCAGCATCGATCAGGCCCTGAGGCTGCCCGGTGATTCTTCTCCTCAGAAGGAGGTGAGTTTTTGTCAACTCTCTCTGCAGTTTTCCACAGCCGTCTTTTCAAAATGTCTTTGTCTTTCTCACTTACACCTTTGTCCCTCCCCCATCCCTGTCTCTCAGAGATGATTTAGCTTCCTACTGCAATGGAGAAAATAATAACCATCAAATGAAAACTATCCAAGCTTTTTTCCACCTGCTGGATAAATATAATTGCCTCAAAACTTACAATTTTCTTATTTTCTCTAGACAAGGAAGAAGATGTTTCCTTCCTCCTGCTCAACTTATGTTTGGGACCTCATCCTCTCTCTTCTTCTTGGAGATCTCATTCAATCATGTTTCTTCACTCCTGTATCTTCAACTCTTCCTCCTATAGTAGATAATTCTTATCAACATTTTTCAACAATCATCTTCTGTCTAAAGCTTCTTTCAGTTGCACATCCCCCTCTACCTATTACTCCCCCTTTTCTCTTCTTCCTTTCACAGTTAAATAGTTACATATTACATGCATATATGTACATACATGTATTATATATAAAACATGTATAATACATACATACATATGTAATACATACATTGTACAATTATTTCTAATTAAATGTGGTGTACTATATATGTGCATGTACTACATAAATTAAATATCTATATCTATCTTGTGCACTTGTTATCTCTACAAAACTTATCTCATTAAAGTTGCAAATAACTGATAACTAGGTCACTCAATCTTATAGACATGTTGCAACCTGTATCATATTTTTCATTCTTTTGGACCTTCTGTCCACTAAACTAGGAACCCTATAAGGGCTAGGGCTAGAACTTTCTTGCTACTTTTGTATTTTTGAATTTCATAGTAAGTACTCAGTAAATATTTGCTGTGTGATTTAGATAATGTTATCATGTCAAAGGGACACCTGCACTACCATGTTTATAACTTATGAAGGAGACTTCACATTCAACAATAGATCTTATATGTATAGCCCGTTTTGTTGTATGTGCTATGCCAGGCTCAATACCCCATCTGCAAAACAACTCATTCTTCCTGTGTCATTGTATTGTTTGCTTTTATATGGAGGTCAATAGTTTTCTATTTAAGTATGGATTGTTTTTTTTCATCCTTTATCTTTCAAAAGTGATTGTCAATCCTATCTCCCCATGGGTGACTGTTAAATTATGTGATGCCACCCTTTAGCAACACAATGGAATAACTGCCCACCAGGTGACATTCAAGTGGTCTAAAGCTGATCTTACTCCTGCTCAATGCTTACCAAAATCTCTTCAGGGAACAGTGACATTCAGGAAAGAGGATTGCTTGGAGCACTTTCTTTCTATCCTCTCTAGCAGGTACTCAGAACTGTCTATGCCTGAATTCGGCTGAATATTCAATATGTCATATTTCTTTGACCTTTACTAGAATTACTTTTTTTTTAATTATATAATATTATTTTCAAAGTCATATTATTCTGGTTTTGTTTATTGCAAGAACATGTGGCATCAAATTTCTCAGGACTCTAAGAAAAAATTTCTTCAGTCTCAAGTATGCATTCTCTGCAATTAGTTTGTTTTTATTTTGAGGACCGTGAATCACTTTTTTGATTGTACTAACCATCGTCATCTAATCAGCAGCTTGCAGGAGTGGGAAAAGACTGTCTGGGTTCTCTTGTTGTTCTAGGTTAATCAGAAGAGTGCTCCTAATTCTTGTAAGAATTCTGTATATTCAGTGACCCAGAAAATCCTACCAGTTGCTCTCAGGATCAAACAAACTGCTTTTTTTGTTTAGGGGCAGCCTAGTATGTGGTGAGGCTGAATGAGTCACATAATAATAAGTTTTATGTAACTGGAGCAGTAACTAGATACATAGCATGGTTTCTGTGGAACATCCACTCAATGAATAGCCTTTCAAGCTATGAAGAAATATAGTGTTCTCAAGTTGGCCTTCTGGCTCAAAGACAGAAAGTTTCCCTGTCTCATTTATGCATAGATGTCCTCACTTAAGGATAAATGAGAACCTGTCGCTTATGCTGGAGTCGGTTCTTCTGACCATGTGTACCAGCTTCAAGTCCTCCTGTCCACTTGGAAGCGGAGTCTTGGCTAACAATCATGTAAATTAGCCCTCCTGGCTTGTAACCTGCTGTTTCTCAGTCAGAAATTCCAACCCAGATGCTCTCCTGATCACTTCAAAAGCAGAGCACCTTGGATCAGCAAATATATTTTTCATTTTAACCAGTGCTCCTGAAAACCCAAAGAACCGTAATATTGATAGAATTAATGATAGCCAGTACTATAGAATAAGAAAATCAATAGTGTCATTAAAGACACAGATATGTTGAAATTTGACACACATTTCTGTTGTTGCATAAATGGCTGAAAGTCACAGGTTATGTTTGGACCTATTTACTCTGTGAAATTCTTAAGATAAGAAAATTTCTATGAAAGAGTAAACTCTGGGAATTTTATCACTACTATCTCATCTCCATTTAATAAGAAATATTTAACTCTTCAGGAGATTATCTACATCCTGGACATGGGCATTTTTTGCCAAATTGAATAGAAAACAAAGGTAAGAATCAGATATTCCGCAACTGACACGTAGGTTTTTATAGCAAGTGATGAAATCAGAATGAAATACCATAACTCAGAAATTTTTCCTTCTCACATGTTTTTTTAAAAAAACCTATTGATAGAGGAAGCCACTTGAAGAGTTTCCATTACTTAGAAATCATGAACTGTCAACTTATATTTAATTGTGAAAACAGATTAAAATGAAAATGTAAAGTGCCAAGCTTGTTTTACCATTAAAAAAATCATGTTGGCCTGTGGCCAAAATATTTGCCTCCCAAATGTCATCTTTAGAACAATTTTTTAAACCCACCGTGATTGCCTCTCCCTCCTCTCAACTCCCAGCAGGCTAAAGCAGACCTCACATAGTCCCACACAGATGTAGACAGAGAAACTGCTCATTATCAATCAAGGAACACAAACAAGTTGAAGACTGTTCAGTTCCCCTGTTAAAGGTAAAGAGCCTTAAAGCCCCCAAAGAGTTTATTATTCTGGGACTGAGATCGCCAAAGTCAGTTGATTCTGACCTGCACAGTAGCCACAAAGGTTAAACTGAGGTTAAGTTTCCCAAACAAAATGGAAGCAATTAAACAGTTAAATAATGTTACTTTATTTTTTGTTTCTTTTAACTCAGAGACCATACACACACACACACACACACACACACACACACACACACACACACACACACACACACATAAATGTAACCAAAATGTAAATTTTTGTGTATATCTAAGTAACAAAGTGATATATAAGAAATTGCCTTCTATGCTTAATTATATGTTTCTATACACTATTTTTTCAATACAAAATTACACCGGTATGGTTTGTATATTGCCAACCAGTAACTGGTTATAAGATTTCTCTCTTTGCAATAGGATGGCTGAAGACTTCTGAAGTCTATAATTTTTGATTAGGCAGGAAAAAAATCGGACTTGTTGAAGTGGGGAATAATTTTACTATGTTTGTTTCAAGTACAGTCAATTAGGAAAAAATACAAAACACAGAGTCAGAAGACCTGGATAGAACTGTTTTCCCCCAGAGCATATGGAAGCAAACCTACTTTATTTCATGCAAATAATTTTTACATTTGTTACCTCACTTTACATATGATAATTGTATACAGTAGAGAGATACTTGACATTTTTGTTTTTAAAAGAAAATCAGAAAAATTATGTGACTTGCCCAACATGGCATATTCAGTAAACGTTGAAGCCACACGTGAATTTACTGCTAATTCCACACATGACATAAGACCTGGAATCACGTCCTTTAAATATCATGGAATATTTGGTTTAATATCTAATAAAAAAAATTTAAGAGGTGTTCTTAAAAATAAGTTTTTAACAATACAAACAATAGTTGACACACTATTTACTGAACCTATGTATCTGGGAAAACAAAACAAAACAAAACTATATCTTAACCTACTACTACCATGGGGAAGGATGTGTTTATTGTACTCATATATTGTCAATAATAAGTAAAAAAGAAAAGAAAAGAAAAGAAAAAAAACACAAGTCCCCTCCTTACCAAATTCCTTTTCCATCTCGGTCTTATTTGCTGTTCTCTGAACAACTACTCTCTGCCTGAAGTTAATGTAAAAGAGTTTCAGTGTAGAGGGGTCACTAAAAGAAAAGGGGTGGCTTGAGAATTGCCCCTTCAGAGATTCTTTAGATTCTGGGCAATCTTCAGATACAGTAGCTGGGGATGGAACATGGCTCCTCGAGGAGCAGGGGACTGGCAGCCAACAAGGTGCAAGAAGCACTTTCTTTCTCTGAAACAGTGAAGGGACACATGATCTGCCAGGTCCAGGCACACCCATGTTTTCCATGCCACGTGAGGTTAGAGCTTGGATCACAGATGTCTAGCCAAATGTGGCCTCCCACTGACCCACATCACACCACTAGGGAAGAACCAGTCACTCTGAGGAGCAATTTTTGTCATCGTCATTCCTTGAGGTCTTACACTCCCTTCTAGTGGGAACACTGGACTGTTCAAGGTCTTAAGAAACTTTTTTATAGTCACTCCTAGGTAAAGACCCTCCCAACACACACACTATGTAATTAAAAAGAGTGAGAAAGAGACATCAAAGAGTGGAGTTTTTTAGTTGGTATGCTTAGAGAAAACCTTTTAGCACTATAAACAGTCGTTGACGTGCTGTTTATTGAAACGTGTCTGAAAAATATTTTAAGTCTTACAGATAACAGGGCTAAAGAATGCAGTTTTTATCGTTAGGCAGAATAAATAGAGACACATTCTAAAGGAACCTAACCGTATATCTGCTGACTCTCACGTAAAGACAAGTGAGTACTCAGTTTATGGTGAAACTATTTACTTGACCACATGCCACACCTGCCAGCAAAGGGCTCCTCTTCTCACGGTTCCCTCACTGTGAAGTGTGTGCTTGATGGAGCATGTAGCGCACACATGTGAGCACGGCAGAGAGCCCTTGTGCTTTTTAATTTGTAAGAATGGTGCAGTCAAAAATTTGCAGTACTTTTTAAATTTCACTTTATTTTCCCTCAGAGAAAATATTAACAGTCACTTTAAAGGACAGGCTAGAAGTTATTTGAAGGGAAAGAAGAGGATTGAAGGGAAAACATGAATGTGAGAAAACTCAGATTAACTGCCTGTAGTAAGCACTCATTATGTCTGTCATTTACCTAACAAGACAGCACAAATGCCACTTTTTATGTTGAAGTGATAAAAGTCAATAGCATGAATGGTTACTTGTTTGTTTATTTATTTGTTTACTTATTGGATGGTGACAAGGGAATGACTACTTTAAACTGCCCAACACAAAACAAAGCATTCAATGCATAACACACACACACACACACACACACACACACACACACACACACACACACACACACACACACACACACACACACACACACACACACACACACACACACACACACACACACACACACACACACACACCGCCCACTACCACCACCAGCACTATAAAAGAGCCCAGATTGTCAATGTGTGCAGATGATCAAGGACGTAAATCATGCCTGTGGAATCTTGAAGAAATAATGTAAACAACACATATTTCACCTTCTAAACGCTGAGTCATCACCATCTGTAGTTTGTAGGGTTTTTGGACATCCTTTCTGGGCAGCTTTCTCTTTTGGACAGCTACCTGGTGGTAGTGGTGGTCATGGGGGGAGTGGGGATGCTGTGGTTTACACGTGCTCAGTGGTTCTATGAGATTATTCAAAAAATTTTGGAAGCAAACACAGCTACTTATTTTACATCTTGCAGATGGTTTTCTTCTCCTTACTCTTGACCGGCCAGACAAATATTTTGTTGTAAATAATAGAAATTTTTGTCACTCTTTATTGACTTATCTCTCCTTAACCAAAGGTTTTGTTTTATTTTGTTTAAAAGTTTGATGTCTTTCTTTGCTCCAGTTACAAATGTTATCCATACTAGCTTTGTGGTATCCATTAACTCTGCAAACAGAAAAAGAGAGAGGGATGCTATTTTTTTTTATACTGTTTTCCTTGCTAAAACCTAAGGAAATCTCATAGAGATTTTAGCAAATAGGATAATATGTTCATCTTGACGCTGAATACATAAATCTATATTTTTTTCTGTAAAGTTAAAAAACTTATTTATATATTAAAAATTTGAAAAGCTTCATTATGGAACTACTGGAGATCAAAAATAAGAAGACTAATTCACTTTCATAACTACCACTCAGAATTAATTACTATAAAAATTTAAGGATGTCTTTCTATGCTTAATGTTTTAATGTACATTCTCACAAATTTTTGTTGCTTTGTTTACTTTCCACAATTTATTTTCATACGCTGTACAATTTGATATTTAACTTTTGTCTTAAACATTAAGATTTCACCAAATTTTACCACCTAAAGCATTTCTAATATTATTAATCACACTTAAAATCATATCATCCTATTGCATTGTATCATTTTGCAATAATTACAAATCTATTTTTCTATTGTTAAATATTTACATTGTTTTCAGTCATTTTCCACTATAGATAGCACTGTGAAAAAAAAACTTGTATAAAGCATTCTGATGACTTCCTTGAGACTAATTTTTAGAAATTAAATTGCAGGGTCAAATACTAAACACAAGTTTTTAGACATGTATAGATATCAGTCTGTTTTCTAGGAGGGTATATTTTGTCCTTTCATGAGAAGAGGATGCTAGCACTTAATGTATCATACCCTCATCTAAACTGAGAAAAATAGGGTTTGGGATTTTTGCCAATTTAGGGGCAAAAGATATTAGCTCATTTTAATTTACATTTATTTGATTGCTTTTCAGGTTGGATATCACATACATATGTATAGTTTATCACCTTTTGAATTTCTTATTTTGGAGATTGTTTCACTATAACCTTTTTCTTATTTTAATGTGGGTGTTAGTAATTTGTTTTCTTTATATATTGAAATTATTAATCTTTTTTTAATATTGTAGTCAAACAATATTAATAGTTTTTATTTTATTTCTGGCGCTGGCACACACAAGTTTAAACAAGTTTAAGATTTTATGTTGTCATTGCTTTTTTTTTTTTTTTTTTTTCATTTCTCATTGCCTTTATGCTTGGAAAGTCACTGTATTAGTTTCCTAGGGCTGCCATAACAGATTACCACAAACTTGGTAAGTTAAGATAAATTTATTTTCTCACAATTCTGGAGTCCAGAAGTCCACCATTAGCATCACTGGATCACAATCACTGTGTTGGCAGAACGACACTCCTTTCTGAGGCTCTAGGGGAGAATCCATTTCTTGTCTTTTTGCATTTCTGGAGTTATCTTTCCTGGCTCATAGATCTTTCCCCATCTTCAAAGTCAGCAGTGTAACATCTTCAAATCTTTCTTTCTGCTTCTATCTTCACATGACCTTCTGCCGTCTGGGTATGTGTCTAATCCCCTTCTACCTCTCTTTTATAAGGACACTTGTGATGACATTTAGGGCCCACCTGGAATAACTCAATAAATCTCCTTATCTCAAGGTCCTGAATTTAATCACATCTGCAAAGTCTTTACCACTTAAAGTAGTATTCACAGGTTCCGGGCATTAGGAATTGTTATTTTTGGGTGGCCTTTATTCAACCTACTAAAACCCTCTCTTAAAATTCATTTATAATGAGTTAAATGTTCACTTCTACAATTGTTGACCTCTTAGAATTCCAACTGCATTTGAATCTGCTATATCTACACTAGTTTTGGTGTTTGTTTTATAATATTTACAACAAATATTACTATTTTGTGGGGGGATCCTGGAGATCTACCTACCATCTGGGTGTAAAATGGTGATTTCTAGTGATTTAAAGTACTTGAGAATCTATATGATATTGTTATACTACAATTACACATACTCCTTTTAATTAAAAACTCAGATAGCTTTATTCAGGCTAATAATAGTGGATGAAAATGTGACTTCTTCTGCATATAAAATTATAGAAAAAATTACTCCAAATACTGTATCAAAGCTTAATATTTATTTGGAGCAGGTAAATTTTTTATGACCTCCCTCTTTTTCAGCAGAATATTATTTAATTAGGCTCATGATGACAGAAGTAGTGAATGTGTACACATCTATACCAATCATTAAAGCAATTTCATCCAAAGATGGACTCCAAAGGTGGTGAAAGTTAGTAATGTGGTTTTGTCTTTAATACTGACTCCTATGATTTAGTGCTTCAGGTCTCATTATATTCTTTAAAAATACATAAAAAAAATACTTTAACCATGGTTGTTTTCCTTTATGATCCAATCTTTAAACTATAAAAAGAAGTTGCTACCTAGAAAATATAATTGGTACTGCATTTTTAGTCAGAAAGATAACCAGATGTTTGAAAAAAATAAATTTTACAAGATTCTCAAAAATTGTTCTGTAATTATTCCTTCAAGTAACAGTTCCAATATTTTTAAAATATTATTTATTACCCATGTGTTCCATTTCTCTTTGATATTTGCTATAAAATAAGAGTGCTTTATGGCTGCATGAAATGGATTACTTACAAAGTAATTAGTGGGTACAATTGCCCACAGGAAAAAGATTAAATTTATTTTCAAAGATTTTTTTGCTTGAGTTTTTAAGCTAAAACTTCTAATATTTTATAAATTAGAAAATAATTTTCTGATGAGAATTAAACTTCTTTTGAGAATTAAAATTTTGATTGAGTAAACACCATATAAAATATTAATAAAAAATACTTGGTTTTAGCTAAAGCAAATATGCACAGAGGCATAATCACAGAATCTTGACTAGTCTGAAATATGTTAATCTATTACTTAAATTGAAAAAAAATCGTATTTTATTTTAGAGTTATTATAATTTTTTTGTCTACTTTCTTAAAGTTCTTGGATTTGATACATGGCTTTAAATAATTGTAGTTTGCATAGATACAGTTAAAGGTGAAAGATGCCTACATCTTTTTTGCAAACAAATTTTATATATGGAATAAAATATTTAAAATTGCTTTAGAAAACAGAATTACTGTAGAAAGTCTTTACATCCCTATTTATTTGTAAAAAAATTAACTGATTTAATATTATCTATGAGTGATTACCAGTAGTTTATTCATAAGCTACCTTTTCCCCACCCTCACACTAAGGGATTTGAGACAGCTGATTTAAATACATGAATCAAAATTAAATGGTATCGACCTTTAGTGTGCCTATTATAAACTATCCACTGTCTTTTACTCAAGTTCAATTGAAAATGGAATAAACATCACTCTGGGGTATCTTCTGTTCCCCCCAATGACCCATGCTCTACCACATCTGACTTTCCCAGTACTTCCCATTGTCAATCTAGACAGTGACCTGTGATAATCTTGACTTCTTTTTATGGCTGATTTTTCTGGTAGCACTTCAGTCAGCAGTGATTCCTACTTTCATCTGTATTTCCACAAAATTTTTAAAAGCATTCCTGAAGCGTGTTTCTATTAATTGGTGTATTTGAGTCTCAGTGCTGCATGTTAGCTATGGTACATAATAGTTACTAAAGGTATAGACTTTAGAGCATGATGTATCTTCTGGGATTGAAGCCTGGCTCAGATTCTTCTTTGCTGAGTGATCTTGGTAAGAATTCCTCTGGCCATATTATCCCTCATTTCCCTTGCCTATATAATAGAGACAATAATAGTAGCTACCTTGCCAGGATTATGAGAGTTGATAAATGTAAACCACTTAGAAAAACGGATGCTATGTTGTAAGCATACAATGCGTTCTACACTGAGAGAAGTATTACCTTACTCTCTTCCTTCTCTACTCCTCTTTATCCTTTTGTCTTATGGATTTCTTAAAGATGTTTTCCTCAATACAACGTCTTATACATTATGTTAACTCAATAAGCAATGAATTTGAGTGACAGAGTGAATCGTTAATTGCTAAATAAGGAACATCACCAGTTGGTATAGATTATTTCAAATCTTAGTCATAAATCTATATGTTAGACTTCAGTGGCTCAGGAATTCAATTGTCCCTGTGTACACGTGTTTGTCTTGTTCTTAACCCTGAGATAAAGTAGGCACTTGCGTTTTCAGCATTATCAGTTTATTCCTACACTTAGTTGCTAATTATGATCCAGGTGTTAACTATTTTCAAATCGGCCTCACTATTAATGCTGGGTATTGCTTTTCCTGATTTATTTATCCTTAAGTTTGAATACCGAAATTCACCTTTCTTCTCTTCCTTTTCTATTGAAAATAAGTTTTAAATAGGATATGTATAATATTGCTCTAAGCATGTTGGTTACTGCCATTTCTTCCAGATAACTAATAAAATCTATACTTTTTAAGAGGCTTCTGCTTTGAAGGAACCCACAGTCAAGTGAGGATGGCTCACTTATAGAATTAACTCAGCAACTTTGGTGAGTATTTTTTAATCAACAGAGGAAAAATACTCATTCCGGGTAGAGGAAGAGAGCACACTTGAATTGGTTTGGATGGAGCAAGATCAATAATTACCTGTATGCCAAGTGAATTTCAAATGCCCTGTCTAGGTCAAATTAATGTCAAAGATGGAAAAATCTCATGTTTTAGGAGATTGTAATTAGTCATTTGTGGCTACTAGGTTATTTTGGAAATGAGAATAGATTGTGTATGGAAAATGAAGTTTTAAGGGAAGGTTGAACTGACATCTTGGAAGAAGAACATGAAATGTCAAACTAATGTATTAGAAATATTAGGGTATTTCAAAAAGTTCATGGCAGTATTTGTATTAGCTTTTAATGCTATTTTTCCATGAACTTTGTGAAGTACCTTCATATTCTTTTTCTCTTGCAAAGAGAGTCCATCATGATCAGAACTTTAGCCACCTAATGCTAATGACTGTGTGAAGGAGAGTTAGAAAGCTATATTAGGAGGCTATTTTCTAGGATATATCTAGGATAGAAGTGATTCATGTCCAAATGAGGCCAGTTTAAGTGGGAGCATAAAGGAAATAGCACCTCATCCAAAATGTCACTTAGTTTGCCTGCTGACAAATATGTGGTAGGCGCATAATCAATACAGATGTGGTGACTAGCTATGAGGCATGAGGTAGAGGAATTTCAGGAAGTCTGGAGTTTTAAATCCAAGCAAAGAAAAGGATAGTAGTGCACTTAAAATTGAAGGCATAGGAGAAAGAAAGTCTGGAAGAGAAACTAATGAATTCTAATCTGCACCTATAAAGTTTGAGGTGACTTTAAGATGGTTTTGTGCAGTAAACAGTAGGTAGTTAGGCATATACCTTTGATGTTCAGACAATAATTTAAGAAGCATACGGTAAGGGTGATATTTGAAGTTGTGAGAGGGAAGTAGATTAGTGAAGAATGTGTACAGTGAAAAGAAATGTACTTTGAACATGGGACCTTAGGAAATGTCTCTACTTAGGAGACAAGTGAAGGAAAATAAGCTGGTGAAAGAGTTTAAGATGTGATGGTGTAAAGTATGGCTTAAAGTAGCTATGTTTTAATAAACACTGTATATTTAACCATGTCAGATTCCTCAGAGTTGCCCGAGAATAAGCGCATCATTGGGTTTGATGATAAGCTTATTAATAATTGATGTTTATAAGAGACTTTTTAGTGGAGTAGTTAAGAGACTAGTTTAGTGGAGTTAGGAAACTGGATTCCAGTTTGTTTGGAAACAAAATGGAGAAAAGGAATTAAGGCAATTATATCTAAACTGCTATTTTCCTCAAAATTAACATAGCTTAATTGTATTATTTCTCTTATTACAATAATGTATATTTAAGGAGTTTGAAGTAATACTGAAAAAGTATGGAGAAGAAAATAAATAAAGAAAAAAGGAATATCAAAATTATGAAAAATTTCAATTCTAGAAATAAATAATTGTTCATAATTTAGTGAACAGTTTTCCAAACTACAAAATACATACATTTATTCACATATAACACAAGACATTTATAAATGATTGCATATAACATATTATATTGATATAATATATTGTGTTATATTCTTTTGTTATATAACACAAGACACATGTAAATATATTAGATATATACTCACATATATATATAACTGCATGTAATATATACATTTCTTATTTTTATTTCATTCAGTACTATAGTAAAATATCTTGCCAAATTAATTAGTATTGTTATGCAATTAATGATTGAATGCTAGTCCATTATATGTATAAAATTTATTTAACAAATTCATTATGTACAACTGAAAACATACATATTTGTTCACTTGTCTGATAATTGTCTCTGGATAAATTGCTAATAATGGAATTCCTGTTTTAAAAAATACACATATTTTAAATTATTTTCCTGCTTATTACCATATTCCCCTCCAGACTGAAAAGTTTCCCCATAATTTGGATCCCTGTACTGGCCAGCCACCACCACCAACAAAAAAAGTTTCCCTGGGGCTAAACATAGATGAAAAGGGAAGCAAATCAGCATTGGAAATTTACTCAATATTAGTTAGCACTTGTTTGTAAGAGATACAGTTAGCTTTGTTACTTGATCTTCTTCAACAATGCTCAGCATTCAGGAACAACATTGCAAAAGATTATTCTAGATTTGAACATTGAAATAGCACACACACACAACAGACAGAAGAACCAGAGTGGGTAAGGAGTAAATCTACAGATACGTGGAGTTAATATTGACACTGCTAGCTATTAAATCTAAAAATAGTAAGGATGTTGTGAGGGTTGAGGTGGGCTGGAGGGGATAAAACGTAATAACAGGAAAAGTTGGGATAAAGAATTACATGTGTATAATAAAACTGGAGGTCTTTGGAGCTGAAGAGGTGTAGACCCTATAAAGCTATATGGTTAAAACGCTCCTTAAATGGAATGTTAAGAACCAGAGCAGAGAAGAGTAATCAGAGAATATTGTGATCAAAGTAGGCTTAAATCAGTTAGGAAAAACAAAAAGCCCTGTAAAGTTGGACAGTAAAAACAAATAAGTGGGAAAAAGACAGCATAAGTGAAGACAGCATGGGTGTCAAAATAGGAGTGGCTATTGGTAAATGACAGGGCAGTGCAGCAAGGAGTAAGAGAACACTGGCCCCTCCTTATGCGTTCACGAGTATCGGTGTGGGAGAGTTTCAGGGTGAATAGCATCATCAGGGGGAGGCCAGGTTTTGGTTCAGGTGAAGAAGTGGAGACAATATTCTAGAAAAAAATTTAGATTGTAGGTTTGTAAATTTTTTAGAAGAGCTACAATGCATTCTAGTCTAGAAGCGATTCTAGTTTAGAAGGATCCATGGAACGAGAATAAATGGTATGATTGCCTCCTCTCCCCCATAAAGAAATCTATGTATTTACTTTTGTGCAGCTTTCTGTTGACTTCTTATGTTGTATTGTGGTTATGAGGTCATCACTATAACAAATAACCCACAAGACTGATAACTATGGGTCTACAGTACTTTTTAAAAACGAGAGTTATTTTTTTAGTGTGGAGCATCTGTTAGATTGACAAGTTAGTCACAATATTTTCAATTTATTATTAATTCAATATATCTCATGCATTTGAATAGCCACTTAATGTTTAGTTCCTACCAGGGCCCCGAGCTTCACTAAATGCACAGTTATGTCTTTGCTTGGCGGAATTTGCCAGACATACTCTCTGGTCACTGAGTAAATACAGCAAAAGGTATTATTTTAAAAATATTCTGTCTTTTTATATGGAGTAATATAAATAAATCTGAGAGACAATGGAAGGAAAAAATATTCAAATAGCTACAAGTTTTCAACAGATAAGACAGCCTTATGGTGTTATTGAATATACCTATCATTTCAAGGTTTTTTTAAGGATTTTTTGACTCACTTTTAATAATTTTTTTAATTTAATTTTTAAAATTTTTATTTATACATATCGATAGGGTACAGAGTTGACTATCAGTATTTGTGTACAGTACGTGATGATCAAATCAATATTACTAGCATGTTTATCATTACAAATGGTAATTACTTTTTGTGTCCCTTACCCAATTACTCCCTCCTCTTTCCCCTTTTCCACCTCTAGTAAATATAGTTCTGTTCTTTCCTGAAAATTCAACGTTTTAATACAGTGTTTCATTCTCTGTTTCTTAGCTCCCACTTATGAGTGAGGACATGTGCTATTTCTTCTCCCATTGATTTAAACTATATTCACTGACAAAAAACAAAAAAAAAACCCATTTCTTATTTCTCATTATTTGTAAAAATTGCATATTTGTGAATTTGTCTGTGAAATTTTACCATACAGAATATCTTGTAGTTTTAGCAGGTAGTCTATATGCTTTTAATCCTCACAACTCTAGGACATAAATACTATTTTTCTTGGGTTTTTTTTATTGTTTTTTTGGATGAAAAAACGAAAAACAGAGAGGTTAAATAAGTAATCAAATCACACAGCTAGTAAGGATGTGGATCTGGGTTTCTAAACATGTTTAAAAGTGTTTCCGCTTTGCTAGAGTATCCAGGAACATAATTTTTACCCAAGACAATAAATGTATGCAAGAAAAGGTTGTTCTTGACCAATGATTGTATTAACAACAGCAACAGCAATAATAAGAAAAAACTCAAGAAAGAAAAAGGATTAAACTGGAAAAAATAAGGCATGATTGAGAAACCAAGTTGCCCTGATTTTTATCTTCGGTAAGATCAATTCTTTAATTCAGTAAATAGAGTATGGAAAATCTACGCTATTGAAATACCTGAAAAAGGAGTAGAACAACTCCAAAGACCAATTCCACCTTAATCGCTTGTTGTTTTTCTAGGGCTAAAACAATGTTCCTTATTAAATGAATCATTTATGACTTAGTGCGTACTAAGAAGGGACTTGATAACATGAAACACCACACAGGCTGACCCTTGGCTCAGACTGGTGGAAAGAATCTGTGAGGTTGTGCTGAGAAGGGAAAGCACCTATAAGAACAAAGATGATGAAACGTTCGTGAAATAAGAATCCGTGTTTGTGTAAAGCATTCTTTTGCATTTGAAGAGAACTTGGAGGCATTTCAAGAAAATGAATGAAAATAGAAACGCCAAGTAGTTTTGTAAGAAAATTAGAAGGAAAAAGTCTTAAACTTTTCTCAGACAAGTTCTTTGACATTGAACACAGTGTTTTCTTAGGTACTGGAGTTAAAATGAAAAAAAAAAAAAACACATCGAAAATACAGTTTAAAAACAAAGGGACATTGCTCTTATTTACAAATGGTAGTTGTATTCTTCAGTTGCTGGGTAGGAGCTTACTTTGGTTGTTCAAATCTTCTATATCTTTACTGATCTGTTCACGTGTATGTGTGTGTGTGCAATCTGATTGAACGTATTCCTGAGAGATGTACTCAATTCTGTTATTTTGGTCATGGATATTTCAATTTCTTTTTGAAAAACTGAACATTTTTGACTTTTATATTTTCAAACTATTTTTTGTTGCAGGCAAGTTTTAAAATATTATATCTATTGAACTGAATATTTTGTCATATTTAGTGAATCTCTTTCCATTAAATTGTACTTCACAGCTGAAAGACTATTTTGTCAGACATTAATCAAGCGAGACCAGATTTCTTTAAATTATTATTTACATTATTATTCATTTCATGTGTATATACACACATGTATACATACATATATATATATATATATATATATATTACATCTTTTTGTTTTCATTCCATCTGTCTGTCTCTGTCTCTCCCTTTCTACTCTGTTAAGAATCAAGGCTAAGAACTAAAGCTAAGAACTCTGCTGTATCCTCGGGGGTTGTGGCAGGGAGGGAATACTTTTCTGTTTGCCGAAGTGAGGGAGGCACTTCTCAGGCTCTGAGGTGGTTTCCTACCAGACCTGATGTGGGCCTTGTCTGTGTCTCCTGTTCTCTTACACCCAGCCTATTTACACATGTTCCTGCTTAGCAAGGATTGGCTAATCAATGTCCCCAGGGGGCTAATTTATCTCAGAGGATTCATGCTTTTAAGTCTTTTGGGGCCTCAAAATATTTCTCATGCTTCTCAAGACTTTTTCTGTAACTTTCACCTGGATATCTGGTATACCATGTTAATTGTCTTTTAAATAGTGTAATAGAATTCTCCTTAGAAATTACAAGGGGAAGATTCAGTCACATTCTATTTCAGAGTCTTGAGATGCTATCACTACCTTGTTTATAGTTTCCAGTCCCAGAAAAATTATCTTCAAATAACTCCTCTTTCTTCTGATATTCCTTTATTTAGTGGTGACTCATAGTCACTTTCTGCCTGTCTAACTTCATGAGCTCTTTTTCCTGGCCTATGTTGTATACTATTGAGATTGTCATCTATGTCTTCTGTCTTCTGTACTCACACCCCGTAGGTGGACACATATTTATTGACTTACTGAGATGCAGGCACTGTGCTAGGAAGTGAGGAATTGAGGTAACTAAGTTGTATTCCCTTTTGTCAAGAAGACGGCAGGATATTTGGAACACATATGTATAAGTGAACTATTTCGGTACTGTGACATCAATGCAAATAAATACAAATATTTCTGCAAATGTTTTGAAATACCTTGTGTATGTGGATGTACTGAGGTTGACATGATTCACTATGTTTGTGAGATTCAGGAATGGCCTCAGGGAAAAAGCATGAGGTGAAGAGATTTTTAAATATGATTAGGGCTTCCCAGTCAGAAAGAGAATAGTATGGCACTCCAGTCTAACTGATTAGATTGTGTGTACATACCTCTCTATGATGCTATGGTTTGGGGTAAATTTATAAATACTATTGAAATAACTGAAACAGACTGCTAACTGGAAAATTCTAGAAAATAAAATCAGAAATACTGAAAAGAGCTAGATTCCTAAAAGCCTCTTTTTTGCAACGTCAAAGAAAAGGAAGGCATTGAACAACTTTGTATAATAGAGTGATATAAACACTTTTCATTTTCATTAGATAACTATGTAATCACGGTTACGAGTTTTGGAAGGTTATTGCAAAAGTGTAATCAAGAGAAGCTGAGACACCAAACCAAGACGATGGCAGCGCGAATGAGGAAAACCAGACAAGGCATGATTAGATAGTAGAATTAGAAAAAACATGATGATTGATTATGTTAAAAACATGAATGATCAACAATAACAACAATAAACAAACACAAAACTAGAAGATGTATGAGCTAAGTGAAAGGATATGATTGCCTTTGAGATTTCAGGATTGTTATGTGCAGCAGAGAAAGTACAAACGAAAGAGGAGTGTTTTATTTGGGATAATAATGACTTTGGTTTTGCCCCTGTTGAAGTTACTGCCATAGAGGACATTTATGTGAATATGACTCTAAAGTTGACAGAAATATGAGTTTTGGAAGTTGAAGGAGAGTTATAGGCCAGAGATATTAATTTGGAAAATATCAGAATATGCAGAATAGTTGAAGCCATAATAATGAGGTAAAATATTTAAAACATAGTTAGGCTGAAATAAACAGAGAGCCAGGGATAAAACCTTGATACTTTGATAAAGAGTGACTATACAAAGGTGACTCAGTCAACAAAGCTATTGGGGGCGGAACGTACAGACCTGTAAAGTAGGAGAGTTGGTGAGAACCCTCTGATCAAAACAGAGGAGGGGGAGTTTTGAGTAGGAATTCCAATTGGTCAAGAGTGTCAAATGCCAGAGATTTTAAATATAATGATAAAGGAATAATTACTAGATCATTAATAGCATACTTAGGGCATTTTGTTGATTGCAGAAAACTGAGAGTAAAAAATGAGGTTATGATTGGAGAGCGTCTCAGTTAATTTCTCTTCTGGAAAGTTAGTTGTAAAGGGATATGGAGATTGGACTATAGGAAAAGGGGAACATATGAGGACAAGGAATTTTTTTTTCTTTTTCTTTTCATAAGATCAGGAAATTGAGCATGTTTGTTGACTTGAAAGAAAAGATCCAAGGAAACGTGAGAGGGGGAGGTCTATGAGAAATAATGGAAAAAGGCATTAATGTGACTTTTTCTATGGGTATATTTTAAGGGCCAGAAATTATTAGGTTTATATTAAAAAGCTCAAGGTAAAATTTTATTATTTTATTTCCATTCTACAGGAAACCTTCAATTAAGGACTAACATTGATATAATCATAGATATATAGGAATTGAAGACATTGAAAAATTATAGAAGCCACAAGACTGCAATGTGGTAGTCACCAGAATGTAAGAAATATTTTGAAGAAAATCCATCTGGGAAACCAAATTCTGCTGGGTAACATGTTATGCTTAGTAGTCCAAGATTAAATTGGATTGATAATGAAACTGGAAGGAAAAACAATATGTTGATCTATGAGATTCAAGTAACTGCTGTTTCATTCTCTCTATGTATAAAAGAAAAATTACTCAGAGGGGATCCTTTTTATGAATTTTGTTTGAGATGTTAGTAATATTAAATTTTAAAAAATGGTTTACAATTGTTCATGGCCAATAAATATCTGAATTCGTTGACTTTATTATCAAGGGAAAATGCTACTAATCAAAAGGAAATTTGATAAAAGTATAATATAAAATGTTTTTTTGGCCAAATTGAATACAGAATTTTAAAGCAACTTTGTAACTATGTCCATGTTTGATCAGCCATTTTTAATATGAGTGCCTATGCTGCTAGTTACAAATGACAAAAAAAAAAAAAAAGTAATCTAAAAGTCAGTCCCAAATAAGTTCAAAAATGAGATAAATACAACACATGTACTATATCATAAGAGTCAGGATCCTGGAAGAAAACAGCTGGCACATTCAAAATGGATAATTTGAGCAAAGTTTAACAAAAGAAAAATTTGAAAAGGTTTGAGGAAGGTGTAGGGAATCTACAAAGGATAATGCTGTATTCCAGCACTTTAATAGAAGACGCCATTGTCAACCATAGAATTAAAGGGGTGGAGGGAAGGAAGGGTTTATAAAACTTGGAAAAAGAGACAGGAAGAATGCAGCCAGCCCATGAAATCCTCCAGGGAGGGAGCCAGGGAAATAAACGTGGGACCTTACACTTCTACATCCCTTTCTCTCTCCTGCTGGTAATCCCCACTGGCACACCCCAAAGAGAAGGCAGAGGACACAGGAGCCAATTCAGGTTTTACCTATACAGTTAAGCATTCTGAGCACAAAGCAGAGTGGACAATATGGAGAGAAAATTTGGAGAATCAACTAGAGAAAATCCAGCAGATATATAATTTATTTTAAACATAAAAAATGAGACAATGTTTTATTAAAAGAAAGTCAGTTTTTTCATTAACCCTAGTCAGTAAATGTTAAATAAATAATTAAGGAATACCAATTTGATAAGGTACAGTATTTGTAGCCTCCTTAAGGTTCCCAAATCTTACTCCAACGTTGGTTAAAATTATTTGTATTTTTTTACTAGTGAGAGGTTTGCTGTACTCTATAGTTCACAGTCCAGCCATGACTCAGACCCCCATTATTCCAGGCTCAACCAGCTCATGCTAGCCCATTGCCCTCTGGCTTCTTCATCATCATGTTTTAGAGCACATCTATGCTGCCATTTCTCTGCAGCCAATCCCAGCCATATCTTGCCCTCCATACAGATGGACCAGATCATAATGAAGCACTAAAGGCACATTTAATGTTTTAATTTGAGTTTTTCTCACCTCTCACATTATCTGTTCCCTTTTGAAAACAATCCCATGAAAGCTTTTAACTACCTCCCATACACACACACACACACACATCACCTCCCAGCCCCTGGTAGCTAAGATAAGAACACTACTTAGTGATGAAAATTTCAAGCTGGCAAATGGTAATTCTGGTGGTGGAATTATTTTACATAAGCAGGGTCTTTCGATTCCACTCAGCTCACACCACAAAGGTGGTCCTACCCAGCAAAGAAGTAATTCATTCCCCTCCCCCAGGCATGAGGACTAATACCTTTAAATAGATGCATGTGAGGATGCTTACTCAGAGATATTGGAAAGACACTCATGGCTATAGAAGTCCTGTTTTCAAGAGTAAAATTGATTTAATAGTAAAGTGGCCTTGATTTACCATAATTTAACTGAATAAATTGAATGGATGAATAGGATGACTTTTGCAGACATCTATTTCATTGAAATGCGTTTTGTTTCTTCAACTGTCACACAAGATACACTTATTTAAAGCAAAAATGTGTCTTTAGTTCTGTTGTTTCAAGAAACGACATAGCAAATAAATGTTTTTTAGATTTAGGTTAGGATCACAAATCTTGCCTGCTTTGAGACTGAAAATATTCTGATGAAATTTTTCATCTCTCTTGAGATGGACTTTATAAAGTAATCAATTATATTTTCTCCTGTTCTGTTGAATTTTCTCCTTTTTTCTTTGATATAAAACCAATTGAATAGAGAAATCTGGTTTTCTGCCAAAATCTGTTTAAATGGTAACCTTTGCAGTTCATTTTAAAGCACTCATTTAGCATTCACGAGTTAACCTTATGCAGGATAGCAGCTCTCATTTCCATTGTCTGTCTGTCCTACAAAGAATAAACCTCAAGCACTAAACAAATAATGAGAGTTGAATCAGTTAGGCATCTTGAATGTAAAGAGAGTTTTGTAATGGCATCTCTAAAATTATAGGCAATGATAGCTGACTATGAATCTTCATTTCCCAAATGCCACAGCCTTTAGGAATAGAATGATATATAATTTGTATTAGATGTTTTTAAGAACCTTAAGCCAAAATCATCTTGCTTTCTTTTAGCTTCAAATATTAATTATTAAAGGCCACAAAAATGATTACATTGTGTTATACTGAATATACTAATTATCCTGATTGAAGTATCACATATAGCACACAAGTATGGATATTCAATGCTGTACCCTACAGATATGTACAACCAATTATGTTTGAATACATAAAAATAAAATAAAATAAAAGGGCTTACTGTGTGCCAAGAAATAAAAAATAAAATAAAATGTATGACAGGAAAAAACAAATATTAATTATTAAGAGTGTTTATTAGATGTTTATTATAGAACATTACTATGAACATATTCCTGAGAACGATTTTAACTGTTTGCCTTTTTGGTTTTTAATTGAAGTAGGATGTGACCGATATGACATGATCTATAAATCTTTGCCCAACTACTCTGAGGCACTTTAAAAATCACACTTATTTAAATAACAATATATCAAAAAATCTTGGTTACTCTGGTGAACAACAAGCTACATTAAAAAAGTTATAGATGTGATTTTTACACCATGAGCTCTTACTCTTGTAAGCTATGCTATGTAACTTTATTGTAGACAAATTTTTAAAGTGCTTCAAAATTTCTATGGAACATTTGCAAGTCTGGGTTCTCCAGCCTCTGTTTTTGTAAAGCTTTATGAGCTCTACTTGTACATTTAGGGCATTTTCTTTAAAGACTTTCTTATAGGGGAGTCTATGGCAAAATGTGTGATTTCTGACACCTTTTCTGTTCCCAACAGTACTATTCTGAATTTATGTTCCTTATACTGAATCCTGTTCTCTAGGGATAGAGACAACGGAATGTCTATTTCACGGTTAATTTCTGATTCTTCATCTCTTGAATACTGAACACTCTTAAATATTTGAAGAGAGATAGTTTTTCCTTTGGACTTACTTCAAGGTGATTTACTATCTTTCTAAATGCTCTCACACAATTAAAATCTACCTTATATACAATATGCATATTGAAATTGAATAAGAAGATACATTTTTATATGGCTTTCAATGGTGCTCTCAGGGGAAATTTACCACATAGCCAACTAATAAATAATAATGTTTAAACTTGGCATCCATGACTGTTTAAGTGCTTCTCAGAAATTAGCCCATTAATCTTTGTGCGACTGCTTGTAAAGTAGATGGCAAGTTATCTCATTCTTCCCACTTTCTTCTGTTATCCCATTCGAGCTGCCTAAAATCCTTCTGTACTATCATACCCACATCTGACGGGCAGCTTTCTTGGTGCTTCTCCACAAATTAGATCATACACTACGTACGAGTCTCTGTGCCCCCTTTCATGAGATGACCTGAGGATTTTACGCGCAGCCCTCAGGGTTCTGGTTTGATTGTGAGGCGTGTGTTTGGTGCAGGCAAACACATGAAATATATGGCGGGATCTCTGAGATGTTAAAAACAACCTCTCAAGTTTATAAACAGAACCTCTTTTCTTTTAAAGGAAGCTCCAGCACCTCTTCTCTGCTTATTCTTTGTGAGTTTTAAAAGTGATATTCCACTAATGGCAGAAGAGCAAACCTTAAAAACCTGCTTCACTGCCTTCTTATGGGTCACTCAAAGGAATAACCTTCCTCTCTAGACCAAATAGATACACTTGTTTGTGAATTTTTAATACCACAACTCTGGACCTATTAACCTTGCCCCAGAAGAAAAACCTGTGGCATACTGAAATCAAGCACATGTGAAATATGAAAAAATATTTAATTATTCCTTTTGTTCACACTGTACAGAGCTGTGACCACAAACTTACATATCTTGATCAAACGTAGATCTCTTGATCTCTCTTTACAGTATGTACAATGCTTTTCTAGAGTTATCTTAAATCTGAAACAGAGAATCTCTAAATATACAATTGGAAATCACTGATTATAAATTGGTGACTATCAATCAAAAAATTCAGACTTTTTCTGTGAAGCACAATAAATACTATTTTAAAATATTTCCTGTTGTTATTGTCTATAAGGCATTTGTTATCATTCTATACTTCCTGATTCTTTTCTTCCTCATCTTTGTTCCCTCAAATGACTTGAAGTTTCATTGCTTATCCTTGAGTAGACAAATAAGGAGAGCTCATCTTATTTTCATACTAAGGGTTGGACTAATTCTTTATTACGTGGAGTGTTGATGGTTCACAATACCAAACATTCACAGATTCGATGGGAAACCAATGACTCAATCAACTTCTACTTGCATAGTTACCAGCTGTGGGGAAAAGGTCTGTGTACTAAAGGAGGCATTATTCAACTGGAGAGTGACAAATGAACAAGCCTACAGTCACACCCACCTCCCAGTGGGTGATGTGACAACAAATATCATTTATTTCAGTAGTGCTACTTGAAAGGGTGTACAAGGTGTCCTAAATCTCTTTCTTAATATTCACACTGCCTAGGAAGGACCTAGAACAGAATGGACATTGTTTTGTTTAATGGATTGTGTATGGTTCATAACATATATTTTCATGGGAATGTTTTAGCTTTGTGTCAATGCTCATTCATCATGATGTTGTTTGTTTTTTAAAACCTAAATAGAGCAAAAGATTAAGTGACCTCTTACCCTTTGGGATATTTACCAGACAATTTCTTATAAATAATTAAATCCAGAGAATCTGAGGGGTTGTGGAAATCACCTATAATCCCATTATGTCGTACAGAGAATACAAAATACATTTAGTACTGAGATATTTTACTTTTTAAAAATAATTTACAATGTAGCAAGCATTGATTGTATGCAGAGCCTATGTCTTTTGAGATAAACGTTCAGATAAAAAAAAACATGGTAATTGATTTAGGGGGATCACCTTTGACATACAGAAGTCACTTTATGATCTCTTCTATCCTTTGGTATAGATTAGTCACCTTTAAATTAATGTTAACTTTAACATGAAGAATAAAACTTAAATGCTGACTTCAAATGAATGATTGAGTTAAAGATGGCAAAATGTATGAAAAAATTATAATCCATTTTGTTTACTCTTAATATCTGAACAATGTACATTTTTGATAAATTATTCTATTATCCCATTTTATATTTTGATATATTTCTATAGAAGTGTTTTGAAGATATTTCTTGGTCATGTACTTTTATTCGCATATTGCTCCTTGCTTTTGGCAAGATTTCATTTTTATAATTAGCCTTATGTATATCTGGATATTTATTTCATTAGAAGTATGTAATACAAGTCTCAAGATTTCTACTGGTGAACCCTGCAACTGGGTTCAGTTAAGATAAGATTTTTATTTTATTTCTAAATTATGATATCATCTTATCTTTCCTAAAGTTCATGATATCTGAAATTCTCTAGATGTCATACTAATTTCATTATCTTTATTCCCCATATTGGTTTCACATGTTGAAGCCTTAGCTTTATGCATATATAAAGTACTCCCCTTTGGTGCCTGTGCTATATGATTTTTTAAATGGCTAACTCTTACATATAGAAATGCACTATATGTTGAGTGGACTTTTGAAATATAAGTAAATAAAATTTTAGTTTTTTGTGTCTATATGAAATTATATGCAATCCCATCAAATAAGTTTATTTTCTTTTAAAATATTAAAGAATAATAATATTAGAAATAGATTATAACAAGACTTGAGCGCCATCAATGGGTTAACCTCTGCATTAATCACAAGGACAATAGCACAGATCAATGGAACATGTTGGACAAGTGTTTGTATGTACCTACATATATGCATGCATGCACACATATATGTGCATACACACATGCCCTCACACATATATACATGCACACACATGTATGCATGCATTTACACACAGGCACACACAAACACACTCTCCTATATAGGGACAGGTGACAAACCATTTTTTAAAAATATGCTAATATATATATATTTCCCCTACCCTATTTCTTCTCCTGGAAACATTAACTATACCTTGTTGAGCACTTTTCTTATCATTAACATTCCTTTCATTAAAGCTCTTCCCTTGTCTTCAATCTCCAAACTTTTAATGAATTTGCAAATGTCTTCTCAGTTCACACCTGTTTCCTAGGTTGCCATATTGAAGAAATCTGCTACACAATATTTGTTGTACAGTGTATTGAGAAATTTTTCTGTTATGATACAAAGACGTTATGTTCAGAAGCATTTTAAATTAATTTGATTTATGTCATAAAAATTATCTGAGGAACTTATCAAAACACATATAATTATGCCCTATGCCTCTGGTTCTTGATTCAAAAAGTTTGGAGTAATTTCTACATATCTTGAACAAGCTTCCCCAGTGATACCGACCAACACAGCCAATTTTGAAAAGCATTGTCCTGGCACAGGTATCACACACAGCAGGCATTATGTTCTCAAAGAATGATTTAATGGGTAAATGAACAGGCTGAAAATATTCATTTAGGACCAAAAAACCTTTCTACATAGAAACTAAATAAGATGCATTTAAAAACTTATATGAAGTTTATATATTATTCTTTGGAATCTTGCTATCTTGAAACGTGTCAGAGGTATAAAAATGAATTTTGAATCATATCATCATGCAGAGCTTTATGGTTTTGATATACATAATGAAGCCAAGCTTCGTCAGGAATTTCCATGGCTTGTTCCACAAGTACTTTTGCAGGTACCATGATTATCATGCTTAGAGCTCTAAAATTATCTCTACATCTTCAATATTCACTCAGAAAAGTTCACTCTCCTTATGCCATACTGAGGACTAGTTTTAGGGACTTTCTTTCAGATATCCAAAAAGACTTCCTATTCTTTGACAGGCTCTGCATAACTAATTCATTTTATATGGAAGTGAGGTGAGCAGATAGTATTTTTAGAGGCAACAAATAAATTATTTAATATTTTTAGCAAAAGATCTGTAGATTTTTAATCAAAGATAATCACATATTACTATCACTGGTTTATCAGTCTTCTGTTAGTGATGTGGAGCCATTAGAATTCAGAAGGAAAAAATGATATAGAGTCAGCTTCCTTTAGAGGAACATTGAGTGCTTTGTGGATTCTCCAGAACAACGTTTTTGTAAATATTTCCTTTGTCAGTAAACCCTACTCAAATCCTTCTCAAGTGAGTAAGATTGAGTCATCAGTTTCCTGTTGGGATCCTGAACAAGACAGGTAGACATGCTTTGTGGTAACAGAGTAATATGAAAGGCAGGTTAAATATAAAATATATCTTCAGCACTTAGAATAGAGTTGGCTTCTCTAAGTTATGGAAAATTAACAGAACAAGTCATAGGAATGTAAGGTATGCTAAATATGGCATTTATATTAGCACCTATGGTTTAAATCCCTACATATCACCAATGCCTTCTTTAAGAAAAAATATTACATTCATTTTATTTAATGAAGGCCAAGCAAATAGTGTAAATTCAATTTGGATATTTTCATTAAGGCTGCAAATAATGAGCAGATTTGGGGTTTTCAATATTCAGTTTGACCTTTCTAAAAGTACCTAGAAATTATAAAGTATAGTCTCAACTTTATAAAGTATAAAATGACTTTCTTTCCTTAAAGTTAAGCAATTTTCCCTAAATTATTTTGTCTTTTGTGTAAATAGTTTTGTAGTAGGAAGCAAAAATCTAGTGACTACTTAATAATCTTTAACCTATCTGAATGCAGATGTATGATCATATAATTCTGTATGGGTTTTACCAGGTCTAAGAATTCTGATTCTCTTTATTTAGTTTTCTAGATTGAAATACAATTTATTTGTTGAGACATGTCACAACTCTTTTTTATGATAAAGCATCTTAAATTTTCTACTCATCATTAGTATTAGAAAAACTTCTCCGTAAGGACCAAAGATCTGCAGTGTACATATCAAGATGTCTCTGATTATGAGAATTTTGAATACAAAAAATTTAAAAATGAAATACACAGTTTATCTCAAAGTCTATCATACAAATACAACATTTAAGAAATATTTTTTCTCAAGTAAAACTTAAATTATACATAAAATAACAACTGGGTATTTAAAGATAAAAGTCACTTAACATTATGTGAGGACAATGTTTCTTCTTAATTTATTGTAGAAAAAACTATATATTTCACAATGTCATAAATATACCTAACTTCATTTTGATGATGAACTACACTTACCTGAATTTGTTAACACTGAGTAAAAACAGAAATCTGACATAACGCTGTTGAAAAATTTACAATTATTGATGTAGCATAAGTAGAGGCAAAAACTTTAATAAAAATATTGAACTATCTCAGATTTGGGATCAGGGTAAAATGTGCCTATAAACATAATTTTACTGTTTATATAAAATAATCATAATTTTTATCATTAACATATATCTAAAATTAAACTTAAATTTGTTGAGATCTTTCTATCAATATACATACTACATAAAATTATATTTTCTTCATTTTCTGTCACTATTACTCAAATATTAATCACTATGGGGTTTTTTTTCTATAAAATCTTAAGCAAATTCAAAACAATTTTAAAAACACTGAGTATTTGCAATTTCAAACTATTTGCATAGCACATATGAATGGGAAATATTTTGAAGTTATGGCATGAAAAAATAGGAAGGGACTATTAATAGATATGCAAATTAGAAGCTCTTTTTAAAATTGTAAAAATAGGTGTGAATTTATTCATATCTCTATTCTTACTAAAGAAGAATGGGTGCTTAGAAAGGTTGAAGGACAGATCTAAGCTTCCAGAGAAAGACATTTTTGAAAAGAGATTTTAAACATTGAGTTGTTTGTCTTCTTCCTTATTTCCTTCCTTCTTCCCTCCTATGCATGCCTCCTTTCTTCCTCCTCCCTCTCTTCTTCATCTTTTAAAAATGTAGCCCCTTTAAACACAGTAGCACATGGGAGATTTAGCAAGCCATATTATAGAATAAAATTTTGAATGAAAATTGAATGTTTTATATAGGGTCAAATGTGTTTATTAGCATAAAAATAGCGCTGCAATTTAGAAATAACTTTGTTTCCTTTTAATCATAGGAGACAAAGCACATCTCAAGGCATCACCAACACATATTTAAGGACTCACTTTTTCTTTCTCATTTCTCCTAATCTGGAAATATTCTGATATTTTTATATAAAAGAAGAGGAAATTATAGTACGAATGAATTAATTGTTGCTTGAAATTCTTACGAATGAAGTCTAAATTCCCCTCTGAGTCTATTAAAGAGAGGCATTCCTTTCTGCACTGAATATTGGTTTTAAGAGAATACGGAATACACACCGAAAACGCATTACAGCTGTGCCAATCTTTTTGCAATTATTTTGAATAGTTGGCTATTTGCCCCATTTGACAGTTTGTGAACATGGTGAATAATTTAGCATTCATGCTGCTGCTGTTTTGGCACAATTAACATGAATCACATATCTGCTGCTATTCAAACTGATTGCAATATGGGGAAAAGTGAATCAATGCCTTAATGTTCAGATCTTTGTACTCTATTTTTTCAAAATGGCTTGCAAGGCAATGCTAAATAAAACAAAATGAAGACCACTTTGTGTGATGACCTAAAAGCCTCTGAGGACATCCCTCTTTATTAAATTCCTGATACCAATTTAGATGTGGTGTCTAATTTTAGAATTTTCTTGGACAGTCTATCAACTGGACGTCCATGTATTCCAAGCATGTGCAAAATATTTATGGACCTCTGTGCAAAGCCAAAGACTCCCATGTCATTATGTATATCATACGTCCATTTGTCATTCTGCCTAACGTGACTCATAAGCATGACTGTTACACGATTTCTTTCTTATTCTCAGTGGCATAACTTGAGGTTGGTCTTCTGTTGCACTGTTTTAATCTGACCAAAAAATGTCAGTATAATTCAAACTAGATAAGAGATTGGGCTTTGAAAAAAAAAAAAAAACTTTAAAAATATATTTATGGGCCGGCCCCGTAGCTCACTGGGGAGAGTGTGGCGCTGGTAGCACTGAGGCCGCAGGTTTGGATCCTATATAGGGATGGCCCGTGTGCTCACTGGTTGAGTGTGGTGCGTGCGGCACCATGCCAAGGGTTGCGATCCCCTTACCAGTCAGAAAAAACCAAACCAAACCAAACCAAACAAACAAACAATATATATATATATATCTCATAGATTTTCAATACCTTAAGGCAAAAATCTTCTTTTCTAACTGCTCTCATATCTATAAGAAAATCTGAAGGATAGATGATTTTTTTTTTACTACTAGAGGAGTCACTTTTAAATAAAGGACAGACAGGATCATCATTAACAAGTATTTGCTCAATGAATGAATATTAATGTTTAACAGTTCAACTGGAAGTTTAAAGTAATGTGTGCATGTGCATGTGTGTGTGTATACACACACACACACACACACACTTTTTTTAAACTGACACTACAGTCTTGTCTTGGCTTTATTGTAAATAATTGCATGTGTTCTACATGCCATAGAAAAATAATACTTGTTTCAGAGTGTATGAAAAATGAGTCCATTAGTTTTCCACCATTACACTTCTGGATGTGTTATGAATTCATTCATTCAATAAATATTTAGTGACACCTACTGTGTACCAGGTAAAATCCCAAGTGCTGAGAATAAAGAATAAAATGGACTAGACATAGGAAGTACTTTCTAATGGGAGAAAACAAACAGATTCCACATAAATAAGATATACAATATGTCAGGTGTTGACAAGGGCTGTGTGGAAAAATAGATAAAGAGGACAGAAATAAGGGTTACAGTTTTAAACTGGGTGGTCAGGAAAATGCAACCCTATTCAGAATGCAGCCTTTGAATAGATATGTGAAGGAGCTGAGGCGATGAGCAATGCTGCTGTCTCGGGGAAAAGCATGTCAGGCAGAAGGAAGAGCAACATTTGGCCTTTGGTCATTTACGTCCAAGAATGCAGAGCTTAGGGTTTCTGTCCTAAAAACTCTTCCAAGGTGAGAAAACAGAATACTTTCTATATAATTCAGCTATTCCTTTGCATGCAGAAAGCTGGAATAAAATGTTCTGTCATCATTCCAGTGTTATGAGAATAAGAATCTATCATTTTAATAAATGTATTTGAAAGAATGATAGTGCTAGCAGAATATTTGTCCCAGTTTCACCATGCAATTGGATTTTTTTTAAAAAATCATAAATCCTTTATATGTCTAAAATAGTTCCTTTATATATCTAATATAGGTATCATGCTATCTGACTAGAGATTCAAGTACAAATCCAATTAAGTTGTAACTATATAGAGGAAATGTTAAAAAATTCAATACAAGCTCTATTGTCAGACACAACATTACTTAATTTACTCGGGGCTCAGTTTTGCCATTGGTAAAATGGGGGGGATGTGGGGATCTTGTATTGCAGGGTACATGAGGATTAAAGATGCTGTATGAAAGAGTGTCTAGTCCAGTGTGGGCTTATCATGGTCAATGAAAACTGATGCATGTCACTGTTGTGTAATCAATCAGAATGTTTATTATTAAGGTACAATAAGAAACTTAAATGTCACAAAACCCATAAATGCTCATATTTTCATGACAATCACATTGTCTCATATGAACAAACCACTTGGAACCAGAAAAAGGTAAGTTAGTAACATACTTGGATATTAAAGGGCAGGCATCATGTTAAGGGGCATAGCCTGATGTTTCTGTTTCCATGATAGCATAGGGACAGCCTCCCCTCTTCAGAAATGAAAGTCCAGGGGAGATTTAAGTGCTACCTGCTGCCAAGAGTTGGCTTTGGGTCTTTTCTCTTGGCACTTCCATGGCTGTTGTATTTCTTTGTGATTTGCACATTTTTATGTTCACTGTGCTATACATTTAGGCTGATTCAGTTCAAGTCTTTTTCTTCTGGGATATATTTGATCTTTTAGTGGTGATTTTACATTACTACTTCAGAGCATTGTGTTGATTTAACATTGATTTTACAGGAGTCAGTTTTATTTCCTAACTTTTCAAATTCTTGCTAGGACTCTTATTCTTGTCACCTCATACCATCAACAGAAATGTCACCACTTTCTTATCATATTGACTATTTAGAAAGTGAAATATTTAAAATCCAGAGTGATGCATCATTATCCTTATTATTCTGCAGCTTTCATCTGAAAATCTGCCTCACCCATTCATTGATTTATTCATTCATTCACACATTTCAGCTTTCAGAAAAAAGCCTTCATTGGCAACCTAGTGTATGCATGCTGCTTAGGTTAAAAAGGCAAGAAAGGCACAATTAAGTCCTTGTGAACAGAGGGAGGAAGCTGATCTTTAAAAAAGTCATTACAATGTATTTTGAGATTGCATTATAATCACTAAGGATAGAATGTCAGGAATCTAGAAAGAGGCAGGGATAACTGCCTAGAGTTTTGCGGTAGAATTCAAAGATAAGAAGACAATTGAAATGAGTCATGAAAGATAGGAAGGAATTTATCTAAGGATATCTTGGGACTTCTTGTAAAAAGAAGCAGGTTTTGCTAGTTTTCATGTCAAACACCCTTCTATAATTCTCATGCCTACACTAAAACTATAAGCTTTCCATAACTTTGGATATAATTTGTATTATATTATTTGTACCTGCCACTCTTCGCCCTGCTATTGAGAAATTCTTTTTAAGGAAAATGAAGTTTAAGCATAGCATACATAAAAAGTGTGTGTTTAGAAGAGAATATCATAGAATCAGTTTGAATTATGTTACAATCTCAAGTAGTTCTAAAAACAGCTAAATATCCTGAAAAAAAATCATCACTGATATTTGCATTAATTGGTAGTAGTCTCAGAATTATATAATTAAAAATTAGGATATGCGTAGTAAATTAATAGGTAATGCTTTTAAGGACAGAAAAATTCTACTGCATCTCCTTCTTTAGAATTAAGTGTATGGAAAAGAAAGAAATAACTGATAAGAAAACTCAAACATAGAAATGATGACTCTTTCTTCAAACAATGCATGTCTAGGTTTGTGTAGGTGGGAAAAGGGAGCTTCAAAGGTAATGAAGAGAAAGTGAAATAACATGACAACTGAGTACTTTATTACTATTATTTTTATTGCTGTTAGTTGCACTTCTTATTTTTAATAGCATTTGATGATGACTTCAGTAAACACATACACTCGAACACACACAAATGATTAAAATATTACAGAATGAGAAAACTCATAAAAGAAAGGAGAATATACTCTCCAGCTACCAACTAGGAAAATAGAAAAAGTTGGTTTCCACACATGAGCATTCAGGTTCATTCTAAATTTCCCATCTGCTGCGGTTAAAAAAGAAATACATTTTCATTAGCTGATAAAAAGAAGTATATCAGTTCTTCATTAGAGAAAACCTTTCCTGGCACTAAATTCTGGGAGGAATTTATCATGTGTATCATTATTTGAGATGTTGACTAGTATAATGAATGTGGTTTTGCAGACATTGTAAGAGTATTCTTCATAAGATCATTTGTTATATCAGCCTACAAGAAAAGCTAAGGTCATAACATTACATTGTGATCAGTGAATCAATTCCTGTGAGGAACCTGCAAAAACACGTAGAGGAAAAGTGGAGAAATAAGTTAAATCAAATCGTTGTGAAGAAAAGAGAATTAATTTCCCCAATGTGGTAATGATAAATGTAAACTGTTGTGTATTCTAAGTAGTTTCAGTTTTTAGAGTAGATGTTTCCATTTTCATTGTGAATTCAGACTTCTCGGATGGAAAATAGTTTTTAAATGTCATTTTATATTTGAGAAAGAATGAGAGCTGATTAGCCCAAATCAGCTAATTATTATTTTATTGGTTTCACTTGTAGTTGGTTTCCCTAACCCACTTCTGTTGCCACCACCAACTCTTTTCTTCATAGGGTACAGATGGTTCTCATCCTACTGCTCCGAATAGTACATACATTGTCCAGTTTGTGCATCCGTCTCCACATTTGGCTGACCTCCTTAAAAGTTTCTACCTGGATGCTTATGACATCACTTTCTCCAGTTTTTCCCTGAACTGTTTGGGGTTCTCCTGTTTTGTCTGTTCCTTCCTGCAATCCAGAGTTCTGTCGTTAGCCTTTTATCTATCTATGTTGATCTCCCACAGATATCATAATTTTTGTCTCTGGCATTGGAGCTTTAATCAGATTTAACAGATTACTTATGTGTACCTTACTTAGTAATCTGAAAATCAAAATTGAACTTCCTTCTCTCTCCTCAGTCATTTTAGCTCTTCTCCTCTTGCTGGTATCAGTTAATGGTTCTGTTCATCTGTGCCGTAATCATGGGGATTATGAGAAATGTTGTAAAATCCTACTGCTCTGTTCTTCTCTCTATTTAACTTTTCACCAAAACTAGCAGATTTTGCCTCCTTTATACTTCCCTAATTTCTCTTCTCTCTTCTTTTTGTTGATTTGGGGCAGACCATAACGATAGAAGTCTACATGGTCTTTCTACCTCCATGCTTGCTCCTAGGAAATCTATTACTCAGACTGCAGCCAGACTCACTTCTGTAAAATGCAAATCTGTCTATGGCATTCTCCTCCTTAACAACCTCCCATGGCTTTTCATCACCCGTGTTAGAATTACAAGCATGACTATAGACACACATTTGATTTGTCCCCTGTTGATTTTCCCTTCCCCTCTTCTTTGTAGTTTACACCCTGTTAATGACAAAATTGTTCCCATTTCCTGCACCCACACATGCTCTCCTGTTCTGTGGCTTTGTACTTGGAAGCACTGGTTTAACCTCCTCATCTTTCTTCACCTGCTCCTACTCATCATTAAGACCCAGCTCAGGCGATGTCTCCCACAGGAAGCTTCCTATGAAACCGCAGCTAGGCTAAATTCCTATCATCTGTGTTATCTGAGAAATTAGCATGCTGTATCTCTATTTTCTTTTTAAGTAACTCTTTCCCTCACTAGACTGGGACCTCCTCAACGGCAGGAAGTACATCTTGTTTATTTTTTCCCTCCCCACAGTGACTAATTCAATGCCTGAAAAGGATTCCAGTGTTTGAAAATGAAAAATACTCACTGACGTAAGTTTAATTGAAATCATTATCAATACTATTTTTTTCTATCGAATGCATGTCTCAGTGTAATCAAATGAAAAGAATGTAAATCAAACATGTACATTATAGCCTCTTTTAACCCTCAAGAAGAAGAAATTTAACTTTTCTTCCCAAAATGCTAGGAATAGTAAACACTCTCCAGAAACCTTAACTTCAGCCGAATTCTTCTGCATCATACCTATTTCCTTTAACATCAGAACCATGTACTTGACTTTTATCCTAAGTTCCTAATTCACTATCTAGTGTAGGAGGTATATTCTAAATATTTTTTATTTAAGAAATCAATATTTTGTAATTGGGGCTGTCATAGATGTTATGAATATTCTCTACGACAGAGTATTATGTAAGAGCTTTTACATTTTATTCCCCAACTGAAATTACAATTTTATATGGAGCAATATGAATCAAAAAATTCTTACTCCTAACCAAAATAATTAAATATTGCTAAAATTTTAACTGATGATTTTACACAAATTTTATACTGTTTTGGGAATACGCTTTAGAATAGTGTATTTTTAGCACTGGAAGGAACTGAAGATGGAATTTATCTAACCCAACTAATTCATTTGTAGAGAAGGATATTGAGGATCCAAGAAATTAATATGCTAATAGCACATAACTAGGTCATCCCCAACCTGGAAATAGGACTCAGGTTGGGTTTCTCTACTCATACTGTACTGCCTCTTTATTTGTTATTTATTTATTTATTTATTTATTTATTTATTTATTTTTTAAATTTTTTTATTTTTTTATTATTATTTTTTTAAATTTTATTTTGTCAATATACATTGTGGATGATTATTGCTCCCCATCACCAAAACCTCCCTCCCTTCTCCCTCCCCCCCTCCCCCCAACAATGTCCTTTCTGTTTGCTTGTCGTATCAACTTCAAATAATTGTGGTTGTTATATCTTCTCCCCCCCCCCCCCGGTTTGTGTGTATGTGTGTGTGTGTGTGTGTGTGTGTGTGTGTGTGAATTTATATATTAATTTTTAGCTCCCTCCAATAAGTGAGAACATGTGGTATTTCTCTTTCAGTGCCTGACTTGTTTCACTTAATATAATTCTCTCAAGGTCCATCCATGTTGTTGCAAATGGCAGTATTTCATTCGTTTTTATAGCTGAGTAGTATTCCATTGTGTAGATGTACCACATTTTCCGTATCCACTCATCCGATGATGGGCATTTGGGCTGGTTCCAACCCTTGGCTATTGTAAAGAGTGCTGCGATAAACATTGGGAAACAGGTATACCTTCGACTTGATGATTTCCATTCCTCTGGGTATATTCCCAGCAGTGGGATAGCTGGGTCATATGGCAGATCTATCTGCAATTGTTTGAGGAACCTCCATACCATTTTCCATAGAGGCTGCACCATTTTGCAGTCCCACCAACAATGTATGAGAGTTCCTTTTTCTCCGCAGCCTCGCCAGCATTTATCGTTCATAGTCTTTTGGATTTTAGCCATCCTAACTGGGGTTAGATGGTGTCTCAGTGTGGTTTTGATTTGCATTTCCCGGATGCTGAGTGATGTTGAGCATTTTTTCATATGTCTGTTGGCCATTTGTATATCTTCCTTAGAGAAATGCCTACTTAGCTCTTTTGCCCATTTTTTAATCGGGTTGTTTGTTTTCTTCTTGTACAGTTGTTTGAGTTCCTTATATATTCTGGATATTAATCCTTTGTCAGATATATATTTTGCAAATATTTTCTCCCACTCTGTTGGTTGTCTTTTAACTCTTTTAATTGTTTCTTTTGCTGTGCAGAAGCTTTTTAGTTTGATATAATCCCATTTGTTTATTTTTCCTTTGGTTGCCCGTGCTTTTGGGGTCGTATTCATGAAGTCTGTGCCCAGTCCTATTTACTGAAGTGTTTCCCCTATGTTTTCTTTAAGAAGTTTTATTGTTTCAGGGTGTATATTTAAATCCTTAATCCATTTTGAGTTGATTTTAGTATACGGCGAGAGGTATGGATCTAGTTTCATTCTCCTGCATATGGATATCCAGTTATCCCAGCACCATTTGCTGAAGAGGCAGTACCTTCGCCACTGAATAGGCTTGGTGCCTTTGTCAAAGATCAGTTGACAGTAAGTGTGTGGGTTGATTTCTGGATTCTCTATTCTATTCCATTGGTCAGTGTGTCTGTTTTTATGCCAGTACCATACTGTTTTGGTTATTATAGCTTTGTAGTATAGCTTAAAGTCAGGTAGTGTTATGCCTCCAGCTTTATTTTTTTTGCTCAGCATTGCTTTGGCTATGCGTGGTCTTTTATTGTTCCATATAAATGTCTGAATAGTTTTTTCCATTTCTGAGAAAAATGTCTTTGGAATTTTGATGGGGATTGCATTGAATTTGTATATCACTTTGGGTAGTATGGACATTTTCACTATGTTGATTCTTCCAATCCAAGAGCATGGGATATCTTTCCATCTTCTTGTATCCTCTCTAATTTCTCTCAGCAGTGGTTTGTAGTTCTCATTATAGAGATTTTTCACCTCCTTGGTTAACTCAATTCCTAAGTATTTTATTTTTTTGGTGGCTATTGTAAATGGGCAGGCTTTCTTGATTTCTCGTTCTGCCTGTTGACTATTGGAGAAAAGAAATGCTACTGATTTTTGTGTGTTGATTTTGTATCCTGCTACTGTGCTGAAATCATTTATTTGTTATTTAATAATGTAATCCATGTGTTTAGGCTGGACATAAGCCTGCATGTACAGACACACAAATATACACACACACTACATGGAGTGGTTAAATAATAGAATCTTTTTGTTTTTATTCCTACTTGGATCACTAATATAGAAGGCTCATGTCTAAAATTAATAGAATCATTAAGAAGTTGTTATAGAATGTTCTTCTCTGCTTTGCAGTTTCATTCCAGGTTCTATCCAGATATATGCAATAAAATGGAAGTCTGAAAAGTAGTATTTCGTCTCCAGTCTACATAACATAAGATACTCAGAGTAAAAAGAAAAATTTTAAATTCAATTATTAGCCACAAAGAAACTAATTTTCTTGATATTTAAAATTGAATCAAGGTGTAAATAGGCCACTAGCCCGTTAGTTATAAATATTGTTTAGATGTTGAATATTATTTTTAGAGCAAGAAATATACATAGTATCCATTTCTTGTAATGAGACTCAGGTGATAGTGGTTACCTTTAGAACCATTTACAATGCAGTAATCAGAAACCTGCAGTTTTCTATATCCTGAGTCTGATTTCTGAAAATAGCCTTTATCACTTTTTCCAAGGCTGAAATCTGAGAGTAATTCTTCAGAATAAGGAAATGGATCAAAGCCAACTGTTCCACTGGTACTTAAGATGCCAGAAATCACAAGTGAGCTTGCATCATTCAAGAAAGAAGAGAAATATTATATGATACATTATTGGAAACCACCTCAGCTCAACTAAATATTTTTAAAACACTAGAGTAATTATCATTGGTCTGTGTTGTAAATTTATAGCTAAGTGGCATTTAGGAGATTGTTGCTGTATACTTCTAAAAGGATAGTCTTACATTGCCTCTCCAATTCAGTTGCAGACTCTTGATGGAAAGCAACATATTCATTTGTCTTTGAATTATTACAATTTTAACACAGTACCTGGCACAACAGTTCAATAACTATTTTTTGGATTACGTTTCATGTGTATATATGTGTGTATATAATGTATGCATATATAATCATAATGTACATGTTCATATATACATGCATATATAAATATGCACACATACCTATGTGCATACATATAATATGTATACATATATATTTTTTATATATGCTTACATACATAAAATACACAGAATTTACATGCTTTATAATCTTGGGAGGAAAATTTGTTTGCTTAAAAACTGCAGTCTCCTCACTGTCTCACTGTTTTAAGTCTCTCATTACATATACAGCCTTAGTCTCCCAAAGCGGTATTCTTTTATTGTAGAGAAATTGGGGGGGGGACCACCAACCCCCCTACGCCAATAGCCCCACCAACCTCCTGGGCACAGGGAGGCACATTTTTCCCACACCTACTTACACAGGAAGAGGACTTACCTCTTAAATTTTATAACACCTGATTTTTGGGTTATGGGTCAGAGAACTAGGCAAAATGGAAGCAATTTATGTGATACCTATACCTAATGAAATTCTATTATTTAAGAATATTTCATCACCCTGCTACAAAGTACTTTTCTACACATCCCAAAATAGAACATAGTAATTTCTTCAGTTAATCATAGTTTTTAAACACATGGAATGGGCAGAGTTCTTCTTAAAACCTTCAGAATTTCTTTCAAATCCTGTTTTGCTGTTCATCTGAGTATAGCAGTTTTGACAGCCAGCTTTGTCTCTTGCTGCCAAGCCCACCTAGCATCTCCCAGGAACCATGACAATAGTCAGGAAGTCATTCACTTACACTTATTGAGGACCCATTGTGTGAAAGGGATTGTACCAGGAACCTCACAGGAAACAGTCCATCTGATCCTCACCACTGAAGAGGTCCTGTAGTTAAACTGACACTACCAGACAAACATATTCATGAAATATGAATACATATAAACATGGCCCAACACAATATATGCATAGTGTATGATGAGTGTATTATCCTACAGTTAGGATAAATGATTTTGCAAGACTGGAAAAAATTGAATATAAAGAGGGGAATAATTAAATTAGTGATGGAAGCAGCCAGGGGATATTTACCACAATATTATACATAGAAAAATAGGGCCGGCCCCGTGGCTCACTCGGGAGAGTGTGGCGCTGGTAGCACTGAGGCCATGGGTTTGGATCCTATATAGGGATGGCTGGTGCGCTCACTGGCTGAGCGTGGTGTGGACCACACTGTGCCGAGGGTTGCGATCCCCTTACCAGTCAAAAAAAAGAAAGAAAAATAAATTACACATTTTTTTAACTGCACCACCTAGTTGTTTTTACAGTTGAAAGAAAAAGAACGTAGAAAGTATGACACACCCATTTAATAAAAACAGAAAACAGCAAAGTAACAGCAATCAGGGAAAAGGCTTTAGAGTAAATGAGAGGATATCTTAGTTTCTACGATAAGCTGAGCTTTTAGAAATTCACCAAAGTAAGGTATTGGCTTATTTTTCTTTCTTTTCTAATACTTTAAAAGTATACATTTATTGTGGAACTATTAACATTTAAATAAGTCAGAATGGGAAGAATGCCATAATGCCAATCATGCAATTTTTATAAAATTATTCTGAAATTGTATGAGGCAAAGGAAACATGATCTAGCTGCTGGGGTGGCAAACAGCCCGCTGCTGTTAGATAGCTGAAGTGCCACATCCTGCATCTTGTTAAATGTAACCCAATCGTCTTTATTTCAGCAGAAGGGTCTTTATCTTCATCCTAGCACTCCAGTCTTAAAGTAGGCTAAAGCTTAAGTTTGTTTAAAGCTACAACATGATTGTTCTTATAAAATAATTAGTGACATTTGAACCACTTTCTGATAGACTCAATTTAGTGAGAGACTGAGTGGCTTTGTACATTTATTGAATTCATATTTGAAAATGCTGTTGAATTCATTAACAGCACAGCATTTTTGAGGGAGTACAACAGAATAAACGTTAAAAATACTGTTTAGGGTTATAAAATACAATTATTTCTTTAAAATCTCCTTAACATATTTCAATTCTTATGATCAATAAGAAGAAAGTTTTACTGTGGACTGATACTAGAAAGTTTGCTATGGACCGATACACATAAAAATAGAAATTCCATTCAGACTGTGGCAATTGTATTTTCATATTTAACTTTGTACTGGTTTGGGACTTCTGGCAATTATTATGAAACAATAAACACGGACATGAATGATTTTGTAAGTCAAGATATCTATAAGAGTTCATCCTGTGAATTTAAATAACATTTTGTGGGTATCCATCTGTAGATGTGAGAAACTGTTATTGTCATGTTTTTGCCAATGTATTTTAACAATGATACTAAAGGTAAAGAGGAAATGTTCCTGTTGAAACTATTATAGTAAAAATTCCACTAGGGTGGAAAATTAACTTATTTACCAGCCAATCAGGATTCCCTAGTGTTCTAAAAACAGCATGAAACAAAACTTGTTGAACAGTTAAAATACTAAAGAGTGCTATTGACCTATGAGACATAATGACTTAAAATATAAATAGTAGCAGGAGATATTCCCATAATAATTGTACAGGTGTTTCACCTGTTGACCTTAACTTCTCTGCTTCCTAAAGTTAAGTAGGACACTTCTCTGGGAAAATAATTTGCTCTGAAACATAAATACTCACTAACTCATGAAGTTTGCATCTTAGGTTATTAAAACCCGGTCACATGTTGAGGATTTAGTACTAGTAATGGGTCTTCTAATAATTTAAGGCCTGATTTACTATAAAAGATACCATTCTTTCTGTGCAAGCCATGAAAGGTAGAGGATCTCAAATTCACATCTGGCCATGTGCGTCACCAGCAATTTGTTAAGTGGTGAAATGCTGCTCTCCTTCAGTTTGCAGCTGCCTGCAGTTGCAGGGCTGATTAGCAAAGGCAACCTCATGCTTGTTGGTCTTAGTCATGTTTTCTCTGCTTACCTCTACCCTCTCTACTCTTCACACTTTAATTTAGATAGTCTTATCCTTTGTCATCAAACCTGCTACACTCTATACGTAAATTTGGTGCATCTAAAATCTGACATATAATACATAAAGGACAACTTTTCTAACCATAAAATTAATAGCATCCTAGATCCTCCTTTGTCCTTTTTCATTTAACATTTGTGGTGGCCAATATAGTGAATCCCAAGAAGTTGCCCCCTCTTTCTCCAAAAGAGGCTTTCATAATCACTGCTATTTCTTCCCAATATGTACAAAATATCTCCAACTCCCATATTCAATTCTGATGCCCAGAGTCTTGGCCATATTCTGTGACTTCAGAATCTGACTCTAGGCTTCCTGAATGTCTTTGTATTTAGCAATGCCAAATATGATAACTGATTTTACAGCCATAATGGAAGAGGGACATATTCAACTGCATTTCTATACAAAGAAACTTAAATTTAAATGATATTACTACAAATTGTATGTTTATCCCAGGTTTCCTGTTTCATATAATGCATGTATTTTCAAAATTTGTGATGCCTTCCTTTCCTTGAGTTTTATAACCACCATTCTTAATTTTTAAATTAAAAAATAAAAAGAACTTATTACCATTTGGAAACACCATACCATTAAGAAACACTGTAGAATACTCATTTTTATTAATATCTATATTGGCAATATACTGTGATAGTTTTCAGGCCATAGGAAATCTGAAGAGGGGTGTTTATTCTCAAAAGAAATTTGTAATTGTATAAAAGTAATAATAATAACAAACAATGAAATTTTCCGTGTTTTGAAGGAGAGATTAAATGTATTTTGTTTTATGGACTGTAGTATGGTTTACTTCAGCAGCATTTTAAAGGAACAAATTAGAACTCTCTGTAATGCTACAGTCTACACTTCAATAAATGCTTAACATAAGAACTTGAAAAATTTGTGCAATAATATCAGCAAATAAATAAATTCTGCCAAATGATTTATTAAAATTAGGTGATGTCTGAGGTACAATATTTTAACTATCTAGCAAACATTTCTCTGACTCTTTAATTAATTCATTTATTCATTAAATGATAGATTAAGTTTTACTCTGTGCCGAATGCTATGCTGAGCACTGAAAACAAAATGAGAAATAGTTTCTGTTCTCACTGAAATTAATCTATGGAGGAAATTTATTATGATATAAAGTATTAAGAGCTATGATAGATACGTGCACTCTACACCAAAGAAACATGGAAAGAGGGAGCTCCCAGAATACTGGCAAAATATTGTGAAAAATTATGCATGGCATTTTTATTTTTAATATAAAGCAATCTTATATCCTAAGTCCCTGAAGCAAAATCTTGGTATAAGCAGATTAGCTTTAGGGGAATACAATAGCCTCTAATCATGACTAATCCAACAAAATATGTAGACACTCTGTCATCAGCTTGAGTCTTCCACAATAATAGAGAAGAGATTACTACAAGGAATGAAAACAGATACAGGAATTGATGAAAAGAATATAGTGGCAGCAGTAGAGATGTATAAAAAAAAATAATTAAGCATACTAGGCCAAAATAGATACATAAAGATTTATGGATAGTTTATGTGACTTGTGGTAGGGGGAAAAAAAAAAGTATAAATTGGCATTAGAGCACTCATTACTGGGAATACATGTTGCTATCCTCAAAGGAACTTATAATTTGTTTTACAAGTCACAATAGCTGGCACCTAAAAATATCTCAAAATTTCATTGAATGAATAAGTAAATATAAGAGAAACAATGCAAGAAATATAAGTAAAATGCTTCCAAAGTTATTGTATTAGAGTGTAAAGAAAGAATATATTTAAAATTGTGTCTCTAGAACCAAATTAGGTGTACTGGTTTGCACACTGTGGCCAGCACCTACAAACCCATGTTGACAGCTCAATAAAAAGACTACCCTAAGCTTGATTTATTCAATTTTAGTCTTCTTAATTCTCTAAGTGTCTGTCATCTGGGCTTAACAAAACTAAAATTGATTTTAATAGGTTTCATTAAATCTGCAGTGACTGTTTACTAGGTCAAAAATGGGACCACTACAATATATGGCTATTTATTTATTTATTTAAATTGACAGATAAAATCGTGTGTATTTACCATGTACAACATATTGTTCTGAAAGTGAAATGACTAAATCTAGCTAATTAACATATATTCTTTACCCCACATAATTATCTCTGGTGAGAGTACTTTCCACCTATTCTCTTAGCATTTTTTGAAAATTCAATATATTGTTAATTATTATCATCATACTGTACAATTCTATCAAAAATATTAAATATCATTTCTATAAAGTTATACAAGGAGAAATAGACTGATCGTTCCAATTGGAAGTACAAAAGATTGTTATAGATTTTTCTTCTTCTCATGTATAGTCCGCACATGATGGCAGTTCACTAATAAAGCTTTAGTTGAGATAATAGAGTTAAAACCTGTATGAGAGCACGATTCGATATAATGGATATAATTTTCATCTCAAAAAGAAGTTCATAAAGTTCAATTAGATATTTGGGGGTCTTTAAAGTGCTTTAAGTCACCAAGGTCATGTATCAACTTTAAAAACCAACCAAGGGAATAACAACGTTGTCATTTAAGTCCTCAAGTCAAACCTTTTCAACTTGGATCTGTAACTTAAGGAGATTGAAAGCTGGACATATTGGATGCTATTTCTATTTTCCTCAAGACAAAAGGAAAAAGAAAATGAGTTTATGTTGATTGATTCAAAAGGATTAATTCTATGGATATGCTCCAAGGAAAACTGGGAAATTGAATTCACAAATCTTTGTTAATAATAGTGAAAAAATTGTTCACTAATAAACAAGGCATTTTGTAATCTCCTCCATAAGGTGACAGCTGCTTTTGTAGCCAAGGAAGTGAAGTGAAACCTGGAATACAATTCTACCCCCATACCACAAAAGAAAAAATGGGGAGGGGCATAGATTAGATCAAATGATGTTTTTACACTTGAGACAATGTAGAACAGGAAAGAATAATTGAAGTCTCTTTCTTCTAACGCTTGCAATTTGGAGAAATCTGTGCCCTTGAAAATCAGAATGCATTGTTTTTGAAACAGCGTCACCAGTTGGTTTTACCATTATAATAAACCCTTTTTAAGGAGCTTTAATTGTAGGTTTCGGAATTCCTGTTCCCTATCGTTATCAGTTTTAAACTCTTTAAAAACATTTATAACAAAGAAAAAAGGCCTCTTCCTAGAATATGGAGATTGTAATAAACTTACCATCTGAGGTGCAACTTTCTTTTTTTCAGTGGATAACACAGGGAAACTCTATGCATTTGCTCTGCCTAAGTCAGATGTAAAATAATCCTTTAAATGATATTGCTTAGTTTCTTCACTTTATTTGGTATAGATCTGCTTATTCATTTATTTATTTGGTGAGAAGGTGTGTGATATGCCTTTACTGAAAGCAAATAACTAATAACTTCATGTCGTGCAACACTCACCAGCAACCTGCTCATTTCATTTGTATTCTGCAGATGCCTCATTTCTTCCCCCTCACTGCCTAGCCTGGACTGATCAGTATTAACAATGGGATTTTTGTCTCACTTGAAAACTTTCTTGTTCCATAAGTGAGTTGGAGATACTCACTTATAAAAAACTACAGGTATTTTCTGTGTTTTATTGTTTTTTAATACATTAGTATTCAGGAACACTGCATTCATGTATCAGATAATCTAGTAAAGGAATTAAACAGAATAGCAGAGAAAATGCCATCTTTAAGACATTTTGAAATGTTGAAAAATATGGTGGATTTTAAAAAAAAGAAATAGAGGACCATAGAAGTAATAAATCATATTCCTATAACTGGATTTTAGCCACTTTTGGCAACTTGGATATTAATCATAGCTCATGAAATTGTATGCATCCCTTCTCTTGTCACTCTCTGCCAACCTTCACTCAAACTTACTAACCTAGAAAAGTTTACCAGTTAGCTCCATTAATCAAATTCTCAAGGAAAAGGAAGTTTACCAACAAAAGACTTTTCCTGTAATTTTTGATAGCTTTAGTTGTCTTTCTTAGAATCTACAGCCACAAGTAAAGTGACTATTCAGCTGGTTTCTGGTCTCTTTCTGTATAGATTTAATATTTATCACTGTAATTCATTTAAACAATAAGGAATCTTTTATCTTCTGAGTCCCTATTTAATTTAAGTGTCATGAACATGTATTTTGCAAGAGAAGACAGGAAAACACAAAACTGGTTTTTTTTTTGTTTTTTTTTTTTCCAGACTGTTACAAATTCAGTCCAGAGGAGAGAAGAGCTTGTTTTACTGAAATCTCTACTCATGGGTGGTGGTGGTGGTGGGGGGGGGGGTTCAAGGGTTTCAAGGGTGGGGGAGTTAATGCTTCCCTAGAGATTGAATTGCCTTTGCATTTTTACCAATTCCTTCTCTCGACTCATGCTTTTACATGTTGCTTATACTAAAAGCATTCATAAGGGTCAGATTATGAAAAATTTAACTTAATTGCTTAAACATTGCTTTTAACCTGCCATTGCCTGTTCCCAGTGATGACCACAGTAGGTCTTAAATCACTATCATTTTTGGCTAGAACGAATAATACATCAACTATTTAGTTTTTCCAATTAGTAGGATGTCTTCTGATCTTCAAAAGAATTTTTTCACCCGCACAATTCTTTTTTATAAAAAGAAGGTTCAGATTCCTTGTACTAGAAAAACCCTCATTAAAAATGAATTTCCCACATGAGAAGTCACAGTAAGGGCAAGTGTTCAACTATGACATTTGCTGTAATTCTGTTGATCATACGCCTTTCTCAAATACTAATGAAGCACTCCCTTGAAGAAAAAAAAAAACAGGAAATAACAGATGTTGGGTGGAAACTAATATATGTTTTTTACATGACTCAATTGAAAAACACCTTGGGAAGAGTACTGAAATTTGTTTGTTTTTAGTATTGGTTTCCTTCTTGGTGTTTTTTTCTTAGGAGAACTGGTTAACCAACTCATTTTGAAATTCCTAACTCAGTAATTTCCCTTTAAGAGGTCATCTACTTCTGTAGGTTGTACACACTTTTGGAGAGTTCCTCTATTTAATCACTATAAAATGGGGCTGGAGGAAGATTGCAGGGAAAGGTAAGCTTGTTTAATCAAATGCACCATAACTTCAAGTACATTTTATCCATTCAATATTTTAAATACATCTAAAACATACTTTCTCCTTATATTCTTTTATGCACAAATATACCAAGTTTTTTTACCTTTTGCTCACAGAAAGATCCAGAGTATTTATAACCTAGGAAAGTCATTAGAATACCTCACATGAATGAGAACAATTTTTGCTCTTAAATTGCACTGCTTACTGGTATCCCAATTTGTTTCATTATAACAAAAAATATACATTGGTTTCCTCCAATAAATGAAAATATCAAAAACATGTTTCCAATGGAGAAATACTTTAATATGTATTTTCTATGATTATTCGGGTCTTTTCTGGAAAACAATGGTTAACTCACCTGTGTGAAGTTGGAAGTGTTTCTCTAGAATATCAAGTACATTACCCAGAAAGTTGCCACTCTGGAAAATCTCAGTATTCCAAGTTAATATGAAATGGGTTGAGGTTAAAAACTGCTGATTTATTTTACAGAAACGTGTACAACAGCATGGCCATCATATTAAGCTTTGATTCCGTGGCAGGAGTTAATCACATTGGAAAACTTGACATATTAGAAGATATTAGGAACTCAGTTGCAAATATAGTTATAGTACATGATGTAGATTGTGGATTAGAAAATAACTGAAAACAGTGACTACTTTGAAGAAGAAATAAGTGAAAATACTTCACTTATACCTTAAATAAAATCCAATATTAAAAAATCAATATATATTTCTTACTTTTAAAAAGTAGCAAATGATTCAGTAAAATCTATGATTATGGTGCAAATACAGCAGGCTTTATCATGTCACATCTTAGGCCACAGTTTCTCAGAGTAAGGAGTAATTCTGGGAGAAGTGGATCAAAATCCATATTTCACATATGGAGCCAGATTCTGATAGGTTCCGACAAATACCCACCCAGGTCCACCCCAACCTTGCTTCTACTTCTGTGGAGAAATAGGTTTAACCATGATTACCTCTCAGGGTGTTTAGAAGTTAAAAAAAAAAAAAAAAAAAGTTAAGAACAACTTTGAGAATCAGTAGAAATATAAGATTCTAAGTACATTTGCATGTATTTCTTAGGCATGCAGTTTTTTTTTTTCTCTTTACCTTTTCTTTATTTAAATCACAGTTAAAATATCTATGCATGGCTGGACTTTTCTATTTTATAACTTAATAGTTCTAGGACAGTTACGTTTGCCTTAAGAATTTGCTACTTTTACTCTTTTTAAATTAAAAAAAAATCTGCAGGAAAGTAAATGTAAATATGAATCTATTAAACTTATAAACATCTGAAAAAACACAAAGATCATAAAAACTTCCATACATACATCAAGTTTTTAAAAAAATAATGTGTATGTATATAAATGTGGGAGTGTCTATGCTACCTGCTACCGAATTCCAGGTATCAACATCAATTTAAATTATTTGTTTTACAAATTAAATGACTCTGTCCTGATTTTGTGGTTCTAAATCTAGTTTGAATGTCTGTCTTCCCCATGGAGTCGATTCTGGACCACTTTTATCTTAATTTACTTACAACGTTTAATTTTTCCTGGAACACATCAAAATGTGTGTCCAGGCATTATACAGAGGAAGTGGATACATTTCCAAATATGCTTATCCTATTTAAATTTGATAAAGTAAACTTGCTCTTCTACTCTATGTAACAAGAACTAGATTAAGAAATATATTTTAAGTCATTTAAAGATATATTAATGAAAATGATGAAACTATTTAAAGTATTTAAACTAATTAGGTATATTTCAATAGGATGATTCATTAGTTCAATCCTCTAAATAATCCCAAAGTGACATGAATTCCTCTGCAGAATGAATGTCTATAGAGAGTAATCCATGGAAGACAGACAAGCCTCTTGTCATTTGTAGCCTTAATCCATTGCCTAGAGCATGAAAAGTGCTCAGGATAACAAGTGTGGGAATCAGTAAAATCAACATTATTTTTGGATCTTATTTTCTTAACAATACTGACTGATCAAGGCTTGCGGAAACTGACAAATACAATAAGATTTGTTTGATGAATCAATCTAGTGGAGTACAGAGAGAATCCCTCCTCCCCTTCCCCCACTCCTCCTTTTAAATCCTCTTCTTCTGTCTTCTTCATTCATCTTCCACCTGCCCTCACACAAACACACACCGAGAGAGAAAGAGAGAGAGAGGGAGAGACAGACAGACAGAGAGGGAGAGGGCGCTGTTCTTTCTCTATTGGTCTGTAGACATTAAGCAATGAAAGCTGAAGTGACAATGCTTAGATCATTTTTTGTTAAGAATACTAAGCCACTTTCAGTCAGTGTTTGTGTTTTTAATTGTGAACCTCACCCTCTCCTTTCAGCCAGGAAATTCCATAGTATTGAAGTTGAGTTTTCTCTTTTATATTTAAAGTGGTGTGTGTACGTATGTGGAGGGCTGGGGGAGGGAGCAGCAATGGTAGGAGGGGTCGGACAGAGAGAGTTGGGAAGAAAGTTCCGTCCTGTTAACTTTTATACAAAATCCCCCAATAACATCCTATAAGGATATCAGCTTTCGGAAAAATTGAAAGAAAAACAGAAGAGGAAATTCAGACGCCACAAACAACATGCCTGTTTAAGAAAGACCTAACAGTGTTTGTAGGACTGTCTGAATACATGCATATGTGTCCCACGGAAAATTTAGTAACCCTTCACCATCTCATGAAGACACAGAGATGTTCTTTTTATGTTGGTCCTTGACACTCAGCAGGGACTTTTGTGAACTTTGTCATCTTCCTCTGCCCTTTAAACCAAAAACTAGGGATGTGGCTTTAATTAATGAGATGTGATGCATTAAAAATGTTAGCCAGAGCATTCCAGAAGCTGGAAAACCATAGACGTTTTTAAATTCTGAGTATCCTTTTGAGAATCCCCTGTTGTAATTTATAATTCTCAGTGGACCTATATTTGTCTTGAACTGATTGTTGAAATGGGCTTTACTAGGAATTTCTTCGCTGAAATTGCAGTGGGGCGGGGAAGGAGATGGCTGAGCCTAGGGGGTTTGTTTGGAGGAGGGAATGATCTCTAACAAGGCTTTAAAACCTTCAGTGGTTAAAGTTATATGGACGAGAAGCATATAAATACACACACACTCATGCACATAATGCACAAGTTCAGTGGGCTTGTATAATGAACACGAATTATAAATTATGTAGGTAGCAGAATTCAGATTTTTAATTCAAAATTGCACCCCAAAATGGCTATAAAACAGCGCTTGCCTTGGGAAGTAAATTTATAGCTACATGCCTTTCACAGGCACGCTGGAGGGTTCTGCTCCCGGCTGTAATCTCTACGAGATGTTTTTTGCATGTGTTGTGTGACAGGAGGGAAGGGGAGTGGGCTGAGCTCGCCTGTTCTCCCATTGTCAGCTGGTCTAGTGAGTGTTGGGAAAACCTGTCTGTGGGATCCTGTGTCATCTCTCCCTACATGTGTACAGGAAAAGTCTGCGCTGCTCACGGTTCCTCTCTCTCTCTCTCTCTTTCTCTCTCTGTCTCTCTCTCTCTCTCTGTGTGTGTTTCCCTTTCATTCTGCTTCCTCGGAGGAGCCGAATGAAGCAGGGAGCAGGATTAGAGTCCGCCACCAGCTATCGGAGGAGCGTAGATAAAAGGAACTGCTTCTTAAGCACCACTGCAGCAGCCCTTGCTAATTTTTTTTTTTTTTTTCTCCCCCACACACAACAGTTGTGCCTCATTATCCCGTGCCTGGCTGGATTTTTTTTTTTTTTTTGGAGGGTTTGAAGTTTCTGTGCTTCAGTGGCTGTTACAGAAGAAGAGGTGTTAGTGTTGCCATGAGGTCTTGATTGTCTACATTTATGAATGAAACTGACCTAAATCACCTGTTACCTCCAGTTTCCAGATTGTTTGAACTTCTCTGGCCGCACAATACAGGAAGGAAGACTGAAGCAGCATAGGAACCTACAGCGTCTGCAGCATGGGCTGGTTGACTAGGATTGTCTGTCTTTTCTGGGGAGTATTACTTACAGCAAGAGCAAACTACCAAAATGGGAAGAACAATGTGCCAAGGCTGAAATTATCCTACAAAGGTAAATATTTTTCTTTTATCTGGCTAGCTCTGTAATGCCTTCCCTTTCATTCCTTGAACTCCCTCCCAACCCAAACCATCAAACCCTTAGTTTGACCTGGGAAACCTATGTGATTATGTTTATCTTTCTGAGATGATTTAAACACTTTTTTAAAAAAGCCTGTCTTCGGTTTGATATATGACAATTTAAATGCAAACAAAGAACATTTAATCACATTTCCAGAGAACTGCATGCCTGGTACATGCTGACCCATGTTCTGTTAATTTTTCTGACTTTACTTCTATTAAAGTATTTTTTAAAAACACTAATGCCAAAAAGGTCTCTTTGTAGATGTGCATGCCTCACCTATAATAATTGTTATAATAAATTGTATTTTCTTAGTTTTAGACACTAAATGGTTAATTGTCATCATGAATATTCAGTTTGTTCAAATCTGACAATCAGATGCCTAACATAAGCGGTAGATCACGGTTTGCCAAGAGAACATAAACTGGAGAGAACAGACTAGTTTTCCTACAGTGTGTTATGATTGTACAAAAGACTGTGTATTTGGCTAATTGTTGTAAAGCTAAAGGCTTTGAAATATAATACTATTTAATTCCGTATGTACTTTAGTGAGAATTGAAGAGGCGTTACTGTCCAGTTGCATAGCTAGTTGCGTGAACTTCTCCTTAAAAAAGTATAAATTTGACAAAGGAAAAAATAACCTGATCACATGGTAATTTATTTGGTCACAGTTTAAGTATGTGCTTGTTTTTTAATGAGGATTTTAAAGAAAATATTTGTTCTATATTTGTTTAGATAGATTTTATAGATAGATGTATAAAGTAATGCTAAAATAGATTTCAAAATGATATATACAACTTTTAGTGGCAAAATACGTTTATATAATTCAAGTGTTATTAAAATAGAGTTGAAAATTAAAATGTTTTAACAAGCAGATATACTCCCTAAGGTGTTGATTTCGGTGATTCTCAGATTTCTAGAATTGGGGGTGGGGCAATGAGAAGCTTCAATTATGCTCCGCTTTTAGCCTATAAGGTCAAAGAAAATTATTGAATCTATCTATGGAGATGTCTGTCTACTGTACACTGCTCTTATGCCAGAAAACATATTCTTTAATTTTCACATGATGGAGAACATCTTTTTCTGAATGCTGTAGTGTGAATAAAGATCTCGAATAGAAAAGAGAAATGCAATTTTCACACTTTGGATTAAATAATTAAACACCTATTAAAAGTGTTTATTTGAATTCAATACTTGTCAGAGAAAATACATTTGAAAATATTTTTTGGCATAATTTCTTGGGTGTCAAATTGGGAGTATATTTTAAACATCCACAAACAGTCTTGCAATTGTACTTATTATGCAAGTTTTAAAGAGATCCTATAACGTCCCTTAAATATTTAATTCAATCTCTATTATGTTTCTATTCAGTAACTGTCTTTAAATTATTTCCAGAGTATATGATATTATGGCATCTGTGTTTTTATCAGTTTTTGCTTTCCATTTTTACTCCATGAGAAGATACCATAAAATAATTCTTAGGTTGGTGGTCCACTTTATCCAAGTTTATATTTCTTATGAGTAAGTTGTATATGCAAGTTTAGTTCTAAAAGATGTGAATAGCTATATGCTATAATTTTAGATTAACAAGTTTGAAATCACAAAAAAACATTGTTAAAATCTAGTTGCTTTAGATATACTTGCCTAAGTGCTAAAGGATTTGTAATATAAAATAAAAATAGGGAAGTATGCATCATTATTTTGCAATAATTTTATTTCTATGGTAATAGATTACTCTCCATTAAGGGGGGGCACCTATCCTTTCTATATATTAAAAAAACAGCATTTAGTTAGAACACCCCTTTGTCATGCACACATGCTTTAAACTTGTCTGATAAAGCAGGCTGTATATGTTGACAAGATGAATATATTTGACATTGTCTTTACAAGCCTTTTTTAGCAGTGAGGTCCATTAGAAGTATTCTGCTTTCCTTTAAATCAAAAACTGCCCTACAGCTGCATAATTCTATTGTTGTACCTAGAACTTGGCAATTTGGTAAAAGAAACTGTAAAATGAACAACACCAAGAAGAATAAAAGAAATGGTCCAAGCAATTTTTCTTCTGTCATTTTATTGGTCTGTCATTATCTTTTTGTCTCTACTTGTGCACTTGTTTTGCCAAAGCAAATGCCAGGTAGCCAATTATCAGTACTTTGTTTCTAAACTATAGTAGAGATTTTTAATTTTTTTAGCTACTTCTTGTTCCTCCTTAATTAGATGTCAAACATGGTTAAAACAGCCATTGCATTGCCCTTAAATATATTCCAGCATGATTCATGAAGAGTTAAATCCCTGCCAACCTTAATTTCCCATGGTCACTTGTTTTCAAAGATCTACCATTAACTCACTCATTGCTCAGGTTGCCAAGATGAAGTTTCAGGCAACCACTATGCTTACTTCCTACTTCTCATCTTGCCTGATGGGAGATGAAAGAGACTTGATGTGAAATGAGAAAGAAAAAAGAAGTAAAAACAAGCAGCTTTTGTAGTGGATGTATGTACATATCTCATAAGACACCTCTTTGCTTTTGAGGAAAAAGGCATTGAATAGATGTGTTCAGGACCATCTGGAGAAATGATAATATTAGAAAAATGGGTTAGGCTGGCTTTTCCTCTGAACCAATCTGATTTAGAATCCTTATGGGGGAAGAAAACGTGAGAACTTTGTAAATCTCAGCAGTCACACAGAAATTATCCTTAAGTAATATTCACTCAGAGATAATTTTGCTTTCCTTAAATATATGTAATATAGCTAAATGTTAAAGGGCTTCTTTTTAAAAATTGGTGCATAACTGTTTATTTCCCTTGCAAAACTAGTCAAATTTCACTTTTCTCCTGAAATACCAGAAAAATCATATAATCTTCCATTTGGGATATGTGGTGCAATGAAATCTTCAGGAAAAAACCTATGTGAATCACTAGAAAATAAATTAGGTTTTGGGTTTTAAACAAGTGACAAATGTTCCATCCTTCAGTGTAATGGAGTTTTCTAGGACACTATGTGCTTAAGTTTTAGTAGAAATCAAAGACATATGCAACTCTCAGTGTGATGGTGATCCTGTGAATCCAAAGGTTAAATCAATTATTTTAACCTTACTTTCATAGTCAGGACTCATAAATAGCACTTAAATAAATGGAAGACATATTAAAGGCATTCTTTTCATATTTCCTAAAGTTTTTTTTTTCCAGAGTCAAGTTGTTTAATAGTTGAAAGAATGTGATTATCAGTAGTATAAAAATTATCACACATATCTTTCTGATACTAGAAGACAGTATTATTTAATTAAAAATTCTGAAGTAAAAGTTGCAAAAGTTTTTTCTCTACCTTTTTCCTTTTGCTCAATAAATTATAATCTCTTCAAAAATTAATTTAAATGAATAATGGTTTGCTAATTAAACTGGTTGACTTTCATTCAGAGATTTTCTTTACTTTTGCCAAAATAGTATGTGTGTATATGTGTGTGTGTTGTGTGTATATGCATGCATATACATACATATGCATATATATACACACATACATGTACACACATATGTTTGAGTATATGTATGAATGACATAACTTTATGTTTCTATTTTATGGTTGAGAAGAGTAATCTAGGCAATCTAACAGGTTGTAAATTGCAATAAAAATTTTGATGAATAAAAGTGTTATTGGCTTAAAATTACATTCATATTTTAAGTTGTGTGTACATATTAGAGTGGGTGTGATCTTTTGAGTCCCATGAAAAGTTTTCATGGATATCTTAAGTATTTACATAATAGTATAGAATGGAATTTGTCTTATACTAAAACCTCTTCACACCTAAAATGGAATGTTTTTCTAGGAAAGATAGAGGGGGGGAAAGGACACACACATGCACACACACACACACACACACACACACACGCATATATGCATAGAGCAAAGTTATAAATTCTTTATCAAGTCTTTTTCAAAAGAGAGCTACTGCATATTTGGTACCAAGTCTCTCACTTGCTGATTCTTATAACCTTTCTTCTCAAATTCTACTAACTTTAAAAATTATAATTTGGTTCTGGGATCTTGAATTTAAACACACTCAAAAGTAGAACTCTTTTTTTACCTGTTCAGCAAGTATGTCCTGGCAAGATAATAAAAATGAACATAAAATAAAACAAAATTCTCAGTCACACATCTCGTGACTCAGTGCAAGTCAGATCAAGTGAGGGCTAGTGAAAGTCTCCAATTTGTGGCTTCTTTGCTTAAAGCTGCTAACCAGATTGGCCTTTGAAATAATAATTTATGTAGTGTAGGCTTTAGCAAGTAAGAAAGTAACTAAGACCACAAAACCATTTCATGTAAGCCTCTAACCCATCAACTTTGAATAACGATATTCAGTCATTACTAGCTTAAATAAATCTGAATACTGAATACTTTTTCCAGTTCTAACTTTTTATGTTGTGTTTTTCTCTTCATATGAATTATTTTCAACACTGAGTGACATGAAATTCTTAGATATTTAGCCAACTAAATGGATGTATAGATCTGTGATATCTAATTTCTCTTTGTTTTCTTATTTTTAATTATCACACATAAATCAAACAAATAATTAACATATATTGTGATTTGGGATCACTTATATTTAAATTTTATATTCACAAATTAATGTAATCGAAGAATCTTTAAGGAATAAATTAGAAATTAATTAATAAATTAGAAATCAATATGATTGCATATATTTCTAGCAACAAAAATAAATGTAAAACTGTTGGTTATAGAAGATATTATGCTTAGTGTAAATATATGATTGTATTGTGAATTAAATTTTGCTTCATGTTTTCAGATGTACGCTTTAAGAGACTTGTATTTTAATATTACTATGAACGTTCAGTTGTCTGTGATAAATTGTGTGTTTTAACATCTAATCCCAATTTGTCTTATTTAAACTTCAGTGACACCCAAGTGAACTTCAAAGGTCAAAATACCACACCTTTACACTTTTGGAAGAGTTTTAAAGTATAAAGTCAGGATCATCCTACATAGAATTTATTCTTGAATCTTTCTAAAATCTTCCAAAGTAACTAGTACTAAAATACATTTTGAATTGATTATCATCTAACAACTTTCATTTACAAAGTCACGATTTTATATCATGGAGATCTACATATTAATTGAATAAGACATTGCTCTTATCAAACTTTTATGGGAAAAAATCTACAGTAAAATGATCTATTGCTGCAAAGTTGTAGGTAACATCTCCAAAACTCATGACACTATTGAACTAAGTTTAATGCATAGAGTTAGAGTTTAGTTTAAAAGGATGGGCAGGTGTAATCATAAATTAGAAGAAGCGTGACTCTTGGAATGGCTTTTACCCCTCGTGATTTCCAAGGTGCTATTTAAAAGAATTATCAAGATTTGCAGTTCTATGCTTCCACTAATAGGTGGCACTAGCAATTTGTGACAGCTCTTTCATTAGTTTGGAAATGGGTAGGCTGCTAGGATAAATACACACAGAATAATGCGTGGATGCCAAGCTTGGAAAAACTGTCATAAGAGTCATGAGATGTAAAATACACAAAACAGAACCATTTGTTAAAATGGAATTTGCTAAAGATTTTGATGTGCTCATTGCGTGCATTTATTGGTATGCTTTGACCCTGAAAAAGTAAATGGTTATAAATAAAAAAACAAATAAATAAATAAATACATTTTAAATTAAATGGGGCTTTATATATGAAATTGATCTGTAAAATGTAAAAAAAAAAAAGAATAATGAGTGAAGTACTGGTGTAACCTCACTCATCATTTTGTTTTACGTTTTATATATATCCTAAATCATAAAGTGTGCTTACCAGGAATGAGGTAGCCTGCCTGTGGCATGTTACTGCCATCATTTATAATAGGAGATTTTGCTAGTTGAGAAGGTAAAACAATCTTTAGAAAATTACATCTGGTTAACTTTTAAAAGAATGACTCCTTCTAATTTGTAAATTGTTTTAAATTATCCCAATTAAACATATAGAAGAATCAATAAATTCTATCTAATACAAGTGCGTCTGAATGTCTCCAGCTACTATCTCCTCCTATTGCCAAGACATAAACATGAGTATAAATAGGGAATTTGCACACTATTTCCAAACAGTAACAAAGCTGGACTCTGTCAAGCCCAGGATAAGAAAATATACAATTTATACTTGAATTAGGGAATGAATATAAGCAAAAATAAAATTCAGTTGATAAATATGAAGAATTATTTGGTCTTAGTATTTTCTACAAGCTTAGGGTAAAACTTAAAAGGGACCACAAGTTTAGGGAGCCTTGTCATCTCCTGAATGAGTCATTAAACCTGAATTTCTAGGTTTCCCTTGCTTGGAGAGACGTGGCGTGGGAAACAATGTTGACCAAACCTTACAGCAACTTAATGTGTTGCTACAATCATAAACATGTCTTTAGATAAAATATAGCATCACTCACTTGAGTCTTCATCAGCAAACGAAATGAAGGTTAGTTCTATCAAATACATCAATGATTTTAGTCTGCGAAACTGCTTAAGTGAATCATCTTTGTTGTGCCAGATTGTGAGATTCCCAAGGACAGATATGTATTTTTTTCTTCTTTATATTCTCAGTGGCTAGCACAGAGTTACTCATTATTGAATGATTTTGTGCTTTATTTGACACACAATGTTTTTTTAAACCCCAAATATAGCTGTTAATGAAACAAAATTCTTTTTTGGATTAAAAAAATGCAAATTTATAGTGAAGCAATTTATGATAAATAAATTGTGCATTATAATGTTGTGGAGAAAGTAAGTGTGGTGCTAGATGCTAGGATTGGAGGATACCAGCTGAAGCATTTAGGGGCACACAAGCATGCAGAGAGCACAGTACCTCCGCAAGCAGTAATATCACTTTCTGAACCATACCTGTTCCGGGACTGAACAAGAAAGTATCCGAGTCATGTTTGTTTTCCTGCAGATAAGAGATGGAAAATGGACAACAGTAAAAACATTTTGGAAGACTTTAGGAACCAGGTTGAGGAATTGTTTAATTTCTTTGAATGAATACCCTGATCTTTCTTATTCTCTTATCATGTCACAATACATACGGCCAGAAGAAAAAAAAAAAGAGAAAGAAAGAAAAAATGGAGACTACTTTAAAACCAAATAGTGGCTACAGATTAAAAAAAAAAAAATGAATCTAAATGTTTGCATAGAGCACATCAGTCCTACCAAAAGTTGAAAGTATAATCGCTAAACAATTCAGGTTGTCTATTTTTCATTGTCCATACTGTTGGGGAATCCTGGCTTTGCTTTCTGACGAGTGACTGAGACTTATCATTTAACAGCCCTCCTGGCTTCCTCTGCTCTACTTATCAAGAGCAACAGTTGCTCATTGGCCCTTGTGTTTCATCTTCAAGTCAGCCTCTTTCTTTGCTTGGCCTTTTGTTCTGCAGCTGGGAGTACCAACTTCCATCCCCAGCCCTTGCTTCCAAGCCACCACTTGCTCAGGACAGTCAATGTGATAGGAAATAGTCCCAGGGGTGTTTGCTGAAGTGTGGGTATACAAAATCTATGCTGAGTTCTTTAAGATCCTGAGATCATATAATTGAGATAGCGGAAGAGGATAATAGGCCAATTTCCTGAGTATACTCGTAGGTTATAGATGGATATATAGAATATAAATGAATTTACAGTGTTTGATGGAAAAGTCTTTTTAAAAAATGTTATTTCTGTGGCAACATAGAAATATCATCAATAAAGGAGAGTAGGATAACTACCAAGAGCACTGTTATGTGCAAATCCTAGCTACTAAGTGGTATTAAAAAATTATTAAGGCCTGGTACCAAGCGTTGGAGAATATATTTGGGCAAAGCTAAAACAAAGTTGTTTACACCTGAGGTCAAATCCAAGCTTGCAAGTACTCATGAATTTTCATCAGATGTTTCAGAAATGTTAACTTTTTATCTTCAAATCTGCAATTTCAGTAGAATAAACTCTGCTCTGTGGTTACTAACCTTTAAATATCAGTTTAAATGAAATTATATTTTCATCAGCTTTTCAAACTTTAATTATTTACAAAAGTGAGTTATTTTTATTATTTCTTACTTGCATTCTATGTATAAGGCACACCCACAAAGACACAAATCATCTGTCAGATTTCTTCATGAATGAGTAGATTCTTAGATAAATAAAGTGCATACAGTAGGACTACTAAGGAAGTGCTATCACTTCTGCCTAAGGACGTGTTTGCTTTTAATATGAAGACATCTACAACATCTGTAAGATGGGTACTAGGAATTAAAATGCCCTTGTAACTGTGTATTTCCGTTATATGCCAAATATCTTTACATGTGAACTTATATATTGCATATATCTTAATTCACTTAGCTCTTTGTTATCATTCAGGATGTTTTGCTGGCTCACTTAAGAAAAACTAGCTTCATAACAAACAGGCTAGTAAAATCTTAGAACATTTCATAATATAGTAGACAAAGTTGTAGGTTCATGGTATCTTGTGACACAAATTGCAAAAAGTCCCTTCTGGAATTTTGATCATAAGAGTGTAATTCCTTGTAGTTGTACAATTGTTTATAGATAAAGCAATACATAAACTGGTATGTTTATATTTAGTATATGTATATGTTTGTGTGTAACCATAATACTCAAATATGAGAAAAGTCACATGCTGTCATTTTTCTAAATCATATTACATTATTTGGGAATTATGGGAAGTGGAATGCCGGTCATTAGAGTACAGGGTTGGAATGAAGGTCTTGGGAGATGGTCTCTATCTTTGCTTGGTGTCAGGATTTAAACAGTTCACGGTTGGCTAGGATCTTCTGCCCTTTATGACTGGCCTTCCCAGGGCATCTTCTACTGTCTGTGCTTCGGTCTAGCTGCATTCTTTGCTCTTTCTTAGGCACTGCTACTCTAGCAAGTTGCCAGGATGCCCCTTTCAGAGGCCCTTCCACTAAGTCTCCTCAGCATCTTGGTCCAGACCACAGTGCTTAGTGTCTTACCTCCACAGGTTTGCACAAAATCTTTCTACTCTCAGGCACTTTCATATTCAAGGTACAAAGTGTGATCAAGACACAGATTTTCCCAACACAATAGCCTTTCATCTTTCCAGGTTTGAAATATATAACCTTTTTAAAAAAACTGATTCTGCCCCTCCCCCCTTTCCTCTGGAAGTACAAATCTACGATCCATATTGTGTTGGTCTACTCAAATAAATGTTATTTAAGGCTATCCTTTTGAAAACAAAATCCTGTTAATTCTCCCTTGGGGGCATGGGAAAAATTTCCAGGCCTCAAAAATAAAAAGCCCTCATGTTGCTCATAGAGGAAGGTTAGAAATCTTTCCTTTTTAGCATCTGAATCCAGAGCAGAGCAAACAAAATGACAGTTTTTAAATTAGGTAATCTTTACACTTTAAATTTTCACTAACTTGATCCCTTTTTCCTCACTGGCCCACCCCATGTGTAACCATTCTCAATGTCCTGCAGTTTCTCTCTTGAGTCTGCCTCTCAAATCTGCCCATTTCCCTCTTCTGGTTTGTCAGGCCCTTATTATCACTTGACCTGTTACTGCAATAGCTACCTATAATTATTATCTCTTTTTCTGTCATCGCTGGCTAGAATTCTTTCCTAAATTCAAATCTAATTATGCCTTTCACTTATTTAAAATTCCTCCTGATTAAAGCCCAAACTCTTTAGTGTGACCTGTAAGAATGATCAACTTAAAGTAGTCTAAGGAACAGAGGACACTATTTGGAGGTCCTGTAGTTGTTCATACTCCCATATGAGGATGTAAATGGCTGAATAAGGATCATGATAATGGGAATGAGAAAGAAAGCCTGGAGATGAGACACATTGAAAGTATAGATGAATTAGTGATTTGTAAATAATTGATTATGTGTAGGTGAGGACCTCGAGAATTCAAGAATGACAAGTGGGTAATACAACAATTTGTAGTAATGGATAACTGATAAAAAGTGAAACTTTCTTCAACTTGCAGCCTGGGCCATGGCCCAACAGAGTACTCCCTTCACCATATCATTTCCTTCCTGGGTGCATGTCCCATAATGGCACATCGTCCCCGCTCTCGGTTGTTTGCTGATACTGTCCTCTCCAATAAATATTTCCATGCCAAGTATCCCTTTTGGCAAGGCTTTAGAAGAGACAGAGAGGCATAAAGCACAATATGGTAACTTTCCTGAAGAAACTTACCATTTGGGAGAGGAGAAGACACAGATTGTAAACTTGTTAACGTTGCATCTGTTCTTTATCCATCCTATATTCCCAGTCACGTTAAGTATAGAGTTGTGTGCATGACACGTGCTCATTAAATACTTCTTGAATGAAGTGGTTTAAGTAATAAGTAAGCGGCAGATGATCATTCCAGGTGAGAGGGCTAAGGAGAGGAATTGAGGCCATACGCACAATGAATTCGAGTACAAAACATAGCCAAGTTTAATTTGAAGGTTTGGAAAATGGTTTAGTAAAATATTTGATTGGAAGAAAGATCATTTAAGGCCACTGGAACAGATTAGATATAGATAAATGGTAGAGAATTTTCAAACAGAGCTTACAGGATTTAAACTTTAGCAAATAGATGATCAAAGTTTTTAAAGTTTATAAATGAGTGACACATGCAAAGCAATGCTTTAGGAATCCAGAAACCTGGGAGTATGCCTCCAGTTTTTTTGAGTTATCTGAATTTTTGAGTCGTCTTCTGAAATGCTGAAGAAAGATTCTGAAACAAATGACTACAGATCAGACTGAACTTCACATTATGACCCATTCCCCTGAGATACAAAGACTTTATATGTGGACATGTAGTTTATCCTAATTTACATAAAACAATATATCATCATGTGTCCGGAAGAATGCAAATCACATTTTGAAAACTGACAATATTTATGCATTAATATAAAGTTTTTTTTTTTTTTGACCGGTAAGGGGATAGCGACCCTCGGCTCAGCCAGTGAGCACACTGGCCATCACTATATAGGATCCGAACCCGCTGCCTCGGCACTACCAGCGCCACACTCTCCTGAGTGAGCCACAGGGCCGGCCCTAATGTAAAATTTTAAAATCCAGCATCTAGCACCATTTAGGATAAAGCTCACTACCTATAAATATTCTACACATTAGGTCCTTCAACTTTTCTTAGGTTATGGCAGAGCATACATTTAGATCTTTTGATTAGAAATCATACACACATTGTTCTTTATCATAATGTCACTATTTGGGCAAAGCAAGATACTATGGATGACTTCTTTTTTTTCCTGTTCAATTAACTGTATTGTGTGAGTTTATCATTCTTTTGATGAAGTTGTTTTGTTTTTTGTTGCTGTTTGCTTTTCCTCTGGGCTGGTATGCAGGGATTCACTCCTTTGCACTTGCTTCTAACCAGATGAAATTGGAGGCTTTGCTCAAAAAAAGCGACTCCTCAGATTCCATTTCTCTGTTAGGCTCTCATGGGCTGGCCCGGAGCCACCAAGTTTCTTACTTTCACTGCGTGATCTTCATGTTCAACAGTCTCAGAGTTCTTTTGCTTCCCAAGGTGCCTATTCAGTAAAGATTTAAAGTTTCCTTTGCACACTCTAACACAGAGACAGCCTCATCCAGACAACTACTTAGGAAAGATTTCTAACATACCACAAAATGAGACCAAAGGATTAAAAAAAAAAAAGAAGTTTCTTTCTGGCACCCGTGAAATCACTTAGCAAGGCAGGGTCAATGTCTGTTTTGTCCACTCTTGTTTCATCAGACCTAGATTAATACTTAATGATTGGCTTTGCTCTTTAGCTGTCAAAATGGAGAAAATGCTACTCTATGAAAAAATGTTTGTTCATATAAACATTGGTATAGTAATTTTTAATAAATATTTTTAATTTAAGCAGATTCCACATAAAGAAGTGAAATCAGTGATGCTATAGTGATTTGTTTCTTTCATATAGATCTTAGACTATAATATTGAGCTGTGCCACATGCAACACATGCTATGGACCACATTCACTCAAACAAATGCTTATTGCTGATATTATACCATATTTTTTATACAATGTAGTTATATTTATAGATGAAGATAATGGCTGAATGTCTCTAGTGTACCAGATTTATTACCTTTTCATATTTCCAAAAGAATAAAATTTTACATTCTTGTAATGTGCAAAATAATGGCATATATTCAATTAAAATATATATATTTGATAATATACATTATTATTTAGTGTTATTGAATGGAAAGTCTGGCTGTGCTTACAGTATCCAAGTACCTACTTGTTAGGCTATTGAAAAGCAATGGAGTTTTCAAATTTAATTACTGGAACATGATTTCATAAAGACAAGAGGAATCTCAGCATAATGATGAAAGCATTGAATTGGCTTTGGCACTTTTTAGTATGAAGACTTTGGCATGATAATATATTTTTCAGACTCAGATTTCTCTTCTCTAATGTGGGGATAATAGCTACCTTATAAAAGCTATCATTTGGATAATGACAATACATGTGTAAGTTGCCCAATCCATGCCTGATATGTAGAAGATATTCAAATACTATTAATTCCTTGAAGCAGATTAATAGTTGCATAGGTTCCAGATTATAGTGTTTTGATCATTAGGAGTGGGGTTTACATGCATGTATTTTCTAGGTATTACTTGTTTTGTGGATTATATTAATAGTAATCATACAAAGAAAATCACAACTGTTATATTTGTGGTGTGCTTCTTTCAAAGACATGTAATGTAAAATTGTAAATGTTTAAAAACATGAAGTTTGTCAACATCGACTAGTCAGTGAAGACAAGAGAAAACTGTAAAAATCAACTGTTTCAAATGAACGATCTCTAAAAAAAAAAAAAAATAGCTGAGTCCAACATTAGGTCTTCCTGTCCTTTACCTACATTTAGGTATAGCTAAATGTTTTGACTGTAGACCTATACTTGACAGTTTTCAGTGTAATTTCAATGGAATCTGTATGAAAGTATATATAAAGTTAATGATGGGGATGAAAGGAGACCTGATTTTAGGTCTTCTGGCTATGAATACCCACAGAACCCAGCTGAGCAAGGAAGCACCTGTTCTTAAGGAAAGGGTTTGGCTGCATCCCACAGCTATAATTTCCAATTCATGTTTTCAACATGAACAAAATCAGTCATTCAATATTAGGTAAAACTAACCAGGAAATGACTAGCTTTATTTGCTCCTGTACTTACAGCATATCCTCTCAAATGTCGTAATGGTTACCTTGAATATTATTTTGTTATGACTTGGTGCATGAAGACACAACATCCTTCATGACAACTTAAGGAGTATTGAATCCATATAGGAATTAACACAATATTCCTATTTAATATGTCCCTGAGTCTGAATGAAACATTTTAGATATAAAGTCTGAGTCTTTCTGACCAATTCTATGAACCACCTGTGATCGCAAATAACCCATTTGCAAGAAAGAGGATATTCAGTCACTCAAGAAAATAAACTTGCAGTCTGAAGCTAGTAAATAGAATGAAGAACATGTTGAGAGTGACTTAAAGGGGCTTTTGTCTAACAGAAGACACTTGGAAGCCAGACTGGGTAATCTAGACATCGTTAGAAAAGGAGGTGACACTAACCACAGTCGGCTTTTAAAGGATTTTTCTGGAAGACAGAATTGTTTTAAAAAACTCTTAATGCACCAGCATGAATAGATTTCTGAGGAACTCTAGACAAAGATGAATTTTATTTCACTGTGGCTTTAGCTGTATTACAATGCTCATAAACTATTTTACCTTATGCCAGACATGTGGAAGTAATCAGTATATGTAAATGATATGTGAAGGTGAGGTATAGTTTTAGCTTAAAAATTCAGACTGTCTGTGGTTATAAATTATAGCCACATCACAAAGAGCAACTTTCCTTTTAATAATAACTTAAATTTAAGAATAATCAGTGATGAATTCATAAAACTACTAGTGTTTTCTTAGTAAAGTTCAATAAATGTGAAATATAATGCTACTTTGTGCTGTTACATTATTTTTAGGACATAACATTCAAAGGCAAATATTTTTTCCTTATGTAATAGTTAAAATGTAGTAGCTGTCTTTAGACATAATTACATCATTCCATCTCTAAAATACTACTTTAGCCAAGGGTAGCATTTTAGACTATGGTTATCTTTTATTAAAATAAATAATCCCTCTCATTTTTAGTTTTAGAATGATATCAATTTTTTATAATATACTCTTTATACATATGTATGTGTGTGTATATATGCATATATTTATGTTTCATAACATTTTGTAAATTTTGAACATATTGTACTGAATCAAATCTCCTTTAAAGAAAATGGATATAATAAAAATAAATGTTTTTCTTTCTTCAAATTTAAAACAATGAAACTCTTAGTCTTAATGTGATGGTGCTGTGCCTCTTTTAAAATATTTTTACAATCTGTATATGTAAAGCCAGTTATTAAAATAAAACAAATTCAATGTAGTATTATGAGAGATGCGAACACACACACACACACACATTTGAAGAGGAAAAGAAAACAAAGCAAAATAAAATAAATCAAAAATGAATATTTAAGTATTATTTTACCATCATTTCAATGGAAAAAAATCACCGTGATAGTTTAGTAGACTGAAATCAGGCCCATTGTGCTCCCAATTTGCTCATTAACAAACAAAAAATAAAACAAACAAAACCTCTCTCATTCTAATATATTCACTTAGAATTAACTAAATATAAATATCTAAATAAAATTTGCCAATATTTAATAGAAAGAAATGGCCTCCAAACCTTGGCTAAACATGCCATTCTCCATTCAATAAGCATATTCTAGACCAGAACCCATGAGAAACTGGGACAGAGGTAAAAGATACAGTCACTGTGCAGAAGAATCTTACCCTCTAGTATCTGCAGTGACTATTTAGGGAGTGTACTATTACCATCAGGCTAATTTTTTTATATGAATTTTTAAAAAATAAATTAATTTCACAGTCTTCTGGACAAATGTCAGTTGCCACTTGGAGTTTATTTCATGCAGTAATGATAGAGGACAGTGAGGTGAAAGAAAATGCTCAGGAATAGAGGAGCTAAGCAGAAAAGCATTGACTAAACCTACAGGATGTATATTTACATATCATTGCACTTTCTTTATTTGTTATTCTCTTTCTCATCCAGGAAATGTTTTAAAAAATTTAAATGCATTTCAAATGAACAATGGTTTACTAAGTATGATTGATTACTAGGAAGAGAAAAACACACAGGATTAATCCCTGTTCTCAAGAACCTCACAACATAGTGGTAGAAAAAGTATACCATACAATGATTGGGCAAATTGGTCCATCATTCAGATATAAAACAAAATGCTGTGAAGTTTAGAGGTGAGAAGGGCTTTCTAGTAGAAGCATACTGTCTGGAGGCATAAGGCATTAATGTGCACAGCATATCTGAGAAAGAGCAAATAATTTTAACCTTATATAGAAAGGAGTGTCAGATAATGAGACAATGGGAACCAGTTTTGAAAATCTGAGTATGTCAGTGATCAATGACTACATAACCTTTGATCACTCCTTTAACAAATATTAATATGGTATGCAATACAGTGCAATATAAATTATAAGATATGCACGGATAAATATGTTATGCTTTCTACCCAAAAGAGCCTAATTCAGCAGGCAGGGTAGGCAGGTATGTCAAAACACACATTATGGGGCAAATGTGTGAGGAGTGATATATCCCAACAAATAACTGTGAGAACTCAGAAAATTGACATCTCACCATGAACATAGAGATCAGGAAAGTTCTGATATGAGAAGAAACATTTGAAGGACCTTTTGGCAGGCATGAAGGGGAGCAGGAGAACATTCTAGGTGACAGAAGCAGAATAAATAAAAAGAGAAAGTTTCAAAGGCACCTCATGGAATGTTTAGTATTTTACTTTGCCTGGGCATGTTTAAGATAATTTTATCAGATAAATTCAGGTACTAATTGAATAACCATGGGCAAGTAACTTGATCTCTCTAAGGATACATGTATGCCACAAAAGGGGTACTCAACAACTGTCTATTTCCTCATCTGCCTTCAGTTTCCAATGGAAATCATTAAATAATTCATAAAAATTGTCAGGATCATTATTTTTAGTTCATATATTTGAGTACATTTTAGGTGCAAGACACAAAGTTCAGAACCATAATCTAGTTAGGATTCACTGTTGTTAGGAACATGGTTTTAGTAATCATAGAAATTTGAGCTCAAACCTGACAAAATTTTCTCTGTGACCTTGGACAACATATCTCATTAAAACTCTATCTTTATTTGTAAGATGGGAATAATAAAAGATCTACCCTTTTGTGTTGTTGTGTATGTAGATTACATGAGACTTGGACAATGCCCTTTATAAAATATATAATGAATATAGGTGGAGCACTAAGCAAAATGTCTGTCATGGCAAGTGCTCAGTAAATATTAGACATTCATAGAAAATATAAGAAGGGCTCACAATATGAGATACCAGGTCAAGTGATAACAGTGCAGAATAGATAATCAGTGTAATGGAAAAGCAAAAGAGGCATTCTTTACAAAGGAGTGAGATAAAAGCTGAGGACTGAAGGAACAGTACAAGTAAGATATGTCAAGAGTTGTGTTAGCCATTAGGTAAATACATGAGCTTTATTTGGGGAGGACAAAGACAATTTGTTTGACTGTCTTTTTCCTGCACTGTATTAACCAGTCAGCTGAATAAGTCATTTCAATCCATGTGGCTATACTGGATGACACGGGTACTAGTTGTTGTGTGTGACTTTCTATTATTCTCTGAAGAGACTGATGAACAGTGACTAAGCCAAGAACTGGATCATAGGAGAGATGAAAGAGCAAGATGACTAGATAGTTTGGTAGTTACAGCTAACAATAGAGTTGTTGCTACAACGATCTATCCAGAATTTTATCAAGACAGCTAAAGGGATGGGAGTAAATCAAATCAGGAGAGTGGAATCCAGTGTAGGAAATAGGTGCTGTGAGGTGAGACTGGGGAAGAGAAAACCTTACTTAAAAATAAATTGGTTAACGCTTTATTTTTTCTTACAAATCTTACTCATTTGATGTAGGAAACAACTCTAACTTACAAAATTATTAAAAATTGTGTAGAGGATATTGGATTGTCTGATAGTAGTGGGGTATTTTCTTTTTTTTTTTTTTTTTTTGCCGTTTTTTCGTGACCGGCACTCAGCCAGTGAGTGCACCGGTCAGTCCTATATAGGATCCGAACCCGCGGCGGGAGCGTCGAGCGTCGCCACGCTCCCAGCGCAGCACCCTACCAAGTGCGCCACGGGCTCGGCCCATAGTGGGGTATTTTCTGAATGTACTTTGTAAAAAGTAAACATAATAAATAATAAAGATCATGCATGGAACAAAACTTATATTATAAAAAATTGTTACCAGTGAAAACATGTTCCCATAATCTCATTAAATTTCATTTACAATATTATTGAAATTATCCTTTAAAAAATGTGGTTTCTTTTAGCCCAGGAAAAGAACAGAAAGAAGGCTTTATCTGTGTGACAATAATGAGCAGATGCTGCAGATAAAGAACAAATATGATAACTTTATATCATAATCATTTAGGAGAATAAAATTCATGGCCCGTTAGGGGAACCAAATACAGATAACCTATGTCGAGGTTGGTTTATTTTAATGAGTTTTCTGATATGTAATGGATCAAAATATACTTCATGAGATATACAACCTTTACTCTATATAGCTAGTATGTCGTATGATCCTTTCATTGACTCTTTGGATATCACAATTCTAAAGGCATTCCGCTGAATTATAAGTCTATTCTTCCTATTTTCACTCCAATGATTCATGCAGAAGAATAAGCTTCATTTGAATGAATATGCCTCACCATGTCCTTTTTACTTTTTGAAGTAGCATTTTCTTAACTTTTTCCCTGGGTGTTTCTAATAATAGAAGACTATTCCAAAAATATTTTCCAGAAACTTGACAGCACCACTGAAGTACTCCAATTTTATAGCTCAAGGCAAAATATCATTACCCAACAATGAAAGAAGCCTTAGATGGTGCCATTTTTCCAGTTTTTCAGAGTCACTCATATTTACTACTGAAATTAAATGTTGCACACACTGAACTGAATGTGTGCTACTAAGGAAAGATGGCTCCAGACTCAATTATCTCAATTATTTACTTTCATCAACATCACTGCTTCCAGTTCACGAACAACATTGTCAAAGTTGCTTAGAAATGTGTGTGAACAGAGAATGCCAGGAATTGCTCCGTCAGATCTGAAAGTTCTGTGTAATGCTTAAAGAAATATTTTAACATTCTTACACACGACTCCTAATTCTTAGATGTTAAGCTGTTCACTTTGTCTACAAATACTAATTTTTCTATTATGCTTGGAATTTTAAAGCCATTTTTAATCCACTGTATCAGACTCTTATAGGTATTAATCTGGCACTCTAATGATTTGCTATGCCATCATTCATAAATAAATATGGTAATACAACTTAGAAAATAAATGATTTTTCTTCTTTTCTATAGGTACACATCAAACTCATTGTATGTTTTCTATTAAATACAGGAAGAGGGAACCATTTGTGGTAGAAATCCCAATAGAAAACATATTTACACCCATCTGATCTTTATTTCAGTCTGGATAATAATTTTTTGACTTGGCTGGTTCTTTTCTTCAAAGTTCTAAATATTCGCACTAATTGGGACCTTCATTGAAATTGTTTCAGCAATTTAGAACATACCACAGAATAACCTCTTAATGTGCATTTTGTACCAAGATTTGTATCTACTGAAATATAAGAACTGCATTCTAAACAACTGATAAATTCCAGGAGACGAGATGTTGTATTATTTTTTAAAAAGAGCAACTAAATAGAAAGAATTGCTCTTAGGGAAGAACAATACTGGTAGTCAAAGTCAGAATTTCATATTTAGGCTGTAGCATATTTACCATTTCCTATGCCAAATAAAGTGATAAGAGTGCTGTGAAAATTTAATGCTTGTTAGTGCTGGTGAATCACTGTGACCATAAATAAAAACTGCTATAAAACTTCAGAGCATTCTTTGGTGGGGCAAGCAAAGTTCACACAGAGTCTGCTCCTATGCCTACTTCCAGACATTCACGATTCACATATCGAGCTTTTAATAGTACATCCATCTACCTGATAAAATGTTTATAAGATTGCTTTATTCAGAATAATGGAGGCAGTGACAGAGAGAGGAAAGAAAAAGTTGTTGTAGGTTTCCAACCAAAACATTTGTCAGCTGTCATTTAGAGAAGCAAGACCTTTACCTGTTTGTTTCATACTCTGCCTTTAAGACATCACATGACTCCAAAAGAAGGGAATGGAGCTTGTTCACAAGAAAATTCCAGTTCCCAACCTATTAAAAATGACTACATTGTATAACATTGAATATACTAATTATCCTGACTTGAACATCACATATCGCACACAGATAATGACATTCAACTCTGTACATCACATTTTTGTGCAATCAACTATGTTACAATTTAAAATAAGAAACAAAAATAAATTAATTAAATAATGAAATTAATTAAGTAATAAATTCAGATGTTTTAAAAAACTAAAAGAAAAACAAGAAAATTCCAGTTTGTAGCCCTAGAACCATTGTCCCAAATAACAGACTGCTTATTGCTAAACTTCCCTGTGTACCTCCTTGTGGAAGCTTCATGCCCCCAAAGCAAAGGAAAGCTGACACTTGATGCCCAACAGGACTGGGTAGTATCGTGAGATGCTAGCTTGAGCTCCATCTTCCCATTCTTTTTACTGAGGGTGGTTGGCATTGCCTAATGTAGATGCATATTGCATTTTGAAATAAGGTTAGCTCTAAAACAATTGTTTTTAATGTTATTTAAAATATAACTCCTATGTTTCTGTTATAGTAAATAATGGTGATGATAAAAATGCCAATCATCAAAATTTAACGAATGTTTATTATTGGCCAGAAACAGTGTTAAGATTTTTATGTAAACTATTCATTACAGCAACTGCAGGCAGTGGACATTATTTTCCATCATTTTATGGATGAGGAAACCAAGGCCCAAAGTAGAACAAGTAATAGGAGAAAAAAGCTAGAATTCTTAAGCCTGTTGGACACAAAAGTCCTTACTTTTAGTCATTGCTTTGGTTGAAGATCTGATTCAAGAGGATCAGAAGAGAGTGTTGTTTGAAGGCAGCACCTGTGCAATTGTGCATAATCATTACAGTAGAAATAAAACTTTAAAAAAAATTAAATACAAAATCACAGAGTCTTAAAAATTCTTGCTATAAATTACCGCTATTGCATTTGAGATGCTAAACATTTCAGAGAATAACTAACAACTTATTTTCCTAACTTAAAACATACTCTAATACATAACATCTTTGGAAAAAATAAAATAGTTTAAGTGTATGTAGTACATGTAAAAATGAACAATTAGAACTACAAGAAGATAAATGTCAATCTAGATCATTGTTTGTTCTATCTCCTTATTTAGGAAATTAAGTGGATTTCCATAAAAACTTGAACTGTTCTTTGAAGTGAATTACGGTGTATAGTTTTCTAGTACTGCATAACTAGTTACATGCCATTACATAATTAAGTTTACTGAAATAAAAAAAGGTAACATATAAAAAGTAATTTTTGCAAAAGCAAATAGTTCTAGCCTCTGATTTTTGTTGATGCTTAAGTTGTTTCACCATACAAATTATTATAGATTTCAAGAAAAACATCTGCAAAACTCAAGTGAAACTTCTGTATTAAGGGGGTTGAGGCTGAAATAATGCAAAACCTCTATGTTCCACATGATTTACCTGCTAAACCATAAATTCCTTCCTAACATTTCAGTATTACCCCAGCATTGCTGGAAACTTGGACCTGGTTCATGTAAAGGTTCCTAAGTTTTGGCAAACTTTTTGAAAAATGAATGAAATCAGAGACTAGAGTCAATTGTCACATTCTATTTCAGATGCTTTACTGGAAGAATTACTTCTCAGCCTAACTGTCATGGGCAGTCTTTATGAAATGCTGAGAGCCGTATCAGTCTTTCAAGAAGAAAGAGAAAACTGTGTTTGGATAATGTGGCTGCTCGGGTTTTACCATAAGTGATGAATTATTTCATCTAGAGATAAGGCCAATTTGGCAACTGTGAAAACCACCGATTATAGTTTGTTTTTAATTCAGCCCTTTCACTAAGAAATTGTTTTTTAGTGGTGACCAGATGAGTAATTAGAGTACTTAATTATTAACATTAAAGTACTTTCCTTGTCTACTATGAACCTGGAATATCATCAAGGAACTAGAAAAAGAACAAATTATGCATTATTTCAGTATTTCTGGACGTCAGGATTTGATTTCTGCCAGAGAATTTCAGATACACGTGACTCTTTGAACCCTGGATCTCTCTTCCTGGATGTACCAACTTGAATTCAGGTCACCTTGAGTTTATTTGGTTCTTCTATCTGTCAGTCTCACTCCTTGTCTTGTCCTCTACTGCTCAGTGTATGGTGCCATCACCTTCGTAGCTAAGTAGAGATGAGTAGAGAAACCCAGTAAAGTCATGCTCGGTTTCTCCATGATATTGAAATGTATTTGATATTATCTTTCCAATAAACAAAATAGCAATTTTTATAAGAGCTTTTAAAGATGGTTTAGTGTTTAATGGAAAATAATTCCTACTTTGTTAATGATCAGAAGTGATATTTTAGAAGACAATGAGACAAAATAGGCCAACTGGAGAGAAACTCAGGTGTATGTAATAACTAAAATATTACATAAGTATGCTCTTGCTTCAAAAAATCATTGCTTCTCACTGTACTTTTCCACTAAAAATATAGTCATAGAGTATTGGGAGAAACAAAAACTTATCTTTTACCCTGTAGGTAGGAATACAAGAGAATTTGGAACTCAGTCATTGAATTAATTAATATTTCCCCCAAACTCTTTCAGGTACATATCTCAGAAAGAAAAATGTCAGGTTAAGAGACTTATATATCCTTAGGTAAAGAAATTTATGTTTCTTCCTATAGCTTAGATACTTTCCAAGACAAAAATAAAACAATAGATTAAATCAGTTTGGCAAATTACAGTCTGTGGACTAGATCCAGCCTGCTGTCATAGCCTGCAAGGTAAGAAGCAGTTTTACACATTTAAATGGCTAAAAGCAAAATCAGAAGAATAACGTTTGGGGCCGAGCCTGTGGCGCACTCAGGAGAGCGGGGTGATGGGAGCGCGGCGATGCTCCCACCGCGGGTTCGGATCCTATTTGGGAATGGCTGGTGCACTCACTGGCTGAGTGCTGGTCACGAAAAAAAAAAAAAAAGACAAAATAAATAAAAAAGAAGAATAACGTTTGTGACATGAAAATTATACAAAATTCAAACTTCAGTTTAACAAATGAAGTTTTGAATTTTGTCAAAAGATATATGGAAGTGTGTTCTCTCTTGTTACATAAATACCTACACAATATTCTCAGTATTGCCTCTTGGCCTGCAATGTCCAAAATATTTACTATAAGGCCCTTAGAAAAAGTTTACAGATGACTGAACCAAATGGCACTAGGAAATGACAGAGCTATTCATTTTGCTCTTTTAGAGATCAAAGGTCAACTTAATCCCAGTGATTAACAATGTCGAGATATACAATATGAATATATTGGTTGGTTAACTCACAAAATATAGACAAATTCTGATTCAAAACTCAAAAGTGTGTGAGATTTGAAAAAGTATGGTGAACTCTTGCTTTTGATCATATAGCTTCCTTCCTCTACCACTGAACATGTGAGTTAATGGATTGACTCTTGTTTGAAGCGGTATGATATGGATTAAATTGTTATTCTCATGATACAGAAAATACAAAAAACTCCAAAGGATTATGCTGTCATTTAAACCAAATAAAACACAATGTTTGGTTAAAAGATCTTTGAAATGTTTAACATTAAAATAATCTGGTCCTCTCTTAATATACTTTTTCTTATCAAAACGGTTCATTTAAAGTATAAGAATTATATTTTCTTTATTAATATTTTTGTTTGTTTTATTTTGATTTTTACATATCTTACATGCAACTTCTGTTTAGCTGTTCAAGATATTATTTATCTAGACACACAGTAAAACAGTAGAATTGATACCAATATCTATATGGAATTAATTTGCCATAATATTCCAAATTGATATCCTTATGTTATTTTGAAGAAGATGAATTTTTCTAGTAATTTTGTTTATTTGAAGGTAGGACATCTTCCAATCTCTGTAGCCACAAATATGTTAACTTGCATATTCACATATAATTTACATATATATTAAAAAGTTTCACCTATTTCTAAGTATTAGAAATCTCTCAGATTTGAACACTCAAATTATCAGTGAAGAAATGCTAATCTCTCTCATTCTCCAACCCCAATAAGGAACTACAATTTATCTGTTTCATTAAGCCAACTGCAGAAAGCAACCTTTCTCCTTCATATGATGTCATATTTTAACACTGGTTTATGGCAACTTGAAACTGAAATCTATGTTCATTTTTGTTGAAAATATTCTGTTGCTTCTGAAATAAGCAGTATGTGTTAATTTTGTACTCTAATTGAAGTAACTATTCAGAGGAGTGGAGCACCATTCTTTATAATTCAGTGTGATAGTGTATTTCATCACCGGCAGCTCAATTTCTTTCTTTCACCATCTGTTCTTTCTTTCTGTTCTCTCTGCCAAAAATCGATAGAACTCAATGAGCAAAATTGAGCTGTTCCATAACCTAACCATATTGGGATTATTTTGTTCACAATACATTGACCTAGTTCTTACACTGGTCCAGTTTAATTAGGTAAGCTCTCTGTTTATAAAAATGCACATTTACTAAACTGTAAACATTCAATGAGTGTTATAAAAGCAGCCAAAATGTTATTGTTTCAACAGTCAAGATTTTAAGATGGCAACACTTGGCAAACATAAAGCCACACACTGTCTGTTTCCAGCTTGGAAATCCTTTAATGCAGCAAGAGCTTTTCATGAGGATCAATTGTACACATTTGAGAAGATCCAACAATTACAATTTTAAGTGAAAGAAAAGTCTGAAAAACATTCTCAGAGATTTTAATATATAGATAAGCATCTATATGAAAACAAGTTAATTACATTATTCAAAATACCCTAGAATAATTTTCAGTTCCCCTATTACACTTGAAATCTATATATAAAGATATTTTGATCATGTATCAACTATATTTCATATGATTGTCACAAATATACATACAGCAAATAGCAGAAAAATGTGCAATGGCATTTTCTAAGTAATCCAGATAGTCACTGTATTTGTTATTTTGCAGCCTTATTTGCATAAAAAGCACTAGAGGAAAACAGCTTTAAGTTTCATTTAAAAAGTCACTGTGATGTGGAATAAAGTACTTTTGAGAATTGCAGTAGATGCATTTTATAAACATTTTTTAGTATTTCATTTATTACAAAAAGTCACTTTCATTTTTTAAATGAAATGTTAAAGCTTTTATAAATAGAAAGATGGGCAAGATGTACAAGAATGCTTGTATAAAAATGTTTTATCATTGCAAGGTAGTGAGTCATTGTAACCAAGCTGTGCCAAGCTGAGTTCACCTACCATATCTTACATCAGGGCTATGCTAACAAAGCTGTTTTCACCTGAAGTCTCATTCATCTTTGCAACCTGAAAACTGAAATTGCAGTGTGCTTGGTGACACTTACATTTGTCATTATTTCTTTTCATTTTTCTTTTTTTAATTTTTACTTTTCTTGCTTGAACTCTCATTTGTTGAGGCCATTTTATTTTTAAGTAACAGTAGGATGCAAGAAGAACAGAGCTTTAAGTCTTAATATTTGTTAAATATGAAACTATTTGGAAAAAAGGGTCATTATTTTTGTGATTGATTAATTGTAGTCTATTCATGGTGACCTAAAAGGAGAGAGATGGTATCTTGTTTTCAAAAGCAAAGCAGAAACTGCTGGAAAAATTCATTTATATTAATGTTATGAACCTTAGTTTTAATATTGAGGAATAGAAATTACGTAATTACTATATAATAATTCCTATTAAAATGCAGTAAACTTATAATTAATTTTAAAATCCTCCTCTACCACTTATATTTTGCTCCAGTGAACAAAGCTTACAATAAAGAGCATTTACATAGATATATAAATGATGATTATCTGTAATGCTCAAATTTTACAGTAATAATAATATTAGATATCTTAGATCAATTATTAATTTGATTAATTACAAAATTGTAGACTAGGATTATTCATTGGCTTTCACTCTTGACTTATGGCAGCAATAGGACTGCATGGCCAAGGGCTTGTACCCACATAAACTTTTTGGAACATATTATCATACTTCATTATTTTTCATAGATAATATAAATAATGGAGAAATGTTTTTATATTTTCTTCTACATACTGGGAAATGTTTTTATTCAATAGCAATAGAAATGTTATTTACATTTACAATAGATATGTTATTTTCATCACAATAGTTAATATATTCGGGACAATATAGAGTTTGAAACACGGACTATAAATTAGAAACACATGGTGAGATTGTTAAAAGACAAAGTACTGACACCAGACCTCAACTCAGGATCAATTACATTAGACTCAACATTTTTTAAAACTTGTCACGTCCCCCTAATGTATAGTCACTGCTTCAGTGGTATATAGTTCAATAAAAACTTGAACACTCAAAAAATAAAGTTATCTATTAGAGCTAAGTAGGAAAGAAGTTTCAACCATTATCTGACAAATTTAGATAAAGAAGATAATCTTAAAATTTCAGATTAAAATATTAACACAACTGGCAGAAAATCTCATATGTGTCCTGAACCGGTAGGTATTAGGTATTGAAATTGGTTTCTATCAGATTCTGAAATACAATTCCATTCTCTTAATCATCTAATTTGCTTATGAGATGGTGTAAATTAATTAAAATAAAGTTCATAATTTCCATAACTAGAGAGTCATCATTCATTTCCCTCTGGGTTTAGAACTATGTGATACTCTTATTTGCAGCATACATTTATTTTTTTGGCCAGTTAAGTTTGCAGAAATTATTTCCTTCCTTTTAATACTTCAGTGTGTAGTTGTAACATTGATGTTATCTTTATTTATGAAAGCAGTCAATGTTAGAAAAGCTTAGCTGTTTTTAATGTAAAAAAATCCCATGTGCATTTATCTTTTGTCAAATGCAAAACATTAGAGCATTAGAAATTAAAAGAATAGAAAATAGATTGCTATGTCAGCATGTGGGCCACAAAAAGAACAAAGGAGTTTGTAAATACATCATAAATTGAGTAAGAGAGAGAATATACCCATTAATTTAATTTGATTTTTGAACAAATCATGTGAAGGTGGGAAATAACAACTCAGAAGACATGTTATTTTTGTTTATTTTTTATTGTCTTTTTTCAGAAGCAGTGTTTCTAATTGGGTATCATCCTGGAATGTGGAATTCCAGAATTTTATTCCCTTTACGTATGAATTATCATTGAGCTTACACCATGGTGCCTTTATTTATTCTTAAGTAGTATTTCACTTACTGAGTGAGATACGTTTGTATAATCTATGGGAATAAAAATAATAAGTATGGTCGAACAAAATGGCTGAAGTCTGTCACCAATTCCTTGTAATAACTTACAGCCATTAGTTGTTGGTTTAGCCTTTGGCCCACTTCTATATTTCTTTCATTTTAAGCTTCAAAAGATTGAAATAATCACTAAAATGCATTTCAAAATTAAGCCATTTTGACACATAGTCTTCATATTTATGGTTCTTGTTTGTTTCTTTTATTTGTATTTGAAAAGCCATATTATAGTAACTTTTATCTTATCCCCTTGAAGTGAGTTTAAGCTTGAACTAGGAAATGAAGGCATTGGGAATTCTCAAACTGTATATCTGAATGACATAGAAAAACCTACACCAGATGATTGCCATTTCTCTGTCTTATTTTATTAACACAACTTATAAATTCTTCTGTGCTCTGCTCCACCTCTTAGTTTCTGCTTTTCATGGCTTCTGTTGTCATGAGCTCTTCTTACAACCTTCTCTGTGTCTGGGTGTTTGCCATACTGAACTCTCTGTGTGTCTAGTCTTCAAATTCCCTAAGAGAGTAAATTTAATCTTTTCATTTAGGATTCAATAACAAAATGTTCCTACCGAAAAGAGTTATTGTGCCAGGACACGTCAGAGGCATATAGAGTACAGACTTTGGCTCAGCCAGATATCTCTAATCCATTAAATTGTGGATGCATGATATAGAGCATGGCAGCAAACTACTGTTCCTTTTATTCAGAGGGAGGCTGTGGGTGTGGTTTATACTAACAGTTTTAATGACTCCAATCCATATTCAACTGCCACCTGGAGACACCAATCACATGTCCCATAGGCAGCTTGAGGACCATATGTGAGCTTTCTGAGGCTCGATCCTGATTGGGTACCTTCTCCTTCTATTTTTCTTTTCTTTTTTTTTTAACCTCTTCATGATTCCTCTCTATCTTCTGAAGAAATTCTCTACCTATCTGGTCTTACAAGATGCATTATGTTTTCAGATCTGCCTTTTAGTGAGTGATTGCATCATTCTGCTCTGTCATTTACATCCATGATTCAGCCAATCTGAATTTCTTTTGGAGTATTCATTCATTCAGAAAATATTTATTTAACACCCAGTATACCATACAACCAGTGCTAGGCACTGAGAATACAGTAATAAGCAAAACAGGCACACAATATTTTACATAATACATTGTTCATTTATTTTTTGTTTATTTATTTATTTTTTTTGTCGTTTTTTCGTGACCGGCACTCAGCCAGTGAGTGCACCGGTCAGTCCTATATAGGATCCGAACCCGCGGCGGGAGCGTTGCTGCGCTCCCAGCGCAGCACTCTACCAAGTGCGCCACGGGCTCGGCCCACATTGTTCATTTATTAACTCGACATTGCTGCTACCCATCTTGTCTTTCTTATCCTACTACATTTTACCTTCCACATTTTATATCATCACATAGCATATATACTCATGTTTACTGTAAATACAGGCTGAACTGTAAGTCCAAAAGGATCTTATTAAGAAGGTCCTATTTTATAGCCAATTAGGCTACAAGTGAATTCATCTGCCCATCATATATACTTTTTCATTAGGACAGGAAAAGTTTTCTTTTCCAACATATTAAGTACTCAGTAAATCTTTGTTTTTTGACTCATTGGTATCAGTTGTTTCCTAAATACCCATATAATTACATAATTATAATTATTTCAAATTTATTTCTTAAAAATATGCATTGTTGCCTAGCTTTTTGTCTCAAAATATTACTACAGTTTTTAAGAGGGGATAGGAGGGAAGCATTTCTGGATGAGATGTCAATGAATTCTTGTCATAGCAGAGAATTTTGTAAGGTAGCACTAGATCATAGTACATGCATTAATAATTTGCGGAAGTCTTGATAAGAATATGTCCTCAAAGTATATTCAAATGAAGAACCTTTGTCATTGGAGACCAGATACCGTGGTAAGAAGGAATGTGTTAAGAATTAAGAATATTTTATGATTTATTGTTTTGGGGCATAAAGGCAGTGTGGGATAATGGACAGAAGCATTCTTAAGCTAAGCTACCCATGTTCTCTTCTCAGGTGATTTACTACATGCAAGTTATTTCTCATATACATTTTCTCACCATAAATTGAGAATAATAATAGAATCTACCTCAGGATTATTACTAGGGTTAAATGTGCTAATATGAGCATAGCTGGCCTACATAAACATGACATAAATTGACGAAGTTGTTATCAGAGTATTGTAATTTGCAAAGGTACAAGATTACATTTTCTTGTAGCCCAATGCACAAAAGGAAAATGTTTATTCAGATACTATTTTTAAATACAATTCTATTTTTTATGATGATATAAGAATTTTAGTATCTAAAAATATCAGATTTAATCTACAAATTTTATTGAAAAAAGTTTTTCTATCTGAAGAACAATTCAGAATAAACCATGATAATTCATCTATTAATGAATTAAGAGATAAGAAGAATTACAAGAAATGGTTCTCAAGCTTTATTCAAGTATCTTTTATAGTATTCACCTTTGTTTTTATGATTAAACATCTCTGTTAAAAATAGTACTATGTGAAATTAATTGACATTTTCCCTTATAAATATGATTTCCTTCAAAAGCATAAATATATGCAAGTTGGCAAAATGATTTGATTAGAAGGGGATCACCAATTGACAAATGAAATTAATCTCAAATATTTGCCAATCTGAATTTGTAAAATTTGGGGATATAGAAAAATATCTATTCATGCTATTAATTTTATTAATTGTTTCACTTATTTAAAATTACATATAAAATAATATATTGAGAGTTAATGCGTTTTTCCAATCTCATATTTTATGAAAGCATTTTTTTCAAAGTATTTCCATGCATCTTTAATATCACACCTTTCACATTATTTAAGCTGAATTTTGAGTCATCAGAGTTCATCATTTTAACTGTGCTGTCCCTGCAAATTATAGGCTGATCTACAAATACTCATTCATATAGCATAAGAGTAGTTGATTTTTTATTTGGCTTTTTGGTATATATTTGCTCTCACCATCCACACACTGTGTTACTTCTGTAAGTGTATTTTAAAAGGTAAAAACATACATATGTGTTCATTTAGACATACCCCTATATACATAAACATATATATATATATATGTCACTTGAACTTATTATACATTTATAGCTCTAAGTATAATTCATAGGAACTAAGACATTATACAAAGAATATAAATACCGGAAGAAGCTTGCATTTTGGAATCAACAATTTTGGATTAATATTTAGCTCTAACAACATATTGTATGCATTTTGATGTTACTTTACCACTAATAGCCTTTTCTTGCTTTCCTGCAAAATAAAGTTCAGTGATCTTTGCAGCGTACTCAAAACGTGAGTTTCTAGAAAATTTATCAGCAATGACATTGATTTATCACTTGTACTTCCTTGGCTTTAGTATACAACTCCTAATGCAATATCCCAGCCTCCATGTAGCAGCTCTCTTCCTAAGTATTTATGGGAGTTCTTAGAAGCTATCTCATGAATTATAATTTACAAATCTAATCCAACTAGCGTGAACTGTTGGCTAGATAATGCCATTGCTTAACTGTGCACTTCAGCTTTCCTTCTGCCTTGCAACAGTAAGTGGACAGAGCTACAGTTTTGCTAAGCCATCAGGTAATGAGACCTTTTCTGGAACTTCTCAACAAGGCATCACCTCTAAGACCTTAAGGTGCCCAAGCTCTTTGATTGTTTGTAGGTAAGGTGACAATGATGATTCCCTCCCAGTCTGTCCAACATCCTGCAATAGAGGAAATAAAAATGCTACCTGTGTTTTGAGAGTGTTTAAAGTGAAACACATCTCTCAGTTTTTCCTTAAGCCTCTCTTTCTCTAAAAGAAAACAAACAAACAAACAAACAAAACCAATGCCAGTCTAGAAGGATACAAGCAACATTGAATAAGAACTTTCTGTACTTGGAATTAATTCCTCAGTTTTTATTCCTGAGATTTGTTATGAAGTTTCTCTCTCTTTCCAGGCCCTAAAACAAATGAAGGGTCCACCAGTCTAAGTCCCGAAATGTAGCTGAATCTGCACCCCAGATTTGGCTCTAGCTGGGCACTCTGCTTCTCTTCCCTCCTTCTCTCGTCCTCCCCACATCTACATTGGTAAAATCCTACTATAGTGTATGTATAGCAGCAACTCTGCTAGCCACTCACAGACAATAATAGCATCCAATTGTTTCTATGGTGAATCTTTTTTATTAGAGAAAAAATAGACTTAATAAATGGCACTTTGGAACAAGTTGCAAACATATGAGAGCTTTGGTATACTAATATAGAAATAAATTATTAAAATATATACTCATAGTATTCAACAGGCACTACATGAAGCTGAATATTCTTGGTCGGTAAAATTAAACTCAAAATATAAACATGTGATTTTTAGTAAATCCAATAAGACCTTATGTTAAGTGCTATATACATAAGCAGGCTAAGCTCTCAGGGCTGAGAATTAGGGTCAGGATTAAAATTAGTACTGAGCCAAGCAGTTTTCTGATACATTGTTGTTGTTTTGATAAACCTTTATCAATGTGCTAGAAAAAGAAAGCGTTGATAACATTAAATGAACTTAAGTATTAATTCTGTAATTAGAATATTAATTCTTCTAAATTATATAAACATAGAATATTTTCATATTTTCTTCTGACAATTGACTTCTCCTAAATAATAGATATTTTAAATATCTATTCAATTTTGATATTAAGTAAAATCTATATGCAAAGTATTTTACATATGAATGAGCACTTCTGTCCTGTGTCTGCTCTGTGAAAGTTTTGAAATTAGATCATAGAGATCTAGCTGCTCTTTTCATAAATCAAAGTATTTCTACAATCTCCAAAGCAGGGAAAGATACACACTATGCAATGAAATCATTTCATACATCACTTCAAGTCACCTCTTTCATGAGCTTGCCAACTACTTTTATAGATTGGTAGCATAAAAACCTTTAATGTTGGTTTTTCTAACGTGGGGGAGACAGGATTCCTGATGTCCCATGAGTGTGCTTGGGATGATTTGTGCTGTGAATGGTGTCTGCAGACTAAAGATTTGCTTTCACATTTTAATTTTGGGATTGAATTTTAAAATGCTTCAATAAAAAGTATTCCCCTCTTCTACTCACTCAAAAGAACAACCTTTTGTCCTAATTCTGATGACTAATTCTGTTGGAGCAAGCAGGAAGAGCATTTGTGATCAGCAGCCCATAAATTCAGAACTTTAAATTCAGATAGCCTTGGCACTTGCTAGATCCGAGGTCTTAGCTATGTTTCTTTACCTCTTGAACAACAGTCTTCCCATCAGTAAAACTGGAATAATACTACCTACCTCATGAAGTTATTACAAGGATAATGTATTTAAAGGATATGAAAGAGCTCCTGTCATGGTGTAGAAATAAGTAAATATTATTTTTTTCTTTTGTGCTATAAGTGGTTTTTAGTTAAAAAAGTCTAAATTTAAAAAAAAAAAACATTTAAGTACCAATATTTTGTTGTAATTGTGTCAATGAGAATGAATGTGGAATCACTATAGTCCTTAAGAATATACAGTAACTCTGAACTCACAATACCTCAGATTTTATTAAGACCTCATAGTTATCTCTAAAGGCTTAAAAGGTCATAAATTATTTCAGAAATAAAATTGGATCATGCAGCAATCATATTTTGAGAATCAACTTATGATCTTTATGTGTTTTTATTCTCTCTGGTGTGAAAATTGATGCTTTCCATTGTGGGACTCTTTTTCACAATGATTTCAATGTTGTTATTTTTGTTGTTGTTGTTCTTTTTCTTCTGGCTTTCTAACAGCAAAATGCCTAAATTACGAAACTCACTATATTAAGCGCATTAGAACACAATTGTCCACACTCAGTTAGTACATAAGTCATTATCAAAAGCTAATGGCAAAATTGGGTCTTCCCAGTCCTCATATTATTAGAAGCGTTAATGCTTAGATTGCATCCAGAGCTAAAAGAGCCTAACCATATTTTTTGACAGTTTATTCTGTGATTGAATTACAGTATCATTTAGCACTGCACTTCTCCAGCTGCAAATTGCCTTAATGTTGGAATGCTTTTCTCTAACTGGTGTGAAGAGGAGGTGTTCTAATTTTGTTTCCCCCACTATTACTATGTCAAACCTTTGGAAATAAGGCAAGAGTAGACTGGCAGAGACTTAGGTAGGAGTTTTGTATCTAAAGTGTTTTACTGTTTATCAGGATTTTTTTGTAATATTTCCCAGGGAGAAATACGTTTGTAAAGATCAGTGCTCACCAAAACATCACCCTACTTTATAAAAAATCACTTTAAAATAAAAAGAAATCTATATCTCTCTCTATATATATATTATATATAATATATATGTATATTTTAATTGCTATTCTTGCAGATATTGTAGTTTTGGATGGACTATCTTCTTCTGTGAGTATATAAACAATCCTTCAGTATCACCTTAACTGTATCAAGAACTAAAATATTAATCAGAATCTTATGAACATTGTACCTTTAAGACCTTGTTAAACAATGTGAAGTGGCTGTTAACTGTGTATGTTGACATATTGTTCTAATGGGTTTCTGTAAAGAGGGAAAGATGGGCAAAAACTGTAGTCCCTTTCTTTGAAAAAAAGTAAAATATTTTGAGTGTATTATAATATAAAGTCATCACTTACCAGGTCCAGCAAGTCAAATGCATACTTTTCAATTGTGTACTTTCATAGAGGACAACTTTAAAACTTAGTCTATAAAATTTACTTTAAGACTGAACTGTGACTTATCATACAAATCTAGGAATCACTTGACAGCTACAAAAACCAATATATTCAATTTTCTTCTTTGTCATCTTGTGGGATTATTTATATTCTATAGAAAACATAATGTTAAAACATTCTAGAAAAGCAAGTAAAATTCAGGGCATCACAACAATATGTGATGGTCAATGGAAGACCAATTAGCAATGAAAATCTTTTCAATAATTTTTTATTCATAGTTCATTCAGTCGATTTTTTAGAGCACCTACAGTGTGTTAGGTACAAGGAGTCACAAATGCATATGGCATTACACAAATGATTCTTGTGATCTAGTTGCAGAGAGGAACAATATACAAAATTATGGTAAAAGTAAATATACGTAGTTCCACTCTATGGTAAGTGTTATAAAGCAAATGGAGTGTCTTGAGAAGAATCTAACAGTGGGACTTATTTTAGGTTGTCATATCAGGAAAGACATCACTGAAGAAGTGACACTTAAATTAAAGCATAAGTTTCAAGTTAGCCAAGTGGAGAAGAGAGGGAGGGGATTAAAAAGTTCCAGACCAAAGTTATAGCATCTCCTAGTGATCTAAGACAGAAAAGAACTATATCTCTTAAGTGGTGAAGGAGGGAGGAATTAACAAGATACTGGCCATCTCATGGCAGGGTCTTGAGAATCATAAAACGCTGGAATTTCATCCCAAGTATAATGGAAAACAATTTACAAAGTTTGAGTAGAGGAAATGCACGAAATGAATCATGTTTAAGAGGATCTCCCTGAGTGTTCTGTGTAGAATGCATTAAGTGGCAAAGTTAGATCAGGAACCTTATTTAGAATTCTCTCCAAGTAAGAGAAAAATGTCTTGAACGAGGGCTGCAGAAGTGGCAATTGAAAGATGTGTGTAGGTTTGAGATGTATTTTAAGGAGAGAATTAACAGTGACTTTCCAAGTTTGGATAATTGCAACAACTATGCACTTTTCTATCGATTTCTCTAATAGTTAAAATCTCAAACATTTCTTAGAATATTACGTTTGCTTGAACTAGCTATATGCTCCAGATCTTCAGAAAAGACTGCTATTGCTATTTTTATGTACACATAGAATCCATTAAAGTAGGTAAGAATGCTGTTTTTAAATTTTTTTCTTAGTAGATATGCTCTCCTTACCCTTTAACCTTAATATATATTGGTCAGTGTGTAGTCATCAACAACATCGGCAAAACTTTAAATATGAATTTCCAAATTAGTATTTGGGAGGCTCTAAACTCGAGGCTTTAGAGATTTCTGCAGATGTTATTCATCTCTCAACAACGATGTACGGTATTTTAAAACATGGAAACAGTTCATGGCTAGTAGTTATACCTGTGTTTTTTCATGTAAACATACACATTGTAGAGTATTGTTTTAACAATTTTAGAGAAGTAGAGTTACCAATGTGAAAAAAAATTAGCAGATTTTAATATTCTAAGGAATGTTAATAATCAGCATTCCTTCTATTGACATTCAAAAGAGTACATTTTTACCCATCCGTCTATTCCAGGTAATGTTGAAATTGCACAGAGCATTCAATCTCCTGATCAAAATGTACCAAGCCTGAAAATTACAATGCTGATTGCTAATGTTTCAGGAACTCACAGAAAAAAACAGGATTCCATACATGTATTTTATATTAGTGCTGGCACGAATACTAGACATTTCAAGTCTGGCCATCATACTATAGTTGAAAAGGTTACTTACAAGTAAGACTCTGATAATAATGTATTGTTAAGCCAGCTCTGGACTTGATAATGTTAAACAGAGTTCCTTTAAGGAAAGAAATTGAAATGTTCTTGAAAGGATTAACATTCTGTGCATCGGAATGGAGGACTATGACTTCCATTCAAATAAATATATAGAGAAAAATCCTACAGCTGTAACACACAGCTGGCAAAAACATAATCTTCCCACATACATTTCATGTCTTCTTGACATGTGTATCTTCACTGTATACAGACTTACATACATACAAACTTTCCCACAGGAACATGCCACATACGTAGAATTGGAATGCATATTTTACAAATAATTCCTTCACTCACAATCCAGTCAGTAAATACTAAATGAACTGATAAAACTATCTTTTCTGTGGACTACTAAATTATGCAACAATAGTCTAAGTCATTTTTTCTAATGGGTCATTATGAAGATGTTTTTAAGTCATAGAATGTTTCAAGAATGCTATGTTAGCTCTAACAATAACATTTTAGAAAGTGTCATACTTTCAGAGGTTTATGATTACCTGTCGTGAGTAAAATTTCTAAAAACTACTTTTGTGATACAAGGCTCACCAGTGGAGACCTCAAACTTGACTGAATCCAAATAACCAAGTAACTGTCATAGCATAAGCAGAAAATGCCATGCTTTGGTCAGATATAACCCCAGTAATGCCAGGAAGTCAGAAAGTGTAAACACCATCATTTCTTTCTTTCTTTCTTTCTTTCTTTTTTTCTTTTTTTCTAATGCATCATGTAAATGCTATTGAAATCCTTTGATTTCACTGAATGATGTACAAAAAAAAAAAAAAAAGCAAAAACTGTCTTGTTATAATTTACAAAATCCCACTTAGAAAGAGTTACCTAGAAACTTTAAAACATTGGAATTATTATAACACTTTCAGACAAAAAGTCTTGAAAGATATTCAGACATTACATCATTCATTTTCTTTTTCAGTTTGCCTGAGAAATATTTAGGGACAGGTATTTTACATGTGGTCTAACAGAGGCAGAGACAGACGTAGAATCTTGCCAGTAGTCCAGTCATAAATCAGTTGCTGAGTTAAATGTAGTGTTCAGAACAAAAACTGAGCTTTCTGAATCTTCCTTAATCCTACAGTTAAACTAGATATATTTAAAAGTAAAAAATATATTACGTTGATTTAAATACAAGAAAAAAATTCATTAACATAATTTTAACGAAATCTCAGATTTCACCAGCAAATAGAATATATATTTTAAATGCTGCTTTATTTGCAAAGTTAGAGTAGAGATATATTTAAAACATTTGACTTCGACCTTCTGTAGTTTCCTCTACAGGATTGAAATAAGCTAATGGATATAAAGAGGAAACAAGTAATAATATAAGCCAGGAAGACTGCATTTGGTAACCCCTTAAGGCAATGTTTGGTACAAGTTGTCACAATTTATAATCTAACCAGGGGAAAATTCCAAAGTGGAAAGATGGCCTGTTTGAGGTCAAGTGTTGTTGTCAAGTTGTTTGGAAAGAGCGAAGTACATTTGCCTGATGTGCATCAACTTCCTAAAATGTGGATGCCGTGGATTAGGAAGGTATAAAGCTCAGTGAAAGTTTAAATACATCCCAATTCTTTCAGAAAGTTTGGAGTGAAAGGGAAAAAAAAATGTTGTGCAAATCTAATAGGAGTTGAACACATTTGGGTCTAATTAAAAGAGACACTATTTTATGTAGTCCTGGATATGCTGATCCAACCATAGGAAGGACCCTGCATAATGAAAATCTTGCATGGGAAAGAGTGTTGATAGATAGGTCTTGAGTTGGAAGTATGAGGTCACTGGTTTATATCCTGAGGAGAAAACCTGGACTTATTCCATGAAAAACAGCTGCTTTTGTAAAATGTAACGTCTTGTGCACAAATGGAATTAAACTAGCTACTGTCATTTTAAAGATTCTACAGCTCTCAAAGAGAAGTAGACATTTAGACTCAGACATTTCAAACATGCTGCTTCAGCAGGTAAATATAATTTTCCTCTAAATAAATCAATAACAAAGACTTGAACAATAATATACTGATTGAAATATGTTTTTTTTTAAATACTGTCTCAAAACTTACAACAAACATAAAGTGACATGTTTTATTTTTCAGTTCTAGGTATAGGACTGAAATTCTAGGAAACCATCCAAATTTTTTATTCAGAAAATGTAAATTAATCAATTTCAGCTGAATTTGTTACAGTAATCCCATCACCTTTCTTAGTGCTCTATTTAATCATTTTTCTTCAACTTGGAAATTTGTATTTTTTAAAAAGAAACTAAAATTACTCTAAGGAATCTACTGGAAATGTGGGGTATTGTTATTACAATAGTGTTATCCTCCAAAAAAAATAAAGGAATGGTTGACAACATTAAAGCACAAAGAAAGGAACTGGTCAGTATTTATTTTTCAGAATAAATGGCCTAGACAATGTCTATGATTTAAAAAAAAATTCTCATCAAACTGTTTTCCCCCAAATATTTTAACATCCCAGTACTTATTCATAAATTTATTGTATTTTTAATAATCAAGTTTTGACATTAATATGACATATCTCCCTAAATATTCTTTGGAATTAGTTCTGTTACATGAAAAAAAAAAAAAAAAAAAAAACAATTAAACAATTGGTTCTGTGTCATACAAAGTTGGGAATCATTGGGTTTAATAAAGTTTACGTAAGCATTTTTTTTTTTTTTACAGCTAGACCTTTCAAAGGCTTTAATATGTCAATTTGAAGTGTAATATAAAAATATGCAGTGTTCCTCTAAACATTTTTTTCATGCAGCATAGCATTGTATGGAACATACCAATAAAGAATCATTTATTTCTTAATAAATGACTCTTTTCATCATGCAAAGAAATGAGGTCAACTGTTCTTAATATATGAACAAAAAATCATACAAATGTTATGGAAAATACTTTTTAACTTTTATTTGGAATACTTAAGATTTTATACTAACATGCTTTTCCTGTTTAGTTTTCTGTTTAACAGGAGTATGGTAGAAGGTAGAGAGAAAATAGAAGGCCATATAATTAAAATTAAATTTCACTGAAGTAACATTTTGAACCTCAAACAGGATAACTGTATTAAGGGAAAGTCTATGGTAGAATTGTTTAAATAACACAAAGAAAAAAATACATTTAAAAAAGGATTGGCAAAAGAAAACCCAAATATAAGAATCTATTTAAACATAACAATGAAAATGTGCATCTTTTTATGTTTTGTGGTCCTTCCTCTGGGAAGAAAATATGCTCTTTTTATTCCTTTTTTTTTTTTTTTTTTTTTTGCCATCACATGATTATAAGGTACAGTTCTAAGGTCAATGCTAACTCTGCTATAGCATATATTAAATCAATGTGTTTACTTTTCTCTAAATGATACAAGTGCACTACTGATAGTTCAAATGCTCCCTTTACTTTGATGTCTACAAAGATGATAACCAACTGTATGAATGTGGGTGATGTGTCTTCCCTGATAGACCCTCTTTTGACTTCAAGTCTGTTAATTGGTACTTTTACCACAAGAGCATTTTCAACTACCTGAATCAAGACTTTCATAGTGATATCACTTACCAGTTCTTGACAGCTAATGAAGTGGCAAAGCAGAGCTGATAAACTCCAGAGCTTATCGAGAGGGTTGTGTGTAGCATTTTTTAGATTCTGAGTTACTAAATGAGGTGGAATTCATTAACTTCATCAAACAAACTCAGCTATGAACTTTTAAACTAATTTCTTGATTTTTTTTTTTTTTTTTTGAGTAGAAGTAATTTCTCCACCTTGAGTACTTAGAAATGATAAAATAACAGAGTTAAAATTGGGAAAAGCTAGAAATTTTCCCCAATTTTCTAATTCTGCTAGTTTCTACACCTTTTTGACTTTTAACGACATTTAGCCTAATAAGAAACAAATGCCTATTTTAGATTATTCCCCTACAAGCAATGATAAAAATAAAATAAATTTTTAAAATCTCGGAAATTTTATAAAAATGTATTACCATTTAGGAACACAGCAAAATACAGAATCTCTGCTTTTAAAGCAAGTTTTGTGAGTTCGAAGTACATAGGTCATTTTTTTAATAGCAATTTATTAACTTAAGGGGAAAGTTAAAAAATAAAACCTACTAGGTTTCCTCAAAGAAATAAATGTTTCAAATTTAAATATATACAATTAAATAATCTAAAGTTTATTAATGACTATATGGCTATAAAGAATTGATTGGCAGCAGAAATATTCATTTCTTTATGTGCAAAATAAATAAGTTTCAGGAAAATGAGAGAATTAAGAAATCAGCAACCTCTTCTTTATGTGCAAAATAAATAAGTTTCAGGAAAATGATAGAATTAAGAAATCAGCAACCTTAAATAATGTTACATGACTCTCAGTTGTTCAGATAGAACTGCTCTGAGGGTTTATTAGTACTTAATAGCACTAGCACTTACTTCCTCTTTCTTCATGTGTACAGGGAAATTTACCCTTGTTATTCTCTGCCTTCAGACTAATGGTAGTGTCTCATTTTGAATGAGCGTGTAGCCAGCAGGGATTCAAAGGAGATCATATTTCATTCTAAACAACTTTTATTGTAATTCTAAAATTGTTATTAGTGCTATGGTTTTATTTTGTTTTTGTAAAAGGGACAAAATCACATTTCTTGAGGAATATGTGTAGAGGGAATTTTAATGAGAAATCAGCTTATGCTACTTATTTGCCAGACTTCAAGAAGAGGTAAATCTGGTTCTGAATTAGACATTTGTCCTGTGGGGATAAGTGTCTGTGTGTCCTGCATTGGTCTAGAGAATCTTTAGTGTCTGTTGTCCTGTCCAGCCCAGAGGTGTGCTTGATTTAATGGGCCCTGGGAGAGCAGGGATTTTCAACAAACAAGCTGGATTTTGAGCTTCATTCTAGGGAATCATGAGTTGTCCTTAGGGGTCTTAAACCAAACCTGGCTCACATTATGTTTAACTTCAATCCCAGACCATTTTTAAACATGACCCAATTTTAGAATATTATATTTACAACAGAAAGTGTTGGGAAAAGAAAATAGAATAATTTAAACTTATCTCATTTACTACCCAAGATAAAATGCTTCAATAAAAATTTGTGCCATCAAAATAAATTCTAGAACCAATATCATCAGACAAAATTTGCTAAAAAAAATTATTTAGTGACAGCTGGATATAGGAAAATTTAATCTTGGCCAAATCATCTATATGATAACTGCATTTTCCTCATTATATTTGTATATATAGAAAAATTATAAAATGTCAATGAATTGTTATGTACCAATTTTATTGGGGCTTCTGACTTCAATTACTTAATAAATTCTGAAATGTGTTCACTACAAAATTAAAATACATTATTACCAAAGAAAAACTTATAATATGCCATTATAAATAGAAAATTATCGTCACTAAGATTGCAATGTATGTGGAAGACATTGTACGGCTTCTTCTAGAGATTTTTTGAATTAATTGGATTTTTTTAACCAAACATTTAAGAAATTATTTATTTGTAAAACAATAAATAATATATGTATATGAAGCCTAAAAATTTAGACAATCAAGAAAGACTACATTAATAATCCATAATGACGTGCAAGAGACTCCATTTGAGTTGTTTTGAATGGAGAGACAACATTTGAAAGTTGTGTAAATAGCATAGTTCTTGGACACATATACCCTGAATGTACATCATTTACAATCTCATTTACACTACCAACTCTTCTCAGAAAGGATAGATTCTACTTGGTTCTAGTTGAAGAATTATAAATTCCAAATTAATAAAGCTTTACTGTATTTGAGGAGGGCCAAAGTTCCGATCCCTTAAGCCATTTGTTTCCTGCTTAAATATGTATACATGGTTGTGTTTTTGTTTTGGAAGTTTATAACAACAATGTACGCTAAGTAACTGGCACACAAAGTTGCTGTGCAATATTACCCCTCAGTACTATTGTAAATTTATAGTTCAGTTGATTTCATTTCCTCACCTGTACAACTGTTATACACAGGAGAGAGAAAAACACTGGCTCCTTAAATCAAGGTGGTTATTTTCACTATTTTGCTGCAGATTTATAATTCAATATAAATCAAGAAGTTAATGTGAGATGTTCTGATCCTGTCATTCTTGAAAAAAAGTGATGCATAATTTCTAGATAATTTAAAGAGAAGTTACAACCTTTTCACCTAATTTTAAAGTGAACAGTTCTGTGTATCAAATTTCCAAATTAATCTTTATGAATTCACTAGTTTCTGAAACTGGCCTTAAGCAAAGGAACAAAACCTAGGCAACTACCAGGAACCATATAATTCAGCCCAAAAGCATACTTCAAAGTGTCTTAGAATTGTTTTTCTACTTAGAGGAAACAATAGATTCCACTAAATCCTAAAAATAGATGTGGAAAGGCCTGGTGTGCCAGATTAGACTCCTGGGACAATTCCGCATTTTATTACGGAGGCTTAAAAAGTTTTGTCTTATGGATAAATGATGACTGTTCTCGACTGACAACATCGTTACCACCTACCCCTTACTACCCCACAGAGAGTAGAAGGGGAAAATATACATTTTTACTTACATAGTACCAAATATAACTACCAACTTCTTTTTTTCTGGAAAGAATATTTTTAAGGAGCTCTGAAACAGTAGAAGAATTAAGGATCAGAAGGTTTAAGAGTATATAAAATTTAAATATTAAATCTTCCACACATTTTCTCCCTATACAAAAGGTACTAAATGAGTTATATTTAAATGTCCTAAATCAGACGTTTCCTATTTAAGTGGAAACTATTTAAAATTTAAGGGGTAGAAGTAAAGGATGACTATATATCCAATTCAAATTACATTAAAATCCCAATCCAAAATATAAGCAGAAGGGAAATTTTCCTCAAAGGTAGTAAATATTCACTATCCCGCCTTCCAAAGTAGTTAAATTAGACTTAAGAGAAGACATCTACATGTACTGAGACACTTCCTTGCTTTGATATGCTACAGTAAGTGAGCTAAATGGACAGCCCAAAAAACTGGATTTCATACTTTCTTCTTTGTCTTGTGTTTCTTCCTTCTCAAACTCCTTGACTTCTTGGCTGCTACAAATAATGCTGTTAGAAGTTAGTAACTAAACATAGTCTTCACTTTCTTGTGCCTGGAAGAGCTGTGTGATTTTTTTCATCATTTTCCTCAACACATCACTCTTAGGAATAATTCACTGCAGTTTTTTTTTATAGTCAGGAGCATCAAAGCCCTCTTCTGCTTGTGCTGAGTTTTCTAATTTGGCTTTCTTGGGGATTTCCTCTTTATCATTCCTTTTATTTTCAGGAAGCCAGTTCTCACGAAGGGCTGCGTATCGGTTGCAAGGTGGTGGGAGTGGAGGTTACATTTCATTGTATGAAGTACAGTTCCGATAGCCAGCTAAGGACATTTCAGGATCTTCTTGAGATGCAGCTGTATCACTCTCCCCTGCCTGATACATGGTAACTTTGTCAACCTCATCACCTTCATCTGATAGTGCTTGTCCTTCACGAAGACTTTAGTCTTCTGAATCAAGAGATTCAGCTTCAAATTCTACGGTAAATTGATCTGAAACCAAACCCTGATCCAACCAATCACCTGAATGTTCACTTACACCAGCATCAAGATTTGGATTTGATGGAGTCCCTGTCCATTCACGGCTACTGCTCCTTTCATCACACATCTCCCTTATTACATACAGAGCCCAGCTTTTATCAAAGGAAAGGCTGTTAGATCTGCGGTGCTTTCTTATTGCTCTCATTCTAGATGAGGTAGATGGTCTAGAAATCTAATTTGAAAATGAAGGCTTCTCTTTCTGTAGCTCTGCCACAGGGTTCTTTTGAGCACTCCCACCTTCAAGGCGACACCTGTTCTCATGCACAGATGTGCCTGAGACTGATGGTTTCTACTGATTGACTACTACCAAGTCTCTGCAGATTGTTGTTTATATTTTCCTGTGCTCTTTCACAGAGAAGCTTGGCACTCCATACAAATCTCCCAGAAGACCATTTGAACAATATACAATATGTTGTTGCTTCTCATCATATAATCTCTTAGTCACTGACCAAGACACAAGGTTACCTCTTTCATGGTGTAAGTGTCTTTTTGTGGACCAACAGACTTTAACAATTTTAAAAGCTATGGCTTGGGTGTAACCAGGGTATCTTCTTGCAAACCTTGGATCTTGAGGTGGTTCCAGCAGCATCAGTAGACACAGACATGTTGGTATTGCCCATTTGCCATGTGGGGGTCTTCTCACCTGCAGTGGAGTGTCTGAGGCTCCCAATTTCGTTCACAGGGTGTGGGGAAGCCCAATGCCTTGGGCCTTGGTGACGATTCTACTCTTGGGGCCCAGGCCACTGGAGCACACTAATGCACCAGTCACTCCTGGTGGCCAAAGAGGCAGGACTTTGGTCAGAGGAATCAGAGCCGCTCCTCACGTGAGGCTTCTTGGTCTATCTTCCTTCCATCACCCAGGGCCACACAGGCCCCAAAAGGAGCCAAGCTCCACAAATTTTCAACACGCTCCTCTCTAATCTCCTTCTCATCCCTCTACAGGGAACTCTCATTCAAACATCATTCATCCAAGGGTAAGTCAGAAGCCTTCATAGTCAAAACATACCTATTCTAGTTAAAAGAGCTAGGAATGCCATGTGAATGTGAATGTTCTCCACAGAACCCACCAAGAAAGAAAAAGGAAGGAGAGAGAAAAGAGAGACAATAAAATAACTTCTCAAGTGAACAGCTTCTACTTTTTTACAGAAAATGTGCATTTTTGCAGTCATGTGAAATATTTGAAGAATACGCAAACATACGTTGTGTTACATGTATAGCATTGTATCTCATGAATATTCATAATAAAATAAATTAATTAATTAAAAAATATCCTATTTTAGAAAACACTATGATGAAATATTGAATCATCATGATCACAGATTCTATTTTCTTCCTTCCTTCCTTCCTTTCCTTCTTTCCTTCTTTCCTTCGCTCTTTCTTTTTTCCAGTAGCTATTGTTTATTCTGTTGTATTACTGCTAAAAGATATGCACGAAAAAGGAATAAAGACAAGACTTTTTTGGAAAAAATTAAAAATGATAATTGACCAAGACTGCCTGATAAATTAGATTTTCTACCGAATGAAACAGACAAGCTCCCTCTTTTTCACTTTGCTGGTGATGATACAATGCTTACCACTCATAGATATTTAATGAACACTTGTTGATCAACTGAGTGATGATAGAGAACTGCCTGTAGACGAGTTTCATAAATAATGAAGACATAAGACAGAATAAAAAAAGCCCACCATTCAAAGTACAACATAAAACAAATTTGAGTTTTAAAGGAAGGATTTACAATTTAATTCTAAGTAGTATACTGACTAATCATCTCACTCAGAAATGAGTGATCAATAGCAGTGTATATTTGCATTAACCATTTTTGTCAACAGCAAAGCATTTAGTTGCTTCATGTAATAATTTCATTTATCAGCACCGCACTCTACCTTTTTTTTTTTTTTTTTTTTTTTTTTTTTTTTTTTTTTGTGACCGGCACTCAGCCAGTGAGTGCATCGGCCATTCCTATATAGGATCCGAACCCGCGGCGGGAGCGTTGCCGCGCTCCCAGCGCTGCACTCTCCCGAGTGAGCCACGGGCTCGGCCCGTAATAATTTCATTTAAACTCTCATTATTCTTCCAAGAAGTATAAATTAACATTGTGCATTAGTTATTTTGTAAATTGTTTTCAGTTTTTATTTTTTGCGTACATGCTTGTGCCAAGAACTATTATCAATATCAAGGATCAGGTGGCCAAAAAATGAGAAAAATTAAAGTCACAATTTTTCCAGAAATTTTTTTAGAAAAAGTTTTTCTGAATTTATTTAGAAAATTTATTCAATTGCATTGAATTTAGAGCCAGGAGACCTGTATTTAAATTTGGACCCTGCAACTGTTAATGGTAAAGTCACTCATGCTCTTTCATAAATGCAAGTATTCAGACTTTAGTCAGACAGTCTGAGGATCTTTTTAGATCTCAAATTCAATGATTAATTAGGTATCTAGTTAACCATTCCCTCTACACGTAATTGGATCCATATGGCATCATGCTAACCTTTATATCAAAAGAACTAAGTTGTGTACTTAATATTCAAGCCTCGGAGTGGCATGCAGTCATTTCTTTGCTCTGTTATAATCAAAGCATGGTGGGGCATCAGAGGAGAGATGCTAATTCTCAAGGCTTTCATGGAGAGAAGGCTTCTAACTGTCCCTTGGCACAAGAATAGGAAAAATAAACTGGAAGCAGGAGGGGACAAGCCAGGTTTAGAGAAGAGTAAATTGGCTACTTCAGACAGAATTGCAGAAAGTAGTAGAAACAGGCATAAAATAAGGTAACAAAGGAAGACTAGGGACTGCAACTCTTGTTAGTGAAATAGTGCCAAGGTAAAGGTGGTAGGTGTAGGTGCTGTGTTTTGTTTTGTTTTAACAAAACCATTACATTTGGAAGATATGCCCTGGTTAATTTATATGATGGTGACTTGAAGAGTATATTAAAGTTGGGAGAGATTGAAGACAGAGGACCAGTTAATTTGCTGTTGGAATAGTTTTTGTGTTTAATGCTGCTGGCAAAACAGAATTCTTGAAAAGTTTATTCATGTGATTACTTTATGTAAAACAACCATAACAGTGCTTAACATATAAATTAAAAAAAAACAACAACCAATCACTGTATTGTTATTTTATAGCCAATTTGTAAATAACAGGGTTTAGATGGTATAATTTTATTAGTCATTTGAACTTCACATACAGCTAATTAGAAAAGCTAGTATGGAAACTGACATACAATATATATTGCTACATTTGCTTTTACCTAGGTGTTTACTATTACATTTACTTTTTCTGAGTTATTTTTTGCATTTTTAAGAAATAAAATGTATTTTAAATAATATTTATTGAGACACTTGCTTCTATGTGCCTGAACTAGATAGATGCCAGGAATAAGTTCTAGAACTAGACAAATACACAAAGGCAGCATATTTTAACTCTAGAAGGGGAGCTAAAAAGATAAAACAGTGATTAATCCACATATGTACAGGGCACTGTGTTTCACAAAGCAAGGCATGATACAGAGAATTCACAGGACAGGCTTGACCTGTATTCTGAAAGGTGGATAAATTCACGTAAGCACGTGAGGGTGAAGAATGGAGAACCTTGGGGGGATAAAGAACATTCTAATCTGTGGGACTCCAAATGGCACGTCATTGAATTAATTCAAAATAATCTTCTGTGTGTGTGTGTGTAAACACAGTATATATTTGTACATTGTTGTATACATAGGTAAACATACACATACATACACTTATACACACTTTATTGGCAAATGAGCAAAACAAAAAAATAGTAATAATAATAAGTCTGGAAAATACACAGAACTCAAATCACATAGATATTGACAATCTTTAGGCAGGTTTTAAGGAGGCAAGTGATTAATATCGGTGCTCAATGATTTTGATTCATGCCGTGTCTGGATAAATTTCATTATCAAGAAGTTGTGATTGCTATAGTTTCTTGAAGGGGTGCTCTATTTTTTTAAGCCTTGCATGTTTGAGAATGTCTGATGCTGCCTCTCTTAATTGAATGACAAGCTTCTGGGTGTAAAATTATTGAGTCACATATGTTTTCACTTGGGTAATTGTACAAATTGCTTCTCTGTTTTTGGGCAAATGTTGTTTTGAACAAGTATGAGGCCCACCTGATTTCTTTTCTTTTGTACATGACTTGATTTTTCTGCATGGATCCCAATGTATTCTTCCTTTATTTAGTAAATTCCATAATTGTTCTTTCTGTAAGATTAGATTGTAATAGAAGGCAGTGATCTTTCAATCTGTGTGTTCAAGTCTATTTTTAGATTTTATTTCCTTATCTGTCTTTTATTCGTATCTTCTCATTAATCAAATTCATCTCTTTCAAATACAATTTAATTTTAGTATTACTTAATTTGAAACTCTGGCAGCAGAATTAATCATCTGTTTTCTATGTCAATTCCTCTTCTTTCCTGTGCTCTTCATTTACATTTTGGTGAACTTTTTTTCCTCTTTCTGAAGGAAGTAAGCTGGAGTGCGCTGGAGGAGTTCACAGCCTATGATTATTGTTGTTTTGACTTGAAAATATACTCCACAATCTTTAATATATTTTCTGGGAACATACCTCATTTCACTTTTTTTTTTTTTTTGTATTTTGGTTATTGGTGTGTTTCTCAAGAAGCCCCACCACAGACACCCTGTAGGATATTCTGATGTTCACACCTTCACTCTACTTTACCTACAGTGGTACCCTTTAGTAGAATGATCATGCATACACTAACAATATCCTCTGTGTGTGTGTGTGTGTGTGTGTGTATGTCTGTGTGAGATTAGAACAGTTCCTGGCATGCATGTGTTAGTTGTGATGATGATGATAATGATGATCCCTTTGTCCTTTAGCTCCACTCTTTAGAATGCTTTCCAATATGGTTACAGCCATAAAAAATATTGACTCCTAGAGCTTGTTTGGGCAAGAAAAACATTTGTGGAGCAACTTTTATGATCTGTTATCCCTTCCCTTTGTTTACTAATTTTATCCTACCTGGGCTATATGGAGAGATGTGCCAGATCTCAGCATCCTATATCAAAAGGTTTTTCTAGATTTGATATATTCTCTTAATAATTTGCTATTTCATTGGTGTTAGTTCCTCTCTTCATTTAATGTGTATATTTTTCTTTCTTGTTCTTGTTTTCTTTTCTTCTTGTTTTTCGTGAGATTCAAGGGAAGGGGATAAAGTGAATATGTCTTTATTCTGTCATCTTTAAGTAGCCAAAAGTATATCTGTTTGTAGAAAGATTACTCTGGAGGCAGTGCATAGCATGATCTGTTGGTGTAAACCTGGAGAGGAAGTTCTGCTAGAAGGTGATTACAATAATCCAGGGAAGATATGATGAACTAAGAACAGTGGTAGTGAGAGGGTAATCAAAAGAAAATATAGGACAAATGATTGTGTTACGCAAAACTGAAGTGATGGATTTGATCTGTGAATGATGAAGAGGCTCTGGTTTACATGAATCTTTGGATGAGTGGTAATTGTAACCTATTTAAAACAAAACAAAAGGTGATGTCGTCAGTAATAAAAAGAAGAAAAGGGAATGAGTTCTGCTTAAGCCATGCAGACTCCGAAAAGTTTGTACAACATCTAAATAGAGGTTTGCAGTCATCTTTGTTTGGCCTTTGAAGGGAAATCTGTCTTGGAAGACATGCATTTGAGAACATGTCAAAATACTACTGGTGACGAAAGCCATAGTTGTAGATGATTACCGACAGAGTTATTACCGTGTAAAAAGAACAGTACAGAGAAAATGCAGTGATATAAATATTTAAGAGGCTGTTAACTCAAGCCAGTTATGTGATAGTGAGAGGTAAGCAAACTTTTCAAACATCAGTTTGTAGTATTCTCCATAATGTACCCTTCTAAGATATGGAGAAAAGAAGGAAGAGCCTGACCTCTGAAGTCAGATGGGAACAGACATCTTGAGTCTACATTAAACTACCTCTGTGACCTAAGACATTCCCAATAGCTTATCTTACCTGAGTCAATTTTCTCATAAGAAAAAAAAATGGGAATGAGAATGTTCCACCTCACTGTGTTACTGTGAGGCTTAAATGATTATACTCATAAATCATTCAGTTTCTGGCACCTGGTAGGTACTTAAAATGTCTCTCCCTAGTATTTTTCCTTATTTCTATCATGTGGTCTTTAATCATGTCCTATGTATAGAATGCTCTAACATACCTCCTTCTTCTGATTAAAATCCTATATGTGTTTTATGGCCAGCTTTAATTGTCAAGCTCTTTTTCCTAGGGTTACCTTTTCTCCTTATGGCATTAAGTTTTTCCTCCTATTAATGTTCTTAGCTCTTGTTATCCTCTTTTTCTTGTTGTTGTTGTTGATTTAGATTTTGCTTCTCCAAGGACATTTGTCTACCTATCCATCAAAGTTTTATTACTCTTTATACTCCACATACTTCCTAGCCAATGTCTATGTGTAACACATAGTAAGGACTGAATATGTGTCTGTTGAATTAATAGGTGAATAACCATTAAATGTAAAAAATCTGAAACATCAGATTAGATTGTGAAAAACTTACTTTCTGTATATGTTTTTCATATTATAAAAAGTGGAAAATAGATTAATATCACAGAAGTCCTCCTCTTGATGCTTTACAAGTATATTTGAAGGAAAATGTATTGTCCCTCCCTGACAACAAGGTTCGGGACACTTGTGAATTGTGTGGGGTCTAGGAGAATGAAAGCCTGGCTTGGGCTGCGAATGAATGTTTACTTGTGCAAAGCTCAAGTGCTGGCACCTCTACCTTGATCAGGGTGTCCATCAAGTCAAAAAGCTGATTATTCACATCAACTACAAATAAGCATCTGACAGAGTCCTGGTGTAAATGTAATGAGATAGAGACATTTGAGATCAGACCATCAGCAAATAGAAAGAGAAAAGTTGGAAGAAATACTTGGACTAATGTGCTGGGCAAAGGTAGTAGGGATATGTTTTTTTTCTTAGATGCTGTGGCGTCTGGCACAGGCTGGAGAGAGTAGTTAAGATAAAAGTTAGCTTCAGACCAGAATACATAAATTTGATGTATATTTTGAGTATTCACTGCTGTTGAAATTAGAAGACTGAAATTAGAAGATAGATTTTTCTAAGCATATAAAAACTATACTTACCAAACATTGTAAATTTATAGAATATGCTCAACATCACCAAATAAATAAAAGCATGTAGACATCCAGTAATATTGGCTCCATCTCTGAATGACAAGATGCACTGGCCAGAAATGGCAGAAGTAGAGTTCATCATTCACAGTATATCTTAGAGCAGTACTTGGCAAACATACATCTGTGGAAAGATATTAACCTTTTGTGTAATAAAGATTTAAAAAGTAGTCCTTGGTGAAATAAGAAAAATAAATGTGACTTTCTCCATTACGTAAATTTATTCATCTCTAAATATTATTTTTTGTTTATGATTTTTGCCGTTTCTGCTCATTTTGTTAGTAAAAGAAAATGCTTCCTCCTTTTTGTGTGAAATGATAATGATAGCAAGTAGTACTTGCTTTTGTTGTTTTGTTCTTATAAGCAACAAAAAGTTGCAAACTTTAATTTCAGCCTCTATTTTGCATTTGGAACATTATTGGTTCATAAAGTCAAAAAAAATTAGAAATCACAGAAATATAAGATCTAAAATTTTTCAACCTTGCTGAACTTTCCAATATTTACAAACATCTAGATGTGGTCATCATGCAGCCAAAATGTTTTGGCATCGTGTGGATCCAGCCTTTGAACACTTTAAATGGGATCTTTGAATGTGCTGTGAAAAGGACAAAGTTCAAGCCGTGCAAAAAGGTCATAAGCTTTAAAGCCATCAGTGAATACAGGCAATTCATTTAAGCCCAGCAACTTATTACCTCTCATGCTGTACAACTTAGAAGGGGAAAAAAATAAATAAATAAAAGGAAAAAAGTGGGGGGGAGAGAGAGAGGAGAGAAATGTAACAGAAGTCAGAAATATAACGAACAGGGTGGCTATTATTTGGATTTGAAGGTCAAGTATAGAGGAGTGCTTCATCCTACTATAAAAAGTCTAGTTATGGATGGTCTTTCATATTAGACATCAGTATTCATTTCACTGCTTTTCTGAAATTTAACTCAGTCATTGTAAAGTAATCATCTGTGTAAATTTGTGTTTATTCTAAAGATAACCAGGACACCACAGGAATTATACAATATTATTATTTAGAGGTGAATCATTTATTTATAATTTTGATGTAATTTTCCCCATCTGTCTTTTCCTTTCCATACATTAAAATACATGTATAAGAAGAAATTGGTTTATAAAATAATTTTCAATATCTTACATATTGTACTGATGGTGATGCTATAAATGTATATTTCTTTCTTATTTTTTCAAATAAATCTACATTAGAAATCATAATGAATTCAGGGGGAAAACACAAAGCTGAAAATTTATAAATTAATACAATGAAAATTAAAATTAACTCATTATAAAAGATTATGATTCTTTTCTCATGATTCTTTGGTAACATTCAGATTTAGAACAGATCAATTAGTATTTTTTCTTTTGCAACATGTTAGTAGAAAAAATAGATATCTATCAAATGGGCTTTATATATGAGTCTTGAATTTCATGAGACTTTACTTTTTGAAACTACATCACAGGAGAGTGTAATATATTTGTAATTGATGACACTGTTGCTTGAAATCATATGAATTGACTTTCTTTGCCAGGCCATCTACACTTATGCTTATTGTCTACATTGTCTTATAGCATATCATGATAATAATGGTAATAATAATGAGCACTTCTTGAGTTATCTATAAACTATTGCCTGGCTTTACAATCAGTATATCTTCCATTTTATCATTAAGCAAATAATAAAGACACTAAATTGTTTGGTGAATCTGGAAAGAACAGAATGCTTATTTAATCACCTTTCAAATTCAAGAATATATACTTCATTAAAGAGTCTTTGTTCTAAAATGGCATCATTAAGTATAATCCTACATTTACTTGTCTTTATGGTTGACAGAGCATGTAGAAGTTGAAGTAATGCCTCAACCAGAGAAAAACTGAATTATACCTCAAAAGAATTAATGCCTCTACAAGCTTTTGTCTATTCAGATTCACCATAGTAAAATTCTATAGAAATTTAGGTTGTTCTTTAAAATAACATGTGGTTGTTTGACTGAATATGAGCACAGGCAAGATGTGAGAAGTTAAAGAAATATTAAACATCTCACGTTACTGAATATTTATTTTAGGTCCAAAACCAGTTTAGGTTATTGTAAGGTTTATATAACAGAAATTGAAAGGAAACATCTACAATCCTGAAGGAGTAGATTCAAAGTTGAAGCTATTTAATATCAATTACAACTGAATGTATCTATGTATAAGAAAATCAAAATAATAAATTTAAATAAGAAAAATAAAATATTGGAAAATCGCAGACCTAGGTTTAGAAAAAGAGTGTTTGATTTTAACCCAGGGAGTTTCACCATGGAAAGTGGTGAGATAACCTAAGCAATCCAGAATTTGTATTGCTCCCTGCCATGAGGGTCTCAAAAATAGTCTTCTCTCAGTTATAAAGCAATGTAAAAGGTCCTTGTTAGAGAGGAACATATAAAGAATTCATAGTGAAAAGATTAAAAAGACAACATTAAGTACATTTGAAAGCAATGAGAAATAGCTACTAACCTGTATGCCAGGAAAATAGTATCTTTTTCTTTTTTCAATTAAATGGTTCAGTAGTAACATTTTTGAAAGTATAATTGTTTCCAGACCGATAAAAGCCACCAATACTTTTCTCTAAGTTACCTGTACGTAGGACCCAATAATTCTCTTCCAAACTAATTTACAAAATTTATCCTGTAACATATTTTTTGATTGGATAGATATTTTCATTGTTTGGAATATCTGTTAACTGACTCTTCCATTGTTTAATATCTATGTAATTTTCTTGGTTGAACTGGCTTTTTTTTTTTTCTTTTTTTTTTAGTTTTCCTGGCCACTTATAATTTGGCCTCTCTAGTACTGGGACAGAATTATAGATTTTAGAATGAGAAGGAGGGATGAAGGGCATTCATTTGATAAACAGATCTCCTAAATGGCCATTCAATTGATGCTTGAACATGTCCAATGATATTAGCCCCTGCCTCTGGTGACAGCCCCTTTCCATCCTCAAGCAGTTCAGAGCGCCTGAAAATTCAATTTTATATTAACTCTGTGTAGCGTTGATCCTTTGCAATCATTTGGACACTGTTGAAAAGAATGCCATTTAAAATCAGATATCATGTAGTAGAGTCTGTTCATTTTCTTTGGAAACTAGTAGCTTTCACTTATTTTAGCTACGAATCTTATGAATGAGACTCTTTCTCTTGATCCAGTCCTTCCTCTCTCCCTCCCTCCCTGCCTTCCTTCCTCCCTTTCTTTTTTATTGGGGTAGAGGGGTGAGGCCAGCCCAGGATTGTACTATTTCTTATAAAGAAAAAGAAAAGCATTTTTAAACAATTCTTGCAATTTTGTGTATAGGATAGGTAAATATATATACACAGTCATTCAATTTAATATTTATTGACCTGGTAATATGGAAAAGAAACCATGTGGGTTGTGGATGATGAGCTATTCATATTTCCTGAGGGTATTTTAGTTCTAGTAGACAAGTGATTTACAAGCATAGTTGCAATAATTGACAGTATGATGCAAGTTATAAGAGTAATTCAAGCAAACTATACCCAGAAGATCTCTGAGAGTTTCTTGGAGGTTGAATTTGAACTATCCTGTAAGAATGGATACTATTCTGTCAAGGTCACACATAGTTGTAGAAGTCAGGAGCTATAGTAGCAAGGGCCAAAGAATGGACCAGTACAGAGGATGTTCTCCTGCATGGAGAAAGGCAGGAAGAAGAATACTGGGCTAGGGTCTAAACTCAAATGGTATTGACTTGACCTTTAATGCTAAGTTAAAGAGTTTGAATTTTATCCTCTATTTAGATCATATTTTTTATAATAAGATAGAGATGGCAATCAAAGAAATAGATAAAACAAAGTGATCTATCACTCAGCTAATGTGTTTCCAGGGGGTAAGGGCTGGGACAGAGGAAGGATCTACATTGCAGCTTTCTCTCCTTGGAAGGTGCATTCTACATTTTGTGGATGCTGATAAAAGTTTCTTACTAAGTGTGCAATAAAAGAATCTGAGGCACTGATTCAGGACACACAGTTTTAGAGAATCCTCAACATCTCCATCCTGTAGGGATGGAGTACATATACTCATAAATAATTTTAAGTGAAACAGATATTTTTTAAAAAATCTACTTTTGCGATTACCAAAAACTACCTTTCTAACACAAAAGAGTATTTACATTTAATGTTATTTTTAATTTAAAAGTATGGGTTTAAAGTTCAGTATTTGCCTATTAACAACAAAAGCAAATTGGAGAGCAATATGAAACTAAAAAATTGAGGGCAGATGGTAAAATTAATTTAATTCATGTTTCAATAAAAGCCTCAGCTCAATTTCTCTATATATGTCAGTTCCAAAATACTTCAAAGGATTTAGATGGTGGAGTTAATGATTTAATGGTCAAAAATTTGTATTAAAATATCTCAATAAAAGGAGTCCTCAAACAACATAGTAGGTTAAACTGAGTATTTCCCCAACTCTTCTGCTCTGTTCGCCTCTATATTTATCCTTCTAGCTAATAATGGTTTAGAGCAAATGAAACCACTTTTAAAAGTCTGTAAAATTAAAGACATTTCTGTACAATATTGACCATTCAAATCCATTACTACATGCAAATAGGTTCTGCCAGACTAGTTTGTATAGAGAAGTTATTTCTCTTCTTTTCTTCTTTTACCATCTTGAGGGTGAAATCAGCAAACAAATGAGTACAACTCCCATTTCAACAAAGCGTAAAATATTTGGTTCCTATATATTTCTTAGTATTGTGAAGAATAAGCTCTGATTGATAACTACAGCAGGCAGTAGTTGGGTTACCATGTACCAATAGTCTATGTTCATGTAGGACCTCACATTAATACCCAATGTCTTGCTTTGTTACCTTGCAGAAATGTTGGAATCCAACAATGTGATCACTTTCAATGGCTTGGCCAACAGCTCCAGTTATCATACCTTCCTTTTGGATGAGGAACGGAGTAGGCTGTATGTTGGAGCAAAGGATCACATATTTTCATTCAACCTGGCTAATATCAAGGATTTTCAAAAGGTATCTCTATTCTAATATACACACTATAGTTTTTTTAAACATCTCAAGTTATATTGGATTTTCTAACAGTTTGACGACTGACAGAAAATCATTTTAAATTAATATTTTATCTTTTCAGATGCAAATAAAAATGGCAATAATAAAATAATAATCAATGAATGCAGTAAACCATAAAAATCATCAAGGAAGAAACCACAGAATTTTCAGTGATCATTATAAGAAATATTAACTTCAGCTTATGCTTCTAGAGTTATATCATTGTTTTCCTGCATAAAAGTAAATACCTTTTATGCAGGACAATTAGAAAGGCATAGTAATTAATTTCAATTTATACATCTCTTTATATTGCTAGCAAACCAAGGGTTCATGAAGCCATTGCCCATATAACTAATCTGGTGTGCCACCTGTGTTTGTAAATAAAGTTTTATTGGAACACAGGCACTTTCATTCAGTTACATATTGTCTATGTCTGCTATAGTGTTACAACAGCATAATTGAGTAGTTGTGACAGAGATTACCTGGCCCACAAAGCCTAAAATATTTACTATTTGGCCTTTTAAACAAAAAGTTGACAAACTCTGATCCAGAAACAGTTTTAAAGCATCAGGTTTTTACAAATATAGTCATTTAGATATTAGCAGGATACTAGTTTTATCCAAATTCTTTATAGTGTTTCTGGCTTATTTCATTAATAAGCTTTATAGTTTGGAAAATAAACATGAATTGACAAACTAGTGAAAATTTTTCTGCTAAATCTAAATGTACTCCAGTCATTTTTTTTTGCAGTCAATATTTGCAGTCTTAATTCTCTGAGAAACAAAGGTGTTTATGCAGTAGCTTTCTCAAGAATCATAGTACAACATGCTTTTTGGAATACATTATCTATGTGTGTTGGTTTTGCTTCTTCCAAACATATAACTCATCAGCTACAACAGATTGGATGATATATTTTTTTAAAGTGATAGAATTTTTAAAAAGCTTTTGTTCTGTTTGGAGAATGTTGTTTTGGGAATAAAATGAAGATTTTAATTTAAAGCTGATTCATATCTTTAATAGTGTATAACACTAAACCTAAGACTTTGTGTTTTCTTTTATTACCTGAACACTAAAATTCTGACCATGTGCATAAAGAGATTTAATTCATTATATCTAGTCATATAAAATGTCAATGCACTTATGATATATTTAAAATTAAGACATGGGACTTATAAATCACCTTAGGTGTTTCTTTCTCTGATTTTTCAGTTTGATTGTTTTCTAAGCCTTCTTGGATGATAGCAATAAATGGCCAAGGTTACTTATTGTGTAAGAAAACTGTTTTTTTTTTCCTGAAATGATAAAAATATTTATCTAAGTAACTTTTGAAATGATCACAAAATAAGCAAGAAACTAAAAAGAAAGCATTCTTTATAAAATGAATGTAAAATCTAATATGATAAAGGAAAATTTGATATTTAAATTTTAGGAGATCATATCAGTTACAATTAAAATTGTCATTATTTATGACAATTCATTACTTTGTAAAATTTATATATGTACTTATCTATAGATAGACAGTATATGAGCACAGATTACCTGAGACTGTATGTTTAATGTATTTAATATTTTTCTTTAAATAAATATTCAGTATTTGGCTAATATATTCAATTGTTCCTAAAACTGAAACTGTAAAAACCTACTATTTTTATAGCCGAGAAAAAAATTGTGGAGCCAGCATACATCATAGTGTCTTCTACCAACTAGATTTGTAAATAAATACTTTTTGAATTAATGAGTGAATGAGCAGTTAAGTGACTGGCCCTATGTCACAGTGTTCATGTTATAACTTTTGCCCTTGATTTTTGAGTGATTATTCTAATAATGAACAATGTATTTCTAATTTAAACCATCCTATTACAAACATAATCTAATTTTAATTATATCACATTGTATATAAGAGCGAACCCAATTTATTTAAGGATTTACATCTGTTTATCTAAATTTGTCTATATTTTTGTGCTCTTTTTCACCTATGTATATATAATGTTGCTTAACAGCTTTTCCCTAAGCATCTACTATTGTGATAAACTCTGTAGGGGAAACTATGTTATGTCATAAATAATTCCTCTTGATGACCTTACAAGGTAATGGAAAAGAAAAGATGTGTGATATTAAAGGTAAATACTAGGTCAATCCTTCTTAGAGGCAAAAACACATTCTCAGATTTGAAAGAACCAGGGAAAGATTCTTGGCCTTGATAAAAGGGTGTAATCTCTTTAAGGCATAAATGTTTATTAAATGACCTGAGTAAGAAGGGCTGCCATGTGTAGAAGCATAAAGGCATAAAGAAGGGAAAGTACAACGTGCACCATGAAGCACTGTGAATATGAGGATAAGAAATTTAATTAACTGAGAAATGTTTGAGCAAAGAAAAACAACAAAATTGCAATATTGACAAGATGATAAATTCAACCAAAATGTTAGTAATTATTCTTTATGGAAATAGATACTGTTTGAAAAGGCTATTAAACTTACATTTTTTTTGTTGTTGTTCCACTTATTGTCTTTAAATTGCTCTCTAAAAGAGCATTTTCTACGTCAACACTTATTCATGTCAAATCTTTAAGCTTTTTATTGCTGTTGTTTATTTTATTGTTTAACACTCTGAAACTCTTAAAAAGTTTAGAGTACACATCCTTCTAAGTATGAAAGAATTTAGCATGAATATTATAAAATTACTTTTATTAATATTTGGCATAAGGGACAATCACAAAATGAGGCCCATACTGTCATAACAACCAACAATCAAGAGCTAGGAAACTATGAGAAAACACCTTGCTTTAAAAAAAAAGAAAAAACAAATATATATATATATATATGCATGTATGTTTAAATAATCTGTGATTTTAACACAGTTTAGCTAGAAAGCTGAAGATGAAAGTAAATAAATTTTAGCTCTGCTATATATATTATTATTATTGTGCCCCAGAGAAAAATTATATTTCATCTTCCTCCATTACAAACTTTAGATAAGGTGTTTACCAGGCCTTTCCACTGCCAGTGTAAAACTGTATAATGAGACTGTACAGCAATCTCTGTAGAAATTCGGGAGTCAGGGTAACGTTCATTGTAAGGAGGATACATTTATTACTCTTGAGAGTTTTAATTATGTGTCTGCTTTGTAAAAAGCTTGTGGAACAATTCAAATGATAATTTTAATTTACACACACAGACACACGCAAAAACGAATAAACACAGAAAAGAATACACAAATTAAGAGATTGGTGGTAAAAGTGAATGCATATCTAAAAATTGCAGGGCTTTTATAATTTTGACATGAACCTGAAATGTATTTATCAAGTCATCACACATTTCAAAATGTGCCAAATACTTGTTTGTACATGTGTTATATTTTGCTTTTTAATTCTCTAGATTGAATATCACAGTCTTTGCCAAAGTTAATGACCATTTATATTAAATTATCTAGAGGTCCCCAAATGAATGATAATCAGTCATCTTGAGAGTAAAACTTTCTGGTAGATATGAATAATTGATTGCCACCATCTCTGGATTTTTCTTTTACATATGACACTTTTTTCCTGAAATTAATTACCATTACTAGAAGAGAAAAATGAATTTAAAAAACAATAAATTGCTCTACCCCAACATAGATAGGAGCTATTAGAATTGTTCAAGGGATTTGGGAAATTTCATATTAAAATTTTCATGAAAGTATTTGGATCAATACTATTGAGGGACATTCAACCACAATACTGCAAGCTACTAGTAATGTCTTGGCTCATCTTCCACTGTCATTGTATTCACACAATAAGGGACTCTTTAGAGGGATTTAGACCAAATATTGAGGATGAAAACACAAAGAAATATTTCTCAACTAGTCTAAACTTAGCCCACAGTGGGGAGAGTGATTTTTTTTTTCTAGAACTATCTATTTGCTTATTCAATTCTACCTTTATTTCCCTAAAATGTACAGTTCTACTTTTGACTATTTTCTGTCCAAAAAAAAAAAAAAAAGAGAGAGAGAGAGAGAGAAAATAAAATAATTTTTTCTTTTCTTTTCTTTTCTTTTTTTTTTTTGTAAAATAGGTTTTTCTAACCCTTTCAGTTGCTTGTTCTAGCATGTCATGCTGGGATTTGGATCAGGGAAATGGAAACAGACTGCCCCAATGTGAAAATTTCAAAATCACTATTTCATGATAAATATTGACTAATTTAGAATAATATTAGCCATGTTTTCTGTCAATTTCTACGTCACTTCACTAGATTCTAACATCTTCTCAAGAGGAACTCTCTCTGCCAACTTGTGTTACAGTTCTTTCCACCCTACACTGCTTAGATCTATTGAGTATATCAATTTCTGCCTTGTTCAACATTCATATAAAGCAAAGGCTAAAGGGTAGATGGAAATGAATGACAAATCCACACCAATTAACTGATGTCACTGGAAAGTCTCAGCTGAAAATTTCCTTCCATATAATGCTTTATGGAACCTTTTTTACCTTCATGGTCCCGACTTCATCTAAAAAACTATATAATGTTGGATTTCTTTGAGAACTTTACTGGGATAAAATAATGTTTCTTCTCTGTCCTTAGATTGTGTGGCCAGTATCTTACACAAGAAGAGATGAATGCAAGTGGGCTGGAAAAGATATCCTGGTAAGTATCAATCTACTAAGTGATTTTAGTAATTGCATAAGTAATTTATTACTCTGTCATCTATTTCTGTTCAGTGTTCCATTAAACAACATCCTTTGCTTGTGGACTTAATCAAGCTTGAGGAAGAAAATACTACCGTTCAATTATGAAAGCATTGGCAGATTTATGTAAAGAAAGTAGATAACAAAAACAATATTCCAAAATAAAGCAAACATATGATTCCTTTGATGATTTATATATACAAAAGATAATTAACAAAATGAAATTTTGTAGCATAAATACTTATATTCGGTAAATCAATTTATTTGTAAAATTGATTTTCATATGGTAATCCTCTTGAATTCTTCTTGAATTATATGAAACGTTTTCATTTCTTAGTCATGATTAAATCACCCCTCCTTCCTTCTTTGAATTCCTCTCCTCTAATCTCTTTTTCCTTTCCTTTCCTTTCCTTTCCTTTTCCCTTCCTCCTCCCTTTTTTCCTCCCTCCCTCTCTTCCTTCCTTTTCTGCATTCTTTCCTTAAATAAATATGGATTGAGAAATAACCATGTAACAGGCATTGTCCTGGACATGGTGGAGACAAAGATAAGTAGTAAGTGATTCCTACAATGGATTTATCATTGCAAGAAGATAGAAGCCATTTTTCCTAAGGCAAACTTTGTCAGTAAAATTAAGTTAGTGACTGGTTCGAGATATAGACAAACCATGCACAAACCATGAAATGTAGTTATAACCATTTAAATAAATAATTTTAATTAATTAATTAAAAAACAGGATTATAAAAATATAATTTTGTTATTTTATGTGTTATTGATATTTTGGGATGTCTAAAACACAAAGAAAGAAGTTTAAAAAATAGTCTGCATTTTACAGTATTAGCATTTAGAAGAAATTTACCCTATGTGTTGCCTAAAGACATAAATCAACCTGTTTATATGTATACAGATATATAGATATTTTCAAGTGACAACTTGATTGATTTGTAGCAGCTGCCTAAATGATATGTTTAGAAGGATTTAGAGTTGGAATCTGACTTCCTGGGAAAAGAATGCCTCAATCTAGTCAGTGAAGAAAGTTAGGTACAGCAGCACGAAGCACATGTATTCCCCATTCTTAGTTTGCCTACATATTAGCAAACACAGAAAATTTATCCTTGAGAAGTACATATTAAATTTTTATGTAAAAAATTATTCATGATACTTGTTAAAGATGGTTAGATAGATTTTATTTAGGGTGACAATTAGAATGAAGTTTTGTAGTAAGGGAGAGAGATTGAGCTCATATCTGAATACAAGACAAGTGGAGATTTATAGACAAGAAATCAAGGAGTCGGTGAATGAAAGCTTATAAGAGGAAACATCAGGAGTAAGGGGAATTTTGGTTAGCTTGATTTGACAGGATTATTACTGAAGGCAGGCCAGAGTGATGAGATATTGAGGGTGGAAGATAAGGAATTTGATCAGATATCAAGGGTTGGAGATTTTCTCTAAACTGACCCAGCAGGATTCTGGACTAAGCAGAGGTAAATATGGAGATTCAAGAATCGGAGCATCCCTAAGAACAGAATACAGAGGAGTCTGACTAGAGTTAGGCCAGGAGAGAGAATCTGTCAATTATAAGTCACATTATACCTTCATAGTACAGTAGGTATTTTTCTGGTTATGTAAAAATAAACAAAAAAACTGTTTTATTCTATCAAATTTTATATCGTCCCAAACTTATGCATATGTTGGGACTTTTGGAAAGGAGTAAATAGAGAGAACAGTGAAGTAGGAGTACAGAGCTTAAGAATTTTATGTTGATATCCCCACTGACTCATTAAATGTACTGTTCAAGTATTTTAACTTTTGGGGGGCTTTAGTATCCCATCCGTTAAGTGAGACAATCCATATTACATAATCATGAGAAACAAGTTTAATAGCATTTGTGAAAATTATTTGAAAAGTAGGAAACACTTCACAAATGAAAGGCCAAAACTATGTGAATAAACAAAATATTTATTAACATCAAAATGTCATATTTACTGCTAACAAATTTTGAAAATTTTCATTGTGATAATAACTGAGGATGAATAGAAATTGCTCTCTTACCTGCAGATAGCAGTTACTTTTAAGAACACAGACTTCTCCTTTTCTACTAATGTCTAAAAAGTGAAGACAGAAAAACTTACAATTATTGAAAATGTCCTGAGTACCAAGTACTTTGACTTTTGTAAATTTACAACTTGTAAATTATCAAATTTACATAGCATTTTGTAAATGTAGTTTTAACAATAGTTTTATGAGGTAGGTATATTTGGCTCCATTTTATTGATTAGGAAATGAAATGATCCAGACTGTTCATTCAAAATCTTTTCTTAAAAAAATTTCGAACATTTTGGGTACTATGCAGAAAGATGAGATAAAAATTTTTGTCACTGATGGTGTTTTAGTTGTCAGTTGGAATATTTGGAGATGAACTTGTTCATTAACAACACAGAGATGATAAATGATAGACAACTGAGCAAATATCTTACTTTTTCTGGGCTCATCAAGAATGTGGGAATGATAATAACCAGCTCACAGAATTCATGTAAGCTTCCAAAGGAACACAAGTAAAATGATTACATAACTGTAATATTAATTACTAACAATATTAGTAATAAAAATATCAACAATTATTGTTATATTGGTATATGTAATAGAGATGTATGAACAATTTCTAAGTGTAAACATTGTTAATGAAATTAGTTTTGTCCTCTTTAATGATTATAACCACTGAAGTGCTGCATTGTTCTGAATTTGATTTGATCTGAAAATTGAAGGTAAATAACCATACTTATCTGACATATTAACTGGATTTTATAATAAGCACTGAAGCCAAGTACTGAGCATATTTGATTTCATGATCGAATCAGCTCTTTCAATTGCCAAGATGGCAGATATTCTTTTGTGTTTGTGTTTTCCAAAATTATTCACCTTAGTTCATTTACCTCATCTTTTATGGAACTTTCTCCTTTCTTTCTCTTTCTTTTCTTTCAGTTAACAATACAAAAAAATTGAGGGATTCTGCTATTAGCTCAGATGCAGTTAGTTTAGCAGTTGCAATAAATCTGTGATCCTACAGTACCCTATGGGTAACACAATCATGACTTCAGAGGGGTCCCTCTTTGATAGAAAAAAGGATTTTATTTTATTTTCCAGGCTTGCTGAAAATGCTCACAGATTTATTGGAACTGAGTTAAAGGAAATTTAGACATATAGAGTTGGCTAAATCTGATACAATGGCACCTGATCATTTCATAGCACCTAGTAATAAAGATTTCGAAAACTTAGAAATTATTCTCATATACAGCGGTAGAGATAGATGCTTTGAGAGATATGCCTTTTTGAATGTTACATGGTATTACAATATTAGCCTTACTATTTTTTTTTAAATTCAACTAATTAATGTAACATGATAAAATATTTGTGCTTTTGATATTTGCTTACATTCTACATTAAACCAATTTGTTATGGGTTTTGAATTATTTTCATTAAACATTTACTTAATGAAAGGAAAAGACAAGTTTTTATGTATTTTATTTCAAGGAAAAAATTATTGTTTCTCTAACTTTACTTAATATTAAAATATGTGTCATACTATTTATCTGGTAAGCCATTTTGTTCCTTTAATATAACATTTCATTGACATTATTCAAGATATTATGCATTTAGAATGCATTTCATTAAAATTCATTTTACTTTGCAGTTAGTCTCATTTAAATACCTCAATTTACATGTTCAGTGCATTTAAATAGGAAGCACGACATTCATTGGTAATTGCTGGACTTTAATTTACAGACCCATTTTTTTTTTTCGATTTCTTCCTTAACATATGATTTTAGAAATAGCTATTAAATGACTTCCTAGGATTCGTAATATTTCTTCCTTGATAAACATAAGAAGTTACATAGCATTATTATTTTTAACAATAATTTAAATAACCAATTAGAAAGAGAGATTAAGGGAAAAGAGTGTTTTTTATTCAACATCTGATGTGCAAAGTGACACATGGACAGTTTGCTGGAAATTCTGCATGTATCTTGAGTAAACAATAGTCAGCTGTGACTTATGGACAATAATTCCTTTCAAAGAGCTCTTGTGATTCTGAAAACCACAGGAATGAGGCTTGAGTGGTTTTTGTAGCCATCAGGGCTCCAAGATAGAATTGTAACCAAAGTAGGAACTGACCTGAGCATTTATAGAAAAGTAAACTAAAAACCTCCTTGAGTGTTCTCCCTGGTTTCTAGAGCCTGAGTTTAGACTTTCTTTACTGGTTTTCTCAAAAAGTCCTCTGGAAATAAATTGTCTTTAAACAAATTACCCTCAGGGATGTGCTGACTTCTACGCATCAGAATCAGATGTAAGGATACAATAGAAAAAGTGGGGCAAAGACACTGGCTATTTTACACCCCTTGAGAGTGGGTCACTGTTAAGTCTGGTTAAGGGAATGCTTCGTTTCTATGGCTAAGATGACACAATCACCAGAAAGTCAGGACATGCCACTGGATTGAACCCTATAGTTTCTGTGTCACTGAATATTGTATCATACAGAAAAGTGAACCCTCTTGCCATTCTCTCATCCAGCTGGGAAGGTACAACCCATCATTATCCTCTACTCGGTTTTGCATCAAACAAGCATATTAAATCATCAGCATGAATTTGAGCAACTATTCCACAAAGAACTTTGTGGTAAAGAGGGAATCTGAAGCCTGAGATGCATACACGTGTGTGTGTGTGTGTGTGTGAGAGAGAGAGAGAGAGAGAGAGAGAGAGAAAGTGTGCTGATAATGACATTTCTATAATGACATTTCTGAAAATGGCATTATCTAAATTCATTTTTTTCTCTCGTGGAAGTGAATATGTAGGATACAAAGCATGTCATCATATAAATGCGCCTTATTTTCTTGGTGTTATAGGTTCTAAGCCTTTAAATCGCCATGTCATCCATATCATTAGAGGAGTAAAATGCTCGTGGACTTGTTCGTTGCTGTTATTTGAAAGTTATTATTTGAAAAAAAATCGTATATATTATTGGACAGAGACACTGAAATAAAAAGATAAATGCAATCCAGATATCTATATTCTGACTGCTATTATCCACCTTTACTCTCATTTTTGATATGTTTCTAGTGCTTAAGATCCACTTTGTTACTCACAATAGCATTTCTATTGATGGATTAACTTCCTTGACCCTGTTTTGCAAATGAAAACCAAATACATGATAAGCTGGTAAAAGAATCTGTTTTGAATCAATAGCTCTCTGAATCTTCTTTGTTTATCCTACTAAACCATCTCTCTTTGCACTACATTTCAATAAAACCAAATGGCATCCTTATGACTGTTAGAAATATTTTGAAAATCATTGAGAATCAAAACTTCAGCCATCTGAGAGGAACCAAAAAAAAAAAAAAAAGAGAGAGAGAGAAAGCAGATTCTCGTAACATTCTATTCTTGGATACATTTCAAAGTACAGTATTATGCACCTGAAATTTGGGACTTTTTTGAAATTCTCGAGGGATTTATTTTTATATTTTTGTCGTTAATTGTCATTCATTTTTAATGCTGTGATATTTTATAACATGTCTATCAAGCTTATCATGGCTCAAATTGCAGGACCTCAACCGCACTAATTTTTACCAAGTGAATGCAGTTGAGGATTTGAAGCTGCACATACACCTTAAGTTGAAGTACAGCCCAAAATGCATATCAATCCTTGAATTTCACTTACTTTTTCAGAGGTCAAAGTTGACATTAACCTTTGATTTTTTTATTTTATTTTAAGTACAACAAGGCATGATAAAAATATATTAAGTAGATAATTAAAATTGCTTTCTAATTTAAGAGTCTACAAACATCATAAGGTTTTATTGAATTTAAAAGTCCTTGTATATAATTATAGGGGGATCATTTTTCGTGGGTCTCTCACACTTCCTTGCATCCTATGAGCAGAGGCACTGACTGTCTTTATTGCAGGCTATTTTAAAAGGAAGTTTATACAGTTAACAGCCTTGGAAGATAGTGTCTTCCTTTGAAATGGAAGGCTGGCTTACGTTTGGAAGTAGAGATAGTATCTCCCTCTGGAACAAAGGAAGGTATTCTTACTGTCCAGTACAATGAAAATGATATCTCCCTCAAGATCTAAAGGCCAGTGTGCTATACCTATTATAAAATAATCAGGTTCTCTCACCCAGGATTCCCCTCCTGTAATGCAACTTATTGCATGTGCAGGTGTCACCCAGCCTTCTTCCCACTGTCGAATGGGAATAGCATAAGAATTGCTGATACTCTGGCTACTGCCATTTTTGTGAGTAATGACAACATTTATCTCTGACCCAGAAGCTGCATACCTTCTGCCAGTATCTATGAAATTGGCCAACTAACTTATCTCACAAGTAGAGTAAAATCACAGTTTTGACAATATTGAATATAATTTCCTGTGTATGTTCTAGATGATTTCACATACAATAAAAGACTATGGTCAGTTTAGAAAGGTAGACCCAGCTTACATAAGTTGGCATAGTGCAATTCCACCACAACTACTGAGAAACAATTGTTGCATTTGCTGTTTGATTGAGACAGTGAATCATGACACTTACCACTTCAACAACGAATGATGATAAATTATATATATATCTGTCAGAGGACTGGAATTTTATAAAAATTCTGATGACCAAAATGTAATTTCCCTTTGTAGTAGAAATAAGCATAGATTTTTGATAACAGGGATGATTATAATTTATAATTCTCCAATATCAGGGGACTGGAGTTTCATGGAAATTCTTATGAACAAGAAGTAATTTTCCCAAGTAACACAAATGGGCATAGATTAATATTCAAAGCCAATTTTATTAAATGCACATCTGCTTGGCACCAAATATGGGCTTAAACTCTGTTCACTATGTCCTCAGAAAAAAATGAACAATTCATGATTGAGTTCTTGGCATAATATGTGGAATGGCTAGTGTGAAATAGTGGGAGCATTAAGGAGTTGTGGAAATATGCAAACCAATAGAGATCGTTGATTATTTTAAGAATAGGATAACTAGTTTCTTCTTAGTTCAGAAGTGCTAATTATTGTGTTAAGTAGCTTACATCAATCTATTATTAATGCCATTTTCAGTTGAGGGAACTTAGACTCAGATATTCTAAGTAACTTTCTAACAGTCACACAGTAAATAGAAGATGCTTCAGTAAATCTAACCCAAGTCTAACTGACTTTAAAACATAAGATTAATACAAGTAACTACCTCAATGCTTGTATTAATCCTTTTTCTGTCACTCATAACAGAATACCTGAAACTGGGTGATTTATAAAGAAATGAAATTTACTTCTTACTGTTTTGAGCCTGGGAAGTAGAAGGCTCAGGGGAACATCTGGTGAGGACCTTCTTCTTGGTGGGAACTCTACAGAGTCCAGTGGTGATACAGGCAATCATGTGGCAAGAATGGTAAGAGTCCTTTAATATACTCACTGGCTCTCCTTTTGAAGTCATGAGTGCCACACCTGTGACAACCCACTAAACCATTAACCCATTACACCATGAATGGATTAATCCACTCACAAGGGCCTTGTCCTCATGATCCAATCACCTCAAAGGGCCCAACTTTTCAACACTGCCAAAGTCTGATTTCCCACCCTCTTAACACCATTACAATGGGGACAAAGCTTCAATTAGTTTTAAGGGGACATTCAATCCACAGGAATGTTATTTCTATTTTGTCACTATGACTTCATTCCTTTTGCCATATATGTTTTTCTTGAATTTTTTGAGATTACATTTCCAAATATATATATATATATATATATATACACACACACCATAGAATAAGTAACATTTTCATTAAATATTAATAAATTTAAATAAATTTTATAATTCCAAAATTCCAAATTTTAATTGTATTTAGAAATTCTGTGAGTTAATGTGTATGTGTAAATATATATGTAGGCAGATATATACACACACATATACGTGAGTGCATGTGTCTCTTTGGGAGATTATTATACAGAAAGTTCAAAAAGCTCTTGGAAAGATTCATATTATCTTTTCATCATATTTTCCCACAAATTTTTGAAGTATCATTGTATATAGATATTATTTGAAGAAATATTCAATAAAATATGCCAGAAAAAATGAAATTTGTGAAATTTACCCTTTAATGTCTAATTTCTATATAAAGCAGAAGATCACACTGTGTTTTAATATGCTGAGTAGGAACATAATTATGTGTGTGTTTTAATACACTCGGGGCAAAATTATGCCAGCACATGTGTTCTGTTGGCCTAAATAATATTTTAAGCAATAATAAATTAAAGTGTCTTTTGAATAAGCAGAATATGTCTTCCAATAACCAACATACCCACTCTCTTTATTGTCTTGTTAGGGCTGCCATAGCAAATATCCATAAACTGGGTGGCTTCAGCATTAGAAATTTATTTTCTCATAGTTCTGGAAGCTGGAAGACCAAGATCAAGGTGTCAGCAGGGTTGGTTTCTTCTGAAGATCCTCTCCTTGTCTTGCAGATGACCAATTTCTTGCTTCTTCTGCATATGGTCATCTCACTGGGCACTTGTGCACCTTTGTGTCTGAATTTCTTCTTCTTAAAAGGACACCACAAAAAAAGAAAACTGCAGGCCAGTATCCTTGATGAATATAGATGCAAAAATTGTCAATAAAATACTAGCTAACATAATACAGCAACATATACACAAAATTATACACAACGATCAAGTGGGATTCATCCCAGGGATGCAAGGTCGGTTCAACATACGCAAATCAATAAATGTGATACACCACATCAATAAAATCAAAGACAGAAACCATATGATCATCTACATACATGCTGAAAAAGCATTTAACAAAATTCAACATTTGCTCATGATAAAGATTCTGTACAAGTTGGGTATAGATGAAAAGAATCTCAACACAATTATAGCTATATATAATAAGCCAACTGTCAGTATCATCCTACAAGAACAGGATCCTTAAGAACAGGAACTAGACAAGGATGCCCACTCTCATCTCTCCTATTCGGCATCATGTTGGAAGTACTAGCCAGAGCAATCAGAGAGGAGAGGGAATTAAAGGGCATCCAGATTGGAAAAGATGAAGCCAAACTGTCCCTGTTTGCAGATGATATAATCTCATATATTGAACAGCCTAAAGGCTCTACAAAAAATTCTTAGAGTTGATAAATGATTTCAGCAAAGTGGCAGGATACAAAATCAGCACATGAAAATCAGTACCATTTCTATACTCCAACAGTGACCATGCAGAAAAAGAAAGCAATAAAGCTAGGCCACTTACAAAAGCCACCAAAAAGATAAAATACTTAGGAATAAAATTAACCAAAGAAGTGAAAAATCTCTATGATGAGAACTACAAACCACTGTTGAGAGAAATTAAAGAGGAGACAAGAAGATGGAAAGATATCCCATACTCTTGGATCAGAAGAATTAACATTGTGAAAATGTCCATACTACCCAAATTGATCTACATATTTGATGCAATCCCTATCAGAATTCCAATGACATTTTTCTATGAAATAGAAAACACTATCCTAAAATTTATATGGAATAATAAAATACCACAAATAGCCAAAGCAATCCTGAGCAAAAAAGAAAAAATAAATAAATAAAGCTGGAGGCATAACACTACCTGACTTTAAACTATACTACAAAGCTATAATAACCACAACGGCATGGTACTGGCATAAAAACAGACACACTGACCAATGGAATAGAATAGAAAATCCAGAAATCAACCCATACACCTACAGCTATCTTATCTTTGATAAAGGCACCAATTCTACACACTGAGGAAGAGACTGCCTCTTCAGCAAATGATGCTGGGAAAACTGGATATCCATATGTAGCAGAATGAAACTAGAACCGTACCTCTTGCCATATACCAAAATCAATTCTTTAATCAATGGATTAAAGAATTAAATATACATCCTGAATCAATAAAACTCCTCAAAGAAAACATAAGGGAAACACTCCAGGAAGTAGGACTGGATACAGACTTCATGAATACAACCCCCAAAGCACAGGCAACCAAAGGAAAAATAAACAATGGAATTATATCAAGCTGAAAAGCTTCTGCACAGCAAAAGAAATTAACAGAGCAAAAAGACAACTAACAGAGTGGGAGAAAATCTTTACATAATATACATCCGACAAAGGATGAATATCCAGAATATACAAGGAACTCAAACAACTTTACAGCAAAAAAACAAATAACCCAATTAAAAAATGGGTGAAGGGGCTGAATTGGCATTTCTCAAAGAAAGATATATGAATATCTTCATATATTCAGACACAGACACATGGAAAAATGCTCAACATCACTTAGCATTTGGAAAATGCAAATCAAAACCACTTTGAGATACCATCTCACTCCAGTTAGGATGGCTAATATCCAAAAGACTGAGAATGATAAATACTGGCAAGGTTGTGGAGAAAAAGGAACCCTCACACACTGTTGTTGGGACTGCAAAATGGTGCAGCCTTTATGGAAAAAGGTATGGAGGTTCCTCAAACAATTACAGATAGATCTATCATATGACCCAGCTATTCCACTGCTGGGTATATACCCAAATGAATGGAAATCATCAAGTCGAAGGTAAACCTGTTCCCCAATGTTCATTGCAACTCTCTTTACAATAGCTAAGAGTTGGAACCAGCCCAAATGTCCATCATCAGATGAGTGGATACGGAAAATTTGGTATATCTACATAATGGAATAATACTCTGCTATAAAAAAGAATGAAATACTACCATTAGCAGCAACATGGACAGACTCAGAGAAAATCATATTAAGTGAAACAAGTCAGGCACAGAAAGAGAAATACCACATGTTCTCACTTATTTGTGGGGGCTAAAAAATAAATAGATAAATAAATATGTAAACAAATAAATGGGGGTGTGGATGGGGAGGAAGACACAATGATCACAACAATTCCTTGAACTTGTTAAGACAAGTGAACAGATATGAAGTTGATGGAAGGAAGTGGAGAGAGGGAAGTGGGAAAGAAGAATCAGTAAAGGGACACAAAAATCAACTACATTATATATTGATAAATTAAAATAAAAATAAATAAATAAATTTTTTTTTAAAAAAGACACCAGCAAGATTGGATTAGGGTCTACCCTAAGGGCTCATTTTAACTTAGTTACCTCTTTAAAATTCCCATCTCTAAATACAGTTGCATTTTGAGGTACTGGAAATTAAGACTTTAAGTTATGAATTTTGAGGAAATGAAATTAAGTTCATAACAGTGTCCTATAATTTGTTTTAAAAATTTATTAACTCCGTCAGCATTTGATTTCTTCTTATATTGTAAAAGTTCTTTTGTAACATTTTACTTTTTAGGTACTTTTAAGGCAACTAAACTTCAGGCCATTAGAGAGAGAGAGAGAAAGAGAGAAAGAAAAAGAAGGAGAGAGAAGAGGGGAGGGAGGGGAGAGAGAGAGAGAGAGAGAGAGAGCAAATGTGGAATACTCTGAAGGGACTTGCATTTGAATAAGTTCATACATTGGTGTTCCTGTCACGTACTAAACCTGATTATGAAGGTTTCATTTATTAAAAGACATGTTGAGAACATTTTATGTAAACATAATATAAATAATTAATAACAGCCTTTATTACTTTGGACATTAAGGACTCTAACCGCTCCCCCCAAAATTAGTTTTTGACATAGACAATGCAGAGGATAGAAAGGTGATATGTATGAATGAAAAATCTGTGCTTTTTTCTCTCCTTCCTCAATGCTACATCTTGTATGCAATTAAAAATGCAGTTCATCTCTCTTATTTGAGTAATGAATTTTGTTATGATGAAGGCCAATATATTGGAATTAAATATGCCACATAGTCTTGCCCACAAAAAATCTCTTCAGATTATATCTCTCCCTACTTGAAAATCTATGACTTGATTGCTTTAAGGCATGAACACTAATACTCAGTATCTTGTATAAATTTGGAAATCACAGAATATCATTTTTAAAATCAGAGAAAGGATCATGACTACATAATAGTTTTCCTGGTTTGGCAAGAAATATATCTAGGTAGATTTCACATAATATTTTGCAATTTTCTGCATTAATTGTAATATGAGATGAAAAATGGTTATGCTAGGTACATATAATGAACCACAATCAAATAGTGCCAATGAATGGTACAAATGTGGTATTTAATTAGATCAATAGTACAATATAAAAGAAAACATAAGCCTAAAAATGGATATTATAAGCTTCTCTGACTCATACGGAATTTCAAAGTGAAATTGCTGAAAGCTCCTTTAAATAGCAGAAGAGTTGCATTCGTCAGCTTTTGCTAATATAATGGTCTATAGTGACTTATGTGTATAATTATTTTGACCAAGTTTGAAGGTTTAAAAGTAATTTGAAAGAAAAATGTTTATAGAATTTTAAACAGTATTTCTAGAATTTCAAAACGCATAGTCAATCCAGAGGGGAAAGAACAGTCAAATTGTCCACTTAACTGAAATGAGCATTTAAGTAAAATTATTTGAGAGCCATGTACAGAGACTTCATTTGGTTTATCACATCATTCAAGCCACTTTAAAATTTATGTTTTAATTATCATAGGTTTAATAATGATATAGATCAGTTAATATGAATATGCTTACATACATAAATAACTATCTATGAAATAACACCAACTTTGTTGTTTTAGTTGAATCATAACATATTTTTTTAAATCTATAAAATTAAGAAAAGCATTGAGGTGGAAAAGTCAATTCATTTTTTTATGCCATTATTCTTCTAAATTGTGAACATAAAAATGTCTCCCAAAATGAATAGAACAGCCTACTCTCAATTTTAAAGGGTGGATGTTAAAAATTCCAAGTCACAAATTCAACATTAGATGGCTAATATTGTAATGAGAACATGGTTATATGTTAGTTTTATCAGATATGCCTCTTGGAAGAAGAGATTTCTAACATCTTTAGTGAATGCTGATGTATTAGAAAGACATGATTATGGATGATGGGATCACAGCTGTAATAGCACAATGTTAAAAGAAAAAAAAATGAAACATTATTGCCAGATACATACAGCACAGTTTAAATAGAGGAAGGGATAAAGTGAGTGACAGGAACAATCTCACGGATTACTGCTTTGGCACGAAGATTCTAGTATTCAGCTAACTTGCCAAATAAATTGACCACAGAAAAAGAAAGTCAACAGATTAACTTCTGGAATTAAGCTTATTAATGGGTTTTAATGGAGAAATGTATCCACCCATATTGATAGGAAAAGATTTCCTTTGCTTTCCCAGCTTCTAGATTATGCATTAAAATATTTCTCCATAAACTACTGATGGGATAAAGACTATGTTTTTTTTCTTTTTAAATGAATTTCTCACTGACCTGTGGCAATGCTATACTCTACCCATTCATTTGGACTGATTCATATTTGAATCAGAACAAGTTGTTTGATTTAATCATGAACTGAATATATTTGAATAGAGATTGTTCATGTTCACAGTCTTCTCTCCTTTTTACTCTTCCCTTATTTAGAGTAAAATTTCACTGCTCCATCCATAACTTAAGAACATGCAAGGAGGTAATTGGAATTGGAGGTAAATTATATTCTTTTGTAGAAAGTATAATTATCGGAAGTTAGTTAAAAACACCTCAATTCTGTTTTAATTTTTCATGCATGGAGCAGTTGTTTTGACAGATGGATGGACTTTATTTTTGTAACCATCCAGGAAAAGTCTGTGTAACACAGTCTAATCAGTGCTACATATCCGTAATGTTTGTTTTTGAATCACTGTGCGTTTGGCTTCTATATCTTTTTCTGGGGGTAGGCATTTTCTTTTAAATTTATTTTTTCAGGCTAATACCTTTATGCATAATTCCTGTATGCGTTCAATCTGAGAAGACTAGAAACCCTTAAAAAATAAGCCTAAATAGCTTGTCACTAAGGATGATAAATCATTGCTCTTCAGGTGTGGCCTTGGGTTTTATTATTTTATAACTGCCTTTACTTTTATTTCCAAGCTAACGATTTCTAATGTTGTTGGTCTGGAGTAAACTTCAGTAAAACAAGAGGCTGATATGGTTGACTAATTCTCAGAAAGCCAACTTGTTGCTAAACTTGTCTGTGTACATCAACTTAAATTTCAAAAAGGATCTAGGTTTGAAAAATGAATTCATTTTGAACTGATTACACTTTCTTTATTACGTTGTAAATCCGCCAGTGCTGAGCAAAGCAGTGCAGTAGTTTAATGCCAAAAAGTACATTACATTCTGAGTTTTAAGAATGGTCACGGTTCAAGAAAAGGTCAGAAACACTCTTCTTCTGTCTCCCTAGAGCAGAAATGTGTGAAGTGTGTTTCCTTTTTCTGCCACGCTTCCTTCTTTTTTAGAGGAATGTCCAAGCTGCTTCCAAATAAAATGAATATCCTGTTTTGGAACACTCAAAAACCTTGGCAGCAAGAAGCTAGAGAATGAAGGCAAATGAATGACAGGATTGATACTCTTTTATGTAGGTTTTCTGTTGAGAACAAGTCTTCACTAACAATATGTCTTTCAAGTTTCTGTTTCTTCTCTGTTCAGTTCTTTTATTTCACTTTCTTCCTTCCTTGTTGTTGATGAGTCTCCTCTCAGCTATTTTTAACCAACTTTGAAAGTATTTCCTTCCATTCTTTTGTTTCATTTCAAGCATCTTTCTACGCTCTAAGCCCAAGAAATTTCTCTGCATTCTATTTGTGTCAACCCTCACTTTCAAAATAATATTGAGCTAGCCCCCAGGCACAGCAACAATACAACCTGCTGCCAACTGGGAGAGTTCAGTGGAGAAATAAAGGGAATCATTCCAGGCCTTAGGCCAATAGGGTGGGTCTAGTTGCTTTGTAACACAGATAGACTCTGTTATCAGCATTCTCAGTAGAGCCCTTTGCCAGGTTCCACAGCTATAGTCCTGTGATTGATTTTGTTCCAGCAGCTCTGTAGAAAAGTTGTCATGTTATAGCGGTTCTTCTTTAACAAGTAACAGTGAACACATTAAAATTATGATATTTGGTGTGGCCCAATTCCATAACTTTCAAGAACCCAGAGAGTTTTTTCAGTCACTATTTATAACTGCTTGTTTCCATGATAGAGCAGATTTAATCACTGATAAATCGCTAATTAGCTATCCAATCTTTAAGAGATAAAGAACCCACAAAATCTGTGATGTCAAGATTCATAATAGTTGCAGAGGTGACATGAGCCTTCGTTTGTGTTCACAAGTATTCATACTCATAAAATATTTCCTTTCTTTTTGTTATGGAGAACTAAGTTCTGTTCTAAAATTTCTGGGATGCATTTAGGCATTACTGATAGTTCTAGAGAATTTGGGCTATGTACAAAATTGCATACATGTCTTCAAAGGCATGGCAGGCAAACTGAATCCTTTTCTTTTCTAAATGAACAAGCCATCCATCTGGGGCTGCTACTATTATTTATTAGAATATCTGTTTGCTTACCAATATATACAGAGCCAATTTCCTGGTTTCAACATATGGTGCTGGAACTGGTTATTTATTGAGCTCACTATCAGGGATGATTGTCTGTGTAAAAGCAGAATATGTGGCCACCTACATGTTTCAGAGTAAACATTTTCCTGAAAATGGCTTTTTTTTGCAAATGACTGAATTTTTTAAAGAGTACAAATAAATTCTTTGGGTAAGACTCATGAATGCCTCATTTGTAAATGAGTTTATCAGATGTTTCTTTTTCCAAAACCTCCTTTCTCTGCCTAAGCATTCATGTCCTATTCTCTTGGGGAAAGAGAAACTGTTACAGAATGGAGAGTTTGCTACTGAGAGTAGCAGAAGTTCTATCTGTTTCACAGTTTTACCTAGATGTACCCTGTTCAAAGTGAAACGTGAATGACGTCCATGTACCCTTCAGGAAATTTTTCCTCACAACAACTTGCAAAATCAGTTGATTTCAGAGCATAATTTTATGTGTTATATAATGCCTTACCAGACAAAAGAAAGATTAAGGAATTATGGAGCAAAACAGTGGGGAAAAAAAAATAATGTTTATTTTAGTTACCACCCCCCAAACTATTCAGCATATGTTAAGAAAGCGTGAGGAGTCATAAACTTGGAATTTTTGTAGTTTACTTTAAATAGGCCTAATTCATTTTTAGGACAATAAGTTCAAAGGAAATCAGTAAGTTTCATCTTAGAAAAATCAGTGATGATAAACAGCAGTTATTTGAATTTAAATGTTAAATATTCTGTTTAAGTTTGGTTGCTTGCACCTTATTTAACGCAAGCAATGGAGATAAGACCAAAATCATCAGCTGCAAATGCAGGATACAAATGTCATGTGGAAATGTATTCAAATTATTGTAACACCTCGGTTATAAACTCCAACTGACTGCATAAGTCCAAATGCACTCTGAGCTTTTATTTGAAAAGTCACAGTTCATAGACAACAACTTGGGAGTGTCACACACTTGGAATTGCCAGGACCAACCCATTCTCTATTACGTTTGCCAGCCTTGCTTTCTCTATAATCTGCTTTTGATCTTTGTCTGCATTTATAGATACATATTTGGTTCTTAATTCCAAATGTTTTCCATTGTGTTCCCAAACAAACAAAACTAACTAAGAAAGTCTATAACCAATAATAAAATAATTTTTAATGCAGTCTTTATTATTTAGTACATGAAGACTCATTTGGCTATTTTCAAAAGGGGTTACAAATGATGTTTAAATGTCATGCTTAATAAAAAGTCATATCATCCCTTATTTCTGTTTTCTTTTTCTAAAATCAAACTCAAAGTTGATAACTGCAAAAAAAAAAAAAATCACCATTGTTTTGTTAAGTAATTCATTAATGAAACAAGTAATTTGCCACTCCCCTCATTTCTGAAAAAGTCACCCATGGTAATTGTTTGTCTAGAGCCTTTATTTTACTTTTTTATAAATAAATTAGAAATAGTTTTAATGAAAAAGTTACAGAAGGACATATTATTTGCCCCCTCCGAAGAGTAAGAAATTCTATATTTTAATGCATGCAATAATATGAGCAAAACAACAGAATAATAAGCAAGCCCTAAAAATATTGTGAAAGAGGTATAGAAGAAAAGAAATCTGTTCAAGCATGCCTAGCACCCTAGAGGATACCTCAGGCATGCTGACTGCTAGAATTCACTGGTTTTTCTTTTGTCTTACAGAAAGAATGTGCTAATTTCATCAAGGTACTTAAGGCATATAATCAGACTCACTTGTACGCCTGTGGAACAGGGGCTTTTCATCCAGTTTGCACCTACATTGAAATTGGACATCATCCTGAGGTAAAGCTGGCTTTTAAAACATGGTATTTGTCCTTGACCCCTTCCTATTTAAATGCTTCACTACTAATTTCTTCAGCTCATTTAGCTTCTGGTTCACTATTCAGAGGGACCTACTTCAAATTCAGAGGCTGTTATTAATTTTAATCTGTGAATTCAAAAAGAATGAGACGATCACTCAACAATAACTACGGAACAGGAGGAAGGAAAGAAGAAAGCATTTGTTTTCACCCTGGATTACGGAGTCCAATCCATTTTGCATGTGCAGCAGATGTCAGCAGGCTGAATGTGTACTGTTTTCTTCATCACTTGTGTATTGCCAGCTTCCCCCTCCATTGCCAGCCTTGGCCAGAAGTGTCTGCCACCCAGTTGTTTTCTTCTGCCTAGGGATTATCATTTAATTCTATTTTTCATCAAGTGTGCACAATGATCTGATCTCAAGTTTGACCCAAATTATTCACATTTGTGTTCTTGCTAAGCTTTGCTTTTCTATTTTTGGTCCTTATTTTGGTGGTATGGAAAAGATAAAAAGCAAAAACATGTTTCTTTAATTTCTCCATTCCTCCTGAAAGATGCTTTAGCGAAAAAATTTAGTGAGGAAATTATAGTAAGGTATTTAAGTTAAAATGAAATAAACAAAAAGTTGCTAACATTGAAAGCAGTTCAGTGAATTGAGCTTATCAATAGTCTTCAATTATAAGCCCTTTTATGATTTTTTGGCACAAAATCCTAAGGAGAACAAAAGCATTCATGTGGTGAGAGTCATTTGTGACAGAATTTTCTTCTAAATTGGAATTCAGAAATACTCAACAAATAAAGAAATTGTTCCCAGAATATTTCTGGAATCCTAAAGATAAAATAGAATTTACATGTTAGTCACTCCTTTATAATTTAAACTCGATACTCTAAATTTTCTTAAGGTGTTCTGATGTGATATAAATGTCTTCTTTTGATCTGATAGATTAGAAATCAGAACATTTTGTGTGTACCTTCTTTGTACTAGGGTATTTCAAAAAGTCCGTAGAAAAGTAGAATTAAAAGATAATATGAATCTTTCCACGAACTTTTTGAAGACTCCTCATAAAGAAGGCACCTTGGAGACTATGTGGTTTCAAGACTAAATGCAATTACTTTTCTCTTCTGATGAGCCTGGGAAGATGAAGACACTTTCCCAAGGAGGACTCATTGGTGTAGGCGATTACCCCTTGTCAGCCTTCTCCCCTCATTCTTTTCCTGCTCTTTCTTAGAAGCACAGACACTGTCCTTGCTGACATATCCAAGAGTTTTAAGTAAAACAAAGCTTAAATTGCTTGTTTCATGTTGATGAAATTAGGAATAAATTCATGCGCATGATCCTGGAGACTTTATATTCCTAATTATTTTTAAACACCTTCTGATTAAATCACTCCCTCTGCTATCTTCTCACCTATTTCCTATAGTAATGTCAAGTGTCCTAAAACTTGGACCTAGGGTGATTGTCCTCCTTTTCTGCATTCTGAAGATGGCTCTAGAGAACTCCCTCCACATCATATTGCACTTTTTACATCTGTCAGGAATCATGCTGTTCGTGATTGGCAACTGAGTCAGGAATGCTGAGCTCCTAGCACAGATTAGTGGAAGAGACAAGGACTTTGGTGTCATATCTGGCTTCAGATTATGCTTTACAATTTACTAGCTGTGGAGCACTGGAAAAATTACTTAACCTCTCTGAGACTCTGTCTCGTAATATGCAAAACAAGCTAAACAAAACCATTTTGATCCTCAGTGTCTACATATTTCAAATGAGAGTTTGGCTTATTACCTCACTTCCTTTCAGCCCTCCTAGCAGGGCATGACTCATTGATTTTCTTTCCTATAGAAACTCAAAGAATTCTAATCCCATCATTGTTAAAAGTATGTTCTTTGGCCTCAGACTGAAGGGCTTTTGTCCAACCCCAATTCAGTACTAGCTGCTTGATCTGGAGCAAGTTGTTTATTTTCTCTGCGTTTCTAATCTAGAAAGTTGTAATGAAAATGGTCTCTAACTCATACAGTTGCTGTGCAAGTTAAACATCATCTCATAGGTAGTAGGTGCTGAAAAAAAAATGATATTTTTGAAAAATCTTAAAAAAATATATATCTGTGTTTTTTAAGATATAAAATATGTCTGCATCTCAGACTAAATGCTGTTGCTCTCTTTCTCATTAGCAGTTGCTACCTTGCCTCTTAAATGTTCCTCACTTCATCAGAGTTTGTAAATTATGGCATTAAGTACTAATTGTTGATGGGTGATTCTACACTTATCTTAATTTTTTCATTTTTAAATCTGAGGCTTATATGCTCTTGACAGCCATTTAAATTAAAATGCCATTTTTTGTTCCTGCAGTTTTCTTATTTTTCTCATAATATCATTTTTTTCCCTTTCTGAAGTTGCTTTTTAATAGTATTAACAGCATATTTCCTCTTCTACTCTTCAACCCCTCAATGGCTTATGGGTGAGCAGGTTGGGGAATGGAGAGGTACAGTTTCTGGAGCCAGGCAATATACCCAAGATCTCCTCCCCTGAAATAATAAATAGTAAAGTTTCCCATCTGAGCCCCTTTGAGGTGGCAGATTGAGGTGCAAGTATTTTCCTGAGACTCTGAAACTCAGTTTTCCAGAGAGGTGCTCCTTCAGGAGCTCGGTGATTTTGATTTGCATGACAGCTATAGATTGGGAAATACTGTTCCAGACTGAGAGGTCAGAGGAAAGATGATTATGCAATTACCTGGGGGAATTTGTAGCAGTCTAGACAGTCAATCTAGGAAAATCTGGAAAAGATATTATCAAGATAGCTTGTGTAGAGTACATTGAATTTGGTTTTCAGTGCTTAAGCTGCCTTAAGATAGAATCTGCTTTAAATCGATCTATACTGGTACTTAAAATACTACCCCTGGATTTAAACAGTTATGCTGTTTGTGAACTTGAGAAAGAGAAAATGTATGCTTCATACTATTAAAAAAGGAACGACAATAACGGAAGGATTGGAAGAGTAAGAAATAAAATAAAAATCAGGACAGAGTCCAGGATTGTTGGATTAGAGTTTATAAAGTCTCATGAAGTTTGACTATATTAACTTTTCTTTACAAAGGCAACTTTTCAGATAAAGAACACAACTTTCACCTAAATTCTAGTTTCGAATTTGCATATATATTCTGCTGTTACCTGCCCCACACTGCATGAAATAATGAAACATAAGTTTTCTTTAAAAGTTTGTCCGGTCTTTACATCATATAAATAATTTTATCAGAGGAAAGAGAAATTTCACTTTTTCCTTTTTTCAAAACTTTCATGGACTTTTTAACATTCGATTTTTCTTTGCAGTGTTCTTCCTTTAAAATAACTCATTGTCTTACATTGAGTTCCCAAGATTATTAAAAGCCCATTGTTAGAAAACGACATTACGGACTTACTATTCTAGATGGCAGAATGTTGAAAAATTAAAGATATCACTTTTGAATCAAATCAAGTCTCCATTACTAAATAGTTCTGCATCTTATAGGAGAAAATTAACAGTTGCTTTTAAGTAGTGATACAACAGTTTGCAAAATAACTCCCAGTTTATTCTAGTTATGAAAATAGACCTCATTGTACTCTCCTAGCATTTTAAGAGTATTATGTACACTCCTGAATAGTGTATTCCAAAATCTACTCTTGCTGTATAGTGAATGCCTTCTGACCACACACAGTATGTCATTGATTGCTGTATTGAGCAGATTTTCTGTTTCCTGTGGTACGTTTGGGAATTGGTAGACATATTAATTAACTCCAGCTCTGTAAGATATGTGTCAATCAATTCTTGGGTCTCCGCCAATAGCACTTGACATTGCAGATAACTACCAATGAGGTTACATACTTCATACACATGTGTGTGTTTATCATAAAATGCATGCAGAGTTCACGGAAGGAATGATTCAGAGCTGGAGTACAGATGAGTTTTGAGTTTAAGCTCTCAGCATCCATGCCATTCAAATGAAAAGTGTAAGTCATCCTTAAGAGGCAGAATATTCCCAGTTGGCTTATAGTATATGGTATTTCCCCTTCAAATTTACGTCTGTTAATAAAAAAAAAAAAATGTACGAATTTTGGAAGAGTATTGCTTTTCAAAAAAGTCTCTGGGTGTTTTCTCAAATTCCAAATGGGCCTCTTCTACGTACTGGCAGGAAATCTAAAGAAAGATGAACCCAGATGAGAGCTGGAAAGTATTAACTCTATAAATACTCTCATAATGTCATGATCTAGATTTATGATAGAACCAAAGGGACATTAAGAAATACAATGAGGTTTAATGGCTATCTCTAAGGTCATTTTTACAATGACAATCAATATATCTAGATATGAAGTGAAATGTTTTGTCTAGTTCTTCTCTTCCACCAAGAATAGGAGTTGCTGTTATGCAAAACTTGGAATCAAATTCTCTTAGTAACAGTCCTCAAGGCCAAAATGCATTTAAGTAGTAGGTGGTACTCTATAGACTAATTTATACGTATAAACTAATCCCAGCTAGTTGAATTAATTTTCTCAAATTATTATGCCATTTAGTAGTATGGAGCCAAGCTTGTTTCTGAAAACAGAGTGTAAAGCTGAGAAATTCAGATAGTTTGGCAAAATACTAAGAAGTTACTTTTGAGTAGGTGACACCTTTCCGTCTTTCTTGGATCAGACATTGGAGTTTGTATTGACTATGTAGTAGGCTAACCTAGGTGACAAATGTCAGGATTCATGGAAAGTTCCTTCTCAGGTGCTCATTATCTGCTCCAGAAGCCAGGTATCCCTCATTTGCACCACTGACCTAAGCCAAAGGTTTTCCGAGTAAGTTCACAGTGGTTTCTATGTTTTCTTTCTTAACTTTTACTACTTGAGTCATGTTGGAAGATGGACCTGTATGAGTTACTATGCTTAATAAGCAATACCACGATTTATATTCCACATTAAATCTTGAAATAACCTGCTGTTTGTATTTAAGGAGAAGCTTCACAGTTTATAAATTCTGAGAGAACTTAAGAGCTTCCCAGTGTATTTTTCCATAAACTATTAAAATTCTAAACTCTAAATATTATCAATAAGACTGTTTCTCAAAATTAATAGAACTAGTGACCAAGTGAGAGAGGAAGGAGGTCTAAGTTATTATTAGAAACAGACTATATAAAAAAGATTCAAAAATGGTAAAAATAAAATAAAATAAAAATAACAAAAGGAGAGACACAAAAATCCATACCAGCGTTCCCCACTCACTTATTTAAAATGTTTCCAATTACCATTTTATATTTTGAGTTGATTGCTCTGAACATTTTATTTTTAAATACAATAGTTATGAGATTCATGTTCTTTTATCCTTTACCATTTATTTGATTCAATTGTAAAAAGATATTTCTCACAGTATTTCACAACTTTTTACTCCTAAGAATAGTGGCAGATAATAATGGAAACGGTAGCCTTCAATTCTTAACTTGCAGGATATTTAGTTTTATGTTTTAGCACATATAGTTCACCCATCTTCAGGAAAAGTATTTGGACAAAATTAAACAGTTTGCCTGAGGCAATATTGGTGCAATGATGCTATCATCAGTTACTTACTAAAATACTATATTATCTAGAGTACTTGATTTTTGAATGGCATCTTTATTCACAACAGATCAATGCAGATAAGAACTAGATCATATACAGCTAACGTTAACAAACGTTTTTTTTTTTTTTTTTTTCTGTTCCTCTTGGACAGCTAGTTTGGATCAAAGATCTTACACTGACTGGAGTTAGCCCATCGCTGGAGTTGTATCCTCCTCAGCTTACTCTTTCTCCTAGATGTACCCTCTTGGATTGATTCCTTTGTGCCCATCCCCCATATAATCGATTTTAAGAGAAAATTTCTATTTATAAAGGTTTGAATTTGGTATCAATATTAAATTACCAGAAACACACAGAGTAGCACTGCACCTGTTGCCTGCTCACCTATCTCCTTTTCTCCTTCATGCTCCTGTCTTCATCGTGGTCCTCTCTTGGCCCCTGGACTCTACTCTGTTTTTCATTCCTCAAGTTCTTTGTCTCTTGTCTAAATGACCAAACTTTGGAACGAAAGTTTTAGTAGAAATGTGTCCTGGATATGCAGGTGAGAAGGAATGTGTAAGTTTGACATCTTTGAAACTTCAAATAAATAGCATATTTAGACTCAGACTGAACTTCCACAAATCAGAATACATTTGTCTCCTCTTGCAATGTGTTTCAAGTTATCTCTCAGGTTTGTTTTAAATTTTGATGATTCATTTGGGTGATAATCTGAAAAAAATGATATAAGTACAATCTAAGTGATTTAAATGGCTACTTCGTATTTGTGAAAAATCTTAAAATTTTAGTGCCTTCATTTGTTTGAGGCTTTATGGTCATGTGAATGCCAAGAGTACTTTAACTTTCTTGGTCTAATGAGAAAGAAACAGAGGCCGTTTCTAAGTACAAATGCTGTATACTACCAGATGAAAACCAAAGTTAAGGTTAGTGTGGACTGTGTGAACAATTTTGCTGTTGTTGAAATAGAAAAAGGTGAGAGAAATCATCCCAGAGCACAGGGTAAGGTAGAACTGCCAGCCCGAATGACTGTAGCTTCAGGCACTAGGACCACACTCACATTGCAAAAAGTATTTACTTTTCAGTATACACAGCAGTGTCATTGTCACATTGCATTACTATTACTAATTATATTTGTTTTCCGACTTTTTTGGTACTTAATTTTAAGCAGAGAGAGCACATGCTTAGTTTTATAGTTCTACAAACTTAATTACTGTTAGAAAATATAGTGCAAAGTAACTGTGAAGGCACAGAAGGAAGACACCTTCAGTGATTCACAAGAAGAAAGTGTAAGGTCCTTCCCTATGTTTCTGCCTGAATACACTTCCTTGCCCTAGTTTAATAGCTGGTCTATGGGTCCTCATGCCTTTCTGAAGCTCTAGACTTAGTACTTGTGTCTGCCTGGTTTCAGTATTGCACTTTTCCTAACTAGAAATCTCTCATCCACTTAGAGCACATCAATCATTTCTTCCAAAGCTAGGGCCAGCTAACCTGAGGTTTGAAAAAAAAAATAATAGAACACATATTTTATAATGGAAGCATTACCCTGATTTGTAGAAATGGGTCAAGAAACTCTCTTAGGGTAGATAGAAAAACTTCCTTTTATAGTCACACATACTCGTACTCTATATTAGCATATCTTAATAAGTCATGTGAGTTGACTTCACTAACCAAAACTCACATAGTTTATTAGTGATAGGGCTTGAACTGTCATCCTGTCTAAAGCTTCTTCATTTTGTGTTGTTTCCATTATACCCTATATTAGGGTTTTCTAGAACAACTTTGTTCAATGGCAATATAATACAAGCTACATATGTAATTTAAATTTTTCTAGGAGCCACATTAGAAGGAGTAAAAAATAAGCAGGTAAAATTAATTTTAATAGTAGATTTTATTTAGCTCAATATATCCAAAATATTTAAATGTATAATCAATATGAAACCATTAATAACATTTACGCAATTTTTATACTACCTTTGAACTTCAGAGTGTGCATTATATAAATAGCTCAACTCCATTCATATTAGTCTCATTACCAGTGTTCAATAGCCTCATGTGGCTAGTGGCTACCATATAAAACAGCCTAGACCTAGAGGGGAAAGCAAAGATAGAATGCAGAATGACAGGGCATGATTATATCTATATTAGCATTTGTGTATGAAATTTAATATCTGTTAGTTGAAATACGATATTGTTGATTATGATAATATTGCTTAAACTATTTTACATTTACCCTCATTAAAACATTGCTGTCACAAAAACTTAATGAGATCTAGAAGTCAGAACTAGCTGGAGTACGGACCAACAAACCTGACATATTGCACAATTGAACTTTAAGAGGGTGGGGAGAGAAAACCATTGCTTTACAGCTACACAGTGGTTTTCAACATAATGGTGAATTTTCAGATTATTTTATGGTGAAAGTCCCAAGCATCTCACCCTGTCAATTGCCACTCACCAGTGTACTAATATGTACAGAGTGTTCTTATTTCTAAAAAGAAAATGGAAGAAAGCACTATTTGTCTGTAATATTCAAAAGACGAACATGGTGTCACAGCTTTGTTCATGTTAAACAACTGTGGAAACCCTGCTCGGTCTTCATGAGCTCTTATGAAAGTCATTACACTTCTTATATGGGAAGGACCTGACCTTGTGGATCTGACAGTCTTGCCATGAAAGCAAACACTTGCAATTATAGCAAGCCACAAAGATGTATCATCTTCTAAGTTGCTAGGGTGGTTTGACTGCACTGACTATAAATGCCATAGGAATTTAAAGAAAAAAAAAAAGAGATTATGGCGTGCCATGGGAGAGCAGTCAGATTAATCTGTTGCAGCCTCACAGAGGAGGTGAGACCGAATCTTAGCATTGCACCTGGAGTCAGTCTGGATAGGGTCAGAGCTGGGGAAGTAGAAACAGCAGAGAAGGGGGATGAGAATCAGCATGGGGTGCTGAAAATAGCACTGGAGTGAAAAGGAAAGACATAATGAGCAAATCAGACCTTCTGAAATAAAAATTGTATTTATTAAACAGATATGAGAGAATGCTGAAAAACAGTGGAGGCTCAGCATTTATATCAAGGTTTCTTCAGATCTGAAGCTACAATTCTGCTCAACTGCTACAATCAATGCCCTAGTGAACTTAGAAGTAGTTTGCATTCAGATGAATGATTCAATGACAATAAAACTGACTTTAATACAAATGTAGAGAACATTTTTCTTTTCTTTTTTTTTTTTTCTGTGACCGGTAAGGGGATCGTAACCCTTGGCTTGGTGTCGCCCACACCGTGCTCAGCCAGTGAGCGCATCGGCCATCCCTATATAGGATCCGAACCCACAGCCTCGGCGCTCCCAGCGCCGCACTCACCCGAGTGAGCCACGGGTTGGCCCGAGAACATTTTTCTTAAGGAAGGTCCTAATCCTAATGGTAAGAAATACAAACACTATGCCTACACTCAGAGAGTTCACACGCACATAAAAATATAATTTCAGCATAGATAAATACATCAGTAATAATCAGAATTATACTCCCAGCAACTAATATTTGTTGTTCAATTAATATATGCCCAGTACTGGCTTCTCTGTATGTATTACTTCACTTAATTATTACAAAATCTGATAAGATAGGTACTCTTAGTACTCTCATTTTGGTAATGAGAAAACTAAGGTTTTCATGGTTATTTTGTAATAGACCTGAAGCAAGCATGCTATTCAGCAGTTCATGTCTGAGATCACCTTTGCAAGGAAATATCAGCAACATGAAGAAGGAGAGAAAGGTAAAATGATTAATTCTGATTTAGATAATATAATTCAGGGTTGTTTTCCTGTATTTATGTTTTTAAAATGCTTCATGTGCACTTACTTTGGACAAGGTGAAGAGTATAAATAAAGGATAAAGTGAACAACAACAAAAAAACGCCATCCTATTCAAACTGGATTTTGAAAAAAGGATGAAGTATTGATGGATTGGAGCACAGTCAAGGCTGTAACAATGAATAGAAGGACAGAGATATAAAAGGCTTAGTCTAATGGCAAATAGCCCAGTGGGCAGATAGTGCTTTTCAAAAAAGGAGGCTGGAAATTTAGGATCAAATTGAGTTTAGGGAAGCTAGTCAAGAGCTATGCAAATTTTTAGCAAAAGACTTACTATCACCATGACTGGTTTTTAAACATTTCTGGTATAACTGTGGGAGGAAATAAATAGACAGATCCATTTTGAGACTATGGGAAAAGTTCAGTAGTGGCACGATGATACCCTGGACTAAGATTAAGTGAAAGAAACTAAATAAAATATTAAAATTCTCAAAGAAAAACAATAAGAAATCAAACTAACACCCAGATCTCACAAACCATTAGGTGAAATATAACTGAGATGATGACACTCTTTAAAGTCTCAATTGAAAATAATAGGTTTCTAATTATTTTGTGATAATTAGGCAGACATCTTTTGTAGCATATTGTGGCTCATGCACATTCAACTTTCACTCCTGCTTCTACAAATAAGCTGCATTTATGTTGTGCATAAAACATTAGCTATTATATGCAAAGTTATGTGAATTTCTCACCCATAGCATATCACAGAAGATGGTTTCTCCAAATTTGTAAATCTAGAGAATGCTATTTTGTATTTTGTGTAATGCATATGTGAAAGCAATTCAAATGCACTTTGCTTAAAAAAAATTAAATGAAAAATACAACTAAACAGAGATTTTACATGTAGCACTCAGAAGCAGTGATTTTTAGATGAAAAACCAACTAAGCCATGCTTTATTTGTAATTCATTACAGTAGTCCCGTTATCTGTGGTTTCACTTTCCCAGGTTTCAATTACTTGCGGTCAGCAGTGGTCCGAAAATATTAAATGGAAAATTCCAGAAATAAACAATTCATGAGTTTTTAATTGTGCACCATTCTTAGTAGTGTGATAAAATCTCACACTGTCCTGCTTTATCCCACCAGGAATGTGAATCATCCCTTTGTCCAGCATCTCCATGCTGTAGTTGCTACCTGACCATTAGTCACTTAGTAGCCATTTGTGTCAAGTATCAGATGACTGTCGCTGTATTGTCATGCTTGTGTTCAAGTAACCCTTTTTTTCTACTTTAGAATGGCCCCAAAGCATAAGAATAGTGATGCTGGCAATTCATATATGCCAAAGAGAAGCTGTAAAGTGCATCCTTAAAGTGAAAAGATGAAAGTTCTCAGTTTAACAAGAAAAACCCTATATGCTGTGGTTGCTAATATCTACAGTAAGAATGAATCTTCTATCTGTAAAATTGCAAAAAATATAAAAGAAATTTGTGCTAGTTTTGTTGCCACACTACAAACTGCAGAAGTTATGACCAACAGTGTGTGATAACTGCTTAGAGAAAATGGAAAAGGCATTAAATTTGTGGATGGAAGACATGAACAGAAAGGTGTTCCAGTTAATGGCGATTGGGCTTGGTACTAGCTGTGATTTCAGGCATGCACTGTGGGTCTTGGAATGAATCCCCTGTGAATAATGGGGAACTATTGTACTGCATTATAGCTTATACTAATTCTGTGAAATTTTTATGAAAATACTGTTCCTAATTTATCCCTGGTTATTCTGGCCAATTTCTCTCCTGTTATAACTGCTCCCCATGATTATTTTATTATTTTTATACTGCTGGTCCATCGTTGCTGGCATATTTGATGGCTTTATCAACATTATGGTATTTGTCACAACTCTGGCATATAAACATTATTCCGTTTTTCAATTGAGGAAACTAAGGCTCAGAGAGGTTCACAAGTTACCTATCATCACACAGCTAGTAAATTTGTTCTCATAAACATCATAACATATGGCCTTTCTAATGACATCAATTTTAAACCCCACTGGGATTATGCTGTACTATGTGCTTATTAGTACTCGGGTCTAAACATTCTCAAAACATTAAATTTCAAGTTAAATTCATTACAAATTGGATTATTGAGAACCTTCTTAAAAGTAGCATTGTTTTTTGTTTGTGTGTGCTGAAAATGTGAGAGTGCTTGTCAACTTGGTAAAATTCCATGGCTGTAAAAATTCACAAGGTACTTTAATAGATTATGGTGATAATATAACCGGGAAGCCATGTTTCTATAAAACAAGTGCTAGGACACCTCATAGAAACAGTGACGTTCGTTACTACTAATTCTCTCCATGTATAAACTAAAGATTTAGCGAAGATAAACAAAACCCACCTACTCTTACTTCCACACAGACACAAAGGAAAATGGTTTTATGTTTTAAATCAAAGACAGTTGTGATTCTTTTTTACCAAAAAGGGAAAAGTTAGAATGTGTAACATTAATAGAAATATATTTAAAATAGAGTTCTTAAAATATAAAAGAAATTAATGTATTCCAACTCTTACTCAAAGTAATTTTAACAGTAAAGCATATCCTTTTACTTTTTTATAACATTTGATCATGTAATATTTCAAAACCACAGAAAAGCCTGGATGCTAGTATTTGTATGGAAAATTCCCATTAATCAAAAAATTCTAGATTCTGTAAGAAACGGAAAATACTTAATTTTATATGGCATAAAATGATTCAATAACAGAAGATTGACATACTCTTTATTCCATTTTCCTAATGTAAATGGGCCTTATCAAGCTATCTCTAAGATATTGAAATATTACTATATTTGAAAAAAAAAGCTGTTTTACTCAAGTTCAATTTTATATTCATGAATCCTTAGAAACTCCAGCTAGAACATATGTATTTGGAGAATACATTATGTGAAGGGTCATCCTGTAATTATTGCCTAAAAAAGTTGAATGGTACAGACTTTCAACTTTCATTTCACACCATTATTTTTACCTTTGCATATTTTGCTGTTTTGCTTTAGTAATTTAAGATAATTTTCTATATAAATGATATAAAAGTTGGTAATACTACCTGACTACAGCTTTCAGATTTGCACATTTACAGGCAGGAAAGAATATCGTTTCAAATTGTCAGAAATAAAACCACATAGAATGACTACTTTCCTTTTTTATTTTATTTTTATTTTCGAGTCTGCCATCTGATTCAATTCTGCATTTTGGTCACTGAAAGCAATCTCAGGAATTGCTGAGTAGTTAAAAAGGAGTCTAATGGGATCTAAAATCAATTCACAGGTCTGCCACTGATTCATTGTGTGACTTTTGCTGCCACTGAAATGAAATGAAACCAATCTCCTCAACATTTATATACCTCGGTATTTGTCTTGTGATTAAAAACAAAATACTTATCTAACACACACTATATGTATACACTTAAGAAAATAGGCTACTAGTTAAGAAGTACAAAACTAGCTTTTGTTTTGACCAGTTATCTCACTTGAGATTAGCACAAAGCTTTAAGGCTGAAAGTCTGTATCTTTCTAGATTTGCAAATGTGGTTTTGTATAGATGCCAGGGTTCAAGCTCCTTTTAAGTGCTTTTATCCAGGCAAATTTTTCGTCTTTGATTTATATTTTGTTGGCATTTAATAGCTGTCTTACCTCATATTTAAATTACTTATCCTGGAAAGGATGGATGTTTAGTGTCCTGCATTTACTTGCCCTTTGCTGGCCTAAATTCTGGGGACAAATGCAAGATTGGCAGTGAGGAATACCTATTCTTTGTATAATGTCATGCTAGATAGCAGTCTTAGGTACTACCTTGACACCACATCACATTTTAGTAGCAGCCATATGAAAACATTTTTTAATTGATGCTAAAATTACACAGTATCTTAGACAAATGCAAAAAAAATCATTTTTTTCTAGAAAAGAATTTAACTTATCTGACAGAAGAATGAAAAATGAGCATGTGAATGGCAAGCAGAATATTGCCATTTTTAACCTGCACACATCCCAAAACTAGAAGTGAACCGATCTACCTTGTTTATAAACTGCATCAGAGGCAACCTCTTGATAAAAATCAAACAAGTGAAATGGAAAGACAAAATGAAATGCTATGTTTACCATATAAATGACAACAAATTTAATCCCATTCACTTTTCTACCTTCTATTTATCAAAGTCTGGAAATTGTAATAATCTCTTAAGACAAAAATGAAAAGAATTTGCATCTATGCTGGTGAGAAAAATATTTTGATCTGGAAAATTGTATAGTACAAAAAGGTTAATTTGAAAATTTTCATATACTCATAACTACTTAAGCCCAATGCTACACTGAACACAAAGCTTAGCAATATGTGAGGTACTTCCAAAGTTTGTGGAAAAATAGAGTTAAAAGACAATAAAAATCCTTCTGTGAACTTTTTGAAGACACTTCATATGATGTCTTCCTTTTTAAAATAATTATATGTCCAGAGATAAACTGATCTATAAAATTTTAGATCAAAAATATGATTTATAAAATACTATCACTTATAGTTACTGTATATGTCCTCTAATTTCCATTCCTCACTTTAGAATGTAGAAAATTTAAGCTCAGATTGGTTAAATAATATTCTCAAATCCCATGTCTATTTAGTGGTAAAAACTGAACATAAGCTCAATTCTCTTGATGACTAATTCAGAGTCCTTCCCATTATACTATATTACCCTCACTCTCACTGCTAAACATGGAAAAGGAAATAAAAGGCGCAATCTTCCATGTACATCAAGCTGATTATACTTTTTTCAAAATTATAATAAATCAATTAAGTTTTTATTAGTAACATTAGATAATTATTGTTAAAAAATAGTCTTTTACCTTTTTTCTCCATGCATTTAAAATCTGATTATAAACTATATCATGTAACTTCAGGGAAAAATTGTTTGATTTCCTTCACAAAAAGTAATATTTATTTATAGAAATGAGTCAACTGCTTCTTCAAAATAGATAAAATTTGAATATTGTTTTGATACATTATAATAGTTACTTTTATTCTCATAAAGTAGCTGGATTCAAAATGATTTCTATTAGTTAAAGCAGTCATCACATATCAACTGCTATCAAAGAAAATAATTGAAAACATTAGGGAAGCAACTTGAACAAAAGAATCATGCAAAATTTCACCCACACACCTCTGTGTACAATGGACAATAATGACTAAATGCTTTGATCTCCTCTGGATAACATGAAAGAGGAAAAGAAAAAAAAAAACTAACATCTGTTAGAATAAAGGTTTAATGAACAGCGTGGAGACTAGATGACATGAGACATAGAGCATAAGGAAAGAAGAAGAAAAAGATAAAATGCAGAAACAAAGTAATTTATAGTCACAGACCTCAGTAGTCCAAAGAGATAAAGTCTGACTTAGGAAAAATATATTATTATATATCTAATTTGATTTGTATTGAAAGTACTTAAAATCCTATAGTGAGTTTTCTACAAATGTTTTTAATGGGAAAAATGTATATGTTATATATATAATACACTGTGTATCCACATGTAACATATATAAATATAGTGTGTATGTATATGGATATATGTGGATACACAGTATATTATTTATTTATATATCATATAGAAATGTATAAATATTTATATATCCATACATACTACATATGTAATATATATATATATGTTGTATTGTGTGTGTTTATATCCATAGTAGGTGACAATATCTTAGACAAAATTATAAAGGTAAAATATAATATAATTAAATTTAGACTGCCTGTACATATATTTGTTAATGTAGACTTTAGTCAACTTTTCATTTAACTTGGAAATAAATGTCTATTATGGGAAATTTGATTGCTTTAAAATGAATCAGTATTACATACAGATAAATTTGCCTGGGCATTGTTCATCTCTCAACTACTGCAAATACTCAAAGAAAAACTATTTCATGAGTACTTTAAAATTTTATGTACTTTCAGGTTTGTGAGTTCTTATGTCCCACGTGGTATTGTTGGTGATGGTGGTTTTTGGTTTTAGAATTGGGGTCATGTTATGCCATTATAAGTATGGATTCTGCTATCATGTAACTCAGTATTTTCTAGGATTCTGCATGTCGTAGCAGCAGTTCCAAATGTTATGTCTGGCTGATGACATGCACATATGTGCCACTCTTTCATAGGTATACCCATCATTTTATGCATATGACTGTTGTGGAAAACAAGTGAGTAAACTAATGACATACTCTTCACCTTGAACTGGCCATAATTTCTTAAAAATTATAATAAGGTAAAAAGAAAGCTATTGAAAATATATGTAATTTAAGTCCAGGAAAGCAAGTCATGTGTAAGGTTAGCGAAAATGTAATGTGGATAAAAAATGTCAAGAACACATGACCTTAAATATAATAAGAAAATATTTAAAAAACACAAAGTGAAAGATATTTGCCTCAAAGATGGTGCCTGTATGTAATAGATTAAGTGGGCTTTTCTGCTGGGCACCAGACCAGAGGTTAAAAGGTCACCAAGACATGTGGTTTCACTTCATGGAATAATACTCTTAACTCACATCTCACTCCCTCCACCCCCCCACCACTTGCCCTGTCCAATCAGATGTCCACACCAAAGCCAGAGCAAACTTCTCAAAAAGCAAATGGTAGCCTATCGCCTCTCTTTAAAGCAGTCTTTTGCTTCCTTTAATCACAGCAACTACGGAAACTTGCCTTTTGGTCTTGTTCCTCCTACTCTGTGTCCTTGTCTGGACTACTCTTCCTCATGCTGTATAGTCCCTTCTCTTCCTTTAGTTCCTTTTCATTCCTGCTCTCTCTCCTCCTAGGTCTTTGCACATATTGTTTCTGTTACCCGAGTAGATCTTCCCCCACATATTTGCTTTAATAAATCCATCTCATCTTTCTGATCTCAAATCATGCATTTCTTCCTCAGAACAAGTTGCCCTGACTTATCTTGTATCGTAGATAATACTACCATTATATATACTCTCTTAGCAACACAAGTGAGGAGGCAGCAAATTAAACATATATATAGTGATAAGTGCTGTAATAGGATTTAGAGGATTTGTCTGAAATAGGACATATATCTGCAGGTAGGATTCATGTCCCAGAAACTCTTTGAACTGTTGAGGATCATTTCTTCATCTCTCAAGTGTTAACTATTCTTCTGTTTTCTCTGTGCAAAAAGCCACATGGTCCAAATTAGATTGAGAACATGAAATAAAATTCCCCAGCCAGTTTAAACTCTGAGATAAATAACCCTAAAGTAGCAATGTAGTCTCTCTCTCTCTCAAAATGGTAGGATCTCCATATTCCAGTAAGAGGCATTTTCTACATTTGACACATATCACCACTTTCATGTCAGGAATAATCTGTACTGAGTAATAAAATAATTATCCTGAAATTTTAGCACATTTGAATTGTTTTATCCCTCATATGCATATGGCCTAAGGAAAGAAAAGATTTAAATGAATTTTTCAGAATAACATATACACTGAAGTGCCATTGAAAATTATTTTGTTGTTAGAGTCCTTATGTAGTAATTAAGGAAAGAAATAGTTGGAGGATATACATGACCATAGGCAAAGAAAGGAAAGAGGGAATGGGAAGGAGAGAAGGAAGGAGGGAAGGAAGAAAAGAGATATACCTAAAAATCCATTTTTGTAAAACTGGTCTGGCTAACAATGGAATGTACTACATAGTAATAATATCTATTAATTCTTATTTTGGGCTCATCACTTAGAATAGAATAGAAATTCTTTGTAGAATTTAAAACTTTGAATTACGTTTGACCCAAAGATTTTTTTGGGTGTTCTCAATCACCACATTGAAAAAGAAGCAGCATGTTTATATTAAAGTCTGCATTTTATTCCTGAAGACTGTCATGCAGGAAGCGATAAATATAAAAGCAATGCGATGTTCAGCAGCAGCTTTTTTCCAGATAGTGTAGGGAAGTGGGAGTTTTAAGGTGAGAGGGCAAAGGAGGTAATTAGCAGTCACAGGCAGTAATATGTACACACTAAAAACCTAAAGATAAAACCTGAAGGTAGCATTACAAGAGAACTATGCTCTATTGTTTAAATTTAAACTCTCTAAGGATAAACGCAAATTTTAGTTTGGTAAAAGAATTGCCTTTCATCTTGCCCCATCAAGGATTTCAATTGGCAGGAGATGACACAGCCTGCTTAACAATCAGGTATTTCAGAGGTTGAGCAGTTTGAGAGGGAGCAAGTTTCCCTGGACTCTCTTTAAATGCCTTTCTTATGCATGTGGCATGTGTAAAGCATTAATTTATTTATACTCTCAGAAAGTAGACCGTGGGCTGCCGAGAATTTAGAATTTAGCAGACTGTACAGACTTATGCAACCAGCATGTCTATCTATTGGAAAAAAATATGACATTTTAATATTATGGAATTTCATTTGCTCATAACTCACTAATGTAGATTCTAAATAAAGCACTTCAAAATTCTACAGTGCTTAGCAAAATGGAAAAAGAATGTTATAATCAGAATGACTCTGTCTGTTTAAGCTCTTCACTCACTAGTTATTAATAAGTCATTAAATTTCTGGATATTCATCTTGAGAGGAGTATGAAAACATTGTCTAAAAAATGGAGTCAAATTAAAGTCGTTTTCTCCAAGCCTTATTGAGTTTTGAGAAACCAGTTTGGATTAACCACTGTGTTGGTTAGGTTGAAATTTAATTATATAATTTTACCTTGAAGGAATATTGTGACCAAATGGATATAATGTAGTAAAGCACTCTGCTGAATAGATTCTGAATTGTGCCACTAAATATTTCCGATTCTAAATTTCTCCCCACATCCCCAACTCAGCACTCCCGCTGACAATGTGTATACTACTTATAGTCTGGAGTTTTATTCTTCAGGCTAGATATGAAATATAAAACATTCTGTGTAAAAGCATATTCTTTTTATTGATCTACACAATTTTCTACAGCTTGGTATCTGATACATTTTAGACGCTTGATAGTATTTGCTAATTTAAGTAAATGAATACAATCACCAGCATCAGCATATTTACTATTTTAAAAGTAGCCATTTAAAAAAAATTGTTTTTAAGAGGAAAAAGTCACTTAGTCAAAAGCATGCATTTGGCCCCACTTCGATTTAATTTCATTACTTCTGAGTATAAGCTCTAAAGCCATATCTTGCACTATTTGCTCAACTTTGTGTCATGTGTTGTTGCTTTTCTTTGCGTTTGGGCTGAATTTTTCTTCCTTGCAGAGAAAACATGTTACACTATGTGGTAGGCTATTCCTGCATATATTTAGACAAATCATTTGTAAACATTGTTTAAGGAACAAACAACCATAATAAAAGTTTCAGAAATGAAAAGTAGGGTATCTCATGATTTGAAGCCATTAGTTCTCTGATTGTCAAATTCCTGTGTTTTTTGAAATACATGTTGATCTTTTTTATGAAATTTTCAAACTCACTTACCTAGTATCTGAACTTCCATAGTTTTACTTTTATAAAGTTCTCACCAACTTCTTTACAAATCAAACCTCAGGTCTGGAAGCAATAGGTACTTAAGCTTTCACTACAACATAAAAAATGAAAATGATCTTGCATAATATTTTGTATTATTTTGTTACTCAGAGAATATATGGGATGTAAGTTAAAATCTTTCAAATATTCGCAAACATACTTTTTCTAAATTATTTTATACAACAGAAGAGATCTAATTTCAAATATTTCATAGTATGATAAGGCTATTTTTAAATATATTGTCCTAAGAGTGAATTGTTAATATCTCTTACTTTAGTTTCTATATATTTATTAAATATTTTAAATTTGAAAATCAATATGGCATCAGTAGTACAGCTTGTAATCTTTCAAGTTTAGTTTTATTACACAAAAGGCTTTCCTTTCAGTTAATCTAGGTATTTGAAGTAATACACAATATACATAAACTGTAAGTTTATATATATATATATATATTTGCCAAATGAATACACATACACAATCCTTTAGAGTTGTATAATTAAAAATGAAGCACTCAATTTGCAAAATGAGCCCTATAATAAATTTACCATCAGAAATGCTAATAACTACTTTGAAGGAATGACTATGTTTTTTAGATGTTTAGGCAATTTGAAATTATAGTATAACTTCATGTAATTCATATATGAATCATTCCAGTCAAGTAATTGAAGGCTGCAGACTGTTAAATTGTTATCTTCAAACCTATAATTGTACTAAAATCAATAATTTTAACATACCCTGCTTTTATCTATGAAATAATGTTTGCAGTATAGTGTTTGTTAAAATATCATTAGTTGACAAGTTTTCTAGATTTGTACCTATGAAATTGAAAATGCTTGGTTTTGTTAAAGCATTTACATTTAGTAAGGACTTGATTCATTTAAAAAATGGCAGCATTTGTACCAGTTATACTAATAACAACATATTCAACATATATGAGAGCATAATTCTCCTGCAAGTGAAATGCTAAACAGAACAATGATAGCCGAACTGAGATTTTGAAATTTCTATTACTATTTAAAAGGAAGAATTTTGCATTACTCCTCTGAAAACATGCTGGAAAGTAGTGCTTGAGATTAGTGTTTACATATACTTTTTCACCAAATGGCATTTTTTTCCTCTAACAACTCTAAATAAGCTCATCATTGGGTCTTAGGAGGATTATTACTTCAAAGCTGTTCTTACTCTTAGAATAAGCTCTAAAAAGTTCAGAAAAATAACTTTGCTTTTTTGAACAAATAAACCTTCCTCCCCCATTGTTTAAAATTCTGAAAAAAAAATAGTAGCATGAAATAACATTCACAGCAGCAAGGGAGCCTTCACACTGGCAGAGGGATAATTTCATGTATTAATCATTCTGTAAGTGACTGAAATATCAACTAGATCAAATTGCACCCTATTTATTTTTGAATCCTCAATTTATTAATTCATGTAATAGTGGTTTTTATCTTGTTGGTCAAAAATGTGAAAAGAATAAATAGGATTGTGCATTTCATATCATTTCTCTAAATATGTAAGTTTTATAGTCAAATGATAATTATTCTATCTGTAAATAAATGTCAAAAATATATTCACAATCAACCAGCATACACACACACAAAATACCATCTGTGCCACGTTATAATCGTTGCAGATGAAATTGAATTGTATAAGACAAGAATCCTGTGTTTAAGTAACTTAGAGTTTACTTAAAAACACAAAACTGACATCGTCAACAAACATTTTCAACACTTTTTTTGTGTTCATTTTGTGATGATACCAACAGTACAGATTTACAGTAGAAAGATAAATTTAAAATGTTTTCTGCCCTCAAAACTGCATGGGTATTTGGGAAAAAAAATTATGCATAACATATAGCAATAACCAGTATAATACAGTTATGTACAAAGTGCCATTGAAGCCCCCAAACAGGGATATCCAATGTTGCCTAGGAGCATTTGAGCTAGATCCATAGAAAGGTCAAGACAAGAGCAGGGTCATTTCAGCAAATGGGAACAACATTGCAAGGCATAGAAGAACAAGAGTAAAACAAAATGCAAAAACATAGAGAAAAGACAACAATAGTAAAAGAATATAATACTATATTATACAGATAACAGATAACAGAGCTTCATGGGAATTAAGTGTTCAGGAAAGATTAGAAGAAAATGGTCTTAACAGCATTAAAAAGAAGACAACAATAAACTATCTTTTGTTGAGTTACTCCTGAACACTTTAGCACATAACTTCTGTTTACTTCCCCCACATCTCTACTTAGATGTCCTCTCAAGGAAGCCTTCTCTGACTGCCTCATTTCCAGTCCCCAACTAAGTTAAATCATCATCATATATTTCTATATGATACTGTCCTTGTAGAAATATACATTAAAATTGCATGAGTGTTGTAAAAGTATTTGTTTACTGTCTTTCCTACAACACTGTTAAGTGCCAGAGGATGATACTGTATATGTCTAATCCAGTTCTGTGACCCCAGCTCCTGGCATGAAGTAGCATCACAAAAAACATTGCAGAAATGAGTGAATACATGTCCAAACACTATGCCAACTAAGTTATCTTATTTAATCCCCATAACATTCTAAACAGGCAGGTAGGATGTTTTGTATTTTATATAGATTTTATATTGAAAGGTTAAATAACCAACAGAAAATCACACATCTAGGGAATCACAAAGCCATGATTTGAGCTCAGGTCTTTATAACTATTAAGCTCTAATACAGTAACTATGTTATGTTTACTTGAAAGTAAATTCTGATAATGGCTCAGAAGGATTTGGATAAATGGATGAAACAAGGTAAATATCTTCTTTAAAAAAAAGCAGAAAAACAAAGACATGAAATTCATAGCAAATGTATTATCTTTGTTGCATAGTAAAGAGAATCTTCTGAATAAACCATTTTGCATATTATAAAATATCTGTAGAAGGAAAAGAAGTTTGACAGTTGAGATTAGGCCAGATGTGAAAGTAAATTATGTACATGTACACGAAGAAAAAGAGAGCCACTGAAAATTATCGAAAAGGAAACTAACATCATAAAAACAGATTTTATAAAATGCTGTCAGAGAATATGATGCAATGATTGGGTGAAAAAGGATAGAGTATCAGAGAAGTCCCATAGAAAGCTAAGCAGAAGTCTAGCCTTGATGTAATCATAGCCAATACTTGAGTGGTAAAGGTGGAATAAAAAAGTATGAGTTCCTCTGTAAAAGGATAAAAAAAAAATGTTAAATGAGTAATAAATAACAAATGAACCTTAGAAGCCAAAGATATGTTCCAGGATTTACATATGGGTAACAATAAGAATACACACTGGGGGAAAGCCTGCCTCTTCAACAAATGGTGCCAGGAAAACTGGACATCCATATGTGGAAGAACGACACTAGACCCATATCTCTCACCATATATCAAAATCAACTCAAAATGGATTAAAGACTTAAATAAAGATCTGAAACTATAAACATCCTAAAAGAAATAAACAGGAGAAACACTTCAGGAAATAGTGCTTTGCAAAGACTTTATGAGTAAGACCCAAAAGCACTGGCAACAAAAGAAAAACAAATAGGATAATATCAAACTAAAAAGCTTCTCTACACAACAAAGGAAACAACAGAGTGAAGAGCCAACTCATAGAATAGGAGAAAATATTTGCAAAGTATGCATCCAACAAGGGATTAATATCCAGAATATACAAGGAACTCAAACAAATTATTAAAAATCAAGTAGCCTGATTAAAAAAGGGCAAAGGAGCTGAATGGGCATTTCTCAAAGGAAGATATACAAATGGCCAACAGACACATGAAAAAATGCTCAACATCACTCTGCATCAAGAAATGCAAATCAAAACAGCATTGAGATATCATCTCTCCCCAGTTAAACTGGCTATTGTCAAAAAGACAGAGCATAACAAATGCTGGAGAGGATGCAGAGAAAGGAGAACCCTTCTGCACTGTTGGTGGGACTTTTAAATGGTGGAGACATTACAGAAAACAGTATGGATTTTCTTCAAACAACCACAGATAGATCTTCCATATAATCCAGCAATCCCACTCCTGGGTATATACCCACAGGAATGAAAATCATCATGTCGAAGGGATACTTGCACTCCCATGTTCATCACAGATCTGTTTACAATAGCCAAGAGACCAACCTAAATGTCCATCGACAGATGACTGGATAAGGAAAATGTGGTATATATACACAGTGGAATATTACTGTACCATAAAAAAGAATGAAATTCTGCCATTCACAGCAATGTGGATGAGTTTAGAGAAAATTATGTTAAGTGAAATAAGCCAGGCACAGAAAGAGAAATACCACATGTCCTCACTCATATAAAAGTAAATAAAAAAAAAAAGAAAGAAAGAAATATATAGCAATCATAATACATTGAACTTTCAAAAGGAGAGAACGGAACTGAGGTTACCAGAGGTGGGAATAAGGGAGGGAGAGAGAGGTTATGAAATTGGTTAGGGGCCACAAAAAAGATTACATTATATAATGATGAATGTACTAATTATCCTGGTTTGATCACCACGTATTGTACACAGGTATTGATATTCAAACCTGTACCCCACAAATAAGTATAATCAATTATGTTTCCAAAAAAATTTTAAATTTTTAAATTAAAAAAATTTTTTAAACAAAATCTAAAAGAAGACAACATTAAAAAAGATGAATATGGGTAACAAATAATGATAATTTCATTGATAAGGTTTGGAGCATCATTAGGAAAACTAGCTTGGTGATAGGATCCTGGTTTTAGGAGGCTTTAGAGAGTGCAGTGCTTAGTTCTAATTCTGTTGAAGTTAAGATTGGGAAGGGACACCCAAGCAAGGAGTCACTTAGACATTTATCGAGCTAAAAGGGAAGTAGGAATAGAGGTATAAATGAGAGAGTCATAACTTTTAAATTCTGAGTGATAACTTCAGCATTTAAGGAGAAATAAAATGGAAGAAAGGCAAAAACAAAACGTTAGCAGAGGTACTTTGAGTGAAGCTAGGGAAAGAGTGATGGTTAAAGAGGAGGGGGTATTAAAGGAAAAGGAGATAAAAATAGAGATAGGGTAGAGTCAAAACAGAAGACCACATCCTGAAATAGGCAATCAGAATTTCCATATTCAATAAAAATACCAAGCAACAAAAAAATGTCTTGGGAAAACTCCAGGGGAGTCGAAACAAGAAAGCTATCAGTGCTTTCTCATATGACCCTTTAAGTAGAAGAATTGGAAGGGAATTCAGAATAAAGTGATACTGTGGAAGAGATAATTGAGGAAAAAGGGCAGGTACAAAATGAGTATGTATGAAATTTGGCTTTGAAAGGAATAAAATTCAAGGGAGACTAGTCTAGCAAGAAAAACAAACCAAACTCTGCAACCTGTTAAATTTATCTTTATGGGTCTGAAATATATTTCCCAATTAATCCTTTGAAAAAGCCTGGACTTATCTTTGCTTCTCAGCTCTATCATTTGTTATACAGGCCCCTGGTTATCATTTTGAGCACATGAAGAAACAAGTTAAGACAACTCGTGGCAGGGCGAGATTAGAAATAATAGTTCCTCGTTCCCAGACTGTTTCCTCAGTACACAAACCACATCTTTTTTTTTTTTTTTTAATTTTTTTGGTTATACGTATATGTGGTGTACTATGTTGATTTTTAATAATTGTGTACAATGTGTCGTGGTTATATCAGTATAGTTAGCTTATTCATCATTACAATACGCAGTCATTCTTTGTGTCCATTGACCAATTCCTCATTAGCCCCCTTCCCTCTCCCACTCCCCTCCCCTTTCCCACCTCTAGTTTTTTAAAAGTTCAACCTATTACTGTGATTGTTGTTTCTTTCTTTCTTTCTTTCTCTCTCTCTTTATTGTTCATTTGTTTATTTATGGATTCAGCTCCCAGTTATGAGCGAGAACATGCAGTATTTCTCTTTCTGCGCCTGGGTTGTTTCACTTAGAATAACTCTTTTTTGGTATGAATTTTTAAAATCATACATTTCATGTAGCAACAATTTAACAGTTAACCCTGCTATCTTCTATGATATTACCTTGGCCATGCATATAATTATTGTAAATTCCAGCTCAGTTAATTATTAGTTGCACCCCTAAAGCACATGCAGTGAAGAAAGTAATGTACAGTGAAGGGAATAATATCTGCCTCATAGATCGTTTGTGAGGATTATAAATATGATATGAAAAATAACAATAATAAAAATAACAGCAAAGAGTTTATATGATGTTATCATTGCATAGGAGAAAACAGCCTTAGGGAGGTTAAATTCAGGGTCACACAACTACAGGGCAGGATCCTGGATTCAAACACAGGTGCACTAATTCCGGAGACTGTCAACGTGTCCCGCACAGGATGAAGCATCTTCCTGTGTTTTCAACCTGTGCTGCTGTGATTTACCACTACTACCGGGGACAGTGCTGGCAAAAGGTTGGCAGCAGTAGTAGTGACTGCAATGAACTCAGCAGCAGCAGCAGCAGACGTTATGTCTTTGATGTACATACTCCGGTTCTGTGAAATGATCACACAGAGCACTCATGGAGAATTTATAATAGCAAAAGGGGGGGGGGGAGGGAAAAACAGCATTACTCTGGATCCTTCCCTGATCCTGTGCGGCTACATATCTTTGGGAGGTGAAACAATTATAATGTGTCCAACAACAGCTAAAAAAAAAAAAAAAAAAAAAAAATCGACGTGAAGTACAAGCAGTCTGGGTAGACCATATATTTAAGGTTCAGTTGTCCATCCTTCTTCCAGAAAAGTGGATGTGTCAAAGCTTTTGACAAACAAGAAGCTTTTTCTTCCTTACAACTCATTCACACACATCTTTTCCATTATGCGTCACTTGTTTGCTTTATTTGTTTTTATATAGTTTTATGATTTTTCTGATGTTTTGCATGTTTTCTAACTGTTTATTCCCTGCTAAATATTACTGGACATTTTTACCTGCAAATCAATAAATAAACTCTCAAAATTTTAAAATTAACAGTTGTGCTGTGGTCTATAACTTTAGCAAATGATCCAGGCTGTTCCTCAGCTTAGTTTCTATCATGTTTTCTCTTTCCCTGGTGTTGCAGCAGTGTTTCATTTCCACCTGTGTTCACTCACTGCTCTCATCCCAACCCATCAGTTACTTTTTCCCTCACAGAACGGTGTCTATGTTTTTATGGTCCGTTCCAAAGCTTTGTGTAATACGATCACCTCCTACATCGATGCTCTCATTTCCTATGACACCCCCTCTCTTCCTCCCTGTGCTCCTCCTAAACTTCAGTACAGTCCATTGATGCAGTTAGCCAAAAAATAGCTCCTTCCAAATGTAGCATCGTCCGTCACACGTAGTGTCACACCCTTATCCTTGATTCTTGTATTCCTTGAGAAACCCACATTGGTAGGTATCACATTCCATAGGCATTTTCAGGTTTCACCATACTGTAACTTTATTTTTCCTAAGGCCATGATCTTTGACAATCTATAATGTCAATGAATAGCAGCTTACGAGTAGGGTTTTAGAATATTGGACGGTATTTGAGAGGGATCCCTTTCTACCTCTATCCATAAAGGAAAAAAAAAAAAAATCCTTTACTGTTGTGATCAGATCCCTACTTTGTTTTGCTCAATGTCAGAAGTTTTGAATAAAGCATTAAAATATTTGAGGCAAATGGCTGTTGTTAGGGCTTTTTATTAATCAGCTGCAACGTTGTCTAAATTTTCAGTTTTTCCTTATGTGTACTAGCTGGGCATCAGCAAAATCCGTGTGTCTTCAGATATAGAGGAACTAGTTTTTTATATGTGCTGTATCTGGGTGCATAAATTTAAATAATGAGAGATTAAGCTCAAGTTCCAGAAATGTTCTTTTTGATTTTTGAAAACCACAAAATAAGCAGCTCTCAAAAAACTGTTTTGCTTCTTTTAGGAAGGCTTTTTATAACACCCCACAGAACAGCAACATTTATATTGCTCTCTATTTAATCAATATACTAAATGCATTTTGCTTCTAAATGCATGCCATTCCAAATTAGGTATGAAGTATTCTAAACAAAATAGGCTTAGAAAATTATTTTACGATTTAGTCATGGAAAATTGGAATAACCAGATTGTGTCATAAGTGATTTCACCTAAATTTGTACGTATTTATTCTCAATTTACTATCTCAATTCAACTGCCCAGCAAGCTGATTGGTCTTCATCATGCTTTCAAATCATTCTGAATGAAAATTTATAAATCAACATGTACAGAATTACAATTTGTTAGTCAGACATAATTTTCCTACTATGTCATTGTCATTATCTATACTGAGTATACATATTTTATCTAATAACTCTTTGGGCATTTATTCAAAATATGTACAATAATTTCAAAGACTATGTTAAAACAATAGCCAGATAGTCATTGTCTAGACTTTATGATCCATTTTTAAAGTATTATTATGAAAATAAATAATATAGACAAAGAATTCTTAGAGACTCGAAAGAGATAAACTGAGAGCAGTAGCAAAATTGTAAGTGATTCTACAAAATTAAATCAAACTCAAAAGTCATAACCCATAAAGCCAGCTGAAATTGCATTGAAATGGTTGTTGCTTCTAAGCCTATCCTATACCCACCAATTGTACGATCACCGATTCTCAGCCATGAAGAAATCTGAACTAGAAAAGGTAAGCAAAAATAAACATAAGATAATTAGCAGTGGCACTTGAGACCTAGCTTTCATTATGTATAGAATACTGTCTTTTATATAATTAAGTAGGAACTTAGAATAAATGTAAGAATAACCCATAAATGTTACCAGAAAAAGAGTCAGGATCATTTAGTAAAACTATTTCTAAAACTGAGGTATTGAATAGTCATTTAACCTCTCTGAACCTCAATGTTTTTATATATTTTGATGGATTACATAAAATAGTAATATCAAAAATATATCTCTATTGTAAATAGTGCTGCACTGAACATTGGAGACAGGTATACCTTCTACTTGATGATTTCCATTCTTCGGGGTATATTCCCAGCAGTGGGATAGCTGGGTCATATGGTAGATCTATCCGCAATTGTTTGAGGAACCTCCATACCATTTTCCATAGAAGCTGCACCATTTTGCAGTCCCACCAACAATGTATGAGAGCTCCTTTTTCTCTGCAACCTCGTCAGCATTTATCATTCACAGTCTTTTGGATATTAGCCATCCTAACTGTGGTGAGATGGTATCTCAGTGTGGTTTTGATTTGCATTTCCCAAATGCTGAGTGATGTTGAACATTTTTTCATGTGTCTGTTGGCCATTCGTATATCTTCCTTTGAGAAATGCCTATTTAGCTCTTTTGCCCATTTTTAATTGGGTTACTTGTTTTTTTGTTGTAAAGTTGAGTTCCTTGTATATTCTGGATATTAATCCTTTGTTAGATGTGGGAACCACCCCAAATGTCCATCATCAGATAAGTGGATATGGAAATGTGGTATATCAACACAATGGAATACTACTCTGCTATAAAAATGAATGAAATACTGCCATTTGCAACAACATGGATGGACCTAGAGAGAATTGTTTTATGTGAAACGAGTCAGGCACAGAAAGAGAAATATCACATGTTCTCACTTATTTGTGGGAGCTAAAAATAAATAAATAAATAAATAGATACACAAATAAGCTAGGGGGTGGGGAGAAGACACAGCGATTACAATTACTTGAAGTTGATATGACAAGCAAACAGATATGAGGTTGTTGGGAGGGAGGTGGTAGAGGGCGGAGGGAGGGAGGTTTTGGTAATGGGCCACAATAATCAACCACATTGTATGTTGACAAAATAAAAAAAAATTAAAAAATAAAAATAAAAATAAGAAAATGGAAAAAAAAATATATATCTAGAAGATATGGTTATTACTTATTTGAGTCAGTCGTAACTTTGGTTTTACTTATATTTATATACAGTTTTATTGCACATTTTAAAAGAAATATGGCTTCAAATCAATATTTGATGTAGTAATTATACATATATAATTACTTTTTATATACTTAAATATAATTTCTTTATATATACTTAATATATATATATATATAACAATATCTTATAAGGTGCCCATAATTTAATGCCTTTTTGTATAAACTTATATAGAGAAAATATTATCAATTTATTGGTTTACCAAAATAATCATAAGTGATCAGTTTTCAATAACATCTGAATCTTTGAATATATATGACACAAATTATGTAGAAAATATATATTATAAACTATGGTAATTTTTTTTATTACTGCCAATTTTTGTGTTAATATTGTCCCCACATGTAAAATTTTAAAGTTCCTAATGATGAGAATTAAAGTATATTTTTTTAAGTATTGTAAATTGCCATGAATAAGCTGAGTAAGGTATTGAGATTTCAACTACTCAAAATAATTTATAAGAATTTATTGTGCTTTCTTCAACTGAAAATATAATTTGGGATGATATAAATGTCCAGTCTATGTGAATGGTAATTTTAGGCCTATGGCACGCTTTTCAACATTAGCATTCTGATTAATTAAGTAAATAAAATGCTTGATTTATTCTAGATTCTGTAATTATAATTATTTATTTGATGCAAAAAAGTCTTGCTCTCTAGGCCAAAACTGACTTTTATCAGTGAGAGAGACTGACTTATAGATAATTCAGGTGTTCACTATAGTAGATTATAAATAATGAACCAAAAGTCAACTCAGCAGGTGATATATAATATATCTATGGTGATTAATTTGATAAAGAAGACACCCAATGCCTGGATACTTAGTGAAGGACCATTCTGCCCGTATTTTGTAGTTGTTAAACATGCAGCTCTACAGTTCAACTCCTAAGAATCCTGGATAATTAATTTAGACATAAAAATCTGCAACAGGGTTTTTCCCCAAATAGAACAGAGATATCCTGTTAAACAGCAGTGTAAACACAGACCAGTTTAATTATTTGCAATGGAAGGAGGGAAAAGTTTTGGAGATTTAGGATATTATGGCAATTAAAGTAGACCTTCAAAGCACTTTGAGGTTCCGGTTAACTTCTGTGTGCAACAATGATTAATACCTCCATCATGAGAAATGAGAGCACGACTACAGACCTTCAGAGGACTTTGCTATTTAAAGTAAAACTAAAGAGTGGGGACAATTTAGATAAAATGCAATGTAGTTGTTGGTGATGAAGTGAGTTAAAACTCTTCATAGAGGTTGGAAACTCAAATGCTCACAGTGCCCATGCCGGTGACATAAAAAGATCAAGAATGCATGCAAAAGAATACTGAAACTGTTGAACTGACCATCACATCCTGGACACAGGTGGTGAATGTCAGCTTTGTACCCCATGAATATGCATAATCAATAAAAAAGAGAATAGGGAGTAATGTGTGCATTGAATTGTCCCATAAAACTCTTATGAAAAGGCATTCAAATTCAAGATTTTAAAACCTTGTGTCAGGTAATTAAACATGTACCCTGGCTGGATTCAGTACATGCACTGCCAATTTGAAGGTTTACTTAGATAATAGTATATAGCATCCCCGGTTTTAGAAATATATGTCTTGGATGATCATTGTACAAAATGTTAAAAAATAGAGAAAAATAATGTAAATAGAAAAAATACCCAAATTCCATAAATTAGAGATCTAATATTCTAATGCATTTCCTTCAAGTTTTTTTTATCTCCTTGCATCTTTCATAGTTGTCACATTATTCCATATTACTTCCACAATGAAATAATGGAAGTGTTAATTCAAAGTATTAAAACGTATTCAATGCAAATACCTATTTTAATACCTGCATCATAATTAATTATGTAGATATGCCATCCTTTACCTATTCCCTTCTTACTGGCATTTAAATTTTTTTTTTCAGTATTTTAAATGTTGCTATGATTAACCTCTTCTTGCTTTAATATGTTTCTTTTTTCTTTCCATCTGAGCCTATTTCTAGAAATAGAATAATCAATTTAAACTGTATGGACATTTTTAAGGATCTTTCTAATTCCCAAATTAGTCACTAAAATATGTATTATAACCAAAATTGACAGAATTATTTCTTTCCTACAACTTTGCCAAAATAATAATTATTTTTGAAATCTTTGTTAATTAGCTAAAAGAAAACCCTATAGTTACATCATATCATTATGACAACACTTGAATGACAAGGCTTTGCTAAAACAAAGCTTGGTATAAATAAAATGTTAATTCTTTTGGCCTCCTGACTTCCCAGATGGCATCTATCAATCTTGAAATGTAAAGAAACCATATGAGGAGATTCCAGTTCTTCTTATAGTACATAAGCTGATTTCTGTTCACATATTTACATTTAGTTTGATAAATTTTCCCAGTGGTGTCTAGTCATGGATGTGACAAACATATTTATAATAACAAGTGATAAAAAGTAATTGTACTTTTACAATTTAGTGTAAGAAAACACTGAGGCTTCATGAAATCCAAGATCACAAGTAATAAGTAACTATATTTTGAATGCAGAAGACTTCAAATGTACATATGGATAGATGAGTCAATTGCTACACTATTTTACTTTCTGTGGACCATTGATTTGCTCTTTCACTGAGCTTACTTTGCCAGTTCTCACCGGGGCAAAACACTGTAAATTTTTCATGTTCTGGGACTTTTCATTCTAGTCAAGATAGAATGTTCCCTTTCATTGTTATGTATCTTGGGAGTTGACAGGCATTCATAGCTGAATAATTATACCATGACAGGCATGTGATATCTGCGTAAACTCAAAGGAAGCTCCTCTTAAAAACATAATCTGCATGAAGTATGAGCATATATGCTTTCTGTTTTCCTTTTTTTATACCATTAATTTTAATGATGACAAAAAGCAGATGAGTAATGGCTCCAATATTTGTTTGGAGAATGCAGATAAATTCAGGTCCCTTAAATTTAAGAGGAAAAATCCTATTTAATCCAGCTATAAGGACTGTTGCATGTACATATTGTTACTAGGAGAGGAATGAACAATATGATTCTAACTTTTTGCAAACTGGGAAACAAAATGACCGTATATTTCCTGCAAATAAAGTTGGAAATATGTTAATTCCTTCTAATTGTCTTTAATATATTAGTAGTATACTATGAGGATTATATTAAATACCCTGTAATCTCTCATGGTCAATTTGGTTAAGATTAATTCAGGTCTAACATATCCATGAACTACAGGGATTACAGTTATATTAAGAGATATTACATACAGCCACACTTTATGTATTATGCGTATTTATCAAGTAATGTGGTTGTGGTTGAGCAAATCAAGTACAAAAAATAATCAGGTTTTTATAGTCCCCCCATTTACTACTGGTTCTGGAGACAGGCTATCTGGCTTTCTACATACTAGCTGTGTAACATTAGGAAAGTTACTTTTCTCTGTCTCTTTGTTTCTTCATCTACAGAACTGGGATAATCACACTATGTATTTCAAGGAGTATTGTGAGGATAAAAAAGTAAATATCTACAAAACACTTAGGAGAGTGTGCTTGGCTAATAGTTGCTTAACAGATATTAGCTATTATTATTATAGAAAATGAGGTATCCACAAGCTATCATAGTAAAGATGCCCCATTAATAATGTATTAGTGATAATTAAAATTATAACTGAGTGAATTGCTATATGGTTTAAGTATGAGTATGCTTCCTTATATTCCTCAGTTCTCAAAGCAATTCCGTGGTGTATTTTCATTTCATAGATAAGAATATTGACACTCCAAGAGATTTAAAACTTTTTCTAGAACATACAATCAATAATTGAAACAATGGAGCATGGAACCTAGGTTTCATAATCCATAAACAAATATATTTTTACTACTCTACCTTAAAGGTCAAATAACAGGAACATTCTGGGTCACAGAAAAGCCATATAATGTCTGGAGATAAATTTCAGAGGTAAGATTTGTGCTGCACTAAAGCAATGCTTGAATAGACACAATAGAAATTGAAGTTAATGATGGCAGAGGCAAACAGCTCCTCATTAGGTTCAATCTGTAGATGAACTTTCTGAGAATGTTGTCTGCCCTGATAATAAATATAATCCTTCTTTCTATTTTGGATCCGAATAGGGATTCTCCAGAAACAAAAATTCTATCCAATAAAAAAAATTCTGCATAGATCTGACTAAAAATTGACCAAATATCCATGCTGATTAAACTGAATTATATTTTTATTTATACAAATGGAATATTTTTATTATTTAATTTAATAGATAATATACATTTTTGTCAAAACAACTATCATATAGTTGACTTTGTAGCTGTATTTCCTGAAGAAAGTTTCCTTTCCAGGGTGTATATTTAAAGAAATATATAGTAGCAATTATCAATATAGTAACTGTAATTATAATTATTGATTCAAAATATTTTAGCTTCAACAACTGAATTTTAGATTTAAAACCAAATATTGTAATTATTGTACATCTAAAACTCCTCCAAACTGTTAATTAATATAAAAAGGAAGTTATTGTTAGTATACTCAGACCTAAAAATCCTTATAGGTATTTCTTTTCCTTAAACTTATCTTTCACCAAGGTTCTTTTTTCAATTAATAACAATCATTTACTTACAGCAATTTTTTGTTTGTTTCATTGTAGGAAAAGATAAAATTCTAATGTGATTTAGCTATAAGTCATAGTTAAAAGGCAGAGCTAATACAGTGTAATCAGGGCAGAAAATTATACTTGCTTTATTCACATAGCATTACATTTTAAATTTCTCAGCACTTAGTGACAGAGACCAGGGTTACATTTCTTTTGTGTCTTCCTGCAATGTATATTGTTAAATAACTATTTCTGACAGACTAATTCTTATGAAGCTTATTATTAGTAATTGCTCTTATATTCTTTTGAAGAGCCAAGGACTCCTAATAGCTTTCAACTTTGAAATAACTGTAGAAAAGAAGGCAGTTTCAAATGGGCCAGGAAACCAAGTTTGAACGACCTGATTAGCAGAAGGATGGAGGCTGAAGTTCAATAGCTGAATTTATAAAAATAGGTGAATTTCAAATAATAATATGTAGGGAATGTAAAGAAAAATGGTTTTCAAAAATCTGGATAGCAATCCCTATATTTATGTGCAAAGAAGGGGACAACAGAAAAACAAATGTAGAAGTTTAGAGAGATATGAGCTCATAATCATACCGTGTTAAAATTGGAAAGATCTTTGCAGAGTAGCTAATGTGAAAATCTATAAATCCTTAAGATTGTTTGTAAAATATATGCATACTTTGCTTCAGTTTTCTTGAGGGAAGAATCCACCACTTTGCTGGAACATCAAAGAGGATTCTGACACAACAGAGGTTAAGAAACGGGAGCTCCAAAGAAGCTAAGTGACTTGACTAAGTCACAACCTACAACATATGAAATTCCTTTAAACTTCCATAATGTACAAGACCTAATTCTTCTCTCCCCAGGCTATGGCAATAGTTCTTTAACTGACAACAGGCTCCTATGTCTCTAAATTGTCCCACATATCATTGTCAGATTCACCATAATATTACACCTCTTTGATGTTATTGTTTTTCAAATAAAATTATTACCATGTCACTGACACCTTCTGAATACAAACCAAATTGCTTATTCTGGCACAGAAAACTTTGCACAGTTTGACCCCCGCATTTGCTTTTCAGCTTTATCTCCTATATTCTTCATTGCCAAACTCAATTTTGTATTATTCCTTAAATATGAATTATATTTATTTTCTTTGAGAATTTTGCTGGTGCTATTTCCTCTAGATAGAATAATCTGCCTCCCTGCTTTCCCCTGCCCTCTCTCAATGAGCTCCTCTGACCCCCTGCACCCACACCCGATGCACACATGCATGCACACTCCCAACAAACTCATTTCCACCAAAATACATCTTTCAAGGACTAACTCAAGAACAGCCTTTCTTCAAATGCTGAAACAGAACAGAAAATTACTTCTCCCCATTTTGAATTCCTGTAGTTTCCAGTTTCTATTTTTTCAGGTTACATCTTATGTAACATTTGTGGTAGACCAAGTTTTCCATACAAATTTTTTTGTACATGTTGAAAACATGTACAAGGAAACAAGTTTGTTATCTAATTCTAACTTCATCACTAATTACCTTGTTTTTGAGTATTATATGTAAAATGTCTCAGTTTTCTCATCTGTAAAACAGGTATAATAATAGTGGGATTGTTGTGAAGATTAAGTGAAATAATACATGTTAAGTGTTAAGACACTACTAGCACTTAGTATGTATTTGCCATTAAGTGAAAATAGCTACAAAATACTTTACAATCCTTGTAATAGTGTATGCAATGCATTATATGATTTTGTTGTAATTTCTGGTGTATTCCTTGAAATTAACAACTAGAACTTTCACCTTCATATTTCAAATATAAATCTTATATAGTAATATGTATTTACTGCATCAATTAATATTCATATTAGTGTTTCAGAAAGTTATATAAATCAGTAAAGTATCTAAAATAAATATAAAGATGAAAATAACAGTAAGAAATTATGTATTTTCCTAAACAGAAAATTACATTTGACAAACCCAAGCAGCTTCTCCAGTTTACTATTACACTTGCCTAGATCCCAGAGATGACTGGAGTAATTTCCATTAAGTAGAAATGGTCAGGTAAGCAGCTTTAACGACATGACGAGATACGCAAGAGAGATATTACATTTATCGGAAAGATTTTTAAGGTTTGCAAAGAAATAATCTTATAATTTTACCCCTCAGTGAAGTTGGCTGGTTTCAAAGGACTAATATTTATTGACAAGCTTATCGTGAATGAAAGTAAAGGGTTACAAGGCCCAATGGCAAAAAGGTACAAGGATATAAAGACAAAAGGATTTGTAGGTTGAACAGTATATAGTTAGGTTTTATTTTTTATTTTTTATAGCAAGAGTATTCTCAATTCTCAAGTATCAATAATATATTAATTGCAACACATATACTACTAAAAATTTGGAGTATCATATTTTCCAAGACTTACTTTAAAACTTGGTTTGATATTTGGATCTTGTAGGCTAGTGTCTACTACACCACTGAGTTCATATCTGTGTTATATTCTTAAATTATTATCTCCTAGGAGCCCCGGATATGTTCTTGCTATTCTTTGGATATAGTTTTTCCATAGTCTCTTTCACTCAGTCACTCATTTATTCACTCAATCATTCATTCCTTTATTGAGCTTTAACACAGTGCAAAGCTTTATCTTTGTATTCGAAAGAAATATAGTAAGATTTGTCCCTCACCTCTAAAGAATTGAATAGGAAAAAGGAATATATACATCATTTAATAAGGAGTTTAAAAGTTAAAAAAAAAAAAGACAGAAGGAAGTTATGAATAGATTTCTATGCACATTCCAGGGAGAAACACTTTTCTCTGCTAGGGAAAATCAATGAATATTTAATGTACTGTGAATCATGGCCTAAGCTTTAAATAATAGGTAAAATTTGTACCTACATAGGCTACAGAAAAATGATTTTAATTGAAAAAAGAATGACATACAAGAAAACACAGGGTGTACATTTGTTCATCTGTACTGGTATTAAATATCACTTGGCATAATGCTTGGCTTAATTTTTTTTTAAATTAAACTAATGTTTTAGTATGATCTCTTCTTGTAGATTTCATGAGCTTATTCTACTATGATTGTGGTCTCATGTCAAGATTTCTCTCTCTGGGGGTCCTCTGTCTGCTGACTCTCTACTGTGTACTGCTATGGGCATAGAATTAAAGATTCAAACCCATGCTGTCCAATAGAACTTTCGTGACAATGGAAATGTTCTATATTTGCTTCTATCCAGTATTGTAGCTACAAGCCATACCATATGAGACTACTGACCACTTGAAATGTGATTAATGCAACCGAGGAATGGAATTTTTCCTTTTTAATTAATTTAAGTTAAATAACCATATGTGTTGTCTCATGGCTATAGTATTTCACAGTGCAGATCTAGAGTCACCTTTTCAAAAAAAGTAAATTCTGGATAAATTTGATCCATAAAAGGATCTCCTTTGGTCAAAGTGCAAAGGAGTATGCCACAATATTTCCTGTGAGATCTTATTACAACCTTTCTTTGCTGAAGCCAGTAGTTTTACCCTGTATAGTCATTGCCTATATACTATTGTTAATTAGGACATGCACAAAGGAAAACTAATAAATTATATCTGCAGGAATTTCTGAAGACCTCTTCTAGGAAGTGAGTTTTGAATTTAATCTTAAAGGAAAGAAAGGTCATCCTGGGGTTGGGGGCTGAGGGTGGGAGAGGGAGGAAGGAAGGGGTTTCAGGCAGAGATGAGAAAAGCATGGTATCACCAGGGAATACTCAGTAATTCAGTATAAATGGCATATAAGGTGTCTTTTGTAAGGAGCAAGAAGAGAGAAAGAGCAATTAAAAATATAGTAAGATACATTCTTTAAACACTGCTTAAGTATCGGTTTTTACGTACTTTTATGTAATTTCCTACCCCAAATATTCATTCTATCATTTATATGTAGAGTTTCTTTTCTTTTCCTTTTTTACAAACATCATTTATGGTTTAATCATTAAATAAAACAACTAAAATTACAACTTTTTTACCTAAATTTATTACTTGGACAGGACTGAGATTTAGGAAATTTATTGTCATGATGTCAGCAATGGTTTATAATTTATAAGACTTTGGATTAGACATTAGCACAGTTATTATTTCCTTTAATGCCTTACCTCACCACAGTCTAATAACATTCAGGAAATCCAAAAGACAAAGGGGAAAGTATGATCTTGAAAGCTAAAAACAGTTGTTGAAAACTGATGCAATCGTGTAATAAAATATGGCACAATAACTTATATGATATGCTCATAGTATCTGCTAAAGCAATTAGAATCCATGCAGCTAGATTTCTGTTCATGTATTATTAAAATTGAAAACTGTTTCAGCTCAAGTAAGACATATAAGCTATACAGTTTGTGTACATTGGTCTTAGGGTTTTCAGTCTTATTACTTGCATATGTGATCCATTTTACACTCTTCCAAAATAGGAAAAGATTGGTTAGCAAACAGATTTCAAAAAGCATTCCAAGTAGAGCCAGACGGTGATCTACTTGATATATTACATATGACAATATAGGATGTTACTATACAGCTATATTAACACAATGTTCTTTTACAATAGGTCAATATCTTCACACATGTAAAAGGTCTTCCTTACTAGATAACAGAAACAGCAATATTGGTGTCTCTTTATATCAATAACATTAAGTTTATCAATCACATTAAAAAGTGCCCTCTTTTTTAATTGACAGTTTTTGTATAGCTTCTGTTTAATGATGTTGTAACTTTTAGAGATTCCCAATAAAATATTTTAATAGGTTGGTAGTTATGTTCATTTTAAAAGAAAATCACATATTAAGAAAAAATAATTCTAATTTAAATGACATTTTTTTCAGGAAGGCTTTTCAACTAGATTCTCATTTACCTACAGAAAAGGACAATTCTCAGTGCATTGTGGGAAGCCAAAAATTTACATATATTGTAAACACCTGTCCTAATTTTCACTGATGAAAAAATTTGGTCAGAGATTTCCACTGTGGCACGAGAGATTTCAATCAGTATAGAACAGAAGGTTTATGTAACCACTGTAAACAGTGGGAAAGGGAAATTAATCAATGCTTTTTGAGGGCATGCTAATTATGTTTTATATGTACTATTGCAATAAATCTTCACATCAACTACGAGATTTTTTTTATCCTCCTATTGCAGATAAGGAATTTTAGTTTCATAAGGGTGTCGAGACTTGCCTGAGGCTCAGAGCTAATAAAACGCAGAGCCAGGTATAACATCCAGTTCTGTGTCATTTAAACATCCCTGTGCCCCATAACTACAATTAATGGGTATGAATTTTATACTACAAACATTTGTGTACAAGAAATGTCATTTTACTTCCCTATGCAGAAATCAAATTACATTTATTACAGACCACCATCTCACTAGGTTGGAAAGGAAATTCAATTAGCTTTGTCCCCTGTAGAATTAGATAAGAATATAAAAGACTTACAGTATAGAGACCCAGAAATTTGGGTAAGAGTTTCATTTAAAGGAAAGATATTGTGCTGTGTAGCAGAAAAAGAGATGATTAACTTAGTATTTATGTATGGAGTCGAACAAAAAGGAGGAGAGGAAAGGAATAGCAGCTTTGAACATGTTACCCAACATCATGATGAAGGAAACAGTCTCATGTTCTCTCGAACCATAACTGACATGCTTCTTAACCTCTCTTCCTAAAAAGTCCAATCCTTTACCTTGTAAATCAAATGCTACATGAAACTGGAAGTACTTTACCACCTTGGCATTGTCTGATTAACTTGGACATATGATCCTAGACATAAGTGTCATATGTTGAGAAGACACCTCCTCTATCTTTGTCAGTATTGTAAAATGTCTTATGAGTATGAGAAATAATATTATTTATAATCATATCTTCCACTACTCCATCATTTCTCCCTGCTACTTCCTCTAACTTGTAATAAATAACCACTTATGCAAATTTTAATAGTATTTTCTATGATTTGTGGAAGTAGAGTGTAGATGTTTCATTATATTTCCTTTTCACTGGTTACTAATTTTAATCCAAATATGTATACATCTAAATATGTCTTAAACGGTTCTTCCATGCTTTTTGTTAGCCTATGTCAATAAGTTTCATATTATAATTTTAACATTCAAGTGCCTATGATAAATTTGTATTTGTGAAAAAGTTTGGAGTTTGGTGATTTATATAAGTGTCTTTAAGTAATGTGTCTTTCACATTATTTAGAAAAGCTGTTCACAATGGTAATAACTGTTAATTTTTATATTATTTTGTTATAGTGGTAATACAAGCATTATTAATAGAATAAAGAATAAATTGCACTGATTTTTTTACTTTGCTGCTTTAAAAATGCTTATATAATTTTTTTTTAATCCTCACAATAAATGTATCAGCTAAAATATCCTTATCTGCATTGACTTTTGGGGACCAGAGGCTTAGAGATATGAAATGATGACCAAAGAACCAGAGCTGATTATTTGCCTAGCTGGTCCTGGTGCCTGTCTCACCACTACTACTAAGCACAGTTCTGTGAAAGCCCATAAACTATTGCACAGTGTAAATTTTAGAACTAAGCGGAAGAACTGTCTTTGCTAGGGGACAGCTAATTACCCAATGCAGAATCCATGGAAAGGATAGCATTGGTAATTTTCACTCACAGTAATAAAATTGGAGAACATTTTTGGTTTGCTTCCTTTTTCACTTTCCCCTCTATTTCAAATGAGTTTTAAGAGTCATAATTTGAAACCCTGCCATTAGTTCCATCAGAAATATTAAATATTAAATATAGTGATCCTTATTGACCATAAAATGAACACCATTTACTGTCCTGAGAAGATAGAAAATACTTTTATGTGAATAGTAGAGAAATTGCCAAAAAAGCTATTTTATTTCAGTCTACGCACAAGTTAATGGGCTACTGGGAAAAGCATACATATTTTGACCTAATTAAGTCCCAGGGCACCTGGTTCTGAAAAGAGTGCTCAGAAATGTCCCCAAATCTATTCCACTGTCACCTATAGGTTGCAGTAGCTAGACACATTTTGACAACAGGGTCTCAGTCATGAATTAGGTACTTTCTTATTAAGGCTTTTGTTCTTTAGCTTTCCTGCAGTCAAAAGTTTATTCTTGTTTCTGGGTACTTGGGCCCCTGTGATGAAAATGTGCTTGTTATTCTAATAACACCACTTCCCGGCACAGTAGCCCTAACATACAGTTTAGGCTTCCTCTCTCAGAGAGGCAGATAAGGATAGTTTCAGGTACCTTACCTGCTACTGATATATCTCAAAAACACTTAAGAAGCACATAAGCATCAAAGTTTTACAAAGGACAGAGCAGGGGAAATGACTGCTATCGCTATTTATCATTTCCTTCTGGAAAGTACATAGAGAAAAGTAAGGTAGTGTAATTTATTCTAGACAGCTAATGTAGTGAATTGCTATTTTTCTTTTCTATAAAGGAAGAAAATGAGTCATTACGTTTAAATTTAAAATTCTTCAAGAGCCATTAGGCTAGATTTTAGCATGTCTATGTGATAAAATGATCACTATTGTTATCATGACACATCCTGTTCTTTAGAGTTCATTTATACATTATTACTTGCAGCATGCTGCTGCTAAAGATTGTCAAGCTAAGTAGATATCTGGCTAGTAAAAGCTACGTCTCCATCCACTTAATAATTTTTGCATCTCTAAAGTTTAGGTGGATGTAAGTACTCCTTGCTGTTGGACATGGTTGCTCAACCTCTCTGATTAAGTGACATGCAGAAAATATTTCTTTTTATAAATAATGATCTCTCACCCCTTTTTTTTTAAATCTATAGGACAACATTTTTAAACTGGAGGACTCACATTTTGAAAATGGCCGTGGGAAGAGCCCATATGACCCGAAACTGCTGACAGCATCTCTTTTAATAGGTGAGTAGTAAACAATCAAATAGTGAATTTTCTATAAATAATAACCAGATTCTTTTTTATCTACCTAGATTTTTCATTATTAATCATACATGATTTTAGGAGAACATTAGTTGTGATATGTTCAAACATTTTGAAAATGAAGAGAAAACTAAGTGTTGTTTTCTTTATTGCAGTATCTAGTCTGATTATTTTTAATCCAAATGGTTTAACAATATCTATAAGATGGCCTGCTCAACCGCTATAAATCCCCATTTGAAGTTCAAGTGTTTATTTTGTAACAAAATGTTTTCAGTTTTCATTTCATGAAAAGGTGCTTAGATAAGGAATTTTGACAAGTTATAAAGAATGCAATTCATTCTATCCTGGTAATCGTAGTACGAGATAACTCGCTGTCTCAACATTTAGACAACCTCATCAGTACAGTCAGCCTGAACGGTGGGGCAACTGGCAAAGACCCTATTGGGTTATGTTGCATTGATTCATACTTATATCTTAGATATACTGGCCTAGGGAATGCATTCCGTATTCACTTTTGTGACTTTAGGTCTTTTTAAAACTCTAGCAAAACATTTTATGTGATTTCCGCTATCTTTTTCTCCAACCATCTTCTTTTCTCCTTTTCTTCTTTCCTTTTTTCCTTCAGCATTGCAGATGGGTGGGAAATGCTTAGTTATATTTCAAAAGGATTGAAATAGAAAGAAAGAAGTAAGTAGAAGTAGAGGATAACTTTAGTCTGTATTGAAAGATAAAGAAAGTTTTTTCACAATATTTTAACCATTTGCAAACTGGGGTAAAATAAACACACAAAAAATGATTAGTCATGAAATGATTTTCTTTTTTCTTTTTTCTTTTTTTTTTGCTTTTGGACATACCAACAACCTAAAACACAAAAGATTCTGGATCATGATTCTGTTCCTGAATATATTTTTCTATAGAATCACAAGGAAATCTTTTTGTTTTCTTTCTTATAAAATATAGAATAATAATACTGAAAATTATCAAATGTAAAATTTCCAACTGAATTTTGAATGATAAATCTAAAATTTTAAAACATAAATTTAGGAGATTATCTGATGTGTCATAAGTTTATAAAGTTTTTCATCTTTTTCTTTTTACAAAAAAACTTTTCCCATAATCAAGAAAATTAAATTCAAGTCATATTGACTACTGCATTAAACCTGAAGATGTAGTTTTCCAGTATTCTCTAGTGTTTACTTTATCACTGTTTTTCACTGAGCCCTGTTCTATTAAGAATAAAACCATTGTAGCATGAATTATCTGCTCTATTGCTTTTCAAATGTAGACAATTTTAGCCATTTGATCCATTTAGGCAGCACTTTAACAAACGTTTAATACTTAAAGGAATGCAGCAAATTTAGCACACATAATTTTCCTCTTCACAGAGGGCCTGCTGATTACACGTGGATGACTTCCTCAACAGTACATGCTGAAATTTCAAAGTTGTCTTAAACAAAGAGGAGGAGTTATACCTTGTTCAAACTTGCAGCATAAACTTCTTTAAATTGCATTCTGAAAAAGAGGATAGATATTTCCCAAAAAGCAGAATATAAAAGTTTGCCTAAAGCAGCTTTAATTTGTGGTAAGTTTCTCAGTAGGGATTTGCTTGATTGTTTATTTTAATATTCCATTGAGAAAGGATGATGGCAAGTAGGTATTACATAGTCCGTATGGTATGCAACCACACAACATCCACAAAGAATATGAAACTCCGCAGTTTGGGTTTTATATTAGAATTTCTTTGAAAAAGCTACATAGGTTTATGAAAATGAAAAGAGAACGATGGAAGTTCAGCGAGTCAAGGAAAGAATGTGTGGCTAGAAAAGAATAGGCATATACAACCTTTAAACAGAAGTTCTGACCTTAGATATCCAATACAGTAAAAATTTACTAACTTTAGAGGCATATAGTGCTTATTGACAAGGCCAAATAAATTAATTTTTTAATCAGTTGAATAGCAAGTTATGGAAAAAGAAATAGGCCATACTAGACCTGATAAACTTCTTCAGAATACCCACAACACCATTTTAATCCAAAAGCTCCCTTTACTGAGGTTATTTGCCTAACTGAGGTTATTTGCTTTCTTTATAAGTATGCTATAAATCTTTCCTCTTGCATTACATTTAATTCCCCTTGCTGGGTTTTTCTTGGCATTTTCTCTTATCCCTCTTTAAAAACAACGCTCACTAGTATTATGAAGTCTTTTGACAAAACCACTTTCTATAGAACTTCCCAAACTCTTACCTACAAAGCTCACAGCTGTCTCTGATGTAGACAGGTAGTACTTTGTATATCATAAAATGGCCATTGGCAAGTCCTATCTTCCCAAAAGATTTTGGATACATTCTCCTCATTTCAGTACATAAGATAGAAATTTTAACATGGGTCCAGACTGCTTCCTTTACCAATACTGGGAAAACAAATTCCAGGTTTGGTTTAAACCATCTGTAAACTGGCTAGATAGATCTTGGCTGCAGATATTTTTTATACCACCAATCTAAGTAGGAAGCAATTTCAACCAGTAGTGAACTTTAAAACCAGATGACAGCTTAAAAAATTTAGTTTACGAAACTATCGAGGTTTACTATACCTCTTTCCAAAATTCTGTAGATTTTTAATCTGATGACTGTGGAAAATATGGATTCTCTCCTGAGAAGTGCATAGCTACTGAGTTAAGTCCCCAGGTTCTATAACATGCTCTGAATTTAAAATCACCTTAGTTAAGTTAATTTTTCTAATCTCTTGTAAGGACAATCATTTTGTCAATATAAAATTGCACCTGTATTTATTTTTTAAATATGTCTTATTTCATCCACCTGCAAATATTTTTATGACTTTGATTGAAATGTCTTTTTAAAAGATAGCAGTTGCTCGCTTGCTAAGAATAAATGCCAGGTGTCAACACAGCACAATTATAAAACTCAGTATTTTCCACACTAATTAAATACCATCTCACATTTTCATGATGTAAAAGGTATAGTCAACTTGAGAACAATTTTATTTCCTCTTTGAAATCTTTTCAAAGTAATGTAGCACTAATAATTTAGAAATACCCCATCACTAAGAGATATCATTTAGATCTATTTCAAAAGTCTGGGGACTTTTAGCTAAGGTTTATATCCTCAAGCTGGAATTCTACCTTGCTTCAGGAAAGAGCACAATTTGACATTAGAAAGTGCTCTCACATGATATTAGAGCAAGCAAGATACTCCCTAAACTGATTAAATATAGTTGAGAAAATTATTTGAACCTCTCAGAGCCTCAACTTCTTTGTATATAAAGTGGTATGGAAATGCCTATTCCACCAATTTTTCATGAAAATGAGATAAGACAATGTAATAGTGTACTACTATTTTGAGTGCTTGCGTATTTCTGAAATATATGTAAAATACAAACAAACAACAAAATGATAGCACTGGTTGACTGTAGTCAGGCTGGGAGGCGGATTTGTTACCTTATACATTTTATATTTTTAAATATGTACCATGTGCTCATGAAAGGATCCTTCAGAAAGTTCACGAAAAAATGGAATTAAAAGATAATAGAAATCTTTCCAAGAATTTTTGACTTACCCTTGAATTAACTGCTCAAAAAATGTTAGTTTTAAAAGAACAGCATAAGTAACAAAGCCAGCATATTGCTTTCATTCATATAGAGAAGGTGCTCAATAAACACAAAAATGTAAAATTATTTCCACATCCTTTCACTCCCAGGAAATGTATTTCATCCTTGTTGGGTGCGTGCGTGTGCGTCTGTGTGTGTGTGTGTGTGTGTGTGTGTGTGTGTGTGTGTGTGTGTGTGTGTGTGAGAGAGAGAGAGAGAGAGAGAGAGGGAGAGAGAGAGAGAGAGAGAGAGAGACAGAGACAGAGAGACATTTATTTTCTTTCCTTCTGTTTCTAATTACTCTGTTACTCTGTGAATGGAATTTACTCAAGGTGTTAACAACATAATGGCTTGGTCTTTAGGTCTGTTTGATTTTTGCTCACATGCCTATCACACTTTTCACCTGTGCTAGTAATGCTGTAATTTTATCAGGAAATGCTTTTTCACCTTCTGTTTCTCCTCACCACACCCTTCTTAGGAATTGTAATCCAATACGTTAACTGATCTGAGCCACATTTTTACTTCATTTTGAGCTGTGAACAGAAAGTTCAGAGTACACATAAATGTTGGTTTTTAATGCATGCTTCTCAGGTAACTCAGCCATGGTGGAAATGCAGGTCACAAAATCGTTTTTGTTCATCTCAGTAAAGTATGCTTTCCTTAGAGACAGTTAAGAAAGCTTACAGTTAAGAAAGAGTGATGGTATACTCAAATAGCAACTTTCCTGTTTGACCATTCCTAGATGGTTAGTTGCATCTGTCAGCATTAATTTATCTTAGTCCAATATATTACTTTTGAGACATAGTACTGCCCATGTGGTGTTTTCAGAGACTTAGAGATCCTTTTGGACAGAGTATCCACAAACAGTTTTTATTTTTTTAATTTATCTTTTTATTTTTATATATGTTCATTGAGTATATTACTCTACCATCAATTAAATAAAAGTAGACAAATGTCATGTTTCTTTCACTAGTGGCTTAGTATATGTGGAAAGCCCAAAAGTGTGTATCTCAAACATAATGCCATTTGAATCATTGTGGAATAACATTTACCTAATATACTACTTCAGATTTTCAAGAAGAGTTATATTTAGGGTCTGAAAATTGTCAAATTATCACTATGCTCAAAAATCAATATATAAATTGACAACTTCATAAGTGACCTAGAAACAGCAAAAGAAGTTTGGCAAGTAGGATTTTTTATTAAACATATCTGTTCTCCAGAACTTAGCCCACTGAGGTATAGAAAATTTCTCATAGTCAGATATCTTTAGATCATTTAAGATAGCCACAGAATACATGGTGAGAATGTTCAAGTGTATTTAAATGGCATATACTCTGGGTTGATGTTATATTTCGGCTTCATGAGAAATAAGCAAGAGTAGGATATTCAACAACCTAAATTTTGGGGCAAAAGCAACAAAGATGTCATACCTTATCTGGAGCAATCATCCCTAATAAGAATCCCTATAGAAATCTCAGCAAGAAATCTGATCTAAGGCCTGATGCAGAAAAACAGTTACTGACACTGAGCATGGACAATATGAGAAAGTGCCCTTCATGGCCACCTGAGCATGTGGTGCCTTCCCGCTCAAGAAAATCACCCTGACCCTTGCCAAAAATAATATTCAGGTGGAGGTTATTTCCTATGGCTGGAGGCAATTGGTGCCTAAACTGCAACCTTCCTTTGATTTATAAGTCAATTGTTTAATTTGATTCTTCTTAGTAATAAATTGAGTCAAGAGCCCTCCCAGTGAGTAGCTCTTCTACTTTCTCTGAATGACCTTCCTGTTACGAGAAAAGAAAGAAAATTATTCTTGCTGCCTTTACCTTCATTTGTGTTGATTTTTGTCTTCCTCATGTGAGAGTGAATAAAAACGAAAATATGAAACAACCAAACCAGTGAATTAGTGAAATAAACATCCTTCTCTATTTAAGTAACAGTTTTTTTCTGGTTGTTGCTGGTTTTGTTATTTCAACTCCCTCCTGAATGGACTATATGTAGTAACAGTCATAATTATGGATTTTATTCACCCTGAAACAAGCTAAGTGACAAAAAGTATGATTAATCGATGGCATTTGTTTTTACTCATCCATTTTTGATTAAACCTCCTGTTGGGCTGACTATGCTGATATTAAATTGTTAGTATTTCATTTTTTGTGTCTTCTATTTTCACTTTAACTGATTTTCATCACCCAACATGTGGTTCAGAGGCAATGAGTTTCAACTAATCACTTAATGCTTTTGATTTTTCAAGGTAACGAGGACACAAAGCATCCTCCCACAGGTGTTCTGACATGAAAATATTTGGAATTAGCATGACCGTTTTAGGCTGCTTTCACAACACATTTTTACTAACACCCTCTTACTCACACGGACCAAGAAAAATCTATCACCTGATGTTTAAAAATACATGAAATCTGCTTATAAATTCTTTGTAAACAGATACAACATTACCTTCAATAAAAATGATACAGTAATTGAATATGGGTTAATATTAAGAAGACAATAGGCATTTAAATGTTTCAAAGCCTTTGAAATTTATAAATAGCTTATTCATAGCATTTTTGTGCTTTTAGAAAAGGGTTATTTCTTTACCTGTGGTCAGTTGAAATATTATTACATCATATTTTAGTGAGAGTAAGTCAGATAAGTCAAATTTGCAATTGATATTTAATTAAGTGGAGCTTTTCAATTCCCAAAATACCATACTGTGACAATTTAGGATGGCCTATGAGTACTATTTATTTAATATTCAGTATTGTCCAACAACTATTTTTATTTACCTTAAATCACAACAATCTAAAATAAATGATCAATTTTTTAATTGTTTCCAAAATAAAATATCTATCTTTGTATATAAGAGTCATGCCTTCCTGTTGCTCAGTTATTTATTTATTTTTTCTGTGTAGCCATTCCCCACTGTTCTGTGGCGTCTGCAGAATCTTGTCCATTCAAACACATCAGAGAGGTGCAGATTCTACCGAAGGAATTCCTTTGGGTTAGACCACTGAGAAAATCTTTCTTACATTGTCAAGTCATAATTTGCAACTGAGAATTAAAGATGTAAACAAAGAATATTACATAAAGAATCAGATTAATAAGATTTTCCCAAAGCATTTATACCTGAAGATTCATAGACAGTTTTCCATTTACCTCATATAAAAGTACTGGGAAATGATAGTGTTATACAAGTGTTTAAGTTTTAATTTATCTATGCCCTCTTTATTTTCTGATTATTTTTCAAATCAAGGAATGCAAAAATATTGACATATTCAAACAATCAACAAGAAAATATTGAGATTTGCTGTTTTTATCATGGATTATTTGAAGAAAATTTTTATCACTTTTGTTATTTTGTTTTGCCAATCATTCATTTATGCAAGGAGGCGATTATGTGTTTTCCGGAAGAAATAATATGAGACTCGGTCTGTTTCAAGGAAAGAAAATATAATTTTTAGAAACTTCAGTTTATTGAAGGCTGGTATGGTTTAGTGTAAAAAGCTTGGGATTAAACAGGCCTGGGTTTGAACCTTCACCTTGACTTTCCTGTTCATTAGCTAAGGAACCTTGGGTTTCTTGAAGTGTAAAGTAGGGATAACATTATTTACGTCATGAGGTTGTTGACAGAACTAAATGAGATAATTTGAAAGTGTCAAGCCAGCACCTGACTGCCTGACAAACATAGAGTGGTATTCAGTAAATATTAACTCCTCTTTCTTTTTTCTCCTTCTATATTTTACCTTCGGTTATGATTCTTCTAATATAAACTCTGACCTAGATTTAACTCAATTTAAGTAGTAATGAGTCTAAAAGCAATGGGATATTGAACTGCAGTGATTATATCCTAAGTTTGCCAAAATTTTCTCTTCTTCAAACACATTTCTATTATATCTAAGGCCACGTGGTGGACTGATTTTTGGACTGTATGATAGTTTATAACAAATTAGAACACTTCTCCCTTTAGATATATTAAAAAATAAGAAGCAAGAAAAAAAATGGCTAGGAAAATATCAGTCCTTCCTAAATTAGAGAGAAATCTCATTAATTCAGATCCCATTGAAAACAGAAGTATATAAAAGATTTAATTGCAATTTAAATAGAAGCTATAAGGAAGATTATGATGACATTTTACCCTCCTAACTATGGATATTAAAACCATAGTAGCTTTATACATGTAAAAGTAAATGATGTAATATAGTTTGCATTTTGTAAGTTTGTCACTGGTCATAGTGGAAAAGAATAAAATTTCATGTTTTGCCAATGTTTACTGATCAGATTTTATTCAAATTCTCTAAATTAGTACTAAAATGAGTAGTTAGATAGTCAGTAAATCATCATTTGATAAAATACTTCTTTAGTGAGGACATAGAATGAAATAAAAGTAGCTTTGCATAATTATGTGAGTATTTCTGTTTTCAGTGTGTTCATAACATAGAACTTGTAATTTTTTTTGTTTGTTTTCTTTTCCTTGCCTTAATTGAATTAACAGTGTGTATGTGGTTTTATTTTGTCACAACACAGATGGAGAACTATACTCTGGAACTGCAGCTGATTTTATGGGGCGAGACTTTGCCATCTTCCGAACCCTTGGGCACCACCACCCGATCAGGACAGAGCAGCACGATTCCAGGTGGCTCAATGGTAGGTGGAGCTGGCAAGAACTGAGGCAGGTAACATGTGTAACTGTGTGAAGGCACTGGAGAGCTTTCCTTTTATAGACCATACAATATGACTTGAGATGTGGTACCCTGTTAAGCTAATGGTGGTGACTTCATGACTGTGGGTGTGAGAAAGTTGGGCAAAAAGAGAGATTAAAATTCAGGGAAATATTTGTTTTGTGCCATAATTGAAGTTTCTCAGTAGTTAGCTATGGAAAGAAAGAGATCTGAGCTGGAACTGCGGAAGGGAGGCAGTGGAAACAGATAAGACAACTTACCAATCCTGTCTTATAAGGATACCACAATAATCTCACAGTGTAGTATTTTTTCCCTCCACGTCTCTCATTATTGCCTTGAGGTCATCATCATATAAGTCAGTGAACATCACAAAAAATTGCAGTGCTAATAACATTACATTGATAGTGTTTCCAAAATGTCAACGAGGTTTTATATTATTATTTTATTTGATTCACAATTAATCTTCCTAAAACTGCCCTCCCATTTAACAGGTGAGGAAATTAAGGCCAATATTTTATCATTGGAATAATAATATCCAGTAGTAGAAGTTTGGGGTCATGAACCCAGTTTCCTGAACTTCAGGCATTGGCTTGACTACTTGATCAAGTAGATACTTTATTGTTATTATTATTCTCTCTCTTTTCTTTTTAGTATATAAATAATTCCAGTGTAGCAGAAATTGTACAAAATTTATATGCCTAAAATAAATACATAATATTTTACTCAGATTGTTAACCAAATAATTATTATATATTTTTCTATCTAGAGTTTGATTTTTTTCATTATCCATTTACACGTTTGTAAAAGATTTTTTATAATGGCCCATATTATATTATCACTTTTTTGTTATTACTTAACTATCTATATTTTTAGCTACCTTCAGAATTATAAAATAAACCTGCCCAATCACTATTCTTACTTCCACGAACTTTTTCTTGGTTTCATACACTTCATTAATAGGAATGAAGCTTATGGTGTACAGTTCTCCCATGTTTTCAATAAGATGCTCGATTATCTCATTCTTTGAATTTCTGCCATACTTGTTTTTCGGCCCTTACTTCTGGGAACCCCAAAACCTAAATTACCACTTCTATCCTTCATTGGTGTGTTAGAGAAAAATCACAAGTCTGCCTGTAGACCTCACTGAAACTTGAGCAGACCATGAGTAGTGTGTGACCGCCTTTGTTCTGATCTATCCTATACTTCAAATTGATTATTTAGAACGTAAAGCATACCTCTGCATGTCCTGCATCGTGTAACAGCATTTCCAATCATCCTGGTATATTTCATGTTCTGTTAGTGACAAAGGCACACCTACTTCCTTGTTGGACCCTTCTGCCTTCACTCTTTATTGCATTGATGTGCTTTCATAAATTTACACAATTTGCATTTCTTTTGCTGTCTTTATCTTTTTTCACCACTAATTTCTTCCCTGACCTGCAATATTGCTCAATGATCTCATGCAGAACCCTCTTAATCATGGTATGCCATGAAGTTTTTACATGTCTCAGTTCACAGCCTGGCTGTGACTTGTGTCCTCAACATTTACACCAACTTTAGCCACTTTCAACCTGACTTTCGCACAACCGTTGATTCCCATGAAACTCTCTCTCCAAAGGTCACTCATAACTTCCTATGGTTTTTAATCAACATTCCTATAGACAACTCCTGCAGTATTTGTCATTCTCTTTAAAACAGTCACTTCTCTGGGCCGAGCCCGTGGCGCACTCGGTAGAGTGCTGCGCTGGCAGCGCGGCGACGCTCCCGCCCCGGGTTGGATCCTATATAGGACTGACTGGTGTACTCACTGGCTGAGTGCCGGTCACGAAAAAACGACAAAAAAAAAAAAAAAAAAAAAAAAAAAAACAGTCACTTCTCTTAGCTTCCCTTATTTCTTGCTCTCCCAAGTTTCCTCAAAATGTGGCATCACTTACCTATTGCTGTTTTAAATGTCGATGATGCCCTAAGATCATTCACGATTGAATACAAATCCTGTGATTCAATCTCAAAGGAGATTGGACATATTGCCAAGTCCCCCTCCCCCTGCTAGGCGTAAAGAAGGCATAGCAGTGCCTGGGTGACCATCTGAGAAATTGGAAGCCTCACCAAGGATTAAAAAAAGCAAAAAAGATGCTAGGATAAAGAGACGTGTATGTGAAAAACTCCAAAAGCCCCAAGGACAATTTTAGAATACCCACTGTCAATTATTAAACCTAGGATGTATGTGGAGGCAAAATTAGTAGGAAAAACTCTCTTTTAACCTTGCTATCTGTTCTGTTATGATAATGAAATATCAGAGGGATATTTTGTGGGAGGGAAAATGCTTGTTTTTTATTCAAAGGAGACTTTGATCTACTAAGAACTCTAAAGGGCATATAGGCTTTCACTGTCCATGAGACACAAAAATCTCATTAGAAGATGGAATAACATAAAGGAGAGTACAGTATCCATTTCATTTTTATGGCCTTGGAGGGAAAAAGTCATCAAGTTGAAGCTGCTTTTATGCAGCACACTCACATGCTGACAGCTGAATCTGAAGAATTTACACTGTGGGAAAACCCAGTCATTGTCCACAGCTCTGTACTTCATCTCTGAAACTGTGCAGTTCATTTGAGAATTCAGTTATCAGTCTCTCAGCACTAAACGTGAGAATGGATTTTTCCAAATTAACGCAAAGGTTACATGTGACAGGGTGCAGAAACCAGAACTGCTGCACGATGGAGGATGCAGACATGTTTGAGATAGAACCGGGGGACTGTGAATCACAAGCCTCCTGAAATTAAATACCATTACAGAATAAATTGGCAACATAATGTTTACGCACTCATGCATAAAATAAATGAGTTTTGCCACATCTGCGTAGACTACACAATCATCTGTGTTGACAGAAGTAATACATTTCCTTGCAAGGTATCTTTTCCAGGGGTCTTCAGGGCTATTAAAAATAATTTTGGCATAGGACTTACTTTACTTTTCTCAAATCAATTCAACTCTTTTAGAAGAATCAGTTTCCCTATTTTAGATGGCATTTAAAATTTGTTCCTACTAAGGAAAAACAAGAAAATAGAACTGTTGTCTAGAACTGGATCTTGAAATATCTTTATTTAAAAAAATGGAGTTTTCCTACTTTCATATTGCTCACTGAATTTATGTTTTTATAGTTGTGCCAACAAATGTTTAAATTCAGTTTTAACAGAAAAGTGAAATGAATTACACTTTTAAATGAAGAAACTTAAGAGAAATGGAAATTATTGTGTTTTTTTACATATTAATATATAACGATTTTAAGAAAAAAAGACTTCATTTACACTAAACCCAAATTTGAGATGGCTAGAGGTTAGAACAAACTTTTGATTTCAGAAAATGTGCTGGTATGTGTTTGACATGATGTGCCAAAATTCACTGTCTTTTTCTTTCTTTTGCTACACAAATTTTCTCAATATTACATGATTTTAAACTTCAGTTCAATTTTAGCTGATTAATAATGCGAAAATTAAGTAAAATCATTCTTTGTATATTCATAGTAAGAAAACAAATAAGTTTACACCGCTGTTATAGTAATGACTTCTTAACATTTAGTATGAAAATACTACCATCTAGTTATTGCACGTATTAACCATTTAATAGGGCAGATTGATGGCTAGTTCACATTTATTTTTCTATTTGATGAAGATTGTTTTCCACTTGGGCTAATATTGGATATTGTATGATTTGGAGTAAAGACTAGTTTTTAGAATGATACAAAGTTTCACCTTGATTTTGACCATTTCATTTAGTGGAAGGATAATACTACTTCCCTCCCATAGTTGTGAAAAAAAATGACCACATATTAATGTATAAAAAGCACCGAGCAAGTGCTTGGCATTTAGAAAGCACTTAATAAATGTCAATTATCTCTGTATCCTTTATCCCACTTCCACTGGGTGGAGCATGCTTAGGAAACTTTGTCAGGCTCACTCTGTGAGTGATTATATTTGAGTCAGGGTGAAAGGCCAGGCAGAGTCGGGTTTAATATGTGAAACCACATGGATCCTTGAGAGAGCCAAGGCCTGGCAAACACAAACAGACCTAATTACAATGCCCGGAGTGTGAGGCCTTCCCACTCATTTCAGGAAGACCTGTTTTCTTTTAGTGGAATTTCCTAAAAGGATCGTGCCTATAGATAGACCAACCCACTTGTTTTTTCTGTAATTGAAATGGTATGTATGTCATCATTCCACTTCCTCTCACTTGTAACATTCATGCCAAGAAGGCCTGCCCTTATTGGAATCAGCATAGCTTCCTCTGTGGTCATGTACTAGGATGTTTCAAGTTCTCTCAAGATTAAAATTTCTCCACAAGATGCATTTGAGAAAAATAAAACCAAGAAATATGACTGCAAATAAACTATGAGGGCATAAATCAATATTACATGTACCGGATATCCAATCTCAAATCACTTTGTATACACTATTTTACTCCAACCAACTTCGGAGGTACAAACTATATCAGAGTATCCAATTGCGTTCTTCTTTAATAAGTAAAATGAATGATCTAGTTTTGCATAATTTGAGACTTCTTAATGATGCCATTTTGGATTATTTCTCCAGCTTAAGTAAGTTAGTAACATTTTGCTGACCTTTGCAGAAAAAGCCCTCTGTAAGCCTTACTTTATGGTTATATGAGCAGATGAGAATTATAGAAGCTGAGTGATGATTCAGTTAAAACAACAGCAGCAGCTACAAAGGTCGTCTTAGTTTTTGTAGCCTATGAAAGAAGGAGCCAAGGTGCAGTATTTTTTAACTTTCTAATTATGTCTTCTATGTGTTACCACTGTATTTATTAGCTAACTATTCCAACATATAATGTATAGATAGAGTCAAATAAATAAATATTTATGGCTATTTTTCCTGAAAATTATGCTGAAACTTGAATACATAAAACTTCAAAATAAGTAGTCATACCTATATCGAAATACAACCTAATAGCTATCTGTTTTGTTTTCTCATGAATCTATCTCACACCAAATACAAGTGTAATTTTTTTGAAAAATAAAAATACATCATGATATTATTCTACTTTGTTATAATAAACTTAATATTTTTTTTTCCCTAAAGAGCTGAAAGGTACTAAATTTAAACATTACTTGCTCTCCTTTTCCAAGGACCTGCTATCTCTGTCACTTTTTGCCTAAGAAACAAAATGACTTTTAACCAGTTTTGTTTGAAATTATTAATGAAAAAAAAAATGAATAGAGTAAAGGCTATAGAGTAAAAATTAACTCAGTGGCAATGTGCTTGGAAACTGATATTACTTTTTTCAGTCTCTAAGAGAATGTACCTGAATAAAATTGTTAGGATATGCTATTTTAATATTTTTAACGATGGGCTAAAAGGTATAACTCTGAAATGTGGCATATTAGTTACAAGTTTTGAATTTCTTGTATAGGGATTAACAGTTGAATAGTGAGAGTAGAAAAATAACATTTAAGAATATTATTACATTTACTCAAGGTAATCCTACTTATTAAATAGAAGTTGATTAAAACCTGTAAAAATGAGACAATATCTTGGAAAATGCTTTCTATTAAAGCCAGCTCCCTTTTTCCTCTTGATTTTTTACGTTTTTCTCTCTCTTGTCTCACAATCAGTTTAATGAATACAGAGCCTGTCTATACCAATTTCCTCTTCTACAGTCACTACATTCAGAGCTCGGTGGGCCTCAATAGGGATTTACTGCTGACTGGGTAATCTGGGTTCCTATGTGCATTGACATCAAGCAGGAGATTTACCCAGAGAAGTGGATGCTGTGACAATGCGTGTAACCATGGTGTGACTGGCCTCCCTGACATGGCTCTCAAAAGCTTTCCCTCTGTGAAAACAGAAGCCTGTTTGCAAATTAATTAGTTTCTGGCTGGCAGCTTGATTGTTGACCCAGAGTTTGTAGAGTGGAAAAACAATCAGATTAGTGTGCTCAGGGTAAAAGACCAGTATGCACTTGCGTGTGGCTTGCTCAACTATTGAAGCTCTGAATGGAGTGAAACAAATTCTATTCTGAGAAGCCTAGGCAGAGGTTAAGTGTGATGAGCCTAGAGCTCCCTAGCAGCAGCGGCTGGGGAATTAAAGGATCTTAGCCAGATAAAGCTGAATGAAAGGGAAGCAATGCCATTGAATTGTAATGGCATGGATAGTTTTGACCAAAAAAAAAAAGCCACTTGTTACATTCTAATCTCTCTGAGTGGAAGCAGTAGGTTTATAATATTATTAAATAAGCAATGTAAGCTTTCAGAGTGGAAGATATTAATACAATGTCACAAAAGGTAATATGATAATATATAAAAGAGTTACAAAGTAACCTGTCTTTCTATGTCAATAAAATGTTTGTATATTTACCCCACTATTATATAATCTTCAGATGTCTTTTAAAATTAATCCTGAATCAAAGAGAAATATTTACTCATGAGAATATATGTTCTGCTTTTATTTTTACAATTATCAAATTAAATAATTATGCCTAGAAATGATGTTTGCAAGCTTAAGGTCAAAGAATTCTTGATGCAGTGTTTGATGATTAAAATTTGTTTTAATCAAAAAGTTATTGATTATGCTTAATTTTGTAAGATTAACTAACAGTTAGCCATATATACTTTTTCTTTTTAGATACAACTGGTAGATGTCTCCCTCAGTACAGCACTGATGGCTATCACAGTACATTTCCACTCCAAAATCATTTATGTCTCTTAATTTACAAGCAAATTGAATCCAGATTTCACTGCCTGTCAAGTCCTTTACCATCTAATCCTGAATGACCTCTCAAATATGAAACACTACCATACCCAAATCTAATGGAGTCAGTGGTCTTAAGATAGTCTATCTGTTTCCTTTAACCTTACCATTCTCCCGATGGATTTTTAACATTCCCACCTTTAAACCTTGAGAGCACATAGATGCATGTTTGTATTTATCACAGTACCTACCACCCTGCTCATACTCTAGGATGTATGAAATAATAAACTCTTCATTCAATGAATCTGCTGCACAGGCCCTGGAGTTAAATTGCCTCAGTGAGTATCCCAGGTCCTCATCTATTTACTCATGTGACTTTGAGAGTAATTTACTTTATTTATGTTCACTACCCATTTATGATTGTAAAAAAGGGTTAATACTAATATCTTATACTGTTTTCCTGAGATGCATGAAACAGTCCATGTAGGGTAAACAGAACAGTGCCTCAGGATATGGTCAACGTTCATGAACTATATTTGCTGCGGCTGCTGTCCTTTGTATACCGCCCCCTAGATACAGCACCGAATGCACATTGGGTAAATGAATACAACAAACAGTCTGAAGTTTTCACTTGCTGTTCTCAAGCTATTTTGCTTTGTTTTGTTTAATTGATATTATTATATCACTATCATTATATGGGGCACTTAGTACATCAAAAATATATAAAATATTTAGCTTTAGTATTAAAATAATAAACAAAATAATTTTTATGACATTGTGTTTAACAAAATTAGCAGATGAAACAATGAATTGATAAACAATAACAAAGGGTAAATTTCAGTAAAATGTGTTTTTGTAATTGTTAATTTTGCCTTAGTAACTACAGTACTTACCTCTTAAACAAAGCATTAGGTTAATTCTGTATTAAAATTTTTCCAAGCAAATGGTTAAGAAGACATTGGCTACATTTATGACTCCAGGACAACCACTTCTGCTATAGCACAGTTTAACTTTTAAATATTTTCATAAAGGAACATTGTCAATAATCTTTGGGATAGTGTTTATGCGCATGGGGTTTCTGGAACCCTATTGCCTGACTTGGGCACTGGCTAAGCAACTGTAGACAGCTGGCATAAGCTCTCTGTTTCTCTCAATTTCACCTTTTTTTCAAATGGAAATAGTTGTTTCTCTCATGTGGTTGTTATGAGAATCATGCATGAGTTAATTCATGTAATGCATTTGGAAAAGTGACTACTACTATACAAAATGAAAAAATAAGCTTTGTTGATATTAACTGGCTTCATAATATTATGTGAGACTTCCAACGAATGGGAAAATAAAAATACTTAAATGCATCAAGTCACTACAACTGAAGTAAAATGCGCAATCTCACTTAACTCAGCAGCCACATATTTCTAGGAAAGCAATGCAAGTGGCTTAAGGAAAACAAGACCTGATGAAGTGATAGTGATCTATGCCCTTTCCTTATAATGAGTGTACATACAGGTTTTTGGCCTAACGATGTCTGCTCATTTGATGAAAATAAATCTACTCCTCTTCCATACGAAGAAAAAAGGACTTTTCTAAGCTTAGTGACATAGTTATTGCTAAATAACTTACATGTGAGAAAAAGGCATTAAATATGTTCTAAACTTCATATTTCAAATAAATACAAATTACAGAATGTTATCCAGCTAAAGGATCTTTAAAATGTTTTCCCAATAAAACTAGTAAGGAAGATTTAAGTATGTTCAGAATCCCTTAAAAGGAACGTTTTCAAGGTAAAAATGTCTGGGTCACTATACGACTTAAGAACCCAGACAATAGAAAATCAAAGCCCCCTCACTCCCACCCCCGCCTCCCACACCCTATTCTCAGCAATGTATTGATTTCCTATGGCACTTTTGTATCGTCACATACATTTTTCATTTTAAATTGTATATACCATTATACATTTGATGCCATTATTATTTAAAAACATTAATTCAAAAATAAATAATGCTTTTGAAAATGAATTACAATTTATTGGTAGTAATTTTATACATTAACGTGGATGCAAAATTTTTTCCTTAAAAGTGTAGTTTTTATTATTTTGCTTGATAATTTGCTCAATTATAACTATTTTTGGATTTAGTGTAGGCTGATAGCATAAGGGACCCATCAAAAATATATCTCTTCAATCTGCTTTGTACATTTGTCTAAATTCATATAAATCCAAATAATCTATTTTGCTCATTTAACTACTAATTTAAAAAGATTTCAGGCCTTCAGTATCACAGAGAGCTATCCCATTTATACATTTATAAAATCCTAGCAAGAATGTGTATGAGAAATTGAGGACAGCAGACTTAGTTTTCCCTTTGGGATCCACACAACCTTTTCCAGCTTACCATACAATAAGATTTAATTTGTGTTTAAATTTAGCTGTGTTTGGGCCTCATACATTGTGTGATGACCCATTTGTAGTTCAATAAGCTTTAATCTCACTGATTCTAGAAGTTAAATAATGTCAAAGGTGATATCAAACTGATGACTTCCATTTAACTGCTTAACACCCATAGAGTTGGTGTTTGTTTCTTAAATGTGCTTTCTAAACACATTTAAAAATGAATGAACAAATTCCACCCATGTTCTAGAGGAGGAAAAAAAAACCTGTCTTTTAAATAAAAACATTAAAAAAATGAATTCTGAAGATTGAAGATGAAACACATGGATTACCAAAAAATCTTTTTCATTTTTGTATGAATTAAAGGGAAATCTAGTCATATCGACAATTCAACTTAGATAATATTTTATAGGGCTGGAGTAAATCAACAAAATACTGGACACCTTTGATCATCTACTTTTATGTGTTTGCAGTAATTATATTAAATACTTCAAAAGAAGAGAAATTATTGAACTAGTGAGATAGTGCTGTCTGCCATTAGAAGGATAATGATTGACCTCCCTGTTGTGTTACTCCTCTTTATTTCCTTTGAAAAAACAATGGAGAAAAATTACATTTTTCATACATGAAATCAAGGTAAACACAGCCAAGTCTGTTCAAACAATCAGTGCCCAAAGAATAACATTGAAATGTAATTGCCTTTGAGAGACCTTGAGCCAATTGTGTTAATGAATCATAAAATCTGAAATAACTTTACCTTTTATTTCCCTAACTGAATCTGCTTTTATTTTTTTCCTTGTTCATTTCTAACTAATTCATGAGTGAGAACAGCTTGTAGAAAGGAATTGCAAAATTTGTCTGGAGCCAGGAATATGGTAGCAGGGAATAGAAAAAAGTCAGACTCTCAGCAGGTCCACCCTTAGATGCTGCATGGAACAGACGTCAGTTGATAGTGGTAGAGTGGAGGCAGCACCAAAGAAGAAAGTAGCCACATCATGGAGATTTGCAAAATCCCTACCAAATTTATCACTGTTTTGGTTAATTTCATCACCTTAGTTTTGTGCAAATTTGCTGCAACTCCTTTTATTAGTACTGTATTGTCTGTAAACCACTCATGAATTCCTAAACCATTTGTCCTCAGAAGGATCACAGTTCGTAAGCCCAAGATGTTACTAATACATTAGTAAAGAATATTCTGATAATAACAGTGAAATAAAGCTTTCTCAGCTAACTCTTTAATGCAACTGAGGATGCTGAGTAAGACATTGCTATTCCAACTGATTACTTGGAACTATTAAATGTACTCTAGGATGAGAAAACATACGTAATCATAACGAGGAAAAAAAGTTTTAAAAAAAACTCAGCTGTTTGGAAGGACTCTGCAAAGAAAGATAAAAGGGGGGGGAGAAGAAAGGGAGAAAAAGAAAGAATAATTCCTAATCATTAATAATAACTAACACTGCTGAAATAATTGAAAGTGGTTGCCTCTAGGGAGGGGACTGAAAGGTAGGATGTAGAGAAGGGAGATGCTACTTCTCATTTTATGTTTTGGGATATTATATTGACATTTAAAAAATTGTGTAAAATAAAAAATTGTGCAATTTAAAAAGTAGGATAAACAATAACTTTCTGAGTAGATTTTTGTCAGCACTCAATTATAATAAAAAACATGTATCATATAAAAAAATTTGTAACATCACAAACTGAAATAAATATCCACAAACTACACCATAAATTCCTTTATCATAAGGTTTAATCCTGAAGCTTTAAAAGGAAGTTAGATATGATTCATAGTGAAGAAATGTATCACAGATTCAGAGTATTGCAAAATGTTGTTGGAATATATATTAATTTCTGAGAAAACTCAGATTGCTATTTTATATCTGAACATATGGTTGTCAGTAAACTCAATTAAGATACTATGTAATAGGGTATGATAGAGGTAAAACAGCTACTTTGTTAATGGAAAGTTAAGAGTAGGTATTTTTCGGCAGAGATGAAACTATCCATTTCATTTACTGTTTATCAATTTGTTTCTTTTGTTTTTTTGTTTTTTAATCAGTGTTTCTAATTTCCCTGAAGTCTAATCTCTTCTCATCTCATTCAACAGTATTTTTATTTATCTCTACATAATTTAGGTATATCATTTAACCCAATTACTTACATAGAATGTTATGCTCCCCTTCTTCCCCTGCTTCTTCTCTTTTCTAAGTCCTCCTAGAATCATTGATAATAGCACAGTGAATGACCTACATTTGCTACATATTCCTCTGGACAACTTCTATTTTTTACATGCAATGAGCACCCATTAGGTAGCAAGAACTGTTAGAAGAAACAGAATTGAATAAGAGAGATCCCTGACCTCCAGGATCTACTTGCAGAAATTTTTATCAATTGGAAAACTCTAGAAATCTTAGCACATCTACGGGAAACTTTCAACAATTAAAAGCAATAATTTGAAAAAATTGGCATTTCTGCATAGAAAAATAATTGAAATAATCATAAACAGAAATTCTATATTTGCTTAGTATTTTTTTCACCTTCAAAATGCTTCTTACAAGATCACAAGATCACTTCATCTTTTCCAAACCCTTTGAAATAGAAAATTTCAAGTAATAAAATTTAAGTAATCCGCAAATATTAGTGATAACCTGCTATTGATGGAAAACTGGGATAAAATCCATGTCTTCTGAACTCCAGATTTGTTCTTTTCTCTAGCATGTTAATTTTAGTGTTTACTATTTTAAAATTTTGTGTATTTCTGCTATTTGCAAAATATCATACATGTAGGAAATGCTTATCAAGTTAGATATAGACTGTTGCAAGATAAAGTAAAGGAACAGACTTTTGAAAAAGAAAAATTTGCTAAAAAATTCTATCATACAGTGATTCACGAAATGAAGAGTCGTGTCATTTATGAATAGCTTAAATCACTGAAAACTTAGCTTGTATAAACCCTTGTTTCTAGGGGTTTGGCTCTTGGACTAGCAACATGCACATCCTTTGGGAGCTTGTTCAAAATTAAGAAGCAAAGAGCTCACCCAGATCTACTGATTCAGAATCTATGCTCCATCAATATCCTACATTAAAATTTGAGAAGGACTAGGTAAACTACCAAAAATATGTCTTCAATTATTAAAGAAAAGACATGGACACACAATGGCTTTTGTTCTATTCTGCTGGAGCAGATTACCTTTTATCTCAACTTTTAGCACACAAGAATGTGTGGGGGGGTGAATAATGAGGGGGTAGAGAGAGAGAGAGAGCAGGGGATAGAGAATGGGAGTAAGAAAGGGAGAGAGAGAGAGAGAGAGGGAGAGGGGACAGGGAGGAAGAGAGAGAGGGGGCCATTATTTAGATTCAATTTACTTCTCATGATGTGGTCTAATTCAAACTCTGCAATTCTTCTAATATCCTTCCTTAGATCGGTGACTTTTGTTCCATTCAAACTGGAGAGATATAACACAAGCAAAGGGAATCCTTTAAATAGATAGGTTGGATTTTCAAGCAACAATCACTTAAGACCCACCTTACACTGCTTGACTCATCCCGAGACAATATCAAATTATTATAGCTGCTAGCACCTTTTTGATAGCTTACAAGATCTTCCACAACTACGTGTCCTGTTAAATGTTAAGATTTTTTTTTTAATGTGGTTGAGGTTGTAACTTTCAGATTTCAAGAAAACTCTCAAATATTAGGAAAAAAAAGTTTTCAGGAGAAGGTAGTATGGATTAACTGTCTGTCACTTTAACTAGTCTAGGACTCATATTTTATTTTAAATAATAACTTGCGTAATCAAACAGCAATGTAGCATTTAAAATATGCAATAACTGACTTATTCCCCTATAAACACCTTCTTTGTCAAAAGCTCTCAGTAAAGAAAAACGAGGTATATTTTTAGTGCAAAGAAACAGAATAAAACCCAAATATAAAACCACAAATTATACATTTTATGTTACAACTTCAATGTTATTTTATAACTTTAAATTTTCAATTCTAAGTATGTTATATGAATATATACATAATATAGCCAAATTTTATGTAAATGTAACTAACATCTTTCTTATTAATTTAGTTCACATAGATTTGATCCTAAAACACCACCACCAACAAAAGAACAAATAAATAATAGTTATCTATTTTCAATACATTGACATGAAGTAAGTACAAAAAAAACCCCAGTAGCTAATGATAAATTTGAATTATTATTTCTTAAAGGATAATAAGATCTTGCAGATTAAACAGGGCGTGTAACAAGAATTGTTTTTTGCAAATTCTAATTACTTTGAAAATTATGTTATAAATTATCTGCTTTTCTGCCTCGAATTTCCTTTCCTATGTAATTAAATATTTTCAAGAATCAAAACTTATTGTGTCTTAAGAACAAAAGCCACAGAAACTCCTAATTACATCACAGTAAAGCATGTGTTTCTTCTTTCAAGTGATCCTGAATTTCTGATATTTTAAAGAACATTTTCTGACCAAGCAATGATAGAAGCGCTGAAGCTCCACTGGTTTTGCAATCATGATAATTAGGTTCTATCTATAATAACATTTATGTTATTAAAAAGTTGCCAAGCTCTTTGTCAATTAAAAATTGACCTAAGTATTTCCTGTCGCCTAAAGCATTATTTTATTTTAAGAATCAGGCCACATTCTTATAGATATCTCCCTTTCACTAGAACCTAAGGACCTAATCAGGGGCAACTCAGAGGACAAGCCACTCTGCCAATGCCATCGTTTAATGAGCACTTGAACTAGGAACATACCCTAGGAAACGAACAGACATCAAAAGAAACTTTTTCCATTTCTTGTAAAATTGACTTTATATTTCTCAGAGTATGCTTTTTCTGTGAGATCGTGTTTTCAGAAAATTTTTGGCTACTAGTTTTATGATTATATAAAAATTGGGTTTTTTACTGAATAAAAGTATTACTGGAATTCACAAATACCACTTTTGTCATGTGTAGGTTCTGACCCACTTTTTAGGGAAAAAAAAGTAAGCAGAAATTGAGTATACCCCTATATTTTAAGATACTTCAGTAGACAAAAATTAAGTTAGCATTACAAATTTGTTTGGTTTTGTGTTACTTCTCTGCTTTGTTCGTTTGTTTGCTTTTGGCCACAAGTTTTTTCTGTCACTCAATTTATCTTTGAATCATGTATAAATATGTGAGCAAGAAAATTCTATGAAACTTTAAAAGAAAGTTTCAGAGCATAGACAATGATAGAAAAGATTTTCAAGCCATCGAAATTATACAGGGCTATAATATTAGCATTAACAATATTGGACAAAAGGGAAAACTAGAAACAAATATATTTATGAATGCATAAATATTTCAAATACAATTATAATATCAAAACTAATATTACTAGAATAATTTAGTAATAGGCAATATCTCAGTCCATTAGCTTAACATTTAAGAATTAAATATATGCTTTCTCTTGTTCAATGTTGAAAAATAAAATAAAATGATTTTTCTAATTAAATATGTTCACTAGGATTGGAAGAAAATTTTCTTAACATGACAAAGAGGGAAGAGTTGAAACACAATTAAAGTTCTTAATCCATAGAAGGACATTATTAATTTAGGTTATATGTTATTATAGTTGTTTTTTGAAATACATATTTATATGAGATTCATCTTAAATTTATATAGTTCTTATTTTAAATGTTATCAATGAGTGAGATATGACTATGGATTGGAGAAAAAGTTGAAAGGAAGTCTTGGTATGTTTTTCTTCCTTCTCAGAGAAATTTAAATCATTCCTGTACTATATCTCTTCAGTGTGTGGATTTTTTTTAGCTTCTTGCTTAAGCAGTGAAACTTAAAAAATAAATCACACACACTTAAATGCACTTGTTTCATCTAATTTAATAAAGCAGAGTAAGCACACTGTCTGAAAATTTGATGAACTTTCTGGCAAAGGAAGAAAAACGTGCTCTAATTTAAAATGAGGTGCGTTAGGAAATGCGATGTTTCTTGAAACTCTACCAACTTTCCCTTTTAAGAGAAGGTTGTAGTATGAAGTCACTGATTAAGTAGGATTATATAAATTACTTGTTATCAAGGAGCAATGGCTTTTCTAAACAGAATGTTCTACTTTCTTTGAATGTAAAGAATAAAGGTTTCCTGCCTTGGTTTTCTTCTTCCAAGTTGAAAAGTTATTTTTAATTGTATTATATGAAAAATATTTAATTAGTTTAAAAACATGAACCCCCATTGATGTGTTTTTAGAGGGCAGAGTTTATTTTATTCATATTCTACTTAATTTCCCTTTATGTTGGCATCTCCTGTATTGACAAAATGTAAAAAGATAATTATCTTTTTCTCCAAACCTTTTCAATTCTTTAGAAATGTACTTAAAAATATCTTTATGAAGTCCCTAATGTCTTTAAATGTAATCAAAATTAATATCCAAATTATTATCAGCAAAAATATGTGTGTGTGTCTAACCATCATGAGATAATAAAAAAAAAAAACTTCCTGGAGATCATCTACTGCGTGAAATTATATCTGATCTTCTCAAATGAGAAAACCATAAACTAATCATATAGTAGTTTATACTTAACATAATTCAAAGGCATAAGAGTATATAAATGATGAAAGAACAGTTGATAACTATGGATGAATGTATTCATGGTATAAATTTATTTAGTGAAGATCTAGTACAAAGAAGCATCTATAAACATGGCAGCTTCCTGCAGTTTACAGAGAATAAATAAACAAAAATGATAGAAGTGCCTATAAACATTAAGTAACTGGATTAAATCTAAAGACACCAAAATATTTCTAATCCATATTTAACATTATAGAACATAGACCTCTAAATCATCATATCTGGTATACTCATAAATAACAAGTTACCACATGCAACTCCCACAATCGGCAATGGAAAAATTGACTCTGCAATAGAAAGAATAAGGTTCATAATTACATAATTCCACACTGAAATATTAAAGAATTTCCTTTTATAACCAGTCAGTAAAAATCACGACATACAACATAGACCACAATTTGGTAGATAATTATCAAATCATAATTAATAACCTAAAAGTCATATAAACTTTTGATATATACATTTACCCTAAATTAGATTAATATACCCAGCATTCTTCACAGACCCTGTTTTGTGCTCAGCACTGTTCTTAAAACTTGAGCTATTTGCCATGATAGAAAAATGATTGTAAGATAACATGTTCGGAATAAATCAATCAACAAAACAAAAAGATAAAACCAAAACATAACAGGATTAATTTCTTAAAAAGGCACAGCACACACAAACTTTATTATTACCTACTTATTTTCTAAAAGTAATTGTACAACATGCATGCAATTGCTTTATGAAAATGTTGCTATTTGATTAGAAGATGTGAAAGACCATAATATTCAAGTAAAAAGAACGTTCTTGCTATCTAGATAAAAACAAAACAAACAAACAAACAAAAAACCCTAACCATACCTTAGGATTTTACCATACTTTGAATCTCTATGAAAATCTATAGTGAAGCTCGGAGCCCAGGGTTAGTTACATTGTTTGAATTTATTGATTATACTGCAGTTTAAGTATCACAGTGAGCCATAAAGTATTTTATTTTATTTTTAAGTTTATTAATATTATAATTTTTTTTACATCCTAAGATGCTGTGGAGCAGTTCGAGCGAGGCAGTGAAAGGAAAGGGAAAGGAAATAGGGTGGGAGAAGGAAGAAGGGGGGGCATGACTGAGGCCCATGGTACACCCTCATTCCTGAAGGGGAGATCAGGGGTCTTCCACTGGTGGCTCAGTCATTGTTGGGCTGTATGCAGATGTCAGTGGGGTGTGAACTGAAGCTCTCAGCACCCTACCGCCCTGGCGCAGGAGCCCAGAGTGCTTCCTGCAGCAGTTGGGTGGTCATCACTAGAGCCATAAAATATTTTAAAAGAAAGTAAATGATATCATTCATCACCCAAAATAATTATAGTATTTACATATTGTATTTTCTTAATTTTACCTTAATCCTTATTTGTACCCAAGTTCACCTTTGCTGAATGTTTTCTTAAAATGCTGTTTTTTGTTTCAGGAAGCATACGAGGATTCTTTTCTTTCAATATGAAAAAATTCAAATACAGGAGAGTTGAATTTTACAGCGATAAAACTTTGTCTTCCGTCTAGTTTATACAAGTTTATCTGTGTATGCATCCATCAATCACTTTTTTTTTTGATGATGTCAAAGTAGTTTCAGACATTACTACACCCATTTCATATGATTGACAATGAAATGACTTCAATATTTGGTTATTAATTTTTTCTACTGAGATGAAATTCACATACAATGAGGAGCACAAATCTTAAGTATACTATTCAAATATGAGTGGTCTGCAAATATGAAAGATTCTCATTATCTTTTAATTCTGTATTTCCACCAACTTTTTGAAGTACCTCGTAGGCAAAAGATATACCTCTGTGACCCCTATCTAGGTATAGAACACTCCACCAAATTCTCTGACGCCCCTTTTTGATTAGTCCCCATGTCTTTGCCCCCAGAGGAACCCACGTTTTGATGTTTTCCAAAATGGATTCCTATTACTCATTCTAGAAACTCGTGTAAATGGAATTATACAATATATACTCTTTGTTGTAGCATTTAAAAAATTCATTTGTGTCATTGTTTATATCAATAATTTACTCCTTTTTATTGCTGAATAGTATTTAATTGTACAAATATACCACAGTGTGTAATCTGTTCTATTGATAGACACCTGAGTTTAACCAAACTTCTATAAACATTCTTCTTTAGGTCTTGTTGTAGACATAGGCTTTCATTTCTTGATCAAATATCTAGGAATAAAATGGCTGGAACATGGGGTAGGTATATTTTTGGTTTTATTAAAAACTACCAGACCATTTTATACTCCCACCAATAGATGTACAAAAGAGTATGTTAAACAATGGATTGTCATAAAAAGTTTAAATATTGATGAAGTCACTCTTGGCATCATGTGGAAGAAAAAATGTAGGAAGATATGATGATGACCAAAACATAGTCAAAGCTAAAAAGAATGGAAGAAATTTAAAGACCTAAATTAAGGAATTAAGGCTAAAGGTGGATATGAAAGATATTTAGAAAGGACATGGTGATAAAACTTAATGGTTGATAAAATGTTGATGATCAGGAAGGATTCAAGACTAATCCCAAACTTCTGATTTCTAATAAATATGGTGCCACTGAGAAAGATGAGTTATCCAGGAGGAGTAGGTGGGGAGATGATGGAGATAGTGAGTTATTTTAGAGGAAATAAACATGTAATAACACTACATGAATGTGGTAGAAAGTCAGTTATTTGAAAATGTGGCTCAGGCATAGGAGAATAGTGTGGGAATTGAGGAGTGGAACTGATTAGGATAACCAAAGAAGTTTACAGAAAGGGGAAGAGGCAGCAATTCTACCATTGCATGGTATATTTTTGAATGAGTATTTTCTGTCTCTGCCTTTTTATTTCTTTTATTTAATAGACAAAGTAATTTTTAATAACCTCATAATGGTTATACACATCCATATAGTCTTACCTGTACTTAATGTAATTTAAGAGAATAATAGCAAATAATGCAAGGATAATGCTTGATAATTATACTCACTATATAAATTGATTTGTTGACAAGCACATACAAGGAAACAACTATAAATGTTGCAGCACACCTAGTTTTGCTTAACTAGGAACATAGTTGTGTAAGCCACAGGATTAAGAGTAAAACTTCCTTTTGATTCTTTAAGCCCATGTGTCTTTAAGCCAGTACAGAGAACAATGCTGCTGCTGCTGCTTTTTCTATTTTCTGTCTCACTTTGATCTTCTTCTCCATTATGGACATCTCAGGTGAAAAAGAGATCTCTAGATTGTTTTTGATTGTCTTTGTTTTTGCCCTGTATTTTCCTCTTCTGTTTTCAGAAAGCATACTTGTTTTTTGCTGATTTCAATGATACTCTTTGAAAACAATTTCTGGTGAACAACATATGGCCTAATAACCAACCGTGTGATAACAATAAAGGTATTTCATATGTCTCAAGAGCATATTGTTCTAAGTCCATTCATATTAACTCTATTAGGTTATTCAATGTTTATACCATCTCCATATTCTCATTTTTTGAATAGGAATTCAAGATAGATACTCACTAACTTGCTCATGGTCACACAGTATGTGGTAGAACTATGTTGGTTACTGTGACAGCTCCTTTACCACTGTGTAATTACTCTGCCATCATCTATGGGAAGGCAGTTTACAAACCATAAGGAAATTGTATAAATATAATAGTATTCAGTTGAGTTCAAGTTAGCAAGTATTTTAAAATACTCTATGCCATGAACTAGAGAAGATTCAAACATAAATGGCAAACTCTTCCTCGAAGAACTCAGTGAAGAAACAGAGGTGTGCATCACTCACTGTAAAGGATAATCTAGGGTAGGTTGTCAGGTGTGACTCTAATTGAAACTCAAACAAAATATTATGGGAAAAAAAGTAGAATCCACCTGATTAATTTAAAGAAAGTATTTTGGAAGGTATTTGGAAAGAGTCCCGGAAAATTGTCATGATTTTTGGTAAAGGAAATTACATAAATAAAGTAATTTAAGAACGAAAGTTTTAGGGATTCAGAGTGATAAGAGCGCACAGGGAGAAATGTTATGGGAGGTGAGCCTGGAATTCTATATGGGGGATAAATAATGGACACCTTAAATGCCTTTTAAAGGAGTCTGAATACAATTGTTTAGCCAACAGAAAACCATCAGAAAAATGAAGTGTGTAATTAGGAATGCACATTGTCAACATTGCGAAGTGTTGATTAGGAAGAAGAATGATTGGAGCAGTGGGGTCTTCTAAGAAGACAGATCAATACTTCAGAAGAGAGATGAGAGAGCTTAAAACAGGACAAAAAAAGTAAGGGAAAACATAGCCCAAAAATATGTTAGGGAAGAATTGGTAGGAATTGGCAACTAAATAGATATGGGAGATGAAACTGAAAAGAAAGTAGAAAAACATTTTGTCCTCAAAGGTAGAGAGCTGAATAAGAGAAACAAAGTAATTAATTTGTTTTGACATATGGAATTGAAGTTGAAGGCACCACAATCCACAGTAATGTTTGTGATCACTTCATGTGTTTATGTTTGTAAATCCAATCTCCCAAAGGCTTTCTCATCTTTGTCAGTAACTTGCCTTCAGTTGGAGAAAAGTTGTAGACAATTTGTTTTTGTTATGACCATTTAGTTCAAATAGCCATATTTGTAGTGGTAGACAATAACAAACTTTTTCACTATTTTTTATTAATGCTATAAACAAATCTCTTTATTAAAACAGCAAACCAAATAACCAAATAGCATATACGTATGTGCAACTTGCAGACACTTGCAACATACTTGTACATGGTTGCAAACACTTGATTTGGATGAAAGAACTCAGCCAGTTTCTAGTTTGTACTTTGAATGTTTGCTGGATCTTAATCTCAGGGTTTCTTTCTCAGATGCGTGGATTAGATAATGTACATAAAGCACAAGGAAAGGGCACAATAAACGGTACCTATTATTTTCACTTATCTTCTGTGTTTATCTTCCGTTCTCATCAGCCCTTTTCTCCCTCCTGATGTGACTCATCTTGCATCTTTCCTGGGGTTAAACTATCGCGAGGGCTATTCACAGTTTTCCAGCCAGCTAAGCATCAGAAGTTTTTCCAGGCCTGTTCCTTGGCAGCCAGAGGTTTTTCTATTCCACAGCCAAAAATGATATATCTGCTATGCTTAGGCTGTTAGCTAAGAATGTGAGATGACCTTGTGCTACATTCCCTGCATTCTTAATGTGTGGATGTTCCTATTCACGGTCTATTGATTCTTTAGGGCTTTTGTTTTCCCTTATGTTGCAGCATAGCTGCAAGGGGAGGAAACCAGTGACTACAGCCGCCATCCTGGTGTGCTGGCTGTCATACAGTGATGATTTTGCTCCATTACCAATTTCCCAGCTGGTTACTTTGTAAATATTTTGAAGACTGAGACCACGATATTGGAAATATCAACAGAGTTTTAAAATTTACGTAATTTACAATAACTCTTTGTTCTCAATTGTCTTTAGCAGGTTTATATCTTCTTTATCAACCGGCTTCTGATTCAACTTGCTTCCATTAGAAATCTACACTTATGTTAACATTAACTTTATACACATATATTTATAGGACATTTCATAAAATGTTATAAACAGTTATAAAATAATACCAGCTAGCAATTTTGAAGGCCCATAATATGCTGAACATAAATAGATGATAGATAGGTAGGTAGGTAGATAGATACATATAGAAGATGTATATGTATATATATTACCTAATTAATTCTCCCAACATTCTTCATAGATATGTGCTTTCGGACTAAGTGACTGAGGCTAATTGACATTAATTTTTTTGAAGTTACAAATCTAGACATGGGAATAGCCTTGTTTCCACCCATTTTCTCTGATTCTTATCACAGAATAGTTTTTACACATGTGCAGTGAAAGAAGAGCATGCTTCTTCTTCTTCTTCTTCTTTTTTTTTTTTTTGTGACCGGTAAGGGAATCGCAACCCTTGGCTTGGTGACGTCCGCACCGCGCTCAGCCACTGTGAGCACTGGCCATCCCTGCGTAGGATCCGAACCCGCGATGGAAGCGCCACTGCGCTCCCAGCGCCACACTCTCCCGAGTGAGCCACGGGGTTGGCCCGAACTTGCTTCTTTTTATGCTGGTTTTTAAAGGGTTTTTCTTCATGAATAGTCAATATCAGTAGGATCACCTTTAAATTGCAAAGAAAAGTAGAGTGTGTACATGTAATTTTAGAACTACATGCATTTAAAGCTTTTAAAACTAATGCATATCCTAACTTTTAAATTTACAGGTACTCCAAAAGCCTTAATTAATCATGCTGTAAATATAACTCATTTTCAGAAAAATATTTCTTTTCTTGTTTTTCTGGGGCTTGTTGGTAGAAGGGATAGGTCCAGCCAAATGCTGGACAAAATGTTGTTGTACTACAGCTTCAGATTGATTCTATTGCTGAGAGCAGCAAAATGTGTTCATTATTTCAATAAGCTTAAGCTGCCAAATGAATCATAAAGGCAGCCGCATGTCCTGTGCCAAGGTGTCATTTTCATTAAGTGTGAGATTGCACCTGAAGGACAGTTTAATTTGCAGCTGCTAAAAATATTTCAACAGAGTGGTACTGTTACAAGTGGCAGGTGGTGCCCAAACGTGAATTTTGCAAGAAATGCCATCTGTGGGATGAGGTGTGGAAGAATGTCAAGGGGGTGGTAAAAGAGATAAAGGGGAAGAGAAAAGAATGCTGTATTTACTCAGTGTTTATTTCTACTATCATGACTAAAGATTCCACGCTTCACATGATAGCATTGGCCCAACATTATTAAATGTGATTATTTGTTCAGCTTCCACCATGTGCTCAGGGCATTGCAAAAGTACCACAGTATCTGTAAAGACAAAGTTTCTTTCACAAAGGCAAACTATTTAAACTATCCAGATGAGAGAATCCCTTCCAATTCTATTTACCTTTCATAGTGTTTACATTGCAGTTTTTTTGCTGGCAAGATGAATGCACTTTGATCTTGCTTAAATGGATTTTGCCACTTTCTTTTGATGTTCACCTTTTAATATACATCCACATTGACTTACTGATTCACATGCAAGAAATCTTTTCAAATTATATGAGCTCAAAGATTTCGCTAAATCATCGTCACATGGGATTTTGTGAACTTAACGGAATAGAGAACATTTCAGTGTGGAAAGGTATCTAGGGGTGCTGTAACTGTTTTCATTATTTAAAGATCCATAAATTTTTGTCTATTAGTTTCAATAGACTTGGCCACATTAAAATAAAAATTTGTATCTGGAGACTGGAAATACACATTTTTTGCTTAAGTGCGTTACAGGACACAGATTTTAAAAGAAAACCTAACTAGCAGTTTTGAGTTTTTATTTCTGTTTGCCATTTGATGGTTGCAACTGGACATACAGTGAACTTTCTTAGGTTTTTAAGGAGAGCTAATAAAGTAGATTAATATAAATGAATTTTGGTAAATCTTTTCCATGGGGAGTTGTTTTTTTTAAAATTTATTTTTATTTTTTTATTTCTCTGACTGGTAAGGGGACCGCAACCCTCAGCACGGTGCCCTCTGCACCGTGCTCAGCCAGCGAGTGCACCGGCCATCCCTATGTAGGATCCGAACCGGTGGTCTCGGCGCTGCGCTGCACTCTCCCGAGTGCGCCGCAGGGCCAACCCTCCATGGAGAGTTTTTAATGACAGTCAAGTTCTTGAATTGCTTGTAGTTTCTTGGGACAATGGTAATCTCTGACCTCCAACATGTGCATTGTTTTCAGCTTCATAAAATGGAGAAACGTGTTTTCTGTTATTTTAATCCTGTTGATGAAATCTAATTTTTTAAAAAATCACAGGCAGAAAATTACATTTACTGATTAATTATTTAATGCAAAAGGATGAGATCAAAGAAAATAAAAGCTTCTAGGTTAAAAGAACATTCAGAAGAGTTCAAAAAAATGTTTGAAATTGTACTATTATGTAATAACTTTAAAAAATAGTGGCAATTTAAATTTAAAAGAGGCATGTTTAGGCATTTTTTTAATGGGGAACCTAAATGCTTTTTTATGTTTAGCTTGACCCTTCTTACTTTAATAAACTACACCAAAACTCACAAAAAGTGACTCCTACTTTCAAGAAAAAGCAAAAAGAAAAACTACACATTTTAGTTCAAGAGATTCATTCATTTATTAATTAATTAATTCACTCATTTGGGAACTATGCACAGTTTCAGGAATTATGCTTAGCCTGGGAGAAATAGGAAGAAATATAGAGATCAGCTTACAAGAAGACAGGAGAAAGAAAACAAGTGATTAAAATAGAGTGTTATAGATTCTAATTGTGGAATATGCACCAGATGCCAGAGAATGGTTTGTGTGATAAAAGGCAACAGACAGGAAAACATGGCTTGGAGAGGGTGAGGCCAGAAGCCGGGAAAACAGATTGAATGTGACTGCCAAGAGAAAAGAGACAAGGGCCTAGATTTGGGTAGTTGTAGCAGGAAAAGTTAAAACTAAGCTATGGGAAAACTTATATGTAGAACCTGAAGGTGAGAAAGGGAGAAACATAAGACAAATTCAAGTCATAAGACAAGTATGAAAGTGAGGATAATATAAAAAGAATAAAATATTATAAAAGAGGTAGAAGCAAACTTTCTTTCCATGATATGTGAACAACATGCCTATGAAAACAATAGATAAGGTGTGTCCTAGAATGGTAAGCAGGCTCATTAAAAGATTAAAGAAGGAGAACTGTGGTCAGTTCTGTTAGAAAGATATGGCAAGATTAGTTTGCAGATGGCACTCATTGCCCTTAGTTTATTTTCTATACTAGGCACACTGTGAATAATGTAGCTGACAAGGTTTCCTATTTTCCTCTTGTGCTGGAAAACTTGGAGCCAAAATTGTGACCCACTTCAAGTATATGTATTGATCAATGTAGTGTATACTTTTAGCCTTATTACTGGCTCAGAGTAACATCAATCTTATCATCCTTTTTGCTTGCCACATCTTAATTTATGCTACTTTGTCATATTTATGACACCTAACATTTTTTCTGGAAAATATATGGTATAAGTGCACTCATACTTATTTCTGTAGCACTGTATGGATGGCTTAGAGGAACTATATAATGCAGGTAGAAGTCGAGGTCGATTATTCCAAAACTATTATTATAAAGTAATAAGAGCATGAATTGTGCTGGCAACTAAAAAACAGGAAAAGGAAGTGTAATTAATAGCAAGAATAAGATTGATAAGAAATTGAGAATGCAAAATAAAGTCTTGCAAGAGATGAAGGAAATTTAAGGTAAAATAATATTTTATATGTAGGCATTGATGATATTGACCAAAATGAGAAAGACAGAAGCAGCTTTGAAAGAAAAGTTGAGTTCCTTATTAGGCATGCTAAAAAATTTTGAAATACAGAATTGGTTCTAGGAAGGAAAGGAAGGTTGATGCAGTGTGGTGATACTTGAAACAACAGAGGTGTAGTGGATTGAGTTATGTCACCCCAAAACTCACTGATGCTTGAATTGTGTCCCCCAAGTTTTATATATTGGAAACTTAGTCCCCCTATAACTGTTAAGAGGGTGGGAATTTCTATTACGGTTATTGAAAGGTGGAGCCTTGAATAGGTGATTGGATTGTAGGACAATGAAGTAGTGAATGGATCAAAAATGGTGGTCAGGGCATGGTTCTGAGGTCTTTAAAAGAAGAGGAGAGTCTGTCTTTCTCTCTCTTTGCTTCTACCATCTCGCAATGTGAAATCCCTGGGTCACTGTTGCCACCACCAGATGGACTTTGGATTTCCTGGCCTCCGAAACTGTAAGCAATATATTTTGTTTTCTTTCTAAATCACCCAGTTGCAGGTATTTTGTTATAAGCAACAAAAACAGACTAATACAGGAGGTGAATGAATTCTCAAGGAGAAATAAGAAAAATGTAGGTAAATTAAGAATATTAAAAAATTAAAAGAAACACTAGGAGATGATTTCATTTATAGGAGTGAGAGGAAATAAAAGGTGTCTAAAAAGAAATATAGAAAGTGTCCATATTTAGGGATTTAGGAAAAAAGGAAAAGGAGGTTATAAATGAAATAGTGAAAGTTGACAATTCAGGTTCGGGATCACTAAAGCAACAAGAAGCCAGAAAAGCAATAAAAATTTTAGAAAGATAATATTTTGTCATGCCAAAGGCTGGAGGCAATCAAGGATGATGAGTATCAAATTCTGTTTGATGATTTGATAGTTCCTGCTGATTATCAATAAAACAGTGGTGAAAGATGCAAAAAGCTAGATAGTGAAGACTTGAAGAGCAAGTACTAAATGGGGCAGGGACTGTGATGCTCTTTCAAGAAGTTCTGTGCTTTAATGGATGCAAGAAATCAGAACAGGGTTCTACAAGATAGAGTGGTGTCAGTGAAGTTTTTTTTTTTTTTTTTCCTTTTCAGGAAAAAGATAGACTAAAAAATTTTGACACAGCCAAAATGTCACTAAAAAGGGAAAGATTGAAAATCTAAGGGAGAAATACTTTCTTCCCTTCCTTTCTATGACTTCCCACTTGCTACATTTCTTTCTACTTTTCATCACTTTTTTTTCAGGATTTTTTTTTGGGGGGGGGTAGCTATTCTTTTTCTTTTAACTCTATACTCTCCTGTCTATACCATAGGCTCAATTTCAAAAAACTTCCGCTATAGTCCACATTTCTTTCCTGAGCTCTTTTATCCATGACCTGTGGGCCAACTTCACAAGCCTCCCACTCTGCAGATGCTCTGAACTGAGCTCGCCTTCCTTCCCCACTCTCATATCTACCCTTCCTCACATGCTCCCCATCTCAATAAACGACTCTTCTCCAATCAAGTGTTCATATCAGAAATTTCTTTATTTTTCCATGATTTTTCTCATTATTCCTCATGTTCAACATCTTATCAGTGAACATTATTTTCAGTTCTACTTTCAGATGATCCCTGAATATGTCTCCTTTCTCTATCCTCACTGCACCTTGCATGTCCAGGTCACTGTCTCATTTCTCACTTGTGTTTCTATGACAGCCTCCAGACTACAAGTCTTTGTGCCTTTTCTTGTCTCGTGTGTGTGTGTGTGTGTGTGTGTGTGTATTTGTGTGTACATATGTATGTATTTTTTTTCCCCGCAGCAGCCAGAGTGATCCTCCTGAAATAGAAACCTTATAATGTCATTTAGAACACTTCAGTGGTTTCCCCCACAGCCATTAGGACAAACATGCTCCTGGACACAGCTTTCTTCATGCTCTGGTTTCTCCTTAGCTTTGTGTTGTCATTTCTGACCACCTTCCTCTTCGCTGACTACTCTGTGTGTGTGCGACTTTCTCTGTTATTTCTGTGATCTGCACATGTGCTCCCTCTACCTGAGACACTTCTGATTATTCTTCAGATTTTGAAGTTTATGTCATGTTTTCTGGAAAAACTTTCAGTAATTTCTTTAAGGCAAGATTAGTTTTCTCTTCTATTTCCCACTGTGTCCTTTATACTTTTGCTTTCTTGTGCAGCTTAATTATTGGTCTGTCTAACTGTCAAAATTCCCTTACACGGAGTAACTAACATGTGGACAGAAAACAATTCACCATAGTAATACCTAATCTTCCACAATACAGAGCACACAGTAGGTGCTTAGCAAATATTTGATACATGAAAACATAAATGTTGAGATATTGCATGAAGAGTAGAGAAAGTTATTTGAACAATAGTCAGTAGAATATTGCATTGAAAACACATAGAGAGAGGCCTTAGACTTAGAAATGAGAAGAGATCCTTCTTCCACAGAAAGAAAGAACAGAGAAATTTGGGGTGAAGGGAGGAAAAGGAGGGAGTTCTTACTAAATGGCCTTGGTCTTATCAGTACAGCAGATAACGTGGCCATCTTTGGAGAGTAAAGTAAGAGATGGTACATTAGTTGATTTGAGGAAAATCAGGATGCTTTTAAACAGTTGCTGATAATAAATCTGTAGTGACCTACTAGAAGCAAATTTTAAAAATTCCTTAACAACACTGGCGTCTTGTTTAGGAAAAACAGCTTGAATTTATTAGCAGATCCATTTACTATAATCATATGGTTTTTTAAAATCCTTGCTTAGGGAGAGGGACAAAGAATAAAAAGTCCTGGGGCTTTATAAGTCTAAGACATTGGCAGTTCAGGAGGCCAAGAGACTTTAGGATGATTGGGAAGACAATTGGAATGATTGATTAGAATAATCAGATTGGATGAAGATGGGATTCACCAGTGAGGAGACTGATACACTGAGAGAATAAGAGAGACAGATGAGAGGACAAAATGTAAGAAAGAGGGGGAAGGCGAAATTTATGGGATTGAAAAAGTAGAAAATGTATATTGAGAAGAAGTGTTGCCCAACGAGAACATTTTCTAAATTTGAGATATTAGAAGAATGGTTCCTTCGAAATTTTTGAAAGAGATCAACTAAAATAGAGAGCTATTTTATTTTGAAATGGGAATGACTAAGTCTAAGTCTAAGGTATCATCTAAATTTCTCGAAGACAAGTTGTATGAAAGTGACAGTGTTTTTCTCTGAAATTCTCTTTTCTACTTTAATGAATTTGGTTTTATTTTCTATATATCATTTTATTTTTTGGCTGTATCAGAGACTAGGTCAGACTGTTAATTCACCTACAAAAACCTCCAAGTCTATTGTGTCAGATACTGAAAGAGAGACTGGGATTGGAGGCCCTTTCCACAGCGAATGTACTTGATAACTTGCTTGAGTTATTTTCCACTAGAATTTGCATTTGTAAGGTAATTATTATCCTCACATATTTTAGACAGGGAAACATGATGCTTGATAATACCTTCTTACATGCCCAAACACCAAGTTAAGTGAGCGTAAGCATCTACACATGTAAAAGATGTTTAGTTTGTTCTTATTTTTGTGCTTTTAACGTTGCTTTTGCTACACTGCAGCTTCAGAGAATAAGACATATATATTATTCATTTTGTTTTCTACATGGTATCTTGCACATATTTGTGATCTAAGACAAGGTAGTCAGATTTAATTATTGGAAATTTTTAAGTTATTCAGGTGTTCATGTGAACAGCCACACTAATTTGGGAGGCAACATTAGCCCAATTTCTCCCTTCATTGTTCCACTGTTATAGCAGAAGAATGTATGATTTTTCATTTTACTTCTGTAGTTGGATTATGAGAGTCTGGAATTTAGCACGTGAAGGAGGCGTCCTTCAGTATTATCATAAAGATAATAATTTGTTAATATTTTACAAAGTTGTTTCCCATGTCTTAAGTTTAAAATATTTGTTTTTACATGCAATATTTATGACAAATGAGATGAATAGAACCCAATATGAAGTAACTCAATTGGAAATAAACACAATTTGAAAATTAGGCATTTGAGCCCTGAGATTTAAGCGTCTTGCCAAAGATCACAAAACTTGGAAGTGAATGAACTGAGTTCTCTCATGTACCTGTTTCTGTTATATATGTGCACACATGCACACACACACACATCTCTAGGAGCCTAACTTCACCAGTGTGGTAGTAATTGGTTTGTGACAATAGTTCTTGCATGTCACATTGGTTATTCTGCTCACCATTCCTGAGAAACACACACATATATAAATATAGGTATGCATATGAATAAGTAGAAATGTATAAACTTTTCTTTTATACAAAAGAGCAATCTTTTCAACAATTATTAAGGTTAAAGTAATGTATTATTTTCTGTATCTAAAAATATCTGGTTCTAAGTGAGTCTACTTACCTTTCTTCTCCTATTTACTGGCACACTGAACTTTAAATACGAATAGGTAATATTTCATATGTTTTACATTACTTTCAGAGTCTGTATAATTTTCCTGAAATAAATAGTGAAATAGCCTGTGAAGTATACTGAGTGCATGGTCCCAGAGCAAACGTTAAAAGGTTACAAGCATAGAACACATGATAATGATGATTAGTCACAGGTGTAAAGATCAGGACTAAATAACTTGGATAAAGCTAGTTTCAGGGTTCTAATCTCTTTCTTGGTCTCTTAAGAATGGTGCTGACCTTTGTGTGTATATTTCATTGTTACCTTGATAACGTAATATACCATGGGAGTAAAGGTAGATTATTGTAAGAATTTAAACGTTCACAATGTCCTAAGTGCTTTCAGTGAGATGAACTCAGTTTCAGAGCACATTACATGTTAAATCCATGAAGCTGTCGTATATTTTTAAATAGTTTGTATGGGCCACAGCCATATCAACCAAGGTATTTATAGAAATGTTTTCGGAAGTGAGACTCTAAACATTGCTGATATGTATTATGCATAATCATCTAAACAGGCTCTCTTTTTTTTCTTTTTTTGTTTTCCTTTCTTTTTCCTTGCACAATTATTCATGGACTTCCCACCATGTGTTGAGCCCTAGGATCACAGTGTCAAACAAAATACACCAAATCCTTGCTGTTATGGAACTTATATTCCATTGGGATGGGGAGGGAGACAGATAGTAAGCAAATGAAGTGTAGATAGATTAACGTGGGGCGGGGGAGAGAGAGAGAGAGAGAGATCATATCAGGTGTTGTATCAATGCAGGGGGAAAAAATGCATGAAAAGAAATAGGGAATTACCAAGAGTAAGGATTTCAGTGTTTTAGATAGTGTAGTCAACAAAGGTCTCTCTCATAATCTAATATTTGAAGAAAGACTTGAATAAATGTACCAATCTAGCTTAGAATTAACGTAGGAATCTAGCGTAGAGGACCTATGACAGCAGAGAGTAAACTCTGAGGCAGGACTGAGGGTGCTTGACATGTTTGAGGACCAGGAAGGGGGTTGGTATTGCTGGCTAAGAGTAAGGGAAGCAAGAGTAGATAAGAGAAAAGGCATGAGATACAGCAGGGACAAAATCATAAATGGCTTCTGGTTATTGGAAGGATTTTATATTTTGTTGTGAGTGAGTTGGAAAGATATTGGAGGGTGTGGAGAAGTAAGTGATGTATCGAGACTCATTTTGGGTATTGTGTGGACAGAGAGATGGAGGTTGGTATGGTAGAAACAAGAAGACTAGTTAGGACTCTGTTTTAATGATCCAGGATGGTAATGGTGGCCTGGGAAAGGGTGTTAGTGGAGGATGTGGTGAGAAATGGTGATGAATAGGTATAAGCTGATAGATAGAATGTGGAGTAAGAGAAAAAAAGAGGACTTATGGGCGACCCCAGAGATTTTGGCCTGCGTACCGAGTAGAATGATGTTGCCATTTAGTCAGATGGGGAAAACAGGAAAGGATTTGTTCTTTTGTTTTATACAGTTGTCATCTTTCCCTTCCCACTCATTCTTTGCTGGAAACTGGAATAGACCAATTAGGAGCTTGATATAAATTATTTTATGCTTGAAAGGAAGAATAACAGTGACTGCAATAAATAATATTTGATAGGACTTAACAACTTGAAAATCATTTTAATATTCAATATTGCATTTGCAATATATCATTACAGGTAAGGATTTCTGCACCTACTTCTAAACTTCCAAACAAAAAGGAATTAATTTTTCTGCAGATAGAAGGTGATTTGTAATATAATTTAGAATGCATAGAGAACAATTCATTTGTACTTAAAAAAGTAGACTAAGGAAAGATTAGGGGGATATATCAAGTAAGAATTAAGAGAAAGTAAAAATGGATGAATGGTGTTTACTATGTGAATTAATAAATATGCTATACTTTGTCTCTCAGATCCAAGGTTTATAAGTGCCCACCTCATCCCAGAGAGTGACAATCCTGAAGATGACAAAGTATATTTTTTCTTCCGTGAAAATGCAATAGATGGAGAACACTCCGGAAAAGCCACTCACGCTAGAATAGGTCAGATATGCAAGGTGAGGTAAAGAAAAAAATAAATAAATAAAAAATAAAAAACAACCGAGATGTCATTGTCCAGTCACAGTTTCATTTCTTTTTATTTTTCACCTATGTACAAGTACAAATAAAGCTATCGCTAAAAACTTGACCAATCACAACAAATTATTAAATGGTGAAAAGTGATTGAAAATATATTATAGATGATTAACTCTTCATAGTCAAACATTCTGGTAGAGATTGTGAGGAAACTGGCATTTTTTTCATAATCATATTAAGTAATCTTGGTTGAAATTCTAGAGAAGACAAATATTTTAATATTGCCTGGGAGAATACACTTCCTCGTGTTTTCATACCTAGCACAGTTTCCTACAACTTGTAAGTTTTGAATGAATATTTGTTGTTGGAATAAGTGAAGTATTAATTTAATGGAGAAAAACATTAAAGCTCATTTTCACAAATTGGTTATAACATCCTATGTACACATCCATGTACACACACACAAACACACACACGTAATTTTGAACCTCTAAGCTTTGTCTGTCCGAGGTATTTCATTTATTTTGTGGTATAACGTCAGACAAAATATTGCATTATAATGTTAGATATATAGAACAAAAATTGCTCGATAAATACTTATGGATTAATTAGTATCATCAATGTGAAGACATGGTAACAGTACTATTCTTTCTCTTCCACAGTGCATAGTACAGAATACATGCGATGTGAATATAATCAACTGTTAGTATATATCAAAGCATCTTTTGGCTAAAGAAATCATGTCAGATGAAATAATTGGCTTAAAATTGAATTCTTTCTTTTTAAGAAAGAATCACAAAGTTTTAAAAATCCAATTTTTGTGATCTCTTTCCTATTCCAATCATGATTTTATTACTTCTCTTTAGTATATTTAATTACTGGAAAGTTTAAAGTTTTAATTATCTGGAAACATACAAATGATATGTGAAGTAGATGTGACTCTTTTCTCCACAAAATACAGATCATATTTAAAAGTACTACTTACAAGAGTTATAAAAAATCTTCGTAATGCATTAAACCATTTAAACAAAACATAAATCAGTGTTTTATTTTTGAAGGGACATCTATGTTCCTTTAACATATGCCCATAAATATTACTTTAAAAGGATATAGTTGCAAATAAATACATACCATCATAGAATTTATTGCTACGCTTAGGTTAAAACTCAGTTTTATTTGCAGTGAAGAGACATTTTCAAAATGTTTTTTTTCTAGAATGAGTTTCCTTTATTAAGGTTTATACAAATATTTTTTCAACATGTGATTTATAAAATATAAATTGCTTCAACTCTTTAAGCTTATAAAATATTTGATGCTAGCATGCTTTTGTTTGAGATGTATTTTTAGTATAGGTTATTAGGCATGCTGAATACTGATTGAGTCCCAATGGTATATGAAGCCCTAGCTGTGAACCAGCCTATGTAGATGAGGGTGATCTAAAGAAATACACAGCAGGTAAGAGAGAGAGACATGCAAAAACAAAACAAACACAGGAATAATAACTGTTCATTGCAAAATGGTAACAGATGGAAAAGATGAAGTGACTTTAAAAAATTTTATTTATTTTAATTGACAAATAAAATTATACACAATATGATGTTTTGAAATATGTATACATTGTAGAATGGCTAAATTGAGCTAATTAACTTATGCTTTACCTTGCATACTTACTATTCTTTATGGTGACAACACTTAAAATCTACTCTCAGATATTCTCAAGAACACAATACATTGTTATCAACTATACTCAAGATGCTGTGACACAGATCTCTTCAACTTATTCCTTCCATAAAATGAAGTTCTGCATCCTTTGACCAACACCTTCCCAACCCCCCACCTTTCAACCCCAGCCCCTGTTAATCACTATTCTCCTCTCTAATTCTATGAGTTCAGTTCCTATAGAATCGACAAATGAGTGAGATCATGCAGTATTTATCTTTCTGTGCCTGGTTTATCTCACTTATCATAATTTCCTCCAGGTTCATCCATGTTGTTCCAAATGACAGGATTTCTTTTTTCTAACTAACTAACTATATATATATATATATTTTTAATTATAAATAGACAAATTATAGTTATATACATTTATGAGGTACAAAGTGATATTATGATTTATGAATACAATGGAAATAATAAGTCAATCTAATTAACATATTCACCACCTCGAGTACTTGCATTTTGTGGTGAGAATATTGGACATTTACTCTCTTGGTGATTTTGAAATGTACAGTACATTATCATTTACTATATTCACCATGCTGTGAAATATATCTCAAAGAAAAAAACCTTCTTTCTCCTAATTATTATTATTTTTTTTATCTTTTAAGGCTGAATAATATATTCCATTGTGTATATTTACTACATTTTCTTTATCTATTCATCCATTGATGGACATAAAAGGACTTTTTAATGCTAAGAGACTTTTATTGTGAGTAGTTCTTTGAGTAAAATCTGAGTGAATGATTTAACCAACAGAATATTAATGAGCAGTAGTTACTGATTTGGTCATTTAAAACGATTACAGGACTTTTGAAAACTGAGCAATTATATTTTGTATCTGTCTCAAGATGAAAAGAGAAATACTTGAAATTATCATTTTCATTCATTTTCATTTCATCATCACAAGGCTGATGTTCTCTCCTTTCAGAATGACTTTGGAGGGCACAGAAGTCTGGTGAACAAATGGACAACGTTCCTCAAAGCTCGTCTGATCTGTTCAGTGCCAGGTCCAAGTGGCATTGACACTCATTTCGATGAATTGCGTAAGTAGCTAGTGTTTCTATACAGGGAACATTTGTTCAGATACTGCTATAACCACCTAAAATGTAACTGTCCCCAATTTTCTTTTCAAATAGAGGACGTATTCCTAATGAATTCTAAAGATCCTAAAAATCCAATTGTATATGGAGTGTTTACAACTTCCAGGTAAATAACTTTTTACTGTCTCATTATCATAGAAACTTTATGTCCTTTAGGTGATTTCCAAGTAACCATAATTTGTGAAAATATAAATTTTGAGTTCTTGTGCATTCTTGGATGGTTGAAATAAGCTAAGGCCTAAATAGTTGTTTGTTTGTTTGTTTTAAAAATAAATTTTAGAAAGAATGTTATCACTGTAAATAGAATAGTGAAACAGTTTGAAAAATTTGTCATAGCCTATATATAGCTTTGACTTTACACATTTGAATGAAATGTACAATATAATACAAATGGACATATGAGTTTTAACAAGAGTTTATAGGGATATATAAATTAAGGGTGAAAAACAATTTAGAATGTTTTGTATATTTAACTAAAACGATTCTCTTTCTGTCTTCACCTCTCCATCTCTCTCATCAATTGCTAAATGAATGAGATGAAGGAAAAGCCCAAATATTGTTAGGTACCAGCAATTCCACTGACAGTCACCTCTCCGACCAGATGGTTGACTTATGAATCTGAGGAGAAAAAAACATTTCAAGCAGCTATGGTCCTTCCCATTACTATCTACTCCACGTACAGAACACTTGCTACATTTTCCTGTACAAAGCTCTGGAACTAAAGTAGGAATTTACAGGTTTAGGGAAAGTTAATTGTTCACAAATTAAATTGCTTTTATGTACTTTTAAATATCATCAATACAATTCAAGATGTTTTAGTTATATAATTTTAAAGTTTTTGAAGTCAGTAGATTCTCTTTTATTTAATCTAATTACTTTTTTTTTGGTGGGGGTATTCCACTTAGTTTTTTATTGGGCACCTTGTAATCCAGATTTTAAAAATAACCATATAAAAAGATACAAGAAAAACAAACAAAACAGCAACAACAAAAATCCTAAGGATTAAATCAACACTGGCTTTAATCCTATGTTCTTTTTACACACAATGTCAAACTCAGACTGCATTTCCTCCTCTCCCTTTATTCCTCACTGTCTCTCTTTCCCTCATTTCTTTTCCTCTCTCTCTCTTTCCCTTCTCTCTCTTTCCTCCCACTGTCTCTCTCCTTCTCTTCTCTTTCCCCCTTTCCTCACTCTCCTCCATTCCCCATTCCTCACTCTCCCCATGGCTGTTGCTGTCAATTAAGCAGCAATTGTACCAACTACTACATTCAGTATCATGTTCACATTACCTGGGGTTGTTGAAAGTAATACATATATATTTATATGCACATAATTGAGAATATGCATTAGAATATGGATAAAATGTTTAACAGAAAAGTAATTTAAAATCAAATGTTAGGAAAATGTACTTCAAGTGACTGTGATAGCATGAAGAGAAATTAACTGCAATGTCCAACACTTGTTTATACTGTAAATATTAAAGGTGTTACAAATAGTCTGGACATTTCTACTTAATCTTAAAAATAACACATAAAAATTAAGAAACTCTTATTACTAAAACTATATGCAATTAGCCATACCTAAATATTTATCCCCTTTTGCATAAAAAAAGAATGCAAGTGAAGAATATTAATCCATTTCTGTTTCCTCACTGCTTAGTACAGTGGTTCTCAGACCTGAGTGTGCATCAAAATCACCTAGAGAGCATGATAAAATTCATATTGCTGTGCCCCATCCCCAGAATTTCTGATTCAGTAGGAAAGGGGTGGCACCTAAGCATATGCACTTCTAACAAGTTCCCAGGTGATGACCACGTTGTTGGTCTAGAGACCACACTTTGAAGGTCACTAGTTTAGGGGTAAGATAATCTCACCTCTCTACTTCAATGAGATGTATATTTGTAAGTGATGGCTATAAATCATTCATCAAGTCTTTTAATGGCGACAGATTTCATCTAAGATAAGAAAAATATAAAACAATGGAAAAGGGATATATAACATAAACATTAAAAACTGTTATCTATCAAATATGTGTTGATTTGCTATTTATTCTATTTTGAAAATATTAAATTCTATAAATATTTATTAAGGTTGACTGTGTGTCAAGCGTCATGTCATATGTCACTGATGTAGCAGAAAAAAAATGCCAGGCATGGTCCAATCCCTCATGAAGCTAGCAATCTACCAGGAATTGTCTGTATTCAGCAGTTTCCAATAATAAAATCTAAGGAACATATGTTTTGGGGTCCGATGTATATAATTTCCTATGGGGCTCTCCCATAATCTCTCAATCAAAAAGATAAGCATTCCATATTTTAAATGTGCACAACTGTTTAATATCTTTGTATAAATACATTTATTAAGCAGTACTTATCTAACCGAAATAAAATGGAAAATTATGGCAGATCATTGACAATCTTCCAGTTTTGTTTACCAATAAGATAAAAATAATTGCTATATTTCTCCACTTGGACTAGGGTGTAATAGCTACTAAGTTAAAACTGTTTTCTGTGTTGGTTAGAGATGATTTAAAATGCCTTCACAAAAATCAAACTGTTACTTGATGTAATACTTTTGGTGGTTTGAGAATTAAAGACAATGTAATGTGACACATCATTCGACACTGACTTTTATTTTCTGCAACAGTTTTGGCTTATAAAATGAGTTGTTAAACATTTTTGTTTATTTAAATATTTCTCGCTTTTAGTAATGATGCTTGAGACTTAAACACAGTTTACATTTTTATTTCCCGATGATATCAAAATTAAATATTCATTCATAGAAGATCATATATATGTGTTTGCTTATCAAAGTTTAATAGTCTATGTTTGATATGAACAGTATGCTATGATTGTTAAAGACACTTTTATCCATGCCTTGTATTTTTGAGAAATCATAATTTGTTCTCTTGTGTATTAAGATACAAAACATATGACTAAAAAAAATCCAAACACTCTTTAAGATTACTAAAAATTTATATTTCAGTTTTGATAGCTCATTTCCGAAATGTAAGAACTGAATATCAACTGTTCTCTTGCCATTATACAAGGATGAAAAACGGTTTTTATTCTTGCTCTCTTTTTTAGTAACATCTTCAAGGGATCAGCCGTGTGTATGTACAGCATGAGTGATGTGAGAAGGGTGTTCCTCGGTCCATATGCTCACAGGGACGGTCCCAACTATCAGTGGGTGCCCTTTCAAGGAAGAGTCCCCTATCCACGGCCAGGAACTGTAAGTGGCTTAGGTATTTAAAATAAGAAATGAATACATTTCTGCTAAAAGTAAAAAGATAATGCAGCTACAAACAGATTAAATCCAGATAATGTAAAACAAAGATTCGAAGAGTATAAATGAAAGCAAGACAAGGTTTTTCTGTGATTACAAGGAATTTCACATTTAATGAATTTTTTTTACAAATGTTAGTATTGAAGGTTAGTGCTTATCATGTATTCATACCAATAACTTTTGAGAAATAGAAACCGAATGGGTGGCCTTATCTATTTTTGTTTTGTTTTGTTTTGTTTTGAATGGGATATAGTGCAAATGGCCTTCATGGAGGTTTGAGCACATAGGATACATTTGTGCTTATTCTTTCTGATTGTAGTGAAGGCTCAAGCATTGCACATTACATTGGAAAAAAAATTAAAATGGTCATTATCATCCTATGGAAATTGAACAACCTCCTTAAAGTAGGTGAAGAAGATGGAGAAAAAAAATATAACGGAAGGGAGCAGTGCCTAGACGTTCTAACAGACACTGCCTACTCTCCCGGCCAACCTCTCGTCCCTCCAGCCACCTCGGGCACATTCAGACCTAAAAAGAAACATTAGACAGAACTCAAAGTAAAACCAGCTTTGAATCAGCAATTTAAAGAGAGGGAAAAAAGCAAAAAAAAAAAAAAAAAAAAAATATATATATATATATATATATAAGTAAATAAATAAATAAGCATATTGATATGTTAAAAAATGAATGAAGTTGTCATCAATATGATGTCAGAGGTAATAGAATAGCTGTATGGAACCATCCACTCAAGTGCAACATTTTCTAACCCTAACAAATCTTTACGGAAATAATTTTATATAATGAAAAACTTGCATTTGAAATGTAGCCATTACTTTAATTTCACTTGAGTGTTATTTATTCTGTTGAATTTAAGAAAATTATATTTCTAAATTATTTAATTAGATATAGGACACAATATTCTTGTTTTTTTATATTGCTAAATTCATGAGAAAACTAAAAATTTTACATTTTTAAAATATTACTTCCAGAAGATTAATCTTGTAACAAAAAACCTAAATAGACTTTCAGAAAAATAAATGAATAAAATAGAGTATCTATTGATTATAAGAACTTAAATGGTTTTATAAAATCACAACATATTTACTCCAAATCTTAATGGTGAGTTGTTTTTATTTTGTTGTTTGACAGTTTTATATTCCTATGGCTAATTAATGCCAGTATGTTCTAAATATAAATTTAACTCATTTCCTTGAACAAACTTGATGGAACTACCTCTATGTGCTAGATAACTGTGCTACTATTTGGAGCTACAAAAATGAATTTAGTTTTCAATCAGAATATATATTTGTAATTAATAATAGCAATTAGAGCAAACATAGAAATTATCATATTCCAGAACTTGTTCTAAAGGACACATATGTATGTGCGCATATGTACATACACATATATATAAATATACACACACATATTTACATATATATATATATATATATATATATATATATATATATATATATATATATATATAACTCAATAGTCAATTATTGTTCCCATTTCACAGATGAAGACTCAGAGGCAAAGAGAGGTAAAGTAATGAAGCCAGGACTCAGACAAGGAATTTTAGTTCTAGAGGCTATGTTCTTACCCACTATTCATAGATGGTTGTTATAACACGGAAAATTAAGTCAGCAATATGCACCAAGTGCTAGAGACAGGAGGCAGGAAGTATTGCTTAATTGAGGAGTTAGGTAAGAGCTCTTAGTGGGAGATGACACCTAACTCCATGAATAAAATTCACTTGGATGAGTTTATTAATCCCAAAAGGTGCCAGATGAGAATATGTCATTCTGTCAACACTACTGGGGAAAAACATATTAAATGACCTTTGAACAGTGTATCAGTAGAACAGCACTTTATTTTTAAAGAAAAGCCTATAAGCTTAGTTATATTAGATACAAAATAAAAGAACAGTAAGGCAAGAGAATAAGACAAATTATAAGATAAAAATCTAAAATAAATAAATCCCTTTAATTTTCAATTACACATTTCATCATTTTTGCTATTTTTACATAATAGCGCAGAAGTACAGAAATAATTATAATTGTCATGAAAATGTTTTATTGTTTCTCCCAGGTTTTTACGTAAATATTTGATATTTCTATAACATCAAATAAATAATTTTACAATTATCTTAGAAAAACAGAAAGTAACCCCTTAAAGGACTTTAACTTATATTATTGTATTATTGTGTATGCATGTACGAGTACATATACATATATATATTATACATCTCCCATCTCAAAACAGGTTTATTTATTTCATTTCTCATGAATTATTAATGGTTTTTTCAAGGTAACGGCAAAGACAATTGATTTCTTATTCTAAGCTTCTTGTCAGATCAGGAACCTCTCAATTACATTTCAGCTCCCAAGCTCTTACATTTAATGGCAGAAATTACTTCAGTGTAAGACCAAAAGCAAGAGATTGGAGATATTGTATTCTACCAATGCTTGTATTACTTAAGTGAAAACAGCAAAAAGAAGCTCAGTGAAATCCTTACTTTCTCATTTCTGTTTTATTGCCTTGTATGGAGTGTTTATAACCAGAGGCAGCATTATGTCAGTGCACGACGAGGCATTGTTTCTGCACCTACGGCCACCATCTCTTCTGCTTGGTCATGATGTCCATGCTGATTGGCCAGTGTCTGTGCCATGCAGGTTTCTAAACACTTTGAATAACACAGCTCTTTATCCCTAGAATTATTTTGTTTATTAAAATCATTATTTTTTCAGGTTTATGCTAGAAACAAAACAGTGTCTTTGAGTATGAGAAGAGCATTTGTATTTTAACATGATGCCATAGTAAAAAAATTAATTGCACCCAAGAAAATTATTCTGAGTTTCTCTAATGTAATGATAAATTGCATTGAGTTGTAGCATATTCCATTCATTATGTCAAATACTTCATCTGTCACATAAATGAAACATATGGTAGTTCCATTAATGGAGGCATCAGACTCCTCCTGAATTTATTAGATACATTTGCTATTTTTGGTAAGAAATGATGACATAATTAAATCCCATTGAGAATTAAGATATGTTTAGGGAATATATACTCTACTAATATATATTCTACTAATTTAAGTAAATACTGATAATGACTAATTATTATTTGTAGTTTATCAGGTACCTAACTTTAAAACATAATCTCAGGTTTAGGTTCCTAGACCATTCAGGCCGTGTGTCTTTATATAATTTGTAATCCTTCATTACACTTTAATCAAAAGATTTTCTTCTCTTTATTCTAATAGTGTCCCAGTAAAACATTTGGTGGCTTTGACTCTACAAAGGACCTTCCTGATGATGTTATAACCTTTGCAAGAAGTCATCCAGCCATGTACAATCCAGTGTTTCCTATTAACAACCGCCCCATCATGATCAAAACAGATGTAAATTATCAGTTCACACAAATTGTAGTAGACCGAGTGGATGCAGAAGACGGCCAGTATGACGTCATGTTTATTGGAACAGGTAAATTTTTTAACTTCAGCTATAAATTTCCTCCCAGAACACTGTTTAACCGATAGAGTAAACTAGGAACCGAAGGCAGTTTTTATATTCACTTTCAAGGTACAGTTAACCTCTAATAAATGACTAAAAACTTGAATATTTACCATTAAAAACGTGTTATCTTTCTAGACAAATTGTGACATATTAATTTAAAATAAATTTCCTTTTCAATGAAAAGTTGATAAATGTAATCAAAGAAAAAGCTAATGATTAGGTGAACAATCAATGTTCCTAATTAAATCATAACTCTTTTCTGGCCAGTGGCTTTCTAGAGTAAAGATGTATTGCTCAAACTGTGCCTGAAATTCCCAGGACATTCAATAATGGTTCTAGAATATGTTAATGCAAATTATCTGAGCTTTAAAATTACCATAGGGTAAAAGGCCTTCAGCAAATAAATGTTGGCAATAAAATTTGTTCAGTGCTTCTGCCATACGAGGAGAAAGAATAAAAGAAAAAAAGAACTTCATCAGAAAAATAAGGAAATTGATCCAAGGAATTCTCAGATACATTTCCATAGAAACTTAACAATATATTTTTACTAGTTCTATGATTAGAAACAAATTTTTTGCAGGCATATTTTCAGAATGAATTCCGTTGTTATTATGACATATTATTTTATTTTCCCCCTACTCTTTTTAATAGTAATACTGTTTTTGAAAGTACCAGTTACAAATCTGAAACTTGCTACTTAGGGTCAGATTCCAAGGTAATAAATTCCTAGTCTCCATTAACGTTGTTAACTGACATAAATCAATGGAAAACAGAGTGAGTGCTCCACTGAAACCTTGTATAATAACATTTATTTTCCCTTGGTGAGAAACAGAAAAAAACTGCATTAACTACAGGGGAATGGCAACTGTGTACTAAGTGCTTTAAAGACTTAAAGGTTTATGGCAAAATTGTGAAATGCTTATGTTATCAGGTGTAACAGTGTCAGGTTCTGAGCAATACATTAAAATCTGCTTTTATGAGTGAGAAAGTTTCTCGATCAAATAAAAGAATCCCAGTGAGACTCAGGGTTCCGTAAAAGTCAATGAATTGTATCAACTTGTGGTTATAAATATCTTTAGAAAATATAAGATAATAGAATTTCTCTTCAGTAAATATTAATTTGCATTTAATATCAAATTATAATTGAATTTCTCTGCAGAGTAATTAAGTTTGCTCAGTAATGTCAAACTTGCCTTTTTCTTCATCTCTGGCTTAAACTTGTTGAGAAGTCACTCATTCACTACCAAAGCAACAAAGCTAACTTACAGGTATTTGACCAAAGAAACCCAATTGTGAGCCTTTGATTGCTCTCAGACAAAAACTGTCTTTAACGGCACCAGTTTCACGAGCATGTTGAATGTCTGATGATGTGAATGGATATCAGTCAGTACAGACCAGGTCATCTGTCAGCAAAGTAAATTGATTACAGTAATTTTATCTTTTTAACTAAGTTGCACACCATAGTCTATTGATTCTAGTTGAATAATCTGACTCAATTTGTGTGAAATGGTTTGAAATACTACTCAGTAAAACTTGATCTGGAACACAGATAAAGCTGTGTTTGGGTACTGGAGACCTGATCAGAGGCATTGAGTAGATTAACCAAGTTTACCTTTAATCTTTGGTGTTATGAGTAGTCTAAGGTCCTGTAAACATAGAAGGATCCTCTTAAAAGAGGACTTAAAAAAAAAAAAAGGATGAAACTTTACAAGGAATAAATTAGCAACCTGTTTTTGATCTTACATAGCACATCATGTTGGTACCCTGAAAATGGTTATCAATGTTATGAATACATTAAATAATTTTTCTCATGTAGCATTTTTTATTGGTACAGTTTTCTTCACAAATAATTAGTCTGTTAAATTTGATTAAAATGAACCAATTTAAACTAAAATTAATTGACAATTAGTCATAACTGGACTGTTGAAGAGCCAAATTTTTGAATTTAGTAAATACCTATTCTTTATTTTATCAAAGAATAGAAATATACTTGTAACGTTGGAAAATTAATATCTTATTAACCCAGCTTAGAGTAAAAGGGATGGCTTTTGTCACTAAAACAATTTGTCTCTTTTGAAAATCTGTCTAAAAATGAAAATTAGAAAAAAAATAGGGTTTGAAATATCTGTAAAATGTATTTTATATAACCATTTTTATGATTTACACTTCTACATTTTAAATTGCTTTAATGCTCTAAAATTGATTAACCAATGTGTTTATTATTGACAAACCACTGAAATACGTAATCCTAGGTGTTTATTTTGCAAAATCAGTTATTGTCATTCATCCCTTAATGATCATTGAGCCATCTTCAGGGGACTCTAAACTGCTAAGGGATTTTAGTACAACATTCTTTGCATATTCCATCTACAATTGATCTTCATAGTAGTATCCTGATTTCATAATAAAAGTGGAAAACCTCTCATGTCAAACTTGTATTATTTTTAGGTTTTTAAATTTTTTTTTTCTGAGTCACCTGACAAAGAGATTTTTTAAAAAACAATAAAAATAATTAATCCAACCTAGCCATTCTCTGTTGTGATATAATATCTTTTTAAAATCATGCATCATCAGGATAAAATCTCCTCAAAGCTTAATTTATTTCTAAAAATTCAGTTTTTTTATATTTTAAGGCTGTTTTTATAGTTCATTTTTACAGTTTGCGTAATTTCATGAAATGCCTTTAAATATATATTTTACTAATGTTTTGACAAAAATAAATTAAATGAAGACTGGGGTCAAAATATTCTTTTTTGGACAAAAACTGAATTCATCCATTAGCCCTAAACTCAGTTCAGATCTATTTAAGTTGTGGTCTTCTCCACCCCACCCTCCTTTCTTTCAAAGATGCCGGAACCGTTCTTAAAGTAGTTTCAATTCCTAAGGAGACTTGGCATGATTTAGAAGAAGTTCTGCTGGAAGAAATGACAGTTTTTCGGGTGAGTGCTGCTTAATTTCAAGTGTCAACAAGTTCACTTGTACGTCTTTCCCCCAGGACAGCTGCACACTGAACCTGGTATGGACAAGTAGTCCGGCATACCCTTCTAATTAGCTTGTCAATTAGAAAGCCAGACACTAGTCAAAATAAACCTTGAAACTTTCAATGCTTGTTAAATCTAAAGATGTAAAGAAATATACTCTTGGCTCATACTTTGTTTTCTCAATGATAAAATATATGATTTACATTTTATATTATTTATGTAAGTTACCTCAATGAACAATCTTCCCCCTTCTAAAATCTCCTCTTTTATACTTTATGGTATAACTGGGATGATATGTAACTTTTATGAATGTATTAAGGAAAATGCATTCAGAATGACAGAGCAATGAAGACATTTCAAACTTTTTTCAACTGATTCATGAATTGTTTTATCATATTTTCTTAAAGAAATCATTCGTTAACAAAAGAAAGTTCGAAGATTTTATGTCACTAGTAGCAAATTTGTTATAGTGTCCTGGTCTACACACTTAAGAAATGTACAGATATTTGTCCCTTTGTCCTGACTCTCACATGGCCCAGGTAAGAGTTTACAGGGTTGCGGGATTTGGGGGAAGAAGTGGCAGGATATGGATTGAAGGGGAAGAGGAGAACTGGGCTAGTGTAACACATACCATTATGTCTGTTCTTCCTTTTAGACAGGCAGTAATAGGGATAGTTTGAATTGAAGCATACCTATATATGAATTTTTTATGGGGCATGTCAGGAAGTAGATGCCTATAAATGGTGCTGTTTTAATTTTTGATAAAAACAGAGATAAAATAATGTATAACTACAAAATAAACCTGAATTAGAAGACACTGGTGGGAAGGAAAGATTGGTGAGAAAAGATTGGATTGAGTATCCCAACTTCAAGTGATCTCATTTAGTCTCCAGGTGTCTCAGATAGTTTACCTATAAAATAAAGGGCCTGGTTTAAAATTTTCAGTGTATTCGGTATTTTAATGGTAAGCAAATTCTTCCCAAGACTTCTGTTAAACCCGTATTGCTATACCAATGTATTAACCCAATAGGCTCTTGCTCACTATTCAGTGGTATTTTAAGGAGAAAATGAAGAATAATTTGGCAAGCTTCTAATATATATTCAGTCAATTCCAATCATGGTTAGCATTAAAACATATAGCTGATAAATTTGACATAAACCTTTTGTAAGAACCAAATAAACAGTATTCTAATGGAGTTTAGTCTCTTCCGTCCTAGCTCCATGACAATTCTGTTTGGAACACTTAACTCAGCTTCCCCATCAGTAAAATAGTGAGAATAATACCTACTTCACTAGGACACTGGAAGAATTGGAGATGCTGTATGTAAAGCACCAAATACAGTGGCAGGCACTATGCTCAAATGGTATTATTAATATAATTTCATTGTTTTAGTTTAACTAAATTGAAAATGAGCTATACTTCCAGTAGCTTTTTCTACTAATCCTTGATTTAAGCCTTCAAAATAATAAAATCATCATAACTCTATCATAATTTTAAAAATCAGGTACTTTGGCCTTATTTTATTTATGTCTCTTAGAGACTGTTGACTATTCCCTGTTCTTCAATGTGTCCCATAAGTTACTTTTATGAACAGACACATTGATAATTTAGTCTACCAATTAAAAAAATTTACAATTACCCAAATGGACTATATAGTTATTATAGAGTTCATTTAGATTTAGCAAAAAAATTATGGGCACTTAGGGATAGATATATAAATTGCTGTCTTGTTTTCATTGTTATGTCTCCAGAGCCTAAAATATCTTTTCAACCAACATTTATTAAATGAATGAATGAATAAGTATTGATTAAAGAATGAAATAGGAGAAATTAAGAAATCAGGTTCTTCTTTAAGAGACCATGCTTAGAGTTAGGTGCCAGAGTATAAAGAAGATAAACTAGGAACAGCAACAAGATATCCTGCTGATTCTGGTCCATATTAATCTCTAGCAGAAAAAAACTTTATCAACTATTTATACTTAGGGATTTGTATTGCCACCACCTTTGCAAATGAATTTACAGGAGACACTAAAATATTATGTTAACTAAGAATTTATTATTTCCAGACTCTATTACTTTGGTATTATCATGGTTCCTTTGCATATTTCCTTTTAGTTGTCATATACCATTAAAACAGGGTTCATTTATTAATTCAATTGTAAATAAATATATATTAGTATCTACCATAATCCTGGCACAATTCTAAGTTCTGGTGACAGAGATAACACTACAAACATGGTCCCTGACATCATGCATCTTATATGTGACCCTTCTTAGTTTCAAGGATTTTTTTTTTATCTATTAGAACAATTAAATTTTATTTTGTGCAACTGTATTGTCACATCATGGCATTTTAAAAATGTTTCTTTTTTTCTATCGTTTAATTATTTTCTGAGACTTTGTGAATCAGAACATGCATAATTTTACAGTGGAACTGTATTCTAACTAATTTTTATTCTCCATATCTGTAAGAATTTAAGTTTATATTTTACATCTTAGCTAATTTCTCTAGTACATTATTAGAAATTTTAACTTAAAAAGATATTAATTTAAGCCGACCTGTTAAATGACTTTTAACAAAATCATGAAATGTTGTAAGTCAACAATCTTTCAAATACACGTTTTTATTATCTATTGGATTTTGTTAGTATTTTGCAGTTTCTAGAGAAATACACAATCAACTCACACCTGTGATAACTATTGGGTGACATTTGAATAGCATTAAAGATATCATTAGAAAGTTTCTTAATCAGTCTCTAACAACTAAGTATAAGTAAGTAATACTGTGCAAGCATGAAAATGAGTATTTATGAGTCTACAATTTCGTAAAAAGATGTTTGCAACCTGGAACACATCTCCTTCCATAAAACCTGTTCTAGTTCTCCTTTATATTCTGTGTTAAGCATTATTGTTGTTATTATTTCTTTGGCACTCAAGTAGACAAAACATATTTGGGCAGAGTTTAGAGAAATATTTACTTTCAACATTCTATTCTATCAGGCAAAGTTCAAACATATATTGTGGTCTAGCAATTGGAATATTTCAGTGTCAAACTTTGTTTAATTTTACTGTAGGATAAAAAAACCCCACAATACATTAAAGTGATAACCATATACAGTGAATAAGCAAAGAAATGTACAGTTTCTATGTTTATATTTGAGCCTTGTAAGTTCCATTTAAAATAAAATATGATAAAGAAGGGTCAACCTGAGCATTATGATAGTTTGACAAGATAAATAGACAAGGTACAGATTTAGGTTCATGGTAGTATCTGATACTCTCGGATTATTTTTTTAAAGACATTTAATGTTAACCAACTAATTTACTTTATTTACTGTATTATCATCTCCATGAGACCATATTTATTATGTGCCTTTGCTAGACTGAATAACCAAACCTCGTATAAATTCCTGAATTAAAACCAGTACTATGCCTATTGCCATCTTGAAGTTGGTTTTAGGAAAACACCCTGGCTAATCACAGAACATTCCAGTGGTTTCAGTTACATACAAGATACTTTTATTCTGGGTGAAATCAAATCTCATTCAGAGTACAGAAAGAAAAATATTCTTTGGTAATAAAAATTTCCATTTTAGAGTAAAATTTTAATAGGTAACAAGAGATGAAATAAAATTGGCATTGGTATAAGACTCTAAAAATGGTTTTGATTTGCCATTAAATTTTCAAAATGGTATTGAAGCAATAAGACACAACCTAATTCCAAATGTGATTTGCAATCATAAATCTGAATTGGAATTATATTTACTATGTGATTCTGAACAAGTTGGTTAAAGTCCAATGAGCTCACTTTCTTCATCTCATAATGAAAATCATGATTATGAACACTTTCTTGAAAGTGTTTTTTTTAAAAGATAAGATTACTAGTAAATGGTAGCCATTTTTAACTCGTTATGCAGATGAAAATCTTGCTTAAAATGTTTGAAAATTCTACATGTACACCTTATATTTTAAGAAAATTCAGAAGATATAAAAACCTGACATATGCTGATTTTACTTTAACTATTCAGTGAGGTATTTTCCTTTCTGTTCAGTCAGAGGGTTTTACTTTTGAGACAGTTAAGTGTTACATAAAGTTGATGGGCACATAGGACAATGGGCTTTATTTATAGTCCTATTGACTGCAAAGGATTACAAGGTAGTTACATTGATAATACATGCATTTTAAACCCAATTTATGCAATATTCCATGAACAGCTGAGCAAATAAATGAGTTTTATGTTCATTCAAATGTAAAATATAATTGATGCTTTCCAAAACCTAGTCTATTAACTCATTCTAAAGGAGCTTCCACATGCTTAGCATCCAGTGAGCTATGTTAGAATCTCCTGGGATCAACAGGTTGAAAAGCTTTGCAAGTGAAAAAGTTCGATAAGGACTAGATATAAGTATCTAGAAAAAATAATATGGTAAATGGGAGTCATTGAAAATCTTGAAAAGATGCTAAGTTTTTAATTTCATTTTTACTCGAACGCTAATTAAATTTGCAATTGAAACCAATTTCATGGAAACAATGCTTATGAAACTACATCTGTTTTAAATGGAAGTCATATTCACCATCAGCTATTTCTCAAAAATAAATTTAAAAAAAAAATATATATATAGTTTATTTAAATGGATGTCATTTTAATACACTATTAAAATTCAACTGCAGGCAGCATATTGTACCTCTTACTCCAAATTGTTATTAGTTTCCTGGTCTAAATAATAAATAAGGTTCCTCTAATTAAGGAATTCTAGGATCTTAATTTTAGAATGTTGAAATGATATGAAATAATCAAGTTTGGAGTGTACTAGGGCTCGTTTTATGTTTTACAATTTATATACAAAATAATTCATTTTCTCTGCCTTATAGATACTTGGCTTTTTGCATTGTCAATGAATATGAAATGTATGAATATTAATTAGATTCATATTTTAAAATAACTTGACAGAGTTAACTTTCACTTCAATTACACTAGTTGTTAATTCCTCTCTGCCTGCGAAGCTCTTTCCTTGCACCTTGACTGTAAAATTTATTTCATGAAAACCTGCATGAAGTTAACTGCTTAAATAACATAACTATTTCTCATGTGAAACTGTTGGGATGAAGAAGTTGCTATGGAAAATGTTCTTAGCTATTTTAAATTCTCTGTTTTGGTTAATTGATTCCAGTATTGTACAAACCTAAATACAATCTTTAGCTTTGTCTCTAAAAGCTGAATATCTGTGATGAATTGCCCCTTTATTTTGTGATTTGATACTACTAAATTCTAAAGATTAAATCTCTACATGGATAAAATTGGTAGACATTTCTTGCATCACAGTTGTCTTGATGATTGATAAGTCCTATAGAAAATTATATTTAATAATTGATATAATTCATTTAGGCTATAAAAATAAGAAATTATGGGAAATCTCGAAATTATCCCATTGAATTAGTGTACATCCCAAATCATTTCTCTCATTTGTGTCTCAGGTAGGTTTTTTAAAATTTGTTAAGAAAAATCTGTTCTCAGCTCAGCTGTCAGGGATTGAAGTAGAGATGAGCCATCCTGCAGCATATGGGGGTAATTAAAACCACAGGAGTGGATGATCTCACCAGGATAAGAGGGTAGCATCCAAAAGAGAGTGGAAAGAGGTGGGCAAAGGCAGGCAAACATGTAAGGAAAGGCTGGAGGATGAGAAGAAGACTGTGATAAAGGTTATTAAAAATGGTAAAAAGAATTCTAAAGCATAATAGAATTTAAGAAAGAAAGCAGTCAAGAAGAAATAAGTCATCAATAGTGCCATAGAAAACAAAGAAGTCCAATCATAATTGTACGGATGAGAGCTGGCGGGTTAGCTCAGTTGGTTAGAGTGCAGCCTTATAATGCCAAGGTCAAGGATTCAGATCCCCTTCTGGCCTTCCCCCTACCCCAAATATATATAGACAGAAAAGTGCCCATTCAGCGATACAGAGTTCACTGGTGATTTCTGCTTCTGAGGATAGTAGGCCACCTCTCAAGAACAAGGGCTAGACTCAATGGCTTGAGGGGTGGACGACATTGGATGAGAGAAGAACAAGGAAAGACAGTGAGTATAGAATATTTAGATTATATCTGAAAAAAATTCAGATATGCTACAAGGATCAAGGAAAGACTGCATGACATGGCTGTCTTCATCTTATATACAAATTAAGTGGAAGGAATACAGCATAGTGGGGTAAGTTGAAGAGATAAGAGAAAAAGTGGGAAATTCATAGAGAATTCATTCATTCATTCATAACAAATACTTATTGAGAGTTGTAAATACAAGGTGCAATCCCAGGTGCTAGGGAAATGACAGTGAACTAAATGGCCAAAATCCCTGTCCCAAATTGAGGGGAACAGCCAATTAATAAGACATATTTGATGTCTCTGCTGGCCCTTCTCATATCCAATTCCTAATATGAAGCTTTCACTTTCTGCTCCAGGACCTCTCTGCCAGCAGGCCAAAAGACAGGCAAGAGTCACGGCTGGGGATGTGGGAGATGTAATACCCCTGAGAACATCCAATGAGTGATGGGATGAATAAATACTTTTCTTGGTACAAATCTCAGTGGACAATTTTGAGAATCATTGTCTACTATCCTCAGAATTTCTATGTGTGGTGACTCTCATAACGTACCCTGTTATTGACGTTTCCACCTTCCTCTCAATCTTCAGTTCCTCACTCCTGTTCCGTGCCTGCAAGATTTTATGATCTTACCCCATAGTCCACTTTGGGGTGTGGGGAAAACTCACAAGACATAAGATAAATTATATAATTTATTGATGATTAATATATATTTATTAATTAATAATCTATTAATTTATTATATAATGTGTATGAGAGAGAGAGAAAGGGCGAGGGAGGGAGGGGAGATCTGAATAAACACTATGCAACAAGCACACTTGTAAAGTGTTTTACATGTATTAACTCATTTAATCTTTTCAACATCTCTTTGAGGAAGGTACCATCAGACCCATTTTTCAGATGAGAAAACTGAATTACAAGGACTTTACTACATTGCCTAATATCACATTTCTGGCCTGGTGTGGGTCACAGTACGAGTCCATGAAGTTTGGCTCCAGAGTCCAGCTCTTCACACTTTTTTCAGGGCTCAATTTAGGTTACCTGAGCCATGAGGCGTTTAAGGATCATTCTTCCCACCTGACCCTCTTTCTTATCAGACCCTCTGAGACCCACAAGCAATATCCTTCTTAGCTTCACGTTAATCTTTGTTGAAAGATATGATGGTGCACAGTTCAAAGAAAGGGAATCTAAAGGGATTTAAGCTAATATATTCAGGCGTATAGCTTTTTAGTAGTCTACATTCATCGAATAACAGGATTTATGTATGCAAGTGCATACACGTTTACCATAAGCTCCAGGTAGAATACTTACCAAAGAGCACTGGTGATTGTTACTTCCCTAGTTCTTACTTCTCTATGTTAACCTGTGGATAGACACTGAAGAGATTATATTCTCTGGCAAGGAACTGAAGTGCTGATCATCTTTACATTAAACAGTCCTTTTAATAGCAATAAAATAACCTTGTCCCAAGAGAGCTCTTGCAGTCCTTGACAGCTGGAAACTGGCCTAATATTATCAGCTCCTGTTGGTGGTGTTAGGGGCTGGCCTAACACTCTCAGCTAAACCGCAGTGTTCTCCAGCTGAACATAACAGTTTTCACAGAACACCAACAGCAGACAGCCACTCTGAGACCATGATGAATCAAGATAAAAGCAAGACTATTGTGTAATCAGGCCTAAACACAGACAAAAACATGAATATGTCCAAACCATAAAAATGACCAGAATCCCCCTGTTCTGCCTAACATGAATGACTGCTACTTCTATACCAATCATAGCTTTAGCCTTACTTCTTACATTCTTCCCTCCTTCTAAATGATCTATGAAGATACCTAATTATCAAACTATCCCTGATTTTTGACAGCATCTGACTCAGAGCAAAGCCCTATTTCTTTGAACCCTCCCTTGATAACACAAGCCCAAAATATGTTCTTTCTAACACTTTCTTACTGAGCAGTCCTGTAGTCTCCCTTATAGCAACAAGCAACAAACCCAAACTGTTCAACTACAAGTATTTTCCTGACAGTCTTTGACTTGATGATATTGACACAGTCTTATTGTTAGCTGCACATATTTGATAATGCGGATTCTTTCTATGCAGTTTCTTTCATGTGTCTTATTTCTCAATTATATTGCTTCTTGTGGGCACTAAAGTTCTGTCTCTGAAAATGTACATAGGTGCCTTGTGTTAATTATTAACGGCTGACTTTTCTAATTGTCCAAACAATTCACATATTTATTTTTCCTCTTTAGGAACCAACTACTATTTCAGCAATGGAGCTTTCTACTAAGCAGGTACTATTATATTTTATGATCAGTATTCTGCATTTTGTTAATTTTGTGTTTCAAATAATTAGATATAGTAATTATTCATCAAATTTTACAGATTTGTTAACAAATGCAAGAAAGGAAGAGAGAAGTAATACCATTCTTACAATAAGCTGGTAGAATAAAAACTAAAGATAGTTTTCATTGTCCCATGCCTTCCAACAATTTCATCTGTGTCCTATAAACATATTTCTGGATCATTATTTGTTATAAATTTTTATTTATAGTATTTTCTTTTGGTCACTGTAATATAGTTTATGAAATACTTAATAATTATTTTTTTATCTTTCATGGTTATATACTTTTTCCCATAAACCTTACTTAGACTTCTAATGAAAACTATTTAAAAAAATAAAAAGGCTTGGATATGGAGTTGAAATTAATTATTGAATAATTTAACAGAAAAAGCCAGAAGACAGTCACTATAGTAAAAGCTCAAATTGTAAAATATGAGAATAATCTGGCTAATCTTATTTCTGAACTGTTTACATGTATTATCTCTGACCATGCTTTGCCCATTGAATACGATACTAAATTACTGTTCCAATAAAATTTAATTTGCATCCTTTCCTCACAGACATATCAAAATAGATTGATAATCTCCAAGATATTTAGAGTAGTCAGAGTGCAGATATTATTGACCTGAAACTGTTATTTTATACTTCATAAGTATGTGTTCACCTGTTCTTGTAATCTAAAAATTGTCAGATGTTGGCAAGGAAATCCGGGGATTTCCAGGATGGAATCTAGACTGGGATATTCTTTCCCATAATGATTTTTAAAATTATATATTCTTTGCTAGGTCCAATAGCCAATCTTAATTACATTACCACTATATCTAGATTTGTAAAGCATTTCTTTCTGTTTTAATTTTTTAAAACTACCTAAAAATTGCCTATTAATGTAACATTTCACCAAGAAATAGACAAAAACAGTATGAATTTAAATACCATACTGGAAGAAAGTGTCTCTAGCCTTCATTTCCCATTACTGGAATTTGATTTCACTCGGATATGACTCAATTTCATTCATGCTTATGGGCATTTTAAAAATGATGTAGTAGTTTCAAGAGAAACAAGTAGTGGTGCAACTAATTTTCTGGTTAATTAAACTCATCTCCTGCTTACAGCCCACGACTTGTTAAGGAGGATAGTGAGAAAGCCTGTGGTGATGTTAAACTGGGCAGAAAAAGCACACCAGGTTGCTTGCCAATGACTGTATTATGCTCAGTGGTGCCTGCAAGCCTCCCCTATATTTCATTTGGATAGCTTAATTATTTCTGCCCATCATTAATAATCCTGCAGAATTATGGTAAAATGTAAATAGCATTGAGTTGCATTTAATTTTTGGCATTTTATCACACTTTAGGTTTTCACTATAGTAATTTCAGTGGCCCAATTTTTGGTTTTCTATTTTTTCTATGTATTATTTCTCTGTTTTTCTCCTAAAGGAATATAACAGATTTAGATATTGTTATTTAGATGACTCCTTTTCTACTCAAATGTCATATCCTTAAACATCTGTAAATATGAATTTTATTCATGCTTCTTAAAAGTTATTGGCCAAACATAGATATATTTTAATTGTGTGACCAATGTAAATCAGTAGCTTTTTAAAATAGCTATGACCACAATATGTAGAATGACATGTCCATATTCACTATTGCCAACCAAACTTCTGGATATTGTTACCCCATTCTAACTAATTCCATTATGGTTTAAATATTATGTGTTTGTTTTATTTTTTATCAAATTGAAATTGCTTGCCTTCAATAGAATCTAAGTTCATTAAAATAAAAAAAAGAAGAAGAAAAATGCTGTTGGAAGAAAGAAATAAGGATAGGAGGGAAAAGCTTGGCAATACTCCATCTTTTCCTTCCGGGGACTTTAACATAATTTCTTAATTTGTCCTGATTTATAGAACCTTTTAATATAATAGTAAAATTTAAAGATAGTGAAAAGTAGAACATCTAGTAATACATGCTATAACTTTGTGTTCCCTATTTATGGAATGGAATAGCAATATTTATCAAGATAAATGCTTCCACAATGGTTTCATTTTTATTGTGTTATTTTTGCCCTCTTATTTTGTTTTCTTGTATTAAGTATGTGTGTTGGTTAGCTTTGAACACAGATATATTTCCTACGTAAACACTACTTATAACTTGAATAATTTTTTAGATTCTCATAGATACTTCAGTCTACTTGTAATCAGCTTATCTAGTTACATATGAAAGTCTTTGGAAATGCTACTTTAACGTACTGAAGTATCCATTGCTGACTATTAGATAATTTGCAATATTTTAAAAAGCACACCATTGTCCAGAGAATGGCTTTTCTGAAATGTATTTTTCATCTACATACTAGAAAAGTTAAAATACACCTTTGAAGTCCTTTCCATGTGTACTACTACATATTTCAGTATTTACATAACTTTTATTTAAGGCTTAGTATAGTTAGTTATTCAATACTTTAGTGCCCGAAAAGGGAGCTATGGTACCAATTACAGTAAATGCAGAGAAATCAAAAAATAATTTTATTTTTATTTCATTTTGTATTTACATAAATTTGCAGCTGATATGCTACATTGGTTTATCTTTTTTAAAGACATTTTTAAAGTTGTATGAATTAGTAGCTACTAGAAAAAAATTTTTTTAAAAAATCTTCCATATTCTTCCTTGTTCTGTAACTTCAATTTCATTGAGGATACTGGCAATATTGAATGTTATATCTGCATAAATAATTTAAAGATCTTTTAAACATGCTCATTTTACGGATTAGGAGGTTAATCTTTAAAAAAAAATTGTGAATTGTTCAAGATCACACCGAGAGTTAATGTATGGCAAGATCTAGAATGCTGGTACCCCAATGCCCCATACAATGCTTTTTCTACATCTCAGCTTTTAGTTTGGTAGACAGCACCAGAGGGTACTTGATTCCTCTCTTTGATGATCTTTCAGATGAAAAATAATTTATAAGTTTTGTTGAAAATAATCTTCCTGGAGGTAATGTGAGGGCAGAACAGTTCTCGGTGTTGAGCCAAAACTTCTTTCAAACTCAAGTACCAAAATATCACCCTTTCCCTTCTCATAGGAAGGCATACAGTATCACAGGCCATGCAATAGGTCATCCAGAAGACAAAGGCAAACAGTTCCCATCTTAAGCCCATCTGGAATACATGGTGATGAAGATTTTTTGGTTAATCAAAATTATAAACAGTAGAAGTGAAAAAGCAAACTTGCTAAGAACAAAAACAGAAGATTTGCATATTACATTGCTTGATATATTATTGTATTCCTTTATCTTTCCTTTGTTTTATATTTAATAAAAGACATCTGTTTCAGTCAAATATTGAGACTTTGTGCTTGCCCCATTTTAAAGTGTCATATTATCTTCCAGGCTTTTGATGAAACAATAATGGGATATTTTTTTAAAACTCATAAATATAATTTGTCTTTGATAAGTTGCATTTAAATAGGCTTTTAAAAAAATTTTGTAAAAGAAAAATGAGATTTAAAAATCAAGATAGTTTTTGCCATAACAGTAACTCTTTCTGCAGCAACAACTATATATTGGTTCAACTGCTGGGGTTGCCCAACTCCCCCTCCACCGATGTGACATTTATGGGAAAGCCTGTGCAGAGTGCTGCCTCGCCCGAGACCCTTACTGTGCCTGGGATGGCTCTTCATGCTCTCGCTATTTTCCCACTGCGAAGAGGTAGGAAACATATTAAACATAAATAAAATGTTTGCTAGTTACCTTACCTGATTGCATTTTTGGAACAGCTTTCTTTAAATAATTACATCACCTTTTCCTGATAAATAAAATGAGGATTGGGGGTAAATGTTTTTTTTCCCCCTTATCTTAAAATAGTCAAAACAATGAGAAAAATGGATAATAGGAAAGTTGGATATTGCATATAATAGAACAAATGGTTTTAGTAAATTATTGAGGGAAATTTAAGACAGTAATATCCCTGAATGTTTACACTTGGAAATTATACAGTTTTGCAACTTCATGTCAAATGGGGAAACTGAGGGCCATAGCTACAGAGAAAGTCATGAACAGAATCTAGACCGAGCCTGGTGCTTTTTGAACAAAATGCTCTGTTGTCCAACAAATGTCCTTTTTCATCCAGCAACAATCTCTCCTGTTTTTAAATTTAAATAAGGCAATTTATGTCCTTGAACATAAAATTCTCAGAAAAAGAAATTTATTTTCTCTTATAGTCTTAGGGAATATATAGAGACCCAATTATAGAAAGTCAAGAAGAATTTATTCCTACTTTTGAAAGTACCACATGTTTATATGTGATATATGTAATATTGATTAATACCTCAAAATATATCTTTGTTTGACTCAAGAAAATTTAAATTACACTATATTATCAGAGTATCATTTTATGTTTGCAGTGTTTGACCTTAAAATATAAAACCATGTAATAAAATACCTATCTGTATATATGCATTATACATATATCTTAAGTATACTCTTGATAGTACTTAAAAGTATATTTTTGGACATGCTTCAATTAAGTTGCTAAGATATGCTTAGAAAGTTATCTGAAACATAACTACAAGTTACTGTCTATACAAGACTGAATGCATTAGGAACGCATATTTGATGATTTAATATAGTGATATTTTTAGGAAACGTGGTTATACTACAGAGAAATTCTAGACACATCCAAAAAGTTATACAAACACTTAGTTTACTTTTGCTTTAAAAAATAAAAAACATTTTCTTGACTTGACAAAATAGCCATCTCAACAAATCCTCTGCTACTCACTGACAGATACCTTCTCTACTAATACTTACCAGTGTTTAAGAAATGAACAGTGGTAGATGAAAAAAATATATAGTATCTCATTAATGTAGGCCTAAAGAAAAAAGGCATTCATGTTAATATATTGAAACACAAAATAGAAACCAGCATTATCGAGCTACCGCATTTTAGGCACAATATAATTTGTTCTGTTTATTTCTTATTATAGCTAATGTTTTCAAAGAAGCTATAAATATGGATTTTCCATAGCTACTGAGATATGTTCTACAACATTTAGATCATTTTAAATGTTCAGAAAAAATATTAGAAGAAAGAAATAGCCCTAGTGTCTACTTAAATCTTTTGATTACACACTTTAGATAACATTAACTAAGTATTGAATCATCTACAACTTAAGTCTATCATATAATCAGTTCAGATGGTTTAAAACACAGTATCTTGTTAATAATGTTAAATGTAAATGTAGTATTAATTCATTCCATTTAAGAAACACTTAAATATTCTTAAGCCTTCAACATTCAGATGATATTATTATCAATTGAGATGATAAGATGTTTGTATTACTTTCATATACCCATTAATTTTTCTGGAATTCCAACTTTAAAATAAAAACTTAGTATGGAGATAATGTCTATTGATTAAGAAATCATGGATAGTTTAATAAATAGTGATATACAGGCATAACAGCAATAAAATTAAATTATTTAAGATTAAAGTTCTATACTAAAAAACATTTAGCTCTGGGTGGCTTTTACATTGCCTAAAAAAAGGGGAATTATATTTGAACTAAAAATGAGTATTTTTTTTCAAGTGAAAGTGTATAATTTTGCCTAATTTAGCAATAATCCATTCGATTTTAAGCTTTTCTTAAATCATAACTATATAATAAGTTAAACATATATATTATTATTATTTATATACCTAATTCAAGATTTAAGGAATTTTCATTAACACATTTTTGTTATGCCTTACACACTTTCCTTAATCCACTTTCATGGATCTGACACTACATCTTTGAAAAGGATGTTTAGAGACATCATGATGTATATATTCTTTGTGATTGTATTTTTCAAAAGCTTAAATGGCAGCGAAAAATGCCTTCCCAAATTCTTTGTGGTTCGTGTTTCACAAGTTCTCTTGTTGGCTCAATTTTGAAATGTGCAACATCTGTTTGATAGTCTCACTAATTCTACAAATAGAAATCTATAAATACTTTAGACTTCTAAAATTATGAGTACAGTAACAAATTCCATATTTGCCATTCTCACTGGCCTTTGTGAGAGTTCTTTTTAAGGAATGGTAACTAATTTTACAACAAGACAATACTCATTAAAATAGCTACAGAAAACAGTTGGGCAAGTGTCCCCCAGTCTTTTCCAGTCTGTTACACATAGCCAATCCCCATTTTTAGACTCTTCATTGAACTACATGTCTTTTTTTGCACCACAGTGGCTAGAGCCCACCTCTCCTTCCCAGTCAACCATTAGCAAAGTATAGAGAAAAATGCCAGAATGGACTATAACTAACATATGATGTGAGTAGGAGAAATTAGAAAAAAATTTTGATTTTTATAAGCAAATTTTGCTTATAAGATTAAAATTTGCTGTAAAAATTTCTCTTACAGATAAGTTTGTCTCTTCTCTTTCACCTTCCTCTGGCAAAAGTCCTTAAGTCCAACACGTATTGTTGCTTTTTTCTTTCTATTCACTTTGCAGGTGAATTGGCTTGCACTCATAGCCATATGATCATGAAATAAACTGTTATTTTAAAAAAGACTGATAAAGCAACTAAAAAAGAAATTTTAAAACTAAGTTAAAAGTAGAATCTCTTGTCTTAAAATTATGAGTTTATTTAAGGGATTATGTAGAAGCATTAAGAAAAAGAACATTAATAAGAATTTTAATTTTTACGCTTACTCCCTCATTAACAATCAGAAAAAAAAAGTTTAATTCTGTTAAGTCTTGAAGAAATGGGTTGCTATCCTAAATTTTCTGCTTTTTTTCTTGGAAGTTAAGCCCAGAATTTCTAGATGCTAGATTGTTATTGATTGACATCTGGTAGTGAAAAGCCATGGATTCTCTGTTATCAATATTTCAAAAGACTTTAATACATTGTTAGAACATTTTGATTATCTCAGAGACTGCTCTTACAGTTATGATAAACTGCTTTTAAAACATCTTTTAGTCAGGTATAGATGCATCTCTTCCTATACCTTGTTGGAGTATTTAATAACGGGTTTCTGATTCTTCCTCATTCTTGTGACAAATTCCCAACAGGGAAAACAGAGATAAAATAATACCTTTTAAATGTAATTGTTTTAGACGCACAAGACGACAAGATATAAGAAATGGAGACCCACTGACTCACTGTTCAGACTTGCAACACCATGGTAAGTCACATTTTTCCTCTTTTGACCTGGTAACACCAAGATCACCACTCCAATTATAAGCGATCACGCATACCCACACATGTGTGCTTTGCACACATCTGTCCCTGAATACTTCAAGACATGCTGCTGAAGAGGGGGAAAAAAAAATCCAGCAGAAAGAAAATAGTAAAGAACACAAAAAGAACACAAAGCATTGAATTATATTCTATACTCACAACTACGATAAATTCAAGATTTTAGATGCTTATGAGATTTAAAGCTCAACTTTCTTGCATTAACAGAAAGCAGCCAGGTTTAAGTACATAGTTTTCATACAGAGTAGCAACCTGAAGGGAGCAGGCAACAATAATGTAGATTAAAATATGTCAAAGAAGAAAATATAATCTTAAAATAGATGATACAGATTATTCATTATTCTACTGATGATACAAACTTTATATTTTGTTATTGGTTATCACAGCCAAGTAGAATATAATGTAGATGTCTTCACAATGAGTTACTAGTTAGGATATTCCCTTGAACTGGACATTTTGAACCAGATTCATTTTATACTTCCTAAAATATGTCAAGGCCTATTTAATATCATAGTTGTTTATTTAATGCTGAAACAACAACCAATCTTCACATAAAATCCAGCAAAATTGTAGTGATATCTCATTCTCCTTACTTCAACCATTTATGAAAGTAATAATGAGGTTATGCTTCCCTCTGCTGGGGAAACTTACCAATGACAAAACTGCTAATGAACACTTGATCGTTAAAAATAGTTAAAATGTAAAATGTGAACATTCTAACTGCACATAATTACCCTATTAATTTTTTGTGCCTTTTACATTATCTCTAAAAGTAGCCTTAATATTTTTTATCAATAAACTTTGATTTGATTACTAATTATGTGTCCAGAATATTTATGTTTCATGAATGTTAAGGAACACTGCCACAAATAGTACACCGGCATGCATTCCAAAACCTAGTTACCTTACTGAAACTCAGAAACACCACCCCCCGCCCCCGCCCCTGCTGCAATTGCATAATCTGGATGTGGTGGTATCCAATTCATGAATAATCCTAGGGATGTTAGGGGGTATCAATACCAGGAGACAGGTAACCATGAATGAAACCAATGTTTTGACCCACTTTGCTTGCAAAATTTTCTCTCCATGGACTTTCTTATCTGTTATTGTCCTCATTATAAACAAGAAAGAAATCACTAAATTGGAGTAAATTTTATGACTGTTTGTCTGGCACAGGTATGGTGCATTTATTGACACATCTTCTTTCAATTTGTCAAATGGCGTATTTCAATTGGACAATGAAATATTCACTAGTCTTCCATTAATCTACTTTATGTAAAAATATTAAATTGTAATCAGCACCATTCTACCAATGAAGTATTAAGAAGTACCATATATTAAAGAATGTATTTGTTTAAGATGTAGAGAGTTAATGATAGTAACAAGTAAGAAACACAAGAGGATGCAACTGGAACTCATTTCTAATCAAACCTTAATCTTCAGATAAAAATGAACCATGTTATTTTGCTCACTCTTGTATCTCTAGGCCTACAACACATACAATATCATGAGTATTATAAATATTCGGTAAATAGCTTTTGAATAAATGATTGATCTAAAGATTTTGAGCTATAATATAGGTATTTGTCTTATTATTTTGTTTTTCAGTAGAGTTGAACTAATAGCATCTATTACGTACTGTGAAAAATGCTCTAAATCATGCATTGTTATTATTAATACCATAATATTCAGAAATAAAATTTCTCTTTAGAAACATCATTAATCAATAAATATTAAGTATACACCGTTATATGTAGGGCATTATGCTATGTTTTAAAAATTGCTAGAGATTATATGTACAAGGTACTTCAGAATGTTTGTGGAAAAATAGAATTAAAAGATAAGATGAATTTTTCTATGAACTTTTTGAAGTACCCTTGTGTATATAATCTTACTGAAACATCCATCCGTTTATCAATCCAGTCCCTTCATAGACCCACTTAGTATTTCAAACTGATATTTATACTGGAGTTATGAGTATATATACCCACAAGAAAAAAGCAACCAAAGGATTTTTGAAAGAGTGAGACCATGGATGAATGAATATTGTTCACCATTGAATGCATGGGCTTTGGAGAGTGTTTCAAAATTTAAAGATGTACTTGGATAAAATCAGAGTGGGTAAAACCTATGAAAATTGGACACATCGAATTGCTTAGCTATAGAAAGTGAAGAGAACACGAACAAATTTTTCTCCTGATTCTTCTGTCAGAATGCATACTGTAGGGAGAAAGGGGAATTGTTGTAATTCAATGTAACAGGGTCTCTTGAGAGTGTGTGGGTAGCCAGCTCCAAGTAGATGTTTGTGATATATGGGAGGAAAGCGTAAAATAGTCCAAGAAGCCCTGCAGCAATAAAACACTCCTTGTTTGAAGCCTTTTTTATTTCTTGTCTGCTTGTGTTGCTAATTGACGAAACAAAAAACACATACACCATAGATTACGTGAATTTCAAATATTTGAAGACTAAGTCAGGCATTCCCATTTGGCCAGGGTGAATCTTACCATTAGGAATCAGTGAAATATCTTGAAATAGTTGATGTCAATATTTGTAACTAAAATAGGCAGAAATCCAGAGCCCAGCCCTGTTAAATCATGTATGTTGTCTTGCTAATGTCACTTCTCACATTCAATAAAATATATGTGCTCATATGGAAACATATAAAGATATGCGATGTTTTCACGGAAAGCTGCTAAGCAACACCAAGCCAAATTACACACTTCAAGATGATCAGTTCCAGCTGTAATGGTAAACATATTCTGTAACACTCTATATTTTACATATCCTGAGGTAGTAATAGAGAGACTATATATAAAATAACTCAGAATTAAGGTGAAATAAATTTCATTTTAGATGAAACCTTTAACCCTCACTCAGTACTCTCCTCCCTCTCATGTAAAGCATCACTATTGGTGAACTGGCCCAGGTGAAATAAAAAAATCCACCTCCACTTGCCTTGATCCCAGCACTCTTTCCTCCATCACTGGTGGCTACTCACCTAGGGAGCTTTTAGTATCAAACCCTAAATACATATGAGCTGGGAAGTCTTGTCTTCCCACTCACACCTCATACACGATGCTAACAAGAAATCTCACGTTGTTTCCAATCTGTTCCCTTCCCCCAAATGATTGCTGCGCACAAAATTGGAGCTTGTCTGACTTTACATTCAAGAAAATGACTGAGTCAATTTATCTCTAAACTACCTCTTTTCCCCCTTCTTTCTCAAAGAAGAATCAGCCATACTGATTTACATGTCCAGAAAGGAAAAAGCTGTACCATAAGTACCACTATTTTTTTTTTAAAAATTAAAACATCATCTTAGATTTCTGGAACTTTGATATATTTTATGTCCTATCTTCTAGTTCATTGGCATAATTGAATTTCACTCCTTAATACTTCCTTTGGCTGTTCTGCATAAATGCATTTCCTTCCTAGCATCTTACAGTAAAATGTCCATAGAATTCAATCTTCTTAATTATCTCCACAACTAGCCCATTTCAATTTATGTCTTGGTTGGTATTAAAATCATTCCCAAATTTCATAAAATAATTTTTGCGGTGCCATCTTCATGGACTGCAGAGCTGTAAATTTAGTATTTTGTAGCATTGCTGTTGTGATATATGCCTTAGCCTCTTCCAGCTATGAATCTGAGCATTTAGCCCAGAGAGGAGCCTTGATTTGATGAATTTGATAGATGAGCATGAAGTCAGTCTTTAAAAAATTCCTAAGCTTAATAAATTAACAAATTTCATCCAGTGTAGGATGACACTGAACATAAAATGCAGCACTATTGTGTGTTACTGCTAAGAAAGAAAAACTGCCCAAGATGTGTAATCTAATAGATGATCCCAGAATCAAACTGGAACACAAAGTGATTCAGTGGTAATCTAAAGAAGAAATAAATTCCTGTGCAGATGAAGACAGCAAGGAAAATTGTCTGTTTCAGCCATAATCATGGGAGATAAAAAAGGGGGAAAAACATTCCTTGAACCATAAGGTGGTACTTATTGAGGTTTACTTTCTGTATTCACACTAACAGGGTGGACCCAAAACCTCAGACAGGGTCTTTAATTTAAAGAGGTATCAGGTGAATAGGGCCCCACATGTCTGGCAGAATTCTTTTTGGAAGAAAGCAACTTCAACTCTGATCAGCTCAGACACATTCTGATATCAGAGATGTTAAAATGTAAGGAAGCATGCATAGTAGAATCGAATCATTACAGTATCATCTTCTATGATTTTTATAAACTCTTTTTGAAAGTATTTTCACTGTAGATAATCAAAAATCACAGTAGATATCTTCTGATGTTACTTTAGGCAAACACTCCGATCATTCATATTATATGTGTGTGAGGCACAGGCACACACATGAATGCAAAGAGGTTTGAAATATTTTGTGCTCTCTTAGCTCTTTATTACATTGAAGTATGCGATGAAAGATCACCTGTTCATATGCCTACAATTTAACTGTTGTAAACATAGATGTTTTAAGCATGCTGTATATTTTTAAATTCCGAAAGTTATAAGGATCATGTATCATTTAAAAAAAGAGAGTATTTTCATTTTTGCTTATGAAAACCTTCTGCTTCAGTGAGTGGGTGTTTTCCATCTCCCATCATATCTCTTGGGGAAATAAATGAAACATTAAAGTCCACATTTCCTGATTTCTTTAGAGTTAAGTGTTCCTATGGTAATCTTGCTCTGGCATAAAGATTATTTGTGATCTCTTTGGTAATTCATTTGCTGTAAAATTATGAAAATAAAACATAACAGATGTCTAATATAAACTAAATGAATATTACAGTAGATATTTTCATATTGATATTGGTTTTTAAGTAACTGAGTTGCAGCTGGCCTTATACAAAGAAGCATTGCAACCATTGATACCATAGATATCAAGTACAATGTTAAATATAACTATTCAAATGGCTTCATAGTTAACATCATAACACATCAATTTAATTAGTATACTTTAAATTAATACTCTCTAAAAATAAGATTCTAGTGACTCAATCCAATAAAATAATTACCTACGAACAATAAAATTAAAACATCCTGGTTCTATCAATCTATCTACCTACCTATAAATACACTAGCACATTTTAAGTATGACCCACAGAAATCTGTGAAACTGTATCAACTGAATTCTAAAATTCTAAATGCTATCTTCTGGCTGATAAATACTTCCCAGCACCAAAGACAGATTTTAATTTAGAGCAGAAAACAAAGTAGTTTCAAATTTAAATTGATTTTATTAAACAAGTTGACAAATTACAAGTTTAAATTTTCTCTGAGATTTTACTAATTGAGTCTTTCTATACTTGAAAAATTACACCCATTAAACTTCACATATATTGGTCATATTTCTAGCAGATGGATTAATCACACTTGCATGTGCTTTAACACACATACATTTCTTGGTGCATGCATGCAAACATATGGTCACAGATATGGGGAATCTAGTTAGTATAAGCATCTTATTAAACACTGGAAAAACTTGTACTATGCATTATCTTGATAAAGAACCAAACATGATCCGTGTTAGATACCTTGGTATATATTATGGAATTTAAGTACACTATACTACATGAGATAATTAAATCACCCGTTGCGTATCTTAATACTCAGTTCTGAAATCTACATGAATATTAAGGATGAATCAGATTTTTTGACTTCATTTTAAAAAATTTTTAAATAGCTTATGTCTTCCCAAGAGAAATTGATTCATCCATAAAATGCCTTTTTGAGCTACTTCTACTTAAAGAGATGTTTTTCATCCACCTGAAGTCAAATTAGAGTATTTTCTACTTATGAAGCACCTGTTGTATTTCTGGAGAAAATTATCCTGAATCCAGTAAAGAAAGCCTAACTAAGGTAGTTTATGTTTAAGTAGTACATAACTAGAGTTTTCTATGTCACCAAGAGTTTATGGGCAGCATCTTTCTTTTCCCTTGCTTGACTTTCACACTGAATATTACTGAGAAGAATATCAAAATTAAAATGTGATGAAATAACTGAAATTTGATTTCTCATTATGTAGTTTAGCAAATAACTGTATTTGTTAAACACCCTAAATAAACATCTAAAATAATTTGCATCCACTCGCCTACTCCTAAATTAAATTTTACTTTTATATTTACTAATTATGAAATTCAATTTTTAGTAAAGATATATTGATAAATTGATAACAGAAGTCAAAGAGTTGAATGAATACATATATGGCTCACTACCTCATCCATCTCTGTCTTTTCTCATGGCATCAAATTTCCTAAGATTGTTGCATTATTCACATTTCAATCTTGGGAGACATTTATGGGGTTAAGATGGAGAGGAAAATAAAAGCTGAAATGTGATGCCTTCTGTTTCTGCTATATTGGAAGAGAATCAAATGCTAAATAAGGCCTTTAGCAACATGATATTTCTGGCCAAATGATGGATATCGTGACTTTTTTTGTTGTTACAAAAGGAAGCAATTTATTTAACTTCTTTCTTTCCTCCCATTCTTTCTGGTTTATTAGCCTCATTTCATTTCCATAAATTATCCCACTAAAAGAGGAAATGATTAATTGAAGATTGCTTCCTTAAAAACATTACTTCTTATTAACAGCTGCAACATATTGTAACATTGTGTTATCCAAACACACTGCGGTGTTTTTAAAATAATTTTAATGTTTTGTTGCTCTCAGTTATTTTGCTCTGACCATTTAAATTGTTGAACCCATAAGAATTCATTTTGCTAATTTAACAACTGTGCCCTCCTTGTCTACTGGTAATTTTCATGACAAAATTTGTACTCAAAACAGTTGCTTTCTAAGTGTGAAATGTATTTAAAAATGGTTTAGAGTGAGATTGCTTTCTTTCTGCAAATCTGTATTTTACTTGTGGGCCTGGACATCCTTTAGTGGTACAGGTAGGTCTCTCTGGAGATGTGAAAATATATTCATATGACTTCTTTAATCTCTTGCTTTTCCTATTATTCCATACTTGGAATTTTTTTATTTTGGAGTCCACTTAATTAGTCATCATTTATTCCCACCAGATCTCAAATTAACTTTTGTAACATTATTAAACTTAACAAATTTAGAAGATTTGAAATTCTTACATCCACCAGCAGTTCAATTTAGTATTCTATCAAAATCAGGGTTATAAACTGTTTGCCCTTTTTGATTGATTATACTTTTAATTATTTCTTTTATGTAATTATAATAACTCTGTGTCCTGAGGATGTCAAAGATACATGAAATTTGGCCTTTCAATTTATTGTAGTTACCTACACTTGCCATTCAGCAAACATCAACTAAGGGTTTATGATTGCCTTTCTGCCAGGATTATGGAACACACAATTTGAAGGAGGATAATCAGATTAATAATGATTGTATCAAATAACACTACATGAACTCTGAAGAGATAAGTAAAAGGAGATTTTTAGGAAGTATAAAAGAGGATGTATTTTCTTCGATGATGGTGGGAAAGTAAGATTGATGTTGGGAAGAAGTTCATAATTTGTCCTAGTATGGATTCTCAATAATGGATTTTAAGTTTTGAATTAACAATTGAAACAATTGCAACAACAGCAATAAGAATAATATCACCTCATATATTTATGAGTGTTACTATGTGTAGACATCATGCTAATATTTTTATATGGATATATTTTAAGAACAACAAAAATATATGAAAAGGGTGATAAAGATTTTACATTGTCTGTAATTGCTAAATGACCTAGTAATATATTTAAGATAACTTGAAGTTTTTGATTTAAAAAAAATAAAGTTAATATGAAGATAGCAATAATGCCACATAAACAAAGCAGGAATACTGGCAGAGAACAAAACCATGCAGCAGACAACAAGAACATGTTTACCAAGAAGTTGTAAGAGTAAGACGTAAGTTTATCTAATGACTTCTTTTGAGCCAATGTAGAGGGGAAAATATGATCACAAAATTCATTAAAAAAAAAATAGTTGTTCATGAGAATATTGGTAGTTCCTAATAATTAAGACCAGTAGGAAAAATTTCCCAAAAGTGAACATAAAGAAAACATTACAATGCAATAAACACCATACTCGGAAATATTGTGACGTAAATACAGTGAGTAACACCATAGATTATTGCTTATGAGTTCCCTCAACATAGGCCTTGGGACTCCACCAAATATGATTCGGTAAAATCAATTATTTAATGCAATTAACACAATGTGTTCCATGTAAACTGCTCTCAGATTGGTGGTTGAATTCAGAGGGATGTTTAGGATTACACTTACCCTGAATATGTAAGATTTTATATCCTTCAGGAAATATTCAGTCAACAATATTTCCTCAGTTGAGAATTTGATTTATATTGGGTACTGCGTGTTAAATATTATACCCCCTGAAAAGTACATAGAGTACAGTTATACTATGCTATCATTTATATGCAGAGGTCTTTGGTTTAATAAACAATCAAATTAATAGTATGCTTGATACCCCCTAAAGTGTGAAGAATTTAATAAGGTTAGAAGACAAGTATCAAAATATCGTTTCTGTTTGTAAATTTTTCTGAAGGTGGGAGGAGAAAAGGTGGCAGAGAAAGAGAAAGAGAGAAAAATACATTGTTATTGGATCTCTAATGTTTTTTATGTTGCACAAAATTTATGCAAGTGGTTGGGGTAGAAGAATCAGGAAAGAGAATGTATATTTATTGAGTGCCTTCTAATCATTATTTTAAAAATATTTATTAGGTATCTGTTTATAAGGTGACAGGTGAGGGAAATTAACAGAAATACATTTGCAGGTGATTACACCTGAGCACCAAAACATGTGGGTGCTTGGCTGAGGCTGCCTTAAATGGAAGTTCTGGTCCTAAATTAAAAGTTGCTTTTTGGTAGAAATATTCTACTATAGAAGAATTAACAGAAACAACTGTTTTTGAGGGAAATTTACTTTTTATAATTATTTCTGATGGCAGCAGAATCTAACAAAACATAAAATCTAAGAATCTCAAACCAATGAAATATGATAGTACCTGTGTATCCTGACTGTGATTGACAGTTAATGTGACAGGACTTTTAGCTTCACTGGTTACTATCTAGAAGATATTGCTCTTCCTTTTGTGGGGCAAAAGGGAGAAAGGAAGGGTCACTTAGGGGATAATGATACCTTAAGGTATTGGAAAAATTAGTTATCAAAGAAACTAACTAAAGGAACCAAGCCAATAAACCAGCTGTGTTTCTTTTCTTATTCAGGTGAGAAAGTATCTGAATGCCATGATGTTTCTTGAAGACCATGAAATATTGCTGTATTAAGTTAAAAACAGCTAGGTACAAATTCTTTGTTAAATCAAGTAACATCTTATATTAGATTCCACCATATAGATGTAGCAAATAAAATGATTTTATTTTAAAATATAAGAAAACATTTACTATTAAGATGATTTATTTTTAATTTTTTCTGGCACATTGGGAAAAGTTTTCTACTACCAAAGGAGATCTTGAAAGAAATAAAAACGAAACAGGTTTCTCAGGACTATCAGAAAGTTTAACAGAAAGCTATCTTTATGGATCAGCTAGAATGATTAAATTAATTGGAAAGAAGACAACTTAGTGATTTTTTTTTAAAGTACCCATTGATGTTGCATTTTTATTGAAACACTCTTCTTCTTTCCTAGTATACAAGTTTCACTGCTCTTCTTAACCACGTGCCAACTAATGTATTGAAGGACTTAAACAGGGTTCTATGTTTGAGAGCAATAACGTACTTATACTTTATATTTCAGTAGATTTTGAGAACAACTTAACCAGGTTAGGCGAGAGACAAGTCAGTTATTATAATAAATTTCTCCCTGAGAAAAGTAGGTCTGGCAGACACGGCTGTTGAGAAAAAAGACATTGGCAGATCACCATGTTGCTTGTTCCTAAATCCAGTTTTTCTACGTTATCATGCTTTCATATATATTATGATTCATGCATATATACAGATTGAATGAAAGATCTCTTCATAAAAAGGAAAAAAATTTCTTTTATCATCACACAATTATAAAGAGTTTATTTTATCATTACACAATGTAAAGATTTTTTGTGGCCCTTTACCAATTTCTCCTTAACAACCCCCCTCCAAGTTTAAACTGCAGAACAATTAGCAAAAATAAATAAATTAAATAAATAAATAAATAAATAAATAAATAAGCAAGTATTCAAATAAATAGTACTGACTTTTGTGACAAGCCATTGTAATTATTCATGGTAGTTCTTGAACCACAGGAGATTTTCCAGCCCGTGTTGAGCATAGCAATTCAATTCACCTCTATTTATTGAAGCAGATGACTTGCAGACTAGCACAGCAACACGTTCCATATTTATTCAATTCAAGATGCACTAATAATTTCAGAGGAAAATAGCATATTCAATGTAGATATCAACACACAAAGATATACATCTTCAATATGAAAAAAAAAATGACTTGGCATCAGTTAACTATGGTTTTTTCTTTACATTTCTGTCATTTCTTATTTTTTCCTATTTCCAAGGGGTTGGTTTTTTCAATATGAAAGAAGAGATACTTCCTGACATTAGAAGAGTTTTGTTTCACACCTAGGGCAGTTGAGAAACAGGTACTGAGGGTGACATTCCTAGAGTTTGCAGATGGGATGTGGATACCATATGGATACCAGAAGCTCTACTGTAGCAGGAGAAGGGTGGGAGAAGATGGACATAGGCCATGCACAAGGGATTGGATGGGAGCAACGTTTTGGAAAGCTTTAAACCTAGTGAGAGCAAATCATATTGGTTATGACAGACAAAAGTACTCAGTTGATTATTACAAGAGTAAAACTGTCAAAGTGATGCCAAGAAAGGGGGGGAAACATTTTTTTAAATTAAAAAAAAAACTCTAGCTGAGTTTGAAGTGGAGAGCAAAAATGTTTCATCTGTCTACACAGTCAGCTTTCTATGCACGTGAAAATATATTTTATTATTTTCTAAATTAATTTAATGAGTTCCAGATTGTACAGGATGTCATAATGAAAACAGGATTATAAAAGATAATAAGGAGTTTTGTTCTCTAAATGAGTTTTACCTAGACTCCCTGTGTCCTACTTTTGATCTGAACTGTGTTTCTTTTGCCACATTGAAAGAGGTTACATAAAGGGTAAAACAATAGAAACTTAATCAGGAAACAGGTTTTCTTATAGCTGCATTTTATCATATATTCTTGCCATATTACATAGCCTAATTCTTGAAAATAATAAAAGATGTGTCATCTTAAAATAAGGACAATTGAAACCACATTGCATTATAATTATGCATCTTTCTTCTGAGCATCCCAAACATTTCACCCCAATTGATATTCAGAACAAATTTATGGATTATTTAGGGGTTTTTGATGGGAAGTATAAACTTTCTGAACTTTACCTTCTGTAACATGCTAGATAAATATTATTGGTTGGTGAATTTAATTTTACAGATATAAAACAAATACCAAGAGGCAAAATACTTTCTCAGAAACCAATCCCTATTTTCAAAAGCCCAGTCCAATAACTTTTCTGCTAGAGAAGTATAAAATACAAAACTGGCCTCATTAGTCAGAGCATAGAGTTTAGCAGTGAAAATAATTTCTTGTAGAGTCTTCTTGTGGCATATAAAGATGTTTAGTTATACAGCACACTGATTTTGTTAATGTAATGCTATTTTCTGGTAGACAAATCTTTGTATATGCTTTATTTAACCCATACCAAAAATGAATGAAACTTACTTAGGTAATGAATGAAACTACTTAGGTAGGCATTTGTGTTCTGAAACCTTACATCCCTGATATTTCTGCCATCCTCAATCAATTTGAAGAAGACTTCTAACTTGGCAACAACTGATCTCCTGCGTTTTCAGATAAACACTTTAAAAGTCAAGATTACTTCTCTAACATTTTCTCATTTTATATCCTCACCACCCGCCAGATAATCACCATGGCCACAGCCTTGAAGAGAGAATCATCTATGGAGTAGAAAATAGTAGCACATTCCTGGAATGCAGTCCTAAGTCACAGCGAGCACTGGTCTATTGGCAATTCCAGAGGCGAAATGAAGAGCGAAAAGAAGAGGTACACAAATGAAACGGACTAGGTTATTTCTGTCTAACATATACTGTTAAATGATCTCAGCATTGTTGGCTTGAGGGAAAGAAAAAAATAGTGATAACCCTTGTCTTTTTCTTAACCTATCAAGAGCTCATTTATTAAGCAAATATTTATTGAAGGCTGCTTATGTGACAGGCTTGTTGCTAGGAGTTGGAGAAACAAAGGAGGCCTGGCAAGAGTTTCTGTCCCAGAATCAGTTTGGGGACATATAGTATTTTGGAGTTTCCTTATTCCCTACTGTTTTATCTACAAATCAATTATGTTATCTATATTTGTGCACACACAAAATCAAATCTTCTTACCTTTTGTTCAATTAGTTCTGTTATCCTAATGTGTTTTCCTTTCTCCATTAGCTTCCTCCTCAAATGGGGAGGAGAGGTTGGGAGAAGGGAGTAGTAGATTTCGGATGAAGGATCTGAGATCCTAGTATCACCTCTGATATAAATTATTGATGTAGCATTGGGCAGATCTTCCTCCTCAGTGGATCCACTAATTCTTCTGCAAAAGTAAAGAATTGTATACAGAAAATCTCAGTGTGTACTCCAAGCCTTTAAAGCTTTTTTAAAGCTTTAAATAAGGTTAACCAGCCTATCTAGTTGATTTGTAAAATATATTATAAGCAGACAATTTTGTAAGCATAATATGCATATAAAGGCAAAAATCTCCCATTATTTTTATTAAAAAACATTATTTTAAGCAGTTTTCATACTATATAACCACATTGTAAAAATGTCAAGATTGATTTTATACATTATCAAGTTAGGCTTTTCAAGATCTCTATTGTAAACTTTATCCAAAATAAAAATGAGGTTACGTATATTCAAGAGCATGTCTTCATATTTATGTCACTTCACATCTAGTAAATTTAATAAATAATAAAGCACAAAATCCCATATTTTACTCTGCTCTCTCAACTGCTGCTTTCTTTTTTGTATTTTATTTTTTCAAATCTTACTATGAGTTCATTCTTAATGCCTCCTTGTTTTCCACTATCATGTTTCTGTAGTTTCAATTTGAATATTTAATGTTAACTTTCTTCTATATTTATATATGTACTTTCAAATACACAAAATAAAGTATATCTTTGTTCTTCCCTTCAGTTATCTTGAATGTTTTAAATTATTATAATAAGAAATTCTATTAAAACAGTAGTACAACCACTATCTTCCGATGTGTCTTAAAAACAATTGACAGATATTATACCTCTTTTCCCTGATGAGAAAATGCTTCCATTTCTCCTGAATTAGAAATTTTATTAGCTGTTAAAATGTGCCTCAATGCATAATCTAAATTTTTACTGACACAGAATTTCAGACCTTACATTTCTTGTAAATATTTATATTTTATGCTACTTGTTTTTCCTGCTAGATCAGAGTGGATGATCATATCATCAGGACAGAACAAGGACTTCTGCTGCGGAGTCTGCAGAGGAAGGATTCGGGCAACTACCTCTGTCATGCCGTGGAACACGGGTTCATGCAAACTCTTCTTAAAGTAACCCTGGAAGTTATTGACACAGAGCATTTGGAGGAACTTCTTCATAAAGATGATGATGGAGATGGCTCTAAGACCAAAGAATTGTCCAATAGCATGACACCTAGCCAGAAGGTCTGGTACAGAGACTTCATGCAGCTCATTAACCACCCCAACCTGAACACAATGGATGAGTTCTGTGAACAAGTTTGGAAAAGGGACCGAAAACAACGTCGACAAAGGCCAGGACACACCCAAGGGAACACTAACAAATGGAAGCACTTACAGGAAAATAAGAAAGGTAGAAACAGGAGGACCCACGAATTTGAGAGGGCACCCAGGAGTGTCTGAGCTGCATTACCTCTAGAAACCTCAAACAAGCAGAAACTTGCCTAGACAATAACTGGAAATAATGCAATATACATGAACTTTTTTCATGGCATTATGTGGATGTTTACAATGGTGGGAAATTCAACTGAGTTCCACAAGTTATAAATTAAGTCCATGAGTAACTTTCCTAACAGGCTTTCTTCCTAATACCAACACCTAATAGAGATCACAGTTGAACACAGATGTTCACTTTAGCAGACTTAATGCTTCCTATGAGATTTCATTGTACAGGTTTCACTTTCTTCTTTGCCTGAGAAATAAAAATGTCATTTGCCATATTGACATCAAAAGGAGAAAAACTGCATCAGCAAAGCCATTTTATTGAACTAAAAGTTTAAAATTAACTGCATGGATTTACTAAGCTGATGAATATTCCAACATAATTGGATTCCAGGATATTTTTTTGTCTACCAGAAATCGTGTTTGTATGTACTGGAGGAGTACAATGGTACTGAACAAAATGGTCTATGGAAATAGAAAAAACATAAACCATCCATCATCCAGAAGAAAATATGGAATACACTGATCTACTACTGATGTCTTCTTTCAGCTTTGACCTAAAGATGTATTTTATTAAAACTATAATTTAAATGTACCATGACAAATATGCAGTAAAAATTAGCTGTTTTCTAAGCTAGAGTAGGTTTTTGTCTTACAATTACTGTGCTATATAGTTTGTGTTTTAAAAGTTCCAATTGTGTGCTGCTTATTTTTTATTTTATTTTATTTTATTTTTTGACATTTTGTTTTGGGTTCCATAAGACAGATAGCTGATATTGTTCTAGAAACATATACACACCATTAAGTTAATTTCTAAAACCAGGATATGAATTGTGCTTTATTTCTCTGAAGAAATCGAAAAATGGAAGCTGTTCACACCTCCCCTTCTTTAAGTATTATGTAAATTAATTTTAACCTTCATAATGTTTTTAGCAAAACAGAGCATTTAAACAACAAAAAAGGGAAGATACAATTACATGCATTTTATTATATCTAATGGATCAATGAAGAGAAAAGTAACTGCATATCTCATGAAAGTAATAAGCATTGTCTTGATATAGTGTTTATAGAAAATGTCTATTAATTCTGTGCTTGAATCCCTGCATGATATTTGAGACTTAAAAACTCTCTCATGATTCCACTAGGAATTATATCTATCACAATTTTTCTAAGAAGGGAGAGATTGATGATATCAATGGTATTCAGAGCAACACTTTAAAGGCAAATTTCCCAACCATGTATATTGGCCTCAGCTGCCTCTATTTCATCTTAAGATAATTATCTGTATAAGGAACACATGATTATTTTCCTGTCAACAGGCATGGCTTTTATACAAACTATTTTTCAGTTCACATCCCACACCTCAAAAAATGTACAACTTTTGTTTCTTGCAACAACTTACAAAATAAGGTAAAATATTGTTAATTAAGGATTTTCCTCCTTCATTTTCCTAAGATGATTTCTGGAAAACCACTGGCTTCTAGAAAGTAAAACTTTCAGCATTATAATAAGGTTGCTTTTGCACTGCACTCACCTTTTCAGGAATCCCTCCTTATGTCCTTCATCGTGTACAAAAATGCAAAGGAAAGATCTTATTGCTAATTAATGGAAAGACATTGAAATTCTAATCATAGCTGTCTTGGGATTCTAATTAGCTCAGCATTCATTTCTCACCTCAGACTATATTGAATTTTTATACCCTATCAGCTGAAATATTTCACAGATGGAAGCTCATGTTTCAGTTTTAATGATTACTTTGATTAAACTATTTGTTGATGCTTGTTTCAAATAAAAGCCTAAAAATAATCGACATTCAATTTTAGGCTCCATTGACTAATATGATGTTGCTTTTGGAAATCATCCTCAAATGGTAGCTGAATTGCTAAATTATATGAAGGACACACTCCTGTATGGAAAATAGTGCTTGAAATATAAATCAAAGAACAAAGAGTTCTCCAAAAATAGGTCATTCTTATATTTTCATAGAGTATCTTAATTGTATTAAAATTCAGTGTTGCATTTTATTCTAAATTTGCAGCTGAAACAAATTTATTCACAATAACAGAAGTATCTTATTTCTTATTAGTCTTTAAAAATAAAAGACTTAAAGGGATAGAGATTGTACGATAACTTCATGGATGCCTTCCAAAATCTGAATTAATTTTTTTGCTTAGCATTATAAAATACCAGTGGAAAAGAAAGTCTGGACTTTAATTAATAAGTAACAAAGACAAACAAATCTACTGGCATGTCTTTATAAACCATCAAGTCTAAGTATTTGAAGAAAATCATAGATATCACTTGCAGATAAATAACTTACTACAGTCATAAGCTTCTGCCAAGTTGTATTGAAAGGGGGCAGTTTGCACGAAAAATATCCCTTTTAATAATTCAGTTTTAATAGATTTTGGCATATGCATGTATTTTCAGAGATGAAACTTTGTTTGCGACTCATGTGACCTAAAGCATATTATAACATCAGTCTTAAGGTATGGAATAGACTCATCACAGAAAAGAAATCATGGCCCAATTGAAATCAAATGTAAAATGTAAACGCATGTAAATGCACACTTAATGCTTCTTTTTATGTATTATTTAGTGGTTTTTCAATGGTATGTGTTTAATATTTTTGCTACCTACACATTAGGCAAAAGAGATGTAAATAATTTTGAAAAAAAAAAGAGAAAGTACAGTGTAAAATACAACACTCTATAGATACTCCATTTCAATGTGATCAACATCATCCTAAAATGCAAGATTCTCCCCCACAGGTGACAAGGTGGTTTATGTACTATTTAAGGGCAGAAGGTGTGTGCCCACTCAATACGCATGTTTTTTGCCAGGTAGTAGTAAATATGTCCCATATCTGTATTTATCAGTTCATTTCAGATGGGAACTAGAAAACTGGAGAGAAAAATGTAATGAAACTGCTGCTGTAAATTATTCCTTTTAGCATGTATTCAGTTGCTAAATACACATTACTTCAAAATATTTGAATTCAGATGTCTTTACTGTTCCCTGTAACATATGGTGTTAAAGAACATAAGCTTAGAAAATTTTAAGAACCAGAGTCAGGTTGCTACATAATTAGCTAACATATTTCTTCATTGTAGTCATCTGCAAACCGAATTCTGTGTTTATGGTGATGATGTGAATTTTTATGCCCTTTAAATTAAATATTGTTCTTTCTTATGTCATACCTAAAAAGGAAATATGGGGATGAAACTCTATAATGTGTCATTATCATAATCAGTTTGGTCTCATTCAGAATCTACAAAGATGCCAGATAATTGTTATCAAAATTGCCTATCCTGATGGTCACAAGCAAGCATTTTATTAATATGGAGCCATTAGTGTAACATTTTGAAATCTTGGTTTTACAGATTCATTTATTAAACACAATTTGCGTTCAATTTAATGTAACTCTATCAGGTTTAATGGTTTCAAAGACACACTAAACAAACTGGATTCAACATCACCTTATTGTAAAACAGCATATTAGATATAAACTGACCTAATGCCAAAGACATGCATGCTTTTTCTTTTAATTGTCTGTAATAATTATTTAAAATCAGTGTTGATGTTTGCAAAATACACACTTCCATAAAGAAGAAAACATTATTTTTCAAAAAGTCTGCAAAAGCCTATTAGTTTATTTGATTTTTAACAATTTCCTTATGCTAGTTAATTAAAGAAACATACATTTTTATTAATAATTTATTATTAATTAAAGAAACATACATTTTTATTAATTAATAGATTAAGAAGACCTATAAATTAAAGAGGGAATGAGGTAGCAGAAATGGCATCTCATACAGCCAGGCCATTTTCACAATCAACCTAACCAAGCAAAACAGCTTGGTTTTTCATTCAAAACATGGAGGCACACAGAGGCGGAGGCAAAGGTTCCAAACTGAACCAACCCCCACCCAAAAAAAGATGATTTTGAATATAGATATTGTTCTTCTAGACATATTGCCCTTTGGAACTAGTTTCTTACCTGTTGAAGTAAATTCCACTGATAGATCTTGACTATCTACCATGTGCTAGGCACTGTTAGCTGATGAAATGAGACATAACCCCTGTCCTCAGAAAACTTAAAATGAAATAAAGGAAATAGACAGTGACATGACTTGCCATCATCTTATCTGACAAATTTTTCCTGATCTTCCCCTGCCTAGATAATATTAACTGCCTTCTCTGTGCTAAATCCATGCCTCATATATACTTTTATTGCCACACTTACAACAGTGATGTAATTTGTTTACATCCCATCTCCCTTTCTAGACTGTGAGCTCCTTGATGGCAGGGTTTGAATCTAATTTATCTCTGTCCCCAGTGCTTAGTGTATTGCCTGTCACAGAAAAGGAGCTCAATAAATCTCTGTTGAAAAGAACCAGGTTACAATGTGATAAGTGCCAAATATGAGCTCACAATAAAAGTTGTATGGTATCAAAGAGGAGGGAGGAATTAATTTGAGGAGAGAGTTCATGGAGAGTGCTTCAGAGAAGTAACATGTAAGCTGTGAATTGAAATAACAGTTGGATTTGCCTAAATCAAGAAAGAGAAGGGCAATCTGGTCAAAGGAAATAAGGAGAAAGAAGGAGAGGTGTGAAAAATGCTTTCGTTCTGGGAACAGGTATTCCAAATGGATAGAGCACAGAGTTCGTAAAGAAAAGTAGGATGTTCCACTACTATGAGTCAAAATAGTGCATTTCTTTTTCCTGGATTTTGATTTCTTGCCCTCTATCATTTGTACCCCACATTCTCATCCCTTGCACATGGTATCATGTGTCAGATGCTCTGTCTCCTACATCCCCCCACCTTCCACAACCCTCCTGCTCTCCTTACCTTCCTTCCCAATGTTGACCTCATTATTTTCACTCAACTAGAGTCATAGCATTGGGCAGTGTTCCCACAACCATCTTCAAACTAATGTGTATTCTGTAATTTCTTCTCTAGTTTAAGCCACTCTGCTTCAGCTGGAATTCAGACTTCCACAGATGAATGTCTGGGAGAAGCTGGCTTCATCAGGTTGATTCCTCTATGCACTAACTTAGTTCAAATGAAAGGTCCTGTTATGTTTCACCTACCTAAAGCATTATTTCACTCTTCTAGTGTTAGAAGTTCCAACATTGTCCAGGAGTTCCAACATTGCCTTGCTAATTAGCAAAATGGCTCACAACACAACTTCAGCAAAGGTAGCATTAAAATGTGAAGTCTGTATTTGTTCAAAGGCGTAATGGAGTAATTCATGGCTAAACAATGCTGCAGGTGAGTTAGCACACACAGTGGACAGGAAAGGCTCCTTTTTTTCCAAACAAAAGTAGAAAATGTTAAAAAAAAAAAAAAAAAAGAGGTCTAGCTTTCATCTTGAATTTATCAGCTCCGCACCACCATTTTTCTCATATAACTAAAGATTGTATTTTATGTCTTTTAATCTAAATATTTTACTTGTTGATACAATGTTTATTTATATAGTACCTTAGCAAAAGTTTTCATAAATGTGTTCAAGTCACCACAATTTGGGTAATTTTGAAGTTTAAACTTCCATCGCCTCTTTGTAAATCTCACTGAAGAATTAGACTTCAAGTAAAAGTTTTGTAAATTCATATCATTTGTGTAGCCTAGTTCTTAAAGTTTTGTTTGTTTTGTTGATAACTAATTCCAGCTTAATCTTTTTTAGACATAGTTTGTGTCTATAATCAAAAGCTTTTCCATATTAGGAACTTTTTAAAAAATACATCCCAATGTTCAGGGAGTTGACATTCTCAAATTTCAAAAAAAGAATGACAATTTTATTATTCCTCAAATATTTTCTTTTATTCATACAATGTTTTAAATAGTTGATAAACATGAGCAAATTAGTTTGTCTAGGTCTTTCATATCATTCAATAAACTCCACTTAGATACTGATTTATAATGGTGCAACTATATATCAAATGTACATTGTTGTCATCTACCAACTTCAGAATCATTGCTCATTTTCTTCTTTGCATGAATTTTGGCCCTAATATCATGTATGTTGAAACTATTTACATTTTATTTAGTCTTGAAATCAAGTTAAATAATTACCTGATGAACATTATACAGCATCCGAAAAAAAATTTTTTTTTCCCCAGAAAAATCTTATATTTTGACCAAAACAATTGTCTGGTTATCATTTTTAGAAACATGCCATTATTAAGGTTTGTCCTTTAAACTTCCTGAATTCTCCAGAATTTAAAAAGCAGACAACAAATACCCTAAATTACAAAATTCCTTATAATTAAAAAAAAAAAGCATATCTTCTTTCCTTCAGTGAAGGTTAAAATATAAAATGTAATTGTTTCTATACTGGCCTTTTTCTTTTTTTTTTTTTTTTTTTTTTTTTGTCTTTTTCGTGACCGGCACTCAGCCAGTGAGTGCACCGGCCATTCCTATATAGGATCCGAACCCGCGGCGGGAGCGTCGCCGCGCTGCTAGCGCAGCACGCTACCGAGTGCGCCACAGGCTCGGCCCTATACTGGCCTTTTTCTAAACTTCTCTTTGTCATTAGACAGGGTTTATAAAAATTATGTCTTACCAGGTGGCTCAACATTCATTATGGACAAGTAATATTAGTGAATTTATTTAAAGGAAATATTCATATGTTTTTTATAAATTTATGAGATTTATATCAATACATAGCAAAGCTTAGAACAGAAACTCTTCATAATATATTCTACTACATATAATATATATCATATACTATTATGTATTGTATTATATTATAATTTAATATTATAATATTAAATAAAATGAACATCAACAGACATATGGAAGCATTATTACATTGTACCAAAGTTATTGGCTGATGATAGTAATATTAATTTTTTTATATCTTTTTATTATGTTCAATATATTTTGTGTTATCATCTGAGCTTCTTCATGTGAAATAGGGCCATTTTATTACCCAGCTTTACAGGACAGGAAATTAATAAGTGGTTTACCTTTAGATTTAACATTTAGCAAATTTTAAAATCCAGATTACAATCTTGTGATTTGATTCCATTAGAACAGAACATTTACCACCACATTACATCACATAGAGAAAATAAACTATCAATTAAGCTTTTAATAAATTACTACTGCAAGAAGCATTATTTTAGTTTGGATGTGTAAAAATAATGTTCATCCAAGGAAAGAATTTATCGAACTTGAATACTTGGCAACATAAGATCTTAACTGCTATGGAAGGTGAATGGACCAGTGAAAAGTTGGTTAAGTATTCAGTTATAAAATACAAAAATTGAAGTCTATGATTCAATTTCTTTAACCAAAATAAATAAATAAATAAAAATAAAAAATCAAAGAAAAAGCAATTGGTTTCTTCATGCATCTTCCCTGAACAGTTTAAAGGAGGCCAAATTTTTAAAAATAATAATAATAAAGAGAGACAGAATGTTAGAATGGATACTAAATAAACAAAATGAGTTTTCTTCTCATTCTTGATTAGATGAACAAAGTAAAGAAAAAAATATTTTTGGAATCATATATGCATATGATATGTAAATTAAAATAATTTTGTTAGAAAAATCTTAATTTTTAATAACAATTTAAAATGGATACTTTGGCGAGAAACATATCCTTGCACAAAAATTTCACATAACATTCCATAAGCAAAATTTAAAAATTGTTGCTATTTTAATACCAATTATGTAGCTAGAGCAATGTCGTAAATATTTTCCCCGAATCGCTGCTTCCTAGGATATAACAAGTGTCGATACCTTTTGTCAATACATGCCAGAATAAAATTCTATGTAGATTCTTACTCTTCAATACTCAAATTTATATAATTTATAAAATAAATTGCTTTTACTTAGTGCATATATGATTTGATCTAAAAACATCAAATTAAAGTAGTATAACAGAAAATTTCAGAAGTTCTAAATTGTATTAATGATATTTTGTTGAAATTCTAAGTTCTCTGGTCTGCCACTTGTTTATGAAGTTTCCCAGTCCCACCTTCTAGGAAAGCAGTCCTTGGTCCATGTACTATCCAGGTGGAAGTGAAGTGTGGAACCACAACTGCCCTTAAAAGTAGACACCACGGTCTGGTTAACTTCCACTTTAAAATAGTACCTCAAAAAATTAGTTTGTTCCTGGTCTTCATTAATATATTTGATCTATTTCTAAGATTATTTCAAAATCTAAGATTCAGTATTAAACATAGATCAGAAATGCCAATTTTGTGTGGATGCCTCTTTTATCTCTTACTGCATTATTTTGCCACTTCTCTTATACCATATGGTATTCAACTGTGTATATTTCATTAAAACTTTTAAACACTGGTTTAACATAATAATGTTCTAAAAAAATGTTTCTATATTGTTATGTTCTCTGGAGAAATAGTCTCCAGAGAAGAAGAGTGTTCTTGTTGTCTAGCTACTGTCACCTCTAAAACTTTGTGCTGAAATTATAACTTAAAAAAATAAAATGAAAAAAATAAGAAAGAAAAGAAACTCATTTTTTGAAGATCTTGCCATCTTATTATTATTCTCTTCTTATCCTTTCTTAAATTATACACTAATTTCCAGAATTGTCTTCCATCTTCTGCAATTTCTAGCACATTTTTCCTTCCAGTTAGCAATTCATTTTGCAAAATTTAACATACTCACCAATGACCCATCTAATGTCTTGAATCCACAGTTAATTAACTATTTCTTCAATCTACCTCCAGTCATCATCCAGAATGATAACAAATTGAATTCATTTTCATTTTTAACTGCTCTCTTGTGAAGACCTTAACCCTAATATGCATTGTGAAGTATATCACACACACATACATATCTGAAATCATGAATATAACCTCTGTACAGTTAAAGAGTAATAAAATGGTCACTGTCTACTCTCTACTTAGTTTAAACATGTGACCATTCTCTTTGAAACACCCATAATGTCCCTCTTTAATCACATCCTCATTTCTCTCCTTCAGGGAAGTCAACAACCTAGATTTTCTGTCCAGAAATTATTTACCTTCTGATTTCCTGTTCTTTTACTGTCAAGCCATTTTTCTTCATCCTCATTATGACACATGACAGGAATGGAACAAGATGGATAAGAGTCAGTATGGCTGGGACCCACAGAAGTAATGTCAGAGATCAGGAAAGTTTTATTGGCATGCAGAAAGAAAAATTCAAGGGTAAGTGACATCAGCGAAGGCAGATGGAGAGAAGCAGAGCTCGGTTTCAAGGAGGTGGGTATCCAGGCCTCAGACCATTTATGTTACATGTGTTGAGCATACCCAAAGTACCCAGCACAACATGCTGTACTCGGGTTTGAAAGATATTAGAATTAATCTCTGACTTTGAGAAATTCACAATCTACTGAAGAGAGAGCAACACAAAATTTAACATGTCATGTCATAACAGGTATATCATAATAGTAGTAGCCATAGCAGTTATAGTCGTAGTAGTAATGGTAATAGTAATAAGGGTTTAAGACATACTGTTTACTTTTCTAATCATTATAACAACTCCAAAAATCCTATTTTATCCCTGTGTTAACAGTCAAGAAACTGAGTTACAGAATGGTTGAATAACTAACTGTTCAGTGAACACAACCGAAAGTGGAAGAAATAAAGTTCTAACCCAAGTTTTATTCATGATTACTTGTGTTTCTAGAAAGATAAGTAGTTGTAAATATAATTAAAAGAAACTGCTGTATAGAAAGACAGGAAAAGAATGCCAGTGGATCTTAGGTGAAGGAGGGAATGGGAACTGGGTTGAATTAGGAAGAACAGAACACCTCTTTTGGTAAGACGAGAGAAACAATCAAGTAGCAAATCAGCAGGGCAGTTAAGAAACAGGTTTTGGATGCCAGCAAACCTGGTTAAAATACCATATATACCCCTTTACTTGGTGGGGTCTTTGGACAATTTTTTTTTTTTTTTTAACTATCCTGGGTCTCAGTTCTCCCATCTGTAAAACACATAATGTCTCAGTTCTTTTATCTGTAAAAGAGAGATGATAGACAACTTATTCATAGAGTTGGGATAGTAATTAACATTGACACATAACACTGCTAACACTGATCCATATTCAGTTTTCTCTATTTCTGTCCTAATAATTATGAGAAAAGATGTTCCAAAGAAAATGCTTTTGATTATGTCTACTGCCACCCTTTCTTGGCATTTAGCCCTTCACTCCTTGTCTGAGGCTCTTGCACCTATAATTTCTCCTTCTTCCCATTTTAAAGTATTAATTATAACAATAGCAATAATTTCCCTTAGCCATGCCATCTATTTGAGCACTTTTCTACTTCTTGCCTTTTCTTATCAAAATTTGCAAAAGAAATTCTAAATCGCTTCCAATTAAAGTTAAAGAACTTATGTGTTTTACTTTTTATCTTCTAAAAACCCCATTAAATTAAGATACTGACACTTATATCTTAATCTCCAACTATGTCAACTTTTAATTTCTAGTTTTCGGGCTATTGTCTGCTATCATCACCCCCAAGGATGTATTCTAAAATAAAATAGTCAACTTTGTCCTATGTAATCACTTACATATATTTTTAAATATAAAGTTTTCAAAGTTTCAAGCTTGAAAAGGATACATTTCTCTATACAATATTCTATAAATATCTTCCAGAAAACAAAATGATTTTTTTTATGTAGGGTCAGTAAAAGAGACTACATTAAATTAAGTATGTTTTCATTAACGAAAAACTTTGGGATATATTCTAAGCAATTGCAAGTACTGATAAAGAACTTGCAAAAATAGAATCAAACTTGAAAAAATATATGGCATAGAAGAAATTATAGTTTTGTAATAAGATACAATTCATAGGAAGAAAATGTAAAAACAGGCATTTATTCATAGTCTCTAAAGAACACTTGAAAAAGAGCACTACCATAATTCACACCTAGAAAGATAATAATTTATGCAAAATCACTCCCTTTAAAAAGCAGAGATGAAAAGAGACATGACACCTCAAAACCCTGCCAAGCTCAGGATAAACACAAGAAATAAACCATATGTGTTGTGGGAGGCAAATCCACAAAGAAACTATTAGGCAAAAAGACCAAACTATGAGATGATCCAGATGTTCACTAATATGAAGTTCTCAGCAAAATTTGACAGACTTCAAGGTCTGGTAGGAAAAGATAAAAGTTCCAAAAGTGTGAACACTGATTGGCTTCAATTATTTGGTAATTCTTTTTAAATAATTGCTTTTTGTTTGAAGTGTTTTCGTCTTTCAGCTTTAACTATCTTGGAAATTGATAAAAAGCAGCATAAAGAGATGAAACAACAATGCAGCCTTTGAAGTGTAATCATTCTGTTCAGAGAAACTTTAAGAGATCATTTGGGCTGCCCCCCAGGAAAGGCTATTGTATATATTAGACAATCTGGAAAGGGTAAAAAAAAATAAGGCCTCTACACAAGCATTTTATACTGTCCATAATGGAAAAGAGCAATATGTTAAAAACGCAATAGGCAGCATATGTGTGTGTGTGTGTGTGTGTGTGTGTATGCATGCACTGAAGACAGCACTGAAGATAATTTTCAGAGAAGATTTGAACTAGACTTTCTTTTATACCTTAAGTATAGATGTGCCCTCTGGATATCTAGTTCTAGGCTCTGTGTTTCTTGGTGCTTCTGATCAGTCCTCCTGTGTTTAAATGCCTTGCACTGAATACAACAACTCACCGTGTACATTCAACTTCATGTATTAATTAGCCACGTGATGCCATACAATATTTAATGTAACATTAAAGGATTGAATTAGAGAGTGCTCAAAAATAAATATTAAGAGCATAATTAGCAGAAAAGCTTCAAATGCTGTGAGTGTAGAAAGAAACAGAAAATAGGGGCTGGGAAAGGCAGAAGAAAGTGCATTGATCTTTGAATATGTAAAGCCATAAAAGGAACAAAGGTATCACCTCTTTCATTAACAGTGTAATTGTTAGCTTCCTGTCTCTTTCCTTTTTTTTTTTTTTTTTTTTTTAATCCTTCTGGAGATACCAGACATGTGAGTTATTGATCACTCTTTATCTTGTCCACCTTGGGTCAGCCATCCACTAAAATCCAGGCTGCTCAAACCATGTGGCCAATGTGTGGACTACAGACATCAGCATCACCTGGGAGCTTAGGAGAAAGACAGATACGTAAGACCCAACCCAGACTTACTGAATCCGAACCAACATTTTGGCTCGACCCCAAGATAATGAGTGTGCATGATAATATTTGAGCAGCAGTGCTCTAAGTGACTCATTCGTACAGGGTTGGACCTCGTTCTCTTTTGAGGGCACAGATTTGGATCATTCTTGTTGTATCTAGTGGTTGGTTTGTCAAGACATCACCAGTCCAGTGGCTCCATTCAGGCTTTCTCCTGTCTGTGTCCTAAGAAAGAACTCACCTGCCTCCAATATCTATTGGCCCTAGAGGTGGGGATCAGATGTAAGGGCCCTGGAATATCAGGTTAAAATTTCTTAGCCTATTGATGAATAGAAACTGTTACATATTTTGAGTATGATGGTGATGAAAAACGATAGAAAGCTGTGTTTTAAGTAATATTGACCTAGCAATGACAGAGGCTAGATTGGAGGTAGGAGGATTTTACTTAGAAGATTTATCTACATTCAGCTCTTTAAAAGTTGTGCTTCCTGCCTTTAAAAAAAAAATGGATAAAAAAGGAATAAAAAAAACTGTAGAAATGGTTTTATTTAGCTTATAAATAATATTCTTAGGAGAAATAATGCAATGATATGAAAGAGTGTACTCCGTAGATAATACTGTTGTCTCATTTCTTATATGTTTCTTAGAGTAATGAAAATACAGATTTTCCTGGATTATTCCACTATTAGCCTTCCTAAAGTTTGGCAGCAGTGTGACAGTTGCTGTTTAAATTTCTCAACAATTTTTTCCAGTAATTTTGTAGTACCTTTATTCTATGAAGAAATTATAGTAACTTAATTACTGTCTATACATAGAAGTATGTGAATTACCAACAGAAAGACTTTTTAAATTTAAACATGCAGCTTTAGCAAAAACAGTAATCAAAAGCTATTTCCTTAGAATATTTTTGGTGCCATTAAAACACAATAAGGTATGAAGCCAACACTTAAAAGTGCAGCCCTCTTTAACAATGTACGCATGTGTACGTGCCATATATTTTTAAGATTTATTTTTCAGTTCATGCTGGGTGGTCTACTACTGCTTTTTACACTACAACCAACTGATCCCAAGTTCAGGGTTATTGAAAAGCATCGTAAATAAAATCCATGTGTGCATTGTTTAAGTACCAGATGATATTTGCAAAGGTTTCGGCAACTTTGCCAGTTTGCTGCTGCCAGCAAAAAACACCAACGTCTACTCTTAGTTATTCAATCACAAACGTTTTCATATAGTTGAAAATCACCCCAATAATCTTTCCTGGCAAATCCAAGTATGACTGTGAAGGAACGAAATTATTTATTTATGTTGCGCTCACTGATGCCTGTCAGAGCAACAGACACTATCTGTTTAAAGCAGCCCGTGAACTTCTTGTTGAACTATCAATTGTCACAGGTCTATACATTCTGACCAAACCATATATGTCCTTAAGCAAGGGGAAAAAAAGTCCCTACCCTATTGTTTGTATGAAGATAGTTTATTGATTAGTAGCAGCATCATGTGCCTATTAAAAGTCACTTTCAAAAAACCGTTTAGAACTGAAGTACTGGATGTTTTATGTCAATGAGATTTCAGGAAGCAGGAATTTTAAATTAAAGCTCAGGGGAGTTTCCAGCCATGGAGTTTGAAAAGTGCATTTTTATCTTAAGCTCTCTGTAAATCATCTTAAAATATTGCTGATTTGCTGATGTGTAACACAGACTCCTAAAGTTTTGTTGGGGAAAAAGGATAAACTGGGAGCAACGGGAATGGGAGTCCGGAGGCAAACTGAAGTACCAGAATGTTTCTGAGGCAGACACGATGCACTAATTGAGCAGCTGTTACAGGGCACAATAAAGTCAGTAACAAAGAGGTTCTCATTACTGTCTCTGCATCATGAAATTTAAGCCTTTCATCGTACTATTGAGTGTTCAACTTCTTAATATGACTTCATAAGTTATATTTTTATATTTTTAATATAAGAAGGTAACCCTTGGATAAAAATCTCATATAGCATTAACAGCTGTATCAGTAGACACAAGCCCAATGTTATAGAGCTTTAAAGTTCAAATCTCAATTAACAGCAAACGGTCCACTCTCAGGTCTGCATGGGTAAGATGTTGACCTGAGGCACATTTGCGGGACTTTCCTGGAGGACCAAAGAGCCCTTAGGAGCTGTTTTCTTGTTCCAGGACAGTGGAGAATCCGTATTCCTTCACTGTTTAAATCCTGTGCTGGCTACCACAGTGTAGTGGTCAGAAGCTTATGACATAAAGTTATGTAAAGTGGCTGAGGCTTTAATTAGTCTGAAATATTGGAAAATTTTTCAGCATAGCAGAAGAACTGCTAGAGAGTCCTCATTCTTTCCACTTTGGGGCTGCAGAGAGGATCACACAGCACACGGCACAGTCAGAGGACACGAGCAGGAGCATTCTGGGACACTTCCAGGGCGGAGAAATGTCTCCCCAAAGCAAAGCCAAAGAGCTACGTACAGTTGAGAGGTCAGGGGAATTACCAGAAAGTGAAAGTAGGAAGAAATTTCTTCCCTTTGGAAATCTGAATTTTCAAAAGAAGAGTTACAGTGAAGCTAGAGGAAAGATCATTTTAGAGGTTGAGTTAATCTGAAAAATGGCATGATTTAGGAGTTGGTTCAGGGAGGAGCTTTTTTAGCCAAAAATGCAGATTCTCAAATCTTTCATTATTTTACCTTGTTATTAAAAAGCTGTGTGAGTGTGTGTGTGTGTGACTAATTCAAATGTTCAGATTAACAGCTCTCTATTTATTCATATTTTAAAACAAATATCTTATAGAATTCTTATCTTCAAAGGTACAATTGCTTGTTGGGACCAACAGTCTTTATGTCTCAAATACCTGTCCATCTTCCTCATCCTTGCATTTCATAGAACACTAGCTCATAGGATAGATTATATTATAATTCCACTTTCACAGGACCATACACTTCAATGGGGAGAAACCCAACAGTCCATCTTTCCCCCAAAATTCAAGGGAACTCACTTAGAGAAGTAAAATGCTTATGGAAACTTATGGATGTAGGTTCCTCCTACAAACCTTGACCTTCTGTCTAGTGCCCCTGCTGCAACCCTCCTTACATTCCTTATGTTCTTCTACAACCAGCTCAACTCCAAGCCTTTGCTGCTGTACAGCTGTATTCACTCCAAGCTGTCTGTGGCACCATTACCTGAACTACTTAGAGCCCATCTCTGCTGATACTCATATACCCAGCAGCACACACCTGTTCCAGGAAGCCACACAATCCCTAGCACCACTCATAGGTGCCATCCCAATTCCTCTACTACTCCGGCCTTGCAACTCCTGATATATTCTAGTTCCTGGTCAGTTCCATATAATTTATTCTGTATAGTAGCAATAACTGTACACAGATGTTTTTTATTTTAAAAAATTCTTAATAATCTCTTTTTAGAGTTTTCATTTTATAGCCAACCCAACGAGATTTCAGGCATGATAAAGACTTGGGTCATGGACCTTTTTCTGTTTCAGATTGGAGTACCTAAATGCAATTATTCTCATTCTCTTCCTGAAGTGTATTTTTTAAAAGGAGAAGCTAAAATTAAGCCTCCAGGTCTTTCTCCAAAATCCTCCATAGATTCAAGAAGAAAGAATGCAAACCAAGTAACGCCCTTGGGACATGCTACAAATATCATAGGTCTGTTCCAAACAGATTTAAAATGTGACTCTCACAATTTCCTGGGTTGTGCATGTTAACATACATAAAATAATTGCTGTAAGTGAGGAAATTTCAAAAAATCTAAATGATGATATAAGACCCTAACAGGGAAGTATTTTAGGGGCAGGAGGAATCTTCCCCAAATGTTATCATCGGGATGACTGCCTCTTCTGCATGCCTGCAAAATTCACTTTGCCTTCACTTTATCACTCCGTGAAAGACCTATTCACTTCTGCTCATAAATGTGGATACTCAGGAACTTGTACTATAATTAGAATCTAAATCCACTTTCTGAAAAATTGCCATCCTAACACATCTATACCGTTGCTATTCTCTGGCTGTGTTAATTTTGAGCTCTATAAATCAGAAACAGATGCATATAACAGACAATCATCTATCACATACTAAGAACATGTAAAGATTAATTTCATATGCATTATGGAAGAATTGACAATGGGTTCAGGAAGACCAGAAGAAATTGATATATCTCAGTTATTTGCTTGATAAAAATTAGTCATCAAGTCCTTAGTATGTGCTTTGCACAGGAAATATTACCGTGACTTCTAGGAGATTACAACCTATCAGGTGAGATAAGATAATTGATACTGAGATATATTATACAAGGTGAGGAGCATCTTAAAGGAAGAGGTTTACATGCTACGACAATTTATCGATCATATAATTTAAGAAAGAGCTTCAGACGTAATTCAGGATAAGCCCCCTTTTGTCAAGTAGATCAGCCTTAGCACTATTTTACAGAGAAATGGACATGTAGTGGAAGGCTTTGATGCTAGGGATCATATCTCCTTATACAGTGATTTTCTTACTAAATATTACTGTCTCTATGATGAATGAAACTAACATAAATATTTCTCTATTGTAATTACAGTATTTATACAAATGCACTCATATAAAATGTTTTTGTGTAAATATTTTTGATATTTTAAGAGCAAATATTTTAGCCTGGTAACTTTCTGCTTTGCAATTTGCTGACTAGTAGCTTCTATGGCTTCATACATACTAATCTCTTAATAATTGCTTTGTTTTCATGTAGAAATTTCCTAGGAATTTAGATTACTCATTGCTCTCACATAAGTCTAATGTTATGCACAATTTCTATTTAGCTATGTGTATTCATTTTTTAAAATACATATCTTGAGAATGGGTTTGCACTGGGGGAAAATATCAACAGGCTGTCAACTTTCCAAGTTAAGAACTTGTAGGATATGAGTATCTAGGGATTTTGCAAAGGCTATTTTCACATCGTAAAATGTCTGTCTGAATTTCTTGACTACTTTTGTTTTCAACATCATATTTTTCAACTCGAAGACATCTCAATGTGTCATTATCTTGAAGAACGTAACATTCCAGATGAATACAGAAACTTAAGAAAAGCTACATGATTTTATCCAACCTGCACCTGCCATGTTCCCTGGAGACTTACTCCTGTGTGATTTCCTTGCACAAAGTAAAAGATTTTTACAGATTGTACTGTAGTAATTCCCAAGTATCATGGAGTTGTGAGACCCTCTCCCAATGCTTGATTTTTTTGCTTTCCACTTCTTGAATTTTGGAAAAATTTGAAGGAATTTTAAATTAATCTAATATTTTTAACAAAACCCAATTGATGAGTTTAGATAACGAGTATGTAATTATTAGCTCTTCTTTTTAGATTGGGCTTGCAATCCTGGGCAAGGAATTGCTTCTGCAGAAGATGTCCCCTTCTATAACTCTGACCCATATATCATCACTCCAAGAAAACGTATTTAATTTATTCACTCATTCATTGAGTAAATGTCTGATTAGCACTTATTCTCTATGCCAAGAATGATTCTAAATGCTGAGGATTTAGTGATGGAAAAAAAGATAAACAAAATCCCTACACTGAAGGCTCTTATATCTCATTACATTTATGGTGAAACAGACAATAAAGCATTAAATAAGAAAATATCCAATATGTTTGGTTTGCACACAATTTTCTTTAGCACCAAGCAGTGTTTTGAGCATAGTAAGTGCTTAATAAGTATTTGTTGAATGAAAGATGTAGTCTGGCTTTGCTACTTACTAACAGTCTACTTACTGTCTTTGCTAAATGCGAATAAAAAGAAATATCCACAGGATTTCTGCGAAGATTTAAAAAATAACACATTTACTGTGTTAATCACAGCACCTAGTGCATAGTAAATGGTGGAAAAGTGTCAGTCACTTCAGATCAAAATTCTGCACCAGGTATTGCAAATGTTAATGGAAATTGAAGCAAGAAGTTTGCGATATTCTGGTACTTAAGTTAGACACTGCAAAGTGGGTTGGCTAGACCTGAATGCATCCCGAAGGATGAAATAAAGACATGTTGTTCCTTCTTCACTTTCAAGGATGGTATCTGAAAAATCACAATTAGAATCACAATATACCAAAGAGTAAGAGAAATTTCAGCTAATGATTTGAATTAGTCCAACAAGTGATGGTGATAGCTCTGTAAAATGAGTAATATGTCAGTATTGGTGTGAAGGCTAAAATGGTTAGCCAGGCAGTTCTGCAGCTGCAGCTGAAAATTAGCGTTTTCCATGTGGCTTCAATATACAAATTGAAGTGGTGAAAGTAGTCAGAATGGCAGATGTACCAAGTGGGAGGATAAAATGTATTACAAGTATTAAAAGTGATCATTATATTATTTGATAGACCCACCAATTGTACTATAATCCTTCTCTTTTATCATGACTAATAATTAAATTTTGATTATAACATGCACCCTAGTTCATTCGTTAACAAATACTGAGCACCTCAAACGTTCCAGAAAACTTGTGCACACTTTAAACAGGCATACCACACAGAAATCCTTTAATATGAGACAAACACCTCTGTATATTATCATAATATAAATTCTCTGCTAACTGACCCCTAAAATCCTTCCATAAAAATTGATTCCTGTTGTCCAACCATATAAGAGTTTTCACGTGCAAATTTTATACCGTGAACATAGAATTAGGTGGAAACCACTTAATTGTGAACTGGCCCTACTCAGTTTGAATCTCAACATCTGTCCTTCAGATGAAAAACCTTCAGGAAAATAAATGACACATTGTAAATCTATGATAGTTTCCATCAGTGTCTGTTGGTAGAAGTTAACTAATGCTATTTGAGGGTGTAATTACATGAATAGAGTCAAAGTGTTTGACATGTGTAGATTCTATATATGAATTAAGTTCATTTGTTAAATTCATCTATTTTTATTAAAAGGTAAGAAGGCACCATAAATCATAAAATTATAATTCTTTAGTGCTAGAGAACTAAACTAAACAAGCGAATAAGTACACTTGCAAATATTGAACAATTAAATATCCAACCAAAATGTATTTCTTTAGCCCCCAAGGCCCAACTTGTTAGAAACAATACCATGAGAAAATATGCATTTCTTTCTTAACTTTCTCATGGGCTATACAAAGTAAAATATAGTTGGATAGGGGAAAGGAAGTAATATAAAATCAAATGAAGAAATGGGATAGATTAATGTGTAGAAATGTAGACAATCTACTTATTCAGGAATATTTTCTTAACAACAGTTCTTTTCTGCCATTATCTCTTAACTCTGAAATCTCAGTGGAGTTGAATATTACATTTTTTAATTTGGATTGATTCTCCCAAATTCTTTGTTAATTGAGAAAACTGATATTGTATGAATTCTCCAAATGACTGTGGTTTCAAATGAGAGGTACATTTATAAAGGAACTTTAATTCTTCTACTTTTGAGATGAGAACACTATTCATCTTAATTACATATTATTATAGCACCTAATATTTTTCAACTGAGGAGCAAATTTAAAAAGAGTACAACTGAAATTAAAAAAATACTTTTCCATTTGGATATAATAAAATCACATTTTAAAACTGGTGAATTCTTCTCCAAAGTATTTAAAACTTGTTACATTTAAAATAGAGTGGGTTTCTTACTCATAGTTAAATAACTCAACTCTGAATGTTAACCAGTCATGCATCTACAGTTAGCTACATAATAAAAATATCCACTGTTTGAGATACTTGAGCAAAAGCTAATGCTGCGATGAAACTAGGCATGTAAATACATTAATTCACAATTTCTCAACCATCCCTCAATTTTATCAGTACTTTCTAATTATTCAATAGTATTTATTACCTTGATTACATTTATAGCACATTAAATATAAAAATAAAATAACAAGAACACAGAAATATTGAAACATTCAAAAGTATGTAGGAAATAATCTCATAAGGATTATTGTTTATCAACTACGATTTTTAGAAAAATATGTAAAATGTCATGAAAACACACCAATCTACAGTGATGTTATATAGAATACTCTCCATACTTCTCAAAGTTACCAACTAATAAAATACACCACATTAACTAGTATATAAAAAAGGAAACCACAACTTAATACTTTCAGATAATTTAATTGTGATAAGTTTTTAAAATTTATTTTTCTTCTCGAAAGAAATAAAATCATGAGAAAACACAAACAAGATTCTCTAATAATATTTGGCTGATAGAAGGAAGGATACCTACTGTTCTATAGCACTGTAGGGTGACTGTGATTAACAACAATTTACTGTACAGATCAATTAGCTAGAAGAGAGGATTTTGAATGATTCTAACACAAAAAATGATTTATGTTTGAAGTGTTAAAAAATAAATAAATCAGTGGTTGTCAGGATTTCAGGGGATAAGGGAGTGAGGGAAAGATGAATAGGTGGAGCAAAGAGGATTTTTAGGGCAGCAAAACTACTCTGTATGGTACTGTAATGGTGAATGGTGAATACATGACATTATGCATTAGGCAAAACCCATAGAACTGCATGACACAAAGAGTTAATAATAATATATCAATATTGATTCATGTCTGTAATACACATACCACTCTAATGTAACATGTTGATTATAGGACAAACTGTATATGTGGGTGGGGGAGGATATGGGAAGTATCTACACTTCCTGCTCAATTTCTCTGTTCAACTAAAGCTGCTATAAAAATAAAGACAATTTTTGAAAAAAGAAAATATCAATAAAAAAGATCTGGGAGAGGAAAGGCCCTTTCAGTTTTATCAAATCAGGATAGTTTATTCAAGTTCTTTTAGGGTAAGTGTTCATAAAGAGTAACAGTAACAGGATAATTCCCAAATTCTAATAGTGACCCCAGGCAGAGAATGCACTTGCCACATGGTTTAGTCTACAGTGGAACAATGGCATTAGGCAGGTCTTTCTGCCCCTGAGCTAAGATAGAGTGATACATGTTAAGAAAAGATTGCACATAGTTCACAAGACAAAGAGGCAGTGTCAGGTTGTGTAAAGAAAGGGAACAACAGAAGGCCTTGTGCACTCCGATAACCATGACCGTAGGAAGTCAAGTGGCTCCAGCTTTGAGTACTTCACCAAAGCACCACTATCTTCCCAGTGAGAGGTTCCCTAAACTCAAGCGAAGAGCACAGAGGAAACTGACAATAAACACAAACCAAAAAAATAATGACAAATATTGAATCCTGATTCTTCAACAGCATAGATCATATTATTTTTTTAATTTATCTTTTGTATCTTCAGAAAATTGCATGCCTCTATTCCAGCATTTATTATATATGTACTCTACATTTTAATATGACTGGTATCTTAACCAAATGGTGAGCATTTTGAAGAAAAAAACACATATTTTATTTATATCTGCAGCTGCTAGCACAGTTCTAGACAGATAGTAGTAAGCACTCAATAAATATTTAATTGGTTGACTTGTATTTAAAGTACTACTAGAATCATGTCAAACTTCTCTTAACAAGTATATCAAAATCAGCAGTGCCATCTCTGAGGATGAATGGCAAATGGCAAAATAGACATACATTCATGTCTATACGTATGTGTGTATATACACACATAGAATAGTTTCAAGCATATACGACTTGATATCATACCATAAGGTTGGACAAAAAGGAATACTGAGAATGTACTACCATCTTTTTTCCTCGCATTGGACCCTAGCATTATAAGAAAGTATATATGTATTTTTAAAACTTGCATACATGTAGGGCCATGCTCAGAAACAAAAAGGAAAGTTATAGAAAATCAAAATTGAGTTATTCCTGAGAGACTAAAAAAGCAGAATAATAACAGCTCATCAACGTTTGGGAAGAACATGATTTTTAAAACTTGATAGGAGAAAAGCCACAGAAATTCCGTGGTAGCTGCCTGAAATGGGAGACAGCTGAAGCAACCACGGGGAAATTAATGAGGGTAATGCAAAAGAAGCAGTCTGTCAGCCGAAGCTCATGCTCTGTTCCTCTGCCATCCCACACCACACATCCCTCTCCACCAATGCAATCTACCACGTTATGGTTTGTCTCCAGGTAGAACTTCCATGGATGGAAACAAAAGACAAAAAGAGAAAATAATGGAAAAAAGACCCAGAAGAAAAGAGCAGAAACACCTCTATCCAAGACTAATCTCCTTTCACCAGAATCACTGAGAACTGGGAGTAGTAAAAGGACCAGCAGTAGTTTGAGTGCTGTACCCCAGACACACTTCATAACTTAAAATAGCTAAATATAACTATTTAATGTCATAAGCTAAAATAGCCAGTCACTTGCAAGGAAAGCTGAGTTACAAATCATAGCACCTCGATTGAATCACAAGACACCTTAGAAGCACCAGCCCCATGAGAGAGAAACAAAGATCAGAACTTAAACCAGAGAAACCAGATTAGATAGAACAGCGATTATCAACAATTGCTATATTGGAATTTCTTTAAAAAGGAAACTACATGTGGTGATGGATGTGTTAGTTAATTTGACTGTTATACTCAGTGATGAGTTGATATGCATAATGTATTTGCATATCAAATCATCACATTGTACACCTTGAATATATACAATTTTTACTTGTTAAATATTATAAAAGAAAAAAGTATTGAGACCTCAGTTCCACCCACAGAAATGATATATTTAGGCAAGTGTACTGCCTGGTGACAAGGATTATTAAAAGTTCACCAAGAGATATTAATGTGCAGCCACAGATGAAATCTTCTGTGATGAGTATCAATAAAAAAATAAAATAAAACACATATATACCCTCACAGAGTCACAAAGTAAAAGGAGAGATTGGATGATATTGCTCATCATGATATTCAAAGAGCCTTCTGGGATTTATGAAATTGTTTTTATCTTCTGCGAGTTTTCCTCTGTTGTCATTGCCTATTATGGGGAAAGAGAGGTTTAAATAAAGATAGGCTCTGGTCAGTTTGGGGTATCTCCTAAAGATTTAATCCCACAAAGGCCACACAAAGTAGAATTCCCTTCTTGTATTTAACAAGGCCCATTGTCTAGTCCTTACATGCTCAGAAACTTGATCTGCCAGATTCCCAGAGCCCATGGACTCAAGGATGCTGACTCAAGCCTACAAAATACAGTGTGTAAAGCAACATGACAATTTGTTAGTTTGCAATGAGAAATACAGTTGTGAATGACATAAGAAAGCACAGAGAGGGAGGTTTTTATTTAGTATAAAATCAGAACAAAGGGACCTAGTCATATGACTCAAATGTTTGAGAGCCTCAGGCTATGATTATTGGAAGTATCGCCTTACTCATTTACTTAATATAAAATGGGTTTAATACATTTTTATTATGGGTCGGTGTAGCACATAGGCATGTAGGCAATGTCTCTTGTCTCAGGGAGCTGACATTCCAATGAAGAGTGGCGTGAGGAAGACAATAAAGAAATGAATACATAAATCAAAAAAAGTCAAATAATGAGTACAGTGCTTGGAATAGTGTCCCTCCAAAATCCATGTCTACCCAGAACCTCAGAATGTGACCTTATTTGGAAATAGAGTTTTTGCAGAGCTCAAAATGGATTGGGTGGGCCCTGAATTGAATGACTGGTGTCCTTTTTAGAAGAGGAGAGGACACAGAAAGACACAGAGAGAGAAGGTGGCCACGTGAAGAAGGAGGAAGGCAGAGACTGGGGTTATGCTTCCACAAGACAAGGAACGCCAGGAGCCACCAGAAGCTTGAAGAGCCAAGAAAGGATTCTCCCTTAGAACCTCTGTAGGGAGCATGGCCCTTTCAGCAGCTTGGTTTTAGACTTCTGGCCTCTAGAACTGTGAGAGAATAAATTGCTTTTGTTGTGAGCCACCCAGTTTGTGGTTGGTGGTTGCGGCAGCCATCGAAACTAGTACAGCAGTGATCCATTGTAGAGAAAGAATTAAGAGAAGGGTATGATGGAATGTCAATAAATGACATTGGTTCTGGGATTTGAATAAAAGTAAAAAGCCAGCCAAAAAGATAAGCAGGAAGAGTGCCCAAGATAGAAGAGATGGCAACAACAAAGATCCTAAGGCTGGAACAAGTGTGATACATTTCAGGAACCAAAGTCAGGCTACACTCAATGGGCTGAGGACTGAAGAGTAGGATACAGGTTAGAGAGGAATTCAAGATGCAGGTAACACAGGAATTTGCATAGATTTCGAGTGCAATTTGAAAATGTTGGAAAGTTTTTAAATAATGTGATTTAGGATTATAAAAGTTCCCTCTGGTTGCTGTGGAAAGAATGCATGTTGTGTGGTTGGCCCCTTCAACAACTAGCACATGCTCACAGAGAGAAAAAACTTGGTGTAGGTTCTCCGTGCCATTTCTAGATGGAACCCTTAGTCCTTCACGGGGAGTGTGTTTTAGTCTCAATGAAACGGCGGTACACAAATGGAAGAATATCGAAAAAGGAAGATGTCAACACCAAATCACTGTCATGAGTAGCAGTCCCCTTCTGAATGTACTTCATCCACTCTCATTAGAAGCTACTGGTTTATGTAAACTGAGAGTATCGTGAAGGGCTAAGACTCACAGCTTATCAGTTGATTTTATTGTAATTTTCCTGAACTAAGAATAATCTAGAGAAGTCCTGTTCCTTTATTATTTATACTGTTTCTCACAGAAAAAAACATTATTTTCAGTAGTATTTCTAGCTAACAACATCTGGGAATTTGAAATATCCTAAGAAATGAAAAAATGCTCCCTTGAAAATATTGTCACTGGATATCATGTCCAAAAGGTGAGATATCTTGTGTTATATAAATAAACAAATAATAATTTACATGCATAAAAACACAAGCATGCATGCCATTAATCCTAACGTTTATAACAATTCTGAAAGTTTCCAATGTATAGCCTCAGTACGTGTGCATTTGCTAAAAGGGAAACGAATAGCAGGTGAGCACTTTGTTCAACTAATGAGAAGTAGTAATGGAGCTATGAAAACTAATATATTGTGCTCAAGTGAATTTCCCAGCACATAAAGTGAAGAATAACAGCTAGTGAAGGCATGTGTCTTTGCTCACCTACTTCAGGAGGGAAAGAAAAAAAAAAAAAAATCTGGAGAACTTATGCTCACCTGGGGAACTCGCTCTCATCAGCTAATTTCGAGAACAGGAAAAAGGAAATTGCGTCCCAGCCAGCATGACACGAGACAACGGGGCAGCCTCCTTATTGCTTAAACATGCAACATTGTGCTGAGCCACGCTGCCCTTTCTCCTCACAAAACATAAAATCAGCCTCAAAGACCAGTGAAGATATTGCAAAAGGAGGATTTATTGAGCTTCATTACATCTTGAAAGGATTAGTTGCACCTGCACATAAAGAATCTCAATTGGTTCAGATACGCAGGCTGAAGGCGCCTTCTTTATTGCACGTCTTTCAAGGAGAGATATTGGACTGATAGCCTTGACGAGTTTCAAATCCTTCAGATCCACTGCTGAGGAGCAAGACTGCCATCTGCTGTCTTGGTGAGATTCAGAACATCCAGAAGCCTTTTCTCGAACTTAGGAAAGAAAATTCAAGAATTTTCATTTCTTTGAAGCTAAATTACAGCATTATTGAAAATACCACTTTCCATTCAGGATGTTATTCCACTTCCAATTTTATCAAATGAGATAAAAATGCACTCTAAAAAGTAAAGTGGATGCGAGGGGAGGAAGGAGGACAAAGGATGGATGTCTTTTGACAGAAAACATTGAGTAAAGTTCTAATTTTACAATTGAGAGGTTTTTTTTTTTCTTTCCTAACTAGTTATTTACATTTTTTGTAAATGCCTTAAGGTAAATTAACTTTTAAATAATGTGAATGTTTTGATAGTTAAAACATAATGTTCTCTACCTAAGAACATTAATATCACCATTTAAATTAGAGCAAGCATATATTAAAAATATAACAAAGTATAATAGGTTCATTAATGTTAAATTATTGTAATAACTTTTTTTTTACCTAAAGTATCATTCACTTATGCAAAGTAACTTTACACTTTTTTCTTAATTTCTGACCTGTAATTTTATAGCTTTAGACATCCACATATTACATTTTAAAATTATTAAACTGAAATAATTTAACTCTGCCTACAAAATGTACTGTGTTCCTAAATATACTTACCAATTCCAGAGTCCCCACTTAACTAGTGGTCCATATAAATTCTCCATAAAACTAAGCTGTGATGCATACAGCCAGCCACTTCCCAGAACTCCCTTCAAATAACTTTTCATCCCTCCCATACTTCAGGATTCCTCAGCTGCCACAAGCTGACTCTGCCAAGAATGCTCTAGCTCCCCAGTGACCCACACCCAATGACTGCTGGAGACAGGAATATAAAGGCCAGCCTCTTCTTTCGAACTTTGGGCTACTCTAATGGGCCATCTTAGTTTCAGAACTCCTCGTAGGGTTGACTTCTGTCAACCTTCATATCCTGAGTTTGGTCTTTGTCTTTGCCCAGTTCTGCTACCTTACCTCCTTCCACGTGTGTAGATCCCAGTGCATTCTCTGCTGAACAGCCTGAGGGCTAATTCCATCTCTGGGTCTGCTTCTGGGGGAACCCAAACAGCTTCTCAAGCTGTGACCACTTTACTTTGTTTTGTCCTTTTCTATGGAAAAAGACCTATTTCTTTAAATTAATCAAAATGTTTTCATTTTACCAAATCTTAGCAAATACACAATATACTTTTAGATAACTAAAATGCTACAGACTGTGTAGTATTTGGCCACCATGTTTATTTTACACAATCCTATATATGTGTGTGTAAGTGTATTTCTGTATTGATATATTAATCTGAATTGTAAAACCTGAACATTTTATTAGATCAATGCTTTAAATTCTAGTTGTAATTATAAAACATGGATGTTTAAAAAGTGTATTTTAAGATATAATATGAGCCATAAAGAATATATGCTCTTAATAATTTGAGATTATTGACTGATCTGATCTGAAATATTTTATCTTCGCAAGTTAATAAATACTACTCAGTACCTCCAGTTTAAAAAAATAAAATAAAGCAAAACTGGAACTAGGATTTTAAGATGGAAGGAAAATGCCCTCTAGTGGTAAATATTTAAAATAAGTTTATTTTTAAAGCATTAAACTCATTAACTTGTTTAATAAATACAGTATTTATAAAGTGCCTACTATGCTTTAGGTGTTGTGCTAGGCCTGGGATAAAATTGTGAATAAAATAAAAAAGGTATGAGACCTCTTCTAACATGTATTCTAGTGAGAGAGACAAATTTTTAAAAGACAACAAAATATATATCCTACTATAGTGCATAAACTGAAGGGAATAAACAGAATTCTGAGATAAGGAACAGCGAGGGGAAACTTGGTTTAATTATCTAATGCCACTTGTTTCTGTATTTCTAAGAAACATCAATCTTTTAATTTATGTATTTTGGAATGAAAGCGTTTGGTTGCTGTTACTCTGTTTTAATCATTTGAGGCATGACAGTGTATAAATCTAGAATCTCAAATCCAAAAGAGAACTCAGAGCTAAATCAATTGTGCAGAGACATCCTGGAATACTAATTTATATACACAACAGATCTCAAATCTTATATAGCAATTTTACAGGTTTTGCAAAGCAGCAAAGAAGAGGGAACTCATTGTACTACCTGTAGGAAGGATTCACAAATATATAATAACTCAGAGCCTTCCTCTTACTATAGGAACATTATCTAATTGCTATAAAGAAACAAACAACTCATAGAAATCCCCCTAATCCTATCAATTAATTTAGCATCATGCAGAAGGAATAAAAACATAAAAATCCTACAGGATCCCACTGCTTCCGTCATCATGTTCTCAGACCTCTTTCAAATTTTGTTCCCAGATTAGACCCAACATGCTGCTTATGAATTCCTCCTTAACAACTTCAATCTCTCCAGCAACATTTCCACAATTCTAGTCTTTTTATAAGTGGTTCAAGGCAGGGTAACAAGAGTTGCTGTAAGAGATAACTACTGAAATCTCAGTGGTATAATATAAAGGAAACATGTTCGTTTATTTGTTTACTTTTGTCCATGTAAAGCCCAACTGGGTGTTGCTGATCAGGAGCAGGAGTATGTTTCCATGAAAGGGTCTCAGGTATGGAAGGTGTACAACTTTCAACTGATGCTCTATCAGGTGAACTTGGGCATCAAAATCCAGCTAGTAGATGGGAAATGTGAATGGAAATCACACAGAAGGTGTGAATTGCCTGTGAAAGTCACATTCACTACCATTCTATGGCCAGAAGCCATACTCACATGCCATACCTTACTGCAAGAGAGCCTAAGAAATGTGGTCGTACATTATTCCCACTTGGGAAGAGAAATAGGACTGGTAAACAGCTACACATCGTTGCCATAAAAGTTCAGAAATACAGTCAGCCAGTAGCTTTACTATTGAGCAGCAACAAAAGAGCTTTGAGTCTCATTTGCCTGAAACATAAAACTGAATTTAACAAAAAATTCTTCATAACAAATTCTTACAGTGAATAAAAATAATTTATGTAAACATAACTCAGTGTAATCTTGGGTTTTTCATAACATAGATCGATTTTGAATTTTGAATTTTTATTACATATCTATCCCCAAAGAATGTCACAAATCCTCAAAACCTTCCTAAACGACTGCTTAACTAATTTGATGAAATATTCTACATCCTGGGACTATAACCATTTTGTTATCTCTGTTGTACCACATTTATGTTGTTACTAGGAGATTTTACACACATAGCTTAATGAAAAATGTTGATTTTAAATGTGAGGATTCCACATGTGAGGTCAGACCAAATGAATAAATGTTTTAAAGTCTACTGCATCAAAATAGGTGGGTGCCTTGCTTAAGCAGATGTGCAGAGGAATGATCAGTTATGCTATAATCTCAAACTGAATGCAGATAGTCCTGGGTCCTCAATCAGGCTTAATGCTTGGCAATGCGGATATTGTACTGGGTAGTTGAAGCTGTGAATACCTTATACACCAAAGCAAGCTCTGTACTTTATGTCTCTTTTCTGTAAGTAGAAGAGTTTTCAATATCATCAGAAAATTTATGATATTGATTTATACAATGCATAATATTAACATATCTCTGAGATAGCATTGCTTCTTCTTAGCATTTGACTTGAAGCTCAAATCTGAAACGCTCTGTTTACATTTTTTTCCTATCACCTTCTCCTTGATCTATCATACATTGATATGATTCCAAGCTATATTCCCCTCACTCTTCTAGCTGACTACTCTGTCCTATTCAGCCTCCTGTGCATGCTAAGGTTCACTTTTATAATAATAACTGGTATTCTCCCAAATGCATGATGATCTGTCCTGTTTCTCAGCCCTTGTCCAGGAAGTGCTTCTATGCTTCTCCTTATTCTTACTATTCTAGTTCAAATGGCACCTCTTTGAAATCTTCTCCAACTCTTTCTCCCACCAAAAAATTAGTGTCTCCCTCAGCAATGCTCCCACAACATTACAGGCCTTTCCCTGTGCATCTTGGGTTTTCCCACCTCCACCAGCGCAATGAAATCATCGCCAGGAACCTGCCTTTTCTTCAGTGTGCCTGCTTTGCCAGTTAGAGTACTGTCTGGCTTGGGAGTCTGATACATGTGGATTGAACAGTAATAAACCTTTAAAGGATTATACGCTCATGGTGAACTAGGCCACTGCTTCTCAAATTTAATACACGTACATATGACATGGGGAACTTATTTGAATGTATGTTCTGATTCAATAGGTTTGGTGTGGAATCTGAGATTCTGCATTTCTTTTCTTGTTTTTGTTTTATTTTTATCTTTTTTATTTGTTTGTTTATATTAGCTCCCACATATAAATGAGAACATATGGTATTTTTCTTTCTGGGCCTGGCTTATTTCGCTTAACATAATTTGCCATAAGTTCATCCATGTTGCTGCGAATGGCAGTGCTTCATTCTTTTTTACAGGAGAGTGGTATTCCATTCTGTAAACATACCACATTTCCTTATCCACTTGTCCAATATTGGGCATTTTGGCTTGTTCCAACTCTTGGCTATTGTAAATAGAGCTGCAATACACATGAGAGTATAGGTATCCCTTTGACATGATGATTTCCATTCCTTTGCATATATACACAGCAGTGGGATTGCTGGATCGTACATCAGTTCTATCTGTAGTTGTCTGAGGAACCTCCATACCATTTTCCATAATTGCTGCACTAATTTACAGTCCCACCAACAGTGCAGGAGGGTTCTGCTTTCTCTGCATCCTTGCCAGCACTTGTTGCTCTCAGTCTTTTTGATAAAAGCCAGCCTAACTGGAGTAAGATGATATCTCAGTGTGGTTTGGGTTTGCACTTCGGGGATGCTAAGTGTTGAGAATTTTTTCATGTGTCTCATTTGCCTGAAACATAAAAATGGATTTATATGTTTCAGGATTTTGTGTCTGTTGGCCATTCCTATATCTTCCTTTGAGAAATGCCTATTCACCTCCTTTGCCTTTTTCTTTCTTTCTCTCTTTCTTTTTTTTTACTACTAAGTCATTTGAGATTCTGCATTTCTAACAAGCTCCCAACTGATGCAGAGGCTGCTGGTCTAGACACTACACTTGAAGTAAAAAGAAAGATGACATGCCCACCTATAGATAGCTAAATTAAAAACAACAACAAAAACTAACAAAATTAAAACCAAAGCACACTTTTGAGTTGCCTTTAGGCTGGATTCTGGTTGCATGCTACAAGCTTGGAATAGCCTTGATAAGAGTAGACTTAGCAAGATCTCACTGTATGTATTCTCTCAAATGTATTCTCAGTGCCCAGCCAGAGCCTGGCCCAGAATCCTGGATTGAAAGCTGCTAATAAATATGTAAATAACTGATACATCAATGAAAATGAATGGGGAAAGAGTTTATCATTACATTAAAAGAGTAATTTATTTCATTTTGTGGAACATATTTTGTTCAACATCATGTGCTATATCTGTGCACATTTCCTAATAAGTGTTGCTCGTTTACCAACTGCTCTGAATGAGAGTATGTTTTTTAAATGATTTATGAGGGATGCTAGACAACTCTTAATTCTCCACTTTATAAAGCATTTAATGAAGGGTAGAATTCTGATGTTAGGATAGAGTTCTGCCTTTTATTATAGGTGAAGATATAAGAAACTGTGAAGCAAGGGGCTTGACAAACTAGCAATATGAGGAAAAAAACATTCGAATGAAATATATGGACACTACTTTCTTTTACTCATTTCTTTCCCTCAGAATTTAGTTAATCACATTCAGGAATTAAATACTCTAATGAGACTTTAACTAATAGAGTTGAGGGCAGAGAGCAGTTTGTCAATAATCATGGAGAAAATTATTGCAAGTACACACCCACTAAAAGATTATGTTCAGCTATTCAATATTTTTTCTTTGTTTTTGCAGAGGAGAAAAGGAATGGCTATAAGCTTCTTCAAATTATGGACAAATTACTATACATAGAAGGTAGGTGGCAGCTTAAACCAGCCATTAGTAGAAAACCTAGCTCTTCCTGCAGTGAGTTTTAGTGAGAAGCAATGAGTTTTACACAATAGTTTGAACTCTTAAGGGCATCAGTATCTCCAAACTACAGGACAAAAACTAAGGAATAATTGTTAAAGATCAAGGAAATAAAAAATCTTGATACATTTCTTCACACAACTACTTGTTTTTAAACTCACACTCTCTTTAAGGTAAATTAAAATACATGTTTGAGTTCATTATTGTCCTTTCCTCTCATGCCCAGTATTGGGAGGGACGATTTAACTTTGAGAATGATGCCTCATAACATAATAAGGCTCATTTAGTTGCAAATGAGCACATTCCATGATCCTCTTCCTCACCCGCCACCCCTCTAAATAGTATTTTATCTGTTCTTCCACTGGAACTGTGGTTCTCAAAGTCTTTCTGTGGACACCTGGGGGACTCCAAGTCCCATTAAGAGGATCCAAAAGGTTGCAAAAAATATATTAACAATGCTATTGATGTGTTATTTGCCTTTTCCCCATAATTCATTCATAAGCATATAGTGGAGTTTTTCAGAGGCCTTCCATTATTTTATTTTATTTTATGTTATTTTATTTATTTATTTATTTTTAATTTTTTATTTTTTTAAAATTTTATTTTGTCGATATATAATGTGGTCGATTATTGTGGCCCATTACCGAAACCTCCCTCCCTCCTCCATCTCCCCCCCCAACAATGTCCTTTCTGTATGCTTGTCATGTCAACTTCAAGGAATTGTAATTGTTATGTCTTTTTCTCCCCCCTGTTTTTTTTTTTTTTTTTTTTGTGTGTGTGTGTGTGTGTGTGTGTGTGTGTGTGTGTCTGTGTGGGAATTTATTTATTTATTTTTATCTCTCTCCAATAAGTGAGAATATATGGTATTTCTCTTTCTGTGCCTGACTTGTTTCACTTGATATAATTCTCTCAAGTGGGATTCTTCCCAGGGATGCAAGGTTGGTTCAACATACGCAAATCAATAAATGTGATACACCATATTAATAAAATCAAACAAAAGGACCATATGATCATCTCTACAGAGGCTGAAAACACATTTGATAAAATTCAACATTCATTCATGACAAAGACCCTCTATAAGTTAAGTATAGATGGAAAGAATCTCAACATAATTAAAGCCAAATATGATTAACCCACTGCCAGTATCATCCTGAATAGGGAAAAGATGAAAGCTTTTCCTTTAAGAACAGGAACTAGACAAGGATGCCCTATCTCACCACTCCTATTCAACATAGTGTTGGAAGTGCTAGCCAGAGCAATCAGAGAAGAGAAGGAAATAAAGGGCATCCAGATTGGAAAAGATGAAGTCAAACTGTCCCTGTTTGCAGATGACATGATCCTATATATAGAACATCCTAAAGCCTCTACAAAAAAACTCTTAGAGTTGATAAATGATTTCAGCACAGTAGCAGGATACAAAATCAACACACAAAAATCAGTAGCATTTCTATTCTGCAATAGTGAACATGCAGAAAGAGAAATCAAGAAAGCCTGCCCATTTACAATAGCCACCAAAAAAATAAAGTACTAAGGAATTGAGTTAACCAAGGATGTAAAAAATCTCTATAATGAGAACTACAAACCACTGCTGAGAGAGATTAGAGAGGATACAAGAAGATGGAAAGATATCCCAAGCTCTTGGATTGGAAGAATCAACATAGTGAAAATGTCCATATTACCCAAAGTGATATACAAATTCAATGCAATCTCCATCAAAATTCCAATGACATTTTTCTCAGAAATGGAAAAAACTATCCAGACATTTATATGGAATAACAAAAGACCACGCATAGCTAAAGCAACGCTGACCAAAAAAAATAAAGCTGAAGGCATAACACTACCTGACTTTAAACTATACTACAAAGCTATAATAACCAAAACAGTATGGTACTGGCATAAAAACAGACACACTGATCAATGGAATGGAATAGAGAATCCAGAAATCAACCCACACACTTACTTCCATCTGATCTTTGACAAAGGCACCAAGCCTATTCACTGGGGAAGGGACTGCCTCTTCAGCAAATGGTGCTGGGAGAACTGGATATCAATATGCAGGAGAATGAAACTAGACCCATACATTTCACCATACACTAAAGTCAACAAAAATGGATTAAAGAATTAAATATACACCCTGAAACAGTAAAACTTCTTAAAGAAAACATAGGAGAAACACTTCAGGAAGTAGGACTGGACACAGACTTCATGAATATGACCCCAAAAGCACGGGCAACCAAAGGAAAAATAAACAAATGGTATTATATCAAACTAAAGAGCTTCTGCACAGCGAAAGAAACAATTAACAGAGTTAAAAGACAACCAACAGAGTGGGAGAAAATATTTGCAAAATATACATTTGACAAAGGATTAATATCCAGAATATACAAGGAACTCGAACAAAGTTACAAGAAAAAAACAAACAACCCAATTAAAAAATGGGCAAAAGATCTAAGTAGGCATTTCTCTAAGGAAGATATACAAATGGCCAACAGACATATAAAAAATGCTCAACATCCCTCAGCATCTGGGAAATGTAAATCAAAACTACACTGAGATATCATCTCACCCCAGTTAGAATGGCTAAAATCCAAAAGACTCTGAACGATAAATGCTGGTGAGGTTGCGGAGAAAAAGGAACTCTCATACATTGTTGGTGGGACTGCAAAATGGTGCAGCCTCTATGGAAAATGGTATGGAGGTTCCTCAAACAATTGCAGATAGATCTACCACATGACCCAGCTATCCCACTGCTGGGAATATACCCAGAGGAATGGAAATCATCAAGTCGAAGGTACACCTGTTCCCCAATGTTCATTGCAGCACTCTTTACAATAACCAAGAGTTATAACCAGCCCAAATGTCCATCATCGGATGAGTGGATATGGAAAATGTGGTATATCTACACAATGGAATAGTACTCAGCTATAAAATAGAATGAAATACTGCCATTTGTAACAAAATGGATGGACCTTGAGGCCTTCCTAATATCACAACAGAAGCTGCTAGGAGAATCCAGTTATTTCTTACTGTGAGACATTACAGAAATTCACTAAAATGTGACACAATGCCAGTGGAACTGAATTCTGCCAAAAACCTGAATAAGTTTTGGAGAAGATTCATTGCGTGTGTCCATAAAGGAACAGTCTCACTGACATTTGATGTTGCCCTTGTGAAACCCAGAGCAGAGAAGCAGCTGAGGTATGTGGTGCCTAGACCTTTGACCCATTGAAATTGCGAGGTAATAAATGGATGGTGTCTTAAGCCACAAGTTTTGGAAATTTGTTGTAGTGACAATAGAAAACAAATACAGGAGAAAACTAGACCCACGTTTTTGTCTATAACATAATATGTATTCAAAAATTATTTGCAAAACACAGTAGTGAGTCATTTGGAAGTAAGCATTTTCTAGTAGTCTAGGTAAAGAAAATATATGCTCTTTGATGTAACATGTGTAATTACATAGATTGGTATTTTGTAAATACATGTTATGGCATTGGACATGTAAAAATGATGCTCCTTGACTGTGGAAGGATAAAAAGGTTTCAATCTTATTCATATTAAAAGGAACTATGAGGAATGTGTCTACTGACTTAATAAATAAATATTCTGATCAGTAACATGGCTGAACAGATTATAGAAACCTGACCCTCTCCTCAAAATTATTCTGAATCCTTGGTTAAAAATCTATTTCTGATATTCTCACATCACACAGAGATACCAACATAATGGAAGGCAGAGGATTCCAGCTTCTACTAATAAATTAGAAAAATAATCCTTTATAAACAAAAGAAAATTCTATATTAGAAATAAGTCTAAATAGTGAATTTAGAGATAAAAAGTAATAAAAACATATATATATATATATATATATATATGGTAGAAAAGAGTTCTTTTTTTGTATTTTAATGAAAGAAAAAATTACTTAGAGTCCACCTTATGCCAAAGCTAAATTAAAAAAAAAAAAAAGGAATATCATATACAGTAAATTCTTATTTACTCACAATAGAATCCTCTAAGGTCATGATATATGCATTGGACACCATCAGTGGTACAGACCCAAGTTCTGTGGGGCCTGAAAATTACACAATTTGGGAGATCTCTCCTAAAAAAAATTATAATCACAAACTTAAATTAGAAAGGTAATATTTATTTAGAAGAAGAAATGAAATCACAGCAGAAAAAATATTTTACATGAAAAACCTTCTGAGTGATGTCTCTTAAATGTTTTTACACGAACATAACATCTAGTGAGCAAATATATTTCATTAACTGAATGTCCACTAACACTTTTTTCTTACATTTTTAGCTGCATATCTTTTGATTACCTTTTAATTTAATAATAATTTTGCAATAGCACTTACTAAAGAGATAATAGAAAAATACCTCAGGCTTAAGCTATTAATAGCTTAGAAAATATTTTAGTCTCATACCTTAGATAATATCATATAAGCTTTCTGAATTGTTGACAAATTGGGGAAGCATCTATCAATTTTTTTTTTTCTTTACGTAAGTCATAATATTTCAGGGAATATCAGGGTTTCTTAAATATTCCATATCCTCATTGTAGCAGTATATTATGGGTTGTATATTACTTTTATTATCAATGTTTTCAAATATATTCATATGATTAATTTCTATTTAATAATTCGATCATCATATAGTCAAAGAGCCTGTTCTTATACTCAAAAAAATTATCTCTGCCTCTTAAATTACTGCCTTTAGTGTTGATCTGAATTTTTTTGTTACAATTCAATTCTGGATATCAGAAAGCTTTCTGTTACTGTTATCGGGTATCACTTCGTGTTATATTTCATTTTTAATATGAATTTTCTCTGTTTTTTAATACATTTTAAAATGACAACAAAAGGTATTCTTCAAACACTCTCAAGTCAAGAATCTAATTTCTCCCATGTTTTATTAAACATTCCTAGCCATCTTTCCTAATTGCAATTAAAATAGCACACTTAAGCTTTATCAACTTTTGTATGTATTTTTTGCATTTCAGTTAAGTTCTAGTTTCACTTTTAAATTTTCAAAAATACATTTACGGCTTTATAAGAGGGAGAAGACTTTCTCTTTATACAGAAACCCAAGTTGTCAAGTGTGTTTAACATAAACCAAAGAGAAACTTGTAATTGTGGCAAAATACCAGACCATTAGTATTCCTGGTACCATGGTAATAGCTCTTTCTTGAATGACATTAAGGTAAATTGCTGCTCATGGAATATATTCTGTGTATTTATTGATGTCTTGTGGAATACTTGCAGCTCTTAAAAGTAACATTGTCATATAACAGACTATGAAGATGGTTGAAAGGCAGATTCCAATGCTGAGTTAAATAAAGTCACATGTAATTGATTTACTGTTGATAAAGCTTTTAAAAATCATCACTCAGAGGGTCATCCATTGTAACATTGCAACATTGTAACATTGAACAGTAGACAAAGTAATTGCCAATGATTGGAAATTATAATCTAAAATATACAGCTATGAGTAATAATTGGTTGCTGGCTTATTTATTTATCATTACTCTTTACATATTTTTTCCTCATTTGGATTAATCTTAAGAAATTTTAGATTAGTTAAATTTGTTTTCATTTTTATGTTTTCCAAGTACTCATAAAAATGGATAATATTCAGCAATTGATTTGATAACTCGTGAAGTTTTCATTATTTGAAGAACATCACTTTCATCTTGACCACTGAAGGCAAATGTATTATGCCTTAAAATGCATAATTGAAATGTTTTTCAGTATTTAAAATAAAATTGAATGTTCTTTCTTGCCTGTTCTTCAAGAAGTTGGTTCAGTGCATTTTTTATACAACATACACTCTGGTGAAGCAAACATGGTCTATTTGAGGTCAGTGGAGGCTGCACAACTGAAGGTTCTTGCACGCATACATGCTCATGTGCACACACATACACGTAAAGTCTGCTAGTGGTTCTGGTTTCTTCTAAGGCACAATAGCAATCCAAAAGCTTTCTCTCAAAGGGAGAATGCCCCACACCATTGGGCCCTTAGATATTTCACTGAGGTAGAGGACCCCTGAATTTTTGTTGGATTCATTTCCCATTCTCTAACATGCAAATATATTACCAAACAGTCTAGAGTAGTTGCTACTTCTTGCTCACTAGTTCCAATCAAAATTATGTCATCAGTGCAATGGACCAGTGTGCTATCCTGTGGGCTAAATTGTGATTTAGGGCTGGAGAATTGATATAGCACTGAGATAGTAAAATTATATTGCTGGCCTTTCTAGCTGAAATCGGACTTCTTTGGTGGTCTTTACTAGCAGAAATTGAGAAAAAAAGCATTTGCCAGATCGATAGCTGCATATCTGGTACCAGAGGATGTGTTAATTTGCTCAAGCAATGAAATCACATCTGGTACAGACGTTACAACTGTAGTCACTACCTGGTTGAAATTACAATAATCCATTGCCATTTTCCAAGATCCATGTGCCTTCTGCATAGGCCAAATAAGTGACTTGAATGGAAATGTGGGAAAAATCATCACCCCTGGGCTTGTCAAGTACCTGATGATGGCATTAATTTCTGCAGTCTCTCCAGGAATGCAACATTGTTTTGGTTCACTATATTCCTAGGTACAAGCAATTCTAGTGACTTCCACTTAGCCTTTCTGACCATAATAGCCCTCACTCCACAGATCAGCAAATAAATGTGGGGATGCTGCCAGTTGCTGAGTATGTCTATTCCCATTTTGTATTCCAGAACTGGAAAAATGACCAGAGGATAGGTTCTTCGATTCACTGAACCCACTGTGAGACAGATATGTGCTAAAACTCCATTGATCACCTGACCTTCATTAGCTTCTACACTGACTAGTGGACAATAGTGACATTTTTGTCTTCTGGAATTAGCATCAGTCCAGAGTCAGTGTACTGCAATGAGTTCCTCTTGGTCCTAGTGAATGATCTATTTAATGTGTTGTCAGATTCTCTTTGCTAGTATTTTGTTGAGGATCTTCGTATCTGTGTTCGTTGGGGATATTGGTCCATAGTTTTCCTTTTTTGTGTGTCCTTTTCCAGTTTTGGTATGAGGATAATGCTGGCCTCATAGAATGAGTTTGGAAGTATACCCTCTTCTTCAATTTTCTGGGAAAGTTTGAGAAGAATTGGTATTTGCTCTTTAAATGTTTGGTAGAATTTGATAGTAGAGCCATCTGGTCCTGGGATTTTCTTTGTTGGGAGACTTTTTATTACTGCTTCAATCCCATTACTTATTATTGTTTTGTTTATGTTTTCTAGTTCTTCACAATTCAGCATTGGTAAGTTGTACATCTCTAAGATTTTTTCCATTTCTTCTAGGTTTTCCAGTTTGTTCACATATAGTTGTTTGTACTATTGTCTTATGATCCTCTGTATTTCTGTAGTATTAATTGTAATGTCTCCTTTTTCATTTCTGATTTTATTTATTTGAGCCTTCTTTCTTTTTTTCTTCCTTAGTCTAGCTAAATGTTTATAAATTTTCTTTATCTTTTTGAAAAACCAACTCTGTTTCATTGACCTTCTATATTTTTTAAAAAATCTATTTCTGCTCTTATCTTATTTCTCTCTTTCTACTGATGTGCGGTTTGGTTTGCTCTTTATTTTCTAATTCCTTGAGGTATAATATTAGGTTGTTTATTTGAAGTCTCTCTTCTTTTTTGATGTGGCCATTTATTGTTATAAACTTCCCTCTTGGAACTGCTTTTGCTGTATCCCTTAGGTTCTGGTATGTTGTGTTTTCATTTTCATTTCTCTCCAGAAATTTTTAAATTTTCTTCTTGATTTCTTCTTTGATCCATTCATTGTTTAAGAGCATATTGCGTAATTTCCATATACTGTATGGTTTCTAAGTGTCCCTTTTGTTATTAATTTCTAGTTTTATACATTGTGGACGGAAAAGGTAGTTGGTATGATTTCAATGTTTTTAAATTTGTTAAGACTTGTTTTATGTCCTAACATGTGGTCTATTCTAGAGAACATTCCAAGTGCTACTGAGAAGAATGTGTATTCTGCAGCTGATGAAATGTTCTACAGATGTCTATCAGATTCAGTCAGCCTATAGTACAGATTAATTCTGATGTTTCCTGGTTAATTTTCTGTCTGGATGATCTGTTCTTTGTTGAAAGTGAGTATTAAAGTCCCCAACTATTATTGTGTTAGAATCTGTCTCTCTCATTAGGTCCAATAGTAATTGCTTTATGTAACTGTGTGCTCCAGAATTGGGTGCATATATATTTAGAGTTCATATATCCTCCTGTTGAATTGGTCATTTTATCATTATATAATGATCTTCTTTATCTTTTAAAATTTTCCTTGGCTCGAAGTCTATTTTATCTGATGTAAATATAACTACTCCTGTTCTTTTTTGGTTTTCATTTGCTTGAAATATCTTTTTCCATTCCTTCACTTTCAGCCAGTGCATGACTTTATAGGTTAAGTGAGTTTCTGGTGGGTGGCATGTTGTTGGTTCTTGTTTTGTAACCCATTGAACAACTCTGTGTCTTTTAATTGGGGCATTTAATCTGTTTATATTTAGTATTATTATTGATATATAGAGAGTTCTTATCATCATTTTGTTACTTTTTTTCTTGTTGTTTTGTAGATCTTTTTTTCCCTTTTTTCTGGTCTATCTTCCTTTGTGATTAAATAGTTTTCTCTAGCAGTATATTTTGACTTATCACTATTTAATTTTAGTATGTCTTTTGTAAGTTTTTGTGTTATGGTTATCATGAAACTTACACAAAACATAGTAATAACAAATTATTTTAGACTAATAAGTTAATTTTGATATCTAAGAAAAAAGAAAAAAAACAAAGCTAACTCTATACTTGGGTGTCATCCCCCCCCCCTTTTTTTGATATTTGGTTGTTCCAACTTACATCTTTTAATATTGTCTATCTCTTATATGGTTATTGTGTATGTTATTATCTTGTTAGGGTTGTCCTTTCGTCTTTATACCATGAATAATTACCACCCTTACAACATTAAAGTATTCTGAGGTTGTCCGTGTACTTACTTTACTAATGAATTATGTACTTTCAAATGTTTTCTTGTTATTCTTTACCATCGTCTTCTTTCAGATTTAAGAACTCCCTTTAGCATTTCTTGTAAGGAAGGTCTAGGCTGATGAATTTCCTTAGCTTTTGTTTGCCTAGGAAAGATTTTATTTATTCTTCACATTTGAAGGTTAGTTTTGCCAGATACAGAATTTATAGCTGACAATATTTTTCTTTCAGCACTTTCAATATATTATCCTATTCTCTTCTAACCTGTAGGGTTTATACTGAAAAATCCACTGACAGAAGTATTAGGGCTCTGTTGAATGTGTTTCTTTTCTCTTGTTGCTTTCGGTATTCTCTCTTTAGTTTTTAATCATTTGATTATGATGTGTCTTGGGGTGTTCCTCTTTGGATTGAATTTGATTGGCGATTTCTGAGCTTCCTGTATCTGTATGCTGTCATCTTTAAATTATTAGTCACTACTTCCTTCAATATGCTTTACAGATCTCCTCCTTTTTCTTCTCTTTTGGGTATGCCAATTATGCAGAGGTTATTTTGCTTAAGTGAGTGCCATATTTGCTGTATTTCTGTTTCATCTTTTCTTATTGTTTTTCCTTTTTGGTCCTCATTGGATAATTTCATATGCTCTACCTTTGAGCTCCCTGATTCTTTCCCCTTTTTAATTAAGTCTGCTGTTGGAGCTTTCTATTGAGTTTTTAAATTCAGATAATGTATTCTTTATTTCTAGAAATTTGATTTGTTTTTTTTTAATTGATTCAATTCTTTAGTCGAGTTTCTCATTCTTCTACTGAATTGTTTTACAGATATCATTTAATTTCTTATCTGTATTTTCTTGTGACTCCCTGAACACCCTAAGAGGGTTATTCTGAATTCTCTGTCAGACATTTCATAGATCTGCTCTTCCTCTGGGTTCATTGTTTGTGCTTTTTTGTATTTTCTGTATTCTTTGTCCATCTTTGTGTATTTATATTGGTGCTGGAGCATTTGAGAAGGCCACTACCTCTTCTAGACTTTATAGGTGTTCTATGGTGATGTTAGACCTTTGCTGGTTAATATCAGAGCTTTGTCTCTGGCCTGTGGTTCTCTTCAGTTCTATGGTGATTAACAGCTACCACCAACATTTACACTCTACAGTAGAACCAATGTGCTGTTCTGTTGTTAATTCCCAAATTGGGGGAAACTTTGTATGGGGCCCAGAACTTGAGCTCTATGCTTCAGCTAAATTGCTGCTTTGCTACAGATTCTCTGGGGAAGGATTTTTGTATTGATCGTTAATCACTTCTGCATCTGGGCAGTGTGGAAATTTCAGTCCAGGACTGAGTCTGCCCTGTAGACTGGGCCTTCTGCACTTCTATCACCCTGATGAATTTCTAATGAGACCAGCTGCCCACACTGTACCCCAATGTTCCCCCAATGGGCCAGCCTTTCTCTTTCAATCCACTGCTTCCTGTGGGGCAAGATGTGTGTGCATCTTTCACCATCTCTCACTGGCCTCTGGGCAGCTCTGATTGGTTATAGCTGCTCACTCCTATCTGGGTGCAGGGGAACCTTGCCAGTGTTCTTTCTGGCCTATGGGCTGGTGTGGTGCACTTTGAAGCCTTCCTCTGTCCTGCAGACTCCAAGCAAGTTCACACAAAGGGTGCTGCTGTCGCTTTTGCTGATTCAATTTGTGTGTTGCAGCCACTCCCTGCCCCATACCAGGCTTGTTTAGAAGTGACTGGGGCTCAGAAAGATAAGAGCCATCCCTATTCCCTCTCACTGTGGCCTCTAGCACCTTCACAAACTCTGCGGGTCTCTCCTCTTCCCCCAGCTCCAGCAATCCCAGGTTAGCAGTCCTTGCTTTCTTATAGTTGTAAATTGGGGAGAATGATGCTGGGAATTGTATATTTTGCCATCTTAATGATACCACTTTGCAAGAGCCAGTGTCCAGCATTCCCACAAAAGTTAGACTATTTACGTTTCTTCAATGCACAGCCACCCTGGTAAAAGTCTGCAAGTCCCTTTAGGGAAACCTGGTGAAAGATTAACAGTTTAAATTTCTGGCAGTGTAGTCATGTCCTTCTTCAAAGAGACCTGGCCTCCCCTCTATTAAAGGGGTTCTGGATCTGTAAACTGGCTCAAGTCTGGGAATTGATTGAGTATCTGTGACTTCGTTTTCATGATTAAAACTAGACTTCTATTTTCTTGACCTAGAACTCTTCTAGTGTACAGATCAAGTAAGAATGTAGTAGACTGCTCATCTATTTCACTTGTAAGGGATAGGTTTTTCTGATTATTTCTTTGACTCTGCTGTCCATTACAGTAACCATAACAACATTGTCCTTGTAATTAAGTGAAACCACTGAGCCCCTGCCACCCTGAGATCTGATTATCCCCATCGCACTTAATGATCCCTGTTCAGTAGCAACAGAGCCAACTATAATTTGTGACCTCCAGAGAAAAGTGACCACAGAACCTCTTAGCCTCTTCAAGGATGCTTTGACTGCCCTCACAAACTTATTCTTCAAAGTTGTAGTGAAAGTTATGTCCTCTTGACCTTTCCAGGGTAAGGGAATAAGCCATATCAGAATCCTAACTGTCTTCATTGTAGAAATTGACAAGCTGATTCTAAAGTTCAAATGGAATTGCAAGGGAACCCGAAGAGCCAAAATAATTCATAAAAAAGAGAAACGACATCGTAAGTTCCTAATTTCAAACCTCAATACTCAGCTACAATAATCAATGTGATACTGGCATACAACTAGACATATTAAAACTATGGAATATATTTCAAAGTCCAGAAATAAACCATCACACCTATGTTCAATTGATTTCTGACAAGAGTGCTGAGACAATTCACTGGGAAAAGAAAAGTGTTTTCAAATAATGGTGCTGGAACTGTTGCATACCTACATGTAAAATAATCTGTTGATCCTCTCACCGTACACAAAAATTAACTCAACGTGGGCCATATAACTAAATATAAGAACAAAAACTGTAAAACTCTTAAATAAAAATATAGGAATAAATATTTGTGACTTTGGCTTAAGCAAAGTATTCTCATAAAAGACATCAAAAGTCCCAGAGACAAAAATATAATAATAATAAATCATGATTTATCAAAATTAAAAATTTTTGTGCATCAAAAAACATTGCCAAGTGAGTGGAAAGACAAACCAGAGAATGGCAAAAAATTCCTTACAAATCATATATCTGATAAGATATTTGTATCCAGAATGTATAAAATGGCCTCTCATAACTCAGTGACCAAAAGACAAAAACCCAATTAGAAAATGAACACAGGATATATTTAGATTTTTTTCCAAAGAAGATATACAAATGACCATTGAGTACATGAAAACATGCTCAATATTATTAGCCATTAGTTATCAGGAAAATACAAACAAAACCACAGTGAGATACCACTTACCCACTATGGTGGCTATAACCAAACAGACAGATGATAACAAATGTTGACTATGATGTGGAGAAATTGAAACATTCACACATTGCTGCTGAGAATATAAAATAATTCAGTGCTTTGGAAAATAGTTTGGCAGTTATTCAAAATGTTAAACACAGAGTTCTGTATGACCCAGAGATGTTTCTTCTAGGTATATACCTAAGAAAAATGAAACATTTGTCCATAAAAAACTTGTAAATGATTATTCATAGCAGCTTTATTCATAATAGCCAAAAAGTGCAAACAATTCTAATGTCCACCAACTAATGACTGAGTAAATAATATGTGGGATATAAATTCAATAGAATATACTCAGCAATAAAGAAAGAGTTAAAGTTCTAAAACATGCTACAATATGAATCAGCACTGAAAACATTATACTTTGTGAAAAAAGACCATCACAAAAGACAACATACATTATATTTGTGAGAACAAAATGCTACACTAATTAATCATGATTCTGAAAGATATTTAACATGTGTGTAAAGAAAAGTAATAAGTTTCAAATGGATAAAAAACAAAAATCACTCAGTCGGTTTGGGAAAAATATTTCCTTTTTCAAGGTAATACATTTTTATGATAATATAAATAATATTTAAAAACTTTAAAACTTTAAAAATTAATTGTTTAGTAATTTTAATCTTTATAAAATTATTTTGCATTTTAAAAATTTATAACATTAAATAAACATTATTTAATTTTTCATAACAGTTCTTAATATTTGGTTATTTCATTTCATTTGGTCCATGGTTATTGCAAGGGAAAAAAAAAATACCTGGAACTATTTGGTAATTCTTTCCATAATGACAAATTAAAAGCAGAATGTCAACAAAGGTATACAAATTCAGTCGAAGAAAATATTCTAAAGTCATATACAAGATCCCAATAGGTTAAAAATATATTGTTTGCAGAAACAACGAACGTACAAGAAAAAGACATGAACATATAACATTTTTATTCTTTTTCATAGAAGTTCAGAGTAATATAATTACAAGAATGAATTAAAAGAAAATTTCTCAAAATTTTCTGTCTATAAAAGCTAACATTTTAAGCAAAATTCAGGTCAAATGATTGCTATAGTTTGCCAATCATTTAAAGAATTTCAAGTCAAGGTATTCTTGAGATTTTCTAATGTACGAGTCCTTGGTTTAAAATTCCTTCTGGAAAACATGCCACTGAAAAACATTTTCTTGAATTATAATCCACAGTGCAAAAAAGTCTTCAATGTGCTGTTTTATTAAATGTGCTGTTTGAAAGTGACTATTTAATATTTCAGTATTAGTATATGTATCAGGACATTAGAGCAGTTAAAATTTTTGAAAATGTTATGTTCCTGCACTGAAATGTAAAACTTTGAAAATATATATAGATATTTAATAATAAAATCAAATAATAATTTCATTTTATCTTATGTGAAAATCAGAATTTCTTATATACCGGAAACTCATTTTATATGTTGATTTTTTTCAATATCATTTCAGTCCGTTTGGCATTGGTCAAACTGTATTTAGCACCTCTAATGACATCTCTCAATTAGCAATGCATTAAATAAACTAGAATATGCTATTTTTGCGAGTGACCAGAAGCATAACAGACAATCCAGAAACCAGAGTGTGACACTTTCTTTCCATGATATCAAAAATGGGTCAATTCTTTTTTTTTTTAATTGAATTATGATCAATTTTGAACCACTGAAAAGTTAATGGTTTCAGAGCATGGGAAGTGAATTCAATAAAAATGTACAGATATCAGAACAGTTAATGTGAAGGCATCACATATACATATATGAAAAGATATGAGGAAAAAATTACTGGGGCTTAACTACAACAACAAAGAGAGTTTGAGGAGTCATATGAAAGAACTTTTTACTATATGATATGCTAAAACCTTCACCAAAGAATATGGTGGAGTTCCTTTTGGGAGACATAAATGAAAAATAGATCGAATTTTATCTTTCAGACTTAAAACCCATGCAAGTGTCAGAAACCCAAACAGACAACCTATCAGTTCTGTGATTTCATTATTCAAAAGGTTTGTGAAATTCCAGCCCTTCATTGCTTTCTGGTGCTCATCTCCTGTTACGTCCCATAGGTATATTTTCCTCGCAGGCACCGGCCCACTGAAAGCAAAGCAGGCATGAGAGTTGCCAGCTCATCAAAAGCAGGGTCTAGTCCAGCACTAACCTAATTATATGCTGCAACCACTCTCTTCGGCATCGAGGGGTAACTCCTTGGCTTTGAGCCAGCATCTCTGGGATTTGATTTTTAAGTGACATACCCAGAACTTTAAAATGTTTACCTCCTAAATGCTGAAGATGAAATGTCATCATCACAAAGGGGCAAATTCATGATCGGATCAAAGCCTCTGCACATGGAGCTAGTGTGGCTTTGCTGACGGTGAGAGCCCTGATCTCTGATTTCTCTGGACTCATTTTCTCACTAATGATGCAGTATCAGGCTCATTATCATTCACTCTGAGATGATGAAGTCATTATGTGCCTTGCTTTTCTTTCACAGAGCATTGGTAAGATATTTGTAAGGGAAATTTTATACAAATCTTTGAAATTTCTGGCAAGGAAATTAGGTAGACATCTGGAAAAGAAGCAGCATTGCTTTTTCCCATCCAAAATTTATTTTTGCTTCATGTCTACCCTTTTTTTCTTTTTTCCTCTCATTTTTTTTTGAAGACCATATACACATTTCTCTTAGCCATGAGGCTTTCTTAAGCAAAAGTGTCTGAATACACTATAGATTACCTTCTTTATCTTAGAAAAAAGAAGTCTATGTTTCTAGTCCGTCCCTACATTTCATGGGGCTACAGTGTGGTGTAGAGCTGTCACATGTATTAAATCAACAGCATTAACTGTTGGCAGGAAAATATAATCTGTACTAAATAAGCAGAAACATAAATATAGCCTCACAAGAAAGTTAGTTAATAAGTGCATTTATTCTACATCTGTTGCTGCTGAGTTTGGCTACAGTTGTTTTTTTTTTTCTAATGGTGGTTTGTATTTTGTTTTCTGATATGTTCTCTTTTGTAGAGGCTTTATGTGGTAGGTTTCCTGAGCTGATATAAGACTCCTTTCCACACTCGTTGAGTGGCTGTATTGATTGATCTTAACATCACTTTTGAAAATTCTAGTGGAAATCTTTTCTTAGTTGAGGTTTTTAGATATTGGCTATATAACTAAATAAGGAGTTCCATATATCAAAGTAGTGTGTTTGGAAGGGTGCCCAGGGTAAAGAAAACATTAATAGGCATAAAAAGCTAGCATATGGATGCTATAAGAAGTATAATGGAAAATGTCCAAATAAAGTAGTGGAACCTTCCAATCAAAGGGTGTGAGGGGCAGTAAGGAAAATATGTTCTCTCTTATGTTTCTGCAAAAATGTGAAGACAATACAACCTATAGAGTAAATTCAGCAGATGCTGGAAACTGCAAAAATGAACACTAGTTACAACCAGCTTAGTTTAAAATGATTAAATACTATTTATATCTTAACTAGATTGCAATTATAGCCTACATTATTTGATCTCAGGGTCTAATAAGCTCACTTTAAATTAATACAGTTAGGTTGTACTAAATTGTTCACACAGAAAATATGAAAAAAAAATTATTTCCTTAGAAAGGCCAGTCTATAAAAGAAGATCTATAATATGTCCTGAACTTAATCTATTGGTAATTGTTTTTAAATTCCTATTATGCATACAATATATGCTAGGCATATATATGGGGAATAAAGTATAATTGCTTCTTTAAAGAGGTTTAAAAGCTAGTTAAATTGGTAGCTGGCTACATTTTCTTTGTCCATTCTAGAGTAATCATTTCAGAGTTTTTGATTATGAAGATTTTTATTTCTAAAATCTAAACAATACTTCCTGTTTGGAGTCCAGAATATAAATAAATTAATTATTTTAATGTGATGTCCATAGCTTTTAGGTGAGGGTTGTTATGTGCTTTATAAGATTTAAAGATTCTTTTGAGGGTGGAACATGATACAGTAACACTTGAATAGAAGAAAGGCAAAACTTTTGTTACTTACAGTTTAAAGGAGAGAAGGCTATCAGGCAGGGCCACTTGGGGGATTACACATAGAAGAGAATAACTGTAAATTGGAGCTGTAAGAGGCAGTTTACATGTGGCAAGCAAGGCAGAGCTAGCTAGTTTTCCTCCAGCTCTCTGTGGACTGGCTAAATTGAATAATTTTGTGGGCTCTTGTGGTACCTGGCCCCGGAATAATTATGGCTGATGCGTAGGGCTCAGAATTTAAGAACCTGTTGAGGGCAGTGGTTGGTTGTATGGGTTTGTTCAGCTGCTCAAGAAGGGAAACTGAACTGGCCTTTCGTCAGGGCCTCAAAACTGGATCAAGACAGCACAATTTAAAAAATAAAGCTTATAAAACATAATAATACAGATATAAACAGCAAATATATGTTCATAATTTATTCAGTTATTTATTTTCATTCTTTCAATAGATATTTGCTGAACATACATTATGTGTCGAGTCCATGAGAAACATTGAGAAAGTTAAGATAAATGAGACTTTCAGTTCAGTGGGAGATAAAGAAAATGATGACAATGTGATTGTAAGTGCTGTAAAAGAGATAATATTAAGTGCTATTGGGACACAAATGCAGGTGTCACTTGAATACTGCAGACCAATCAAGGAAGGCTTCCAGATACATGATGCATTATTAACAAAGGTACAGAAGTGAAATATAATTTAATAAGCAACAATCTTAGGTAAAAGTCTAATATAAGTGTGTTTCATAAATAAGTAAAGAATGGCCAAGAAAGAGACTCGACTCATTTCCCAAACATAAGAAAGAGACTAGAATACTTTCCACATCCAGTATTCACCCATCTTTTCCCTTGCATGGTCAACATTAATTTTGTTTAATCACAAACTGCAAATATTGCACTGTCTTTACATAATATATTATCATTATAATAACCCAGCCAGAGTGACCTATCATAATAAAGAATAGTTTTAGAATTCCGTTCTTTCAAAATGAATGTATAATCTCTTCTTCTGGACAAGTGAACATCTAAGCTCTTGCCTAGTCTGGGAACCTTAGACCTGAACTTTGACATGGCTATAATTGGAGTTAAGCTTTGTATGAGAGAATAAAGCAAAGGCAAAGATGAAAATGAAGTTGGAGTCTCATGCAAAGATATAAATGAGTTCTCAAAATGTTAAATGTCAAACTCAAATGAAAAAGCAGGAAGCAAATTCAGGATTTAGCAACATATAAAGAGGAGTGAGCTGGATCCTGGAATCAAGCCTGGAAATAAATACACCCCAAAGGAACTGGGAAGGAAATTTGTAATGAATGTTGGTGACATAATCTGTGGGCAAGAAGGGAACCCGTAAGAACACAACATGTTAATGCTGGAGTTTCACTTTGTATAATCAAGGACTTCTATTTGTATTTAACATTAAAATAGCTCAATATTGGAGGAAATATATTGTGGTAGTCAATTTTTATGTAATAGTAAACTGTATTATAATTTTTCATTTGAATATTAAAGGAATTGACTAGATGATATTGATTCTAAAAGTTCATGTAGACTTAAACCTTGATTATTTAAAAGAATTACTTATTCTCAGAGTCTAATAAAAGTAGGTGGAGCTCTAAAGCTTTCTCTATAATATAGCTTTGAAAAAATATATAAGCTGCTTATATAATTGAGATCTGACAAATCAACATACAGCTAAAGAAACGTATGATATGCTTCATATGCATGCAACACTTATGTGAAATATTTTATCTCTTGGGTTATGATTCCTTTTGTGTTACTGACGATGTAAACTGAGATTTCGAAATACTTGCACCCACCTCTGCACTCTAAATTTATAATCTTTATTTCTGTACCAATCCCTGAATTTTCAGTAACCCAGGCCTCAAAACTTAGCTTGTCCAACTTTTACTGCCTTCACTATTACTCTCCTGCTCAAATTTCTCCTTATTGTCTACAATATGTCATTTACAGCTGGCTTGTTTAAATCATGATTGACACAAGCCACAATTATTGCATTTGTTTGTGTACCTCTCAAGGCATATGTATTAGTCCATTTCTCTTGTTTATAACAAAAGACCTGGAATTAGGTAATTTATAAGAAAATGAAATTTATTGCCTACAGTTTCGGAGGCTGGGAAACCCGAAGCCCAGGGAATACTTCTGATAAAGGCCTTGTTGTTGGTGACAGTGACCCAGAGGTCTCACATGGCAGAATGGCAGAGCAGAGAGAGGCTCTCTCATGCTCTCCTTCAAAAGCCTCAGAACCACACCCATGACCACTATTGTTAATCCATTCACTAGGGCATGGATCTCATGATCTAATCACCTCTTCAAGGCCCCCACCTTTCAATTAACATAATAGGATTTCCCACTCTCAACAGTTACTGTAGGGATTCAATCCACTGCAGCATGCATAAATAGATTTCACTCTTGAATTAATCTCTCCCACTCCACCTCCACCACCATTTTCATGCCACTGACTTATGGACAGTTGTCCTTAGAATGTTCTATACTCTGGAGTTGGCCAATTACTTCATAGTTTGTTGCTGAATATGTTTCTGCATCTCTATGTTATCTGTATACAGGGAGTGTACACATATGTGGATTTCATGTCACTATCCTACCTGATAACCTCTCTCTTCTGACTGTCATGTTTGGCCTGTTTACATCTACTGTGATAACTAACACATTTGGACTTATTTCTACCATTTTTATTTTGCATTCTTAATGTGTCACTTTTTCTGTTTCTGTTTTACTTATATTTTACCTTTATGGCATGACTATTTTTTCTCTTTAATTTTTCCTTTTAAATAGAAATACATTGAAATTCTACCACTTATATGTATATTTAACATGGAAATTTGCTAAAGTTATCCAATGTCTCAATCCCCTATGAAAAAATACAAGTTATTTGGAACCCTTTAATTCTGATTTCTCTTGATATTGTTACACAAATTTTATTTCTCTGATTTTTAATAATTCTACATGTTAGACCATACTATTATTATTTTATATAGACAATACATATTTCAATTTATTTATATATTTACTTGTTTCCTTGCTTATTATTTCCTCCTGTGTCTCAGTTCTGTTTCTTAGGTCATTCGCCTACCTTCCTTAACGATACTTAATAATTCCTCATTGCAGATCTATTGATTTAAATCCTCATTTGAATATATCTCTATTCATTTTCATTTCAGATCACTATTTTTGTTGTTGTTTTTGTTGATTTTATTTACTTCCGGTGATTTCTTTCACTTTCTTATGAGCTCAGTAATGAATTAAAAGTATATGTATTGTCATTGATTTAAGATGTCATAATTTTACTACCAGAGGGTTATTCAGATATCCAGACCACATGCTACAGGGGGAATGGACATTGCAGAGGGGTTTGACCTGGATGACTATTACAAGAAGTGACAGAAGAATATGTATAGCCTTGAAGTGCTACCTAAGTAAGTCTACATAGGAGACTGAGGGCAAGTGAAGGACTTAGCTGCCTTACAATAGAGAAAAAGAGATTGAGGATTTGGAGAGAAAATCTGAATATTTTTATAATATAATAAGGAGTTTGATTCAAGGTCATTGATGCTGACACATACAGACTAACTGTTACAACCTCTTGCTTAACAATCAAGCTAGTATTTAATAATGTTTTAAACACAAATGAAGTTCTATAATTCTTTTCAACATAAGTTTACAACTATTAGCTCTCTTAATATTAATGCCTTTAACTTTTAAAGATTATACTTGGAAAATTGACATAATGATCACGACTTAATCAAAGAAACAGCAGAATTCTAGCCTTCCTAAAATACAGAGTGTAAGAGTTTTGTGTATGTTTAAAATGCCCTTTTCATCTGGCTAAAACTCTTTCCTCCAGATATGTTACATCTGATCATCAATTTTGATGGTGAGATGAGATTTAAAAATTACCCTACCATCTGGCGATCTTTCTAGCCTTCCTCCTGAGATGAGATTTCAGAGATGCTCATACCATAACAACATAGAACACTGATGTTACCACTCCCTGGACTGGTTTACTAATCAAAATGTTTCTCATGTCTCATCTCTCTGCACTCCTGCTTTTGCATATTTTATAACAATGAATGTTATATTAAACATGCAAATAATTGTTTTCTCTATAATTCAAATAACTTAAAAGAAGGTATATTGCTTTACTCGCTTTTTTTTACTACCCCAACACCTAATAAAACTTAGCATGTTGTTTTGCAAAGACACATTGAACAAATGAATCAATGAATTAAGAACTTGATTTCCCTTTTCTTTTAGCTAAACCTTTTTTATCCAATTAATCTCAAATTAAATGTCAGCTTCTATCCAATCGCATAGGCTCCTTCAGGCACTTACCATCTGAAAGATGAGTGTCTGAAATGCGTTATCAGGTATGGCAGTGTGAACGCTAATATGATGTTGTCATTTTCATTGTAAATAAGTTGAGGGCCATGTGAATGTAGTTACCTTAATCCTATTGAATCCTATTTTTACAAAGTATAGTAGATTTACGTAAGTGTCATTCCCTTTAATTATAGAGAGAGCAGTCATACCAGAAGTATACGATTGATAATGAGCCATAGATATCAAGACAATTAATTAATTAGTTTCTTCATCACTCAATTGCAAAAAACAAATAAACAAACATGATTTCTACTGTGAAAATAGAAACAACAACGAAAACACAGTTAGGTTTGGGGGTCTTTTTCGGGGTCAAAAATGCTTAATATATAGTGATTTTAAAAGAACATTCTATAAACCTGCTAGTATGTATTTGTCAGAATTCAAGTCTCACTGATATAAGAAGCAAAAAGAAGAGGTTAAGACCCCCAAGCAGCAAACAAAAGAAAGAGATAATTTGGATGGCGTTAAGAAAACCTCTATTTGGTTTCAAATATTTATAGTTGTTGTAATTTTGTTTGCCGTATTTGGAGCAATATAAGGTCATTTCAGTTAAATAATATTCACATTTATGAAGGTGAAAGAAAAGTCAGATCTCTACCTTCTTCACACGAATTACTATTGTCCCATGTAAATATAAGGTTTCCCATGCATCTGTTTCATAATCCTCCTTCCAGGATGACCAGCCAAAGAGTTAAACACCCTGACGGCTTTAACCAGCAGCCATGCACCAGGAGCCCTTCCTAGGACAGTTCAGTGACCAGACATGACGACGCCATTCTCAGAAGCAAGCTTGGAAGCGCCAGAGAACGTTCCTTTCCAGCAATTGAGCTGCCTGACTTGTATTCTAAAATTTAACACTAATCTAAAAAAGACCTTCTTCTTGATTTGCATTTATGATGTAAATATTTACATAGCACCAAGATTTGAAGAAAATCAAGGGTTTCCACATGTGAATGATCTTAGCTGAAAAGACTGTTCTGCCTTTATAATTTATGAGCCTGTTTGAGTCATATTTTGTTCATGTTTACTGTTCTTATGAAATAGACAACTAAGGTTTTTTGGTAAAGAAACGGGTGTATGCTTTCTTTCTAAACATGGTCCAAAATCCTCCTTTATTTCCATTTTCTTTACCCAATAATGTGGTAGGTACATTCAGAAATGTAGAACCTATGATACACATCAACTTACAATAGCAAAATTCATGTTGGAAGTTTGCCCATCAAGAAGCTTCATTTCCTTGGCTACCGTAAAACATTTAACCAATAAAAGATACAATTTTCATTCAAATGGAATGTTACATATGCTACTATTTTCTATTCTTCTTATGTAAGATAACTGAAAGCAATACAATTAAAATAAAACCTGTAAAAAGTAAAAGCTAGATAATTTAATCCCCTCCCCCTTAAAAAAAATCTAGTAGTATTCTAAAATATCATTCAAGCACGAGAAAGAAAGATTTTAGATGGTAAATGCAATGATGTAGTCCTCAAAGTGACAAGTTTTATATGATAAACAGAGCAAAAATGTTACATTTAAAAATATGTTTTTACAATTATTTCTTAATGACGTTATGTCAGTATCATCTAGTGTAGATTACAAGCATTTGGAAGTGGAGAGAAAGGATGAGTAAGGGGAAAATAGACAGACAATAGAAACAAAAATAATAATTTAAAAATTGTCTAAATGTTAAGTTTGCCTATCTTGAAAAGCTCTTAAACAGAGAACATTAAAAGAAAAACAAAAAGAAAGGAAACAGACGCATTCCATTATGCAATGAACATGGGCAACAGCTATCTTTAAATTGATAGAGTATGATACCAGTCATGTTAGTGTATTCGCCTTGCTCATTCATAACACATTCCACAGCATCTACCCTATCTAGAGTTTCTGGATCTGGCTGCCCTGGTATCACATGAATCCATCCATAGCCCTGAACATTGCTGTTTGCATTACAATAAACACAACTCTCAGATGAAAGAGGAATCCACAGGCCAAACTGAGCCAATCACATTATTTCTCTTAAGAATTTCAGGAACACAGAAAATAGTCAACCAATAGTGGATGCCAGGCAATGATATACTTTGGGGTTAAAGCTGCTAGCTTTGGGTTATTTAAGGATGATGAATAAGCAGAAGAAGCCATTCCCCTGACAGAAACAGAAAAGTACAGTTAAAAAAAGGAAAGAGGGTCAGAAACAGGAGATGTGTAAACTCTTGAGAGACATGGATTAAGTTCAATTCCAGGCAGCTTTCCAGTCTGACACCAATTTCTACTTATTTCCATTCCTTAAAGTCTTTGAGTCTGGGTTTTTTGTACAAAAATCTCCTACCTGGTCTTTGCTTCAGTAAGTTATGAATGCTTGCAATTAAAATTGTCTTGATTGAAATAAAAAAAGAGTAGTGTAGTGGTCTCTATTTCCTAATTGGAAGATGGTTTAACTTGGTTTACATTTAAGTAAGGAAGAGTGAGAAAATGGAAAAGTCTTGCTCCATGTAAAATGTTTTCTGGAATCAGCAAATTTAGGAAGAACTGTCTCCCTCCATTGCTAACTTTCTGCTGAGATGTTCCCTAAACAAGCCCTTCATGTTCAGTAGCTAAAATCTTTTTAGGGTCACAGCATGACCTGGGACTTCTGATCAAAAGAATAACTAGAAAGTAAAAGATGAGATAATAGAGATTTTTAGATTTTCCAATAGGGAAAGGTCACACTGAAATTAAGTGCAAATGCATCCAAGTTATTTTATTTATTTAAAATATGTCCCATTATTATTTTTTTAATTAAATAGGGTTTTAGATTGGTGACTTGAAAAGAATTGCAGTCTGTATTACAGAATAATATTATTGTCACTCATTTCCACAAAAAGAAATAATATTAGGATACATTTTAAAATAAATAAATTGACTTTTGTTAAGTGCCTAACCTTTGCTCATGCCAGGAGTTCAAAGGAAAATAAAATACACCCCCAGTAGAAAAGTAGCTCACAATTTACTGGATGAATACTGGTTCTAAAGTACAAAAAACACATTAAACATTGAAGTGATGCTTTAAAACTTGATAATTCGTTAACATTTGCTAGCAATTATGTTATAGTCAAAATTAGGTTGAGTTTTAAACAAAATATAAAATGTTATCTACTAACCTGAGATAATGAATCTTTCTTTAATAAAACTTTTTTGTGAAATATACTATCCAATGAACATTAAATAAAAAACAAATTTGGCTAATGATTTAACCAAGTGTTTATGAAATACTTAAATTCAACTGTCATAAAAATTCTACTGTCAGGCTGAAATATTTAATTCAGTATTCTCCTTGTGATCTCTTATAGATTAAATTGTGAAATACATAGAATTCTTTGCTCAATCATAAATCATATTGTGTGTTAATAAGCATCTAGCATTACTTTAGCACAAAAAAGCAATTAATTAGACATTTACTAATCCTCACTTCATTAATACTTAACTCAGTACCTAATATATAGTAGGTGCTTAATAAAAAATTATTGAGCAATGAATAACTCAAGAGTAAGCATTCCAAATGGGTTTTCTGTATTAGGCAATACACGAGGTAGAAAAAAATAGCTTTCTTTTAAAGTTTATCATTAACTTATCATTTTAATCATCTCATCAAAGTTCTTATATTCTTAAGAGATAATTATATATTTGGGAAAATGATACCAATATGAACAATTACTATACTTTTTGTCTTTTGCTTTCTTATGTTGCTTTAGGAGAGTGATGGTTAATATGATATTACCATCTACAAAGAAACCATGTAATTTAATAGGAATGTATTTTTTTGTGCACTGTCATATGGAACTATTTCACAGATGACCCTGGTAAAAATTTCAGACTCAATAAATAGAGAATAAATATATATACTTCCCTTTCTGTCATGCCAGCTTAAATTAGAAAGGCATGAGTGCTTTCAAAGAAAAATCAAGCAAACTTATGGTAGATATCTTCTTTATCAAACAAATTGCTGAATTATTTCAGAAGAGAAATCCTTGATCTTTAGACATAGATGGGCCAATCAGGGGACATAATTAAAAACAAATGTAATAAAATTAACTCAACATTCGGCAATATGTAGATTGTTTTTGTGCATTGGGCAGAGGTGAGGGAGAGAACATATAGACAACTAATAGTATTTAGCACAAGCAAATTTAGATAATTATATTTAGATATAAAAACAATCTCATGAAATAAACTTACAATTTCTTCAAGCTTCACAAATCCATTGACATTTCATAATATTTTGTTTCTTATAAAAAATGTACTGTTTTTGAAATTATAAACGTAATTCATGTTCATTGGAGATGGAACATAAGTATCCCTACATCAACCTTCCATATTTTCTCACATCAGTGTCTTGAATTTCTGTATGAAGTGATACCCTTCCCACATTTCCTGAGGAGTTCTCATACTTTCCTGAGTTTCGCTTGTCAACACTCACTTCAAAACTTAGGCCTCACGATAAAATATAAACTTATAATCTGGAAAATAATTTCAAAGATATGAAAATCATAATGTAAAATTTTCCCACAAAGAGAAGTTCAGGCCCAGATATCTTCATTGGTAAATTTATCTAACTATTAAAGAAATAAATGATATTTTTTATAGAAACTACTTTAGAACATAGAAAAGGAGGAACTATTTCACAATTCATTCTTGTAACCAGCGTAATCATCATACAAATACATGCTATAAACTTTACAGGACTGGAAAATTATAACACGTCTTATGCACATAGATATAATGATCAAAAACAAGATATTCATATATATGACATATGTATATATTTTCCAGTGGGAGTTATTTCATATATTCTATTTGAAATTAATTATCATTCCAAAGACAATTAATATAATTTATCACATTAACAAAAAGGGTAAAAAAAAAAAAGAGTATCTCTAGAGACAAGTATTTGATAAAATTTAACAACCATTTATACTAAACATTCTCAAAGAGCTAGGTATAGAAAGAACCTGGCCTAATTTCATAAAAGGCATCTACCAGAAAATCTACAGCTAACATTATATTCAAAAGTAAAATATGCAATGCTTTCTTTTTAGTGTTGGAAAAAGACAAGGATATCCACTCTCATCTCTTCTTTTCGTTTTTTTATTGAAGGTTCTAGCCAGTGCAATACAAGAGAAAATAATTAAACTTACAAAGATCAGAAGAAAAGAAGTAAAATTATTTTCATCATAGGTGACACAAATAAATCTAGAAAATTCAAAAGATAATCCACAAAAATATTAGTACTATTAAGTCAACTAGGAAAGATCACCGAATACCTGGTCACAAGAAACTAGAAATTTTTAAAATACCATTTACAATATTATCTAATATCATATGTGTTAAATCTTTTGGAGAAAAATGTATTATATCCTTGTGAGAGAAGTTTTTAAAGACATAAATAGAAATATTTTCTTGCTCATGGATTGGAAAACTCAGTATTATTCTTCCAAATTGATGTACAGCTTCAATGAAATAATTCAAATACCAGTATGCTTTCTTTTTGTGCAAATATAGAAACATTCTTTAAATCCATGTGGAAATACAAAGGACCTAGACTATGTAATACAAACTTTGAAAAGGAAAAAAAAATGGCAAACTATTTCAATTCATATACTAAAGCTGCAATAATCAAGATAGTTAGGTGTTTGTGCAAGGATGGGCATTGATTTATGACAAAGGCACCACTGCAATTAGGGAGGAAAGGATGAGCTTCCCAATAAATGGTGCTAGAATAATAGAATCTCTATTTTTAAAAAGAGAAATTTGATCTCTGCCTCATACCATATTTAAAATGTGAAACTTGAAACAATAAACGTTCTTGAAAAAATATAGGAGAATATCTTCAGGGCTTTGTGGAAGACAATCTCTTATGTAAGATACTAAAAAGTACACTTTGCGAAACCATTGGCATATGGAACAACATATGAAAAAAAAAAGACTCCGTTGTCCTGATTAATCAAACTACTTCACAATTTAACCATAAGCATCTGTACTGAAATTATTCTTCAGACATAATGGGAGTGTTTCTTAAATTTGTGTTATTTAAAACAAACTACACATTCCACAAAAACAAATTTTAGGTTTCACTGTGGATTGCAGAAAAAGCCACAATTTTTAAAAATGCTCTTTATTTTCAACACTACAATAAAAGAACATGAACAATTTAGAGTGTAAAAGCAGTAGCTCCTAAATACCCTAAATGCCTGTGATCAACACTGCTTACATTGTGTATCTATCCTTGGTTCACATACACACACACACACTCTACTTCTACATGATAATAAAATTTATTTACATCATGTTGTAAATGCAATTTATATAAAGAGGTGAATTAGAAATTGAATAACAAAGGTAAAATTTTCAACCAAAATTTATACATTTCACCCTAAATCTCAGATGTATTGTGTTATGAGCAAAAAATAATTCGAATATTATTTTCATAAAGGAATATTCAGATATTTAAAATATTTTTCTTATTGCTCACTCTATCTCAGAATTCTATAATGTCCACATTTCTTTTCAATGGGAAACAATGCTTGGATTTACTCAGCAGCAATCTCAGGCACTAACATTTGGACCATTAACTATGTGCCAGAAAATTTTGAGAGTCTGTTTCTACACCTGCTCACTTGCTTCTTATGAATTAAAAGGGGGAAAAAGCAGAGGATAATGGAGCATAAAGAGAATTCATTGGTGCTGTCATGCTCAGCAGAAGATTGACAACTGTGATGAAGAACTGAAATGTTTCAAATTATAGGGTCACAATGGGTAGGCTAGATACCAGGGCAAAGTTCACACAAGCACAGCACACTGTTATCTATATAATGTATATAATTCCTTAGTTACATTATAATAGGAACTCAATAAATAACTGAGCTTGACACACTTATTTCTGAGAATTACTTCGATATATAACAAGAAAAAATGTAAAATCAAAGTTTACAGGTGACTTTACCTTGGTAATGTATAAATTCATTTTATGTGCATAATTTTATTCTCTACTTTTAGAAGCAAATTTTAAAAATAGATCAAATATTTCCCACACCTGTTTTTAAAAAATATTTCCCACCACTTTTTTTTTTTTTTTTTAGGGGTGACAAAAACTTGATGCGAGATTATGAAATATCATGTGAACTACAGCTTCTAAAATATCTAGCTATTCAATTTCTTTAGTAAATTCCAAACTTTTAAAAAGTAAACAACACATTAAATCATAAGTAAGTGAAGAAGAAGATATATTTATTATTTTTATTGAGTGAATTTGGGAGTAAATGTTCCAATATGGGACGAAACACACACTCAGACACACTCGCACACCACATGTGTACATGAAATTAGAGAGTGTTGTTCCTGCTTGAAATCAAAGTTTAGTTGTTTCAATCTTCCCAGAGTACAAGGTTGGCTCTACTTATTACATACACAGCCTGCATGCATCGTCCATACTGAACACATTTTAAAATTTTCCAATTGTTATTTTTCAAGAAAACTTAAATCACAGTACTGTTATGCTACTGAGGTTAAAAAATTAAAAGTTAGTTGATTTTTAATGTTTAAGTTTAACTCTATGTTTAACTGGTACTAACTTATAATGAAAATGAGCAGAAAAAAACCCTGCCTATTTTCATATTGAATTTATATTTTGATATGTGATTTAGGCCATCATTTATATATACATAATAAAAATGTATACAAAATGCATAAATAGTATACATAAATATAAATATATTTATATATAAAATATATACCTCATCAAACATCAATTTATGAGATATGAAGAAATTCCATTGATTTTATGAGAAAAATAACTTGCCTTTTACCTAATAATTCCCAACCTTCCTCAAACCCACTTGAAAATTTATTATTACTACTTTAGCATATAGAATCAGTTTAAATAAATGCAAAACTTATCCAATCAGTTTTTTAAGTTTCCATTATTTTAATTAAAACCTTGAATTACAATAAATTCTCAGAGAAAAATAATCAAATCAATAAAATAATTTAACTTTCTAAAATTGTAAATAGCAAAATGGCATATTAGATATTAACAAAAGTATTTTCTATTTCTTGGATGAATACTGTTACTAAAGTAATTCTAACTTTTAATATGAGAATAACTCTAAAAATCATTAGCAGCAGAAATTACTAACTAAAATTAAATATTCCATCTTAAAATTTTTAAGTAATATAATATTTCCAAATATCTTCAAGAAAATTTTCCTTTGAAAATTTCTACAGAATATGAATGTATTTTTTAAATGGAATTATCATACACAGGTCAAAACTATGAGTCAGTGATTCATAAATGTATCTAAATTACCTGTTTGTTCAATTTTATAATCACTAATTTGAGATTTTCCCCCAGCCTGATGTTAAAACCTCGTACATGTTTTCTGGAAAGAAGTTTGGATTCTCTTTCATATTTACAAGGGGACAAGTGGGTTTTCACATCTTGCAAATATAATTCTGCCCTCTACCTGCTCCATGCTCCAACCCTGCCTAAGGTCTGCCGTCCTCCAGTTAGTGTAGAGTGGGAAAGGGACGTTTGACTCATATGCCCTTTGAGAAGCCTCTGTAACATCATTCTTCAAATCATAGGCCTTTTGATATTACTCCCAGCCTGCAGAGATGCCAGCCCCTGAAACACTTGGAGGTAACTAATTGAATGGGATGGCAGCTATGCAGCAGACTGTAGGAGACCAACTGATAGTGAATCATCGATATTTCAACCTGTACTCACTTGTTTCAGTCTTGTTTTTCTTTTCAAAGAGAATTACCACAAAGTGGAGAAAACTTAAATCTAACGCAGAGTGACAAATGGCATTTTTCATACCCCAAAGGAGAGGTTTTAAACCAATAGTAATGAGAAATAGCTGTTCTGAAAATGTGTCATGCTATTGTTGTTTGAGGGGGTTGGCATTTAAAAACCAATTGATAGGATTCACATAAAAATCCAGATTTCCATCTTCTTCTATAAAATCAGACTCTCAGAGAGCAGTGGGCTCATAGATTCATGTGGGTGGTAACACTAGGCTGAAGCTGAATGACAGATACTCCTTTTACGGTCTGAGTTCTTGTGTGTCCCCACATATGTATTTTGAAGTCATAACCTCCAATGCAATGGTATTTGGAAGTGGAACCATTGGGAGGCAATTAGTTTTAAGTGAGGTCATTAAGGTGGGACTCTCATGATGGGATTAGTGCCCTTATAAGAAGAGGAAGACTGAGATATCTCTCTCTCTCTCTCTCTCTGCTCCCCCCCCCCCGCCACACACACACGTTTGTACTCAGAAAAGACCATGTGAGTACACAGTGAGAAAGCTGCTGTCCACAAGCTGGGAAGACAGCTGTCACCAGGAATCAAATCTGACAGCACTTTGATATTGGATTTCCCAGCCTCCAGACTGTGATGAATATATTTCTGCTGTTTAAGCCACTCAGTCTATGGCATTTTGTTGTGGCAGCCCAAGCAGACTAAGACACTGCCTTAAGCCAAAAATGTGCTTTCCCATTTTTACACCACGCACAGAGAATATGCAAACACCATTACATCTGGCTGCCTCATTCATTTCTATTTCCTGACTCTCTTTGGAGGCATCTGGGTTGGCAGTGTATGCTTCATGGGGAAGTTAAACTCTCAATGGGCAGTCTCACTGCAGACACACTTCCGCATGCCTCATATTCCTCACCTCTAGCTCTTCACCCATTTTCTTAATAAGCCTCCTACTCATAGGAATTGGTCTTGCACCATGCTCATACCTCGGTACTTTATTTTTTGAATAGTGTTTCCCCAATCCTGAGACATTCCTTTAAAGCTAAGAGCAGATCTGAGATTCAGCAAAACATGCACAATAATGTTTAAAAAGTGGAATGTCAGAGGTATAGAGTATATGGCTGTTTTAAGTCTCTCCACAAAATCTAGGGCTTGAGCCCTCCAAAGCAGTTTTATTCAAAGATCTTCCATCCAATGGGAGATGCAGGAACATGTGTGTATTACTTCAGCCATCCAGACTGTAGTTATTGGACCACACACACACACACACACACACACACACACACACACACACACACACACACACACACACACATCCTTTCCAATAGAAAAAAAAATACTAATTTTGAGAGAATATAATTTTAATATATAATGAAAAGGAAGAAAATAGATTTCCTAACTTTCTCAAATTTATAAGCTTCTTGTTTCCCAATAATGCTAGTAATTTATTTTTGAGAGTTGAGTATAGTGTCCTTTTCCAGGCCTAAGAAAACAAGATAGTAGGCAATTTCTGAAGTAAGTTTCTCTTAGTGATGTCTTCCTGGTTATAGAAAAAAAGGCTTTGAGGTAATTATCTTAATTATGACTAAATTGTACTCTCAGTAAAGAGTCTCCATTTTCACAATTACTGTCCTGCAAAAGTCAAAGGGATAATTTCATTCTCCAAGTTATATAAATATACTATAATCGGTAAAATTATTTTTTAAAATTTTATGTTTTAATTGCCAAATAATAACTGTGTATACTTGTATTTATAGGGCATAATGTGATGTTTTGTTCTATCCACCAGCAATGAAAGAAAAACAATGTTACTACTAGTTGCTTTGAAAATTGTAAGTAGTAAAATATAATTATTAGGTATTTTTAATAACTCTCAATCAGCATTTGAAATTTACATTTCTTTAGAATAATTTTTCTTTGCTACATATACTTTTAAAATTATTCTTCTTGTTAATACAATACTGAACAAACATAGTGTTGGACATGTTGACTGAAATATAAGTAAATCACAATGTTTTACCTATGTTACCATAAAATCGGAATTCTATGTACATAAATCTTTAAGATATAACATAAATAGCAATATGTACTAATGCATCATAAACTAGCGTACATACAAATCAACTGAAGATCTTGTAAAATATGATTCCAATTTAATTCTATCTGAATCATTTGCATTTCTAACAAGCTCGCAGGTAATACTGCTAGAACTGTATGAGACCCCACTTTGAGCAGCCAGGGAATATGCATGTGCTTTAGGGCATAATCACGGGAGTGTCATAACTCCCAAACCTGAACTGTGTTTCAAAGGATTAGTAAGATTTTTCCATATAGAGAATATGGAGAAAAGTATTTCTGGAGAAAACTATTCTGCAGAAAAAATACAGACAGCCCAAGAAGCTCAAAACGCAAAGGCACTCCTAAGAGCAAGTATTCCAAGTATGGCTCAGCTTCATCACCCAGGGCAGAGCAAGTGTCACCTTCCTTAAAGGAGGCTACTACGTGGTCAGCTGCCCCTAGGCAGACTTCAGAAGTGGAATGTGCTCCTTCATCTTCACGTCAGTTTTCTGCCTTTTCTATGTCTCTCCATGTCCCTCATCCAGCTGCTTATTTCGTGCCTCTTTTTTTTCAATGGTTCTCCTCCTATCTGAAGAATTTAGGTATTTTATTAGGCTTCAGAAGTTTCCCTAATGAGAAGAGTTTATAGATGGCATTCTGGAGACAAAAACGCTTGCTGCACTCAAAGTAAAAAGGCAAATCTTATAGAATAATACATATTTATAGGGCTGAATAAAATTTAGAGATTTGCGGAAGTAAATTTGTTGACTCTCTATTAATGCTACAGGTTTTTTTCAGAGTGTAAGGCAATTATGCATGTTTTGTGGTGAAAACTGGAGAATAGTGGAACAGACAAATGTCTTCATTGTTCCAGCATTATTTGTTCTAACTTATTATCAAGAGCAGAAAGAGAGAACTTTAGAAGAATATTTCACGATGTTGCAGTTGGTCATTATCTATCAAGAGTCCAAATGTAGGTGAATATTCAGTATATCATTCTCAATGAGCAATGGATTCAGTTCAATTTAGACTTAAATGGCAACACTTTTTTGTCAGAGACAGTTTGCATATTCCAATATTCATTCTTCTCTGCCTTTTCATAACAAATCCTTGGTTACATTTCAGCCTTCCTTGATGGGTAATAGAGCTTAGACCTAAGCAATGAATTAAACCCTAGATATGGTAGAGGTTTGATTCAGAAAAAACTTGATAGAGTAGAGTTGTCATTCCAGCTCAATGTATCACTTTCCTGTAGATTTTCAGTATCAAACATTTGAGTCTTTACAATATGCTAAGAACTACCCTTTTTGTTTTAGGTATATTATCTAACATAATCCTCACAATGATCCTTTGAGATGAGAACTAAAGTTACCCCCATTTTAACAAGGAAGTGAAACTGAGTTCTGAGGAGCATAACTAGAGATGAGGCATAGATTTGAATCTAGTCTGAGGCTGCTAATGTAATTATGTTTATCATGCTTTATAATATCTCTTATTATTTTATTGGTTATAAATATTAATGACATTGACACCAAGTATTTATAATTGTGCTTTCTCCACCTTGTTATAAGTTTTCAGCAATGTCTACTTCCTTTAGTGTTTAGGTGCTTTTATGATTTTCCCCCTTAAAAAGATCAAATATATTTTTTGTTCAATTTATTCCTATTCTTTCTAGCATTTTATATGATATGTTTCTGGATGATCACTTGTAAAAATAACTAGGGTATCTTTTCAGTGAAGAAGGTTTTGAGATGATACCGTAAATGTCCTTGTGCAGGGTGAGATGGGGTAGAAGAAAGGAGAAAAGGATTAATGCCTAACATTATGGCCAGGTGATTACCTATGTCTTTATAGTGAAAGATAGCTGTAACCTTCCATTCTTGTGCTGAAAAAAAACAACAACAACACACATTTCATAGTTTTTCATGACTTTCAATCTCATTAATTAGATGTAAGGAGTAAAATTGACTGAAGTCTGAGATTGTTGGTTTCTGGGTTCATGAATTTGTTGTCCCACTGTTGACAGTAGCACCCATTCTGTACACCAGATGGCATGGTCTGCTCTAGCTAGAGAAGCATGAATCACCGAAATGAAAATTCATGAGGAAGAAACTGACACTTTCTTGCATTATTGCATTTGAAGCACATTATTTACATGGGATGTGGCTGCACATTTAAAATTTTATTTTGCTAAAAACACACATTTTATTAATAGCACATGCATGTGTATGTGTGTGCCAAACCAAATATATTCATTATTATATTTTGGTTTTACAAGTTCCATAAAACGTTTAGCATTAGAATTAATTACTTTATTTTTTAAATTTTATTTATTTATTTATATATTTTTTATTTTTTTAATTTTATTTTGTCGATATACATTGTGGCTGATTATTGCTTCCCATCACCAAAACCTCCCTCCCTTCTCCCTCCCCCTCTCCCCCCCAACAATGTCCTTTCTGTTTGCTTGTCATATCAACTTCAAGTAATTGTGGTTGTTATATCTTCTTCCCCCCCCTGGTTTTGTGTGTGTGTGTGTGTGTGTGTGTGTGTGTGTGTGTGTGTGTGTGTGAATTTATATATTAATTTTTAGCTCTCACCAATAAGTGAGAACATGTGGTATTTTTCTTTCTGTGCCTGACTTGTTTCACTTAATATAATTCTCTCGAGGTCCATCCATGTTGTTGCAAATGGCAGTATTTCATTCGTTTTTATAGCTGAGTAGTATTCCATTGTGTAGATGTACCACATTTTCCGTAACCACTCATCTGATGATGGGCATTTGGGCTGGTTCCAACTCTTGGCTATTGTAAAGAGTGCTGCGATAAACATTGGGGAACAGGTATACCTTCGACTTGATGATTTCCATTCCTCTGGGTATATTCCCAACAGTGGGATAGCTGGGTCATATGGTAGATCTATCTGCAATTGTTTGAGGAACCTCCATACCATTTTCCATAGAGGCTGCACCATTTTGCAGTCCCACCAACAATGTATGAGAGTTCCTTTTTCTCTGCAACCTCGCCAGCATTTATCGTTCAGAGTTTTTTTGGATTTTAGCCATCCTAACTGGGGTTAGATGGTATCTCAGTGTGGTTTTGATTTGCATTTCCCGGATGCTGAGTGATGTTGAGCATTTTTTCATAATTACTTTATTAAATATTTTTATGCTCATAAAACTTAGCACTCTTAAGAAGTGATAGTGAAGAAGTTATAGATGCTTTACTAGAGGAATAGCTAGCTATATGATACAGGTGTACTGTACAGGAGAGAAGTGGCCTCTCTGAAAATTATGGTATGTCTGATAACAGTCATGGTGTGACACTCCTGTACCTCTACCCCTGGAATTTACCAGAATGTTTTGGTGCTTCTAAGTGTCTCCTTGGATGAAGTTTTGCTTATCTGCTAAGAACAGGAATGGATTCTTCCAAATCTTGGCTTTACCATTCAGTTGACGTGTGTCATATGGAGTGACTTATTTATCTTTCAGCTTTCTTGTCAGAAAAATGGTGGTGATAATAATTGTACCACTTTGATAAAATTGTAAGAAATTAGTGACTTAGCACATACAAGATTTAGACTAGAAAAAACATTCAATAAATATTAGCTATTAGTAGTCACAGCAGGAATAATAACCGTAATAGTAACAGCAGTAGTAGTATTCTAAAGATCAAAAAAAGAAAAGAAAAGAAAAGAAAAGAAACAACAAGAAATTTTTAACAAGAAATTTTAGGAAAGAGAGAGTACATATTTTACATGCCAGGCAATCAATTCCAATATATTCGGTTTTAACTTCATTTTAGAATTGACCATACATGATCTCATTTTTTAAAATTATGTAGAAATTCCCAAAGCAATGAACTCTCCAGCCAACCACAAGTTTGTCTAGGATGTTAGTTTTTGGTCTCTACTTCCTACCTTCAAATAGTCTCTATTGGGGTAGTTAGGTCAAAGAAAAGCCTTTCTAAAATCACCACATGACCTGTCAGGCAGTCTTAGTAACACCACAAAACACTGTCCTAAGTAACAGTTGTGAAAATGATGCATGTTGGAGTGACTCATTACTGAGACAATATTAGTTCAGAAAAACCTTGAAAGTGAGACTTGAGTGTAATATTGTACTACTATAGTTACACTTACGAATGAGATTTTTAAAAAACAACATGAAGAATTTGGCATAAAATGCCTCAGTTTGTGTGGAAATATAAAAAAAATATTGTCTTCCTTGTAAAAAAGAAGGACGTTCTTATCTTTGGAATAATTTGCATGTGGAACAGCATTCCCTTTTAAAAACGAGAGAATTCACAATCTTTATTCAAACACACAAATTGTATCATCGCCCTTTAATTACATATAATGAATAACATATTTGAATTTTACCCTGCATGAAAATACTTAAAATTTTTATGTTATTGACTAGGATGTACAATGCACACGTTTCTTCCGATTGCAGAATGATTTACTATAATTCGTAAGTCTCATTCATGATAAATATTACAGATAAGTAGTGTGAAAAGAGGATTATATAAGCATATCTAATTTTAGCTGTAATAAGAAATTGAAGTTCATGTTACTAAGCATTAAATCTCATAGGCCAAATAGTCAGTAGCGTGGTGGTAGATGTGGATTTAGGGAACTAGTGTTCAAGTTTGGCATTAATCTGTAACCTCAAAAGTTGTAGCTGGAGGTAAGTAAAATAATGCACATTGCTTACCATTGTGGTTCACACATTTACAGAGATTCTGATAAAAAGAATGTGCTCAATATTTGTGAAAAATGAATGAATGAATATATTCTATGTATGGGAGTACTCTTTATGGGCAGTTTGGCTATTATCTTATTTATGGTCAGGCAAATCCCATAGTCCCATCATATGTACAGTGCTCTTTATGTATCCTGGGGGAAGTTTCTCTAATCTAACCTTTAATTTTCTTCCTCTTCCTCTTCGTGTTCATCAGTCACAGACAAAACTGAAAAGCTACATTTATAAAATAGTAAATTCCTTTTGTTTGAAGTATATGGGAGTAAGTAGAATGCAGTATTTTTAGAAGCTTGTTACTGTAGTTAATACCATAAATGTAATAACTCCACTATTTGGGTATTTGAACTCAGCATCATGAAAGTAAATTTTATGCTTAACCAGGTCCTCTGTTTCAAAGTTTCTCACAGACTGACATTGAGATGTGGGCTCTCAGAGTCTTCAGTTTTGTCTGAAGGCTCAACTTTCATGCTGCTCTGTGGGTCAGGCAACATTCCATTCCTCTCAGGCTTTTGGACTGAGGACCTCATTTCTTCTCTGGCTAATGCCTGGAAGCACCCTCTGTTCTCTGTGGTGTGGCCATCTTCAACATGACACGTGTCATTAGCAAAGTGTGCAAACCACAGCAACAGTAGAATTGACTAGCAAGATGGAAGTCACGATCTCTTGAAACCTAATCAGAAAAGTGACATCCTCTCACCATTGTCATATTCTATTGGTTAGAAACAAGTTATTCAAGGGGAGAGTATTGCATAAAGCTGTGAATCCTAGAAGATGTGGATCATTAGGGGCCATCTTAAAGTCTTCTTAGCATGGTATGATTTGTTGAATTTGTCTTTAAATTACCAGGCCTTATTTTGTGCTCAGCACAAAGATTAAAAACACTTTTAGCATATAACTTATTATTTTGTGAACTTAAATTGTATCTGGCTGCTTATATTGGTTTAATTCAAGCTGTTTCACAATATAAAGGATGGGGATAAATTATATAGAGAAGAAGAAAATCTGCTTTAAAATCAGCAGCAGGAAAAGCTGCTATTGCTTCTGCTCAAATCCAAGAAATTTGGAGGGCAAAATTACCTTTCTTGTTCATTTTTTTTTTCTTTTCTTTTTTTTTTTTTTAATTTTATTTTGTCGATATACATTGTGGCTGATTATTGCTCCCCATCACCAAAACCTCCCTCCCTTCTCCCTCCCCCCCTCCCGCCCAACAATGTCCTTTCTGTTTGCTTGTCATATCAACTTCAAATAATTGTGGTTGTTATATCTTCTTCCCCCCCCCCGGTTTGTGTGCGTGTGTGTCTGTGTGTCTGTGTGTGTGCGTGTGTGTGTGTGTGAATTTATATATTAATTTTTAGCTCCCACCAATAAGTGAGAACATGTGGTATTTCTCTTTCTGTGCCTGACTTGTTTCACTTAATATAATTCTCTCAAGGTCCATCCATGTTGTTGCAAATGGCAGTATTTCATTCGTTTTTATAGCTGAGTAGTATTCCATTGTGTAGATGTACCACATTTTCCATATCCACTCATCTGATGATGGATATTTGGGCTGGTTCCAACTCTTGGCTATTGTAAAGAGTGCTGCGATGAACATTGGGGAACAGGTATACCTTCGACTTGATGATTTCCATTCCTCTGGGTATATTCCCAACAGTGGGATAGCTGGGTCATATGGTAGATCTATCTGCAATTGTTTGAGGAACCTCCATACCATTTTCCATAGAGGCTGCACCATTTTGCAGTCCCACCAACAATGTATGAGAGTTCACTTTTCTCTGCAGTCTCGCCAGCTTTTATCGTTCATAGTCTTTTGGATTTTAGCCATCCTAACTGGGGTTAGATGGTATCTCAATGTGGTTTTGATTTGCATTTCCTGGATGCTGAGTGATGTTGAGCATTTTTTCATATGTCTGTTGGCCATTTGTATATCTTCCTTAGAGAAATGCCTACTTAGCTCTTTTGCCCATTTTTTAATTGGGTTGCTTGTTTTCTTCTTGTAAAGTTGTGTGAGTTCCTTATATATTCTGGATATTAATCCTTTGTCAGATGTATATTTTGCAAATATTTTCTCCCATTCTGTTGGTTGTCTTTTAACTCTTTTAATTGTTTCTTTTGCTGTGCAGAAGCTTTTTAGTTTGATATAATCCCATTTGTTTATTTTTCCTTTGGTTGCCCGTGCTTTTGGGGTCGTATTCATGAAGTCTGTGCCCAGTCCTATTTCCTGAAGTGTTTCCCCTATGTTTTCTTTAAGAAGTTTTATTGTCTCAGGGTGTATATTTAAATCCTTAATCCATTTTGAGTTGATTTTAGTATACGGTGAGAGGTATGGATCTAGTTTCATTCTCCTGCATATGGATATCCAGTTATCCCAGCACCATTTGCTGAAGAGGCAGTCCCTTCGCCAGTGAATAGGCGTGGTGCCTTTATCAAAGATCAGCTGGCAGTAAGTGTGTGGGTTGATTTCTGGATTCTCTCTTCTATTCCATTGGTCAGTGTGTCTGTTTTTATGCCAGTACCATACTGTTTTGGTTATTATAGCTTTGTATTATAGCTTAAAGTCAGGTAGTGTTATGCCTCCAGCTTTATTTTTTTTGCTGAGCATTGCTTTGGCAATTCGTGGTCTTTTATTGTTCCATATAAATGTCTGAATAGTTTTTTCCATTTCTGAGAAAAATGTCTTTGGAATTTTGATGGGGATTGCATTGAATTTGTATATCACTTTGGGTAGTATGCACATTTTCACTATGTTGATTCTTCCAATCCAAGAGCATGGGATATCTTTCCATCTTCTTGTATCCTCTCTAATTTGTCTCAGCAGTGGTTTGTAGTTCTCGTTATAGAGATTTTTCACCTCCTTGGTTAACGCAATTCCTAAGTATTTTATTTTTTTGGTGGCTATTGTAAATGGGGATGCTTTCTTGATTTCTCTTTCTGCATGTTCACCATTGGAGAAAAGAAATGCTACTGATTTTTGTGTGTTGATTTTGTATCCTGCTAATGTGCCGAAATCATTTATCAATTCCAAGAGTTTTTTTGTAGAGGTTTTAGGCTGTTCGATATATAGGATCATGTCATCTGCAAACAGGGACAGTTTGACTTCATCTTTTCCAATCTGGATGCCCTTTATTTCCTTCTCTTCTCTGATTGCTCTGGCTAGTACTTCCAACACTATGTTGAATAGGAGTGGTGAGAGTGGGCATCCTTGTCTGGTTCCTGTTCTTAAAGGAAAAGCTTTCAGCTTTTCCCCATTCAGGATGATATTGGCAGTGGGTTTGGCATATATGGCTTTAATTATGTTGAGATACTTTCCCTCTATACCTAACTTACAGAAGGTCTTTGTCATGAATGAGTGCTGAACTTTACCAAATGCTTTTTCAGCATCTATAGATATGATCATATGGTCCTTGTGTTTGACTTTATTAATATGGTGTATCACATTTATTGATTTGCGTATGTTGAACCAACCTTGCATCCCTGGGATGAATCCCACTTGATCGTGATGAATAATTTTACGTATGTGTTGCTGTATTCTGCTTGCTAGTATTTTAGTGAGGATTTTTGCATCTATATTCATCAAGGATATTAGCCTGTAGTTTTCTTTTTTGGTTATATCTTTACCTGGTTTTGGTATCAGGATGATGTTTGCTTCATAGAATGAGTTTGGGAGATTTGCGTCTGTTTCAATCTTTTGGAATAGTTTGTAAAGAATCGGTGTCAATTCCTCTTTGAATGTTTCATAAAATTCTGCTGTGAATCCATCTGGTCCTGGGCTTTTCTTTGTTGGGAGCCTTCTGATAACAGCTTCAATCTCCTTTATTGTTATTGGTCTGTTCAAATTTTCTACGTCTTCATGGTTCAGTTTTGGGAACTTGTGTGTGTCCAGAAATTTATCCATTTCCTCCAGATTTTCAAATTTGTTGGCGTATAGTTGTTTATAGTAGTCTCGAATGATTCCTTGTATTTCAGATGAATCAGTTGTAATATTGCCTTTTTCATTTCTAATTTTTGTTATTTGAGTCTTCTCTGTTCTTTTTTTTGTTAGCCATGCTAATGGTTTGTCAATTTTATTTATCTTTTCAAAAAACCAACTTTTTGATTCGTTGATCTTTTGAATTGTTTTTTGGTTTTCAATTTCATTCAGTTCTGCTCTGATCTTAATGATTTCTTTCCGTCTGCTAACTTTAGGTTTGGATTGTTCTTGTTTTTCTAGTTCTTTAAGGTGAAGTGTTAGGTTGTTCACTTGCCATCTTTCCAGTCTTCTGAAGTGAGCATTTAATGCAATAAATTTCCCCCTCAATACTGCTTTTGCAGTATCCCACAGGTTTTGGTATGATGTATCATTGTTTTCATTAGTTTCAATAAATTTTTTGATTTCCTGCTTGATTTCTTCTTGGACCCATATGTCATTAAGTAGAATGCTGTTTAATTTCCATGTGTTTGTATAGTTTCCAGAGTTTCGCTTGTTATTAATTTCTAGTTTTAATCCATTGTGGTCTGAGAAGATACATGGGATAATTCCAATTTTTTTGAATTTATTGAGACTTGCTTTGTGACCTAATATGTGATCTATCCTGGAGAATGATCCATGTGCTGATGAGAAGAATGAATATTCTGAGGTTGTTGGGTGGAATGTTCTGTAGATATCTGCCAATTCCAATTGGTCTAGAGTCTTGTTTAGATCTTGTGTTTCTCTACTGATTCTTTGCCTAGATGATCTGTCTAATATTGCCAGTGGGGTGTTCAGGTCCCCTGCTATTACGGTATTAGTGTCTATTTCCTTCTTTAGGTCTAATAGAGTTTGTTTTATAAATCTGGCTGCTCCAACATTGGGTGCGTACATATTTATGATTGCTATGTCTTCTTGATGGATCAGTCCTTTTATCATTAAGTAGTGTCCCTCATTGTCTCTTTTTATGGTTTTTAGTTTAAAGTCTATTTTGTCAGATATAAGAATAGCTACTCCAGCTCGTTTTTCTTTTCTGTTTGCATGGTAAATCTTTTTCCATCCTTTCACTTTTAGTCTGTGTGAATCTTTATGGGTGAGGTGGGTCTCTCGTAGGCAGCAAATAGTTGGGTCCTGCTTTTTGATCCAGTCAGCCAGTCTGTGTCTCTTAATTGGGGAATTTAAGCCTTTTACATTAAGAGTTGTTATTGAAAGGTGTTGATTTATTCCTAGCATTTTATTGGTTGTTTGGTTGTCTTAGGTGTCTTTTGTTCCTTGCTTTCTGATTTACTGTTTGGTTTCTGTGTTTGTTGGTTCCTTAGGTTGTAGATAGCGTTTTTGTTAGCTTGTATTCTCTTCATGGATGCCATTTTTATTATACTAGCAGGTTTAGATTTTTCTTGGGTTTTTATGGCAGTGGTAGTTATTTTTCAGGAACCAAACCCAGTACTCCCTTGAGGATTTCTTGTAAGGGTGGTCTTGTGGTAGTGAACTCCCGCAGTTTTTGTTTGTCTGAGAAATATACTATTTGCCCCTCATTTCGGAAGGATAGCCTTGCAGGGTAGAGTATTCTTGGCTGGCAATCTTTGTCTTTTAGTATTTTGAAAATATCATCCCATTCCTTTCTAGCTTTTAGGGTTTGTGATGAAAAGTCTGATGTTAACCTGATTGGGGCTCCCTTATAGGTGATTTGACGCTTCTCTCTTGCAGCTTTTAAGATTCTCTCTTTGTCTCTGAGTTTTGCCAATTTGACTATGACATGTCTTGGAGAAGGCCTTTTTGGGTTGAATACGTTTGGAGATCGTTGAGCTTCCTGGATCTGAAGATCTGTGATTTTTCCTATACCTGGGAAGTTTTCTGCCACTATTTTGTTGAATATGTTTTCAATGGAATCTCCATTTTCCTCCCCTTCTGGAATACCCATGACTCGGATATTTGAGCGCTTGAGGTTGTCTGATATCTCTCTCAGATTTTCTTCCATGTCCTTGATTCTTTTTTCTTTCTTTTTGTCTGCTTGTGTTATTACGAACAGCCCATCTTCAAGTTCAGAGGTTCTCTCTTCAACTTTGACAAGCCTGGTGGTTAAACTCTCAGTTGTGTTTTTTATTTCATTGAATAACTTCTTCAGTTCAGCAAGTTCTGCTACATTTTTTTTCAGGACATTGATTTCCTTGTACATTTCCTCTTTCAGATCCTGTATACTTTTCCTCATTTCATCATGATGTCTAGCTGAGTTTTCTTGTATCTCATTCAGTTTCCTTAGAATTATCACTCGAAATTCCTTGTCAGTCATTTCAAGGGCTTCTTGTTCTATAGGATCTAGAGTTTGAGATTTATTAACTTTTGGTGGTGTACTTTCTTGATTTTTTGTATTTCTGGTATCTTTTTTTTGGTGTTTATTCATTGTGGCCGGGGGTTTCACAGTCCACCGGTTTGAGACTAATGACTAACTAGGATGTTGCTGTGGTTGCCAATTTCGTATGGCTGCCTCCCTGACTGCTCAGTTGTCCTCTAGTGCCTTGTGTGTGTGGTTGCCTCAGGTCTTGGGCTTCTCCGGGGAGCCACCTTTCTGGTCAGCTTGGACTCTGCTGGGCTGGTGGATCACGTACCACAGGGTGTGTGATCTCTGTTGAGCTTTCACTTCCTGTGCAGGACTTCTCCCTGTTCCGTGTGCTCTGGCCCCGGCTGTTAGATCGTGTAGTGGCGACCCCACCGGGTGTGTGGTTTCTCTCGAGTCTCCGCCTCCCTGGCCGCACGTCTCCCCACTCTGTGCGCACTGTGTTGGGCTGGGGCGTGTCTTCTGCACCCCTCGTCTATCAGATGGGCCTTCAAGACCCTGCTCGGCACCGCCTCGCCCAGGAAGTCTACCAGGTTTCTGCTAGGCACAGTCGACCGGTCGCTCTGGGTGCCTTTGTAGCACTACGTAGATCTTTCTCGGGTCTTGTTCACCTTTGTATCACCCCCGGTATTAACCGAGTCTAGCGCCCACCTGCCGCCTGCTCTCCAACAGGTTCAAGCGGACCTGGGAACTCTCCTACCACACTATTCCCAACCAGAAATTCGTTAGGCTTTTTTCCAAACTGGTGGCCGCAGAGATGGTATCTGCCTCCCAGTAACAGGGAGTTTACCTGGGGCCGGAGTCCAGGGTATGGTGGAGTGACAGTTGGCCCTCCCGTACTTCCTTGCCCTCCCGACACTGGCCTGGGACGCCCCCCCCGCCACCAGCCCTGCCAGAGAACGGTGGAGGGAGTGGGAGGGGAGGCCGGTCCGCAGGCTCCAGAAAGCCCCATGCCAGGCCAAGCAAGTGGGAGGGCTCAGTGATGGCCGAGCTGGGCGGGGCTGCCCGCACCTGGGAAAATGGAGGCAGCACCGGGGTGGTGAGTGGCCTGGTGGTGCAGGCGGGAGCCTGGTGGGCATCTGCCCCCCGAACAGAGCTGGGCCAGGGGTCACTCACAGTGCTGTGCCAGTTCTGGCGCTCACTCTCTGTCTCTGGTTTGCCTCCTTCCCCGTTCTCGGCCGCTGCCGCCTCGGGCTGTTCAGTCGCGGCGCGGCTCGGGCGCTCCCAGGAATCTTCTTTAATGCTGGCCTGAAACCTCGAATCCTGAATAGGGCAGCTGGCTGCCTTCAGCGCGGCCCTGGCCTCCGGGATCCTGGCTGCATCCACAGCAGCCCTGGTGCCATGTTCCCTATTTCGAGACTCGCTTTTGCAGCTAAGAAACAGTTCTTTTCCTGCTCCACACTTCAAAGCTGTTGCCTGTAAGTGAGGCAGCCTCTCCTGCCGGGGGCAAAGTGGCGGTCACCCCCCACGACCGGCCAGCAGCAGCGGTCCTCCCTTAAGAGATGGCGAGAGGAATGTCCACAAGTTTCCCGGCTGCCTGAGGCCCAGTGGCCACCTTTTCCACCTCAGCTACTCTGCGCCAGCCACCGCAGCCGCCTCCATCTTTAACCCTCTTGTTCATTTTTTTGCAAGACCATACTCTCTGGAAATTTAGTAGACATAAACTAAATGTATGTTAGAGGATGTAAGAATATGTTTAAGTTGCTTATATATTTGTTCCTGTTTGCCATTGTTTCTTCAAAACCTTGAAGATTTGCTTTTTTGGTGGTTTGGGGGTTCAGGAATTACTTTGATCTTTTTCTCTTTTGTAAAGAGATGACAATATAACCAGGTAATTCAAAACCGCTATTAGTGGTTACTCACTATTTTAAAGTCCTAATTTCAATGACATGTTAGACTTGTTTCTTATGTAGGTAAAAATAACATTGAAATTAAAATAATAATTTATAAAGCTTTTAAATCCTACTTCCCCAATGATGCCTGATTATTTGAGAATTCTGAAGATCCTTATGTAAATAAGATGCTGTATTTCTATTCTTGATTTCAAAAAACTTGTAATAAAATTCTGAAAAGTTTCCTAAAGGAATTTTCCCACATTGTTCTGATTTTATGATGAATCTCTCATAATCATTCCCCATATCCAAGATTGGTAAATTTTCAATGCATTTTGTGGAAAACTTTCCCCCCTCCCACCCTCTCTAATTTCCTTTCTTCCTTTTCCTTCTTTTTTTACAAAATAAGTATAATAATATATGGTGTTTTTCCCTGATCTTTTTTTCCTTTACTTTGCACATCACATTTATCAAAGTATTTTTGAAAAAATTTAATTGGCTTCCAAACATTCCTTTGTGTGAATGTAACATAATTGAGTTAATTTTAGAATTAAAATTATTATTGTGTTTTATTATTTTAAGTAACTATGCAAAAAACAATTATGAAAGTCTTTGCTCTGGGAGGACTCCTAAGAGGGTCATAAAAGGCCATAAAATTTAAAGTTTTGTTGGAAATTCAGATTTTCCAGCCAAAAGGATGTAAGTTTAAGCTTTTACCAGAAGTGGGTTAGGATACCTGCTTTGCCATTTTCTAATCACACTATGTATTTCTATTTTTAATTTTTTGCAATTTGATTTACATTCTTTGATTATTGGTAACTGGATGTTTATGTATAGTTATTAGTCAGTTGTATTTCTTTATTTCATTGTCTTATTTTGGCTTAGTAACACTTATTTTTGTTTTCAGTTTTCCGACTTATGGGACATTCTAATATTTATATATTGAGGCACATTTTTGTTATTTCCATTGTTTTTCAGAATGATATGTCATTTACTATCTTTACAGTCATTAAACATTCACCTATATTTTATCCATTTATTTATCTTCTTGTAATTTTTTTAGACTGTAAACTTGGCATGCAAACACACATTTGTATGTAAACATACAGACACATAGTATATCATGTAAGTGTATGTCTTGATTTTTTCCCCAAATGGACAAATTATTTAGCAGTTTTTGGTGAATACTCAACTGATTCTCTATTGGTATGTAGTAATTGCCCAGCAGGGGCAAGAGCTCACCCATGCACACACACACGCACACGCACACACGCTAGCATTAAGTACAATTAACACAGAGTTAACACATGCACAGGTCATTTCAATGCAGTATTTTCTGTCTCATTGGTTTGCCTGGTCAATTATTTTACCAAAATATCACACCCCACTGTTTTACTTAATGTAACTTTACTACATGCTTTGATTTCTTGTAGAATAAATCACAATGTGTTGTTATTCTTTTGCAGGCTATTACTTCATTTCATGTATTTGTGAGGACTCCAACAGTTGCAAAATAGAGAAATAAAGTTAATTTAGCTTATGCAAGAAAAAAAAAAAGGATTTATTGGTGTTTTTATCTAGGAATCCCAAGCTTAAATGGCACCTTCAGGTTGTCATCCATCTGTCTCTCTCCTACACTCCTCCCTTTAAGTGGGCTTCATCCCCCCTTCTTTAGACAGCCTTATTTCTTATCCTGGGAGTATATGGCCTCTGACAGATCCAGGCTTACATCAGCCCAGGGAGCCATTCTGGATTAAAGATGGTCTCTCTGTCTCAATGTTTTGTATAAAAGCTCAAAATTTTATCTGATCCCTGTGTCAGTAACTGTGGCTTGAAGAATAAAGTACTTTTTATTGGCCAAGCATGACTTAAGTTCTTACTACTAAAACTAGTGACAGAGTTCAGTGATTGGGAGCCCCACTAGAGTCTCATGGATGGGGTGTGTACCTTCTCAATGTAAAAAGAAGTAGAGAAGGAATCTAGCAAAACAAAAACAGGAGATGTCATGGTAGAGCTGTAGAAGTGAATATGTTATATTATAGTTTTATATTTTGTCTATTTTGCACAAATTTAACTATTTTTAATAAAATAATTTTGCATGTAAGAAGTGGGAAACTTGACTATAGGAAACAATTCCTCTTCATGTGAGTATTTATTTCTTTTTTGCTTTTCTAGTGAGATGTGTAGAATTTATATACAATCATTAATATCTTTAGGGTAACATAGCAAAATATTTCCCTTTTGCACTTTTTGTACATCTAAATAAATTTTAATAGTTAACTAGAATGAAGTGCTAAATAGCAATACCATCACATAAGCTGATTCAAAACAACATTATACAGTAAAAAAAAAAAAAATCAAAACTGAGAGCAGTTCATATAGTATCCACTTTGGCAGAATACCATATTTTCCCATTGTGCATAAAGATATTGGCACATGATGTATATAATTTCACCATAAGTTTCTCTGTAACAGAAACCAAACATACTCTACTTCCTGGAAGCTAAGTCTGAATAGTCAAATTATGAAGGTATGTTATGAAAACCTGGCTGAAAGTAAATGTAAGATTTTAGAAGATTTTGTATATGGCAGTGTAAATATAATTCTGTAGAACTTAGACTCAACTCAACTTATTTAAAATAAGTAAAGGATTTAGATTAAAAGAAATAAAGTCTACTTTTAGTTTTACCTTTCACTTCAAATGGTAGAGTCACATTCGCCATTACATTACTTTTACGTAATGCATAACAGTTTTTACAGAATGGAAACTAGGATGCATACATGCAAAAATATAAACTAGTTTTTAAAATAGCTCCAAATTAGCGACTTTTTCTTTCTTTAATTTCTCACTTTTTAAGAGATTTTCGGTTTGTTCACTACAAAAGCGTTCTCATCATTTCACCTGGGATGTGTAATAACACTTATCAGAGAATGGATTGTGATGATAGTAAGGAGGTGACCCAATTAAATTTAATTATCAGATGCTGTTATTTTTAAAGCTTATCCTTGTGTCTTCTGTACTGCGATTTCCCTAGGGATTTCACTCTAGTCTAAAGGATTTGAAGAAGACAAATTCCTCCCTCTCCTTTGATTCTCATCAAGAATCTTGGTTTGTGAAGCAGTCAAGGAAATAAAAACTCCTATCCACTCTTAGAAATATGCTTCTCTTTGGCAAGGCTTTTAATGAAATCCGGGCTGTATTTAAAGCCATAGTAAGCAAATATTTAATTTTTTAAAAAGTTATATTAGTTTACATTTAGCTAAAATTGTGTAGCTATGTAAAGGCATGGGAATTGTCTTTAATATTAAAGTGCTATGTTGTGAAAAAAAGGGATAAAAGCAATAAATAAAACCAGTAGATGACATGGCATAGCCTGCACAATGAAGGTGATCTCCAACAATAGGAGCTGCTCCTCACTGAAGTGGTTGCTAATTTAATTTAGAGGGATGCACAGGGAAAAAATTGGATTAGATGGTCTCTAAGTTCACAATAGATCTGAGCTCCTACTGATTTAGCCTTTAGTGAGCCAGAAGAGAATCTTAAATTTCTTTTGTAACACCATCATGTGCATCATAGCTTCCAACATTTTGTTAATACCTACTATTTAATGATCTGGTTTTATAATCCAAAACTCTCATATAAGAAAAAATATTAAACACATCGTCTTATAAACTCTTTTGATACAGCTAATGTCAGTTTTGTTTTATGTTGTTGGCTTGTTTCATTCTATTTTCTTCTGGAAACAATAAGGAAAAATACATTACTGAGCATGCAGTCAGAGAAAGCCTCATAGAGGAGGTAGGATACTTTTAGTTTGGCAGTGAATTATGAACATTACCTTAGAAATACTCAAAAAGCCAACTTAATAAATTAATATGCATACTATCCAACCACTGAAAAAATAGGGACTAGATGAATATATGGACAAAGGCCCTAGTTCTATAACTTCTTAGAGAGAGACCCAACATCACAAAAATAACAGCATTAAAGTCCATCTTTTAAATTAATTTTATATTTTGAATTTACTTTGTGCACTGTTCAACAGTCACTGAATTTCCTTGTCTTGAGTACTAAAGAAAAAAAAAGAAAAAGAAAAGAAAATACTAGTAAGCATTTCAACAAAGTCATAATTTCAAATTCTAGAAGTGGGACTTGAAGAATGCATACCAGCTAATGAACTGTAGATGAGTGATGTTTATTACTTTCTTATTGTTAACAAATAACAAGAAATCTTCTCAACAGAAGGATCTTAAAATATATGAAAGTGATCACATCCAAAGAAGTAAGAAGTTTCCTTTGATGCTGTCCTGGTTACATGAGTTGGATTGTCCTGCATAGATTCTCATCATACACTGGTCAGACAATTAATTTTGAACACGGCTTCATTTGTTCATTTGCAAGTAAATATCAGTTTATTAAAAAAATGAAAACAAACAAAAAACACCATCTTTAACTCTTGACCATAAGGTTCTCTCTGACTGAGAATTTCATTAACAATTTCAAAATTTGTAAAGAAAGAAAAAAAGATTAAATTAGAATGCCTAATTTGTGGTTAAGTGTAAATGTATGGTTTCTCTTCATCCTTTAATTACTTGAAGGCTTTGGTGGTAGGAGTAAAAGAGAGAAACAATTTATTATACTGTGTAACCGAATATTTAAAATGCACAGAAATATGGTGGAAATAATTCTGGAGAGAGGATAACAATATATGGGTTTTAGTCTTGGCTGTGTAACAACTAACTACGTAATGTTGAAAAGTTATCTCACTTAGTTATAAAATTTTATGATCTGTAAAATGGGAAATTAACTAGATAAGTTATTTTCAAACTTATTTTCTCCGCAAAAGTACAGCACCCAGATCTTTCTCCTAGAGAGAAGTTTCCCAAAGAATTAGTCAGCTGACAGTCTCCAGCTCCTGCACGTTTAGGATCTGCTATGATGTTTATGTCAAGACCACTTTCTTCCTGGGCTGCTCCCAGTGACTGAGAACAGTGGGAGTACAAGAATGCTGTCATTGTTACCCGGCATGGGTAATATCCTCTCCTGGGTAATCTTTGCCCTGAGTATCTCCCTCAACCTGGAGGGACTTTGTCAGAGCAGCACTATAGTTTGAGGCTCTTCCCTCTCAATCATTTTGTCTTCCCTCTTCTTTCTTAACACGTATCAGATCAATACTGTGGTCTGGAGCTCACCCAAGTGGCAACCATGACAATCCACCTCACACGCCTCCCTCTGCAGAGAAAAATTGATCAAGAGCTCATTTGCTGTGCTCTGGCATCCATTGCCAAGTTTGTAGTGAAACTATACTTTCTATTGTTGCTGTCTGCCGGTGACTGAGCACTCCAGGAATTCTAAGGCAGTCCCATTCCTGGTAAACATGGGATTCTTCTAAAAGCCAATTTTAGCTTGAGAACTCCCCTGAAGGTCTTGCCGACCCTCTGTTAGATTGGGCAGCTACCTGAGATGCTTCCATTCAACCCTTCATCTGTCCTTCCTGTGAGACAGAACTTTCATCATGATCTGATGAAGGCTGTCTCAGCCTTCTCCAGTCTTGTATTTCCTTTCACACTGGCATTTCTGATATGAAATCTGAATATTTTTAATCTCATGTTGGCATCTGTTTCTCTGAGGACTCAGACTATCACATTCCACCTGGTTCGGCTCCATCTAACATTTATCCTTGACAGGTATCTCCCACAATCAATGTCTTACGCTCCATGTTCCAATTGACCTCTCCTTTCTAGAGATCCAAAACTGACACACACCCATTCTTTGAATAAACTCAACAGGAGAGCCCAATATTGAAATCATAGAATGGTTCTCTTCTAGTTGAAGCAAGGTTCAAGGTCAAAAGGTCTCCTTATAGCTATTACCACCCCATCATTACCTCCTAAAACCTTGAGAAAGGTTTTAGGGTGTGGGGAACACAGTTCGAAAATGTCTGAACAACCCACAACCAGGCACACCGTGCCAGCACCTCGGGGTCTGCTCAGTGACCAGAGGTATGGAGAAGGGGACCAGACACACTCCACAGCCAGGCATACCACCAGCACCAAGGAGCATGCCAAAAACATCACCTCCACATGGGTGGCCCACCACAGCCAGAACTATAACCATTGCTGCCACGAAAGTGACTAGACACCACAACCACCATGCAGATGGTCCACCAGCTGCTGGAGTGCACTGACACAAGGAGAGTCACCAGATGAGATAAAGAAAAGAAGAGGAGGTCTCTCTCCACAAAGCCCACTTCAGAGTGACAGAAGAAGCATCTGCTCTAAGATAATTTGGGGAGACCTGATCACACCTCTCAGCATTGGACAGATCATCTAGGCAACAAATTAACAATGTAACCATTATTCTTTCAGAAGGAGAGAAGAAAGCTAGAGTAATTAGAGAGGGGAGGGAGAGAAAGAGGAGGATGGGGAGAGATAGGACAAGGGGCATAAAGAATAATTACTATTTGTAACAATATATACGCTACTAATATTGATTTGATCAACATATCTCAATGTTGAACCCCCAAAATATGTATAATCAATCTTGATTCAATAAATAAAATAAATTAAAATTTAAAAAAAGAAGAAAATGTCTGAACAAGATGTTCCTAACATAATAAGTACTATAATTTTTATAACTTTTTCTCTTTTTTTGTGGCTGGCCAGTTCAACTTTGGTATTATCAACAACATGTTTTAACCAATTGAACTAACCAGACAGCCCAATTTTTATAATATCTAAATGTCTTAAGTGAAGTCTCTATAACTTCATTATGGTACTCCCCCAAATCTGAAATTTTACCTTGAAGTATCCTGCTCCATGCAAGAAAAATATCCCTTGTGAATTATCACAATGGTTTCTATTTGAAGAAAATTGATTTTGCTTCTTCAAAGCTTCAATATTCAACTTGAGTTTATAGAAAAAGACTTTTCTTCTTATGCCTCTAAGCAAAGTTTCCTCAAGGAGTCAGAAAAAAAGTAATGCTAGTTCTGGGATGGTGTAAGATGCACCGGAATAACCTCATAGCTTGGAAAATAGAAATCTAACTGCTTGTGTACAAACTGGAAAGGACCCAACATATGAAATCTATTAACTTTAAAGAGTCTTTCTTTGAGAAAGCAGGAAACTCCTGACACAAGGATATAGGCAGTAAGTTTTCATGAGTATAAATCTTGAAGTTTTTTTTTTTTTATCATGGAATATCAATTTTTTCAATTTTAAATTAGGTTAAATATGGTTCTCATTTTGTTACATGGAGTTTAATTATAATGAGAAGATAATTAGAACAAATATAATGTTTTAGGTATTAATTTGAGTAAAAAAACTATTATTCAAAAAATTATCTCTTCAAGGAAAAACTTCATGTCTTTTCTTAAGTTTTTATTTTATAATCTTTTATAAGACTTATAACCCAATCTTAAGGCTACACCTGAGGGCTAAGTAAAGAAGGGATGTTCAGAAGGGATGGGGAGTTTTATTAGTGGAATAAAAAGTAATATGCAACAATGGCTCATTTATTTTACATAGATGAGGGCATAAAGTATTAAATTAACTGAATTTGCTATATCAGTGATATTTGCTATTTCAAGTGGCAAAAACATACATTTCTCTTTCTCTTTTGAGAAGTCTTAATTTTATTTAGTCTTTTATTTCCTTGGTAGAATTTTACTCCCTCCAGACTCTACTTGTTTATATCTCTAATTGTCCATGGTTTGGAATATTAGGCAGATTTGTTAACAATTATATCAGACAGTAAGAGGAGAACAAAAAAAAATACGTGACTTTAATGCAAAAATCACTCATTTGGAATCTTTTATTAAAAAAATGCTTTTTTTTTTTTTTTTGTCTTTGTCTTTTTTTGTGACCGGCTGCACCGCACTCAGCCAGTGTGCGCACTGGCCATCCCTATATAGGATCGGAACCCACAGTGGGAGCGCTGCTGCGCTCCCAGCGACGCGCCACGGGGTCGGCCCAGAAAAATACTTTTTGTAACTTGAAGGTAGGAGAAGCTATGATGAAAGGAAGAAAAAACTGCTCTGACCTTTTCATATCCTGGCTGTTTACAGGCTGGAGCTGCTGAGTGCAGGGAGCAGGAGCTGCCAAAAGCCACAGCTGTGTCCTTCAGATGAAATTGCTTGGAGAAGGCAGGGGATAAGAAGGCCTTGGTGGCTGCCAGGCCAGCAATACCACTAATAGGGTTCCCTATGTGGACCCACATAGGACCAAGGAGCCATAACAAATGAAAAAAAAGAGCCACTCAGAGGCTGGTGAGTCATCGCAAGGGACCAGAGCACAGCCCATCCCATGGGAAGTGTGTGGAGAATGGGCGGTGGGGGAGACGGGCCCACTAGGAGAACACTGGGACACAACAAGGACAGCTGATCTGCACCCCAGTGTAGGACCATGCAGAGGAGACTCATCAGGAATATAGAATGGCATGGGGTGCAGTCTGATAAAAAGACTCAGGCCCAGATCAGTGTTTCTACACAACCCAGGTGCAGCAGATTTCACTAAACCCAGAAGTACCTATAAAGTCAACCATTAAAATCTGAGCTGCATAAAAAGCCTTCCCCAGGAAATCACCAGCAGAGTATCAATTTAGCTCAAATACGGGTCCCCACAGGAAGATGCCCCATTTTAGAAGTAAGCAAAGGACAGAAAATTCATTCCAGCACAGAGTTTAAGTGGTGGGAACAGCAAATAATCCAATACAGAACTGAAAGAAAAAACAGAGTAACCATTGGGGCCCGCCCAGGGTCCTGAGGTATGGAACATGGGACTGGACCCTCTGCTCACAACCAGGCACATGGCCAACACCATGGGGCTTACCTGGGGTCCTGAGGTATGGAGACAGGAGCCAACAGCAACCAGGTAAGGAGCATGACAAAAACATCACCTCCATGCGGGTGGCCCACCACAGCCACCACAATAACCACAGCTGTCACAAAAGCAGCTAGACACCACAACCACCATGCACATGGTCCACCAGCCACTGGAGTGCATTGACACAAGGAGAGTCACCAGCAGAGACCAAAGAAAAGGAGAGGATGCCTCTCCCCACGAAGCCCATTCCAGAGTGACAGAAGAAGCATCTGGTCTACGATAATATTGGGGAAACTGAACACACCTCTCAGCATTGAACAGATCATCTAGGCAACAAATCAACAGAGTGACCATTACTTTTTCAGAAGGAGAGAAGAAACCTAGGGTTATCAGAGGTGGAAGGGGGCAGGGAAAGGGGGATGGGGAGAGATTGGACTTGAGGCATACAGAGTAAGTATGATTTGTAACAATATATATGCATGTAATATTGATTTGATCAACCTATGTCAATGTTGAACCCTCAAAATATGTATAATCAATTATTATTCAATAAAAACTTAAATATATATATATAATCATCAGTGACTTGGATAAAATAGATAACATAATACAGCTTGACATGTACAAACTTTCCGTCTTTGAATAAAAAAATCGAATTTGAAGTTATATTTATGTCATTGGTCCATGCGGCTTTCGATTAGTTTCCTTTCAGTTTGATCTGGAATGCGAAGTGCTGAGACCCATTCGCTACTGTAAACATTAAAGGGTTGTTTGTCCACTTTATTCTGATATGTCATCATTAGAAAGAAAAACATGTCTTATATTTGTTTGTTACAGTTAACTCAGCAGGCATTTAAAACATAGGTATGTGTTCCTCTTCAGAAGAAAATCTGTACAAGCCTTAACTTTTCATCTTTTAATGCTTAGAGTAAGTAGGAATTATTACGTCTTTTGTGGTAGTCAATTATTTGCCTAGAGTTTTACATATGATCCTGGCGGGTTAGAGAGCTTTGTTATATACTGCATTATTTTTTCTAAGTATTTCAGCTTTGAATAGTTAATATGCTATTAATTTATTGAAGTGAACTTCATTTGGGTAACCCAGGAAAATATGTACATTTTATTGCCAACATAGACACAATGGAAACTCCTCTACAAAGTCTTTCCTGACGGTGGGCTGTCTTCTCAGACCATGGCTTAACCTACTTCCTCTACCATTACTTTGTCACATTCTACCTTGCACTGTAATTTCTTTCACCTAGACATGTATTATCTCCACAAATAGATTTTAAAATACCTTAAAGGCCTTTATCTGAAATCTCTCTATAGACTCTAATTTTTCAAGAGTCTTTCATTTATGGACATTGATAAAATTTTGCAACATAAATTTTCTTAACATATAACATGATTTCTTTTCTACATAGATATCTAGCTCTCTATTATTACTTCGGATATATTCTAATAATGCAAATAAGATACTAAATGCAATTGACAACTCTCTTACTCTTTGATGATCCTAATTTCCAAGTCAAAAACCACAAACCCTAGAGATGAGGGTTAATTACTTGCATGTAACTTTTCCAAGTTCATGCATTGTATGTGCATTAAAAATGATTCATCATTTAGATAAAAATCCACCTGGAAATATACAATAGAATCAAGGCATTCAGTTCACTAGCTGCATAATATTCATTAATCTTACCATCAGGTTTCTCAACTGGAAAATAAAGGATTTGGAATGTCAAGAAATATGGATACCAAAAGCTTCAGAGTGTTACATCTTAAGTCATTTCTAGTGACCTATTATCACATTGTTTGTTAATTCCAGCAATATTTTTTGAGTACATACTATAACTTAGTTGTTTTTATAAGTGCATGGGCTATCATAATGAAAAAAAGTTCTTAGTTTGCAGTTTAAATTAAATTCCTGTGAGTGTGGGGTGTGTGTGCGTGTGTGTGTGCACATGCATGTGTGTTGGAGCAGGAGTCAATAAGTTAATATGTAAGATGTCAAGTTGTTAAAAGTAGTTAAAGAAAAATAAATCCAGATATATACTAGGGTAGAGCGTGATAAAGATGAGGTGCTAATATAGACAAAATGGTTAGGGAAGGACTTTATGTTGTGGTCACATTTGAGAAGAGACTTGAATAAAGTAAGTCATTTGTCTATTCAAGGGAACAAAGTTGCAGGAAGAGGAAACAGCAACAGGACCCTGCTTGGTGTGGTTAAGAAATAGCAGGAGACCTGTATTGTTGACACAGTCTGAGCAAGAGGAAATTTACAGAAAATACAGTTGGAAAGGTAGCCAGGTGTCTGATTGTAGGACCTTCTAGAACACATAAAAAATTTTATATTGTATTCTGAGTATAACCAGCCTTTGAAAAGTTGGAGGTAGTTGAGACATTATCTAGTTTATACAGTGTCTATCATGGTTAAAATAGATGGTCATAAATACTGCACCAAATAATCCTGGTTTATTCTGTGAGTTAGAGTCAACTCGGCAGTTAATTGAAAACATTTAAATATATATGCTCCTTTTCAAAAAATCATATATGTAATTAAGTCACATCTGGGACTTTGAAGCTTAGTGACTAGCCCAAAAATACAAAGAGAGTTCATGTGTTAGTTTTTGTTGTTGTTTTCTTCTTTGAAATGATGGTAACACTGGAGCTCAGTACTGTGGAACTTCAAAAGGGTTTAGTGACCAAGACCGAGGTGGTGGTACTAGCAGTGATTGTGACCCTCAATAAGCAATTCAGGAACTCTATTTGAACCATTTGCATCACATAATCCAGCTATATTTTCACTGGCAATCTTTTTTGGTCTCTTTTTTGCAACCAACGAACTCCAAAAACCAAGCACTTCCCACATTTAAAAGACATTACAGCCAAATGCAACTTCTACTACCAAATAAATATAAATTAAAAACTAGAAGAATTTAATTGGCCTTGGTTGGACCATGTGTCCAATCCTCAAGCAATAAGCCATGGAATAGAGGCCCAGTCCTCTTCATTCAGAACCTTTCCCAGTGATATAGAGGAAAATTTTCAGCAAGGCAGCCACCCCAAAAATCTCTTTTTTAGTAGCACTGACAGACACTGAGGCATATAGCAAAAGACATAGTAAGAATAGAGGTTAGAGAAGCTTGTAATTCTCAGCCAAAAACAAAGCAGAGGTTCTTGTGGGACAAGATTGGAACCAAAGTGACTGTAACAGTGACATTCACTTGTTCAGTATTTATTATGTGGGCAATGATGCACAGGCACCTCAAAATACTGTGGGTACAGTGATGTCCAAGACAGTCACTGTCACTCTTGCACCTACACCCTGTATGGTGTTTTTTATCCCTCCTCCCCTCCCAAACTAAAGTTTTAGTAGAAGAAATCTTTCAAGAAGGGGTCAGTAGCTTTTTCCTTGGAAGGAGGGATAAAACTCAGAAACAGAAGGCTGCTGTTGTGTTTTTTTCAAAGGAAGGAAAATGCAGACAACTATGTGATCATATTATCTTAATAGCTGTTAATTTTTTAGGTCCACATTTAAATCACCTAGGGATCTTTTAAAAAATCCCAAAGCCACGGTGGTATCTAAGCCCAGTAAATTAGCATCTCTGGGATGGATAGTGCCTAGGCATTGATAGTTTTTAAAGCTCCCCAAGTGATCCCAATTTACATCCAAGATGGAAAACCACTTCAATAGCTTAATATTTGTCTTGTGTTCTCTCAGATATTTTCCTGCACCAAGTATCTACTCCAGAACATATGCAAACATGTATATGTGTATATATGTACATACATACATATGTTGGTGCATATGTATATGGTAACATTATTATTTGAAGGTAGCAGGAATTTTGTGACTTGGCAAGTATATTTTAGGGTACTTTGTTTTAATATGCACATTCAAGACACTACATGGGATGTGGAAATTTAGTAACAATTCGTGTTCGATGTTACTGCAGAGAGAAATCTACATAAAGCTATGTAAATACTACAGAAATTAAAAAAACAAAAAACTCAGCAGTAGTTTCTGACTAAAAGTTATTATCCCTGCATTAAATTTATAATTTTGTGTGCTGCCCTACTTTTCCTATAAGACAATAGCATAACCTCTCAAAAGTTAGGTTTTAAGTAACATGAATAATTACTATAATTGTCTATTTCTCATTTATCTATTAGACATTGATGGCACCATTTCTTAGCAAACATGTTTGCTGTATTAGCTATTTTTTGAGAGATTCTTGGTTATGATTGCTGTATGGGTAAAAATAGGTGGGATACACAAGTGGTACTTAGTCTATTCCTTGATCTGCCTTGCTTGTCTCTTCTGGGGTGAAGCAATTTCTCAAACAATAACTTGCATGTCTCTTTGTTTCTCATCTTCTGCCAATTTGCTGACAAAAAGACTCCTTAAGTCTCTCCCACTTCTTTCAGTAATGGCTACAATACAAGACAAACTTAGGAAAGCACCTTCTTCAGGAGCTTACAATAAATTTGGTCTCATAAAATAATAAAAGAACAGACCACACAACTCCCTTGCATACTCTGCACTCAGGATAATGCATATTCTTTGGTGTTAGGTAGGGAATCAAATCAACATTAGATTCCCTCTGGGTAAATAAAGTATCTGACAGCAGTAGTTATGAATCTTGAATACAAGAACGTGGCCTGACATATCAGAATATAAAGAATTATTTACTTTCAGAGTCAGCTGGCATGCATCTTTAAACCCTTTCATGGAGCAAACAAAATCTTTAAGCAGTTTGATTCTCAGCCTCTCTCCTCAGCCTTGCAGTAGGATTCCAGCTGTGATCTGATTTTATGATGTTATCAGATCTGGACTGATTGTGCCAATTAGCCACTTGAAAGATGCCAGGCTTTGATCGTGCAATAACAATATTTTGCTCTTATTGAAATGATTTTAAAAATTGATTCCATCACACTGCTTCTATTGCTCATTGTTTGGTTTGTTTGGAATAGAAAATGGGGTTTATTGTACCGTCACAATTTTGGGATGCATGACAAATGGTCCTTTTAACAGTGTGTAAACATGAAAAGGCCATACAGCAGTTTATTGTCTGTTGCTCTTGGCTTCTTGGTCATTTTATATTTGTGTGGTACAAAGAACCTCCAACTAGCCTGATTTTGTTGCTGCTACTACTGCCAAATACAGCAAAGCTAGACACGTTGCCTTGAGTTATGTCCTAGAAGTTTTTGTTAGTGTTGTAACTTAGCTTCTCCACTTTAGTTCACGCTCATAGCTCTGTGGATGTCTTGATGTTTTTCTTGTTATACATGGCCATAAATACTTTTAGAAAAGAATTGTTTACGACAGTTATTGCTTCTGTGGTTATGAAATAGTTTCATTGTTGGGCTAAGACTTTCTTATTAGTGAACTTTTCTTACTGGTAAACAGCTCATTATAACAGTGTGAGTTATCATGATAAAACAGCTAATAGACAGAATATGTTTGAGGTGAGTGTTTTCAAATCATAGAAAACAAACCTGTCTTACTGACAGGTCTTCCCTGACCTTCCTTTATTAGGTTAACGAACTTGGTGTTTATCACTCAATAGACCAGTGCTTCTCAATTTTAATGTTCATACACAATGCCTGAGGATCTTACTGCCATGCGTATACTGATTCAGAAGGTCCAGGATTTGACCTGAAATTCTCATTTTTCAAAGTTCCCCCAGTGATATCAATGCTGCTTTTCCCAGGACCATGCTTTGAATCAAAAGGAACTAGAAAATGGACTTAAAACCCAAATTCTTGGGCTCCATATCTCACTAAGTCAGAATCTCCAAAGAAATCTAATTCATTTTTAATTCTTCTATTATTTCTGATGAGTAGCAAAGATATGAACCATTAACCATGAGACACAGTGTGAAGAGTTCAACAGGTTAAATCACAGGCAATGTTCAATTTCTATTGAATTGTTCTGACATCTAATTTCCTACTAAACTTTGGGAGAAGCTCATTAGATTAAGAATTCCTCCTCAGGATTAGACTCTTAAAATGGAAGCCTGATTGAGAATACAGTGCTCACTAAGGAAACTTCTTTTCCCTCAGCCGTCCTTTCAGTTTCTCAGAGCAAGTTTCCAGAAGTCCGTGGATGCTGTGAAGTCAAGGAGAATGGCTGAAAATGCTCTTTCCCACCACTAACCACTATGGTGTTCTCATGGCATTTAAGAGCAGGCTTGGGTCTGAGGCAGTGTCCCCCAGGAGAGCAAATGTACAATTTCTTAACAAAAACAAAACCTTGTAATAGTACATTATCTAAAGGACTTCCAGTTTGATTATCAATACCCCTAATGCTGAAAATTTGTTTCTGATATTTTTCTATATCCTATATATATTTCCTAATATCCTATAATATTCATATTGCAATAAATAACTTTATGTATTTGCCTATTTTTTAAATTTCTTTAAAATATATTCGAACAGAGGAAATACTTGATATTATTACAGAAAGGTTGCACCAGTTTATAATTTTAGCAGGAACACAAAAATGTCTCTTGTACTTTAACATTGCTAAAATTGAGCCATCAATTTAAATGGATTATTAATTTTTGAAGTTTGCTAACTTAGTAGAAAAAATTAGAAGTTTGAAACTGAATTTCTTTTATTACCACTGAAATTCAATATTTTGAATATATATTAACCATGGGAATTTCCACATTTTAAATTATGTTTAATATTTTAATATATTTATATATTAAACTCTTTTTATTTGTGCTTATTTGCATTAAATCTTTTTATTCTAGTAATAGTAGTAAATGTGGATCAGTGATTGTGCCAAGACTTTACAGTTTTCATTTTATTTAATCCTCACAATACCATGACATAGATACTATTATTATCCCTGTTTTACAGATAAAGGCACAGAAGCTTGGAGTAGCTAATGTCCTGCCCAACTCCACACTACTAGTCAAGGCAGAGATTGGACTGGCTAACACAGAACCTAGCCTCTAACCTTGCTCTGAGAAATGTAACGCAAACATCTTTCCTAGCTCACTGTATCCTTCCCATTTCATTCTTTGGACCAATATTAATGTCTAATTTGCATGTAGAAAATGCTTTTGGATTTCCTCCACTATTTTGTTTTTATTGCTATTGTGTGCTTGCTGTTTTCATTAGTTTGAAGCAATAGGTTATACAAACACAGGCTCCCACTTTCCTCTAAGAAATGTGGCTGTCCAGGGTGATGTCAAGGACGAGGGAGAGGCTGACCTCAAGCCTGCCCAGAAGGTCCCTATTTCAAGCCAACTCACACTGTGTCCAGGGGGTACTCTGTTCTCTGAGTGAGCAGATCCCAGTACTAACTCCTCATGTGCCCATATTAGGAGAGTGTGGTCATCCACGTGTAGCAACAGCTGTACTGTGGGGAGGGGCTTTGTGTTCTGGGCTCCCGCTGTCCTCTCAATGAACATTGCATTCCAAGTATATATCAACATAAATTACTAATGGTGTCTAAATTATTTTAAGAACTAGCTATTTTCTATTATATCTTATTAATTAGGCCTCTACTTTTTCTTTGTACTTGTAGTTTTAGTTATTTCTTTAAAATATATGCTAATCTACCTATCTACAAAGTACTATATGAATTTGAAAAAAATCTAATATTTTAGTTTCACTATGACTCCATATCATTTTTCTACCAATAGTACTAAAAAGGTATAATCCTACCACTTCAATTAGTAATTTGTGCATATAGTCTTCTAGTAATTTTTATGTACATATTTTTAAAGTAAAATTACGATCATACTTTAAGTAATAATTACTAAACTGACAATAATATTGTGGTTATTTTTAATGGGGCCCTTGTATTTTAGAAATAAATACTGAAATATTATTTATGGAATTATACCTGAAACTCGCCTAAAAACAATATGGAGTGTTGAGGGGCAGAAGTAGAAATGAAACAAGATTAGCCATGCATTGATAATTATTGAAGCTGAGTGAAGGATACATGGGTTATTATTATATCATTCTATATACTTTTGTATATGTTTAAAATTTTCTTCAATAAAAATTAAAAGATTTAAATCATTGTATCTATAATTGCCATACTGTAGCCAGATAAATCTTTCTTTTTCGTGACCGGCACTCAGCCAGTGAGTGCACCGGCCAGTCCTATATAGGATCCGAACCCGCGGCGGGAGCATCGCTGCACTCCCAGCGCCGCACTCTCCCGAGTGCGCCACGGGCTCGGCCCGAAAATATTTATTCATATTTGTCCTCTCCCCATAGACTTTGGTAGGTTCCATTGTTCTCAAACTTTAAACAACTTAATTAGGCTCACATGGCCCTGTAGGTTCTAGCCCTTGTGTAATTCTTCAACTTTCTCTTACACCATGTGCTATATCATTCTCTAAGCTTCTCTAAATTTATTTATCTGTACATCTTGTGACATGCTCTCTTCATCTCTGGGGATTCACATTTTCTTTTGTTTGAAAGTTCCTTTTCTAACATCTAATTCCAATTTTTCATAATTGCTTTAAAGTTATGCTTTCTCCTTGGGATTATTCAGTGTTTGTGGTTTGGTATCCATTTATCTTTAATTCTCCCTCAAATAACTGATTTCTTCCTTTTATGTTTTACTTTTTCTTCCTGAGTTTTTGACATTATTTATTGATATCACTAATTAAGTACAGAGTAGTTGAATTTTGCTTTAAATGTTGTTAATGATATTATTCATTCTGCGATTGCTTTTTCAGTTCATTTGCTTTCTCTTACTTCAATCATTCTCACTTTGTTCTGCTTATTCTGAAATTTGGTATTGAGTCTGTTTTCTTATTTTATTGGTAATAAAAAAAGAGATCCAAAAATTTTCTCTGACTTCATCTAGCAAATAATTTCTAGATGTACCTCATACACGTGCATTTTCAGGGAAACGCTTTCCTCATCTTAATTCACTAGAATCTTTTCATTGATTCTGACTTAGTTTGGGTTCCTGAAAGTGAACTCTGAGATGGAAATTTTCATGCAGAGGTTTACTACAGAGTGAACTTGGGAACAGTACTTCTAAGGAAATGAGGAAAGCAGAATTGAGCAGAGGAGAAACTGAACTGCATGGAGTTGCAAAAGAGACCTCAGCAGCCCCAGAGTTTGCCTTGAGAGTAGTCTAAAGAACAGGAAAATGTGGCAAGTTTGTAACCCACCCCCGCATTAATGAGCTAGGGCAATTCCCCGGGGGAGAATGAAGTTAATATCTTGAGATATCAAGTAGCCAAAGTCCTATCAGCTGGGAGAATAAGTACTTGACACCTATATGGACAGTGCACCAAAAGATCTAATGCCATCTACTCAGATCCCTTTGCTTCTTATTTTAAGTTCAGCACATCTGGGAATAACTCTTGCAGGATTCTCGTTTGTCTCATTTTCCAGGGAAATTTAAAAGTTGAAAGTCAGTAGAACAGATTACAAACTCTGTTGAGGCAGTTTATATAAAATTCATCATGTCCTTCCTTTAGATTCTCCATGTTCTTGGACAGACCCTCTGTTGTTCTATGTGGCCTACCTGGTGAGGTTACCCAGACCTGAGTTCCCAGTCTCTATGTCCTTATCAAGCCATGGCTGCTGCGTGTTTTCACTATCAAAATTGGTTAAGAGAGTACTAAGAGATGTGGCACTGAATCACATGACTCTCAGCGGTAAACCTCTCTGTCCCACGATAGGACAGCATCTCTACCTCGTCCTGATGATTAGGGCCAATTACACTGGCCAGAATATTGACTCCTTTGTTATGCTTTACTTTGGCCTCAGGATCCTGAGTGATTGGATGGCAACCACAGCTTAAAGTTCAATTGAACTCTTACTCTGTCCCTTGGTAGGAACATTTTTTCCCCAGGGAACCAGAACCTTCAGATCAGGATTTCTCAACTTTGACACTATTGGAATTTGGGGTCAGGTAATTCTTTGTTGTGGGGACTGTCTGGCACAGTATGACATGTTTAGCCGCATCCCTGGCCTATAACCTCTAGTCGCCAGTAGCATTCTTCAGTGGTGACAACCAAATATACCTATGGATATTGCCAAATGTCCCCTGGGATAGAGGGAGTAGTGTTTGGGGTGAGGAGAGTGGAGGCAAAATCATCTAGGCTCACAGAGCCTAAAGTAGAGAGAATGGGAGCACAAATTACTAATTTGTCACTGGGTGTGATGGTCTCTCTACTCCTTGGTTCCAGGGACCATGCATTTTACCACTGGATAAACAGTATGTGATAATATTCACTGATTTAGGGTGTACACACTGTCATAGAGCATGGTGACACATCCTTGCAGGGAATCTTCTCTAAGCATTGTACCTTCAAAAGACCACCTTTCACTCTACTTGTCCACAAGCTTCTGGGAAATTTAGGGCTTGCAGGAAAAAAAACAAAACAAACAAATAAACAACTTGTTAAATCTATGGACCCAGTGGGAACATTGTGAGGCAGACCTTGGTCAAGACTTCATTTATCACTAGGTCCCATACGTCTCCACTTTAACAGTGGCACTAGGATGTCATTGGATCCAGGTTATCTGTATCAACTCAGACCCTGTATCCTATATCCAAAGTCCCTATTTCTTTCTTCCCAGTACACAGTTGCCAAGTAGATGGTCATGAGTTTATTTAAAAAGCAGTGAGGGTATCCTTGCTGTACGCTCTTGCAGTGGTGTTGCAGGGAACTTACTCATGGGGACTTGGCCTCTCCTACTGCCAATGGATTCCAGTCTTAGAGCTGTCTCAGGTCTTGAAAATAGGCATGAGAATGTGACATTTTACTGGAGTTGCTGTTAGCCTCCTCATCATCCATCTTTGATTTCTTTACACTGCATAGATTAAGCGATGTTCATGTTGGCTTCCCTACTATCTTGTGTCTAGGAACATCCTGCTGTATTTTTTCAATAACTCTGCATGGGTCAGGTTCATGGGCTGCTACTCAAACCGTGCTACCATTATGGTAATTGCTCACACCTGAATTCCAGTAGATTAGTGCTGCTGACTGGCCTCTATTATTTCAGAATCATTACTTTTAGAGAGCCCTTTTCCGAATCAGCATCTTCTATTGTGAACCTGGCCTATAGAGGGCAACCACCACTGAACTTCTATGAGGATATAGTATACAATTCCAGTTTCACCATTCTCTATGAGAACATGGCATACATCCTAAATTAATGAATACTATTGTGTACTATTATTGAATACAATTGTGTACTATTATTGAATACAATTGTGTACTATTTATTGTGCACGGTCCATGCGAAAATGTCCTTTGTGTCCTCCATGGAACACATTTGTCTGGTAGATTTTCCAGCCTTATGTAATACAGCCATTCAAGTACATACACCTCCTTGAGGCTTTTGAGCCCTGCCTCTACAGGTGGCTTAGGCCATCTCTTTTTCCACACTTCCAAGGCCATCCTAGTAGCATGAGAGCATGGTCTGATGGGGTCCCAACCAGGATTTTAAATCTCATATTATGGAGAACTCCTTGTTAGCCAACATGGGAGTCTTTTTGTAGGAAGCTGAAGAAACACTGTGACTTTCACATTTCACCTTAAATTGGTGATCATTTGCCTCCATTCTTCCAGTTTTTTTCTCTCTCCCATCAACAGACATCCAATTTCATAGTACTTAAAATTTATATTTCCCCTATACCTCTCAAATGCTTGAAAAATTCCATGAAGCCATACATTTTTTCTGCAAATATTCCATCACCATTTACCACCAGTGAGAGTTTTCACAATCATGTCACAACACAAAATATCAAAAGCTATCAGTACACTAAATATCACAACACAAAATATCAAAAGCTATCAGTACACCACTGATCAAAAGAGATGGAGTCTTCATTTTCACCTGCTGGCAGGTGATCCCACTCTCAATTCTCTTTTAAGAATGTTTCCTATAACCCACTCATGGCAGCAACTCTCTTCTGCCAACTTTTTGGAAATAAAATTTAAGATATAAATTTTTGTACAGAAGGTTTATTGGGGAGCACACCCTATTGCATACCTGTAAGACTCTGAAGAAAGCAGAATTGGGCAGAGAAAGAAGTTGAACTACAAAGCACTTACAATACTTTAGCTGATCCTTTGAGGAACTCCAGAACCTTCAGAGTCATCCCAATTCCAGGAAAAGGAGTATCAAGTTTTCATTCATCACCATTTCCTCCTCCCACATGGATGCTCTCATGACTCATATCACTGATTGCGGGTTGTCCCAGGAAAAGGTGTGTAGGTTTGGGGGAGGCAGCTGAATCTGGCCAAGGGCAATTTCCAGAGAGGAGTGCAATGCCAGCAATCCTGAAAGCTGGGTAAAGTATAGCCTTGGTCCTGAAGGAAACACCCAGTGGTACGTACAGCATCCATGATACATCCTTTGTGTTTCCTTTGGCTTTTGATGAAAACCTGCTCATACCACACATGATTCGCAATACCACAAAAAGTTGTTCCCAGATTAAGGACTGGTTTGAGGAAAGTATTATTCAGATTCCATTTAAAGTTGCTTAGACCTTAGTTTACTATCAAACCAACAAAAACAATGCCTGGAAAATGCACAAAATGAAGATGAGGGTATATCAACTGGGCTTCCCATTGCCGTTATTATTTCTCAGAGACATTTCAACACCTAAGCTTCCACCTTAAGAAACTGGAAAAAGAAGAGAAATTTATATCCAAAGCAAGCAGAAAGAAGGAAACAATAAAGATAGAGGTAGAAATCAATGAGAAAGAAAACAGGAAAAATAGAGAAAATGTCAATAATTACGAGATTGAGATTGATAAACCCTGTGCTAAGTGAAAAAAAGCAAACAGAAAAGATTATGTACTATATGATTCCACTTATATGGAATTCACAAAAAGACAAATTATAGTGACAACATGTATTAGTGGTGGCCAGGGGCAAGGTCTAGGGGAGGGTACAGAAGGCAGAGATGCAGGGGAAAACTTTTTAGGGTGAAGAAATCTTTTATATCTTGATTGTGCTTATGGTTACATGACTACACAGCATACATTACCAACATCCAAACTGTACACAAAATAAATGATATTATTTATAAATAATTCCACAATAAACAGATGAGAGGAAAAATATGTATACTTCTGCAACTGATAAATAAAATTTTAAAAGTAACAACATTAAAGAGGAATCAATATTTTTTTCAAGATTTCACAGGACAGAGGAGAGGTTTCAAGCACTTATAAAACAAAACTTCTTTAAAAATCCTTTAAAAACATTGCTTTTGCCTAACATTTGACTCCTAGAAGAAGTTACTACATCTCTTCTATACTATATTCTTCCTGTAGACTTAACCCTTCCTGGATTTTTTTCAATTTTCTTCCTTTCTTTCTCCCTTTTCATTCTCATTCATATTTTCCTGACCATTTCCTTCTTCCATAAGGAAATTTTGCTCTCTCTCAGTTTCTGCTGTTTGCTGCCCCATTCATGGATATACTTTAATAAGCAGGCATCCTCTCTGGGATCCGTCTACCTTTGAAGGATAAACACTAAAAATTATAAATTCTTGGTATTGATATCTTATCCTCTCACATCTGCATATTCTAATTGCATCTCTCAAAGTTTCTTCACCAGTCAAAATAAAATCCTTTAGTGTTTTACTTCAAAATGATTAGTAGTCTACATTGCAATAAAAGACAAAAAATCAGAATTCATCAATGTCAACTTAACCAAAGGCAGTGACTATTAAAACTAGAGTTGGCAAGAAAACTGTAAAAACAATTCCTCAGAAGATGTTTAATTTTCACAACAGAATTGCTTAAACAAATGTATATCAAAAAGTAGTATTTTAAGCAAGAATTTTATCAAAACCTATGCAGAAAAATTATCTACTTCACTATAAATGTTTCGATTAAATGGAAGATGATGCAACAGCTCACACTAAGACTCCATTGTAAAGGGTAATTGCAAAGGAGAGAGACACATCATCATTCGGATGTTTTAAAACTATTATCTGATCTATGCCTCACATAGTGTCTTCTTTGCTAAATAAATGCCATAAGGATTTCTTATTAGTCTATAGATAAGCACAGACATAGGGTTTTTAATGCAAGGAGAGGAAATTGGAAATGGCTAATCATAAACAGCTTCTGTAGGATGGAGTCATGACACCAGAAACTGATGTGAGAAAAGAAGGCATGCAACTAAGCAGCTCTCTAGCATTAGAACAGGCTGCTTGTCATGTCCCCAGAGGATTTTTTTTTTTTTAATGCTCATTTTCTCATCCTTTTCAGGATGACTGTGAGCTGCTTTAGCACTTCCTTGGACTCACACAAGGTTTTATTTCCTGATTTATTTACCAATCCAAAGTCAACTCATTTTGATAGGGGAATGGGGAGAATAAAAAATCTATAATATTTGATGACCATTCCAAATAACGTGAAAATAAGCATGCAAGCTCTACCCCAGTGAATTTTACCATCATTCTACATAAAAATGTTGCTTCATACTTGATCCACTGCATTGGTACTAATTTTGGCTAACATTTCTCTTAAATATAATGCTAGTGTTCACCTTGAAACATGATTATTTGATATTTGTCCTGAAATCCTTACAGATTGTGATGTCGATTGGGTTGAGTCAAAGTCAAAAGATAAACTCTCTGGAGCAAAAATTTCACTTAAATCCCATTAGGCTATTTAAGATATATGGGTATTTCTCCAGATGTGCTGAAATTGGGACAAGCTCAAGAATTTTATAAAATGAAATCAACTAGAATTACCATTTTTCACAAAACATTTTGAGACTCTATTCAGCTCATTCTATGAAAGATAGTTGGAAAAATTCAGCAAGTGCTTGTTACTATATTACAAAATAAACCATTTTTACTTCTATACAATGTTTTTTTGTTTGTTTGTTTGGTTTAAAAAAAAAAAAAACCTCTAAGATAAGCAGGAAGATCAGTACCTAGTCCTCCTATGAAGAGAAAATGTTAATTCAGAACCAAATAGAGAAACTACCCTTGTTGATTGCTCCTTTTCTTAGGTATAACTATACCACCCCCAACACACACACACACACACACACACTCTCTCTCTCTCTCTTTCTCTCTCTCTCTCTCTCAAGTCATACATTAGTGAAGCCTGTACATAGAATAGAGAATTTTTATTATTTTGCATTAAATTAAGATTTTATTTAACTGATTGCTATAATTGAGGTTTGAGTTGATATTTCATTTTCATGTTTTTTAACAAACATTTATGATGCTATCAAGGCACTGTTCTGAGTGCTTTACCAATATTAACTTGTTAAATACTTAGTACAAAATTCTGAGGTAGGCAATATTTTATATCCCCCATATTACAGACAAGGAAACAGGAATAGCAGTTAAGTAACTTCCTGAAGGTCACACAGCTAGTAACTGGTAAAGCCAGAACTCAATCCAGAAATTCTCTCTGCAGTCCATACACTTTACCAATATGCTATGCTGGATAGTGGAAGGAATAATCAGAAAGACAGACAATGTTACATAATTTTATTTTTCAAATTCAAAATTAGTATAAGACCTGAAACTATAAAACTCCTAAAAGAAAACATAGGGGAGATGCTTTAGGAAGTAGGACTGGGCAAAGACTTTATGATATGACCCCCAAAGCACAGGCAACAAAAGAGAAAGTAAACAAATGTGATTACATCAAACTAAAAAGCTTCTGCACCGCAAAAGAAGCAATTAACATAGATAAAAGACAACCTACACACTGGGAGATAATATTTGCAAACTGTGCATATGGCAAAGGACTAATATCTGGAACTTAGCGGTAAAAAAAACAAATAACCTGGTTAAAAAATGGGTAAAGGAGCTGAACAGACATTTCTTCAAGGAAGGTATACAAATGGCCAACAGACACACGAACAAATGCTCAACAGCACTAAGCATCAGGAAAATGCAAATTAAAACCACATGGATATATCATCACACCACAGTTAGATGGGTCATTATCAAAAAGACAGAATAACAAATGCTGACAAGGATGCAGAGAAAGAGGAGCCATACTACACTGTTGGTAGGAATGTAAATTGGTGCAGCCATTACGGAAAACAGTATAGAGTTTCCTCAAACAACTACAGATTGAACTGCCATGTGATCCAGCAATCCCACTACTGGGTGTTCACCCAAAGGAATGGAAGTCATCATGTCGAAGGGATACCTGAACACCCATGTTTATCACAGATCTATTTACAATAGCAAAGAGTTAAAACCAACCTAAATGTCCATTGTCAGACCACTGGATAAGGAAACCGTGGTATATATACACAATGGAATACTACTCTGCCATAAAAAAGGATGAAATTCTGCCATTTGCGGCAATATGGATGAACTTAGAGAAAATCATGTTAAGTGAAATAAGTCAGGCACAGAAAGAGAAATATCACATGTCTTCACTCATAAATGGGAGCTGAGAAAATAAGCAAATAAATTTATATATATAAAATTTATACACACACACACACACACACACACACACAACAATGACAATAATACATTGAACTTTCAAAAGGAGGGAACAGAACTAAGGTTACCAGAGGTGGGAAAGGGACACGGGAAGGGAGGATAAGGAAGGAATTGGTCAAGGGCTGTGAAAAATGATTACACTGTATAATGCTGAATATTCTAATTATTATTATTTGAGAATCACATATTACACACAGGTAATGATATTCAGTGCTGTACCCCACAGAAACGTACAATCAACTATGTTACAACAAAAATTTAAAAATAAATTAAAAAAATAACACTTGATACCTCTGTGCTGGTAATCATGCCTTTCTTTCTGTCTGAAGGTCCTATTGAGTTATTGCTCTGAGCACAGGCTATATTCAAAAGTTCTTTAGGAATCGTGTTCAGTTCTCTCAAGACAATTTATCATTCCTTCATCTGTGTTCGGAAGGAACACCACTCACAGTCTTCCAATAGTTCTAATCACCATTCCATTATATAAATGTGTATGTGTATGTGTGTACCCAAGCATGTTCACACACACACACACACACACACACACACACACACACACACACACAGGCATGCACCATATTTTTGGTGTATGGCCGGTACAGGGATCCAAACCCTTGACCTTGGTGTTATAACATCACCGTGCTCTAACCAACTGAGCTAACTGGCCAGCACCCCATTATACTTTGTAACTACTTGTATAGCTATTTGTGTCATCATGTAGGGAGCAAATACTGTATATACCCCTTCCACTAAGATGTTATATAATAAATTCTCAATATCTATTTATCATATGCACAAAATATAGATTAAACACTTAATGATTTCTCAAGGACAAGTTGAAAAAGGTAGCTGTATCAGAAATACAGAAGGAAAATTAAAACTTAATATTTACATTGGAAAATTGGTTGGCATTCAACTTCTCAAAACAAATTTGGGAAAAAAAGTAATATAAAGCAGATACTCAGATGATGGAAGCAAGCTGGAAAATTCTATTGCCAAGTCATATTTAAGAATAATCAAGTTCTCTAAATTGAACGTAAGTCAGAAGCATGATCAGGTTAACAGAAAAGAAAAGGCCAGTGTTATTTTGACTGAATTGAAAACAGAATGTGGGGAAATTTGTATTTTTTCCTTGGAGAACAGGGTGACTTTATTCCCTCCATTAAGTCAATTTGGTGCTGAATCCTTAGTGAATACTTCAGATTTTTACTTTTGTCCCCATACAGCTTTCCTTTGTTTCTTTCCTGCCTTGCTCTGTGTTCTGCTCTCCATTATGTGGTTTCTTACTCACCTGAAATGTTGTGTTAAATTCTTGTTTCACAAAACTTTCAAGATTTAAAGAGTCAACTAAAGAAATAACTAAGAGTAGAATTTCAGTCAGTTAGGCAAGATGGTCCGTCACTATGTAAATTCATTAAGTATCTGACATATGTCAACTATTATAGGATATAGCAGTGTCATGAAGAAGATCTAATCACTTACCCACATGGAGCTTACAATGAAAGGCAAACAAATGTGTACAGGTGGAATAAAAGTTATAGAATGATACAGGGTATTATGTATTTGCATAAGTGGAGCTCACAGCCTAGTTCTGAGATCAGAAAGATATCCCTAAAAAATTGATATTTAAACCCAGTCTTAAAACTCTAGTTAGACTTAGCTAGACAAACAGAGTAATGAAGGTGGGGGAGAGGTAGATTTGGGTAAGACAGTGATCTAGGTTGTGGAAATAATATGTATGTACAACTTGAGATGAGAGAGCAATAAAGGACTGTGGAAGAAATTAAGAGAAGCCCCCTATGTTTGCAGAGGAGACAATGAAAGAAAGAATAGGACACATAAGGCTGGAGATAGTGGCAAGATAATTTGAGGTCATCTAGTTGACTTCAGGACTTTGGACTTGATCCTAGGAATTCTACCTTCCCTCCTTCTACAATGATGCATTCTCCCTGAGTTATCAAAGGCCATTCACTCTCCTTGTGCACTGTTTCCCATCTCCTTAAGCATACCAAGACTTTGTTTCAGTAAATATACACTATTGCTTACCTGAATTTATTATTTTTCCTACTGTATCATTCCCGTGAATGAATATGCTATGACATCACATCTTAAAAAATTTCATCTTAACAGATCACATCTTAAAAAATAAAAATCCATGGCCCACTTTTTCTGCCTCATTTCACTGCATCCCTTGTAGAAAATCTCATCCAAGAATTTATCTGTACTCACCCTACATGCTTTCTCATCAATCCATATCACTTCAAAATAATTTTATCAGGATTTTGTCCCCATGCTCCACTGAAACTACTGTGGCAAAGTAATATGTCCTTTATCGTGCATCCTGCAGCTTATCCAATAGCTGGTAATGAGCCTGCCTCTCACTTTTTAAATTTCTCAGGAGATGTCAGACATTAGTCCACCATGTTCTTAACTATAGTGAATAAATATCAAGCTCTCCAGGTGGTTCCACTGAAGCCACTGTCACTAGTCCCTTTAGTGTGGTGAAGAGGAGAGTGGTGAGGCTTGCAGCACGCTGATGTCTTTCTTTGAAAATCCTGTTTTGATACTCTTGCTTTACTCTAATCTTGGACCCGTGGACCCTTGATACACAAGAGACAGGTAAAGGTTTAAGGGTTGTCTAACAGATTTTCAACCACCTACCTTTGAAATTAAGGCATGTGTCTCACTTTGAAATGTACAATCTCTGGCCTTAATGCCTTAGGTAAGTTGAGATGAGAAACATTTTATTTTAATATATTCTTTCCCAAGTATCTTGAGATGGATCACACCTTCCCATTTATAGGAGAGAATCAGCCTACTTTAGACTGTCAGTTAAAAATGTCTCATGGACTCTCTTCTGCCATCATTAAATTGGTAGGTAGTTAGTTGTTGAGAAAGTGTCAACATATACTAGGGTCCACAGCGGGGTCAGGTTTTTTTTGCTTAACAGGAGAGTTCCAAATATAGGTTCACAGAGTACAGCTTGCTTGCTCTACCTCATGCCCCTTCACCTATGTAGACAGGAAGCATAAGGATGAGAAAATAAGAAAAATGTGGCTATTCTACTAATGCACATGGAGAACCATTTCCGACACATGGTCAGTCAAGCCCATACTAGATGGAATGTCCTAAGTATGTGTAAACATGCTTTCTGTGGGAAAGCCAGGCCCTAGTTTGTTACCTTGGAAAAAAAGACACCCTATGAAGTAAATCACAATAGACTAAAAACATTAGAGAGGACACTAAAGATAAAATAATAAAAATAAGAATGTTATATTTTACACTTAGGAAAGGACAAAAGTGACTCAGCTAGATGATTTTCAGCTGTGTTTTTCTTTGCAGAATAACTTACCATTTATCTGATAATAGAAACATATGTATATGTGAATTACATAGCAAAATATGTATTTTATATGTAAAAGCATAATTAATTTACATGATAAAAATTAACCTTATTTAAAAAACAGACCATTTTTGCCATTCTTTTAATGGAGAATAACTAGAAAGGGTGCTGCTATCCATAGCACCCCTCAAAAAATTAGAATTTAAATGTTCGCATGGTTTATAAAATGGACTGTCTCAAAATCATATAAAAAGTGTATGTTATAAAATGTCACATAAGAGGTCTGCCTCACACACTGACTACACTTTTCACTAATGTTCATAGTTAAGTGTTACTGAATTTTATTATAAGCCTCAAGGATATTGCATCAATAAGGACAAAAAATTATTGCTGAGTAAACTGTAGATACAATAATTAGAGGGTTTATGGCTGATATTTTTCATCTGTTACATAATTATGTGGCTACTGTGTAATGTTGCAAACTTATCACTACCTAAGAAAGTAAGATTTTACTATTCACATTTTATTCCATTTCTTATCAGATGTACTTATATTGAGCATATTTTATAACTTAGTTGCTTGTAATAACCAGAGGCATCAATAAGAAATACAACTTGAATAGGTCGTTTTATTTCTATACTAACTTCATTCTCAAATAGCTGAAGTGGTTATCATACCACACCGAGGGCATAACACCTTCTACTTACCAATGCATTAGCCATATAGTATATTTCTACTAATGAAGAGTCACACTCGTGCAAGCTCTGGTGCTGCTATTGCCCTTTTTGGACTAATTTAGAGCAAAATAATGAACAACTTGAAGAGGTGTAGGGATGGGGGAATGAGTGATAGATTAATCAGGACAAATAAAAAGTGAATATATACATATTGATCTTCTAGTACATCTTGATTACACAGTTTGCTATTAATTAGTCAAATATCTGTGGCCTAAAAAATTATTGTGCTTTGTCTCACAGGGTGCTTCAACTCTGTTAGATCTTTATTGATTTCTATTTGTTGACTGTCCTCCCTACTAGTTTTTTTTTTCTTTACCCCTCGCACTTAGTACTATGAAAATATAAACACTTGTAGTATAAAAATAACAGTTTTGAACAGACTGTTATTTGTCATTATCCAAAATAAAATGTTGGTTAGTTTTCCAGTATTCGTAATAAAATAATGTTTCCTATATAATATACCATAGACAAATAAGTGAATTATATCTTTAAGAACTCAAAGTCAATGAATAGAGTCAAGAAAAGAGGATACTTCCCACATTCCAATTGTTCATTTTCCAGTTGGTGCTACAGAAGAGAGGCTTTGTTTTGAATATTTAGACTTAGAACACATGGGGGCACATATGAGAGTTTGAAATTTCTAGCTGAACCCTAACCTTTAGGTGTTTGTCATTGTTTATTCTTGGCAAAATGCAATCCTACTTTAAAGATAAAAAGGCTTAAATGGGCTATTAAAAATATCCTTGAACTTCAAAGTGCTCTTAAAGTGAGCATTTTCACAATTTAAATAGAAATGAATAAAACCATATGGGTTTCATTTCTGTTAAATTATACATGCACTTAGAAATTAAGAAAAATATACACGGAAAATAAATTTTAGTTTTTTTATCTAACTCTACATTGGCGGTCAATAATGCCATAACATGTCTACACATAGTTTAAAACTAAATACATCTAAAGCAGAAAAACACTAAACAGGCAATAGATCAGAAGAGAACAACTTACTTTACCATAATACAAATTCTCAATGCCACCCAAAGTGATTTATTGATTTTCTGACTGTATGTGGCACTGTACAATAGCATGCTATTAAGTTAGAACCAGTCACTGCTTTCTGGGTGTTTACAATAATTCACAGACATGGTTAGATATGCTCATTCACTCACTCTAAAAATGGAAATTAACAGAATAAAATATTTACAGGATGCACAATGCTCCACAGAGTGCATTGTGCATTTCAGGGCCATGTATATAGCTGAAGAAACCATCTCAAAATCTGTGATGAGAGGAAGTGTATTAGTCCATTTCTGTTGCTTATAACAAAATACCTGGAACTGAGTGATTTTTAAAGAAAATACAATTTATTGCTTACAGTTTTGGAGGCTGGGAAGCCCAAAGTCTGGGAACACATCTGGTGAGAGTCTTGGTGTTGGCGACAGTGACCCTGGGATCACATATTGCAAGATGGTGGAAGCAGAGAGAGGAACAGACTCTTTGTGCACCCCTATTATAGCCCTAAGAACCACACCCCTAGCCACCATTATTAATCCATTCACTAAGGCATGGTCCTACAATCTAATCTCCTCATCAAGGCCCTACCTTTCAATTACAGTAATAGGATTACTCACCCTCTTAACACTGTCAAAGTGGGAGTCAAGTTTTGGGGGGACACTCAATCCAATGCAGGGAGGAATATGGATGAGTCAATTAAGAGCTCTTTTCTGTCACATCTAGAAGTGAAACCAAATCTTATGTGAGATAAAATTTTCAAATTAGAATATAGTGGCTTGGCAAGCTAGAGTTTAGAAGAACATTCTAAGTACCTGTTACTGCTAACCAAGTCAATTCAGTGCACATTTATTGAGTCTCCACTGTGTAACTAGAAAATATCCCTATAATGGTAAACACTGAGAATTCTGTTTAGAAGAATCTTGAAAAGCATTGAATCGAGGAGAAGTGAAGAATTGTGTTTTCTTGACTTGCTTCATTTAGATTATCTAAATTGAGATGGAATGCAGAAAATAGCAGATATCCAAAATGGCAGTAAACATGTTCCAAGAAAGCTCAGTGAAGTGAGGCTCACACATAAATGTGGAATTTACATATACATACATGTATTTCTACTGTTTACTCTGCCTTCTCTCTCATCAGAAATCAGATTCTCAAGTTTTTTTTTCTAAATTGAGCTTCTATGACTGCAATATATATCAACTATAACTCAGCAAGGTATTCTTTCTCCTTTTTAAGAATATAAAACAGTTACATAAACTAAAAACCTCTCCAAGCAATAACAACATTTAGTAAGTGCCTTAGTTATCTCTGGCTGCTATAATAAATACCACAGAATGGGTGGCTTAAACAGTGGACATTTACTTTTTATGCTTCTAGAAGCTCAGAAGTCCAAGATCAAGATGCCAGCTGATTTGATTCCTGGTAGGGCCCTCTTCTTGGTTTGTGGAAGTTCTTCTTGCTGTATCCTCACATGGCTAAGAGAGAATCATTTCTCTTGTGTCTGTTCTTACAAGGACAGTAATCCCATTCATGCATGATTTACCCTCATGACCTAAGTACCTCCCAAAGGCCCCACCTCCAAAAACCATCACAACGGGGATTAGGTTTCAACGTAGGAATTTTAGGGGGACGAACATTTGGTTTATACCAATAAGTAGAGGGGAAAAACTACTATAGAGAAATATGTTGATTTCTTAATATAAATACTGGTTTATTTTAATATATATATAAAATCATGCTATATAACCACCTAAATTTCAACATTAAAATAGTTGAGGAGGAGGGGATTGTGCTCTGAAAAAGAACAACAATGAGGTCAGATGAGCTTAGCAGATGTGAAAATATGTCATAATAAGTAAATAATCAAAACTGCTAACAGATGTGTTAATAAACAGAACAATGGAAGATATTAGAAAGTCCAGAAATAGACTAAGAGACTCATAGTTAGACAACAGAACATAATAATTGAATTTTAAATAACTGACATTGGGAAAAAATACAATCATCCATAAAAACAATGAACCTGGACCCGTAGTGCTCTTCAATGTGATATATATATAATCCCATATATATTATAAATATACATATTGAGTAAATAAAGCTGTTTTAAACAAGTCCTGATTATTTTGATGCTCTTTCCTTCCCATGCACTCAGGAGTCATGAGACATCATTCTGTGGTTGCTTGTCTACCATTATCCATAATGGTTTTTTAAAGGGCCTTTTTTTTTTTTTTTTTTACCTCAAGGAAATGGAAATAGCTTGGCAGTGAATGTTCCATGACTACTAATGAGTTCTTTCCTTTTTAGCACTAAAATAAGGTTATTTGGGAAAGGAAACTCACTTACTCTAAGCAATTTTGCAATCAAATGATTCCCATTTGAGCTGCTTTCCAAACGAAGATGCATGTACCATTTAAGTGCATTAGTATTAATGATGTGAAAGAGCTAAGAATAATTATAATCATTAGCAATATTACCAATCCTTATGATACAAATACTGTAATTAGATGTGCTTCCGTGCAAATTTACTTGAAGATTCTAGATCAAATATTTTAACTGATGTGTAAATAAAAGGCATTTTATTGGGTTATTCTATAACTTAGTGGAAGCTTAAAGCCTTACTTAGAAGTGCAGAGCCTAAAGAGAGTGCATATCATATTTTCCTAATGTTTCTAATTGGAGTAGATGAGTGATACTTAGAAAGAAAAAAAAAAAAAATCAAACACCTGCTGAGATTGAGGAAGCCTATTATTCTTGTTGGATAATGGAACAAAGCTTTTTTCTATTAAGGTTATCTGTTGGTCATGAACACACTACTGCTTTGTCTATGGAGATGATGAGAACACCCTATGAAGACACACTCTAAAGAGATCTGAAGGGAGCTGGTGTTTCAGAATGAGTGAAAAGATTTGGTAAATGCTCATGAACACTAGTAATGGCTTAAAATTAGATAAATTTGAAAAACTTCTGTGATATTTATCTTTTAAAATGTAGACAAAATTGAAAGGCAATAAATCACATTGCAATAATATACTGAACTATAATTAGTTATACCTTCGCTTTAATATGCTGTCAAAATGACAGGGAGGGCTTGGGATAAAATCAAATAGGAGACAAATAATGAACATATGATGACCTTTAGATAAAAGGGAGATGATTGAAATATGACCAGTTGTTTTTCACTCTCGCCAGGAATAGGGCAAGAAGGAATGTTTTAACATTTCAGTAAAAAGGGGAATATAAGTAAAAATGAATATTATTAACTATAGTCAACATATTGTATAATAAGTATCTCAAACTTGCTCCTCCTATGTAACTGAAATTTTTCTACTTTGGCCAACATCTCCCTAACCCCTTCCCCCTGGCCCCTGGTAACCACCATTCTACTCTGTGCTTCTGTGAGTTCCACTTTTTTATATTCTACATATATGTGAGATCATGTGGTATTGTCTTTCTGTGTCTGGCTCATTTCACTTTAACATATGTCTTCCAGGTTTTTCCATGTTGTAACAAATGATAGGATTTCTTTTTGCCACAAAAAAATGAGTATATGAAATAATGCACATGTTAATTAGCTCTATTTAGCCATTCCACAAATGTATACATATTTCAAAACATCATGTTGTACACAATACACATATGCAATTTTTATTTGTTAATTAGAAAAAGAAGAATGGGAACAGTTTGGCAAAATTAAGTTTGACTGTTTCCTCCACTGGGATTGTAAAACCAGCACATGTTTACACAAGTGGAGAGTTAAATTGGGTGGGCAACTGGAATAGATGATGGTAAAGATGTGCAGTCAAAGCAAAACAGACATGACACGTGCTCATCATGAAACATGGACAAAGAGCTTCATAAACTGAGAGTAGCAGGGAATGAGGCCAGGGGCTTCCTTGTTTTGAGGGGTATTTAAACACACCCTTTCCAGAATTCCATACCTTTGCATAAAACTGTCTTTGGAGACTCATCTAAGAATGAACGTAATGAGATTCAAGAGACAGAAGCAAGTTGAACCCAGACGAAGCAAGAGAGTCATGGTGAATGTGAAAGTGATGGTCAGGTGGAAAACTAATGAAATTACTTTAAAATTATATCAAAACATCCTCAAAGCAAAGTAACACAGGGCAGCATGTAATCTGTGGTTAAGCATGAGCTGTAATTGTAAAAAAATAGTGTAAGAAATGAAATGGGGAAGTGATGATGTGTATGTATATGTGTATACACGAGGGTGCTTCAAAAAGTTTGTGGAAAAATAGAATTGAAAGATAATATGAATCTTTCCATGATCTTTTTGAAGTACCCTAATACATATGTATATATATATATATATATATATATGTGTATATACATTTGTATATATTTGTATCTATGAATTCCCAATTTCAATCACAGTGCTATGTACATAGTATGAATGCAACAAATATGTATAACACATTGTAAGTCATATATGTTATATGTTTTATAATACGTTATATACACACATGTATATGTCTGTATTATGACATAATCATATAATGCGTATATATGTGTGTAACATGTATGCAATATGTATGTTACACACACACATATATATAAAACAGGAAGAATTGACCATATATATGTGCTATATAAATATAACACACACACACACACACACACACACACACACACACACAAATATATAACAGGAAGAATTGAGTCTTCCTCCTTATCCTCCGACAAACATACACTCCCAAGAGCCATGTAAGAGGAAAAACATTAAGTTGGGCTCATGGCTGAGCACTTTTTGCTCCTTAGGATGGGAAAGCAGAAATAAGGAGAGGGTGAGGGAGAAAAGAAAGGGGAGTTTGGTAGCAGCGCACTGTGAAGAAAACCATTTGGGGAAAGGGAGAGAATGAGAATAGGATGGAAGTCACTGGATTTAGGGAATGGAACCCCCAAGAGGGTTTTTAGTAAGTTCGGCTTTGTGATATGTGATGAAATATGGGGGCTACCACTCCCAGTATTCCCAGGAACCATTCATAGAAATCTACATTATTTTTTAATGTTGATTTTTCCCCTCAGATATGACCATGGGTTGCTCAAAAAATCTCCAGTCTTCTACTAAGCCCTCGTGTTTTTCCTCCTCCCACCACAACATCCTCAGATGCCTCCTTGAGACAATGTGGAATTTCAATGTCCTTAAAGCATAGAGAATCAACCAAATTTGCTGTACATTATGCATACTTCTGTTCCTGCTGAAGACACAATACATATTTCACACTAGTGAAAATATTTAAATATGAAGAAAAGGAGATAAATCATTATAAATAATAGAGTAAAACATTTTGAATGGCCAACTTTAGAATTTAATGTTTAACAAAGAATTTAGTTATTCATTAAATTCTATGTTAAATAGTCATGTAATTCTGGAAAATAAAACCCCAAACACTTGTGAAGTGTCAATTTCTTAGTTGCCATTTCTGTTGCAAATAGAACAGTTGCAATTTTATCTAGATTTTATAAGGTTTTGAAAAAATTTCTCAAATTCCATAATATACTAAGCATAAAACACAATTTATATAAGAAGTATAATTTTTCCATTGATATAATGGCACAACAAACAAACAAACAAAAATATCTTTAATACTCCTGAATTTAAAATTTTTATATATGAGTTTTAGATATTGGTTTAGGTAGAATTTCCCAATTTTAGGAGCATACTAAAGTTTTCACTGGAAATGAGAGTTCATAGTGCAGAAAAGTAGAATTAGAGAAGTCATCTGTAGGCTAGTAAATTAATAACTTCAACCAGTACTTTGATTAGAATTGATTCAGTCATTGGCAATAGAAATATTTACTTATATTTTTATTTATAAATTCTATTAATTTATGTGTTGCCTACAAATACCTTAACAATTAATCAGTTTTGCATATGACTTGACTTGGAGAAAAAGCAAATTGTTTAGATGACTTTAGGGTATAGACTTGAAAGCCTGATAAACAATTTTGCTTTGAAGGTAAAGTTACAGACTTTTATAAGGGAAGAGTAATTTTGCACAGGTTGCACGGATTTATAGATGGATTGGATTTTCATAAGTCAATTGTTAGTCACTGGATAGCTTTGGAGAGAGACCAGTAATATGATTCTGTTCTGAATGATCATTATTTTCAGGGGCCCAAATCACAGAGGTGCTGACATCTGAAATAGATAAAATCAACAAAGACGTAAAGGAGACTACCCTCAGTATTATCATTGTTCATAGAGAAGCTATTTTCTCAAATTCCACATTCATTCAGTAAATTATATTAACATTTGTTATGCCCACAAATTACATTTGATGGTAAAATTAAAACCATATGTACCTAAATCACGCAAGTAAGGAGCAATGCTGTTAAAACAAAGCAAAAACACACATATCTAGAATAGAAATGTTTACTCCCTCTAATCCTCTTCCACCCTGTGAAAACAGTTACAACAATAAGTTGAAGTTGCTCCGTGTTTAACATTTGATCCATTTTCTGATAAAATTTATATAGCAGAATGCTTATAGCTACAGATAACATACTCCACAGCTGGCTAAAAAGACAGACATGCCATTTTCATATAATACACTATCTGAATGAAAGTCATTTTTAACTTGTCCCTGTATAATCCAAGATCATAGCTACAGTAAAAAACTCCTGTACAGAGGAGAGTGTTCTCCTTCTGTGTGATCCTTTCTATTAGAAAGGAAAAAAAAACAAATCGCAAATATCCTGTCAGGTCCTGTTTGTCTGTACTAGTTTGCATTCTCATATGCTAGCTGTAAGTTTGTCTGAAAAAGCAAGTAGCTGGAATTTTCATCTAGTGGGAGACAGTCTCTGTTAAGAAAAAAGTTAAGTAGGTTGAGATAAAGCTGCAGGGTTGGCAGACCAGCTACGTACAAAATTGCCTATTTTCCCAGAGTCTTGTCAACACTGTATTGTCAAATTTTGAATTTTTCCTATCTGATAGATGAAAAATGGTATTTGCAATTTTCTGATAATAAAGAGGTTGAACAAACATTTCACTGCTCCTCAAATAAGAAAACTCTCTAATCAGTTTTTGTTTTATATGCATGCTATTATATAGTAATTTCTCTCATTTTAAAAATTCATTTAAATATGTGATAAATTTACATGTTCAAAAATTTAAAATGTGTGAGTAGGTATGTAGTAAAGTTTTCACTTAAGAAATCTTTCCATATTAGTACTTAAAATGTTTATTAACTTTTTACATAGCTTTATATTATTGCATTGTATTGATTTTTCATAATCTATTTAATTAGTCCCTCATTTATGAATATAGAATTGCTTCCAATCATTTACTATTAAAAACAATGCTGCATTATAAAATATAGTAAACTTTCATTTTACACACGTGTAAATAAATTTATAGGATGATATGCTGGTTCATGTTATTATGCATTTGTAATTTTGATAGATATTGCCTAATTGCCCACAAGGTTTGTAAAAATCTATTTTATTTCCATTAGTAATATCTAAGAGCACTTGTTTCCCCACAGATTTATCAACAAAGTATTTTGCCAGATTTTGGCATTAGAATGTAATTTATATAATAATACTTGGTAAATTTTTATGGGTTTTTTTTTCATGATTAGTCTTTACTCATACTCTTTTGGATTGTATGCTTTTATTCTTACTGATTTTTAGTAGCTCTTTAGATATTAAGATTAGTTATTTTCTGTGATATATACATTCCAAATACTTTTTCTAAATGTTTTGTTTATATTTTTGACTTTATTGATGGTATAATTACAAAAGTTTTAATTTTTTGTAGTAAAATTAAATAATCTTTTTCAAGAAATGCTGGAACTTTATTTTTGGTGCTTTTTACTATAAAGAAATTTTTATGTAAAAAAAAATTAAAAACTGAATCTAATTTATTTTTTGAGTCCCCATTTGGCCTGAGAGTGAAAACTTAATCACTTCAGGCTAACTCAGTTAAGTGAGGATATCTTGATCAATTTAGGTATTTTCTTTTCCCTCAGATCCAAGCTATAAGACCAAGTTCTAGGAGGCTAAGATACTGCCATGTCTTTGTGGGCATGTCATTTGTCATCACATTGGCATCTAGTAGAAAACACAATCTTCCACCTGGTGCTTGCTCCATATTATCTCACCACATTGACATCTGCTGAGTCATCCATGTTTCACTGGTCTCTGGTCACAAGGCCCTGTTTTTCTCTTAGGTCCTCTTCTTTATTTTATTTTGCTTTTATTCTTTTATTTTTTAGAAGAATTTTAACTTTTTAATTTTTTTTTGTTTTACTTTATCAATATACAATGTAGTTGATTTATTTCCTTTTACCAATTCATCCTCTTCTTTAGATCTGCTGGTTTACTCCTATCTACTTCCTTGGTGAGATTTTGAATTTATATTGTGTGTAGTTAAACTACATTAATGTATACTTTTGTGGTTTTTGGATTTGGGGTCATAGTCCTTTCCATTTCAGTGATTCCAAAAAAATAAAAATAAAAGTCTTTGATCTTGTCTTCTAGTCGCATGATGATTTTATTTTTTACTCTTAAAGTCAATTTTGAGTTTTTTACCAGGAGGTGCAGGAGATTTCTCCGGGTAGCCTTGGACCAACCCACTTCTCTTTCTTCCTTTTTTATAGTTCTCAAGAATGACTGTAGAGGGTGCTGGGAATGCAGCATCCTACCATAGGGAGGGACTGACTGCAACAACCTGGACTCTATTCCCAACTCCTCTCAGAACAGAATTTCTTTCAACACTTCAGCCCAGTGTTTCCTGAGACCCCAGGTTATAAAACCAGTGATGGTCTGCTTTCTGGGGTCCCTCAGCTGCAGTACAAGTGGGACACATACAGATAAGACTTTACCTATTCCAGGCAGCTTTACTGAACATTGAGGGATCAGCTGGCAATGAATCCTAGGCTTTGGTTGTCCCTTGCTACCAATTTTTAAGTAATAAATATGCTTTATACAGCTTGTTATATGCATACATGTTCTGTCTCACTGACTCAGACATGTTGTTAACCAAAGCACAGTGAACCTGCTTCACATGAGGTATGAAGAACCATTTATACACATGATGCTTATCTATGTACCCCAGTGGTGTTTAAACTCCCCTGCCCCTGCTACATGCTCACCTTTTATTCTATAGATATATTCCAGTTGAAAATTTAAAATCGTTCTTGTCTCACTTAATATAATTCTCTCTAGGTCCATCCATGTCATTGCAAATGGCACTATTTCATTCTTTTTTATAGCTGAGTAGTATGCCATTATATAGTTATACCACATTTTCCGTATCCACTCATCTGATGATGGACATTTGGGCTGGTTCCAACTCTTGGCTATTGTAAAGAGTGCTGCGATGAACATTGGGGAAAAGGTATACCTTCGACTTGATGATTTCCATTCCTCTGATTTTATATTCCCAGCAGTGGGATAGCTGGGTCATACGGTAGATCTATCTGCAATTGTTTGAGGAACCTCCATACCATTTCCCATAGAGGCTGCACCATTTTGCAGTCCCACCAACAATGTATGAGAGTTCCTTTTTCTCCGCAACCTTGCCAGCATTTATCATTCAGAGTCTTTTGGAAATTTGCCATCCTAACTGGGGTGAGATGGTATCTCAGTGTAGTTTTGATTTGCATTTCCCGGATGCTGAGTGATGTTGAGCATTTTTTCATATGTCTGTTGGCCATTTGTATATCTTCCTTAGAGAAATGCCTGCTTAGCCCTTTTGCCCATTTTTTAATTGGGTTGCTTGTTTTCTTCTTGTAAAGTTGTTTGAGTTCCTTGTATATTCTGGATATTAATCCTTTGTCAGATGTATATTTTGCAAATATTTTCTCCCACTCTGTTGGTTGTCTTTTAACTCTGTTAATTGTTTCTTTTGCTGTGCAGAAGCTCTTTAGTTTTATATAATCCCATTTGTTTATTTTTCCTTTGGTTGCCTGTGCTTTTGGGGTCGTATTCATGAAGTCTGTGTCCAGTCCTACTTCCTGAAATGTTTCTCCTATGTTTTCTTTAAGAAGTTTTATTGTTTCAGGGTGTATATTTAATTCTTTAATCCATTTTGAGTTGACTTTAGTGTATGGTGAAAGGTATGGGTCTAGTTTCATTCTCCTGCATATTGATATCCAGTTCTCCCAGAGAAATACCACATGTTCTCACTTACTGGTGGGAGATAAAAATAAATAAATAAATTCACACACACTCAAAAAAAAAAAAAAAAACAGGGGGGAGAAGAAGACATAACAATTACAATTCCTTGAAGTTGACATGACAAGCATACAGAAAGGACATTATTGGGTGGGCAGGGGGAGAGAGAGGAGGGAGGGAGGTTTTGGTGAGGGGCCACAATAATCAACCACATTGTATATGGACAAAATAAAATTAGAAAAAAAAATGAAATTAAAAAAATAAAAAAATGAAATATACATTACCATATTAAAGATAAATCCTGTAGCAAAAAAAAAAAAAAATCGTTCTTGTCATGAGATCCTTCCGTATACTCTTCTACTTTCTATCCCCCCCAATTTTTTAAAATAGCAAAAAACTTTTTGAATAATATTGTGACTCAAGACTTAGAAAATAATTCATTTACTCCCTTTCTTTCCCCTTTCCGTGATCTTTCTCCCTCTCTCTTTACCCCTTTCTTCCTTTTTTTCTTCCTTCACTTTAATCTATTAATCTATGGCATATATTCAGTTGTGCACTGTAATATAACCAAATTAAATTAAATAAACATTTAAATAAACATTTATTAAGCACTTATAATGTGCAGGGCATTTACCGTTTTTAAAGTACAATCTTGCATACTCTCGTACAAGTCAAAAGTATTAAAATCTTGAAGTCCAGGGACAAAAACATCTGCAATCAGGGTCAAAAAGGAAGACAAAAAATATTACCTATCCATCAAGCTGAATTCATCTGGAATTTTGTATGTATACACCTCAATATTTCCATGACTTCCACTCAGTTCAGTACCCTGTGCCTTTATTTGAGTATCAATGTCTATGGTTATATATCCAAATCTTACTCATTTTAATTGTTTGACTACCATCATTGGCCCACATTTAGGGCATGGCATTTATCTTCTCCAGCTTTTTCTGTTTTGCTACCTGGTATTAGCTACCAGATCCGTCTTACACCTGTGTCCATTTGCTCCTGATTAAGCATGAGATTTTTTTTTTCTTTTCTTTTTCTTTTTCTTTTTTTTTTTTTTGTTTACCCCAGGGCATTCTTACTGCCCTGAGGGCTCTGCACTCAGTAGCTGGTATAAAAATTCCCAGCTAATTTGGGACCTCCCACCCCACAGTTTCAGAGCTGTCTTAGTTAGTGGTTTTATACTGTTTCTGATGATGAAATTACTGATGATTCTCCAGTATTGGGTTCTTTTTAAAGTGAGAGATCTCACATTTTAAAACCAAGCTCATAGAGTTCACAATGCTCTATCTTAGTATTAGTAGAAACAGTGCAACTTTTCAAAATCCTAGATAAAAGAATGAAAAATTTGATGCCTTACCCCAAATTCCCCTCTCTGAAATTCACCCTACCCTTACAAGTACAAGCATTATAACTTTTAACACATTCTCATTGTATGCAACAAGAGTGAATTTTTTTCATCTGTTTTAGTGTAGGAACTGAAGTGCCTTTGTTTAAATACTTCAACTTGGGTCATAATCTGGTTGTTCTTCCTGTTGATCTATTCTTAGGCTCTGTTCTGTACTTTACATTTACCTATTCATCACCTCCCTATAGAAACTCCCTATTTTCCAAAACTGAAGTTACCCACACTTATTTCTAAAACACAATTGTTATCTATGTCCCTACTCAAGACAGCTGACAGTTATGCATAGTAACAAAAGTTACTTATAAAATCTTAAGCCCATGGGCTTGATGAAAACTGGAGTATATAAATTCACACACACACACACACACACACACAAAGAAAAAAAACGGGGAGGGAGAAGATATAACAACCACAATTACTTGAAGTTGATATGACAAGCAAACAGAAAGGACATTGTTGGGGGGGAGGGGGGGAGGGAGAAGGGAGGGAGGTTTTGGTGATGGGGAGCAATAATCAGCCACAATGTATATCGACAAAATAAAATTTAAAAAAAATAAAAATAAAAATAAAATAAATAAATAAATAAATAAACATCTGGAAACAAACAAACAAACAAACAAAAAAGAAATCATACCAACTTTGATTTTAAAAAATAAATAAATAAATAAATAAATAAATAAATATTCAGGACAGCAGACTACCCAAGACTATGTAACAAACGAGCCATGGCAAAAAGTTATTCAAGGCAGATTTTACGGGTCAACATAACCTAATATAAAAATAAAACAGAATTATCAATAGAAAGCTAACAGATTAGATTGGGCACAGGCGATGATGAATTCACAGTGAAAACAAATACTTTCAAATAGCCTACAACGTCCTAGATAATTTCAGGAAAAGGAAAAATTTCTATAAAAGGAAGTTTTGAGATATAAGAATGGAAAACAAAGAAATTAAAAAGCATGCACATAAACTAATGAAACATTATCTGCATAAAAATATTGCCAAATTTATAGAGTTTGAAAATAAATACAGAACTCAAATAATGGGTAATATTAAGGATGTATATAAGGAAGAGATGACAAGAATTAAAGTTTGTCAAAGCCTTTCTATTTTGAGAGGAAGAATTTAAGATACTGATTAATCTTGAACTATATTATTGCTATGAAAAAGCATGCTATTAGAGCCTTACTTTATTATACACAATATATCACTCCAGGTGGATTAAAGCCTCAAATATGGAAGGCAAAACTAGAAAAACTTTTGAAAGAATGTATAGGAAGATATTTTTATGGCCTTGGGGTAGAATAGGGTTTTGCAAACAAAACAGAAAAGTGATAACCATGAAGGAAAGAATTGATAGGCTACACATTTAAATTAAGAACTTCTGTTCCTCAAAAGACACCATAAAACAAAGTGAAAAGACAAGCTAAAAGCTAGGAAATAGATGACTCTTCAGGAAGGACTGATACCAACACTAGAGAAGTTTACAACAGTCATCATCAGGTGGAATGGTACTGGGAGAGGCTCTGCGTATGTGTGGAGAGAAGGCATATGGGAAATCTCTGTACGTTCTACTCAATTTTACTGTAAACCTAAAAATGCTCCAAAATATAAAGTCCATTTAAAAAAAAATCATGAATATGCATTTTGCTGAGGAGGAAACTGATGAATCTTGGACGTGACCAGCACCATTTTACACACACTGAGCACAAAATGGCCCCCAGCCTTTCCCTTATGAGAAACCTTGTGGTTTCTGAGAAATAGAAACTTATCTTCCACACGAGCACCAAACCCTTGCGTGATTACATCAGCCTTCCTTACAGCCAATAGAAGCCCTCCCACCCCGACGCCAGCGCTGCTCCCCATTGTGAGTGCAGCCTGGCAGATTCTTTTCCTTTAATGAAGCTTGATCCCAGCATTTAGGATCACTTTCGTTCGGAAACGATAAGGAACTTAAACACAGAAAAATTGCTCACCCTTGATAATTATCAGAGTTGTACAATTTTAAACTGTAATTAGTCACTATTTCCACTTATACCCGATAGGTTGGCAAACATTAAGATATCTGATGATTCCAATTGCTGGTGTACATGTGGATCAATGGAACTCTTTTATACAGCTGGTGGGAATGTTTGTTGTACAACCACTTTGAAGGATAATTTGCTATTGCCTTATAGAGATGAGCACGTGCACTTTCCACAACTCAGTGATTCTGCTCTTAAATAAACAGGCCGGGATACAGGTACTTAGCTGTTGTAATAGCTAAAGCAGGAAACAACTCACATGTCATGTCCTTGGATAAGACAGTAGATAAACAAATTGTGGTACATGAACTTTTATGAATTTATTGAATGAAAATAAATGAATTATAGCTATCTGCAACAACACACAATATTAGAAACATATATTTGAGCACAGACATGAGTTATCAGCAATAAGGTAACATTTTTATTGTGCTCAAAAGCAAATAAAATCTTACAATATATAAGTTGTCTATGCATACATAAAGTGACAAAATCATTTAAAATAAAAAAGGAATGAAGGATATGGTCAGCCACAAACTCAGAATAGTGATTGAGTCTGAAGGTGAAAAATGGGATAGAGTAGGGAAGCCACACAGTAGGTTGTAAGAGATTGGCAGTGTCTACATCCAAAGCTGGGTGGTGACAATAAAAGGTGTATACTTTATTATTCTGTTTTCTAACTTCAGTGAATGTTCCATATTTTTAAAAAGTAATTAGACTTGATGCAAAGTTGAACTAAATTGGTTTCCACCAAGGTATTTGCAGTATGTAAACTTTTTAAAGTGAAGCAGCACAGAAAAAAAAAAAATCCATTTTTGAGAAATAACTGGGAACAACGGGTGCACACATTTCCATTGCACTGTAGAAAATGCACACCCAGAGGAAAAGGTGTCTTTTCTACCCTGGATCCTCAATTATTCTTTTTCACATTCCATTTCAGGGGAAAGCACTGCTGGCTACTCTGGGGAAACAATCTTGCAACTGCATAGAAACTGAGTTATGAAATTATATCAGCATATTCTACAAAGGCTGCCTCAACAGACATGTAGAGAAAGTAGTATTAGAAGGCTGCGCCCCTTCCTCCTCATCTGTGGGCATATGCTGTTTAAGCTCTAAACTGGGAATGAGGTGTATAACCAGTTGTGGAGCTACAATACTGCGATAATTCTTTCTCAACAAAACCAGTGCTGGGTTTCCACGAAAGAGTTTTATAGCAAGCCCAATAAACTTTGTTTGGCTTTAGGACTCGCACAAGTATAAAAGGATTGTGCAAAATAAAAGCTCATTGATTAAGACCATGTTAATTTTGAGTTTGTCATATTGTAGACATTGTATGTACGATGAGGCACACCCAACTTTCCACAACACAGTTTTAAGCACAAAGACTTCAAAACTTAGTTGAGCTCTAACAACAACAAAACAAGAAAAAATTAGCTATAGTTTTGGCCAAACTTTAAATTAAAATTAAATAAAAACCAAGCATTATTCTTTAATGTTTTATAATTCCTCAGTATTTGTATTATGATGAAACCATACTTGTCTTTTATAACTGTCTTAATTTTTCTCAGAGCTATGAGATTCATGCCTGAAACATGAATCTTGCTGGCTTCCTCTCTCTATAATCAGGGATAAATGGTCATCCGATGTATGTTTCAACATCACAATTAAGGACCCACTCTGGATGCAGCAGCTCAGTCTCTGGAGTCCTAGCACCTTCCTTTTATTCTTTTTTTCTTCTTCCCAGAGCTCTTCTTTCCAAAGGCACATCCTTGCATTTAGGGACACCAGACAGCACTTCCAAACTGTGCTTGAGGGTCATTTTAAAGGACAAAATTAACATCAAAAAGCACAAAAATGTGAAAAATGTAGTAGTAAGGAGAACATATGAAAAGGACACTTATTTACAGAGTGAGAGGTAGCTTTATTAACCTCAGCTGGAAACGGGCACGTTGGGCGATTCAGATTTTTCCTCGTTCTGCACATGTCCACAAATGACCAAAACAGCCCCTCCATAAATGCTTTTGAGTTATGCATAAATTTTAGCAAGTAGGAGAATTTAAAAATATCAAGTCCATGAATGAGAACTGACTGTGTTTATCCTATTTTCACTGCTTAGAGTCAAGCAGATCAAGCCTATATCCTCTTTCACAAAATAGCCCTGCTCATATTTGAAGATATAAGTAAAAGCTAATGTTTATTGCACATTTGACAGTGCCAGACCCTTTTCTTGGGACTTTACATGTATGTACTAATTTCATCCTCATGACAGTTATAAAAAGTAGAATATGATCATCATCTCTATTTTACGAAGAAGCAAACAAGCACAGAGAGGTTCAAGCATTTGCTCAAGTTACACCATCAGGAAGTGGCATAAACTGAATGAAATTAAACCCAGGCTGCTTCCTCCTAACTTCTCAGTTAAGACTCTGCTGTACAGCTAACACAGTTGCCCTGCTATCCCCACAGCCAAAGCTTCCTCAACATCCCCAGTGACTCTCTCAAGTTATCCATGTTTCACTAGGTTTTGTCTCTGAATCAAACTAAAAGTGCAGAAAACACTGCATTTATATAACATCGATGTGGCTCTTGGAGGAATTATTTTCATGGAGTGTTTTGTCCTGAGCTTCATGCCGTGGGACACTTACATAAGTGGCATAAGGACCTTGTTATTTTACGTAATGCAGAGATGTTGTTGAGGATGCTGATTCTGCATTGCTCAGTGTTCCCACTGTAAAGAGCCATGTGAGTCATTTCTTTCAAGCCTAGTGCCAGGAAGAACCTAAGTCCTTTGTATGCATTTCTCCTTTTTTTTTTTTTTTTTGGATGTGAATGAAATTAATAACCATATTTTCTAAATGGATGCCAGGACACTCTAGAACTCTAAAGACCGTGAATCTACACCACCATAAACAGTCATTAAAACTTGCATTACTACATAACTATTATGTGTTTTTGTTTCCTTCTTGATCTCAATTCTTCATTATATCTGAATTTCTGCCTCTTAATGTATCTGTATAAGCTACCTCAAAACAGTTGTGGGATGAAAGAGAGGAAAAGTATATAAGCAAATGAATGCATAATTTCACTTTATTTGGAGTCACCTCATTTTCCCTGTAACTGTCTTCTAATGCATTCTAGTCTGTATACTCGACTTTAGAAGTGGCATCTAACCAACACACCTAGACTTATTCTCATTTGCTTTGATCTACTTTTGTTTAAACTATAGCATAGAATTTGTGTTTAATTTTTTGTTAATTCACTGTGTTGTGGGATCCTAATATTTTATAAAATTTATAAGAATATTTTTGGTAAGTTTCTTTTTAGGCTTAAAAGCATATGTACATCAAGAAAACCTCATTTTAACATCATATCCATTTGTTTCTTCAAACAAAGTTATATTCAAGCTCTGAAATTTACTTTCAAAGCATATGCAGATAAATTTAAACAAGGCCAAAGTGACTAAGTTTTCTGGGGGTGAGGAGAAGAACGTATTTGGGTATGAGTGGAGCTACACCTACATAGATTATGCTCCAGAGCAAGCAAAGACTCTGCTCTGTATTTTTTGTGTCAGCCTGGCAACATCGTCACATCTATTTAACTTCTAGGAAATCTGTGCTATTCACGATTGAGGAGGTTGTTATTTTTGTTACCATTTTCTCCCAGCAATGTAGTGAAGTTAATTTTGGGTTCTAAAGAAGCATCAGAAATTTTTAAAAAATTAAACAAGAATTGAATGTGATAAGGTTGAAAAGATGAAATTCCCCTATGAGCTTGTACATATTAGAATGTTATGTTAATATGTCATAAAGGAGCAAGAAAGAATAGACTGCTTTTTGTCACATAGGAAGGATAAATTAAGCAAGTTGTAAAGTAAAACATAATTTGGTTTAAATATAAGTTAACTGTATTTTATTAAGGATAATTTACATCCCAGAAGATATGGTCAATATTGAGAATTTTAAGAGTTTTTACATATATTTATGTTAAGAGAAGTGGTTTCAATTTATCTGCTCTACAACAGGGAATAATCCACATTTTTTTCATATGATTATGCATCTGATGTTGAAGATAGTTAAAGAACAAACCATGGATTATTATTTTTTTTAACTTTAGAAAGTACATTTTGCAGGAAATAGAGATAGACAGATAGTTTATATGTACACATATATACACACATTAACATCTTGTATTTGCCACTTATAAATCATTACTATAAGAGGCAAAATCGTCATTTTTTCAGAGAACAAAGAGGGGAGGCCTAGCTAAACATAAAATAAAATAAAAATATTAAAATATAGACTATATTTTTTGCCAGAATTTGCTGAGTTTTAAGCAAATTAATTTGTTTTTTTTCCCCAAGAGGATGGTGAATTTTAAGCATTCAAATTTAAGTAAAGAATAGTAAGAGGAAATTAAAAATGTTACCATGAATTAATTATATTAATGAATGAAATAACAGAATCTTCCTTAGATTTTTATCTTTCTTTTTCTTTTAGGTGGTCAATAAACTTCAAGTTCTGAAGGCATTAAAGGTATTTTTGTGATATATGGCTTTTATCTTGGCATGAATCTCTTAAGATAAAGTAAAATTCATCATGCTCTCAAGCCATGGAAAACTTTGGGAAACAGCTCCTTCTCTTTACCAGAAATAAGTTTACTGGCAAAACAATAGGAAGGAAAAATTCCACTAACAATGTTTTGTTGAAGAAAATGTTTATCTATAATCAATCCAGCCTAAAATCATCTAAAGAGTATGTTAAGGAATTCAGTCTCTCTCCAGCTATTGAGAAGACAGTCTCTATCTGATTGTATAAAACTGCAGTCCCAAAAGTCAGCAGCAAAGCACTTTTTTACGTAGGCGACATCTTCATGTCTATCTATTGAGCACTTTCTATGTGCCAGGAACTGCTTTAGGCACTTGGAATACATAACTGAATGTATCAAGCAAGGATCATGTTTGCTTTCTCTTTGTCCTGACTTGTCTATATTATTTCTTCTTTCCTATCTCACCTTCTTTTGGATATATTGAGTAATTGTATCAATTTATTTTCCCCAATAGTTACATAATCTTTACTATTTTCGTGGTTAGTCTAGACATATGGAATTCAATATTGTAGCCACTAGCCACATGTGACTATCAAATTTCAATTTATTAAAATTAAATAAAATTTAAAATTCAGTTCCTCAGTCTCACTAGCTACATTTTAGTAGAGCCATCAGGGTTTTAAAGTGAATTGAATGGCATATGAAGAGCAAGAGGGTCATTAATGAGGATTCCAAGGCCTTTAGCCTGAGCACTGTTAAGAGCGGATTTGCTATTAACTGAAATGGGAACAGCTGTGGATGGCAATCAATAATGACACTAGAAACGTGTTAAATTTAAGACATCTATCTGACATCTGAGTGAAAATGTCAACGGAACATTTGGCTATATGCTCCCTTCAGAAGAGAGGTTTGGGTGGAGGATTTGAATTTGAGTAGCAGTATATAGATGATACTGAAACCTAGACAAGATCACCAAAAGAGCGAGTACAGATACTGAAGAGAAGGGAAAGGACAGAGAATTTAGGCATGCCAAAATTAAGAGGTCAGGCAGAAGTTGAAGATAGAGTACAGGACAGTGGTGTTCTGAAAGCCCAGAAATGGGTGTGTATAAAAGGAGGAAAAGTAACCAACCATATCAAATACTTTGATGAGACAATTATGATGAGAACTAGAAATTAAACATTGGATTTAGCAAGCTGCAGGTGACATTGACAGAAGCAGTTTCTAAGGAAGACAGGAATGGAAGTTTGATTAGAGTGTGTTTAAGAATGAATTGGAGAGAGGTTATTGGAGACATGGCTTATAAGTGACTTGTCAAAGATTTTTGCTACAAAAGAGATGATACCTAGCAGCATAAATTGGGTCAAGAGAAGAAACTTTTAAAATCGGAAACATTAGTTTGTGTGTGGTGATGAGAGTGATCCAATAGAGAAGGAATATTGGTAATGAAAGAGGAAAGAGTATAATTCTTTGAGAGAAGTCCTTGCTTACATGAGAGGGGACAGGACCTGTGCTCTCATGGAGAGATTGATTAGACAGGCTTGCGGAGTCTTCTTCCTCACCAGATCATGCACAAACACATAGATGCTGGAGGCAGCTTCCTACAGTGAAAATAATCCACGGAATTCTCTTCTGAATGCTTCCTTTCCTCGGGGAGGTAGGAGTTCCTTGATTGAGAGTGAGCATAAGGGAAGATATTTGGGGGATAAGGAGTGAAAGAAAAAAAGTAAGAGGCATCTAAGTGATGCCTCGTATCACTGCCTGGCGACACTGAGAGCTTTAAAGACTTGAAGTGAGATAAGTCCACATTGCTGTGTGGATTTTTTCCAGCTTTCATCTGCACAGATGCAGCTGTGGAATGGGGCAAAGTAGAATTTAACCATGGTTGTGGCTTTGCCAAGCTAGTTTGACAAAGAATTTTAGGTAAGAAAATTAATTTTATACACGAGGGAGTATTTATGCTGGAGGAAAAAGGGACAGAAGACTCGAAGGAGTGGGGAACAATGAAAAGATGGTGGGGTCTTCAACAGTGCTTCTCAGTGTGTGATCTGAGGGTTCTCAAAGATCCTTAAAGGGACTCCACAAGGTCAAATCTATTTTCATAATACTACTATGATATTATTCACCTTTTCCATTCTTATTCTATCATCAATTTACAGTGGAGTTTTACAGAAACTCATGATGTGTGACATCGCAGCAGATTTAATACTAAAGCAATATGAGATTCCAGCTGCCTTCTTTTAAATTAGACATGAAAGAGATTTACCAAATATAAAATAATGCTACTGTTCTCTCTAAATTTGTTTTTGCTTTTTGGAAATATAGTAATTTCCAAAATGTGGAAATTTGTTTAAATGTGTTGATTATACTAATATATGATGAATCTACTATTGCTATTTTTAATAAACTTATACTTTTTAAAATTTTAATTTAATTTATAATACAACAAATAACAATAGATATAACCCTCATAAATAAGAGCTTATTCGCATCCCCAGTAATTTTTAACAGTGTAAAGTATTCTTAAGACTAAAAAGTTTGAGAACTGAAGAGTAAGATGTACTGATAAGGTAAGAACTTTGTTGACGTTATTGTAAAAGAAATAGTGGCTAAAGATAGGAGGTGATGGTAAAAGAGTAGAATGTATGGAATTGAAATTGGAGAAGGACAGAAATTATTGAATACAATGGAATGTCTGTAGCAGTGCTAATAGAATTTTGGTGATAATAGAAACGCTTTATGTACTATCCAATGCAATAACCATTAGTCACATGTGAGTATGGAGCACTTGAAATGTGGTTATTGCAAATGAGGGACAAAAGTCTAATTGTATTTAACTTTACGTGTTTATAATAAATATAAATAGTCACATGTGTCTACCATATTGGATGGTATAGTGTCAGTACAAGACTGGGTGGCTGAAATAGGTTGAAGGACAAGATTATTAGGGAAGAAAAATTCAGCAAACTGACAGGCCAAAGTATTGGAGAGATCATCCGTGAATGTATTCTGTCCATTAAAATCATCAAGAATATATTAGTCATCAAAATGACTAATATTTATTGAGCACTTAATCTGTACCAGGCTAATAACTTCACACGTATTTACTCACTCCTTAGAACAGCCCTATGATTCAGTTACTATTATCTCCATTATATAGATAAGGAAACACAGGCAGATGGCTGTTAGGTGATGTGCTGTTCAAGGTAGCACATGGTTGAGTCAAATTTAAACCCATCTCCTGTGACTTCAGAGTCTACTCTTTTAGACAGAGTCTTATACCACCTTTCCTATTTGAGGCTGCTTATTTTTTAAAATTGTTCTTTCAATATTGTAGGTAACACTGAATTGACACTAGGTGCAGTCTATGCTAATTGATGAAACAGAAATTCTACCAAAAGGGCCTGTGATGAAAGTCAAGCAAAACTTTACCAATGGAAAATGTACCATAGGAATAGTTTACAAGTATGTTCTGGCAAGTATTCAACTCGTTTTTGAACCTCGCCCCCCAAAGTGTATTGATGGCTAAAATTCAGTTTCTAAGGAAGAGTGTCGACCTTACTAAATTTACATTTTCATATTGAGTTAATTAGCCCTCTTGGCTATTTCAATAGTGCTAATAATTATAAACACTGAATAAGGTATTTGTGATAACATGGAAACACTGAATATACTTTTTTTTCAGGGTGCATTTAAATATCTTCAGGGTAGTGGTGAGGTCTCTGTGTCAGAACATGAGACGATGCCACATTAGATTTACCAAATCCCTGTCACTACTGATGACAGTAGATTTAGGATAGTGTTTTGCTTATAAACACATTTGGATTTATAATAAAATATAGACAATCTTTAAGCATTCCTGGTAACAGAAAAAAAAATAACATGGTTAAAAGATTTCAATTGCTTTTTATTTAAGTGTCTGTTAAACTAAGAAAAACGTAGATATCCTGATTACTTCAAAGGTTCTATTTTATTTACATATCTTTGATTTTCATTTTGGATTAAGCACTTAACATCTAAAGTTTGTTACTGAATCAGAAAGGAAGACGACGTAGAGGAAGAGCACAAAACACGGGCAGTCCTAATGGAATTGGACTCTAAACAATTTAAAAATCATGTAGATAGGAATCATTACTGGAAAAAAATAGCACTGGCATAAAGAAGTTGTATTCTTGAAAGTTAAAGTTAGTGACTATAAGTAATACATATTAATTTCATAAATATCTGTCAATTTTTTTGGATACCATCCAGATGTGACCAACACAGGCACTGACCCCGCTTTCCAGTCACAACGTATAATGTTAAAAAATTAAAAGAACGGGAAGTATTCAAACTTCTATGAAGACTGAAATATTTGATAGTAAAGAATAGTCATTAATGTAAATAAAATATTTATAAATATCAAGATAGAACTTTTACAAAATAATGAATTTCTAGCAGAAACTTGACAATAGAAATTTGAGTTTGTATATATAGTAAATGCTCTTTAAAGCCCTAATTGTATTCTCTGTATTGTCGGTGTCTCTATTGTGACATCAGGAGTTATTGTACCTCTCTGAGACATTTAATTTTCCATCTGTCAAATTATCATAATGACTCATATCAGTGAACAATTCTCAAGGGTGTAATGAGCCATGCTTACTCTTAACGAGCTTTGAAAAGGTTTTTTTTTTTTTTTTTTTTTTTTTATTACCTTCACATTTTGATGCTGATGCAGGTTTGGAAAACTTTATCGCTACCACATATTTAATATGAATGTTGACATATAGAACAGACATTAAAAACTATTATTTGAATAGATATTTCCAGCTATGATATTTATTTAGAAGTAAACGTTCTAACATGTTACTATGTAAATATCTGTAGTTAATTAAGTTGTCTGATTAGTTTATATGAGACTTGCCTGGTTACTAAAACAAATAACATACAAGTTTTGCTTCTTCATCAGGGCAATGTATTTGCTTAATTTCTTCTATAATATATAGCTTGATGAACCATTATATGCATATTTCTGTCGATGAGCATATATTTGGTACTACCATATATAGCTGAAGTTACACTCATATGAAGAATATGAAGGAATATACAAATGATTTCTATGATTCAGCAGTTAAAACTTTAATTGAAGAAAAATGAAACAGAAACAAGAGTATAATATATCATGTTCTATAGTGTAGTACAACAACATTAATGAACATCACAATGTACAGAAAATAAAATAATTTTTCACAAATAGAAAACTGTCTAGTTTGCTGTTATTTTTAACTCTATCAATTATGTTCTATTTCTGTGCACTTTATTGTGGCTATTTCCTGAAATATACTTAGCCTATACTTGGCTTAGCTCATTATTATTATTTTAGAACTTCATTATGAAAATGAGATTGTATTGATCTAAAACTGGAATAATTTATTTTGGTCAGCTAAGTTTTGCCTTTCTGTTTGAAAGTTTCCTAATTGTGGGGTGTGTGTGTGTGTGTGTGTGTGTGTGTGTGTGTGTGTGTGTGTGTGTGTGTGTGTGTGTGTGTGTGTGTGTCTGCATGTGTCCCTTTATCTATTATGAGTGATCAGAGCCCATGGTAATAAAATTACCTATTCAGGGTTTTTTTTTAATTTTAAAATTTACTTTAACATCAGCCTAAAATCTTCATGTTGTATGATCAGTGGCAGCTGAACTCTTCTCACTAGAAAACTTTACGTGGGGACAGTAGGATAAAAAGGATACTTTGTGATAGTAGGTCAAAGTAAAAGGGTCTTAGATATAATGTTTTCAAGTTATGATGCTATTTGCCCTTTCCCATTTAAGGACATATTTTCTAACTCATCAGACTAACCATGTTAGCAAATCCCAGAAGCACATCACAATCAGAAAAGGAAGAAAAGATTTTGACTGGCTAACACTTTTCCATGATCCAAATCTATGAGATTCTTACTTGTTTGTATTTTAATGAACATATTACAATTCCCAAAATTGCAACATGTTTTACCTTAGTCTTATTTTATGACAGTTGCTTACTGTTATTTAAAGAAAGTCACCAACTAGTGATCTATTTAAAATCATAAGTGGAGTGAGTTATTTCTAGGAAAGAAAATAGATAAATCTACCCTTTTTTGTGTTAGGCTTCTTATATCTTTTCTGTTTTAGGATTTAGTTTATTTAACCCTTTATTCTCTAGCAGTAAAAGAAAGAAAAAAGTTATCCCCATATTGAAGTATTTCTCTGGAATAGTAAGTGTGATGGTTAATTTTATGTGTCAATTTGACTATGTTAAAGTATGTACAGACAGCTGGTAAAATATTTCTGGGTGTGTCTGTGAGGGTGTTTCCAAAAGAAATGCACACTTGAATCAATGCACAGTATAAAAAGTACACCTTCACAATGTTGATGGGTATCATCCAACCTGTTGAAGGCCAAAATAGTATAAAAGAGCAGAGGAAAGGTAAATTCTCTTTCTCGTTTTGAGGTCCTGGTTCTCAGGCCTTTCAATGAAAGCTTAATTTCATCACTGGCTTTCCTGGTTCTCCAACTTGCATACAGCATATTATGGGATTTGTCGTTCTCTGTAATTATGTGAGAGCTGATTCCTATAATAAATCTACTCTTACGTATCTATTTGTATCCTATTTGTTCTGTTTTTCTGGAGATCACTGAGTAATACAGTAAGATAGCTTATTTTTACATATTTAGACATTTTTCACATACATCATACACTGATTCTCTGAATTTCTGCATAGCTTAGATTTTACCTTTCTTTGTACTTGTGTTAGACACTTGATTTACTATTTTTATAGACAAGTTTTATATATATATATATATATATATATATTCCACTTACACTTTTAATATTTCAAAAATTAAAAACATATATACTATTCTAGAGATATTTAATTTTAATACCCTTTAACCTTATAATGATAATTCATATTATGATGTTATATTAGTCTTCTGAAGCTATTACTTTGAAGAGTTTTGTTCTTTGATGAGAAACACTTTTGAGGACATTGATAGAGAGCAATTGGGACTTCTACGAAACAAATTGCAAAGATTATATAAATGCTAACAACAAAAACGCAAGAGAAATTTTTTTATTGATTTACAAATACAGACTGTTTAGTATAATCCTTGGCACATACAGTGCTTGCTATTACTGTTATATCTTTGTTGAGAATATAAGGTTTTATTATCTACTTTGCTGATTCTTTATGCAGATCAACTTTCTTTTCACTGAGAATAGTACATTACAGTGGACACAGCACTAGCCAAAGAGCTGAGACTAATCCCAGACCAGAACTGAGCAACCAAGTGGAATGTCTTTCAGTACCAACACTCTCATCTATACAGACATTCTTAACGTTCAGTGGTCTCCTAATACCCTTCCCTGAATCCAAATTTATCTTTATAAACCTTAATTCATGAAGAGATCTCAGCTAGTCACATGGTTTCAACTACTTGTTTTCATATTCCTGACTGAACCTGAATTTGGGGGATACCTGTCACTGTCAAATGTGATAGTGTTAATGGGAATAGTCTTTTAATATGTTCTTGTTTTCCTGTGGGTAAGAAACTGCAGTTATATAATAAACTATGTCTTAAATCATGAGCAGCTGTGTAAAAGAGTCACCGATAGATAACAGACCAGAACATCAGATACCTGGTTGATCATTTTATTTTTTAAAACGGGTTTCTGAGAACATTATTTTTATAGGAAAAACCACAAGAAAATTACAACTAAAAGAACTATGAATAAAATATTCTGTTTTCCTCAATATCTGATACAAGCTGTTGTCAATATGTGTCAGATGATTGTGTGAAAAGCTAAGATTCATGATGACTCTGCCTAACAAATACAACAAACCCAGAAGAACAATGCCGACTCAGGTTCACATAGTCTCATTGTACTAGTTGTCGATGCTTCATATTTCAGGCCTATTTAATATTGAAGTAATTAGGACCAACTTAAAGTTTAGTTTGTGAGTTCAGAAAAGAGAAAAACTAGTGAAATTAATAGTATAAACTAGGTCAAAGGTAAGATTCATATAAACTGAGAAAATAACATTGAAAAGGGAAATTCCTCACTTCATAGAACAGAAATCACCTTAGGGAACATCTGATCTTACCATAACTGTGCTTTCTTGCCCAAATTTTCCTGAATTGCTAAATTCAAAATTGCCATTAGGATCCTTAAAGCAAGGTGCCATTTACATCATGTCTGAGCTTCTGGAGGCCATTGTAGACTGACTGTCATTTGTGACTTAAGTAAATTTCAGGTTGAAGAAAGAATGTTCCAAAACATGACCTATTTTGTTCTTCTATATCTTTGATGTCCTGTTTCCCCTCTATGTCCCCAAAGGTCAGAGATAAACAGTTATAAAATTTACTTTTTACTCATAGCACTACTGTGGTACTTAGTAAATAGCAAGCTTAAAATATATAATTACTACTAAAACAAATCAAGTTAATTATTTTTCATCCATTTCTCATTTATTTAATCTCACTAATAAAAACCAGGTATATATTATTGCATTTTAATAATTCAAATATAATATCATATAAACTATATTCCATATGATTTTTATATTATATGGCTATGGTATATTATACTGATATTGTGTTATGTTATATTATAAAGAATACATATAATGAATATATTTTAAATGAATGTTAACATGATGTATCATTTATTATAATATAAATAAATTAACTGATATAACATACTATGTTATTTTATATTGTGTAGTTGTATTAGTTCCAAGTAATTATGAACACATTATTTTATACTATATTTAATATTATCATATTTATATTGTTGCATTAAAAGTCCTTATTGAGCACTTGCTTTATGCTAGCCACTGAAGTAAGCACTAGACTGCACCTAATGTAATTCTCAAAAGAACCTCTGACATATTATTTCCATTTTAAAAAGAAAAAAAAAATTGAGACATTAATTTGCTTGGCTAGTAAGAGGAAGAACTGGAATTTAAACCAAGGTATGCATAAGTCTAAAATGATTTCAGTGGACACATCATCCTACCTACTCACACTTTACATCCTTCTAAGAAATACCAAATATTGCATAAATTTGCACCTTAGAGGACAATATTTAGACCCTCAAATGAAAACACCCAATATCACCTAACACATAAAAGTCCCTATCTTTGGGTATCACCAAAATAATCATAATTATTTTTGATGACACATACATACTTTTCAAGCATTTTGAATTATTATATTATGCAACTGCTTCCAACAGCTCAGATTATCAAGAAGAAAAACAGACGGATACTAACATGGTTCAGCATGTCTTTTCTTAATCTCCAAATTTCAGTTAATATTAGAATAGGAAAAGCAAGCTAATTAAAGTTGATAAATCAGTTGATTAATTTAATGCCCAAAACACAGCACTGACGGTCTGTCACCAAATGTTACTCTAACACTTAGAGTTTCTGAAACTATTGTATTTAATGGAAGAGGATGTGAGAAATGTGTAACAGGTGCTGCCAGCTCTGTTCAATCTCAGTGCTCAGCTTTGCACTCAGGTGTTTAAACATTGGGTAATCAAAAAATAGAGACATGGATCTATCCTTCTGCTAAAAATGTAGCCCATGGCTAAAGTATGGAGGTGGGCGAATTAGCTCAGTGGAAGTGTATTGCACTGAACACCTTGTAACTGTGCCTTCTGCCAATCAATATGTCACCAATAATATTAACTGGCTATAATTAGTGAGTAAATGATGTCCTAAATTATTCCAATCTTTTTCAAAAGGACAGACATTTTACTTTTCTTTTGCCACAACATTCTGGATTTATTGCAAATTTTCTCTTTTTTATTCTTTTCCACTCCTGTAATTAGATAAAAATTCTCTCATGTTTTGAGAGAAGCAGGGGAAACCTTCCAGGAGGATTACTTCTAAATGCATATTAGTTTTTCGTAGATCGGATTCTGATTTCCTAAATCCTTTTGTTCAAGGGTTTTCCATGTTCTTCCCTATCTAAATGGAGGCATTATACTTTAAATTTATTTCCTATGTATCTTTTTAACTTTTTTCTAAAACCACAGAATAGTTCTAGCCAAATACCCCATTGAATGCCAAGAAACCATGAGCACAAATATGTACTTTATGTAATTAGCTCATACGCAGTATTCTTTTAAGAAATGACATGCAAGTTCTATGTAAAAAGAATAAAGTAATTTAAATGTAAAAATCTCTAAGATAGGTAGTTAAGGCTTTCTAACTTTTAAATGCGTTGTGTGTTTAAAACTAGTTTAAATTGAAATATAAAGATTCCATTATACAATTTTAAGAAAGGATCATATCCACAAGGATACTAAAGACTTTTATTTTACTGCTGAATCGCACATGTTCATTTAAGTTGGAACAATGAAACATCTGTTTCTCAATTAGTATTGATAATCTAATAACATCCCAGAAAATAGTAAAAAAGAAGAAAAACATAACAAGGTGCCGGACACATTGTCTTTCTATTCTCGAGTAATCATCATTCGCATCTTTCTATAATTGGTTGCTACCCCAAGAAAATAGAGGTATTTAAACTTAAAATTCTTCAGGAATAAGAAAATTCTTCACGTAGATTAATGCAAATTTAGAAAACTTGTAAGAATATGGCACTTATACTCATCTGAAAACTTTAAAGTTGCTGTAACAAATGTTCTCTTCTGTTGCCTACCTTATTAGCTAAGACTATCCTTCTGAGGCAGGAGGCCAATGTCAGAGGGCAAAGATAATAATGTATAAATTATCAGTAAAATAGATAATTTCCCCAGATAGAGCAATTGGTAGAAAAAAATTAGTGAATTGTTTAGTTCCTTTTATCTAGAATCAAAATTTTTACAACTGAGCCTAGTCTGTGTTCCCTTTGGAAGAAAAAGCAGCTCAGTAATGTTGTCCACTCAGAACTGATCATAGCAGTGTGGCCTTGAAGGAGTATGACCTAGGGGCCTCAGTGGGATGAGGAGACTATTTTCAATGCCCAGATTGGACCTGTGCATAGTCCTTAGAAATGTGCAAAGAAAATGGCTAAGAAATAAAAACTTACAGATTAACACTTTTTTTCAGCTATGGTTTATTAAGCTAGCTGGAAATGAATAAAATGATAACTTTTGTTAGATTGGCTTACATTAATAAATTTAAAGATTTTACCACAATATTTTTCGACTTCATTTAAATTTAAAGATCAATTAATTTCATCAAAAGATAAGGAGTTTATATTCAAACACATATGATCTAACTGTTAATACAGCATTTTTATAGATATGTGAATATAGCTATTCCACAATTGTAAAGAATGATAAACCTTGAAGGAAATTAAATAAGTCACATGGTATCTACCATCTTCCATCACACAATATCTGAATAAATAAGCCTGCCAGGTTATAAAAAGCGCAAATACACATACACACACAAAATCTAGCAAACCACAAAATAAGCCATAAACAAAATTACACAAATTTTTACTAGGCAAGCCCAATAACTCAGCAATACATTAAGGGCTCCAAAATGGAAAATAATCCAAATATTCTTTATGTCTGATATTTTAATGTAACTTGATTGTTTGATGTTGTAAAATACGTGAAAGTGCATAGTACGTAGGATACTCTATACAAAGGTGTTTTATTTTTACATTAAGAAGTCTGCTGATGAGACAGTATATAAACTCCAAATTATGAGTCCATTTTACTGTCCTTTCATACTGAAACAACACAGTCCTTAGGTTATTCTCTCATTCTGTAGCAATCCTGTGGCAAAAAAAAAAAAAAAAAAAGACATATCTTATAACACAAGAAAAAGGACTCAAACTTTTGTCTATATGGAGTAAAAATAAATTATAGTGGCAAATGCTTTAAATTTTGCTTATGTCGATTAAAAATGAGAAGTAAAGTGAGTAGACAGAGTTAATAAAAAATCTAAAGTAAGATTTGCTAAAGGAAACTTGACTTCAAATTTTATTTAAATGACTATCTTTAAATACTAAAAACACATTATATAATTTAAACAATATTTCATAGTAATAATTAACAAAATAATTTCTATTTTGCCATTAATTTTATTTCAAAGACACAGGCATAGATATATAGATTTGCATGAGTGTGTTCTTTTCTTACATATTACACATATTTTTAAAATGTATTTTTCAAACTATCTACTTGAGCAAATTTGTATATGCAAATGGCAAGTATGAAGGTCATATGCAGACCCCCAAAATTTTAGTTTGTCTCCATATATAGAAAGAAAAGACAGGCTGCTATTTTCTTATTGCCAATGAGATACTTTTACAAAACTATTTCCAACAGTGCTTGAGTTGAAAATGAAAGATGTCTAATCAAGGAGCTAAACATAAGCAAGTAAATTAAGGATTCTTAATCCCAACTGTGATCTTAATTTTTAACTCAATTTCACCTAAATTACATATATCATTCTGTAAAAGGTCATGTTAATTGTGCCAATTGCCACTTGTAAAGATAATTCTCAACTTCAAGTTGAAATAGTTTTAATAAAAATCTTGATAGTTCAGTGTAAAACTTAATGAATGGTATCACTACCTATAGGAATTTCTTGTTTTAAGTAGATTTAAGCCATATTTTAACTATATTTAATGATAATAATAATGTCCACATACTTTTTTTCAAAATTCCAAAGCCAGATTCCTTTTGGAATTTATGATTTTTGAGTTTTGATAACTTAAATGGTACATATGCCATATCTTATGTCACACTTCCTCTAGAGTCTAAGCATGCAATTCGTAATTAAACTCATCAAAATGTCTGCACTGATAAATACATTATTTACCCTATATCATTCACACCTTAAAGGTCTATAATTTTCAAAGCATTTTGGATTTCAGAATTGTAGACCCATAATATTTACCATTTCTACACACTACTATTTGTTTAATCCCCATTTAATCCTTAAAATGATCCTGAGTGCTAGAATGATTAGCCCCAGTCTGTAGATGAAGGAATAGAGTTTCAGAGAAAATAAGCAATTTGTTGATTCAAAGCCACATTTGACTGACTCCAAACACATGATCTTTCTATTAAGTCATGCTGCCTTAGAAAAGGAAAGCGAAGGGATGATATGGTATGAGACATGTTTGTGAGCCTTTTTAGGCTAGGGAAAGAAAATCTCCAAACCTCTCTATATTCGTCCATTTTCTGTTGCTTATAACAGAATATCTGAAACTGGGTAATTTATAAAGAAGCAACATTTATTACTTACAGTTTGGGAGGGTAGGAAGTCCAAGGTCCAGGGAACACATACAGCAACTCGGGTGTCACAGGGCAAGAATGGTTTGAACAAGAGTGAGAAATAACTTTTTGCACTTGTGCTCCTTGTAAAGCCATCAGAACCACATCCATTACTCCATGCAAGGATTAATCCATTCAGGAGGGCACAGTCGTCACAATCAACTAATCTCTTAAAGGCCCCACCTTTCAAATGCCATAATGAGATTTCCCACCCTCTTAACACTGTTACAATGAAGGTCAAGTTTCCAATCCGAGTTTTGGGGGTACGCATTTCACCCATAGCACTCTCTCAAGATAGAAAAATATTAGTAAAACGTAGCACAACCTTTGTATAAAATATTGTACCTGTGATAAAAGCAGACGTTTCTTGACTTAGACAACTTTGGGTTTAACCTTGAGAAGCCTGACCAATCTTTTTCTGTTAGTCATCTATTCTCCTTTCTGGAAGGTGTGCATTCTATTCCTGGAAAATGAAAGATTTGTTTTTCGTTTTTTGTTGTGATTTTTCTTTTTTATTATTTATTAATAATATTCATGAGATACAAAGCTAAGATTTGAATCAATATCCCAATTTTCTTAATAACGTACTGGAAGTCTTAGTAAGGAAAGGCATACGAGGAAGGTTGTATGTATTCTGAAAAAACTCATTAAGCACTCAGTCTGCAGTCTGAAGCACAGCATCTGTAAGTGCATCTTTTGGTTATAACAGAGATTTGGAACTAGACTCAGGTGAGTTTAAATCTCAACTTACTAACCACACATGAAGAGCAATCTCTAAACCTCAGGGTTATAAAATGAAAAGTGGGGCTACTAATAGCTATTCAAAAGTGTTTTTGTGAGAATAGGTGAGACAATTTGTAGTAGGTACTTAGTAAATAGTCGGTACTCAGTAAATGGCAATCATGATAAGACCCATCTTATAAATGAGAAAGAAGGAACGTTAAATCAGGTGCCTTTCCAAGGAAGCATATTCCAAATCATCTGGCATCCAATCCAAATGAGCAAAACAAGGAGATATAAAGTGAGAAATAAAAAGTAGTTCGTTAAGGACATGAATCTTCTCTTTTCACATTATTTAAAAAAAGAAAAAAGCAAGAAACTATGTAAACTCAGGGTCTTTCATGAGGTTGTAGTGAAGCAGCTCCTCACCATGAGCTGCAGTCATCTCATGGACCACCTGAGCTGAAGGACCAGCTCCTTAGCTCATGCATATGGTTGTTGGCAGACCTCTGTTGCTAGAGGCCTTCCTCAGTTCCATGCCACATGGACGTCTGTATAGGTCCATAATGCAGCTACAACATCGACACTGGCTTCCTCCTGAATGAGAGATCTGGGAGAGAGAAACAGAGAGCAGGAGAGAGTGCCCAAGAGAACCACAGTCTTTCATCACCTAAGCTTGAAAGAGACATATCATCACTTCCATGATAAGCTATTGGTTACCAGACCAACTCTGGTACAGTGCAAAACAGGACTACAAAAGGATGTGAATTCCAGGAGGCAAGAATTATTGGGGTCTCTCTTGGAAGCTGGGATCCTAAAACATATTGGGAATGCTTAACCGAAAAAGATTCCACTCAGGGCTGGCCGGTCAGCTAAGTTGGTTAGGGCGTGGTGCTGATAACACCAAGGTCCAGGGGTCAATCCCTGTACCAGCCAGATACCAAAAAAAAAAAAAAGTTTGTTCATATTTGGGAATCAAATGTGTATGCTGAAATAATGTATAAAATGCTTATCACAGTACCTGCCAGTTATTGGTACTTAAGTAACAGTCATTTCTTTTATATTTTGAGTAATATAATATTAAATGAGAAATCCAGCTATTTAAAAGATTTTCTAGTTATACGAGCCCTCTTTATTTTGCTATTTATCAAATGAAAATGATGACAAAAATATTGAATTTTTGGAGATATTTCCATAAGAGCTTTTAGAAACCAAACTTAGGCATGTTCTTTTTCTAATTCTTTTGTCATTTTCAACCTACGTTTTTCAAGCTACCATTTATTTAAGGGACTTGTTTTAAGCTGCATTCATCTTGGGAGGGCATTTTGCATAATGCTATATATCATATTGACACCTATCTAACTGGATACAAAAAAGCAGTAATACATTTCAGAGCTCTCCTCTTACACACTTGTAAGACAAGTGATCAAGTAAATGAAGGACTAAGTGAGAAACCAATATCAATTAATGTGCTGGATATTATTAAAGCTTCATTTTTCTTAATTTTCTATCAAGACATTAATGTAAATAGGATTTCTAATAATGTTCCATATGTTAGCAGATCACCTTGGACACTTCCCTACACATTACTTTAGAGACTTCTGATAAACTGATCCCCAATTTATCTCCATATGCCCTTGACTCATCAATTGGTAGAATTATTTTTTTTATCTTTGGCTCAGAAACAGCAGTGGGCTTTTGATCACAATTCCTTTGAAATGATCCAGTTCTTCCCACCATTCATCTCACAATAACCTTCCAAAAATAAATGAACAACCAAAAAACAAACATGTACAAAAGGAACAGTAATACAAATTCCAGAACTCTGCTATTGTCACTATTCAGATAAACTCAGCTGTGTAACCAGTTGGGGGTCCCCAAGACAGGCACGGGGAAATGTGAATAAGAGTGAAAAAGGTGTAGTTGAGGCATAAAGATATAACCCAGTTTAGGGCAGGCATCAGGGATGTCTGGATTCAGCACTTTAAATCAGGGGTTCTCAGTCTTGACTGCCCATGAGAATAACCTGGGGAGCTTTTAAAAATTCCAGTGTTCATGCTGCAGTGCATACCAAATAAATCAGAATGTTTGGGTGTGGGACCAGGCATCAAAAGGATGTAAACCTTCCTGGGTGATTCCTGAACAGCCAAATTCAAGAGCCTTTTATGTGGAAATCAGACTTGCTCCTGATGGATGTTTTCTCTGTTGAGTAGAGTTTGGTGGCTGGCGTTCATAAGTAGCAAGATGTTCCGAGTCAGGCTCATGGCAGGGCAATTTGTCCATTTTCGAAAAGGACCCTGGGCGATGGGTAGAAGTAAAAAAGATGAGAGAAATTCAACTTAGGGGAAAAGAACTTTATGTGAATTAGGTAGATTACCAAGGGTCCAAGCAGACTAGTTGGTGGCCTGGACTCCAGTCTCAGAGAGAAAACTAAAGTGCAAACCAGTGCAGCAAGACAGAATGCTCATTCACATTGTCTAAGCAGACATGGTGCTGCTGATGGCATGGGAAAGCTGTGGTTCAGTTAGCAGATGGTGGCCTGGGACCACCATTCCAGTCACCCCCAGTTTGTTATTTAGAGCAACTGGACCGATTCAAACCCCCACTCACTGAAGAGATGGGATTTCTAGTAGCCTGCCTGCCTTTGTGAGGATCAGCATTGTTTGCCGTTAAACTTCAAGACGAAGAAATCAGAGAGCCTGCACTTGGGGAAAAACATATTTTAGCTTAAACAGGCATTGTTAAAACTTTTCAAGAATACAAAAATCAGAACAGTATAGACAAATGTATTTTTTTTTTAAATAATAGAAGACCAATACTTAATAGTGCTTTTATCTCCAAAACACCAAGTATTTAAATGCTAATTTACAATGGTAGAGCTCTTCTCCTTCCACATTTTATGTAATGAATGTTACAGAAATTGCAGAGAATAGATCAACAAGTTTAATTTACGACTGGATAGGAACACCATATACAGGTTTTGGGGATGTGTGGTTTCTAGAAAGAAAAACTGTAGACACAAATTACATAATGAGATGTGACAGCCATACCCTGGAAGCCTGAGCCTGCCTGCAAAATAATTAGCTTAAGCATTTATTTGAATTGTTTTTGAACAAATGTATTGCTCAAAGTGACTGAAATTTGCTTGTTCCATGAAGGGAACACAATTGAAATTTGAGGGAGAAGGCCTTATTCTGAATATTGCTGAGTGATAGAATAATCTAAAATTGCTTATACTCAGAGATTTGTTTTCTTATTCCTTTTTTACTTTTTATTTTTTGCTTTTTGATTTTAGTCAAATGGTAGAGAAAAGAAATTAAAACTTACTGAGAAATTACTCTCTTGGGCATTGAACATGGTATCTTATTTAATTGAGAAAACCTTAGGATGAGGTATACATTTTTATGCCTATTTTGTAAATGAGGAAAATTAGGGTCTGGAATTTTAAGAAACTGACCAGAGGTCACACAACAACTGAAAAAAGCCAGGTTAGTCTGACTCCAAACCCTATGTTTTTAATCCATTTACACTTCTGCATTTATGGCTGTTTGAAAATGTGTTGGTGATTGTTATAATACTTTTTTTATGGAGCAAACAGTGATTATTCACCAAGAAAATGAATTAAAAATATAATTTTAATGTGCTCTATAAACTGTCACAAAAAATTAAATATCTTAAAAATGACAATAATTACTCATCATAATTTTATCCTTATAGAAAAATACAGAATTTAACTAGTTGAACGATTTTTTTTTTTAAAGTTTGCAGATTTCCATAACATGGAAACTTATAACTCATAAGGTTGGCAATTTTCCACACTAAAGATTTATACAAAAAGGTGCACTGGTCTTATCCCTCAGGGAATAAAAATGATTAATCAACCAAATGATCTTTCTTCTAGTAAAACATCTGGTATAGTATAAATATAATAAACATTACAAGTAGCTTGGCTGCTGTGAGCTTTGATAAATCACCCTGAGATACAAATAGAGGCTCTTCTCTATTCTAAACATGAAATTTAATGAAAAAATCCTCTCACCATATGGTTCTGGGTTATTGTTACTATATATATTGCTCATGGATATTGTTCCCAGGTGAGAGATATTCTTCATCAAATAGTAGAGTCTACTCTTCTATGGTACATACAATAAACTTGCTGAAATTTAGACACTATAGACAGGCAGAACCATTACTTATGAAAGATCTTAATGATAGCCAAGTAACAGGATAAACTATCCAACAACTTTAATAGCTGAAAATCTTTTGTAAGGGCAGAATTGCTAATTGGATATAATAATTTGAGATAACTCAGAGATCAGATTTAGATTAACATTTATTAATAACTCTTATTTGTACTCTTATTTACAACTATATTATCTATATAACATTTAAAAATGCATTTTCATTTACCATGCAGATTTAGATATTGAGATAAAGTTTGCTCATGAATTGAACTTGGTTTATTTTAAATATTGAGCAATTAACAATACTGTATAATTTAATAAATTAATGACTCGTTGCTGTTAAAAAAATTTTTAAAGTGAGATGCTTCCAGTTAAGATGGTGGAATAGATGCTCTCCCACATCACTCTCTCCCACAAATCAACCATTCTACAACTATAAAAAAGCAACAACAGACAAGTTGGGGCCACTAGAACTCAGGGAAAGAGGAGGAGAGACCTATGTAGTTCATGAAGGTGAGAGAAGCCAGGATTAGAGAAAGAAAAAACTGTTTGGAGCATTTTGTGCCATGGCTGCTTTAAGGCTGGAGCTGCTGAGTGCATGGAGCAGAAGCCAGCAGATGCTGCAGCTGTGCCCTTCAGATGGAGTTACTTGGAGGCAACAGGGGAGAAGGGGGCCTTGCTGGCCCTCAGGACAGCAAGATCACTAATAGGGTTCCCATGGACCCACATAGGAGCAAACAGCCACAACAACATAAAAAGGAACCATTCAGAGGCCAGTGAGTCATTCCAAGGGACCGGTGCATAGCCCATCCCATGGGAATTGTTTGGAGCATGGGTGGTGGGGGGGAGACAGGCCCACCGGGAGAACACTGGAACACAGCAAGGACAGCCGATCTGCCCCCCAGTCAGCATAGAACCACTCAGAGGTGACTGGTCAGGAATATAGAAATGCATGGGGTGCAGTTTGATGAAAAGATTCAGGCCCAAATCAGAGTTTCTACACAATCCAGGTGTACCGGGTCTCTGGAGAGCCAGAAGTACCTATAAGTTCAACCATTAAAACCTGAGCTGCACAAAAAGCCTTCCCTATGGAAACAGCAGCAAAGCAGCAATTTAGCTCAACTACACAGCTCAAGTACTGGTTCCCACAGGAAGTTCCCCCACTTTAGAAGTAAGCAAAGGACAAAAAATTAGTTCCTGTCCAGGCACACCACCAGTGCCCCAAGACACCAGGGACCTGAGGCATGGAGTTGTGGACCAGACACCCCACCCACATCCAGGC